>NC_064640.1:780441604-782868196 GCF_023864345.2 Schistocerca serialis cubense
AACACCCTCCAAATCCTCAAGCGCCATGCACTCCACCTCACCTTCCGCATCCACCTTCCATCCCCCATGTGCATCCTCTATGACCTCATCCCCTTCCCCACCCTCTCCTTTTCCTTGAACACATCCATACCCTGCATATTGTGCGCCGACTCGTTCCCCCCCACCCCACCCCCTTGTGTCCCCCTTCCTCTCCACTGCCAGCCTGTTGCAGCGCCTTTACTGTTGTGTCCCACCCTCTCTCCATCTCCACACCCTTCGCCTCCTTTCCCAACGCAACTTCCAGCACCTACCCCTCCCATATGATGAACTTCGCCCTGATGTATATCCCTCCTACCAACTCTAACCCCACCTTCCCGTTGCCTCCTCCACAGGGCTCCCTCTCCTCCCCCTCCCTTCTCCTGAATGGGTTTCCCCCTCCTACACCCCATCCCTCTCCCATGATACCCTTCAGTGTCTCTGCACTCTTTCCTGCCTTGTCTTCATCTTCCACCCTGCCCATCTCAAGCCTCTTGGGGCGCCCCCTGCCCCCCCTCCCCTTTTTCCTCTTTGCTGTCCATTCAAAATTACCCATGTGCACGAGTTGCTTCCTGTTGACCTGCCAGCAAGAGAGACCTTTGCCATAGAATTTCTTGCTCGCATGAAAGTGGACAATGATTGGCCGTGGAAGATTTTGTGGACAGATGAAGTCCACTTCCACCTGACAGGATATGTCAGTACACAGAATTGTCGAATATGGGCAATGGAAAATCCACACACACATCAACCAGTACCACTTCATCCTGAAAAGGTCACTGTTTATGGCATCATCTATCATAGGGCCATATTTTTTCGAAGAGACAGGTGCTTCTGGTCCTGTTACCTATACCGTCACTGGTAATCGCTGTGAGTGTCTTTTGTGCAACCACGTCATTCCAGTTCTCCAACAGTGTGGATGTGAGGATGGGATCCCTTTTATGCAAGATGGCGCACCTCCACACATTGCAAATTCAGTTAAGCAGCTGCTGAAGCGCCATTTCGGAAATGCTAGAATTATCAGCCTCCATTTCCCCACAGCCTGGCCGTCCCGATCACCTGATCTTAATCCACTTGACTTCTGGCTGTGTGGCTATCTGCAAGATATTGTGTTCAGTGTTCTGATTGCAAGCTAAGTTGCATTCAATGCACGCATTGCGCAACACGTTCTGAACGTGATCCCGGAAACGCTTCGATTAGTTGTGCAACATGCTGTTTCTCGATTTCAACTTGTTGCGGAAAACGATCGACAGCTTATTAAACATGTTTTGTGCCAGTCACACGGAAATTAATAATCCGATTTGATTTGGATTGACGCTTTTTTATGCGGTTTTTGGCCTCAGGACAATTAATAACCTGTTTTTCCCATCCGATGTGTTTATGACCTTGCTGTTGTGGATGGGCTTACGTAACTAACAGTATCACACCTGTACACCCATGCACACTGAGTACTACTGTTTGTTTAACATCAAACGTACACCTTAGGCATTGTTGTATGATTCATTTGACATTTGTAGTCGTCCACTGTTAAATTATGATGCTTACAGCGCCACCTATTGCTACATTTTGTAACTATTTGTTTTTCTTCTGCCATACGTTTTCCCCCTTCTCCGATAATATTCCGTTGCAATTTGACGTCATTCTAACCAGTGGTGTTATTTCTACAGCGGTTTGAAAGTTTAACTTTAATTATATTCACTCTAATCGTTTTCAGGCGCATTTTCTTTGGTTTTGGGCAGATATTTGTAATTTAGTTTTCGCATTGTGTAGCTGGGACAGCACAAACATTTACTGCTCGTCCCGTTTTCGTACGACGCTCACTGACAGCACGAAGAGTCAGTTTGTTTCCCGTTACAAAGAAAATCATTTTTAAGCCGGAATTTTACGTGCACATTAGATATTCGTTATATCGATATGTATTAACAGAGACAGTAAAACACGAAGAATAAACAGCAGTCCAGAAGCATTGCATGCTTGGCAGTAGCAGTCAGCGCGGCCGCGGCGGTGCTGTAGCTGCGGGAGTACCGTTATGCCTCGCGATTTGCTGCGTCTGAAAATACATATCGACAAAACAAATATCACACTACACTAATCTCGGATCTTTTCACGTAAAATTCTGCATTAATTTCTTTTTTTTAGTTTTTTTCCCCGACTCCAGCCACGCAATGCAAAAACGAAATGGAAATGTCTGCTGAAAAACCAGAGAAAATGCGCCTCACGGCTGTTGTGAGAGATACCCTGTTGTGTGTGTGTGTGTGTGTGTGTGTGTGTGTGTGTGTGTGTGTGTGTGTAATATATAAGTACACATTTATATAAATGTATAAACAGAAAAATATTCACTACTAACCGATCAGGCCTTATATCGCTATATATTAATCATCATGCCTAATAGTTGCTTATATAATTTAGGCAGGTCGCACATTTTGTGACATTTCAACTTGCACCTGTAAATGGCTATAAAAGCAAAATCATAATTCTGTGAAATAAATGAATAGTAATTTACAGTGCAATGGAGGAAATTTCTTTTTAAAAGTCGCATATGTAGTGGGAATGCTGCGGGTCCACGGTTACACTTGAGAACTCGTATACTCGCTCTTCTTTCTGAGCGAGTCGAGTGCACTTCTACCCGACAACAGGCGTAAGTGACAAGTGAGCAACACAGGAGTCTCAGAAGTCGAGTCTACGACGATGAGTTCGGAGACGACGACATAGTACTCGCTGGTGCGTTTAAAGTGAGCATATGAGCTCATTTCCGATCTCTAATGTATACTCGGTAGGAGAAAAGTATTCGCAACTGCGAATATTGGAACCATATGCTGTATAATCTAATGACGACAATGAAAATTTGTGCCGGATCGGGGCACGAACCCGGATTTCCCGCCCGCGATAAGCGAGTTCCGATCCGGCACAAATTTTCATCGTCGTCATTCAGTTATACAGCTAATGGTTGTCCATATTCTCAATTGCAAATACATTTCATGTATTTTATAACGGCTGTAGTGTGAGCTATCTTTGGCAGTTGTTGTTTGAATTTTGAGCGAGTGAGAGTGTAGCACAGATCAAATATCTCATATCACTGATTATACCTAGCATCACAATAAGCCCTACTTTTTGCAATACATTGAGTGAAATATTGCGTAAAGGGTAATGAAATTCACTTCAGTGCCTGTTCCTTTGAACATGGATGCATGTCCAAAGGAACATTGCATTGTAAAGTGGAACAACACTGGCGCTGGTAGATTAAAGTCGCCTCCAATAAATACTGCACGGTTTGTGTATTTCCGCGCTACGTAGCGTAAACTTTCCTTGAATAATTTTATAACAATTTTGGCGGATTCAGGTGGCCGGTAAAAACATTCGATAAGTAACATGAATTCATCTAAGCTTGCTACGCATGTCCAGCTAATTTTACAGCCGGACTCAGTTTCGATCTTGGTAGACAGAATATTTTTTGTCGAGAGCAATGAACACTCTCCCTCCTATGGCGTCTAATGTATCTTTCCAATATACGCTCCATGCCTCGCTACATATTCCGAAGCTTTTTACGCTACTGGCCATTAAAATTGCTACACCAAGAAGAAATGCAGATGATAAACGAGTATTCATTGGACAAATATATTATACTAGAACTGACATGTGATTACATTTTCGCGCAATTTGGGTGCATAAATCCTGAGAAATCACTACCCAGAACAACCACCTCTGGCCGTAATAACGGCCTTGATACGCCTGGGCATTGAGTCAAACAGAGCTTGGATGGCGTGTACAGGTACAGCTGCCCATACAGCTTCAACACGATACCACAGTTCATCAAAAGTAGTAACTGGCGTATTGTGACGAGCCAGTTGCTCGGCCACCATTGACCAGACGTTTCAAATTGGTGAGAGATCTGAAGAATGGGCTGACCAGGGCAGCAGCCGAACTTTTCAGTATCCAGAAAGGCCCGTGCAGGACCAGCAACATGCGGTCGTGCATTATCGTCCTGAAATGTAGGGTTTCGCAGGGATCGAATGAAGGACAGAGCCACGGGTCGTAACACATCTGAAATGTAACGTCCACTGTTCAAAGTGCCGTCAATGAGAACAAGAGGTGACCGAAACGTGTAAGCAATGGCACCCCGTAGCATCACGCCGGGTGATACGCCAGTATGGCGATGACGAATACACGCTTCCAATGTGCGTTCACCGTGATGTCGCCAAACACGGATGCGAACATCATGATGCTGCAAACAGAACCTGTATTCATCCGAAAAAATGACGTTTTGCCATTCGTGCACCCAGGTTCGTCGTTGAGTACACAATCGCAGGCGCTCCTGTCTGTAATGCAGCGTCAAGGGTAACCGCTGCCATGGTCTCCGAGCTGATAGTCCATGCTGCTGCAAACGTCGTCGAACTGTTCGTGCAGATGGTTGTTGTCTTGCAAACGTCGCCATATGTTGACTCAGGGATCGAGACGTGGCAGCACGAGCCGTTACAGCCATGTGGATAAGATGCCTGTCATCTCGACTGCTGGTGATACGAGGCTGTTGGAATCCAGCACGGCGTTCCGTATTACCCTCCTGAACCCACCGATTCCATATTCTGCTAACAGTCATTGGATCTCGACCAACGCGAGCAGCAATGTCGCGATACCATAAACCGCAATCGCGATAGGCTGCAATCCGACCTTTATCGAAGTCGGAAACGTGATGGTACGCATTTCTCCTCTTTACACGAGGCATCACAACAACGTTTCACCATTCAACGCCGGTCAACTGCTGTTTGTGTATGAGAAATCGGTTGGAAACTTTCCTCATGTCAGCACGTTGTAGGTGTCGCCACCGGCGCCAACCTTGTGTGAATGCTCTGAAAAGCTAATCATTTGCATATCACAGCATCTTCTTCCTGTTGGTTGAATTTCGCGTCAGTAGCACGTCATCTTCGTGGTGTAGCAATTTTAATGGCCAATAGTGTACTTCGGGGTTCAGCCAGCTCTTGGTTTCGAGAACAATTTGAGTGTGACATTATTCCTGATAGACTAAGTTCAGGAACTTTGTTCCGAATACTTCAACATTTTAAGCTTTAACAGTCGAAGTTTCTTTACATTGTATGCGATCTGATTTCGCTCTTTGTGTATCAACTGGTGAGAATTCATCACAAGACCTCAAATTACGTCCTAGTCTAAAACACTACCATGCTCACTCCACAACTACTCTGCTACCTGAGTAGCTGCTTGCTTTGCATAGAGCACCCCTGACCTATTGAGGGGAGTTCCACAAGTCTCTGCACCATAATGCAGGAATAGAAATCTGCAGCCATGATCATCACAGAATCGAGGGATCCTTTGGTTGAGGCCCTCCAAACCAAAGGAACCCTATCGACTCTGGGTACAATGCTGCAAATTGTGAGCTCTGCTTGCACCCCGCGAGTGAGGCCTGCAGTCTTAATGACATCCGCCAGTGGCCTGCAGGAACTGAGGATGGCCACAAAACCCAAGCAACAGGTGCCGGCCGGAGTGGCCATGCGGTTCTAGGCGCTACAGTCCGGAACCGCGTGACCGCCACGGTCGCAGGTTCGAATCCTGCCTCGGGCATGGATGTCCTTAGGTTATAGGGGACTGATGACCTCAGATGTTAAGTCCCATAGTGCTCAGAGCCAAGCAACAGGTATCATTGGTACTGGCATGAGCAACATCTTGCAGACTATTGCACCATCGATTGCTGCAGGCAGGGCTTCCTACACATCCCGGATGAGTCTCCCCCACAAGCACACCAGATGCACATTGGAATTATTTCTGTCCCTGGACGCTGTGTACCTAAGTGGTTCCATAACGTACCTAACGGCGAAGCTCCAGATAACTAGTAAAGCCCGCCCACCGCGTGCCTGCTCCGATCCTGCTGAAGGAGCGCCCACGTGTCGACTCACAGAGTTCGAGCGTGTGAGACCAGACAGACAGCCTCCACATCGACTCTCCGCCTCGAGAGACGCGACCGCGTCACCACCTGCCACTCACTCTGCAGCGAATGCAGATCCCTGAGTCGGGTACCTTGGAAGGTGCATAGACAGCAGAGCCCGTAGGCGAAAGAAGTGACATATGAGGTGTCCCATTCAACGCGCCAGTTTATCCGCTGCCGCCACATTCATAGGCAGCAGGCTGCAGACGGCTGACGTTGTCAGAAGTGTGGTGGTGGTGGTTTTGGGGAAGGAGACCAGACAGCGTGGTCATCGGTCTCATCGGATTAGGGAAGGATGGGGAAGGAAGTCGGCCGTGCCCTTTCAGGGAACCATCCCAGCATTTGCCTGGAGTGATTTAGGGAAATCACGGAAAACCTAAATCAGGATGGCCGGACGCGGGATTGAACCGTCAGAAGTGTCTTCAGAGGTTCACGAACTGCAGCTAACTCCTCCTGCATCCGCACACCGCACGCACACATCTTATCTACTAACGTAAGAATTAAACCGTAAAAACAAATAGTAAAAAACTAAGTTCAGACGGCTCTAAGCACTATGGAACTTAGCATCTGAGGCCTTCAGTCACCTAGACTTAGAACTGCTTAAAGCTAACTTAACCTAAGGACATCACACACATCCATGCCCGAGGCAGGATTCGAACCCGCGACCGTAGCAGCAGCGCGGTTCCGCACTGAAGCGCCTAGAATCGCTCGGCCACGGTAAAAATTAGGCATGTGACTTCCTAGTCTCCTGGTGCTTCACCAACGGTGGCTGACTGGTTGTGACAAACGGTTACTAGCCGCCCAAATCAAACAAACAAATGACAACTGCGCTAGAGACTGCGCCGCTGTGCACGTTATCATTATCAAAACGCGATACTACACTTCTCAAATACGTAAATAAGCAATACATTTAAGAATTAAACTTGGAAAGCACAGACAAGCATGCAAAGAATTTGAGGTTTTAATTATGAACACAATCAGAAAAGATCATTATCTCACTTGCTAGTCCCCTGGTGTTTCATCAACCAAGGCTGACAAATGACTGCCTGTGATCAATGGTTACTGGCCGTCCAAAACATACAAACAAATAACTACTGCGTTACATTCTGCGCGAATGTACACGTTACCATAAATAAAACGCGATACGTCACGTCGCAAATCCAAAAATGCGCAATGAACTCAAAATTTAAACTTTGCAACGACACAGAAACATGCAAATAATTGAACAATGAAACTATGAACACAGACATACCAGCTAAATACGTGACCTGATGGTCTCCTGGTGCTACACCCCCGGGTTCCCGTGTTCGATTCCCGGCGGGGTCAGGGATTTTCTCTGCCTCGTGGTGACTGGGTGTTGTGTGATGTCCTTAGGTTAGTTAGGTTTAAGTAGTTCTAAGTTCTAGGGGACTGATGCCCATAGATGTTAAGTCCCATGGTGCTCAGAGCCATTTGAACCATTTTTGTGGTGCTTCACCAACGAAGGCTGACGTCTGATAAAGGATAAAATAAATTTATTCATAGCAGAAAATATCTGTGACGACAGAAGCCGCAGAGAGATGGTTGAGAGAGAACTGAATGGTGATAAATGAAAAGAAAATGGTGTGGATGATATTTAGAGATAGGTTTAAAAAAGCCAGAAGCAATATAATATAATATTTAGGATTCTGTCCCTTTGAGCAAACATATTAGACAAGGTATCTAGGGCTACGGTGAGATGATCATTTAAGATGACGAAAATGTAAATGAAAAACACTATATAGCCTATGTTCTACACAACTGTGTTTACTGCCTTTACTTTTAGTTCCAATAGTCAACTGTAAAAGACAGGGAATTGTGTTGTGCTGGCACATTTAATCGTCTTAACTGATTCTTTGGTCTTCTTGGTGGAACAACCTACTTGTAAATGATAAAGTGCAATACTGTGCATGTTCTACACATTTCTGTGGAACGTACACAATACTGTGTGTTTGTTTACAATTATATTGCTCTGCCAAGAAGTGATGCGAGAATACGTTGGCCGGCCGGTGTGGCCGTGCGGTTCTAAGCGCTTCAGTTTGGAGCCGCGTGACCGCTACGGTCGCAGGTTCGAATCCTGCCTCGGGCATGGATGTGTGTGATGTCCTTAGGTTAGTTAGGTTTAAGTAGTTCTAAGTTCTAGGGGACTGATGACCTCAGAAGTTAAGTCCCATAGTGCTCAGAGCCATTTGAGAATACGTTGACGGAAATAAATGGTTGAACTGCTGAACTAAAATTTTCGTACGTGCTGTTATGCCTTAATAAGGGACTACGGTTACATTGAAACGACAGCATGCACATGTCCATAAACATAGCACGTTGTTCTGCAAATTACAAATTTTAGAAAACAGTCATTTAAAGTTAATTAATGAAGATCATCTTAATAATTTAAAATTATGTCTCTTCCAGGATTATACACACACAGGTATATTACTTGAAATCACACAGAGGATGTTTAGCATTAAACATCTACACTCACACTTATGAAACTAGACGTAAGAGTGATTCTCGTAGAGAAGAATGTAACAAGGTCCTGCATCCGAGAAGTACACTGTATAAACCTAAAATAATTTTTAATGCTTTGCCATCAGAAATAAATAATATCAAAATGTCAGATTTATTTAAGAAAAATATTCCAGTAGTTAATAGTTTATGCAGCATTCAGGAATGCATTCATTATTCACATTGACTCTGGTATGTCTGTTTGATTAACGATATGTGTAATGTGTTATACCTTTCATAAAAGAATATTTTTGCTGTTGCTTCCCTGGTTTGATAGTTACAGTGCAGTTATGTATCCGAGTGCCGAAGGACTGTAATGATGATGTAGGCGAAGTTGAATGTGTTAAGTGGTGAGGAGTGTACATAAGGCGAGTCACGTAAGACGTTAAGGCATCTTTTATTTCGTGAACGATTACGCATATCGAAACGCGGTTTTCGGCAAATGTTAGACCGTCGAGGAACACTTATGTTTTTGTCTGGTTAATGCTCTTAGCGCTGATATAAAAGGAGGTATTGAAGCAAGTAAGTTTTTTTAAAGGTAACCATGTACTTTTTATAACTGCATTAGATAGCTCTTGAGAAGACAGTTCCAGTGATATAGCGTTTGTTAATGTTGACATTGCAACCTGTCATAAAAATATTCCAGAAATGTCCTACAATTTGTGATCACGATGGGTAGAATCGGCATTAGCGGTGCAAACACCGCCAAGCAGTCTCTCGTATTACGCTGTTTCAGAATGTCAACACATTTCCCTGTTTACTTGTCTGCACTGTAGGTAGGTCATTTCTGCGTCAACCTTCGTTGCGTGCAGACATGTACGCCAATGAAGAGAAGTTGGATATACTGCTTTCTTATGGCGAACGTAAAAGAAATGCCTTAAAAGCAGTACAGCGGTATAGGGCTATCTATCCGGATCGCCGCAACTGCACAAATTATTAAAACTCTAGTGCCGACAGGCTGCGTGAACGTCAAAAAGAGAACAAGAAAGAAGACTACAACTGACGGAGAACACAAAGAAGCAGTTCTGGCTATGACGCTAATGAATCCGCACAGTGGCACGAGACATATCGACAACGAATGTGGAATCAGTTAGACGAGTGTTATTCGCATCCTTCAATGACAAAATTTCCATCCCTATTATCTGTTCCTACTTCAGGCACATGACGACTGTAATTTTTAAAGTTCTACACAATTTTATCGGTTTGCCCTCTAGCAACTGACAGACGAGCCTACGTTTTTCCAACGTGTTCTCTTTGCGGATGAAGCAACGTTTACTAACCACCCTAATGTAAATTTGCCGAACATGCACTACTGGGCATTGTAAATCCACAGTGGCTTCGTCGGATGCAACATAATTGGCCGTGGAGCGTAAATGCATGGTGCGGCCTCACAGAAAATTGACATTCGTACGGTACCTTTCTGGCGGATATTCTGCCGGTTCTTCTAGAAGAGGTGCCACTGAATACTCGACGGCGTATTTGGCTGCAACACGTCGGTTCTCCGGCTCTCTTGTCCCGTGCTGCAACGCAAATACTGAATGAGAACATACTTGGACGTTGGATAGGACGAAATTCTGTTGCCAAATGGCCTGCGAGGTCACCTGATTTGACTATTCTTTATTTCTTTCTTTGGGGAGTATTCAAAGATGCAGTCTACGACGAAGCCACAGTGGTTAGACACTGAACTTGCATTCGGGAGGACGACGGTTCAATCCCGCGTCCGGCCATCCTGATTTAGATTTTCCGTGATTTCCCTAAATCGCTCCAGGCAAATGCCGGGATGGTTCCTTTCAAAGGGCACGGCCGACTTCCTTCCCCGTCCTTCCCTAATCCGATGAGACCGATGATCTCGCTGTCTGGTCTCCTTCCCCAAACCAACCAACCAACCAACCAACGAAGCCACAACTACGCCAGACGATATGTGTCGTCGAATCGCCAGTACATGCTCTACCACATCATCCACTGTAATTACATCCATTCATCGTTCTTTCGAACGCCGACTTCAAATGGGCCTTTCAGTCCATGTCAACAGTTTGAACACATGCTTAAATAAAGGATAAAGTTTTTTTTTAACCACGAAGTTCATGTGATATGATTTGGTTAGTCACCAAATCATTGTTAGTAAATCGTTTATTTCATTTATGTGTGTACGGAATTACATTGCAATGTCAAATAACTCGACAGCATGTGTTGCACGTAGCTGGTAACACTAACATTATACGCTTACGTTCAGTTTGAAATGATGCTTCGTTAAGAAGAATATTTATTTTGCGGTGTACAGTTGGTCTACATCTACATCTACATCTACATACATACTCCGCAATCCAGCATACCGTGTGTGGCGGAGGGTACCTCGTACCACAACTAGCATCTTCTCTCCCTGTTCCACTCCCAAACAGAAAGAGGGAAAAATGACTGCCTATATGCCTCTGTACGAGCCCTAATCTCTCTTATCTTATCTTTGTGGTCTTTCCGTGAAATTTAAGTTGGCGGCAGTAAAATTGTACTGCAGTCAGCCTCAGATGCTGGTTCTCTAAATTTCCTCAGTAGCGATTCACGAAAAGAACGCCTCCTTTCCTCTAGACACTCCCACCCGAGTTCCTGAAGCATTTCCGTAACACTCGTGTGATGATCAAACCCACCAGTAACAAATCTAGCAGCCTGCCTCTGAATTGCTTCTATGTCCTCCCTCAATCCGACCTGACAGGGATCTCAAACGCTCGAGCAGTACTCAAGAATAGGTCGTATTAGTGTTTTATCAACGGTCTCCTTTACAGATGAACCACATCTTCCCAAAATTGTGCCAATGAACC
Organism: Schistocerca serialis cubense; assembly: GCF_023864345.2. Classification (NCBI taxonomy): domain Eukaryota; kingdom Metazoa; phylum Arthropoda; class Insecta; order Orthoptera; family Acrididae; genus Schistocerca; species Schistocerca serialis. Next base: position 780,452,882 of record NC_064640.1, read on the forward strand.
GAAGACGACTATCCGCCTTCCCCACAACTGCCATTACATGCTTGTCCCACTTCATATCGCTCTGCAATGTTACGCCCGAATATTTAATCGACGTGACTATCAAGCGCTACACTACTAATGGAGTATTCAAACATTACAGGATTCTTTTTCCTATTCATCTGCATTAATTTACATTTATATATATTTAGAGTTAGCTGCCATTCTTTACACCAATCACAAATCCTGTCCAAGTCATCTTGTACCCTCCCATAGTCACTCAACGACGACACTTTGCCGTACACCAGAGCATCATCAGCAAACAGCCGCACATTGTTATCCACCCTACCCAAAGGATCATTTATGTAGATCGAAAACAACAGCGGACCTACCATACTTCCATGGGGCATTCCAGATGATACCCTCACCTCCGATGAACACTCACCATCGAGGACAAGTATTTTTGATAAAATGTTTAGTTCAACGAATGTATCCCATATGATAGAATTTAGAGCAATGTGGGTGGAGAAAGTTGTCCGACAGCATGTATTTCACGTCTAAGAAGCACACAGTCACGTACAGGAAAAGATAACTCAAATCTTCCTGCTAACATTTACATATTTAATACAGTAGTTGCTTTTTGCAGCGTATAAGAAAGCTCTATTTTTGAAGAATGAATAGCTGCTTTCTCTGTTTCAGCTCCGTAAATCTGGGAGGATACACAATTGTGAAATAGTTTTCTTAAACCCTTTGTGATACGTTAGAATCTAGCCTATGTCGTATTTCCATACATAACGTTCGTAGGTGAACCTGCATCCAAGTCGTAAGTTGGTTCAAGGGGAAACAAAGCTTTATTCTCCTAGCACAGATTTACCTTACGGTATACAACTAAGCAGCCTGGTCCGAGATGCCTGCTTGGCAGTGTTTGCACCGCAAATACCGTTTCCGCCCACCTTTCTAAAATGGCTCTGAGTACTATGGGACTTATCATCTGAGGTCATCAGTCCCCTAGAACTTAGAACTACTTAAACCAACTAACCTAAAGACATCACACACATTCATGCCCGAGTCAGGATTCGAACCTGCGACCGTAGCGGTAGCGAGGTTCCAGACTGAAGCGCCTAGAACCGCTCGGACACAGCGTTCGGCCGCCCATCGTCCTCTCACACTCTATATTTCTCAATTTTTTTTTAACGAAAGGTTTCAACGTCAACATTAACAAGCGCTATATTACTGTAATTGTCTTCTCAAGAGCTATCGAATGCAGTTGTAACAAGAACACGCTTCCACTTAAAACAAAAACCCTACTTGCTTCAATATCTCCGTTGATACCAGCGCTAAAAACATTAACCAAACAAAACCATGTGTGCCCCTCGACGCTCTAACATTTGCTGAAAACCGCTTTTCGATATGTGTTGCCGTTCACGAAATAGAAGGTGTGTTACGTCTTACGTGACTCAACCTGCATATACAGGGTGTTACAAAAAGGTACGTCCAAACTTTCAGGAAGCGTTCCTCACACACATAGAAAGAAAATATGTTATGTGGACATGTGTCCGGAAACGCTTACTTTCCATGTTAGAGCTCATTTTATTACTTCTCTTCAAATCACATTAAGCATGGAATGGAAACACACAGCAACAAATAGTACCAGCGTGACTTCAAACACTTTGTTACAGGAAATGTTCAAAATGTCCTCCGTTAGCGAGGATACATGCATCCACCCTCCGTCGCATGGAATCCCTGATGCACTGATGCAGCCCTGGAGAATGGCGTACTGTATCACAGCCCTCCACAATACGAGCACGAAGAGTCTCTACATTTGGTACCCCGGTTGCGTAGACAAGAGCTTTCAAATGCCCCCATAAATGAAAGTCAAGAGGGTTGAGGTCAGGAGAGCGTGGAGGCCATTGAATTGGTCCGCCTCTACCAATCCATCGGTCACCGAATCTGTTGTTGAGAAGCGTACGAACACTTGGACTGAAATGTGCAGGAGCTCCATCGTGCATGAACCTAATGTTATGTCGTACTTGTAAAGGCACATATTCTAGCAGCACAGGTAGAGTATTCCGTATGAAATCATGATAACGTGCTCCATTGAGCGTAGTTGGAAGAACATGGGGCCCAATCAAGACATCACCAACAATGCCTACCCAAACGTTCACAGAAAATCTGTGTTGATGTCGTGATTGCACAATTGCGTGCTGATTCTCGTCAGCCCACACATGTTGATTGTGAAAATTTACAATTCGATCACGTTGGAATGAAGCCTCATCCGTAAAGAGAACATTTGCACTGAAATGAGGATTGACACATTGTTCGATGAACCATTCGCAGAAGTGTACCCGTGGAGGCCAATCAGCAGCTGATAGTGCCTGCACACGCTGTACATGGTACGGAAACAACTGGTTCTCCCGTAGCACTCTCCATACAGTGACGTGGTCAACGTTACCTTGTACAGCAGCAACTTCTCTGACGCTGACATTAGGGTTATCATCAACTGCACGAAGAATTGCCTCATCCATTACAGGTGTCATCGTCGTTCTAGGTGTTCCCCAGTCGCGATTCATAGGCTGGAATGTTCCGTGATCCCTAAAACGCCGATCAATTGCTTCGAATGTCTTCCTGTCGGGACACCTTTGTTCTGGAAATCTGTCGCGATACAAACGTACCGCGCCACGGCTATTGCCCCGTGCTAATCCATACATCAAATGGGCATCTGCCAACTCCGCATTTGTAAATATTGCACTGACTGCAAAACCACGTTCGTGATGAACACTAACCTGTTGATGCTACCTACTGATGTGCTTGACGTTGTTCCTGGGACGCGGCGCTGGACAGACATGGAGACGCAGCTCTCGTTTTGTTAATGTTAAGGAAGGTATTAGATTGCCTAAAATCTGGTCGGTAGTGAGGTTCAGATGTTGAAATCAGGTGCGAGATTACCACTTAACCGCATGAGGAAATTTATTTTCGTAATTTATTCGAATTTCGGCCCCTACCACCACGGCACAGCGCGTGCCCAGGTAGCGGATAGGGGATACGGCCTTCAGATATGAAGGGTAGCTGCGAATACAAAAAATAAGCAGTCGCAGACAGACGGTGGGGAGCAGGCGATGGCGTGATGAACCATCCCTGTTTCTTCTTCTCTTACTATCAAATCTATTCATCAAGAATCTGCAACATTAATGGGCATGGGTCTCTTTGAAGTAAAGTATTCCGGAGGTAAACTAGGTTCCCATTCGGATCTCCGGGCGGAACCTACTTCGAAGAGATTCAGGTCCAAAGGAACTTTCAGGTTGGGAACATGGAACGTTAAAATTTTGAGCCGGCTTTCGGAGGATCAGATCAACTATAAACCAAATATTCACCCTGCGTCAAATTTTGGAAAAGAAATAGGAATACAATAAACCAGTTCATAATCTTTCCATAGATTTTACAAAAGCATATGATTCAGTATTGCAGTCAAAATTGTACAGAATTCTTTTGGAACTTGGAATACCAAAGAAGTATGTTAGACTTATAGAAGCGAGTTTGAAAAACACAAAAGGTAGAGTACGTGTGGGGAAATTGGAGTCAGGAGAATTTGTAATAAAGAACGGACTTAAGCAGGGAGATGCCCTATCTCCGCTACTTTTTAATTTAGTCCTAGAATATATTGTACCAATGGTAGCAGATAATTCAAGGGTGTGGATTTAAATGGAAATATTAAGCTATTAGGGTATGCAGATGATCTAAACATCATTAGCGATAGGAAAGAATATGTAACAGCAAATGCAAATGCGTTAATCAAGGCTAGTGAAGATGTAGGTCTAAGGATAAGTGAAGAATAAACTAAATACCTGGTTACTACTAGAATGCCAACAGCAGTAGATCAGGAAATGTTAAGAGTTGGAGACATGCAGTTTGAAAAAGTGAACACATTTAAGTATCTAGGCGTGGACATCACTTCGAGAAATGAGATTGAATCCGAACTGAAGAAGAGATTACGGGCGGGAAATGCGTGCTACTTCTCACTGAATAGATTACTTTTATCACGGATATTGTCTAGGAATTTAAAGATTAGAATATACAAAACTATTATTCTACCAGTTATGCTGTATGGGTGTGAGACTTGGTCTCTCACTGTGCAAAATGAAAAGCCGTTTCGAGTATTTGAAAACAAAATGTTGAGGAAAATTTTCGAAGCAAAAAGGGATGACATTAGCGGAGAGTGGCGAAAACTGCATAACGAAGAGGTTCACGAACTCTATGCAAGCTCTGACATAATCAGTATTATTAAATCACGTAGGCTGCGATGGGCGGGTCACGTAGCCGGAATGGATGAGGGCAGGGCAGCGCGCAGAGTACTGGTAGGGCACCTAGAAGGAAAACGTCCTGTGGGGAGACCGAGGCGTAGATGGGAGGACAATGTGAAGGATGATTTGAGGAGCCTAGGTATTGAAGGTGAATGGAAGGAAATAGCCCAAGACAGGGACAGATGGCGAAAATACGTTGCTGCGGTAATGGACTCTCGAGTCCGGTATGACCAGTGAGTAAGTAAGTAAGTAATTTATTCGAATTTCAGTAGAACTTTGCGTTTGTAATTTGATCAGGCCATGCACCATGGGCCTTAACCTCACGGTCATATTTTTGCTCTGTGCTTAATGGAAATTCACTCATTCAATGCATTTTAATCTGCTCTTTCATTTACAATATTTTGGGGGATTTTTATTCACTTTTCACATGTTTTCTTTGTGAACTCGCTTTCGCGCCACGTGGACGCTTAGAGCAACCGCCACATTGATAAACTGTAGTTTCGGTCTGAAAACGTATGTACACGGTGAATGATCATACGATAGTGGGCAAGTGTAGATTAGGGAAGGAATAATCTTGTGTGTCCGTATTTTTCTGGATTTCTGTTGGCCACCGAAACTTGGCCACGTGTGTTGAATAGCACTGAAGTGATGATGTCTCTTGTGCTCCCCCTTAACTATTTGATTTGTTGGCGATGCTGTGCGATAAGTAAAATACATGGTTTAAACTCGTGCCACTATGAAAAGTATCGGATTTTAATGCCCACTGATTTGATAAAGACTTGCGAAATACTCTTCCACCCTGACCTTGTTTTGCTCGTAGTCTCTTTGCTGAACTTGTCACCTATAGCAATTGAATGTAATAAGCATGGGTTTAGGTATAATTGTGTGTTTGTATAAAATTACATTGAAGCCAGGTATGCGTTCCCATGTCCCATTTCATAGCGTGGCGATACTGAACCATGTTAACTAGAGAGACCAGTTTTGATTGTGTATATTGCAAGAACTACACGACTAGTTGTATGGAATAAATATCAATTAATCTCTACCTTCGACTGATTATTTGCTCCTTCCATCATAAACAATAGGTGAAAGTCAGTACCGCAGTCGAATCCTGGATCATGAAAGCAAATAAAAGCTGTAGACTGCCTATTACGCCCTGTATCGGTGCCATCTGTAGTGGTTCAAAAAAATATTGCGTTATCCGTTGCGTTTAAATTTTTACCGGTTGGTTAAAACCTTCCGCCAGAAATTATTGATACCCGGCAATAACTCGCAGGGGCCAGTAATTCTGTGGACCACACGAATTTAAGAAACCATTTGCTACAGACGGTAGCTTGCAGGAGCGCTAGGACATGACAAAGCGACGATAATCTTCCTACTTAGGTAGAATTTTACCACCACCAGTACTGGAAGGTTACGTTGCAATGTCTTGTTTGTCAGTCCCGAGTGTCAATTAACTGACTTGAACCAGGAGTACAATAATAAGGGCGACATATTTCATTCTAAGCACAAGTTTTTTGCTTTATTTATTTACTCGTAGTGTTACGTGTTTCATCATTTACGTAAAAACCACAAAAATACTATCTACGAAAAATTAAACGTAATCACGTACTTTCCCCGAAACAGAAATTCCATTGTAAATATACAGCACCGCTGAGCCGAAGCTGTCAGAAAAGCTGTCAAAAAATAACTTTACAAGATCTCGCAGATTATGAGTAAAGATGTAAATAACGTGATCGTATCATAGCAAGAAGCCAACTGACGTTTACACAGATGGACTACGTCTTATCAGCTAATATGTAAGCATAATGTGTCATATGTAGACATAGACTAACATACATGTAACAATATTATACGTATCATACCATCGTCACAAGTAGATTTGATAATGGCAAATGCCAAAATGAGCTCGTTGTGTAACTTATATCGCCGGCCGGTGTGGCCGAGCGGCTCTAGGCGTTTCAGTCTGGAACCGCGCGACCGCTACGGTCGCAGGTTCGAATCCTGCCTCGGGCATGGATGTGTGTGATGTCCTTAGGTTAGTTAGGTGTAAGTAGTTCTAAGTTCTAGGGGACTGATGACCTCAGATGTTAAGTCCCTTAGTGCTCAGAGCCATTAACTTATATCACTACGAGTAAATAAATAGTGTAGCAAAAAACTTGTACTTAAAATAAAATATGTCGTTCTTCGACCTCACGCAAGTTGCGAGCCCACTGGAAAGGAAATTGTTGAATACATTAATAAGGAAAAAGTTAAGGGTTAATTTTTTAGTTCTCCTATTTTCTGGGCACTAAACGCTTGTGTGAGAGCCTCTTACGACTCTCCCAGGAGACAAATTTGGAGCCACAGCCCGAACGTTGCCACGACTGTATCGGTTACAGATGACGCTTTCGAATACACACCCAGCATGCCTTCACTGTGTAAGAGACCCCACAACAATACCTGTTGGTCAACTCGTCTGTGCAGTTACATCTTTGAGTTGATTATAATACTTACAGATAGTGGCAACGTGTTTGGAAAGCGGAAGATGACTTCCAGGAAACTTAATCATTATAGCAGGAGCCAGCCAGATGTGGCCTCCTACGTGAGTGTGGGAAAGTCGATCGAAGGTGCGGTAGCGGAGTCTTGTTTAGTGCGGGGGTTGGGGGGAGTGGGGGGTGGTAATGAGACATTCAGTTAAGTCATTTATTCCCGAGAGTGTTGCTATCACGCTGTCTTCTCAGTGCGGACTGACGGCAGCCGTTCTGAACCTATGTTCCGCTTTTCTTAGCAATCATATACAACCGCTCACTTGACGAAAGGTCAGTTCCTAAAGACTGGAAAGTAGCACAGGTCACACCAGTATTCAAGAAAGGAAATACGAGTAACCCATTGAATTACAGACCCATATCACTGACCTCAATTTGCTGTAGGATTTTGGAGCATATACTGCATTCGAACATTATGAATCACCTTGAAGAAAATGACTTATTGATACATAACCAACACGGATTCATAAAATATCGCTCTTGTGCAACACAGCTAGCTCTTTATTCCCATGAAGTAATGAGTGCTGTCGACAAGGGATCTCAGATCGATTCCATATTTCTAGATTTCCTCACAAGCGACTATAAATCAAATTGCCCCGGTCGGTGTGGCCGAGCGGTTCTAGGCGCTTCAGTCTGGAACCGTGCGGCCGCTACGGTCGAAGGTTCGAATCCTGCATCGGGCATGGATGTGTGTGATGTCATTAGCTTAGTTAGGTTTAAATGGTTCTAAGTTCTAGGGGACTGATGACCTCAGATGTTGTCCCCATAGTGCTCTGAGCCATTTGAACCATTTATTAATCAAATTGCGTGCATATGGAGTATCGTCTAAGTTGTGTGACTGGATTCGTGATTTCCTCTCACAGAGGTCACAGTTCGTAGTGATAGACGGTAAATCATCGAGTAGAACGGAAGTGATATCTGGCATTCCGCAAGGTAGTGTCATAGGTCCTCTGCTGTTCCTGATTTATATAAATGATCTAGGTGATAATCTGAGCAGCCCCCTTAGATTGTTTGCGGATGACGCTGCAATTTACCCTCTAGTAAAATCATCAATCAATTCCAATTACAAAATTATCTAGAGATAATTTCTGTATGGTGCGAAAAGTGGCAATTAGCACTAAACAAAGAAAAGTGAGAGGTCATCCACATGAGTATTAAAAGAAATCCGATAAATTTTGGGTATACGATAAATCGCACAAATTTAAGGTCTGTCGATTCGACTAAATACCAAAGAATTACAATTACGTGCAACTTAAATTGGAAAGACCACATAGATAATATTGTGGGGAAGGCGAAACAAAGACTGCACTTTGTTGGCAGAACACTTAGAAGATGCGACAAACCCACTAAAGAGACAGCCTACTTTACACTTGTCTGTCCTCTGCTGGAATATTGCTGCACAGTATGGGATCTTTACTAGGTAGGATTGACGGAGGACACCGAAAAAGTGCAAAGAAGGGCAGCTCGTTTCGTGTTATCGCGCAATAAAGGTGAGAGTGTCACAGATATCATACGCGAGTTGGTGTGGCAGTCATTGAAACAAAGGCGGTTTCCTTTGCGGCGAGATCTATTTACGAAATTTCAATCAACAGCTTCTAACACTCTGCGTGGTGTCTGTTTGTTCTAAGTCGTGTCTCCCAACAACGCTCTGAACGTGCTTTTTTAGGGAATTGACTAGTTTGAACCTGGGACCTGTTGCTGGTAAGGAGACGCCAGACCACACATAACATGTAGAGTTCAGTGAGACTAGCGATGATATAATCGAATACTTAATGATTTCAGCGTCAGCTCCACTGCACTCCCTGTAAAAGAATCTCAGTACTAACTAAATTTAGTGGAAGGGGCTCAAGGATTTCCTATTTTTAGTTAGCTGGTAAAATAACGTCGAAAAAGCACATAAGTTTAGCATTGGAATTTTTATTCTACTCACAAAACATTGTTTATAAATTGCGCTATTGATGAAAGAAAATATTTCAATACAGGGGAAACCAACTGCGTTCAAAAACAAGGGGAACGAATATTCCCTGAATGGATTTCCAAGTTCTACAATGGATCGAAGGCTGACGTATGCCATATCACATCTATAATCTAGGTTTAAAGTAAGTTTCATCAAAGAGAAAACTATCAGAATGGTCTACAGTGACCCTCAATTATCTTTAATTACTTATTTAACTTGTCGTAAATTACAGTGGCTGATGTGGCTTCTCAATAATTATATAACAGAAAAATCATCGCATTTCAGATTTTAACTTCAAGTAGCAAATGTGAATACCACGATAATTGACGATCGACATTAGTATTACATAAAAAGGGGATGTAACAGATGAGACTTCTGCAGTTCTGAGTGAAGCCTTATGCGCTCGCATTGCGTGGGTTCATTACCTTGTCGTTGGTAAGGCAGCGTCAGGGGGCGGCGGGCGGCGCAGCTCCACACACCTCGCCATCTCGGAAGCAACTCTTTCTAACTTCCCTTTTACTACAAGTTACCGAAGCTGGTTTTAGAAAAGCTATCTGGCTGTGTTTTCAACTGACCAGTCAGAGTCTCAATGTTAACCTTAAGCTCCGTCTACAAAAATTCTGTCTATCCAATGGGAAACGTTATACTTTTCGTGGTGGGGCAATATTTTTAACGTTTGCAACGTAACAGAGACGCGTATAGTCTCACGCTAAAACTTGCAGCTGGTGTGGCCCTTTTATAGTAAGATCTATACTGTTCTTCTGGAGGGCTCTATCTTTTAACATGGGCTGGGGGGTGGTCTTGACGGTCGGCCGGAATTGTAGGTGTCCGTCCGTTATCGTAGGGCCTTCTAGCTTAACACGGTTCTGCTCTCGGCTTCTGTTCTCGTTTCTCCCCTCGGAACTGCGTCTGTTTCAAGGTGGGGAGGTATGACATGCATTTACGCGTTCTTGTTAGTGTGTGGTATTCCATTTGCTCACTCGTTGATCGTATTAATGTTAGGATTTATTCGGAGCTATGTGACAAACTGCCGGATTTGCTATCATATCAGGGTTTTCATGGAAGGTGTTGGATTTGCCTGACACCTTACATCAGCTTTCTCTTCAGAGTGCGTAAATATTTTGTTGACACCCATATACGTAGGGAGAATTGACCTTAATAAAATAAGAGAAATCAGAGCTCTAACGGAAAGATTTAGGTGTTTCTTTTTCGCACGCGCCATTCGAGAGTGAAATGGTAGAGTGGTATGAAAATGTGTCGATGAACCCTCTGCGAGACACTTGGGTGTGTATTGCAGAGTAACCATGTCGATGTAGATGCACGGAGGCGCAGCGTACCACGTCAGCCTCCCGGTGAGGAACCTGCTGGCATAGTCCCCTAGCGGTGTCTGTGGCTGTTGTCACAGCCTTGTCGTAGGCGTAAACGGCGGCTGGTGCGCCACTAGAGCTCGGTGTGGCTGTGGACGGCTGTCGGAGCCTCGGCGCACTCACGCAGCGAAGATGCGCTCGGGCACGGCCTCAGAAATCTACAGGTCACTGTTGCCGGTTGTCGAGATCAGTAGCGAAGCGTGGTTGTAAAGGTTGGGGGACCCTGCAATTATTATAGGGAGGCAAAAATGTTATACTCATTTGACTCTTGCATGACAGGTCTAATGTTTCATCAGCCTGAATCGGAATGAAATTGCAGTTCTGAATTTCACATTTTATTTTCTCATTAACTGCCAGAGTTATCATTTCTATTACATTATTCTGTGTATGTGGAGAAATTCCTTTAAAGGTTGAAGATGATGACGGATAGTCTCGGATTAACTGCTCTCCTTGAGCTAGTAAATCCAACAATTCCAGATAGTTACCTTTGTTGCTGGAGGATTCGTCTTCTCGATGGCCGCGAAAGGCTGGTTCTTGTTTACAAAGAAATACAGTTGCCTGAATAAGACGAGTCAATACACTCCTGCTGGATGCAACTTGTTTGTTGTATTTTATTGCTGTCAGACGAACGGCTTCAGAAAGGGCGTGCTCAATTCTACTTTTGTCCAATAACTGAAATTTCTGCAGGTGACGTTTAGATATCTGATGCTTTTGTGCTTTCCTGTCAAAGTTCTTTACTGTACAAATGCCCTCATTGCATCATTCCTTTTCACCACCAGACAGAAGACATATATAACAATATAATCTGTTATTAACTGCATTCGCAGTCAGCCAAGCATACTTTTCGTACCAGGCTGTCTGAAAAGTGCGTTTTTGTTTGGTTTCACTTAAAACTACACTGAGTATAGGAGTAGGTCGTTTGTCCTCCAAGTCGCACTTTTTTTCGTACGTTAATGTAGAAAAAGGCATTTTTAATAAAAATTCTATAAGGTTTTCAGTTGCTGGCACACACATGTTGGCGACACAACGAAAATATGTACTAAAATCAGACAAGAACGACTACGAACACAAACCGCGCGACTGGTCACTTCCGTGTTAAAAGCCAGCATAGAAGCGGCAGAGACTAGTCTAGTTACCTACTAGCAAGTGCAGCGCACCGGCATTCGTGGAAGTGGAGGGGACTCGAGAATGCCACTAACACAGCCAGGTAAGCGAAGAGAGGCAGAGACTGAGAGCAGTCGAGTCTCAAGCAGGCAGATACACCAATATACAGTGTGCGGTGGCGCGGGCTACAAAACTGTCTTCGCACATTTAGTGCTCTTAGTAGAAAGTTGTTTATATTTCTGTTATGAATTACTATTGCAGCTTTTTTAAGCACAAATACAGGGGAGACTAAGTCTCAAAGACTCCCCTCACGCTACGCCACTGGTCAAGATGCCGTATAGGCGATGGACCCAACAGTGACACGAAGGATAATACTAGAGGCTGTCGCAGCCTACAGTCGGTACGGCAGTACACGTACTGCCCAGGAGTGGCGGAACAGAAGCTCTGTAGTCAAGTTGAACAACTCGTATACGGGCGGATCGGTTCTTCGTTCACGAGAGATCGGCCAGGCCCTTATCTTCGGATAGTCACAGGTGTGACCGGCAAGAATACAGCGTGCAGAGTTACAGTTATCTCCATAACCAGATAGCTGCGGACTCGTAGCATTGGACTTCAAGCTGGTGACGGCTGGTGTCATTTCGTCGAATCCATCAGGTCGTCTTGTAACTTGCATTTTGCAGACCCTCCATCGGTATTAGTGATGCAGATAGTGTCCAGACTCTGAGAATGAGTGGAAGGGAGGCACAGGTGATTCCCTCCATACTGGTGAATGAATGTGCTCCCGTTTTCTGAGTCTGTCAGCGCTCTTGGGTGTCTTAATTTTCAGCTCTGTGTTGTGGGTTGGCAGGAGAGCCAACACCGGGTACTAGAGGAAGCCGAAAGGCACGCGGTTTAGCTCACGCAGGCTGGCGTGAGGTCTGGAACAGGACAAGGAAATTAGACTTTAGAAAAACGGACGTAGCTGGTGGAATACTTTACTTTAATCCATTAATGATGAGCGTCGCTCTTGACTGTACATGACTCAGTATCAATAGTAACTGGTAATGGCGCCTTGCTAGGTCGTAGCAAATGACGTAGCTGAAGGCTATGCTAATTATCGGCTCGGCAAATGAGAGCGTATTTTGTCAGTGAACCATCGCTAGCAAAGTCGGTTGTACAACTGGGGCGAGTGCTAGGAAGTCTCTCTAGACCTGCCGGGTGGCGGCGCTCGGTCTACAATCACTGATAGTGGCGACACGCGGGTCCGACGTATACTAACGGACCGCGGCCGATTTAAAGGCTATCACCTAGCAAGTGTGGTGTCTGGCGGTGACACCACACTCTGCACTGTTGTATAAATGAGATTATCCTGACGTTCTCTCTCGAACACTCTGAGGCAATGAGCTTACGGCTTTTTTTTTAATTCACTTCTTCTCATTGTTGACAATGGTTACGCTATCGTTGCACACTGGACGGACGTGCTCCACTAACACTGTCGGTTCCAATAAAATTTTATTTCAGCACTTAATTACTATTCTGCTGTGCAACACTACTACACATTAAGATTTACCACTTTACCTGTAATCATACACTCATCAAGAAAGGGTGGAGATGCAGTTCTTTTTAATAGATGTGATTTTATAATGTTCGTAAGTAAGACGTCGTGGTCTCCTGACCTTCATTGCTTACATGTTCCGCCCTCACAATCATGTTCCGCACATCAAGACGCTTCATTCTAACCCAAACTCGATAAGATAAAGTCAGTTTTATATGAATTCATGTAAACGATATACAATTCACAAGTGAGCGCACCGTGGTTGAAATACTCGAGGCTGGCGTGCACACATACATTCCAGACACGACGGTCACAGAGGCTTTTAGTTCGGAAGAGAGGCCACATAACGGGACTCCAGGCCCTTCAGAGGACGACCCAGCCCATGTCGGCCGGTGACCGCCTGTAGCGGACAGTGTGGGCCTGAGTGAAAAGGGGGAACAACCCTGTGTTCAGTTTAAAAGTAAATTCCACTACATTGTGTTGGAGCGGCCAGCCTACGCATTCTTTACACATAGCACGCAGTTTCAGAGATTTTCACAGGGAGACAGCAAACGGCAAACGCCAAAGCTTCAAGTTTCCAGATTGGTCGCCTTAAACGGAACGTCATTCTCCCATTTTAGAAGAGCAATGCTGATTGGCAGACAATATTTCTTACGCCTTGGGCTGAAGGAATAATGGAAGAGACCGAAAGATATACCCCTTCATGTCTGGCGTGGAGAGGCGCGGTTCCGTTGTCGCTCTTGGAGCGAGAACACGTAACGAGAGCGTGCGCGCTCGGACGTGTAGTCGAAAGAGCGAGGAACAAGTCTCTCCTCAGTACTTTACTGGGAGAGCACCTCTGTCGAGAGTGAATCAAAGGGCTACTCTATGTTGAGTCCTTGCGATTAAGTGTTGTTCACTGTGTTGGCCGACACACTTATTGTGCAGTGTGAACGGGCAGAGTTATAGTTAAACGCCTGCGAGCGAATTTTGAGTGGCATCGTGGCGGACTGGTTATCTGACCTGTGTACCATGCCAATAGTTAGACTAGGGGCGAATAGGAATCCTTGACTTCATCAGGGCATAGGGAGAGTTTGATTGGCGAAGGTCAATCCAGATAAAACGAGAGTTATCTTATTTGTCAGCAGCGAGTGGCACAGACAGCAGTCATCGCAGTTTACGGTATTGTGCGTTACAGCTATTGCGAGCCCCATATTTCCTCCACAACAGTACACTTCACTGCATTTCACACGCAACAGCCTCGAGCGTACCTATCAACATTCTAAAGGATAATTATTCAAGTTGAGTAGGCACACCTCTCAGCCATTCTGCCAAGGCAACAAGCATCTTAAACTTTGTATAGAAATTTCAAAAGCGAATCCTATCCTTGAAAGGTAACTTCACATTCCAAAAAGAACCAGGATATAACTTGTTCAATTCATAACTAAAAGTGTCATTGTGGTTTCTCAGAATTTTTGCAAAATAAATAATAACTTTCGTTAGTTTCATGTTTTTCTTACACTAACTAGCACTACTCCAGTACACAAGTATCCCACTAGTTATGTAAGAAATTTTGTGAATTTTTGTGTCATTTCCTTACAGCGGACGACTCCAGAAGATATTTATTGCTGAAAGTTTTTCAGGCAGTTCTGTTTAGAACGTTAGGAGCGTCTGTCAGACTTCTGTAGTAGTGTGGGGGTGGAAATTGCATCTTGCAGGAGCCACAGGGTAAAGAGTACATCTCAGATTAATCCGTTGCGCAGAATAACAGAATAATAGATCAACCCCACACCTCAGACGTAACGTACAGTTAAGTAATTTCAGGTGTGTATTGTATCGTGCATTGTGTACTGAACCGGGGACCTAGCAACGACAGAGAGGCTTAGTGCCGCCGTAGCCCTCAGTGGTTCACGGCCACACAACAGACCACAGCAGTCCACCCACCCCACCGCCGCCCCACACCGAACCCAGGGTTATTGTGCGAATTTCAGGTGTACTTTATCTTTGCACGATTCTTCAGCTATCCATCATAATGATCCACATAAGACTTGATAAAAAAATTAAAAAATCTCAAATCCAGTGATGCGAAGAAATAATTAAATAAACGAAAAAGTGATCCAGTAGTGGCTGTGATAAGTTCATTAATTGCCTTTCATAATGCCTGGCCAGGCAGAATGTGGCCAGCTAGTGAGGCTAATGGTGCACTGGATGGCACTGCTTTCAGCGGCAAGGGACACCACACAGGAAAGTAGCGAACGGTTCCCACAAAGCGGCCCACAGCAGTACAGTCAGTGACAGAATTCCAAAGACCTCTCGCCTCATCGTTATGCTGAACTGCACAGTTTTATTGTGTATTAATACAGCATAACATGCAGGGCAGGGATATGAAGTGCTACCAACATATAACCTATAGGCTTGAAGTCGGAAGACAGTCCAAACACTGTTTCAGATAATATAGGAGAATATATTGCAGCTGATTTACTTATCTCTTATGTTTATCTGCTGTGTTGAATAAACTATTGAAAAACCTTTATCCAACATGCGCTTTTCTGCTGCAAATGAATTACAACTTCTCATGATAACACTGCGAAAAAGGTATTTTTTGGTTCAAATGGTTCAAATGGCTCTGAGCACTATGCGACTTAACTTCTGAGGTCATCAGTCGCCTAGAACTTAGAACTAATTAAACCTAACTAACCTAAGGACATCACACACATCCATGCCCGAGGCAGGATTCGAACCTGCGACCGTAGCGGTCACGCGGTTCCAGACTGAAGCGCCTTTAACCGCACGGCCACACCGGCCGGCAGGTATTTTTTAATTAAAAAAGTAAGTATCCCAAATTGTCACCAGTTAGCTGAATACTACGCTCTTTCGGCTTAGAAACGGTGTGTCTATGATCAGTCCACAGTCATATTGAAGTAGCGTCACAGGACTACCACGAGATCCGGTCGAAGTGGCCGTGCGGTTCTAGGCGCTGCAGTCTGGAACCGTGAGACCGCTACGGTCGCAGGTTCGAATCCTGCCTCGGGCATGGATGTGTGTGATGTCCTTAGGTTAGTTAGGTTTAACTAGTTCTAAGTTCTAGGGGACTAATGACCTCAGAAGTTGAGTCCCATAGTGCTCAGAGCCTTTTGAACCATTTGACTACCACGAGAGCATGCAAATGTAGCAGCAGGGATAGATACATAACGAAATCTAGTTAAAAAACCCTCAGTGTGACACTTAAGTCAATACAATTGACAGAAACACAAAAAACACACTAACATCAGAGTTCAGCAAGCTTTCAACCTGTAGATCTAATGGGTACAGAATCAAGGCAGCGACAAAACTTATGGGGAAGAAGTTATCTTAGGATATGCTTACTGATTGTCGATCTGCTTGCTAGTGGCTTTTTCAAAGAAGAGGTAAAAATCTCACCTCCAGCAAGAGTAGAACCAAAAAGTAACCCACTCTTCCGCATTTTTCCATGAACTTGTGTATGCCGTGCCAGGACGCAAACTTTTTTTGTAGTTTGCAATATCTGCACAGTAATGAAAATGATCATACATGATAAAGAATTTTTAACTCTCACAATCATGAAAAAAGAATATAAATATTTTAATATTAATAAAAGGAAGGAAGTTTAAATTGTTGTTTTTATATACACTTTTTATACAGATTTTTATACACCGAAAAGGAAAGACAAGTGACAATTCTCATTAATGGAGGGAATCAAAAGAAAGCAATCATCATCACATTTCCAGCAGCACGGCATGTTGCATCATAAATCTTGCGTCCAGCAGTATAAAATTATTCGTCCCCATCATGGGGGGTGGCATCCACATTTTCGATGCCGACCCTTTGTCGGAACGTCATGTGGGTCTTGTAGCCGTTTACCATCGTTCCTAGGACTCGTAAACATTATCCAGTCACATTGAGCACCACCAACAGAGGGCCAGTCGTCTTCTCCACGTGCAGTACGCCAACATGCATAAACCTTGTACATTATCGTCCTTAAACGTTCTTTTGGACAACTCCTTCTACTCCGTGGACGAATTTCTGTTTCAGAAATGGTAAAAAAATATTGTACCTCTAAATGTAGTTGCATGTGTATAACTAAAACTTTCAGTGACATTAATATTAGCACTATTCAATCTGCCTTGTTCCACATCATATCGATAAAATAATCGGGAAAATGATGTACGGAACATGACATAACTAAAACTAAAACTAAACTAAATCCCACGAGTCGCCACATTCCTGGGTCACACCAGTTGGTGGGCGGATTGTGAAATACACTTTCTAAATAGTTGGCAAAATAAGTTCTGTATTCCGTATGATAACGAATGAGCTAATGTTGCTCTTGCAGGTATAGACAATAATCCATCACAGACAGTACATCCCACGAAAACATGTACTGCGTCGGGTATCCAGCGATCCAGTTGACCGCATACTTCTTACGTCTTGGAAAGAACGTCGTGTCCGATAACCCAAGTGCATCTGATATGATTTCCGTATCGGTGCTGTGCCAAAGGAAGGCCAGTATATGACGCGCCAGCATCCAAACGTCCTTCGTCATCCCGCACACTGTCACCTTTTTTCGTGTCCAACAAACCACAGGTGCAAAGGGGAGAATCAACCATTTGAATGAAGTTCAACTGGATCCGTGTGACAATTTTATGGTTTGTGTGCATATACCACGTCTATCGCGCTGCCGTTGACAGCAGTGGCATATGCACTCCACGCCACATATGCTCTCAAGCTCTCGTTGGAAGTTTGATTTCCACGACGTTGCGGCCGTGGTGACTCATCCAGTAGCGATGTGGTTGTTCTCATGGAAGATACTTCCTGACGAACATAACTATAATACACAAAAAATAAGGTTATGTTTGCAAGTAAAGGCGAGATGTTGTCCATAACTATCGGAGGTTCATCTATCAGAGCTGATGTTATGGTGTGCTTTTCTGTAGCCAATTCCGAATCATCGCTCGCGGGTAAAGTGTCAAAGCATTGTTGCCCACGTTCGTGAGGCTGAGGTCGCCGTTCCGGAACGGTAGGGTTACTGCGTCATACATGATCTAAAATAACGTCACCGTACTGACATAGTACATGCGAATACATAGAAGGAAGGATCCTTTATTGTATGATTATATGATACCGGAACAAACACTGGTAGCAGTTACTTCTGTAAAATATCTGGGAGTATGCGCGCGGAACGATTTGAAGTGGAATGATCATATAAAATTAATTGTTGGTAAGGCGGGTACCAGGTTGAGATTCATTGGGAGAGTCCTTAGAAAATGTAGTCCATCAATAAAGGAGGTGACTTACACAACACTCGTTCGACCTATACCTGAGTATTGCTCATCAGTGTGGGATCCGTACCAGGTCGGGTTGACGGAGGAGATAGAGAAGATCCAAAGAAGAGCGGCTCGTTTCGTCACAGGGTTATTTGGTAAGCGTGATAGCGTTACAGAGATGTTTAGCAAACTCAAGTGGCAGACTCTGCAAGAGAGGCGCTCTGCATCGCGGTGTAGCTTGCTGTCCAGGTTTCGAGAGGGTGCGTTTCTGGATGAGGTATCGAATATATTGCTTCCCCCTACTTATACCTCCCGAGGAGATCACTAATGTAAAATTAGAGAGATTTGAGCGCGCACGGAGGCTTTCCGGCAGTCGTTCTTCCCGCGAACTATACGCGACTGGAACAGGAAAGGGGGGGTAATGACAGTGGCACGTTAAGTGCCTTCCGCCACACACCGTTGGGTAGCTTGCGGAGTATGAATGTGGACGTAGATGTAGTACCCAAAGGCAACCATGAAGCCGTCCGCGATACCCTCCGGTATCGCTAGGGTCTGCGCTAAATGTGGCGGTCGTAAGGCGAGGTGAACGTTGGACTATGTCGAAGGTTCTCAATGAATTGCTGCGTATGAACTATCGAACAATCTGAAGCGGCCGCCGATAACTCGCCTTAGCTGACCCCCGCAAAGAACGAGTGAATGTGATCCCTAGGCACCGCAGCTTTTCCACCGTCTGAGACGGTTCTGGGACGGCTTCCAGACTTCGTACAATGTGTAGTATCCTGGACTTCGTCATGTAACGACACTACCTACCGCCGTCCCGAAAGTACTGAGTTGTCCGATAGCCTGACAAACTTCATGTTCTGAGCGGACGAGGTCTACCATCTCGTCCGCATAGGCATGACAAATGAATGAGGTCTCGTGTAGCGTTATTCCAGTGAGAGAGCATTGCATAACATGCATTAACGGTTGGAGTGCTATCGCAGAAAGCACCATTGAAAGCGGGCGCTCGTGTCGGCGCTAGCTGTTAATGTGAAGTGAGCCCACTTCCTGACCGTTTACTATCACCTTTGATGTAGTCCTTCGGATCAGTTTCGTAACTATAGAAATGAAGACCGGTTCCACCACCAATCGGCTAATAACTGACTATAAAAAATCATGGTTTACCCTGTCGAATGCATGATCAATATCCAACGATATGAGAGCTGCTCGCATTGGACATGTTTCCGCAAGGGCTATGACGTCACGGTATTCACCTAAAACTGAGAGGACGTTGCTTCGCAGCTACAGGCATGCCTGATCAGGGGAGATAGTTCTCAACATCGCCAGTTTAAAATGAGACACTAGCAGTCGTGAAAAGATTTTGTAGTCGTTTACCATGGTGGGTGGCCGATATTGATTCGCACTGTGACTCCCCTCTGGCTTTGGAATGGGAAGAATAAAATCTGTCACAAAATCCGGCAGGACGCACATGTTAGGGCGCATCAGTTCTTTCTACATCGACACCCATTGTGGCATCATCATTTCCGCGAATTCCCTATAAAATTTCAGTGTTATCCCATCCGGCTCTGGGGATTTCTGTGCCGCTTATTTTTTGCGTGCCCTCATTATTTTTTTTCTGTGTGGGGCTCCATTAGTGTAGGCTTATCCATCTGTCAGTCTCGTTGGCAACTGTTGCAATATGTCCTCCTTCACCCGGTGGTCCGTCGGTGTACCGGCAAAGAGGTAGTGGAAATTCTCCAAAAATCCAGCCGCAAGTCCGCAGCTCGTGGTCGTGCGGTAGCGTTCTCGCTTCCCACGTCCGGGTTCCCGGGTTCAATTCCCGGCGGGGTCAGGGATTTTCTCTGCCTCCTGATGACTGAGTGTTGTGTGATGGCCTTAGGTTAGTTAGGATTAGGTAGTCCTAAGTTCTAGGGGACTGATGACCATAGATGTTAAGTCCCATAGTGCTCAGAGCCATTTGAACCATCCAGCCGCAATATCCTTTGTGACATCCCTCTGAGTTACGGAGTACTGCTCCTAACAATCGGCGGTAACTTTTGCGTTCTCGTGAGACATGATCCATCGAGGTGTGTGTTCCATAGCGATGCTGTTAGACATCTTGCCCGAATCGGGATGCCTCCCAGTCGACGTCGCGTGATCAGTAGGATGCGTGTTTTCAGATGATGAACTTCTCCATCATGTTCTGGAGACAAATTCCGAAATGACAGTTTATGAAGCGTCGTGAAACAATAAGCAAGTGTGTCCCTTATCCATCTCGTCTTATCCCGACCATATTGTATAAGAGCTTCTCGTATCATAGGTTTAGCACGTGCTAACTACTAGCGAGGCACCGAGGAGTAAGCTGGAATGCGGCGTTGACACGTCGCCCACACATCCTCGACTATCTGAGGACATTCGGAGTCCACCAACAGTGACGAAATGAGCTTCCATGACCCGAGGCTGTTCCACACATTTTGTAATGGGAGGGATATGAAACACAAATAACTAGATGTTCGGTAAAGGCAGTGAGCCATCGTTCTGCATGGACCACCTTATCTCGTAGACCAACAGAAACATATATCCGATAAAGTCGGTTCGCCGAGTGACTGGTAAAAAAATTATATTTCTCGCGATTCCCATGGATTCTCCCCCATGTGTTGGATAAGTCCATATCCCGGAATACCGCTTGTAGATCACAAAAGGTACTGTAATGTGGAGTTCGATCCCTTGGGGCTAATAAAGAGGTGAAGCCTCCACCCACCAGTAAACAATCGAATCCTCCTGTAAATAAGGGCGCGATCTCTTCCGAATAATATTTTGCACGTGCTGGTCTGTTTTCTGTTCCGGATGGGGTGTAAGCATTGACAATACGGGTACCATCAACTGCTTTCGCCAGTCCCCATGTCGGAGATATCTAAGCCTAATCGCATATGTGATCCTCTCTCGGACCAGTATCGCCATTCCACTGTCGTTGTCAGAGATACCATTAGTATATCCACATCTGAGGCATAGAGCATATCCTGGAAAAGTTGTTGTTTCACAGGCGGTCTAATAGTACTAACGTTAACGGTCCCTATTTTGTATGCCTGGTTCCGAGTAGCGGCTATCTTTGCACAATGGTGAACTGACGAAAATCTAAAAAGTCGTTGGTCTCATTACACGTCCTCAGAAGGTTGCCCGTCCGACATCTTCCTGCGGCATTACTTGCTCTGAATTGTGGAAGAGGGATGCGAGTCCCCACCAAGGGGAGGAGTCACATCGGTGACATCTTCGTCTTGTCAGGATCTCTAATACGCGGGGACTGTACTGGTATGTAATTTTCGTGGACTTTCAGCAGAACCATCGTCATCCACTGCTGAAGGGTCAATGGATGCCTAAGAGAATGGATCGTCGGAACGACACTACATCTTTTCGCTGTCTCTATCCACTTTTTCAGCAACATCGGGTGGCTGTTGGCCGATATCAAGCGGGTCTATATTACTCGAGTCATCTGGTGTCTCAGGATGAGGTGGGAATGATTCTCCAGAGTCGAGGCAATGCTAATTGCGACGCTTTGGGGAGCGTTGTTTACGCTCCATAATCTTGACCCTCGGTGCTGTTGAATCATGTAGCTCCTGTTGCCACAGCGTCCCTGGTTGTGTGGTGTGTGGTCGTCATCACCTATCACCTATATCGCCTGGGGCTGGAGTGAGTCGTCTCATCATCATTGTGACCCGATGGCCCTTGCATCATCTCCTCGTGGAGTGTCGACGCGTAAGTCAGACATAGTGTCATGCGGGTAGCCTACATCTTTGTTTCAGTTTGCGACGGAAATCTCTGTGTTTCACTGTCACTGAAATAAGTTGCAACTTGATATTCACCTACCTCAGATTGGCGTCTGCTCAGTGTCCCTTCACTCTGCAACGTAGATACTTACTAGGTGATGAAAAAGCAGCGTTGCTTAAAACAGGACCTAAAATCCACAATTACTGAGACCGCGTAGATCTCGTTATGATTATTCCTGTAAATAATGATAATAAATTTTAGGGCGTAAAACAGAGTCCTGATCTTCATTGAAAGTTCGGAAATCTGGTAAAAGTAGGTTTTATTTTCTTTGCTTAAACATGTCATCAGCCCACATTTAGTATGCAAAACTGCTAATATTAGTTCCCAGTTTATGTCACACGTAAAGCAGCCAGAATTCTCCTAAGTCCATTCCGAAAATAATCACGCGAATATGCAGTCACTTTCTACACAAAACGTTGATTTCTTACATAAGTCATTCAATGGATTTCTTACACAAAGATTGCTCGCCAAATATATTCTGTGGTAGAAGACAGAACATCGGCACACGTAATTTAAGTCCAACAAGTCACACTCGTATATCTCCCGAACAAAATATCCCACGACTCTCAAACTTTCACAAAATGTTCATAGCAACAAACGCTACCATTTTAAATCCATCTGAACGCGAAGGACCGCACATTTCTTCATCTTACACATTTTACGGACGGACACATTTAACATGACCTTCGCGTCTGATAAGTTAGTCCACGACTGACTCCCTCTAGCTACTGATGCAACCTAAGTATCTCGCAGTGCGCGGGAGCCATACTGACCATACTGTTCTAAAAGACCAGCCAATCCGATCACACCTTGTAGATCTTATTCGTGCCAAAACTGTGCTGAGCTAATCACTACATCAGATTAATTGGCGTCGCTTCGACAAGCAAACTATTACTATAATGTTTATTAAATGAAACTAAACGAAAATTAATCTTGAGAACTTTAGAAAACTGATTGTATCGTTAGCGACTTTCTGGCTGCTTTATTACCTAAGCAAACACTCAGACATACGTCATCCGCCAGTTAGTGGGATTTACAATTTTCGTGACACCCTGGTGGCGTAACACTTGCTAGTTACGTAAGGTGTATCACCATATAAATTTGAAATTTGACGTATGTCTCTCACAAGCACTCACATTCACTCTCATTTACTCTCAGCCTAACACAAAACATAAATATTAACTTTTAAACTGTTATTTTCATTACGAAAGAAAAATTATCGAACGTTTAGAATCGAAAACCTTTATGAAATAAATCGGCACACTAAAGGTGCCATTACTGTTTTCAAATAACAAAAGCAACATAAACTGTTATGCTTCGTATCTGAATTTACTTACTTACTTTTTTAATGGGTTTTTCATATCTCCGAAACTATTATAGGTAGCAGTATCAAATTTTGACACACTGTTCGTCTCAATAACAAAAGGTCCTGTACCACTTTTGAAATAAAAAAGATAATATTTAACATAGTTATTTAGCTTCTTATGTGAGGCGAATAAGTGGACTCTATACGTAGCACACAAAAGCACTCCCACGCTCGGCCAGAAGGACATGTAGCTGATGACGCAATCAGCAGGCCACAAGTCGACCGCCGCTGGGTGTTACTATACTGCAGGCTTCCAATACAGTTCGTCATAACTGCAAAAACGGCGGTCGTGGATTAACCCGCGACGCTACAGTAATTGCACGAGTCTCCGATTCATATACTCAGATCGAAAATGTCCTTCACCACCACATCCAGAGCACGTCCGGGGTTGGCCACCATGGCTGACAATTGCTCTACAACCATCTATATTTAAACAAAAGGGCACATTTGGTTAAAACAACAGTCGAGCTCGCGATAACATTTGTTTAGTATGACCGACTTCGGCTTCTTTTGTGGTATCACGTGAAAAACCGACGAGCCACCAGCACCACCCATTGGGGGCCCAAAAACAATCTGATGATGGCTTTAACATAATCCGAAACCGATTGCAATAAGCAAATGTTATTGCAATCTCGGCTGTTCTTCTAACCAAAGTATCGCTGCGTTCAACGGACAATGTTGTCTAAATCTGTGAGGAAGGCACATGTTTTGTAAGGGCGATTCGCTCCTGACTAACACAAACGTCCTAAAACTTGCCCAACATTCGGCTGGAGTGGTCCAGTTATCAGTGATTTAGCTACTTCGAAGGGCAGTTCGAAGATTCGAAATCGGCGATGCCCGCATGAGCCAATAACACGTCGCTAATATGACTATCAGAGTGTCTAAACCGGAATCCTCGTTTGGCGGCTTCTATAATTATTGCATCACATACTGTGTCATCGACCATCTCGAGGTATACGGTACTGCTCACGATAGTTAAATGTATTCCAATGAACTCCGTGTAATTAATACCCACCTCATCCCTCAAGAAACATTCGATTTCGAATGCTTTCGGTCTTGCTTACTCATTAGAGAACGTAAACTGTACCGTGGTTTTTCCAAACGCATGTGCTATTGCTATCGGTTCAACAAGTAACACACGCGAGTACCAGTAGAGTAAACACTGTCTCTTTCTCGGACGCTTCGCAGCCGAGATCTAAACGGGTCCGAGCTGCTCTGCTGCTAAAGACAGATAGTGCTTGAAGAACAAGCAGTTTCCACTAAGCTAGCATACGGTTTTGTCGAACAGCGCTCCCTAGTCGTCCTAATGATTGTTAAGACAGAGAATTAGCAAAATAAATGGTGAAGTAAAGATGGAAACAGCTTCCTCGACTCGAAAACAGAAATTTGCTCCCTTAAGTGGCAATAACTAAGAATAATTAATGTAAATGATAAGAAAATACATAGTGAATTTACCAGGATAATTCTGAACCAAAACAGGATGTAAATCGATGGTCACATAGCTGCCAAACATATTCTACAATGTTGCCAATTCTCCATCAGACTAGCGACAGACGGAACACGTCTGCTCAGGAGATGTGAATCTTGAGCTGGCTGACACAGGGACAGCACGTCCGTGTTGACAGCTGCCACTGCATTGAATGGTTCAAATGGCTCTGAGCACTATGGGACTCAACTGCTGTGGTCATAAGTCCCCTAGAACTTAGAACTACTTATACCTAACTAACCTAAGGACAGCACACAACACCCAGCCATCACGAGGCAGAGAAAATCCCTGACCCCGCCGGGAATCGAACCCGGGAACCCGGGCGTGGGAAGCGAGAACGCTACCGCACGATCACGAGATGCGGGCCCACTGCATTGACTGGGAGCAGAAATACCCAGTGTAGGCCAATAAGTTATACTCGCATTTCTGTAACTACTATTTGGGCTTACAGTCTAGATACGAATAATATCCATATGCACCAACTACAACTCAAACATTAGTTTTTCTGTACATTATGGACTAGTGGTGTGTGAAAGGCTATCCTTCCGTATACGACTGTTTAGTAGTCGATGGAACCGGAATACCGACGTGTTCATTAAAGGTGATTCCGCCCAAGTGTACTTCGACGCAAGAAGTGGCCGCGCGATTCGAGGCGCCATGTTGCGGATTGCGCCGCCCCTCCCGCCAGAGGTTCGAGTCCTACCTCGGTCATGGATGTGTGTGTGTTGTTCTTAGCGTAAGTTAGTTTAAGTAGTGTGTAGGTCTAGGGGCCGACGACCTCAGCAGTTTGGTCCCTTAGGAATTCACATACATTTGAGCATTTAAGTTTACGTCATTCTGTCAACCCTAGGATGTGTATTTTTACTGGCAGGTAAAGAATTACATTCGTCAGTTACAAAAGTGCCCTGTTCTCATCGCATACGAAATGGAAGTCAAACGTAGAAGTTATGAAATTCATGAAATACACACTGGATGCACAATCAATTGCAGGATACAGCATTCTAGAAAATGCTTTGATATGCTTGTTTTGCCGCGAAATTATGGCCAGGTAGGGAGGTATTTATAATGTTAACGAAGTTGCTTTTCATAGTGATAATCACACTAAAGAACGTGAATGTGGCATATGTGCCTTCACACACTGCTGGAGGTACTCACATTTTTTAATGATAGATATTAGCCTCCGAAGTACACTGGTTCTCCTGAAGTATAATTGTAAAAATCAAAACAAAAAGTAATGTGTTAGAATTCATATGTTTCTCGTTCTCAATTACTGTTTGTTACAAAACGTTATCAGTCATGATAAAATCTAATTTCAATGAAATATGAAATACTTTATTTTGTGAATAATTCCATTGAACCTTTGCAAAGGTCCCGAGTCCGAGTCTCGGTCCGGCACACAGTTTTAATCTGCCAGGAAGTTTCATATCAGCGCACACTCCGCTGCAGAGTGAAAATCTCATTCTGGAAACATACCTCAGGCTGTGACTAAGCCATGTCTCGGCAATATCCTTTCTTCCAGGAGTGCTAGTTCTGTAAGGTTCGCAGAAGAGCTTCTGTGAAGTTTGGAATGTAGGAGACGAGGTACTGGTAGAATTGAAGCTGTGGGGACGGATCGTGAGTCGTGCTTGGGTAGCTCAGATGGCAGAGCACCTGCCCGCGATAGGCAAAGGTCCCGAGTTCGAGTTTCGGTCCGGCACACAGGAAGTTTAATATTACGGCGCGCTTCACTGCAGAGTGAAAATCTCATTCTGGTAATTCCATTGTATATCTCGGTGTCACAAAAATGTCATTGATGTCACATACTCCTGTAACAACAAAAGTAAACACAACGGAAGGGTGCAAATTTATTTATGATGTTCGAGCTACAGTCGGTGCAACAGGATTGTATTCGTAACTTCGCTTTAGACCCAAATCATAGCTACAGAAATGTGAATATAACTCATTGATTAAAATAGGTATTTCTGCTCCTAGTAAATACAGTGGCACCTGAGGACACAGTGTCTTCGAAGGGCGAGCTTCACCAGTGCCAGCCAGCTCAAGATTCACATCGCCTGAGTAAACGTATTGTCTGTCGCTAGTCTAATGCGCAACGGACAACGTTCAGAATACGCTTGCCAACTATGTAATTGTCGATTTACTTCCTGATTTTGTTTAAAATTATCCTGGTAAATTCACTCGCTATTTTCTTGTCATTTAGCTTAAATATTATGAATTATTATCACTTAAGGGATGACGTAGGGTAGCAGTTTTATGATTTTGAGTACTGGAAGCACATTCCAACAGATTGTTGTATTGATTTCATTGTCTCTCTGAATGATCTGTTACGTGGTTCTTACCTAATCCTACTGTTACATTTGCATACTTTTGTGGTAGTCCTGTAACGCTGCTTCTCTATGGCTGTGGATTGAACTTAGACACACAACGTTTTGAAGCCAAAAGAAATTGTTGTCCTGCTAATTGGTGACTATTTGGGATACTCTATTTTATTAAAGAGTTTTTTCGTTACGTTATCATGATAAGCTGTAATTCAGTTGTATTAGCAAAGTGCGTACTAAATAGCGTTTTTTCGTTAGTTTATTGAACTCAGGAGATAAACATAGGAGATAAATAAATCAGCTGCAATCTGATCACCCACATTCTCTAAAACACGCTGTGTTAACAGACAGTGAAGTTGTTCAGTTCAGCAAAACGATGAGGAGAGGGGTCTCACAAATTCTGTCGCCGACTGTACGTTAGAAAAAAAGTTTTCCGATTTTCTTGCTGTAAAGTATAATGTATGTAAATGAAGCAGAGCTACGTTTGCTCTCAGAGTAAGTTTCTTCGGTAGAGGTTCATCTTTCCTTCAAAAATTTAAAAACGACTTGTTTCGGATTTGCACGTTTTATACTTTTCATTTGATTCTGAGGACTCTATTTTGGTTCATATCACCGCATGAAAATGAAGGGTCAGTTTTTTCGATGTTGATCATAGTTACTGTGTACTTAATTTCCAAGTACTCTGTAGCATAAAATTTGAAGAGTTTGCAGTGAAAAAAGTCACTGATTACTTTACATTTGATTCATTTTAGGTGATACACAGCTGTGTACTAAATATAGCTGACATATCAAAAAAAATTTAAGTTGGAACGAAAACCATATCCCACTTCAGTACGGAAAAAATTGAAGTTAAAGTGTTTTATTTGAATGTGCTGGCACTGAGTACACCTCACAAGGGGAAGGCCTCAGACGCAGATAACTGATTCGGATCATATTTTTCAGGTCGCTTGTGTAAAACCTAAGATGAAAGACTAAGATATTTTGACTCAAGATTCCCCCACTTTTGAGAAGAGCACTCCTGGAGCTCATGGCGAGCAATCGACTCAGTTTTGACGGGATTGAGAGATAAATCACAATTGAGCATATTCTATTATCATACGTGGGGTTCACAAACGCGTATTTTCTAGAAAGTGAGGAAGGATACAATTACGACTGCCGCTTATATACCCATAAGATAAACCCTGTACAATAAAAGCGTTGCTGGTGTCGCGGCCAAGGCAGTGGGATGGTTAAGAGAGCCTCTGTGTTCCATTTCCAAATGCATTCTGTAGTTTTTCGGTTGTATTTTCTTAATTAATTTGATAGGAATAGGAAGTTTAGTAAGGTAATAAATAAGGAATAATAACAAGAAAGAAAATTAAATTTCTCAGATGATCCGCATTAGTAAATAATTAAAATGTTCATCTTGGTCGCCTTACAATGGCTCTTTCACTCACTGTGTTACATGTCCTCGTTTAGTTTCAAACAGCTACATGAGTGGTACTAGTCACATAAACACTCAAAGCAAATATACTCGAGGCACCAAGAATATCTAACGAATGCAGTATTCGCTCCACTACATCATTCTTTCCAAATATTTGGCGGAAAACAGAACTGGTTTATATTTAAAAATATTTCGTTTGCGAGAATTAATTTTAATGCATACCACGCATACAATAACATAACCTGAAAATAGGAACTGAAAACTCATCATGAAATATGCTATCAATCGTTGCTCCATCCGTGCGGTTGTGCAATTCCCGCTGGGTTTCCAAAAGCACGCTGCACTTTTGAAACACGTCTAAATAAAATTCTATACCGCACCTCGCTGTAAGCAAGCATCGTGTGGTCGGCTACCTGCGCTCTCTTGCAGCAGTATTACTAGGAATTATTTTCATACAACAGTTTTAATTTTTTACTAACCCAAGTCTGAGAAATTTATTTGCCTATCTTGTAATAGTTCCTTAGTGTTAACCTTATTAACGGTCCTGCTCCCACCAATTTAGAAACGGAAAAAATGCCAATGTAAAAAGTCTGCAGAATGCATTTGGGAATCTTATACAGATTCTCTCCTCCCCAGCCCAGTGCCTCGCCGGCCGAACTGGCCGAGCGGCTCTAGGCGCTGCAGTCTGGAACCGCGAGTCCGCTACGGTCGCAGGTTCGAATCCTGCCTCGGGCATGGATGTGTGTCATGTCCTTAGGTTAGTTAGGTTTAAGTAGTTCTAAGTTATAGGGGACTGATGACCTCAGAAGTTGTCCCATAGCGCTCAGAGCCATTGGACCCAGCCCAGTGCCTCGACGCTACACCAGTGACGCATTCGTTGTACAGGGTACATTTTCTAAAAAATAAGCGTTTTCCGACCTACACATATAATGAAACATCCTTAGTTTTCAATTATCTTTCGATCTTGTCAGTTTTGTGTCGATTACTCGTCGTGAACTTTAGAGGTGGTTTTCTCATAAACAGGGGGATGCTGAGCCGAAATATTTTAGAGCCTTTCATTTTAGGTGGCACTCAAGCGGCCTGCAAAAATGCGTCGAATCGGTTTACCGTGTCTGAGGCTTTCCCCTTGTCCGTTATGTACAGTTAGTAGAAGTAAGTGCACGATTTTCAAATTAATGATCGCAATTTATTGGTGTACTTATTGCTGGAAGAAAATTACGAAAAAAAAGACATTCTACACCAGCATTTACGTAATAGAAAACCTGAAACGCATCCCATACTTACAACAAAGCTTGACAACAGCTTCTTTATGACACTAATCAATCGTCATTTATTAAACAAAGACAAAGATCTGTCAGTCCTTCAGGTTCAATACTGTCCAGTTTAACTTCGTCCTAGATCTGGTCAAAGATGATACCGGGAAAGATTCAGCAACTAGGTATTTGCATCCAGCAACATAACATAAAATTACCCATAACACTAAACTAAGAAAAGTCAAAATACTTTGAAGGCTACAGTGGTTTCTCTTACATTCATTTTGCTGTCAATGACGTTTTTCCACATACCTGACAACCACAAACAAAATCAGAACAATCCCATATTCACTTGAGGTACAACGCTGTACAAAAAAATGGTTCAAATGGCTCTGAGCACTATGGGACTTAACATCTTAGGTCATCAGTCCCCTAGAACTTAGAACTACTTAAACCTAACTAACCTAAGTACATCACACACATCCATGCCCGAGGCAGGATTCGAACCTGCGACCGTAGCAGTCCCGCGGTTCCGGACAGAACGCTGTACAGTTTTCAAGACATTGAAGAAAGTGAGTATTAAAATTTGGAATGTTTTGCACAACTACGTAAGAAATTATCTGCTCTGCGTCAATACTCAAAAACTGAGTTTCTCTTAGCCATAGAGAGACACACTCTAGTATCTCATAACGTAGTTAGCTGCAGAGCAAACTGTGTGGCATTTTCAGTGAGTTGCATTTTCGCAGACTACTACAGAATCCTTGAAGGTATTTTTGGTCTGTCGTTGCAACTACAAAAACTAGTGATTTTTTCACCAGACGCGTTTCGCTTTATTGAGGTAAAGCATCATCAGTGGTCTGTAATTAAGTTACTTACATTTTAATTGCTTTTTAGATCGAAAAACAGTTCGTTAACAATAGGTTGATTTGTACTTAGTTATTTTTCGGCTGATTTATCGCTTACATCGGGAAATGCGGTCTGCTAGCACATCATTGTTTCCTGTTTAGGCACTGATAATTTTCGCATAATTTTTAGATGTTCTGTAGCACTATGCATTTCTCACAACACACTTCTATGCACACCACTGCATTCTATTTATTTTTGTACTTAAAGTATGTGTTGTTGTTTGTGTTTTGTAGTGTTGCCAACATAATTTTCCCACTATTTTGTCTTTGACCTACAACATTTTTTTTTAAAATTAGATTGTTGTATGTGTGTAATTCTATATATGTTTCTCTGTGTTTATGTACTGTGTAAGAGTAGAGATTTTTTCTTTTGGTTTTTGGGAGGGAGAAACTATGATGAGTAGACATAAGTATATGGCAGTGCGATGGAGTGTGAGTTAGAGGAGAAGGTGAGGAGCGAGAAGTGAAATGAAACTGTGAGAGGGGACGGGGGGTTGTGGAAGAGTGGGGGGAGGGGAGTGAAGTATGAAAAAAGCTCTTTTCTTTTTCATATAGTTTCATCAGTTATTCTATATAGAGTCTGGTTTCCAATATTTATCTGGTCATTGAGCAACTGTTCATTTTGTGTTAATGCTTTTTGTATGTGGAAATTTTCTTCGAAAGGGAGAAGGTGTCTGTCTTTACTGATTTTTATGATGTTTATATCGTTTTTAATATTGCTTGGTCTATGGTGTTCTTCTTTTAGATTGTCCACAAATGTTGAATAATTTGTACCGTATTTGAATGCCCTGATGTGTTCTTTATATCTTCTGCCAAATGTCCTGCCAGTCATTCCAATGTATATCTTCTCACAATCTCTGCACTGAACTGATAGATACCACATTGTTGGTATCTATCTGGTTTTTTGTGGTATGTCATTGTACGCCATTTTTTGTAGTAGTGCAAGTTGTACGAGTTACTGTGGTTTGGTTAGCTCCCCCCCCCAACACACACAACAGTTTCACTTTACTTCTCGCTCCTCGCCTTCACCTCTAACTCACACTCCATCACACTGCTGTATACACTACAGGCCATTAAAATTCCTACACCAAGAAAAAATGCAGATGATAAACGGGTATTCACTGGACAAATATATTATACTACAACTGACATGTGATTACATTTTCACGCAATTTGTGTGTATAGATCCTGAGAAATCAGTACCCAAAACAACCACCTCTGGCCGTAATAACGGCCTTGATACGCCTGGGCAATGAGTCAAACAGAGCTTGGATGGTGTGTACAGGTTACAGCTTCCATGCACCTTCAACACGATACCACAGTTCATCAAGAGTAGTGACTGGCGTATTGTGGCGAGCCAGTTGCTCGGCCACCATTGACCAGACGTTTTCAATTGGTGAGAGATCTGGAGAATGTGCTGGCCACGGCAGCGGTCGAACATTTTCTGTATCCAGAAAGGCCCGTACAGGACCTACAACATGCGGTCGTGCATTATCCTGCTGAAATGTAGGGTTTCGCAGGGATCGAATGAAGGGTAGAGCCACGGGTCGTAACACATCTGAAACGTAACGTCCACTGTTCAAAGTGCCGTCAAAGCGAATAAGAGGTGACCGAGACGTGTTACCAATGGCACCATATACCATCTCGATGCGTGATACGCCAGTATGGCGATGACGAATACACACTTCCGATGTGCGTTCACCGCGATGTCGCCAAACACGGATGCGACCATCATGATGCTGTAAAAAGAACCTGGATTCATCCGAAAAAATGAGGTTTTGCCATTCGTGCACCCAGGTTCGTCGTCGAGTACACCATCGCAGGCGCTCCTGTCCGTGATGCAGCGTCAAGGGCAACCGCAGCAAACACTGCAAACGTCGTTGAACTGTTCGTGCAGATGGTTGTTGTCTTGCAGACGTCCCCATCTGTTGACTCAGCGATCGAGACGTGGCAGCACGATCCGTTACAGCCACGCGGATAAGATGCCTGTCATCTCGATTGCTAGTGATAAGAGGCCGTTTGGATTCAGCATGGCGTTCCGTATTACCCTCCTGAACCCGCAGATTCCATATCCTGCTAACAGTCATTGGATCTCTAACAACTCGACCAGCAATGTCACGATACGATAAACCGCAATCGCGATAGGCTACACTCCGACGTTTATCAAAGTCGGAAACGTGATGGTACGCATTTCTCCTCCTTACACGGGGCATCACAACAACGTTTCACGAGGCAACGCCGGTCAACTGCTGTTTGTGTATGAGAAATCGGTTGGAAATTTTCCTCACGTCAGCACATTGTAGGTGTCGCCACCGGCGCCAACCTTACGTGAATGCTCTGAAAAGCTATCATTTGCATATTACAGCATCTTCTTCCTGTCGGTTAAATTTCGCGTCTATAGCACGTCATCTTCGTGGAGTAGCAATTTTAATGGCCAGTAGTGTATTAAACGTGCTCCACGGTTATTTTTTCTTTAAGGAATCGCCACCACATTCTTTTCGTAGAATACTGGCTCTGATTCGCAACACATTTCTAGGGGAATCCTCTTCACATTTTTTTCCGAGTAACCATTAGTCTTCTCTCGCTAACTCAAATATTAAGGATTTAAAAACTGGCCTTTCAACCAATTTTCCAGTTTCCATAATTTAACGAAGAATACCTACTCTGCTTCTGGACAGAAAGAGAGAAAAAGGGAGATAGAGAAAGAGAGAGAGAAAGAGAGAGAGAGAGAGAGAGGAAGAGAGAGAGAAAGAGAGAGAAAGAGAGGCTGGAGGTTTTTGCAGTCCGGAGATAAGTTCTAGTAAAAACCTGTGGGAACAGGTATCAGCTCATCTGTTTCTTGTCTCAGCTTGCTTAGGTCTGTTTCCTCATCTCATTCAAGGCAATTTCACTGCGCAATCTCTGATTCAGCACATGTGATACGATATATCTGTTGACAGAGCAGTGACGTGTGGGTATGAAAAGGAGGCAAACACGCTTAGAGGCTTTCAGTTGATGCTGAACTGTTAGACAGTCAATACCGTGGGATCAGTTGCGAGTTGATAGGGCATAGCTAGAAATTCGACGAAAAAGTGTAAGTATTCTTCTACTTATTCAAATATTTTCTTTCTCATATCTATGAATATACACTGATGAGCCGAAAAATTATGACCCCTGCCTACCGTGACGTTGGATGCCACCAGGTGGCCTTGTGGATACGTAACGTGGTAACAAAATATGTAAGAGAAGCAGTTACGGATGGGGGATCATCCTAGCGAAGATATGAGCTGCGCATTGGGAAATCCATTGAGATAAGAGATTCTGAAAAAGGGCAGATTATTATTATTCAGAGCCTGTGAACTAGTATCTCGAAAACGACAAGCTGATCAAATGTTCACGGGCTAAAATCGTGAGCATGTGTGGTAAGACGTAGAAGTTGAACTATCCCTAGCGCTAAATGGTTGGACGTTCATGACTCTTCACAGAACGTGGGGTTCGGATGTTTGTCTAAGCTGGAAAGTAGGATAGATTGTGGTCTGTGCAATCTCTGGCAAAAGAGCACAAAGTTGGTGCACGCACAAGTGTTTCGGAGCACACCGTTCACCGTACACTATTGATCATGAAGCTCCGCAGCAGACCACCCTTAAGTGTTCATATATTGACCCAACTACTTGTCAATTTTGAACTGACGACATCGCCAATTACGACTGCAGTGGGCACGGGACCATAGGGATTCGACCGTCGGTCAATAGAAACGTGTCGGCTCTGCGGGTGAATCACATTTTTACTACAATAGGTCGATTGTCGTCTCCACAAATGCCGTCATCGAGGTGAACAGCGGCTCGAATCTTGCACGCAAGCTAGTGGGAGCAGTATTACGCTGTGGGAGATATTCTCTTGCGCTTGCGTGGTACATGTTGTAGTAATCGAAAACACGTAGGCAGCAGCGAACCACCTGCATCCTTTCATGCTTGACGTCTTGCCCGACGGCGATGTCGTCTTTCAACACTATAGTTGTCCATGTCTTGGAGCCGGAACCGTGCTACAGTGATTTGTGGAGCATTATAGTGAACTCACGGTGATGTCTCGGAGGTCAAATTCGACTGATGTAAATCCTATGGAACGGATGTGCGTCGCTATTGGATGCCATCAGAGAGTACGCAATTCAGCGGCCCGTTATTTACGTGAATTATATGATTTGTGCGTAGACATCCAGTGCCACATACCTCCACAAACCTGCCAACAAACTGTCGGATCACTGATACGTAGTGTCAGTGATGTATTCCGTTCCAAAGATGGACAGACAAGCTATTAAGCAGGTGAACATAATGTTTTGGCTCATCAATGTATGTTTTTTCACTTACTGTTACAGAACCTGCAGTCCTTCTGATTGAGCAAAAGAGATAAGAACATTGACACAGCAGCAACAGCAAGAAGTTTTCGAAAGTATTCAGAAGTATTCATAGAATATAAAACTCTCAGTTTCATCTCACAGAAGTCATTTCTGCTTTATCTTCGGAGCCGTGAACATCTTTTCTGAGCTCCTGGGGCAGCTAGGGGAGAAAGGAAGAGATTCGGAGTTTCAGGACAAAAAGCAGTTTGAACTGCTTTTTGTGTTGCTCTTCTCATTCAGCTATAATTAAAAACATTGTTTGTCATATCTATAAATACATTTCTTTTGTCACTTAATGTTACAGAAAATACAGCCCTCCGGATCAAACAGCGGAGTGATCGAGCAGCAGCAACAGAAGAAGACCACTTGAACATTTTGTATATCATCGTAGTCGTTGGCTTGAGAGCAAGTAAAGTAGTACTTTCCAT
Source organism: Schistocerca serialis cubense (assembly GCF_023864345.2). Taxonomy (NCBI): domain Eukaryota; kingdom Metazoa; phylum Arthropoda; class Insecta; order Orthoptera; family Acrididae; genus Schistocerca; species Schistocerca serialis. Next base: position 780,488,259 of record NC_064640.1, read on the forward strand.
AAATTCCAGCGAACCTGGTAACGCAACGCAATTGTTAAATATGTATTGATATTAGATATTCTCTCTCTCTCTCTGTGTGTGTGTGTGTGTGTGTGTGTGTGTGTGTGTGTGTGTCCCATCTTCCCACTCTCGAGGTCCATTTCCTCCCTCCCCCCTTTCTGTCCGTCTCATCTTTCCCCTTTCTCCGACCTTGAGCCTTGTTTATTGTTATTGCAATCGAAACCTTGACTGGGAGCTGAAGGTGCTTGAAATGAATGACTAAATAGGTTGAGATAATTGGTATATGGAAAATGAGACCTCTCCAGCTCTTGGCTGTGTAAGCATAGCAGCTACAACGACAGTATTTTGCATAGTTTTACTCTGAAAACTGGAAGGATTACAAAGTTTAAGACGATTCGTGTTCGTTATTAGTGTCCTAATCATAACCTGATAAGCCATAAATACAGCTTAAGTGATACCTTTTAAAAACGACTATGATAAAGAACACAAAACAACACAATGTTGTGTACGCAGTTTTTGTTTCAGTTATATACACGCAGGAAGAATACATATGTGAAAAATAATTTCCCTAATGCTATCGTAGTTAAAACCGTTTGCAAGAAAGGAAACTAAACAGCACATTTTCACATGACACCATTTTCGTTATTGTAAACGGTTTCAACAGAAATCCGTCCATTGGTGTTTTAAAAATGTATAGTCTATGCCTCTCTGAATATTTTACAGTATGACGTATAAATTTCAAGTAAATTGGTCGAGAATTTTTCGAGAGTTTGGGAATAACGTTAAACAACGTCTTATCTTTTTACGGTACTGTAGATAAGTCATGGTTGAGACATCTACAAAGCGTATAAATGTGAGTGATTATAGTATAGAATGTGTTTTTGAGGATTAGGCTTAAAAATCGAATAAGTACTGGCGTAATAGTCCATCGCGATGTGTTTAATGATCCCAAACAATTTATTATCAGAAGTCTCCCAGTTTTCATCAACAGAGTGGTGGAGGTAAATTTGGTCTGTTAGGATAAGTGGATCACTACTCTGTAGGCTCCTTTTGCTAGAGACAGGTGGGATAAGGAAAATATATATGAACAATAAAACGCCTCACCTTGTAATGACAACAGTGAATGGCACTCAGCCATAGTCACAGAGAAACTTTTGAAAAAACTTTGAAACATTCTAAGTTCGCGATTCTTGGTGGGCATTAAAAAAATTATGAAATTTTGCGTTAACATCAGAGTAAACAAAACATTTTATACCGGGACACAGAAGATTACCAAAAGTAATTGCAGACAAAGATCTGTCCAATGGTTCAAATGGCTCTGAGCACTATGGGACTCAACTGCTGAGGTCATTAGTCCCCTAGAACTTAGAACTAGTTAAACCTAACTAACCTAAGGAAATCACAAACATCCATGCCCGAGGCAGGATTCGAACCTGCGACCGTAGCGGTCTTGCGGTTTCAGACTGCAGCGCCTTTAACCGCACGGCCACTTCGGCCGGCGATCTGTCATAGATATAGAGTCAAAGAATGATGATTATTGCTTCAAATAGTCAATTATAATTCGCTTGTACTCAGAAAATGGTAATGTGGCCCACATCTTCCGTATTTACATGGATTAAACTTAGCAAATATTTCGTTTCCTACTGAACTGGCACATTAGGGAACATTCGTGAAAAACATTTCAATGTCTCTGTTACTGTGCACAGCATACAATACAGAAAAATATAAATCGTTCTCTAAATCTACACTGATGATCCAAAACATTATGATTACCTGCTTAATAATTTATTTGTTCGTCTTTGTAAGGAAATACATAATTAATTCTGCGTATCAGGGATCCAACAGTTCGTTGGTAGGTTTGTGGAGGTATGTGGCATTAGATGTCTACGCACAGCTCATGTAATTCGCGTAAATAACAGATCGCTGATTTGCGTGCGCTCTGATGGCGCCCGATAACAACCCACATGCGTTCCGTAGGATTTAAATCAGGCGAATTTGACCGCCAACACATCAACGTGAGCTCACTATAACACTTCTCAAACCACTGTAGCACAGTTCTGGCTCCGAGACAGGGACAGCTATATTGCTGAAAGACATCGCCGTCGGGGAAGACATCAAGCACGAAGGGATGCAGGTAGTTCGCAGCTAGCACATGTCCCATGCAAGCGCAAGAGAATATCTCGCCGTCGGGGAAGACATCAAGCACCAAGGGATGCAGGTGGTTCGCAGCTAGCACATGTCCCATGCAAGCGCAAGATGGCTCTGAGCACTATGGGACTTAACATCTGTGGTCATCAGTCCCCTAGAACTTAGAACTACTTAAACCTAACTAACCTAAGGACATCACACACATCCATGCCCGAGGCAGGATTCGAACCTGCGACCGGAGCGGTCTCGCGGTTCCAGACTGAAGCGCCTAGACCGCATGGCCACACCGGCCGGCGCAAGCGCAAGAGAATATCTCCCACAGCATAATACTGCTCCCACTATCCTGCGCGCAAGATTCGAGTCGCCGTTCATCTCGATGACGGCGTTTGTGGAGACGACCACAGACCTCGTGTAGCAAAAATGTGATTCACCAAAAGAGCCGACCGTTTCAATTGATCGATGGTCGAATTCCTGTGGTTCCGTGCCCACTGCAGTCGTAATTGACGATGTCGTTGGATCAACATGTGAACACGTAGGGTGGTTTAGTGCGGAGTTTCAAGCTCAACAATGTACGATGTACGGGGTGCTCCGAAACACCTGTGCGTGCATCAGCATTGTTCTCTTTCGCCAAAGAGGTCACTGATCACCATCTATCCTACTTTACAGAGCAGTCAAGCCCCGAACCCCTCATTCTGTGAAGAGTCGCGGATATCCAACCATTTAGCGCCTAGGGGTTGTTTCACTGTCCTACCTCTTTCCATAGATCCTCATGACAGTAGCACATGAATATTTGACCAGCTTCGCATTATTCGAGATACTCGTTCTCAGGCTCTGCGTAATATTAATCTGCTCTTTATCAAAGTGGCTTTTCTCAATGGATTTCCCCATTTACAGCCCATATCTTCGCTAGGGTGATCTCTCGTCCGTGTCTGATTCGCTTACATACTTTGCTTACCGCCTCAAGTTTTCGCAACGCCGCCGGGCGGAATGAATCGTTACAGCGGGCGGTGGTCATATTGATTTCGCTTATCAGTGTGTAGGATGTGGAATATTGTAACGATATAAAATTTTGGTTTATAGATTCTTTCAAGTCTCTGGCATGCTCTCTGGAGAAATGTATTTCATATTTAAAGCCTGTGGAGCTGAAGACAATAAGAGAGCAAATTTCTGTCAGGCAGCGGTTTAATCAACAAGAAAGATATCTTTTCCTACGAGCGCGTAATTGACGAATACATTTTGCTATAGGAATATCTGCAGCAGATTGATGCCCTCAAAAGCCTGCTCAGCGGTGATTCATCGATCAAAGAACAGGAATAGCAGAGAGCATGCGAAGTGTGGAGCTTATCTGAATGCAATACCATGGGAGATTACGCAGACATATATCTAAAATTCGACGTCCTGCTTGTGGCCGATGTGTTTGAAAACTTTCGCACATTCCTTTCTAAACATCCTAACTGGATCTCCTCTGTTATGGGGCCTCAACTGGCTTAGCATTTGATATGTTGTTGAAAATCGCTAAAGAAAAATTGCAGCGTAATTCTGATACTGAGAAATTGCAATTAGTTGCATCAATTAGTGGCATCAGACGTAGTACTGTTCACTGTTCCCATAGACATGCAGTCGCAAACGACAGATTCGTGGTTGAATATGACGAAAATGAGTCCTGTACTATATATCTCGATGTTAATAATCCATACAGCTGGCCCACAAAATGACACCTATCACACTCCGTGTTTACATGGATGCCTGTTGAGGATTTTGATGCGATGAGCGAAGCAAATGTTTCAAACATAGGTTATATTCCAGAGGTAGATCTAGAGTACCCAGAAAATTTACATGAACTCCATCCAGATCTATCTTTACGTCCAGAGAAAACTGTGCCATCATCTAGCAACAAGAAGCCAGTGATTCTATAGAAACTTATTTCCACATTGTACGATAGGCAATATTATGTAATTCATGATAGATATTTAAAGCAATGTATTAAGATAAACTGCTCCGCATAATTCACCTTATATTGTCATTCCATTAATCAGCTTGGATGAAACCACACACACATATTAATGCTGAGAAACGCATGAATACAAAGAACTATTTCGAAAAAAATTCTTCAAATTGACGAATAATGCTAATTTGGCAAAGCTATTCAAAGTATTAGGAAAACAGGCGACATGAAGCGGATAACGAATTGTGAAGGGAGAGGCAGAGCTGCTGCTCTGGTTGCAAGACCTAATTTCAAGATTATCGTGATGTTTAATGAAAATTTAGTCGTGACTGAAATGAGAAGACTCAACATCGCTTTCAACAACCTATAGCCGTATGAATGGCTATTCTAGACATTCCCAAGACACTGCTCGCAGATTTTCATTATGACTACATTCTGGAAAAATCTGACACAAAAAATGTTTAAATATGTTACACCGATATATCACAGAAGCACATAAAATATTTACTATTATATCGAAAACGATGTGCACAGGTAGTTCGATATGTCGGCTTATGCTGACATCATCATTTATAAATCACGTGTGTAAACAAAAAGAAAGTTGGTCCAATGAAAAATGAACTGTCAGTAGAGATAATTACTGAATTCATCGGACTGAGAGCAAACTGTATCTGCAAAAGTGTGTCTGCCGATGAGGCCGAGCAGTTCTAGGCGCCTCAGTCTGGAACTGCGCGACCGCTCCTGTCCCAGGTTCGAATCCTGCCTCATACATGGATGTGTGTGATATCCTTAGGTTAGTTAGGTTTAAGTAGTTCTAAATTCTAGGGGACTGATGACCTCAGATGTTAAGCCCCATAGTGCTTAGAGCCATATTCTGCAAAAGTGTGTAAATATCTGTATTACGAAAATAATGTAAGCACCTATAAAAACGTACAGTGAAATTTTTAATTAAAGTATTAAAAAATTCATAAATAAATTCAATATGCAGCATTGGGTTAAAAGTTTGCCTTTCTATTCACTCTATAGTTTGTCTCCACACAGTTTTAGTGAGTGTCCATTTGTCTCTCAGGTGGACTGCATTTTTATCAAGACAGCTGAGACGTGTAGAGATATCTCCCTCTCTACGACCTGCGCTTCTCTCCCTGCCACGCAGCAGTTAGTGAAGGCGTACGCTGACGCTCCACAACATACACTCCTGGAAATTAAAATAAGAACACCGTGAATTCATTGTCCCAGGAAGGGGAAACTTTATTGACACATTCCTGGGGTCAGATACATCACATGATCACACTGACAGAACCACAGGCACATAGACACAGGCAACAGAACATGCACGATGTCGGCACTAGTACAGTGTATATCCACCTTTCGCAGCAATGCAGGCTGCTATTCTCCCATGGAGACGATCGTAGAGATGCTGGATGTAGTCCTGTGGAACGGCTTGCCATGCCATTTCCACCTGGCGCCTCAGTTAGACCAGCGTTCGTGCTGGACGTGCAGACCGCGTGAGACGACGCTTCATCCAGTCCCAAACATGCTCAATGGGGGACAGATCCGGAGATCTTGCTGGCCAGGGTAGTTGACTTACACCTTCTAGAGCACGTTGGGTGGCACGGGATACATGCGGACGTGCATTGTCCTGTTGGAACAGCAAGTTCCCTTGCCGGTCTAGGAATGGTAGAACGATGGGTTCGATGACGGCTTGGATGTACCGTGCACTATTCAGTGTCCCCTCGACGATCACCAGTGGTGTATGGCCAGTGTAGGAGATCGCTCCCCCACCATGACGCCGGGTGTTGGCCCTGTGTGCCTCGCTCGTATGCAGTCCTGATTTTGGCGCTCACCTGCACGGCGCCAAACACGCATACGACCATCATTGGCACCAAGGCAGAAGCGACTCTCATCGCTGAAGACGACACGTCTCCATTCGTCCCTCCATTCACGCCTGTCGCGACACCACTGGAGGCGGGCTGCACGGTGTTGGGGCGTGAGCGGAAGACGGCCTAACGGTGTGCGGGACCGTAGCCCAGCTTCATGGAGACGGTTGCGAATGGTCCTCGCCGATACCCCAGGAGCAACAGTGTCCCTAATTTGCTGGGAAGTGGCGGTGCGGTCCCCTACGGCACTGCGTAGGATCCTACGGTCTTGGCGTGCATCCGTGCGTCGCTGCGGTCTGGTCCCAGGTCGACGGGCACGTGCACCTTCCGCCGACCACTGGCGACAACATCGATGTACTGTGGAGACCCCACGCCCCACGTGTTGAGCAATTCGGCGGTACGTCCACCCGGCCTCCCGCATGCCCACTATACGCCCTCGCTCAAAGTCCGTCAACTGGACATACGGTTCACGTCCACGCTGTCGCGGCATGCTACCAGTGTTAAAGACTGCGATGGAGCTCCGTATGCCACGGCAAACTGGCTGACACTGACGGCGGCGGTGCACAAATGCTGCGCAGCTAGCGCCATTCGACGGCCAACACCGCGGTTCCTGGTGTGTCCGCTGTGCCGTGCGTGTGATCATTGCTTGTACAGCCCTCTCGCAGTGTCCGGAGCAAGTATGGTGGGTCTGACACACCGGTGTCAATGTGTTCTTTTTTCCATTTCCAGGAGTGTATGTACTCTGCACATGTGTGTGAGTCACTGACGAAACACGCTTGAGAGATCAGAGTATTTATACTTTTTCGTAAAAAAGTTATGAGAAATTACATTTAATAACGAGATATAGGCGCAAAGATATGCACACACACACACACACACACACACACACACACACACACACACACACACACACACACACGTGTGAGATGTCAATTAGAGAGTACAATTTTTTTTGTTACGTATCTAGTGCCCTTTTAATTCGACGCTCTGATCAGCTGGAATGGGTAGAGGAGCGGGTATAAGGTACACAGGTAGTATGTACTTAAACAATCTATCTTGACACTATTTTACACTTCTTTTCAATATTATGTCGCATGTATGTGACTTTTAAGGAAATATTGTATTTTTTTTTTTTTTTTTGTACTTTCAAGTGGAGGTTACGTAATTGTTACTGCATATCCTGCGTCATTTTTGAATACTACAATCTGACTGGTTAGGGAGAGGAGAAGGGGAAGAAGGGGAAGAGGAGGTTTCTGTTAGTAATAATGAAATTTGATACGATATCTATGCACAATTTGAGCACATTATTCTGATTAGCTGGAGACAGGAAGTAGGGGTCGTTGAACAACGCGCAGCATTGGTCTGATTCCATCATCTTGGTAAGGAGAGCGAGAGGAGGAAGGGCGCCACATGATACGTAATCGGAAATAATGTAATTTGACACATTTTTACGAATAATTGAAATACGCTGTAAGACAAAAACACGGCGAACCACGAACGAATTATCCGAATGGGACGGAAAGGGCACCCAAGACCATCACTCCTGGTTGTTGGGCCATATGGAGGGCGACAGGCAATTTAGTATCCAATCGCAGTCCAGGGCGTCTACAGACACGTCTTCGGCCTGGAATCACATTGACTGAAGTAGAATTGTCGCCAGTGATGACTCCCGCTTCGAACTGAGCCCCGATGAGCAGCGAAGACGTGTCCGGAAATTCCCCAGACATCTGTGCGATACCATCCTGTCACCCGCCATACGGCCCGACAATCGGGAGTGATTTTGAGGTGCTATTTCATTTCATAGCAGCACCGCTTTGGTTGTCATCAGCAGCACTTTTACAGCACAGCCGTACGTCGACAATATTCTACGCCACGTTTTGTTGCCCATCTTTACAAGCCATCCTGGGCTTACATTTCGACGATACAATGCCCGCCCGCACACTGAGAGTTTTTACTGCTTCTCTCCGTGCTTGCCAAACCCTAAATTGCTAGTATGGTCGCCGATCTGTACCCAATTGATAACGTTTGGAGCGTTATGGGGAGGGCTCTCCAACCATCTCGGGGTTTTGATGATTTAACGCGTCAATTGGACACAGTTTGGTACGATATCCCTCAGGAGGACAGCCAACAACTCTGTCATTCAATGCCAAGCCGAATAACTGCTTCCGTAGAAGCCTGACGTGTACCTGCGCATGGTCGATACTTCAATTTGTGAATCTGTTTCTTTTGAACAGATCATCCAGTTTGTCTGAAATTGCATCACTTGTTTGCCCGTATTTGAACATCTACCGATTTCAGTCCCATTCGAATAATTTATTCTTGGTGCATCATTTGTTTATTGTTATTTAAATCCTAGAGTATACTACATTCTGACTGGTTGGGTAAGAGAGGAGAGGAGAGACGTGGGCTATAAAGCACAGTGGTTTGTTTCCATCAACTTGGGGTGTTTCAATACTGCACTATAATTAGCTGGAGATAGGGAAAGGGTTCTTTTTAATTCCGAGTAGCGCAAAAAATGGTTCAAATGGCTCTGAGCACTATGGGACTTAAATTCTGAGGTCATCAGTCCCCTATAACTCAGAACTACTTAAACCTAACTAACCTAAGTACATCACACACATCCATGCCCGAGGCAGGATTCGAACCTGCGACCGCCCAGCAGCATAAGTAGGGTATTTTCTAATACTATCCTTTCACTAATTTCAAGGAGGAGAGGGTATAAAGCACACATGGTCTCTTTACATCATCTTTTGATATTTATTACTGCGCTCTGACTAACTGGAGACAAGGAGGAGGGCAGAGGGTTTTACAGGGTGTTACAAAAAGGTATGTCCAAACTTTCAGGAAACATTCCTCACACACAAAGAAAGAAAATATGTTATGTGGACATGTGTCCGGAAACGCTTACTTTCCATGTTAGAGCTCATTTTATTACTTCTCTTCAAATCACATTAATCATGGAATGGAAACACACAGCAACAGAGCGTACCAGCGTGACTTGAAACACTTTCTTACAGGAAATGTTCAAAATGTCCTCCGTTAGCGAGGATACATGCATCCCCCCTTCGTCGCATGGAATCCCTGATGCGCTGATGCAGCCCTGGAGAAGGGCGTATTGTATCACAGCCGTCCACAATACGAGCACGAATAGTCTCTGCATTTGGTACCGGGGTTCCGTAGACAAGAGCTTTCAAATGCCCCCATAAATGAAAGTCAAGAGGGTTGAGGTCAGGAGAGCGTGGAGGCCATGGAATTGGTCCGCCTCTACCAATCCATCGGTCACCGAATCTGTTGTCGAGAAGCGCACGAACACTTCGACTGAAATGTGCAGGAGCTCCATCGTGCATGAACCACATGTTGTGCCGTACTTGTAAAGGCACATGTTCTAGCAATACAGGTAGAGTATCCCGTATGAAATCATGTTAACGTGATCCATTGAGCGCAGCTGGACGAAACTAAAATGAGCTCTAACATGAAAATTAAGCGTTTCCGGACACATGTCCACATAACATCTTTTCTTTATTTGTGGGGGAGCAATGTTTCACCGAGCGAGGTGGCGCAGTGGTTAGCACACTGGACTCGCATTCGGGAGGACGACGGTTCAATCCCGCCTCCAGCCATCCTGATTTAGGTTTTCCGTGATTTCCCTAAATCGCTCCAGGCAAATGCCGGGATGGTTCCTTTCAAAGGGCACGGCCGATATTCTTCCCCATCCGCCCCTAATCCGATGAGACCGATGACCTCGCTGTCTGGTCTCCTCCCCCAAAAACCAACCAACCAACTAGCAATGTTTCCTGAAAGTTTGGCCGTACCTTTTTGCAACACCCTGTATATTATCCATTAACATATTTGGGCTGTATCCAGCATGTTGAATTTTTCATTGGATTCTTTCACTTCTCATACTGCAGTATGACCAGCTGGAGACAGATAATACTACAGTGTAACGTGTTAGATATAGGTAGTGGTGAGGATATGGTTTTCAGTTTTGCACTACCACAGTTGGGCTATTTCTAATATCGCATTATGTTTGGCTGGAGGTAAGGATGGGGTCGTACTGCCCACAGGTGAGCATGGTTGTATCACTGATGAGGGCGATGACATAATAAGTTCAAGGTAAGCGCAGGCCGGGGTGGCCGAGCGGTTCTAGGGGCTACAGTCTGGACCCGCGCGACCGCTACGGTCGCAGGTTCGAATCCTGTCTCGGGCATGGTTGTGTGTGATGTCCTTAGGTTAGTTAGGTTAATGTAGTTCTAAGTTCTAGGGGACTGATGACCTCAGATGGCCATTTCTCGAAGTAAGCAATGCCATGCGTGGCGTCACTGATAATCATGACGTCACTTCATCCTCACAGGCGCTAGTCGCGTGGATTTATCGCAGTATCATCATAGTAATCCTACCAGGCTATTTTGTTCATCTCTTTTAGTTCAACATAACTTTCAAAACAGCACTCCTCATTTAAATAACCAACGTCTGCTTTTATTTCATACGTTAATCATGGATCCAGGAGTATGTACGACCCCGTGGAATATCTCTATTCCATAAAATCTGCTTGCTACACTGAAATGCTCCAGTATGTTTGTGTTTTATAGAGTCACTAATTAGTCAATGTTTATTTAAACGGACAACTTTTTTTCTTCATTGAATTCAATTTTGATTCTACCTGCCTTATAGCCATTTATATTCCGATGCATTAAGTAACTTTAGCAGATTGGTTTCCTGGTTCCATTACACCCACAGTGTGCAACACGCGCTCACCGATACGACAGACCTGCCTCCCTCCGCTGTGTGTGGGAGAACACAGCAAAAAGTGCGCAGGCGCACACACCGCCTGCCGCGTCCGCCAATCTCCATTATGAGGCAGCCCTGCACTGGCCGTGCCGGCAGGCCGCTTGCCGCCTCGTCAAAGCCGCTCTTTGTTTGACCGACACGATGCAATAACACTTCAACGACGCAGCCTGGTCGCCGTGGTTCAAGGTAGCAGGCCACGCCGCTAGGACGCGTTCTGTCAGCCAGGCCTTTAACAATTTCTGCTTTTCAAAACATTTGTTTTTTGATGACTTTGACACTTCAACATTCTTCCACTCCAATATACAGAGTCATTTAGCTAAACTGTCCATCCGGCCAGACAGCAGCGCTTGTGAACACGCCGCTTCCGTGCTACCGCCAGGCGCGCCATCCCCGGATCGATCCGCCGAGCGGATTAAAGACCGGGGTTGTGTGCTACCCAGTCTGGACGTGGTTTTCAGGCGGTTTCCCACATTCGGATAGGTGAATACTATTCTTGTACCCCCGACCCACCTCTGTTACACTATTCGCATACACTTAGAAAACGTTCACACACTATCACATGGATAATGCTATATGCAGACTGTTGGGGTGCACAAATTCCGTCCCAATGGATAAAGGGGCGGCGATAAGAAGCACATCTGGCCATCCTCCAACATTAAAAATGTCAAATCCTATAATAACCTTGCCGATGTCGCGCAGGTATGTGATACAGGTAAAAGAAAAAGATTTCCCTAACCTATCCTCGCTAATATTTCTAGAACAGTTTATAATACCCTAAGTCCTCATTAAACAAGATCTGGTCGCTTGTCGTAGTTATATTAATTACCATATGTAGAACTTAGGATTTATCTCTTTTGGACATCAGTCTGGTTACTGCCTACAGCAATAGTTCGTGATTCCATACCCAAATAAGAAAATATCTACGTTGGATAAGAAGGAAACAGAGTTGCACGATATCGCTATACCAGAAGCAGATGAAATAAAGATTTCTATCCTGTATTGTATGATTTACACTATTGGTCATTAAAATTGCTACACCAAGAAGAAATGCAAATGATAAACGGGTATTCATTGGACAAATATATTATACTAGAACCGACATGTGATTACATTTTCACGCAATTTGTGTGCATAGATCCTGAGAAATCAGTACCCAAAACAACCACCTCTGGCCGTAATAACGGCCTTGATACGCCTGGGCAATGAGTCAAACAGAGCTTGGATGGTGTGTACAAGTTACAGCTTCCCATGCACCTTCAACACGATACCACAGTTCATCAAGAGTAGTGACTGGCGTATTGTGACGAGCCAGTTGCTCGGCCACCATTGACCAGACGTTTTCAAGTGGTGAGAGATCTGGAGAATGTGCTGGCCAGGACAACAGTCGAACATTTTCTGTATCCAGAAAGGTCCGTACTGGACCTGCAACATGCGGTCGTGCATTATCCTGCTGAAATGTAGGGTTTCGCAGGGATCGAATGAAGGGTAGAGCCACTGGTCGTAACACATCTGAAATGTAACGTCCACTGTTCAAAGTGCGGTCAGTGCGAACAAGAGGTGACCGAGACGTGTAACAAATGGCACCCCATACCATCACGCCGCGTGATCCGCCAGTATGGCGATGACGAATACACGCTTCCAATGCGCGTTCACCGCGATGTCGCCAAACACGGATGCGACCATCATGATGCTGTAAACAGAGCCTGGATTCATCCGAAAAAATGAGGTTTTGCCATTCGTGCACCCAGGTTCGTCGTTGAGTAAACCATTGCAGGCGCTCCTGTCTGTGATGCAGCGTGAAGGGTAAGCGCAGCCATGGTCTCCGAGCTGATAGTCCATGCTGCTGCAAACGTCGTCGAACTGTTCGATGTCTTGCAGACGTCCGCATCTGCTAACTCAGGGATCGAGATGTGGCTGCACCATCCGTTACAGCCATGCGGGTAAGATGCCTGTCATCTCGACTGCTAGTGATACGAGGCCGTTGGGATCCAGCACGGCGTTCCGCATTACCCTCCTGAACCCATATATTCCATATTCTGCTAACAGTCATTGGATCTCGACCAACCCGAGCAGCAATGTCGCGATACGATAAACCGCAATCGCGATAGGCTACAACCCGACTTTTATCAAACACGGAAACGTGATAGTACAGATTTCTCTTCCTTACACGAGGCATCACAGCAACGTTTCTCCAGGCAACGCCGGTCAACTGCTGTTTGTGTATGAGAAATCGGTTGGAAACTTTCCTCATGTCAGCAAATTGTAGGTGTCGCCACCGGCGCCAAGTTGTGTGAATGCTCTGAAAAGCTAATCATTAGCATATCACAGCATCTACTTTCTGTAGGTTAAATTTCGCGTCTGTAGCACGTCATCTTCGTGGTGTAGTAATTTTAATGGCCAGTAGTGTATGTGTATCGACCGCTGTTTACTTTGGAGAAAAAGAAGCCAACACACTTTATTTATACTAAATTAACGTAACCTATACCAACACATTTTACTTCCTTAATGCTCATTATCAGGAGAAGGAGGGGGTTGTTCATCAAAAAAATTTAGAAAAAAAAAACAAAATTTGTTAAATGTTGGTGATTTATATTAAAAACAAACTTTTCAAGAAGATACTATATACTGATGTGTAAATAGGGTCCAGAACCTGAAAATGTCTTAGTCCTCTCTTACAAATATCAGCGCACTTTCAGTAACCTTTAACCTGTACTACCGACGAGCAGGGTCAGTGGGGGGGGGGGGGGGGGGGGAGTGTTGGTTTTACTTTATACCCACCATAAAAAATTAAAAATGCAGAAATCGTTGATTGTTATTCAGCTTCACTCACAACATACTTTATAAAGAGATACTGATGTGTAAGTAACATTTCGAACCTGAGGGGAGTAGGAGGAGATTAGTGTTTAACGTCCCATCAACATCGATGTCATTAGAGACGGAGCACAAGCTTGGATTAGAGAAGGATGAAGAAGGACAGTGGCCGTGACCTTTCGAAGGAAATATTCCGGCATTTACCTTAAGCGATTTAGGGAAATCACGGAAAACCTGAATCAGGATAGCCGGACGCAGGTTTGAACCGTCGTCCTCCCGCATGCGAGTCCAGCTTGCTAACCACCACCCTACCACGCTCGGTATCGAACCTGAAAATATTTGATATCACGTTCATTGGGAAAAGTGGCATCTGTTACCAAGATTTAAATTTTTAGTTCATTTTAACCAAAAAATTTATAATATTTATGCAACCTGGGAGAAGAATTTATTGAAAACAAATATTTTTTCAAAATTTTGAAATGTAAAGTTATTGGCAAGATTACCGTATTATCAAAATGTGAGTGCAAAGTGCCCTCCCCCCTTTCCCCCCCCAAGGTATTGCGTTGTTTAAAGTCCCTCGCCGCGTTTTCCCATCTGTATGTGAAGGCCAATCTAAAAAACTACTGTAGAGATTTTGAGACAGTTTTTCTCATAGATAGATTGGTTCACGAGGAAGGTTTCGGTATGTAATTCATTACCGCTACGCCAGACCATTCGTCCGGCTGTACATATTTACTGCTACCCACGTTGTCGCTAGCATTTTCTTAATCGTTACACAAAGGTATGCCGAGAGTCGACGTTCAACAAGAATGACAGATATGAAAAAACTAATTATTTGAAGAGGACTGACTGGAACGCTACACACAGGATAAAGGACAAACCAAAACGAGCGAAACGGACGAAATACATGTCGTTGCACTTTAAACCATATATTATTTATGCAATAGTACCCAATGGGGCTGTATATGATCTCTGACTGTGAGAAGTGAGAATAGTGTGAACTCTCCACTGTCGTCAATCAAGGCAGTTAAACGTATTGAACTGAAATGGAGGCCTGGCTAGATTCCTGGGGAATCTCCCACAATGTGATTTGTATGAGTATCCACAAAAATTTAGCAGTGGTTGCTGAACGAGTTGCCGACTTATCAGAAATGTATGGAGAGCGACATGTCAGGTGGATGTGCAGGCTAAGAGTGCTCGTCGTCCTTTCAAGAAATCTTAAGTATTCTTCACCAGGCTTTATCCTGATGAAACATGACAGTATCTCCATCTCTAATACCTCCCTTACGAAATGGCTGCACTTGAAAGTGCTCTTGTACATATGTGTTGAGATCACATGTTGTATCCTGTGGCGCTATAAAGCATTACGGAATTTACGTGCCATGCTGCTCACCAATGCGACTAGCATATTGTGACCACCTCAGCATTCTATAACACATATGCCACCACTACTGTAGGACATTTTAAAGTAGGGCTCGTCTTAAACATTACGTATGGTGAACTGTAGCACATCAACAGCGGCGTTCACATGCCGTAGCGCTCAGAGGAGTTTGCGGTTCCGGGTAATGGATACGGCCGCAGTTGTTTGTAAGGCTGTACATACCTTTGGACCATTGTGCTCATAAGTGTCGAGTAACGGACACAATTGTGAGCAATGTGTTTGCAATGTGTGAGCCGCTCGATTTGCGAATCTAGACACACCTGAAGCTTACCGCTCAGCCTGCAGCATTTTGTTTCGAACTGTCGACGCAGGCAGATCCATACACGATATAGCATGGCAGGCCAAAAATTTTACACAGTTGCAGTGCTCTCAAATGTGTGCACTGCTGTCTCGCCTGGATGCACACTTCCCTCAATGTCACGCCTCGCTCTCTGCGTGGTAGAAGGAGAAATAAGGGAAACTACAAAGAGTTTCTTTATATATCTCGTATTTCTCAATAATGTGGATTACAAACAAAACATCTTCAGTATTATTTAATTATTTTTGGTATGCTGAATGTTGTGGCGTAACAAGACAGCTACGCCACACTGAAGTAGCCGAAAGGCACGCGTTAATCTCACGTAGGCTAGAGAGAGGTCTGAAACAGGATACGTAATGAATCGAACCCGACACTGCGGATCAATCAGTTCCATCTGCCCATGCACATGGGTTCTTCCAACTGAAACGGCAAACGGTCTCGAAAACAGTTCAAAAACAGATTTAAGATTGGCAATGCCCTAAAAATCTTTAGAAACATATTCATCTAACTGTATCAAGGCCACAATGAATTCCTCAAACCTCGCCTTTTCTCTATGCCCAGTGAGCTTACGGAAATGCACAGCGTGTTTTTTTTTTTGTCACAATTTTCCCCTCCCATAATGTGATTTTCTTTTTAAATGTTTCTACGTCAAATCAGAAATCAGTTGTTTCTTGCGGGCAGTGTGCAGTCAAATCCACTCAAAATACAAAGTCTGTAGCTCATTCCGGATGTTCTAATTTTTGTTCCTGCTTTCCTTTTTCCTTCATAAATTAAACAATACCGGGTTTTTAATTAAAAATTGTTCCAGGCATGCTCCTTGACTGAACCGAAGTACTTTCCAGTAGTATATAAAGTCTCTTTTTTCAGTTCCAGCGAAAACTGTTGCCACTGGTAGCGTGATAATATGTGCGGCATGAGAAAATTTACTAATCGTACAACAAGTTTCATTACGGCTCCATGCCAGCGAATTTGGCATAAAGTGCTTCTTGATGCGCGGAAGAATGGATCCCATTCAAATGTCTGTCGATCGTTGTAATTTTTTGCCCTTTCATCTTGAACTAAATCTTTAAATTCTCTCTGCATGATGTTGTATTGTTGTTCCATAGCAAACCGTATCCGTCGATTATGCGACTGCGTAATGGATCCTGAAAATTCTCATCCTTTTCTTCTGTCTTTCCTACTTATTTTTAAAAGCTTGCGACGATAGTTCGCTAGATTGCCCCTTTTTGTGCAAACAGTCATTGAACTAGTGAAGTTCCTTCATACCAGAAACAACTAGACAAAGGATACACAGCAATGACCCCACGATTCAGCCGAATTCACGAATGTCGTACCGACCGAAATATGCCTCACCACACAGCTAAATGAAATGTCGCGTTGTACCGAGTACGACCGAAAAGGACCAAGGAAACCCGAAATAGGCCGAGCCTTACACCCAATACGTGCACCACATCATGCACACGTGCAGTTTTGTACCCCGTGGGCGATTCTGTGATACAGGTTCGAGCGTTGTACCATTAATTTGAACGAAATTGTACAGCCCACGATAGTCACTCACACTAGGCTGTGGTCATTCCATACAGTGGTCACAATGTGGTCCACTTACCCATTCGCCACTGTATACAATCATCTTCAGTCTATTGTTCTCCGTTCATGACGCTTTTCGGTATGATGACACCATTTCCCAAAATTGAACACAGACTTTTCCAGCCACACAACAGAGAGCCCTTCGTAGCAACCTCCTGCAATCTTTATCAGTTTCTTTTGTTGTTGTTGTGGTGGTCTTCAGTCCTGAGACTGGTTTGATGCAGCTCTCCATGCTACTCTATCCTGTGTAAGCTTCTTCATCTCCCAGTACCTACTGCAACCTACATCCTTCTGAATCTGCTTAGTGTATTCATCTCTTGGTCTCCCTCTACGATTTTTACCCTCCACGCTGCCCTCCAATGCTAAATTTGTGATCCCTTGATGCCTCAAAACATGTCCTACCAACCGATCCCTTCCTCTAGTCAAGTTGTGCCACAAACTTCTCTTCTCCCCAATCCTATTCAATACCTCCTCATTAGTTACGTGATCTACCCACCTTATCTTCAGCATTCTTCTGTAGCACCACATTTCGAAAGCTTCTATTCTCTTCTTGTCCAAACTGGTTATCGTCCATGTTTCACTTCCATACATGGCTACACTCCATACAAATACTTTCAGAAACGACTTCCTGACACTTAAATCTATACTCGATGTTAACAAATTTCTCTTCTTCAGAAACGATTTCCTTGCCATTGCCAGTCTACATTTTATATCCTCTCTACTTCGACCATCATCAGTTATTTTACTCCCTAAATAGCAAAACTCCTTTACTACTTTAAGTGTCTCATTTCCTAATCTAATCCCCTCAGCATCACACGATTTAATTTGATTACATTCCATTATCCTCGTTTTGCTTTTGTTGATGTTCATCTTATATCCTCCTTTCAAGACACTGTCCATTCCGTTCAACTGCTCTTCCAAGTCCTTTGCTGTCTCTGACAGAATTACAATGTCATCGGCGAACCTCAAAGTTTTTATTTCTTCTCCATGGATTTTAATACCTACTCCGAATTTTTCTTTTGTTTCCTTTACTGCTTGCTCAATATACAGATTGAATAACATCGGGGAGAGGCTACAACCCTGTCTCACCCCTTTCCCAACCACTGCTTCCCTTTCATGCCCCTCGACTCTTATAACTGCCATCTGGTTTCTGTACAAATTGTAAATAGCCTTTCGCTCCCTGTATTTTACCCCTGCCACCTTCAGAATTTGAAAGAGAGTATTCCAGTTAACGTTGTCAAAAGCTTTCTCTAAGTCTACAAATGCTAGAAACGTAGGTTTGCCTTTTCTTAGTCTTTCTTCTAAGATAAGTCGTAAGGTTAGTATTGCCTCACGTGTTCCAACATTTCTACGGAATCCAAACTGATCTTCCCCGAGGTCCGCTTCTACCAGTTTTTCCATTCGTCTGTAAAGAATTCGCGTTAGTATTTTGCAGCTGTGACTTATTAAACTGATAGTTTGGTAATTTTCACATCTGTCAAGTTTCTTTTATGAAGGACAAAATTTTCACCTTTAACTGTCGGCATATTGTGATTGCAGATTCGACTGTTGGGTCGTTTGTACGAGGAAGAGCTTGTGCTTAAGCACACGTCAAACAATTTTTAGTATCCTCTCCTAAATACGAACATTTCATGTTATAGTCGTTACAGGTTGTCTCCAACGACATTTTCGCAACATTTGCCTAAACCGTAGAAACTGGCGTACTGCTGTTTGCAGATCCATACTCTAACAGGAGCTGCAATCGTTTTCATTCTAAAGATACCGATGTGAGATTGCTGAGAACGTTCGTAACCATCTCGAGATGACTATTCCCGACAGTTACAGATTTGACCATATCTCTCTGAATTCCGTCTACCTTTGTGTTCTGCCTTACGGCAGGTCTTGTCATGGGGGAAGCCTCGTCAGAGGGCTCCACCGTATGAGCGTCTAGGGAAGTGATTCCAGTGGCGGTTTCCCGTTGCCTTCCACTGATGATGATGAAATTATAATAAGGACAACACAACACTCAGTCCCTGAGCGCAGAAAATCTCCGACCCAGCCGGGAATCGAACCCGGGCCCCTTGGAATAACAGACCGCCGTGCTGACCACTCAGCTATCGGGGCGGACAATTCCGTCTATGGTCTCCTTTAATACGACCTGATGATGATACCGTAAGTTCGAGCAGTGCACGATAATAGATCACAAAAGCGTAATGAACACGATCTGTTTGATAGTTACACTGCAAATTTTCGAGGATTTTAATAATATGTAGATGATGATCAGTTTTGTGTCTTAAAATCATTAGATTTTGTTCACCCCAGTTTACATCGATTTTTACCCTAGGTATTTGAAAAATATTAGTGAACTCAAGGAAGCATCATCAATAATATACTCAAAAGCTACAAGAATTTTTGCCCCAATCCGTCATGTTATTTTGCATTTATTCATATTTAATGCAGTCTGCCATCTAACGCACCGATGTCAATATCTTGTTTAAAATGATCTGAATTACTCTTCAGCTGAACGAGGAAACTCCTGCATGCAGCTACATGGTCAGCAAACAATGAGTACGTTGATCGGTTTTTGACAAGTGGTTTCTGTAGAATGTTCCTAATTCCTCTCACAGACAATTAGAATATGTAGAAGACGCCAGAGAGATAATGATTCAAGTAAAAAGCCACGTCTAGATACGAAATAATTCTCAGATACACGAACAACGTACAAAATGATATTTCCCACTTCCTCTTTTCTGCTGGATGGAAAAGTATTAGCACGTATTTAAATCTGACTCTGGTAATTACCACACTGATAATCGTTATATTCGCGAGAGCAGTATACAGTATATTGCATAGTATTTCCTGTAGCACTGAAACTGTATGTCTCCGGAATTGAGTTTCTAATCAAACCATTATCTATCCAGCACCCCCTACACATGTAAGGAGTTGGTAAGGGGACTTCACGGCCTGATGTTTTCTACATGGTCGTAACTGCAACAGTAAGCAGACTACGCCTGCCAGTATAGACTACCCGTTTCACGTTCACGCGTCCACACTTCAATTCCCGACCAGCTGCCCAGACGAAAATATACAATAATGGCTTGATGGCTTGATCTTGTCACATACTTGGAGGTACTAACCAGCATAAAAATATACGACTTGTAATTGTTATGAGTCTGCAAATGATATAAATACTGTTCTTCAGTACATTGTCCTCAGTTACCAATAGAAACATTAGCACTTGTAGCCGTTACACCCCGTATTTTATGCAGGGTGGTCAGAAATAGCTTGAAAATCTTGTAAGGATAATCACGGGAAGGTGTGCTGAGAAATAACTGTTAAGAAAAAATTTAGATACGTGGCGCCATTTACGAGTTAATTAGCATTGAAGCTAGCCAGTCACGCCGTTGTGATTCAAGCAGCCTGTCAGATACAACTAGTGTCAGTATCCTCGTAGTGTAGGTGATAGCGCAAGAGACTGCTCAGCCTTTGGCTCGGGTTCGATGCTTACTGCCGTCCCATGTCCAATTTTTGTATTGCTCTCTTGTTCAGTATTAGGAAACCAAATGAAGAACATGTTTGGTGATACTGACTATGGCGGGCCTCTTGAACTTCCGCGTGCAACGGTCTCATTCGCTAGCTTCAACGCTAATTAACTCGAGAATGGTGCAACATATCGAATATTTTCTTAACAATTACTTCTCAGCTCTACCTACCCTGCTACACCCTTTCAAGCTTTTCAGACTGTTTCTGGCCACCCTGTATGTATGTTTATATATTATTTACGTATCAGTTAATTTTATAACGTTACTTTCGCATCGACACACTATCTCTAGAGTATAGATCCCTATTTGTTCCTTTGATGTTCAGCAGTTCTGATAGGGCTGTATTAATATCAATTCCATATTGATAAGACACGAACTGCTATGTGAATAATACATAAACGTTTATGCTGTGATTTAAAGGCTAGGCAAGCCTCAAGTAAATTGCAAGTAGCTTTGGAAGATGTTCAGATTGACCATTGCCCAACACTTAAGGATTTAGGGTTAAGTACGGATTGCACCCTTCCATACGAAAAAAGTCAATGTGCACTCCGTGTGCATACCGGGGGCCATCCAAAACGTCCAAAGGGTCCTTCCAGATGCCACTAAGGGTACAGGGTGCAGCAAACTGCAGGTGGTGGCTCATGTCGTCACTAATGACGTGTGTCGCTATGGGTCGGAAGAGAGTCTCTCAGGTTTCCGGGGGCTATCTGAGCTGGTGAAGACTGCCATTCTTGCTAGCGAGATGGAGGCAGATCTCACCATCTGCAGCATCGTCGACAGGACCGATTGCGGACCTTTGGTACAGAGCCGAGTGGAGGGTCTGAATAAGAGCCTCAGACGGTTCTGCGACCGTGTAGGCTGCAGATTCCTCGACTTGCGCCATAGGGTGGTGGGGTTT
This sequence comes from Schistocerca serialis cubense, assembly GCF_023864345.2. Taxonomy (NCBI): domain Eukaryota; kingdom Metazoa; phylum Arthropoda; class Insecta; order Orthoptera; family Acrididae; genus Schistocerca; species Schistocerca serialis. The sequence continues at coordinate 780,509,573 of NC_064640.1, forward strand.
CGGTTTGCGCCAAATAGCGCAGGTGTCGGCTACACACAAGAGACGGCTACACGGGTAGCAGGGGTTGTGTGGCATGGACTGTGCAGTTTTTTAAATTAGACAGTCTCAGGGAAGATCAAAAAGGGCTCCAGTCTCAAAGGATACAGAGCAAAGAAACGAAGAGAATCGGCCAGCCAATAGTCGGTATTGTAGTTGTAAATTGTCGTAGCTGTGTTGGAAAAGGACCAGAGCTTCAAGCACTGATAGAAAGCACTGAAGCTGAAATCGTTATAGGAACAGAAAGCTGGCTAAAGACGGAGACAAATTCTGCCGAAATTTTTACAGAGGTGCAAACCGTGTTCAGAAAGGATAGATTAAATAAATTAGATGGTGGTGTGTTTGTGTCTGTTGGTAGTAGTTTATTTTCTGGTGAAGTTGAAACAGATAGTTCCAGCGAATTACTATGGGTAGAGGTTATACTCATCAGCCGTACCAAAATAATAATTGGCTCCTTCTACCGACCCCCCGACTCAGATGATACAGTAGCTGAACGGGTCAAAGAAAACCTGAATCTCATTACAAATAAGTACCCCACTCACGCAGTTATTATTGGTGGAGACTTCAATCTACCCTCGATTTGTTGGCGAAAATACATGTTCAAAGTCGGTGGCAGACAGAAAACATCTTCCGAAATTGTAGTAAATGCTTCCTCAGAGAATTACTTTGAACAATTAGTTCATGAGCCCACACGAATTGTTAATTGTTGCGAAAACACACTTGACCTCTTAGCCACAAATAATCCTGATCTAACAGAGAGCGTCATGACAGATACAGGGATTAGTGAACACAAGGTCATTGTAGCGAGGCTCAAAACCATATCAACAAAAACCACTAAAAATAAACGCAAAATATATCTATTTAAAACAGCAGATAAAAATTCCCTTGATGCCTTCCTAAGAGAGAATCTCCATTTCTTCCAAACTACTTATGTAAGTGTAGACCAGATAGGGTTCAAATTCAGAGATACTGTATCGACAGAAATAGACAAATTCATACCGCATAAGTTAATAAGAGATGGGACTGATCCACCATGGTACACAAAACACGTCAAAACACTGTTTCAGAAGCAAAGAAAAAAGCATGCCAAATTCAGAAGAACGCAAAAGCCCCAAGACAGGCTAAGTTTCACAGAAGCTCGAAATTTAGTGCGGACGTGAATGCGAGATGCTATTAATAATTTCCGCAATGAAACATTGTCTCAAAATATGGCAGAAAACCCAAAGAGAATCTGGTCGTATGTTAAGTACACCAGTGGCAAAAACAGTCAATACCGTCACTACGCGATAGTGATGGAAATGTTACCGATGATGGTGCCACTAAAGCGGAGTTAACTACAGTTTTCCGTAATTCCTTCATGAAAGAAGACGAAGTAAATATTCCAGAATACGAAAACAGAACAGCTGTTAGCATGAGTGACATAAAGGTAGACATCTTAGGTGTTGCGAAAGAACTCAGATCACTTAAGAAAGGCAAGTTTTCCCGTACAGATGATATACCAATCAGGTTCCTTTCATAGTTTGACAGACACAATAACGCCTTTCTAAGCAATCATATACAACCGCTCACTTGACGAAAGGTCTGTTCCTAAAGACTGGAAAGTAGCTCATGTCACACCAATATTCAAGAAAGGAAATAGGAGTAACCAATTGAATTACAGACCCATATCACTGACCTCAATTTGCAGTAGGATTTTGGAGCATATACTGTACTCGAACATTACGAATCACCTTGAATAAAATGACTTATTGATACATAACCAACACGGATTCCGGAGATATCGTTCTTGTGCAACGCAGCTAGCTCTTTATTCCCATGAATTAATTAGTGCTGTCGACAAGGGATCCCAGATAGATTCCTAGATTTCCAGAAGGCTTTTGATACCGTTCCTCACAAGCGACTATTAATCAAATTGCGTGCACATGGAGTATCGTCTCAGTTGTGTGACTGGATTCGCGATTTCCCCTCAGAGATGTCACAGTTCATTGCCGAGAGGCCCCGTCGTGCGTTGCGCAGGTACCCGGCAGTAGCGCGCGTCCTGGCGCCGCACGCAGCTTCCGCTCCTCTGACAACTTGCCGCGTCGGCTACCGCTCACGGAAGTGATACCTGGTGTTCAGCAAGGTAGTGTCATAGACCCTCTGCTGTTACTGATTTACATTAATGTTCTAGGTGATAATCTGAGCAGCCCCCTTAGATTGTTTGCACATGACGCTGTAATTTACCGTCTAGTAAAATCATCAGACGATCAATTCCAATTACAAAATGATCTAGAGAGAATTTCTGTATGGTACGAAAAGTGGCACTTGGCACTAAACAAAGAAAAGTGCGAGGTCATCCTCATGGGAACTAAAAGAAATCCGATAAATTTTGGGTGTACGATAAATCGCACAAATCTAAGGGCTGTCAATTCGACTAAATACCCAGGAATTACACTTAAGAGCAACTTAAACTCATTTCGTGTTATCGAGCAATAGGGGTGAGAGTGTCACTGATATGATACGCGAATTGGGGTGGCAGTCACTGAAACAAAGGCTGTTTTCTTTTCGGAGAGATTTATTTACAAAATTTGAATCACCAACTTTCTCTTCCGAATCCGAAAATATTTTGTCGACACCCGCCTACGTACGGAGAAATGATCATCATAATAAAATAAGAGAAATCAGAGCTGAACGGAAAGATTTAGGTGCTCCTTTTTCCCACGCGCCCTTCGATAGTGGAATGGTAGAGAAGTAGTGTGAAAATGGTTCGATGAACCCTCTGCCAGGCACTCCAGTGTGAATTGCAGAGTAACCATGTAGATATAGATGAAAAGCACTGCATAAACACCAAACATCAAGTTCAGGCAAAAACAGTATCCTTCGCAAATTGACTGCAACTAACTGGTGTACCCTACCCCCATAAACCATGGACCTTGCCGTTGGTGGGGAGGCTTGCGTGCCTCAGCGATACAGATAGCCGTACCGTAGGTGCAACCACAACGGAGGGGTATCTGTTGAGAGGCCAGACAAACGTGTGGTTCCTGAAGAGGGGCAGCAGCCTTTTCAGTAGTTGCAGGGGCAACAGTCTGAATGATTGACTGATCTGGCCTTGTAACACTAACCAAAACGGCCTTGCTGTGCTGGTACTGCGAACGGCTGAAAGCAAGGGGTAACTACAGCCGCAATTTTTCCCGAGGGCATGCAGCTTTACTGTATGGTTAAATGATGATCGGAGGTAAAATAGTCCCCCATTCGGATCTCCGGGCGGGGACTACTCAGGAGGACGTCGTTATCAGGAGAAAGAAAACTGGTGTTCTACGGATCGGAGCGTGGAATATCAGATCCCTTAACAGGGCAGGTAAGTTAGAAAATTTAAAAAGGGAAATGGATAGGTTAAAGTTAGATATAGTGGGAATTAGTGAAGTTCGGTGGCAGGAGGAACAAGACTTCTGGTCAGGTGACTACAGGGTTATAAACACAAAATCAAATAAGGGTAATGCAGGAGTAGGTTTAATAATGAATAGGAAAATAGGAATGCGGGTAAGCTACTAAAAACAGCATAGTGAACGCATTATTGTGGCCAAGATAGATACGAAGCCCACGCCTACGACAGTAGTACAAGTTTATATGCCAACTAGCTCTGCAGATAACGAAGAAATTGAAGAAATGTATGATGAAATAAATGAAATTATTCAGATAGTGAAGGGAGACGAAAATTTAATAGTTATGGGTGACTGGAATTCGTCAGTAGGAAAAGGGAGAGAAGGAAACGTAGTAGGTGAATATGAATTGGGGGTAAGAAACGAAAGAGAAAGCCGCCTAGTAGAATTTTGCACAGAGCACAACCTAATCATAGCTAACACTTGGTTCAAGAATCATAAAAGAAGATTGAATACATGGAAGAAGCCTGGAGATACTGACAGGTTTCAGATAGATTATATAATGGTAAGACAGAGATTTAAGACCCAGGTTTTAAATTGTAAGACATTTCCAGGGGCAGATGTGGACTCTGACCACAATCTATTGGTTATGAACTGTAGATTAAAACTGAAGAAACTGCAAAAAGGCGGGAATTTAAGGAGATGGGACCTGGATAAACTGAAAGAACCAGAGGTTGTACAGAGTTTCAGGGAGAGCATAAAGGACCAATTGACAGGAATGGGGGAAAGAAATACAGTAGAAGAAGAATGGGTAGCTTTGAGGGATGAAGTGGTGAAGGCAGCAGAGGAGCAAGTAGGTAAAAAGACGAGGACTAGTAGAAGTCCTTGGGTACCAAAAGAAATATTGAATTTATTTGATGAAAGGAGAAAATATAAAAATGCAGTAAATGAAGCAGGCAAAAAGGAATACAAACGTCTCAAAAATGAGATCGACAGGAAGTGCAAAATGGCTAAGCAGGGACGGCTAGAGGACAAATGTAAGGATGTAGAGGCTTATCTCACTAGGGGTAAGATAGATACTGCCTACAGGAAAATTAAAGAGACCTTTGCAGAAAAGAGAGCCACTTGTATGAATATCAAGAGCTCGGATGGAAACCCAGTTCTAAGCAAAGAAGGGAAAGCAGAAAGGTGGAAGGAGTATATAGAGGGTCTATACAAGGGCGATGTTCTTGAGGACAATATTATGGAAATGGAAGAGGATGTAGATGAAGATGAAATGGGAGATATGATACTGCGTGAAGAGTTTGACAGAGCACTGAAAGACCTGAGTCGCAAAAAAGCTCCGGGAGTAGACAACATTCCATTAGAACTACTGACAGCCTTGGAAAAGCCAGTCCTGACAAAACTCTACCATCTGGTGAGCAAGATGCATGAGACAGGCGAAATACCCTCAGACTTCAAGAAGAATATAATAATTCCAATCCCAAAGAAAGCAGGTGTTGACAGATGTGAAAATTACCGAACTATCAGTTTAATAAGTCACAGCTGCAAAATACTAACACGAGTTCTTTACAGACGAATGGAAAAACTAGTAGAAGCCGACCTTGGGGAAGATCAGTTAGGATTCCGTAGAAATATTGGAGCACGTGAGGCAATACTGACCCTACGACTTATCTTAGAAACTAGATTAAGGAAAGACAAACCTACGTTCCTAGCATTTGCAGACTTAGAGAAAGCTTTCGACAATGTTGACTGGAACACTCTCTTTCAAATTCTGAAGGTGGCAGGGATAAAATACAGGGAGCGAAAGGCTATTTACAATTTGTACAGAAACCAGATGGCAGTTATAAGAGTCGAGGGACATCAAAGGGCAGCAGTGGTTGGGAAGGGAGTGAGACAGGGTTGTAGCCTCTTCCCGATGTTGTCCAATCTGTATACTGAGCAAGCAGTAAAGGAAACAAAAGAAAAATTCGGAATAGGTATTAAAATCCATGGAGAAGAAATAAAAACTTTGAGGTTCGCCGATGACATTGTAATTCTCTCAGAGACAGCAAAGGACTTGGAAGAGCAGTTGAATGGAATGGATAGTGTCTTGAAAGGAGGATATAAGATGAACATCAACAAAAGCAAAACAAGGATAATGGAATGTAGTCGAATTAAGTCGGGTGATGCTGAGGGAATTAGATTAGGATATGAGACGCTTAAAGTAGTCCAGGAGTTTTGCTACTTGAGGAGCAAAATAACTGATGATGGTCGAAGTAGAGAGGATATACAATGTAGACTGGCAATGGCAAGTAAAGCGTTTCTGAAGAAGAAAAATTTCTTAACATCGAGTATTGATTTAAGTGTCAGGAAGTCGTGTCTGAGAGTATTTGTATGGAGTGTAGCCATGTATGGAAGTGAAACATGGACGATCAATAGTTTGGACAAGAAGAGAATAGAAGTTTTCGAAATGTGGTGCTATAGGAGAATGCTGAAGATTAGATGGGTAGATCACATAACTAATGAGGAAGTATTGAATAGGATTGGGGAGAAGAGAAGTTTGTGGCACAACTTGACCAGAAGAAGGGATAGGTTGGTAGGACATGTTCTGAGGCATCAAGGGATCACCAATTTAGTATTGGAGGGCAGCGTGGAGGGTAAAATTCGTAGAGGGAGACCAAGAGCTGAATACACTAAACAGATACAGAAGGATGTAGGTTGCAATAGATATTGGGAGATGAAGAAGCTTGCACAGGATAGAGTAGCATGGAGAGCTGCATCAAACCAGTATCAGGACTGAAGACCACAACAACAACTGGTGTACACATCCACAGATGCTGAGAACTACTGCCCTGGCAATGTGTCACTTTGCCACAGAGTCTGCTTGTCCAGTCTGGTACAGACCTAGCCACGTTAAACGAGTTAAGACTTATCTGAATGAAACACGTAGCATCATCACTGATTGCTTGAGATCAATATCGTGATAAAATTTACTTTTTGGCAGGAATCGACCCAACACATTAGAAAAAAAAGTTTCGTCCATGAATGGGAAATCTAAAGCACTTGCCTCATAGGCGCACCATTGTATGGATAGCAACCTGTCCACCAACTAGTGATGTCTAGGAGGAGTTTCCCCCTCAGAACAGAAAATCTAAGTCAACCTCCTGAGACTGCAGGATTATAATTATGGAGGACGAGAAATACTCACCTTGCTGGTCGAGTGCTATCAATCGAACAAATGAGGAACACTGGTCTACCTGAAAATCGTTAAACAGACTTTGTGTTGGTGTTGGCAGATCAATAATTATTGTTTTAAAGTGGGGCTTCACTAGACCACTAGTCTGTATGAATGCGGCGAACATAAACCCATAGCCCACGTCATGAACTGCAGTAGCCAGTAAGTGCAGTTTGAGATGTACAACCGTTGACATTAACGCAGCGACACTAATGCCCGTGATTTGGCCAAATTCTTGGCCAACCTCTGGTATGTTTTATGTGTTTTGTTATTAAGTATCATTACGTAATGCGGTTTGTATTTCTATCACTGTTTGATACTGATACGAATACACAAATAAAACCGAAACTGGAGTGATCGTAAAGGACATATAGACGGCCATCTGTCAATACTTGTAATCGAGAGCAGTTTTCTCTAGTGTAACACAGTCAGCAGCGTAAGGTAGTGCTGACCCCATAGGTGGTTATGGGAAACAGTATAGGCATGTCAGAGTCGTCGTTCCGGCCTCCACACAAATTCAACAATGTTCATGTTGCATTTACTCAATCGAACACGAATAAAAATATTATATTACTTCTACTAAGGTGGCTAATGCAATTACTGAGTGACGGTTCTGATTAAACGTTCACAGCATTATAAATAAATCAAGCATATAAATAAGGTATTTAACTCTCGTTTGAAGAGTACCAGCAATAGGCACAATATTTGATCAGTAATCACTTCGTACCAAACTCCTAATCGGGTTCGTTCACCCTTCCACAAAGTGTTATGAGCTGTTGGATGAACAGCAGCCGCCGAAGACGGGTGGTAGTCTCTGGTCCACTGGCCCTGTCGTACTAGGTGACACGACGTCGGTCCCGGAAATAAGGCGGCTAACTCTCCAGTTGAAATACAGCTGGCTCTCCACTTCGCTCTGCTGTCGGTGAGCGGCGCAGCTCCTACATACACAGCGAACGGAACGATACTGAGCAACACCCTAATTCTGACCACAGGTGCTGCAAAACAGTGTGGTGGCGCCTCAGTACGCCCAACTGGGACTACAGTGTCGTCTGGCTGATTAACGCCTGCCGTGGCAACCCCTCTGACTCTGCTGTACCGCGTGAAGCCTCGAACACCGTAGATACACAGCTGTATACACCAGGGGTTCTCAACATCTTTGCCGCGGCCCCACTTTTTGAAAAATGAATTATTTTGCCTTCCTCCCTAAGCACTTCTCACACTTCGCACAAAAATGGACCACTGTTGTATTTACTTATGTGTAATTATTACAACTGTCAGTTACAACAGCCGGCCGGAGTGGCCGTGCGGTTCTAGGCGCTGCAGTCTGGAGCCGAGCGACCGCTACGGTCGCAGGTTCGAATCCTGCCTCGGGCATGGATGTGTGTGATGTGCTTAGGTTAGTTAGGTTTAAATAGTTCTAAGTTCTAGGCGACTGATGACCTCAGAAGTTAAGTCGCATAGTGCTCAGAGCCATTTGAACCATTTGAAGTTACAACAATAATAATCAAAGTTAAACATTTTTTCAAAGTTATCATTCAGAGGCGGTGAAAGTCGGTAATTAACTAAACAGCTGGCAGCCCGAAATGATTTTGTTAATTCATATCCACGCGAAACTACACTTTCATAAATTACAACAAGTTCATAAACAACCACTGCTGCATGTGCTGTTATTGGAACTGAGTAGATGTGTGTATTTCACTATATATTTTTTTACAAATTAGTTCACAGATTTGTTGGTTAAGGTTTAACTGTTTCCCTCTATATTGCTTATACTCGTAATTCATTTTGAATGTTTCAATATCTGAAAGATTATGACGTACAAATGAAGAAAGAACAATAGTTAACAGTTAAATGCCTATTTTAAAGAGTGTTGCATTCAAATTGGTCATCAGAAAGGGAAATAAACATGAATGGAATAGTACGGAGTTCAAATTTCGGAAATTTTCTAACATTTGCACATGTAGTGTGATGGGTGCGATTGAATTTGTGAAGAAAGCAGATGCAATCTTGGTTGGTTCTTTGAAAAAGCAACCCGCAAATCCCTTCCAGCTACAATCGAAACCGGTGTTCTTCGTCTTCATTAATATAATTGCGGAAAATGTTGACTCACACGAGTAAGTTGAAGCGAAGGGTAGTGAAACGTCTACTGTTCTTCTAGCTGATCTTGGATATTCATACCGAGTGAACACCCAAAACTTTCAAGAGACGGCAATTTAAAATCAGTTTGAAGTGTTGTATCACGAGAGTCCGCAGTTCGTGGTCTCGCAGTAGCGTTCTCGCTTCCCGAATACGGGGTCGCGAGTTCGATTCCCGGCGGGGTCAGGGATTTTCACCTGCCTGGAGATGACTGGATGTTGTGCCGTCTTCATCGTCATCATTCATCCCCATTAGGGCCGGAGGAAGGCAACGGCAAACCACCTCCACTAGGACCTTGCCTAGCACGGCGGTGCGGGTCTCCCGCATCATCCCCTATGCTCTGTTACGGTGTATGGCACATCATCATTATATCACCAGAGAGTACTATTAGCTCCTCCTGTTCCACTGTTGACAAGTGGTCTGTTATGATCGAACCGAACGGATTGTGAATCTAGTTATAGTCACACGAAGGTTCAGGGAATTTAACCTCGGATTGTCGAAGAAGGTTACCGAGAGGTACTACGCCAGTTTTACTACCTTTACCTATATCCAACTCATTTTCCTTCACGATACCATTAAGACAAGAAAACACCTCGCCGCTACCCTTCCCCATCTGGGTTTTCCGAAGTTCAAGTCTTCTCTTAAAAACAATCACTTTCTCGCTTAGAAAGACGATCTCACTATTTCGGCCTTGAAGTGATCCGTTAATATCAGTCAGTTTCTCAAAAACTTCAGCCAAGTAGCACAATAAAAGAAGCCATTTTTCATCCAGAAACAGAGCTTCAAGTGCAGGAGTGTTGTTCAATAGTTCATCCTTCATCTCCACAACGCGACAAAAAACTTTACCACGATACAACCAACATACTTCAGCGTGCAATAGAAGCGAATCATGAGCACCCATCTCCTCGCAAAGAATGGAAAATAGCCTATTGTTTAAAGCTCGAGCTTTCACAAAATTTACAACACTGAGTGCATCGTTCAGTATTTTATTGGCTTCCGGTTGTACTACTTTAAAAGCAAGTGCCTCCATGTGTATTGGGTAATGTGTGAATTTTACAGGAGAAACTGAACACCCTCTTGCGATGAGCCCCTTTTTGGTACCAATAAATACTGACCAGTCGGTACATATATCAAAACAATTTGTGCATGATACAGTGTTGTCAGAGAAAAAGAAATTCACAAGAAAGAAAATACGGGGATCCAGACTTTCTCTGCGAATTTCGATGATGAAGTCTTGTCGGGCTATCAGCCGAGTCAAGGCGTCACTCCGCAGAAACGTTTTGATAAATTCCTTACGCGCCATCTTCAGGCGAAAGGACATATCTTCGCCTGTATTGCTACAGTCCAGAGCTTTACAAAATAGAAATTCCTAGTGCATTACATTTTCATAAAGGTAGCTTTCGAAAACAAGAAGCTGGGAAATATTTCCGATATCAGAAGTGTCATCAAGCTGTAGGCCGAAATTTGGGCTATCATGAAAACGTGGTAACAATTGATTTTTCATGTTAGTGTCTACTGCACGAATACCACGAGCCACGGTATCATCTGAGACTAGTATAAACAGAGTCCCACGAAACCTTTCTCCATTTATGATTTCGCACATTTTGACGGAAAGAAATAATTTCCACCAATCGTGTAGAGTGGCTTGGATTTTGCAATTTATGTAAGATACCTCTAGGAATGTTTTAGGGCCTTATTAGGAACTGATATCTGTTTTTTGAGCAATCTGAAATTTCCTTACCGTTGTTGCTCATGACGCTTAAAAAATTCGCTGGTTTACTCTTACACGGTCTGGATGTTTTGTTTGTAGGTATCTCTTTAGTTTTATAGGCTTCCAGCTACCGTTGGCTAAACTCTACAAATAAAGAACACATTGTAGTCGTTCCACATTATTCAAAACAGTACTGGTAAAGCATGATGTCACATGACCAACTTGATATTTACGCACTTTCGTTTTGCATTTCTAATTAACATTGGTGATGGAAACAAATAAAGATGAGAAAGAAATACGTACTTGGATTAAATTGGGATCTTTTTCAAATGGCTCTGAGCACTATGGGACTTAACATCTGAGGTCGTCAGTCCCCTAGAACTACTTAAACCTAACTAACATAATGACATCACACACATCCATGCCCGAGGCAGGATTCGAACCTGCGACCGTAGCAGTCGCCTGATTCCGGACTGAGCGCCTAGAACCGCTCTGCCACCGCGGCTGGCTGGGAACTTTTTCCTTGTCACAAACTCATACTTTCGAAGGAGAAGAGACACTCGGCGAATCACATCCATGGGATCTCTCGTTATCACTGCTAATCAGTTAGGTATTGATGGGAATGGCGGAATTGTATAACTTTATTTTAAAGTCTCTTAACGGCTTCCGCTGAGCACGCAGAAGAATTCGACTTCTAGCTAACTCACAACCTTTGAACTTACTCGGGGGGCCTGGCTGAAATCGAGTGGACGGTCACAGTGGCTGTGATTAACAATCTATTCTAGTAGTCAGTGTTGCAAGGAAGTGACGGTTACGTTGTCAAGTGGCTTATTGTCATTGATAGTTATTATAGGTTTGGTAAGTAGGTAATGCTGTGGGAGATCGATGACAGGGGCTGTGTGATGAAATATTACTCGTGATTTTTCTCTGCATTCCTACTGACGGGATCTACTGGTCAGTTCTTGTGAAATAATTTAGCACATTAACGATGGAGCTGCTTCCTAACTTTGTTCATAGAAATGATAATCTGACATTAGAAATATTTGTTCACTGAAAATCTTTTTCTTACAGAATACGAAGCCGTGCGGGATTGGCCGAGCGGTCTCGGGCGCTGCAGTCTTGGACTGTGCGGCTGATCCCGGCGGAGGTTCGAGTCCTCCCTCGGGCATGGGTGTGTGTGTTTGTCCTTAGGATAATTTAGGTTCAGTAGTGTGTAAGCTTAGGGACTGATGATCTTAGCAGTTAAGTCTCATAAGATTTCATAAACATTTGTACATTTGTTGAACAGAATAAGAAATAAAATATTTCACTGAAAGCCGTACCCCACCCTTCTTTGTTGCTCTCTGCCCCACCTCCCCCATACCCCCTTCCCCCCTCCCGAGGAGGCTGCGTCCCCACTTTGAGGATGGCTCATATAAACCGCCGGAAAAAACGTAACACGGTGAAGGACTGTGTTCAGTGGCACTAGGGTGCAATATGTGCATGTTGAGGGGATGTAATGTTAGGGATTTATTCGTCATGGTCACTGGCGATCAGATGGTGCTCAGCTAGCCTGTCTGTGCATCCTATGTTTTGACTCTGGAGGCAGTAATCATGTGAGTTTAGAGGTGAACAGTTTTCGAAACATTCGTTCTAGGGTGCAGCCATGCCGTGCGGATAAGTACGCACTCCTGCTGAGCAACTTCGACCACTGGAACGGGGTTCGCACTGCGGGCATGCGGGAAGCTGGATGGACGTACTGATGGATTGCAGCACGTGTTGCGCACAATGTATCGGTGGTGCGTCGCGGCTTTCAACAGTGGTCTGTGGAACATCCCCACATCTGTAGACCAGGTTCTGGACATCCGCCGGCCACGGTGGCCGAGCGGTTCTAGGAGCTTCAGTCCGGAACCACGCGACTGCTACGGTCGCAGGCTCGGACCCTGCCTCGGGCATGGATGTGTGTGATGTCCTTAGGTTAGTTAGGTTTAAGTAGTTCTAAGTTCTAGGGGACTGATGACTTCAGATGTTAAGTCCCATAGTGCTCAGAGCCATTTGAACCATTTTTCGGGACATCCGCTTAGTACACACATGTCAAGATCGATGGACTATCCGAGTGGCTGTGGCCGACCGAATATCATCCAGGGACGAAATCCGGCCACATGTTGCACCTGCTGTGTCGTAATGGACCACTGGGAACCCTCTGCTTCCAGCAGATTCTTAAGATCACGTATATATTAGGACAGGCTACTACTGACACCACGACACCGCCAGGCGTGGTTCCTCCGGTGTTGTGAAAAACTTGGCTGGAGAGTGGAAATAAAATGGAATGATCGTGTGGCATCGATGGCCAGGCGGCCCCATCCGGGGAAGTTCCGCAGCCGGGTGTAGGTCTTATTTCATGTCACGTCACCGACTTGCACGTTCAAAAATTTGTGTGAAATCTTATGGGACTTAACCTCTTAGGTCATCAGTTCCTAAGCTTACACACTACTTAAACTATCCTAAGGACAAACACACACACCTATGCCCGAGGGAGGACTCGAACCTCCGCCGGGACCACTCGCACAGTCCATGACTGCAGCGCCTAAGACCGCTCGGCTAATCCCGCGAGGCGACTTGCATGTCGGTGATGATTAGATGATGTTGATGAGGGCAACACAACTCCCAATCCACGGCTGGAGAAAATCTCCAATATGGCCGGAAATCAAATCCGGGCCTGCTGCATGGTGGACAAACACGTTACCACTCAGCTAAGCAGGTGTGATGGGAAGGGGAATAGTACTCTGTTGTCTTCAGTGACAGGAGTAGGTTACCTCTGTATGCGGGTGATGGACGTATACGTACGTGGCGTAGACTTGATGAGCAGCCTATTCCAGTGTGCATTCACGGAAGACACATAGGTCCCATTCCAGGCTCCCAGGCTACGTGGTGTGAGGAGCCCATCAATTACAACTCGCGGTCACATTTAGTGTTTCTGCAGGGTAAAGTAATCTGTGGGCACTACATTGCACAGGCTGTTATCCATGTGCTACAGCCAGTTCTTCGACAGGAAAGATAGTGTCGGAAGTTCCATGCGGCTTTTCGCGGATGATGTTGTAGTACACAGAGAAGTTGCAGCATTAGAAAATTGCAGGGAAATGCAGGAAGATCTGCATCGGATAGGCACTTGGTGCAGGGAGTGGCAACTGACACTTAACCTAGACAAATGTAATGTATTGCGAATACATAGAAAGAAGTATCCTTTATTGTATGATTATATGATAGAGGAACAAACACTGGTAGCAGTTACTTCTGTAAAATATCTGGGAGTATGCGTGCGGAACGATTTGAAGTGGAATGATCGTATAAAATTAATTGTTGGTAAGGCTGGTGCCAGGGTGAGATTAATTGGGAAAGTCCTTAGAAATAGTAGTCCATCAACAAAGGAGACGGCTTGCAAAACACACGTTCTGCCTATACTTGTGTATTGCTCATCAGTGTGGGATCCGCACCAGGTCGGGTTGACGGAGGAGATGGAGAGGATCCAAAGATGAGCGGCGAGTTTCGTCACAGGGTTATTTGGTAAGCGTGATAGCGTTACGGAGGTGTTTAGCAAACTCAAGTGGCAGACTCTGCAAGACAGGCGCTCTGCATCGCGGTGTAGCTTGCTGTCCAGGTTTCGAGAGGGTGCGTTTCTGGATGAGGTATCGAATATATTGCTTCCCCCTACTTGTACCTCCCGAGGAGATCACGAATGTAAAATTAGAGAGATTCGAGCGCGTACGGAGGCTTTCCGGCAGTCGTTCTTCTCGCGAACCATAAGCGACTGGAACAGGAAAGGGAGATGATGACAGTGGCACGTAAAGTGCCCTCCGCCACACACCGTTGGGTGGCTTGCGGAGTATAAATGTAGATGTAGATGTAGAAAGTGGCGTGGATATTCAGCAGGGCAATGTACGTCCACATACCGCTGCTGCGATGCAGCATGCTTATCGCGGTGTACAACAACTGTCCTGCCCAGCACGATCACCAGCTGAATACGTATGGAACATGATGAGGCGGGATCAGACTCGTTCTCCGGCGCCTGCAAGGATCGTTGCTGAATTCCAAAAAACGCCCAGGATGCTTGGGATAGTCTTATCGCAGAATGCCATTTTCCACCTTTCGGATCTTTTGCTTACAAGAATAAGCGCCTGCGTCGGCAGCATTGGGAAGTACACTGTGTACTGATGCGATTGTTTGGGCACCCTTTACTATGACACGTGTGTTTCATTTGGTCTGAATTTGTAAACATACACTCCTGCAATGATGAACTACCTGTCACCTCACTTTTCAAAAAAATAAACTTGTCCTTGAGTGTGTTGCATTTTTTCCAACAGTTTACATTTATCAGAACTGAACGGGATACAGCGATTCTCCAGAACGACGTCCAGCGGGTAAGAGCGCTGTCAAGATCCCGGCCTCGGCTGTAAAAAGTGCAACCTGGCTTGGAGCGGAGCGTCTTTGCTAGGCAGGTGGTCCACCACAGCTGGCCTCACAGCCACACGACGGGTGTCAGACGTCTCTAGTTGGCCCCGCAGCGGCCTGAGGCGACGACGATCTCATCTAAGGAGCTACCTCCGGCGCCCAATGTTTGCCTGCCTGCGTCGCACGACAGCTCTCATTAAAGCTGCGGCCGCAGTGGCCTCGACATTGGGAGATTCCGCTGATACCTATATAGGCTGAAGATTGTCAGTCTTTTCCAAGCAGGACCTCAGAACGCGCACAGATCAGTGCTACCGATCTCAACATCCGATCATACAGACTTGGGACAACGGCATTCAAGTGAGTAGGTTTTCTCCGTTAGAATCGATCGACTTTTCATATAAAAAACATCGACTGTTGAGAAACTTATACACTACTGGCCATTAAAATTGCTACACCAAGAAGAAATGCAGATGATAAACGGGTATTCATTGGACAAATATATTATACTAGAATTGATATGTGATTACATTTTCACGCAATTTGGGTGCATAGATCCTGAGAAATCAGTACCCTGAGCAACCACCTCTGACCGTAATAACGGCCTTGATACGCCTGGCCATTGAGTCAAACAGAGCTTGGATGGCGTGTACAGGTACAGCAGCCCATGCAGCTTCAACACGGTACCACAGTTCATTAAAAGTAGTGACTGGCGTATTGTGACGAGCCAGTTGCTCGGCCACCATTGACCAGACGTTTTCAATTGGTGAGAAATCTGGAGAATGTGCTGGTCAGTGCAGCAGTCGAACATTTTTTTCTATCCAGAAAGGCCTCTACAGGACCTGCAACATGCGTTCGTGCATTATCCTGATGAAATGTAGGATTTCGCAGGGATCGAATTAAGGGAAGAGCCACGGGTCGTAACACATCTGAAGTGTAACGTCCACTGTTCAAAGTGCCGTCAATGCGAACAACAGGTGACCGAGACGTGTAACCAATGGCACACTATACCATCACGCTGCGTGATACGCCAGTATGGCGATTACGAATACACGCATCCAATGTGCGTTCACCACGATGTCACGAAACATGGATGCGACAATCATGATGCTGTAAACAGAACCTGGATTCATCCGAAAAAATTACGTTTTACCATTCGTGCACCCTGGTTCGTCGTTGAGTACACCTTCGCAGGCGCTCCTGTCTGTGATGCAGCGTCAAGGGTAACCGCAGCCGTGGTCTCCGAGCTGATAGTCCATGCTGCTGCAAGCGTCGTCGAACTGTTCGTGCAAATGGTTGTCTTGCAAACGTCCCCATCTGCTGACTCAGGGATCGAGACGTGGCTGCACGATCCGTTACAGCCATGCGGATAAGATGCCTGTCATCTCAACTGCTAGTGATACGAGACCGTTGTGATCCAGCACGGCGTTCCGTATTACCCTCCTGAAGCCACCGATTCCATATTCTGCTAACAGTCATTGGATCTCGACCAACGCGAGCAGCACCGTCGCGATACGATAAACCGCAATCGCGATAGGCTACAGTCGGACCTTTATCAAAGTCGGAAACGTGATGGTACGCATTTCTCCTCCTTACACGAGGCATCACAACAGCGTTTCACCAGGCAACGCCGGTCAACTGCTGTTTGTGTATGAGAAATCGGTTGGAAACTTTCCTCATGTCAGCAAATTGTAGGTGTCGCCACCGGCGCCAAGTTGTGTGAATGCTCTGAAAAGCTAATCATTTGCATAACACAGCATCTTATTCCTGTCGGTTAAATTTCGCGTCTGTAGCACGTCATCTTCGTGGTGTAGCAATTTTAATGGCCAGTAGCGTAAATTTAGTTCAAGAAAGGATTTTGCCGCATACTGAGGATGAGACTTACAGCAAGGATATATCTCCGAATCTGCGGTCTGAAATCGCTAAAGTCCGAAAAAATTCAGAAATCGTATCTGCACTATAAAAAAACATAAAAAATCAATTCTAAGAATGTTCGGAACACTACAGTGCTTTACTAGGAATGGCCCTGTTGGAGACGATATGTCGATGTTTTACTCCGACCTGTGAACTGACTTACCATTCTGTTATAGGACGACATGCAGATTTTGCAAATCGGCATTTTTCACGTCAACGGAGGTCAGAGGTGAAAGAGGTGAAAACAAATAGAAAAATCCTAGAACTGAACAGGGGTCGAAACCGAGAGATTTGATGTCGCAGTTTGGCACTTTACCAATAAGCCACCGAGCCACTACCAACCACTCCATTCGGCTGCAAATCCACATTCACACGGTGTAACACATTCCTTGAATTGGGCCGAATGATGAATACCTTTTTTTTTTGTTTTACGTAGTGAAATGAACTCCAAAATACAAATCGATTCCCTTATAACGAAACTATTTTCATTCCATTTTCATTTCCAATCTGTCACATTGTTTCTTTATTAACTATGAAATACGTGTTAATGATCGGTAAATCAAAATTATTCTCTTACAATTATCTGATTCCAGAAATTTAAAAATACAGATGATTTGCGAGTTATGTTGGAACTTTCTTACGTGCATATTATCTCACATCACCATGCTTACCAGGGGACCACGTCTACTCGTCATCACCGATTTTTTCCAAATTTGTTGTATATCATGGGCGTGGCTAGGAATGACTGACAGAATTGGGAACTCCAGATGCCTACTGGTTTAGGAAAAAACTGTCGCGGGTCAGATGAGTCATTACCATTTACGTTGCATAAGTTTCCACGCAACTTTTGGCGCAGCGGAAAGACTACAGAATGGCACCGAAGGCCTTGCGTTCGACTCCCGGTACGAGAAATTCTTTTTATTTTAAATTTTACGCTACTTGCACAGCAAAAAAACCTAGAAAATGGTCAATATATTGTATTTGATTTGATGGAACGCTATATGCAGGAGAACAAATTTCCTCTCTTAACTGACTTGTGGTGAAGACAAACAAATCCACAGTTCTACGACGAGATTTTTCAAGATGAAGAAGGATTGCCATCGTGCAGTGTTAGAGTGATTCCGCCCAAATACACATCACTAGTGCAACCTTGCAATGTCTGTTGTCGTCAGCTAAAGAATTTGACCAACAAACTTCACAACTGCATGTGTCTCCTCGTGAGAGAGAAAGAAATTACATCCCGAAAAGACTGCATCAAAATATATTCCAGTGCACATCACAAGTTATCGTCGCCCAAATTTGGCGAAATGCTGTGCTACGCGCGGATTACTGTCAAACTGTGGGATGAGGGAGAACCTACACTATGTGATCTAAAGTATACGGAGACCTGCCTGAAAATGACTTACAAGTTCGTGGCGATCTCCATCGGTAATGCTGGAATTCAATATGGTGTTGGCCCACCCTTAGCCTTGATGACGGCTTCCACTCTCGCAGGCATATGTTCAATCATGTTATGGAAGGTTTCTTGCGGAATGGCAGCCCATTATTCAAGGAATGCTCCACTGAGGAGAGGTATCGATGTCGGTCGGTGAGGCCTGACACGAAGTCGACTTTCCAAAACATCCCAAAGGTGTTTTATAGGATTCAGGTCAGGACTCCGTGCAGGCCAGTCCATTACAGCGATGTTATTGTCGCGTAACCACTCCGCCACACACCGTGCATTATGAAGAGGTGCTCGATCATGTTGAAAGATGCAATCGCCATCGCTGAATTGCTATTCAACAGTGGCAAGCAAGAAGGTGCTTAAAACATCAATGTAGGCCTGTGCTGTGATAGTGTCATGCAACACAACATGGGGCGCAAGCCCTCTCCATGAAAAACACGACCACACCGTAACACCACCGCCTCCGAATTTTTGTTGTTGGCACTACACACGCTGGCAGATGTTCACCGGGCATTCGCCATACCCACATCCTACCATCGGATCGCCACATTGTGTACCGCTTTTCGTCACTCCACACAACGTTTTTCCACTGTTCAATCGTCCAATGTTTACGCTCTTTACACCAAGCGAGGCGTCGTTTGGCAGTTACCGGCGTGATGTGTGGCTAATGAGCGGCCGCTCGACCATGAAATAAAAATTTCCTCACCTCCCGCCTAAATGTCGTAGTACTTGCAGTGGATCCCGATACAGTTTGGAATTCCTGTCTGATATTCTGGATAGATGTCTGCCCATTACACATTACAGCCCTCTTCAACTGTCGGCGGTCTCTGTCAGTCAACAGACGAGGTCGGCCTGTAGGCTTCTGTGCTGTTCGTGTCCCTTCACGTTTTCACTTCACTATGACATCGTAAAAAGTGGACCTAGGTATGTTTAGGAGTGTGAAAATCCCGCATACAGACGAAAATTGAAATTTGTGGCAAGGTCTTGTAGGACCAAACTGCTGAGGTCATCGGTCCCTAGGCTTACACACTAGTTTACCTGTCTTAAACTAACTTATACTAAGGACGACACGCACACACCTATGCCCGAGGAAGGATTCGAACCTCCGTCGGGGGAAGCCGCGCGGACCGTGACAAGACACCTAAGACCTCTCGGCTGCCCCTCGCGGTGCGCGTACAGACGTATGACACAAGTGACACCCAATCACCTGACCACGTTCGAAGTCCGTGAGTTCCGCGGAGCGCCCTATTCTGCTCTCTCACGATGTCTAATGACTACTGAGGTCGCTGATATTGAGTACCTGGCAGTAGGTGGTAGCACAGTGCACCTAATATGAAAAACCTATGTTTTTGGGGTGTGTCCGGATACTTTTGATCACATAGTGCATTATGAATGTAAAACAAATTTGCTTTTGCAGAGAAACTTTAAAACGACAACGTAATTGTAAAAATTCGGCTTTTATATCGTATGCAACATGTCTAGAAAATTATTGCTTCCCTTGTGTTTTCGATGAATATTACCCCAGAACGTATAAATCCTCAACTGCAAAATAATAAATGTATTTAATTACGTATTCGAAGTTCTTCTGTACGCCTTACAATCCTTTCATCGTCTCTTATTTGTAATCAAAAGGGGGGGTTCAAAGGGCTCTGAGCACTATGGGACTTAACATCTGAGGTCATCAGTCCCCTAGAACTTAGAACTACTTAAACCTAACTAACCCAAGGACATCACACACATCCACGCCCGAGGCAGGATTCGAACCTGCGACCGTAATAGTCTCGCGGTTCCGGACTGAAGCGCCTAGAACCGCACGGTCGCCGCGGCCGGCTCTTATTTGTAATCCCCAATTTTTCTTTGGCTTTCTTCTTCACGCCTTTTATGAAAATATTAATAAATACAATATATTATTCCGTATTATTTACTGTGTAAGTACTGCAAAAGCTGCAAATAAAAAAGGTTTCTGCATAGGGATTCAAACCGATGCTCTTCAAATTACTATTATGTCTTATTTCCGCTGCGCCGGATACCGCCTGGAAACAAATCTAAAATGAATGGCTCATACCACACACAACTCGAGCCCAAACTGCTATATTTGGCCATCTGGAGGTTCCACTTCCATACTTTCATTTCTGGCCAAGCACTGGACACGCCATAAATTTGGGATATATTGGTGATGACGAGGAGGCGCGGTCCCCACGTTAGTGTGACTTCTCTTCGGCATGGTTCTTTGGTGGAACTGGAGTTAATGACAGACATAGAGCAACCTCAATTTTTTGAACAATGTATTAAACGGATAGGATAAAAGCCACCATATTTTTACGACTAGCCTCTCTTCCCTGAAATGCATTTTCTGAAGTTGGACTTCTTTCCAATGTCGCTATGAATCATGCCGAGGGTGTAATGGAACGTTTCTCTACTCATTCTCACACATTCGTAAAACTTTTTCTGATAGTTCCAGTGACTGGGAACAGATGATATTCACCACTTTCTTCTCTTAACAGGTGGATCTCATTCACATGCATTCAGTGTAGTTCTAAAAACAACAGCTGCTACGTAGGACTCGTCTAAACACAGAAACGTCGTGGCACCCATCTTCCTATTTCCTGACGAAGGAGATGGGACGCATGGTGAGCAAACTATCGGCCGATTTTATCGTATGACTCCTGGCGACCGTTGTCGATGTCACTGTGACCCCAGCCTAAGCGGGTTCCAGTTCAGACCTCGCGCCCATCGGTGCTACGTGCAGCACTGTATGGCAAGGGGTCCCATTGAATAATGCCGACTGACTTTGTTGACTGTCCCAGAAAACGATGCTTCTCTGCACCACATGACGGTAGCCCGCTCAAAAGAGGTGGGCGGGCGCTATTTATACGATCCCAGACCTGGCGTGTTGTTGTATAGACTACCCACGTGTCACATAGCACTTTTTTGGAACACTGAAGTGGCGTCCTGTGTTTCGGTAACACCCCTGGGTGCCGAACAGTGGCCGTACATACGTACTGGGGCCTGATGCGTGGCGTAATACTGAAGCAGCTGCCTGCAACAAACTTAGCAGCAGTTATGCGGATATGACGAGTTGGCAAGAGGTGGCTAAGAGCAGCACCTCCCTAGCGTTTTTTCTATTCCAGCTCAGAAAACCACCATGCACGAAATAATCAAAAAACAAGAACTTTCTCGTTTCATCACAGCTATGCCTAGCCTTATGAAAATAGGGTAAGACGTTTTAGACCAAGGTCAGAGATAGAGTCGATAAATATGAAGTTCGACTGCTGCCCTGGCCAGCACATTCTCCAGATCTCTCACCAATTGAAATCGTCTGGTCAATGGTGGCAGAGCAACTGGCTCGTCACAATACGCCAGTCACTACTCTTGATGAACTGTGGTATCGTGTTGATGCTGCATGGGCAGCTGTACCTGTACACGCCATCCAAACTCTGTTTGACTCAATGCCTAGGCGTATCAAGGCCGTTATTACGGCCAGATGTGGTTTTTCTGGGTACTGATTTCTCAGTATCTATGCACCCAAACTGCCTGAAAATGTAATCACATGTCAGTTCCAGTATAATATATTTGTCCAACGGATACGCGTTTATCAGCTGCATTTCTTCTTGGTGCAGCAATTTTAATGGTCAGTAGTGTAGTTTCGATTGCCGACCTCTTCTAGCTTTTACGAGCGGACAGCTGTTCTGGCGTAAAGGCTCAGATTATATACACAAACCTTGCTCATGAATGAATCTATCTATTTGTGAAAACTGTAACCCTGTAGTAGTTCCTGACAGCAGGCCTGTCGTGCAGATATAAAAAAAACTTGGCGTGGAACTTTAATATGGTAATATGTACACATATGTAGATGCGTAATCTAAATTTTATGCCAGTCTATATTTATTCATATAGAAGATACAGTCATGTGAAATTGGTTCAATCTTTTTGACACCGAGAACAACGGTCAGCTGAATATTAATGCCTGCGAATTTTTTATGTGACAGCTCTCGAAGATTTTTAAATAAAACAAATGTTATTGAAATTCTATGTGTATATTCTTCATGACTACGTATTTATTTATTAACGTAGTTACCCTGGTGACGAACACATTTCTCTCAAAGAGAGAGATGTTTGTTGATACTGTCACTGAAGACTGTGTGACTCTGTTGACGGAGTCACATCCTCACCTCTGCAAAGTGAAGTCCTCGAAGAGGGTCTTTAGGTTTTGGGAACAGATGATAATTGTATGGAGCCAATTCTAGACTGTATGGGAGAAGATCGATGACAGTGCATCCAAGGTGTCGGATTGTTGCAGATGTCGCAGCGCTGGTGTGTGGTCCGGTATTGTCATGGAGAAGGAGAGGGTGCTCGATGTGTGGACGAACTCTTCAAACACGAAACTCGATTACAGCTCACTGTTACACTGTTTGTCACTCACCAACATAGTTACGTCACACGCAGTCGTGTTACACGCTGCAGTTCGGACCCCTCTAACGGCAGAGGGCTGCAATTATCAAAAATAAAAGCGTAGAATGTCAATAACGTTTGTTTTATTCAAAAATCATTCTAAATTTTCATATAAAATTTTGGAGGCACTACTTTTCAGCACTTTCTCGTATAATAATACGGAAAACCTGGCAGTTGGAGACGGAGGCGAATTGAAGTTGACAGTGAGACTGATGCTATTTGGAGACGAACTGAAGTCGAAAGGAGACTACTGCTACAACAGATTTAATTATCTAAAAGACACTGCGGTCGTTTTTATTTTCATGTTCTTATTTTCTGTAGTTCTTTACTTTAGGCGTGTATCATTGTGCTCCCTGCAGCATAACAATCGTGTACGTTTGTGGATGAGACATTAAAGTGAAAGAAACGTGATCAAGAATACCCTGACCAGTCTTAGCAACACACTGTGGTCGCTAATGTTAGAGAGAAATAAGGTATGGAATCTCTTTTCGTTCACTGATGTCTTATGGAATAGCATACTGGAGGGAACTATATTTCAGAAATAAAGAGTTTACTGTCCACAAATTTGTCAGAATAACAGAAATTCGGTACTCACCCATTATCAGCTTTTAGACATATGTTTTCGGAGTTGGTTATTTTAAGATACGTTCATAGTGCAAATATTCTCTAATCGTATTGTACGTGATCAGTTGAATTTGAAAAAGAATTGCTGTCTATAATTAGAGTACTGAATATTAAGGAGGTTGACATATAAGCAACTTTTAGTAAACTTGAGCAATTTTCGTTGCTACATGGAGTCATACATTAATGAGCAGCATGTACAAGTATCAATATATGGAAATTACGATATGTAAACTATAAGCATATGATGCGTCAAGTTTATTATATGTCAGCATTTTATTTATAGTACGAGAGGATAAATGAGTAAGTAACTCAATGTGTAATCATTCTCATTTTTGTATATGTATGTGATGCGTTCACTGAATTTTAGTAAGTGCCAAATGATTTGTAGAGTTTGCGAAAACTCTTAAGGTAACGGATGTGAGCGGTGTTATCGCGAAGGTAGTGTGCAATACACGCGACTCCATATCGAGTGCTGTTTTAGGAGGCAAGGTTTGTGCGGGGGGGAAGTGAGGAGAGACGTAATTATAGCGGATCCGCCTCGCGGAGCCCTTGCGAGCTAGACGTTTGAGTGGCTGCTGGTCAACACAGCCTAAAAGCACTTCGCATCTCATATTGAACCACATAACCAAAAACACGGAAAATGATTAAAAGCCGATTTCCTCCTGTAGGTTTTGTGTTTAAGAAAATTCCGGGAAAGGTTATTTAAGTTGTCGCGTTGTCAAGCGCAAATTATTCCCGGTATCCATTAAGGATAAAAGCATTACAGAAATAACCGGAGGTTTCGAGAAAAAGCCTGCTTACTGCGTATTTAGAAGCCACGCGATATCGCTGCTGTTTTTCAGTTTTCCCTTGCGGAAATTTCATTACACGTATTATAGAGTGTTTTACACAGTGGCTTTTGTGGCAAATTTCCAGGTAAAAAGTCAATGTAAACTTGTATCCAAGAATTAGTGGTTCTTGAGTTATCTTTGTGAAGCTGGTGCAAAACACACGGGCGTAAGTCTGAGATAAATAAATAAACAGGACATTTTTTCTTTAAAATACTGTCTTTCGGGACGTGCCCATACAGCCATCTCGAGAGTGGAAAGACGATACGATAGAGTGTTACGAAAATTCAGAGCATTCCGTATGGTCAAACAATACCCTGGAACGCAGTTACATAGGCTTAGACGTGTCATGTGATGCAGGCAACTTTCATGTCACTTATAACGATACGAAGATAAGGACAACACAACACCCAACCCCGAGTGGAGAAACTGCACACACATTTCTCTGCAGACATATTACCATAATTTCTTTATAAATGTGGGCCCATTGTCCAACTAAATCAACAGCACAAAAGTTAGGAGATTTCTTGAAAAACCCTTATTGGAAGAAAGTACCTTTGGCAACAAAAAGGCATGCTCTTACAGAATGACATAACACCAGCACATTCAACTTGTTCACTGAACAACGACTCGCCGGACAACTTAATTTCAGTAGCCACCAAAGTCGTTGGGTCTTGCTCCATTATGTAGGGTGTTATGTGTGGAAGCAGGCAAAAAGGAAAATATGCAGAGAAAAAGTTAAATATGAGATGAGTGAATCACTCTTACTATGAACCGCCTGCCTGAAAAAATGGGTGAAATTTATAATGAAGTTAGTAGCGTTATTTTTCAAATTTTAATTTGTAGTTTTATAAATAAGTCGTATATTTTATGAACTACTAGGTCTTGCTTCTGTAACATATGTAGTATTGATGGATTTTGAGAGATTTCTTTCATAATTAAACCTCAGACAGCTGTAACTCAAGACTTACAAAAGACTACAGGACAAATGCGAGCAAGACCCGCACTCTGAGGGTTCCGTTAAAACTTAGTTACGTGTACAAAGACTTTATCTATAGGCTTTTACAAGTGGGCAACGGCCTTGCCGCAGTGGATACACCGGTTCCCGTCAGATCACCGAAGTTAAGCGCTGTCGGGCGTGGCCGGCACTTGGGTGGGTGACCATTCGGGGCGCCATGCGCTGTTGCCATTTTTCGTGGTGCACTCAGCCTCGTGATGCCAACTGAAGAGCTACTCGACCGAACAGTAGCGGCTCCGATCAAAGAAAGCCATCAACGACCGAGAGAGCGGTGTGCTGACCTATCCGCATCCTCCGCTGAGGATGACACGGCGGTCGGATGATCCCGATGGGCCACTTGTAGCGTGGAGACGGAGTGCTGCTGCTGTGCTTTTGCAAGTGAGTTTTGAAGTATCAAAATATGTGACATAAATGACCATATCTTTTTCGATTTGCGCTGAATTACAAGTTTAAACGTTTTAAACCGCAAAGGGACCGCAGACAAGGGGGCGCCCATCCGATAGTTTGTCGAGTGGTGGGACGAGGGGGTCTGTGGGGGGGGGGGGGGAGGTAGATAGACCTCGGGACAAGGAGTATATTTAATATTTTGAAAGGGGAATGGATACTTGAAAGCAGCCTGCGTAATACTGACTTTCCTGAGAGCTGTGGGGGGCGGGGGGGAGGGTAGGCGGGAGGGGGGGAGGCGGCTGCGGCCCCACCCCGCCCCCGGAGGTTACGGGTGCTCTTGATTGTGGACATTGCTACACTGTAAGGCAGGAAAAACGACGCACCACGAAGCAATATCCGAGTGATGCGTAAAGCAGTAAATGTGATGCACATGTTCAGAGAAACAAACGATTACAATTTCAGAAAGGGTTGATGAGTTATTCAAGTGAGAAAGCTTCGCGGATTGAGCAAGTCAAAAACGCACTGGTCCACTTCGGCCCTTATGCAAGCATTTAATAGGCTAGACATTGATCGATAGAGTTGTTGGATGTCATCCTGAGGGATTCGTACAACACTCAGTCCAATTGAAGCGTTAGATCGTCAAAATTCCAAGACCTTTGGAGGGCCCTACCCACAGGTGCTCCAACCTTTCTCAATTGGGGAGAGATCCTATCATATTGCTTGCCTCCGTAGGGTTTGGCAAGCGCGAAGACAAGTAGTAGTAATTCTCGGGCATTATCTTGCTGAAATGTATGATCAGAGTGACTTACCAAGAAGTTGTGAGATACTGTTCATGTTGATCAAGGAGGACCACGTTCGAATTCATCCGTCGACAGGTATTTAGATTTACCTCGGTTTCCGTAAGTAGCTTAAGGCAGAAGCTGGTATGATTCCTTCTTAGAGGACGCGACAGATGTTTTTCTCTTTATTCGTCCAATACGAGACGCCCCAGGTGTCAGGTGTGATCCATCGCTGCCCACGTTGTCGTTGACAGCAGGTGAAGTTGTTTTTTGAATTATGTAAGTGCGTAAAATACAAAAAAAAAATTCATAAATATGTTGCTGTAAACAGAATCTGGATTCATCCGTAAAAATGAAGTTTTGCCATTCGTGCACCCAGGTTCGTCGTTGAGTACACCATCGCAGGAGCTCCTGTCTGTGATGCAGCGTCAAGGGTGACCGCAGCCATGGTCTCCGAGCTGATAGTCCCTGCTCCTGCAAACGTCGTCGAACTGTTCGCGCAGATGGTTGTTGTCTTGCAAACGTCCCGATCTGTTGACTCAGGGATCGAGACGTAGCTGCACGATCCGTTACAGTCATCTGCATCTACACCTATATTTATACTCCGAAAGCCACCCAACGGTGTTTGGCGGAGGGTGCTTTACGTGCCACTGTCATTACCTCCCTTTCCGGTTCCAGTCGCGTATGATTCGCGGGAAGAATGACTGCCGGAAAGCCTCCGTGCGCGCTCGAATCACTCTAATTTTGCATTCGTGATCTCCTCGGGAGGTATAAGTAGGGGAAGCAATATATTCGATACTTCATCCAGAAACGCACCCTCTCGAAATCTGGACAGCAAGCTACACCGCGATGCAGAGCGCCTGTCTTGCAGAGTCTACCACTTGAGTTTGCTAAACATCTCCGTAACGCTATCACACTTACCAAATAACCCTGTGACGAAACGCGCCGCTCTTCTTTGGATCTTCTCTACCTCCTCCGTCAACCCGATCTGGTACGGATCCCACACTGATGAGCAATACTCAAGCATAGGTCGAACGAGTGTTATGAAAGCCGCCTACTTTGTTCAAAAAATGGTTCAAATGACTCTGAACACTATGCGACTTAACTTCTGAGGTCATCAGTCGCCTAGAATTTAGAACTAATTAAATCTAACTAACCTAAGGACATCACACACATCCATGCCCGAGGCAGGATTCGAACCTGCGACCGTAGCGGTCGCTCGGTTCCGGACTGTAGCGCCTAGAACCGCACGGCCACTCCGGCCGGCCCTCCTTTGTTGATGGACTACATTTTCAAAGGACTCTCCCAATTAATCTCAACCTGGTACCCGCCTTACCAACAATTAATTTTATATGATCATTCCACTTCAAATCGTTCCGCACGCATACTCCCAGATATTTTACAGAAGTAACTGCTACCAGTGTTTGTTCCGCTATCATATAATCATACAATAAAGGATCCTTCTTTCTATGTATTCGCAATACGTTACATTTGTCTATGTTAAGGGTCAGTTGCCACTCCCTGCACCAAGTGCCTATCCGCTGCAGATCTTCCTGCATTTCACTACAATTTTCTAATGCTGCAACTTCTCTGTATACTACAGCATCATCCGCGAAAAGCCGCATGGCACTTCTTACACTATCTACTAGGTCATTTATATATATTGTGAAAAGCAATGGTCCCATAACACTCCCCTGTGGCACGCCAGAGGTTACTTTAAGGTCTGTAGACGTCTCTCCATTCAGAACAACATGCTGTGTTCTGTTTGCTAAAAACTCTTCAATCCAGCCACACAGCTGGTGTGATATTCCGTAGGCTCTTACTTTCATGCGGATAAGATGCCTGTCATCTCGACTGCTAGTGATACGAGGTCGTTGGGATCCAGCACGGCGTTCCGTATTACCCTCCTGAACCCACCGATTCCATATTCTGCTAACAGTCGTTGGATCTTAACCAACGCGAGAGCAATGTCCCAATACGATAAACCGCAATCGCGATAGGCTACACTCCGACCTTTATCAAAGTCAGAAACGTGATGGTACGCATTTCTCCTCCTTACACGAATCATCACAACAACGTTTCACCCGTCAACACCGGTCAACTGCTGTTTGTATATGAGAAATCGGCATGAAACTTTCCTCATATCAGCACGTTATAGGTGTCGCCACCGGCGCCACCCTTGTGTGAATGCTCTGAAAAGCTAATCATTTGCATATCACAGCATCTTATTCCTGTCCGTTATATTTCGCGTCTGTGGCACGTCATCTTCGTGGTGTAGCAATTTCAATGGCCAGTAGTGTAAAAGTTTAGCCAGGCGCCAGCTGTAAGTTGCCGGTTCAAGTCGTTGCCAGTAGCCTTCTGCCTGATTTCAACTCGTTCACTCTCTATCTCTTACATCTCTCTTTTTCCACAATTGCACGAGCAAGCCGAACAACCCATTTTTCAACAGGACGGAGCACCGCCGCACTGGGAGCTGTATGTAAGAGCATTTCTTAACAATTCAACGACGAATCAGGTGAATGGGGCGTATGAATTTGTCGTTACACTATTCGCCTACAATGTCATCTGATCCCACCATACGGGCTTTTTGTAGGAGTTTATACCTCCCACTGCTTCTTGCATCACTAGGCCTAAAAACATGAAGTCGACACTAGAACTTCGACATTTTCATGACACTTGACTACTGTCTGTACACTGGTGATAGAAGCAACTTAAATTGGTTTGGCGATGAATTTGATTAACAGAGATAGCAGTTTCAATTTGGACAAATCGTGAAATCCGGCGCTTTCTTTAATAAACTCGTAAAGACGTCGCTATAGTGGAGATAATAATGATAGATTGATAACCCAGTATGACCGAAAGCGTAGCCACAGATTCAAGTTATGCATACTCTATGCCGCCGACGACGTCTCTGGAACTTGTGTACGGAGGAGGCGGGAGGGGGAGGAGGTGGCGGCCCTCTCCGGACCTCTGGTTCTGAGGGGCCTCAACGAACCCCAAATCCCAAACAAAACCAAAATACGTTCACTAAATAAGAGTCAGTTTGAAGTTCGAGGCCCCACACGTATGAAACATATAAACCTATGTATGTGCTTACCTATTATCTGTCGTGGAAATTATTATTAAAAGTGTTCAGAACAATAAAAATTTTTGTAAAATATTACATGGAACTTAGAACTTGGAGATTAATACACTACTGGCCATTGAAATTGCTACACCACGAAGATGACGTGCTACAGACGCGAAATTAAACCGACAGGAAGTAGATGCTGTGATATGCAAATGACTAGCTTTTCAGAGCATTCACACAAGGGTGGCGCCGGTGGCGACACCTACAACGTGCTGACATGAGGAAAGTTTCCAACCGATTTCTCATACACAAACAGCAGTTGACCGGCATTGCCTGGTGAAACGTTGTTGTGATGCCTCGTGTAAGGAGGAGAAATGCGTACCACCACGTTTCCGACTTTGATAAAGGTCGGATTGTAGCCTATCGCAATTGCGGTTTATCGTATCGCGACATTGCTGCTCGTGTTGGTCGAGATCCGATGACTGTTATCAGAATATGGAATCAGTGGGTTCAGGAGGGTAGTACGGAAAGCCGTTCTGGATCCCAACGGCCTCGTATCACTAGCAGTCGAGATGACAGGCATCTTATCCGCATGGCTGTAACGGATCGTGCAGCCACGTCTCGATCCCTCAGTCAACAGATGCGGACGTTTGCAAGGCAACAACAATCTGCACGAACAGTTCGACGACGTTTGCAGCAGCATGGACTATCAGCTCGGAGACCATGGCTGCGGTTATCCTCGACGCTGCATTACAGACAGGAGCGCCTGCGATGGTGTACCCAACGACGAACCTGGGTGCACGAATGGCAAAACGTCATTTTTTCGGATGAATCCAGGTTCTGTTTACAGCATCATGATGGTCGCATCCGTGTTTGGCGACATCGCGGTGAACGCACATTGGAAGTGTGTATTCTTCATCGCCATACTGGCGTATCATCCGGCGTGATGGTATGGGGTACCATTGGTTACGCGTCTCGGTCACCTCTTGTTCGCATTGACAGGACTTTGAATAGTGGACGTCACATTTCAGATGTGTTACGACCCGTGGCTCTACCCTGCATTCGATCCCTGCGAAACCCTACATATCAGCAGGATAATGCACGACCGCATGTTGCAGATCCTGTACGGGTCTTTCTGGATACAGAATATGTTCGACTGCTGCCCTGGCCAGCACATTCTCCAGATCTCTCACCAATTGAAAACGTCTGGTCAATGGTGGCGGAGCAACTGGCTCGTCACAATACGCCAGTCACTACTATCGATGAATTATGGTATCGTGTTGATGCTGCATGGGCAGCTGTACGTGTACACGCTATCCAAACTCTGACTCAATGCCTAGGCGTATCAAGGCCGTTATTAAGGCCAGAGGTGGTTTTTCTGGGTACTGATTTCTCTGGATCTATGCGCCCACATTGCGTGAAAATGTAATCACATGTCAGTTCTAGTATAATATACTTGTCCAATGAATACCCGTTTATCATCTGCATTTCTTATTGGTGTAGCAATTTTAATGGCCAGTAGTGTAACTAGTTTTCAGGTAGGGGCAGATATTCTACATTAAAAGTTTTTCGACACCGGTGTCATCTATTCAGACGTATTGTAAGTACATTCTAAAAATACGCGGGTAAGTTAAGGATGAGACCAAGAACTTGAGAAACATTTTCATCACCTTTTGGGTGTTACACTATTTCTAGCCCAGCAAAACCTTACTTCCTTGCTTTCCGCAGTCATCGTCATGACGTTTCACCGGAAAAGTACTTAGAACTAGTGCAGTTGATGGCGAAATATGATTTAGCAATGAAAAAGCACTGTTTAGAACTTCAAGAGTCTTCTGGGTGGTAAAAGAGGGTACCTTCTTATTTGTGAAAATGGATTCAAAAATAATTTATTTTTATTTTTGGAGGAAATGGGACGGAATTTTTTTTCTGTTATAAAAAAGGCTGAATATTACGGAATAATTTTTGACTGCACTCCCTATGTAAGCAGAAGTGACCAAATGTGCCAAATAATTAGATACGGCCATACAGAAGACAACATTGTGTATGTCCGAGAATTCATCTTAGGTTTTGTATGTCGAATAAGATTGCGGAAGACACGTAAAAAGAAATTTACTAGTTAATGGAAAAAGACTTCATTGCCCACTGTGCAGTGACTGTTAATTTTAATCACTCGCGACAGTCGGCGAAATTATTTCGATCGCTCTGGATGCTGAATGTGGCGCACTTGGAGGCTCGCTCTCTCGATGAGGTGATCCGGGAAGTGTAGGACATATTGGTACACCTGTGCGACGCGCCTCTATTTTGGAATGGTGGGTTCGACTGCCAGTGCCGAGGTTCAAACAAACGCTGAAACGATTCTGCACTGATAAAGCAGGGAAATTTCGGAGGACGCAAGAATTTTATTATCGCTCTTGTGTGATCTTTATCAAAGTGCGCATCAGGCTCCGCTACGGATTGCAGACATCACCTGTGTAAAGGCGCAACTGTTACGGCTGAAGCAGCACAAATTGAAAGCTTAAGGATGCGATCCAAACCACGCTCCATGGTAGTGGATGAATTGACATCTTTATATCATCTAATTCGACATCAGACTCGTCGTCTTCGGGCGTTTATCACATCTCTCAAGACATATGTTATATGAGGTAACCGACCCCGTCGATACGTCATCCGATTTATTTGTTCAGGCTATGGGTCGTAGACTTACACCTGCCGTTAATTCTCCATTTTTAGAAACTGTTCGGCGTGACGATATCTATGACCTTATTGTCAGATAGCCTTCTCGCAAGTCGCCGGGGTTGGAACGTCTGCCTGAGAAGTTTGATGTGCGTTTTTGGCCTTTGTTTGGTACTACTTTTACATTGCTTTTGAACGACGTGTTGAGAGAATGATTTGTGCCCGACTACTTCCTAGAATCCGTTGGCTTCTCAATTGATGGGCGCAGTCTCTTACATAACGTGTTTATGGATATCCAAGCTTCGGTGGCTGGCAGTAGCCAACTGAGACCACCTATTATCATCGGTAGCGGTTTTCCTCAGGTAAGTACGCCTTAAATGTCATTGTTTGTTATATCACTTGAGCCCTTTCTTCGAAGGATCGTCGCTCAGTTATAAGGATGGACATTCTAGGGCGAGACGATTTTGGTGCGAGCATACGCGGATGATGTGATGTTGTTACTCCGTTCTCCCGCTGAGATTCCATGGCTCGAAGCTACGTTGGGTGTCTTTTGCCTTGTATCTGGTGCTTGCATCAGTGCAGACAAATGTCTATTGCAGAAATTACGGGGTTTTGATAATGTTGTCATTTCGTGGGCGGCGGTGGTCTAGACATAAATCTTAGGGAGTCATAATTGACCTTTCTCCACTCCCATTGGCTACACTTAATTGGAAGCCGGTTACGGAGAAGGTGCAAGGAGCAATGCTGGAACATTAACGACGTTCCCTTAACTTACTTCAGAAAGAATTCTGGGAACCTACTTGTTGCGCAAAGCATATTACATCATTCAGATCTTTCACCTTTTCGCGATGATGGCTAGGAAACTAAAACAGCTGTCTAGTCATTTTTTACGGAATTATCACGTTTTTCAATTACGATACAAGGTGTTTGCGCGTGCGCCTTCTCTCGGGGGTGAGAGACTTCCCGGTATTCAAAGGAAAGCGTCTTTGTCGTTTCTTCGGTGCACCGTGCTGGCTATCTCTCACGCAATCCACACATTCACGTCTCTGTTACTGTACTGTCTGCTGCCGGGCAGTCTCGAGCCACCTGTTGATGCTCGTTGAGTGAATTTTCAGTTAAAACATTTCTGTGAATTTTATATTGCTGTGAGTTATTTGGGGGTTGATATTCTAGAGAGGCATATCTCACTACCACATTTTTTTTTAATGCGCGGAAGAGGGATTTGCTATACGGTGCCGATTGAAAGGACATCACCGCAAACTTCATGGATGACAGCGTGGTTTTATCTTAGACTTCCTGTTTTACTATTTTACTAATGGCGGTGACGTCCTCGTGGCATCACGTAGTACACAATCAGTTATCCATCAATGAGCGTCTTTTCGTATTGGACTTACTGTCACGGATCAGTGTACTCACTGTCCCGCCATAGATACGCTGTTACATAGATTTACCTGTCTGGTCACGATGCGAACTGGCACTGGATTAAAAAACAACTCGATTCTTTGAGGCTGCCTTTTCGTGTGATATCCCATTGCGTCCAGGCTCCTTTCCGAGAGCAAAGTCAAACATCATTGAATGGTTGTTAGGCCACTACGTTCATTGCATTGTACGAGGGTAATTCCAAAAGTAATGTCTCCTATTTTTTTATAAGTACATAGACCTGTTTATTTCTACAATGGTTTACATCAGTTTACAGCTTGAACATTTAGCTACACTCCTGGAAATTGAAATAAGAACACCGTGAATTCATTGTCCCAGGAAGGGGAAACTTTATTGACACATTCCTGGGGTCAGATACATCACATGATCACACTGACAGAACCACAGGCACATAGACACAGGCAACAGAGCATGCACAATGTCGGCACTAGTACAGTGTATCTCCACCTTTCGCAGCAATGCAGGCTGCTATTCTCCCATGGAGACGATCGTAGAGATGCTGGATGTAGTCCTGTGGAACGGCTTGCCATGCCATTTCCACCTGGCGCCTCAGTTGGACCAGCGTTCGTGCTGGACGTGCAGACCGCGTGAGACGACGCTTCATCCAGTCCCAAACATGCTCAATGGGGGACAGATCCGGAGATCTTGCTGGCCAGGGTAGTTGACTTACACCTTCTAGAGCACGTTGGGTGGCACGGGATACATGCGGACGTGCATTGTCCTGTTGGAACAGTAAGTTCCCTTGCCGGTCTAGGAATGGTAGAACGATGGGTTCGATGACGGTTTGGATGTACCGTGCACTATTCAGTGTCCCCTCGACGATCACCAGTGGTGTACGGCCAGTGTAGGAGATCGCTCCCACACCATGATGCCGGGTGTTGGCCCTGTGTGCCTCGGTCGTATGCAGGC
Source organism: Schistocerca serialis cubense (assembly GCF_023864345.2). Lineage (NCBI taxonomy): Eukaryota > Metazoa > Arthropoda > Insecta > Orthoptera > Acrididae > Schistocerca > Schistocerca serialis. Next base: position 780,543,994 of record NC_064640.1, read on the forward strand.
CTGATTGTGGCGCTCACCTGCACGGCGCCAAACACGCATACGACCATCATTGGCACCAAGGCAGAAGCGACTCTCATCGCTGAAGACGACACGTCTCCATTCGTCCCTCCATTCACGCCTGTCGCGACACCACTGGAGGCGGGCTGCACGATGTTGGGGCGTGAGCGGAAGACGGCCTAACGGTGTGCGGGACCGTAGCCCAGCTTCATGGAGACGGTTGCGAATGGTCCTCGCCGATACCCCAGTAGCAACAGTGTCCCTAATTTGCTGGGAAGTGGCGGTGCGGTCCCCTACGGCACTGCGTCGGATCCTACGGTCTTGGCGTGCATCCGTGCGTCGCTGCGGTCCGGTCCCAGGTCGACGGGCACGTGCACCTTCCGCCGACCACTGGCGACAACATCGATGTACTGTGGAGACCTCACGCCCCACGTGTTGAGCAATTCGGCGGTACGTCCACCCGGCCTCCCACATGCCCACTATACGCCCTCGCTCAAAGTCCGTCAACTGCACATACGGTTCACGTCCACGCTGTCGCGGCATGCTACCAGTGTTAAAGACTGCGATGGAGCTCCGTATGCGACGGCAAACTGGCTGAGACTGACGGCGGCGGTGCACAAATGCTGCGCAGCTAGCGCCATTCGACGGCCAACACCGCGGTTCCTGGTGTGTCCGCTGTGCCGTGCGTGTGATCATTGCTTGTACAGCCCTCTCGCAGTGTCCGGAGCAAGTATGGTGGGTCTGACACACCGGTGTCAATGTGTTCTTTTTTCCATTTCCAGGAGTGTATTTTTCGATATAATCACCATTTCTGTCGATGCATTTTTGTAGACGCTGTGGCAGTTTTTGTATGCCCATGTCATACCAGCTCGCCGCCATGCTATTCGGAAAGTTATGAACCTCTTCTTTCACCTCGTCGTCGGAGCTGAATCGCTGGGACCACAATTAACGCTGACAGGTACTGTGAGACTCTGAAAAATCTCAAACGGGCAATTCGGAACCGGAGAAGAGGAATTTTGAGCAAGGGCGTACACATTCTCCATGGCAACGCTCGCCCACACACCGCTCGGCAAACCGTTGCTCTCCTGCAACAATTTCGGTGAACATAACCACCCACCCACCCTATAGTCCTGACTTGCGCCCAGTGACTATCACCTGTTCCCTAGGTTAAAAGAACATTTGGCCGGAAAGTGATTCAGCTCCGACGACGAGGTGAAAGAAGAGGGTCATAACTTTGTGAATAGCATGGCGGCGAGCTGGTATGACATGGGCATACAAAAAGTCCCACAGCGTCTACAAAAACGCATCGACAGGAATGGTGATTATGTCGAAAAATAGCTAAATGTTCAAGCTGTAAACTGATGTAAACCATTGTAGAAATAAACAGCTCTATGTACTTATAAAAAAAATAGGAGACCTTACTTTTGGGATTACCCTCGTAGATGGAGAATGCCAAAATATGGCCTCGGCATGTTGGAAGTGTTTGTACCTACCAAGATACCGCGACTTATTCGCCAATATGTTTAACCTTGTATTTCGTCGTCAAGGTTTCAGTTGAGTTAACCCGTCATTGTGGTATTCTCGTCATGATCCCTTTTCAAGAGTAATGTTTTGCACGTTATTTCATTTTTGTGGTCCTGTTTGTATTGTTTTCCTTTTTTAATCAATAAAAAGAAACTAAAAAAATTGTTCCACGCATCGACTGGAAATGAGGTTTTTTTTCCTTGTTTAAGTGGCGGAAGTCATGTGGGATGAACTCCGACTCCATTTCTTTTTTTTTGTATGTGTGTGTGTGTGTGTGTGTGTGTGTGTGTGTGTGTGTGTGTGTGCGAGTGTGTGTGTGTTTTTAAAATTAAAATTGTAAGGTGGCCATAATTTCGCACCTTACAAGCACTCATCTACATACTTTGCCGAGATTTACACCCGGAATTAGGTATCATTTGATAGGTTGTACATCGTGTATATGAATATTTAAAGAAGACTGACATTGTCACGTACACCTTACAAATAGTTGTTAACGTTTGTTGCATGAAAGGTGACGGAGTGTCTTTATTATCAAAATGGCGTAACGAATGATTGCATATACTAGTAGAGGTTGGAACACCAGTGGAAAAGAACAGCAGGCGTAACTCAAGCCCTGGGTGGAAACGACCGCACAGGTGTGTTGGTCCTGCTTGACACAGGAAGTAGCCAAGACGGACGGTCGGGGCACCTGAGTGCTGAAGCACAATACAGCGACGGTTAGCCGTTATTGTAGCGGGGCCGGAAGGATAGCCGGATAACACTTCGGAAACTCAGAAAATCTTGGATACAGCAGAGAGGAACGAGGAAGCATTACCTCGGAAACCACGCAGGCTGGGTTACTTCTGAGGATTTTTACTCTGAGAAGCGTACCATTGTATGTATTCCTAATTAACGGGGATACGTATTTCCTTGCAAACTTTCCGCATTGGACGACATAAGACTAAAATATGGTTGATCGGCGTTCAGAAGAATCTGCAGAGAGAGAAAATGTTCGTGGTTTCAAGAATATGATTCGCCTTCAGCACTTATGAGGAAGGGGAACCAAGTTTTGCTGGGAAGTCAGTGAGTGCCCGCCGAACCGTTTCTTTATAAGAGGCCCAATTGGCTTCCTTGATTTTCCACGTACTATTAGAGTAACAGATGTGCGTAGTATGATGTTAATGTGAAACTCTATTGGGAGATGATCGGATCCCATTGAATCCTTTTTAACTCACCAATTAGATATTTCAGTAAAGCAGGGAGTGCAAAGAGTTACATCAACTGCGGAGGGTCTACGGAGAGGTGAAGTTATCAATAGTAGGAGAGCCATCGTTGAGTATCACTAGGTTATTATCTTCGATAACGCTTAGCAAGGTCCTGCCGTTCCTGTCTGTGACGTCTCCTCCCCACGCTACATGGTGGGCATTCACGTCTCCAGCTACGATAAAGGGAGGACGAAGCTGACTTATTAATTGTCTCCAGTCATCTTCCACGATACTGTGGTGGGGAGCGTTATACAACGAGACAACTGTAAAGGTTGTGTGGGCAGTTCGTATCTCCACAGCAACTAATTCAAGGTTGGTGACAGGTACGTGTAACGGGTGTGGTCCATGCGGCAGCGAAGTTTTTACCAGTATAGCTACGCCGCCCCACCCATCGAGACGGTCTTCCTGTAACGCCGGAAATGCATATCCTCCTATTTCCATCTATTGTACTATAAATTTTTTCCTTATTTCGTTACCTGAAGATATGATATTTTTGTGTCTTTATGTATTGTAATTGTTTTACTATTTGTATATGTATATTTATGCATTTATGTCGATCTATAATTGGTTTGTTTTGTAAATACTATTTGTATTTTTATGCTGGGTCTTGCTTAGGGAAAACTATGGTATCGAACGATTACATCGATAGGTCGTGTGGAGAACCTAAGTGTTTAGGATCTTTGGTAGTGTGAACTCGGCCGCGTGGAGCGCGGGCAGAGGAGAGTCCGGCTGGAGTAGTGCAGTGGAGCAGGTGTGTTTTGTGACGCTCCCCCGAGTTGCCGCGCTTTCGGGGTTTGGCAGCATGTAATTGCGCTCGACTTGCTATAATAGCTTCTGACACGGTGTCGCGGACGGGAAGCATTAGCTGGCGCACATCAAGAGCCCGTTTCGCCTGGTGACCGTGTCGGGAAGGAGGCGCGCCAACATCCAGCTTCTGCAACAGCGACGGCCGACGATGAGTGACTGTCGCCACCTCCTCGATTGACGGCTTCAAACCTTCAATCAGCCAACAAGGAAGATTGGATGCAAGTAAAGTTTTAGAACTATATGGCAGACCTCAGCATTTAAAACTGTTGCATCACAAAAATACAGCAACTTAGCATGAACCTTTGTTGCTCATTGTACCAATTGCATTACCAAGTAGGGTTCCTTCCTTTCCTGGAATGAACCCGAGTGTCGTTGAAATTCATACGCCAGCATTAAAGTAATATCATTCCATCTCACTGCTTTAATTTCAAAGTTCAGTTAAAGTATTCATAGCTGGCTACAATATTTAGATTACACAAGCAGAAATTAAGAGTGCGAGTTTTGATACCATATTTTAGCTTACCTGTGACTGCAGCTCAGCTTGGTACGTACTAAATTTTTCTATTGTTAATTGTTCAGAATCATTTAATTCGAGTTCAACGTTAAATCTCTTATTTCTAAATTGCGTAGATTCAAGTAGCTTTTGAAATGATTGTTGAGGTAGCCCAAGACTAAACTTATTATTGAATTTCGTAGTGCTTCAGAAACAAAATTCACTATTAATTTCAGTCACTAAATTAACTTCCAGTTTTCCGATTTTATTAATTCTTTTGCTAAATTAAGTCAGAGTGTAGCGAAATTTATTACTTCTGACAGACATTCAGTTTTCACGTGTGTCAACCTTCAGTTGCCACGCTTTTAGTGCTAATTATATGTGCATTAATCTTTCATTTTCAGTTATTAGCCGGCCGCGGTGGTCTCACGGTTCTAGGCGCTCAGTCCGGTACTGCGCGACTGCTACGGTCGCAGGTTCGAATCCTGCCTCGGGCATGGATGTGTGTGATGTCCTTAGGTTAGTTAGGTTTAAGTAGTTCTAAGTTCTAGGGGATTGATGACCACAGATGTTAAGTCCCATAGTGCTCAGAGCCATTTGAACTATTTTTTTTCAGTTATTATAGTAGTTGTCCACAGGACTGGCAACCATAATTTTCCCCAAATCTTAAATATCTAATTAACACCAATTAATTGTTAACGTAACGACCGCACAATTACTTTCTTTATTAATTTTACCCTTTTCTCAAAATTAATTTCCACCAATTTCATTTGCATTTTTCTTTTCATTTAGATGTAACCCTTTCCTCCCTCTTTACCGACAGATTAACTTCGGTGACGATTGCTTTTCCCAAATTTCCATTAGGTACACGCGGTTTAATTTTTCACTGTCATTAAGGTCGATAAGTGAGGGGGAGGTTATATTCCCTTACTATAGAATAATTTTGAAAGGGAACAGTTCGTTCGAATTTGAACCAAGTTGCACATAACAGAACGATATCAGGCTGACTTTCGAACAGTTCTCGTTGCAAGCTTTCTCTATTAGAATTAGCCGATCTCGCATTCCACTGCAATACTTTTAAAGCAGCCATAATTTAGGGAGAGAGAGATTGAAATATGCCAGTAACGAGGTGCTGGATATCGAAATTGTTCATAGCACTATTTTGTCTCATGTTTTGCATGACAATATCAATCACATTTATTATCTTATCTATAAGTTCAGCATGACCTTGAGGCTGTCGTTGATTCGGTGCTTGTGGGGTTGCTAATCTGTGAGCAGCAGGCTGGTATGGATTTTGGCTGATAGGAGTGAATGAATGTTGCATGGGATGTAACAGGCTGCGGTACTGAGACCACTCACGAACGCTACTTTGGTTGTTTACTTGCGCCTGCCGCCGGGGAGGCCGGTAAGCGACGTGTGTGTGCTGGGGCACAGTTGCACACTGAGTTGCGTCCCCACTTCCGCGTTGTTGACTCTGCATGCTTGCGGCGGGCAGCGGCGGGAAGAGTTGTGGGTTTTGAAAGTTCGGAGAGCTCAAATTTGTTGGAGCCGGAATGATCGGAGCCGGAAAGTGATGTTCTTGAACCCCGGTGACGGATGCATAGGTTGGCATACGAGCAATAGACAGCGCATCCCTGAAGAAAATGTTGTTGAACGTAGCTAATTCTTAAGCTCGTCGCCATATATGCTATTCCAGGCAGGAACGGTCCGTGGATGCGTGTTGTCCCCCGCAATGAGCGCAAATAGTGATAGGTGAAACACAGGATTCAACATTATGTGGACCACTACATTTAATGCATCTCATCTGAGATCGACATTGTTTGCTGATGTGCCCGTAACGAAGACAATTAAAGCACTGCCTGACAGTTGGTACATCTTGTTCCGTGAATAGACACAGCTTCCGGTAAGGTTTGAGAGTCGAAGGTTAACAAACAGATCTGCAATTTAACGATTTGGTCTTTACCATATCTCTTCGTAAACCTCCGAACACCTACAACAGGGAAGGGAGATTGTACGACTTCCAAAATCTCCGCTTCTTCAAAGTTGGTGTCTTCTTTCCTGATTACTCCCAGCTTATGGACAACAAAGGAAGGAATGTAAGCTTCTATATTTTTTGGCTTTAATACCTCACTGGTAACTAGGAAATTAGCCTTGTCTGAGGTTTTCAGTTCCACCTTACCTTTTGTTTTTCCCGCTGAAGAGATGTTAAGTATAAAATTCTTCACTTCTGGCATGGAAATATACAATAATTTCCCTAGTGCCATAGGGTGCAAGCGGCCTAAGTTTTTGTCCAAACATTCCATGTAAACTACGAATGGTCCCCTATCTGTATGTTTGTAAAAGTTGAGACACTTCGGAGTAGGTGCAGGTCCCACAGGAGGGGTGTTAGTTGCAGCATGTTGGTTAGGAGTGAGCCCAGAAGCAGTTGCTACAGGGGGTCAGCTACATTTGAAACGTCAGTTACAGGTAAGAGTTGATTAGCGTCTGCTATGAAGGTTTTGGAATTTCTTAAATCCAGACTGACCTCGCTTTGTCACTTGTTTCTCGTAGCGGAGAAGCTGGAAGAATCCTGTTCCGAAAAATCCATATGCTCTTCTGCCGGCTGTATTCCAGATTCTCCCCGAACAACTGCTAACGAGTGGCTGACCACAGCCGTCGTGCTGTCCAATGTAGTTCCTGGAGGAGCTGGTAAGGGTGCCGCATCTGGATGTAGCCGTTGGGCAGGTGGTTGTTGTTGATGTTGTCCCATAGCGGCGTCGAAGTCACCACCCCCTTCTCCATACACCCCACCATACATGGCGGGGCTTGCCGTCACCGATAGTAATGTCAGGTGTTAATGTGCCTAACAGAAAACCGTACCAAACGAAAGCTGTTACGCGCGTGCACCAGTAGGTAAACACAAGCGTCACACGGAACAGCGACCGCGTAGCACGTCTTAACACTTCCGCGTCTGCAAGCGAACTGCTTATTGGGTCTATAAAGCTAAACAGCTGTGATCACGTAAATTTTATTTCCACTGAGGTTGCACACCACTGTAGATCGTGTTTGAACGTAGTGTCTTCTAGTGTTTGGTACGTAGATGATGTCAGTCATTTAGCGTTAATTATATTAGATCGCGTAACCATAAAAAGGGCAGATTTGGGCAATTGATCAATCGTATTAGTTAGGAAATTCATTTGCATCTCTTTATGTCTACTGAACACTGATATATAAACACTTGTAATACATGAAGACGCTTTAATCTACAATAAATGTACAGGCAGAAACAGCATTTATCATTTTGTAGTCACTAGTTCCCTTAATCATTCATTTATGTTTATGTTGTAATTTATTTGTTAAAGAGCAAGAAGGAGGAGATAATATCACCATTAATAGTCCCTAATGTCTGCTTCAGGGGTTAGTCAAACAGGGCCAAATCTTCATTTTCGCGTTCAGTATTTTCTATTGCGCACATTCATTTTACAAATGGCTCTGAGCACTATGGGCACTATGGGACTCAACTGCTGAGGTTATTAGTCCCCTAGAACTTAGAACTAGTTAAACCTAACTAACCTAAGGTCATCACAAACATCCATGCCCGAGGCAGGATTCGAACCTGCGACCGTAGCGGTCTTGCGGTTCCAGACTGCAGCGCCTTTAACCGCACGGCCACTTCGGCCGGCTCATTTTACACCCGCCTGGATTAGCATCTTGGAAAATAAGGCGAGACCCAAGTGAGACCCCAGGCAGTGATAGGCGAGGGGAGGGGGGGGGGGACATTGTTGCCAGGCCTCGGGATTCGACCCCTGACCACCTCGTCTCCACCCAGCCTCAGGCTGACTGTGTCAGTTCTTTCCTGCCGGTACAAGCATTTTCTGTACCATAAAAATAAAAAGAAAGTGCTGTCGAGTGTGTGGCAAAGAAAAAAGCAAGTAAACAGTTTCACAAACGCAAGGTCAAAACAAAAAAATTTTAAGAAATACAAGTGACGTCTTAGACCAGTGATCACGAATATCATGGGTTCTGAGTTCGGTCCCAACCACTGGTTAAATTTTAAATAAATATCATCAATAGAGGTAGCAGAAGACAAAAACGTGGGAGAAGCTTCGTGCTCTGTAAACATAAATTCGAGGGTAAAATAAATTTAAAAAATGGTTAAGACGAGCGCTCACATAAAGCGGGAAATTCGGATTCGACTCCCATTCCGACACAAATTTTCACTGTTAATAGCCGGCCGTTGTGGCCGTGCGGTTCTAGGCGCTACAGTCTGGAGCTCGGCTGGTCCCGGCGGAGGTTCGAGTCCTCCCTCGGGCATGGGTGTGTGTGTTTGTCCTTAGGATAATTTAGGATAAGTAGTGTGTAAGCTTAGGGACTGATGACCTTAGCAGTTAAGTCCCATAAGATTTCACACACATTTGAACATTTGAAATCTGGAGCCGAGCGACCGCTACGGTCGCAGGTTCGAATCCTGCCTCGGGCATAGATGTGTGTGATGTCCTTAGGTTAGTTAGGTTTAAGTAGTTCTAAGTTCTAGGGGACTGATGACCTCAGAAGTTAAGTCCCATAGTGCTTAGAGTCATTTGAACAATTTCACTGTTAATAATACATTGCGCAGCTGGAGTTTTTAACATTCGCAAGTGCGAATATAATTTTTGTATTTCGTACAATTGACGTTCGCAGAGCTGCCTGTTCCTCCAGACATGTATACATGTCTGATAGAGTTGAAGGGTATCTCGGAATAATATAGACACTGCGATACGGTAATAAAAAATTATCTTCACCTTATGATAAATCAAGAACGACTACCCATCCGGCCATTTTATCAACTGAAAGAAAAGTTTCAAATGAAATGGATTTCAACGACATTATTGAGAATTCCAGTAAAATAAATGCACAAAAACATCTACTCTTCTGTACTAATGTTACTTACTGATACTGTAGTTGTAAAAGCTTCGTTTCCAGACATATGCAATAAAAGGTAATTCTTTTATTCTATTCTGTATTATTTCTTTACACTCTACCTGATGGTTGCTGTGCTAAATGCTGTGTACACTAAATACACAATCAGACTGGGTGCCTCATTTAGTTCCGCCGTCCCAGGTCTCCAACGGGATTAGTTCAAAATGGTTCAAATGGCTCTGAGCACTATGGGACTGAACATCTGAGGTCATCAGTTCCCTAGAACTTAGAACTACTTAAACCTATCTAACCTAAGGACATCACACACATCCATGCCCGAGGCAGTATTCGAACTTGCGACCGTAGCGGTCGCGCTAATCCAGACTGAAGCGCCTAGAACCGCTCGGCCACACCAGCCGCCAGAGATTAGTCCGCCACTGACTCCTTTATCTGTTTTTAAATAGCGGAATGAGTACGGTGGCATCAGTCTGTGGACTCCCTCTGAAGATGGCCGATAGGTATATGGCCGAAATATTATAAACGAAGAAACAGAATTTGTGTGACTGCACTCTCAAAATTATATTGATCTATCATCTGGGTGTTGTCCGCCTCTGGTAACTGAGTGGTCAGCGCGATAGAATGTCAATTCGAAGGGCCCGGGTTCGATTACCGACTGAGTCGGAGATTTTGTCCGCTCAGAGACTGGGTGTTGTGTTGTCCTCATCATCATCATTTCGACCCTATCGACGCACAAGTCGCCGAAGTGGCGTCAAATCGAAAGACTTGCACCAGGCGAAAGGTCTACCCGACTGGTTGCCCTAGTCACACGACGTTTATTATCTGGGTGTTTCTTATGCGTCCAATGGAGAACATATTGAACATCTGTGAAAGGTGAATGAAAATTTTGATCCTAAACGTAATTGTAAAATGTACCCCAAGGTTTTATGTGCATGCACGTAAAAGATATGCCTTATCCTGTAAATAGTCCGCAACTCGTGGTTTTGCGGTAACCGGGTTCGATTCCCGGAGGGGTCAAGGATTTTTCCTGCCTCGAGATGACTGGGTGTTGCTGTCTTCATCGTCATCATTCCTCCCCATTACGGTCGGAGAAAGGCAATGGCAAACCACCTCCACTCGGACCTTGCCTAGTATCGCGGTGCGAGTCTCCCGCATCGTCCCCTACGCTCCTCGGAGCATGGGACCTCATGATCATATCCTGTAAATTGAAGGTGCAAGGGGGGGGGGGGGTGAGGAAAGGGAAGGGAAGGAACTGATGATGTCAGCTGTATCAGAACTTTATGCAGGATCTGCAGTGACAAGTGAAAATGAGCGGCGAACTCGGATTAGAACCCGGGATCTTCTGCGTAGTAGGCATCTGTGTTAACCACTGCGCCATCGAGAGACAGTAGTAGGGCAAATGCACGAACTATCCCGGCACGCTCCCTGGCCGACCCACATTCCATCCAGCTCCACCTATTCACAGTCCTCGTCCATGTCCTCCGCGCTCGCTTAATTTAAATTCCCAGTGGATGTCGTACGAGACTGTGCATCCGTTATATCAGTTATATGAATGTGTGGACATTTCCGAAAGAACAGACGCCACACATTAATATAAAAGATATATCTGTTATCCCGACCCCGCGAGTATTAAAGCCCGTCGGCAACCGGGGAACTGAAACTTCCTGGCAGATTAAAACTGTGCGCCGGGTCGAGACTCAAACTCGGGACCATTGCCTTTCGCGGACAAGAGCTCTACCAACTGAGCTACCCAAGCACGACTCCCCCCAGGGGGTCCACAACTCTTTCGTGGATACGTGCGTGGCGAGCACGGGGCCCCGAGCCATTGCAGCCTTCTTTCTCTCCCGGGCTGCATTTCCTTTCCCTTCCCCTCCTTTCCCCTCCATACCCCTTTCCCCTCGCCCTCTCCTCTCCCTCTATTGGTGTCCTTGCTTATGTTGGCCCCCGCTATCCTCCTGGTTCTGTTGGTTTTACACTCTGGCTTTGTTGCGTAATCATCTCCTCCTTTTGGCATTCCTTGGTCCCCCTCGGGGGTTTGACCTCCATTCCAAAATTTCTCTTCCGTAGTGTGAGCCATTTGGGGAAGAGCACCTTACCTAGTGTCTCCGACGTGTGCCCTCCTAGTATATTCCACCTTTTCTTCTACGTCGTTGTCTGATGCTAGGGTGCATAGCCAGCACGGTAGCCAGCCCGTGTGGTGGGGTCGCTATGTACCCTTTTGGTTGAGCCCCCTGAACACACAGGGATCACACTTCTGATACCTGAGCTGTGACCTCCTCATGCATGCCTTGGAGTGGTTGCTCGTCCTCCTGGAGCATCGGAACTCCCAGCAATGGCCGCCGTGCCAGACGGCCCTTGCTGTGGCTGGGTGGCGCCCGTGAGGAGAGCCCCTGATCGGAGTGGGTGGTATCAGGGCGGACACTATGCAGATGAAACGCATAAGGGTCCAAACCTCTGGCCGCTCTTCTGCGGCCGTCTCTCTGCGTGGTACTGATTCCTCAAGTGCTGCTTCTCTTGCCCCTTCGGCCTTCCCTTCCGTGGCTACCCCCTGGGAGGAGGGTCAGGCCCGTCGTCTAGGGGCAAAACCTTTCCCCCGTTATCTAGTTTGCACCAGGACTGATGGAGATACTTTCACCAGTGTCAAACCTTTATTCTTTGTGGAACACATTGAAGACAAGTTCGGCGAAGTGGACTCCCTGAGCAAGATGCGGTCGGGTTCATTACTGATAAAAACTGCTTCGGCTGCCCAATCTGCGGCCCTTCGTGCCTGTACCCATCTTGGCACAATTCCCGTGTCCATTACCCCTCACCAGTCTCTAAATATGGTACAAGGTGTGATTTTTCACAGAGACCTCATCCTTCAAACTGATGAGGAACTTCGGGACAATCTCGGACGGCGGGGTGTTCACTTTGTTCGGCGTGTTCAGAAGGGTCCTAAAGATAATCGTATTGATACTGGTGCCTTTATCCTGGCCTTTGAAGGGGATACCCTTCCTGAGAAAGTTAAGATTATGGTCTATCGCTGTGATGTGAAGCCGTACATCCCACCTCCTATGCGGTGTTTTAAGTGCTTGCGTTTTGGCCATATGTCTTCTCGCTGTACCCAGGACCCTCTCTGTGGTGACTGTGGACGTCCACTCCATGAGGGGAGTCCCTGTGTTCCCCCTCCTGTATGTGTAAATTGTCATGGTAGTCATTCTCCACGTTCAGCAGATTGCCCAGTCTATAAGAAAGAAAAAAAGATACAGGAGTATAAGTCTCTTGATCGTTTAAGCTACACAGAGGCCCGTAAGAAATATGCACGACTGCACCCTGTGTCCATGACATCTAGTTACGCCTTGGTTACATCTTCATCCCTTCCTCCCCCTTCCTTACCCCCGTCCCGGACCCCTCTCCTTCCCCCCTCCCCTGCGGCTCCCACACCTTCTCCTCTGGGCGCCGCTCCCCCTCCCCAGCCGGAGAAGTGTCCCACTCCTTCGGCGTCTGCCGGTCAAGGGCGCCTCTCCCGGGATGCCCCTTCCCGGCACCTCCCAGGTCAAAGGTCTGCTGCAGCGCGGCGACCGCGAGAGCCGCGGTCTATCGGCCCCCAGGTCGCCAGGTCTCTTTCTGTTCCTGATCTTGCTGCAGCTGGCTCCATTATGCCACACAGCCCCCCTCGATCTCAGCCTGAAAAGAAGAAGAAACATAAGTCCCGGGACAGAGAGCCTCTGGTGTCACCGGAGGTCCCTTCCCCGGCTTCACAACCGGATTCTGACCTGTCGTTTATGGATGTCGCCCCCTCCTTGTCGGTGACGGGTGGGGACCCGGCGGTATGACTGGATTTAGCGTGTTCAGCCCTCATTTAAACCATCGTTCTGTGGTTCTCCAATGGAATTGTAATGGCTACTATCGTCACCTTCCGGAATTGAAATCCCTTCTTTCGTCCTACTCAGCAGCTCTTGTGGTTCTCCAGGAATCTCATTTTACTGATGCTCACTCACCGACCCTCCGTGGGTTCCGTGTTTTCTGTCGAAATCGGGTCGGACCCTTGCGGGCTTCTGGTGGCGTTTGTACGTTGGTCCGTACAGACATTGCTAGCACGTGGATTCCTCTCCAAACTACATTGGAAGCAGTTGCTGTTAGGGTCCACTTAGACTCTGCAGTCACAGTATGCAATCTTTATCTCCCTCCTGACAGGGCTCTTACACCTGCTGCCTTAACCACCCTTCTTCAGCAACTTCCTCCTCCCTTCCTCCTCCTTGGGGATTTTAATGCTCATCATCCTTCGTGGGGCAGTGCCTTTCCATCTAGACGAGGTCTTCTTATCGACCAATTTATTGCAGACCACGACCTGTGCCTTCTTAATGATGGCTCCCCTACTCATTTCAGTGCTGGTCATGGTACCTTTTCTGCCATTGATCTTTCTCTTTCTTCTCCCTCTCTCCTCCCTTCATTACACTGGTCGCCACACGACGACCTTTGTGATAGTGACCATTTCCCGTTGATTATCACGCTCCCTTCCCGCTCCCCGATGGACAGGTTACCTCGTTGGTCTTTCCACCGCGCCGATTGGCCTCTATATACTGCACAGGTCGAGTTTTCTCCCTCTTTGTCGGGTTGTATTGATGACGTCCTACGTGACGTGTCTGACGCGATTGTTCGCGCTGCTAACCTTGCTGTCCCGCGCTCATCTGGACAATTTCGTCGTCGGCAAGTCCCGTGGTGGAGTACGGCCATTGCCATTGCCATCCGTGATCGCCGTCGAGCTTTGCAACACTTTAAGAGGCACCCATCTGTCGCCAGCCTTTCTACCTTTAAGCGCCTTCGCGCTAAAGCCCGTTATTTAATCAAACAGAGCAAGCGGATATGTTGGGAACGATTCGTTTCTTCCCTTGGTTCCACTGTCCCTCTGTCACGGGTATGGGCTACACTTCGCTCTCTCCAAGGTTGCCATCGGCAGTCCACCCTCCCAGGCCTTCACCTCCCAGATGGCATTTGTACGGACCCATTAGTTCTCGCAGAACATCTTGCGACCCATTTTGCAGTGGCATCAGCGTCGGCCTCCTATCCAGCTGCTTTCCTTCATCAAAAACAGCAGGCTGAAGCTGTCACCTTATGTTTCACCACTTGTGAGTCAGAATCTTACAACGAACCTTTCACTGAATGGGAATTTCTTTCTGCTCTATCTGCTTCTCATGATACGGCTCCTGGCCCAGATTCCATTCATAACCAGCTGCTTCAACATCTCAGTGCTCCACAACGGCACCATCTTCTTCGGGTGTTTAACCGTATCTGGCTCCAGGGTGACTTCCCTTCTCAGTGGAGGGATAGCATTGTGGTTCCTGTCCTTAAGCCTGGTCAGAACCCCCTATCTGTTGACAGCTATCGGCCAATTAGTTTGACCAATGTTGGTTGTAAGTTACTTGAACGGCTGGTAGCCCGTCGGCTCACTTGGGTCCTCGAATCTCGGGATCTATTGTCCCCTTACCAGTGTGGCTTTCGAGAGGGACGATCTCCAATCGATCATTTGCTTCGCTTGGAATCCGCAGTTCGGCAGGCTTTTTCCCAGCGCCGCCATTTGGTTGCAGTGTTTTTTGACCTTCGCAAGGCCTATGACACGGCCTGGCGCCATCACATCTTACTAACCCTTCATCAGTGGGGTCTTCGGGGCCCACTCCCGATTTTTATCCGCCAGTTCCTGTTCCATCGGTCATTCAGAGTTCGAGTTGGTACTGCTTTTAGTTCTCCACGGACCCAGGAGACGGGCATCCCACAGGGTTCTGTCTTGAGTGTCCTTCTTTTCCTCATTGCTATCGATGGACTTGTGGCCTCTGTCGGTCCCTTGGTCGCCCCTGCCCTGTATGTGGATGATTTCTGCATTTGGGTTAGTTCCTCCTCGATGCCATCTGCAGAACGGCAGCTCCAGGTGGCTATACGGCGTGCCTCTGCATGGACCCTCTCCCACGGGTTTCAATTCTCTCCTTTAAAATCGCGGGTGGTCCACTTCTGTCGCCGTACTACGGTCCACCCTGATCCAGAGCTCTATCTCGCTGCACAAAGATTGCCTGTGGTTCCACAGTTTCGTTTCCTAGGTCTTCTTTTCGACAACAAGCTCACTTGGCTGCCCCATATCAGACTCCTGAAGGTAGGATGTTTCCGTAAACTCAATGTCCTTCGCTTCCTTGCCCACTCCTCCTGGGGTGCGGACCGTTCCCTCCTTCTCCGTCTTTATCGTGCTCTAGTTCTGTCACGTTTGGACTATGGTTGTCAAGTTTATGGTTCAGCTGCTCCTTCCACGCTGCACGTGCTGGATCCAGTCCACCATCGTGGTATCCGTTTGGCCACCGGTGCCTTCCCTACTAGCCCTGTTGATAGTCTCCTGGTTGAAGCTGGGATCCCCCCCCTTTCTGTTCGGCGGTCCCAGCTTCTGGTGTCTTATGCCCTTACTATCCGTTCTTCTCCCGCTCATCCTTCCTATTCTATCCTATTCCCAGACCATGGACGTCGCCCGCCTGACTCCCGCCCTCGGGCGGGTTTACCGGTTGGGCTGCGCCTTGCGTCTCTTACCCGTGATTTTCGGCTTCCTTCTTTGTCCTGTCTTCCTCGCTCCCTCCCCTCCACCCCTCCTTGGTTAGTTCCTCGGCCTCGAATTCGGATGGATCTCCGCCGCGGTCCGAAAGATTCCATCCCCCCGGTGGTGTTCCGTTCCTTTTTCCGCCAAATTTTATGGGAGTTTCGGGATGCTGTTGTTTTTTACACTGATGGCTCTAAATCTGCTGATCATGTTGGGTATGCCTTTACGTCCTTTGTTGGAACGGAAAATCATCTACTGCCACCCTCATGTGGGGTGTTTACTGCGGAATTGATGGCAATTTCCCGGGCCCTTACCTTTATTAAACAATCCCAACACAACCGCGTTTTGTTATGTACGGACTCGATGAGTGGCCTTCTTGCTATTGACCGGTGTTTTTCGCGCCATCCCTTGGTCTCTGCCATCCATGACCATCTCGCTGATCTTCACCGTGCTGCTTGTTCCATTGACTTCCTATGGGTCCCGGGCCATGTGGGTATCCCGGGTAATGAGCTCGCTGATCGTTTGGCTGGGGGAGCAGTTACTTACCCCCCGTTTTCTGTAACCCCTCCTGCAGCGGATTTACGGCTTCACATCAAATCCCACTTTGCACAGTCTTGGGCCAATTCTTGGGAGGCTACTCCACTGTCTAATAAACTTCGTGCCATTAAGGTGAATACAGGCCCATGGCGTTCTTCCTTTAGCCTCTCCCGCAAGGACTCGACCACACTGTGTCGTCTCCGCATTGGCCATACCAGGCTGACCCATGGTTTCCTTTTGCGTGATGAGCCACCCCCGCTATGTGGTTGTGGAGCCTTCCAGTCAGTGGCCCACATTTTGGTTGAATGCCCCCTTCTTTTGGCTCTGCGTGCTAAGTACAGACTCCCCCACACTTTACCTTTGATGTTGGCTGACGATTCCCGGATGGTCTCTCTGGTTCTAGGTTTCCTCCGGGAGAGTGGTTTTTATTCTCAGTTTTAAAGTTTTTAATCTCCCTCTGGTGTTGGGGCAGGGCGGTGAGTGTTTGGGTGTCTCCCACTGTAGGCAGTGTTCAGAGATTCCCGATTCACCTCCCTGACTGGAATCCTCTTTTCTTTCCCTTTTACTCTGTTTTTACTCCTTCTTTTTAAGGCTTGGTTAGTTTTTCTATTCCCATACGTATTTTCTGCATTATAGCAGTTGTACCTTTTAAGTCACAGGTGGTCTTGCCTATGCTGTTTCAGCATAGTGTTGGGTTCGTTCTCTTGCCAACTTCCCTCATTTGTTTTTACTCATGACAACGTGACTGCCCTTTTACGTTTCCCCTTTATCCGTTTTATTTTTCTGACTATACTGAGATGTCCCGTTAACAGAATGGAGTCTATTTGAAACAAGGGACTGATGACCTTGCTGTTTGGTCCCTTTACGCTCAAACAACCAAACCAACCAAACCCAAGCACGACTCACGCCCCGTCCTCACAGCTTTACTTCTGCCAGTACCTCGTCTCCTACCTTCCAAACTTTACAGAAGCTCTCCTGCGAACTTTGCAGAACTAGCACTCCTGAATGAAATGATATTGCGGACACATGGCTTAGCCACAGCCTGGGGGATGTTTACAGAATGAGATTTTCACTCTCCAGCGGAGTGCGCGCTGATATGAAACTTCCTGGCAGATTAGAACTGTGTGCCGGGCCGAGACTCGAACTCGGGACCTTTGCCTTTCGCGGGCAAGTGCTCTACCAAGCTGTGAGGACTGGGCGTGAGTCGTGCTTGGATAGCTCAGTTGGTAGAGCACTTGCCAGCGAGAGGCAAAGGTCCCGAGTTCGAGTCTCGGCCCGACACAGTTTTAATCTGCCAGGAAGTTTCATATCAGCGCACATCCCGCTCCAGAGTGAAAATCTCATTCTGGAAACCGGGAAACTCAGTTACAGCCACAAGATTGTACCGCTACATCTGCGGGCACTGGCGTCGCCTCTTTGCATCGCTGACCACAGAGCCACGCCTATCTCGCCGATCTATCAGTGCTCGCATCTGCCCGTTAAAACTAACAATACAGTATCTCACTCATCAGTCGTGATTCCGCTGTACTCATGCATCTTTGTCACTACGAATAGTTGTTTTGGTCACAGGATCCGCTATAACTTGCGTTTTCTTTCTTGGATTATTAGCCCGGCCTTGTTATTCTTCCATGTTGTTTCTTTCTTCTTGTTGTCCTTCTCGGAGACTCACTGTTGACGGTTTTGGACAGTTGTTCAGTATCTGAGGGCTCTAGAGACGTTCCCGACCTTGTCAGATTCTGATCACGGTAAGTGACGACGAGGAAAATGGTTAGCAGCATCCCACGGACGCAAAACTTGCGCAACACGTGAAACAGCAACAGCAACAGCTGCTCATGGAGCAGCAATTGCAGCAGCAATGCCGATAGCAGTACCATCAACAGCAGCAACAGCAGACTGAATTGGTCTGTCAGGAAATTCAACTTTTGAAGAATCAACTAGAGTTTCAGGCAGTATTCACTTCCCAGGCCGACAGCTGCCCACCTGCGTTTCCGCCTTTTAAAGATGCGAAAGAGGCTTGGAACATGTATTTGCAATGCCTGCGTGTGTGTGTGTGTGTGTGTGTGTGTGTGTGTGAAATCTTATGGGACTTAACTGCTAAGGTCAACATTCCCTAAGCTTACACACTACTTAACCTAAATTATCCTAAGGACAAAACACACACACCCATGCCCGAGGGATAACTCGAACCTCCGCCGGGACCAGCCGCACAGTCCATGACTGCAGCGCCCAAGACCGCTCGGCTAATCCCGCGCGTGCAATGCCTGAAATGGCACTTAACCACCCTTCACGTCTCTGATGATGCATCCCAACGCTCGCTCTCACTTTTTTGGGCTTCCCCAGAAACGTTTTATTTTAATTGAATAAATCGGCTCCTTTCTCGAATTCAGTCGCACTTACTTTCGAGCCGGCCGCGGTGGTTTAGCGGTTCTAGGCGCGCAGTCCGGAACCGCGCGACTGCTACGGTCGCAGTTCCAATCCTGCCTCGGGCATGGATGTGTGTGATGTCCTTAGGTTAGTTAGGTTTAAGTAGTTCTAAGTTCTAGGGGACTGATGACCACAGATGTTAAGTCCCATAGTGCTCAGAGCCAGAGCCACTTACTTTCGAGGAAATGTGCTCGTTGCTATCGAATTATTATTCACAACGATTCCATGTGGTTACATCGCGATTTGAGTTTCATCAATGCCACAAGCAATATGGTTAGTTGTATCATTCGTGAGTGACTGATTTTCAATGTAGTATAGTCATTGTTGCAATTCCACTTGTGCAAACTCATTTTGCAGAACCTCGTATGCAGACTCCTTGATTCGAGACGTTGTGATCCAATTGGATCTCGATCCTAAAGTACCCATGGTAGCCCTCAAGCTGGACATCCCTTCCTTGGACGATATTTTTTAAAATTGTACACTCCTTCGAAGTCGAGCAAGCATCAAATGAACGCAGTTCGCCTGCAAATAGCAGCGGTCCAACCTCCACATCGCATTCCCCGACGGGAGGAGGGGGGTGCCGATTGTGACTCCGCGATTCATCGATTTCGGACGCGTCGATGGCCTCCGAACAGCTAGTCACACCATGTCGGTGGGCGCAACACACACGTGTGTAGTGTGTCCTGATCACTGGATGCAATGCACCTGTTGTGGTAAAGATAGGCATTTCAGAACTGCCTGTCGTAACCCATAAGACATTGGACCTCACTCCCCATCGACATCAAGTAACTGTACGCGAACTGCAAGCAATTGTTCTCCAGAGTGATCCTTCCGCTACTAAGTTGTTTGTAAAATTCACAATTGCGAACCAGGACGTCCGTTTCCAAGTGGACACAGGTGTCACCGTTTCCTTAATAAACCTCAAAATGTATGCTCGTCTGGGTTCCCCAAGAGTGGTCCCGCCCTTTCGTATTTTGGTCGTGTGTGGTGACATTTGGATTCCCCTCCGTGTCAGTTCAGTCACAGCTGCCGACAAAAAGGTCACATAGCTCATAACACTGTTTATGGTCGACAGTCACTCCGCTGGCAACATTTTAAGTTTGAATGCCTTCTCGTTATTTGGATTCTCAATCACCGACGAGGTTCAGGTCGTCTCTGACATGGTTCCCTTCCAGGAACTAGACGACCTTTGTGCATATTCGAACACGGCCTTAGGTGATCCACAGATTTCCAGGCTCATATGTCCATGATTCTAGACACAGTGCCCCGTTTCTTGCGGGCACGACCCATTTTCGTCTCCCTACCAGCAGCTGTTAAGCAGGAACTCGACCGACGTGATTGAACCTGTTAAAAACAGTGCTTGGGACACATCGATTGTAACGGTAAAGAAATGCAACGGCTTCCTCCCGCTCTGCGGAGACTTTAAATCGACAATCAATGCCCAGAAATAAGTGGAAACTTATCACATACCACGTCCATAGGATCTCCTCACAAAGATTATCGCAGATGAATATTTTTACAAGATAAACCTTGCGTTGCATATTTGGGGATTCTGCTGAATGAGGAGTCGCAACGCATCATGTTTATTAACACTCCCTTTGACTTATACGAATACAAGTGCTTGCCTTTTGGGCTCTCTTCCACTCTGTAAATCGTCCAGATCTACATGGAAGAGTCCATCCATGCTTGTAATAATTATCTCAGCGATTTAATTGCCGTGGGCACTGCGTCTCAGGACATCTTGGCAATCTTTGCACCATCTTTACTATACTGTGTGACGCAGGACTCATGTTCCACTTACACAAATGTCAGTTTTTCAGAAGCAAGTAGAACGGATCCAACCCACTGACCGCTACGTCACATCGCAGCTATTGACTCTCTACCCGGCCCCCAAAACATACAGAAGCTGCAGGCTGTATTTTATTTATTTATTTTTGGAAAAGCGAATAAGTATTCTAAGCAGCCCATTAGTATGCGTCCTCCAAAGCAGTCGCGGAAGAAAAGCGTTCAGTAAAGATGGACGACTGTCTGTGATCATGCGTTCGTACGGCTGAAGCATTTCCTGCGTTCTTCACCCTGCCTTACGCTCTTTTCCGCATCACGTCCACTAGTTTTGGCTACAGATGCTTCTTCATAATACACAGATGAACGTTGACACATAGGAATGATGACGGCACTGAGCAACCGATTTCCTATCTGTCAAACACGCTGACACCGGCTCAAAGAAGTACTTGGAGATCGAGAAGTAAGCTCTTTGTGATTTATAAACTCCATCTTTACCGGATGGGGGCCAAGTTTACTCTCATTACAGAACACAAACCGGTAGTGACACTCTTTGGGCTACGCTCCCTACTTACAAAGTGGACAGCACAATGACTCCAGCGTTTCGTGCCTTTCCTCAGCTCCGCCATTAAATACAAGCCCATAGTGCAACACGTAAATTGAGATGCCCTATCTCGCGTGCTTCCAAGATCAGACCCCGCCTTTGACGAATTCTCCTGTTTCTACGTCAACATGCAACGGCGGCAGACAACGGACGATATTCCCATTTTGGCTCTTGATCCGATGCAAACCGTTTTTTACTCATCACCGATATTCTCCTACTTGACACAGAGGCGGATAGTCACCGTATCGTCATCCCAGCTATTCTGCATTCTCAAGCTTTGCAGCTCCTTCATCACAGGCATTAGGATATGTAACGTATGAAAGCCCTTGTGAGGTGACATGCCTACTAGCCTGCACTGAACAAGGATATGGAGCCCACGGTGTGCAGCTATTCCACCAGCACCAGGCTGCTCTGCCTCATCTTTCACCTCCAGCCCCCTCCCTCTCCCCACCCCCAACCCAATTACCCCTGGGACCACATTCATATGGAATTAGCTGGCCCGTTTCTGGGCTCTATGTGGCTCACAGTCGTGAACTCTTCTCTAACTACTCGTATGTGGCCAGCATGGTAGCCACCACCACTGACACCATTCTTAACATACTCATCCAGATCCCAGCCATCAAAGGGCTTCTCTGAACCATCCTGTCGGAGAACGTGCCCCAGTTCACAACAATTGCTCTTGAACAACTATGCGCCTCAAACGGCACAAAATACCTATTTAGTCTGTCATTTCACCTGTCGTCCAACGGCGAAGCACAACGTATGGTGAGGATATTTAAAGAGCATGTGTTAAAAGAAGTGGTATCCACCACCACCATAGCTGTGCTCACGATCTTTCTGAGCACGTACATAACCACCCACATCTACCACTGTAGCACCGACCGATGTGGCCGAGCGGTTCTAGACGCTTCAGTCCGGAACCGCGCTACTCGTACTGCTACGGTCGCAGGTTCGAATCCTGCCTGGGGCATGGATGTGTGTGACGTCCTTAGGTTAGTTAGGTTTAAGTAGTTCTAAGTTCTAGGGGACTGACAACCTCAGATGCTAAGTCCCATAGTGCTCAGAGCCATTTGAACCATTTGAACGCCTTACTGTAGCACAACAGAACTCCTCCATGGACGGTTGCCCTGTACACTCATCCATCTCCAGATCCCACAGCCCCAGGAACACCATACCTGGTAGTCCAGGCGTTATGTGTCAAGCACAGCAGCATGAGCACGTTCGTATGAGGCAAAGGATGCGTGGACACCGGCTACGATGGTTGCCACCCTTGGGCGGCGACTTGCGACATTGACGCATTAAGAGATTTGGAGCACCATCGTGATAACCAACTGTGTACACGCCTACTGGCTCAATCGATCCGAGAACGCTCGCCGTTGCCAATCCCACAATTACAGGGAAAAACCTGATCTCCAGAGCGCCAGTGACTGTTCCTGTGGCCAAGAGCATAGAAGTGGAGATCTCGCCGCAGCTCCCACACCCTCAGCCATCGTCGTCCACGCCGGCGCACCCCATCACGTTGCCAGAAAGGACAGGTTCCTACTACCATATAGCGGGCTTCAGTGCGCTTGCAGTTCATCTTCCGTAGAATCGTCCAGGGTTTCCCGCCCTACACATCCGTTTCAAGGGGGAGGGATCTGGTAGCAGAGGGCTTTGGATAGCTCATCAAGAGCATAAGCTCAACAACATTTTTCTTTTTCAGAATAAAGCGTATGTAACAGTCCTAGTCATACAAGGTATGCAAGATTACATCTGTGGAGTTTGGAAGGGGGAAAAGAGATACTGGAGAACGTGAAGGAGTGAGGGGGATCGTGAATCGCGTTTGAATAGAGCCGCGTAAGACAAAGCGTCACAGGTTCGAGTCCCAGTCTGCCATACAGTTTTAAACATTAAGAGAGTTTCAACGTATTCCATTGAATAACACAAAGAAAATACTTCACAGAATTCTTTACTGTCACTTAAATTAGTCTATATTTCACATGAATGAAGGAAAGCAGTTAGTAGCAGGAACGCCGAAGCCCGTCAAGCGCTAGAGGACTGGCGCTCTTTTGGTATAAATAGCTACATCCCAACAGTCAAACGACCCTTAGAGCTGAAAATTCCTTGAGGATGCTCAGGTGTGTGTTGAAACACAAAACAGCCTTAATTCTAGCGAAGATGCTGTGTCATACAGTCACTTGGTGCATATATGGAGTGTATCATAATTAACAGCGACGACTTACACGAGAGAAAGTATACAATGAAATTCCTCCTTGGCGGACGTAGCAACTGTTCACTGGTTACGTGCTGTTCGTGCTGTCTCATATGGTGACTAGGACACAGCTTCGTTAAGCGAAGAGTGATAGCCTTTATACTTCCCTAGAAGTGTGAAAAATTGTGAACAACAATGAAAACCTACCCCTGTAAGAATACTGTGAAACTGAAATTCGTTAAGGCCAACGAGCCACCAACAACTCTCGAAATTCAGAAATGGGCGCCTGCCTACATTAAACTAACAAGAGACCAAGTAGACAGTGTGCAACTTAACACTGACGAGTCGATCAACTATTTGAAAGCTTATTCTAACTTTGTGTACGAAGGAGTAATCCGTGAGTGAATTTGTAAGATTTCAGTGTCCTCAAAACGTTTAGGATAACACCATTGTAATTGTATCAAAGCCACAACGAATTCTTCAAACCTCGTGTATTCTTTACTGAGTTTGTCAGAATTTGTCCATTCTGTACTGCGATTATCTTTTTAAATGCACTCCCATCAAATCAGAAATAAGTTTTTTCGCATCTTTAAGTGTCTTACTGTGGACAATGTGTAGTCACGTCCGCTTAAAATGTGAGGTCTGCATCTATTCCGGATGTTGTAATTTACGTTTCTGCGCTCCTTTTTCCTTCATAAATTCAACCATAGCGGGTTTCAAACAGAAAAATCGGTCCACGATTGCCCCTTGACTTAACGAATTGACTTCGTCGTAATATATAAAGTGTCCTATCCTGCGTCTATTTTGATCGGAAACTGTTGAAACTGGCAGTGGATAAATGCGTGCATCTTAATAAATTTTACTATTCGTACTACCAATATCTTCACGTGCTCAATGCCTGCAAGTTTGACGCAAAGTGTTTCTTGAAGTACACAACAATGACTTCCTTGTGTCGATCAGAGCTCTCAACTAAGCCTTTAAATTGGTGTTTCAATGTCCTTCCATAGCAGATTTCAAATGGTTAAAATGGCTCTGAGCACTATGGGACTTAACTTCTGAGGTCATCAGTCCCCTAGAAATTATAACTACTTAAACCTAACTAACCTAAGGACATCACACACATCCATGCTCGAGGCAGGATTCGAACCTGCAACCGTAGCGGTCGCGCGGTTCCAGACTGTAGTGCCTAGAACCGCTCGGCCACCCCGGCCGGCCCATAGCAGATTCGTGGTACCCATCAGTGTAATAGACATGGAGCATTCTTAGCCCACTCTTCTGTCACTTGCATTCCTTTTCAAATGCTTGTGGCGATACTTCAGCAGACTGCATATTTTAATGCAAACAGCCACTGGACCTGTGAACGTACTTCACACCACGAACAAACAGCAAACGGTAAACAGCGCTGACATACCGATTCTGCCGAACTGAAGCGCTTTGTGCTGACCAAGAATTTCCGCAGCACAATAATGAATGAAATGTTGCGCTGCACCACGTACTTCCAAGAAGGACCGAGCAGAGGCGAGACAGGCCCAACCAAAACCCACACGCGGCCGACACATCCACTTCGTGTGCGATTTGCACCAATGATCGACGTGGTACTAGATCAACTATGACTAGTGTCACAGGTTTTAGACTGAAAATAGATGGTAGCACAATACAGTCAGTACCAATGATCGACGCTGTACTAGATGAAATATGACTAGTGTCACAGGTTTTAGACTGAAGGTAGATGGTAGCACAATATAGTCAGTAATGTATCTCGGAATAATACGAAGGTTATTCCATCACAATTTTCAACTTAAAGCTCAGTGGTTTTGTTAATTTGGCAAATTGCTAGGATAACAAATAAAATTGGAGGACGGGTGAAATGTCTTACGTGAAAACATATACACTACTGGCCATTAAAATTGCTACACCACGAAGATGACGTGCTACAGACGCGAATTTTAACCGACAGGAAGAAGATGCTGTGATATGCAAATGATCAGCTTTTCAGAACATTCACAAAAGGTTGGTGCCGGTGGCGACACCTACAACGTGTTGACATGAGGAAAGTTTCCAATCGATTTCTCATACACAAACAGCAGTTCACCGGCGTTGCCTCGTGAAACGTTGTTGTGATGCCTCGTGTAAGGAGGAGAAATGCGTACCATCACGTTTCCGACTTTGATAAAGGTCGGATTGTAGCCTGTCGCGATTGCGGTTTATCGTATAGCGACATTGCTGCTCGCTTTGGTCGAGAACCAATGACTGTTAGCAGAATATGGAATCGGTGGGTTCAGGAGGGTAATACGGAACGCCGTGCTGGATCCCAACGGCCTCGTATCACTAGCAGTCGAGATGACAGGCATCTTATCCGCATGGCTGTAACGGATCGTGCAGCCACGTCTCGATCCCTGAGTCAACAGATGGGGACGTTTGCAAGACAACAACCATCTGCACGAACAGTTCGACGACGTTTGCAGCAGCATGGACTATCAGCTCGGAAACCATAGCTGCGGTTACCCTTGACGCTGCATCACAGACAGGAGCGCCTGCGATGGTGTACTCGACGAACCTGGGTGCACGAATGGCAATACGTCATGTTTTCGGATGAATCCAGGTTCTATTTACAGCATCATGATGGTCGCATCCGTGTTTGGCGACATCGCGGTGAACGCACATTGGAAGCGTGTATTCGTCATCGCCATACTGACGGATCACGCGGCGTGATCGTATGGGGTGCCATTGGTTACACGTCTCGGTCACCTCTTGTTCGCATTGACGGCACTTTGAACAGTGGACGTCACATTTCAGATGTGTTGCGACCCGTGGCTCTACCCTTCACTCGATCCCTGCGAAACCCTACATTTCAGCAGGATAATGCACGACCGCATGTTGCAGATCCTGTACGGGCCTTTCTGGATACATAAAGTGTTCGACTATTGCCCTGGCCAGCACATTCTCCAGATCTCTCACCAACTGAAAAGGTCTGGTCAATGGTGGCCGAGCAACTAACTCGTCACAATACGCCAGTCACTACTCTTGATGAGTGGTATCGTGTTGAAGCTGCATGGGCAGCTGTACCTGTACACGCCATCCAAACTCTGTTTGACTCAATGCCCAGGCGTATCAAGGCCATTATTACGACCAGAGGTGGTTGTTCTGGGTACTGATTTCTCAGGATCTATGCACCCAAATTGCGTGAAAATGTAATCACATATCAATTCTAGTATAATATATTTGTCCAATGAATACCCGTTTATCATCTGCATTTCTTCTTGGTGTAGCAATTTTTATGGCCAGTAGTGTAGTATGCCTTTTTTATTTGGTGACGCACTGTTCCAGGAAGAACAGTATCTCCATGTCATCACATTCACACCCATCACTCAACCATGACTGTCAAAGCTTCGTGTATATACTGTAAAACTGCAAGATTAAGTATCAGATGTCTGTAGCGAATTGCAGGGATATTTGGAATTGACACTGGGTAGTCGCCAACACATGCGGTGTGATATTCTAGTAACGTTAAATATAGCATATGTTTTGCAAGCTACACAAAAGAGGAAACTTGGCAAGTGCCACTAATCCGATTTCCCAGAAACTACACTCGGTAGAAGAGGAATTAAGATAAGCGAACACGTGTCTCGGCTTATCCAAAGATACTCGACAGTTTCTGAGAAAACGATGGTCAAGGTTTCAGAGGTACTTTTTGTGCCTCTTTGAGCGAGTTTGTAGCTCAACTAAAACCGTGGCGGAGTGACTAGCGACACGGCTTCACAATTTTCGCTCCGCGTTCGAAACCTGTTAATGATTTTTTTTCTTATTTATGTACCAATGTCCATAGAAGATTACTACACGAATGTTTTTTACAATATATATGAAAACAACGTTGTCTTTATTTGGCTACTAAATGTATGATGAATGAATTAATGCAGTATATGGAGACTTCATATATTACTGCAAAGTAAACTGGCTAAGTCAAGGACAAGCCTGGAACAATTTTTCCATTTAAAACCCGCTTTCGATGAATTTATGAAGGAAAAAGGAGTGCAGAAACACAAATACAACGTCCAGAATAGATCGCAGATCTCAAATTTTAAGTGGATGTGACTACACATTGTCAACAGTAAGACTCTTAAAGATGAGAAACAATTTATTTGTCTGATTTGATGGGGATGCGTTTAAAAAGAAAATCGCAATGTAGAGGGAACACAGTAAAGAATACACGAGGTTTGAAGAATTCGTTTTGGCCTTGATGCAGTTACAAGGCTAGTATCCTAAACGTTTTGAGGACACTGACGATCTTACCATCACAGTTACGGATTACTCGTTCGTACACAAAGTTAGAGCAACGTTTCAAATAGTAGATCGACTCATCAGTATTAAGTTGCACCCTGTCTACTTGTTCTCTTGTTAGTTTCATGTACGTAGGCGCCCTTTCGGAAGTTGTTGGCGGCTCTTTGTCCTCAGCTAATTTCAGTTTCACAGTATTCTTACGGTGGTAGGTTTTCATTGTTCATAATTTTTCACACTTCTAGGAAAGTATAAAGGCTACCACTTTTCGCTTAACGAAGCTGTGTCGTAGCCGCCATGTGAGACGGCACGAACAGCACGTAAATGGATGAAAAATTTATTTCAAATTGTTTTCAGTGGAATTCCTGTGGTGTATATTGATACATAATCAACTGCAAGAGCCATTTTTCGAAAAAGTCATCCGTTATTCGTGGTTTCCATGACATTTTTGCTAAAGTGTGAAATCTTCAGCAACATTAATGACGTTTCTTTGCCAAGTGAGACTCATACGAAGAAATGTCACTTACCTTCACGCGTTGCTCACATTGACTGGAATTTCTGTTTCAAATGTTTCTACGATCTGTATCATCCAAGGGGATGCACCATATATTCCTGAAAAATAAACATAAGAATAAAATATAAGAATTAATAACTGATATAAGAATGAAGTACAAAAGTAGGAGAGTAATTTTTGAGAACATTTCTGCTGGAGAACAGCGGGTTTTTTTTACTACCTAAAAATGAACATGAACCGTCACAACCACAAGGAAGGTCTTTTTCTTGTATGAGGTTACCGATTTCGATCTGTTTTTGAGCATCTTCAGATCGCACCCTGAAACACGTACAAACAATAGAATTAGAGGGGTATAGTAAGACATAAAACAAATTTTACAGAACAAATAATAAAAGAAGAAATTATACCCCTGATGACAGACGGTGGCTGTCAATGAAGAAGGTGCTACGACACCACGAACGCTAACTGCTAAGGAGACCAATGTAGTTGTTGCTAAATACGAGATGCTTCGCCCACTGCACACCAAATTATATCAGCGATATCCAGTCAGGCATACAGGACGTAAAACGGTTGCTACTATAAATTATATACAAAATGGTCACACTAAAGCTAATAACAGATGAAGAAATAGGTGTATTATATTATATAAAGTAAGTGGTATAAATAACATTACGTCAAACTGTGTTAAAAATATATATAAACGAAATAACCAACCATAATTCGTTGTGAGAAAATCGATAGCAATATGTGGTTTTTTATCGCAAACTCGTAGATTTTATGGCAGCAAAGATGGCGGCTAGGCGACGTTAATCGTTCCCGTGGTCATATCGATATGCGCGATCCAGCAGAAGAGGATCTGAGAGCTGCAGCAGCGGCTGGATGCAGCCAAATACGTGCTGGCATACAGTTCGACAAGTAGAAATACATGCAAGTGATGGTATAGTGCTCTTAGATATTAGTTCCAGGGCAAATACTGCTTTACTGACGCCGTTATTAATCATCGAAGTGGTTTGGAGGTGAGGATGTGCATATTTCACACGAGCCGATTTCAAAGTTGGGACAGCGACAAGTTGTTACCAACTATTCGCATGCAAGTAAGACGACTGTCGTAATATCTGTCAGATCACCGAGATGATATTAACGAGGTAACTAGCAAGATAACAAATAAAGTATAACACCTAAAGCATAAAAAAGGAAAAATATATATGCACGTTACATCAAAAGAAATGTGGCTCGAAATCTCATTGCTCCATCAAGATAGTCAAAGACATAAAACAATGACCATAAGAAAACTGAAGTTTAAAAAACTGAACATATTTGTTTACAGTCATTCGATAAAATAGGCGTACAAAATGTCAGATGTATAGAAATACAGGTTACAACACCACGGTATAATACATCATGGACCCATCTAAACAGTTATAAACATAAAACATATGAATAAGCAGTCTTAGGCCGCGCGGGGTAGCCGTGCTGTCCGAGGCGCCTTGTCACGGTCCGCGAGGCTCCCCCGTCGGAGGTTCGAGTCATCCCTCACGCATGAATGTGTGTGTTGCCCTTAGCGTAAGTTAGTTTAAGTTAGATTAAGTAGTACGTAAGCTTAGGGACCAATGACTTCAGCAGTCTGGTCCCATAAGACCTTACCACAAATTAAAATTACCACATAAGCAGTCAAGAGTTAAAGATACTGTAACTGTAGTTGTTTACAGTGACGGAAAGTCACTAAAATAGCAGTAAGGACTACGCTACAATTATTATTTGGAGAAATAAGAGAAGAATAAATACGAACTGAAGTAAGATAGCTTTCCTTAGTTAGCCTAGGGCACATTCATCACATTGTATGAAGTGAGGCACTACCCACAAACTGGACCTATTAAGACAGTCATGAGTAAGCAGCGTAAAAACAAAAGCATCCAAGAGTTTAGAATAACGTGCACACAGTTTATTACAGTTATAAAGACATTCCATAAAACGTAAAAGAATTAACAAAAAAAGGAACGGTAGAGCGGGAACATTCTATAATAAGTCTTGAAAAAGATCATAGAAATATTTTTCTCTGAAGTCTAGCTGCTCGTTGAGTATGGTTCAAATGGCTCTGACAAGGGAACCTCCCCATCGCACCCCCCTCAGATTTAGTTATAAGTTGGCATAGTGGATAGGCCTTGAAAAACGGAACACAGATCAATCGAGAAAACTGGAAGAAGTTGTGTGGAACTATGAAAAAAATAAGCAAAATATACAAACTGAGTAGTCCATGCGCAATATAGGCAACATCAAGTAGAGCTTGAGCTAAGGAGTGCCGTGGTCCCGTGGTTAGCGTGAGCGGCTGCGGAACGAGAGGTCCTTGGATCAAGTCTTCCCTCCAGTGAAAAATTTTCAGACAATTATTATCTGTCCGTCTGTTATGTTTTCATCACTTTTTTGGGAGTGATTATCACATCCACAAGAAAACCTAAATCGGGCAGGGTAGAAGAATCTTTTTACCCATTCGCCAATTGTACAAGTTAGGTGGGTCAACAACATATTCCTGTCATGTGACGCACGTGCCGTTACCAGTATCGTATAGAATATATCAGACGTGTTTTCCTGTGGAGGAATCGGTTGACCTATGACCTTGCTATCAAATGTTTTCAGTTCCCATTGGAGAGGCACGTCCTTTCGTCTAATAATCACACGGTTTTGCGGTGCGGTCGCAAAACACAGACACTAAACTTATTACAGTGAATAGAGACGTCAATGAACGAACGGACAGATCATAACTTTGCGAAGATAAAAAATGTAAACTTTTCACTCGAGGGAGGACTTGAATCAAGGACCTCTCGTTCCGCAGCCACTCACGCTAACCACGGGACCACGGCGTTCCTTAGTACACGCTGTCCTTGATGTTGCTTATGTTGCACATGGACTAATCAGTTTATATATTTTGCTTATTTTTTTCATAGTTCCACACAACTTCTTCCTGTTTTCTCCATTGATCTGTGTTCCGTTTTTCAAGGCCTATCCACTATGCCAACTTATAACTAAATCTGAGGGGGCTGCGATGGGGACGTTCCCTTGTGAGCACTATGGTACTCAACTGCTGAGATCATAAGTCCCCTAGAACTTAGAACTACCTAAACCTAAGTAACCTAAAGACATCACACACATCCATGCCCGAGGCAGGATTCGAACCTGCGACCGTAGTAGTCGCGTGGTTCCAGACTGTAGCGCCTAGAACCGCTCGGCCACTCCGGCCGGCCGTTGAGTATGGATGAGGGTTTATTTTTGTAGCGAGCATAAATTTCCATCCCCTCTAAATTGTTAAGTAATAATGTTGTAAGCGAATTGTTAAGGGTTTTTGAGTTATTCGTTATATACAGGGTGTTACAAAAAGGTACGGCCAAACTTTCAGGAAACATTTCTCACACACAAATAAAGAAAAGATGTTATGTGGACATGTGTCCGGAAACGCTTAATTTCCACGTTAGAGCTCATTTTAGTTTCGTCAGTATGTACTGTACTTCTCGATTCACCGCCATGATTTCATACGGGATACTCTACCTGTGCTGCTAGAACATGTGCCTTTACAAGTACGACACAACATGTGGTTCATGCACGATGGAGCTCCTGCACATTTCAGTCGAAGTGTTCGTGCGCTTCTCAACAACAGATTCGGTGACCGATGGATTGGTAGAGGCGGACCAATTCCATGGCCTCCACGCTCTCCTGACCTCAACCCTCTTGACTTTCATTTATGGGGGCATTTGAAAGCTCTTGTCTACGCAACCCCGGTACCAAATGTAGAGACTCTTCGTGCTCGTATTATGGACGGCTGTGATACAATACTCTATTCTCCAGGGCTGCATCAGCGCATCAGGGATTCCATGCGACGGAGGGTGGATGCATGTATCCTCGCTAACGGAGGACATTTTGAACATTTCCTGTAACAAAGTGTTTGAAGTCACGCTGGTACTATTTGTTGCTGTGTGTTTCCATTCCATGCTTAATGTGATTTGAAGAGAAGTAATAAAATGAGCTCTAACATGGAAAGTAAGCGGTTACGGACACATGTCCACATAACATATTTTCTTTCTTTGTGTGTGAGGAATGTTTTCTGAAAGTTTGGCCGTACCTTTTTGTAACACCCTGTATACTTATGAGTGATTGTGATGTGTTAGGTGTTGGCCAAATACTGATTTATTGATGTATCTGAAGTGTGTTCCTTATAACTAGTACTGAAGATCGTACCTGTGTGGACAATGTACTGTTTGTCGGTATCTTTACATAATATTTTTTAAACACCGGAATTAAGATAGGCGTTATTGCAGTTTCTAATTGTATGTTTCATCCTATCCTGCAAAAGATTTTTGGTAGAAAAGGCTATTGTCAAATTGGTGTTCTTGAACAGTTTATTAATTGAGTCAGATGTTAAGCCTATGTATGTCATTTTTGTGAATTTTCTGTTGGGAGTAGTAAGAATGTTGTCAGATTGTTGCAATTTACGAAACAAATAATCAGCTTCGTTGGGCCTAAAACAGTTGGCTTTGGCAATTTGCTTTAAAATGTTTAGTTCCTTACGGATTGCCATCTGGTTCCAGAGGTAATTTAGATATTCTGTGAACCATAGTTTTGGAAAACGCTTTTTTGTATTTAGAAGGATGATATGAAGTAGTATTAATATTTACGCCAGTAGCAGTCGGCTTCCTGCAAATTGCAGAACAGTGTTCACCGTTGCAATTTGAAATTGTTACTATGTGTAGAAGTATTAAACCGGAATTTCCCTATAGATAGTGCTAGCCGTCAGTGTAGGCCCCTGAGACCGCGTCTGCAGCGTCATTTGCTTCCTTTGACGGCTGACGACGAATCTCAACACACAGTAACCCAAGTTTCTACATCGGTAGCTTTTTCAGTTCCGTAAACATGTCGAATTTTGTGCCTACGAACTACGATTTGCGGACAGCATTGGTTTTCTGTTATCGTTTGAAGAAACCTGCTGCAGAACTGCACCGAATGCATGTCCAAGCTTTCAACGAACATGCTCTTGGGAAAACTCAGTGTTTCGAGTGGTTCAAAAAATTCAAAGGTGGTGAGTTTGACATGAGAAACGACGAGCGCGGGAAACCACCGGAAAGTTCGAAGACAACGAATTGCAGGCCTGAATGGATGAAGATGATACTCAAACTCAACATGAACTCGCTGAACAATTGGATGTCTTCGGTTGAAAGCTGTGGGAAAGGTGCAGAAAGTGGGAAAATGTGTTCTGCATGAACTGAACGAAAGACAGCAAGCAAATCGAACGATCACTTGTGACATGCTGCTCGCCAGATACAAAAGAAAGTAGTTTCTACATCGAACAGTGACAGGTGATGAAAAATGGTTGTATCTTGAGAATCATAAGCGCCGTAAATCATGGGTCATTCCAGGCAAACCATCGACATCCACTGCAAGACAAAATCGGAAAGATGACAATGTTCTGTGTTCCATGGGATAGAAAGTTGTCATCTATTACGAGCTGCTAAAACCTGGTGAAACCGTTGACACTGATTGCTACCAACAGAAAATGATCGATTTAAATCGAACATTACGTGAAAAAAGAGCTGAATATGGAAAAAGTCATATTGCTCCATGATAACGGCCAATTACACACAGGAAGACGGGTCATCGAAACTATCGAGGCGTTTAGTTGGGAAATACTAGGGCACGCGGCTTGTTCTCCAGACCTGGCTCCGTCCGATTATCATGTATTTGCATCACGGGACACACTCTCGCTGAACAATGCTTCAGTTCGCATGAAAATGTACGAAAATTACTCGCTGACTGGTTCGCTTTAAAAGAAGAACTTTTTTTTTTTTTTGCGTCTCATTCATAGCCTACTGGAAAGGTAGGGGAAAGGTATGAATAGCAATCGAGATTATTTTGAATAAAATATTGTTTATGAGTTTCAAACAACGGGCGTGTAATTATTGCAACGAAATTCCGGTTTCATATCTCTCGATCTGGTAGCTCTAAAAAGTTAATGCTAGTGTTGTTTCCGTGTTCTACTGTAAAAACAAGATTAGGGTGAACGTTATTTAAAATATTAGTGAATGAGTCCAACTCGTCTCTGGAACCTACATATATCAGCAAAGTATCACCAACATACCTCTTACAATATAAAATTTTATTCGATATCTGTGGATTGCTTTTGAAAAACTGTAATTCTACGTGACTAAGCCGGCCAGAGTGGCCGAGCGGTTCTAGGCGCTGCAGTCTGGAGCCGCGCGACCGCTACGGTCGCAGGTTCGAATCCTGCCTCGGGCATGGATGTGTGTGATGTTCTTAGGTTAGTTAGGTTTAAGGGGCTCCGGAAAGGCTCAAAATCATGAAAAGTTCAATTTTTACTTTTTTGCGTTTTCTGAATCTGCAGACTATTACCTTTTAATAGATATATAATTTATTCAATTCCGAAGACTACAACTATTTTTAAATTTTTTTTGAAATGTGTTCTACATGGGCGTGACCCACTGTGGCGCTGTTAAACTGCTGTCAAATGGTGTTATTATTAATGTCCGTGTTCATCAGGTACATTTTAGTGATGTGAGATAAGTATGTGTTGTGGCTAACCTGTGATGGTTCAATATATATCGCTGGTGTGATTGTCGATTGTTTCATGTTTATTTACTCTGTCGTTATCTCGAAAATATTCGTAATTAATTCTGTTTCTTGAAACTCTGTTTTGTTGAAGTATAATAATGAGTAAAAGTAAAGTTATTAGAAATCCTCTGAAGGCTTTTAAGAAAAGGAGAAATGTTGGAAAGCCAAAGGTATGTGCTATTACTGTAAACAATAAAGACGATAACCAAGTGAGTGAACCTAACCTCTCAAGTACACCTGCCCATAGCAGTCAAAGTGGGAAAGAAAATACTTCACAGAAGAAGCTAGGTTCAATGAGTGAAAACTATGAATGTTTTATGGGCGAATCGGATGTGAACGAAATATTTGATACGTCGGTTCTCAAAGGAATTTTTTCAAACTGTGTAAGATGTATTCATTGTAGTGAAGTTGGTCTGGAACTCTCCATAATAAAGCACGTAGGACTTGCTAGTGAAATACAACTGAAATGTGATAAGCGTTCATACATGACCACGTTTTGGAACAGTGTTGCAGTAACTGCAACTGAAGAAAATGGTAGCAAAATCTACGAACACAACAACGAGCGATGCTTGCTTTAGACAAGGAACGCCTTCGGGCTGCAGACAGGGCTGTAAAGAGTCTAGAAATACAAGCAAGAGTAAACAGGAGGAGGTACAAGAGGAAGCTGGAGGAGGAGTTTGCAGAGGATGAAGATAATCCATCCTATGGACCTGGAATGCGCTAAAAAGTTAATCCAATCTTTGTCGCTCGATTCCCAAAACTTTTATTTTCTCATACTAATTACATGTTTTCTAAGGATCTTCCAAACATATTTGTTTCAAACTTTCAGTAAATGTTACACAGTACCTTCTGCATAATTTAACACAGCCTTTTTCCAAAAAACTGTATATTTTTGAATATATAAATAAAAAATTGCAAAAAAATGTTGTGAATTTTCATTACAATTGAAAAAAAATCATCTTTAATAACTGAACTAAAATTTTGTAAAATCCCTGTGTTAAGTTGTAGCCCATATTCCAATAAATAATCTGTAAAAAGTTCAACTTCCTACCTCAAATACTTTGTGAGGAAAGATGTAATTTATAAGCGTTATTTTAACATTGCAAGTATAGGGCGTTCCGGAGCCCCTTAAGTAGTTCTAAGTTCTAGGGGACTGATGACCTCAGATGTTAAGTCCCACAGTGCTCAGAGCCATTTGAACCATTTGAACCATGACTAACAAATATGTCAACTATGGTACCTGTCAGTTGGTAACAACTGGTCGCTGTTGCAAATTTGAATTCGGCTCCAGTGAAACGTGCACATCCTCACCTCCACGCCGCTTCGATGATAAATAACGGCGTCGGTCAAGCAGTATTTTCACTGGAAATACCATCTACGAACAATACGCAAACACTTGCATGTATTTCTACATGTCGACCCGCATGCCAGTACGTATTTGACAGCCAGCCGCTGTTGCACCTCTCAGCTCCTCTTCTGCTGGATGGCGCATATCGATATGACCACCCCGTCTCCATGCGAACTATTAGCGTCACCTAACGGCTATCTTTGATGCCTTACAGTCAACGAGTTGACGTAATGCTATTTATGTAAATTACTTTATATAATATAATGCACCTATTTCTTCATCTGTCATTAGCTTGAGGGCAACGACCTTGCCGCAGTGGTTACACCGGTTCCCGTGAGATCACCGAAGTTAAGCGCTGTCGGGCGTGATCGGCACTTGGATGGGTGACCATCCGGGCCGCCATGCGCTGTTGCCATTTTTCGGGGTGCACTCATTCTCGTGGTGCCAACTAAGGAGCTACTCGACCGAATAGTAACGGCTTCGGTCAAGGATACCATCGTAACGACCGGGAGAGCGGTGTGCTGACCCCACGCCCCTCGTATCCGCATGCCCCAAGGAGGATGACATGGCGGTCGGATGGTCTCGGTAGGCCACTCGTGGCATGAAGACGGAGTTATTAGCTTTAGTGTGACTATTTTGTAACGAACTGTACGCCTGACTGGCTATCGTTAATGTAGTTCGGTGTGCAGCGGGCAGAGCATCGCGTACTTACGCAACAGCTACATTGCTCTCCTTAGCAGTTAGCGTTTGTGGAGTCGTAGCACCTGCTCCTTTCACAGCCACCGTCTACCATTATGGGTATAATTTCTTCTTTTATTATTTGTTATGTAAAATGTATTTCATATATTACTACATCCTTCTAATTCTACTGTATGTACATATTTCAGTGTGAGGTCTGAAGATTCTCAAAAACAGACCGAAACCAGAACCTCATTAAAAAAAAAACTATCTTACGGTTTTCACTGTTCATGTTCATTTTTAAAGAACAGGAGAGTTTAGAATAATTATAAATCCTGAAAATACCAAAACACATATATTATAAGCTGTAGTACTAAAAAACTGGTATAGGCATGCGTATTCAAATACAGAAATATGTAAACAGGCAGAACACGGGTCTGCGGTCTGACACTCCTATATAAGACAAAAAATTTCCGGCGCAGTTGTTAGATCGGTTACTGCTGCTACAATAGCCGGTTATCAAGGTTTAAGTGAGTTTGAACGTGACGTTATGGTCGGCGCACGAGCGATGGGACACAGCATTTCCGAGGTGGCAATGAAGTGGGGATTTTCCCGTACGACCATTTCACGAGTTTGTCGTGTAATTCAGGAATCCGGTAGAACATCAAATCTCCGACATCGCTGCGGCCGGGAAAATATCCTAACTACGACTGAAGACAATAGTTCAGCGTGACAGAAGGGCAATCCTTCCGCAAATTGCTGCAGATTTCAATGCTGGGCCATCAACAAGTGTCAGCGTGCGAACCATTCAACGAAACATCATCGATATAGGCTATCGGAGCCCATGGCCCACTCGTGTACCCTTGATGAGTGCACGGCACAAAGCTTTACGCCTCGCCTGGGGCTGTCAACACTGACACTGGACTGTTAATGACTAGAAACATGTTGCCTGGTCGGACGAGTCTCGTTTCAAATTGTATCTAGCAGATCGACATGTACGGGTATGGAGACAGCCTCATGAACCTATGGTCCCTGCATGTCAGCAGTGGACTGTTCAAGCTGGTGGAGGCTCTGTAATGGTGTGGGACGTGTGCAGTTGGAGTGATATGGGACCCCTAATGCGTTTAGATATGACTCTGACAAGTGACACGTACGTAGGCATCCTGCCTGATCTCTTGCATTCATTCATGGCCATTGTGCATTCCGACGGATTTGGTCAATGCCAGCAGGACAATGCGACACCCTACACGTCCAGAATTGCTACAGAATGGCTCCAGTGACACTCTTCTGAGTTTAAACACTTCCGCTGGCCACCAAACGCCCCAGACATGAACGTTATTGAGCATATCTGGGATGCTTGTAAAGTGCAGTTCAATAGAGATTTCCACCCCTTCGTACTCTTAGAGATTTATGGACAGCCTTGCAGGATTCATGGTGTCAGTTCCCTCCACCACTACTTCAGACATTAGTAGAATCCATCCCACGTGCCGGCCGGAGTGGCCGAGCGGTTCTAGGCGCTACAGTCTGGAACCGCGAGACCGCTACGGTCGCAGGTTCGAATCCTGCCTCGGGCATGTATGTGTGTGATGTCCTTAGGTTAGTTAGGTTTAAGTAGTTGTAAGTTCTAGAGGACTGATGACCAATGCAATTAAGTCCCATAGTGCTCAGAGCCATTTGAACCATCCCACTTCGTGCTGCGGCACTTCTGCGTGTTCGCGGGGGCCCTACACCATATTACGCAGTGTACCAGTTTCTTTCGCTCTTCGGTGTATAATAAAAGTTTGACACTTTTGTGAAACCCACATGTGATATTTCAGTTTATATGATTGCCTTGTTCAGATGGTTCAAATGGCTCTAAGCAGTATGGGACTTAACATCGGAGGTCATCAGTCCCCTAGACTTAGAACTACTTAAACCTAACTAACCTAAGGACAAAACACACTCCCATGCCCAAGCAGGATTCGAACCTGCGACCGTAGCAGCAGCGCCGTTCCGGACTGAAGCGCCTAGAACCGCTCTGCCACAGTGGCCGACGATTGCCTTGTATCCCCTAAGTTTTAAGAAACTAGAAACCTTCTACGAACACAAGCATATATACGAAAAAATTAAAACAAATAAAAACAATAATCGGGTCTCGAACACGGGACGCAAAAGTGTGAGGCCGTGACATTTGCCACTGCGCCATCGT
Organism: Schistocerca serialis cubense; assembly: GCF_023864345.2. Classification (NCBI taxonomy): domain Eukaryota; kingdom Metazoa; phylum Arthropoda; class Insecta; order Orthoptera; family Acrididae; genus Schistocerca; species Schistocerca serialis. Next base: position 780,582,661 of record NC_064640.1, read on the forward strand.
TTCGGCTGAGCTTCACGCCCGCTAAAATGCATTTATTTACCAAGGAAAATGGACAAACAGCCGTACGTTTTGAGAAGTTATTTTATTTTGATAACCCGTTTCGGCATTTCAATATGCTGTCTTCAGGCCCCTATGTATTAAATCGAGTACACTTGTAGTCTATATCAAGGTATACCACAGTTGACTTTACAGAAAAAGAAGCGTAGTAATAAAAGTTCTTAAAACCTACGAAATGCAATTAGCAGCTTACAAACAAGTACCTGTGCATATAGAGCTCAACAAAGTTGAATGTATACACGAATTGGTTAGCACTGAAAGCACTAAGCCACTCTGTAAATAAAGAAGATGAAGTTATATGTTTACCAATAAATGTAAAAATCATTCCTTCATTACAAAGTGGTTTCGTCCTTCCAATGATAGTTTTGTCGGTTGGGTGTTCCTGCCACTAGTCTAAGGCTGCTTTGTTTTACAAAATTGTCTGTCATGTGACAGACTGGAGAGACTGACTTGACTTTTGATAGAGTGCCGCGGTTTTTATTAATTTGGTATTGTGCCAATACATTATTTTTTTATCTCCTTGGTTTTCCCCAACTTTTGTAAAGTTTTGATTTTGTATTGTTCCGCTCGATGACTGGTTTATAGGATGAAGCCATTCAACAACTTTTTCACTCACAATTGTTGCCCCCGTTTTTCGCCATTATGTTCCTTAATTATTGGGCTTATACGTTGGTGTCTTGTTGGTCTCCGCACACTTACCTTACTTTTAACTTTTTCAATCCCCGTACTATCTATCGCGATACAGCTTGCTATGTGTCAGTTCCTATTTGGTTGGTTCGTCATTTTATATATAGGTCGATAGTGTGATACCTTATATTCCCAGGGAAATAGTATTAGATTGTCAGTTGAGATTTTGGAGGACACTCCTTAGTTAATATGGATTTGAGGTCCTTGTTTGTTTCACGCTTATCTTTGCCCGCCTATCAATTGATGTAAGGGACACCGAGCCATATTTTTTTTTAATTTGGTGTATAACAAACACTCTGCAGGTATTTTATGAGTGTTCCTTGCGTGTTCTTTTTAATACCGATATTCACTTAACATGTTGTCTGCCTTTGGTTTTTCAGTCTGGTTGCGTTTTTGATGTTGTGACAACTAATCCTGATATAGCACCAGTAGTGATAATACTTGCGAAATAGATATGCACACTATTGTGTACTTCATAGATTATATCGTGAAGTTTTACTTTGAATGAGGATAGGTCTTCATATGAACTAGGGTGTTTCTCGTCTGTAAGAATTATTTATGTTTTTTATTAAAAAATAGGCAAGCTTTATTCAGTTGTGCTTTTGATTGTATATTGCCCATTTTTGCCCTTTTTCAATGTTTGGCATGTTCTGTCATAACTGTGTGATGTTGAAACACTTTCAGTGCCAGCCAAAATGTGTACATATTCAACTTGGTTGTGCTGTATGTGCACAGGTACTTGTCTTAAAGCTGCTAATTGCATTTTTTTAAGCTTTTAAGACATTTTATTATTACGCTTCATTTTCTGTAAAGTCAACTGTGGCATACCTTGATATACACTAAACGTATATTCATTTTTATAAGCAGGGGCCTGTAAATGGCACATTGAAATGCCGAAACTGGTAGTCAAAATAAAACAAAATAAAATAACTTCTCAAAACATACCGCTGTTTGGCGATTTTCCTTGGTAAATGTTTGACCATCCGCTGTCCCGCGTCCACAATGAAGCAACAGAGAAAAAATATTTAAGTAACCTCGAAAACTCTGACTGTCGTTTTCCCAGAAACGGTCGAGTATCCACAAATAAGCCGAGACACATGTTCTCCTATTTTGACTCCTCTTCCACTGAGCGAAGTTTCTGGGAAATCGGGTTGTGGCATTTACCGCGTTCTCCTCATCAGCACAGCATGATGAGGACTACCAATAGTTTACAAACTGTTATAGCAAGATCATAAAGAGAGAAAAGTTCCTGGAATCAAGATATGCGCATTTAAGTTGTTCCAGAGAGGAGGAGTATTTTGGTGCAAGAGCCGTCTCTAGCAGAACCTTTCCCTCACGCCCACCTCATTCCATGCCTTTGAGCATTAGGTTAACATAAGTTTTTTCTGGGAAAACATTTGGAAGAAGATGTGCTCTTCAAACACTTTGTAAGTAGTAGGAAACACTATGTCAAACATCCTATGTTGACGCTTCAGTGTGTAGTCAACGGTATTAAAATATTAAATAGTATACTCGACCTTTAACAATGAAGATGACATTCGTTGACCTACAAGGATTTAAAGATGATGTGAATAATTCTGTGCTGAAACAAGCATCTGTTATTCTGACAGTAGATTGGAAGGAAATTATCGCTGAGGTTTCCCACATAATAGCACAGGATTCATTATTCAGCAGACTACTGGATAAAACGCAGAAGACGAACTCTTGGTTGTCACAATATCGTCACCATCATCAGTGGAGGAATTACGGAACGTAACCACTTACTGCGAGAAACATGTTGTGAGAACTGTGCAGGTGTGCAGATTACACCATGGTAACGAGCCATGAGATAGTAGAATAGCTGTCACCTCTGCTAGGTGTGAATTCTGTCAAAAAAAGCGCCTGTCCCCGTACCGTAGCGGTAGCGTTACCGCCTACCACGCAGGGGACCCGGGTTCGATTCCAGGCAGCGGATTGGGTGTTGTGTGTCCATTATCAGTGACTATCAAGTCGCCGATGTGGGTCACCTAAAAACGATTTGCAATACGGCGGCCAAACTCCCACGAATAGGGCCTCCCGACCAACAATGCCATACGATGATTTCATTTCATTGTCAAAAAAGTTAATATGATATCTCATGGTTGTCCATGAGTCAAAAGCCGGCCGCGGTGGTCTAGCGGTTCTAGGCGCTCAGTCCGGAACCGCGGGACTGCTACGGTCGCAGGTTCGAATCCTGCCTCGGGCATGGATGTGTGTGCTGTCCTTAGGTTAGTTAGGTTTAAGTCGTTCTAAGTTCTAGGGGACTGATGACCACATAAGTTAAGTCCCATAGTGCTCAGAGCCATTTGAACCTTGAGTCAAAAACAAGAAGAAATACTTCAGTACAACTGAAAATCAATATTTAGCAATGAGCAATGTAACAGTAATGTTGAGATGGTATTTGTAGAATAAAAATTCATTATAAAGTATCTCTTTTTTGTACTTTTTCCCTCCAACTCCTGCAAACTATGGCTTCATGCTACAAAAATTGAAACTGGACAATATGATGTAACACACTGAAGGAAAAAAATCAGAACACCAAGAAGAAGTTGTATGACGTAAACGAAAGTTGGTAGGCGTGTTTTTGCATCTTGATACATAATGTCTATTCAGATTTCGCGGCAATCGCGCAAGAGTGGCGTTAATAGCGTCACTACGAGGATGCAAATCGGATTTGCTTCGAATGCGGGCTATAACGGTCGTGAGCCATGTTATCGTCGAGATTCGACGTGGTGAGTTGGTGTTAGCCACGAATGCTTTTAAGGCGGTAAAGACACCATTATCAGCACCTCACTGAGTTTGAACGAGATCGTGTCATAGGGCTACTAGACGCTGGAAGACTAGGCAGCAGTGTACCCACTGTCCACGATCGCTGGCAGAGGCAGTCAGGAGAATGTCCGGTCGCAAGATGGTCGGGCCAGAACAGCTACGTGGCGCTGCCGAGAGGGACGACCATCGTGTTCGGCATGGGTCTCTGGTGCATCGTACTGCATCTGCAGCAGCAATTTGAGCAGCAGTTGGCACCACAGTGACACAAGGAACTGTTACAGATCGGTTACTTGAAGTATAGCCTGTAGCCTGGAGCCCGGTAGTGTGCTTTCTACTGACCCCAAACCACTACCATTTGCGGCTTAAGTGGTGTCTAGCAAGAGCTTATTGAAGGACATGATGGAGGTCTATTATGTTGTCTGATGAAAGAAGTTTGTACCTCGGTGCCGGCGATGGCCGTGTGTCGATTAGTTGGAGGCTAGTTAACGGCCTACAACCACCCTGTCTACGTGCTAGACGCAGTGGATCTACATCTGGAATTATGTTCTGGGGTGTTACTTCGTATCACAGATGGAGCACTCTCGTGGTTAGTTTACGCACCCAGATTCCAAATTTGTACGTCAATCTGGTGATTTGATTTGTTGTGCGGCCATTCACGAGCAGCATTCTAGGAGGTGTTTTCCAACTGGATAACGCTCGCCCACATACCGCTGTTGTAACTCAACATGCCGTGCAGAGAGTCGACATGTTACCTTGGGCCTCTCGATCACTAGATCCGACTCCAATCGGGCACATATGGGACATCATCGGACAACGTCCTCCCCGGTAGTTGTCGGCACGGTAGCTCAGCGTGTTCGATCAGAGAGCTGGTTGGCCTCTGTAATAAAAAAACTGAGTGGAAGGGTTAACAAACGAACGTGAACGGATGTCATGTGACGTCCGCAACGACCAAACACAACGATAAAAAAAAAAAAAAAAAAGGCTGAGTGGTCAGCGTGACGGATTTCCGTCCTACGAGCCCGGGTTCGATTCCCGGCTGGGTTGGAGATTTTCTCCGCTCAGGAACTGGCTGTTGTGTTGTCTTCATCATCATTTCATCCCCATCCGGAGCGCAGGTCGAATGTAATAAGACCTGCACCAAGGCGGTCGGGCCTGCCCCGCAAGGGGCCTCCCGGCCAATGACGCCAAACGCTCATTTCCATTTTTTTCATCGGACAACAACTCTAGCGTAATCCACAACCATTATTAACCGTACTTGTATTGAACAACCAAGCTCAACAAGCATGGAACTACAGTGCCACAAACTGATATTCGGTATCTGTACAACAGAATGCATGCTTGCATTCAACGTTCTGGAGGGTACACCGGTTATTAACCTATCAGAATTTTATGTTTGCAATAGCTTATCTCGCACTTACATTAATCTGTGATCTTGCAATGTTAATCACTTAAATATGTTACCTAGACAAATGTATTCCCGAAATTTCATTACTCTACATTAATCATTTTCTGGTGCTGCGATTCTTTCCTTCAGTGTATGTTACACTTTTGTTTGTAGTTACAATGAAATGAACACCCTTAGCTGCTTACAGGCGTTGACATACGTCAACGGGGACAGATGAAAATGTGTGCCCAGACCGGGACTCGAACCCGGGATCTCCTGCTTACATGGCATGGCATCCTCTGTGTCCTCGGTGGCTCAGATTGAGCCGGCACGGTAGCTCAGCGTGTTCGGTCAGAGAGCCGGTTTGCCTCTGTAATAAAAAACTGAGTAGAAGGATGAACAACCGAACTTGAACAGGATGTCTTGCGACGTCCGCAACGACCAAACACAACGATCAATAACGAACACAAGGTATCTGTTCTTTCGGACATGTCCGAAAGGACAGATACCTTCTTAGTGTATATATACACTTTTGTTTGCTCCTTGTCTGTAACTGACAATACTATTCGCGATCGGATGCATCTACTGGTTTATTGTAATAATGGCTGTGTTCATCCTTAGTTGTAACGTGGGTTACACTGCTGAGCATTATTCATTTTCATGCGTATACAAAACGAATTCACCAACTCTCGTTTCGGTAATGCTGGATGTGAACGTTTTTTGTTAAATATTGAGCTGCGGTAATTAGAATGGAAATAGACCCCGAAATCATTAATCGGAAGAAAACTCCGTGCCAGTGCAAATGCAAATAGTCACAGTAGAAGGCCGTGTCAGCTGACCGGTGGCCTGGGACGCGCGGCGACCGCAGATCAGGTAAACCGACGTCTCCCGGCCTGCGCCGGCCTCCGGGGAGCGTCACATTTCACGATGCGGCACGTGTGCATGCCCAAGGGGTAGACGAGTTTCCTATCACACGTACGAAACCGATCACCTGCAAAAATCAGTGCGCCTGCGACACGTGTATGTCAAATACAGCGCAGTGTTCAATTCCACCTCCATAGCGCTCGCTCTACAGCACGTGGCGTCTGTGTACTCGCGTCAAGGCTAACGACTTCTCAGCGGTCTCTCTATGCTGAACCGCTTTATTGAATAGATTCTATAAATATTTAGCTAATGATGCTAATACTATCATGTGAGCATATACAGGGCGGTCCATTGATCGTGACTGAGCCAAATATCTCACGAAATAAGCGTCAAACGAAAAAACTACAAAGAACGAAACTTGTCTAGTTTGAAGGGAGAAACCAAATGGCGCTATGGTTGACCCGCTTGATGGCGCTGACATAGGTCAAACGGATATCAACTGCGTTTTTTAAAATGGGAACCCCATTTTTTTATTACATATTCGTCTAACGTAAAGAAATACGAATATTTTAGTTGGGCCACGTTTTTCGCTTTGTGCTAGATGCCGCTGTAATAGTCACAAACATATGGCTCACAATTTTAGACGAACAGTTGGTAACAGGTAGGTTTTTAAATTATAATACATAACGTAGGTACGTTTGAACATTTTATTTCGGTTGTTCCAATGTGATACATGTACATTTGTGAAATTATCATTTCTGAGAACGCATTCAGTTACAGCGTGATAACTTGTAAATACCACATTAATACAATAAATGCTCAAAATTATGTCCGTCAACCTCAATGCATTTGGCAATACGTGTAACGACATTCCTCTCAACAGCGAGTAGTTCGCCTTCCGTAATGTTCGCACATGCATTGACAACGCGCTGACGCATGTCAGGCGTTGTCGGTGGATCACGATACCAAATATCCTTCCACTTTCCCCACAGAAAGAAATCCGGCGACGTCAGATCCGGTGAACGTGCGGGCCTTGGTATGGTGCTTCGACGAACAATCCACCTGTCATGAAATAAGCTATTCAGTACCGCTTCAACCGCACGCGAGGTATGTGCCGGATATCCATCATGCTGGAAGTACATCGCCATCCTGTCATGCAGTGAAACATCTTGTAGTAACATCGGCAGAACATTACGTAGGAAATCAGCATACATCACACCATTTAGATTGCCATTGACACGATAGGGGCCAATTATCCTTCCTCCCACAATGCCACACCATACATTAACCCGCCAAGGTCGCTGATGTTCCACTTGTCGCAGCCATCGTGGATTTTACGTTGCCCAATAGTGCAAATTATACGCGGTTTACGTTACCGCCGTTGGTGAATGACGCTTCGTCCCTAAATAGAACGTAATGTCTCTTGTGCCCAGTGGCAGAACTCTACGCGACGTTCAAAGTCGTTGCCATGCAGTTCCTGGTGGATAGAAATATGGCACGAGTGCAATCGATGTTGATGTAGCATTCTCAACACCGACGTTTTTGAGATTCCCGATTCTCGCGCAGTTTGTATGCTACTGATCTGCGGATAAGCCGCGACAGCAGCTAACACACCTACTTGGGCATCATCATTTGTTGCAGGTCGTGACTGACGTTTCACATGTGGCTTAACACTTCCTGTTTCCTTAAATAACGCAACTATCCGGCAAACGCTCCGGACACTTGAAAGATGTCGTCCAGGATACCGAGCAGCATACATAGCACACGCCCGTTGGGCATTTTGATCACAATAGCTATACATCAACACGATATCGACTTTTCCGCAATTGGTGAACGGTCTATTTTAACACAGGTGATGTATCACGAAGCAAATACCGTCCGCACTGGCGGAAAGTTGCGTGATACCACGTACTTATACGTTTGTGACTATTACAGCGCAATCTATCACAAAACGATAAAAGTGGTCCAACTAAAACATTCATATTTCTTTACGTACTAGACAAATATGTAATAAAAAATGGGAGTTCGTATTTTTAAAAACGCAGTTGATATCCGTTTGACCTATGGCAGCGCCATCTAGCGGGCGAACCTTAGCGCCCTCTGGTTTCCCCCCTTCAAGCTAGACTAGTTTCGTTCTTTGTAGTTTTTTCGTTTGATGCTTATTTCGTGACATATTTGGCCCGGTCACTATCAGTGGACTACCCGGCATACTTGTTAGACATGTCGATTTTAATTTCAAATTAGTGGTTGAGATATACCCCGTTATTGTTACACGCTTTACTTCAGAGAAATCAGTGTCGCACTTATCAAAAATCACGAAATAGCTCTCAAATAGTTTCTTTATAAATTAAACCATACACTGGTGAGCCAAAACATTATAACCACCTGCTTAATAGCTTGTCTGTCCGTCTTTGGAACAAAATACATCACTGATTCTATGTATCAATATCCGACAGTGTGTTGGTGGGTTTGTGGAGTTATGTGACATTAGATGTCTACGCACAGATCACATAATTCGCGTAAATAACGGGTCGCCAATGCGATGATGGCACCCGGTAGCTTCCCAGGTGGGATCCATAGGATTTACATCTGGCGAATTTGGTCGCCGAGACATCAGCGTGAGTTCACTGTAATGCTCCTCAAACCACTGTAGCACGTTCGGGTTCCAAGACACAGTCAGCTCTATTGCTGAAAGACGATATCGCCGTAGAGGGAAGTCCTCAAGCATGAAGGGATGCAGGTGGTTCGCTGCTGTCAGCGTGTCATCGATTACTGCCACAGGTCCCATGCAAGCGCAGGAGAATGTCTCCCATACCATGATACTGCGCCCACCAGCCTCGGTTCTTGGCGCGCTGCACGTTTAGAGCTGCCGTTCACCTCGATGGCGACGTCTGTGGAGACTACCATAGACCTGGTGCAGCAAAAGTGTGATTCACCCGGAGAGCCGACACATTTCCATTGACTGACGGTCTAATCCCGATTGTCCCGTCCCCACTGCAGTCGTACTTGACTATGTCCTTGGGTCAACATGCGAACACGTAGGGGGGTCTGCTGCGGAGTTCCATGTTCAACGTTATACGATGAACGGTGTGGTCTGAAACACTTGTGCGGTCGCAGGTTCGAATCCTGCCTCGGGCATGGATGTGTGTGATGTCCTTAGGTTAGTTAGGTTTAAGTAGTTCTTAGGGGACTGATGACCACAGCAGTTCAGTCCCATAGTGCTCAGAGCCATTTGAACCATTTTGAACACTTGTGCATGCACCAGCATTGTGCTCTTTAGGCAGAGAGGCCACAGATCACCATCTACCCTACTTTGCAGAGCAGACAAGCCTCCCAACCCTACGTTCTGCGAAGAGTCGTGGATGTCCAAACTTCTGGAGCCTAGTCGGAATTTCACCCTCTTCCTACCTCTTTCCATAGATGCTCACGACAGTAGTATATGAAAATTCGACCAGCTTCGCCGTTTTCGAGATGCTCATTCACGGGATCTGCATAATAATACTCGCCCTTTGGTAAAGTTGTTTTCTCAATGGATTTCCCGATTTGTAGCCCTATCAAAAAATGGTTCAAATGGCTCTCAGCACTACGGGACTTAACATCTGAGGTCATCAGTCCCCTAGACTTAGAACTACTTAAACCTAACTAACCTAAGGACATCACACACATCCATGCCTGAGGCAGAATTCGAACCTGCGACCATAGCAGAGGCGAGTATCCGGACTGAAGCGCCTACAACTGCGCGGCCACAGCGGCCGGCTAGCTCATGTCTTTGATATAGTGATCCCCCGTCCGTGTCTGCTATGTTTACATACTTTTGGTACAGCTTCAAGCCCCCGCAGCGCCTCCAGGTGGCATCCAACGTCGTGGTGGGCAGTGGTCATAATATTTTGACTGAGCAGTGTTTATCGGCACGGTGACACAACTGAGCAGGTATGGTAAAAACTTCCTCCTGTGAATACCCCAGAAAAGAGAGAAATATCACACTTTTCCAGCATGAGCACACCATCTAGTGACCAAATTTGAACTACAATCTCCACTGAGGGATGATCAGACAAGTGAAAATGGGAAGAACATTGAAAGGACTGAAAGAGGAATAACGAGAAAGCACAGCCACAAAATCAGAGGCATCGCCCTAATGACGTCTTATGGTCTTTGACTCAAGTATTAATTATTATCTGAACTCTTTATTCTAGCTTTATATTAGTGTGGTATCAAGGTGCTACATAGATCTATTTGTCCCATGATCCAAGGTTTACATTTTTATAGCAAGTTACCCAGTACAGTTCTAACAATTCTTCCCTGTAAATGTGTGAGTGATGGTTTGGTCAATGAAAAGCGCACAGTGTTTCTCGAAGTGACTGGAAAGCGAGAGGAAAAGTGTCAGGGTGAAAGAAAAAACTACTGCCACCCTATTAAGAATCCTAGAACGGTGCGGAAAAGTGACGATAATTATCTTACAGTCAGTACCGGTAACACTCGTAACTGCTCAAACGGTTCAAATGGCACTAAGCACTATGGGACTTAACATCTGAGGTCATCAGTCCCCTAGACTTAGAACAACTTAAACCTAACTAACCTAAGGACATCACACACATCCATGCCCGAGGCAGGATTCGACCCTGCGACCGTAGCGGTCGAGCTGTTCCAGACTGAAGCAACTAGAACAGCTCGGCCAGAGTGGCCGGCCTCGTAACTGCATCCGCGCATTACGCAATGGAGGAAGTCCGTATTATTTTTGTTGTTTGGGTAACAAGCTCTTTGGCTGGCAAGATGCTTGCCGCTGTTCTTTTCATTTCAGAATAACTAATGCAACTCAATGTAATGAAGCTAAACGTTGTGAGCATCTGCTTCGTAGCGTTTTGTTACACCTCTGGAATACAAAACAACAGCGATTCTGCGTAGCAAGCATTCGGCAAGTCCTTTGCAGTTGTCTGCAGGCATCTGGCACCGGCCGTCTACGCGCAGGTTACGGGATTCCTGTTAATTTAGTCGCCGGTGGTTTGTGGGTTCAGACTGGAGGCCAATGGTGCCCCAGTTTAGTTGTATCGGCTTCAGATCGTGTGAATTCTGTGGCCAAGGAACCAACTTAAGTTCATCACCATTTTCTTCAAACCACTGTAGCACAGATAATTATACTGCTGAAAGATGCCATCATTATCGCTGAAGACAGCAGAGGTGCAGCTGATCCGCAGCAATGCTCACGCAGTCCTCAGTCATAATGTTGCCTTCGGTTGTATGTATTGGATTGTATGTTAACCGGGGACGCAGAAACGACGGAGAGGCTCCGTCCCCGCCGCAGCCGCAGTGGTCCACAACCCCACGACGACTACTGCAGTCCACTTCATCCCACCGCCGTCCCACACCGAACCACTCTTTCAGGGTTACTGTGCGGTTCGGCCCCCGGTGGACCCCCCCCCCCCCCCCCTCCAGGGAACATCTCACACCAGACGAGTGTAACCCCTATGTTTGCGTGGTAGCGTAATGGTGGGTGTACGCGTACGTGGAAAACTTGTTTGCGCGGCAATCGCCGACATAGTGTAACTGAGGCGGAATAAGGGGAACCAGCCCGCATTCGCCAAGGCAGATGGAAAACCGCCTAAAAACCATCCACAGACTGGCCGACCCACCGGACCTCGACACAAATCCGCCGGGCGGATTACTATCACAGATTCCACGGAATGCGAAATGATTGTCTTCCCATAGCATAATACTACCCTCACTGACCTGTATCTTTGACTCAGTTGGTGGTGGTGGTGGTGGTGGTGGTGGTGCTAAGTTCCTATGGGAACAAACTGCTGAGATCATCGGTCCCTAGGCTTACACACTACGCTAAGGACAACACACACACCCATGCCCGAGGGAGGACTCGAACCTCCGTCGGGCGGGTGCCGCGCGAACCGTAGCAAGGTGCCGTAGACTGCGCGACTCCCCTGGCGCGGGTTCTCAGTTCATGTTTCGAGCAGTCGTTCGCCTCGATAACGGCGTATCCGCAGAAAACCAGCGTCATGACAAGTCTGATGTGCAGGGTGCTTGATGTCGCACTAGGCTATGCACAAGCCAAAGGCCTTGCAGCAGTGGTGATAGCGGTTCCCGTCATATCACTGAAGTTAAGCTCTGTCGGGCTTGACTGACATTTGGATGGGTCACCGTCCTTTCTGCCGAGTGCTGTTGATAAGATGGGTGAGGCCAATTGAGGAGCTACTTGACTGAGAAGTAGCGGCTCCGGTCACGAAAACTGAGAGCGGTGTGCTGACCACATGTCCCTCCACATCCGCGTCCAGTGCCTCCCATCGGCTGAGGATGACACGGCGGTTGGTCGGTACCGTCGGTCCTCCCGAGACCTGTTCGGGCGGAATTATTAGACTGCATACAGGGTGCCGCAGTTAGAAGTAGCCCACCTCGTCTTTGAATGTCGACTTCTGAAATGCAGTAAACAGCTACAACAATGGACAGTTCTATGCAATAATCGATTGTTAGCATTTCAGTTTATTTCATCAGTGAAGCTAGACGTTTCTCTTTGCGGTATGGAAAATGACTTTTTCGATAGATGAAAGAACTGAAAATGTGGAAGCATATGTGAAAACAAGTTCGATTAAGGAAACTCGCGAAATTTTCGGGGTCAAGTATCCGGATAGAAGACTACAGCAAAGAGAGCAATGCAAAGTCGTATAAAATTAGCACACCTACGGATCTGCGTAAAATATAAAACGACAAAGAAATCGTTCAGTTCGCACAACAGAAGTTATTGTAGACGTTCGCCGAAGAATTATTCAGAGTCCAGAGATGTCTACACGTAAACTGACCCAACAGGCGCACGTAAGCAGGAGTAGTTTCATCCGACACTGAAAAGTCTTATTTTGAAGCCATATCGTGTAACGGTTGTGCAGCAATTACGGAAGGATGACTGTCAGAAACATATAGATTACTGCACTTGGCTTTTGAATAACGTCAACAATGATTTGTTAGACCCTTTCCATTATGTCATGAGTAACGAAGCATGGTTTCATTTGAATTCACTTATGCAGGTAAGTGGAATTCATTATTACTGTGTCGTAGACTTAAGATTTTCACTCTCTCCGTCGCCAACAGGCGAAAGTATCGCAGGGTATTCAGCGGGAGTTTTGTACATCTTGACTAGGGTCTCTTGCCACAAATTGTCATCCCAGAATCAGCCTGTATACATTTTTTAACTATTATGTGAGTATGTGTAATTTTTTCATCCCAAGGATTCTTTTTCATACATATTGCAGCTATAATCCAGAACCGCATAGGCAGACCCTCCATTTATGAAGAAGAAAAATAATTAATAATATGTATATATTTTGAAGAAAATGAAAAACTTTTTAACGCGAAAAGGTTTGTTTTCACCGGCTATTCTGACAAGAGTACCGTCTCAGCTACATTATGCCACACGCTCCGAGGCAGATGCTGAGGTGGCAGAAACGACAGCCAATGTGTAGATGTCTCTTTCTTTCATTTGAAAGTTTGTCGTTTGTGTATGTGTGTGTATGTGGGTGGGGGGGGGGTTTATGTGTGTGTGTGTGTGTGTGTGTGTGTGTGTGTGTGTGTGTGTGTGTGTGTGTGTGTGGGTGGGTGGGTGGGTGGGTGGGTGGGTGGGTGTGTGTGTGAGACACTTGGTTGGTGATAGCGGCAGTGTCTTCCCAGCTTGGAAAGTTGTAAGTCGTTTATTAATGAGTATACTAGGGGAGGTACTACTCAACAACGATATTGTACTATTCAATCACGATATTACTACACTGTCAATGTTATAGGTTAGTTGTGCATACACAGTCAACCCTAGCTACACGCTGACTCGTGATAAGACAACCAAATCGCCGTCACTCCCAGCTGCAATAACCGCGCGGGATTAGCCGGTCGGTCTACGGCGCAGGAGTCGTGGACTGTGCGGCTGATAGCGGCGGAGGTTCGAGTTCTCCCTCGGGCATGTGTGTGTGTGTTTGTCCTGAGGATAATTTAGGTTAACTCGTGTGTAAGCTTAGGGACTGATGACCTTAACAGTTAAGTCCCATAAGATTCACACACATTTGATCACCAGCTGTAATAACTAATAGCCTCACAGCAACCTTGCACAATTACAACGTATACTTCGTGCGTATATGTTTTACGTGTGTCTGTGGCACACAGTAACAGTTTTTAAAAAATAATACAATGCAGCCTGCAGACATTGATTTATAATTTCAGCTAGCACCATAGGGTGTACATATACACATAATTCATTACCTCCATCAGGTATTGACTATGTACCACAGATATTGCGTACACACGACTAACATTCATCACAATTCTTTGCAATAAAAACTTATGAGCTTATCAGTAGTATTATAATGGATAGTTGAAAAGCAATACCTCCGAATTTTTTATGTGACAACTCTTAAGGCTTGTAAAATGAAACAAACCCTGTTAACCTTCTACATCTTTATTCTTCATTTCTACATATTTATTCCTCAATACAGAGAGAGACCTGTTTGTTGATACAGCCTCTGAACAATGTGTGACTTTGTTGATGGACGCATATCCTCACCTCTGCTCGCAGCGCTTCATCATTATCAAGGCGAAGTTCTCGGAGTGGTTCTTTATGTTTTGGAAACAGATGAAAATCGATTGGGGCCAAGGATGGACCTTATGGACAATGATCGATGACAGTCATCCCTAGGAATCAGGTTGTTGCAGATGTCGTAGCACTGCTGTCTGGAGTGGCGTTGTCATGCTGAAGGAGAGGATGCCCCATGTGTGAAAGGACTCATCAATTTGATTACAGCAAGCTGTTTCTCATGCACTGACATAGTTACCTTACACACAGCGTCCAATTTGGAGCCCTCTAGAGGCAGGTGGCTGCAAATATGTAGACATCAAGAATAAATGGTTCATATGGCTCTGAGCACTATGGGACTTAACATCTGAGGTCATCAGTCCCCTATACTTAGAACTAGTTAAACGTAACTAACCTAAGGACATCACACACATCCATGCCTGAGGCAGGATTCGAACCTGCGACCGTAGCAGTATCGCGGTTCCGGACTGAAGCGCCTAGAACCGCTCGTCCACAACGGCCGGTGATGAATTAATATTTAGAATGTTAATAACGTTTGTTTCCTTCAAAAAGTCTTAAGAGTTTTCATAAAAAGTTCTGAGGCATTACCTTTTAGCATGCCCTAGTAATTAATACATTCTTGATTGTCATTCTTTTTCAGAAATTCAAGATGACGGGCTGTTTGCAATGTTTATTCACCTTAGACACGTTGAATTTGTAAAGGAGGATGTGGGTGGTGATTTGAATTTACAGGACACGTTAGGGAGATGGATGGAGGGTTTACATCCACTTAAATGTAGCCAATGTAGTCTGTTGAGACACAGTGCTCTATGCATCCAGTCACCTCCAGTCTTCTGTTCGATGTGTTGGGCATTTTGCCAGTGAATTTAGTGAGTGTGCATGGCTAGCACTATGATGTCACAAACAAAAGCAATGTAAGTGCCTACATTTTGCGTCAATTCATGGTCTAAGAATGCAACCCTTATTCTGATCTTTGATGTTCTATATGGTTTATCGCTATCAGAATGTGGATAACTTTATAAATAGCAGTTTTCTCTGCGTATATTACACAGCACAGGACTGTCATGGTTATGAAATATAACGTTAAGATTATTACACACCTTTCTGCAGATGAACTCCGTCACATGTCTCAAAAGTACCTGCAATATATTTATCTTAATGTTTTTTTTTTCTTTTCTCCAGTAGTACTACACGCAGTCCCTTCATCCACATTCACCTGCTAAATGTGTTTGAAATGGCTCAAATGGCTCTGAGCACTATGTGACTTAACTTCTGAGGTCATCAGTCGCCTAGAACTTAGAACTAATTAAACTTAACTAACCCAGGGACATCACACACATCCATGCCCGAGGCAAGGCTCGAACCTGCGACAGTAGCGGTCGCTCGGTTCCAGACTGTAACACCTAGAACCGCACGTCCACACCGGCCGGCAAATGTGTTTGAAATTTGAAATTTGAGGTACGATCCTATGGGACCAAACTGCTGAGGGCAACGGTCCCTCAGCTTACACAGTACTTAATCTAACTTTAACTAACTTACGCTAAAAACAACACATACACCCATGTCCGAGGGAGAACTCGAACCTCCGAGGGGGGGGGGGGGGGGGCCGCACCAACCGTGAAAAGGCGCCTAAGACCTCGTGCCTACACCAGGGGGCGCTAAATGTGTGTGTACGCAAGACTCGTCATCACAAGTGTAATATCCAGCCTACTTCCACTTCATTAAGTATCTGTGGCGTACTGATTTAAAAAATTTAATTAGTTGTAAAATGTACTGTAATCAGAAAATTATTAATGAACCATTAGTTATTATTGTTGTACCTCAGTTATCATTATTGTCCGGCCCCGGTAGCTGAGTGGTGCCGCCACGGTAGCTCAGCGTGTCCGGTCAGAGGGTTACCTACCCTCTGTAATAAAGAAAAAACTGAGTGGACGGATCAACGAACAACCTGAACGGGTGTAATCGGACGACCGCCCCGAACAAATTCAACGAACAATAACGAACAAAATGAGATTATTAAAAAAAAAAAAGTGGTCAGCGCGACGGAATGTCAATCCTAAGGGCCCGGGTTCGATTCCCTGGTGCGTCGGAGATTTTCTCCGCTCAGGGACTGGGTGTTGTGTTGTCCTGATCATCATCATTTCATCCACATCGACGCGCAAGTCACCGAAGTGGGGTCAAATCGAAAGACTTTCACCCGGCGAACTGTCTACCCGACGGGAGGCCCTAATCACACGACATATATATTTTATTTATAGTTATTATTTTATGAACGCTCCCCCTCGCCCCCCCCCCACCCCCCATGAACCAGGCTTGCGTGCCTCAGCAATACAGATAGCCGTACCGTATGTGCAACCACAACGGAGGGGTATCAGTTGAGAGTCCAGACAAACGTGTGGTTCCTGAAGAGGGGCAGCAGCCTTTTCAGTAGTTGCAGGGGCAACAGTCTGGATGATTGACTGATCTGGCCTTGTAACACTAACCAAAACGGCCTTGCTGTGATGGTACTGCGAACGGCTGAAAGCAAGGGGAAACTACTGCCGTAATTTTACCCGATTGCATTCAACTTTACTGTATGGTTAAATGATGATGACGTCCTCTTGGGTAAAACTATTCCGGAGGTAAAATAGTCCCCCATTTCGATCTCCGGGTGGGGACTACTCAAGAGGACGTCGTTATCAGGAGAAAGAAAACTGACATTCGGAGCGTGGAATGTCAGATCCCTTAATCGGGCAGGTAGGTTAGAAAATTTAAAAAGGGAAATGGATAGGTTAAAGTTAGATATAGTGGGAATTAGTGAAGTTCGGTGGCAGGAGGAACAAGACTTTTGGTCAGGTGAATACAGGGCTATAAATACAAAATGAAATAGGGGTAATGCAGGAGTGGGTTTAATAATGAATTAAAAAAATAGGAGTGCGGGTAAGCTACTACAAACAGCATAGTGAACGCATTATTGTGGCCAAGATAGACACGAAGCCCACGCCTACTGAAGTAGTAAAAGTTGATATGCCAACTAGCTCTGCAGATAACGAAGAAATTTATGAAATGTGTGATGAGATAAAAGAAATTATTCAGATAGTGAAGGGAGACGAAAACTTAATAGTCATGTGTGACTGGAATTCGGTAGTAGGAAAAGGAAGAGAAGGAAACGTAGTAGGTGAATATGGATTGGGGGTATGAAATGAAAGAGGAAGCCGCCTGGTAGAAATTTGCACAGAGCATAACTTAATCATAGCTAACACTTGGTTCAAGAAACATGAAAGAAGGTTGTATACATGGAAGAAGCCTGGAGATACTAGAAAGTATCATATAGATTATATAATGGTAAGGCAGAGATTTAGGAACCAGGTTTTAAATTGTAAGACATTTCCAGGGGCAGATGTGGACTCTGACCACAATCTATTGGTTATGAACTGTAGATTAAACCTGAAGAAACTGCAAAAAGGTGGGAATTTAAGGAGGTGAGACCTGGATGAACTGAAAGAACCAGAGGTTGTACAGAGTTTCAGGGAGAGCATAAGGGAACAACTGACAGGAATGGGGGAAAGAAATACAGTAGATGAAGAATGGGTAACTTTGAGGGATGAAGTAGTGAAGGCAGCAGAGTATCAAGTAGGTTAAAAGACGAGGGCTAGTAGAAATCCTTGGGTAACAGAAGGAATATTGGATTTAATTGACGAAAGGAGAAAATATAAAAATGCAGTACAAGAAGCAGGCAAAAAGGAATACAACCGTCTTAAAAATGAGATCGACAGGAAGTGCAAAATGGCTAAACAGGGTGGGTAGAGGACAAATGTAAGATAAATAATGCCTACAGGAAAATTAAAGAGACCTTGGAGAAAAGAGAACCGCTTGTATGAGTATCAAGAGCTCAGATCGAAACCCAGTTCTAAGCAAAGAAGGGAAAGCATTAAGGTGGAAGGAGTATATAGAGGGTCTATAAATGGTTCAAATGGCTCTGAGCACTATGCGACTCAACTGCTGTGGTCACCAGTCGCCTAGAACTTAGAACTAATTAAAGCTAACTAACCTAAGGACATCACAAACATCCACGCCCGAAGCAGGATTCGAACCTGCGACCGAAGCGGTCGCTCGATTCCAGAGGATCTATACAAGGGCGATGTACTTGAGGACAATATTATGGAAATGGAAGAGGATGTAGATGAAGATGAAATGGGACATATGATAGTGCGTGAAGAGTTTGACAGAATACTGAAAGACCCCAATCGAAACAAGGCCCCGCGAGTAGACAACATTCCATTAGAACTACTGACAGCCTTGGGAGAGCCAGTCCTCACGAAACTCTACCAACTGGTGAGCAACATGTATGAGACAGGCGAAATACCCTCATACTTCAAGAAGAATATAATAATTCCAATCCAAAGTAATCAGGTGTTGACAGATGTGAAACTTACCGAACTAACAGTTCACGGCTACAAAATACTAACGAGAATTCTTTACAGACGAATGGAAAAACTGGTAGAAGCCGACCTCGGGGAAGATCAGTTTGGATTCCGTAGATATATTGGAACACTTGAAGCAATACTGACCCTACGACTTATCTTAGAAGATAGATTAAGGAAAGGTAAACCTACGTTTCTAGCAATTGTAGACTTGGAGAAAGCTTTTGACAATGTTGACTGGAATACTCTCTTTCGAATTCTGAAGGTGTCAGGGATCAAATACAGGGAGCGAAAGGCTATTTAAAATTCATACAGAAACCACACGGCAGTTATAAGAGTCGAGGGACATGAAAGGGAAGCAGTAGTTGGGAAGGGAGTGAGACAGGGTTGTAGCCTCTCCCCGATGTTATTCAATCTATATATTGAGCAAGCAGTAAAAGAAAGAAAGAAAAATTCGAAGTGGGTATTAAAATCCATGGAGAATAAATAAAGACTTTGAGGTTCGCCGATGACATTGTAATTCTGTCAAAGACAGCAAAGGACTTGGAAGAGCAGTTGAACGGAATGGACAGTGTCTTGAAAGGAGGATACAAAATGAACATCAACAAAAGCAAAACGAGGATAATGGAATGTAGTCGAATTAAGTCGGGTGATGCTGAGGTAATTAGATTAGGAAATGAGACACTTAAAGTGGTAAAGGAGATTTTCTATTTGGAGAGCAAAATAACTGTTGATGGTCGACGTGGAGGGGATATAAAATTTAGACTGTCAATGGCAAGGAAAGCGTTTCTGAAGAAGAGAAATTTGTTAACATCGAGTATACATTTACGTGTCAGGAAGTCGTTTCTGAAAGTATTTGTATGGAGTGTCGCCATGTATGGAAGTGAAACATGGACGATAAATTGTTTGGATAAGAAGAGAATAGAAGCTTTCGAAATGTGGAGCTGCATATGAATGCTGAAGATTAGATGGGTAGATCACTTAACTAATGAGGAGGTATTGAATAGAATTGGGGAGGAGTTTGTGACACAACTTGACTAGAAGAAGGGATCGGTTGGTAGGACATATTCTGAGGCATCAAGGGATCACCAGTTTAGTATTGAAGGGCAGCGTGGAGGGTAAAACTCGTAGAGGGAGTCCAAGAGATGAATACGCTAAGCAGATTCAGAAGGATGTAGGTTGTAGTAGGTACTGGGAGATGAAGAAGCTTGCACAGGATAGAGTAGTGTGGAGAGCATCATCAAACCAGTCTCAGGACTGAAGACCACAACAACAACAATATTTTATGAACAGATCCTGACCCCTACAAATGGCTAGACTTATTGCTACAGCAGCCACAGAGATCTGTGTTAAGTGTTATTTGCTGGTGTTGCGATTTTTTGCCGTTAGTGTAGATACCTTGGCCACAGCGTCTACAGAAAACGTAAACAGACCGACCAGTACTTGCAGGCTATCAGCCATCATCAACCGGCACAGAAGCGCACTGTGTTTACAAACGTTGGTACATGGTTCAACAACAACATCAGACGCCGATAACCCACCCTATCAGCTGAGCCACCTACGCAATATCTTTAGGAACAACGCCTACAACTATCATCAAACAAAGGAAATTATGTCAAGTGACAATCACTATAAGATCGCCGACGCGGAGCAGGAAAATGAACTTGCTTTCTGTCATTCTGTGGCTCCGCGGCGGGTAAGGTAAGTCGCGTGCTAAAGGGACCCAAAATCAAACCGATTTTCATGCCGCTGTAAAATGATCTGCAAAATAGCATGTGTGTTGTCAGTCTTACGTCGGACAAAAAGTGCAGGAAGAAGCACGGGAGATTTTATCGCCTATGCTACACCGCAAAATCCACTTCAGCTGAGCATGACCTAGGAAACGGTTACCGAATCAAATTTCGCGAAACCTCTACGTGGCTCGTACTGACGGCTTTTGGGACAGTGTATTTAAAGACGCCATCGAAATAAACGTTACTGACGACACCCTTAACAGAGATGATTGCCTACAGCTCAGTGCGGCGTGGGATCCAGCGATCGCGCTGTTGAAGCGGGAGCATCGAACGCGGAGTCACCATGTTCCCTTACAGGGCAACATTTTGAGCGCCAGTGACGTCACAGCCAGCACCTAGCGTATACAAGTGCGTACCAGCAGCCCATCAGCAGTCATTCCTCTTGACAATGACCAAGGAGTACTTGGTGGAAAGTTTGTGACATTTTAATCACTATATGTGGCTGGAAGCCCTGGAATATTTGTTCAATGGTATCGCTGCAAGACTGCTTTGTTACAAGTATGATTGTGTTAGGTACTGGACACATTCTAATCCGGGGAAACAAAAAAAAAATGGTTCAAATGGCTCTGAGGACTATGGGACTTAACATCTTAGGTCATCAGTCCCCTAGAACTTAGACCTACTTAAACCTAACTAACTTAAGTACATCACACACATCCATGCCCGAGGCAGGATTCGAACCTGCGACCGTAGCAGTCCCGCGGTTACGGACTGCAGCGCCTAGAACCGCACGGCCACCGCGGCCGGCCGGGGAAACGAGTAAGCTGACATAGTTGCTAACTAAGTCCGCGATAGACACAGAGCGATCTAATATGACACTCCCTTGTGGACTGTTGCCTCGCTGTTGAGCCAAGGGGTCATGCATGTGTGAGTCGAAGAGAGGCTAGTGAGTGAAAACAAGCTGTCGCCATGAAAAGCAACTACACTCCTGGAAATGGAAAAAAGAACACATTGACACCGGTGTGTCAGACCCACCATACTTGCTCCGGACACTGCGAGAGGGCTGTACAAGCAATGATCACACGCACGGCACAGCGGACACACCAGGAACCGCGGTGTTGGCCGTCGAATGGCGCTAGCTGCGCAGCATTTGTGCACCGCCGCCGTCAGTGTCAGCCAGTTTGCCGTGGCATACGGAGCTCCATCGCAGTCTTTAACACTGGTAGCATGCCGCGACAGCGTGGACGTGAACCGTATGTGCAGTTGACGGACTTTGAGCGAGGGCGTATAGTGGGCATGCGGGAGGCCGGGTGGACGTACCGCCGAATTGCTCAACACGTGGGGCGTGAGGTCTCCACAGTACATCGATGTTGTCGCCAGTGGTCGGCGGAAGGTGCACGTGCCCGTCGACCTGGGACCGGACCGCAGCGACGCACGGATGCACGCCAAGACCGTAGGATCCTACGCAGTGCCGTAGGGGACCGCACCGCCACTTCCCAGCAAATTAGGGACACTGTTGCTCCTGGGGTATCGGCGAGGACCATTCGCAACCGTCTCCATGAAGCTGGGCTACGGTCCCGCACTCCGTTAGGCCGTCTTCCGCTCACGCCCCAACATCGTGCAGCCCGCCTCCAGTGGTGTCGCGACAGGCGTGAATGGAGGGACGAATGGAGACGTGTCGTCTTCAGCGATGAGAGTCGCTTCTGCCTTGGTGCCAATGATGGTCGTATGCGTGTTTGGCGCCGTGCAGGTGAGCGCCACAATCAGGACTGCATACGACCGAGGCACACAGGGCCAACACCCGGCATCATGGTGTGGGGAGCGATCTCCTACACTGGCCGTACACCACTGGTGATCGTCGAGGGGACACTAATAGTGCACGGTACATCGAAACCGTCATCGAACCCATCGTTCTACCATTCCTAGACCGGCAAGGGAACTTGCTGTTCCAACAGGACAATGCACGTCCGCACATGTATCCCGTGCCACCCAACGTGCTCTAGAAGGTGTAAGTCAACTACCCTGGCCAGCAAGATCTCCGGATCTGTCCCCCATTGAGCATGTTTGGGACTGGATGAAGCGTCGTCTCACGCGGTCTGCACGTCCAGCACGAACGCTGGTCCAACTGAGGCGCCAGGTGGAAATGGCATGGCAAGCCGTTCCACAGGACTACATCCAGCATCTCTACGATCGTCTCCATGGGAGAATAGTAGCCTGCATTGCTGCGAAAGGTGGATATACACAGTACTAGTGCCGACATTGTGCATGCTCTGTTGCCTGTGTCTATGTGCCTGTGGTTCTGTCAGTGTGATCATGTGATGTATCTGACCCCAGGAATGTGTCAATAAAGTTTCCCCTTCCTGGGACAATGAATTCACGGTGTTCTTATTTCAATTTCCAGGAGTGTATATGGGCGTGATGTACAGTATCATGTATGTCAGCAAAAACTGCTCAGTATTCTTACTCGCTTTTCCATTTTCACTTTTGCTCAAAGGGTAGCAAATTTTTAATAGAAAACCGCAGTAGAAATAAAGAAAAACAAGCAGTCCACATCTAGAACCGTGCCCATATCATCAAAGATCGTAGGTAGCTTTGTTCATAACTACCCCATCGTTCCTACTGACGACACCATAACCCCCTCTCCATGTATATGTGCAGTGGCTGGTTTCTCGGAAACTGTTGGCTTCCACAGATACAAACAAAATTTATTTACGTTTTGGTGTTCTGATGATTTCACCTGGTTCGCATTAGTTCATTTATCATAAATATGGACCTCTATCTATTTGGAAGGCGCAATCGTAGCTACATTTGAGTGTAACCCACTTAGTACACTGGACGTCGACGAAATCTGTATTCTGTAGATTTTGTCTTTCTGCTGTAAGGCCCACTACGAGTATCTGAGCGCTCGAAAAATGAGGACGAAAGACGGAGATGTCTGGCAGCTGTCACGCATTCTGCAGTGGTTGTGGAGTTCAATAGTCGCTGACGATTGAGGCTATTGAGAATTTTCAGTTTGTCAAGTGATTTTCAGTTGAACTGCGAAACACAAAATTGAATTACGTGTCCGCCCTTCGTAAAGCGGCGACAATGTCTGCTACCAAGCCTATATAGCACCCGTCAAATACTTTTGTTAATTATTTTCTCAGTCGCATTTTTTAAATTTTTCAGTCAATGGCAACTGAGAGGCCAGTAACAGCGCTGCCCTAACGAGAAAAGAGAATGGCACATTAGGTTTTGTGTACCTTGCTCTTTGTCCTTTCTGTTAACCGGAGCGCAGTACGGCTAAATTAGCGCCGCGTTAATTCTTTTCCAAAACTCGCTGCGCTGCCGGAATGTAGGCCACAGGCCAGCGCAGCAAGTTCGTTCCGATCTCACGGTCGGCGCGCCGCCGCTGGCGATAAGGCACGTTTATGTGTCTTTTATGAGTACAGTGTCCATTCAGACACTGCAGTTGCTCATTTATTCGAAGGCGGTACACCGTCCGCCACTCCAAAATATTAACTATGCAATCGATAAACCGATACAACACTTGCTTTAAAGCTGCTTTGCACGTGGCCTTTCTAACAGCGACAGTTAAAGGATATAATGGATCGCACATTGCAACCCCAGGTTTTGATTGACACAGCACATTTTTCGTGCAGCACCAGTAATTTTAGCAGACAGAAAAGGTAAGACTCAGGTTTCGGTATTTTACACACATTGGTTATACGTTAATACGAATATTAACGAAGTGTGTACATTCTAAAGTTGGTATATACTAAAGTTACAGATTCTGTATTACACTCCTGTCGTAATTTACTGTGCAGAACTTATACAAGTAGGTGTAATAATTTTCACTGCCCCAACTACGCAACCGACGTAATTAATGTTGTATGTGCCGGCCGGGGTGCCCGAGCGGTTCTAGGCGCTACAGTCTGGAACCGCGCGATCGCTACGGTCGCAGGTTCGAATCCTGCCACGGGCATGGATGTGTGTGATGTCCTTAGGTTAGTTCGGTTTAAGTAGTTCTAAGTTCTAGGGGACTGATGACCTTAGAAGTTAAGTCCCATAGTGCTCAGAGCCATTTGAGCCAATGTTGTATGTTTTCTGTACATTTTTGCCTAATTATTCTACTATGACATGTTGAAAAGCTACACCTCCGAATTTTTATGCGAAAATTCTTACAGCTTTTTAAATAAAACAATTGTAATCAAGATTCTACTTCTTTATTCTTTATGTCTATACATTTGCAGCCCTTTGCTCCGATCTAAAGCGTGTAACATCTACAGCTACATCTACGTGATTACTCTGCTATTCACAGTAAAGTGCCTGGCAGAGGGTTCAATGAACCACCTTCAAGCTGTCTCTCTACCGTTCCACTCTCGAACGGCACGCGGGAAAAACGAGTACTTAAATTTTTCTGTGAGAGCCCTTATTTCTCTTATTTTGTCATGATGATCACTTCTCCCTATGTAGGCAGGTGCCAACGGAATGTTTTCGCAATCGAAGGGTAAAACTAGTGAGTGAAATTTCATGAGAAGATCCCGTCGCAACGAAAAACGCCTATGTTCTAATGATTGCCATTCCAAATCACGTATCATGTCTGTGACACTATCTCCCCTATTTCGTGATAATACAAAACGACCTGTCCTTCTTTGTACTTTTTCGATGTCGTCCGTCAGTCCCACCTGATTCGGATCCCACACCGCACAGCACTACTCCAGAATAGGGCGGACAAGCGTGGTCTAAGCAGTCTCTTTAGTAGACCTGTTGCACCTTCTAAGTGTTATGCCAATGAATAGCAGTCTTTGGTTTGTTCTACCCACAGTATTATCTAAGTATTTAGGCGAATTTACAGCCTTCAGAGTTGTGTGACTTATCGCGTAATAGAAATTTAGCTGATTTCTTTCAGTACTCATGTGAATAACTTCACACTTTTCTTTATTCAGGATCAATTGTCACTTTTCGCACCATATTTAAATCATTTTGCAAGTCGTTTTGATCACCTGATGACTTAACAAGATGGTAAATGACGGCATCATCTGCAAACAATCTAAGACGGCTACTCAGATTGTCTCGTAAGTCGTTAATATAGACCAGGAACAATAGAGGGCCTACAACACTTCCTTGGGGAACGTGGGATATTACTTCTGTTTTACTCGATGCCGGTATGTAACGTCACTACGTAGGTGCGTGAGAAACAGCGTGCTCTAATCGAGTTTGGAATTCGAAGAGTTCGTCCACACATGGATCACCTACTCCTTCAGCGTGACAATGGCAGATCACACACCAATGCTGCGACATCTGCAACAATTCAGCGCATCTGCTTCACTGTTGCCGCGCGGGATTAGCCGAGCGGTCTCAGCCGCTGCAGTCATGGACTGTGCGGCTGATCCCGGCGGAGGTTCGAGTCCTCCCTCGGACATGGTTGTGTGTGTGTTTGTCCTTAGGATAATTTAGGTTAAGTAGTGTGTAAGCTTAGGGACTGATGACCTTAGCAGTTAAGTCCCATAAGATTTCACACACATTTGAACATTTTTGAGCTTCACTGTCATCAATCATCCTACATACGCCGCGATTTGGTCCAAGCCGATTTTCATCTGTTTCCAAATATTAAAAAACACTTTCGAGGAGTTCTCTTTGATACTGATGAAGCGATGCAAGCGCAAATGAGGTTGCTACTCCATCAACAAAATCAAAACATTCGTAGACACGTAGACACGAAGAATGAAGATACAGAATGTTAATAACATTTGTTTTATTTAAAAAGCCTTCAGATTTGTCATTTGCATTACTTTTCAGCACGTTGTCGTAACCAAACATTAAGCAAAGTGACAGGACACTTACTGCATCTATTATTTGTGTTTGAGATGTTGAATATATTGGATCTGGACTGGGTTTGAACTCGGATCTTCCCTTTCAAAGGATTTGATCCATAAGTGACAGTAAAAACCCATTAATTCGTTGTTTACTCAAGATTCCTAACTCCTCAAAGTCGCCACGTAATTCGCGCGTTTGGGCTCGAATCCAGGTCCGACACAAAAATGTTCATTATTTCATTTCAAGCTGTAGCATCTATATATCTAACCCCTGGTGGAAAATAATTTTGACGTTTAACGTCTCCTCATTCATTGTCAACAATAACAATATGTGACGATTTTGAATCCCAGTGAGACACAGACCTTTAAGTCACGTCATTTTACATGCCACTCTCAGCTAGTTGTGGAAAAGAATTTGAAAGTTAACGTCTCATCGTGTGTAGTCAATGACGATATTTTTGGCGTTCGATTCGCTGTCAGCACTGAATTCTTCGGCACGTTATTTCTATTTTAATCATGCGCAAATCCCGCCCACTATGTTACACGCTACAAATCGAAGCCGTCTAGTGGCAGAGGACAACAAATACATGAAGAATGAGACGTAAACTGTTAATAAAGTTTGCTTTATTTAAAAAGCTTCAAAAAGTTATCACATAAAACATTAGGAGGCATTACTTTTCAGTAAAAATGGTTCAAATGGCTCTGAGCACTATGGGACTCAACTGCTGTGGTCATAAGTCCCCTAGAACTTAGAACTACTTAAACCTAACTAACCTAAGGACAGCACACAACACCCAGCCATCACGAGGCAGAGAAAATCCCTGACCCCGCCGGGAATCAAACCCGGGAACCCGGGCGTGGGAAGCGAGAACGCTACCGCACGACCACGAGGTGCGGGCTGCTTTTCAGTATTCCCTTGTATAGAGATGCATATTGGTTATTACAACATAATGATTTATTCCGTATTTATAATTCTTTTGAGTGTCCTGGTCAGCATTGCATTTGGTCCATATGTTAATACGAGAGGTAGTCATACAATTTGTTGTGCCAGATAAAATAACACTCGTCGACACAATGGTGCATTCTTAGATTTAATTCTGGTCGAGGAAGACTGGATACTAAACACACACAAAATATTAGATTACTTTATTGTAACTTGAACAAGATGAAATACATAACTTTAAAACAATCCATGTCCATAAGAATATCATGTAGTTATTACTGTAACTGAGCACCAACTTATCATTTGATACAATACAAGATAATAGTTTTTTCTCTCAAAATGCAACTGACTATAAATTTTGCTGCATGCTTCAGTCTAATAGAAGTCCCGCACTGCTGGCTCGGTAGCGAGGCCATGCAGTCGTCTTCGGCAATGACTGCAGACTAGTCTGAGCAGCACACCGTACTGACGTTAGCAAGCATGCTGCAGGGGTTACGTATGGAACTCTTCAGGCTGTGTCTACGCCGACGTCTCTCATTGGTCGTTGCTTCTGGCAGCGACAATGCTTACTTGTGATTCCGTTGCGAGGTACCAACTTTGCCACAGGACCCCATTCTTCGGATGACATCACAAAATTATAATTATCTCCTCGAAACATTCAAGCTGTGAACATCAAATATGGTGATGATGATGTTAGTCCTTCTCTACATACCCATCCTTCAACGTGACTTCTTTCTCACGGATGGGTGCGTTGGCGGAGACATTGAGTGTAGAAACATGCAATTTGTCTGTTCAAGCAACAACTCACCTTGAAATTCACCTCGTTATCATTCTGTAAATTTCTGTCTCGTAATGGTTTCTTCGTCTGAAGACACAGGAAGAAGTCGCTGGGTACCATGTCAGGAGAACAAGGGCGTGGGGCAAGCTCTGATAGTTCAAAGAAGCCGTTTGTCGAGTGTTGTGAACCAAAAAGACACTCTTCAACACTTTCTCAACGGCTCATCTTCACAGCCTGCCACATCCCCGTCACGATATTTTGTTAGTATGCTACTCTGATGGCTTATAATCTACAAAGACCAAAAAAAGGTTTGGCATCACCTCGCTTCTGAGAGTTCCGGAACCCATACAGCAAATTGGAATAGAGATCAATATAAACATCACTTCCACCCTTTTTATTGCTCATGAAAACCACACACCGCATGTTGTGCCACCATACAGCGAGACCTTCAGAGGTGGTCGTCCAGATTGCTATACACACATGTACCTATAATACCCAGCAGCACGTCCTCTTGCATTGATGTATGACTGTATTCGTCGTGGCATACTATCCACAAGTTCATCAAGGCACTGTTGGACCAGATTGTCCCACTCCTCAACGGCTATTCGGCGTAGATACCTCAAAGTGGTTGGTGGGTCACGTCGTCCATAAACAGCCCTTTTCAATCTATCACACGTATGTCCGAAGGGTTCATGTCTGGAGAACATGGTGGCCACTCTAGTCGAGAGATGTCGTTATCCTGAAGGAAGTCATTCACGAGATGTGCACGATGGGGGCGCGAATTGTCGTCCATGAAGACGAATGCCTCGCCAATATGCTGCCGATACGGTTGCACTATCAAAGGATCGCATTAATGTATCGTACAGCCTTTACGGCACCTTCCATGATCACCAGCGGCATAAGGTCGGCCCCACATAATGCCACCCCAAAACAACAGGGAACCTCCACCTTGCTGCAATCGCTGGGCAGTGTGTCTAAGGCGTTCAGCCTGACCGAGTTTCCTCCAAACACGTCTCCGACGATTGTCTGGTTGAAGGCATATGCGACACTCATCGGTGAAGAGAACTTGATGCCAATCCTGAGCGGTCCATTTGCCATGTTGTTTGGCCCATCTGTACCGCGCTGCATGATGTCTTGGTTGCGAAGATGGACCACAACATGGACGTCAGAAGTGAAGTTGTGCATCATGCAGCCTATGGCGCACAGTTTGAGTCGTAAAACGACGTCCTGTGGCTGCACGGAAAGCATTATCCTACATGGAGGCGTTGCTGTCAGGGTTCCTCTGGGCCATAATCCGCAGGTAGCCCTTGGTCGGCCTGAGCGAGGCATGTCATCGACAGTTCCTGTCTCTTTGTATCTCCTCCATGTCCGAAAAATATCGCTTTGGTTCACTCCGAGACGCCAGGACACTTCCCTTGTTGAGAGCCCTTCCTGGCAAAAGTAACAATGTGGAGCTATCGAACCGCGGTATTGACCGTCTAGGCATGGTTGAACTACAGACAACACGAGCCGTGTACCTCCTTCCTGATGGAATGACTGGAACTGATCAACCATCTGACCCCCTCCGTCTAATAGGCGCTGCTCATGCATGGTTGTTTACATCGTTGGGCGGGTTTAGTGACATCAGTGAACAGTCAAAGATACTGAGTCTGTGATACAATATCCACAGTCAACGTCTATCTTCAGGAGTTCTGGGAACCGGGGTGATGCTAAACTTTTTTTGATGTGTGTACGAGGTGCATTCAAGTTGTAAGGCCTCCGATATTTTTTCTCCGGACTGGAAAGAGATAGAAACGTGCGCATTGTTTTAAAATGAGACCGCGTTCATTGTCAATATGTCCCAGAGATGGCAGCACCGTACGGCAGATGGAATTTTACCGCCAGCGGCGAGAATGAGAACTGTTTTAAATACTTAAAATGGCGACGTTTTCCTTCCTTGAACAGCGTGCAATCATTCGTTTTCTGAATTTGCGTGGTGTGAAACCAATTGAAATTCATCGACAGTTGAAGGAGACATGTGGTGATGGAGTTATGGATGTGTCGAAAGTGCGTTAGTGGGTGCGACAGTTTAATGAAGGCAGAACATCATGTGACTACAAACCGAAACAACCTCAGTCTCGCACAAGCCGGTCTGACGACATGATCGAGAAAGTGGAGAGAATTGTTTTGGGGGATTGCCGAATGACTGTTGAACAGATCGCCTCCAGAGTTGGCATTTCTGTGGGTTCTGTGCACACAATCCTGCATGACGACCTGAAAATGCGAAAAGTGTCATCGATGTGGGTGCTACGAATGCTGACGGACGACCACATAGCTGCCCGTGTGGCATGTTGCCAAGCAATGTTGACGCACAACGACAGCATGAATGGGACTTTCTTTTCGTCGGTTGTGACAATGGATGAGACATGGATGCCATTTTTCAATCCAGAAACAAATCGCCAGTCAGCTCAATGGAAGCACACAGATTCACCGCCACCAAAAAAATTTCGGGTAACCGCCAGTGCTGAAAAAATGATGGTGTCCATGTTCTGGGACAGCGAGGGCGTTATCCTTACCCATTGCGTTCCAAAGGGCACTACGGTAACAGGTGCATCCTACGAAAATGTTTTGAAGAACAAATTCCTTCCTGCACTGCAACAAAAACGTCCGGGAAGGGCTGCGCGTGTGCTGTTTCACCAAGACAACGCACCCGCACATCGGGCTAACGTTACGCAACAGTTTCTTCGTGATAACAACTTTGAAGCGATGCCTCATGCTCCCTATTCACCTGACCTGGCTCCTAGTGACTTTTGGCTTTTTCCAACAATGAAAGACACTCTCTGTGGCAGCACATTCACCAGCCGTGCTGCTATTACCTCAGCGATTTTCCAGTGGTCAAAACAGACTCCTAAAGAAGCCTTCACCGCTGCCATGGAATCATGGCGTCAGCGTTGTGAAAAATGTGTACGTCTGCAGGGCGATTACATCGAGAAGTAACGCCAGTTTCATCGATTTCTGGTGAGTAGTTAATTAGAAAAAAATCGGAGGCCTTAGAACTTGAATGCACCTCGTATTAGCACCACACCATGGCAGTCCCAAAAAGGACTCAGAATCGCCTTGCCGGATTATGGCTGTGTCTTCGCCGTTTTTGGCGGTGATGTAACCATTGGTTTCCAGTGTTTGGTTTGCTCCTTTGTCTCGTGGTCATAATGACACACCCAGCATTCGCACATGGTGATTAGGCGAGTAAAGAAATCATATTTGTTGCCCTGTGACAGCTGCAACATTTCTGCTGCTGCCACGGTTCGGCATGCCTCCGAATAGGTGCGAGAGTCGCAGTACCCAGCAGCCGGTGACTTTCGTCATTTTCAAAATCCCGCGTAAGGTTTTTGAAATACATCCGTGACAGATTTTCACTTTTGCCTTATCACCTCGAACATAATCTATATTCGAGCACTAGGGGCTCCAGTTCTCTGTAACTCCCTGTTCTTCACAGAGGGATGGTCTGCCTTTTCATTCTTCGTCATTCAGTGTTGCTTGACTACACTCGAAGCGTGCGCGCCAGATGAAAACTGTGTCATGTCATGCTAAATTTTACCGTAAAATTTTACCAACTGGGCATTTATTCACTTTAATAACTTTCAGATGTCTTGACCACATTTTTATTATTTCCAAAATCGCCTTACGCGTTTCGACATTCCGTCATTTCAGAACTCGTATAGAAAGATATTAAAACATG
This sequence comes from Schistocerca serialis cubense, assembly GCF_023864345.2. Lineage (NCBI taxonomy): Eukaryota > Metazoa > Arthropoda > Insecta > Orthoptera > Acrididae > Schistocerca > Schistocerca serialis. The sequence continues at coordinate 780,614,385 of NC_064640.1, forward strand.
TTACATTTCACGACTAGTTAGAGACAGAGTATAATGAGTAGAATATGGCTTTCTAGCTTACCAGTGTTATGTCAATCATATCAAATTGTTCATTAGAAACATTGTATCTCGTCGACATTCTCAATCACGACACAAGTGCAAACTGCTAGAACGGGACTAAACTGCCAGGCCCCGCTGCATGCGTGGTACCCGTTCCATTTGTTTTTTTACTACCACCTTTTCATTGATGTATCGTATAAAACAATGCATCAGTAAATAATTGATGGAAATCACTTTTCAATGTTTCAAAAAGAAAAAAAAGGAATTTCTCTACTATGTGTGACATATCTTTCGAGTGGTCAAAGCTAATACATTGGAAGACCCCACTGAGTGGCGCTAGGGTACATGAGGTCAACTGTCTGTTAACAAACAATTTTACAACTTGCAGCGTATAAATTACACTACTGGCCATTAAAGTTGCTACACCACGAAGATGAAGTGCCACAGACGTGAAATTTAACCTACAGGAAGTAGATGCTGTGATATGCAAATGATTAGCTTGTCAGAGCATTCACACTAGGTTGGCGCCGGTGGTGACACCTACAACGTGCTGACATGAGCAAAGTTTCCAACCGACTTCTCATACACATCAGCAGTTGACGGGCGTTGCCTGGTGAAGCGTTATTGTGATGCCTCGTGTAAGGAGGAGAAATGCGCACCATCACGTTTCCGACTTTGATAAAGGTCGGATTGTAGCCTATCGCGATTGCGGTTTATCGCATCGCGACATTGCTGCTCGCGTTAGTCGAGATCCAATGACTGATAGCAGAATATGGAATCGGTTGGTTCAGGAGGGTAATACGGAACGACGTGCTAGATCCCAACGGCCTCGTATCACTAGCAGTCGAGATGACAGGCATCTTATCTGCATGGCTGTAACGGATCGTGCAGCCACGTCTCGATCCCTCAGTCAACAGATGGGGACGTTTGCAAAACAACAACCATCTGCACGAACAGTTCGACGACATTTGCAGGAGCGCCTGCGATGGTGTACTCATAGACGAACCTGGGTGCACGAATGGCAAAACGTCATTTTTTCGGATGAATCCAGGTTCTGTTTACGGCATCATGATGGACGCATCCGTGTTTGGCGACGTCGCGGTAAACGCACTTTGGAAGCGTGTATTCGTCATCGCCATACTGGCGTATCACCCGGCGTGATGGTATGGGGTGCCATTGGTTACATATCTCGGTCACCTCCTGTTCGCATTGACGGCACTTCGAACAGTGGACGTTACATTTCAAATGTATTACGACCCGTGGCTCTACCCTTCATTCGATCCCTGCGAAACACTACATTTCAGCAGGATAATGCACGACCGCATGTTGCAGGTCCTGTACGGGCCTTTCTGGATACAGAAAATGTTCGACCGCTACCCTGGCCAGCACATTCTCCAGATCTCTCACCAATTGAAAACGTCTGGTCAACGGTGGCCGAGCAACTGGCTCGTCACAATACGCCAGTCACTACTCTTGATGAACTGTGCTATCGTGTTGAAGCTGCATGGGCAGCTGTACCTGTACACGCCATTCAAGCTCTGTTTGACTCAATGCCCAGGCGTATCAAGGCCGTTATCACGGCCAGAGGTGGTTGTTCTCGGTACTGATTTCTCAGGATCTATGCACTCAAATTGCTTGAGAATGTAATCACATGTCAGTTCTAGTATAATATATCTGTCCAATGAATACCCGTTGACCATCTGCATTTCTTCTTTGTGCAGCAATTTTAATGGCCAGTAGTGTACCACCATCGGTAAAAGTTCATAAACACCATTCTTATAAAATGGCATTTATGAAATTGTTCCCTTTCAAATGTAGAGAACACCCCACTTTATCAATGCGTACTTTAGGATCCGAGTGTTATTCAGATTCCCTGCCTGTAGCTAGCATCGATACGGAGAACACTTCAGAGATTCTCGAGATTGAGGCGACTGTGGCGGCTCGCGCCCACACGAAACGGAGCCGCATCCGGTGCAAGCACTCGAGGCGAGCCGCCCTCTGATCTTCATTTACCGCTAAATACCGCAGCCTGACTACTGCAAGTAGTTTCTCGCTAGTCATTGAAGCCGTTAGTCACGCATCAGTGCGTAGCGGAGTTTGGTATTGCCTGATTTACGTTTGCGGTCTGTATTGTTCTCTGGACTGATTTGCCGGATGAAAGCCCCCTGCACAATAGGGGCAGTACTGGCATTCATTGAAGCGACGGGGGCAGTAGGCTTACACACGAAACGCAGTAATGGCTTCCAGTGAAATTGTTCTAACTGCAGCCAGCAGCTATTTTGTATGAGAAGTTTGTCTGAAAACGGAGGCGATTGATGAAGAGTACGAGGAAGCATTTGGTGAACCTGTGAGTGCAATTGTATATTGTTTAAGTGAATAGCTCGAATAAATACTAACCACAAATACGTCGTACTGAGTGTAACGTAGAGAGCAGCTGGGAGCTTCGTCTACATTACTTAGTGAACTTCTGGAGGAGGATCCTCTAGAATACAACAGAATTTTGAGAATGAGTGTGGGGCAGCTTAGCAGACAACATAAAGTAACTGAACATAAAACAACGAAAACAGAAACGCGAATGAGAAACGCAGTTCCTGCCCGTCCAAAAACAAAGGCTGCCTCACGATTTTTAACTATTGGTGACAGTTACCTAACTCTATCCATCATTTTTGGAATACTGGCCCACTCCATTTGAAGTTTTATACCCGAAGTACTTACAGCAATAACTACAGCATTACAAGAATGCCGATATATGAAGGTAACACCTCACAAGCTATTCTACATCTATATCTACTACTACACGGATACTCTGCAAATCACATTTAAGTGACTGGCAGAGGCTTCATCAAATCACCTTGACAATTCTCTAATATTCCAATCTCGTATAGCGCGCGGAAAGAACGAACACCTGTATCTTTCCGTACGAGTTCTGATTTCCCTTATTTTATCATGGTGATCGTTTCTCCCTATGTAGATCGGCGTCAACAAAATATTTTCGCATTCGGAGGAGAAAGTTGGTGATTGTAATTTCGTGAGAAGATTCCTCTGCAACGAAAAACGCCTTTGTTTAAATGATGTTCATCCAAAATCCTGTATCATTTCAGTGACACTCTCTCCCATATTTCGCAATAATACAAAACGTGATGACCTTATTTGAACTTTTTCGATGTATTCCGTCAATCGTATATAGTAAGGATCCCACGCCGCGCAGCAGTATTCTAATAGAGGACGGACAAGCGTAGTGTAGGCAGTCTCCTTAATAGATCTGTTACATTTTCTAAGTGTCCTGCCAGTAAAACGCAGTCTTTGGTTAGCCTTCCTCACAACATTTTCTGTGTGTTCCTTCCAATTTAAATTGTTCGTAATTTTAATTCCTAGGTATTTAATTGAATTTACGGCCTTTAGATTTGACTGATTTAACGGATTCCTTTTTGCACTCATGTGGATGACCTCACACTTTTCGTTATTTAGGGTCAATTGATAATTTTCACACCATACATACAGGGTGGTCCATCTGAAGTTTCGGATGAGATTATCTCGAAAACTATACATCAGGTAAAAATAGTGGGTAAGACAAGTTCGTAAACCCAAAGGGGGACATCAAATGATACTACACGTGAGCCCCAGCCCTCGCCCCCTTGGGTGGGGCGGGGGCAACTTTTACATCTTAAATGAAAACACCCATTTTTTATTGCGCATTTTGATTCTCCATAAGAAGGTAATCAAGTTTTGTCTGAAACATTTTTCAACCATAGACAGATGGCGCTGAAATCGAGAAAAAAGTAAAATTGGGGAAGAACTCTGATTTATTTAGAGTTATCCGAGAAAGACGCATCAAATCACTAAAAAATGTGCACCAATTCTTTCGTTACGCCAAATTAAGCTATTTTTGTACAAAATGTACTGTATCTTACTTTTAAATACCAAGAAACAACGACATGGGCGTAGTAGAATGATGTTCCCATTGGGTGCTTCGTTAGTGTGAGTCCCCTTGCCTCTCACATGTTGGGGTGCTTAATTAGTGTGCATCCCCTTGCCTATCACAATTTGGGGTGCTTAATTAATGAAATTAGCCACGAAGAAATTGTTCAAAATTATCCCCATTTGCTTTAATGCATAAAGTCAATCGTCTGTGAAAGTTGTCCACAGTTTTGAGCAGCACATCCCGTGGTACGGTTTGACATGCTCTTCGAATGCGTTACTCCATATCGTTTCTGGTTGTGGGCTGTCTCTCATAAACAATCTTTTTAAATAACCCTACAAGAAAAAATCAGGAGATGTTAGGTCTGGTGAACGTGGAGGCCACTGAATTGGTCCGCCGCGTTCTGTCCATCGAGCAGGGTACCATAATTTTAAAACGTTCCGCACATTTTTAGCATAATGGGGAGACGCTCCGTCCTGTTGGAACCACATTCGTTGCCTAGTTTACAAATCAACATCTTCCGTTAGCTCCAACAAATCATCGCGGAGAAGTTGTAAATAAGATTCCCCAGTAACATTTCGGTCAAAAAAATACAGTCCTATCAAGTAACCGTTTAAAATTCAACCCCAGACCATTAACGACCATTTGTGTTGATTGTCAACAGGTCTGTGCCAGTGTGGATTGAGAGGGGATCAATAACGACAATCATAACGATTTAATTCGCCATTGTTTTTGAATGTGGCTTCATTGGTGAACATTACGTATCCAAAAAAAAAATCATTGTTACCTCTCATTATTTCCAAGGCCCATTGGCAGAAATGCACGCTTATTTGCATATCTTTCGACGTTAATGCCTGTGTCAGTGTGGTATGATACGCATTATATTTATGTGCCTTCAAATTCCTCAAAATTGATTTCGGTATTCCAGTCTGTTTCTGAATCGCACGACTACTAATTTTGGGATCCAGTCGAACATAGACGAGAACGGTAAGGGTATGAGCGTCATTTTTATTGTATTCGCGATGACGAGGTGGACGGTGAATGCATCCATTTCGAGCTCGTTGAGTGCAATTCCGAATAATGTTTTCGCTTGGATGTCGTCTGTTTGGGAAACGATACGCATACAATTGCGCAGCTGCAGCGTAATTGTTATGGCATTCACCTAAAATTAACATCATATCAACAATCTCTGTAGGAGGACAGTGAGCCATGTTTCGCTAAAAAATAATTTACTTTCATCTGTTGATGTTTACGGTTTACAATCTGAAAGTGAAGTGACGTCACCGCGCGACCGCTACGGTCGCAGTTTCGAATCCTGCCTCGGGCATGGATGTGTGTAATATCCTTAGGTTAGTTAGGTTTAAGTAGTTCTATGTCTAGGGGACTGATGACCTCAGATGTTAAGTCCCATAGTGCTTAAAGCCATTTGAACCATTTGAAGTGACGTCTGATCGCATTGCACTGACCTTTATACTGAGCCGTAGTTCGCAGTTTGGTCACGGTAGCGCCACAGTCGGGTGAGTAATATGAAGAGTTCCCTAACGAGGTTTTAATATCATTCCGCCTCCCTCTATCAAAAACCGTGGCGGGTAGGATACATTTTGTAAAAAAAATGACTTAATTTGACGTAATGAAAGAATTGGTGCACATTTTGTATCGATTTGATGCGTCCTTCTCGGATCATTCTAAATAAATCGGAGTTCTCCCCCAATTTCAATTTTTCTCGATTTCAGCGCCATCTGTCAATGGTTTAAAAAAATGTTTCAGACAAAACTTGATTACTTTTTTATGGAGACTCCGAGTCTGCAATAAAACATGGGGGTTTCCATTTAAGATTTAAAAGTTGCCCCCCCCGCCCCACCCAAGGGGGCCCCGATGTATAGTTTTCGAGATAATCTCATCCGAAACTTCAGATGGACCACCCTGTATATCTTTTCTAAATCATTTTGCACTTTGTTTTGATCTTCTGATGACTTTACTAGTCGATAAACGACTAAGATGGCTGCACAGATTGTCTCCCAAATCGTTTATACAGAGAAGGAACAGCAAAGGGCCTATAACACTACCTTGGGGAACGCCATATATCACTTCTGTTTTACTCGATGACTAGTTGATGGTTGTTGGGCCACAAACAATTTGAGTCTCTCTTGTCAGCATTGATTGAATATAGCAGTCCAAGCAAGTAAGTTTATTTTTCAAGGGTAGGATCATTAATTGGGCTGCAAAATGCAGTAACTCCTCAATGGGACTCTCAACTTTTGCCAACTCGTTTACATGCTGCTTTTTTCCAGTGGTTGTTGGAACAGTAGTGGAGGTTGTGATGAGCTCTTGACATTCTATTCGATGGCAATAGTTTGACGATCAGGTGCGTCAGTTTCGTCGTGCGTCCCATCGTCTTTAGCACTGGCAGCTGGTGCAACCTGAAATTAAAAGACTACCAATAATTAATTGCACTCACAACACTCAATGTTTGTATTAATGAGTTTGTACAGACTTGCAAATTTTAGTTCCTTTTTAATTAAAGTTTAATTTCATTTTTAGTTTACACAAACATCGGAGGAATGGGTGGAAATACAAAAAACAAAAAGAAATGAAAAAAGTGGAAGTTTCCCTTATGTTGACAGAAAGCATGGGCCACAAAGCGTCCGTCTGGGAGTTGTTCTGAGTTTTATAACTACAGAGGAGATTACAGCGTCATCCGTTTGCACCGTTAGATGCTGATTGTAACTTTCTATACACAGATGTGGGAACCAAAGGAAGAGCCGAAGACGGAAGTGTATTCCGGTTGTCAGCCTTAGACAATAGTACACTAAATTTCCCTAATGACCACTGTGTTTTGGACGATGACGTATTCCCTTTGCAAACGGACTGAATAAAGCCCTGTTCCAAATGGAATTTGACATTAGGGGAAAGTACACTGGTCTGCCAGAACATTATGACCACCTGCCTAATAGCCGGTATGTACATCTTTGGACGGATAACCGCTGCGACGCGTCATGGCATGGAAGCAATGAGGCCTTGATAGGTCGCTGAAGGGAGTTGGCACCACATCTGCACACACAAGTCACCTAATTTCCGTAAATTACGGTTGGGGGGGGGGGGGCGATGAGACCCAACGTCCAATCACATCCCAGTTGTGTTCGATCGGTTTCAGATCTGGCGAGATGGGGGGCCAGCACATCACTTGTATTGTATTGCATGGAACCGAGGACCTAGAAACGACGGTGAGACCTTGTCCCCACCGTAGCCATCAGTGGTACACAACCTATGAAACGTCCCCTTTTGAGCAATTATACATGACTGTCCTTAAACTGACACACAATATTTTTAGCGCAACGCAATCTGACTTTCAATAGTCCCTACAAAAGAATGGCCCTGACTAACATTAACCTATACCTTTCACAAATCACTTACCTCACAAAAATCTTCGTTACTCGAACTACTGCAATACAGCGAGCGCCACTACTGCCAGCTAAATAAAAGATTCAAACTACAGAAGGCACTAACTATTGATAGGCATAGTTAGCAAATGAAAGATTTTAATTGAGAACAAACAATGTATTTACCTTAATAGTGTTGAAAAATCATAATATACATAGCAGTTCATGACATCCAGTTTTACAACTTTCAAAACTCCGCCATTTCTCTCCCCACATCCACCACTGCTGGCGGCTCACCTCCAACCGTGCAACGCTACGTGCTGTTAACATCCAGCTGCCCAACACTACAATGGCAATGCAAACTAGCCACAGACTGCACGCAGCACAGCCAGTGATTTTCATACAGAGCGCTACATGGCGTTACCAATATAAAAATCTAAACAGCCTACTTACATAGCCCCCATGCTCCCCACAAAAAATTTTACAAATTGTTTTGGGCAGTGGCCAATACAGATTTGAAAAAAAAATTTATAATTACAGTAACAAAGAAATCAAACGCACACACTTATTGATACAATGTTGGTCAAAAGCTAAAATTTTCTCACAGTCAATAAAGACAGTCCTGATTATTCATCACAGTAAAATTGCAGTGTTTTTCTCAAAGTCTGAGCAGTAAAAGAAAATGCACACGGAATTAGTGGATTTCCATGCAGTCTTGAAGAAGTAGTGTTGTCCTTCCAATGGAAAGACAGTGCTGACTCTTGACATGCAGACAGGTAATGGGCCACAACAGAGCAAGCCCACAGCAGAGTCAATCAAAGTTTTGAAGAATATTGGTAGGTAAGTCATCACAGAGTAGACCCACTGTAGTCCTAGTAGAGATTACGGTATTGGTGGGCCACCAGAGGTGCAGACCCACCGCAGTCCTTGTAGAAATAATGGTATTGGTGAGTCATCAAAGGTGTAGACCCACTGTAGTCCTTGTAGAGATGGCTAGCAGCCATCCGTTGCGACTGTGAGGTGCACAGTCACCATAGAAGAGTCTTGTGGACAATATAGCAAGTCCACGAACCACCACTTGTGCACTCACAAAATTTTTTTTTAAATGTCCTTAGAACCAGCAATGCTGTTATCCAGTCCCTTGCTGAATTATTAACCCACGTGCAAACAGTAACAGTCCCTACTTCTCACATATTGTCCATATACTATGACCAACAGAAACGTGTACAGTGAAATGGAACTTACAAGTTAATAACATGATGAACTGGTGTCAATTACAATTTTATAACATAATAATGCAATTACAAAGGTACAAAATACATCATTAAAGAACATAATAATACAGATAACTCTGCAGTAGTACAGGCTTTACAAAAGAATAGAAATAAACAGATACATCAGTGTTACAGGAATTATGACATAAGTACATACATAAAGATCAGAATAACTTTTGAAACATCACCTTCACATATGAGCAACAAAACAGAATAAATAATGTCCAAACATCTTTTCAAAGTAAATAACATATTATCAGAAAAATTCTACAATGTAACTCCCATCAGATACACATAAAGACAGGAAGAAGACAAATATACAAGAGTACACAAACACATAGCGGAATAACAGAAAGGGAAAGGACATGGTTTGTTTTACTGCAGTATCTTGCAAACAAAACTTTCTTTACTTCTTGGAGATCTCCCTTCGTTCTTCATTATTTCAAAAAGTGCTATCTATACCTGCTTTCTGTACTTTTTTCGTAAAACTTCTCAATGCATTTCTTCCAATTCATCGCAACTCATTCTCTTATATAGTCTACCCCCTCTTAAGTTAACTTAAATCTACTGAGCTCAGATGCTAAACTAAGGGACGAGGCAATGCAGCAGCATAAAACAATTAATACAAACAGAAATGAAAAAAATGGAAATTGTCAAAGCAAGCTGCAGTAAATCTAAATTACCAAGCAATGCAACATTACAACTAATATGAGCCAATGTGCAGCAACAAGAAAAATAAATCAGTAGTAAAACTAGCATAACAGAGTAATACAAAGTGAAATTTAGTAGCACTATGCCTGGCAATAGCCGCAGCAAATGCAATAACTTATATCTAAACATGAGAAAGCTCAAGCAGAAAAAATACTACAGTAAAAATGGCCATGTTTAATACCTATGTCATATCTTAACACTAGAGTGATGCATCACGAGAACTTACTCTAGCAGACAAGTTATCAAATTGTAAAAAAAATTATTTATGCAGTTCCTGTGAAGGGAAATGTCTATTTGTGCTCTCTTTTCTAAGAAAGTACATCATAAATGTATTCATTCCTGGGTCTGTAGACAGAAAATAGTGATATTAGTACATCTATTAAATTTTATAATAACCAATGCTGCAGTGCAGCTAGCAACTAGATATTAAACGAAATGAGCAAATATACATAGCCTATATAGAGCAATGCATGAAACGTCATTCACTAGGCAAATGGCGTCTCCAAAGGCAAAAGAATCTCTCAACTAGAAAGACAATAAATGTAAAATGTTTCTCATCATTGCATTAGGCATTTCAGTAAATATCATAAATTAAGAGCTCCACAGTGTAATCATATGTTTTCAAGTTTGAGTGTGTCGTATTTGCGATGCTTTCTACAAAGAAATGTTAATAGCGAGGATAATGGCCCCCTTTTTTTTACCTGTGCCTCTGAAAAGGCACACGCTAATGGCTTTTTCTCCAGGCATCTGACACAGCTGCCCGCTCAAGACGCATTACGTGCAGGTGGTCACTTAACTTTCTTACCGAAATATTTACGACACCAGTTTGCACTACAGTAACAGTCTCATATAAAAATTTCACAGTTCGAGAATTTGCGTTGCAAATCTGTAGAAACCAAATCCTATAAATATAACAGTGTCCAAAAAATATTCGTCGGCATTGTGATACATTCACGCATTCAGACACATTTCATAATTCTTAAAGTACGATTCTTGGTTTCCAACATCCTTTTTCACATATCAGAGACCCTAACCACTGTTCATTACTCCTTACTTTATTACACATATACATATTCGTCGACACTTCTTCAATATTTCATCATAAGAAATACGTAGCATAATCAAATTCCTCATATACGATAGCATCATCTTATTGATCATAAACATACCTCAGCAGCATAATACACATCGTCGTCGTAATAATAACATCAATACACCTCAGTCAAATCTTGGAAACGTCGTAGCTATCTGCAATAATTTCAAAACCTAAAGAAAATTCTCTGCTCATTTAAATAGTGTCATCTACCTCAAATGTACTTTAAAAATCATGATCCCATATCAAATATATCATTCAAAGCCCTCATAGTATCACAATGGTTCTGAAAAAATATGAACAGTTCACAAAGTACAGACAAAATACAATTTCATAAGTATGAAATTATCCAACTGTGTAATTGCGTAAACATGTGTCACTCATGTAGTAAAAAAAAATGTTTGTCTCTCAGTTAAATGATCAGATACCTGTGTAATTTATGTGTTAGAGAAATATGGTACCGAAGTGTAAAGTTGTATAAGCAAATACCATATTAGCTAGGGCTCCTTGTGCTTGCCAAACACATGGTACACAAAGTTCGTGTGTACCCCCCCTTTGGATTAATGTAATTATACCCTCAGGTGTTACAGATTACAGCAATGGAATGAAATGTATCACGGAAAACCTTTGTATCATTGTACTTCAAATATCTTTAAAAATAAATGATTTAAGTACAAAATTAATCACTCAAATACGTGTCCTGTAGCGCTAAATGTGCGTCTTGCTGTAAGATAATCTCTGTGGAAGTGTCATAGTTATTGTCCTCCGAAAGCTAAGTTCTGCAGAAGCCAATGTACTTACCTCATGATAAACAAAAGTGAAATGCTTTGCGTATAGATATCTTCGTTATTACGCTTATTGCCGTGATGAAGAAAGTACTGTGCTGTAACGTATTGTTGTGCTACGGAAAAGGCAGTCTCATTGTAGCTATACCACAAAAGTTACTACTAAAAGATGTTTTACTTTCCAGAATAATACAGAAAAACTGTGCAGATATAAAACAGAAACACTGCAAAAGCAACATTGTAAATTGTCACTCATTAGTAGCGTCGTGATAAAATCGTGTAGCTGTCACATAAACTAACCACTGTGTCATCTGGTATCTCACAGAAAGTACTTTAAATCCTTTCCAAGTACACCAAAATGTTGCATTAAAATCTCATTAGCAGTACCAGTATATGTTCTAAGTATGTAAGCCTTATAGTCGTTATGTAATCGTGCAACTAACAAGCAAGAATGTACACACAACATAACACTGTGACGTCTGTTCACTATAACAATGCATTCGTAACTTCTGTTTAAATAAGTTCTCTTGGTTCTTGACTGGATAGTTAACTTTAAACATTGTTGCATGGTAACAGTTTCTAAGTCTGACAATGCATACTAGAAATGTGAAGTGAAAAGTTTTATGGCAAAGACAAAGTTAAAAAGCAGATTATCTTTCAATAAACGGTTTTACATGTGAAATGTGGTGCAATCCTTTACTCTTCCTAGTATGCAGAGTTTCAACTTCAACGCGATTATCATGTGGTATACGTTGGATTCTGTAAGGTCCATTGTAAACTAGAAAGAATTTGTGACTCAAGTGTTTCTTCTTATGTGACAATGAATGAGCTTTAATGAGAACTTTCTGACCAATGTATAATTTCTTTGCATTTGCTTTACCGTGTAGTTTCCTCCTTTTGTCTGCTGCAGATTTTATATTTTTAATAGCCAAATCAATTATGTCCTTGTGTCGAAGTTTACGTGTATTCGGGAAAGGTACAAGCTCTCTGATTCTGTTCGGTGGTTCTTCATTCTTCAGTACAAGAGTAGGTGGTAAAGCAGTGGAGTCATGAGGCATTTCATTCAGCACATTTTGAAATAAGTGCTGATGCTTTCTGTGGCAACGAAGTCTGCAAAGCTTATTAATTTCTTTCATAATCCGTTGAGACGGGTTCAATGTGGTGAGTACAATGAAATAAAAACAGGTTTGATTTTATGATTCCGAAGCATGCGTGACCAAACAGCAGATCTGAATTGCGGTCCGTTATCTGAAATGACTTTACTAACGTGTCCAACTTCACGTAAGAAATTATTAACAAAGGCGTTGGATACAGACCATCCAGTGGCTTTACGTAACGGTGTGAAAGAAACAAATTTTGAAGTAAGTTCAACAGCGACTAGAACATACGAAAATCCATTAGATGTTCTGACAAGCGGTCCCAAGAGATCAACAGCAGCAAATTCTTTTAATTTAAAAGGAATAATAGGAAACAACGGAGCACGATGTGAGATAGTAGATGGTTTCGCCTTTTGACAAAGTTTACAAATAGACAAGACTCTTCGAATTCTCTTTTCCATATTGTTAAAATAACAAGTCGTTCGAAGAATATGATAACATTTTCGTGGACCAAAATGTGCGTAGCTGAAATGAATGTACCAAATGAGCTTATTAACAAAATCGTCTGGTATGCAAAGTACCCACAGCTTGTCATCAACAGTGCAGCGTTTGAAGAGTATGTTGTTTCTAACCAGGTAATAATGCCGAATCTGAGTGTGTGTCTTTTCATGCCATTTACTTTTGATGTCTTTCCAAATCGGATCTTTATCTTGTTCATGAGCAATGTCCTTTAAAGATGTGATGAAGTTTTCAAAGGCGACTTTCTGAATGTGAAGAATACTGAAATTTTTCTCGAGGTTTCCTTCTGTGTTACTTTTCTCAAGCCCAGCCGATGCGCGTGACAGTGCGTCCGCAACAATGTTCTCCTTGCCGGGAATGTAGACTATTGTGAAGTGGAATTCTTGCAGAAACAATGCCCAACGTTTTAACCTGTCATGATTTAATTTTGAAGACATAAGAAATTGTAATGCACGATGATCACTGTATACTTTTACGTGCTTACCAGAAAGAAAGAAACGGAATTTGTTAAATGCCCAAACGATAGCTAAAGCTTCTAATTCAGTAACGGAATAATTTTTTTCAGATTTTGTTAGCACTCGGCTAGTAAAAGCAATGGTTTTATGAACAGTAGTGTCATTTTCTGTGGTTTCTTGAAATAAATGGGAATCAAGACCGACTTTAGAAGAATCCGTGCTAAGGCAGAAATCTTGGAACAGATCTGGATGAGCTAGTATTGGCGCGTTAAGTAACGCTTCTTTCAAAGAATTGAATTCCAACTGTGCTTGTTCGTCCCAGTTCCAAATTGTATTTTTTCCAGTGATAGAACAAAGTTTTGGTGTAACAAGAATTTACATATTCAGAAAACGACGGTAAAAATTTACGAGACCTAGAAAACTGCGGACTTGTTTTTTTGTGGATGGAACTGGAATGGCTCTGATTGCTTCTAACTTTTCAGGATCCGGCTGAATGCCTTCAGAAGAAATAATATGTCCCAAAAACCTCACCTTTGACCCACCGAACTCAGACTTTTCCAAGTTAACTGTAATTCCAGATTCTGCAAAAATATGTAACACGCTGTTGAGGATGCGATTGTGTTGTTCCCATGAGGCTTTTGCTATCAGAATATCGTCCACGTATAAGGTGATGTGATGTTTTAAGAACTCAGGTAATATGGAATTTAGCCCGCGAATGAACGCTGCCGAAGAAATGTTCAAACCAAAAGGAAGTTTCCGAAATTGATAACAAACGCCAAAACAAAGGAAAGCTGTGTATTTTCTACATTCTGGATGAAGTTCGATCTGATAAAAGCTGGATCTGAGATCAACAGAAGACAACACTTTCACACTATTAAAATTTTGAAGAAGTTCTTCCCACGTTTGCGGCCTGTCTGATTCAGGAATTATGATAGTATTGATTTGTCTCGAATCTAAGACAAGCCTGATCGATCCATTTTTCTTCTCAACAACATGTAATGGATTGTTGTATGAGCTTACTGCAGGCTCGATAATGCCCTCGTCAAGCATAGATTGTATTTCTGTTCTAACACGGACCCTATAATGTTCTGGAATTACGTATGGTCTAACACAAAATTTAGTATGCTCACGAACGCGAAATTGGTATTGAAATCCCTTGATTGTTCCTGTTTTGTGAGTAAAAACTGTGGAATGTGCTTGTAAAATCTCAAAAAGGTCTTGCCTATTACTGTCATTACAATTCTCAATTGTTTGAATTTTATTCTGAATTAACTCATTAGTATCAAACGCGCCGTCGATATCATCCCTGTCACTACTTGCAGAGTGATTGTTAGTGTCAAGTTCCGTCGAAAATTCCGAACTGTTGTCTAACAGGAGGTAAAGCCGATTAATTTCTTCGTCATGGTTTGAGAGCCAATCTTCAAATTTCAGAGCTATTGACCTACCTTCTTTCTCTAAACTTATTTCAGCATCGTGAAAGTTTAAGATTACTTTGTATTCATTCAAAAAGTCTACTCCCAATATAATTTCCGTCGACAATAATGGAACAATAAGAAAGTTCATAGAGAAGTTGTGGCTTTGACAAAAGAATTCTAAGTTGGTTTGTTGGCGTACATCTACACTTTTTCCAAAGATTGCACCTTGTAATTTAATCTTACGTAACGGAAGTGTGGGACAATCGCTCGATTTGTTGCATTTGCTAAAGGCTGTTTCCCTAATTACTGAAATGGCACTGCCAGAGTCAAGTACTGCCGTAAATTTTACGTCATTTACTGTAATGTGAATCACAGGATATGCAATGTTGTTATGTTTTACGTCGTGCTCCTGGAGTAAGATGTCCCTAATGTCTTCCATTTTTACGTAATTACTAGCTACGGCAGCTGCGTCGTCAGTTTCATAAGTACGTTTTGTGGCTGCCAGCGGTATGAGTCATTGCCTATTGTGTCTTTGTTGGCGCGCGTCGTTATTGGGATTTGGAGACCTAACTTCTACAAATTCACCTTGTCGAGAGGGCCCTACTCTGTTTGAATCCCGCCAGTTCTGATGCAATTCAGCTCTGTCGTTACGATCATATCGTCTGTCGTCATGTCGGTAGATTCCATAGTTTCTTTCTTGTCGGTCACGTGGTGGAGAATTTCTCCCTGAATCGTAACGGCGCGCTGGACTGTTGCGTCTACAGTTATTCCTTTGATAATAATTATTTTGGTTCCCAAATTGTCTGTTTCTCTGATTGTTATCTCTGCCATGTTCATTACTACGGAAATGCGATCTTCCTCTGTAACTATTACTCTGCCAGTGGTTGTCATACGGTTGGTGTCCGTTTTGGTCACAATTTGCATTGTAAGAAAAGCCTTGTCGTGTCCACTTATTATTTCTTTCATCGCGGAAATGTGACGGATGTGAGCTGTAACTGTTGTGTTCCTGTTTTCGCGTTCCGCGATTGTCAGTGTCAATTTCTAATTCTTGTAAGAGTCCCTGAAAAGCTTCAATGTCGTCTTTGCAACGTCCTGCTAAAATAATATGTCGTAAATGTTCAGGCAATTTGATTAAGCAAATGCAGATGAGTTCTGAAGGGCTGTATGGGTTTGAAAGATATTGATTCTTATGCAACATGTCTTTAAATATTTCACAAGACTGGAAAATTCAGATTGTTCGAAATGTTTCATCATTATGATGCTATGTTCTACTCGGTCTTGTGTAGCTTGAGACCAATATGCTGAGAGGAAGGCATGATAAAATTCTCCTTCACTGTGGCAATCGTGAATGACCGATCGCATTCTTATAGCTGGTTCATTCTCTAAATAGCCACACATAAATTCTAATCTGTGCTCTAATGACCAGTTGGGAGGAAAACAATGAGAGAATTGATGGAGCCACGCTTGTGGATGAATGTCGTTGCCAGAATTCTTAAATGTTTTAAATTTACGTGTAGTAATGAACAGCTTATAGTCAAAATCATCATGTCGGCGAGTCGCATATCGGTCATTGTTACGTTATTTTCGGCGGTTCCATTTCAAAATTCGGTGCACCTTGCCAATTTCTTTCATAATTTCCGAAATGCTCTGTGTTATTATTTTGTGGCTGTTCCGTATTTCTATGTCCCTCTTCCAGTATTGGGGCGCGAGTGTCCTCTGAAGTACGTAATTCTTGTATTACCTGTGTCAGTTGATCTTGTACTTCCCGGATTTCTCTTTGGTGTTGCGTATTAATTTGATTCTGATTTTGTTTGAATTTCCTAATTTGTTCGCACTCTTCTGTGTCATTAAAGACTACCGGTTTTGTGTCATTCAGATTATCATCTACCTTCGTAGATAAATTATTGAGCTGATCCGAAAGTTCAACTACTTTCTCTGATAATGAACTAATTTCCTCCATGTGTCTTTCTGAACCAATTTTCAGAGTATCTACTGTGTCCTTTAAGTTTTCCTGAGTTTTTGCAAGTTGTGTAACCCAATCGGTAGATGCAACTGAGTAATTTTAGCTTGCAAGGTCTCATGATTTTCATGAACAATAGTTTGCAGTTCTTTTATGGCTGCTTCGTGATTCTGTAATGCATTTCCATGCCGCGAAAAAATAGGTTGAAAATGCTCACAAATTTGTGTTTTTACGTCATTACAGACTTTTTGACATTTCGATTCAATGTTATGTAACTCAGTAGTTAACTTTTGAAGCTTTTGCTGTGTTTCTCTCTGATTTTGTTCCATTGTGTCTAACTTTTGAAGCTTTTGCTGTGTTTGTCTCTGATTTTGTTTCATTGTGTCTAACTTTTGAAGCTTTTGTCCCATTTGTTGCATTAATTGTAATAACAATGCACTGGTGTCTGAAACATGTTCCTGAGTGCTTTTCGGCAGTGAATTTGCACCGGCAACATTCACATTTTGACAAGCGGAAAATGTGTCTTGACTTATTTGAGAAAACAGTGAGGACGCAAAACCTGAATCTTCAGTATTTGCGAGATTGTGTCCTGTCATTTCGGATTCCTGAGGCGAGCTATTGATGACCGATCGGTCGATAATGCTTCCCTGTACACTAATTGTTTCACTGTCTACGCCATTATTTGCCGCCCGCTCCATTTCCCTATGCACAATTACCAAATTACTACTTTGAACATTAGTTAATTCATTACTCGGCGGCGCTAACACACTGCTTTCGTCTTCACTGTCATATCTCAGTTTACTTTGGAGCCTAGTGTTACGTTTTTCACACGCCATTATTGTCACAATATTTCACACGACAAGACAGCAAAGCACAATTTGAAGAGCAAAATAAGAAAACACATTAACATAGCACTGAAAATAACATCTAGTTAATTGCAAGCGCAGCTGCGAAATACTTGTTGCAAATCTACTTGCATGCCACAACAACAATGAAAGACTGCCACTATAAAGGAGATTCTCTCTACAATTACGTGCTAGCAATAAACAATAGCTACACTAATTACACAAACCACAAGAAAAAAATCAGAAGATTCCAGTGAGGTATCCTCGGCTAAGGGTCGACATATGAAACGTCCCCTTAGAACAATTATACATGACTGTGCTTAAACTGACACACAATATTTTTAGCGCAACGCAATCTGACTTTCAATAGTCCCTACAAAAGAATGGCCCTGACTGACATTAACCTATACCTTTCACAAATCACTTACCTCACAAAAATCTTCGTTACTCGAACTACTGCAATACAGCGAGCGCCACTACTGCCAGCTAAATAAAAGATTCAAACTACGGAAGGCACTAACTACTGATAGGCATAGTTAGCAAATGAAAGATTTTAATAGAGAACAAACAATGTATTTACCTTAATAGTGTTGAAAAATCATAATATACACAGCAGTTCATGACATCCAGTCTTACAAATTTCAAAACTCCGCCATTTCTCTCCCCACATTCACCACTGCTGGCGGCTCACCTCCAACTGCGCAACGCTACGCGCTGTTAACATCCAGCTGCCCAACACTACAATGGCAGACAACAATGCAAACTAGCCACAGACTGCACGCAGCACAGCTAGTGATTTTCATACAGAGCGCTACGTGGCGTTACGAATATAAGAACCTAAACAGCCTACTTACAACAACCCCACAAACGTATCACACCAGACGAGTATAACCCCATTGTTGCGTGGTAGAGTAATTATGGTGTCCGCGTACGTGGAGAAAGTGTTTGCGCAGCAACCGACGACAGTGTAACTAAGGGGGAATATGGGGAACCAGCCGCATTCGACGGGTCAGATAGAAAACCGCCTTAAAAACCATCCACAGACGGGCCGGCACACCGGAACTCGACACTAATCCTCCGGGCGAATTCGTGCCGGATACTGGCACGCCTTCCCGCCCGGCAAGCAGTGCTTTAGACCGAACGGCTAACCGGGCGGGCACATTTTAAATCGCCACTATGTTTCACGAACCACTCCACACACTCCTGTCTTGTGACATGCCACATTATTTTGTTGAAAAATTCCACTGCCGTTGGGAAACACGATTGTCATGAAGGGGTGTACATGATCTGTGGCCGCCGCGCGGGATTAGCCGAGCGGTCTTGGGCGCTGCAGTCATGGACTGTGCGGCTGGTCCCGGCTGAGGTTCGAGTCCTCCCTCGGGCATGGGTGTGTGTGTTTGTCCTTAGGATAATTTAGGTTAAGTAGTATGTAAGCTTAGGGACTGATGACCTTAGCAGTTAAGTCCCATACGATTTCACACACATTTGAACATTTGATCTGTGGCCAATGTACGATACTCCTTTACCATCACGGTGCCTTTCAGGCCAGCAACGTACTTTGAAAGAGGGTAGGTTGACCATGAAGACACTGACACAAGTTTTCACCCTGGTCAGTGGCGTTGCACTGGGACACAACTACCGTCATTGGCAGTGGCTCGCTCGACAAACACATATTCGAAAACTGCATCAGAAACAAGGAAGAAACTATAATGAAATGAATACCCCTAGCTGCATACAGGCGTTGATATACGTCAACTGGGACTGTTGAAAATGTGTGACACAACCGGAACTCGAACCCGGGATCTCCTGTTTACGCGGCAGACGCTTTACCCATCTGAGCCACCGAGGAGACAGAGAATAGTGCGACTAAAGGGACTTATCTCTGGCACGTCTCCCGTGAGACCCACGTTCGCATTTACTGTCCCGTACTATATTCACAGTGCCCCTGCCCATTATACTCACTCGCTGCTTTACTGCCGATTCCCGTAAGAGTTCGGGCACTATTGGTGCATCCGCACAGAAGAAGATGGTCAAATGGCCGGTGAGCCTTAACTATATATATATATATATGAAGATGGTATCTGTTCCTTCGGATATGAACCACGTCCGAAAGAACACATACCATCTTCATATATAAGAAAGAAACTGGCTGAGTACTCCAGTGGCGAAGGACGACTGTCTTGCCAGATGAAGGCTACTGGCATGTAATAAGTGGCACAGCAAATTGCCTTAGGCGACACATAGTTATTGATGCACCCTCTAGAATAAGTTGTTCTGTACATCTACTATTATTGTTCAGTGACTCATAAAGTTTGTTTAGATGTTAATACTCGATAACATTAACAACACTGGAAAATGTTTTAGAACACAATGGGTTCGTTAGTTGTAGTCGTTTGACATGGCCTAGTGTGTTAATAAATCACATATTCTGGAAAGTGTTTTCTTTTGAAGTAATTGTTATTATAATTTTCTCCTTATGTTTACAAAAATGTTTCTTGCTTTTGATTCTGTTTTCTTAAGTATTAGAAATTATATGACCTAACGTCCAGGTAAGTGACAGTTAATTGAATACGCACATGGTCCAGTCACATTAATGTGACCACCGCTTAAGTCCAACGTCAACGTGCAATAAAAAAAATGTGTGACTGGGGCCTCCCGTCGGGTAGACCGTTCGCCGGGTGCAAGTCTTTCGATTTGACACCACTTTGGCGACTTGCGCGTCGATGGAGATGAAATGATGATGATTAGGACAACACAACACCCAGTCCCTGAGCGGAGAAAATCTCCGACCCAGCCGGGAATCGAACCCGGGCCCTTAAGATTGACATTCTGTCTCGCTGCCACTTTTTTTTAAAATCTCCTTTTTCTTATATATTGTTCGTAGACTTTGTTCGTGGCGGACTTCCGATGACACTCGTTGAGGTTGTTCGTTGATCCGTTCACACAGTCTTTTTTTATTATTATTATTACAGAGGGTAGCTAAACCCTCTGACCGAACACACAGAGCTACCATGCCGGCTATAATTAATTTAACCCTCAGCTGCCTAGAGGCGTTGTTGATATACCTGGATGGAGACTGCTAAAAATGTGTGCCCCGTCCGGGACTCGAACCCGGGATCTCCTGCTTACACGGCAGACGCTCTATCCTTCTGAGACACCGAGGATAATAAATGATGGTGATTAGAACGACACAACACCTAGTCCCTGAGCGGAGAAAATCTCCCACCCAGGCGGGAATCGAACTCGGGTCCTTAGGATTGACATTCTGTCGCGCAGACCACTTTTTTTGTCTTACGATTCCCTTTTTGAGTTTGTACCTGCTTGCCTCTGACCGAACACGCAGAGGTACCATGCCGGCTATAATTAATTGAACCCTCAGCTGCCTAGAGGCTTTGTTGATATACGTCGATGGAGACTGCTAAAAATGTGTGCCCCGTCAGGGACTCAAACCCGGGATCTCCTGCTTACACGGTAGACGCTCTATCCTTCTGAGACACCGAGGACAATAAATGATGGTGATGAGAACGACACAACACCTAGTCCCTGAGCGGAGAAAATCTTCCACCCAGGCGGGAATCGAACTCGGGTCCTTAAGATTGACATTCTGTCGCGCAGACCACTTTTTTTTGTCTTACGATTCCCTTATTGAGTTTCTACCTGCTTGCTTGTAGCTGTGCTACAAAAGAATTAAAAACCTGGCGTTCAGAGAGTCTCGACAAGCGAAACAAAGCTGCTTGTAGTTGGTAGACTGGCACATTACCTCTTTTTTTTGGGGGTGGGGGGGTGGGGGGGGGGATAGTGGAACGGTGGGAGCTCGGGGGGCAAAGTGGGCAGGGATCGAAACCCGAGACCTGGCCACAGTGTCACCCTCACCACCACAGAGCCTGTGGTGCTTAGGCCAGTGGGAGACACAGGAATCAACACCACTCAGATACCGGGGTTGGACAAGACCACTCAGAGTCCAGTAGTTGTTCTGCGGAAATAGAGCGATTTATCTGATGTCCAAAAGGATATGATCATTCGCTTTCGGGCCAACTGGGGAAGCATTTCCGAAACGGCTGAGTCTGTAAAGTGTTTGCGTCCCGCCATGGTTTAACTATACCGTACATGGCAAAATGGTGCTATCCACGGCGCCGACCGGAGTGACCGAGAGGTTCTAGGCGCTTCAGTCTGGAACCGCGCGACCGCGCCGTTCGCAGGTTCGAATCCTGCTTCGGGTATGGATGTGTGTGATGTCCTTAGGTTAGTTAGGTTTAAGTAGTTCTAAGTTCTAGGGGACTGATGACTTCAGATGTTAAGTCCGATAGTGCTCAGAGCCATTTGTTATCCACGGCGCTGAGGCAAGTGTCATACACCATGGGCCATACACGACATCGATGAACGACGGCTGCGGAGTCGTGTTCGAGCGAATACATTCGCAGCTGTTGAGCAACTGACCGCTCAGATGAACCAAGGCACCACCAACAGTGTCTCCTCAACGACCGTTCTGTAAAAGTTGCTGCGCATGGGCCTTCGCAGTAGGCGCCTGGTTCATGCACCCATGCTGACAGCTGTTCATCGGTGACAGAGGCTGGAATCTGCATGTCAGTAACGCAACTAGACGTCCAATGAGTGCCGATAGGCGGGCTTTTCAGAAGAATCACGTTTTATGCTCCATCGGACTGAAAGTTAGCACACTGCCACAATCGTTGGACGGGACCAGTTCGGAGGAGGGAGCATTATAGTCTAGGAAATGTTTGACATTTCCTGTGTGATTTCATCATTCTGGAAGGATCAATAGATCAACACAAGTATGCATCCATCCTTGGGGATCATATCCACACGTATACACACTTTGTTTTCCTCGGCACGATGGTATCGACCAGCAGGACAATGCAGTGTGTCACACAGGTCATAGCATATGTGCATGGTTCAAATAGCACCGGGATGAGGTTGCCGTAGTTCTCTGGTCACCAAACCCCGCGGATTTCAGTTCAATCGAGAATCTGTGGGACCATCTCTAGCGGGTTGTTCGCAACATGTATCGTCAACCAAGATATCTGGCGCTGCTGGCCGTGGAACCGTACTCGGCATGGCTCCACATCTATATCGGTGGCTTCCAGAACCTCAGTGACTCGCTTCCTGCTAGTCTCGCAGCGGTCCGCGATGCAAAAGCTAGTTATTCAGGCTTTCGACAAGTAGGTGTATTTACTGATTTAACTGGGTTTATAGTGTTTATTTGACACACTAAAACTAAACTAAGCTAAACTCCTCCCGGATAGGCCATGAAGACAAAAAGGTACCGAGCGGCTGTCGTGTCATCCTCGGCCCACAGGCGTCACTGGATGCGGATATGCTGGGGCATGTGGTCAGCACACCGCTCTCCCGGCCGAATGTCAGTTTCCGACACCGGAGCCGCTACTTCTCAATCAAGTAGCTCCTCAGTTTACCTCAAAAGGGCTGAGTGCACCCCGCTTGCCAGCAGCGCTCGGCAGACCGGATGGTCACCCATCCAAGTGCTAGCCCAGCCCGACAGCGCTTAACGTCGATGATCTGACGGGAAACCGTGTTACCACTGCGGCAAGGCCGTTGACTATTTGACACACAGGAGGATAAAAAACCAAACGTACCAAATTCGATGTCGACCTCCTCATGATGAGTACATCTCTCAAGAAACTTTCAGCTGTTGTGAACCATGGTAGTTTTGGTACGTTCCATAGTACTTCATAGTTTACGTAAGTTTCTAAACTACACCTATATTGACCACATTCCATTTTGCACTAGCAGATGGTTTTTGACTGCGCTTCTTCGGATATTGAAGAATTTCTCCTCTTGTGGCATGCTATGTTTCTGTATAGTGGGTTTTCAGT
This sequence comes from Schistocerca serialis cubense, assembly GCF_023864345.2. NCBI lineage: Eukaryota > Metazoa > Arthropoda > Insecta > Orthoptera > Acrididae > Schistocerca > Schistocerca serialis. Next base: position 780,637,726 of record NC_064640.1, read on the forward strand.
GTGTACCAGAACTGTAGATGTGTACCTACAAACAAACGAAAATTATCTGCTTAATGTTATTCTGCCGAAGTGATAGTCTAAACTTAAACACCTCCTTCAAACGTCTTGTAAAGGATACACGCATGGCACTGTTTGAGGCTTAAGCTGTCTTGGTTTAAGCATTTGTTATTCCTTCTTTTTTTCGTATGTACACAATTTTACTGTTTTTCACACATTTTGGTTGGCTGGCTTTACAGCCTGTGGTCGTGACTCTGTCGACTTCTACTGTCGACTTTTACTTTTAGAGATGTCTTTGTTGGGTTTCTCCATATTTACAGATGAATGTGTGTATTTTGGGCCGGCCGCTGTGGCCGAGCGGTTCTAGGCGTTTCAGTCTGGAACCGCGCGACCGCTATGGTCGCAGGCTCGAATCATGGATGTGTGTGATGTCCTTAGGTTAGTTAGGTTTAAGTAGTTCTAAGTTATAGGGGACTGATGACCTCAGATGTTAAGTCCCATAGTGCTCAGAGACATTTGAACAATTTTTTGTGCATTTTGAGACTTGGAAGCATTGTACGGTATGTCTCACAACACTGTGATAATCGAGTTACTTCCTGGAGTGACACAGTATTATCCTGCTAAATTCATTTGATATTTTTCTTGGTATATCAATTAAATATGCTGAATGATTATCGCTTATGGTGAATGATTTATGTTCACAACCATCATTTCACACAGAAACTACAACTAATTTCGTATTTTTCGTTGCTAATTATCTGTCTTAGCAATCATTACGACAATGAGGCAGCACTGAATGTGGCAGGTGTTGGTTAGGTCTGAGGGAAACATCGTTGCGTTTTAATTCCAAGGCTGTGTTGGTTCCAGGATCAAGTCTCAAGGGAGAAAACCATTTTATTGCTTACATGGCAGAGTTAAAGCTGTTAAGCTTCCCGAATGTGGCTAATAATTCATGTTAAAACAACCCTACATCAAGCGAGAAATCTGTTTTCTGATGTGATTTGTTCAATACTCCTCACCACATACGTGGCACTAATGTTCGAGCTTCCTCCGCTGCCTTCAATCCTCTATTAAATTCTAAGAAAATAAAATATCACCACGTTAAACGTTCGCCCGTCTAACGCTCCATTTTCTAACCCACAAACAACGCTACTCACAACCTTCAAATATGCACATTCGAGATAACATTGCTTAAACAATACTAGAACCTGAAATATAAAAGTAAAGTTGATAAATTCACTGATATTAACATGCGTACCAACACACCAGACACAAACACCACGACCTTATGCACCATTCTAATTTTTCTGAGAAAATTTTGCCCACAATTGTAGATTACATACTTAGTATTCATCATGTCATATGCTGCGTAAGCACTGGTTACAACGTTCTTGTTACCGCGTAGTGTACACTCACAAGGGGACCGTCAGACCTGTTAATCATGGATTTTGAAGGGTCTTAGGTATGTTGTAGAGCACCTGTCCTCAGTACTTGGCTACCGGGTTTTCATGAGACGGCCCCTGGTTTCCCACAAAATTACTGTTCAAATTTTATGCGAACTCGCTCATCGGTCACGATAATGGTGTTTTTTAATCCGGGCGAGTATAGCGCAGGAGCTAAGGTTTACGGCTTCCATGTCGACGGGGTGACGGTCCGAGTACAACTCCCCCCCCCCCCCCCCACAACGCCCGTGGGTTTATTCCATTCCCTTTTTTTTTCAGGAAATTTCTTCAAATATGTATTTCGTTTGTTACATAATAGATTAAAAAATCATTTACTCGCTACGGTTTGCATCACTTGCTGTGACAGAACAGAACTTCGGGTGGTATTTGTCGTAGAAGCAACTGAAACACTTAGAGCACCACGCACACTTAATGAATGTAACTACATTGCTGGCACTCAAACTTTTCAGAAACTATACCGGAAAACAATTTGCTTAAATTCAAAAAGATTCCCTTTCTTCTATGAACTTTGATGCGAACCACGCATATTTGATCATACCTGTGAAAGCAGATGCACTGAATTGATGCAGAATTAAAGAATGTATTTTTTATGGAATCTTCCCTAGAAGAGATTTCTCTAACAGTCTTTAGAAAGTCGGAAGCATTTTAAATTTTTTTGGTGAAAGTTTTAACCTGTCTGTAAAAATAAACGTCACAGGTCTGGCAGAGGGCATTACGTTTGGGTGGGATAAGTTTCACGTTGCAGGTGCATGCTTTACTTTCATCTACAGGGATTTTATCATCAGTTGTCTGAACAGACTGCCCTCCCCCCGAATCAAACTGTGAAGTTATTTTTCTTGTCTCACTTAGAGAAGAACGAAATATTTTAAAATTCCTTCTTACAGCACTCTCGTGAAATTACCTCATATCATGTAAGTCACAATTACATTCTTTTTTAAATTTATGAATCAACTCTTCAATTCTTTTTTGAACAAATCAACCAAACTTCCACGATGGTTCTTGCATACATAAGAAAACTTAAGGGAACACCTTCCTGACGCAGTTATAGTATATGTGCTGTGGATGTAGGACTAATCTTGTTCAAAAAGTTTTCCTCTCCTTGTTCCATAAGGGATGTATTGTGCATCGACTGGTACTGGCAACCGGTTTGATCTGTGTTAATCACATAATCGAGTTCAAAGTTACGGATGAGTACCTTTGTCTGTATCTGAAATGCTTTCGCCGCTGTAAATACCTCGTCCATCGTAGCGAGCTCTTTGCAGCTGTCCAAATGTTTGGGATTTTAACTTCTAACCACAGGCGGAATACAAAGTTATTGATTGAATTATTAATGTAATTAGTACGGCGAAATTATTTTTCAGTTATTTTGTTTGACATACTATTTAATAATAGTATGTAGGCCTACAATGAAATTGAAAAAAAAAAGAAAAAACCACGGGCGGGGATTGAATCCGTTCCGCCAGCGTGGCAGCGGTAAGCCTTAGCCCCTGCGCGACGCTTATTCGCCCCATAGACATTTAACTACCAGAAAATGCGTAAAATTTCAACACGGATTTTCTCGGAATCACGCCGGCGAGCGTCAGGCAGACGTAGGCCGGTGGAGCAAAAATCGCTCTGACCAGTACAGGTTTTGCTGTTACTGACGGATTAGAAAATAAAGTCAATTATCTCTGAGCTTCGAGCAGATTAATACTATTAGCGGACAGATGAGGTGTGGTTTACTAAATTATGGACAAATAGGGTTCAATAACTCACCTTTTCTTTTGCAGTGCGCGACGCATATCACGAACGGATAGTGTAGCAGAGTACCTCAAGAGAAAGGCATCACTTCATGTGGAAACTTAAGTGCATTCTGCAGTGCTGGCAGCTTGTGCAGAAGGCCGTTACGTAGAGTTGTAAAACAACAACATACTATTATAAGCAAGCGTAGACTATGGTAGCTTTCCTAGTAGCTTTGGTCAGTTAAGGTCATAACCACATTACCTCTAGACTGGCTGTATCGCGTAACTATCGGGCGTTACCTCATAACGATCGCTGTCTTTACAAATGCGATCAGTATCTTACTAGATTTTCCTAAGTCGGCCGCTGTGACCGAGCGGTTCTACGAGCTTCAGTCTGGAAAGGCGCGACTGTTACGGTCGCACGTTCGAATCCTGCCTCGGGTATGGATGTTTGTGATGTCCTTAGGTTAGTTAAGTTTAAGTAGTTCTAAGTCTAGGGGACTGATGAGCTCAGATGTTATGTCCCATAGTGCTCAGAGCCATTTAAACCATTTTTGATTTGATTCTCCTAAAAACGGTGAACCGTCTTGGAACTGAATGAAGATTTGTAAAGGACTGCGTGACTTACGAAACATTTTGTTCTAAATATATATCCTCTTCTGTTGCTTAAGAACAAACAGTATTTGTAGCAAAACTGAAACCGTCAAATTTCAATTCAAGTTTTATTCCAAAATTTTATTTGTAACTTGAAACGGGGGGATGTTGTAGTAAAAATAAAGAAAAAAATACATATTTATCACACAGCGCTAGAAAACGTAATTTCCTCAGCGAAAAGGTAAAATAAATAAACGCGAAACAAAAATACATCAAACATCGCTTCAATAATTCGTCCAATTTATATGAAACATGTTTCTGTTATTCATAACCAACTTCCGCATTTATCAAAAACAACAGGAAATGGTTGTCGTTGACCATGACGAAGAACGTTCTATTGAGTAAAAAATAACAACAATAATTATATATGTAGGTATATAAACTGTACTTGCATCAGAAGTAACTGCTTTGCCTACATAAAAGCGCAGAAGTTTCCCGACCAATTAATTTTTATTACTTGTAAAATGCAATTTATATTCTGTATGGATATAAAATATACAATGGACAAACACTGACTGATGTACGCTTGTAATTATGTGAAAAACAAACAAATAAAAGAAAAACAGAGGAGTCGACGGCTCCCATTTTCTCTCTTACACATTCATTTATGTTTCTTTCCCTACCAATTCTACCAAAACTACCGATAGTCCAACCATTTACTATGTCATTGATGCTGTGTACCAAAACTAACGAATCTTAGTTTTAGTAGAGCGCAGCTCTACCGTTATGTGATTCAATTTCAGTGATTACAAAATCAAATTAAAAGTACGTATTGGGTAGCTGAGGCAGCTTTCAATGGCCGTCCTGTCTAACAAGGAAATGAATGTATTGAACAGACTGTCATTTACTCCAGGGAGTCAGAATCCTCATCCAGTGTGGCGCATCTGTGATAGGACAAAATCATGACGAAGCCACATTTGGAGCTGGGTGATCTGGTGGTTAAGGTTCGATTCCCACTTTATGTGACAGTTTTTAACAGGCACAAACAGATTCTATTCACCTCTGGTTAAGCCATGTGAATAACGTGGGATTCCATAGCGTTCCCAAACTCAATTTAACACGATGGCCGCGCAAAGTGGCCGCGCGGTTTGAGGCGTCATGTGACGGGTTGCGCGGCCCCTCCCGCCGGAGGTTCGAGTCCTCCCTTGGGCATAGGTGTGTGTGTTGTTCTTAGCATCAGTTAGTTCAAGTAGTGTGTAAGTCTAGGGTCCGATAAGGTTAGCAGTTTGGTCCCTTAGGAATTCACACACATTTTCACATGATATTCCTTCGCTACTGACTACAATTTAGTTTGGGCCACATCTGATGTGCAGGTGGCAGCTTATAGAAGCTCTGTCACGAGCAGTTTTTCTTACACTAGTAGTTTTATTTAGTTAATGAACCAAACTTCAAGTAAAGTCACAGGCCACAGTTCACTATTCCATATTTTATTTGAGATTGAGATACTGAAGATATTGGATTGGGATTCGAACTCAGATTTTTCCGTGTGCGGTGTTTGATTCCATCGTGACGATACAGTTCCATCAATTCGTTGTCTTTCCGAAATTCCAAACCCCTCAATGTCTCCAAGCAACATGCGTGGTTGGGTTCAAATCCTAGTCCAGCATAAAAACTTTCATCACGTCTTTTTGAGGTCTAGCATTAGCACACCTAGTTGGGGATGGAAAATAACTTTGATTTTTAACGTCTCTTCATTCGTTTCATCAATAACAATATTGGACGGTTTCGATTTCCAGTAAGACACAGAACTTTTTGTCACTTATTTCAAGTTCATACATGCAACTCCTAGCTACTGGTAGAAAAGAATTCGATAGTTAACATGGATTCGTGTGTAGTCAACGACGACATGTGCGGGGTTTGATTCCCAGTCACGTTATTTCTAGTTCAGCCGTGCGCTCGTCTTCCCACTAGTGAAAGAAACCAATTTTCGCTGGCAAACAACAGTGATAGGTGCCGAGTTCGAATCCCAGAAAGGAAAAAATTATTCACTCACCTCGTAATTTCAGGTTCAAACATCTCGTCAATACTAAAAAATTCGATATCAAACCTTTAACTGTGCTTAGTTAACAATCCGAGTAGGTGATGTATTCGAATGTGAATGAAACCATGTTTAAATTCTTTCGTGGTTTGTTAACAGGAGCAATAGTTGCTGGATAGGAGACCCGGTCTAGCACAAAGATTTTCGTCATGTAATCAAAAGCTCAGGTTTTACTGATACTAGTTGAAAATGAGATATATCAAGCCTTTTTACGCCTAATTAGCAACTAAGATAAGCCCTGTGTTCGAGTCTCGGGAAGGTACGAAAATTTTGCTTATTTTGCATTGCTTATAGGCACTAGGTTTGAATCTACAACCAGAACTAAACGGATGGTCATGTTTTTTGAAGTTCAGACGTATCCACAGCTAGCTGCTCTTGAATAACTTAGCGTTTTAATGACACTTTGTGTCAGATAACAAGAGCAATAGCTGACTTTCGAATTCCACATACATCCACGTGCCATCGTGAATACAATAAAATTATTAGTCATAAGTTTTCGATGGTGAGGTTTCCATAATGCATCTGACGCTGGTACTCGCGGTTTTCTAACTGATTAGTAGACCAGGTTGGTAAACCTTTAAGAAAGCAGGAATACTTCGAAATATCGTCGAACTTTGGAAGTCCAGATACTCTTGAAAATGCTCTTATTCGCAAACAAAACAGACACAGGGAAAGGATTACGGAATGATTTATGTGATTCAGTCAGGAGCATTAGTTATCTCAGATATTAATACGAATGGTAACATTTTAGAAGTGTCATTGAACGCAATTAACCTGAGCTTACAAACGTTAAGAACTGGGTCATCTCTAATAACGTGTTCCCCGATATTCTAAGTCACATTAATTTACTTACATCTAGTGTTGTTGCCAGACAAAGCAATGTTTTCTAGGGGTCAATTGTGGTAACCATTTTGCATAGTAACGACTGTAATGAAGAGAGATTAAAGGATCTGCAAGACAGTTAAGTTATATGGGCTGCATACATATCAGGTAAAACGCAATTCCGGTCGTTCGGATACTTTTGAGCATGTTAGTACTTTAGAACATTTCTGCTAGAAGCTATCGGAAAAACGAACAGCAACAGCGATAATAATGTGCGCAGACGTGCTCGTAAGTGCGATTACTGATCAACCATTTACTTTGGCTCTCACACTGCGAAAAATATACTTAGATGCATTACATAGGTTTGAAATATCCTGAACGAGTTGTTGCTCAGATGATATCCAATGACAGTCCACGTCCGATGTCACTGGGCTCTTCCGATCGACCCACGCTGCTGTTACTGCTTTCCTACTGACAATATACAATGTACTACTACCTGCCTGCTTATACACTGGCGGGTCTGCCAATAGTGACATCTAGTGGTCAGTTCCGCATTACGTAGGGATGTCCGGATTCTTCTAATCAGATGACGTATCTGCAGTACTCCGAAGTGAAGATCTTGAATGTGCCGCAGCACAAAATACAAATGTGAAACTAAGTAGATGGAAGTTCCGGCTGAATACTGCACTGAACTGTGTTGTGAAACACCTGACCGAATACTAGGTTATGGAGAGGACGATAACAAACCTCTCGCATTGCATCCTTACTGAATAGAAGTAGAAACTTAAAATACACCAATACAAGTCTTGTTTCAGAGTGTTTTCACTACTGTGGCCGACTCTTAACCTGTGTATGTCCATTCAGTGTCTTCTCTAAGTTTTGAAGAATCGCCAACTGTGGTTTTTTTTTTAACTTTCTGGTGACTTTTTTTTAACTGTCCTCCATGAACGTCTTCGTGTTAGTCCATTTTTTACCTCTATTTTCTCCCATTATTTTGTTTTAAGTTCCCCTTTATCGCCTTATGTATGTAACATTTTATTCTTATTTTAAGTTGTCATGTCACTCGGCTAAAGAGCGACGGATTGTGCCGCTGACAGCCCTCCCCCGCCCATACGGAAAAAAAATATACAAGTCCATTCGTATAACTAGCTTCCAAAAAAAGACGTGGAACACATAGTACAGATGTGGTCGATTTCTGTTGGGTTACCTTGTAGCGACCCCCAAGTCTATAAAGGTTTTTGATGTACCATCTAGTGCATTTATCGGCTTGGATAAAACACCCGAAGTGAAAGTTAAGGCAACTAATTTTAACTGTCTAAAATGTGTGGTGAACAGTTTCAAAATATTTTGCATCCAAACAAACTAGCCTGTTAGTGGGACCTGTAACCGTTACAGTATTCACAGATAGCTTCAAAACACGGGTGGGTGGTTGCTTAAGAACACGCAAACAGGACAGAATAGCACAAACAGATAAACAAGGTTGAGGTTTGATGAGATGCGTAGGTATTTTGAACACAAATACTCGGGAGAGCCCCAGAATATACCAAGGAAAGTTGGGAAATTGTACAGGGTGACAATTCATCATCATCATTTTCTTTGGGCCTTTGTCCCACTTCAACTCGGGGTCTGCCTTGTTTCCTATGGATGTGACAATGTTAATATCAGAGGGTGGCCAAACGCCCTTCCTGTCACCACCCCATACCCCCCAGGACGGAATTAGTGTATCCCAGCTATATGCGGCTAGTGGAAGCCATGAAATAAGGCGCATGGTTTCAGATGTCTGCGAGTCGTGTAACTGAGGTGGGACGTGGGGACCAGCCCGGTATTCACCTAGTGGGCTGTGGAAAACCGCCGTCGTCGTTAATCCGTTGGTCGGTTCGATCTGGGGCCAGCGCGCCTACCCGAGTCCAGGAAGCAGCCCGTACATTGTGGCAATTATCGAAGTATATGAAAAAAGCTAAATTACTTACAAACTAAAGCGTATACACACTTTATTCAACATGCAAACGTCACTATCGATATTCGAATTTAGGTTATGACATGTTCGATATGTCTGCCATCATTATTTGTTACGAAGCCATCGTACAACTCTCTCATGAATGACTACTGGGAATGGTACGCCACTAGTTGTCAAATATGTGATATTTTTACCACGAAATTATTCGGGACTACGTTATCCCTTTATCAAGTGCTTAAAGATTTTGTGCCATTAGGCACCGTCGAAAGTAAAATCCAGCATCAAACATGCACTGCCAATCATAAAACCCTTCATAGAGCGCTTAGTGTTGGCGTGTTATTCTCTCAACTCACTTTTGTAAACTTAACAGACCACGTACCGGAAACGCGAAAAGTACATTATGTAGGTTCATTGTACGTTACTTAATGTTTTATTTTTGAAGTCTATATTGGGCTAATAAAAAAATTATTTTCGGTTACATCTCTTCACTAAAATAACCTGAATCTACTGAGCTACTTCCTTTCAGCTTGAAGAGCAATGAACAACCAGGTACTTCTCGAAATTCTCTGATATCATTGAATGTCGCTGATTAGAAATAATGTTTTTGTAGGAGGAAAATGAAAACGGTTCAAATGCGCTAAGAGACTTAACATCTGAGGTCATCAGTCCCCTAGACTTAGAATTATTTAAACCTAACTAACTTAAGGACATCACACACATCTATGCCGGAGGCAGGATGCGAACCTGCGACCGTAGCAGCAGCGCGGTTCCGGACTGAAGAGCCTAGAACCGCTCGACCACAGTGGCCGGCAGGAGGAAAATGATCTCACCACATAACAGGACATTGATGGTGTAAATCTTAGGAGATGAAATATTCCTGGAGAGTTGTCCACTGAAGAAACTTCTTCCTCATTGAGGATATCACAGATAATAGCAAATGTCAAGTAGCATCAATTTCTTGCAAAACAGCGTCAAACTTGTTCACTTCCCTTATAACGTACCTATCTACACTCTACGGCGTATGTAAGATTTTATTGTGACACGTGTCCCTAAGCATTAATTGTGAATGCCACAATATGATCTGAATGAATTTAGATCGCAGAATAAGACGGTCGTCAGCTCCAGAAACGAGCAAAAGTTAATTTTGGTAAATGATTGTAATGACTTTGAAATCATGTATATGTCCTGTGAGAAATACAAAGCAGCAAACTGATATAAAGCACACGCGCTAGCTTACTTGTAAAAGACATGAACACAAAAGAATTAACATGGAATGAGCTGATATAAGTTACCCTAATGATCACCAATAAAAAGTAGCCTGCCGTTGTAGCCGAACGGTTCTAGACACTTCAGTCCGGAAGCGCGCGACTGCTACGGTCACATGTTGGACTTCTGTCTCTGGCATGGCTGTGTGTGATGTCCGTAGGTTAGTTAGATTTAAGTAGTTCTAAGTTCGCCGGCCGGTGTGGCCTTGCGGTTCTAGGCGCTTCAGTCTGGAACCGCGTGACCGCTACGGTCGCAGGTTCGAATCCTGCCTCGGGCATGGATGTGTGTGATGTCCTTAGGTTAGTTAGGTTTAAGTAGTTCTAAGTTCTAGGGGACTGATGACCTCAGATGTTAAGTCCCATAGTGCTCAGACCCATTTGAATAAAAAGCAATAACTAGAAAGACTTTATGGAGATTCTACAGTGTTACATAACTCACGATGATGCTATTGTAAGTAGGCTGTTTAAGTTTTCTTATTGGTAACGCCACCTCTGTATGAAAATCACTGGCTGTGCTGTGTGCAGTCTGTGGCTGCTTAGCATTGTTGTAATACTCGCCATTGTAGTGTTAGGCAGCTGGCTGTGAACAGCGCGTAGCGTTGCGCAGTTGGAGGTGAGCCGCCAGCAGTGGTGGATGTGGGGAGAGAGATGGCGGAGTTTTGTAATTTGTCATGAACTGCTATATATATTATGACTATTAAGGTAAATACATTGTTTGTTCTCTATTAATATCTTTCATTTGCTAACTATCCCTATCTGTAGTTAGTGCCTTCCGTAGTTTGAATCTTTTATTTAGCTGGCAGTAGTGGCGCTCGCTGTATTGCAGTAGTTCGAGTAATGAAGATTTTTGTGAGGTAAGTGATTTCTGAAAGGTATAGTTTAATGTTAGTCAGGGCCATTCTTTTGTAGAGATTTTTGAAAGTCAGATTGCGTTGCGCTAAAAATATTGTGTGTCAGTTTAAGGACAGTCATGTATAATTGTTCTAAGGGGACGTTTCACTATCTATTTGAAAAGCTGCCTAAACCTGATAAAAACTGACTGTCATTCTTTACTTATTACGTTGCAAATGTTTGCTGTGATAGTTTGCCTTCATGGCAAAAACTATTTTTTAGTACTAATGTCATTTACAAAACATATCATTTACAAAACACAAATTTCTAAAACTGCTTTGACGACGAGCAAGCTAGAATACTTGTATGATGAAAAACGAATTTCAGTTAAATCACTTTTAATTTAAGTTGATTTTCTGCAGTGCTATCTGCACCACTATAGTTACTACTGCTTTTTTACGCAATAAGTACTTGACTGAAAATCAGCTGCAAATTTAATTAGATTTGGCTTCTTTTGACTATTTCTTTCACTTTGTGACCTTCTCAGGATTGTTACACGAAAGATGTTCTCTGTGCTTTATACAACAAAAACTTCACTGTAACGACCACTGTTGTTCTACAGTGGTCTGACATAAATAATTAGTACTTATCGTGTCAACATGCATTACAGTATCATAAACACTAATTACTGACAAAATTCATTAATACATATATTTACAAGAAGTGGTTATAAGCTCGAGAAATCAAGTACCTGAATAATACTTGAGGCACTGGCTTATAGATTTGCAACCTCTGCCCGATATCACCTCCAACGCCAGTCAGCATTTATTTGACGTTCCGAATTGCAGAGGCATTCCGACAAATTCTAATTCTTTGCCAGCCGGAGTGGCCGAGCGGTTCTAGGCGCTACATCTGGAACCGCGCGACCGTACGGTCGCAGGTTCGAATCCTGCCTCGGGCATGGATGTGTGTGATGTCCTTAGGTTAGTTAGGTTTAAGTAGTTCTAAGTTCTAGGGGACTGATGACCTCAGAAATTAAGTCCCATAGTGCTCAGACCCATTTGAACCATTTTCTAATTCTTTAATCATACTAGCAAGGAGACCGCGGTTGCTATGGATGTACGCTGGGGCATTTTTACCTACAGGTTCAGTGAAAGCATTTGTTCCTCTAGTATTGTTCTGAACACTGTTACGGAAATATGAGGAAGTACTGAAAGGTAATGCCACCGAATTTTTCTGTGAAAACTCTTAAAGCCTTTTAAATAAAATTAACAATCTATATTTTTATTCATCATGTCTGCATATTTATTCCTCAGCGTAGTCACCCTGCCGACGAACACATTTCACCCAAGACCATTTTGTTAGTACTACGGCGTCGTCGATGATCGATAACGTCACACCAGCAGTCGACCTCCGCAAAGTTGCCGTATTTCCACGCAGTGTCATCGGCGACCCCAATCCGGTCAAGACTTGAGCAGAAATGCGAGGCGCCACGGCCGTGCAGCGGTTATGAAATACGGCCGCAAGGGACAAGCACGGCAGTTCCGTCTGGAGTTCAGCTCGAGTTCTACTTGCAGTGGGCGGAGTTTTCGCGTCATCGCTCAGCCGAGCTTATGTCAGATTTGTGTGTACAGCGTGTTGTGACCAACGGACAAGTGTTTGTAGCAGCTGCTTTGAGACATTCAGAGTTCGACATCTACAAACTTTCATTTCATGTAGCTCATTGTGTTTAGCTGCTTCTTTGTATACTTAGCAATTAAGAGTCATATCCGTATAAATACATTGCCAGAAAAAAATTAATACGTCCGTTTAGAGGTTCCAATTTCACTCAAGATCAATGTTTCAACAGTGAATAAGGATTACATGAAACGATTAGATTTACATATCAATACCATAAGCTGTTCTGAAGTACCAGGTATTGAGCCACGTTGAAAGACCCGTAATACACTACTGGTCATTAAAATTGCTACACCACAAAGATGACGAGCTACAGACGTGAAATGTAACCGACAGGAAGAAGATGCTGTGATATGCAAATGATTAGCTTTTCTGAGCATTTACACAAGGTGGGCGCCGGTGGCGACACCTACAACGTGCTGACATGAGGAAAGTTTCCAACCGATTTCTCATACACAAACAGCAGTTGACCGGTGTTGCCTGGTGAAACGTTGTTGTGATGCCTCGTGTCAGCAGGAGAAATGCGTACCATCACGTTTCTACCTTTGATAAAGGTCGGATTGTAGCCTATCGCGATTGCGGTTTATCGTATAGCGACAGTGCTGCTCATGTTGGTCGAGATCCAATGACTGTTTGCAGAATATGGAATCCGTGGGTTCAAGATGGTGATACGGAACGCCGTGCTGGATCCCAACGGCCTCGTATCACTAGCAGCCCATAAGACAGGCATCTTATCCGCATGGCTGTAACGGACCGTGCAGCCACGTCTCGATCCCTGCATCAACACATGGGGACGTTTGCAAGACATCAACCATCTGCACGAACATTTCGACGACGTTTGCAGCAGCATGGACTATCAGCTCGGAGACCATGGCTGCGATTACCCTTGAGGCTGCATCGTAGACAGGAGCGCCTGCGATAGTGTAGTCAACGACGAACCTGTGTGCACGAATGGCAAAACCTCATTTTTTTAGATGAATCCAGGTTCTGTTTACAGCATCATGATGGTCGCATCCGTGTTTGGCGACATCGTGGTGAACGCACATTGGAAGCGTGTATTCGTCATCGCCATATTGCCGTATCACCCGGCGTGATGGTATGGGGTGCCATTGGTTACACGTCTCGGTCACCTCTTGTTCGCATTGACGGCACTTTGAACAGTGGACGTTACATTTCAGATGTGTTACGACCCGTAACTCTACCCTTCATTCTATCCCTGCAAAACCCTACATTTCAGCAAGATAATGCACGACTACATGTTGCAGGTCCTGTATGGGCCTTTCTGGATAGAGAAAATGATCGACTGCTGCCCTGACCAGCACATTCTCCAGATCTCTCACCAACTGAAAACGTCTGGTCAATGGTGGCTGAGCAACTGGCTCGTCACAATACGCCAGTCACTACTCTTGATGAACTGCGGTATCGTGTTGAAGCTGCATGGGCAGCTGTACCTGTACACGCCATCCAAGCTATTTTACTTAATGCCCAGGCGTATCAAGGCCGTTATTACGGCCAGAGGTAATTGTTCTGGGTACTGATTTCTCAGGATCTATGCACCCAAATTGCGTGCAAATGTAACCACATGTCAGTTCTAGTATAATATATTTGTCCAATGAATACCCGTTTATCATCTGAATTTCTTCTTGGTGTAACAATTTTAATGGCCAGTAGTGTAGTATGTGGTGTAGCCTCCACGAGCGGCAGTGCAGGCTCTGACTCTGGCATCCAGCCGATCGTACAGATTGCGAATACTGTCCTGGAATACGTTATGCCACATCCGTTCGACCTGCTCGTGCAGTTCTGTAAGAGTTGCTGGTATGAGTCACTACTGGTCCCATCATATACCACACGTGCTCGACTGGAGAAAAGTGTGGATATCGTAATGGCAGGAAAGTAGCTGCATGTCTTGCAGAGCACGTTGAGCTTCACTGGCAGTGTGTGGGCGAGCATTATCCTGTTGGAGCAACACATCACCTTTCTGCTGTTAAAACGGCAAAAGAAGTGGTCTAACAACGTTCTGCACGTACAGAGGGCTGTTTAGCGTCCCATCCAGATACAACAAAAGTGAACGAGAGTTGTAGCTTATTGCATTCCAGACCATAAGGCCTGGGGTGAAATGGTTCAAATGGCTCTAAGCACTATGGGGCTTAACATCTGAGGTCATCAGTCCCCTAGACTTAGAACTACACTACTGGCCAGTAAAATTGTTACACCAAGAAGAAATGCAGATGATAAACGGGTATTCACTGGACAAATATATTATACTAGAACTGACATGTGATTACATTTTCACGCAATTTGAGTGCATAGATCCTGAGAAATCAGTACCCAGTACAACCACCTCTGGCCGTAATAACGGCCTTCATACGCTTGGGCATCGAGTCAAACAGAGCTTGGATGGCGTGTACAGGTACAGCTGCCCATGCAGCTTCAACACGATACCACAGTTCATCAAAAGTAGTGACTGGCGTATTGTGACGAGCCAGTTGCACGGCCACCATTGACCAGACGTTTTCAATTGGTGAGAGATCAGGAGAATGTGCTGGCCAGGGCAGCAGTCGAACATTTTCTGTATCCAAAAAGGCCCGTACAGGACCTTCAAACATGCGGCCATGCATTGTCCTGCTGTGAAGGGTAGAGCAACGGGTCGTGACACATCTCAAACGCAACGTCCACTGTTCAAGGTGCCGTCAATGCGAACAGCAGGTGACCGAGAAGTGTAACCATTGGCACCCCATACCATCACGTCGGGTGATACGCTAGTATGGCGATGACGAATACACGCTTCCAATGTGCGTTCACCGCGATGTCACCAAACACGGATGCGACCATCATGACGCTGTAAACAGAACCTGGATTCATCCGAAACAATGAGGTTTTGCCATTCGTGCACACAGGTTCGTCGTTGAGTACACCATCGCAGGCGCTCCTGTCTGTGATGCAGCGTCAAGGGTAACCGCAGCCATGGTCTCCTAGCTCATAGACCATTCTGCTGCAAACGTCGTCGAACTGTTCGTGCAGATGGTTGATGTCTTGCAAACGTCCCCATCTGTTGACTCAGGGATCGAGACGTGGCTGCAAGATCCGTTACAGCCATGCGGATAAGATGCCTGTCATCTCGACTGCTAGTGATACGAGGCCGTTGGGATCCAGCACGGCGTTCCGTATTACTCTCCTGAACCCACCGATTCCATATTCTGCTAACGGTCATTGGTTCTCGACCAACGCGAGCAGCAATGTCGCGACACGACAAACCGCAATCGTGATAGGCTTCAATCCGACCTTTACCAAAGTCGGAAACTTGATAGTACGCATTTCTCCTCCTTACATGAGGCATCACAACAACGTTTCACCAGGCAACCACAGTCAACTGCTGTTTGTGTATGAGAAATCGGTTGGATACTTTCCTCATGTCAGCACGTTGTAGGTGTCGCCACCGGCGCCAACCTTGTGTGAATGCTCTGAAAAGCTAATCATTTGCATATCATAGCATCTTCTTCCTGTCGGTTAAATTTCGCGTCTGATGCACATCATCTTCGTGGTGTAACAACTTAAATGGCCAGTAGTGTATTTTATTCACTTCTTCGGCGATACGTCGTAGGGCGTGGACTAGACAGGTGATGTGGTTTAAATGCTGATAGGATATGACTTGGCCAATTGCAGACTTCAGTATGTAGGCCCAGCATCCAAATACATAACAAGAATGTTTTGTTTGTTTATTTCCACGGGCCACAGCACTTCAATACTGTCATTCACAAGACGAACTGTTGTTGACTGATTTTTGCGTTCCAGCACTTTGCAGGAAATTAATAAGGGCTTTGAAGGTGGTTGTCCATTGAATTTTTCCAATGAAACGCGCATATACACTCCTGGAAATGGAAAAAAGAACACATTGACACCGGTGTGTCAGACCCACCATACTTTCTCCGGACACTGCGAGAGGGCTGTACAAGCAATGATCACACGCACGGCACAGCGGACACACCAGGAACCGCGGTGTTGGCCGTCGAATGGCGCTAGCTGCGCAGCATTTGTGCACCGCCGCCGTCAGTGTTAGCCAGTTTGCCGTGGCATACGGAGCTCCATCGCAGTCTTTAACACTGGTAGCATGCCGCGACAGCGTGGACGTGAACCGTATGTGCAGTTGACGGACTTTGAGCGAGGGCGTATAGTGGGCATGCGGGAGGCCGGGTGGACGTACCGCCGAATTGCTCAACACGTGGGGCGTGAGGTCTCCACAGTACATCGATGTTGTCGCCAGTGGTCGGCGGAAGGTGCACGTGCCCGTCGACCTGGGACCGGACCGCAGCGACGCACGGATGCACGCCAAGACCGTAGGATCCTACGCAGTGCCGTAGGGGACCGCACCGCCACTTCCCAGCAAATTAGGGACACTGTTGCTCCTGGGGTATCGGCGAGGACCATTCGCAACCGTCTCCATGAAGCTGGGCTACGGTCCCGCACACCGTTAGGCCGTCTTCCGCTCACGCCCCAACATCGTGCAGCCCGCCTCCAGTGGTGTCGCGACAGGCGTGAATGGAGGGACGAATGGAGACGTGTCGTCTTCAGCGATGAGAGTCGCTTCTGCCTTGGTGCCAATGATGGTCGTATGCGTGTTTGGCGCCGTGCAGGTGAACGCCACAATCAGGACTGCATACGACCGAGGCACACAGGGCCAACACCCGGCATCATGGTGTGGGGAGCGATCTCCTACACTGGCCGTACACCACTGGTGATCGTCGAGGGGACACTGAATAGTGCACGGTACATCCAAACCGTCATCGAACCCATCGTTCTACCATTCCTAGACCGGCAAGGGAACTTGATGCACGTCCGCATGTATCCCGTGCCACCCAACGTGCTCTAGAAGGTGTAAGTCAACTACCCTGGCCAGCAAGATCTCCGGATCTGTCCCCCATTGAGCATGTTTGGGACTGGATGAAGCGTCGTCTCACGCGGTCTGCACGTCCAGCACGAACGCTGGTCCAACTGAGGCGCCAGTTGGATATGGCATGGCAAGCCGTTCCACAGGACTACATCCAGCATCTCTACGATCGTCTCCATGGGAGAATAGCAGCCTGCATTGCTGCGAAAGGTGGATATACACTGTACTAGTGCCGACATTGTGCATGCTCTGTTGCCTGTGTCTATGTGCCTGTGGTTCTGTCAGTGTGATCATGTGATGTATCTGACCCCAGGAATGTGTCAATAAAGTTTCCCCTTCCTGGGACAATGAATTCACGGTGTTCTTATTTCAATTTCCAGGAGTGTACGTTCGTTGTTTCGTCGACAGGTATCGATATATGGTTTTAACTCATATAACGCCACACACTAATCACAGCACAACCTCCTGGTAACAAAAATGTAAGCAGTTTTCCTTAATGTCGATTCACCAGGAATCTGTTGCCCAAAGTACTTCTGTAGAAACACACGACATACAGGCACTTGAATTTTGTGCCATGGAATGTTCGCAACATCCATAACGGAGTGCTTATCATGGAAAAATTCATTTGTGGAGTTTGAAATCTTGCCTCTCAGGCGATTGCACTACCTTGTTATTTGTGTGCACTTTACCAAGTATATCACTTGAAGTTGAGCCTTCATAGAGCACCCGATGTGCTTAGCGCACTCTCGACATAGAACAATCTCACCATGAACGGTGATAGTGTCGCCCATCGTAACCCAAGATCTTAATTTAGTTGATAATTTTGATGCAACAGGATTCATCACGAATATAAAGTGTAGTGAACTCTTAAGAAGTATTATTTGGCGAACTTTTCTTAGCGCACGCAGTTTCTAGTTCTGAATTGGCAGGAGTTGCTAGGAGTCCCAAAACTTCGGGCCGCTAACCTTTTATTGGCCGCACTGCCTATCTCGATAGCACACGAATTCCTTTACTACACACAATTATGGTTGCTACAATACTACACATAGAATTGTTATTGCATCGGCTTCTCTTTTGAGAACTGAAATTCTGAATCTTAGAAAATTAAGCAAAGCGCATTCTTAATGTGCAGTTAACCACATTTTATTGCACTTGAACGTGTTTCTTAGAGATAATTTAGTTCCCACTTCTACTTTTATGGTATTGTATGTCGGATATGGATATTTTTCCAAGAGAGCGGCCTATTGTTTGTGTGGGGAACTATGAAGCAGCATAAAAACTCAATAAAATGTAATTTTATGTAACATGAAGTTAAAACATGGAAAACAATAATTATACTGAAATTTATACAGGGTGTCCTAAAAAACGTATACCTTGAGAGGTGATAGTACTTATCGAAACAAGAGAAATAAGTGCAATAAACATGGGTCCGGAAATACATACTTTCTAATTCCAGTAAACGTGGGTCCAGAAATGTATACTTTCTGCGATAAACACGTGTTTACAGGAGGTGTTCAACGTGGCGTACATTCATGACAGTGCAGCCCTCCGCCCTCCGGCGTAAGGAATGAAGCACACTTTGAAATATGCCCGGTTGTAGTTGTACCTGGTGCCACGCATTGAACACGCGACCCTAAAGTGGCCACACATCGTTGATTGGCGTGGCGCACACCAATTCCATCATGTGTCCCCATAACTAAAAATCTAGGGACTGAGGTCTGGGAAACAAGTAGGCCAAGGTGTGAGAAAGTCCAGATAATGTGCCCCATTTAACCTTTGTGGCAGCACGAATGGACCTTCTAATCTATCGTCAAGTACGCCTGCCCATGCGTTGATTGAGAATCGGTGTTGATGCCCTCTTTCCTGAATTGCTTGGGGATTTACACCTGCCCATACATGCTGGCTATGTCAGTTCACGACACCCTCTCCTGTGAACCCTGCCTCATCCGTAAACAAAATCTTGGATGTAAACAGTGGATCTGCGGCACACTTCTGCAACAACCACTGACAGAACCGCCAACTGCCATGATGATCCTGTGGCCTTAGGGCAGTGCTTCACAACATACGTGCTCGAGGAGCAAGCTGTGAGCAGCAAGGCGCGAGCACGGAGCAGCGCGAGCACACTACCCCCACTACCCTACCGGACCAGAGCGGAGAGTAGGGAGAGTCACGTGGGGCACACAACAGCTGCCGCCAGTCAATGTAAATCCGCGGCCACCTGCAGGGATATCACTCACGAATTATTATTGCGACAAATGAAACAAATAAAGGAGAATGTACACGTGCCACATAATTTTATTAACTTAGTGTATGCCTCTACATTAGTATTAATTTGTGAACTGTTACACAATAAAAGGTGTCACTGAAGTGTGGGGTTCTCGGTTATCTTGTACTTTTTGCCCTTTAAAATTGCGTCAATGTTCGGAGTAATTGTTCTTGTGCATTGTAGGCGCAACGTGCAGTTTAAATTTCGATCAGACAATGCGTTTCTCAGGCGCGTCTTGTTACATTTCATTGCAGAGAGCAGTGGAACCGAACATTGATATTATTGTGTAAACTAGGAAATCTATCCTGAGGGAAGTGTCTGTAGAATTCCAAAATGATTTCTTGCTCTGAAATTTGTCTCCGTATTCTCTGTCACACTGCAGGTCAATAATTTCTAGTTGCAGCTCAGGACGAATCTCTTCAATATTCGCTGAATATGGAGAGGAGAACAGATCAAAATCACTGTCTAGTGCTGTCAGATCTTGAAAGCACTGATCAAATTCTTCCTTAAGGACAACTAAACTATGTGAATAACGTTCACAGTCTTTGTGAACATCTTGCATGGATGATAATTTAGGAAAATGAGCTAGATTTCCTGTTTCCAGCTGACTCACCCAAAGTGTCAATTTCATTTTAAAAGCTCGTATTCGATCTATGAAATGAGTAATTAGCAGATCTTTACCTTGTAGTGAAATGTTCAAAGCATTCAGATGGCTAGTTAAATCTGCTAATAACGCGAGATCACATTTCCATGAAGGCTCTTTCAATTCAGGAACACACATGTTATTTATTTCCGTGAACATATTTATCTCATCTAATAGGCAAAAAAATCGATTTAATAATTCGCCACGACTAAGCCAGCGGACCTCGCTGTAATAAGGCAGGCTACCATACTGGCTTTCTACACCCTCAAGAAAGCTTTTAAATTGTCTGTGTTGTAGCCCATGCTTCCTTACATAATTGGTTGTACGAACAACAATACTCATCACATTTTTTAGAGTGATACTCTTTGCACATATGTTTTCCTGGTGGATCACACAGTGAACGCCCCTTATTCCATTCGGCACGGTCAGTTTTTGCATTTTCTCCTTCAACAGCGCAACGAACCCTGATTTTTTTTCCCTGTCATCGCTGGTGCACCGTCTGTAGATGCTGAAACTAAAGAATTCCACGACAATCCTATATTTTCAACACTTTCTTCAACACTACTTAAAATATCACCTCCGATTGTAGTGTTCTTCATGGCTACTACATCGAGGAGCTCCTCCCTCACCTGAAGATCTCTATTAACACCTCTAATAAATATAGCAAGCTGCGCTGTTCCAGTGATATCAATACTTTCGTCCAGAGCTAGAGAATACGCCATAAAATCTTTACAGATATTTGCAAGCTGCCTCTGCACGTCGTCTGCCATGTCCTGTATGCGACGCATAATGATCATGTTAGATAATGGCACAATCCGAAACTGCTCAACTTGAGATGGACACAAATGTTCTGTTGCAACCACCAAACATTCTTTTATTAAATCGCCATCAGTGAAGGGGCGCAGGGATTTTGCTAAAAGCAAAGCAATTTTGTAACTCAAATGGTTCAAATGGCTCTGAGCACTATGGGACTTAACATCTGAGGTCATCAGTCCCCTAGAACTTAGAACTACTTAAACCTAACTAAGGACAGCACACTCATCCATACCCGAGGCAGGATTCGAACCTGCGACCGTAGCGGTCGCGCAGTTCCAGACTGAAGCGCCTAGAAACGCTCGGCCACACAGGCCGGCTTTGTAACTAACTCTGAGAGCTGCCTCAGTTGATTTTTCTTCGTCGTCCAGATCTTCTTCGGATAGCTTCCTTTTATGTTTAATAACTTCCTGTGCACGAACTGGTCCATCACATTTTCCACTTCCGTAGTCTTTCGCGAGGTACGACATATAATGTCGCTGCAAATTAAATTTCCTAAAAGAATTCAGCGTTTTGTGACATACTAAACATTTTGCAAGACCATCTTTTTCTGTAAACAGATACAATCCCTCCCAATGGGGGATGAACTGCGAAAGCATGGTTGGGGTTACAACAACGGCGACTTGACATGATTCTTAACCAGCGAAGTGACTGTTAGAGCTGATCGTAGTACTTTAAACGTTACACAGTCGGCGCGAATTCAATAGGCACGCTGCGGCCCTATTCAAACGTGCGCGCGCATTTCCTCTCCCTCCCCTCCCTCCCTACTCCACGACCTTGCACCTGCTCGCGAGCACGTGCCTGAGCAGACGCGAGTACTCGCGCTCAAAACCTGCCAGTTGTCAAGCCCTGCCTTAGGGCCTGAACGCGCTGTAGATGATGCAGGTACAGCAACTGTTCCTGAAGTGCTCCCCAGATAAGAGAGTGAGACACGCCTTCTGCTGCTGCTAATTGTCGCACACTGGTCCCAGGGGTATCTTCCACAGAACGTAGCACAGTCTCCTCCATGTCAGGCGTGCGGACTGTGCGGGGACTTACACTGTCAGTCTTCCGAGGTGCAAGGGTACCTGTGTCCCTAAGACGCTGGAAAAGTCTGCCGAATAGCTTATCAGAGGACAATGTGTGCTGTGGCTATTTTTCAGCATAGAGGGCATGGGCTCGCACATAGCGGACTATTATATCCGTCATTTCATTTGTTAATTAGTAGGTTTCCAATGCTAACAATTGGTGGAAGAGAGAAAATGTAAATGTTTTACACCATTTGTACGTACAAACAGCGAAATAACAGTAAACAAATAAGTGAATCCGCTTTGGAAGAAGGGAAAACACCATTATCCATACCCAGGGTTGACGGTACTGTATAATAAAGCACACAAACATGAAGAAAACTAACGTAGCCTATGACACGACTCGAACCACACAAATGACTGCAGACAACCTAATGGTTGGTAGAGTACTGTGAGTAAGACGTCATGATATCCTGCCAATACATTTGTCGGAGTGCCAATGCAGCGACTGTGCCAACATGCGCATCCAAGCGTCGCGGTGCCCTTACTACAAATACGTGTTTGACTCGGAAAGTATGTGTCTCCGGACCCATGTTTAGTGGACTTATTTTCCTGTTTCGATGAGTAGTACAACCTCTCAAAGTATCTGACACTTTTTTTTAACACCTTGTATGCAGACGGAACGATAAAATGATATAAGGGTGTCTCATGAGACACGGTATGTATTCACAGATACACTATGTGATCAAGAGTATCCGGACACCCCCAGGAACATACGTTTTTCATATTAGGTGCATTGTGCTCACCTGCTGCCAGATACTCCATATCAGCGACCTTAGTAGTCATTAGACATCGTGACAGAGCAGAATTGGGCCCTCTGCGGAACTCATGGACTTCCAACGTGTCACTTGTGTCACACGTCTGTACACGAGATTTCCACACTCCTAAACATCCCTAGGTCTACTGTTTCCGATGTGACAGTGAATTGGAAACGTGAAGGAACACGTACAGCACAAAAGCGTACAGGCCGACCTCGTCTCTTGACTGACAGAGACCGCTGACAGTTGAAGAGGGTCGTAATGTGTAACAGGTAGACATCTATCCAGACCATGACACAGGAATTCCAAACTGCATCAAGATAAACTGTAAGTACTATGACAGTTACGCGGGAGGTGAGAAAACTTTGATTTCTTGGTCGAGCGGCTGCTCATAAGCCACACATCACGCCAGTAAATGCCAAACAACGCCTCGCTTGGTGTAAGGAAACTAAGCATTCGACGATAGAACAGTGGAAAACCGTTGTGTGAAGTGACGAATCACGGTACATAATATGGCGATCCCATAGCTGGGTGTGGGTATGGCGAATGCCCGCTGAACGTCATCTGCGAGCGTGTGTAGTGCCAACAGTAAAATTCGGAGGCGGTGGTGCTATGGTGTGGTCGTGTTTTTAATTATTATTTTGGGTGGCACTATCACAGCACAGGCCTCCATTGATGTTTTAAGCACCTTCTTGCTTCCCACTGTTGAAGAGCAGTTCGGGGATGGCGATTGCATCTGTCAACACGATCGAGCACCTGTTCATAATGCACGGCGTGTGTCGGAGTGGTTACACCACAATAACATCCATCTAATGGACTGGCCTGCACAGAGTCCTGACCTGGATCCTATAGAACACCTTTGGGATGCTTTGGAACGCCGACTTCGTGTCAGGCCTCACCGACCGACATCGATACCTCTCCTCAGTGCAGCACTCCATGAAGAATCGGCTGTCATTCCCCAAGAAATCTTCCAGCACGTAACTGAAAGTATGCCTGAGAGAGTGTAAGCTGTCATCAAAGCTAAGGATGGGCCAGTACCACACTGAATTCCAACATTACCGATGGAGGGCGCCACGAACTTGTAAGTCATTTTCAGCCAGGTGTCCGGGTACTTTTGATCACATAGTGTATGGCAGGAACGATCATTCGAAGCGAAAAAGTCTTGTAGCATACCTTAAGAGCTATGAGCATTTTACCTTCGCTCCTGCAAAACATAGCTCTTCCACTGCTGTTGGCACCCACATACACAGGGAGAAATGATCATCACGATAAAATAAGAGAAATCAGGGCTCGCACGGAAAAATTGAAGTGCTCGTTTTTCCTGCGTGCCGTTCGAGAGTGGAACGGTAGAGACACAGCATGAAAGTGGTTCATTGAACCCTCTGCCAGGCACTTTATTGTGAATAGCAAAGTAATTACGTAGATGTAGATGTAGTGGGGGGGGGGGGGAGGGGGAAGTGGCTTAGCTCTTAAAGTATGCATTTTAGAGTCCGTGTTTCCTAGACTTCCTTGCTTCGAATGGTCGTTCCTTTCATATCCCTGAATACTGACCTTTACACCTGGAACAACCTGCATATCAACGCTGACAACATAACTCGTGAGTGTGTACACTTTTCACGTGCATAGGAGCGAAAGGAAGACAACACGTAATTAAATAAAAATCCGAGCTCTACACTTAATGTACATTCTGATATGAATAACGACAAATGCTATAGAGAAGCTAACACATAGTGTGCATTTTATTTCATTTACAACACTCCATGACTAATAAAAGCTGACTGAAAGAACTAAACCGCGCGACTGCTACGGTCACAGGTTCGAATCCTGCCTCGGGCATGGATGTGTGTGATGTCCTTAGGTTAGTTAGGTTTAAGTAGTTCTAAGTTCTAGGGGACTGATGACCACAGATGTTAGGTCCCATAGTGCTCAGACCCATTTGAGCCATTTTTTGAAAGAACTAAATAATTTGCCGATCGTACGTGTAACCTTTAAACAGTTTCTCAACCCTATGTTGGAACAGTGGATATGAACTCTACCAAAAATCATTCGTAGGTTCAACATAGACGGTTGCGGTATAGTCTGACATCAGGAAGTGATGGTATCCGATCTGCATCTACACCGGGGTCTTACCGAGTAATTTTATGTTAGTACGTTAGACAAGTAATGTCTGTGGGACCATTGCTGAAGTATTGCGATATCATAAATACGAGGGCGTGCTGAAAGAAAATGCCTCCAAATTTTTCACGTGAAAACTCTAAAGCTTTTTAAATAAAACAGACTTAATCAACATTCTGTGTCTTTGTTCTTCATGTCTACGTATTTAGTTCATAGTCACCCTGGTGACGAACACATTTCTCCCAACGAGAGACTAGTGTGTTGATAGAGTCACTGCAGATTGTTTGACTTTGTTGACGAAGCCACAACCTCACCTCTGCTGGCACCGCTACATCACTATCAAAGTGCAATCCTCGAAGGTGTTCTTTAAGGTGTGGGAATACATGAAAATCTGATGGGACCAAGTCGGGTCTGTATGGAGGATGATTGACGACAGTGAACGTAAGGCGTTATACTGTTGCAGAAGTCGCAGCGCTCGTGTATGGTCTGGCAGTTTCATGCTGAAGGAGAGGGTGCTCCATGTGTGGATGTTTCTTTCGGTTAGAAACTCGATAACTGCACGCTGTTTCCCACTCACTGGCATAGTTACGAGGGACACTCCCAAAGAAATGCACACTATCTTTGTAAAAATACAGTTTTCATTCTGCATGTGTGTAAGTTTTACAGTGTGTAGATACATCCTTCCCGCTTGTTTTCAAACTTAGTTCAACCTGTTCCCGTGAGTGGCGCCGTCACACCATGTCTTCAAAATGGGTGCTACACTTGACGTTCGTCAGAAGCAACGTGCTGTCATAGAATTCCTGTGCTGTGAAAACGAGACAGTGGCAGACATCCACAAGAGGTTGAAAAAGGTGTATGGAGATGCTGCTGTCGTTCGCAGTACAGTTAGTCGGTGGGCAAGCAGGTTACGGGATGAAAGCGGGCACGGCAATATTGAGGATTGTCCTCGCAGCGGCAAACCTCGTACTGCACATATTCCAGACAATGTGCAGAGAGTTAACGAATTGGTGACTGCTGACAGACGCATCACAGTGAGCGAATTGTCACTCTACGTTGGGATAGGGGAAGGAAGTGTTTTCAGAATACTGAAAGTGTTGGCGTTAAAAAAGGTTTGTTCCAGGTGGGTTCCCAGGATGTTGACAGTGGCTCACAAAGAAACAAGTAAAAGGGTATGCAGCGAACAGTACGAGAATGGTGGAAATGAATTTCTTGGAAAAATTGTGACAGGTGATGAAACATGGCTCCATCATTTTTCACCAGAGACGAAGAGGCAATCAATGGAGTGGCATCATGCAAATTCACCCAAGAAAAAAAATTCAAAACCAAATCTTCTGCTGGAAAAGTTATGGCTACGGTGTTTTTCGATTCCGAAAGACTCTTGCTTGTGGACATCATGCCAAGTGGAACCACCATAAATTCTGATGCAAATTTGACAACACTGAAGGAACTTCAAGCTTGACTGAGTCGTGTTGGACCACATCGGCAAAAGCAGGATGTTTTGCTGTTGCACGACAATGCATGGCAACATGTCAGTCAAAAAACCATGGAAGCGATGACAAAACTCGGATGGACAACATTGAAACACCCGCCTTACAGTCCTAACCTGGCTCCATGTGACTATCATCTCTTTGGGAAACTGAAGGACTCCGTGGAACAAGGTTTGAAGATGATGACTCCCTTGTGCACGCTGCCAAACAGTGGCTCCAACAAGTTGGTCCAGAATTTTACCTTGCGGGTATACAGGCGCTGGTTCCAAGATGGCATAAGGCAATTGAGAGGGATGGAAATTATGTGGAGAAATGAAAATATTGTTCCTAAAGGATGTATCTACACACTGTAAAACTTTCAGACATGTAGAATAAAAGATGTATTTAAAAAAAATAGTGTGCATTTCTTTTGGAGTGATCCTCGTATGTTACACACTAAAGTTACAGTTAGGAGCCCTCTAGCTGCAGAGTTTTGCAACTTGCGTCAGGGAACCGGGAAAGTCGACCGAGTAGTATGCAAGACATGTAAGGCTAAACGCAAATTGAGGCACGTATAGCACGTGAGACGCGAAACGACACTGCAGTGTGACGCACACGTTCCGCACATGTCGTGCGGGTCCAACGCACATTGAGACGCGTGCACGTATTTGCACGCGCCGGTTGACGGCGCTCTGCGCTGACACAAACGAAGCCCGCACACACTGTAATCTTTCGTAAACGATTTTACAGACTCTATACAGTAAAAATACTTCATTTTTACCTTGCTTGTAGCGTTATATGTCAGCTTCGTGGCGAAGTACCCATCATCTCGCTAATAGTCATACTTTCTGTGGTATACACATTTTAGTAAGACGCTACACAAAATTCGAATAGTTCGCAATCAAAAATAGGGGTCGCTATGATTTTTCGTTTGGTGCGTATTACATCATATGTTGCTGCGTATGAAATTTAGCCAACATGTTGAATTTTTGTGTAGACTTTGGAGGAGGTCTCTATATGCCTCCAATCTCGAGAAAATGGATCCTATGAAGCGCGCTCACTTCCGATCTCACGCCCGCGAGAATGAAATACTAGCAACGTCTCTCACATCTCCTAAACCGCTCGAGACATCGAAATGACAGTTTGGCGACTGATAGCACACAAGGAGGAGAGTATTTTTCCAATTCGTAAACACACGGAACCTCTTTATTTATGGCGATATCAGTACTTATACTTCCCGTTTTATTTTTTTCTATCCAGTGACTGTATTTTATTGAGTTATCGACAGCTAGCGAAACAAGAGTTTCCTAGTGTGAAAATAGACATGAAATTTCTTCTCGTATGTTACTACAAACCGCCACTATGAGGTTTTTCGTAAGCTCTTGAGCTCTGTGATTGCCAATTACTTGTTTAATGAGGCACTCTGTTTCAGAATTGTGTCGCAATAGCTAAGATAAGTACTTGCAAATTATACTGTGTTTTGGCAAAGGAAGAACAATTAAACTAGCCATCAAGAGGGATGTGGCCGTTACTCATAAATGGTGATGCTTCTTCGAATGAGAAAAGGTTAACAACTCACACAAAAATAAATTGCCAATTCTGTTGGAGTTTTGGTTGAATCCTCGTAACCCATCGTATTTTTAACACTGAGCGACTGAAATGGAGCCGGCCGCGGTGGTCTAGCGGTTCTAGGCGCTCAGTCCGGAACCGCGCGACTGCTACGGTCGCAGGTTCGAATCCTGCCTCGAGCATGGATGTGTGTGATGTCCTTAGGTTAGTTAGGTTTAAGTAGTTCTAAGTTCTAGGGGACTGATGACCACAGATGTTAAGTCCCATAGTGCTCAGAGCCATTTGACTGGAATGGAAACTTATCAAAGGATTTTATTCCTTCTCTTGATATGAGCAGTATTAAAATAATAATGAGCATTCATTCAGGTGGAATGATAGGCACATGCCAGATGCTGGTTACTCACTTACGGCTTACCAAACTGACAATGTGTGATCGCGAATAAAATAGTTGTTACTGAGAAAAATAAACAATTGAACCGTCGCACAACACAATGGTCGGTGTTTTGTCAGCAGCGGAGGATAGTGCGCGCGACAGCAATGCACAAGCTAGCCATGTGTGCTTTGTGAGCTGGAGTTCGAAAAACATTGTCATGAAAGTAGATCTGCCTTTATCAGCAGTACATTTCAGCAAATTAAATATATCTAATCATAACACTCTTTTAGGATATTCCTACTTTCATAATAATACCGACCATTTTTTCCGTTTGTGTAGCCTGTTGTATAATTAGTTTATTAATGCTGGTCCGCAGTTCGTGGTCGTGCGGTAGCGTTCTCGCTTCCCGCGCCCGGGTTCGATTCCCGGCGGGGTCAGGGATTTTCTCTGCTCGTGATGACTGGGTGTTGTGTGATATCCTTAGGTTAATTAGGTTTAAGTAGTTCTAAGTTCTAGATGTTAAGTCCCATAGTGCTCAGAGCCATTTGAACCATTATTAATGCTGACAATGTGCATGCAGCAATTGAAATGCTTTTTCTCATCACGGCGAGGCAAATAAAAGATCGTTATTTGTGACTGCTTTTAGACTGTTTCTAGTTTGCAGTGGAAATGACATGTCCACATGTACAGTCGTGCTCAAAAGTATCCGAACGACCTGAATTGCATTTCGCCTTATTCGCGTGCAACTCGCAAAACGCAGCTGTCTAGCAGGTCCTCTAATCTGACCTCGGTACAGTCGTCTGACCATTGAAAATGGTTCCAACAGTCACCACTAGAAAACACTGCTCTGTATCGCAATAACTCAAGATGTAAAGTAATACCACGACACTACAAATATCAGGGAACACCTTATCACAGATAAGACTGTCCTTAAGGCTTGTCAGCTCACATTTATTACAATAAATGACATACCTGAAATGTTACCACTCTCATTATTACGTCAGATAGGTAATGCACGTAGTAAGTTCGTCGAATTCATGATTTCGTCTTCAAAGTAACATACCGTACTTGTTATTTAACACAAAATAACATTAAAATTTAAGTTATTCACGAGCAGCTGGTTGAGAATATGTATGAACTTCAAATGACACGACGAACCGTCACGTTCTGCATATGGATTCAAACCCAGGTCATGCAGACTAAGCAAAGATTTCGTGACTGACGGAAACTAACAGTCATTCCTGACTAGGCATACAGAGAGTGATATACCTCGATTTTAGACAGTATCAGTTAGTAAATATCAACTTTAAATTACATAACGTAAACATTTTTAACGGACGCGAATTCCTACCCAGCATGTATTGTCCCTGTTAACGAACTACGAGAGATGTTAAATATTGCTTCTTCACAAGTAACTTACCTGAAATGCCGTGAGGTAAAGCTTTGTGTTGGACAGGGATTCGAACTCAGAACCGTAATCGGATTATTATCGAAGCACAATCAACTGTGACATATCGGATTTTCTCGGCAGTAGCTAGATGTTTTAACTGAAATGACGAGGCGAAACATTAATTTTTTCCTTCCCAGGACTCCAACCCGGCACCTATCGCCGTTATATTAAATATGGGTTTGCTAAACCAGCAGCGACATGTGAGCATGTTAGAACTAGAAATAATATGACGAAGATTAAGCGCTGACTGGGAATCGAACCCCACACATATCGTTGTTGACTACACACAAAGAGACGTCAACTATCAAATTTTTCTCCACCAGCAACTCGGAATAACATCCTTGAACTTACAGTGATCTCGCAAATAGTTCTGTGTCTCACTGGGAGTCAGAAACGTCAGATATCGTTAGTGTTTACAACGAATAAAAATACATTAAAAATCAAAATTATTACCCAACAGGAGATAGGTGTTCTCATGCTAGAGTTTGATAATTCATAATGAAAAATTTAGTGCCGTGCCAGGGTTCGAACGCATTCACGCGCAATATGAGGAGATGTTGAGGAATCTGCAGTTTTGAACAAACAACAAATTGTAGTCGAGCTGTATTGTCACGAAGGGATCAAACTCCGCGTTAAGGGTGGTCTGATTTGCATTCCCAGTTCAGAACCAATTTTATCGACATATAGAACCTCAAATAAAAGATGGAATAAGTGTCCAGTCACAATACATAGCGTTTGTTTCGTCACTAGAAATAAATAACTAGTATAAGAAAGGTTAATGGTGATCTCCTGTGATGTCCTTAGGTTAGTTAGGTTTAAGTAGTTCTAAATTGTAGGGGACTGATGACCTCAGAAGTTAAGTCCCATAGTGCTCAGAGCCATTTGAACCTTCGTTTACCAACTGGGCAGAGCCGGTTTATGTTGGGAAATGACATAGGCGGAAGTCATGGTAAACAGAAACACTACCTCCAGTAAACTTACTTACATTAGAAAATATTATTTTATTTGATGAACCGATAGCCATTTAAAGGAACAGGACTCTTATTTTACTTGTACTTGATTGAACTAGAGACGTTGAAAAATTTGGTGCTGGACTGTGATTCGAATTCGTATCTCCTCTTTCGAGGATCTGAATCTCTCGGAACAGTATAGTTCAATCATTTCGTTCCTTTTCCCAAGACTGCAATCTTCTTTAGCTCTCCTCTAAAGGTAAGTATGTGGGTCCGAATCCTGATCCAGTACAAAAATATTCATAATTTCATTTCAAGCCCTATCACGTGCACACCGGCCTGCTAGTGAAAATTAACGTGCATTTTTAATGTCTGTTCGTGTGTTTCCAACAATCAGTCCCCTAGAACTTAGAACTACTTAAACCTAACTAATCTAAGAACATGCCCGAGGCAGGATTCGAACCTGCGACCTTAGCCGTCGCGCGGTTCCAGACTGAATATACGTTGTCCAAGACGCGACGCACACTAGCGACTGCGACGGGTCGCTACGTGACGTCAGAAATAGTCTGCTGGCGCATGCGCAGTTTGAGTTTGGGATGCGACGCGCGACTGTTGCGGCAGCTGCCGCAGCATTGCACCAGTGAGCAGTGTTGCGACGAAAGTCGGACGACACAGAGACTTACGGCTGCCAGAAAGATGTCGAGCCAGTACTTATCGCATGATGTACTGTGAAGCGACAATGCAATACTCACGGGAAGTAATACCCAAACCCAGTGTCGCTATGATTTACCTACCACATCATATAAAAAATATAATTGTTGGCAAGGCGATATTAAACTAATTTGAACGTTTTTTCGCTCTGTTGAACAACGTTAATTTTTGACATTTGTTGGTTTTGTTAGGACGTCTACTTCTACTTGGTTATCCTCTTCCAGGTTCAGAAGAAAATACTAGAGGTGAGTAATTTATTCTCTTCCCAAGAATGAGTAGAAAATATATTGAAGACAGCATGTCTTTACTTTTAAGAAACCTACATTTCGTGGCATTTTAAAGGAAATTGTCAAGAGCATATCGTCGCTAGGCAATGAAAACCTCGTAACTCCATCTGACAATGAAATCCACGTAACTGCATTACCAAATGTAGAAAATTATGCCACATAGGCTGTTGAAACCTTCCTTCTTCGAGTTGAACGGTGTTGCCATCTAGCGGCAATAATGAAAAACTCACATCTCCAGCGATATGTAGTTTGTGCTGAAAACCTCGCATCTCCGATAATTGCCATTGTTAGTGTGCAGGGCGAACACATACTCAGAGATTAAAACGTTTTTTGATGTGATAGTAACTTTTTTGACTGACAGACCCAACACTGCTTTATTGCTACAGGTACGTGTTAGTATTTCTA
Organism: Schistocerca serialis cubense; assembly: GCF_023864345.2. NCBI lineage: Eukaryota > Metazoa > Arthropoda > Insecta > Orthoptera > Acrididae > Schistocerca > Schistocerca serialis. The sequence continues at coordinate 780,669,909 of NC_064640.1, forward strand.
GGTATTTATGTATTGTATTTTAATATACAGAATTAATAATGACCTCGTTAAATACAATGTTGACTTCGAGTTTTTCATCGCGCGTAAAGCAGACTGCACTCGGTACATACGAGGTTCTAATTTCAGAACTGAACAGAATCCTATACATTCTACAGTAACTACTTTGTTTTCAGCTATGTGTAGAAAGAGTAAATTCACTGTTCACCTTGTGAAACAAGCCGACAACGGATCATATCGTATAAAATCACCGGAAGAAGATTCTAGTCAGGTTCCTCCTTGTCCTGCACCAAAAGAAAGGGTAGACCTACAAAATGAAGGTAAACCGTAGTTTATATTGTTGTAACTTGAAGTAATATCCTTGTTTGGAAGCTGAGGTGATTCAATTATTTAAATGTTATTGATGACGTTATGGTTTACACTACAGATAATGCGGAAAAAGAAGTCAATAGAGGCGAATTCCACTTCTGAGTTTGGAAGTCTTTTCGAACACAGCAGCGAAGATGATATCTCCAGTGGCAATTGTGATGTGTACGATCCAGATAAAAACAAAAATGACCATAGCAGTAACAACAACACGGAGAGGACGATTACGAAGTTGATGCGGGAGTAAAAAGTACTAAGCAGCGCCGTAAAAGGAAAAGCAATCAATCACTTCAAACTTTGCAGAAAGAAAAACGTATGAGGGGAAGGATTATTTAGGAATGCAAAAAGATGAGTTTGGCAAAAAGAGACCAACAATGAGCAGAAGTAGGAGGGAAATGAGACCCACGATGTACTTGTAAACATTCTTCCTTAAATCGGAACAGGAATTGCAAGGATATTACAGAAGAGCAGAGACAGCTAATATTTAATCATTTCTGGCAGGATATGTCTTGGGGTGAAAGAAAATTTTTTGTTAGAAGCCATGTCTACTACGTTCTAGTTAAAAGACGCAGAAATAATTCAGAATCCAATAAAGCTCGCCGTTCTAACACACTATATTACAATTTTGTAATAGGACAGAGAAAAACTGTCTGCACGACTATGTTTCTGAATAGTTTGTGCTTAGGCGAATGGAGTGTCAGAACATGGGTATCTAGTGCATCAGGAAGAACGCTTGCAGAAGGACCTCAAATGCAGGAGAGACCAACGAAAGTTTCAGGTGGACGACAATCAGCATCAGATTTTTTTGCAGAGTTGCCATAACTGGAATCGCATTACTGCCGTCGTTCTTCCACAAAACTCTATTTGGAACCTAACTGGCAGAGTAAATCAGAACTACATAGGGAATATATACAATTTTGCAAGAAAAGAGGACAAATCCCAGCTGCTTACAAACAGTTCTGCGAGGTATTCGATGAAAATAATCTTAACTTATTTTCGCCTAAAAAGGACCAGTGCGATCTTTGTTGTTCTCACTAGACAGGCAATCTCTCAGACAATGAATACTCTTTGCATATGGCCCGAAAAACTGAGGAAAGGGAAGCGAAAAATCGTGATAAATTAATTAGCTAGAGTGTTTACAATGGACCTTCAAGCACTTCTGCTTTCTCCCAGACTAAAAGCCTCTGCACTGTACTATAAAAGCAAACTGAAGGTCCACAACTTTGCCATCTATGATTTAAAAAGTAACGATGGTTATTGTTACCTTTGGCACGAGAGTGAAGGTGGACTAACAGCTTCGGAATTTGCCAGTATACTCGTGCATTTTATAGAAACGTTCGTCCAAAATCATTCAGAAGCTATTTTCTACAGCGACGGATGCACATACCAGAATCGAAACTCAGTCATGAGTAATGCACTGGCTCATCTCGCCAATCAGAAAGGCATTACAACAGTGCAAAAATTTCTGGAGAAAGGTCACATTCAAATGGAGTGTGATTCTATGCACTACACCATAGAAAGGAAGATAAACAGACACATACTCCTGCTGGCTATGTAGAAGTTTGTGCTACCACAAGACAAAGTCCTAGGCCTTATGTTGTCAATTATTTGGACCACACGTTTTGCAAGTCCTATGCTAAACTCTCGTTGTATTCGTCTATTCGGCCAGGATCCAAAATTGGGGATCCAACAGTGACTGATATCCGGTGTCTCAAGTATGATCCCTCCGGGAAAATGGAATATAAATTGAAATTCAGCGATACATGGGAACCACTTCCAAGAAGGATGTCAAACATACCCAGCTCATTTACAGTGCCCCCTCTCAACAATTCACCACTGAAGATCAGCGCAGAAAAAGTTTGCGCATTTGCAACAACTAAAGCTGCTCCTTCCTAAGGATGTGCATTCATTTTATGACACACTGCATCACATTTGTACTGAGAGAACATGTCCGTGTCTAAAAAATGCAGCCGAAAATAAACTTGTTTACAGCCACCTATGACTGTCAGTGTAACAGCAATAGTAACAATAATAAATGTTAATGAACTGCACAAATGTTTACAGTAATAAAAGGTTAATTAAAGCTAACAACATTGTTTCTATGTTTTTTAAACACTGTAATTTGTTAACATCCAGATTCGAATATTTTGATCAATGTGAAATTATTCATTTCACTTTACATCTGTAACAATGTATCGCTACAGGTGTTTCATAATACACAAATAATGCAAAATTTAAGTAAGTTTTTTAAAATAAATTCATTTCAATTCTTAACCGTGCACTCGTTACATGCCTCTTATCTCCATCACTACCAAAAAAATAACTGTGAAAACCTCGTAACTCCAAAAACCGGCAGACAATTTGAAGTGCATAATAAAGTCTTATGTACCAATGACCGGATCCATATTGTGTAGAAGAAACCACTAAATTTGACTAATCAGGTCCTCATGTGATTTCTATAATTAGTTTTTTGCTTCTCCTGTAAAATTTGACCAATTTGAGTTACGAGGTTTTCATTGCCTAGCGACGATATGGAGAAATATTAGTAACTCATACCGGAGAAATATATGACATAAAATGGTTTCATTAGGTCCAAATGTGTCAGCGAAACAAAACAAATGCATTCTCTATCGTGTGATGACCACACGATTCACGTTGCGCGTCGACAGAACCGGCGGCTAGTCGCGACACTCCCAGAGATATATGAGCCCAAATCTCAGACACGGAGATCGATATCATTCTGATCTCAACTTTAAAAATAATTTCGATATGTTAGCTTCTTTTCATCGGCAATGATGTATGACCTAACGTGAACCATACGCAAAGTAGCCAGCGACTACATTTTTCACTGTACACAATTCAAATTTTATGCAGTAGGTTACTTGTAAATTAATTATCGGAATAATTGTGACGAATATAGGAAAAATAGACACCTCATTATCAAGCTGTGATGTGAAACTGTAAGATATGCAAACATCAATTTTTTGTGCCTTTTACTTTCCTCACAATCGATAGAGAAGTGATATACAGCGAAAAAAACACACAAAACAGGAAGAGATACTTTTCAATTTTTTAAAGTAAAAGGAGAATCTGTATCGAAAAACTAACTCTGGGAGCCGATGTAACTTTGTTCCATTAACATACAGTATTTTTTACAGCAAGAAAATCGGAATTCTTATTTTTCTTGTGTATTTGAATCCGCCGCCGACGACCAGAGCTTCGGAAACAGCGACGACTCCTGTCGTGTTGCGACCTTGTCGCCGTCTGCCAGGGTGGGAAAAGAGGAGGGGGCAGCGTCACAGTCGCAGCCAACTGTCGCGTCTTGCACAACGTAGCTTGAGGCGCCTAGAACCGCTCGGCCACAATGGCCGGTTAAGCCCCACAGAGCTTAGAGCCACTTGAGCCAACAGATCGTAGAGATACGTCAGCATAACAGGCAGCAAGTAGGTAACCTTGTTTTACTTTCCTGCCCTGCTTCTAAATCACGTGATTTTATAATATTCCTTACTTCCTTATTCACTCCCCTCACGATGATTCATCTGTGCCTTCTTACGACCTGGAAACATTGTGGAGGCAGAAGATATAATCCCATTGGCTAATGACTCACCAGTTACTGTGCATTGTTCTTGACAAAAGAAGAAACAAAACGATAGAACTGTGCAGATATTTGTAACTGAAAACTGTTACGTACTAACGATAATAGATGGAGCGCTTAAACGGCGAAAAACTAAACACTACTCAGTGATAATAAAATTCAGTGTACCATAGGGCTGTATTTTTCGGACGGGCGATACTTCCACTGCCCACATGCGCCATGCCGAAGGGAGCATATGGCAGGACTGCCTTCACGCTCCTAGCCTCACCCCTTCCGCAGTGCACGCGTGGCGCGCGGTGCGAGAAACTGTGCAGCAACCACAACGCCGCGCGAAGTGGGGCAGGCGCTTGTCGCGTGTCAGTCGCGTCGCGTCCCAATTTACGCGGCCCCATTTGAACCTGTGAAGTTACAAAAACGCGCGCTGCGCCACACGCGCTATACGCCTCTCATTTTGCGCCTTGCCTAATACCTCAACCGCTACTGAAACAGAATAAAAAATTTGGAGGTCTTAGTTTTCAGCAGGCTTTCGTGTATCATTCAACACGATCCCTATTCCTTACTTCCTTAAAACCACTCTAGCATCATCATCATTTTCTAGGGTCTTTGCCCCACTTCAACGAGGGGTCGGCCTTGTTACTGTGGATGTGGCAATGTTAGTGTCAGAGCGCGGCCGGATGCTCTTCCTGTCACCACCCTATACCTCCCGGGACGGAATTAGTGTAGCCCAGTTGTCTACCCCGGGAGTAGACAACATTCCATTAGAACTACTGACAGCCTTGGGAGAGCTAGTCCTGACGAAACTCTACCATCTGGTGAGAAAGATGTATGAGACAGGCGAAATTCCCTCAGACTTCAAGAAGAATATAATAATTCCAATCCCAAAGAAAGCAGGTGTTGACAGATGTGAAAATTACCGAACTATCAGTTTAATAAGTCACAGCTGCAAAATACTAACGCGAATTCTTTACAGACGAATGGAAAAACTGGTAGAAGCCGACCTCGGGGAAGATCAGTTTGGATTCCGTAGAAATGTTGGAACACGTGAGGCAATACTGACCCTACGACTTATCTTAGAAAATAGATTAAGGAAAGGCAAACCTACGTTTCTAGCATTTGTAGACTAAGAGAAAGCATTTGACAATGTTGACTGGAATACTCTCTTTCAAATTCTGAAGGTGGCAGGGTAAAATACAGGAAGCGAAAGGCTATTTACAATTTGTACATAAACCAGATGGTAGTTATAAGAGTCGAGGGACATGAAAGGGAGGCAGTTGTTGGGAAGGGAGTGAGACAGGGTTGTAGCCTCTTCCCGATGCTATTCAATCTCTATATTGAGCAAGCAGTAAAGGAAACAAAAGAAAAGTTCGGAGTAGGTATTAAAATCCATGGAGAAGAAACAAAAACTTTGACGTTCGCCGATGACATTGTAATTCTATCAGAGACAGTAAAGGACTTGGAAGAGTAGTTCAACGGAATGGACAGTGTCTGGAAAGGAGGGTATAAGACGAACATCAACGAAAGCAAAACGAGGATAATGGAATGTAGTCGAATTAAGTCGGGTGATGCTGAGGGAATTAGATTAGGAAATGAGACACTTAAAGTAGTAAAAGAGTTTTGCTATTTGGGGAGCAAAATAACTGATGACGGTGGAAGTAGACTGGCAATGCCAATTAAAGCATTTCTGAAGAAGAGAAATTTGTTAACATCGAGTATTGATTTAAGTGTCAGGAAGTTGTTTCTGAAAGTATTTGTATGGAGTGTAGCCATGTATGGAAGTGAAACATGGACGATAAATAGTTTAGACAAGAAGAGAATATAAGCTTTCGAAATGTGGTGCTACAGAAGAATGCTGAAGATTAGATGGGTAGATCACATAACTAATGAGAAGGTATTGAATAGAATTGGGGAGAAGAGGAGTTTGTGGCGTAACTTGACAAGAAGAAGGGACCGGTTGGTAGGACATGTTCTGAGGCATCAAGGGATCACCAGTTTAGTACTGGAGGGCAGCATGGAGGGTAAAAATCGTAGAGGGAGACCAAGAGATGAATACACTAAGCAGATTCATAAGGATGTAAGCTGCAGTAGGTACTGGGAGATGAAGAAGCTTGCACAGGATAGAGTAGCATGGAGAGCTGCATCAAACCAGTCTCAGGACTGAAGACCACAACAACGACAGTTGTCTGCGTCTAGTGTAAGCCATGAAACAATGCAAAGTTTCTTTTTAAAGTATCTGGGAGTCGTGTAACTGAGGCGGGACATGGAGACCAGCCCGGTGTTCACCTAGTGAGATGTTGAAAAACGCCTGAAAACCACATCCAGGCTGGCTGGAACACCGGCCTTCGTCGTTAGTCCGCCGGACGGATTCGATCCGGGACCGGCGTGCCTATCCCGAGTCCAGGAAGTAGCGCATTAGCGCTCTCGACTAACCTCGCGGGTCTCAAAACCACGCTCTAATCTCACGAAATAAATTACATAAGCACTGCAACAACTCTATCGAAGTGAGTACTTTCTTGGTACGGTACGTACATTATGGTCTTGTACTATGCAGGATTATATAACGACGCACCAAAGACTGCCGCTTGCATCTTCGCGTATTTGTTTACAACTTCAAGGGCTAGGATGATCCTCATATGGCAATCCCGAAGAGATTCTCGTAAACTAGACTCTCTGTATGACCCAAGAAGAAGAAGTTCCTCAGCGTCTTATTCCGTGGCCCTAGGATATTGGCTTACAACTTCAACGTCTAGCGAATGTCAAGGAGAATCTCAGAAACAAGGCTCTTCACATGGCTGAAGAAAAAGTTCCTTCGCGAATTACCAGCAGAACATCTCTCAGGAGGTGTGGGAGATGTTCAAGAAACGTTTTGTAGACTGCTTCCCCGTGAATGTAGCTACTCGATAAAAAGCCAACAGAAAGACTCTATTGCAATGGAAGCACCCAGCAAACGTGCGCTCTCCCACACGGTCAGTGCGAAAAATGTCAGAAAACTCCTTGAACAATCTGTGAAAGTGGGTTAGTACCATTACAATCAACACTACACGCCCACGACCTGTTGACTACAAATTAAATACTTCACGTTGAAGCCAGATAATCTGTGAACTTATTCTCTTATATGTATCATATAATTTCTGTTCTCCAGAGATTTAACCATTTATTCCATACTTTTTTTTAGAACGCCAAATAATTTTTTATTTGTAATTACTTAAGGCTGTCATGAAAAATATGGAAAAGAATACAGTCTTAATTCCGGAAATATACAGGGTGTTACAAAAAGGTACGGCCAAACTTTCAGGAAACATTCCTCACACACAAAGAAAGAAAATACGTTATGTGGACATGTGTCCGGAAACGCTTACTTTCCATGTTAGAGCTCATTTTATCACTTCTCTTCAAATCACATTAATCATGGAACGGAAACACACAGCAACAGAACGTACCAGCGTAACTTCACACACTTTGTTACAGGAAATGTTCAAAATGTCCTCCGTTAGCGAGGATACATGCATCCACCCTCCGTCGCATGGAATCCCTGATGCGCTGATGCAGCCCTGGAGAATGGCGTATTGTATCACAGCCCTCCACAATACGAGCACGAAGAGTCTCTACATTTGATGCCGGGTTTGCGTAGACAAGAGCTTTCAAATGCCCCCATAAATGAAAGTCAAGAGGGTTGAGGTCAGGAGAGCGTGGAGGCCATGGAATTGGTCCGCCTCTACCAATCCATCGGTCGCTGAATCTGTTGTTGAGAAGCGTACGAACACTTCGACTGAAATGTGCAGGAGCTCCATCGTGCATGAACCACATGTTGTGTCGCACGTGTAAAGGCACATGTTCTAGCAGCACAGGTAGAGTATCCCGTATGAAATCATGATAACGTGCTCCATTGAGCGTAGGTAGAAGAACTAAAATGAGCTCTAACATGGAAATTAAGCGTTTCTGGACACATTTCTTTATTTGTGTGTGAGGAATGTTTTCTGAAAGTTTGGCCGTACCTTTTTGTAACACCCTGTATATCAAGGGTGGTCCATTGATAGTGACCGGGCCAAATATCTCACGAAATAAGCATCAGACCAAAAAAAATACAAAGAGCGAAACTCGTCTAGCTTGAAGGGGAAAACCAGATAGCGCTATGGTTGGCCCGCTAGATGGCGCAGCCATAGGTCAAACGGATATCAACTGCTTTTTTTAAAAATAGGAACTCTCATTTTATTACATATTCGTGTAGTACGTAAAGAAATATGAATGTTTTAGTTCGACCACTTTTTTCGCTTTGTGATAGATAGCGTTGTAATAGTCACAAACGTATAAGTACATGGTATCACGTAACATTTCGCCAATGCGGACGGTATTTGCTTCGTGATACATTCCTCTTGTTAAAATGGACCGTTTACCAATTGCGAAAAAGGTCGATTTCGTGTTGTGTATAGCTATTGCGATCAAAATGCCCAACGGGCGTGTGCTATGTATTCTGCTCGGTATCCTGGGCGACATCATCCAAGTGTCCAGACACCCTATATATATATATATATATATATATATATATATATATATATATATATATATATATATATATATATATATATATATATGCAAACCTGTGTGCACCTTATCATATTCACTCATACGTTACACTTTTTAATTATACAAAACCGTGTAAAATATACGTCATTAACAAACATTTGTTAAGTATAGAAACATAGTTTTAAACACCGAATGAACATCAGTTATGACAGAATTAATAGTACAATCGGAAAGTAGATTTATAAAGGTATAGTATCTATCAAAATAGGTCTTGTAGTTCTGATCCCTTGGAATTTGACTTACAAGGAAAGGCGAATAACAAAGTTTCTAAATGCTTCAATATCTGATCCGAATTCTTGATTATTTTCTTGTCCGCTGTAGGTTTCAGTTTTGCGTGCAACCCCATTTCTCCACACAGACTAGACGTTTATACCACCGTGTATGTTGTTCGTCTTACTTTGGTGGCACACACCTGTTCATCAAGTGACAAACGCTCACTCTTTGCAACTGAAAGTCATTTTTATTCCATGATCAGTTATGGGTTTAATTTTGTAGAATTTGTCATGATCTCGCCTCTCAGGGTGCGACCGCCTCATATTGTCACTGAAAGGCAAAGCTGTCATCAGATTCTCAAAGTGTCTCTGAGACGGTGTTTAAACTCTGTCTGCTTTTCTAGCTCAAAACCAATAACACCATACCAGAGAACATGAAAAACGGTAGAAGGAGGCAAAGAGCTAATAATGCATATGCCTATTAATACATAAATGTCATGAACACTGCAATTAAATGCTTCATTTGGGTTTTTCTGTGTGCTGTAAAGATTAATTTCATCTACAATTTTTGCCATTAATTCGTCAGTAAATACATTTTTTAAAACCTGTATGGCTTAGACAACTGATTTGCGCAGTGCAGTATTTTCTTTGAATCCAAAAAGGTCATTTACAAATTAAGCACTTTGTTTTATTCCAAATGATTCGATTTTCCTATATCTTTGGTTTTTTTCTTTTTTTGCGAAAACTTGTTGTACTGGTAAATCAGCAACAAGTTCATAACTATCATCCCTGTAGTAGTCCCAGGCTCGCTATCACAATGTGCATGTTCCAGATCATTTACAGTTACAGCAGGATCTTCTTACGATTCTTCAAAATCCAACCCACCTTCTCTTTAACACGGACATTCTACTCAATTAATTCTTTGAAGTCATCACTTAACGTAGTCCATTTTCAAAATACGAGAATCACTCCATTACAACACTCTAACCAGCATGGGAAACTAGAAGAAAACAGCATAAAGGAAACACTAATTTGTTATCGTTCAAGCATTGTTAGGAGCATTATTACTCACTATTACACATAAGAAAACAAAGTTTATTCATGTAGTAGCTAAGAATTTATTAGCAGAAATAGAACCTGAACTGAACAGTATACTCTCCAAAGGTTACAGAAGCACTATATACTTTTTACGTTCACGTGTTCTTGGTTTCAACTTCCAACAATCACCATCAAAAGAGAGTAATAAAATATGTCAGAGTGACAATGCTACCTGGAGCAACAAACATTGTCGCGTCTCGAGCTCAGTAGCGCAACCTAGCTGCAGATTCTTTCCTGTTACCTTCATAAAGCAACATTGTCATCTGCAAGGCAGTTTCCAGCGTTAAATTTCAAGGAGAACTATGAAATAGAGTTGAAACTTTGCTTTGCACATATGCAAAGCAGCGGAGTGAAGTGTTAAATATTAAAACCGATACTGGTAACATGTGTATGTCTAATCCATACGTGCTATAAATTTAGGAAGAAACAGTAGCTACCGTGAGTAGGACTGTTAAGAAAGTAATAGTTGCGACCGTGTGTAGGAATGCCGTTTGCAATCGAAGAAGAGAAGATAGGGCGCCATCAGCCGACTGTGACGGAACAGTCAACGTCTGCCATCTGCTGGCAAAAAACACAACTGCAACGGACGGAACTGGAATCTTTCGCGCCACTGTGTGATACGAAGAGTGGCGGATTTAACGCCCTAATCAGGCGGAGTTCGTCATCAGGTAAAGCAAATTTGTTGTTCTACGAGTCAGAGCGTGGAATGATCAACCATTTAATTGGGCAGGTAGTTTAGAGAATTTAAAAAGAGTAACGTTGAAGATGGTTATAGTGGGAACGAAGACAGCGACCGAACAGCCGGCTGTGACGCAGTAGTCATCATCTGCCATCTGTGGGCGCAAAACGCAACTACAACGGACGGAGTTGGAATCTTTCGCGCCAGTGTACGATGCGAAGAGCGGCAGATTTAACGGCCTACTCAGGCCTGTATCACACGTATGCGGTTCCAGTCGGTTCGGTTCGTTTTCGGTTCCTTTTCGGTCGCTACCGACAAGTGTGAAACGGTGCTTCGGTTTCTATTCGGTACCTAATACAAACAGTATAGCACCGAATACTCCCTGCACCCGAATAGGTTTCATCAGGTTTCTATAAGGTTAGATCTCGCGTCCAAGGAACAGAAATCAATCACGGCGTTTACACACGCACGGTTCAGTTTTTATTTTAACCTGATAGCGAGTGGATGTCTTTATTTTTTTTTTTTTCAGATGTTGTCTCAATTTTCCTGATAAAATGAGCGATATACCAGATGCTGATGTGGATCGGCTGATCTCTGCAGTGCAATCTAAACCAGTGCTGTGGGACAAAACTTGTGAAAACTATAAGGATAAATTTAAGGCGCAGGAAAGATGTTTGTGACGAAATTTTTAACGACATTGATGAATCTGACGTCTCTAAAAATATAGAATTGGGTAAATAATGAATTCATTTTTGTCGTACAAAAGACGTAGTACATTATGGCAGTTGGTAATAGGCGCGCAGTCCGGAACCGCGCGACTGCTGCGGTCGCAGGTTCGAATCATGCCTCGGGCATGGATGTGTGTGATGTCCTTAGGTTAGTTAGGTTTAAGTAGTTCTAAGTTCTAGGGGGCTGATGACCACAGATGTTAAGTCTCATAGTGCTCAGAGCCAGAGCAGTTGGTAAACTCACGGAGAATCTGAGAACATTTACAAGGAAATGATTTGAAAATCAAGAAAATAACCAGTGACATTTATTTAAAATACATATCAAACTATAATGCAGTACACCATCTTTGTCATAAGTATTAAGGTAAATCAGATTTTCGAAAATTGCCAACTCACTGAACCCATTTCAACAATGAAGTAATCTTTCAACACATATCTTACATTTTTTGCCAACATAGTTGCCTGATTTTTCCTCATTTCACCCGAGAGGACATCTTCAAAACCCGAGATGGACAACGTGTTTTCCACTTGAAAAGCGTCTTGGTCTCGTACGAAATTGTGCAGAACTACACAAGCTTTCACTATGTCCGTAGCATAGTCCGGATCCAAGTTAATTGCGCGATGGAACGTCCTCCATTTGTTGCTAAATATTTCAAAAGTGCATTTCACGAACCTGCGAGCTCTTCACACACGATAGTTGTAGATCCTTTGCTCTACCGTCAAACTATTTCCACTGTACGGTTTGAGGAAGTGCTTTTGTAAGCCAAATGCATCATCTTCAATGAGGTAGTGAGGAATTTTTTGGTTATTTGTGCCTGGAAGGCACTTGGCCTCAGGTAAATTTATGGTGCCGTTAGTGACAGATCTCCACAATTGACAGTTTTGAAAAATATTAGAGTCGCAGTCCTTCCCATATGCTCCAACATTAGCTTAAACAAATCGGTATTCAGCATCAGCTACTGCCATCAGAACTATAGACGAATATCCTAAGTTGATATGCATCGAGTTGAGAGGGTGGACGATCCTTATATGTTTCCCATCAACGGCGCCCAAGCAGTTCTGGAAATTAGCGATAGTTTAACATTTCTGGGCAATTGATTCCCATTTCTTCTTATCTGGAGCAGGAATGCATTCCAATCGTAATACCGTTCAGATTGCACAGCAAACATCTCTGACGATCCTGCTTACAGTCTAAATCCCCAGGAGATACGTGTACTGCAAATCTGAGAAAGTGCTACCACTTGTCAAATACCTAAAACAGAGAAGAAAAACCACTAGATTAAAATTATTTAAAATATGAAACCATGAACGGGAGATTGGCAGGTCTTCTGATTAATGAAATATATATATATATATATATATATATATATATATATATATATATATATATTTTTTTTTTTTTTTTTCAGGTAAACACGTTCTGAAGAAGTGGACGCAAGTGAGAGACTCGTACCGAAAATCAATTAGCAAAACTAAGGAGAAATCGGGAGCAGGGGCGTCAAAAGCAAAAAAACTAAACTAAAAACTCCTCCCGAACAGGCCATGAAGGCCCAACGGGACTGACCGGCCGCCGTGTCATCCTCAGCTCATAGGCGTCACTGGATGCGAATATGGAGGGGCATGTGGTCAGCATAACGCTCTCACGGCCGTATGTCAGTTTCCGAGACCGGAGCCGCTACTTCTGAATCAAGTAGCTCCTCAGTTTGTCTCACAGGGGCTGAGTACACCCCGCTTGCCAACAGCGCTCGGCAGACCGAATGGTCACCCATCCAAGTGCTAGCCCAGCCCGACAGCGCTTAACTTCGGTGATCTGATGGGAACCGGTGTTACCACTGCGGCAAGGCCGTTGGCGTCAAAAGCAAAAGCCTACATTTATGCATCTCAGTTACAGTTCCTGAACAAAATATTTAAAGAAAGAGAAACAAGGGACACTCTCTCACAAAATATTGATGATAATGATGGTGGTATTGCGGATGTAACTGTTGAAAATGATGAGAATCCTATACAGTCAGTTCCAAGCGTACCACGTTATGCTGCAGCAGCTAAAAAACCTGAATCGTCTTTCAAAACACCTGCATCAAAAACAAACGGAAAACGGATTGTGTTGAATTAGAAATGATTGCATCTCTGAAGGAAACACCAAATCGGTACCTTTCGTTTTTTAAATTTAATGATTTCGATGAATTTGACACTCTCGATTTTCAAATGGAGGTGCTGCAAGTAGTAAGGAAAATCAGGCAGCGGATGCATCCTCTTCCGTCTACACCCGATACACCATATGCCTCTCCATCTACTACTCCACCAATGGCCTCTTCATCTGCTACCCCACCGATGTTCCCTAATCAGTATATACACAGCCAGCCAAATCCGCAGCACATTATATCAGCCTACCTAAAGCCAATTCATTCACAAGTGTCGTCTGTTCAGTTCTACGAGGACTCACACAACCTTGGCCTGAACTGTCGTCACAGTTCTTCTTCTGATGACAGCTCAGAATACGCGTTTCACAATTTGTAAAACATCATTTAACTTTGCCTTTCCTTGTATTTACTCTGATGTATTATTTGTAAACTTATGTTATTTCAGTTTTATATTAAAATCTGAATAAAAAAAGAGACTCTTACAAAAAGAAAATTTTTAATTGTACAGCGTGATTCAAAAAGAATACCACAACTTTAGGAATTTAAAACTCTGCAACGACAAAAGGCAGAGCTAAGCACTATCTGTCGGCGAATTAATGGAGCTATAAAGTTTCATTTAGTTGTACATTTGTTCGCTTGAGGCGCTGTTGACTAGGCGTCAGCGTCAGTTGATGCTAAGATGGCGACCGCTCAACAGAAAGCTTTTTGTGTTATTGAGTACGGCAGAAGTGAATCGACGACAGTTGTTCAGCGTGCATTTCGAACGAAGTATGGTGTTAAACCTCCTGATAGGTGGTGTATTAAACGTTGGTATAAACAGTTTACAGAGAATGGGTGTTTGTGCAAAGGGAAAAGTTCTGGATGGCCGAGAACGAGTGATGAAAATGTAGCATGCATCCAGCAAGCATTTGTTCGCAGTCCAGGAAAATCGACTCGCAGAGCTAGCAGAGAGCTGCAAATTCCACAATCAACTGTATGGAGAGTCCTACGAAAAAGGTTAGTTATGAAACCTTATCGTCTGAAATTGGTTCAAGCACTGTCTGCAGCTGAGCGTCAACTACCCGAGGCGATGGATCGGCCGCCAGGCAGCCCGTGACAGAGCACTTCATCACTGGCCTCCAAGAAGCCCTGATCTTACTCCCTGCGATTTTTTCTTATGGGGGTATGCTAAGGATATGGTGTTTCGGCCACCTCTCCCAGCCACCATTGATGATTTGAAACGAGAAATAACAGCAGCTATCCAAACTGTTACGCCTGATATGCTACAGAGAGTGTGGAACGAGTTGGAGTATCGGGTTCATATTGCTCGTGTGTCTGGAGGGGGCCATATTGAACATCTCTGAACTTGTTTTTGAGTGAAAAAAAACCTTTTTAAATACTCTTTGTAATGATGTATAACAGAAGGTTATATTATGTTTCTTTCATTAAATACACATTTTTAAATTTGTGGTATTCTTTTTTAGTCACCCTGTACCGTCTTACCTCAAAGTTACGGCCAGCATCTGAATCGCTTGAATAGATTCCCTCATAAATGTATCTTGGCACTGAAGACGGTCCTTTAGTTTCACATGTAATTCATCAAATGATTTCATTGACATCCTGAAGTAATTAAAAAATTTGTCTTCGTGCTCTCGCAGCTTCGGCAAAGTGGCGTAGAATGCTCCAAATTCCTGCCATAAAGTAATGAGAGGGTGCTCCCAATGAATTCTGCCATTCCTCCTTCGTTTTTTATTCTTTTATAGAGAAACAACATGGCAACCACTTGGCTTCTCTCCATGATCACTACTGAGCATGTGTAGGAAGAAAACATAAAACCTCATATGAACCGTGTAAGAATCGTGTATGTGTGAAAGGGTTTCATTCGTTTTCGGTTGCAACTGAAAGCGAATCGAACCGAATGGATCCGCATGCGTGTGAAACAGGCCTCAGGCGGAATTCGTCATGAAGAAAACTAAATCATGTTGGTCTACGAGTTGGAACGTCGAATGTTAAATCCATTATTTTCGTGGGTAGGATAGAGAATTTAAAAAGAGAAACGGATACGTTGAAGTTGGTTATAGTGGGAATTAGTGCAGTGGTAGGAAGAGCAGGACTTCTGCTCAGGTGAGCATAAGGTTATGATAAAAGTTACGCTTGGGCCCACCTCGCATTTCTGATCATTTAGATGCGGTATACAGGGTGAGTCACCTAACATTACCGCTGGATATATTTCGTAAACCACATCACATACTGACGAATCGATTCCACAGACCGAACGTGAAGAGACGGGCTAGTGTAATTGGTTAATACAAAACATAAAAAAAGGCACGGAAGTATGTTTTTTAACACAAACCTACGTTTTTTTAAATGGAACCCCGTTAGTTTTGTTAGCACATCTGAACATATAAACAAATACGTAATCAGTGCCGTTTGTTGCATTGTAAAATGTTAATTACATCCGGAGATATTGTAACCTAAAGTTGACGCTTGAGTACCACTCCTCCGCTGTTCGATCGTGTGTATCGGAGAGCACCGAATTACGTAGGGATCCAAAGGGAACGGTGATGGACCTTAGGTACAGAAGAGACTGGAACAGCACATTACGTCCACATGCTAACACCTTTTTATTGGTCTTTTTCACTGACGCACATGTACGTTACCATGAGGGGAGTCCGCCCCGGTAGCTGAGTGGCAAGTTGGCCTTTGGCTGTGTTGCGGTGAGGACGCGCTGTTTGTGTTCCTGCCGCGGAGCGTGCGCTCGTGTTGTTTACATAGTACTCGGCCGTTTCGCGCGTGCCGTACTCAGCATATAGATCACTATGGCGCACCAATACAGAAAATCGACGCTCAAATTTACGTTCCGCAACGAATTTGCACGGCCCAAAGCACTCGAAGTCGAACGGTTTCTACGAGAAGAAGTTAAAATCCCGGCGATCGACATTCTCGGCATTCACTTGTCCATTGTGAGTAGTATCGTATATGTCAAGATCATCAACGACGCAACATGTGAACGGATCCTTCGGGACACGAAACAGGGCCTCCGTTTCTGCCATGCTGATGGCAATGTGGGGACTGTGCACGTCGATTATTCTGGCATGGGACTTCGCACGATCAGAATTTTCGAACTTCCTTTCGAACTACCGGCGGAGGACGTCGTGACAGCGCTGCGCCCCTACGGCACGGTCCATGATCATATTGCGGAAAAATGGACGTAATTCCAGACATATCCTGTGCTGAACGGCGTCCGCCAGGTTCGAATAGAACTTAAAAGACATGTACCTTCATATCTGAATATCGGTGGCTGCCGTGCCATCGTCATCTACGATGGGCAACCGAAGACCTGCTCTGGTTGTGGGAAGGAGTGACACCTCAGATCAGAATGTATGCAACGTCGCATCACTCAACTGCCGCCGGCTGAAGCGGACCCGCCATCGCAGCCGACGCTGCTTCCTGTGACTTATGCAGCAGCCCTCACGACAGCTACCACTTCACCACGACAGCCGACATCCACTGTTGGGTCGCGGCTCCATGCTCCAATACAGGGCGATGATGACACACCCGTTCCACAAGATACGGATTCAACTCCGATGCCGCCGACCCCGTCGACTGATAACAACATACATGACGATAGCATGGCCGTAGACTCACTTATTGTGCCTACGGCTGCCTTTGTGCCGGAACGTCGTGAATCTTTGCCATCGTCTGACACAGAAGGACACACCAGGAAGCAACGCTCTCCGAAGCGACGGAAGCGGAGGCGTAGAGCAACTTCCGAACGGGATGCGACACAGCCTCCAGAGGATGACGATTCCACCTTCAATGACGACGCTACCACAGAGGTAGCCGCCATTTGCTGCAGTGTGGCACCATCGAACGAAACCGAGGACAAACCACATGTATCTACAGTGGCAAAATCGGATGCCGAGCTGCAGGACAGATGCTGCCCACCACCTTCTGGAATGCAAGCACCCATGCCGTGTCCTGAGGAAGCTAGGGAGGCCGATCTTACTTTCAGTTCCCCGACGTGGGCGGATGACCACGACGACAACGGAACCATGCTAGTTACGCCAACAGGGCCCACGCCATTGGCGCCGGCTCTCTAGCAAGGACTGCCGGTGAGGTTTGGGGGGATGCAGAGGTGTCAATACAGTCAGAAGCGTCATAGGTAATTCCAGTCTTAATGGATAACTTAACACCTGCGGTTCGGCAACAAGCTTATCGTATCGCCACGCTTAACCTCAACACGATACGAACGGCAGTGAAGATCCAGTTGCTGCGTGAGATGCTTCGTTCTTCGGATGTTGACATTGCCCTGTTGCAAGAAGTATATATAGCGGCCCTCCCCGTTTTCTACGGTTATGTGACATACGTGTCACCGGCGGACCGGAATGGCAGCGGTACGGCAATACTAGTGCGCGACGGAATTGCCATCGACGAAGTGACTTACCTCCCGTCAGGAAGGGGGCTGGCGATCACAGCACTGGGAACGCGCATCATTAACATTTACGCTCCATCAGGAACTGACCAACGCCGCGAACGATCGCTGTTCTACTCGGAGGATATCGCCCCCCTCTTTATCAGCCGCTTCGAGCACTATATCTTCGGGGGCGATTTTAACTGTGTGCTCCACCCCAAAGACCAAGTCCCACATTTCTCGACTTGTCAAGAACTTCGGCTCCTGGTTCGAGATCTGCTTCTCACCGACACGTGGGAGACAGTGCACGGTAAACGTCCCGGGCCGACATACCTTACTAGTCACTCCGCCAGTCGCCTAGACCGCATTTATGTATCACGAGCTCTAGCGCCGGGTGTATTGGACGCCGAACGTTGGCCGCTTGCCTTCTCCGATCATAGCGCTTTCATATGCACACTCACTCTACAACAGCAGCGGATATGGCGCAGCCGAGGACCCTGGAAGCTGAATGTGGCACATCTTCAAGCCCCGGAATGCCGTCAGATTATCGCTAACACATGGCTGGATTGCGAACGTCGTCTTCCCCGATACCCATCGACTCTAGCATGGTGGGTGGACTGTGCAAAACCAGCTTTTCGGCGTGTGCTAACACAATTCGGAAAAAATATCGCAGCTTGGCATCGTCACACATTGGACTTTTATTACACGATGCTTCGCGAACTCGACAGCCAACCACCATCTCCAAACCGACAAATGGAAAGCCGCCGAATTAAAGGTAAAATATTGTCTCTTACGAGGAAACGTTTGGAGGGGGTCGTAGTGCGATCGCGACGTCAAGACCGAGTGGAAGGAGAAAACCCGTCTATGCATCACATCGTGCTCGACAGCCGCCGACGCCGACAGCAGCTGATCACGGACCTCGTATTGCCAGGTGGTAGGGTCGTACTGACTCAGGCCGCGGTTACAGAAGCCTTTGCAGATCACTATCGCCGGTTTTACGACGAGGTGAATACAGAGGAAGAGGAAGCGGACGATCGCGACATACTGCAGCACGTGTCGCACACCCTCGACAATGCAGCAGCGGCGACGCTGTTAGGTGGGATTACACGAGACGACATCGAGGACGCGCTTAACAAGGGAGCACTCAACAAATCTCCCGGGCCAGACGGACTGCCGCTCGAGTTATATCGTACTTTCCGCGATCTCATGATGCCCCGATGGATCATCATGTACCAAGAACTGATGACCCCCGGTTCTCACGTGCCACCTGCATTCGTGGAAGGTCTCCTAATACCGATACACAAGCCTTCCAGAGGTCGGACGGTCGAGGACTACAGGCCCATTACAATGCTCAACTCGGACTATAAAATCTTCGCCCGACTACTCGCCAGCCGCATGAAGACGGTTCTGCCCCTACTCCTCTCAATGGAGCAAACGACACAGGGCGGAGTGACCAACATGCAAACGGCAACCAGCGAATGCAGGGATTTAATAGCCATTGCCACATCCTGTCGCCTTCGAGCTGCTCTGATCACCATTGATTTCGACCACGCCTTCGATAGAGTTCACCACAAGTTCCTTCTGTCCGTTATGGCCCGCATGGGCTTCCCGCCTGACTTTCTCGACATCTTTCAGCGCCTTTTCCGTGGAGCTGCATCCCGTGTATTGGTAAATGGACGGATTGCGGGTCCCTTTCCGATCCGACGGTCAGTTCGCCAAGGATGCCCTCTCTCCATGATCCTTTACGCGATCGCACTCGAACCACTTGTCGGAGGGTTGAAAAACAGGCTCTCGGGCATTTCATTGAGGGATCACACCTTTCACTGCAGGATATATGCTGATGACCTTCTATTACTTGTCCGATCTGGTGACGAGGTACGCTCGATGATACAATGGATCAATCGCTATGGTTTGGCAGCGGGCAGCCTCATGAATGTGGCCAAGTCGGCAGCGATGCCCATTGGGAGAGGTCTACAGGAGGACGCTTTAGCCCCACTCCCACTAGTTAACAAGTTCCGGTTCTTGGGCATAACATTTACACAGGATGTGCGCCGCACGGCTGCCATGAACTATGCACGATTACTACAGGCAATACGCACAGAAGTTCGCCGGAACTTACTTCGACGGATGGACCTCCTACAGCGTGTGGAATACCTCAACCATCACGTGGCAACTAAGATGATCCACATGGCCCAGGTCCTACCGATACCGACAGCGATGGCACACAGACTGCAAGCAGCGTTTGGATATTACCTTACCGCCGGACACCTATTCAAAGTCCGCTACGAAACACTCACCCTCCCTCCGCTTGATGGCGGACTGGGACTTATAAATGTACGAGCGAGGGCTACAGCATTGTACTTGTGCACAATGATGAAATTGTGGACCCACAAAGATGCTTCCCTTACGGGTCGTCTGTTAGAGGAATTGCTGCCGGCGTCTCTCCTGCCACCTGTCACGGTTGCGCACATTACACCCTCACTCTCGCACCTCTCGGCATTTATTCTTGAGTATAGTTACGTGCACCCAGACCTTCCCAACACTCGCCCTCCCAAGGCGAGCGACTTTTACAGACTGCTGCTAAGGTCCATCCCTCGCAATGTGATTGAGAGGAAGAGCCCTACGACCCTATGGCCTGCAGTGTGGAGAGCGGTCCAGAAGTCGTTCCTCCCCACGCGGGTACGAGCCGCGTGGTACCAGGTGGTGAACGGGAAGGTTGTAACACGACAAAGGCTGCACGCTATTGGGATGGCGGATTCCCCCCTTTGTCCACATTGCCACCTCGTGGATACTGACGACCACCGTTTAACATGTGGATCGGCGTTAGAGGTATGGCTGCTAGTGCAGAAGATCCTCGCCTGCTACCTACGTATCGCGCCTCGCACAATTGAGCCACGACTCCTCCTTTGTCCAGAGGATACTTATTTCCCACCTGCGAAGACTCATGCTCTCACATGGTTTAAAGGCATGTCCATATACTACCTCTTTCGAGATGATGAGAAGATGGTGCTTGATTACTGGCAATTTCTCCAGGACAGTCATAGCACACTTGAGTGTACACCCCGATACCGACAACTATTTGCCAACTATTTACGCAGTGTCTTCGATAACCCCCCTCACAGTTGGGGAGTACCGGGCAGAGGATGACCGCCGTCATGGAGCTCCAAACGCTGCGAAATGTTGTACCAATTTGGAACATGGAATCTGTACGCAGATGGGCCATGCACATGGAATGGCGTGCGGGATTTGGTTACGTTTTTCTTTCTTTATTATCTATTACCGCACTATTGGTTTCAAATTCTCTTTCATAGTTTAGAAGAAACCCTTGTTCTGTTGTTGCTACGGATGTACGTTCTAATTTTGTTTGTCGTAACTGAAAGACGCCTTTTTCCATCTATATAAAAAAAAGGTTGGCAGAGGAAAAAAAATAAAAACACAAAACAAAAAAAATACAAAAAAATAAAACTAAAATATAAAAAAGTAAAAAAAAGTTGGTAGAGCACTAAAAAAAAGTTGGTAGAGCACTTGCCCGCGAAAAGCAAAGGTCCCGAGTTCGAGTCTCAGTCGGGCACTAAAAAAAAAAAAAAAAAAAAAGTGGTCAGCGTGACAGACTGTCAATCCTAAGGGCCCGGGTTCGATTCCCGGCTGGGTCGGAAATTTTCTCCGCTCAGGGACTGGGTGTTGTGTTGTCCTAATCATCATCATTTCATCCCCATCGACGTGCAGGTCGCCGAAGTGGCGTCAAATCGGTACACGTACACACGTGGTTTCCGTTTTCAATTACGGAGTGGAATAGAGTGTGTCCCGACATGTCAGGCCAATAGATGTTCAATGTGGTGGCCATCATTTGCTGCACACAATTGCAATCTCTGGCGTAATGAATGTCGTACACGCCGCAGTACACCAGGTGTAATGTCGCCGCAGGCTTCCACAATACGTTGTTTCATTCCTCTGGGGTTGTAGGCACATCACGGTACACATTCTCCTTTAACGTACCCCACAGAAAGAAGTCCAGAGGTGTAAGATCAAGAGAACGGGCTGGCCAATTTATGCGTCCTCCACGTCCTATGAAACGCCCGTCGAACATCCTGTCAAGGGTCAGCCTAGTGTTAATTGCGGAATGTGCAGGTGCACAATCATGCTGATACTATATACGCCGACGCGTTTCCAGTGGGACATTTTCGAGCAACGTTGGCAGATCATTCTGTAGAAACGCGATGTATGTTGCAGCTGTTTGGGCCCCTAAAATGAAGTGAGGACCAATGAGGTGGTCGCCAGTCGCCAGTGATTCCGCACCATACATTTACAATCCACGGTCGCTGTCGCTGTACCTGTCTGAGCCAGCGAGGATTGTCCACGGACCAGTAATGCATGTTCCGTAGATTCACTGCCCCGTGGTTTGTGAAACCCGCTTCATCGGTAAACAGGTAGAGCTGCAACGCATTCTCTGTTAATGCCCATTGACAGAATTGCACTCGATGATTAAAGTCATCACCATGTAATTGCTGATGTAGCGACACATGAAACGGGTGAAAGCGGTGACGATGCAGTATGCGCATGACACTACTCTGACTCAGTCCACCGGCTCTCGCAATGTCCCGTGTACTCATGTGTGGGTTCATGGCAACAGCAGCTAACACTCCAACCGCACCCGCTTCTCATGTGACGGGCCTGTTACGGACCCGTTTGCGTGCTATGACCATACCTGTTGCATACAGTTGGCGGTAGATGTTTCTCAATGTGCGGCACGTTGGATGCTCTCTGTCCAGGTACCGTTCTGCATACACCCTGCAGGCTTCAGCTGCATTTCGTCGACACTCGCCATAGATGAGTATCATCTCCGCCTTTTCAGAGTTCGAATACACCATGGTCACAGTTCCTACAACACTACACTATCACAGACGTCTGGTAACACGGTGTACTACAGTTGGTCTCCGCGCGGAGACGAATGCAGAATAACAATAGCAGCAAGCGCTACATGCGGACACTGCGACAGCTAGACCAAACCACAACAGTGCACTAAAGCCACACTCGTAAACACGGTCGTCATCTAAACATGTCCCTGCAGATGCTGCTCGCCGATCGTGGCCCGTGTTTGTGACAACACGCAACTGAACGTCGGAGGTTTCAAGCGTCAACTTTAGGTTACAATATCTCCGGATGTAATTAACATTTTACAATGCAACAAACGGCACTGATTACGTATTTGTTTATATGTTCAGATGTGCTAACAAAACTAACGTGGTTCCATTTAAAAAAAAGTAGGTTCGTGTTAAAAAACCTACTTCCGTGCATTTTTATATGGTTTGTATTAAACAATTACACTAGCCCCTCTCCTCACGTTCGGTCTGTGGAATCGGTTCGTCAGTATTTGATGTGGTTTACGCAGTATATCCAGCGGTAACGTTAGGTGACTCACCCTGTGTATACGTACACATGCCAAAAAAAGTTTTGCATCACCTCGGTTCCGAGAGTTCCAGAACCTGTACAGAATACAACATAGACATCATTTCCGCCATTTTTATTGCTCATGAAAACCACACATTGCATGTTATACCACCATACAGCGAGATCTTCAAAGGTGGTGGTCCAGATTGCTGTACACACTGGTACTTCTAATACTCAGTATCACGTCCTCTTGCATTGATACATACCTGTATTCGTCGTGGCATACTATCCACAAGTTCATCAAGGTTTTGTTGGTCCCGATTGACCCACCCCTCAACGGCGATTCGTCGTAGATCCCTCAGAGTGGTTGATGGGTTACGGTCCATAACCAGCGCTATTCAATCTATCCCAGGCGTTTTCGATGGGGTTCATGTTTGGAGAACATGCGGGCCACTCTAGTCAAGAGATGTCGTTATCCTGAAGAAAGTCATTTAGAACATGTGCACGATGGGGGCGCGAATTGTTGTCCATGAAGACTAATGTCTCGCCAATATGCTGCCGATATTGTTGCACTATCGGTCGAAGGATGGCATTCACGTATCGTACAGCCGTTACAATTTGTACAGAAACCAGATGGCAGTTATAAGAGTCGAGGAGCATGAAAGGGAAGCAGTGGTTGGGAAGGGAGTGAGACGAGGTTGTAGCCTCTCCCCGATGCTATTCAATCTGTATATTGAGCAAGCAGTAAAGGAAACAAAAGAAAAATTCGGAGTAGATATTAAAATCCATGGAGAAGAAATAAAAACGTTGAGGTTCGCCGATGACATCGTAATTCTGTCAGAGACAGCAAAGAACCTGGAAGAGAATTGTACAGAATGGACAGTGTCTTGAAAGGAGGATATAAGATGAACATCAACAAAAGCAAAACGAGGATAATGGAATGTTATCGAATTAAATCAGGTAATACTGAGGGAATTCGATTAGCAAATGAGACACTTACAGTAGTAGATGCGTTTTGCTATCTGGGGAGCAAAAAACTAATGATGGTCGAAGTAGAGAGTATATCAAATGTAAACTGGCGATGTCTAGGAAAGAGTTTCTGAAGAAATTTGTTAACATCGAGTATAGATTTAATTGTCAGGAAGTCGTTTCTGAAAGTATTTGTATGGAGTGTGGCCATGTATGGAAGTGAAACGTGGACGATAAATAATTTGGACAAAAAGAGAATAGAAGCTTTCGAAATGTGGTGCTACAGAAGAATGCTGAAGATTAGATGAGTAGATCACATAACTAATGAGGAGGTATTGAATAGAATTGGAGAGAAGAGAAATTTGTGGCACAACTTGACTAGAAGAAGGGATCAGTTGGTATGGCAAATTCTGAGGAATCAAGGGATCACCAATTTAGTATTGGAGGGCAGCGTGGAGGGTAAAAATCGTAGAGGGAGACCAAGAGATGAATACACTAAACAGATTCAGAAGGATGTAGGTTGCAGTAGGTACTGGGAGATGAAGAAGCTTGCACAGGATAGAGTAGCATGGAGAACTGCATCAAACCAGTCTCTGGACTGAAGACCACAACAACAACAACACAGCCGTTACGGCGCCTTCCATTGACCACCAGCGGCGTACGTCGGCCCCACATAATGCCACCCCAAAACAGCAGGGAACCTCCACCTTGCTGCAGTCGCTGGACATTGTGTCTAAGGCGTTCAGCCTGACCGGGTAGCCTCCAAACACGTCTCTGACGATTGTCTGGTTGAAGGCATACGCGACACTCATCGGTGAAGAGAACGTGATGCCAATCCTGAACGGTCCATTCTGCATGTTGTTGGGCCCATCTGTACCGCGCTGCATGGTGTCGTGGTTGCAAAGATGGACCTCGACATGGACGTCGGGAGTGAAGCTGCGCATCATCAGCCTATTGCGCACAGTTTGAGTCGTAACACGACGTCCTGCAGCTGCACGAAAAGCATTATTCAACATGGTGGCGTTGCTGTCAGGGTTCCTGCAAGCCATAATCCGTAGGTAGAGGTCATCCACTGCAGTAGTAGACCTTGGGCGGCCTGAGTGAGGCATGTCATCGACAGTTCCTGTCTCTCTGCATCTCCTCCATGTCCGAACAACATCGCTATGGTTCACTCCGAGACACCAGGACACTTCCCTTGCTGAGAGCCCTTCCTGGCAGAAAGTAACAATGCGAACGCGATCAAACCGCGGTATTGGCCGTCTAGGCATGGTTGAACTACAGACAACACGAGCCGTGTACCTCCTGCCTGGTGGAACGACTGAAACTTATCGGCTGTCGAACCCACTCCGTCTAATAGTAGCTGCTCATGCATGGTTGTTTATATCGTTGAGTGGGTTTAGTGACAGCTCTGAACAGTCAGAGTGATACAATATCCACAGTCAACGTCTATCTTCAGGAGTTCTGTGAACCGATGTGATGCAAAACTTTTTTTTGATCTGTGTGTTATGCATCGTAATAATCAACAAAGTTATTTGTATCTGTAAAACAACATTTCTCCATTTATCTTGCCCTTTTATAAATTTATAACGAAAAATGTCTTAAATACGGAGCGAAGTTGGCAACGACAGATTGTTCCGAAACTTGGAAATCGTTCAGCCAATAAGAAAGCCCGGTTCCTGTAGTGTCATTATGAGCGGGAGCGGGAAAATAAAAAGAAAAGAAAGCAATCAATTTAGATTCCACTATCGCCTTACTCACTAGAAGTCATCTTCTCACATTGGCAGTAAACCACAATGTTAATGACGAAAGGGAGAAGTGCCATTATACAATGATCCTGGTACCTACAAACAATATAGTTATGGCAGAAATGGTAGTGGTGGGAGAATCGGCTCGAGGAATGATGTTGAAATCGAAATGGTAGACGGATTGCACAAAGCAAACTAACAATAAATCATAATTTTCGAGAGACAGATCAGAGCGGCATAGGAACCACCTTACTTCGTGTGACTAATTTTGGACACAAATCTGTTGTCAGTTTGAATGAACTGAGAAAAGAGTGTACTCAATTGCTTTTTAGACATAATGAAACGGTTGGCAGGAAGAACATAGTTGCAAAAAGACGAATCTGTATTTCGCAAAGTAAAAATGGTAGGGAGGGGATGGGTATTCTGCTAAGTGGAAATGATACACTGTGTACTTTCTGTGCTGCAGCATATTTAATCAAAGCAATAGTGGCAGAACCAACAAAAACAACAGAACCAGTGGGTAAATTCACAGTATGATTGTTTCAGTTTGTATAGATACAAATAATCCAAGAACCTAGCTATAAATCACAAATAACTTTCAAGGAAACGAATACTGAAGCAAATACAACTACAATGCAAAAAAAAACGAGGCCTGCTATAAGAAGGTGTGTCTGAGATAGAAATGCAAGTGAAAAATCGTCGTCAAGAATTTTTTTAATGTGTATGGAGCAAATTATAGAATACCAAATTTCTACTGATGCATTTCATTAACGCTACAGTCGTAAATGCAATCATTTACGAGTATCCACCGTACAGACGAGTTGCACAACTCACGAAAAGTAAAAATAAGTTTTTTTTTCGCCTTTGCTTTCTCCATACATATTCAAATAAAGAAGCGGCAAACTACTGTGTTCTCTGCCTTGTTCCTTGTAACGATCTTTTAATTACAGACCACCTCCCATCAGTGGTCTTTGTGTATGTTTCTGTTTTTGGACCTTGAAATAAGGGCATTGTTTTGTGGATATGTGCTTGAATCTTTCATGTTTTAGGCATTTATAGGAACTGAAACAATCAGACGCTGTTGTTGTCTTACGTAAATTATTTTCTAATTATCTCCAAAAGTACCACTTCAGAGACGGCCGCTGGTGGCCGAGCGGTTCTGGCGCTACAGTCTGGAACCGCACGACCGCTACGGTCGCAGGTTCGAATCCTGCCTCGGGCATGGATGTGTGTGTTGTCCTTAGGTTAGTTAGGTTTAAGTAGTTCTAAGTTCTATGGGACTTATGACCTCAGCAGTTGAGTCCCATAGTGCTCAGAGCCATTTGAACCATTTGAACCACTTCAGATTTCTCTTGAACAAGACCAAAACAGCACCTATTAGTGTCTCTTTTAGTAGCACCGAATGCCCCTCGCCCTGGTGCGTTATTGCTTATCCCAGATTTATTTGTTTCTTTTGTTTCTTTGTTAAACGGAGATTCATCAGTTTCCACTATTACAACTTACCCACCAAGTTTTTTTCGTGCCTCTAAACACACGACAATACAACCTTCTCTAGAGTATTGTTTCCAATCAACAACAGATTGATCGACAAGTCATAGCTGGTAAAAAAAACGCATTAGCTGCTACATTCATACACCAAAAATTATGTCAACCGCAAGATGGTACTTATCGGTAGTTTGCTACCTGCAAACCAGAAACCGTTTCCTAGCGAATATTGTTTCCGGTGGCCGTTATTCCCTTTCACCCGACACTTCCGTATGAAATGATAATTAAATCGAGACCCTAAGTCGCCGACAGGCGTTGATGTACACCAACGGGGACAGTTGAAAATGTGTGCCCCGACCGGGACTCGAACCTGGGATCACCAGCTTACATGGCAGACGCTCTATCCTTTTTTTTATCTCTGTTGTATTCTCCAACAGTTTATTGAACATAACTGCTTCTACAATACAATAGCTGGCTGTACAATAGATTAGACGTCCGTCGATCTAGCTGGAGATGTGGTTCCTCTCGGTCGGCTGGTACTTCGATCGGCGGTGCAGTACAGCGGCTTCGGTGATATCTTCTTGGAGACTCTGCTATAGCGGTTGCCATTAGCAGCGGACGAAGACTGGTCTGCCTTCGACCGGCCGGGCCTATATAGTGAGCTGGAGCCAATAGAAACCCGGCGTAGGAATCCGTGGCCGGATACGTCGCGGCGACCTCTGCAAGAAAAGGTTCCTATTAATCGACTGGAATCTTCGGCGTGCTTACCTGATGTCTTCGCCTGTTTGGCTGTTGGTTTGTTTCCCTCATAGCGCGGCTGCTATGCGGTGCTGTCTGCCATTTAGGGGAACCCAATGACAGTACAATATCATTCTGTTCGTTAATGTTCGTTGTATTTGTTCGGGGAGGACGTCCCATGACGCTTGTTCGAGTGCATCGTTGGTCCATTAACTCAGTTTTTTCTATTACAGAGGGCAGCTTACCCTCTGACGGAACACGCTGAACTACGGTGCTGGCTGTCCATCTGAGCCACCGAGGGCACAGAGCATAGTGTAACTGCAGGGGTTTATCCGTTGCACGCTCCCCGTGAGACCCACATTCCCACCTAATGTCCACACACTACATTCGTAGTGCCCCCGCCCATTACACTCATTACTCGCGGCAGACAATCTTACCGAGTACCGTAAGAGTTTGGGCAATGCATGTGCATCCGCATAGAAGAAGGTCAATGGCCGGTTAGCCTTAACTATATGAAGATGGTATCTGTTCTTTCGGACATGTCCGAAAGAACATATACCATCTTCACATACTTCCATATGAATCCGTCACTCAGACACTTTATCGGTACCAGCTCCTTTGCTGGCTGGCACATTTCACACCTTTCCATAAGGAATCCGCTTGAAGTTCAAAATGGCTCTGAGCACTATGGGACTTAACATCTGTGATCATCAGTCCCCTAGAACTTAGAACTACTTAAACCTAACTAACCTAAGGACATCACACACATCCATGCCCGAGGCAGGATTCGAACCTGCGACCGTAGCAGTCACGCAGTTCCGGACTGAGTGCCTTAACCGCTAGACCACCGCGGCCGGCTCCGCTTGAAGTACACCAATCTAGAATCTGCTTATCATCCTTCAGACTATACAAAGACTCCAGGCGCTACACTCTGGAACCGCGAGACCGCTACTATCGCAGGTTCGAATCCTGCCTCGGGCATGGATGTGTGTGATGTCCTTAGGTTAGTTAGGTTTAAGTAGTTCTAAGTTGTAGGGGACTGGTGACCTCAGAAGTTAAGTCCCATAGTGCTCAGAGCCATTGAAAGACTCCAGATCAACGCGCTAGCTCATTTTGAAAAGTACTACAGTTACTAGCTACACGTTCGAACCGAACAGTATTTGCAAAGGCGCCAAAATATTCTTATCGAAAGAAACCAAAGAAAATGAGCCTGACGTCACAGGAAAAAGCAAAGATCAAAGGTCAAGTGATAATAACTGCAACTAACCACAAACTGTATAAATATCATATTATACACTGCAGAGAAAGAAATTAGCACAGCTGGAAAACCGAAGGATGCAATTTTAAAACATAAAGGATATACTTTATTAAATCCAAAAATACATTAATTTACATAGAAAACTTAGTCCTTGAGTGTACAATATACTATACACAATTATACAGTCGCATCACTCACTATGAAGCATGTCCCTAATTTTTACCTGTCGCAATGATGATACGCGACGGTGGCATGCTTTATCGCGCAACCGCTTTACAAGCATTACATCGGTACTGCATGTATCTGGTTGTTGCATAATGTACTCCAGCAAGACTTCGTCAGCTTCAGCACCAGGAGTGTGAGAAATCTTCGTGTTGTCTCCTCTTCTTCGTCACTTTCATCATTACTTTCTTGCACGCTTCTGATTGTTTCTTCATCTGTTAAAGTTTGGTCCATATCACAATTCTCCTCATTCAGCCACTTAGTAACATCTTCATCATCAACTTCTTCTCCTCCTGAAAGGTTGTGGACCATGTCAGTGTACAAAGTAATTGATAATTCTGAATTGACTGGCTCATGGCTGTCACTCACTACTGGATCCAACTCGGCATCAATGGATAGCCACAATTATCTCCAGCTCTTCCTTATGGTAGCGCTCTCCACTTTATCCCACGCTTCGGCTGCTTGGAAAATAACATCACGTATGTTAATTGCATTCCACACCTTCAGCATAGTCTTGATAGCGTCGTTTTCACTTTCGTTTAGCAAGGAGACAGGAAGTGAATGTCGATAATGATGTTTAATTGATTCCAAAATTTCCTGGTCCATGGGCTGAATTAGGGCTGTCGTATTGGCTGGGAGAAAGAGTGCTTGTATACCATCGGACTTTAGAGAAACATCTGAAGGATGACTGGGAGCATTGTCATTGTAAGGACAGCTTTCAGTGGAAGCTTTTTCTTCTATAGCTCTTTTCTCACTGCTGGTACACACATTTCATGTAACCACCAAGAGAATATTTGTCTGTCCATCCACGCTTTCTTCTGAGCGCAATAAAAAATGGTTCAAATGGCTCTGACCGCTATGGGACTTGACTTCTTAGGTCATCAGTCCCCTAGAACTTAGAAAAACTTTAACCTAACTAACCTAAGGACATCACACACATCCATACCCGAGGCAGGATTCGAACCTGGGACCGTAGCGGTCGCGCGGTTCCAGACTGTAGCGCCTAGAACCGCTCGGCCACTCTGGCCGGCCTGCCTGAGCGCAATACTGCATTGGTAGAGTATTTATGTCAGTATATTGAAAACAAGGTGGATGTTGGGATTTTCCAGTCACCATAAGCGGTAGTTCATGACTCCCTTTTGCATTACAACACGCCATTAACGTCACGTGCTGTTTCTGTTGCTTGTAACCACGAGTTTCCTTCTCGTTGTTGGCAGCTAATGTTTTTGAAGGAAACATCTTTTCATGACTCCCTTTTGCATTACAACACGCCATTAACGTCACGTGCTGTTTCTGTTGCTTGTAATCACGAGTTTCCTTCTAGTTGTTGGCGGGGACTGATGACCTCAAATGTTAGGTCCCATCGTGCTCAGAGCCATTTGAACCATTTTTTCAGTACCTCTGGTGGTAGAGCGGTTCAGACAGAACTTGCAGAGTATCGTGTACAATTTTCCTGATCATGCCGTTGTATGACTTCAACTTGTCAGGTAGAGATTGGGAGTGTCGTGCTATCAAAACTGGTGCGAGAGACACGGATTCGTGTAACATTGTCTTGTCCGAAAATTAATTTGAGTATATAGTTAGAAAATCAACTAGTGAGGGTAACGTCTCAGCAACAAGCAGACCGAATTTACTGAATCAATTGCCTTAGAGGAAGGTATCAGTGATCATAAGGCTGTGATAGCATTTATGACAAGAGGTCTTATAAAGAATATTAAGAAAGATAGGAAGATATTTTTGCTTAGCAAGAGCGACAGCAAACAAATTTCAGAGTATCTGAGCAGTCAACATCAAATATTCGGTGATGAGGACGAAAATGTGGAGAACAAATGGAAAAAAATTCAAAGGCATCGTGCAATATGCCCTAGATAAGTATATTCCGAATAAGGTCTTAAGGGATGGGAAAGCCCCCCCATAGTTTAATAGCCATGTTACGAAACTGCTACGTAAACAGTGAGAATCTCATCTCAGATTCAAGAGAAGTATAAACCTAGCTGACAAACATAAGCTGAAGGAAACGAAAATGAGCGTAAGGAGACAAATGAGAGAACCGTCCAATGACTCTCAAAGTAAAACTTTGTCAACCGACCTGAGTAAAAACCCTCAGAGGTTTTGGTCGTATGTTAAATTAGTATGTGGCTCAAAATCATCTACTTATTCACACAGTGACCATACTGGCACCGAAACGGAATATAACAGAGAGGAGGGCGAAATACTAAATTCGGTCTTCCGAAATTATTTCACAGCGGAAGATCGTAACCCGGTCCCTCCTTTCAATCGTCGTACGAACGTTTACAAGACAGATATTGAGAAATATAACTAAAATCGCTTAGTAATGGAAAGACGTCAGGACCATATGAGATACCTATACGATTGTACAAAGATTATACGAAAGAACTTGTTCCCCTTCTAACAGTAATTCATCGTAAATCGCTTGAGCAATGAAGGGTACCTAGCGACTGGAAAGAAGCACAGGTCATTCCCGTTTTTAAGAAGACCCGTAGGACAGATGCACACAATAATGGACCTATATCGTTGATGTAAATCTGTTGTAGAGGTACAGAACATTGTTTATGCTGAAGACTTATGACATTTTTGGAGAATGGAGATCTCCTCTATAAAAATCAACATGTATTTCGTAAACAAAGATCCTTTGAAACTCAGCTCGCTCTGTTCCTCCATGAGATCCACAGAGCCGTAGACAACGGCGCTCAGATTGATGCCGTGTTCCTTGACTTCCGGAAGACATTTGACGCCGTCCTGCACTGCCGTTTAGGGAAGAAAAAAAAAAAAAAGAAAAAAAGAAAAAAAACGAGCTTATCGAGTATCGGAGCAGATTTGCGACTGCATTCAAGACTTCCTTGCAGAAAGAAATCAACGCGTCGCTCTTAAGGGAACCAAATCTATAGATGTAGACGTAATTTCCGGAGTACCCCAAGAAAGTGTGACAAGATCGTTACTGTTTGCAACATATACAAAAGATGTGATACAAAGCATCGGATGTTCTTTAAAGCCGTTCGCAGATGATGCGGTTGTCTACAAGAAAAAAACAACGCCAGAAGGTAGTAACGGTTTGTAGAATGACCTCCAGAGAATTGATGAATGGTGCAGGCTTTGGCGGTTGACCCTGAATGTAAATAAGTGTAAAGTATTGCGCATACATAGGGAAAGAAATCCACTACTGTACAGCTACACTATTGATGACAAACCCCTGGAAGCAGTATCTACCGTAAAGTACCTAGGAGTGACTATCCAGAGCAATCTTAAGTTGAATGACCATATAAAAAAATAGTTGGAAAAGCAGATGCCAGACTCATAGGAAGAATCTTAAGGAAATGTAACTGAGCCACGAAAGAAGTGGCTTCTAAGGCACTCGTTCGACCGATCCTTCAGTATCGTTCATCTATCTAGGATCCCTACCAGGTTGGATTGTAAGAAGAGTCTTACAACATATTACTTCCCCCACCTATGTCTAGCCTAATGACCACGAGGAGAAAATTCGAGAAATTGGAGCCAATACAGAGGTTTACCGATAATCATTCCTCCCACGCTCTATTCGCGAGTGTAACAGGGCTGGAGGGCTCAGCTAGTGGTACATGATGTAGATACGTATGTGATTATCTAATTGTTGTCACTTATACAAGCACTCACAGTGCTAGCTGTTGCAGGTCAATCTTATGTCAGTTTTTGGACACTATACGCCATCCGTCTTGTGATATGTTTTAAAAGTATGCTGTGTGTTTCAACAACGATATTTCTGGTGAATATGGCAAATATTGCCTGTCAGTGCATAACATTGAACCCAGATGACATTTTAAGTGGAAAAACTATATTAAATCTGAGCTACACATCTTAATCATATCTTCAGGAATCAACAAGTTGAGTGATTAAAATGTAGCCACTAAAGCTGGTTACACTTTTAAGTTTTAAAGTTTAAATATCTATGTTCAATAATAACAAAAGACAATGGGACAGCATTACAAATTCAAGAAAGGATAGCAGGCTGAAACCGATACTATTCCTTGGAGAATAAATTCAAGACCAGAAATGTTAGTAGGAATACAAAAATCCAAATATATTTTACTACATCAAGACTTAAAGTAATGTATGGATCAGAAAGCTTGGTGATGATTATAAAGGAAGAAGGCTGGTTACTGAGATGGGAAAGGAAGAGTTTGAGAAGGATATTTTGGCAGTGAGAGAAGAAAGAAGTTGGATAATAAGAACAAGTGCAAAACTAAAGCCTCAAGTGTGTATAGGAAAGCCTGAGGGGAAAAGGAGAAGAAGAAGACCCAGGAAAAGTTGACTTGAAGATAAGGTGGAGGACTACAAAGCAATGGGAGTCAGGATCAGACAAAGAAAGTAATGGACAAAGGAGGCCAAGGTTCTAAAAGGACTGTAGCGCTGACCAGTAAGTAAATAAGTATATGCTATAATCAGATATCTACCATTTTACTTGTTTATACCCTTTCTTGGCAGCACTTTGTAATCTGGAACTTCATTACTTAGACAAACCACAGATCATCTGTTTTGACTTCCTTTTACAACTTTAACATTCAACTGAAGACATACAAAACATGACACCATGGACTCCTTTTACCTCTTTGGATAAAGCAGCTAGCCATCCTGATTTATTGAGAGTGTAGAGTCAAAAGTTTATTTTATTTCTGTCTTTCATTTCAAACCACCTCCCTTCCAGTGCCCTCTCTCCCATCCTTAACACAGGCCACCTCCACAATAGGTGCAGTCTGTGCACTTCACTACACCCTACTTAATTTTGATCTTTTGTCGGGGGATGAATGTAGCCAATGTTATACATATCATAAACTGTCCTAATGTTGCCATCCATCACTTCTTAAAAATAATAATCAGTATTTGAGATTTAAAATAATAAATATTGAGATTTTCTGGTAACTTAATTGAAATAAGAAGTCACTGAATGTCCTCGTGTGACCATTTTATTGAATGGTAGTGTGGAAAGTAACAAAATTTAAAAACCGTACTTAGCTTTTGGGTTGTTGCGTAATGAAATGAAGTTCTGACAACTTCACTGACATGTACAAACATATTCTGGCATTTACCAACCAACTGAATATAACATTCAGTTAATGACTAACAAAAGTCATAATTATGTAATTGCTATTGCAGTCTGATATTGTGTGTCATGGTGAAAAACAGTGTTCTTTGGAGAATTTTCCTTGTTGTTTCCTTTTGAGCACTTTAGTGACATTATTGTCTCTGTTTTCTGGTTACTTATTTGTGTATAGTAGTGGTAACAATGAATGTGCATATGAGTGTGTGTTGGGAAAGTACAATGGTTGCATTTTGATCCTGTTTGCCCAGTGTTTTAGAGGGAGCAGTTGTAACACTTCATTTTCAAAATTTGAGATGAGGGGCTGTAACCATTGTCTTCTCTTTAAAATGCAGGAACTAAAATTTTCATATTAGTAGTAAATTGTCACTTGGAGAAACAAGTATGTGTAAAATGATGAATGCCTTCATCTAAAGGACTGTGATAAAAATGATATGGAAGCCAAACATGGATGATAAACAGTTTAGACGATAAGAGAATGGAGGGTTCTGGAATGTGATGCTGCAGAAGAATGCTGAAGATTAGAAGCATTGATTATGTAACTGATGAGGAGGTACTCATTAGAACTGGGGAGAGAAAAAATTTGTGTCACAAATTGACTAAAAGAAGAGACTGATTGATAGGACAAATTCTGAGACCTCAAGGGATCACCAATTTAGTATTGGAAGCAAGTGGGGGGGGGGGGGGGGGGGTAAACAATCATAGAGGATAGAGGGTAACCAAGACATGAACACAGTAAGCAGTTTCAGAAGAAAGTAGGTTGCAATAGTTATTTGGAGATGCCTGTGGAGCGGCATCAAACAAGTCTTCGTACAACAACAACATGGGCATTCAGTAAGTAATGCAACACATTTTTTTCTGAAATCAGGTTGTTCAGTTTTCCAATATACCATATTATTCCCCACTCTTTTGCCTACAAAAACCTATTTTTCAACAAAGTCTCCATTTAATTTGATGGCCATATACCACCTTACTGGGAGTGGCTGTACGCCCACATGGTACCCCTCTCTTGGTTAATGTCAGAGCCAGCATGTTCCTTCATAAATAACCTCCTCATCATGCACGTACTGCTTTCCACAGAGTGCATCTTTCGTTGGGCCAAACAGATGGAAGTCGGAAGGTGCGAGATCCGGACTGTGTGGTGGATATGGAAGGACAGTCCAATGAAGTTTTGTGAGCTCCTCTCAGGCACACTGACTTGTGTGAGGCCTTACGTTGTCATGGAGAAGGAGAGGCTCATTTGTATTTTTGTGACAATGAACACACTGAAGCCATTTTTTCAGTTTCCTGAGGTAGCAAACTACACTTTAGAATTGATCATTGCACCATGAGGGAGGACATAAAGCAGAATGATGCCTTCAGGCTGTCAGCATGACTTTACCAGATGAGGGTGTGGCTTTTAACTTTTCTTTGGAAGAGAGGTGGTGGGGCACCACTCCACAGATTGCCATTGTTTCTGGTTCGAAGTGATGAAAGTGTGTTTCAATACCTGTGATGATGTTCAACAAAAAACTGTCACTATTATCCTTGTAAAATGCAAGCACCTCCACACAGAAGGTCCTTTGTTGATCTTTATGGTCTTCTGTTAGGTGGCGAGAAACTCAACAGGCACACATCTTTGAGTATCCCAACTGGTGGATGTGTGTGTCAGCACTGCCAACAAAGACATCTAGTGGCGCAGCCAGATGTTTGATTGTTACCCATCAGTCACATCGAATGAGTACGTCCGCATGTTCCCATATTGCAGGAGTCACAGTTGTGCACAGCCAGCCAGCATGCAGGTTTGCACGATCTTGTTGTGATGATGACAGATGCCTTACCCAGTCAGGTCTCCATAGGCATTCTGCAAGCACCTGTGAATATCTGCCATGCTCTGAGTTTCCAGCACAAGAAACTCAATGATAGCTCTCTGTCTGGAATAACAGACACCCTTTTGAAGGCTACATATAACACAGCCACCTATCAGAACTTCATGAAACTATAGGGGCTGAAGTGGGAATATTCCACAATGTCCCACAGTAAATTTCAAATTTTTTTCAACTGAGAGTGGCGGAGGTAAAAATGTCTTGTGTTACTTATTGAACGCCCCTCATACTTTATTTCCAAACTTGAACTGGTCAATAAAACATGATTACTGTAAATTACTAGCACAGGTAGTCACTTCACCAAATCAGGCCTTGTTTCTACTTTCATCACAGTAAGGGTGACATTGATTGCTCATTTATTTGCGAATCAGAAGAGGATAGCTTCTTTTCAAACCTTGGTGCAAGGAAAAGTGCACCAATTTTGGCTTTTAGGTGTATGTATATCAACTTTTACAACAGTTTGGCACTAGGGGCATAACATGGGCATGCTCATAGTTTTTTTGCACTATGTTGCCACATCTTGCCAACTGTGGGTGGTGTTTGCATTTAGCTTGTGTAAGGTAACTTTTGGGATGGTTCCTCCGGGGCACACCACTTGAGATGGCAGCCAGAACCAAATGCTGCAGAGCTAGCCTATTTATAAATCTGAATGGCAAAAATATAAAGCTATCAGTGTCCTGTTGTCCAAGAAGCAGTTACTCAGTTGCGCAGCCCATTTCTGCTGGAATTCTGTTGAGAGCTGCAGCATTGTATGAGCAGCTTTCCACATGAGGTGAGCCCATTTCTTCTTTGCTGTCCTCATTGCATAGCACTCTCTTTCAATTCTTGTTAAGCCCTTACTAGTTTTTTTCTGTGGGTGATTAGCTGTTCAAAAGCAATGTTTTTTTCTGTAAAATGTGTGTGTATGTAGAGGGGGGGGAGGGTGGTATGGGTTTGTTTAAATCTAAAGCACCTTTTTCCCCTCAGCTGGTATGATCATTAACCTAGATAACATGGTTCTGTTGTGTTCCATTGTTCTATTCTGCTATCACTTCTGAAGACAATACTGATTTTTTTCCTAATATAAATTTTGGTGTTGAGTGTATGTGGAAGGAAGGAGATGTCACTTCCCTTGTACACCACAGTCAACATGAACACCTCTGTCATCAAATGTACAGAACATAAAGCACTTGTGCAAGGTGGTAAAGAAATCTAGATTGCTAGTGCAAGGAATAACACCATTACTTCTAGATTGCAGGATAACTTACAATTATTCTCATCCTGTATGGATTAATTTTATATGCGCAGCAACACTTCCAGAAATTAACCACCTATTCCTCTTTCTGCATTGCCACAATGTCTGAAGTTAAATCTGCAACTTGCCTGAGACTGCTCTTCATATTATGAAACAATTTCTTCTCTTTTGTTTCATGCTTTAATGCCATTAGTTACTTGTTAGAACAATATTTCTGTTAACAATATTTGAATGGAAAACAAGTATTAAAAGAAGTGATGAAGTTTGCCAGAATGGATTACATTTTACATTCAGATGGTTTGTATTGTATAATTCCAACCAAGTTATCATGAAAATATAGCAATAACGGTGTTTACTATCTCCAGAAAAACATTTACTTCTCATCACAGAACTAAGTATAACAACAAATCAGATATATTTCTCCAAAGAATAATCAGATAGTCTCTCTCTTATAACAGGGATCTTATTCCATGACATCCTCCCCACCCCAATCATTCTCTAAAAGTATGATCAGACGTCTGATTGTGTGAACTACTGGTACATGGAAGATTATTGCTCTTATCTTCACAACTCTCCTGGGTAGTGCTCTCTCTATTCTGGTCTTCCTTCATGTGTGTCATGGGAATGTGTCCTCATGCATCAGAATGACATCCCCAGGACAGAATTTGATGACCAATCCCCAGTGGACATTTAACTTCATGGAAGTGTCCCATCTCCAACACATATTCTTGCATCCAATGTTTCCAAAAGCTGTCAGAGAGATGCTGTCTCAGCAAGAATTCTTTTGCTAGGTTAATGCTCAACATTGGCTCTGGTCCCATTGGAACTGTTATGAGTTTCTCTCCAGTCAGAAAATGGGAAGGGGTCAATGCATTTACATTGTCTCCTTGTGTGACGGACATTGAGTTCACAGTGACTTCCATACTAATTGAGGTGGTGTTCAATTGTTCCTCACTGAACCTTGCAAATCCCAATATCTTCTACTGGCAATGCCTTATTGTGCCCACCATTATTTCCCCCCATCCCCTCTAACAAGCTGCTTGCAAGGTAATGAATTTCTGTGCAATACCATGATGGGCAAGTCTTTGTGGTAGTTAACACCTCTCATCGTTGTGCTAGTTCCATGTCTACAGCATGGAATGTTTTTGCATTGTCTTTGTAAATTGTGTGTGGTGGTTCATGTCTTCCACAGAATTCCTGGAGTGCCATGAGAAACTTATCTATTGGCAAGACTGTACAGAGTTCAAAAGTGCATTGCTCATGTGTTAGCACATGCAGAAAGAGTGATATGTGACTTGTGCACTTCTCTTTCCACTTTCATAAGTAGTGGTCCAGCAAAGTCTATCCCCATGACAGCAAATGGTTTAGCAGGTCTAACTAGTTCAGATGCCAATAGTGTTTCAAATTGTTGCCCTCATGGGATCTTCAGGATCTTACACATGAAGCAAGGGCCTAGTATTCCTTTGATTGCCTGAAGAGCTCTGAGGATGGAAAATCCATTTTGGAATTTGGACAGTACACAACAAACACCAAAATGATGAAGGTGGATGTGTGTCTCTTGAATAACCAGTTGTGTGAAATGGTAGGAACTGTGAAGGAGTACCAGATGAATTTGTTCCCTATCAGAGCTAGTGCACTGCATTTGACCTCCTAGGCATATCAGACCATCTTCCATGAAAAGATTGCGCCAAGTGACTTTTTACTCTCTTGGTAGTGGCAAGTTATTTTGCAGCGTGTGCAGTTCTCTGGCAAAGGATTCTCTTTGGACTATTTGTATTCAATACATTTGGGCAGCTGTAAGATGTCTCAAAGATTTCCCCTTCTCATGAATGTTGTGTAGAAAATGTCAAGTCCATGTTGCGATGTGAATGAGGCTCCAATATGGACTGAAATTAAATAGGTTCATGAGGCTGGTCAGTATTGTAGATATTGCCTCAACTTGACTGTGGTGGTTCTTCAGCCTTTCCTCAGGAGGTAGATGATCCACTGCCAGAGTATTAGTTGGCCAACACTGAGGAGGGCATGCAAGTCAAGTTAGTCCATGCCAACAAATTTCCTGGGTATGTATTTGGCTGCTAAGGAGTTCTTGAGAAAGGTGATCAACTGGGTTGTCTTGTCTGTCACACAATTACAAATGAAGCTCTTCTATCTTTTTGGATCACAGCAAATCCAACTTAGTGTGACTGTAGCATCTGTCCACCATATCACATGAGCAATTTTAATTTCTGTTGTGTGGGACAAGTAACATAGTACTTGGGTTCCTACTACAGCTACTAAAAGTTCAAACTGTGGCAAAGTCACCTTCTTAACTGGGACAATTCAGTTCTTGCTACAGACTGAACAAGTTAAGACATTATTCTCTAACACTGGATAAACATACAGAGCTGCTTTATATACATTTTCAGATGCATCGCAGATTATGTGCACCTCAGTATCTCTTCCATGCACTGTGGCTAGGCATCTGGCGACACAGTGACACTGCTGGTAAGCTACATATCCAGGGCATGACTTCATCCAAGCCAATTCCCCTGCACTATATGATCTAGAATAACAATTTTCCAGCAAGACAGACAAGAGAGGACAGTCCATGTGGATCATA
Organism: Schistocerca serialis cubense; assembly: GCF_023864345.2. Lineage (NCBI taxonomy): Eukaryota > Metazoa > Arthropoda > Insecta > Orthoptera > Acrididae > Schistocerca > Schistocerca serialis. The sequence continues at coordinate 780,710,294 of NC_064640.1, forward strand.
GAACCTAGCCAAAAACTGCAAGAGCTGTTGTTTGGTGGCTGGCTCCTCTGATGACTTCCTGGTGGTTTCATTGGAATTGATACAGAAGCAATCCACAGTGTTCCAGTGTACACCTAATATTTGAGTGTGTGGGTGGGGTTCTCATCCTTCAGAGTTTGAAACAGTTTAAGTTGTACAGAGTTGGTAGCCCATTCAATAAGGGAAGGCTGATCAATTTCATTAGGGCTACTAGTTCATAATAAATGGTGATTGCAAAGTCTTCCATGTATGTATTCATGTTTATAAGAGGTGTCACAGTGGAAAATCATTTCATACCATTGTCAGTACGTCCTCTTAGACTTGCAGAGAGTAAAAATGGGCTGCATGTCAGGCCAAATGGGAGCCTGGTGCAGCAGTATTGTATTCATCTACATCTACGTTTATACTTTGCAAGCCACCCAACGGTGTGTGGTGGAGGGCACTTTACGTGCCACTGTCATTACCTCCCTTTCCTGTTCCACTCATGTATGGTTTGCGAGAAGAACAACTGCCGGAAAGCCTCCGTGCACACTCGAATCTCTCTAATTTTACATTTGTGATCTCCTAGGGAGGTATAAGTAGGGGGAAGCAATATATTCGATACCTCATCCAGAAACACACCCTCTCGAAACCTGGACAGCAAGCTACACCACAATGCAGAGCACCTCTCTTGAAGAGTCTGCCACTTGAGTTTGCTAAACATCTCCGTAACACTATCACGCTTACTAAATAACCCTGTGATGAAACGTGCCACTCTTCTTTGGATCTTCTCTATCTCCTCTGTCATCCCGACCTGGTACGGATACCACTCTGATGAGCAATACTCAAGTATAGGCTGTAAAAGTGTTTTGTAAGCCGCCTCCTTTGTTGATGGACTATATTTTCTAAGGACTCTCCCAATGAATCTCAACCTGGCACCTGCCTTACCAACAATTAATTTTGTATGATAATTTCACTTCAAATCGTTCCATATGCATACTCCCAGATATTTTACAGAAGTAACTGCTACCAGTGTTTGTTCCGCTATCATATAATCATACAATAAAGGATCCTTCTTTCTATGTATTCGCAATACATTACATTTGTCTATGTTAAGGGTCAGTTGCCACTCCCTGCACCAAGTGCCTATTCGCTGCAGATCTTCCTGCATTTCGCTGCAATTTTCTAATGCTGTAACTTCTCTGTATACTACAGCATCATCCATAAAAAGCCACATGGAACTTCTGATGCTATCTACTAGGTCATTTACATATACTGTGAAAAGCAATGGTCCCATAACACTCCCCTGTGGTATGCCAGAGGCTACTTTAACATCTGTAGGCGTCTCTCCATTGAGAACAACATGTTGTGTTCTGTTTGCTAAAAACTCTTCAACCCAGCCACACAGCTGGTCTGATATTCCATAGGCTTTTACTTTGTTTATCAGGCGACAGTGCGGAACTGTATCAAACGCCTTCCAGAAGTCAAGGAAAATGGCATCTACCTGGGAGCCTGTATCTAATATTTTCTGGGTCTCATCAACAAACAAAGCGAGTTGGGTCTCACACAATCGCTGTTTCCAGAATCCATGTTGATTCCTACAGAGTAGATTCTGGGTTTCCAGAAATGACATGATACGTGAGCAAAAAACATGTTCTAAAATTCTACAACAGATATATGCCAGAGATATAAGCCTATAGTTTTGTGCATCTGCTCGACAACCCTTCTTGAAAACTGGGACTACCTGTGCTGTTTTCCAATCATTTGGAACCTTCCATTCCTCTAGAGACCTGCGGTACATGGATGTTAGAAAGGGAGCAAGTTCTTTCCCATACTCTGTGTAGAATCGAATTGGTATCCCGTCAGGTCCAGTGGACTTTCCTCTGTTGAGTGATTTCAGTTGCTTTTCTATTCCTTCGACACTTATTTCGATGTCAGCCATTTTTTCGCTCGTGCGAGGATTTTGAGAAGGAACTGCAGTGCGGTCTTCCTCTGTGAAACCGCTTTGGAAAAAGGTGTTTAGTATTTCAGCTTTACGCGTGTCATCCTCTGTTTCAATGCCATCATCATCCCAGAATGTCTGGATATGCTGTTTCGATCCACTTACTGATTTAACGTAAGACCAGAACTTTCTAGGATTTTCTGTCAAGTTGATTCTATATTTTACTTTCGAATTCACTGAACACTTCACGCATAGCCCTTCTTATGCTAACTTTGACATTGTTTAGCTTCTGTTTGTCTGAGAGGCTTTGGCTGCATTTAAACTTGCAGTGAAGCTCTCTTTGCTTTCGCAGTAGTTTCCTAACTTTGTTGTTGAACCACAGTGGGTTTTTCACGTCCCTCACAGTTTTACTCGGCACGTACCTGTCTAAAACACATTTTACGATTGCCTTGAACTTTTTCCATAAACACTCAACATTGTCAGTGTCGGAACAGAAATTTTCATTCTGATCTGTTAGGTAGTCTGAAATCTGCCTCCTATTACTCTTGCTAAACAGATAAACCTTCCTCCCTTTTTTTATATTCCTATTTACTTCCATATTCAGGGATGCTACAAAGGCCTTATGATCGCTGATTCCCTGTTCTGCGCTTACAGAGTCGAAAAGTTCTGGTCTGTTTGTTATCAGTAGGCCAAGATGTTATCTCCATGAGTCGGTTCTCTGTTTAATTGCTCGAGGTAATTTTCAGATAGTGCACTCAGTATAATGTCACTCGATGCTCTGTCCCTACCACCCGTCCTAAACATCTGAGTGTCCCAGTCTATATCTGGTAAATTAAAATCTTCACCTAATACTATAACATGCTGAGGAAATTTATGTGAAATGTATTCCAGATTTTCTCTCAGTTGTTCTGCCACTAATGCTGCTGAGTTGGGAGGTCGTTAAAAGGAGCCAATTATTAATGTAGCTCGGTTGTTGAGTATAACCTCCACCCATAATAATTCACAGGAAGTATCCACTTCTATTTCACTACTGGATAAACTACTACTAACAGCGACAAACATGCCACCACCGGTTGCATGCAATCTATCCTTTCTAACCACTGTCTGTGCCTTTGTAAAAATTTCGCAGAATCTATCTCTGGCTTCAGCCAGCTTTCTGTACCTATAACAATTTCAGCTTCGGTGCTTTCTATCAGCGACTGAAGTTCCGGTACTTTACCAACACAGCTTTGACAGTTTACAATTACAATACCGATTGCTGCTTGGTGCCCGCATGTCCTGACTTTGCCCTGCACCCTTTGAGGCTGTTGCCCTTTCTGTATTTGCCCAAGGCCATCCAACCTAAAAGACCACTCAGTCCACGCCACACAGCCCCTGCTACCCATGTAGCCGACTGCTGGGTGTAGTGGGCTCCTGACCTATCCAGCGGAACCCGAAACACTACCACCCTATGGCGCATGTCATCCATCTTTTGAAGATCTCCCATTTTGTTGCAGTTAGTCCTGAGCCAGAAGAATGTGTTCAAGTCTTTTTTTCTTCTTTGTTCAGTAGTAGTACAAGTTCCACCTATGTAATATCTATGACAATATCAGTGGAATGTTGTCTGAATCACAGCAAAATATCGGAGATCTCAGGTAACAGATTTGGTCCTGCCTGTACTACGTCATTTTTGTGAGATGATGCATCAGAGACTATCCTTCACTTAGTCTTCCCTCATTTCTCTTTCCTCGCTGCATGATGAGAAAGATAAAATAGTGGCTTCTCTGACAGTTGAGCGCATAACCTCTACTTCCCCCTTAATAATATAGTCTAGTATTAAGTCACAGTACATTTGCTTAAGGGCTTCTTGACAGTGAACTATTGTCATCATGTGGTTGGCTACATTTCTCTGCATGATTACTCGGAAGAGTTATCATTTCTTTTGGCAAGTGAAACCACTGCTCATTGGTCTTTTATACTGAAGGATGCTCTAAACTCCTCAAGAATTCTCAAGACCTCGTTGTTCACAGATTGATCTTGATTGTTAGCAATCCCTAAAATCTTGAAATCCCAAAAGTGTCTGAAGTTGTTATTCAGGGGAAGGGAAGAGCAGTCAAAATGAACAAAATTCACCACCGCTGTATGCACACAGGCTCCTGATTTGTTCACACTAAGTATCCAGCCAAGCAGTGAAGGAACTAACACCAAAGATTCAGATATGCATACAGGCAGACCATCCTTCACTACGTCCCCCCCCCCCCCCCCCCCCAAAAAAAAAAAAGTCATCTTCGATGAGAATCTCCATGGGAATATTTTTCTTTGAGTCACTTTTTGGTGTGCTAGCATAATGTCATGGATGTATGATAAACTCTTTAGATGATGTGAAACAGGTGGCTGATGTGAAATCATAAGAAGACCGTCAGATGCAATGAGTGGCACCAGCAAATTCTTCCAAAGCTCCTTCATATTAAACCGAACACGTTTGGAGTGGCTCTAGGGTGAAGGCTTTGATTCAAATTAATAAACAGTTAATTCTTGTCAATCTACAGTTTTCAGTTTCAAATTTTCAGTCAGTAATTTTGCAATGAAGGTGGGCTGACTTCCTGCATCCAGCACACATCGACTTGTCCTACTTAGTCCCTTAGGTCCTCAGATGCTCATTGCACTGTCTGAAGGTACGTGTATCTGTGGGAGCAACAGCTATTTTTCTCTTGGAAGTAATGCTTTTGTGAGCCACAGCAGTATTAGTATCCCTTCCTTCATCAGAAATGGACTTATCATGCAGGTTTCTACAATTAGCTCAGTGGGCCTTTCCCTTCCTCCTGCAATCTGAGACTGTGTGCCTATGGTGGAGACAAAGAAAGCATCTGTTCGCTCATTTCATTTTATCTATTCAATCACTGACTCATATGATCTTCTTACTGTCTTGAGCCCCAATGGCTCACAAGATCTACATAGAGCATTTAATGGTTCTTGTACTCTAGTACCTTTCAGGGTTGGTCTTTTAGATTTTGTGTGCATGTGGAGTGCAATGGGAGTGGCGTTAGTGGTGGTGGAAAGATCACCATGTTTCTTCCGCATGTTAAAGTGCCTCATCCACTTCCTCACTCAGGAATTTCATCAGCTGCAAAATGGTCTCCTCAGATTGCCCCATACACTCAGTGTGAATTATCCAGTGAGGTCATATGTCATCCGAAAAAGCATGAAGAATTTTCTGTGTGTTGACTCATCTGTATCTATTCACATCTTGCCCAAGAGCCCAGAGAGCTTGAATAAATCACTGGCACTCAATAAATGTTGAACTGAGTTCCTCTGGAATGGCCAGCTGAATAGGTTTTATGACTTCCATGTAATGTGGATGGGCCTCAGCTATCCAATCCTTGTTGCCATAATGAGATTGGAGGATCCTCTTTGTTTCTGCATACGTCTCGGCCATCACTGCAACACCTTCTACCACAAAGAAATATACATTTATTGGCAGTAGCTGTCCTTGTCAATGGACTGATCAAACTGCTCCCAGAACGGTGCTCATGTCTTCAGATCACCTGAAAAGGGCTCAAACTCAATCATTGGAAGTCTTGCTGAAGTTGAAGGAACATTCGTTTTTATGTGCTGTATCATAGGGGATATCAGAAATTTTTAAATTTGCTACAGATTTTGTATACTGATCCTTTACTTTGTGTGCCTTTCAAGAAATAGTGTGTTTCACAGTGCCTATATAACCATTGGATTTGCGAACATCTGCCTCATATCTGTCATCATCTAATAGGTCATGGAACCCCCTCATCTAGTTTGGTGAGCCAGTCTGAAACACCTTGTAGTCTCTCTTCATAGCATTTATAATCCATGAGTTTCACAGTGTTTGACAACCTTTCAGCTTCCACAACAAAGTGCATAACGTTCACTCTTTCTTTCATGCATTCCTCTTTGTGTCATGTAATTGCAATTTCGAATTGTTGTCCACCATGTTCAGTCCTTCATGTTATTTGGAAATGTATGGCAGTGACAGCTGACAGTCAGCTGTGCCCGAGTCAACATTATCTAAGGTATGCTAGTCTGAATAGTACAATGTACAGTCTTCCAGTTGCAGCATTAGTTAGTATTGTAAACAGCCACCAAGTGGCAGCACTAGTCATATATGCATTCACATGTACATCTGTATGACATCCCTTCCTGAAGACAGGTATAATAGGGATCTTTTTCACTCATTTGGAATGCAATGCCTTGTTGTTGAAGTAAACTATCATAAACTGCTGCTAGAGGGTAAGCAATTATTTTTTCACCTAATCTACTGTATATCTTACATTGTAAGTAACTTATCAGGAGTAGCTGGCATTGCTTTGTACAGTGATTTTAATTGGTATTACAGCCTGTTGTCTTTTAGCCCAATTTCTATCATTTTGGAACTCCTAAAACAATAATATATTCATTAGTGATACAATTTCCAAATAACAAATTCAGTATTTCAGCCATCACTGTCTCACACTCTTTTCAGTGCCAGTATGGTTACTAAGCATCTATATAGATGTCTTTGATCTCATTATTAACATTACACAAGATTTTTGTAAGGCCAGTAGCTAATATTCACTGAATGTCTCTCACATTACATCCTGAGTTTTATTTTGGCTTTATACAGTTGCATCCTATGCTGTCAATAGCTGATAGCAGAGCTTCCACTGTATCTCAGATGAGACCTGTGGGAAACATACTGATGTGAGTGCACTCTGTACTTTACTATATGTGCCAGCTATTTCCCTAAAAGGTTCCTTATCTGCCTAACATTTGAGCTCCAAATGATCTTCAAATGCTGGTCTCAAACTTTCAGGGAGATTTGCCCCATACTCACTGGAAGAAATGGTTTCTGTTGTCTCAGATGATTTGCACTTTGCATTTTTTGCTAAAGCATTGGGGCACAACTCTGCACACATGTGGCCAGTACCCACACCTGACCATCCTCCATAAGCAGGCATATTTTACTATGCATAACTGTATAACAACATGAGTAAGCAACTGAAGACTAATTGAAGACTACAGCAAGTACTTTGTTCTATTTTTATAAACTACGAGATTGTAATGCTCCTGATTGCCCAAGGTTACACCACCATAATTATGAACTACAACAAGTGAAATTAAGTCAGCAAAAATGTGCCCTTGTGTCTCTCAGCACTGATAAAATTAATGAATAAACTTTTCAATGAAAGAGAAAATGCAAGCTACTTGGTAAGTAGTAGCCATTGCAATAGATACACAATGCAGAAAAATGTATTGAGACACATTGAGAAAAACAGTACCCATTTCAACAACAAATTGCAAAATCATCTTGAAATGTTTGGAGGGTTGCATGTCTATGCACTCAGGGTTAAAGACAATGGCTGATGTATTGCTGTAACTGAAATAAATCAGTCTGAAGCAAAATGTATCCCTGCCATTCATCAAAACATAATGTTAACTTATATACTATGATGTATCAGTGTGTTCTGTCTCTTTCTCCATCCAATACAAAGCACTTACAATGTACTTCTTGTGAATTGCATTGTACAGGGTGTAACTAAATTCCCTCCAAAAACTTTGTGTGTGGGGGGGGGGGGGGCAGGGTGGGGAGGGGGGAGGGGGGGGGGGAAGAGAGAGAGAGAGAGAGAGAGAGAGAGAGAGAGAGAGAGAGAGAGAGAACAAATATGGACATAAAATGCATATTTTACAAGCTATGAGCACTTGTCCACCTTTGATAATGTGGAAAATGTATCTTCTATAGCAAGCTCATTTGGTTCATATATTACTTCATGTGTGGAAATAACCACTGTGGGGGCAAGAATCGCCTACCTCTTGAAGGTAGTCTTTACAATACTTTTTCTCACTCACACCTTCCGCAAAATGATGAAAGAAAAACAGTTAATTGCTTACTACATTTTCATTATTCATGTTGCAGCAGGCATAACCTTTTAATTTATTGTAACTTCATTTGTAACAAATTATGCAGGCAGTATCCACATACACCACTGGATCTACCCAAAAATTATATCACTGCACGACACAGAGTTCATGATGTATGACCTTACAAACATTGAGTGGCTTGAAAATGAAACTGCAAGATGAAATTCACTTGAGATACAGGTGAAATATGTGTCACATGCACATGTGGGCACAGCCATAGGTAAAAAGATCCTGCAAACCCGTGGATATATTTCAGCCAAACTTCATTCACATATTACTTATCACCTGCAAAGAAATCCTGTGGGTGTAAGAACTAGCAACCTTCTATTGCGGTGAGTGTATAATATGACCGGGGAGGTGGGGGGGGGGGGGGGGGAGAGCAGAAGATGGACAGACAGAGAGGAGGAAGGAGGAGCTGCACATAGGGGGGACGGGAGAGGTGCAGAGAGGAGGGAGAGGAATATGTACAGAGAGGGTGGAGTAGGATATGGGCAAAAGGAGAAAGAGCAGATGGACAGAGGAGAGAGGAGGAGATGGAAAGTGAGAGGGGATGGACTAATGAAAGATTGGAATAAAAACTGTACCCAGGCAACACTGGGTACTCGGCTAGTTTTCTCAATAAAGAGAAAGCACAAACATTAACACATCAGTACAATGATGGACAGAATGACTGTAACGGTTGGGCGTAAATCAAAGTGGCAAACAGAGAGATCGAAATAGCTGACATGTATGTCAAAATCATTCATCAGGGCAAACTGGGGATCATCATCAAGAATTACGTGAGTCTTCTAGACATATTCCAACCAGCAACCTTCCACTCTCCATTCGCCCTTAATCCTGACAACCACTTTAACTCCTCCTCTCTGTTGCTAACACTCACACCATCATTACAGTTTTTATGCATATCAGAAAAGCACACATTCCCCTCCCCTCACTCACTTACTCACTCACTCACTCACGCACTCACTCTCTCTCCCAATTCCCTGAAGTTTCTGGGAGTTTGGAAATCCACAGCATTACTGATTAGCTAATACTTGGTTACTGATTAGCTAATAACAAACAAATAAACAAATGATTAAAGTCAGTACATGCAAAATAACAAACTAAAAAGGAAAATCTAGTGTCAATCCAAACATTCACTGGCATTGTCTTGAACAAGGTTTTGTCAGATTACAGTTCAAAACTGTACTTACATCCCTCTAGTAACTGATTTGTGTGAAGTTGTTTGACTTGCTTTGCACATGAATCCATATCATAGTTTTTAATTGCTTAAGCAAGTAATTCATAAAAAAAATTATAGGTACTGATTTTGCACTGGGAACTTTCATGAAAGGCACACGGAAGTTCTGATGGAAAAACAGTTCTTGGAAAGGTATCTGATATGTCACAGCAGAGTAACCAAGAATCTGATTATAATAAACACAATAATCAAATATGTTTATTGAAGTTCATTTAAGTATATGCCTCTTATGTCAGGAAACTGATGATGGGTTATCTTAAACAAAATATGAACCATTGTGAGATTTCTAAAAGCTGTTGGTAATAATAAGTACCAGAGCCCCGAAGTAACATTCGACTGTTTGTTAAAATAAATATGTGACGTAACAGCCAAGTTGACAGGTACTTAAAATAAAACAAAACACGTAATTAAAATCAGTCATTTAATTATATCATATGTAGACTTTGTATCTCACAATAGCTGTAGATAAAACATTAGTTATGGAAGTCAACCATTATAAAACTAAACCAAAATAAATATACTAATTACAATAATCAACAGTAAGTTAATTCCATGTTGCATAATTTCTTGTTTGAACACTTTTAATTAAATGTGTTATCTTTTCATTGTTTGGTCCTTTATTGACAGGTGTTAAATTCAATTACAATAAAACTTTACGTTTCCATGTCTTTTTATGTTTTGGGTTTCTTGTCTTTAAACTAAATATGTACACTATTTCAAATAAAATGTCATCATTATGCAGGAAGGCACAGAGATGCTAACAAAATAAATTATAAATGTTGATTGTAGTACTTACATACACTTACAGAAGTCTTCTACAGAACAATACATAAGGCAACATAGTCTCAAAGTTACTACTCACAATTATTTCAGTTTTTACAAATATGAGGACAGGTATGAAAAAGAAAATGAGGATTCCATGTCACTAATTTTATATAATGCCACTCAATAGTAGTTTCCTTTTTCATTTCTCTGTTTCAAGAGAAGCTATCATATAAACTTCTCCCTCAATTGATATTTTTATGTCGCTTACTTTCTGTGGAAGCCCGTATCATCTGATCACACAGCTTGAAACTTGTGTCACAAATAAGTATGCCTATTAATATGATGATAATCATTACCATAACAGTGATTACAGACAAAAATACCATCTTTATCTCTTCATATCAAATCTTTTACAGTGATAATAAAAAAGTGATAAATTTTAAATACATTTTTGAAACAACAAATCCTTCTCTGTGATCACAAATGCACTTTGCATAAACACACTGACATACAAACTCAATTTCTAAAGCTAAGTAAGAGTCCACTATTAATAAAGACTTCAAAAGGGCAAACTCATCTACAATGGAGTCTGCAACAGACATACATATGTTCTTTTTTGTTTACATATTCTTGGTTATAAGGTACTAAAAGGTCTACTTTTTTGTGTATAAATGTCCCATGCACACATTCATGCTCAGGAACATGCATACACAAAGACAATCACAAACAATTACACATCAAATGAATTGTGTATTTGTACATTTGCATACCTGAAAATGTAATCATTAATTATGAGAAGTGACAACCTTGTAATTTCCCCTTTCCAGATATACAGAAACATTTACTTCAAAAATACTCTACCTTCAGGTAAGATTGATTGAGTTTTTCAGTGTTGACCTTCACCTTTCCTGACATATTGTTAGTCACACATTTCTATATCACAGTTTAAAACTTCTGTCCTGAAGATAAAACACAAGACAAAGACTAGTTCAGATTTATTGTCTTCAATAGTATGACTTATTTTCACTACTGTATTCCAAGTTACATAAAATATAGGCACACACTTCAGTTATCAAATTCCATGACGATCAATCTGGATTTGTTCTTTTTATATAAATGGACTACAGATATGTAAATTTTGATCACTGCATTATTACCAACTTCCCAAAATTCAATCAGTTTATCAAGTTATTTGTTATGATTGTACAACATTAAGTCATTGATTGAAAATGGAAGTTTCTAAATAGAGACTATAGAGGTATTTATGGGATACAAGTTTACTAATGTAAGTAGAGGTTTCATGAACTCATCCACATTTTTCTGTATAAACCAATGGTAAATAAATTTCCATACACAGTGATGAAGAAAAAACATAGCTACAAACATGCCAACATGCTTTAATAATTTCGCATATGTATCATTACCAACAATTCAGTAAACAAATAATGTTAATGACTGATACATTGATGAATGAAGAAATGAAGCCAAATGTTCTTAACTGACAAATGGAGGAAGTGATGTGAAAAAGACAAGACAAACACATAATGACACTGCATAGTGATGTTGTTCAAATAAAGAGATGGTTGATTAGATCTAAAATGTTATATGGAATGAGCTTTTTGACAACTTGCCTCGCATTTCACAATTGCGTCTGTATTCATGAGGTTTAAAATGGCAAGGTCAGCAACAAAATGTTTTATATGTTGTGTTAGTCTAACTTAAGTGATTGCATTGTGAATAAAATTTGTATTAAGATTTTTTTTAAAAACTCACATTCGTCATCATTGTCTAGAGCTCAACTATTCAAAGATTACATTACTGTGCGACACAGCCGAAGTAACTGATTTTGTCTCCACAAATTAGTTCAGGATAACTATTTAGAATAACAAAAACACAACAAAAAATGGAAAATACACATCCTTTGTTTATCAAATAAAATAAGCTCTTCTATTCATTAATAAATTTTACCAAAACAGATTATTGTGATACAATCTATTACCATAAGGTTATCACAATTATGACCAAATGATCCAAAGATCTGTGTGAAAGTGCCATATCAGAAAATAAAATTTGCAATAGGGCCCACTGATGTTCTCTAAGAGACAGAGACAAGAAAGAAAAACAAATTTTATGAAAAGTGTAGTGACAGAGAGATAACTGATCATGTCCTGGGAAATTATTAAAATAACCAAGACTTCATGACTAAATGTCCCAGACTATTTAAATTTGTACAATTTTGAAACTAGATCACTAACATCATAACTACACTGCTGATATTCCTTAAAAACTGTAATACTTGCTGTCATTGTATTAAACGTATCTCTAAAGCATAATGAATGATAGGGTTATTATATTCATACAATGACTAGAAATTTAATAATGGCAATACAACAAATGTGTCATAAAACAGAACTGAAGGTTCTCATTAATACTACCACTATAACAGCTATTGTTGTAGCTGCTGCTGTTACTGCTGCTGCGTGTCAGCTGTACATCTGATCACCCTAACAGAAAATAACCTCTCCCATCTACTGTTACTCACATGACTCTTACATGATTAATAGCCTTGTATAAATTGGTAGTCTAAAGATGCATAGCTGCTTTTCCTCAAAACTGAAATAGGAAGGGGACAATGTCATCACAATATTCATGAGAAATGCAAACAAACTGTTGCAATATAGCAGTATGCCTCATTTGAGAAGTCATTGTAAATGAGGCATTAACTCCATTGGAGTGGGGGCTGAGGAATCAAATTGTCACGGGAACCATTTCAGCATACAACTAGGGAAATCGTAGAAAAATAATACATGGTGATTACACGAGGGTTTCAGAACTGGTGCCAAAGAAGAGTCAAAAGTTGTATAGTTGTGGTTGGTTCAATCTGCTCTCAGTGACGTTTAAGTACAATCCACTGGGGAATTACTTAAGACAACATTTCTCCTGAGTTTGCATGATAAACTGCAGTATCACATAGAACAGTGCATCACAATGTCAATAACGGAATGGGATATTAGGGTTTGAAGTCCTGCTGATGACCTCATTAGAGAAGGACCAGACACAGTGCTTGTACAAGACTACATGAGGATTTCCTCTGAGTCCTCTTCAAAGGAACCACCCCAATATGCACTTTCAGCGGTTTAGAGAAACCACAAAAAACCTGAATCTGACTGACCGAATGGGTATTTTACCATCCTCCATCTACTTGATAGTCCACTGGTTTAACCACCACACCAACTGCTCAGTCACAAGGGTAATGCACAGTGAAAAAGTAAACAGAAAGAAAAGACTACACCATTATGGATTACATTTCATTTGTTAAAAATTTGCAAAGCAGATATGAAAACTCTGCTGAAAGCCATTTATAGCACCACAAAAGCAACCTAAGTTTCTTATCACAAATGTAGTCATTATTATTAAAGTTCCAACAATCGCATGTTATTAGTTTCCATCTCAACTTTGAACAGACAATATCCATCATTTTACAGGCTGCACCAAAAAGGTACAGCCATATTTTCAGGACACCTCTCTCACTTGGAAGGAGAAAATATGCCGTATGAATAAATCTCTTGAAACACTTCACTTCCCCATTAGAGCTTCAATAAAGTAACTATGTGACTAACGTATTGCAATGGGAGGAGTGCACCCACCTGTCCTGCACAAGGCTCTGTATGTACCTACAACACAGTGAGCACATGGAGCTCAAGACAGAACTGCAAACAGTTGGTGGCTGGGCCATACCACTCACTTCACTGAAATGTTAGTAATAAATTAATGTATGATGAAGAGCTGTAGAAAATGAGTTCGAACACTGAAATAAGTCATTTCTGGCCCATGACCATATAACAAATTTTCTTCTCTGTTTGAAACATGTGTCCTAAAAAGTCTTGCTGATTTGTTTTATTTTTTACACCCTCTGTGTGGTAGTAGTCTGTTAGTATGCACCATACATATAGAACAGTGTGTCCATGAACTTCCCACACTCATTTTGACTTTGTACAAGAGGGAGTACCACTCCATATATAGGCTATTACTATAATGAGGTCATCACTCTCATAGGCCATATGCATCGGAGAACTGGACAGGGCCAAGGTGACAGTAGAGCAGAATCCTAGCCACTGAAATGAAATTCCTATGAAGAAACTGGAATAGAAAAGCTAGATGAGAGAACTGATACGAACAGGTTAAAATGGAAAAGAGAATGGAATATGGGAGGATTCCAAAATGATTTATGGAGGCCAAGTCTGAGGGCAAAAGGGCAAGATGGACTGACACAAGAAAGACACGTTTATGATGAAGGATTCTGGATGGGGAAAAAAACAGTTATAGAAGAGGAATGGTGGAAAGATGAGGGAGAAAGTGGAGAAGTACCACAAATGTTCCAATCCATCCTGGTACTTGATAAAGGAGAAATGAAGATGATGATGACAACAGTACAGCAAATAAAAAGTTGTTTTATAGTTGCATTGTTTCAGATCCATGAAGTCATAGCTAATGTGAGTGGACAGAGTTACACGATTTTGCCTGAGACTCATTCAGCTGAGCAGTCTCCAGTTAAATCAACTCATAGCCTAACTTCAATTACCATTGTCAACAATGCATGACCACATCAAGAAAGGGTTTCAATACCAAAAGATTTATAACAATGTTTCTGAATGAATTACCTGATAGTGATATGAAGCAGACAACTGCAGCCTGTTGTGCTTTGTTGGCATGATTTCCAAAATGCTGTATCTTGCTGTAGAGTGTTATTTTGTGAGGAATATGAAATACATCACAGTTCACACAGGAGAAATGCAGTTTTATGGTCTCATTGAAGTCTTAATTCTATGAACGAGTTTTTTGGGAATCCACCTCATGTCATCATATGGGCCAGGACGTCATCACAATATGTATGAGGTGTGATTGAAAAGTTTTAAGAATGGATCCACTACTGCTTACTGGTTTGGTGGTCAGGTACACGGAGGGTGGGGAGTGAGTCATTGCCTTGTCCTTGAATGCCCTCTGACAGGAAACTGCATTTCCTTTATTCAGTTCATTGTGGCAGCTGGTTGAGTGTGGGTCTTGTTGCCAGATTCTGTCTGCATGAAAATGGATGTAAAAACAGAGCAGCGAGTTTGTGTGGAATTTTGTTTTAAAACCAGGAAATCAGCTTCTGAGACTTACAAACTATTAAAAACAGCTTTTGGAGGTAATTGCATGAGCCAGTCAGATGTTTTTGTCTGGTTCAACAGATTTAAAAATGGCCACGAATCATCTGAAGATGAACCATGGTCCGACCATCCTTCCACCTAAAAAACGAATGAAAATGTTGTGAAATTTCACAACTTAGTGTGTTCTGATTGTAGAATTACAATTAGGGAGATGGCTCATGAACTCAATTTACGTTTCTATGCAGTTCAGTCAATTTTAGCTGACAATCTGAACATGCGTCAAGTGTCCGCAAAATTCATTCCAAAAGTGTTTTCAAGTGACCAGAGACAATACTGACTTAAAGTGTGCCAAGAACTGATTAATCGGACTAAAAATGACCCAGATTTGTTAAATAGGATAATTACAGGTGACAAATCATGGGTATATGGATATGATCCTGAAACCAGAGTGCAGTCTTCACAGTGGAAGACTCCAGGTTCACGACAACAAAAAAAAAGCACGGCAAAGTCTGTTGAAGATGAAGACAATGTTGGTGACTTTTTTTTATTCTACCAGTATTGAGCATCATGAATTTACCCCTGGAGGACAGACAATTAACCAGGAGTACTATAAATGTGTCCTTGAGTGCTTGTGCAGAAAGGTGCAGAAGAAAAGGCCTGCATTGTGGAAAGGCAGGAGTTGGGTGCTACACCACGACAATGTTCCGGCTCATCGTGCCTTCTCCATCGTTGAATTTTTGACCAAATTCAAAATTCCTGTGCTTCCACAACCACCATATTCCCCTGATTTGGCTCCTGTGGACTTCTACCTGTTTCCTAAACTGAAATTTTCACTGAAAGGGAAGTGATTTGCTTTGATTGAAGACATCCAGGCAAATACAGAGGGCGTCTTTAACACACTCCAGGAAAAAAAATTTCCAGGGATGTTTCCAAACGTGGAAACACAGTTGGAGTTGGTGTGTTCAGTCAGAAGGGGACTATTTTGAAGGAGACACATCACAGTAGCATGCAAGTACCACCGTTGTACAATGTCAAGCCCATTCTTAGAACTTTCCAATCACACCTTGTATTAAGTCAATTTTTAAGGTTAAGTGAGTGGAAATTCTTATTAGGATGGTCTGCAAATGTGCTTAGAAATTCAGCTCACAGCTAAGGGAAGCATGGATCATGTATGGCTACAGCACGATGGAGCTCCTGCACAATTTATTATGCAGGCACAAAACTTCCTTGATACGGAACATGAAGGCCGCTCTCCAGTGCCACTGAAATGACCACGATGAAGCCCACACCTTTCCATGCCATACAACTCAGTATGACGAATAATCGAGCCTCATGTGGCTCACTTTTGTTGCAAGAGTGATGAAGAATTTTGCAGAAGTGTTGAGGAAAAATTTTGAAGCATGACGTCAAGGAGGGCACGGGACACATGGCTCTGTGTAAGGCACAATGGTACATACATTGATCTGGTGGGTACATTGTTTATATATGAGAGTAACAGTATGGCGACTTGTTGGACACACAGTACTATCTTACATAATCTTTTCAATTTTAATCATATTTTTTGTACAACTATGATTTTTGGAATGACTAATATATTCTACTAAATGGGTTGAATGTAGATTATGTGAACAAGGAATGTATTACAGGTATATGATAAAGTGCCAATTGGCACTGAATTTTGAAGGTATCATCCAATGTAAAATCACACACCAATGACATGTGTCAATAATTACAATTATTTAAATGAGGATGATCTCACTAATGACAGCTGTTACTCCTTCCACCTACAAAAGAAAAAATGTTACACCCAAATATGAAGTGGCAGAAGAGATGCTGTTGATTTATGGAATACCAAAATGATAAACTGCAAACACAAATAAGATATTGCTCACTATGGGAAATAATGTCCAAATCCTGTATATGTGAGTCTAGATATATCTGAAATGCAACATATACTCATTATAAAACATGTTGTAGTTAGTATAACAAAACCAAATGCTAAGATACAACTCTAAGTTTATCTCTTCAACATGGGCATTTCCAATAAGAGTCATAAATTTAATGTGATCAGTACTAGCAGGGATAAAGCACAAAATAGTAAAATAAAAATATCAAGTTGATTCACAGACTCTGTACTGGAATTTCTTAATTAAGGAACTCTGGTATTGTCATTGGAATACTGTTCAGAACACATTAATATTTTGGCAACAACAAAAAATATTAACACCAAAAAAGTGTACCTCAACGAAACAAAGTTTGTTCATAGAGTGACTAAAAAGCATTTATTGTTGCATAGCCAAGACAGTCTTCAGTGCAGAAAAATTTCAGCTATTTGCATGCAATATAGGGAGGAATAATGCCACAAAAAGTTACAATCTACCTATATTTTTTCAGTAATACCATGTTGTCTTTGTCCCCAACACATTTGCACTACTCCTGCACCAACAAAAATAATATTGATTACTCAATTTTTTTTTATTTTCTTTCAGTACACGAGTAACTACCTCAGACAGCACTTCACGAAATGACACAGTGCTTGCATCATGCTAGGCACAAATTTCACATGGGTGAGTTGTGCATGTAGAAAAAGCTGGCAAGTAGTGAATACTTTTTATTCACATCAGCACTAAACTTCACAGATTTTTCTGCTAACTGAACTGCTAGGAATAGTTTGTATGCAGGTTAAGGAAGTATCATTAAGCACCTTGACAACAATTATTGCAGGAACTGCAAAGTCTGCCTTAAATCTGAACTAACATGTAACAAACAGACCACAGAGGTCAGATCTCAAATCTGATTTCAGATTATACTATAAGAGGGAGCAAATGCTCTTCTATTTGTTATGGAGTGACGTGTAATGTGATACACACCACAATAGTCTCATGAAGCTGGCACGGGTAGTAAAAACTGTGGGGACAGGAAAAATGAGGCTGCATCAGATGGAAGAAAAGACATCATATGAAGGAAAGATTGAGAAGAAACTGAGAAATGTTGTGCTGTATGGAGGTTATATAAGGTGTGGATGGAGCTGGGAAGACAATCAACAAGAGCATAAGCCGAAACAAAAGATGGTACACTATACTTGAGTATTTGAAAGTGAAATGGTGAAAATCTGAAAATAATAATAAATGTTTGGATGGCTTTAAGAGCATATACTCAATCACAAATACATACATTATTGACAATATAGGCAAATAACAGAAAACAATAACACAAGCAATTAGTTAAGCCTTAAGATGAGAAAGAGAGAGCTGTAATAAATGTACTCTAATGAATGTAAAATAACGGGCTATTAAGGCAGAGTGTTCCATCAGTGACAAGGCAATTTAAAATCAAGGATAAATTCTGACAGGACACAGATGGTAGTAGCATATGATCCGATGCCTCTGCCACACTCCCACCCCACACAGTAACCATATTGTCATTCCTCGTAACTTATTTGGGAACTCTACCAGTAAACCTAATTCTATGTCACCAGATGGGCAATTCACATCCTATTTCTCAAAAACACAAGCCTATTATGTTAACAACTGCACTATCTAAACATATGAAACATGGTTAAAGGCAGAGGAGCAGGCAGGCAGGCGGGACTAGCAGCAAGTTTAAGTTACACCTTGTGTCCAATAGCAAGTAATCATCCACAAGTCACTTGCAGAAGCTATTTCTGAAATTTCTTTGATATGGAAACACCCCCTGCAACTCTATTCAAGTTTCATCAACCTCTAGAAGGAGTTTTCACAAGTTAGTGGAAACAGTTTATTGCGTCTTGCTGCAAGTATCTGCCGAAACTTGTCAGCTGCTGAAAGCTTTTCTCAAACTTGCAGTAGTTTTCTGTGTTCAATACTCACACAGAAAGGCCACTGTTGAAAAGGAAAATAGCACCAAGACAGATGGGCTGAAAAAAATGTACCATTTGAACTCCTAATCGTATGTAATTTGCTACCATCAGCCAGGGAGTGGGAAAAAAATTCACTGATTGTTTTTCTTCTCCACAAGGGAAGTAAAATGGCAGTACGGATATCTTTAACTTTTAGTTGATTTCTTAATGTTTGTGGACACATACATTACATTACATTTAGAACAAAAATAATAATTACTGTTTGCAAAAATCTAAGGTTATTAAAAGGCAATCTCTCGGTGATGCAGCTTACCACATTTTTGTATCCTGGATTCGAATATGTGATTGTAAGCCTAAAAAAAAATTATGAGTGGCTCGAAGCTTGCATGTGACATTCTCAGAATGTTTTTATTGCGAGCAAAGTTCTCTGATTTTAGTTAATTCAGTATCCTTTATTGGTAACTAAATGTTTGTGCCTCTGTATCCATTTCTTCACCCAAACATTTATTTATTCTTAACTTGCACTTACCTATCTCATGATCCGACTAGTAGAAGTACTTCTGGAATTACTTGCACCAAGTTCCTAAAATTAAGTTGACCAAGCGGTTTCCAGAATCAAACTTGCAAAATTTTTGTTCTAATGTAAAAACCTCAGCAACTGCTTCCAGAATCAAACTTGCAAAATTTTTGTTCTAATGTAAAAACCTCAGCAACTGCTTGCTAGTGGACACAGGCCTTTAGACTTTTTAAGCCAGGTGAGTCATGATAAGTAATAATAAGGTTAATGCTTAGGTTTCTCACCATATCACCACCATTTCTAAATTGTTTAGGTAGGGTTAAGACTTCCAAAATTTGTATAGCTTAGTTTCAGTCAAAGTTAATTTCACCCTAATGATAACATGTGAACTTTCATTCCCATTTCATTTGCTTCATTCTTTTCATTTTATTAATTTTACTTATATTCTTGATCTCTTCTACTACTCCTAATTTTTTTTTTTTTTGTACTTTTGTATAAATATCAATAACCTCCTGAATTTATTACTTGTCACATATGAACTATTTCCACACAGTTCCTGTTAATTCTCTGCTTCTTTCCCTGGAAATAATTTAATTTATGTCGCCCCCCCCCCCCCCCCCCCCCTCTGCTCCAACACTTCCTGTAAGGCAACCACCTTCAGTAATGGATAAGAATTAACATTGGAGCATAGAAAAGGCTTAAGAGAAGAAAGATGCTGAAATGACAAACTAAATTATAGTGACTCAAGATAATATTACCAGCTGATGATAACAACAGGTGCTTAACAACATAGAAAGAAAATGGGATCGTCTGAAAGCACAGATGAAATGAAGACAATGAGGCAAAACTGAACTAAATTACTTGTGAGAAAGGGAAGAAAGGAACACATCTATTGAGGGTAGCAACGGATGTAAGAAAGGGTTAACAACAAGAAGGGATGCAGCAGGGACTAACATCTCTTTGAAAACAAGGTCATTAGACACGGAGCACAAGCCCATATTGAGGGAAAGATAGGAAAGAAAATACGCTAGGTCCTTTCTAAATAACCATCCTGGCATTTACCTTAAGTAGTTTAAGTAAACGGCAACAAAATTAAATCTTTATGAGCAGACATGGATTTGAACCATTGTTCTTCAAAAGGCACATCCATAAGTTAACTGAAGTTCTGTTAATATTACTCATGTGTGTAAAGGGCACATAGAATGTGCACAGTGTGACAGGACGAATGGTCAGCATTCTGTGATACAACACGAATGATCACTCAAAGCAAAAAATTTCAATACACATGTCCTCTAAAATACATACTTTAAGAGCTATGAGCACTTATACAGCAGGAGAGATGGGTTTCACGGCATCTAAGATGATCAAGTGCTCATTGCTCTTAAGGTACTTATTTTAGAAAATGTGTACACTAGACTTTTTTTGCTTCAAATGAGTGTTCCTGTCGTGTCCCTGAATACTGACTATTCCTCCTACCAACCTATAGAGGTGATGACACTATCGAGAAGTAAGCTACATATTAATTACTGACTGCAAATGTTGAGCATTTCCCATTTCGTGCTACTGGTAATTGTTGCCTTACATCACTACTGATCACAATATGTACACAGAAGGTGCCCTTTTCACTGTGATTTTATACTTCGTAAATGTTGCAATGCAAATTGTACAGGTACTTTAATGTAATTGTCATTTTATAGTAGTATGCTAGATAAATCCTTACGGTGCATCACACATTAAAAAACATATCAGTCCAATTATATGGATGTACTGCATATTAAATAAAATATGGACATTTTAAAGTGTGCCACATAGAGTGGACAATAACTGCAGCCCAATAATTTGTAAAGCAAAAACATTGTCTGAAACAAACCACACTCTACCAATAAAAAAAATAGAAATTATATAAAACTGCAGGCATCATGTACTGTTCTGCAGCAATAAAATAACTGCAGTTTTCAGAATTCAATGGCATTTTTATGGAATAATTTACTAGTTTTATTTGTGATCTCATTATTTGCAATACTAATTTCTTTTTCTTTTTTTTTGTATCAAAAAAAAAAAAAAAAAAATCACATTTCCTGCACACAATCTTTGTACAAAATAATGCAAGTAGTATCCCATTCCTGATTTAAAAAATGTAATGAACATATCTTTTATTGTGAGTGAGAGAAACATTAACAGTAGACCTCATATATCTTACTGTAATATGACACAAGAGGTAGCTGGCAATATAAACTGAAACGACAATTATCCTTAAAACAAAGGAAACATGAAAGACCAAGTAAAAATGCATATAATTAATCCATAAAATAATTTTTAATTTTTATATCATCTTTGTCATTTATATTCTATTTTATAACAGGTCAGTTAACAACAACATTTTGTCACACACTTATACAGCATTCTACAATGGATTAAATCATCTTGTACATCAGCAACAGACAACTCTTGGACGAGGGTAGGCTTTGGACACTACTAAATGGACAATTACTTTAAACAGATTTGCATACATTTATGGACATCAGAGTGTACTGTAACTGAAACTATTTGATAAGACACACACAAATATTAAGAAAAAATGAAGGAGAAGATGTATGAACACTGAACTGAAATTACAGTAGAAGTACCACTTAAAACACAGATATCAGGATTTTGTTATAGATAATGTCTTTGACAATTTAGTCTTTACACTGTGACATATATCATACAATAAAATTTTTCTTACTGAATCTGTTAATTTCATCTTTCTCCCATTTTATTCCGTAACTTATAACAAAATTTTTCTTCTCTCTAATATGTGTTAGTATTATACCTTAAGATTAACTCTACAGCCCTTTAAGACACAATGCCGTAGTTTATGGCAGACACACAATGGGACTTTATACTACTACTGACAAAGATAACTAGTTGCAAATGTAGTTAGTCTATTATTAAAATGTTCTGAGTATGACTCTCACAGGATAACTACAAGCAGCATGTGACATATAAAAGAAATATTTTGAGGCACTTGCATGCCAACCAACTGACAAATGCAAAAGTCTTAGTGTGAATGGTAGTAAAGGTATACAAAGAGTTAGAGAATATGTGCAATTTGTTTTGGCACAATGACATTTACTCATTCTTGAATTCTTGGCAATCATTTGCTTTGGCTAAGTTACACTGAAGTAAAATACTTGTATTACATGGAAAAAAAAAAACTGAAATATATTACACGGGTAAGAACAGAACAGGAAACACACACACACACACACACACACACACACACACACACACACACACACACACACAGACAGACAGCGAGAGAGAGAGAGAGAGAGAGAGAGAGAGAGAGAGAGAGAGAGAGAGAGAGACTAGTGTGTGCTTTATATAAACAAAACAATGAAATGGCAAAAGCACAAAATATAAAACGCAATTACTTATAAGCATGTTCTACATGACAGAATCACACATCAAAAAAGGTTACAGCACAATGACTGAATGGTTTTTTGTGTACAATTCTTTCCTGCACATTTTTAATAACAATTATTTTATTTTAGTGAATACACTTAGCAGTGCTAGTTCTCTAATAACTCATACATCATGAACACTACACATTTTTATAATTATAATTATTACTATTATTATTAACAGTATTATAACTTTACCGTAATTTATTTAGGGGCATTTGCTTTAAACTGGGAGTATATAGGCAATACACAGATGAAACCATGTGTCTAGCTCAACTGCTGAAAAGCCGGACTTACACACTGACACAAAAACAAAAACAAACAGCCTCAGTGCAAGTCATTTAGTACATTAATAATGAAAACTGAATGAAAAATAGCTTTGGTGTGAAGATTTTCCTCTTTCTTCAATTTTGATAGTGTTGAAGTGGGAGCTCCCACAACTCTACTTTTAAAAATTGTTACACAAAGTGATATATATAGAAGTTAGGAACAGAATACTGTAAGAATGCTTCATAAAAATGAAGTTTTTCTACATGTGTATGCTACAATCTGTGACATATTAAAAATAAGGTCCAAAATAGATTAATTTTTATATTATTTCTCTTTCAACTTTCAATATATTTCATCAACAATATTAAACTTTTTGTAGATAAATTTATTATAGAAAGCACTGGTGACATTTAGACAACATTTGTATTGTGCTTTAGACATTAAAACTGCTATCACTCACTAAAATTTAAGAACTTCCCTAATGCAGAAAATTTCCCATTTGCAGTGTTGACTCGACTCAGTGAAATTATTTTCAGAATATTTTTTCCAGTGTTCTGTGTAATAAATAATGTGCAGCAATCCCAAAGCAAAACCACTATACATCAGTCATTACACTTTTTCATATCTGAATTCAAGTAAGTAAAATGTGTTATCGCACGCATTGCACCGAGTAGAGGAGGAGAACATGAAATAAGAAAGAAATGAGGCCAGTTTGCTTTGCTGTTGAGACACACTCCTGCAGTAAATCAAAGTGGCTACAATCTTCTGCATTTTATTTGGAAGTACTTAACAACAGGGAACCTTCACGAACAGTAGCGATTAACAGTTGGTATGGAAGAACTTAAAACTACTGCTATGACACTCACACAAAATTATGCTGGCTAACTAAAGTCAAACAAACTAAGTATTCCCCCAGCAAAACAAAATTCTACTTCTTTATGGTACATATAGGAGATCAGCACTTGTATTATTCACATGACTAACAGATACACAAGTATAACAATCATTTCAGGCAAACAGTACTTCTTCTAGCTCCACATTAACAATGGTAAACAGGGAACAAAATATATACAGATAGAACACAGACTGCTTTTCACAGCCTTAAGCATGAAAGTACAATCTTTCAATTTTTACCAGTCTAAAAGCCAATTAACTCAATTGTAATGCTCTAATAAATGTATATTATTCACACATTTGACAACTACAATATGTAATAATTACACACAAGGGCCACATTCAACACAATACTAAGATACTTGCAATACAATTTCACAGCACCATGGTCCTCATGTATATATTGGACACACAGTTTTTCCCCTGACACATATGAAAAATAAGGTTTACACTTTTTAACATTATACATCTAAAATTGATCTGGGTTTTGTAATAAAAATGTATTTTATTTAGAGAACAGGATAGAAAATTGCAAGAACAGTGCCAGACACTGTCCTTACCAACATGTTCTAGCAGATAATGTATTACATACTGAGTAGAATAAAACTTTTTAAAAAAATGAAAACACACATTGCAAACATCACTCTCAGAAACATTGTGCTTGGAAAGAGATTATACAGCACTGAAACACTCCTTCCTCCATGAGAAAGCCACAGTCCAGTGACTTTAGGCTTTGATAACTCTTTACTGTTTGATTGAAAATTATACACATACACTTCTTTCAGGTTTCTGGGTTTACCTAAATATGCTACTATTCAAAAACATGTTGGGCATCTGTCCTGCAAGACAGACCTCACACTTCAGTTGATGATTTTGGTCGCGACTTCCTCCTGCGACGGGCAAGCTCTGACATAACTACAGGACCCAAATTAGGAGACCGTGGTTTCTGGCTAACAGCTCTGTATGTTGCTGCCATCGCTCCCTGTGCAAGAAACAGACAAAACAATTTTGAAAATAAGATTTTTTAAAATTTTGTCTCATTGCAGTTTCAATCATGTAAACATTAACTGAGTAATTTTGTGCACCTATAGGCCATCCACTAATGTTATCACCCAACTCTTGTATAATTCTATTACACTGTTACAGAAGTTCCGATAAAGCAGCTGATGGTGAAAATGGTACACAATCCAAGTGCCATGCACCGATGTAATTAAATGAGTTATATAATAAATTTATTATGTTTGAGAGCACTTAAAAACTAAAATATTCACATTAAATGTTGTAGCACTTTGTTAACATTTTCAGATGTGGTTCAGCTGCTAACAGTTTCATCAAGATATATAACAATTCCAGTTAATCATTCTGAACACAATGAAATCTTATGCAGTATGTCAATGAATACATCATATAGTCTCTCTTGATGGCTGAAAACATGATTTACTCACCAACATATTTTGTAAGGCTGAATAATGTTC
The DNA here is from genome assembly GCF_023864345.2 of Schistocerca serialis cubense. Taxonomy (NCBI): domain Eukaryota; kingdom Metazoa; phylum Arthropoda; class Insecta; order Orthoptera; family Acrididae; genus Schistocerca; species Schistocerca serialis. The sequence continues at coordinate 780,735,738 of NC_064640.1, forward strand.
AGAATGCTCATCTGGAATTGTTATGTATCTTGATGAAGCTGTTCATGCATTAATCAGATCTGAAGATGGTAATCAAGCACTGAAACTAGTAATGACACCACAGTAATTTTTAAGTGATCTTGGATGTCACAAATTATGATATAAAACCTTAAAAGATCACATACTTCCATTTGGCAATATGTCATTTTCTGATCAATTGAGTTAATTTGGTACTATATGACAGTTTGTGTGTTTTACTGAATACCTGACACACAGCTGTTATTTGGCTCTACGCATGTAATTTATCTGTGACCGCCACCACCACCACAAAATACAACAACCCCCTCCCCCCATTACTGCCATGAGTCAACTGCAAAAAATATTCTTATAAAGCTGTAACAAAGTAATACCAGTTTCTGTTGTGTAGGATGTGTACTATCTGAACAAAAGTACCTGGACACCACTACGTAATGCAGAATTGACCACTAGACGTCATGAGAAATGGACCTGTAATACAAAAGGAAGGCAGAAAGTAGTGTGTTGTCAGCAGACAAGCAGCAGCAGCAGAATGCGTCTGTCCAGTGAGCTCAAGCCAACGAGTCATTGGATATCACCTAAGTAACAAATCCATCATTGACATTTCAAATCTTCTAAAGCTGCCTTAGTCGACTGATGGTAATGTGACTTTGAAGTCTAAACATGAAGGGGCAATGGCAGCTAAATGAAGAGCAGGCATACCTCATGTACTAATGGACAGGAACCGTTGAGCACTGTGTAGCATGGTTATAAAAAAAATTGCATAAAATCAGTCAAAGGAATCTCTGGAGATTTTTAGGAGGCTGTTATGTGCCATTATGTGTAGTGCAAAAAGTGAAGCAATGAGGAGGTGGTGTTACAATATAGGTGATTTTTTCATCGTTAGGCTAAGGCCCTCTTATCGGACTTGAGGAAATGCTAAACAGGGAAGGATGTGAATACATTTAACAGCATTGTGTATTGTGTACAGTAGACAACAGTTCAGAGACAGTGATTTATTGCAGTACATTCTGTCACATTGGCATCTGTGAGATGATAATTCGTCAACAATAACATTCCTAAAATGACTGGCCTGCCCAGGGTCCCACCCTGAACACAATGGAACAAAGGTGAAGAGTGTACACACCATATATTAACAATGACTAATATATGTCTGGATACTTGTCATCAACAGCTTCCATTTCTGTCATCACATGATGTTAAAAACATCGAAGACATACTAAACATGGAGGAGTAGTCTGCAAGTGCAGAAGACTGTGGCTAAGAAGCACCAAGGGATTTTAAAAAGAACATGGAAATGAAGTTTTCCTGTCACTGTCTAGAAACAGATAGTAGTAGTCCTGGAGCTGAAGAAGAAACCCTCAATCACCTAATTTATTTCATTTAGTTACTAATATAAATATGGAGTTAAAATAATACAAGGAAGTCATCGATTGAAAAAAAGTTTTAAAAATTACAGTACCTTAACAACATGTGCTTCCTGAAAGATTAGCCGATGAGTTGGAAGGAGGTTTCTATTTTGAATCCAATCATGCTGTAAAATTTGTGCTGCAGTTGGCCGTCTACTGGGATCAAGGTGTAACATTTTCTGCACCAAGTCCTGTAGGCATATCAAAATATCATAGAAAAGTAACAACACAAACATTTATATTTAAATAATTTATTTACAACTGATATTTTAAAGCCATAAAAATGAGTAAATGTAAATATAAAATACCATTCGCATAAGGGAGAATTATATACTGTTGTGGAGTCAGAGAATAGTAGTAGTAGTAGTAGTAGTAGTAGTAATAGTAATAATTTAATCTACTGCAAGAAGGAAGCAGAAGATAATAATGAAAGCATACTGCATGGTACAAAAGAGACTTACAACAAAAGAAATAACAATTAAAGATTTACTGGGATAATTAACTGTTTTTCTGCCAATAACAAGATTTTTTTATAGATTGATTGATTGATAGGGGTTATGGAACCAAACAGCGTGGTCATCAATCCCCTGATTCCGAAGTTAGTCACAGAAGAAAGAGGATCTGCTAAAAGTGGATGGATCCAGTAAGGGGAGTAAACTTATAAAACAATGAACATTAAACACCCACAGTAAAAGGCATAAAAGTTGAGACCAAATCTAAAAACTAGAAATGGTCAGGGGGTCACAGACCATGAAGACGGGAAAAGATGTCCCAACCACAACCAACCTGCCCCTGCTCCAAGACTAAAGTAGAGCTTCATATCTGGAAAAAAACCACTTCAAAGGAGGAAACTGAGGACCAGTTCAACCACCCATGAATCACCTGCTAATATTAAATTTAAGGAATCAGAACGACTGTACTTAGCACGAAGGGCTGAAAGAAGGGGACATTCCACCAATATGTGAGATATCGTCAATCTGGAACCAGAACCCCAATGTAGAACGAAACAGTGGGTGAGCCGTGTATGACCAATGTGCAAATGGGATAAAACAGTGGACTACTTCTGAGAGGAGCGGAAGGAAGAGCGCCAAACTGCAGTAGACTGCTTGATTGTGTGGAGTTTATTACTATGAGCAGTAGCGCTCCAGATGGCATTCCACTTTTGGGCAAAGAGAAATTTGGCATAGATCCACATATCCACAGCTGGAATCATGAAAGGAAATGGGGGTAAGTATCTGCTTCTCTAGCCAAACGGTCAGCCAATTCATTCCCTGGGATGCCCACATGGCTTGGGACCCAGAGAAAGACAACTGAACAAGCGGCATGCCCAAGGGCAGAGAGGTGGTCATGGATAGCAGAGGCCAAAGGGTGACAACAGTAACATCGGTCGATAGCCTGCAGGCTGCTCATTGAGTCTGAACAAATTAAAAGACTGTGGAGGGAGATCTGAGAAACAAAAAGGAGGGCTCTGTGAATGGCTCGAAGCTCTGCTGTGAACCCACTACATGATCCCAGCAATAAATGGTGTTCAAAGCCAGTAGGAGATGTGAAAGCTTATCCCACCTTATCGATGTCTTAGAACCATCAGTGCAAAAGATGGTGGCATCCTAGAACTCTGCAAGGACGGCACATACAGGACGTTGAAAAACCATAGGAGTGACAGAGACCTTAGGACGCTGGAACGAATCAGTCCTGATCCACGGTCTAGGCACCATTTGGAGGGGGGGGGGGGGGGGGGGTTATGCGAGGAAAGACACGGATGCAGTCCACTAAGTGGCGATGGAGATCCCAAGACAGAGATGCGTACCAAACGGCAATATCCCACCCGTGGGTGAGTGTTAGGAGGGCGACATCCCTCACTGGCAAAGAGCACAGGGTACACAGGATGGTCAGGGAACTGGCAAATGGTGACTGTGTAAGAAACAAGGAGTTGGCTCCATCGTATGTGTAGAGGGGAATCCCCACTTCTATGAGGAAACTGTCAACGGGACTAGTGCGAAAGGCACCAATAGCCAGACGCACCCCACAATGAAGGACACAGTCAAGCAGTTTCAAAGTGGAAGGAGCTGCTGAGCCATAAACCTGACTACCATAATCTAGTCTGGACAAGACCAGAACACAGTAAAGTTGGAGGAGACTGGAACGGTCTGCACCCCATAATGTTTTGCCAGGAAGTGGAGAGCACTAAGCTTCCACATACATGCAGTTTTTAGGTGGCCTGTTATCAAAAATAAGACCCAAGGAATGGGACTGTGCTACAACACTGAGGAGTTGGTCGCCTAAATAAAGTTCTGGACGGGGTGTACTGTGGGTCGACAACAAAACTGTGTAACCCGCATTTTGGGGGGGGGGGGGGGAATACTGGAAGCTATGGGATGTGGCCCACAAAGAGGCCTGTCGGGCGTGCCTTGGAGCTGGCACTCAGCAGATGCTATTGAGTGGGAGCTGCACCAGATGCAAAAATCTGTCAACGTACAGTGCCGGGGTAACCAGAGGCCCAACAGAGGTCACAAGCCTATTGATGGCAATGAGGAAATGTGTGACACTTAGCACAAAACCCTGTGGGATACCGTTCTCGTGAACCTGAGGTGCGCTTGTGATGAAGCAAGCTCTGATCTTTTTACTTCCTCTCTTGTTTTGCCATCTGCTTCCATACATTTATTTTATTTTCATTTTTGCCTAATTACCATTAACGTACATGAGTATAATCTGCATTTCCATAAAAGATAAAGGCTGGCCCTCAGTCTTAAGAAATATAGTGCCAGATCTAATTTTGCGCTTAGTTTGGTGTATGTCATCAATTTCCTAATTTATATTGACTATTCGCAGTTAATATCTTTTGTTGCAGGGTGAAATCAGTAATCATTTAGTGACTTAATTCTATTGTTGACTTATAAACAAATATAAATTCTGTAATAATTATAAACATTAGTAAGAACTACTATTAGGATTCTTGAAATATTTATTTGGCTCTATTCGAAAACACATTAGCAAAGCCAGCCTTAATTAATTCCAAAATAATTACCAGGTTTGTCAAAAGTATTGTTTGTGTAACTGTAGCTATTAATTTCATTATTTAAACAAGTAATTCGTCCTAACCTTTATAGTAAAATTAACTGTTTAAAAGGAGGATTTTTTTTCTATATATTCCGTCAACTGAATGAGTTATGTTTTAATTGTAATTTCTGTAACTTAAACATTGAACAATGTATAGTTTCACTACCAATTATTGTGAGGATATATAAAGGCCCGATTTTTGGTCTTGAGACAGTCAGTCCATGGCTGATTTTCAGATGAGAAACTCGTATTGGTTAGATCAACAACAATGCATCAACTTAACAGTGAAATAAGTGTAACACAAATACGCCGTGTGTTAAAACAACGACAGTGTCTGTTCAATCTATTTGAGATATAGTGAACTGCGTGGTTAGGTATTTACTGCAAACTATTAATGAGGCTTATCAAAAGTTAACCAATAGTGAACTGGCCATATTAAGTGTGTAATATTGGGAGGGGAGGGGGGGGGGGGGGGAGAGAGTGGGGGTGAACAGTGAAAATAAGGAACTGTCAACCCCAACTGTCGGCTACATCATTTACAGTCACCAGTGTTGAACTTCAACCCCCCCATTTTTCAGTCATTATAACAATGCAGTACATCGACACCGAGGAGGACTATCAACAAAGAAATAAAGCTGGCAAAAGTCACACACAGAGTGAAGTGCCAAATTCAGATAAAAACTCGTGGATGAAAATGAGAAGGGGACCACAGAAGGCCCAGTCATGGAGGGTAACCAAAATGTGATGGTGCCAAGCCATGTCGTAGGCTTTATGTAGGGCAAAGAAGACCACTGCAAGATGCAGGCGGTGAGTGAAAGCCTGTCAGATGGCCGATTCCAATCTGAGTAAATAGTCAGCTGGAGATTGTCCTGCTCAGAGGCCACACTGATATGGGGACAAAATGCGCTGAGATTCGAGTACCCAACATAATCTGAAGCTGATCATCCTTCTGAGCAGTTTACGAAGTACATTCGTCATACTAATTGGGCGGTAGTTATCTAGTGATGTTGGGTTCTTCTCGGGCTTAAGGACGGGGTTAACTATACTGTCTTGCCATTGTGACAGAAAAGCACCCGTGAGCCAAATGTGGTTGAAGACCCTGAGGAGATGTTGCCTCTGGGGAACGTCCAAGTATCGGATCATCTCACTGTGGATGGAATCCGGGCCTGAGGCCGTGTCTCGTGAAGAGCTAAGAGCCTGCATCAATTCCCATTCAGCGAAGGGTTCATTATAGGGCTTATCGTGGTGCAGGATGAAGAAAGAGGGGGTCTGTTGAACTCTGCATTTCTGCTGGAGAAATCTAGTAGAGTAGGGAGAGGACGACAATGCCATTGCAAAGTGTGTCGTGAGGTGTTCTGAGACGACCAATGGATCAGTGCACAGAGCACCTTAGAGGTTAAGACCCTGGACAGCTGACTGTCACTGGTGGCCCAGAAGGATATGGAGCTTGGACCAAATCTGTGATGAAGAGGCATACGTCCCCAAGGAGGAAACAGAGCTCCCAGCATTCCTTTTTACTCCACTTAGTAAGGTAATGAGCCTTAGCACAGAGATGCTTAAAAGTGAGGAGTTTGGTCTGTGAAGGGTGTTGCTTAAATCACTGCAGTGCCCTTCAGTGGTCCTGGACAGCGACTGTGACATCCTTGGTGCACCACTGTACCAGTCGGTGGCAAGGGGGACCTGTGGATAAGGGAACAGCAGTGCCTGTAGCATGAAGAATAGCAGCAGAGATGCCTTGCATGACTACATCAGTGGAATTCGAGTGTCAAAGTGCACAGCAGATGTACATAAAGGCCAATTGGCCCTATGGAATTCCCAACGTGGGGGCCTGTCTGCCTGGTGGCAGCAGGGAAATGACAGAATCACCAGAAAGTGGTCACTGTCGCAAAGGTCATAATGCGATGAACAATGTAGGGAAGCCACAAGAGCAGGAGATGAGATTGTGTGATCAATAACAGAAAAGGTGCCAGGAGCAGCACTGAGGTGGTTACAGGAATCATCATTGAGGAGACACAAATTGAGCTACATGATAAGTTGGTCAATTAGGATACCCCTACCCGTTGAAGTCACACTCCCCCACAGTGGATTGTCGGCATTAAGTCCCCAAGGAAGGAACAGGGGTGGGAGTTGCTGGATTAAGGTAAACAGTGCAACATAAGAAAATGGCCTACCTGGGAGGGAGGTAGACATCACAAATGGTGATTGCCGGGATTGTTTGCACTCAAACCACTATTGCTTCCACACTGCTAATTGGAGGATCCAGTCACTAATGACATTGGAGTGAACCAAAGTGCAGACCTCACCAGACGTTACCCAGGGTCAGCACGGTTCCAACAGAATGCTTGATAATGGTCATCAGGGAAATGCATTTCTTGAAGAACAAGACAGAATGCAGAATAAGAGGAGACAAGACGTTGCATTTCCGGTAGATGACGATAGTATCCGTTGCATCGCTGCAATTCCAGTGGATGATCGTGTGGCGAGAATCCAGGTTAGACATAAAGAAGTCGAGAGGAGGTCATGTTACTCAGTCCGTAGTTCTCACTGACAAGGATAGGGTGAAGTCCATAAATAAGATGTCAGACTAAGGTTGGTAGGTGGGAAATGGCACCTCTGGGGGCACCGGGGGGGGGGGGGGGGGGTCTTGTCTTGGGATTTATGTTTCTTCTTCTTCTTCTTTTCTTTCAGAGGTGGAGGAGGGCAGGGCACACACGGGGAGTAAAAGCTTCTGCACGATTTGGAACCGAAAGAGAGCGGGCAACCTTGGGGCGTACAGATTGTGGGTCTCATGGCCAAGTGGTGGTAAGAATCTTCTGGCCTGAGAGGCACCAGGGAGGGGTTCTGAGAGGGAGCCCGATCACTGACAGGTGCCAAAGAAGGGGGGCATTTCTTCGGTGGGGAAGGGGGAGCAGCTCCCTGATGAAAGGTCTTGGGAACTGCAGCAGAGGGGGAGAGGAGAGAGGGATGGGCTGTGGTAAGGAAGAGGTAGGAGGAGAAAATGAAGTAAGAGAGGCAAAATTTGAAGAAAGTGACACTGGATGGCGTCTCTCATACTTTTGGTGTAGCACATAACCCAGACCTTCTCCAGGAGGGTTGTTGTTGTTGTTGTGGTCTTCAGTCCTGAGACTGGTTTGATGCAGCTCTCCATGCTACTCTATCCTGTGCAAGCTTCTTCATCTCCCAGTACCTACTGCAACCTACATCCTTCTGAATCTGCTTAGTGTATTCATCTCTTGGTCTCCCTCTACGATTTTTACCCTCCACGCTGCCCTCCAATACTAAATTGGTGATCCCTTGATGCCTCAGAACATGTCCTACCAACCGATCCCTCCTTCTGGTCAAGTTGTGCCACAAACTTCTCTTCTCCCCAATCCTATTCAATACTTCCTCATTAGTTATGTGATCTACCCATCTAATCTTCAGCATTCTTCTGTAGCACCACATTTCGAAAGCTTCTATTCTCTTCTTGTCCAAACTATTTATCGTCCATGTTTCACTTCCATACATGGCTACACTCCATACGAATACTTTCAGAAATGACTTCCTGAGACTTAAATCAATACTGGATGTTAACAAATTTCTCTTCTTCAGAAACGCTTTCCTTGCCATTGCCAGCCTACATTTTATATCCTCTCTACTTCGACCATTATCAGTTATTTTGCTCCCCAAATAGCAAAACTCCTTTACTACTTTAAGTGCCTCATTTCCTAATCTAATTCCCTCAGCATCACCCGACTTAATTAGGCTACATTCCATTATCCTTGTTTTGCTTTTGTTGATGTTCATCTTATATCCTCCTTTCAAGACACTGTCCATTCCATTCAACTGCTCTTCCAAGTCCTTTGCTGTCTCGGACAGAATTACAATGTCATCGGCGAACCTCAAAGTTTTTATTTCTTCTCCATGAATTTTAATACCTACTCCGAATTTTTCTTTTGTTTCCTTTACTGCTTGCTCAATATACAGATTGAACAACATCGGGGAGAGGCTACAACCCTGTCTTACTCCCTTCCCAACCACTGCTTCCCTTTCATGTCCCTCGACTCTTATAACTGCCATCTGGTTTCTGTACAAATTGTAAATAGCCTTTCGCTCCCTGTATTTTACCCCTGCCACCTTTAGAATTTGAAAGAGAGTATTCCAGTCAACATTGTCAAAAGCTTTCTCTAAGTCTACAAATGCTAGAAACGTAGGTTTGCCTTTCCTTAATCTTTCTTCTAAGATAAGTCGTAAGGTCAGTATTGCCTCACGTGTTCCAGTGTTTCTACGGAATCCAAACTGATCTTCCCCGAGGTTGGCTTCTACTAGTTTTTCCATTCGTCTGTAAAGAATTCGTGTTAGTATTTTGCAGCTGTGACTTATTAAGCTGATAGTTCGGTAATTTTCACATCTGTCAACACCTGCTTTCTTTGGGATTGGAATTATTATATTCTTCTTGAAGTCTGAGGGTATTTCGCCTGTCTCATACATCTTCCTCACCAGATGGTAGAGTTTTGTCAGTACTGGCTCTCCCACGGCCGTCAGTAGTTCCAATGGAATATTGTCTACTCCGGGGGCTTTGTTTCGACTCAGGTCTTTCAGTGCTCTGTCAAACTCTTCACGCAGTATCGTATCTCCCATTTCATCTTCATCTACATCCTCTTCCATTTCCATAATATTGTCCTCAAGTACATCGCCCTTGTATAGACCCTCTATATACTCCTTCCACCTTTCTGCTTTCCCTTCTTTGCTTAGAACTGGGTTTCCATCTGAGCTCTTGATATTCATACAAGTCGTTCTCTTATCTCCAAAGGTCTCTTTAATTTTCCTGTAGGCGGTATCTATCTTACCCCTAGTGAGATAGGCCTCTACATCCTTACATTTGTCCTCTAGCCATCCCTGCTTAGCCATTTTGCACTTCCTGTCGATCTCATTTTTGAGACGTTTGTATTCCTTTTTGCCTGTTTCACTTACTGCATTTTTATATTTTCTCCTTTCATCAATTAAATTCAATATTTCTTCTGTTACCCAAGGATTTCTACTAGCCCTCGTCTTTTTACCTACTTGATCCTCTGCTGCCTTCACTACTTCATCCCTCAAAGCTACCCATTCTTCTTCTACTGTATTTATTTCCCCCATTTCTGTCAATTGCTCCCTTATGCTCTCCCTGAATCTCTGTACCACCTCTGGTTCTTTCAGTTTATCCAGGTCCCATCTCCTTAAATTCCCACCTTTTTGCAGTTTCTTCAGTTTTAATCTACAGGTCATAACCAATAGATTGTGGTCAGAGTCCACATCTGCCCCTGGAAATGTCCAGGAGGGTACCCCCTCAAAAGCTAGATTGAAAGCACCAGTATCAGAGCGGTTGTCTTTGCGACCCTTCTGCACACGTCCAACAAAATGAATGCTGCACCACTCTAGATTAGCTCTCCTCCCATGGTATAGCCAGGGAAAGGAAGGTTACCAGGTCATACGAAGCAGCATTCAATGACCCTTAACCATTCAAAGAGATGACCATTTGAGAACAGTCAGATTTTTGCAGCCTGATACGTTTCATGTGCCAAGCATCCACCCTGATATCATCCACTCCGACCAGGGGCTCTCCCCATGGGCACTACCCAGCTACAGCATGGACCGTCTAGCACAGCACCCATTGAGCAACCACTCCTTGACAAACATGGGGAGGGAACCGCTCAGGTATCAGTAGTGTGATTCCTGTGTTTTCAGGGGGCCCAGCCATATGGGTACATAACAGCCCCACCACACGGACTGGCTACATGTGTTGGTGACCTAGCAAGGTAGAAGAGAGCTATAGTGGGGAAGGGAGAGGAGATGGAAGGAGGGAGGGAGACAAAATCCACACCGTAGATGCTAGGAAGGGAGTTCTTCCCCATATGGCTCATACTAAAAACCAAAAATTTTGAAGTGGAGGTCAAACCTCAAGCAGAGACCTAAACACCAAGAAAGGATGAAAGAACAGGCAAAGGGAACAAAATTGCAACCAATACAGGAAAACAGGAGGATAGCCAGATTGACATAAATCACAATGCCGAGAGAGGTAAAGGAGGAGGCAACGGGAAGCAGCAAGGAGAGGGAGGGAGGGCAAAGTGAAAGAAATGCAGTCAAGGAAGGAAGCATTGCCTGCAATAGCTCGAGACCTCATTTGCACCATGCACAAACTTACGAAAGAACCGTGAGTCCCCTGGGAGGACTAGATCTTTGGAGATAGATCTTTGCACACGTTCATCCTAACATGGTTTCTGCTTCTTCTAATCAGTATGATAGTCCACTATAAATGACTGTCCAAATAATGAAGAGAGTAAAGCCAACTCTCACAACAGTCGAGGTACTGCGGTTGAAACACAGATAAAAATATTAAAATTGTTACTAAACTTTCGATGTCCTTCCTCAAAACTACCAGGCTAACTAAAACACATGTACACAAGCTTGGGGCAATTAAGTTGTACCCCAGAGAGAGAGAGAGAGAGAGAGAGAGAGAGAGAGAGAGAAAATGACTTCTCTTACCTTGGCCTTCACTGATACTGATATCCAGTTTCCTGATTCTAAGTCAAATCTTCCTTCACCAATCCTTCGTAAGATCTCTCCAGGAGAATCAGTTGGCTGGTTTGCAAATGGTGTATGCCTGCAATGAAGTACATGAGATGCAATCTGCTGAAAAAGTTTCTGGACAGAGGGAACAGAAGCTATCAGGTCAGTACATGTATCACTAATGTCATAGAACTTTCAGTGCCAATACATAGAACACATTTTATGCAGTTACATTCATCAGCTTCAAAGTATAATGTTTATTACACCTTCTTCAACTGTCCTTGAGAACATACAGCTGGTCCAGGTGCAGCTCATAATTGAAGGCTCCAAGGCAGAGCTGTCCCAAAATACATATTAATATAAATTTCTCAATAACATATTACAGAATTTAAATTGACACAATGCATTATGCATTTTTCGCCATATGGATTCAAAAACTACCAGTCAACATTTTTGGAACTACTGATACGTGATATCAAATGATGTACACTCCTGGAAATTGAAATAAGAACACCGTGAATTCATTGTCCCAGGAAGGGGAAACTTTATTGACACATTCCTGGGGTCAGATACATCACATGATCACACTGACAGAACCACAGGCACATAGACACAGGCAACAGAGCATGCACAATGTCGGCACTAGTACAGTGTATATCCACCTTTCGCAGCAATGCAGGCTGCTATTCTCCCAGGGAGACGATCGTAGAGATGCTGGATGTAGTCCTGTGGAACGGCTTGCCATGCCATTTCCACCTGGCGCCTCAGTTGGACCAGCGTTCGTGCTGGACGTGCAGACCGCATGAGACGACGCTTCATCCAGTCCCAAACATGCTCAATGGGGGACAGATCCGGAGATCTTGCTGGCCAGGGTAGTTGACTTACACCTTCTAGAGCACGTTGGGTGGCACGGGATACATGCGGACGTGCATTGTCCTGTTGGAACAGCAAGTTCCCTTGCCGGTCTAGGAATGGTAGAACGATGGGTTCGATGACGGTTTGGATGTACCGTGCACTATTCAGTGTCCCCTCGACGATCACCAGTGGTGTACGGCCAGTGTAGGAGATCGCTCCCCACACCATGATGCCGGGTGTTGGCCCTGTGTGCCTCGGTCGTATGCAGTCCTGATTGTAGCGCTCACCTGCACGGCGCCAAACACGCATACGACCATCATTGGCACCAAGGCAGAAGCGACTCTCATCGCTGAAGACGACACGTCTCCATTCGTCCCTCCATTCACGCCTTTCGCGACACCACTGGAGGCGGGCTGCACGATGTTGGGGCGTGAGCGGAAGACGGCCTAACGGTGTGCGGGACCGTAACCCAGCTTCATGGAGACGGTTGCAAATGGTCCTCGCCGATACCCCAGGAGCAACAGTGTCCCTAATTTGCTGGGAAGTGGCGGTGTGGTCCCCTACGGCACTGCGTAGGATCCTACGGTCTTGGCGTGCATCCGTGCGTCGCTGTGGTCCGGTCCCAGGTCGACGGGCACGTGCACCTTCCGCCGACCACTGGCGACAACATCGATGTACTGTGGAGACCTCACGCCCCACGTGTTGAGCAATTCGGCGGTACGTCCACCCGGCCTCCCGCATGCCCACTATACGCCCTCGCTCAAAGTCCGTCAACTGCACATACGGTTTACGTCCACGCTGTCGCGGCATGCTACCAGTGTTAAAGACTGCGATGGAGCTCCGTATGCCACGGCAAACTGGCTGACACTGACGGCGGCGGTGCACAAATGCTGCGCAGCTAGCGCCATTCGACGGCCAACACCGCGGTTCCTGGTGTGTCCGCTGTGCCGTGCGTGTGATCATTGCTTGTACAGCCCTCTCGCAGTGTCCGGAGCAAGTATGGTTGGTCTGACACACCGGTGTCAATGTGTTCTTTTTTCCATTTCCAGGAGTGTATGTTGAACAGGTAATAGCTATCCTGAAGGCTGCACCTTGAAATGTCACTTAGCTCTCTGTAGCAGAGGTTTGGAAGGCATGGCTTCATCAGAGTACATCTCTTAGGTGTGTCCCAAAGGCTCTGGTCTTACAGGCTAACGGTGTCCTACCAACCTCAACACAATTTTCACATACCACTGCTTACATCAAAAGGGAATGAACAGAGTTGCTGAAACTTTGCTATCAAATCCCTGTCTCTGTCTATCTCTATTATGCTTTGACACATCATTGATTAACGTTCAGTATTACTGTTTCAACGGTGTTTCAGATTTATTATTTTTTTCCTGCCACTGGCTGTTCTATCCACTGCTGGAATAAGTTTGTAAATGTCTTGCTAGAGAGTACTAAAGTATGGCAACAGAAGTATCACCACCTAGCGAGAGTTTCATGAATGATCAGAGGAAAATGGGTATTAAATATGTCACACGCATGAAATATGACCCACTAGTTTTGCTTTATGACCGAATTTGCTGGTAATGTACATTATTAACGAGTTTCTCTTAGTGAGTGAATTATGCCCGGGTTTAGTGAGTTTCACTTTCTTATGAATAACTGTAGTGTATCACAAATTTGAGAACACCACAATATGAATTCAGTGTGCAATTTATCAGGTTAGATTAAGAATTACAGTGTAAATCCAAGCATAGGAATATACGCAATTGTAACACTTTTCTGTTTCACCTGTCTTGTGACAAATGGTAGTGATAGTGCCAGAGTGAGAATGGTATTACAGACTTAAAAAATTTTCACTCGAAGGTGAAAAGCCACAATTACAGTGAAAAATATTTAAATGGTTTCACTGAATTTTCAATGATAGGAAAAGTGGATATTATGTGTCAACTAGACAGTGCTTACCGCATTCATACAAAGACACACAATAAAATTATATATAAAAAAAACAGACTGCATTAAATTTTGTGACAAATTAAAGCTTGCCTTAAGGTACCATGAAGAAACAGAGTATTCCAAAAACTCAGGAATTTTTTGAGGTCTGTTTGATTTGATGTCAGAACTCTACAGCATCTTGAAGCAGCACATTGAAAAATTACAAAACCGTGTTTTGTTATGACTGATCAAAACAATTCAAAATGAACTGCTGGAATTGGTTTATGAGGTATGCCTTATCTTGTCAGGAGTGAACTGTTGAAGACAAATTTCCTCACAATCAAAGTTGACAAAACCACTGACTGTGCAAATCTGTCACAATTGGTAATAGTAATTCAATATGAGTTACTGGGGAAAATAAACGAAAGATGTATTTCATTTGTGCGACCAACAAGTACAGTGCAGATGATTTAACTGCAGTTTTTCTCAGTGAACCAGAGAAAGTTAATGTAAATAAAACACCTGAAAAACTGATAGCTCAGTGTAACGATGATGCTCCTGTTATGACCTGTTTCATAGCCTGACATCTATGTTAGTTTCAATTGAGAGATGTAGCAGCCTTCCCCAGCAGGGAAACCATCAGCCATACCTGAGCTGCTCCTAGTATTTATTATTTTGAAAATGATACTGACTGCTGCCCAATGAAGCAATTAGATGACATACAGAAAGAGTAAGATTATGCAGCGCTAAGGTTAAGTTTAAAATGCGACGCCTGGATACAATGGCATGTAAGTAACATTTAAATGAACTCTGGAAACATTTTTAAGGCTGGAGCCAAGAAAGATTTGAACAGCATCATTCTGGAACTGATTCACAGAAGGAAAAGAATAAATATTTTTGACACTAAAAATTGTACATCAATTAAGTTTGGTACTGCGATAGCAATAACTCACCCAGCTAACAGAGTATACAACAATACTCCTAGTGACCAAATGTCACATGCAGCATCGTATCCTTGACGTTTCAACACTTCCGGTGCAACAAAATTTGCAGTGTAACAGGGAGTCATGAGAAGACCATTCTCTGCTCTCATCTGCTTGGCAAAGCCAAAATCACAAATGCGCAGTGATTCTGGAGTGTACGAATCATTTGCATACAGAATGTTAGAAGGCTTCAGATCACGGTGTACTACCTGTAAAGCAAAAGTTGCAATAAATATTATTTAAATGATTACTGCCTTAACACAAATAACATCACACATGAAATGAACTAATTCAGAGCTCTGTGTTTAACTTAATAAGAAACATTATATTTACAATAGATGTCTATACCTACAGCTAAACTCCACAAGCAATCTTGCAGTGTACGACAGAGGATACTTCTGGTAACAAAAAAAATTTCCTCCCTTGCCTGTTACGTTTCCAAATAGTGAGCGAAAGGAACAATTGTCACTTAACCTCCATATGAGCCCTAGTTCCTCTGATTTTCTCATTGCATTATTTTCCCCAAGATGAATGTGGGATGAAGGAATATCTTGCCAAACTATAGTTTGAAACTGTGTTCTCATGTTCTCAGAGTTTCTTTCATAAATCTCTCTGTACTACGGAGCACAGTGCAAGAGTTACATTCAGAAGGCTGCAGTTTCAACTTGGCAGTTACTAATGCTGCCCTGTAAAGCAAGTGTAATTACAGATAACTAGCTTCCATACTGCCACCCTTTTTAGTGAACAAGAGTAGAAATAGGTTTTCTGCTACGGAGGGATGTTTGGGCTGAATTGACAGCAGCGTTCACTTACAACATCCCATCACTGGCAACAAGGAAAAGTAGCAACAAGTCAAAGTCCAAATTAATGGTACTTTCATCAGTTCTCAAAACTGATAATGAGGCAGTGCAAACCCATAGAATTATTTTCACCAATAAAGGCGAATACAGAACTAAGCTGGCATTTTTATTTTCAATTTTTCCTTTGACTGCATGTTCTATTCCTTTGATTTCGTGGCAACATTGTGTGGCTTAGTATTGCAATTACCATATTTACTTGAATCTAAACCACACTTCTTTTCCGGTTTTTGTAATCCAAAAAATCGTTTGTGGCGTAGAATTGAGTGCAAAGTAAGCGGAAGTTCTGAAAAATGTTGGTAGGTGCCGCTACAACTAACTTCTGCCATCGAATATATGTAGAGCTACACAGGCATGCTTTGCAGGTACAAAGATAAATACTGGCACCAAAACCTCTGTGTCAGTAAATAAATTAAAAGAAAAGGTAGAAGAATGTAAACATTATGCCACGTATTCTTTCGTGTCTGCTGCTACCTCATTTAAATCCTGTCTGCCTAATAAACTACGAAACTAGAGTGAGACAACAGCAATGCAACATATCATGTCATGTTTATACTCTTATTATTCCTATGCCGAATAGTGATACAGTCAGAAATGGCAATTGACTATATTTTTAAATCTAAGATGAATCTGATTTCTGTGCAAAATGTAATGTACTAAAGAGGCGCCTGCAAAGATTTTCAAACGGAGAAAAATATTCGCTGAACTCTCGTTCAGAACATCATCTATCATACGCACTATTATTTGGTTCTTGTTTATCATTAAGAGAGTACGCTGCAGTGTAAGTAATAACAAATAGCAGTCTCTTGCCATTGTTTTGCTTATGAGACAATTCCACTCTTTTTTTATTGTAAGCCGCAGTAGCGCGCACAAAAACAAGCCATGCCGCAAGTGGCGACAGGTCGTAATCACTCATTATCAGAATAAGCAATTGATTCAAACCAGACAAAGCATGTGAAAAAGGAAGGGTACCTGGATAAATATGGACGGAGAGCCCGACACATAGCAACGGCTACTTGGTAAAGCTTAACTGTTAAGCTTACGACTTGCACCAAACTACTGTAGCTGTATCTTCATCCATTCGACCTCAATTGTGTCTCATGTTACAATGAGCCAACTTTGTTTCGATTTAGAGGTGCAGTCTAAAACTTTTCTCTCCCCTTGAATTTCGAGTCTCATTTTTCAGGTGCGGCTTAGATTCGAGTGCGGCTTGGATTCAAGTAAATACGGTAGCATAATATGGATTCTCAGACTGCTAATCCATTTCCCTTCCAGGAAGATTTTTGAGTATTTTGTAAATTGCTCTGAGCATATTTTTCAGACATGGCCCAACCAGAACTCACTATTCTACTGCCCCTGTTCCAATTACCACAACATCTCGGCCAGCAAGAAAGCAAGGGTGAATGTCGAAGATAACCACTACTATTTAAGATGCCACAGTCACCCTTTCTGGCACACGATTCAAAACTTGCAGCCTAAAACAGCTAAATTCAATAACTGGGGCAGCTTTTCATCACTCATCAGATATCAAGTGGTGTGCAATGAAAATACTTTCTACTAGCCAACTCCAGCCCTACTGTATTTCATCATCTTCAGAAATTGTCACCACCTTGTGAATCTCTCTTATGCCGTCATCAAAAATATGACTGAGAAGCACAGAAATTTTCAAGTCCATATCGCTGCTACCAGATACGAGATTCCAATATTTCAAGAAAATCAAATCATAGCTATAAAAAGTGGATTACTCAGTTGGAGGATCTGACAAGGGAAAGTAAATCACAGGAAGACTCAGCCTTTACATAATTCAACAAAACCTGACATTTGAACTTCACAGAATGGGCATATGATCAGTGAAAATGAACAGTTCAAATTTCCAGGTGTTCAGATAGATTGTAAACTGTCATGGAAAGCCTATGTTCAGCATATTGTTCAAAGACTTGATACTGCAATTTTTTCTATGCGAACGGTATCTGAAGTAAGTGACTGTTCGACATGAAAATTAGTCTAATTTGCTTATTTTTATTTGCTTATGTCATATGGTATTATATTTTGGGGTAACTCTTCCCACTCTCAAATGATATTTTTGGGTTGGACACAGGCAGTTCAGGCAAAAATTGGTGTAAGTTTGTGAACCTCTTGTCGACCCCTGTTCACTAGTCTGGGCATTCTGACACTGGCCTCTCAGTATATATATTCTTTACTGTTGTTTCTTGTTAACAATATCAGCTTATTCCCAAGAGTTAGCAGTTTTCACTCAGTTAATACTAGCCTGAAATCCAATCTGGATTTGGATCGCACTTCCTGAACTCTTGTGCAGAAAGGTGTGCCCTACACTGCTGCATCCATTTTAAAGAAGCTACCACAAGAATTAAAAAATCTTAGCAGTAATCCACACACTTTCAAATCGAAACTAAAGAGTTTCCTCATGGATCATCCCTCCTATTCTGCTAAGGAGTTCCATGAAAAATTAAGCTGATTGTTGATTGCATTTACTTAAACTTTTGGGTTCATAAACATTTTATTTTATCTGTTATTACTTTTATGTTGTAATTTTAAGTACTGACACATTCCATAACCTCTGAGATTTGCTCTTCAATTTGGTCCTACGGAACTAGACATGTAAACAAAAATAAACATAAAGTAGTAAAAAAATGAGTAAATTTCACTGTTATGTAAGGAATCTTATGCAGATTCACTAATTCACAATACACCTGTCATGCACTCCCCTGACAATAAATTGAAGAAGTACCTGCTTAGTCTAACAAACCCATCGGTACAAGACTTTCTGCCACTGATTCGGGCATATGAAAAAATGCACAAGTCTGCTGAACCATTACAGTGCACGAAAGCTGATGTGTTTTACATGTCAACTAACAGCCCTGTCAAACAACCGATGTGGGCAAACCCAAGAAATATAGTGTGAGCATACTACTCTGCAAAAATAGTGAGTAAACAAGTTGAGGAATGTTTGGTTACAGTCGTGTTCACGCTGTGTCATAAAACACGAAGGGGACAATTGCTCCTGTCAGAACGCACATTACAATTACTGTAAAAAGATTGCGTATATGGCCGAGTTGCACAATATGAAGAATAAAAGACAGGAAAAAAAAAGTTTTTGTATGTCAACCCTTTTGACTGGACGTCTGGGGGACTAGGGCTGTTCACTGTTGTAAGAAAACTGAACACCTACAGCCGTCCTTAGTATCTCATTTATTGTGTAGCTACCAGTTTTGGTTCTCCAGTGCACTATCTTCATGCCTTAGTTGATGCTGAATGGGTTATCACGATCCATACATGCAGTGCATTAGTGGCCAACATAACTGAGTTGACAGTTGATGGTTGGCGAGAAGACATCACAATTACAGATGGTCTGAGTAAATCAGTTATGTTGGCCACTGAGCATCATACATGTGGATAGTGACCACCCCTTCAGCATCAACCAAGGCCTGAAGATGGTGCACTGAATTGCTGAAACTGGTAGCTACACAATAAATGACACCACAAGGATGGCTGTATGTGTTTCGTTTTCTTGGAGAGAAAAAAGTTTTACACTGAAACATACTGCAGTGGTTAATAGTATGAAGTCACTGTTCACTTATAGCAATCTGAAGTTTCCAGTAAAGAGACGGTTTCCAACAAATATTGCATATAACAATTTAAAGAACAGGCTGCACTCATAGTCATCAATTCAAATAAAGAGAAATAAAGAGCTGATTTACTAGGATTGGATCTCTTCAATGTTTTGGGCTTCACCATTCATACGGGATCTATAACAGGAAGGAATCTGAATTGCCCGTGTGTGTCGAATGGGTTTGAATCTTCCTGTGGGTGTTATAAGGTCCGTAGGTGGTTTGGCAGACAGGGTAGATGTGTAGAAGTGGTAGACATACCAGTAGTGGACATATACACAGTTCTTTTATTTAATCGACTAACTTGAATCTTCCATGAACATGAGCAAGTGTTTAATTATTCCATCTGGCTTGTACATTCATTGCAGTGCATTTCATTCCTCATAAAATAATTCCATGGTTGGCAGCAGGCACAGTAACAGCCAGTGGGACAGAGAGGCAAGCTGCTTACTCAGTGGAGCGTCAACCTGGTGTGTGGACTTGGCGATTGAGACAGAGGCACCTATGAACAGCAGATGCGGGTGGCTGGCAGGGTGTTTGCTGTCCAGGGTGGGCAGACATGCACTGAAACCTTTTACGC
Source organism: Schistocerca serialis cubense (assembly GCF_023864345.2). Lineage (NCBI taxonomy): Eukaryota > Metazoa > Arthropoda > Insecta > Orthoptera > Acrididae > Schistocerca > Schistocerca serialis. Next base: position 780,755,571 of record NC_064640.1, read on the forward strand.
ATGCGCAGAGCGAGCTTTGTCGACCAATCACAGTGCTCGCTGGCACATATGCGGCCCCAGGCATCATTACATGTTAAACTTGCTTTGTCAGTGCACTACCTATTTCATAAGTCGATTTTTGACCTTCAAGTTGTTTTCATTCATCTCTAAACCAAAGACTATTGATACTTCGGGGGGAGGGGGGGGGGGGTCATTGGGAACATGGAACTTGCATTAAGAAGCTTTCAGTTCCCTTGGGTTTCGCTCTGAAATTTGAAGTTACTGTGCTCTTCACTGACTAGGGGTCCGCCATGGATTTTCGACTGAAGAAGGGATCCACCTACTGAAAAGGTTGGGAAGCCCTGCACTAAGGTGTTGTAACTGAGCTGTAATACTCGTGCAGGTGCATCGTGCATCAGCAGCATGTGTGGTCTATCATCACAGAGGCATTGTGAACCACTGACTGGCAGTCCCCTCATCAGCTGCAACTGACTTGGCTGTGGCCTGGCTTTGTCATGGTGCTCCTCTGCTGGTTACAAGTCTCATTTATACTTTATCCTTTACAGACCAAACCAAATTCAAACTGATGTTCCAACTAGAAAGTTAGATCACCTGTTGCTAAAATATTATATTTTTTCTGATGTAACAAGCAGTATTAAAGGTTATTGGCACAGATTATGCTGAAGCCAAATGTAGTGCCAAAATTTTGGGAAACCCACAACACTCCTTTCGCAGTGAGAGATAAAGTAAAGCACGAACTCTAAGATCTTGAGCATAGCAATGTTGTAGAAGCTGTAATCAGCAGCCAACAGATGACACTGGTTTTAGCTGTATAGAAACTGAACTGCTCACTATGTGTTTGCAGACATTTTAAAGTAATCGTTAATTCACAATCTATTATTGACTCATATCCTATTCCCAAGCAGCATGAACTGATGTCCAAATTAGCTGGTGGTGCGTACTATGCCACGGTGGACTGTAAGGAAGCACACTTACAAATTCCTTCGGGCAAAGACACACGGAGATTTATGGTCATGAATATTCCATTTGGTCTCCACCATTACAGTTACCCTTCAAAACTACAAGTGCACCAAGGTTGTTCCAGAACTATTTAGGACAATTAATTCAGAAAACTGTGAATGCTATGAACTACCTGAATGACATAATTATATCGGATACAATTCCAGAGGAACTCTTACAGAATTTGGAATCTGTTTTCAAAATTCTGTAAGTAGCAAATTTGAAATGCAAAGAAGAAAAGTACCTCTTTTTTTAAATGTGAAGTGTAATACTTACAGCACATACTGTCTGTGAACAGCATCAAGCTAATGCCACAACATATTGACACCATTAAAAACCTTCTGGTTCTGGGACGTTGAGCAATTATCACAATATTAGGACAAATTAATTATTATTGGAAGTTTCTCCCTCAAGCACAAGTTGTCACATACAGGCACCAAATGGAACCAGATCAGTGAATGACAATGTGCATTTAACAAATTAAACCTGTGACTGTTAATGCCGAATGTCTCACAACCTATGATATGAACAACATGCTGACAACTGCTGCTGATGCTTCAGACTATGGGACAGGCACCATTCTGTTGCATCCACATCATGGTTTTTAATGACCAACTGTATTCACTTCACGGACTCTGACAGTGGTACAAAGAAATTATACACAGAAACTCTCGCAATTGTACCTGCAATCATGAAATTTCACGATTATATTTATGGACATAAATTTACCCTCCTCAAAGACCACAAATCTTTAGTGACTGTCTTTAGACCAAATAGTACTGCTCCTACAGAGGCAGCTCGATGTTAGCAATTCTGGGTGCCACTTCTGTCAAGTTACAATGATGAGATTATTTTCAGGATCTCAGCACAACATGCAAATGCCAATTTGCTTTCACATCTGCCAATAAGGTAAGACAAAAAGTTTGACTTATCAGCCGATTTTTGTTTCTCAACAGATATCAGTATTGAAGACACTGTGGAAAACTTCCCAGTGAACTCCTGTTTAATTGCAAAACTTATACCTGTAGTTCCTGTTTCATCTGAAATCGAACAGTTTATTCAAATAGAGTGGCCTAATGGTAAAAAGTTAATCATCTACTGATTAAATCTTAATGGAACAAGAGGCATGCACTGACAGTGGCATTCTGGTACACTCAGAAACAGACAAGACGTGAGTGCTTACTTCTGCAGCCCTTAAATGTAATGTACTACAGGTGCTATATAGGTGCCATTGGGAGATATTTCATACCAAACATATTGCCAGATAAGCATTGCTACTAGAAAAATATTGGCAAACACATTTTGATGTTGTGTCAAAAACACCAGTTGGCTCCGCCTTGACAATATTTTCCACGTCTACAGGCATCAGAACCATGGTCACATCTGATTTTCCTGGACTGATTCTTGGAAGCTACTGGCTCATCCTCATCGATTCTTTCTCCAAATTTCCACTGTGATACGGATGTCATCAATATCTCCCACAAAAACTATTGAGGCTTTGTCAAAGGTCTTCTATATTGAAGGATTTCTGATATTTACCAGCACTGACAACAGCATAGAATTTTCTTCTCAGGAATTTAAATTATTTTGCGAAACCAATAGTATTTCACACTATAGAACTGCACGGTCTCATACTGAGACCAATGGAACAGCCGAAAGATGCATATGAACTTTCACATCCCACATGACCAAGCTTTCCCAACAGTACAATAAATACAATGCTCTCTCAGTACAGAGCTACTCCACAAAATGTACAGCCTCCAGCCGAGAGACTCCACAAAAGACCACATTGAATAGTAATGTGAATTTGAAGTCACTCGTGCACCCACAAGCCAAGCTTCAACAACAGTATAAATAAAAATTGTTTAAACTGAATGGCACGGTACTGATTTCAATGTTCAAGTATGCAAAAAAGACATGGGCACCAGGCATAGTCAAAAAGCAGATTGGAAATGTAATGTTTAAAGCTAAATGTTCAAATGGTGCCACAAAGCACATAAAAATCAAATTGGACCACACCATGCTCACACATACATAGGCAGAACTCCTAGGCAGTTTTCTTCTGTATAACCAGAAGACCTGTATGCAGCTAGCATCCGAGGGAAATTCCAATGCAGCCAGCAACTGTCCCCAATTTTCTGCCAGGAGGGCAGCTGGCCAGTGACAAACTGATGGAAATGGAGGTTGTGCCTCACAACTCATCAAAATGGTGAACACTTGATCAGGCACCCCCTCATCATCATTTTGTGTGGATTTCCGACAAGTGCTGTAGGCGAATGCCCAGAGAACCACATGTGTGCACCTACCAAATACACATACTGGCAAGCTAGGAAACAGAACACTAATTAAGCCATCCACCTTCTTTAGCTTCACCCCTCCCCCCCCTCCAGAGGAGGAGGATGTTGTGTACATGGCTGAAGTGGTATAAAACAATACTAAGGTACCACTACACAGGCACCACGCATCAGGAACCTTCTCGGTTCCAAGCAGCCACCTCCTGATGGCGTTCACTGATCGTGACTCTGCTTGCAGACCATGCTTATCAGCACATTGTATTCGTCCACCAATAGTGTTGCCAGCTGCCAGAGAGAGCACTGTCAACAGTGGACAATTCTGATTCCACCTAGTGATAGCACAGATGGAGATTCTTCCATAAACACCAACTAAGGACAGTGCGCCGCTGACACAAAGTTCCTGCAATTCCACTACGGAGGAGTCCTTCTCAAAAGACTACAGTTCTGTCTTGGCAGTAACTATTTATGGAGTACTAAATACAGTCAGCTAGGAGTGTCTGCATAATTGTTTCAGTCACTGTGAGTGAATCATGGACTGCCAAGTGGACAGTGAAGTTATTTAGATCTTATTGTATAGGGTGTAAGACTTAAGTGGCACACTTCCAACTTTGTATCACAACTATTAAAATATGTTATTGGTTATTTCTTATTGTGTTGCCACATTTACACCATAGTGCCGCCTTGGCAAGCAAGCATAATTGGAAATAACTAGCTTGCATACCTCCCCTTCTTAAATGAAGTAGAGTAGAAATACATTTTCCCTTACCATGGGATGTTTGGGCTGAACTGACAGCAACGTTCAGTTACAACATCCAAAGAATACCTTATGAGTATTTTACAATACTCTTGAATTTTAACCAATTATGCTCCACATGATGTTTTCATGAATTGGATAACTGGATATACACTGACCTGTCCAAACATTACAAACACCTGCTTAATAGCTTGTTTGCCTATCTTTCGAATGATACAGATCACCAATTATGCTTGGATCCTTGACAATAGTTTGTTGGTAGGCTTGTGCAGGCAGGTGGCATTAGATTGTGCAATGATCATATAATTCACATAAATAATGGGCTGCTGATTTTCGTATGAGGTGATTGTGCCAGACAGCAACCCAGATGGGTTCCATCGGATTTATGTCAGGAGAAATGGTCACCGAGACATCAACATGAGTTCACTATAATGCTCCTCAAACCATTGTAACATGGTTCTGGATTAAAGACATGGACAATCATACCGCTGAAAGGTAATTTTACTGTCGGGGAAAACACCAAGCACAAAGGGATGTAGACAATTCACAGCTGTCGGTGCCCTTCAACTACCATAGATCCCATGCAAGCACAGGAGAATGTTTCCCATAGCATGATACTGCTCCCACCAGCCTGTGTCCATGGTGTGCTGCACCTTTCAAGCCACAGTTCACCTCAATGATAACATTTGTGGAGTCGACCATTGAACTACTGTAGCAAACATGTGATTCACCTCAAGAGCAACCCATCTCCATTGACTGAAAGACAAATCCCATTGACCCTGTGGCCACTTCAATCATACCTGCCGATGTCAGGTCAACAAGTTCTATGTTCAACAATATATGATGAATAGTACGCTCTGAAACACATGTACGTGCACCAGCACTGTGTTCTTTTGATGGAGATGCCACAGATCACCATATACCCACCTTTACAGAGCAGACAGGCCTCTGAACCCCACATTCTGTGAAGAGTCATGGACATCCAACCATTAAGCACCTAGTGGCAATTTCACTGTCCTCCTCTCTCTTTCCACAGATGCTCACGACAGTAGCATGTGAACATTTGACCAGCTTCAATGTTTTTGATATACTCTGTCCCAGGCACTGCGTAATAATAACCTGCCTTTTGTCAAAGTTGCTGATCTCAACGGATCCTACCACCGCCCCCCCCCCCCCCCCCCCCCACTTGCAGCCCTCATCTTCACTAGGGTGACCCTTTGTCTGTATCTGCCCTGCTTACATACTTTTGTAATCACATCATGTGCCCGCAATGCCACCAGATGGCATCCTATGTCACTGTGGGCAGTGGTCATAATGTTTTGGCAAGCTGACTGTTCAGATACCGTACAATTTACATTAAAAAATGTTGCCTTTGTTTGCAGAAGTCAGTGTAAACTTGAAACAGCCATGTCAATGGTTCACTGCTATATTAAAGAGTTTAAAACTCTGGGATTCCGTTACTGGTTAGTCCTAGGAATTTTATCCATTACTTATTACTACTTTCACCTCTGACTATGTTTGTTTATGTGATAAATGCCAAATTACACTGTAATTGAACGGGTAAGTCAGCTAAGCAGTTTGAGGAAGGCAGGAGCATACTATGTCCCACAGGATCATGCCTAATAAAATACTGTGATGTTGAGACCAACTTACAGTTTGATGACTGATTTACTTTTTTATACATCAATATAGGCAATATCATTATTACTAAACAACAGTGCAATATGAAGAGAGAGAGAAAGAGAGAGAGAGAGAGAGAGAGAGAGAGAGAGAGATAGAGAGAGAATTTTTGTTCGATTCCTCAATGAAGATACATTATGTTTGATGTATGTGAGAATTAAGAACATAGTTTTACACAGACATGTCACTCTCCATTCATCAGTTTATTAAAAATATTAACAGTTTTGTGATTGTATTTTCCTTACAACTTATTAATGACCTACTATTACATAGGTAAATCCATTTACTGTGTGTTGCTGCTACCAGTACAATAGAAGATTAAATGTAAAATTTTTGAGCCAAACAAACTTATTTTCTTTAGCATCAAAATTTCCCTGTAAGTATAATTTGGGCACAGTACACAAGCAAAATTAAAAAAAAAATCAGTTACTTACACCATGCTGATGAAGATATTGCACTGTTGTAACTATAACATTCATGATAGCACTGGCTTCCCTCTCCGAGAAAAATTTGTGTTGAAACAGCCTATCAAGCAATTCTCCGCCACGCATCAGCTCCATTACAAGATACACTGACCGTTCATCTTCATACACCTTTTAAAAATTAGTAAAATAATATATGTCATCTACAACAGAAATTTATTAACACTTTAACTATACCATTCAAAGCATCTACCAACTAAATTGACATCTCTAACACTGTTCATTATCACATATTGTAAAATGGATGTATGTAGCTTATCATATGAAACACAACATGGTTACGTAAGTATCATGCAGAAAAAAATAAAAATCATAATATTTTAGTTATTTGATGCCACAGCATTCTGATATGTTTTTTACAGAACAAAATCCATTATTGTTATAAAAAGACAAAATACATTATCTTTGTGTAGTAACTTACATTCCGCAGTGTAACTATATTTGGATGATGTCCCCAGCGCAACAGAATATCTACCTCTTCTTGGCAGTCCTTCTTCAGTTTATCAATAATCTAAAAATAAAAGCAAATAAACTATATTTATCATCTTTTGGAAATTTTTACAGCTGTTGTACATGGGAAACACATGATTTTACATTGCGAAAGAGTGTAAAGAAAAAAAAAGGGGGGGGAGGGTGTCACTATTATTCTAGATAACTCTCATCAAGTTTCACAACTCTCACAATACCTCTCCAAGTTCTCTATCCATTATAAGGATATGTAATTTAGAGTTATTTACAGCTGTCACATTAAAACAATGTGAACGACATAGAGCATTGGGTTAAATATGTTTGCCAGTGCCCTAAACAACCTTTTTTTTTTTTTTTTTTTTTTTTTTTTTTTTTTTTTTTTTTTTTTTTTTTTTTTTTTTTTTTTTTTTTTTTCCCTCTCTCTCACTGTTAGGATCTGCACTTGTCTCACATGACACAAAAGTCTACACAAGAAGAGACCTGGAATTACGTAGCTAAGTGTAACAAAATTGTCTTGTTGCAATAATAAGTGATTTGCATTAGCAAGGGTTTCCATCAAATTGGTCACAGATCACCTAGAGGTAGAAAATTTTTTGAGTTATATTTTTAACTTGATAATTTATTTTGTTTTATTGACTAGATGTTTCTACCACCCTCATGATCAAAGTAGCTATACCAAGAATCCCACTCTTTCCAACACATTAGTTTCCACTGCAGTGTCTAATGTGTTGTAGAAGCACTTACTGATTACAGTGGTCTCGGTTACAGATTACAGTGCTCTCGGAGTAACTGTGCTGACCAATCCACAGCCTGGGTACCAACATAAAACCTGAATCCTACCTGTGAAAGTAAGGAAATCACCCAAACAAGTATCATTCCACAAGCAAGACTTTATCAACTGAAAAAGCTGCTCATGTTGCACTGAAACATTAATAAATTGTTGTCAGAGGTCAATGATAACATTAAGCAGTAGTACTTCATTAGCTGTTGCCCAGCAAGGCATAATTTAAGTGGAATATTTAACAATCCCGCAATTTTCTTAACAACTGAAAGGGCATGGAAGGGGGACATGAGAAAACATCCCTGTCAGGAGACTTCAGGCCTATCTAGTCCCTATGTGCTTCTGATCTTCAAAGTAAGTATCTTACAGCAACGAACCAAAACATTATGACCACCTGCTTAACAGTGTGTTGGTGCACCTTTGGAACAGAACACTGCGCCAATTCTATGTGCCACGGTTTCCGCCAGTCCATGGTAGGGTTCTGCAGGTATGTGGCACCAGGCACACGAGCCATTCAGTTCCCATAAATTATGGGCTGGTGGTTTGTGGGATTGGGGCTGGCATTCTTTAGAGTCACAAATGTGTTCCACAGGCTTCAGGTAAGGTGAATTTAATGACTAAGACACCACTGTGAATTCACTACCACGCATGTGCCTCAAACCATTGTAGCACGATTTTGGTCCTCCCTGTGACATGGACAGTTATCCTGCTGGAAGATACTACTGCTGCCGGGGAAGACAGTAAGCAAGAACGGATGTAAGTGGTCTGCAATGATGTTCACTAGCCCACAGCAGTTATAGTGCCTTTGATTACTGCCACAGGTAGGATGGAAGTCCAGATGCATGTCCTCCATAACATATCACTGCCCAACCTGCCTACATCACAGCACAGTGCACATTTTGAGCAGCCACACACCTGGACAAGGGTGCATGTGGACACGACTGTTGATGGGGGGTGGGGGTGGGGGGGGGAGTGAGTGATTCATGCAACCAGGTGACAAGTTTACCTCAGTCCACAGTCCAGTCTCAATTATCCAGTACCTAATGCATTCCAGTGATTCATGCAACCAGATGACAAGTTTACTTCAGTCCACAGTCCAGTCTCAATTATCCAGTACCTAATGCAGTAACAACTGTCAATATTGTTAGGTTGATATGGCAATATGTAGGGGCCATCTGCTGTGTACATCCATGTTCAACAATGTGACCTGTGCGATGTGCTCCAAATCACATGTGCACGCACCAGTCTTTTACTCTGTCATCGGATCTGTCACAGATTGCCATCTTTCCAGTTTCACACAGTGAATAAACCTCCAACCTCCACATTCTGTGATGAGTTGTGGACATCCAACACTTCGTCACCTCTCATGGTTTCACTATCCTTCAACCACTTTCCACAGATTCCCGTGACAGCATGACAGTAGCACATGAAGAGCTGATCAGCACCACCAATTTCGAGACGACTACATCTACATGGATACTCTGAAAATCACATTTAAGTGCCTGGTAGAGGGTTCTTCAAACCACCTTCACAATTTTCTATTATTCCAATAATGAACAGTGTGCGGAAAGAACAAACACCTACATCTTTCTGTACGAGCTCCGATTTCTCTTATTTTATCATGGTGATCTTGCGTCCTATGTAGGTCGGTGTCAACAAAATATTTTTGCATTCAGAGGAGAAAGTTGGTGACTGGAATTTCGTCAAAAGATTCCACCACAACAAAAAACGCTGCTGTTTTAATGATGTCCACCACAAATCCTGTGTCATTTCAGTGACTCTCCCCTATTTCATGATAATACGAAACGTGCTGTCCTTTTAACTTTTTCGATGTACTCCATGAATCCTATCTGGTAAAGATCCCACACTGTGCAGCAGTATTCCAAAAGAGGACAGATAAGTATTGCGTAAGCAGTCTCCTTAGTAGATCTGTTACATTTCCTAAGTGTCCTGCCAATGAAACACAGTCTTTGGTTAGCCTTCCCCACAACATTTCCATGTGTTCCTTCCAATTTAAGTTGTTTGTAATTGTAATTTCTAGGTATTTTGTTGAATTTACAGCCTTTAGATTTGACTGATTTATTGTGTAACCGAAGTGTAATGGATTCCTTTTAGCACCCATGTGAACGACCTCACACTTTTCATTATTTACGGTCAACCGCCAATTTTTGCACCATTCAGATATCTTTTCTAAATCATTTTGTAATTTGTTTTGATCTTCCAATACCTTTATTAGTTGATAAATGACAGTGTCATCAGCAAACAACCTAAGACAGCTGCTCAGGTTCTCCCCCAAATTGCTTATATAGACAAGAAACAGCAAAGGGCCTATATAACACTACCTTGGGGAATGCCAGAAATCACTTCTGTTTTACTCAATGATTTTCTGTCAATTACTACGAACTGTGACCGCTCTGACAGGAAATCATGAATCCAGTGACATAACTGAGACGATATTCCATAGGCATGCCATTTCACCACAATCTGATTCTGTAGTACAGTGTCAAAAGCCTTCAGGAAATACAAAATCAATCTGAAATCCCTTGTCAATAGCACTCAACACTTCATGCAAGTAAAGAGCTACTTGTGTTTCACAAGAATGATGTTTTCTAACAGACTTGCTTTTATTAAGTGATTTAAGTTGCTTCACTACTCCAAGGACTCATGTTGGCAGCTGTTCTTGATTCAAATTCTGGAATATTTACTTCATCCTCTTTTGTGAAGACATTTGGGAAGGGTGTGTTTAGTAACTCTGCTTTGGGAGCATTTTCATTGATAGTATTTCCATTGCCATTGCACAGAGCAGGCATTGATTGTGTCTTCCTGCTAGCATACTTCACATACAACTAGAATCTCTTTGGATTTTCTGCCAGGCTTCAAGACAAAGTTTCCTTGTGGAAACTATTATAAGCATCTCACATTGAGATCCGCACTAAATTTCAAGCTTCTGTGAAACATCGCCAATCTTGAAGATTTTGCGTCTTTAAATTTGGCATGTTTGTTTCATGGTTTCTGCAACAGTGGTCTGACCCATTTTGTGTACCAACGAGGATCAGCTCTGTCATTTGTTACTTTATTTGATATAAATCTCTCAAATGCTGCCAATACTATTTCTTTGGATTGAAGCCATATCTGGTCTGCACTTATATACTTAATTTGGAGGGAGTGGAGATCATCTACCCTGTAACGCGCCTAACCTCAGAGCTCCCAACTATCAATAGCCCCACCGTCTCTGATTGTCCAGATCTTGGAGGCTGAGAGGTTTCCTCTGAAACAGGACAGGAGATGGCATCTGGCTCCGCGACAGTGTCAGTCACAGACAGCACCTGAAACCTCTTTGTCAGACTAAAATTCCCAGGCTTTTGGCCATAATAACCTGACCTTTGTCGAAGTTATTCATGTCATTGTATTTCCCCCTTCTGTGTAAATTATTTTCACTAGAACACTTCCCCATCCATTTATGAACAGCTTGTGTGATTTCCCTGCCATATCAAGTGCCAGCAGTGCCAAAAGGCAGCAATCAGTTTCACAAATGGCATAACTTAATGGTTTGGTTGATCAGTGTTTTATAAAAGAAAATCCATAATCTGCTTCTGGAAAGTGTTCCTATGAGGCTATAAGAAATTTTTCTAAAGGGGGTGAGTTGATAAAAATGGCTGAAGTTTAACCTCTTCACTGACCGTGGAAAATTGGTTACAGCAGCAGCACTACAAGATTAACACTAATGAGTAAACTTTGCCACTAAGTGTTTTTTCTGTTGATTATACAGCTCATTTTACTTGTTTTATGGATAAATAGGCACACTGGGAAAACAGCCATAAGCACCCAGAAGATTCATACATTTACTACAAAAAATAATTACAAACTACCCCTTCTGCAATAGCAAACAACCCATGCAATAATTTTAGGATGTATTGCAACCACTAATACAATTTAGGAGCAGTTAATCCACTTCCTGTTGCCTCCAAATGATTGATTAAGTTAGAACACAATCTCAGTACTTTTGTTCAACACAGGTATAGAACACAGTCTAATATAATTATGGTGAACATTACAAGCATCACAAAGCACTGAACAGTCTCGTCAGGAAACATAGCCAATTATAATATGGTAGTGATTATTTTAAAATTGTTATATTCCTTTTACTCCATATGGAACCCTGAAAAATCATCCACTACAGATGTACCATTTTCCAGAGCATATTACTTCCAGTTACGAAATTCCAACCACTGATTCTTCCACTGGCAAATAAATTTATCCATCAAAAGTAATAACATGTTGGAGAGCAAAAAACTCTTAGCTCTACATTTTATATTTCTTTCTTGTCTACTCTATTGATTAAGACATCTTCATATGTTACCATACACTTAGTATACAGAAGATTTAAATGTGCTTTCTTGTGACTGCACATTCTGAATGATGTCATAAATATTCTGAAAAACTCCATAAGCATCTTGCTGCGAAGGCACTATGAAGACCTCAACAGATGACAATTTAGTCATTAGCAATCTCACTGGAAATGTTTGTAACTAAGTCATTCTGTATCAAATACAATGAAATCTGTAATATGTGAGTACTGAAGATTTAGTCAGAGAAGAAAGGAAGCTAACAGTTTGTCTCCCTTATTTAGAGCTGTCAGTATGTGTTAAATTAGTATCTACTTGTTAGAATCATACTACATAAAGCACCTTAAAACAACTAAATCTTTTAATATTTCTCTGGACGTTTCAATCAGTCTGACATAAAATTTTAATGAATTGAGTTGTTCTCTAGTGCAGGCTAAACCAGAACTGCAACATTTGCTTGATAATAATATTGGCCATACTACTCTCTATCACACACACACACACACACACACACACACACACACACACACACACACACAGCCACTGTTATCCCTGGGTACTGAAACCCAACTGTCACTGTCAAGGGGACAAGAGGATAGGATTAGACAGATGCAATGACAGGATACAACGTCAGTGTAGTACTGGAGTGGGAGCAGGGAAGGGGTTAGGCAGGTGGTTGGTTGGTTGGGGGGCAACCAAACAGTGAGGTCATTGGTCCCATGAGCTAAGATGGGAGAAATCAAGGGAACAAAAACACAAACAGCACTATCTTGTCAAGGGGAAAGGATAACAGGCAAACAAAGAGGGAAAAGGGGTATCAGGGCACAGGACAAGGAAAGAGTAGGAAGGGGGGGGGGGGGGATGGAAATGGGTGTAGTAGTAGTGCCCCAGAAACACTACATGGGGTGGGGCACCAGCACTGCCACCAACCCGTCCCAACACTCACACTATACCATTAAACAATACATGGGGGCAGCACCAGGAGAAGAAGGCACAAGAAAAGAAGAAGCAAAACTGCACAACAGACTAAACAAAATGGAGGGAAAAGGTGAGGATAACCTGGCCTGCATGGAGGCAAGACCTAGGCCTCCACAACCAGTGTCTATGCTAACTGCGGGGTTCAAATTCCAGAGGAAAATGCATGGAGTTACAAGGAGGACAAACCACATTCGCAAAGAAAACCAAGGGCAGACATAACCACACAAGGGTCGGCCACTAACACCCAAAACAACGAAGGTGGGATGGGATATATTTAGTGCAAAGGGCCAAAAGGCAGGGCAGTCCAGCGAAATATGAATCACCATGAGGGGAGCCCCACAACTACGAAAGTGCGGAAGGGGGGAGGGGGTGGGGGCTCATCGCAGAATAAAAAAACCATAGGTCAACCTTGTGTGGCCAATACAAAGACAGCAGAGGATGGTAGAGTGCTACCGGGAGAGGCAGAGGAAAGAATGCCATATGGTGGGAGTTCCCCTGATGGCGTGAAATTTATTAAATGGCGGGGGGGGGGGGGGGCAGTTGGGGAGGGGGATATTCTCCCAAGAGTCGGCCCACAATACACCAAATGGGGATTTGATTAAATCCATCCCTAGACGGTCACAGGTAATGAAAGGTAGGTCACCGACTCTCCAAGCCAGACGATCACAGCAAGTTCATTACCCGGAATACGTAGGCCACCACCCCAAAGGGAATCAACTAAACAAGCAGAATCATGAAGATCAGCGAGAAGCTCGTGGATGACAGACACCAAGGGGTGGTGGGAAAACTCCGAGTGATTGCCTGAATGCCACTCATTGAGTCCATACATAACAAAACCCGGGTGAGTGAGGACTGTAATGAAGCACAGGGTCCAATAAATGGCTATCAATTTTGCAGTTAATACCCCACATGTCACAGGCAGGAGATGGTGTTCCACACCACTGGAAGATATCAAGACATATACCACATGATTAGCAGATATGGAGCCAATGGTGTAAGAAACAACAGGATCCTGAAACTCCTGCAAAAGTGTTTGGAACAACAATGGAACACCATTGGAGGGATGGAGGCTTTCAGACTCCAGAAGAGATCCGTCCGAAGCCGGGGCCGAGGGACTAACCAGGTGGGTGGGGGGTCGTGTGGGGAAGGGAGTAGTATAGGGGTGTGACTGGGAGAGAACGTGGGGAAACAGACAAGGAAGGAAGATGGAAGTCATGACGGAGAGAAGTGAGGGGAACCCGACTAGTAAACCCACCTGAAAGCGAGCAGTGGACGGGCGAGGCCCGAAGCCATGAAAAGAATAGAATAGAATAGTAGGGGTGAGCAGGTGAATAGTGGGTAGTGATGACATAAGAAACCAGGAGCTGGGACTGCTGAATTCAAAGGGGAGGGGTCCCAGTATCAACCAGAAGGCTGTCTACAGGGCTACTGCGAAAGGCACCGGTGGCTGAACAGATACCACGATAGTGAACCAGGTCAAAGAGGAGCAGCATGGAAGGGGCAGCTGATCCATAAACTTGGGAACTGTACTTCAGATGAGACAGAACTAAAGCTCAATAAAGATGGAGAATGGTCAAACAATCTGCGCCCCAGGAAGTGTGACAAAGGAAGAGAAGGACATAGAGTTTACAAAAACAGCCAACTTTCAGATGACAGATATGGGGCAACCAAGTAAGCTTGCTGTCAAAAAATAAGATTCAAGAAATGAAACTGGAGGACCACGGTCAGATGTTAGGCATCGAGGTAGAGCTCTGAATCAGGATGGACCATAGTACAGTGACAGAAATGCCCCACGCTCCACTTAAGGGGTGTTTGACAGATGGCACCCTGGAGCTGCTGTTCCGCAGAGACCACTGAGTGGGACCTAGCCCAAATACAGAAATCATCCACATACAGACCTAGAGTGAGCAACGGTTTGGCGGAGGCCCCAAGTCTATTAAAAGCGATGAGAAAAAGGACAATTAATACGGAGCCCTGTGGAACACCTTTCTGCTAGGTCTATGGAGAGCTGAAAAATATGCCAACATACGACACTGAATGAGCAAGGTGGCGGTACTGAAAAAGGCCTGCCACACTGTGGTTTTCAATTGAAGAAGATGGTAAATCGCAGACCATCTCCCCTATCCAGTGAGAGGAGAATATGCCTTGGAGTCAAATATGGTTGAACATCTGGAGGAGATGATGTTGTGGAGGACTGAGGTGTTGAAGCAACTTTTTATGGATGAAATAAGAGAGAGCCAGAAGCAGCTCCCATTCAGTAAAAGGTTCGTTGTTGGATTCCACCTGACAAGGGGGTAAAACATAAGCAGGGAGCTTCAGCCCACTGTTTCCAGAGGAGGAAGGCAGCATGCCATGACAAAATATGTCACAAGTTGTTGTGCAAGAACTGATGAATCTGCACAATGGCCATCTGGAAGTGCAAGGCCCAGAATGGAAGACTGCCGCTGACAACCTTGGAGGGTGTGGGCAGAAGAATCTAGAGAGGAGAAAAAATATTCCCCAGATGCCTGTTTATTCCGTCTGATTAAGTAACAGGCTATGGCACAAAGATCCTCAATAGTAGTGAGACTGGCGGAGGATGGGTGCCACTTAAGACATTGCAAGGTGTGATGAAGATCATGAATGGCAGTAGCAATGACCTTGCTCCACCACAGAACTGGCCAATGGTGAATGGAGCCTGTCAAGCAGGGATCAGCAATGCTGGCAGCACAGATTATTTTATCCAACAGATCACAGATGACTTCCTGACAAAGAGGGTGTAAGCATGACCTGGAAGGTATATAGAGACCAATCTGCATGGTGGACAGCCCAGCAGGGTACCTTGGTTATCAGGAGGTGGGAAGGAAATAAGAGAATCAATGGGAAGTGGTCACTATCAGAGAGGTCATCGTTTGGCGATCCGGGCAAGAAAGGAAGAAGGGGAGGGCTAGAGAGTGAAAGATCAATGGCAGAGAAAGTGCCATATGCAGCACTAAAATGAGAAGAACCATCATTAAGAAGGCACACGTCATGGTCTGCAACAAATTGGTCAATGAGGAGCCTCCAATTCGATGAAAAGGCACTGCTTCAAAAGGGTGATGGGCATCCCCAAAGAAGAGGAAGGGACGGGGTAGTTGGTGTAGGAGGGCTGTTAGGGCATTAGGTGTAGGTGAACTGTCAAGAGGGAGATAGAGATTGCAAACCACAACTGCAGAGTCCAAGTGGACACAGACAGCAACTACTTTCAACATGGTACGAAGTGAGGTCCATGTAATAATACACTACTGACCATTAAAATTGCTACACCACAAAGATGACGTGCTACAGACGCGAAATTTTAACAGAAAGAAGATGCTGTGATATGCAAATGATTAGCTTTTCAGAGCATTCACACAAGGTTTGCACCGGTGGAGACACCTACAACGTGCTGACGTGAGCAAAGTTTCCAACCGATTTCTCATACACAAACAGCAGTTGACCGCTGCTGCCTGGTGAAATGTTGTGATGTCTCATGTAAAGAGGAGAAATGCGTACCATCACGTTTCCGACTTTGATAAAGGTCGGATTGTAGCCTATCGCGATTGTGGTTTATCGTATCGCGACATTGCTGCTCGCGTTCGTCGAGATCCAATGACTGTTAGCGGAATATGGAATCGGTGGGTTCAGGAGGGTGATACGGAACCCCGTGCTGGATCCCAATGGCCTCGTATCACAAGCAGTCGAGATGATAGGCATCTTTCTGCATGGCTGTAACGGATCGTGCAGCCACGTCTCGATCCCCGAGTCAACAGATGGGGACGTTTGCAAGACAACAACCATCTGCATGAACAGTTCGACGATGTTTGCAGCAGCAGGGACTATCAGTTCGGAGACCTTGGCTGCGGTTACCCTTGATGCTGCATCACAGACAGGAGCACCTGCGATGGTGTACTCAACGACGAACCTGGGTGCATGAATGGCAAAACGTCATTTTTTCAGATGAATCCAGGTTCTGTTTACAGCATCACGACGGTCACATCCGTGTTTGGCGACATTGCATTGGAAGCGTGAATTCGTAATCACCATACTAGCGTATCACCCGGCGTGATGGTATAGGGTGCCATTGGTTACACGTCTCGGTTACCTCTTGTTCGCATTGACGGTACTTTGAGCAGTGGACATTACATTTCAGATGTAATATGACCCGTGGCTCTACCCTTCATTTGATCCCTGTGAAACCCTACATTTCAGCAGGATAATGCACGACCGCATGTTGCAGGTCCTGCACGGGCCTTTCTGGATACAGAAAATGTTCGACTGCTGCTCTGGTAAGCACATTCTCCAGATCTCTCACCAATTGAAAATGTCTGGTTAATGGTGGCCAAGCAACTGGCTCATCACAAGACGCCAGTCACTACTCTTGATGAACTGTGGTATCGTGTTGAAGCTGCATGGGCAGCTGTACCTGTACACACCATCCAAGCTCTGTTTGACTCAATGCCCAGGCGTATCAAGGCCGTTATTATGGCCTGAGGTGGTTGTTCTGGGTACTAATTTCTCAGGATCTACGTGCCCAAATTGCGTGAAAACGTAATCACATGTCAGTTCTAGTATAATATATTTGTCCAATGAATACCCATTTAACATCTCTATTTCTTCTTGGTGTAGCAATTTTAATAGCCAGTAGTGTAATATCCATATGGACCTATGTGGAACCACCACCAGAAGCCCTGAAAGTACTGACCTGGTTCAGACAGAAACCACGAAATCCACGAAGGGTCGGTGAGGTATCATCTGTAAATTAAGATTCCTGGAGAATGATACAAACTAGAGTAATAAGTAATACGGAATTGCAGCTTTAGGAGGTGACAGTAGTAACCATTACAGTTCCATTGAATAAGCATGGAGTGGGTATCCAAATGAGAGGCGAACGGGCTGGAGCCAATCACATCGTCGAGTCACCATCCATCACCAATGAGGACAAGACAACAACCATAAACAAGATGTTGAACCCAGGTTGAAAGGGGGAAGATGGCACTTCCGGGGCACTGGGGAGGGGGGGGGGCTTGTCCTGGGACTTACGTTTCTTCGTTTTCTTTCTCTCCTCCTCCTCCTCCTCCTCTTCCTCAAAATGAGGAGGGCAGGGCATGGAGACAGAGCAGGATTCTGCAAGATCAGGAACCAAAAGGTTGGGCAACCGTGGGCACACTGACAGTTTACAGACAGTGTGTACCACAGCCGAGTTATGGCAGACACCAAAGGGAGTGGTCCAGGGAGGGAGCCCTATCACCAGCAGGCGCTGAAGAAGGAAGGACACTTCTTCGCCCGGGGAGGAGGAGCGGCACCTGGACAAGAGGCCATGGGAACTGCAGGGTAGGGGAGAGGAGAGGGGGACAGGACTGGGGTAAGAAAGAGAGAGGAGGGGGAAAGGACATAACAGAGGCAAAAGGAGAAGTCATCGACACAGGATGAAGTTGGTCATATTTCTGACGAGCCTCAGTGTAAGATAAACGATCAAGGGAGTTACACTCTTGTATCTTCCTTTCTTTCTTATAATCTGGGCAATCTGGTGAGCATGGAGAGTGACAGTCATGACAATTAACACATGGGTAGTGGAACACAGGGGCTCGCCTCATGAAGTGGGTGTCCTCATTCACTATATAGTGGGTATACTGTCCATCGAGATGTGCCCGAAATGCAAGCACTGAAAGCACCTCACGGGTGACAGGACGTACAGCTTCTGTTACAGAAGTGAAGTACTGTAGTGAAGAATATCACGTTCAGTGGCATGCTCAGCAACTGGGAGCTCCAGCTGTCTCTGGCCAGTTTTGCAGTGACATTTCAAGTAGGCAGACAGCTTCTTAGTTGGTACACCCATACAGAATGTAGCATGGTAGTTACAGCTAAGTCTGTAGAACAAATGGCTGCTTTCACAGGTGGTCCTACCATTGATGGGGTAGAAGATGCCTCTTACAGAACTGGAGTAGGTGGCAGTGGGAGAAAGTAAGGTACAGGACTAGCATCTAAGTCTACTGCAGGGATGTGAGTTGTGAGGCGAAGTGTTGGGAGCAGGAGCATGATGGGGGCTAACTAGGATATTACACAGGTTGAGTAAGGGTGGGTGGGAAGGGGGGGAGGAAGAGTGCACATATCACTGTGGAAGGGAAGTAGGAATGAGGGCGGAGAGAATATTTCCCATTCCATGACACAATGAGAAGTAGTTGAAATCCTGGCAGAGACTGTGATCCAGTTGCTCCAGTCCTGGGTGGTTCTGAGCAACAAGAAGAATGCTCCTTTGTGGCTGGACAGTAGTGATGTGGGGAACGATACATAACTGGGGACAGAATGTATGGTTTATACCAACCATTTCCTCCACAGACTTTCCACAGTTTCTGTTCCTTTACCAACCAGCACCCTGCTTGTCACTTCCCTCTACATTAACATCCCAAATGCCCATGGCCTTGCTGCTATTTAACACTACCTTTCCCAATGCTCAAATGACTCCAAACCTACCACCTTCTCCTTGGTCATAATTAGGGCATCGGTTTAAATTATAAGTCACATTTCTTTTTCTTCCCAAGAAGTCCCTTCCATATGGCACAGCCCCCCCCCCCCCTTATGGTTGCTCCACATGTAGTGACAAGCATTCCCCCTCCAAATATGCCAAGGGTCTTGCTGAAGCCTTCACAGACCAAAATTACCCTCCCAACTTGGTTCAGAAATACATCATCTGTGCCTTATCTCGTAAGTCACCTACCATCCTCCACATACCCACTGGCCATAAAGAAACACTCCTCTTTTAACTCAATAGAACCCACAATTGGAGCAACTGAATCACATTCTCCAGCAGGTTTTGACTACCTCTCATCATGCCCTGAATGAGAAATACCCTCTCCAATATCCTCCCCACCCCCTTCTCCTCTGCTATCCATGCAACCTATGCATTCCCAAACCCTTTCCTGATGGTTCATATGCCTGCAATAGACCTAGATGCAAGACATATCCCATACACCCTCCCACTACCACAGACTCCAGTCCTGTAACAGGCATCTCCTACCCCATCAAAGGCAGCACCACCTGATAAAGCAGCCACATCATCAACCAACTTAGCTGCAAGCACCGTGCTGCATCCCAAATGGGCATGACAAATAACAAGCTGTCTGCCCACAAGAATGGCTACTGCCAAACTGAGGCCACAAGACAGCTGGACCTTCCAGTTACTGAACAATGCCCCCAACATAATATGCTTCACTTTTACAACTGCTTCTTAGACTCCGATATCTGAGTTCTTCACACCAGTATCAGATTTTCTGAGTAGAGTAGGTGGGAACTCTCTTTTCAACCCCCTGGTCTCAATATTTGCTAGCCCCTATCCTCCTCCTACCTATCATCTTCCTTGGTCCACTTCCAATACTATACAAAACTTCTATCCCACAAATGCACCTACGAAGTCATTTACCCTTATCTATTCTTCCCCTCACCAACATAGTTTCCCACTGCTGCACCCAGCAACAGTATCCTGTCTCCATATGTCTCTACATGCTCCCACACGAAGATTTTCCCCCAACCCTACCCTGCTATTCCTCCCTCTCCACATCACACACCTCACCCGTACTTCCAGCTACATTGCTGCTCACTTCAGACACAGTTGGGCTTTAGTGCCTGAAGATGATAGTGGACACGTGTGTGTGTGTGCGCGCGTGCGCTCGCAAGTTGTACTAGTGTGAATGTGTGTGAGAGTTTCATACTTCTGATGAAAGACTTTATCCAAAAGCTGTATATTTCTAGAATTCTTTTGGTAGTGCCTGCATGTGTCTCAATGCCTCCTTTATGTGGTGAGTAGAAATCTATCCTTTCCTTGTCCATATTTGTATGTAATTGTGATACTCTTAGTGTTACATCTTCATCCAATGATATGAATCTTAAAACAGAAATTAAATTATATATTTTGGCTTCATTTGTCATTATGTTCATTAGATTTCAGACAGTTCTCACAGTAAAGCTTACCTTCACAGCATATTCAGTACCCGTTGCCCTATGAATACATAATTTGCAAACAGAATAGCTGCCAGTTCCAATGGTCTCTTTAAGTTCATACTCATCTGTTATGGAATTTGGCTTGACATGTGACTGCTGCAGAAAAAATTAAAGAAACTTTTTAGTACTTTTTGTAATCTAACAACAACAACCACCAATTACTTGTGAAAAAATTAACTTCTGCAACTATACTAACAACAATTACTATTTAGCCTGTTTTGTAATACCTTGAGAACTGATCCCTCAGAAAATTTTTCATTTGTAGAGTTATTGGTCTGTTCTTCAAGAAGACCTGGAGCAATAAAGCTGAAGCCACGAAAGAGTTCATGAGCATTGGCACTAGGTGGAACTCCAGGAGAATCTGCAAACAAGGAAAGAATTTCTTCCCCAATCATTTTTTCTTTCTCCTTTGAATACTATACATCTCTCTTCTTATGTTATTACTTTAAAAAACAAGAACAAGCATGTAAATTATGAATCCTTCCTTACCTTTAGGTGTTTTTGATGTAAATTCTTTATCGAAGTAAAATGCATCATCTGCTCGACTCACTGCTGGTTTGAAGGGAGGCTGTATTTCTTTCTTTAGAAGTTTTTCCCAGTTTATCGTTGCAAAGAATGAATGGGCTTTGATTTCTTCTACTCCATCAGGACCTTAAATGAAACAAAAAATTAAATGGTCTTTGAACTTTATTTCACTATTTTGGAGTTTTCATGCAGCTGTTACCTACCAGCACCCAATCTGTTAACAGGATTCCTCTTGAACAGCGCCCTCAGCAATGATTGTGCTTCTGGTGAAAGAAACTGAGGCATTCCAAGCTTGGCTTTCAAAATTTGTGTCATTGTATCCTTCCTGTTAGGTCCTTGGAATGGTAGTGTTCCTGTTAGCATCTCAAACTATGGGGGAAAAAATTATTTAAATAGTATGTGTAGAGAACTGAAGTCACAAAAATATGATCTGTATATACACCTTTTACGTATTACATACTTCATTAAAATGTGTGCATGTGCGTGTGCAAGAGAGAAAGAGAGAGAGAGAGAGAGAGAGCGGTAGGACAGTGGTAGTTCAGCAGCTTCAGCATAGTAACTCTCTACTGGGCGGGTGTACAAGGCACCTGTGGCCAAACAGATGCCACAATGATGGCTAGTGTTGAGATGGCGTAAAAGGGATGGGCGTGCAGATGCATAAATAAAGCACCCATAGTCGAGTTTTGAACGGACAAGGGACCCGTACAAACGGAGGAGGGTGGTTCGATCAGTACCCCAAGAAGTACCATTGAGGACATGTAGGACACTGAGGGACTGTGTACAGTGGGCTACAAGGTAAGAGACATGGGAGGACCAAGAGAGTTTCCTATCGAGTGTGAGACCCAGGAATTTCGTAGTGTTAACAAAAACGGAAGGGCAACAGGCCCAAGATGTAGAGATGGTGGGACAAACCATTTGTGCAGCCAGAAGTTCATACAGACGGTTTTGTCACTGGAAAAGCGAAAGGCATTGGCTATGTTCCAGGAGTGAAGACCATCAAAACAGTGCTGAACATGCAGCTCAGTGAGACAGGTCCGTGAAGAACTGCAACAGATGGCAAAATCATCGACAAAAAGGGAGTTGGAGACACCCGGCACGAGACAGGCCATGATAGGGTTAATGGCGATAGCAAAGAGGATGACGCTCAGGACGGAGCCTTGAGGCACACCATTTTCCTGAATAGGAGTGTCCGACAAAGCAGAAACCACACGCACCTCGAAAAATCGGTCTTGTAAAAATGCCCGAAGAAAACAGGGCAGGCGCCCACAGAAGCCCCACGTGTAGAGAGTACGAAGGATACCAGTTCTCCAGCAGGTGTCTTAGGCCTTCTCCAAATCGAAGAACACGGCCACAGTCTGGGATTTCCACGGAAAACCATTCATGACATGCGTGGGCAAAGTCAAGAGACTGTCAACTAAAGAATGTTCAAAATGGCTCTGAGCACTATGCGACTTAACTTCTGAGGTTATCAGTCGCCTAGAACTTAGAACTAATTAAACCTAACTAACCGAAGGACATCACACACATCCGTGCCCGAGGCAGGATTCGAACCTGCGACCGTAGCGGTCACTCGGCTCCAGACTGTAGTGCCTAGAACCGCACGGCCACTCCGGCCGGCACTGCAGAATATTTCACCCGAAATCCACACTATGCATTCGTGAGTAAATGGCGAGATTCGAGCCACCACACCAGCCAAGCATGAATCATACGTTCCATCAGATTGCAAACGCAGCTGCTAAGAGAGATGGGGCGGTAGCTAGAAGGAAGGTTTCTGTCCTTACCGGGCTTATTTATGGGTATGACTGTGGCTTCACGCCAGCGTCCAGGAACTGTGCCCTCAGCCCAGATGCGGTTGTATGTGTTAAGCAGAAAAAGCTTGCCCGCAAGAGAGAGGTGCTGCAACATTTGAATGCGGATAGCGTCTGGCCCTGGGGCAGAGGCCCGGGATGAACTGAGAGCATGATCTAGCTCCCTCATAGTGAAGGCGGCATTGTAGCACTCACGATTCGGAGAAAAGCAGGGTATCGCCTGAGCCGCCTCCACTCGTTTCCTAAGGATAACGACAGGGTGATAGTAGATAAAGCTCGAAACTTCCGCAAAAATGGCGGCCCAAGATGTTGGAGATAGCAACAGGATACACGATGACATCGGCACCTACTGTCAGGCAGGAAATGGGGGAATGGATCCTGGTTCCAGAGAGCCATCGGAGGTTGACCCACACAACAGAGGAAGGGTCAAAGGTTCAAAATGGCTCTGAGCACTATGGGACTTCACATCTGAGGTCATCAGTCCCCTCGAACTTAGAACTACTTAAACCTAACTAACCTAAGGACATCACGCACATCCATGCCCGAGGCAGGATTCGAACCTGCGACCGTAGCAGCCGCGCGGTTCCGGACTGAAGCGCCGAGAGCCGCTCGGCCACCGTGGCCGGCCAGAGGAAGGTGTGGAACTGTTAAAAGAACTAGTGAACGAAATCCAACTAGCTTTTTTGCCATCCCGAAGAACTCAACGACACTTTGCACACATCTGTTTATAATGAAAGCAGTTTTCCAGCGTAGGTTGGAGGTTAAACACACGGAGAGCACGTCTCCGTGCGCGAATTGCGTCGCGGCACGCCTCAGTCCACCAAGGGACTGGGACACGACGTGGTAAAGAGGAAGTGCGAGGAATGGAACGTTCTGCAGCAGTAAGGATAACGTTTGTGTAATAGTCCACCTGGTCATCACAACTGAGGAAATCTTGTTACATGGAAGTTGCCAGGGAGGAGTACAGCTGCCAGTCAAACTTAGTAAGCCACCATTTGGGCATGCATGGGGATGGGGTAGGAGTCAGCAGACGGAGAGCACATGGGAAATGGTCGCTCAAGTTGGCGTCAGAAAGAACGGACCACTCACGACAATGGGCAAGCTGGGCAGTGCAAAAGGATAGGTCCAAATGGGAATAGGTGTGCAAGGAGTTGGAAAGTTTGGAAAGTGGGTGCTCCAGTGTTAAGGCAGAAGAGGTTGAGTTGGTTAAGAATGTTGGCCAAGAGGGCACCTCTCTGGTAGGTCCTGGGTGAACCCCAAAGGGGATGATGCACACTAAAGTCACCGAGTAGCAAAAACGGTAGAGTTAGCTGCCCAATAAGCTGAAGGAAGTCTGCCCTCGTGACATCGAAGGACGGAGATACATAAATGGCACAGAGGGAGAAAGTCAGGTGGGGACGGCGCAGGCGAACGGCAACAGCTTGAGGACGGGTAGTCAGGGAGTTGGGTTGGCTATGAAGGTCATCCCGTATGAGCAGCGTGACGCCCCCATGAGATGGGCTGCCAACACCAGGGGGAAGGTCAAAACGAATCGGTATGTAATGTGGAAGCTCAAAGCGGTCTTGAGGGCGCAATTTTGTTTCCTGAAGGCAAAGTACGAGGGGATGCTGCGATGCTAGAAGCAGCCATAAATCCTCTTTGTGGGACCGAAGTCCGCAACGTTCCATTGGAGGACAGTCATGCGGAGGAAGAGATGTATGGGGTGTCAACTCAAGTGTCCGCCGAGGGCAGCCGGTGGAAAGTCGCTACTATAGGGCACATAATCAGGAGGATCCTGCTCCATGGGGTCCATACAAGCATCGGCGTGCTCGTGCGGTTGGTCGGTGGAGTCCGACGCCGAGAAACGGTTGGTGGTGCGCACCAGCGAGACAGAGGCCGGCCGAACTATGCGACCACGTGGCGACACCGTCAAGCAGGATCTTCGAGTTGGTGAAGGGGAAGACCGTTTGTCTTTAGCGGACTTCCTCGAGCCCTTCTGCTTAGAGGGAGACTTGGGTGTTGTTTGGCTGGAGGGACAGAGGAAGTCTTCTCGAGAGTACTCCTTCTGGCCTTTCCTGCCTGCCGGTTGCGTAGTGGGTAGCTTCGCCCCTTGAGGTGAGAGTGTGACAGTTTGTTGCACAGTGGGACGGGGGGACGGTGATGCTACCTTGACACTGGGCGACTTCACAACCTCAGAGCCAAATTTGAGGTCGAATGTATGTGTAGCCATGTCCTTCATGGAGCGAGGGTAACAAGAACTAAACTGTAAGTGCCAGACGGAAGAACACAGGCTTTGCGACTAGCCAGTAACTTGCGAGCTACTGGGTAAGGCACTTTTTCCTTTACCCAAATCTCTAGAACAGCCTGCTCATAGAGATACACGGGACAATCCCGGGAGGAGGCGGCGTCGCCGCCACTGCAGTTGATACAGCGGGGAGGAGGAGGCAGACATTCGCCCTCGTGTGCATCCCTGCCACAGGTTACGCATTTAGCCAGGTGTCGACAAGACGTTCTAATGTGATTGAACCGATGACACTGCTTTAATCTTGGACGGCAGCACCACTCTATGAAAGGTGAGGAAAATAGTGGCACCAAGGAGGAATCGACCTTTGTCATGACACGATGAACGGCAATGACACCCTGATCAGATAGGTAAGATAGTATTTCAGCCTCGGTTAGACCGTCATGCAGCCTGGTGTAAATTACACCACGGGAATAATTCAAAGTTCTACGTGCCTCGACTGTAGCGCCTAGAACCGCTCGACCACACCGGCCGGCTTTTGCTATGTATTATCCATCATGTACATGCCTACATTCAAACTCCGTAACTCGCCGTATGGAGCACAAAGGGGTACTTTTTACGGAAAACTTATTAAAGTTCCCCCTAATTCAGCTCTAAGGTTGGGCATGGAAAGATTAACTGCTGATATGCGTCCGTAAAAGCTATCAAGATTAAGATTTTAGCTTCACAAATCTTACAATAGTGGTACGTACTGGTCTAAAGAATATTTGTACATTCTCCTCATAAAATGAGTTATGCAATTTTTTTCAGTAAACCGACTGCTGTTACCTAGTGTCAATGAAATCCACGCAACTGTTTTACTTACAGCTGAGTCTATGTGAACATTTCATGAATAATGCACAAGCCAATAATAATTGGTCATTTTCAAAATATTTATTAACAATAGGTATTGGACATGGAGAAATGTTCAATACGAGTTGTTGGCTTTGACCAGTGACAAAGAGGACATGTAACAAATACCATAAGCAATATGGTGACTGTAATGTGAAGTTATTGGCAATTTTTTCAACTGGGCTAAGCTACAGATTAGTCTGGCACTACAACCAAGTTTCTTTTTAGTTCAACATTCGTTGGCTTAACCAACTCACAACCATACTGCCACCTTCCAAACCAATCTAGACACCAGGCAAAGTTACAGATCTGTCACCACAACCAGTTTTTTTTTTCATACTTGTTGAATTCGATAACAAACTACAAAACTGTGAATACATACATTAAAAGCTGGCGACTCATCTAAAACCTTCCTGTTGACCCATGATTATCTATGTTTCAACAAGTAAGTTCCTGCAGCTGTAGTAAATTATTTACAATAACTAAAATAAAAATTTATACAATACCATAAGGACTCCGAGTGACCACCAGTCAGCTGCAAACGAATGCCCCTTTCGATTGACAACTTCTGGAGCCATATACTCCACTGTTCCACAGAAAGAGTATGCTTTTTGGTCATCAAGAGGAAGTTTACTCAGCCCAAAGTCGGTCAGTGATATGTGTCCATCTGCATCCAACAATATGCTGAAAAATATTCACTATTAATTATGACAGGATATGCACACTTTTATTTGAAGCTTTAAGCACTGGCTGCTAGCACTTACTTCTCTGGTTTTAGATCCCGATAAATTATCCCTAAGCTATGGATGTGGTCCAGTGCAAGAGCTAATTCTGCTAAATAAAATTTGACATCTTCTTCTGTGAACATCACCTACAAAGAGAGACATATAATATTATTGCTTCTAAAATGTACATTTTAATTTGTATAAGAAAATACTACGTTTTATGAGGCAGGAGAAGAGACAAAAAGCAGACCTCTTTAGACAGTCTAGTGAAAAGATCTCCCCCTCTCAGGAAGTCCAAAATCAGGTACAGTTTTCCTTCGGTCTGAAATGCATAATGCAGTCTAACAATAAAAGGATGACGTACATCCACAAGTATGTTCCTTTCAGTTTTTGTGCGCATGCGGTCCCTCACTAGAAACAAAGAAAGATAGAAAGAAAGAAAAAAAATTTAATAGAAACTTTTTGTTTTGCTGTTCTGCCATTTTTTTCTGAAACTGGACTGATTAAACCAGGTTACCTTTCAATGTTGCTTTCTTTAGTACTTTCATTGCATAAAGAGTTCCAGTGTCTTTTCCAACAACTTTCCTGACAAGGAACACCTGCAAAAAATCACCCATAGTAGTTTTATAGCATAACCATGTAGGACACTTTGGGGTGAATGATTAGCTGAGATATAAATGTATCTAATATCTTAGTTGTTAAATTGTGACAGTAAGAGTGATAATATTTCAGACAACGTTCAAAGAGAAGTTATTATATTTCTAAATATAAAAACTACTGAATTCACTATATTCTTTGTGGATAGTAAACTGCAACTGTGATTTCTATTGGCACAGTACACAACCTTTCACAGTTTCTTAATTTATAATGTAATTTATTTTCTGTACCATTGGCAAGTTTTCAAGCTACAAATGTCCCTGTAACAATTCTACCTAACAATGAACCTGCAATGGTTTGAAATCTAGTTATTAATACAAAAAATAAATTACATCGCAGCTAAATATGTAATAAAATAAATAAATAAAACGGCGGCTGACTGTGTATTTACCCAAATATATTACCAAAGAAGGCTACTAACTCAAAAATAGACTTTAATACAAACACACATCATCACTCTGAACCAAAAGAAAGTTTAAACATAAGAGGCATTTGGTTCACCACAGGAAGTACCTTTCCAAACGATCCTTGTCCAAGGACTTTCAGGAGCTCGAACTGACTGGGGTCGGCTTTCTCATGGCCTTCTTTTACTACTTCCTTCAACTCAAACTCGTGAGTTTCTCCATTATCATTTTCTCTGCTATTGTGCTGGTTTTGATTTTCTTGTGTATTATGGTTCTGGAATAGAACACACCGTCAATGAAAGCAGTGTTTTGCTGGGGTTACGCAGTATTGGTAAATTTACGATAGCAAAGACATACACATCAGAACTGCCAGTATAAAAAACTCGGGAACACTCTTAATCTATTGGACGATTTATCAACATGTCTTTGTACAGAAAAACATTCTCACAAGTGATTGCCACAATTAGCACAGCTGTCTATTAAGAAGGTGTAAACAGTTGTAAGCACGGTATGTTGTGGTACCTTAAAGTTAAGTAGTAGGGTGCACAACATACATCTAGATAATCAGTCATTAGTTGCTGCTAATGTTTATTCTATTTGTTATATGACGCAATATTAGACTAACATTCATGTAATCTTAATACTACTAATACAATTACAGTACATTTGACTTATTAGTACTACAGGAGTAAGATTTGTAATGATTAATTTGCAAAACTAATTACGTCGGTAAACAATGATTAGAACGCAGTTCGATGTTTCCAACATTTTGTACAGAACGCAGATGCAGTAATCATCCAGTCACTTCATATAATTACGGAAAATATGAAATGGTGGAGAGATTTCGAAAATAAATATCGAAAATATTACATCTAACACAGAACTGTCTCCAATAGGTGTGTTCACACGTGCCTAAATAAAGAGACATCTGAGTAATGTTAGTGATTACTAAATACTTGATGAAACATCATGCGGCTATTGTCTTCAAGCGATTGTAGTACTGAAGCGTTGCACAAAGGTGTGGCCGTTACAAAAAGTTCGTTCCGTCTTGTGCAACAGTGCGGAAGGAAACCGAACAACGCATCAACGGCCCTGTTACAGTTGTTTTCTCGGAATACGTGTCACAACAGTGAGAGATGCTAGCGGAGATAGGCTACGAAACTTGCGTTGCAGCCTGGATTATAAAAGCAACATTAGTGTTTTATGTTATGTTTAAGTTTTCATTCGATTCCACCAGATTACTTTGCATCAAACTGTATTCTAGATTTCTCCTTTCGCGGAAGCGTTTAGAGACCCACGCACGACTATTTTGATTATCCCCAACGAGTGCGGTAAGGTTTCACGGCAGTATCAGATAATAAATTAAATGCTTTATTTATCACATATATTAAGGGCACGATGATGGGTTTTTTATTTTATTGTTTTTTCGCGCGTTATTTTTCTGTTAAACAAAAGGAAAACGATTTACCATTGTGAGAAGACAAATTTTAGCCGTTTTGCAGATGACACAAGCGTAGGAATGAGAGCAGTATTATTCGCAGTCCCCTTTACTGGAAAGGCAGATCATGAAGTACTTCACAGTAAAATACAAGGTTGTAACATCCCCTTTTATTTCGTCAATGGTTCACGACATCGAAACGAGGTTTCCGACAAATGGAAAGGTAGAAAATTTCAATGACTTACGAGAAACCACAAAGGCAGTCACACATTTTTTCCTTTAGGAATGGTCAGTTTCCTGAACGATTAAAGTACTCACAAGGGAACCTCCCCATCGCACCCCCCTCAGATTTAGTTATAAGTTGCCACAGTGGATAGGCCTTGAAAACTGAACACAGATCAATCGAAAAAACAGGAAGAAGTTGTGTGGAACTATGAAAAAAGTAAGCAAAATTAACAAACTGAGTAGCCCATACGCAAGATAGGCAACATGAAGGACAGTGTGAGCCCAGGAGCGCCGTGGTCCCGTGGTTAGCGTGAGCAGCTGCGGAACGAGAGGTCCTTGGTTCAAGTGTTCCCTCGAGTGAAAAATTTACCTTCTTTATTTTCGCAAAGTTATGATCTATCCGTTCGTTCATTGACGTCTGTGTTCACTGTAATCAGTTTAGTGTCTGTGTTTTGCGACCGCACCGCAAAATAGTGCGATTAGTAGACGAAAGGACGTGCCTCTCCAATGGGAACCGAAAACATTTGATCGCAAGGTCATAGGTCAACCGATTCCTCCACAGGAAAACACGTCTGATATATTATATACAACACTAGTGACGGCATATGCGTCACATGACAGGAATATATTGTCGACCCACCTAATTTGTACACTTGGCGAATGGGTAAAAAGATTCTTCTACCTTGGCCGATTTAGGTTTTCTTATGGTTGTGATAATCACTCCCAAAAAAAGTGATGAAAACATAAGAGTGTCACATAAACTGCAACAAATGAATGCAACAGTTTCACAGTCGCACAGTTTTCCCTGTGCTCTGTCAAAACATATGTTTTTAACGTTTTCAAATTTTTCCGTGTGTAGACCGTCAAATCCTGCATATCTCCAAGCAAATCTGAACATGTCATGGAATTTTGGAGAGCGAAGTTGATTATGTGTGAGTGCCTTAACTTTGATAATTGTCTGAAAATAAAAAATTAAACTTTTTACTCGAGGGAAGACTTGAACCAACGACCTCTCATTACGCAGCAGCTCACGTTAACCACGGGACCACGGCGCTCCTGAGCTCACATTCTTCTTGATGTTGCATATCTTGCGTATGGACTACTCAGTTTGTATATTTTGCTTATTCTTTTCATAGTTCCAAACAACTTCTTCCTGTTTTCTCGATTGATCTGTGTTCAGTTTTTCAAGGCCTATCCTCTGTGTCAACTTATAACTAAATCTGAGGGGGGTGCGATGGGGAGGTTCCCTTGTCAATAGTAAAGTCGATTTATAAAAAGGGAGAAAGAGATAATGCACACAGTTTTAGAGATATCACTATGTCACCAGTGTTCAAATGGCTCTTAGAACTATGAGACTTAACATATGAAGTCATCAGTCCCCTAGAACTTAGAACTACTTAATCCTAACTAACCTAAGGACATCACACATATCCATGCCCGAGGCAGGATTCGAACCTGCGACCGTAGCGGTTGCGCGGTTCCAGACCGAAGCGCCTAGAACCGCTCTGCCACAACGGCCGGGGCCATCAGTGTATGCTAAAGTTATTGAAAAGGCTGTATATGTAATGATCATTGATTATTTTGTATCACACAATTTGCTATCAAATGTACAGTTCTGTTTTAGAAGTTTGGGCAATAAGTGGTGTAAGTTCACGAACCTCTTGTCGACCCCCTGTTCATTAGTCTGGGTATTCTGACATTAGCTTCTCAATATACATATTCCTTACTGTCATTTCTTGTTAACAATATTAGCTTATTCCCAAGAATAAGCAGCTTTCACTTTCACTCTGCAGAAATCAAACCTGCATTTCGATCAGACTTCTTTAACTCTTGTGCAGAAAGGTGTACAGTATCCAGCTGCATCCATTTTCAATAAGCTACCACTAGAATTCAAAAATCTTAGCAGTAATCCACGCGCTTTCAAATCGAAACTGAAGAGTTTCCTCATGTGTCACTCCTATTCTGTCGAGGAGTTCCTTGAAAAATTAAGCCGATTCTTGTTGTATTGTTGATTACGTTTACTTAAACTTATGGTTTGACTTTTTTGCGTTCATAAGAATTTTATTTGTATCTGTTATTGCTTTTATGTTGTAATTTCATGTACTGACACGTTCCATGACCTTGGAGATTTGTTCCTCAATTTGGTCCAACGGAACTTGACGTGTAAATAAAAATAAAATAACAGGGTTCAATTTCGGGCCCATTCCTATTACTTATGTTGGTGAATGACCTCCCACTCATCATTCAGCACACAGAATTGGTACTTTTTGTAAACAATACTACTGTTATAGTAAGTCCCACTGGAGAGAAAGAAACCGAAGAATTTGTTAATGACTTTTTATAAAGAATTATTCAGTGGTTCTCTGAAATCGGATGCGCTCCCAATTTTGAAAAAAAAATTTATTCAATTCTGTACAAGAAAGGGTCATACGAACAATTTATGTAGCACTAGAACAGAGGTCAGCAAATACGGTGGGCTGCTCCAAAGTGCTGGATGCACATGGTGATGAGAACTTGAACTGGTTCAAATGGCTCTGAGCACTATGGGACTTAACATCTATGGTCATCAGTCCCCTAGAACTTAGAACTACTTAAACCTAACTAACCTAAGGACATCACACATATCCATGCCCGAGGCAGGATTCGAACCTGCGACCGTAGCAGTCGCGCGTCTCCGGACTGAGCTAGAACCGCTAGACCACCGCGGCCGACACTTGAACTGGAAGAATCATATTGTTGAGCTTCTCGAACAATGAAGCTCAGCTACTTTTGCTCTTCGTGTAATTACTAGTCTTGGAAACAAAATTAACCAACGGCCTGACATATTTTGTTGAACTCAATGATGTCTTACAGAATAATTATATGGGGTAACTCACCAGTCAGAAAGATAGTATTGACTGTACAAAAGCGAGCAGTAAGAATACTATAGAATATGCCTCTGGAAGGTGAGATATCTAGTAGTACTGGGTTGTAAAAGTAGCATTTAAGACTGATACAGCCCCTGTATCTTCATTATTTCTGTTATGAATAACCTGAACGACGAGAAACACAAACTACTGTTTTTTTCCTTCAGATACTAATAGTCGTTAGGCCGTTCGTTTGATGATTACGTCAGCAAGCTGCTGACAGAGCCGTATCTAGAAATCGTGGTGCTCTGAGTCTTCCTTCAATCTACTAACAAAAGGACCATACGTAATTCCCCTCTTCGATCGGAATCATACGGACAGGTACAACTAGGACTTCAACATAAGTGAACAGGGAGAGACTACTCTCAACCGTTTTTCGAGAAAACTGAGTTTAAAAATTTTAGGGGTGCTTACATACTTTATATGGTCGCTAGCATGGAAGGAGCCCGCAGCTGAGCGAGTAAGCGGTTAGTTACGCAACCGTGAGGTACCCGGATCGAATGTGACTTCTGGTATTTTGCTTTTCCCTTTCCCACATCATTCTGGCAACGAGCAGTATTAAAGGAACCCGTCCCAAATGTGCTCCGCTGGTGCAGCCTTGCAACGTTTATTTTTACAGGCAGGCGACGAACCTCATAAAATTACTGCAAAATTGCGCGTACATCATCGGACAGAATGGAGATAGCTTCTAGAGAAGACAGCATAGATATTCTGTCAATATTATATCGTCAGTCGTCTATATCAATATTCCGTGCGTGGTACGCCCTTATGTCGTGTAATGACCCAGAACCGTTTATAAAAGTAAATCACTTTTTTTTTGCAATAAGCACATCGAAAAATTATGCTCACGCAAAAACTCTGGGTCCATCACGCGTGGTGTATGTCGCAACAGCTATTGCTGTCGGTGTTTGTTTCTACGATCAGTATTACCCTAATTCGTGCAGTCCTCCATAGGTTACATATTACATTTGTCACAAATGTACATGCAATAATACAAATGAATTGCCTATACTTATTTGATTGAAAGTTCTCATATATTCCTTTTTTATTTTCAAATAACTTAGTAAGAAATTTTCTTCTTCTTTTCTGAGGATGACTTTACGTAAATAATAAATGAATCATTTAATACTGATAATCTGCACAGTCATAATAAATATGTTAGAATCACGTGGGAATGAAAAAAAGTACCAACAACGAGATTCGATCCCGAGACCTCGCGCTTATGAAACTATGCGCTTACACGTTCCAGCTGCGGGCTGCTTAAATATTTACGCTCATTGAAAATGTGTAGGCATGCCTAAAATTTTCACACTATTTTCTCGAGAACGGTTGACATGTTCCTATTTACACATGGTGAAGTGCTACACACCCCGTCAATATGGATCATATCGGTGACGAGAAGTTCGTGCGGTCCCCTTGTAAGACTGAAGCACATGTGAACTGGCATTCAATACCGCATGTTGACGGCGGTCCCAGGTACACACTGAAGCGTGCTCAAAAGCTAGTAATTCTAGTGATGCTTGTCATCGTATACACGTTCGTCGCTTCAGAGTTCAAACAAAGGCTTATAAAGCGACAGTACAGCCGGTATCGCATGAGAAGAACTAAAGACAAGTTTGGAAACACCAGATGTTGCAATCTCACAACCCCGCCTCTAGGGCCAATAAGGCCGCAGGAACAGTCTGGCGGCAAAGAAGTTTCAAGAGCGTCATTCCAACTCGCCCGGAGGACACCGACTGGTGTTGCCAGTTTTGTAGTAGGAATAGAATACTAAGTTTACGATTATTATGTCGTGCACGGAGTATGCAGCGTATTTTTTCCTCTTTTTAGTGGTTACGTAAGGCCCGTGCGATTAGTATTGAAACTTATCAACGCCATCCACGTGTAGGGTACTAGATATCTGTTTTGATTGTTTCATGATCTTCGGATACCAGCGAACCTTCATCTTAGTGAGCCTGGTGAAGGAAGGAACATCATGCTTTGAGTGCGATCGTAAATGTATATAGATGTATTTTTTCTGGTTTTACAGAAGATATTTTCAAATTTGGGTTTATTACGGGTAGGTGAAGCAACGCTGAACAAAATCTTTCCATGGTGTGTTTCATACGATTCCTTGTGTCCATAGAACAAATATAGTTTTGGCTCTCGTTACAAAAACGTGTTGCCTGAAATGTAATTTTATGTGCCTAATACAAACAAAATTAGTAGTTTTGAGAAATTTTCTGTTTCAGGAATCTTCTGGTCAGTGGAGGAGCTGTTTAACTCGCCGATTACTCTCCACATTTTGCTAACACTGTCAACAAATATTTATTTTTCTTGCTCCTTTGTTCGTCAACGGCGCAGGGTCGGCATTGTTAGAAGGATTTTACGGGGTGGCCAGATGCCCTTCCTGTCGCTACCCCGTTACCCCCGGGACGGAATGTGTGTTCCCCGACAGTTTGCGTGTAGTGTTATTGCCCCTGTAGTTAGAAGCATTTCAAAACAACAATACGTTTGCTTGTCGTCAGCAAGCGTCAGTACGTGTACGAAAAAGAAAATTATTCTGCTTCGAATCTTGATTACTGAGTGCACTACTGAGTTTTGATAGTTTGTGTGTGATCTTATAGCATACAGTTTTGTTTTTCATGTAAGAATAACTGGTAAGAAAGTGTATTCGGGCGGAAACCGTATTAAAACATCGTATCCAACACGGCGTCGAATCAATATGTTATCAAAGCGTCCAAAGAACACACATGAGGCGGAGAGCAGTTCGAAAGGAGTCAGTGACTGCTACGAAATTGAAAGGTAGTGACCAGAATTTTGATGTGAATTACGGATTCAGCTATAGGATTACGAATTAGCTTGCCGTTTTCTCTAATAGTTCTTAACACGTAAAATGTAAAACGTGCATTGAGCCCGTCTCACACGGAGCAAGGTTCGCCGGAAGTTTGCGAGATGGCGTGCATGCCTGCCGGCTTGCAGGGAAAGGAGCCAGCTATCTTCCATGCCGAAGCTCTCCCACGGTACAAGATCGGCAGCTAGTTGTGTTGTGATCGGCTGCATGTTGTATCGAACGGAGATGGCTGCTTCAGGTACAGATGTTCAGAGCAAACTGGCGTTATTAGCTGTTTTGGTGCTACACGATGCAGAAATCATGCTAATGAGAAAAGAAGAAAGAAAGGATGGAGGGAAAACTGTATTAAGAGGAGAAACGCTGAAAAAGGTGTGCTCTCCATGCTTCATAAAGAGTTGAGGTTAGTTCGCATAACACCTACTTTTGTTTGAAAAGTATCACCATTTCATTACTGTTTGACTTTATAAATATACCAATAATGACTGTTATATACGACTATTTTATAGGATAGAAGATCGTACACCCTTTGCAAATTTTATACGAATGGATGTATTGGTATTTGAAGAACTGCTTCGTATGATTGCGCCTCTGATTCAGAAGAAAGACAGGGTGATGCGTCAGGCAATTACGGCGTACTCCACTTTAAATTGAGTACGTAAATTGTGCATTTTGCTATAGCACTTCTTGCTCGTCGTATATGGTCGAACAAGACACACGGCACTTGCAACTCTTTCGAGTGCTTCTGCACGCAAGTGTTTATTATAATAGTTTGCGCTTTTCACGACGTACAGACACTGCTCTTCCCTATAAGTACATATCAATGCTTCAATCGCTTCCTTGGACCACTGCGGTGCCATTATTTAATAATTAAAAGAACTTCCTACCGCACCTCACAACAGCAGAAAAGCGACTATCAACAAAGGCTTCCCGCCCAAGCTTTCCGCGTCTGACGTCAGAAACGAAACGTCTCATGATTGGCCAACGCAGGTAGCACGCAGGGAACCTTACAAGAAAAATAGCACCGGACCTACCCTGGAAATCTTACAAGATTCCCAGAAAAGTAGCCCGCTAGCAGACGACGGAGCCCGCAAGGTAACCGTCGCGCGAGCCAGCAAGGAAACTTACAGCGAATCTTGCTCCGTGTGAGACGGGCTTTACAGACATCACGTTGCAAGAACGAAGTCCTCTAGGCTTAGCCTTCACAACAATTATTGCTTGTCCAAACCGCCAAGATGCAGCTATACTAAGTTTGTACGGAACGCATATGAAATCAACCGTCGGGAGAGCTAAACGGAATTTTACGTTTTGTACGTTCATGGAATTGCCACGACCGATATTTCACTCGTTCTGTGATAAACTAGTGGATATGATTTCCGTCGCAACGGCAACAGTACGACAGGCTAGTCCTAGAACATCAGATTAATGGGAAGAGATTTCTAAAAGCAAAATGTTTTCATTTGTTCATGACTAATGCATTTCTAAACTTCATACGCGTTTTCTCTCGAAATCTGATTTTGCAAAACGGCACACAGCCTAACCAACAATTTTCAGCCTTTTTATTTGATAATTTGACCACAACTTTGAAATAACATTCGAAAGTAAACTTCGTAGGGGATTTTCAATTGGTTAATTTAAACAACATTTATTAATAAATGACCGTCGTTTTTTGTGAAAACTGATCAACTTCATTTAAACACTTGGCAATTACACAAAGATCAGTATTTCTAAGATCGATTACGTGGTTCACTTCCTACGCTCTTGTAGATTACATAGATTTGTTTTCAGGTTCAAACTGGCATCAGTCCTAGTGCGTGCAGCAGATAGCCTCAAATTCAAACATGCCTCTGGAGAATTGTTGCAGTGTCGCCATTTTGTAATATTTTGTGACAGAAATTGTTTGTAATATTCTGAAATATATGCTGAATACATACCCGAAGTATTATTTCTCTATCACCTTTCGTTCTGTC
The DNA here is from genome assembly GCF_023864345.2 of Schistocerca serialis cubense. Classification (NCBI taxonomy): domain Eukaryota; kingdom Metazoa; phylum Arthropoda; class Insecta; order Orthoptera; family Acrididae; genus Schistocerca; species Schistocerca serialis. The sequence goes on from NC_064640.1 coordinate 780,792,948, forward strand.
AAAACAAAATAAAACAAAATTAAATAAATAGAAATAAATAATATAAAAATAAATTCAAGGAAACGCTTCTCTTAAGCCGTTGCCCCTTAACAAGCACGGCCATTCAGGCGGGTACCTTGTCAACAAGTACACTGAATCAAATATCGCCCAGGCTCAGTTGTGGTTTTTCTATCGATTGGGCAGAAGACATTACAATTTAGACAATCTCTTCTTTGTAATTAGAACCAAAACGATTTTTTTTCTGTTGGCACACAGCATCACGTGTAACATTTTGTCAGAGCGAATCCACCAATAAAACACAAAAGGTATTGCGCCACTTGTATATCTGCTAAAGTATGCGAGCTTACGTTCATGAGGACAAGAGGATGCAAGAATAAGCCTTATGAAACTGAGAGAACCTTTACTGTAAAATACAACATCACAAAAACTCAAAAGGACGCCCATCGAAAGCGCATATCTTTGCACGTTTGTGAAATCAGGGTTCCTCCTACTCCACGATGTAATTTTCAACTCGTCCCAAGCATGCTGAATCGGCTTCGTGTCAGCACATAGCGCAAGCCATTCTATTCGATTAATTTCTGCTTCCGCGAGAAAGGTGTTCACGAGATGGTCGCTGCATGCTCCTACACTATCGTCTCTAAAGACAAACACATCACTGAAATGTTGGCTGTCGGGCTGGACAGCGGGCTGTAGGATACTGTCCTGACGCTGCACAGCTCCCTAATTACCCCCGATATAGCTTACAGGCGTCCTAGTTCCATCTCCCTGCTGGACCTGTCTGAACGCATGCTCGAGATGTGCACTGATACCTAGCCGTTTCCGCACTCTGCTACGACGAAACTGATCCAGGTTTCGTTCCAGATGTTCCACTGATCACGTCCTTCGCGCATCACGATACTGCACGGTTTGTACTGTTGTTCCTCGTGGGCGTGGAGGCCAAATTTATCGTATGGCGACGGTTGGGTACTGCCTTGGTCGACACAGCTTTCCCAGTTACCTCCAAAAAGGCGACTTATAATTTGCATATGGTGGCGTTGACCGCTGGCGTCCACGAGGCAGGTATCCGGTGCTTTGTCTCATGATAGCATCTGAATGTTCGAATTACGTCTGTGTGGCAAAGGTCAATTTGGCTGGCTCCTTCCCATATTGCAAACCTTCTCGCCGTAAAGAGACAATGCGCGCATGGCGTAATCCTGAAATGAGCCTTCCAGCCATGCTGACAGACTGAACACTGCGCACAAGCCGCTCTGTCCCGCTCACCAGTGGAGACGACTGCACTTCAGTGGGAATACAGGGGTCACATAGGTAAACCGGGTAGAGATTTCTGTGGTCGAAACGGTACTGAGGAAGTTTCAGATTTAAAAAAGGGAGGAAAGAAAAAACACCAACTGTACACGTCATGCGAGTTTTACATAACTTTTTAACAGCTTCTATTATTACATGTGGAAAGACAGAACGTCAAGAGACCATTATTTTGCTATATGGTAAGCACTGGAGATCCTATTTTTCCACCTGCCTATATATTAAGGCAACTACGCGTTTTTACGGAATGTGGTATTTTCTTACGGAATTTTATAGTTCGCGGACAGTAGGGTACTGTGATAAACATTTCGCAGAAAAAGCTGTTGTGTTCCTTTATAATGTGATGTTGTCCATAATGTTCTACAAATGAGCCATTAACATTTTGTTGTCCGGCGACACCACAGTGGTGTCGTGCGCGAAATAGCGGTCAACGGCCGGCGACGCCACAGTGGTGTCGTGTGCACAGTATCGCTCAGTGGCCGGCGACACCACAGTGGTAGTGTGAGCATAGTATCGCACAGTGGCCGGTGACAGCACTTTCTTCATTCTGTTAGTGTTTCGTTAAGGTAACAATAAGTCACACACGTCAACAGTCAACAAGTTTACACACGTCAACAAGTTTTTTGTTTTTATAAATCCTTGTGCATTTTCATCATGGTAGGACGAAAGAGACGATACGATTATTTACGATGAATGCGCGGACGTCTTGTGTGACGTTCCGGACGACTTGGCCGATTGGGAAGAAGACACTGAATATCAAAAAAATAAAAGTGAAGCAGAATCACCGGAAGATAGTGAAATACGTCCAAGAAGACAGACTATAATTTACTGAGGACCAATAATAAATTTGCTATCCGTATGGGAACTGTAAGAAAAGCAAGGATCGATGATTACTGGTCAACGAATCCGTTGATAGACACACCGATATTTCGCAAAACCATGCCCCGTAACCGATTCAGACAAATATTACAATTTTTACATTTTTCTGACAGCAATAATAAACCGAATAATGCCGACCGGATTTTCAAAGTGCAATTCGTAATTGATTATTTTTTCAAAAAGTTTAAAGAAACGTTTAATCTAAGTCAAAACATCTCAATTGATGAAGGAATGATACCGTGGCGCGGACAGTTAAAATTTAAAGTTTATAATCCGTCGAAAAGTACGAAATATCGGATGCTGTGTGATTCGAGTACGGGGTACATTTCCTCATTCAAGATATATTCCGACCTGGACAACCTTCAGCAAAATATAGTGATGGAATTATTGACACCTTCTTATGGAAAGTGGCATCACCTCCACATGGGTAATTATTATAACAGTCTAGCACTTGCAGAGAAGTTACTTGAAAAGAAAATTCGAGTTTGTGGGACGATACGGAAAAACAGTGGATTCCCGGAAAAATTAAAGCGCGCAAAAGTTAATGAGTGCGAAGCTTGCCATCAACGGAAAGGTGACAAGCGGCCGGCGACAAAAGTAATCCGAATTAGCGCTGCCGGCGCCAAGCGAATAAATTTGTACGAGACGTGCGGACGCCAAAGTGTTTATAGGAGCGCAGTTCACGTCGATAACTCCAACGCCCATCTCATGTCACATTCTGCACTGATACATAAGCTTAATTACAACTGCAAATTCTTTGTTCGAAAAGGGTATTTAAAAGACAGCATGGAAGTTTGTGAAACAAGAGGCATGAGTAACAGCTGACTATTCGACGCGCTAAATTCTGCGTATTGTTTTGCTGACGTACTGTAAAACAGTTATGAGCTATCTCGTGCCCATCGTCGATGTAACTGGCCTGCTGTGAGAACGGAAGAGTACAGTCACAGTGTATGAGAGTAATGGCTGTATTATGTATCGTCCTTATTCTCATACACGCAAGCAAAACATTATCAAGATTATCTCGTCTGTGTTATGTGCCAGAACATAATGGCTTCGTAATAACTTAAGAAGGAAACCCGTCGCGAAGCAAAATTTTTTAAAAATACATCATATCATCATCAGGTAAACGATAGAGCACTTAATCAATGAGATACCCCCACATATAATCATGTAGTTCTTATACAACAAATAATACCACCACTGCATAAATGCAACTCTATCTGGAAGAGCTGACAGTTCAGAGGACGGGCTTTTAGGTAAGCTGAACGATTTAGTTGTTCTCTGAAAATACGCTCTTGGTAAAATGAGGTGTAATGGATGTTGCCACAAGCAATGTACATTAGCGGCTCGTACTGGTATAAGAGCGTCTGTGGTAGGTATCCTACAAAGATCCTCTATGTGGTTTATCTGTCAGCTCATCTCGTTAACATTACAAAAAACCACAGCACTCAGCGTACTTAGTTCCTTTTCTTGTACGATTGAATGAGGGTTCCCGAAAGTTTTGTATTACTCTTGGCCGTGTATACTCGGTGGAAAGTTTTTGACAAAAGATGACCCCACACACAATTTTTCGAATTCCTGGAGTCTCATCCGCTCAAGAGAAATAAGATTTTATGCATTACTGCATTTTCTTACTTAAAGAGACTTACAAGAGCTAACATACTTTTTGAGTACCCTAAGTAGTCTCCTATTTAGAAAAATCAGTTTACACAATTGGCAAACGACAGGATTTGAAATTTTGAAAGCAATGTGGACATTTTAAGTAACCAAATTTCAAGCAAGCAATGGTGGTTCAGCAATTTTAAAAAAATACTAGGAAAGAAGCTGGTTTGAAAAGCACCACTTACCAGCTTATAGTAAAAACGCTGCAGCCTGGTGGCAGTAGGAACCCTCTGTTGCCCATGTCATTCGACTCAGACCTTTCTGAATACACACTGACATCAGACATTGTACATACTGAATGTTACGGTACAATACGTATCTTTTTCATGAAACGAGAGCTAGTACAGTCAACGTGCTTTTAAACTACGGATGATGCATTAGCTAAGAGTTCATAGAACGGCGTACATGGTGAACACAGAAGCAGATTTTATCCCCGTACAGACCCATTCGATGATGTTCACTCCATATACTTGTTCTGGTCAATGGATACGATATTCAAAACTGACACTTTGTGTAAATCTTTTTAATGTGAAAAATATACGGAAACGCAGCACTAGTGTATCAGTAATGTCATAATCCTGGCCAGCACAGAGAAACATATTTGGGTCCACGACAGCAGATGTGAAATAGTAGCTGGGTGGTCATTGCCAGCTGCTGTAGGTAGTGAGAGTCTGTCCGTATTTCAATGCTGATATCGAATTATCAGTACCACAGCGGCAGTGTCACTCTTATTAGATCTTGTAATTAATTGAAGCTAAAAGTTTTCAACGTATCAGCCCGCGTCTGAATGGCGTCGTAGGTTGCAAAGCAGTGTATCTGCACATCAGGCGGACTCTGCATAGACCTACACATCTGTACTGGTGAACGTACAATGTTTCAGCTCCGGTAACAGGGTGCGTCATGCAACTGTGTCACATCGTCTGATCCATCGATAAATGAGTACGTTGTCGATATGCCCAAAATCGTGGAAACGGGCTTGATTATCACCGTGTAGGCCTAGCAGCCACATGATCTTATATACAACCAAAGGCGTTTCTTCTAACAGGGAATGGAGCATATGACGCAGAAAATGCAAATATCCCTCTCCTGTGAAGCGTCGTGGAAAGACGGCATGTTAATCGAGGAAGTCGCCAATAATGACCGTCCAAACGTTGAGGCTGAAAAGGTACGGACGGTTCGTCCCCCCCACGCCACGGGGATTGTGTACAGCCCACAGTTACGTATTTTGGAAGTGGTTGTCTTTCAGTGGAATGCACTGTATAGGGTGCTGCATGAAATGAATGAAATAGCCTCCACAGTGAAAACCCTGGGTCTCCGGCCATGTCCTCTTAGTACTTTATTTGTTACTTAACAGGGGTTAAGTAATGTACTTTCCTCATACAGGCTGCCTACAACACCGTTCGGGACGTCTATAGTTTTATTACACAAGAAGCTATCACACATGCAGAAGAATTTTGCTTCGGCCATGAAAAGACCCAAATTTGCCCCCTGGTTAAAAATCACCCTGTACATTTTGGTGCGGCTGTGAATGCTGTCTTGAACAGTACAACTTCGATAGACAAACAACTTCCTTCCCCTGATATTCTCGTTCGGCGTGTGGTTCGTGATGGTTAATATGAGACTAACCACCAGAGTAAGCAAGAGAACCTCACTGGAACGTGGAAAGTGGCCAGACGCGAAGCTTCAATCTTTAAGTATTAGGCGTGCCGGGAAAGGTAATAGGGTAAGAAAAAAGTCCCGTTCAAGTCCTGGCCCAGCACACAGTTTTAATTTGTTACGGTTCTTCAAAACTCGCGAAATCGCGCTCCCATCTATTCCTACTTTTCAGTAACCCATATGCCTTTTTCCATCGCTGACTAGTCTCTGCAGTTCATGTCGCTAACGCCTGTACCCGATTCTAAATCTGGTGATGAAAGACATAGTCATCACCAGTAATACGCAGGCATGAGGAGGAGAAACGACGGTGTTAAGTTCCATATCAACAGACAATGCGTCAACTTCGTTGGTAAAATCCTAAGCTCCCCGTCGTCTCTCACGCAACGTCATCTGACACTGTTGACGGTCTCCCTTGATGTCAATCGTAGGAGATTTCACCCTTTCCCTTCTTTTTGTTCCGCAGTCCTCCAGAACACGACTCTACGCAAGCACTCATCACAGTTTTACAATGCCAAAATTAATCATAATCGTAATATGATTAGTCATTCCTCGGCACTGTCAAACTGTTCAAATGCAGCTTGAGTAAAAGTCATAATTAGCCTCACTGGGTGGTTTCTTTCGAGTTTCTCCGTCAGCGTGCGCGCAGTACCGGAACTGGGGGGATCAGATGGAAATAGTAACTCGACATGCTAGTTAAGTATACCTTTGAAAAGAAAATAATGGAAACGTATTTTGATATATAGGTCAGTAAAATCGAATAATATTCCCAGTGGAGCCCCTCAGATGCCTCTGGCTTGCACGTAAGATTTCGCCGTGACACACTCAGTGGTAAACTATGCATACCAAGCGTACGTGGAAGCCACACCCCTGTAAAAGACGAGGGATAGTTCTTCTGAAGACCGGCAAATGCACTGCAAGCAACAAGCCCGGCGGAAGCCGCCTCACATTCCACTACAGAGCGTCTGCTATGTTCTTTCTCTCTTGTCGGATATTGGCTGGTTACGACACTGTTATTACGATACTGTTATTAGCCTTTCGGCCAAGAGATGGGTTATCTGGGGTTTGTGGAGTTAGGTACGTCATGAAGGAATTCCATCAAATAACAGAAGTATGTGGGAGCTGATGAAATACAGGCACTGAAAGAAATATTGAAGTTAGAGCGGAGAAATAATTTGGAGAGGTGAAAGTATATAGGTCAGACAGGTATGCAGGTCAACAGCATATGATGACTCATCCAATACTCAACAGAGGAAAGAGGAAACTCACTCGCATCCGACGCCCCGCCATTGCGATGAAGGGTGACATAAGCCGTCGGCACACGGACCGTGCATCTGAGCGTTGAGCGTGCCGAGTTTCTGACGTCATGGCGTGGAATAGCACGTTCGGCAGTCTTTCCGAACGTGCAGAGCAATATCTGGCATGTCAGATATTCTGAGCGTGCGTCTGAGCGTTGACCAATGAGATGGCGTAACGCCACCTACGTCACACGCACGCCGTCTCCCTCCGGTACAAAGTTGTGAGGCGCCATATTGGCATTCATTTCAAGCCTATATGTATATATACCGTTCCGAGCACCAGAAAATTGAGAATCACTGCAAAACCCGTTGTTAACAGTGTGATTCGTTTCAATAAAATAATGAGCAACATCATATTCGTGGCAAAAGAATTATTGTAACTTGCGTATAATGAGAGTAGGCTATTTGAAGACAGCAACACACTGAAGATCCACCCACAACGCATTGTTCTTGGTACAATTTGTTATAATTAAATTCCAGTTAGTAACATGTCTACGATTAAGGTTTTTAGCAAGTGGTAACATACTATGATTTGCAACGAAAGGTGTGATGTTGGTTTAGCGTAATGATTAGCGTCACTGTCCTGTATTGAGTTTTTTTTGTTGGGGCGGTGGTTCGCGTCCTGACAACCAATTTTTTTCCTTAACATTCGCGTTTTTATTAGGTTCTGATACCTTATTATTAGTTTAATATAAGTATGGACTATAATATTTGATGTTATGTAAATACAAGTTCACTTTTTTTTTTGAGGGGTGACTTCGTTCGATTGGCTTGATCTACAGGACACCTTGCGCTACTTGTGTAAAGCTGTTTTGCTCCTTTTTCTTTTACGCTTCGTAATTCACGCGTTGCAAAGATTCTGCTACTGGGTAGGAACAGTGATCAAATAAGACTGACCTTGGGGTTTTACTAAAATGTGGGAATGATGAAATAATGTTTATCTTATGCGGAGAAGTATTCCAAATTTGTACCGCACTGTTTATAATGGAACTATTATATGTCTCTGTCCTTACTGATTGGGCGTGGTACTTTCCTTTTCGTGGACGATGGAGGAAATGTGTGTTTTAATAGAGCTAACGTGGGAATTTTACGCGCGCCCATTGAGTACACAGTGTGGTTTACGAACTAGAAACATCCCTCAACTGCCGCTGGAGTGCGTTGCGGTCGCGTATACCACGTTGGGGCCCACGTACCTATGCACAAGTCGCATCATTCCTGGGCGTTCAGCAGAACATTGAACTTGGCACGCTCAACGTTAACGTTCGACAGCACGGTCCGTGTGCCGACGGCTATAGGGAGGGAAGAAGACCGGGAGATCTCGTTATAGTCGAAGTGATGAGGACGAAAACGTAACGGAAAGCTATTGGACCGACAATAATAAAACGAGGTGAGGGAAATAAACAGGTCAGTAGACGTGTGGGACGCATGGAACGGAGTCGTCCCTCCGACAGCCGCCCAACACCCGATCCGTTGTAGCCAAAGCGTCGAAGATGGGACCAGCACCAGCTATCTCTGAGGACGTATAAAAACCTGTTCAAATATACTTTCGTCATCAGCTAGTGTCAAGAATAAGAAACCTCTAAGATCTTGCCTTCACCGGAGTGCTACAACTAAAACAGCGTATAAAAGCAATTAAAATAGAGTATAATAGGAATGACCACGGCAGCTGGAAGAGGAGCTGGTCAAGGATCCCCCAGGCCCCCCAGGCCCAGTCACCCTACCCTCAACCACAGTGTAAATTGAAACGTGATATCTAAGAATCAAAATCGCTTTCTCGCAGAAAACGAAGAACTAGTTCGACCGTCTGTACATCATACGCCAATATTAGAGGCGAACGATCTGGAAGATCATGCTTAGCATGGAGAACCAGGAGGGGGTATTTCACCAGAATGTGAGCTACTGTCTGCAAGGCTCCGCAACTCCAACGAGTAGTAACTTAGAACGTAATATTAAATATGGCTTAACCTGGTATGATCGTTGCGGAGGCGACATGGGACGGTGGATTTCTTCCGGGAGAAACTGAACGTCGACCGCCATAAAGCAATAGTCTCCTTGATACAGCGGAGTTCGAAGCAGGGGGCCAGAAGCCAACCTGATGTAGTTTCATCCCCAAAAGAGAGAGAGAGAGAGAGAGAGAGAGAGAGAGAGAGAGAGAGAGAGAGATATGTCCATTTGCACCCGCACATCCGCACCTATGATCGCAAAATCGAATGTTGGGCGAGGAATCGCTTCTCTAGCCAAATGGTCCGCCATTTCATTCCCCAGGCTACCCACATGACTTGCAATCCAGAGAAAGACAAATGAGCAGCCAGTACGACCAAGGCCAGAGGTCAGACAGAAGAGCGTGAATGGTTCATTCCATGTCAAATCATCCAATAATTCTATGATTTATAACCACGTCAGATTTTCACAAAACTTCTGCATGTTGTTTTGGTCTCAGACTAAAATTTCTGCTTATATTGAATTTTCAGTGTAGTGATGTTCTCACGATTTGGTTCTGCGGGAATGTCCACGGAAAGTGATATTCCTCTACAATGAAATACTCATAATTCAGGTCTTTATGAAGTTTTTTGGGAGTTAAGATAGTTAACAGAAATTCAATTATTTAAGCAGTAAAGCTACGAAGAAAAATACAAACAATATTAATGTAGGGCATTTTTCAATTGCTGGGGAAACTATAAGGGGGTTCAAGACGCTTACACCACATCTCTCCAACCCACGGGGAACCTAGTTTTGGTCTTAAATAATTCCGCAGATTGCAAGTGTTTCTAATGAAATAAAAATATTAAAGGGTTTTCTAAGAATGGGTGGCCAAATAAATAGGAACTCAAAATACTTTCTTTACAGTGAAAAAATGCCATTCAAGGTAAGTTCATCCAGCCCTGACACCCACTGCCTCAGATGGAGGTGTATCAAATCAGCGTACTTAAATATCAAATACTCTAGGCAGGTAAATTAACTAAGCGTTATATGTTTGTGACTATTACAGCGCCATCTATCAAAGTGAAAAAAAAGTGGTCCAACTAAAACATTCATATTTCTTTACGTACCACACGAATATGTAATAAAAAATGGGGGTTCCTATTAAAAAAAAAACAAATAAAACCGCAGTTGATATCCGTTTGACCTGTGGCAGCGCCATCTAGCGGGCCAACCATAGCGCCATCTGGTTTCCCCCTTCAAGCTAGACGAGTTTCGTTAGTTGTAGTTTTTTCGTTTGAAGCTTATTTCGTGAGGTACACTCCTGGAAATTGAAATAAGAACACCGTGAATTCATTGTCCCAGGAAGGGGAAACTTTATTGACACATTCCTGGGGTCAGATACATCACATTATCACACTGACAGAACCACAGGCACATAGACACAGGCAACAGAGCATGCACAATGTCGGCACTAGTACAGTGTATATCCACCTTTCGCAGCAATGCAGGCTGCTATTCTCCCATGGAGACGATCGTATAGATGCTGGATGTAGTCCTGTGGAACGGCTTGCCATGCCATTTCCACCTGGCGCCTCAGTTGGACCAGCGTTCGTGCTGGACGTGCAGACCGCGTGAGACGACGCTTCATCCAGTCCCAAACATGCTCAATGGGGGACAGATCCGGAGATCTTGCTGGCCAGGGTAGTTGACTTGCACCTGCTAGAGCACATTGGGTGGCACGGGATACATGCGGACGTGCAGTGTCCTGTTGCAACAGCAAGTTCCCTTGCCGGTCTAGGAATGGTAGAACGATGGGTTCGATGACGGTTTGGATGTACCGTGCACTATTCAGTGTCCCCTCGACGATCACCAGTGGTGTACGGCCAGTGTAGGAGATCGCTCCCCACACCATGATGCCGGGTGTTGGCCCTGTGTGCCTCGGTCGTATGCAGTCCTGATTGTGGCGCTCACCTGCACGGCGCCAAACACGCACACGACCATCATTGGCACCAAGGCAGAAGCGACTCTCATCGCTGAAGACGACACGTCTCCATTCACGCCTGTCGCGACACCACTGGAGGCGGGCTGCACGATGTTGGGGCGTGAGCGGAAGACGGCCTAACGGTGTGCGGGACCGTAGCCCAGCTTCATGGAGACGGTTGCGAATGGTCCTCGACGATACCCCAGGAGCAACAGTGTCCCTAATTTGCTGGGAAGTGGCGGTGCGGTCCCCTACGGCACTGCGTAGGATCCTACGGTCTTGGCGTGCATCCGTGCGTCGCTGCGGTCCGGTCCCAGGTCGACGGGCACGTGCACCTTCCGCCGACCACTGGCGACAACATCGATGTACTGTGGAGACCTCACGCCCCACGTGTTGAGCAAGTCGGCGGTACGACCACCAGGCCTCCCGCATGCCCACTATACGCCCTCGCTCAAAGTCCGTCAACTGCACATACGGTTCACGTCCACGCTGTCGCGGCATGCTACCAGTGTTAAAGACTGCGATGGAGCTCCGTATGCCACGGCAAACTGGCTGACACTGACGGCGGCGGTGCACAAATGCTGTGCAGCTAGCGCCATTCGACGGCCAACACCGCGGTTCCTTGTGTGTCCGCTGAGCCGTGCGTGTGATCATTGCTTGTACAGCCCTCTCGCAGTGTCCGGAGCAAGTATGGTGGGTCTGACACACCGGTGTCAATGTGTTCTTTTTTCCATTTCCAGGAGTGTATTTGCCCCGGTCACTAACAATGGACCACCCTGTATATACGTTGCCGCCAGCAGTGACGTATTCTGCCTGTTTACGTATCCTTGTATTTGAATGCACATGCCTATTTTAGTTTCAGTGTAAATGATGATGAACAAAGAACAACTGTATCTAGTGTTTACTGTTTCTGCCAGGTTAACACGTACAAATGTTTCTCCACGTCTTAGAGCGAGTCAAGTAGATTTTCTACACATGAAACTCGGTAAGACATTTTTGGCAACCTGTAAAATCCCTGGTACCAGGAGTTTTCACATTTACATACCACTTTTCTGTAATTCATTAGAAATTTGAAGAGTAACTCGTTCTGTAAAACCTTCTTTGTTTGTCTTAGTCACTGAAAATACCTTTCAATGGACATGCACTCGACCTCAACAAAACACTTTCGTAGGATCTGTATATGACGACAGGTGGGACTTTGTCTTCGTCAGGAATGTATGTAATTAAGATGGAGATGCCGAACTATTTTTTCTCCACCCATGTGAACAAACAGTGTCTTTTTTTTGCCTGAGAATGAACACACTTGTGAAATTGGAAGACATTTTATGTACTGATGTTGCATCTGAATGCAGCGCTTTAGGAAGAATGCATTACTTTAATGAAAACGATATGAAGCTGAGAACTTGGGACATTAGATTAAAAACAGACACTATTAAAACTTTCAGTTGAGAACTCCAAGGATGTACAATGCTTAACATGCGCATTTTAAATTTAACATTTGTCTACCTAGAATACGTTATTTAAATGTATTCACTTGATACCCCTAAATAAAGTTAATATATTTAATAAAAATATTTCGATTAGATAGATAAATTAGGACATGTTCTGAGGCATCAAGGGATCACAAATTTAGCGTTGGAGGGCAGCGTGGAGGGTAAAAATCGTTGAGGGAGACCAAGAGATGAATACACTAAGCAGATTCAGAAGGATGTAGGTTGCAGTAAGTACTGGGAAATGAAGAAGCTTGCACAGGATATAGTAGCATGGAGAACTGCATCAAACCAGTCTCAGGACTGAAGACAACAATAACAACATTTCGACTAAAATAATGATTTTCGGCTTTGTACTTCTATTATTTTAACAAAACGTGTTTTAAATGACTTTCTGAACAGTGATACGATATACTTTATTTTGCATATTTAAGGAATCATTGTTTGGGCCATTACATTTTAGGTTTATTTTCTATATTCCCAGAAGTCGAGCAGAGTTATTAATTTTTTTTCCCCATAAGGTAAATCCTTCTTTCGGCATCTCACAAAATTGAAGAACGTATTGAAAATAAGCCAAATTATTTTTCTTATTTTTTAATTTATGTTTTCTTAAAGTAGTGCAATCCAATAGAAATTTCATCCATGGCTTTTATGTATGTTTTTTGAAAATTTTACCATTTTCCCCCCTCAAAAACTATATGAAATACAGCTTTAGTAGATGTGTATCATGTTTTGTTAAAATAATAGAAGTACAGAGCCAAAAATCATTATTTTACACCTTTTGTTGCCATGGCTGCAGTAACAAGTAAAAAATGTTTGATGAAAATCTGTGGGCGTGGGTGTCAGGCCTGGATGAATTTGCTTTGACGGACCCTTTATTCATTACAGAAAACGTATTTTGATCTCAGATTTATCTGTGTGCCCATTCATAGAAAATCTGCTAATATTTTTATTTTGTTAGGAAGCCTACAATGTTGGGAATTACTGAAGACGAAAACTAGGTTTCCAGCAGGTTGGAGAAGTATGATAGAAGCGTTTTTCAACGCCCTTTTAATTTTTACAGAAATTGGAAAGTGAAATACTTTAATGTTTTTCGTAATTTTCTTTGTGACTTTGCAGTTTAAATAAATTCCCAAAAGAATTTCAAATCAAAAGCTTCTCAAAGACCTGAGTTATGAGTACATCAGTAAAGATGTACCACTCTGCAAGCACGTTCTCGCAGAGCCAAATTATCAGAACATGGCTACATTGAAAATTCAACATAAACAGAAGTTTTAGCCTGCGAAAAAAAAAAAAAAAAAAAAAAAAAAAAAAAAAAAAAAAAAAAAAAAGGGCAGAAGCTCTTACGCTACAAGCAAATTTGCAACGACGGGTGACATGACATGTGTGATTTGACACGGAATGGCCCGAATAAAAGGTATCAAAGGACAGCGATCAATAGCCTGGAGACTCCACAGTCAGTCATTACAAATTTAAACGCGGTCGAGGAAGGTCTATTTAATAAAACACAGGGCTCTGTTAATAGATATCTATCAGCTCCGCCGCAAAATCAAAACTCGTTCACGGCAATAAATATTGTTTCTGACTGGCGGGTGATGTCCTGTCCACGGTTTTAGAGTCACAAGTGTAAATGACAGTAGCATCGTGAATCTCCTGAATAACTGTGCGAAACAGATGCCGAAAGGGCATTGGGGCGACAAAGTTCAGGTCCTTGAAACAGATCGATCCTAATTCGGGTCTGTGTACTAATCAAGAGGATGAGCGTGTGTGGGGGGGAGGGGCGGGAAAACATGATGAGCACATTATAAGGGGGTTATGCAGAGGTACCAGCGGAGAGCCTCGAGGCGTATTCCAATTGGTAACCCCCCTGAGGGCGGTTGTCACGCTGTCGATTCCTTGTATGCAAAAATAATTTGGAATTTGGTTGATTAAGAAATTGCCAGATGGTGACTGCGTAAGTGAGGAAGAGTTGGCACCGTCAGAACTGAAGACGCCTCTTTTGACAAGTAGACTATCTACGGGCTCTAGCCTGAAAGGCGCCATGAAGTGGAGTAGCATTATCCGCATCGCAAGAGGTGTGGACAAGGAAGCAGACAGCATAAAGCTCGTATTTAGCCGACGAATATGAGGCAGCCACGTCAGTTTTTCATGGAAGAGGAGTCCCAAAAATTCGGACTGTGCAAGCGTTGCATACCCTAGTCGAGTTCTGGATTAGGATGGACTTCAATACGACGACAGAAATGCATGACTCACGTTTCCGCGGCGAAGAACTGGAAGCCATTGGGAAGGGTACAAGCGAAGGCTCTTAAAGTGGTGTCTCGGAATTGGTGTTCTGCGAGGTTACAGCACACAGGCCTGAGGGACGCCTTGGGGTAGGGTGGTGGGGGAAGAGGGCGAGGCTGAGTGATGCACCAAATCTAACCAGAAACAACCGGTGAAACAACATTTGACGAATAAAAATTGGTAGCGAGCTTCGAATGCCCCCGTCATGGAGGGCAAGTAAAATGTGATGGTGTCAAGGGCCTTATGTAGGTCAAAATTTGGCCAATGAAATGTAGCGTTTAGAAAAAGCCGGAACGACTGCTGTTTCTAATCTAACCCGATTGTTGACTGTGGATCGTTCATCCCAGAAACCACGAAGATAGGAGGACAATAAGTCCCACTATTCGATAACCTAGTACAATCATCTGACTATCATTCTTTAAAGCGGTTTACAGAGCACTTGGACGAGTAATCGGTCGGTAGCTGTCGAGAGACGTGGGTTTTCTGCCTCTTTTAAGGATTGGAACGATGATACTATATCGTCATACTGAAGGGAAAACACCTTCTAGCCAAATACTGTTGAAGACCCGAAGTAGATGGAGTCTTCGAGTAACAATCGGATTTTTGATCACGTGATTATGAATCGAGTGAGGGCCTGGGGGTGTATCATGTGACAAATCAAGAGCCTGAAGAAGTTACCGTCAGTGACATGTTCACTGTATAATACAGCGTAATTGGTCGGCCGGGGGGGGGGGGGGGGGTTGAAAGGTAGCTGGGTAAGAAGAGGATGCCGACACTGTTGCATGGTGGGACGCAAGGTGTTCAACAAGAACCGACGCTTCGGTGGAAATACCACCGTGAATGAGGCGACCCTGGACATCTCTGACGGCCCAGCAACTGAGCTTTCCCCACACCTGGAATGAAGCCATTTAAAAGTGATGAGGGTGGTATGTGAAAAATGACGCTCGAGACGTTGCAGGGCCCTTCTATGACCCTGAGTAGCTGTTGCAATGTCTTTTGTCCACCACGGCATCGGTCGGCGGCGGAAGCAGCCTGTGGAAAAGGGGATAGCAGTTCCAGCGTTGGTGTTGGGCGCGTCGGAGATGTCTCCCGTGATTTCGTCGATGCAATATGACACCGAATTGTTTAGAAGGGACTAACGCAATCCCAGGACTGTGCAGGGTCTGCCGTCTTAATTAAGCTGGAACCACTTCGTAACTTACTAAGGGAAGAGAGTTCGCCAAATATGTTTTCAATATTCTCCACAAAGAACACAGGCTTAGCAGAGAGAAAGGGAAGAATCCATAAACTACGCCCTACAAAGAAGCTAGGTTATCAGTGGGTAATCTGTTCTAGAATTAGTCTGAGAGACGATATAGTCAGAGTAAAACTGCAGCACATTGAAAGGAAGAAGTACTGCATTAGCCTGGGGTCCCATACTCGCCACGCACATATAATTTGAGTGGGAGATTGGTGGCCCCCTGGGGGTATGTTGTCTGAGACATGAATGAACTGTATAGTATTCGATTCGAGGATAACTATTTCAACCGAAAGTGTTGACGCAAAGAATGAGTGCCCGAAGATGTAAGAAGTCAACCAAGTATCTACCTCAACAATCAGCGTGATAATGGAACCACCTCCCAACGCAAAGATGAAAGCAAAAGTCCAGGTGAGAATTTACATCTTTTGCAATTGTGCTGCTTCGGTCATACAGCGGACTAATATATTCTGATACAGGTAGAATATATCATTAAAACTTGGGACGTGCATAATATCATCTTTCTGTGACTTTAGACTGTCATTTCACGCTACAATAGCACTTCAGAACTGCATACCTCGTTTGAGGATAAAAAAGGAGAAAAAAATTTCCTTCTGAAATGGCTACATAGCGCTCCCTCGTTTTTCATGAACAGGAGCTTAATATACATTAGAATTATATTCCGGATATAAAATTGCACTGTCTCTTGAATGGCCGAGAAAAGATTCAGCCACCCTCTACGCTGTTACTTGGAATGATTTACAGCTTGCAACACTGATCAACTAGGGAGTCACTGCATCGTACTACCTTTCTTAAAAATTTCTCTCACTTACCGCAGATCAATGAAATCTATATTTTGAATTCTTTTCACAAAATTGCCTTCTAATCTCGTAATCCTGCCAGAAAGAAGCGACTGTTTCCAGAAAGTCTACACGAGCATCTTTCCAGCGCAGAACCGATTATATGTGGCACCATGACTTCATCTGCTGTTAATTTCGTTATGATTACTTACGATTTCCTGATAATCTTCATCAGTTTCCGAAATACAGACATTCAAAGTTACCTTACTTGTACAAGTAAAAGACAGTGTGTGACGAAAACGTGGTTTATAAATTCACGTAGCACGGATAAATATACTGTGAAGTGAAACTTCCTGGCAGATTAAAACTGTGTGCCCGACCGCGACTCGAACTCGGGACCTTTGCCTTTCGCGGGCAGGTGCTCTACCATCTGAGCTACCGAAGCACGACTCACGCCCAGTACTCACAGCTTTACTTCTGCGAGTATCTCGTCTCCTACCTTCCAAACTTTACAGAAGCTCTCATTCTGGATACTGTGAAGTGTCTCCGTTACCATCAAAAGGGTTCTGGGAATCCGATGTTGTGGTTCTGAAGCACTTCAAAATTTTTGTGTAAGTAGAATCCGGTTTGAGGTGTAAAATTAGTTTTGCGTTAATTCAATTTCACATAAGTAAACTATCAAAATTTTACTGACCCATAAAGCTCTTTTCATATTAGTGACATGGCCTGGTACAGCAGGGAAAAGAAGGGAACCAGCGGAAAAATGCTCTTACAGAGACACAAAAAAGCTAATATGCTCCTGTTTTAAATGATTGACTGAAAAGTATGGTACTAGATGCCCCATTCTACCATGCGAATATATTTCCGCTTTTTCATGCTGAAAGAAAACGAGATGGTGGCAGTGGGAAAGAGATGGAGAAAGTACAAATACTGAAAGATATTAAACAGTGATTGTGGTATAGAAACAGCGAAGAAGACAAAGGTAGTGTGAGAGAAAGGGAAAGACACAGTGGCAGTGGAACACAGCTGACAGTGGTAGAACACTGCTACGAAAAGAGAGAGACTTTTTTGAAAACGATCTTCCAGCATTATTGGAAGACGTTCCTTTGGCTACAGTGATGGGTAGGTTTTTTGAGCATGGCCGGAACATCGATCGGCAGAAATGGTCAAGTCTCTTGGACACTGAGGTCTCTGGACCTTACTACGTCTGATTTTGGCCTGTGCGGACGGCTGGAGGACTAAATCTACAATCAATAAGTGAACACCGACGAAATGATCGTTTATAAATAGTGTTGTTCATATAAAAGAACGCCAAGACTACCTTACAAAACTCACACATAAGAGTTGTCACGAAAATTCGAAAGTACATTGAAATCAGAGGTGGAATTTGTGAAAATTAACTCTGAACCTAATAATTTGCCTTTACTTAACACCTTCTGTGACTTTTTGGGCTTCATTCTAACAGCTGTATCTCTGTTACCAATAAAAATTGGACATTTTATATGGAACGTTTCATTCGAATTAGCTTATACTAGCAACTCCTAAAAAACTAATTCTCCCGCCCTGTAGAGGACGGTGACTTGTGGGACATGGACGTATAAGTAGAGCAAAAGGGTGTATCATCAGGTAAGACCTGCGGGAGATACTTAAGATCACGGGCATCGTAAGTAACAGAAACAGGCATAAGACACCGCGAATCAGAGAACCGCAAAACACTATGAAATCAGCCAGAAAGGCATTACTAAATATAGAGCGTAATAGATGCGCTGCTAAATCAGGGGCAGAAATATGAGAATTTCTCAAATCCACCAAATACACAGTTTTCAGTGATAGTTCCTTTTATCCCCAGTCTTTGCAATTGTCTGCATTTGTGGATACCTTTGTTCTATCCGTCTTTAACAGTTACACAAAAATGATCGGTTCTGACAAATCGGGTAGCGCAGTAACTCTTTCGACACAAATCTCACTTGGCAACAACAGTCCCTTTGCGTCTATATACGTTCAGTGCCCAGATTAGTTTAAACAGGGACACGACAAGTCAGCGGCTCAGTATCGAGGTCGAGGTCAGCGCCCAAGGTGGACGTACTTGCACACAATTACCTCGATATGAGATTTGGATCTTCAAGTTTGCCATTACTAGAGATTAACGTCTCAGTTATACGAAACAAACAAAAGAAAAAAGAGAAGGGGCGCATGAAACCAATAAGAGCGCAGCCAGCCGTAAGCAACTCTGCCAGTACAATGTAATGGTCGGAGCAGTATAAATCCAGTTAGGCGCGGCTAACGTAACCCAATTACCTTGTTATTCTTAGACCAAAGAAGCCTTTCAGCAGCGCAGAACAGCGCTCGTAGTCAGTAACGCCACACACTAAGTAACCCAAGAACCTCCACATCGCTGATTATTCAGAAACTGGCCAAGCAAGACAATCAGATTGTGCAGTCTTAGAAACGTATTTTATAATGAAGGAATGAAGGAAGGAGGTTCGAAATGTGTGTACCGATACGATGAGGGGAATCCACCTTACAGAAAGTCAGTATTAATTAGAGTGGATTGAATGGGTTTTCTGTGCTGCTTAACGCCAACGCAGAATATTACTCGTGGTCTTCATTTATTGCTCATATCTGGAAAATAATCTATCCGCTTTAATATCACAATCACGACCACTACATTGAACATGTATTTTTAAATGGAAACAAACCATGCAGATAGGTTCGAAAATACATTGTAATCATGTTTACAAAAACGTAATGCATGAGAAGCATTTTCGAATGATCTAATGACTACGACCTGACAATACTTTCATTGATGCTGCTGCTAGACATACGTCGTAAACATGTGACTTCTCATGAGACGACTGCGTGCAGCGAAATACTGCACAGCCAAGCTACAGTTTATGACAAGTAAAATAAGCTAGTTTATTAGCATGATGATATTCGTAAAGGTTGATTCTTTTGCTATATTTATTTGCTGTAGTTAGCTAACGTTTATTTTTCTGTGTTACTGAACCGTTCGGGTTTTCAGTTCTTGGTTGGCACATCACGGCATCACGTCCAGAGGAATGCTGAAACTGTGTTGCAGTAATAAGCTGTTTGATGATAAGAATTTCCTTCGCCGACGTAACTTACACACTATTTCTGGAAAATACAGGTGGTTGTTAAAAACTGTTATGGAATTAATTGAACTGGTATGTTTCGGCAAATTTCGCATCCTGTGCCCATTATGGCGAATCATGTAAGAAAGCCTTCAACTGAATCATCGAAATAGAACCGCCCTACAATTTTCAATTTTTGCTGTTGCTATAAAGGTGGGACATGATAACTCTTTCATCACTATTTCGCAGGGCACCGCCATGGGCATTCAGAATAGTGTGCATCCTCCTAGGGATACTAATTGTTAATAGTAGACGATGTAGCCTTATACCATCCCTCGCGAAGAAGCAGTTTGTTCTTACAGAGATGCTACGGAAAGTAACATAGCCTTATTTGTTTTTCTAACATAGGACACAATTGCCCGATGGTACTTAAATTTGGCGATTGCGGAGTGCAAGTGAAGACGTTATCTCTTCGTCATGTTCACAGAACTAATCAATTTCCAACGTTTTAGAGCGAGACGCCTATCTTACAATAAGCACTACAATGTTGCAAACAATGTCTCAGATACTGAATAAACACGGACGCTGATTGTGGTCTCAAAAGCATTGTCAGTCATCCTATCAGGGTGACC
Source organism: Schistocerca serialis cubense (assembly GCF_023864345.2). Taxonomy (NCBI): domain Eukaryota; kingdom Metazoa; phylum Arthropoda; class Insecta; order Orthoptera; family Acrididae; genus Schistocerca; species Schistocerca serialis. Next base: position 780,813,180 of record NC_064640.1, read on the forward strand.
ATAAGTCCTACTTAAACACACGGGCACAAACGACGAAGATGTTTTACAAGATGCGTTATGTTTCAGAACTGTATAAAAGATGTTTGAACTGTACTTTCCTCTCGATCTTCCCCACAAATCGGTGCCTCCTGCGATAGAAAAGCCGAATTGTTTAGTGTTATATGTTTCTACCGGCCGGTAGTCGCGAGTTTGTGGTCCCTACGCCACTGAATCCTCTTCTTTGTATTCACTCACCTATCCCGGCAATAGCTATATCAAAATGTTTTGTTAACGCACTGAACTCTTTGATTTTGTGTTCTCTAGACGCCTGCTAACAAGAAGACCGTACGAACTTTCCTCCACCGATTTGATTCACACTACAGGGTGTGTAGAGCATATGATGAAGATTACGCAAATAATAATTCTGTTGTTAGAATCACGGGTAAACGACAAAAAAAAGGGAGTACTGGCAGCGAGATTCCGTCCAATGACCTCGCGCTTTTGAAACCAACAGCTTACTCGCTCGGCTGTAGACTCCCTGAATATTGGCCCATTCCAAGCGTAGTAGTGAGCCCACAATATTCAAACTATTTTCTCATCAACGGCAGAGAATTGCGTTTTTCTCTTAACATACGTTTAAGTCCTAGTCGTGCCCTACATACCCTGTCAATATGAATCAAATCTGTGGGGAGAAGTTCGTGGCAATGATCTTAATAGATGCAATTTCGTTCTGCTTTCTCTATTATTAATTTTAAGTTCTATTATAATATTGTGTTTAGAGAAAGACGTTTCTCCATGAACTCAGTACCGTAACACTAGTTGGCCCTTGCAGGCTTGCGACTGTTGCCACAACTACATCATGTAAATGGGCACGGACAACATGTCCTCTATGAAAAAGACCCAACAATCGCATACGTAATGACGACGGAGAACACTTCAACCGATGAATTAGTTCTTACGTCTGCGAACCAATGTACAGCCGATTACATGCTACTAAAATATCTTGATGGACGTAAGTAAAGGTAAATTATATCAACTGATAAAATTAATGAAGGGTGCCTAGCACAAAGATAACTAACCATTCCATACTTTTTAAATTACAGTACGAAACAGAACTAAAATCATTACCAGTGGCGCATCGATTCAGGCGTATTAATGGTAAATCTGTGAATGCCGCAATTCTCAAGACGATGAACCTCGAGCTCTGAAAAGATATCTGCAGTGCATTTGGAAGGCAAATCAGACACACGTTTGTTTCGTTTGAATGAACCAGTACCTTATGGAACTTTGTCAAAGCAAAAAGTACAACGGGGACTCATCATTTTGTCAGTAGAACTTTACCGATTACCAATGTCGGCAGCATGCGGCTCAACAGAATGTCAGTGCGCCACGCATTTATGCCATCGAACCGCCAAAGAACAATTTACTGTGACGTAGAAACCCGCATGTTCGCCAAGGCTGCTTGCAGTGCACAATCGATCCATCTGTCTACTACAACACTGGGGCTATTGGAGTACAGATATGGAGTTGTTTTTCGTTCCACGTTTCCTCATGCCGTATAGGCGTCGGTTGTAGTGCTCGAGAAAAGAGCACAACCTCTCAGCTAACATCACGGTTGCACTCATAATAGTCTTATCAACAAGGTTGTGTAGTCCTTCGTCTTAGAGTACTAGGATGTTGTGTTAACTGGATACGCTAATGAAAATGATTGCGAACGATCTGGCTGGGTTTTGCTTCAATGGACGGGTAACAACATTTGTTGTGGCTGAGGTGCATTCTGCAGCCCGAGCCGGCCGAAGTGGCCGTGCGGTTAAAGGCGCTGCAGTCTGGAACCGCAAGACCGCTACGGTCGCAGGTTCGAATCCTGCCTCGGGCATGGATGTTTGTGATGTCCTTAGGTTAGTTAGGTTTAACTAGTTCTAAGTTCTAGGGGACTAATGACCTCAGCAGTTGAGTCCCATAGTGCTCAGAGCCATTTGAACCATTTTTGCAGCCCGTTCGGACGGGCTGTGAGCAAGCAGTAGATAACGGTAGTCTCTGGTATTAATCACTTGGATCATTGCAACTCTGTGCTGCTTCTAACACTTCCTGTATTTCAAATGGATTTGACATTCGTAAAAGTAAATTTTGGCAACTCTAATAACAGCTGATATCTTATGCTGTTTGGCACGGAGACCCATTTTACAGATCGTCTGCCTCAATTTTTTTTGTACTCAAAGGGAACATCAGCACAGAAAACAGACATCTCCTAAAGATTCAATGCTTAAGCAACTTTCTGTTTATCAGTCACGTAACTAATCTATGTGCGTAGGTGCGTGAAACGGCTTTTTCCTCTCGTTTGGTAACGTACCGACTGGTTGCACTCAATGCTCCCCCATACACAGTGTTCCCAAATTGTTCTGAGCGACGTAGTTCTCGAATATGATGCCTGAAATACTCGTGTTTTCAAAATGTATCCCGTTATTTCCAATAAATATTCATCGCGTTTCAGTCATGGCCTGTGCGGCTCGTCCCGGCGGAGGTTCGAGTCCTCCCTCGGGCATGAGTATGTGTGTTTGTCCTTAGGACAATTTAGGTTAAGTAGTGTGTAAGCTTAGGGACTGATGACCTTAGCACTTAAGTCCCATAAGATTTCACACACATTTGAACATCGCGTTTCGAAAGTACGCGTGGAAAAGTTTCCGCATGACGAATTATCTTGTAAATGTAGTAGACATATTCTATTGAATAGGAACGCATATCGAATGTCTAATAAATTATGATCGATCGTGGATTTACAAAAATAAAAAGCGGATGTGATGATCTGGTAAAAATAATTACCAAAACCATTTCCAAAACACTTCTGCATTACGAGAAAACTGGTCAGAAACACTATCTGGACTGTTCAGAGCATATTAACCAGTAAGGTAGTTAAGTTTAAGGACCCGAATGAAGACAGGGTACATTCTATATTCAGAAAATTCGTTCTCATCGTGCTGAATGTATACTCTTACGTAAATCAGTTCTCAAACGAAAGAATCATTTCCACTTTTAACTAGTGTACTACAGAAGAAAGGAAGGAAGCAAAAGAATGGAATAAAAACAAAACAGATGATACATTAGCGTTCAGATATACACTAAGTACTATGTTTGAATGGAGTATCTCGCACAGGTACTGAAACGAAAGATACAGAATCTGAAGAGTTCGAACTCGAAAGTAAATACACGAACGGTTATGCAGAGATAGTCTACAAATGTAGAAATATAAAAGGATAGTACTGCGTAGGATTTAGAATCGCACAGGGTCTCCATACAGGAACACAAAAAAGGCCTATAGGAACTAATCAAGTTATAAACGAGAACTCTCAGGAGTTCATCGTGGCTTGTCCTCCCTCTGGAAACACTAGAAAGGAGGGCGCTAACCTCGAGCGTGATCTCCTCGAAGTCGCAGTCAGACTCTGCCTCGCTGCTGCTCGGAGAGATGCGAGATCCATAGAAGCTTCTGCCCTTCCTACGGGGAGGAACGCAGCGGACAGCTAGCGCCAGACGCTGCTGCCACGACGCGCAAGTCCACTGGCCGGTAGACCTCATCGCGGTCAAATGCGCCGCAACTGCCTACCACATCACCACCCAAACTACCTTTAGCGCTTGGCCCCCTCCGGGCCGGCCCTCCTCCATCCCCTCCGCCCACTACTCCCACCGCTTTCCCACAGACAGCTGCTCACTCCTGTTTCGTAACCTCTCTGACAAATCGAATTGGTTGTCTTCCACGCTACAAGTAACCTGTCGTCCCGTTTACGTCACTCAACTGCCAGAAACCCTCTACGTGTAACTCTGCCTTCATAATCTGAAACTAGACGGTTAGTGCACGGTTACGGAACTTCTCAAAATTATTTATGTAAGTGGTGGAGTAACATCCAATATTATCTGGCTCAGAGTGCAAGATGTAAAATTTTCTGTTGGGCAGTGAAAAATTGTGCTCCTTGCTCAAAAGTGCTCTTTTATCGATACAGTACCTTTTGGATCAGCGCATTTTAACAGTTTTTTTTACAATGAATACATCTGCAAAATAAGCATTTTGGGCTTTCTCAACTGTTCAATATTTATTCTGTGTTTTACGTCGCGAGATATTCAGTACTGCAAGACAAAGTGAATGTACACCAAAAAGCAGTGCCAAAGGAAGGAATACCTGAAAAATGTGCATGTAAACGACATCGGTGAAAGTAATCAGAAGCCCGGCAAAAACGAAGTAACTAAAGATGTTTTACATGAGTAAAACGAAACTCGTACGGTAACGAACACACGTTCTAGTAGTTGCAAAGACATATTTAAAGTATATTATGTAATTACACAGCAACTTCGGCTACCACGGGCGCATAATCGAATTACGTGTATTCTTTGGTAAAGTCGTTTGAATAAAAATACCAGGATACAACGTCGTTACGAGCCGCAAGAACGTTCTCTTCGTCACTAAATGTGAGACTGTAGTCTATTATTATTATTATTATTATTATTATTATTAATATTATTATTATTATTTGCAACGGCTTAACGCTCTGTAAGACAGCGGACAAGGAGGGCATCATACATGGAGAATTATGATGTATAAGCTACTACACACAGCATAGTGAACGCATTATTGTGGCCAAGATAGATACGAAACCCACACCTACTACAGTAGTACAAGTTTATATGCCAACTAGCTCTGCAAATGACGAAGAAATTGAAGAAATGTATGATGAAATAAAAGAAATTATTCATATAGTGAAGGGAGACGAAAATTTAATAGTCATGGGTGACTGGAATTCGGTAGTAGGAAAAGGGAGAGAAGGAAACGTAGTAGGTGAATATGGATTGGGGCGAAGAAATGAAAGAGGGAGCTGCCTGGTAGAATTTTGCACAGAGCACAACTTAATCATAGCTAACACTTGGTTTAAGAATCATGAAAGAAGGTTGTATACATGGAAAAACCCTGGAGATACTAAAAGGTATCAGATAGATTATATAATGGTAAGACAGAGATTTAGGAACCAGGTTTTAAATTGTAAGACATTTCCAGGGGCAGATGTGGACTCTGACCACAATCTATTGGTTATGACCTGTAGATTAAAACTGAAGAAACTGCAAAAAGGTGGGAATTTAAGGAAATGGGTCCTGGATAAACTGAAAGAACCAGAGGTTGTACAGAGTTTCAGGGAGAGCATAAGGGAACAATTGACAGGAATGGGGGAAAGAAATACAGTAGAAGAAGAATGGGTAGCTTTGAGGGATGAAGTAGTGTAGGCAGCAGAGGATGAAGTAGGTAAAAAGACGAGGGCTAGTAGAAATCCTTGGGTAACAGAAGAAATATTGAATTTAATTGATGAAAGGAGAAAATATAAAAATGCAGTAAATGAAGCAGGCAAAAAGGAATACAAACGTCTCAAAAATGAGATCGACAGGAAGTGCAAAATGGCTAAGCAGGGATGGCTAGAGGACAAATGTAAGGATGTAGAGGCTTATCTCACTAGGGGTAAGATAGATACTGCCTACAGGAAAATTAAAGAGACCTTTGGAGAAAAGAGAGCCACTTGCATGAACATCAAGAGCTCAGATGGAAACCCAGTTCTAATCAAAGAAGGGAAAGCAGAAAGGTGGAAGGAGTATATAGAGGGTCTATAGAAGGACGATGTACTTGAGGACAATATTATGGAAATGGATGTAGATGAAGATGAAATGGGAGATACGTTACTGCGTGAAGAGTCTGACAGAGCGCTGAAAGACCCGAGTCGAAACAAGGCCCCCGGAGTAGACAACATTCCATTGGAACTACTGACGGCCTTGGGAGAGCCAGTCCTGACAAAACTCTACCATCTGGTGAGCAAGATGTATGAAACAGGCGAAATACCCTCAGACTTCAAGAAGAATATAATAATTCCAATCCCAAAGAAAGCAGGTGTTGACAGATGTGAAAATTACCGAACAATCAGTTTAATAAGCCATAGCTGCAAAATACTAACACGAATTCTTTACAGACGAATGGAAAAACTAGTAGAAGCCGACCTCGGGGAAGATCAGTTTGGATTCCATAGAAATACTGGAACACGTGAGGCAATACTGACCTTACGACTTATCTTAGAAGAAAGATTAAGGAAGGCAAACCTACGTTTCTAGCGTTTGTAGACTTAGAGAAAGCTTTTGACAATTTTGACTGGAATACTCTCTTTCAAATTCTGAAGGTGGCAGGGGTAAAATACAGGGAGCGAAAAGCTATTTACAATTTGTACAGAAACCAGATGGCAGTTATAAGAGTCGAGGGACATGAAAGGGAAGCAGTGGTTGGGAAGGGAGTAAGACAGGGTAGTAGCCTCTCCCCGATGTTATTCAATCTGTATATTGAGCAAGCAGTAAAGGAAACAAAAGAAAAATTCGGAGTAGGTATTAAAATCCATGGAGAAGAAATAAAAACTTTGAGGTTCGCCGATGACATTGTAATTCTGTCAGAGACAGCAAAGGACTTGGAAGAGCAGCTGAATGGAATGGAAAGTGTCTTGAAAGGAGGATGTAAGATGAACATCAACAAAAGGAAAACGAGGATAATGGAATGTAGTCGAATTAATTCGGGTGATGCTGAGGGAATTAGACACTTAAAGTAGTAAAGGAGTTTTGCTATTTGGGGAGCAAAATAACTGATGATGGTCGAAGTAGAGAGGATATAAAATGTAGACTGGCAATGGCAAGGAAAGCGTTTCTGAAGAAGAGAAATTTGTTTACATCGAGTATAGATTTAAGTGTCAGGAAGTCATTTCTGAAAGTATTTGTATGGAGTGTAGCCATTTATGGAAGTGAAACAGGGACGATAAATAGTTTTGACAAGAAGAGAATAGAAGCTTTTGAAATGTGGTGCTACAGAAGAATGCTGAAGATTAGATGGGTAGATCACATAACTAATGAGGAAGTACTGAATAGAATTGGGGAGAAGAGAAGTTTGTGGCACAACTTGACCAGAAGAAGGCATCAAGGGATCACCAATTTAGTATTGGAGTGCAGCGTAGAGGGTAAAAATCGTAGAGGGAGATGGTTCAAATGGCTCTGAGCACTATGGGACTTAACATCTGAGGTCATCAGTCCCCTAGAACTTAGAACTACTTAAACCTAACTATCCTAAGGACATCACACACATGCAGCCCGAGGCAGGATTCGAACCTGCGACTGTAGCAGTCGCGCGGTTCCGGACTGCGCGCCTAGAACCGCTAGACCACCGCGGCCGGCGTAGAGGGAGACCAAGACATGAATACACTAAGCAGATTCAGAAGGATGTAGGTTGCAGTAGGTACTGGGAGATGAAGAAGCTTGCACAGGATAGAGTAGCATGGAGAGCTGCATCAAACCAGTCTCAGGACTGAAGACCACAACAACAACAACAACAACAACAACAACAACAACAGAGTGGCATGGAAGCGAAGAAGTAAATTAAGACATGGCTTTGATCACGACTCCACTGGAAACGAAATGGCCGTGTTGGAGATGGATACGGTAAAAAAACAGACCGTCACTTTTTGGAGGAACCATGTCGGTACTCGCTTTATGTGATTTAGATAAATCACAGAAATACACGCCTGGAAATGGAAAAAAGAACACATTGACACCGGTGTGTCAGACCCACCATACTTGCTCCGGACACTGCGAGAGTGCTGTACAAGCAATGATCACACGCACGGCACAGCGGACACACCAGGAACCGCGGTGTTGGCCGTCGAATGGCGCTAGCTGCGCAGCATTTGTGCACCGCCGCCGTCAGTGTCAGCCAGTTTGCCGTGGCATACGGAGCTCCATCGCAGTCTTTAACACTGGTAGCATGCCGCGACAGCGTGGACGTGAACCGTATGTGCAGTTGACGGACTTTGAGCGAGGGCGTATAGTGGGCATGCGGGAGGCCGGGTGGACGTACCGCCGAATTGCTCAACACGTGGGGCGTGAGGTCTCCACAGTACATCGATGTTGTCGCCAGTGGTCGGCGGAAGGTGCACGTGCCCGTCGACCTGGGACCGGACCGCAGGGACGCACGGATGCACGCCAAGACCGTAGGATCCTACGCAGTGCCGTAGGGGACCGCACCGCCACTTCCCAGCAAATTAGGGACACTGTTGCTCCTGGGGTATCGGCGAGGACCATTCGCAACCGTCTCCATGAAGCTGGGCTACGGTCCCGCACACCGTTAGGCCGTCTTCCGCTCACGCCCCAACATCGTGCAGCCCGCCTCCAGTGGTGTCGCGACAGGCGTGAATGGAGGGACGAATGGAGACGTGTCGTCTTCAGCGATGAGAGTCGCTTCTGCCTTGGTGCCAATGATGGTCGTATGCGTGTTTGGCGCCGCGCAGGTGAGCGCCACAATCAGGACTGCATACGACCGAGGCACACAGGGCCAACACCCGGCATCATGGTGTGGGGAGCGATCTCCTACACTGGCCGTACACCACTGGTGATCGTCGAGGGGACACTGAATAGTGCACGGTACATCCAAACCGTCATCGGACCCATCGTTCTACCATTCCTAGACCGGCAAGGGAACTTGCTGTTCCAACAGGACAATGCACGTCCGCATGTATCCCGTGCCACCCAACGTGCTCTAGAAGGTGTAAGTCAACTACCCTGGCCAGCAAGATCCCCGGATCTGTCCCCCATTGAGCATGTTTGGGACTGGATGAAGCGTCGTGTCACGCGGTCTGCACGTCCAGCACGAACGCTGGTCCAACTGAGGCGCCAGGTGGAAATGGCATGGCAAGCCGTTCCACACGACTACATCCAGCATCTCTACGATCGTCTCCATGGGAGAATAGCAGCCTGCATTGCTGCGAAAGGTGGATATACACTGTACTAGTGCCGACATTGTGCATGCTCTGTTGCCTGTGTCTATGTGCCTGTGGTTCTGTCAGTGTGATCATGTGATGTATCTGACCCCAGGAATGTGTCAATAAAGTTTCCCCTTCCTGGGACAATGAATTCACGGTGTTCTTATTTCAATTTCCAGGAGTGTATAAATCGGGGTAGTCGGTCAAGGATTTTAATCTTGCTACAAGTGAATGAGAGAGCATTGTCTTTACCACTGGGTCGTCTTTGTGCGACACGGAAACTAACTGCGCTGCTCGAGTTACACTGTCTTTATTCACATTAAGATGTACATAAGTCCATTTGTATAGTATGAGAAACCCAAAGGAGAATATTTAGTCTCGTAATAGCAACACACTCCTTCCTGATGTGTGTTTTACCTCACGGTGAAATTGTTTGGAGAGAGAAACTCCAATGGTGCCGCATCGCCTTTTGATGTCAAATGTCTACATATACTATATATATATATATATATATATATATATATATATATATATATATATATATATTAGTCACGATCTCTACGAGCTAGATACGCAGATGGTGGATGGGGGTCGGACTGAAGAATGTTCATAGTTTTTGTAGTGAAAGGGGGTTCTGTCATTTCTCTATGCAATTTCTTGTGCGATGCACATGAGTGTTTGCGCCAGTTGGGATTTTCTAATATTTCAGTTGAACTCTCTCGCCAATGAAACATGCCTGTCCAAGAAAAACCCTTGTCTGGATCCCCAGCTTTCAGCTTTTTCTTAGTCAACCGAAATTACTCGAGCGCGACGCAACTGTTTTTTCAACTAGGGCACAGCGGATTTCCATTCTTACACTTAAGTCGTCTGAGATAGCGAACCATCTCTTACAATATCAATATCAACGAGACATTCAAGCTTTTACGTATTTTTTTTTTCCCCGTGAGCTACACCAAAGTGGTTTACGCTTTAACTTCTATCGGTTCTTATCAGATCAACAATTAAAGTAACGTCGAGCGAACGCTTCTACATTAGCTCTTCCAGATTGGGCGACGGGCAAAACAAGATTGATGAGCTCCTCCCCTCCCTCCCTCCCTCCCTCGCTTTCTTTCTCTCTCTCTCTCTCTCTCTCTCTCTCTCTCTCTCTCTCTCTCTCTCTAATTACGATTTCGGTAGTCCACCCCTTAATCAAATGGTTCAAATGGCTCTGGGCACTATGGGACTTCACATCTGAGGTCATCAGTCCCCTAGAACTTAGAACTACTTAAACCTAACTAACCTAAGAACATCACACAGATCCATGCCCGAGGTAGGATTGGAACCTGCGACCGTAACGGTAGCGCGGTTCCAGACTGAAGCGCCTAGAACCGCTCGGCCACACCGGCCGGCACCCCCTTAATCCCTCTTATTCTACAACCAAGTAGAAAATGAGCCTTGAGGCAACAGCTGCCCTTGAGAATTCTGCCAAAAACAATATGGAAAAGACTGCGGGTCCACATTCCTTTCCTTTACAGCAGGAATCAAATTTTGGGCTATGTTTGTCCTCATTTAAAATAAAGGTCAACTCTTCTTAAAGTTTTATAGACGTAATGCCACAGTGCTGTCACATACATAAACTGGCAGCTGGTAGCGTCTCTCGCCAGCGTTAAAAGTTACGTCTTAGAAGACAATATCACACTCAAAGATGGGTAAGGGTAACTTCGCGCTACGTGAGTGAATGGAAGGAGGTTAGGCACAGTGAGATCTGTTAGTCAGCTAGGCACTTAATTCAAGTCCGCGCGTTTCTCTTACTGACTGTCTTCTCACTCAACACGGAGTTTGCTTGTAGCACTTCTAGCCAGTCCTCTACACGCTAGTTCAATTGTTATGGCAGTTTCTCATTTAGTTACGTCTAGAGCCGAAGCCGAATGCCAAGTATCCCAGACAAAATACTAATCACACTCAAGAGTCGTCACGCTAATGCCACTTATCAACGCCTCTCGCTTTGATAGTAGTCTGACTACGGATAGGACGATAATCTACAAGTTTCTTCAGGTATGCCATAAACGGCTAAGGCCATTCGTTAATGATTATATCCTGCAGAGTTACCCAACTGTTTGGATGTTGTAGCTACTCTTTGCCCGCTGTTCCGAACAGTCTCAGACTTTTTTTGTGGTATCGCGATTGGGTGACTCAGCGGTCCAGTCGAGATGCGATAGACTGCCTGAGAGATCGTCAAATCAGGAATGAATGCGTGTAGTCCTGGGCACACAGGTTTCGTAATGTTTGAAGGTGTGAGTGTTCATAGCACAGTAAACAGGAAGATGTAGGAGAAATGGCAACATTTGATCAAAAAAAAAAAAAAAAGACTGATTCATGTTCACGGTAGACTGAATGCTAAGACCAAATTATCGTAGCAAAAATACCCCCAAAACATTACAGAACCGCTGCCGGCCTGAACAGCACCTTCCATACACTGCGGGTTAAACGTCTCTTCGGGCCGTCGGTGTACTCGACGTTCTGCATCATTTGAGAAGAGGTCAAAACGTGACTCGTCGGACCACATCACACGTGTACATTCAGCTGCTGCCCAGTTTGGGTTTTTTTGGCCCACAGACGGGCAGCGTTCTGTTTCGTTGCGAGCAATGACGTTTTGCGAGGTACCTGACTCTAATGTTCATTACACGCAGTTCCATTCCCAACGTTCGCCCGGAAGTTAGTTGGGACGGACCTGCATTCACTGGCAGCGGCAACTCATGTCGGTTTGAAACGGATTGTCGTTGACAAGCCGTGATTCTTCTCTCCGGTTCCTTTCGGTTTGGATCTTTTTACTATCACTGTTCTTGCGCTGTGTTATACAGCTGCAACATCTTTCACAGTGTGGCCACAGAGAAGTCCAAATGATGGCTCCTTCCTGCCACTGTCACTTTTCCACGTCGACCGATCATACTGCGCTGATTCCAGACAACGGACTGGCGCACTGCCATGACTTACGTCAGCAGTGGAGGGTTACATGTCAGCCTGGTCGCATCTATTGCTATTCTTTGCTAACCAAGGAACCGAACTGGTTAATCATCGCGTTCGTCCCTCCACACCTTTTTCTCAAATAATATTCACCATGATCGAGCATGAAGTTCGTATCTCTGCACGAAACCCAAATGACATATCTACTCCTGAAGTACGAGGACGTGCTGCAAAACAATGCCTCCGAATTAGTTATAAGAAAAATTTTAAAGCTTTTTACATAAAACAAACGTTACTATTGAATTATGGCGAGTAACAGGCGGCGTGTAACGTAACTATATCGGTGCGTGAGAAACAGCGTGCTGTGAAGTGTTTCGAATTTCAAGAGTCCGTCACATATGGAGCACCATATCCTTCAGCACGATATTGCTAGACCACACACGAGCGCTGCGATATTTGAAACAATTCGATGCCTTGGGTTCACTGCCATCGATCAACCTGCTACACTCCCGACTTTACCCTATCCGAGTTTCATCTGTTTCAAAATATCAAAAGAACACCTTCGAGAACTTCACTTTGACAGCCATGAAGCTGTGCAAGCAGAGGGGAGGTTGTCGCTCCGTCAACAAATTCAAACATTTTACAGTGGCGGTATCAACAAACTGGTCTGTCGTTGGGAGAAATTTGCTCGTCACCAGGGTGACTATGTTGAGAAATAAAAATGTATAGACATGAAGAATAAAGATGTAGAATGTCAATAACATTGTTTTATTTAAAAAGTGTGAAGGGTTTTCACATGAAAAATTCGGAGGCATTACTTTTCAGCAGGTCCTCGTACTATTACAACGGTAAAAAGTGAAGATTAATTCATGTACACAGTTGCAGAGTAAAGGGGGTGTTCACGTACGAATAACACTGCACTGCAGTTAAGATCCGATACGAGATTTTGTGCTATTGCTGCCTTAGTGTTCACACGATCCATCGTATGCCTTTCATTTCTATACACAGTGAAACACCAATACCCGTCACATAACCGCCCAAATCTCAGCTTTGTAAATGTCTTCCACTCTCAGGATTCCAACTGGCATACTCTTGGATGTCAGTCGGCATGTGACACTGCAGCGGGAGTGGACAGATTGTGTGGAAGAAACCTCTCGAATAGATACTTGTAGTGATTCAAGAAAATTAGAGGAAACCTATGCAAAGACGAGAGTTTACATCAACCATAGAGCCTCCTAGACGCGAAATCAGCGCCATCGCACAACGCCGTCAACTGTTTACTATTACCAACGAAATAATTCTAATTGGGGCAGGATTAAGAAGACTAACTGTACCTCAACTGCATATTCCTAGATCTTGAAGAATAAAAAATATTACACTAAAAGACCTATATGTATCTAGAGGTCATAGAGCATTAGGTTGCTCATGCTTCGCTGTTGAGATTTGTAACTTGAAGCAACCCAATTAAACAGGAACATGTCACTTCGTCAATATGCAAAATATTCAGAAAAGTAAAAATATTGTACGATAGATCATCAGGAAAGTAAGGCTCACTAATCGACTCTGGTAACACTGATATGGCTGTCATTCGGCGCAAGCTTCACAAAGGGTGCTGTTTTGGACAGGAATGTTCGCCACACTTATTTAGTTGGGACTTCTGTATAGTGATAACAGGAGGTTATACACCGTCCAGTCATTAATGTGACTGTCAAAAGTCTGAATAACCACTTTTTATAGCACGGACCACTGCGAGACGTGAAGAAAGAGTCGATGAGATTCTGGAAGGTACCGACAGGGACGTGGAGCCAGTCGACCCCACTGCCGTGGCCCGCTGCACTAGGTGTCTCGGTTGAGGACCCGTGGCACGAAGTGATATGAAGATGCCCTGGACAGCGGTAGGGTACCAACCTGAATGACCCCCACCATACGGCCCCAGCGACCACGAGTGATGGTATGGGGTGCCATTTCTTTTCAAAGCACGGGACTCCTCTGGTTGTTCCTTGGGGCACGATTACAACACAGTGGTATGTCGATGGTATTTTGCGCCCAGATTTTTTACGTTTCATATAAGCCATTCTTGGCTTACATTTCAGCAAGATAATGCCCACCCGCACAAGACTAGAGTTTCACCTGCTTGTCTTCTTGTTTACCAAACCCTAGTTTGGCCAGCAAAGTTGCCATCTCTCTCCCCAATTTAGAACGTTCGGGGTATTATGGGCAAGGCCCTCCAACTAGCTAGGGATTTTTACGATCTAGCGCACCAGTTGGACAGAATTTGGTGCAATATCTCTCAGGAGGTCATCCACCAATTGTATCAATCAATGTCACGCCGAATCAATGCTTGCAGAAGGGCCACAGGTGAACCAACACATTAATGGCTTACTAAATTTGAAAAGCTCTTTGCTTGAATCAATTTTTCTGAAATTGTAATCATTTGTTTGTCTGTACACGTACGTAACATCTACCAATTTCCGTTCCATTTGAATAATTCCTTCGCGGTGCTTTTTTTTGTGCCTTAGAGTGTATTTTCTCGTCAGTTCCAAGCAATGTCTTTTTTTTCCTCTCTCTCTTTGCCACAGTTATACAGTTTTGCAATAGTTTCAATGCAGACAACTGGAAGTAGGAAACTATTGTCTTCATCGACTGGTTTGGGAAGAATAATGCTCGGAAACTGTTAAATGGTTTCTCAGAGTCCTCAGAATGTGAGCTACATCATGCGTGAAATGAAGCTGATAAATGAAAATAGATATTATGAGATGATATGATACAGACTTTGAAGCTCTGTAAGAATGAAATACACTTAAGAAGACTGTAAGTAGTTTTATGTTCTGACTGAGGACCACTCTTGCGAACCTTGCGTTGGAACTGTAGAACGCTACCAATTATGCTAGCGCGATAACATGGTGATCTTGATAAGAAATGGGATATATACGTGCATTGTTAAGTAATCTTCAATGAGAGAAATATTTATTATTTCACACAGTCTAGCTGGCCGGTGTGGCCGAGTGGTTCTAGGCGCTTCAGTCTGGAACCGCGCGACCGCTACGGTCGCAGGTTCGAATCCTACCTCGGGCATGGATGTGTATGATGTCCTTAGGTTAGTTAGGTTTAAGTAGTTCTAAGTTCTAGGGGACTTATGACCTCAGATGTTAAGTCCCATAGTGCTCAGAGCCATTTGAACCATTTTTGAACATTGTCTAGTAGATTCATTGGATATGGTTCTCTCTTTCGAATTCGATGCAGCCAAATTATGCATCTTTCCGCAATTCTTTCGTCTTGTGGAATTAGGAAGAAACATGCTACCACCCTCTGCCCTCGAATAGCAGTTTACAGCACATCACTTTGGAATGCTTCACCAGAAGAAAGTTAACACGTTTTGTTGGGTTCTTAATTTAACAAAAAATGAGTTTGTACGCTTCACTTGCCTCTGTATACTTAGACAACTGCTAGTCGGAACAATTCTCCCACTTACTCTCTTGTACTACTTGGGTCCATAATGGCTGCCTTGTGCCATGTGGCGTCCAACTGGCCAACGGCAGCGCTCAATTGTTAACAATCCATATATAAAAAGTTGTCACCACTTTCTTCATACATGGCCTTACGACCACCTGCAAAGCAGAGCTGTCATCATCATTACAGGCTGCGAGCAACAGCAGACGTTTCAAGGAAGACGAACAGCACAAAGTACATTTAGAGGCCAATAAAAATTACGTGGTGCTTTTTGTAAACAGGCTTTAATCCTAGATTTAAGCTACCTTTTCCACTAATTGTAAGTATTAGTATTAATAACTTGGCACAATTTATTTGTTAGAACAATAAGGAACTGATCCCATAAGGTTAGCAAAGATCCTAGAAATTCTGAGTTGGTGATATTGCAAATCAGGTCTTGGGTAAATGTCTGCGCGGCTGTGAATATACAGAGGAATAGTTTTCAGTGGTTAAAAGTTTCCGGATAGTGTCAACGTTACAATTTTCCGCCGTTTATATTCAGTATGATCGATAGTAATAATTTTTACTGTTTTAACTCTCTATTATTACCCATTCATGAGGTTATGTCACTATACAGGATGATTCAAAAGGCTGCACACAAATTGAAGAAGCTGATGGAAGAGTCGAAATACGACAAATTTGGAATAGGAACTTTGTGGCTTGAAAGTAATCCTGAGCCAGTGAAAGCGAGTCAGCTAAACCGAAACTTAAGGTGTTCATCGCGCAAGTTCTTCCAGAACTGTTAAGAGTTAACATACGTCATCAGTCTTCACTTGTAGCTGCAACGAGATAGAATACCTGCACACTTTTCTGTGTCGGTGCGCGAAGAACTCAACGAGATAAATCCCAAGCGTTGGATGGAAAGAGGATGTCCAATTGCATGGCCACCTCTTCCCCTAATCTGACGCCATTTTTTCCTTCTTCTTATGGGCATATCAAAAGCCTCGTGTACCTAACACCATTGCCGACGAAGAATCACTTCTCACCAGGACACTGCCATTGTCCGATGATATTTGTACTATGCCTGTACTTGATGGAGTGCGCCAGAATTTTTTACGAAGAAGTTATGCCCGCATTTAACGTGGTATTTGGTACTTTTAACACCTTCTCTGGCGTGTAACACTGTCGAGTAAGCAGTACATTGTATTTGCTGAACTTAATGCCTATGTGCTTTCACTGTCATTGTTCTTAAGAGTTCAAATCTTTCATTGGCTCAGAATTCCTTCAACGTTCGCAAGTTCATCTTCAACTTCTTTATCACCTTCTTCAGCCTGGTAGCAACCTTTGGCATCACCCTGTATTGGCTGGAATGCATAGTGTACTGGCAAGGGAGCGATGCGTTGTTGAAATCGGCAACGAAATAAGGTGGTGACAAGCCCCACTTCCTGGTTTTATACACAATTACACGTACTTCATATTTCTGTCGCACCAACAGCTGCTTTGTGTCTGAGACATTCTGTGGTGTCACCGCCAGACACCACACGTGCTAGGTGGTAGCCTTTAAATCGGCCGCGGTCCGCTAGTATACGTCGGACCCGCGTGTCGCCACTGTCAGTGATAGCAGACCGAGCGCCACCACACGGCAGGTCTAGAGAGACGTACTAGCACTCATCCCAGTTGTAGAGCCGACGTTCATAGCAATGGTTCACTGACAAATACGCTCTCATTTGCCGAGACGGTAGTTAGCATAGCCTTCAGCTACATTTGCTACGACCTAGCAAGGCGCCGTATTCAATTGATATTTATTATGTGAAGCATGTATCATCAAGAGAGATGTTCTACAATAGTGGATTAAAGTTAAGTATTATATCAACTACGTATTTTATTTGGAATTCTCAAGATATTGTCCTGTTCCAGACCTCACGCCAGTCAGCGTGTAATTAAACGCGTGCATTTCGGCCTCCTCTAGAAAAACAGTGTTGGCTCTTCTGCCAACACTACAAATTTGGCGACTCGGATACAAACGGTCTCCTATATATAACTAATTTACTTGTGTCATGGCTTCGCCACAATCTCCAGATGTACTGTCCGAATTTTATCGCTTGCAGAATCAGGAGACACAGGCCTTATTGGATGCCCTTGGACAGCTCGTCCAGGGTCAATGTGCAATGCAAAACGATGCGGCAGCCGCCGCTCCACCGCTACCGCAGCCACAACACGCAGTTGCACCACCTTTTCGTCATTTCGATGCGGCACTGGAAAGCTGGACGGAGTGGTCATGCCAATTTGGATTCCATCTCGCCGCCTACAGAATTCAAGGTAAAGAGCGGCAGCCTCACTTATTATCATGTGTCGGCGTCCAGACGTACCGTGTGATAGTGAAATTGTTTCCCCGACGCGACGTAGCAACTCTGACCTACGAAGAAATTTTGTCTGCATTAGATGCATATTTCAAGGAATCAGTCAATGTAGTTGCAAAACGGTATACATTCTTTCGTACAAAACGTACGGCCGGTCAAACTAATCGGGAGTGGGTTGCAACTTTGCAAGGCCTTACTAGGGATTGTGCTTTTGAGTGTGAATGTGGACTCCCTTATGCAGATACTATGGTATGTGATGCAATTGCACAGAACATTTCTGATGTTCGTATACGGGAGCAAATTTTGAAACTAGTCAATCTCTCCCTTCAACAAGTGATAGACATATTGGATAGGCAAGACACACTTGACTTTGCTCAGGAATCGTTTGAAACTTCGCCAGCCGTGTGTCACATTAACCGGCCCGCCGGGCGAGCTGCACAGAACTGTAAACAGCCCTCGCGCCCGTCCGCGCAGCTGCCGCCACGATCTCAACCACGTGTCCCGCGGCAGCAAGCAAATGCAGCGCTAAAATCATGCCCGCAGTGTGCTACTAGACATTCGCGTGAGAATTGCCCGTCACGCCAAGCTATTTGCTTTTTCTGTAATAGAAAAGGACATGTTCAAAGTGTTTGCCAGAAAAAGCTCAGATCGGACACTAACAACCATTCCAGGCCCTTTGCTTCGAGCCGGAATCGAACCAAGAATACTCAGGCTCGTGAACCTTCGCCCATGGACATTCATGTAGTTAATTCCACTCCGCCCAGTGCCACTCTCTCTTAAAGTGACTGTGTGCGGCCCACAAAAAGTGTGCGTCGACGTCGCCGGAAATCACGTCGATTAGCAAGTGATTCTGTACCAGTGTCTGTTCAAATTGCACGAGACAGTCGTCAGCAGGACAATAAACTTTTTGTAGACTTGGACATTAATGGCAACGTGATCCCATTCCAGCTCGATACCGGAGCTGCCGTTTCATTGATCAATAAAGACACGTACAAACAACTGGGCACACCTCCGTTGCGTGCCACAAATGTTACGTTAAATAGTTATTCAGGTCAGAATATCCCTGTGTTAGGACAGTGCAGCCTTCTTGCAACATACCAGGGACAAACAAAACTTGTGTCATTTTACGTCCTTCGTTCTTCTTCTGCAGTGAACTTGTTTGGTTTAGATTTATTTAAGTTGTTTAACTTGTCGGAAATACGGAAGCGTCCGATCCAACACGTCTGCTTTGACCCATGACGTCACAAATATGGCGGAAACAAAAACACACACACTTTCCACAAGAAGCCTAATGACAATAACGGGACAAGCGCGGGAAATGGGGTGTTTTGGGTGGGGGGCAAACTAAATATAAACAAATTTAGACGCCTTGCGTAGCTACAACATGTAAGTGAAGACAGCCATGCATGAATACCCACCCACCTCCCCAGGGGTCGTAACCCCTGCAACCCATAGAAGATAAAGATGCTTCAGTAGCTGATTAGTGTTTTTTGTCTTTTAAAAAAAAATCTCACGGGATAGAACGAACAGATCAGAAAGATAAATATAATAAACTAAAACAGAAATTCGAGGAAACAGATAATTAAAATAAGTAATAAGTGTTTTTAAATTTTAAAAAAATCTCAAGAGATGGAGCGAACAGATCAGAAAAGTAAATAAAATAAGATAAAACAGAACTGGAGACAGCCACACTCCGCGCCGTCATGACGTCACACGCGACAACACCCTTATGTCACGGGTCAAAGCCGACGCGTTGGATCGGACGCTTCTGTCGACCCAACTTGTCTATAGTCAATCAGGTCCTATCAGTGAACCAGACTGTGCCTTCCGCCAGTGTTTCTCGTCTATGTGAAGAATTTGCAGACATTTTTGCACTGGGCCTTGGTTGCGCTAAGAACTATAAAGCACATTTGGAACTGAAAGTAAACGCGCAACCGAAAATTGTCAGAGCGCGCAATGTTCCCCACGCATTGCGTGATGAGGTCGCAAGAACATTAAATGATAATGATCAGTCCAGGGTCGTGGTCCCACGTTCGTTACAGTCCTCTGTCTTACGGCTTCTCCACCAAGGACATTGGGGTATAGTGCGAACGAAACAACTTGCTCGTCAGCACTGTACTTGGTTCGGAATCGATGCTGCGATTACGAATATGTGCTCTTCTTGCATGGCGTGTGCCGGACACCAATCTGCACCACCGCGGAAATTCTTTGCATGGCCGAAAGCCACTTCCCCTTGGCAACGCTTGCACATAGATTTTGCTGGTCTATTTTGGAATGCTCGATGGTTGGTTGTGGTAAATACATTCAGTAATTTTCCTTTTGTTGTCCGGATGTCTTCCACGACGTCATCTGCCACCATCCAAGCGTTATCCGCTATCTTTTGCATTGAAGGTCTTCCACAGACTATTGTTTCCGACAATGGCCCACAATTCATGCCCGCAGAATTTCAGTCATTCTGCAAGGCCAATGGTATTCAACATCTGACATCCGCGCCGTTTTCGCCTCAGTCAAACGGTGCCGCTGAACGATTGGTTCGGACTTTCAAGTCGCAGATGTTGAATTTGAAAGAGTCACATTCTCGGGAGGAAGCGTTATTGCTCTTTTTGTCTTCGTATCGCTCTCAGCCCCGAGGTGGTCGCTCGCCGGCTGAGTTGCTCCACGGTCGTCCTCATCGAACCTTGATGTCTTTGCTGCATCCGCCGCATCAGGTTCCTGTGCAGCGGCAGCAACCTGCTTTTGCTCCAGGCGACGTTGTATACTATCGCAACTATCGGGGTTCACGGCGTTGGCTCGCAGGGCACATACTTCGCTGCCTCGGCCGCGCTATGTATCTGGTTTCGGGGGCCTCTGGTGAGGTGCGTCGGCATCTCAATCAGCTGCGCCTGTCGTCGCACGGGTTCTGCCGCTCCCCGTCTGCTTTCAGCGACGGTGCCGTCCGGTCAGCGCCCTGGGGACCCATCTACTGACTCGCCTCATCCCCAGGTGTTACCGACGCTGCCTTCCATTTTGCCCCATGGCGACGCGCCGCCGCCGCCTCCGCCGCCTGTTCTCCCGCCGGCGCCGCCCGCAGTGGACGCTTCGCTGCAGCCGCCAAGCGCCTCCCTGGGTCACGCGCCGCCGATCGCTTCCGGTGACCAGCTGTCCTCCGACATGGACCTCTTGCCCGCTCCGGACCAGATGTCTTCGCCCGTCGGCTGCCCCGACGCGATGGAGGTCGACCCTACGGCTCCTCCTGTCTCTTTACGGGCGCATACACCGCATGTTGGCGTGCACCCTGGACTAGGTTTTCAGGCGTTTCCTAGCTCCCCTCGGACCGAATGACCGGGTGCGGGTGGCACAGCCTCGCCTGTTGTTAGGCTCCCCACCTCGTCGCATACGTCAACATGGGGTCCTCCCCACGGGGGGCGGAAGCCTTATAACACAACCGTGCGCCGATTTGCGGGGCAGGAATGTGGTGTCACCGCCAGACACCACACTTGCTAGGTGGTAGCCTTTAAATCGGCCGCTGTCCGCTAGTATACGTCGGACCCGCGTGTCGCCACTGTCAGTGATAGCAGACCGAGCGTCACCACACGGCAGGTCTAGAGAGACGTACTAGCACTCGTCCCAGTTGTACAGCCGACGTTCATAGCAATGGTTCACTGGCAAATACGCTCTCATTTGCCGAGACGATAGTTAGCATAGCCTTCAGCTACATTTGCTACGACCTAGCAAGGCGCCGTATTCAATTGATATTTATTATGTGAAGCATGTATCATCAAGAGAGATGTTCTACAATAGTGGATTAAAGTTAAGTATTATGTCAACTACGTACTTTATTTGCAATTCTCAAGATATTGTCCTGTTCCAGACCTCATGCCAGTCAGCGTGTAATTAAACGCGTGCATTTCGGCCTCCTCTAGAAAAACAGTGTTGGCTCTTCTGCCAACACTACACATTCCTTTTCCGTTTGTTTGAAAAGTTGTCACTTGTGCAATTACGGAAAGCTACCACAAGGTAACATGAAAGTAGTAGGGGCAGTGACAGATCAAGCCAAAACAATCATCGAAACACGTCTCTCTCTGCGAATAACATTCAAGCTCTCTCTTCCCCCTTTCATTATGATAACAAATCGGTGGGCCTCATCATTCGAGTTTTGTGCTCCATAATGGAAGCATCAGGTTTGTTTGTGATCAGCGTGTGGGTATCTGTTAAAAATAATAAGAACACATTAAATTTACTATTTTTCCAGTTACATGAATTTCGTAATTTGAGGTCTGTACATTGTAGTGAGAGGAGTACTTTCACATATTCCAAAGTCATTTCCTCATGGAGGCGGGGGGTTGTGATATTCCATCACTCGTAAATGCTCCCACTTAATCATACTGCTGTACGGTAGGTTAGGGCGCTGGTGTTACATCGCCGGAGCCATTCCTATCTGAAGCGGTAACAGCCACCTAATACTTTGCGGTGCCTCATGGTTTAACATTAACAGTCATGCATTACTATTATTTAAATAAACGAATATACTCTTGCTACAAAGTGGTACTGGTCGACGCTAAAAATGGGTGTTCTAATGGAGTACTGTAAGAGATTACGTAGACGAGTCATGTATTATCCGTAAGTGCCAAATTATTGAAAAGCTGGAGAAACATATTTTTGGCTCTGTTTACAACACACCACGGTTCGGAAAGCAACTACGGTATAATGCTGCAGAAGGCTGCATTTTTTAACGGAATATTTGTTAATGGCTCGAATGATTCGAATGGCTCTAAGCACTATGGGACTTAACATCTGAGGTCATCAGTCCCCTAGAACTTAGAACTACTTAAACCTAACTAACTTAAAGACATGACACACATCCATGCCCGAGGCAGGATTCGAACCTGCGACCGTAGCAGTATCGCGGTTGCGGACTGCAGCGCCTAGAATTGCACGGCCACCGCGGCCGGCTGGAACACAGGTGTAGAGTACCCAACGTAAAGCATTATAAATGTAATTTGCTCACAGCCTTCTCCTCACGTAAGCATGAGGCACGAACATTAAAGCTACTGGACATCGATTATGGGAAAGTCTTCGATAAAGTCTGCCATCAATACTTAAGGAGTGTGTTATAGCATTTCCAGATTTACACAAGCAACAATGATGTTAACAACGGATACTGCCGCTCTGTATTTAGCTGGTTTAGCATCAAGGATCATAACCTTGTGCTCTTTGAATGCTGAAGGAAAACTGACAAAACTATAAACAAATTGATGACTGGGTGTTGTGTGATGTTCTTAGGTTAGTTAGGTTTAAGTAGTTCTAAGTTCTAGGGGACTGATGACGATAGATAAGTCCCATAGTGCTCAGAGCCATTTGAACTATTTTTTTTTTTTTGTAAACAATAATAGGCGGATGCCATCATTAGTAACTGTGCTTCGAGAAGGAAAAAGTAGGAATGTATTTGTCAATAATGCATTGCGAAAACTATTTAACGCAGGATATCGGTGTATTTGCATATGCAATAGGCACCACGGAAAAAAAAAAATTGCTGGGAAATACTCACAAGGAATGTAAAGAGCCTATGCCTATTCAGTATAAAGTAAAGCTGGCTAATGTTGTAATCAAGAGTCTGTTGGCATTTTCAGCAAAATAGAGCTGTGACTACGTAACAAGAAGATAAATGCTCGTTAAACCTACGCACATGTCCCAGCTTTACCATTTTTGATTGTCTCACCTTTGCGTTTCGACTGGATACACTTCCAATATCGAAGTCCACTTTAAGTATTGTATGTTATAACGCTAAGGAAACTATTCTACGGTTGTAAACGAGGAAATACGTTTATGGATGAGGGTGCTGTATAAAGAGTGTCGAATTGTGAAGCTTTGAAACAAACACACACACACACACACACACACACACACACAGCGAGAGAGAGAGAGAGAGAGAGAGAGAGAGAGAGAGAGAGTGTAAGACACACCACGAAGGGGTTACCCGAATGGGACGGAAATCTGTTATTGAGATGTATATACACCCACAAACAAATGACTACAACGTCAGAAAAACTGGATGATTTATCCGAGAGAAAGAGCTTCTCAAATTCAGCAAGTCACTAACGCGTTGGTCCACCTCCTACCGGTTATGCAAGCAGTTATTCGGCTTGGCATTGACACAGTTGTTAGATGTCCTCCTGAGGTACATTGTATCAAATTCTGTCCAATTGGCGCGTTAAATCGCCAAAATCCCGAGATTGTAGGAAGGACCTGTCCATAAAGCTCCAAAAGTTCTCAAGTGGGGAGAGATTAGGCGACACTGCTGGCTAATGTACGGTTTGGCAAGCACGAAGAGAAGCAATAGAAACTCTCGCCGTGTGCGGGCGGGCATTATCTTGCTGAAATGTAAGCCCAGGGCGGCTTGCCATGAAGAGCAACAAAACGGGGCGTTGAAAATCTTCGACGTACCGCTGTGCTGTAAGAGTGCCGCGGATGACAACCACAGGAGTCCTGGTGTGAAAAGAAATTGCACCACAGAATATCACTCCTGGCTGTCTGGCCGTATGGCGGGCAACTGTCAGGTTGGTACCCCACAGATATCCGGGGCGTCTCCAAACACGACTTCGGCCTGGAATCTGATTGACTGGAGTAGAATTGTCTTCACTGATGAGTCCTGCTTCGCACTGAGGCCCGATGACCAGGGAAGGCGTGTCTGGAGATGCCCCGGGCAACAGTGTGATAGCGAACTTCCGCCCGCCATACGGCCCGATAACCATAAGTGATGCTCTGTGGTGCCATTTCTCTTCAAAGCAGGACCTCTTTCGTTGTCATCCACGGCACTCTTTCGGCACAGTGATCGTAAGTCATCCTGTGTTTACATTTCCGCAAATTAACGCCCGCCGCACATGGCGAGAGTTTCTGCTACTTGTCGTGCTTGCCAAACCGTACCTTGTCCAGCAAGCCCGCAGAATATCTCCCTAATTGAGAACGTCTGGAGTATTGTGGGCAGGGGCTTCCAGCCATATCGGGATTTTGACGATCTAACACGCCACCTGGACAGAATTTGGCTCGATATTCCTCAGGAGAACAACCAATATTGCTGTCAATCAATGCGAAGCCGAATAAATGCTTGCATGAGGGCCAGAGGTGGACCAACAGGTTATTGCTCTGCTCAATTTGTGAAGCTCGTTCTCTTGAATAAATATCCAATTTTTCTGACACTGTAATCATTTCTTTGGATGAACAAGTACATCCCATCCACCGATTTCCGTCCAATTCGGATAATTCCTACGTGTGCGACGTTTTTTCTTTTTGTCTTAAGAGTGTGTAACGCACAGTATTAAGTCATTAAATTTCTTCAGTATATTTGCAAGGACACACTGCGATCTTTACTTCTATATTGATTTATTAAGCGAACTACATTACAATATGCGACAACTTCATCCGACTTTCCAATGTTGCTGAAATAAAACACGGGAAAACAAACAAAATCGGTTGAAGTAATTACGACATAAAACTGTAACCTATGGCATGAATTCAAATACGACAGGCTACACTGTATGAAGATGTGGCCACGATTAGCCTCTGTGTTCCTCGACGGTGAAATATAAATTACGAAGCGAGACTACAGCAGATGAAAAATCAAGTTAGCACAAGCTTGCCGTCATAGCTTAAGTGCACCGAAAGGATTAAAGGGATTTTAAAAAATTTTAATATCGCGGACGCGGATAAGGGAGTTGCGAATGCGGACAAAGGGACCGGCCGATGAGCGCTGATTGCGTTTTACTTATCCGCACGGACCTCGATTCGTAAGTAACAAGCAAAGTTCAAGACTAACAACGAGGACACGCCATGTGCCATAACTCAATTTTTCAAAAACTTCGCTCTCAGTGCGAGAGAGGTGGGGGTGAGGGTGGGGGAGCCAAATAAGCGAACACATGTGTCTGCTTATCCGCAGATGCTCCACCGTTTCCGAGGGAACTACGGTCAAAGTTTTCGAGATACTTGTATGTGCCCTTTAGCGAGTCAACATTTCCACCAAAGTGGTGGCACCAGCTGCCAGCGTCGTGGTTTCAGTTTTTCGCCCTGTGTTCGAAAGCCGATTTTTATTTTTGTTTTTCATTGATCTACCCATGACCGTACCAGATTACTACACGAATGTTTTCAATGTATACTGAAGTAACGTGGTCTTCCTTCGTCTACTAAATGTGTGTCTTGTGAAGGAATTAGAAAAACAAATATATGAAAAAATTTGAAATTGTTTCCAGTGAAATCACTGTATCGTACTTGATTCGTAATCAATTGCAACCCCAAGTTTTCGACAAACTCATCGGTTAAGCGCGCTTTGCCGCAAAATTACTGCCAACGCGTGAAATCATCAGCAATGTCAGGACGTTTCTTTCCCCAATAAGATTCATAGGAAGAAATGTCACTGTGGCAAACCTGCCATCGCGCGATGCTCGTGGTGTTGGTAATTTTTATGTTTCGAACGTTTCTACGATCGGTACCATTCCAGGTAAAGCACCAAATCTTCCTGAACAATAAACATAAGAATAAAATATAATAATTAATATAAGAATGAAATATGAAGCTATGAGAATAAGATTGTTACCCCTGAAGATACCATACACACGTACATTACACACTGAGGTGATGGAAGTCATTGGATACCTCCTAATATCATGTCTGACTTCTTTTTGCTCGGAGCAGTGCAGAAACTCTACGTGGCATCGGCTCAATAAATCCCCTGCAGAAATATTGAGCCATGCTGCCTCTATAGCCGTCCATATTTGCCGCAGTGTTGCCGGTGACGATTTTGTGCACGATTTAACCTCTCGATTATGTCCCATAAATGATCGATGGGATCCATGTAGGGCGATATGGGTGGCCAAATCATTCGCTCGAATTGTGCGGAAAGTTCTTCAAATCAACGGCGAACAATTGTGGACCACTGACGTGGTGCATTGTCATCCATAAAAATTCCATCGTTGTTTGGGAACATGACGTCCGTAAACGGCTGCTAATGGTCACCAAGTAGCCGAGCCTTCACACGACCCAGCCCATTCCATGTAAACACAGACCAAAACCCCTGTGGAGCCACCACCAGCTTGCAATGCCTCGTTGATAATCTGGGTGCTTGGCTTCGTGGGATCTGCACCACACTCGAACCGTACCATCAGCTCTTACTAACTGAAATCGGAACTCATATGACCACGCCACGGTTTTCCTGTCTTCTGGGGTCCAACCGATATGATCACGAGCCTAGAAGAGACGCTTCACGCGATGTCATACTGTTAGCAAAGGCACTCGGGTCGATCGTCTGCCGCCACAGCCCATTAATGTCACATTTCGCCGCACTCTCCTAACGGATACGTTCGTCGTACGTCCCACATTGACTTCTGCGGTTATTTCAGCTGGCTGGCTGGCTCTGAGCACTATGGGACTCAACTGCTGTGGTCATAAGTCCCCTAGAACTTAGAACTACTTAAACCTAACTAACCTAAGGACATCACACATATCCATGCCCGAGGCAGGATTCGAACCTGCGACCGTAGCGGTCGTGCGGTTCCAGACTGTTGCGCCTTTAACCGCTCGGCCACTCCGGCCGGCGCGGTTATTTCACGCAGTGCTGTTTGTCTGTTAGTACTGACAACTTTACGCAAACGCTGCTGCTCTCTTTCGTCAAGTGAAAGTCGTCGGCCATCGCGTTGCCCGTGTGAAAGGTACTCCCTGAAATTTGGTATTCTGAATGTCCGAATATTGAATTCCCTGGCGACTTCCGAAATGGAAACTACCATTCCGCTTTCGAAGTCGTAATTCCTGTAGTTCGGCCATAATAACGCCGGAAACCTTTTCACACGAATCACCTGAGTACAAATGACAGTCCGCAGCTCGTGGTCGTGCGGTAGCATTCTCGCTTCCCACGCCCGGGTTCCTGGGTTCGATTCCCGGCGGGGTCAGGGATTTTCTCTGCCTCGTGATGACTGGGTGTTGTGTGATGTCCTTAGGTTAGTTAGGTTTAAGTAGTTCTAAGTTCTAGGGGACTGATGACGATAGATGTTAAGTCCCATAGTGTCATTTTTTTTCTTTAGCGGTGACTTAATGGCTGAATTCAAGGTACTGAGTTGGCTCATTGTTCAGAACCTGTAGTACGTCCTCCTTACCATCACTTAAATCAACAGCTGTAGCAAATCTAGTAAATAGACTGCCTACACCATGCCAGTCCCCTTCTAGAGTATTACCGGATGGTACGGAATCCTTACCAGATACGATTCGTGGTTCCTCAGAGGAGGTACACAACTGACTATCCTCCCCGACCTTACCTACTACGGGATTCCGCTATGGATTACAAAGTAACATTGGAAGCTTCATAGCTGTTGTAAATCAGAAGGCTGGAGCGTCAAATATGAAGAAACAAGCAGTCTTGATTGCAATCAAGACTGCTTGTTTCTTCGTATCATACATACTGCTTGCTGTACCAAAGCCGGAATGAACTGGAAAAAGTATTGCAACGTCAGAGACTGAATCGAAATGCAGAAGACCTGCAGAGGTTCGAAGATTGATGCAGCTGAAATCAGAACGTAAATAAATGTGACATACTGTGTATAAAAATCTGCAAGTGGAAGCTGTATCAACTGTAAAATGCGTATACAGACAACGCTACATGGATCGCGGCAGTGGCTGCATACTTTCATCACGTGAAAAAAAGACGATGCAACACAGTTCTGCGCTCTTCAGGCTCATGGGTTAGGTAACCGTGTTTGTAATCAAACTGAAACCGCAGTATGCTACAAAAATACATTAGCACTCAATTTAGAATGGCTAAATGTGTGTCAGTTGGACAGGACACATGCCATGCAATTTCTACCAGTACGCGACAGTACCATTCCGTTAGACAGAAAGCAGGCTTGGCCTCAACCCGTCACTGACTATGTAAGCGGCTATAACAACGAAAAACTGCTGAACAAAGAATTCATTGCCGTGCGAAATTTGCCATCACAACTCCATGGTTATGAACATACACGCACGTCAACAGGCAACCTATACAAAAAAAAAGATAGAGGCAATAAAATCAGGAAACAAATGCTGACATTTCGCGAACGATGATTAATGCTCAACAAAACCGAGTCCAATTACGAAGTACTACAAAACATGTCTCCCATACTGGAATCGCTGACTGATGGGCGAAATTTCCTCGGATTGTGTAATCGTTATAAAACATATATTGTGTGGAGTTTTGGGCCAAGGATCTGTGTTATGAACTATTTAACATATTTAAAACGTGCACTGCAGAATGTCTTTTCCGTGGTAGTTAAAAGAGTCGACGTAAATCATTCCCATGTTGTTATTTATAGAACATTGCCACCCTCCCACTGATTTCTTTGCTTAGAAAATAAATAAAGACTCCATTCTTAAAGAAAGGGAGTGAGAACTTAAAAAAAAAAAAAAAAACCACAGTTACCAGTTCTACCATTGCAACATACAGAAACATCACTGTAATTTGCAGAGGTTGTAGTACCGAACGCTGAAAGGCAACTGAACGCCGAAAGGCATAATCAGTCTTAAATGATGATGATGATGTAGTATTCTGCTACAAAACATTCAGATGTTCGAATGCCAAAAAGTGTGTGCATTATAGTATTGTCAGACAGGTGATGGCACATGTCTGCTGAGGTAGCTCAACACAATACTACGTCTTGTAGACTTTAACAGATGTAGACAGGGTTAAATAAACACCATCCATCTGCATTTTGATTCCTTGCAGAATACTATTAAGACATTTGGGCCAGTACTATACAGTTCACTATCATATGTAAACAAGTGTGTTGTGAGATATTCGAAATACACGTGTCAGCTTGCTGATACTCAGAAAGAATACTGCAGTATTAAGAATTCAATTGAGTCAAGCTCAATGAGCCAACTTGTACACGGCAAATTAAACTCTGCTAACATAACCAGTAATAAAAAAAACTCGAGCGATCACTATTCAATGTGATGAATACGATGCAAATACGTGATTCTGTTACCACACTGCCTGCACATAATGTCCTTTCACAAGTGAGCTGTCACTCTTAAGTGAACATTACGTCCCAGCTGTATAGAGCTACTGAAGTGAAATACTTAATTCTAAACAAATATTGTCAGAAGTTACTTTAACATAGTGTTCACTAACTATACTGTATGGTAATGCGCTATTAATTTGTTGTAACACTGTTATATACGGAGCAATATTTTACAATTTTGTCTGATGCTTACATGTGGTCTAGTACCTGACAATGTAAGGGTCAATTTCTTTCAATTTTGCTATAAAATAGCAAAATGTCACTTAGTCTCCACTGTGCGCCAGGATTATCAGCAGATGACGACAAATGGTTTCTGCTTGATTGTTTTCTACCCTAGAATGGGGGTAACTATAATGCATGGATGAATTCGGTGCTGGTTTTAGCTGCACTAACAAGAGTTTTTGACAAAATAATACAGACAATTCAGACGTACGAACAACATTCAAGTTGATACAGCCCCATACGAAAATGTAACGGAAATGCCTGAGGAACTGGTGTTCCGTGGAAGAAAACAATGTAATTCTCGCAAAATCATGTTTAAACAGTTTAAAAACAGTTTAAAAAATACTTTTTGCCTACCTATACAGTGTGTAAAGATATTTAACTGCGTGACACTAGAAGCTAGTAGACAGTACACAGCAGCTTTCTAAACAGAGGAGGTGTAACTGGAAGTGACATTATCATCTGGTCAGTTGTGTCAAAAATCTTTGAACTCTGGAGTACGTAATAAGCCTTGATTACCCCCAACTGACAGTATTCTGTGGCAGTGTAAGGTGTCAGCAAGCCTTGCCCCAAACTGGTGAATATCCATCAGCTATTAGGGAAGAAGAAGGGATCGACCGGTTAATGTTTGATATGTGTAGTTATTGTTGGAGAAATTGGACGATCTTGTTACTGACGTTGCTAACATGAATTACACCCAAAATGGCACACTCCCTAGCAAGATAAATTTGTATTTGCTTACACCCATTACATAACGGTTTTGAGACATTATTTTGGTGGTTAAAATCAGTGATCAAGTGGACCGTCAAGGACAATTAGACGAGGAATGGTCTGTAATGTTTAAGAAAGAAATGTATGGTACATTCAAAAATCTACATACGAGAGAAATTCTCCAAATTCATCTCTGCCGTGACATGACACCAAGCCAAAACTACCGTTCTTCTACACAGGAATGTCTATATGACACCAAGAGGTATGATAAGAAATACTGGCAAAAAAGCACTGGAAATCATTTCGAGGAAATACAAAAATTCTGTAGCGATACCATATAAAAGTGGAAATGGCCAATGTTGCAATGACTGCACTAATGGGTGAACTGCCTGTATTGCATCAGATTCATGTAGAGGACTTACCTTATGAACTAGGATGTAATGCAAGATTTTGCTGGGATTTTTAACAAAATGGAGCTATGTTACTATCGAACACGTGTCCAGCCCAGCACATTTAAATACAATGGTAACCATCCTTTTTAAGCACATTTAAATGAGACACGGGGTTTATAAACAGATTTTTCATGTACCCTTTAATGTAGTAAACATCCTTGAATTTACTACCTATGAGAGCACTCAAACGTATGACGATTTTCCATTGATATTCTCAGTAAAAGCTAGTATCTTCCATTGCCCAATCATAACCGGATCTTGCCATATGCTGTGTGCTGAGTAATTTGTAAGCCTTATTTGCATGTTTAAATAATTTATTTTTACACCAGCAGTTCATATTTTTCCTTTATGGCAGTTACGACCCAATAATACCTCAGTTTTATTTTGCATATGCATAACACGTTAACCGATCGTGCAGAAGTAATTCATTTCACATGCAACGTTCGATACACTGGTTTATTTTCCTAAAACCCGTGAATAATACTGCTCATGGGTAGCAACCCTAATACGCCAAAACTACGGGAGTATTATAAATGATAGAAGCGATATCACAGATCTGTCGGCTCGATCGGAGCCGCCGGGTATACCGGTACTGAAAATCCGAAGCCGCCGCCCCCACCTGTGGAGCACCTGTCGGTGGCAGCTAAGCATCGCGGGAAGGCGCGGTGGGGTTCTAGCAGGCACAGGGCAACGTGACCCTCGAGAAGAGGCCAGAGGCGGCGACAGCCTGAAGGACGGTGGGTCCACCCCCACAGCAGCGATGTCAAGTGAGGTAGGACAGTTGCTGAGGGAGGGGGAGGGGGCGGGGGCGGACTCGCGGCCTTCGTAGTGGCGCGAGGACGCAGCTGGTCGTGACGGCGCGCCACCAGCCCATCACTGTTGCGCACTACACAGAGGCGGCGGCCTCGGCAGCTGTCGACTGTGGCCTGAATCCGATTTAGTCGACAACCGAACCCCCGAGCCCAGACTGCGGGGCCAGAAGCGAACCGCAACGAGGTCTCTGCTAACAGGTGTTGATGGGGCGGAATGGAGGAGGGTGCGCGGCTGGTGACCTTCGAGCATATCGTCGGACTCCGATTCCCCACCAGTATAATCCTGTAGGAACTCGAGAAGAGTGTCAAGGCGTCGTCCATGGAGGGGACCACCGATGTACTTCTTCATTTAAACCTTGAACGTGCGGTAGAGACCTACCGCTCCATTAAACTGGAGGTGGAGAGGAGGAGCAGTCACATGGCGAATGCCTTGATGGGCGCAAAAAATCGTAGAAAGCCTGAGACACAAACTGTGAACCATTATCCATCACAAGCGTATAAGGCAGTCCTTCAAAAGAAAAGATTTTGGATAAGGCCTGAATCATAGCGGCAGCCAACAGCAAAGGGCAATGGAAATTTAGAGAAACCATCGACAACCAACAACCAGTAACACTTTATGAAGGTCCCGCAAAATCAACATGGACGAATTCTCGTGGACGCTGCAATACGACCATGAAGAGAGTGTCGTCGACAGGCCAACAACTTGGTATGTGAAACCTCCCAAGGTCCCTGATGTAGCAGTTGAAGCACATCCCACCGCAGGGTAGTCCCAGTCTTCAACAAGGGTCGTCGAGCAGAAGCGCAAAATTATAGACCTATATCTCTGACGTCGATCTGTTGTAGAATTTTAGAACTAGTTTTTTGCTCGCGTACCATGTCGTTTTTGGAAACCCAGAATCTACTCTGTAGGAATCAACATGGATTCCGGAAACAGCTATCATGTGAGAGCCAACTCGCTTTATTTGTTCATGAGACCCAGAAAATATTAGATACAGGCTCCCAGGTAATGCTATTTTCCTTGACTTCCGGAAGGCGTTCGATACAGTTCCGCATTGTCAAATGGCTCTGAGCACTATGGGACTTAACATCTATGGTCATCAGTCCCCTAGAACTTAAACCTAACTAACCTAAGGACAGCACACAACACCCAGCCATCACGAGGCAGAGAAAATCCCTGACCCCGCCGGGAATCGAACCCGGGAACCCGCGCGTGGGAAGCGAGAACGCTACCGCACGACCACGAGATGCGGGCTCCGCATTGTCGCCTGATAAAGTAAGAGCCTATGGAATATCAGACCAGCTGTGTGGCTGGATTAAAGAGTTTTTAGCAAACAGAACACAGCATGTTGTTCTCAATGGAAAGACGTCTACAGACGTGCCACAGGGAAGTGTTATGGGACCATTGCTTTTCAAAACATATCAATGACATAGTAGATAGTGTCGGAAGTTCCATGCGGCTTTTCGCGGATGATGTTGTAGTATACTGAGAAGCAGCAGCATTAGAAAATTGCAGCGAAATGCAGGGAGATCTGCAGCGGATAGGCACTTGGCGCAGGGAGTGGCAACTGACCCTTAACATAGACAAATGTAATGTATTGCGAATACATAGAAAGAAGGATCCTTTATTGTATGATTATATGATAGCGGAACAAACACTGGTAGCAGTTACTTCTGTAAAATATCTGGGAGTATGCGTGCGGAACGATTTGAAGTGGAATGATCATATAAAAGTAATTGTTGGTAAGGCAGGTACCAGGTTGAGATTCATTGGGAGAGTCCTTAGAAAATGTAGTCCATCAACAAAGGAGGTGGCTTACAAAACACTCATTCGACCTATACTTGAGTATTGCTCATCAGTGTGGGATCCGTAACAGGTCGGGTTGACGGAGGAGATGATTGGTTCAAATGGCTCTGAGCACTATGGGACTCAACATCTTAGGTCATAAGTCCCCTAGAACTTAGAACTACTCAAACCTAACTAACCTAAGGACATCACACACACCCATGCCCGAGGCAGGATTCGAACCTGCGACCGTAGCAGCCTCGCGATTCCGAACTGCAGCGCCAGAACCGCACGGCCACCGAGGAGATAGAGAAGATCCAAAGAAGAGCGGCGCGTGTGGTCACAGGATTATTTGGTAAGCGTGATAGTGTTACGGAGATGTTTAGCAAACTCAAGTGGCAGACTCTGCAAGAAAGGCGCTCTGCATCGCGGTGTAGCTTGCTGTCCAGGTTTCAAGAGGGTGCGTTTCTGGATGAGGTATCGAATATATTGCTTCCCCTTACTTATACCTCCAGAGGAGATCACGAATGTAAAATGAGACAGATTCGAGCGCGCACAGAGGCTTTCCGGCAGTCGTTCTTCCCGCGAACCATACGCGACTGAAACAGGAAAGGGAGGTATTGACAGTGGCACGTAAAGAGCCCTCCGCCACACACCGCTGGGTGGCTGCGGAGTATAAATGTAGATGTAGACGTAGACGTAGGGTGGCCAGGATGACAACCCTAGGCGACAACCCATCCGTAGCAAAGAGAACACCACCATCAAATAACGAAAAGCCATGCCAGAGGGCAAAATAGTTACACAAAGGATCAGAGGCCCTGCCCAGAGGCTTGTCCAGCCAACATGCTGAACGAGGTTACAACTTGACGCAGAACTGGATCGGCATCGGCAGCGACAGCAGCTACAATCCGGGGGCCTGTAAAAATAATCCCTTCCACTGTACATTGCGCCTCCACATCTACGTGAAAAGTAAGGACTTCATACTGATCAAAAGTAAGATCTGTCCCTATTGGAAGCCGGGACAGCGCATTGGCGTTGGCGTGTTCAGTTGTAGACAGAAAACGTATTTCATAATTGTAGTGAGACAGAAACAAAGCCCAATACTGGAGGTGATTAGCTGCTTTGTAGAGCAACGAAGCAGTATTAAACAATGAAACCAAGGGCTTGTAGTCAATAATGAGTTGGAATTTAGACCCATACAAGAACACGCTGTGTGTGAAATCTTATGGGACTTAACTGCTAAGGCCATCTGTATCTGTCCCCAAGCTTACACACTACTTAACCTTAATTATCCTAAGGACACACACACACACACACACACACACACACACACACACACACACGGACGCACGCACGCCCGCCCGCCCGAGGGAGGACTCAAACCTCCGCCAGGATCAGCCGCACAGTCCACGACTGCAGCGCCTTAAGGGGCTCCGGAAAGGCTCAAAATCATGAAGTTCAATTTTTACTTTTTTGCGTTTTCTGAATCTGCAGACTATTACCTTTTAATAGATATATAATTTATTCAATTCCGAAGACTACAACTATTTTTTAATTTTTTTTTTGAAATGTGTTCTACATGAGCGTGACCCACTGTGGCGCTGTTAAACTGCTGTCAAATGGTGGTATTATTAACGTCCGTGTTCATCAGGTACATTTTAGTGATGTGAGATAAAGTATGTGTTGTGGCTAACCTGTGATGGTTCAATATATATCGCTGGTGTGATTGTCGATTGTTTCATGTTTATTTACTCTGTCGTTATCTCGAAAATATTCGTAATTAATTCTGTTTCTTGAAACTCTGTTTTGTTGAAGTATAATAATGAGTAAAAGTAAAGTTATTAGAAATCCTCTGAAGGCTTTTAAGAAAAGGAGAGATGTTGGAAAACCAAAGGTATGTGTTATTACTGTAAACAGTAAAGACGATAACCAAGTGAGTGAACCTAACCTCTCAAGTACACCTGCCCATAGCAGTCAAAGTGGGAAAGGAAATACTTCACGGAAGAAGCTTGGTTCAATGAGTGAAAACAATGAATGTTTTATGGCGAATCGGATGTGAATGAAATATTTGATATGTCGGATCTCAAAGGAATTTTTTCAAACTGTGTAAGATGTATTCATTGTAGTGAAGTTGGTCTGGAACTCTCCATAATAAAGCACGTAGGACTTGCTAGTGAAATACAACTGAAATGTGATAAGTGTTCATACATGACCACCTTTTGGAACAGTGTTGCAGTAACTGCAACTGAAGAAAATGGTAGCAAAATCTACGAACACAACAACGAGCGATGCTTGCTTTAGACAAGGAACGCCTTCGGGCTGCAGACAGGGCTGTAAAGAGTCTAGAAATACAAGCATGAGTAAACAGGAGGAGGAGCAAGAGGAAGCTGAAGGAGGAGTTTGCAGAGGATGAAGATAATCCATCCTATGGACCTGGAATGCACTAAAAAGTTAATCCAATCTTTGTCGCTCGATTCCCAAAACTTTTATTTTCTCATACTAATTACATGTTTTCTAAGGATCTTCCAAACATATTTGTTTCAAACTTTCAGTAAATGTTACACAGTACCTTCTGCATAATTTAACACAGCCTTTTTCCAAAAAACTGTATATTTTTGAATATACAAATAAAAAATTGCAAAAAAATGTGAATTTTCATTACAATTGAAAAAAAAAAATCATCGTTAATAACTGAACTAAAATTTTGTAAAATCCCTGTGTTAAGTTGTAGCCCATATTCCAATAAATAATCTGTAAAAAGTTCAACTTCCTACCTCAAATACTTTGTGAGGAAAGCTGTAATTTATAAGCGTTATTTTAACATTGCAAGTATAGGGCGTTCCGGAGCCCCTTAGACCGCTCGGCTAATCCCACGCGGCCAAGAACACGCTAAACTTTTTGAGGGCGTTGGCGACAGAAGTAGAGAAGCGCTACTATGTGGAGTTGTGCGGTTTTGACACGTAAACTATCAGACTTTTGGAACCATCCTCAAATCGATGTGTGCCAACGGCCCCTAGTTCATAGTGAGAGGCCTCTGTAGCCAAAATCATATGGTGGCCAGGATGGAAAGTGGCCAAACAAGCAGGAGAATATCATTTAGATTTCAAAAGCATGAATGTGCGCTCGCAAGCAGGCGTCCACTGGAAAGGAACGTTCTTGTTGAGCTACTCATGGAGTGGACGTGCCAATGCAGCCACACGAAATAAATCAGCGACAGGAAGTAATTTTACCTACACATGCTTGGAGTTCTTTGACATTTGTAGGGCAAGATAGAGCTGTGACCACGGCGACAAAGGGGTAACACCATTCCGAGAAACATCAAACCCCAAATACACAATGGATGCTGAAAAAAAGTGCGACTTTGTCAAGCTGCATTTCAACCCTGCAGTATGGAAGACCATGAATAAGCTTCGTAAGTTATGTAAATGCTCTTCCGTGGATGCACCCCTCACGATGAGGTCATCGAGGTAGTTAACGAAGCCCAGAATAGACACCCTCAATTGTTTTACAAACCAACCCCGAAAAGTCGCCAGGGCGCTAGCCACACTGAAAGGGAGGCGCTTACATTTGCACAGTCCAAAGATGATATTAATCACTAATCCAACGAACCTGTAATCAGGCGTCAGATAAATCAATTGGGGATAAAAACTGGCCCCTGCGTGTTTAGCCAATAACTCATCTGGGCGGTGTCAATGATAGACTGAGTTTTAACTGAAACTTTAAAGTCGCCATAGGGGCAACGCTGACCAGTCGGGCTTTTAACAGTCATAAGGCGGGTAGATTACTCACTCTATATAATAGGCTCTATGATCCACAACGACGTTAGCCTGTGCAATCCTGGTTTCATTTGATCACGCAAAGCCACTGGAATGGGGCGTACACGGATAAAGGGCCGCAGTGCCGTAGGTTTCAGGGTAATGTTAGTCGTAGAATTAGTGGCACAACCTAACCCCTCTAAGAAAAAGTGACGAGAACTCTGAATACAGAATCTAATAGCTGGAAAGGGACCTGGTCGGAAACGAGACGCACCGTGCCCAAAATGGAGAACCTAATGCATTGAAAGTATCCAGACCGAACAAAATTGCGGTAGCAGTATCATACACAACCAGTAAAGTCAAGGAACGAACCACATGTTTGTACATAGTGGGAGTCGTAAACTGTCCCAAAACTGTAATATGCTGCTTCTTGTAAGTTACCAAACATGAAGTAACCGGAGACAACGTCAGAGATCCCAAATCCACTTACGTTTTTAAGTTCGGCAAAGTCACGGCTGCACTTCGTCCATCACTCGCTTTTCGACAGTCAGTCTTATGATTTGTAACACAGGCAATACAATTAACATCTATCTCCATGTGTGTAGGAGGGCGTCCGGGAACCACACATACATACATACACACACACACACACACACACACACACACACACACACACACACACACACACTGTTTGTAGTTTTTTCCTACAGTGGTTGAAAGTCTCCCAGCGCTTAGGGCGCGCGGCGCTGTCATGTTTCACGAAACAGTAGGGGCAAGATGGGAATGCAACTGCCACGTCGTCCTTCCCCCGAAAAGTGACCGACGCCCGACGACCAGGAACAGCAGCCACTGCGGCGACGTCACACCATGCCTTAATCAAATTACCATCTGTACGAGAGTTGAGCATTATGAAACACTTTAGCCAGTCATGGATTCTCGCAGTGTGCGTTGACGCACATCCTTGTTCGGAGCCACCCGAATGATGGCGTCACGGATCACAGTATCAGTATAGGAATCACGATCACCATCGCCAAAAAACTGTCATTTGCGGCTGAGGCCGTGGAGTTCGGCAGCCCAAGCCCTACAGGACTGGTAGGGCTGTTTATGACAACGATAGAACTCTACATGCGCTGCAGTGACATGTGCGTCTCTACAGTTATAATTGGACAATAAGTTACAGACTTCGTCTAACGAAAGCGACGCAGGTTCCTGGAACGGGGCTAACTGGCACAGCAACTGATAGACCCGAGGAGAAATCCAAGGAACAAATCCTTACACATGTTTTGGCATCAAAAGCGAGGAAGTGTTGCAGAAGCCGCTTCTTCTAAGCCTCCCAGTCTTCGTGCCGCATCGTCGCAAGAGGGAAAGGATGGCGATTATGCAGGCAGCGTGGAAGTCTGCAGTCAATGTGGCCGAAAAGTTCGCGACTGCAACCATAAGAGTTTGTTGCTGCTACTCGATTAGAGCACTGCCTCCATGGACAGAAGAACAGAAGGAACAACCAAATAGACTAAGCACGCGAAAGTGAACTCCACACTCGTCGCCAGTTATACTCTGTTCATCATTAGAATAAACTTGATGTAAACAATATGCCATGTATTCTTCCGCGTTTGCTTGCATCTCATTGGATTTCATTTAACGTGGAGCGGAAGCCAAGATGTGACCAGTACAGTCAAGTACGATCATAGTGACACGCTTTGTGCTGTGTTACACGTACAAAGACTGAGTGATAATGTGCAGGACAACAGCTTTACCGGCGCATAAACTTTGACAGCACTGACCAACCAGCGGTCCAACTAGCCAGCAATGATGTGAGCAGCTGCAGTCCAGACGTAAAAAGAGACGGGGAAACAAACAATATAGCTTCGAATGTCATTTAATTTTTAAAGAGAATGAAATAATATTTGGCAAAACTCTAGCAATACCGCGCGCTTCTTAGGCGAGCAGACGGAAAGCATAAAATGCTCTCGTTCTAGCACTAGCGTGCTGAAAATTCCTAACCTGAACACGGGGTTATTTTTCTGAGCGAGCTGGGTGATGCAAAAGCATACTGTGAGGATTTCACCGTACTGCTGAATACTGAAGCCACTGAAGGTACTACAGTCAATCGTCTGGTAATCTCTTAGCTCCTTCCTTATCCAAATCCGAGAAATACATTTAAGTACTGGAACTGTCATCTGCTACATTCATAACGAGTCGAACAACAACAGACTCCACGAAGCCATCCAGGCGCCGCATTTTCTCCTATTCTTTCATGACGTGACGTTCTATATTCCGCCAATGTTCGGCAGTGACGTGTGAAAAAGCTGAGTACGTTAGTTCCAGTACGTCTGGCAGCTCAACTGTCTTGTTAATTCTCGTGCCAAATCCCTTAACTTGGCTCCGTATCAGTTCTGTTGGATTCATATTGTAATGGTACAGTGACCAATGCAAAAATGCAGCATTTCAATCGTGTGCTCGATGCTGTGAAAATTATTGTTTTTCATATTTCTACGACACATATCTACATGTGTAGTATAAAACAATGGACAGAGTCCAAGTAAAGAGTACTTAGTATTTCATTTTCGCCTTAAAAATTAAATGGTTATGTTTTCTTAATTTAAGCAACCTTTATTAACAGTCTTCCATAAAATATCGATATTAGAGGATCTATATTTGAAATGAAAACAGAAATTTCGCGTGCAAAATATAAATAAATATTAGACGACGTGCATTGTTCATAAAAAATTACGAAAAGCTATGAAGCTTCCAATGTTATCTTTTGTAATCCATAGAGAAAGCCCGACCACGCAGTAGATAGGGACGAGGGGTGGGGATAGTTGTGTCCTCCTCTAAAGAACTATGAATCCTATATGGTAAGAATTCCACACCGTAATATAGCATGACTTTAGAAGGTGACTGACATGCATAGAACAGGCAGCCTCTTTAACAGATTTGCTGCAGCTGTTGATTTAAGTGGTGGGAAGGAACGTACACTACAGGTTCTGAACAATGAGCCATCTCAGTACTTTGAACTTATCCAGTAAATCACTGCTAAAAGAGAACAATGGCTGCAAGACGTCAGTATTTTAACGAAATCTACCGAGCGCTGTCGTCCTAAATATTCTGGGGTAAACTATTCCCAAATATGCCACAATTCTGTAACTCTGAGACTTGAATTGACGAGACAGTACGTTTATGCTTACCAGTTATTCGAGTAGCTTAAAACTAAAAATATGTATTAGATGCTTTCTGAAATTTTTAAAAACTTACAGAATAGTGTCATAACTTGAATCCAATCGACTATTATTTGTTCAGTTAACAAGTGATACCCGTTTTGTGATATTTCATGCAGCTTCCAAAAGTTAGAAGTATTTGTTATTCGCTTTTTTTGTAAGTATGAACATTGCTGTAAACATTATGATTTGAATGCTATAAGCCAAACTGATGGACCTCTTCCTACTAAACTGTAGTGTGAGCGTTGTGAAAAAGCAGGAACTAAATTAATATTTTCTCCAAAAAATATTCTTATCAAAATGCACGATCATTGTAGGTTGGCAACCTGAGGTAGGATAGCAGTGCGGCAACTCGTATTTGTATAAACCCTGCTGAAGAATCAGTTACCTTACCGACAGAGCTAAAATGATTACTGATCTTTATGAAGTTGTATAATAAAAATTGACAAGATGGGGTGAAATGCAATATTTTACGCTATTCTAAGGAGAGGATGTGTGGGATTATCAGATTCTGTGGTGAACTTCTGCAGACGTCTGGGGCATCGGGGTCATGGCCTAGGGCATCTGGGGGGAGAGCGGCCACAGCCGTCTGGGTCGCGTGTTCAGAGCTGTCAGACACCCGTCGCTGCTGCCTGGAGGGCTGTGGGCGCGCCGAAGACCACATGTGGCGCTCCAAGCACACGGCACGGCCGCAATCCCTAGCGTCTGCATAATAACGCTGTCTAACGATTGATCGTAACGTCTGAATTAACAGACCGTCCGACGTGCTACACACGTGTCCTTAAAAGACACCGTGTGTTAAAAATGTTCCTGTATGTTTATATAAGGAGATCATGTAGTATGTAACTGTTAAACAAGCTATCTTACTTGGATTTCCCGCCGTTTTTTTTTTTTTTTTTTTTTTTTTTTTTTACACTGGACTGGCGGACTTCTACGACAATTCCCGGAGGTAGTCATCTTGAGCAGGCATGGTGGCGACCTTTTAACGTTCCGCCATATAAGGAAATCTGGCATGCAGGCTGTCTTCATATCCTCAACCAATAGGGTA
Organism: Schistocerca serialis cubense; assembly: GCF_023864345.2. Lineage (NCBI taxonomy): Eukaryota > Metazoa > Arthropoda > Insecta > Orthoptera > Acrididae > Schistocerca > Schistocerca serialis. The sequence continues at coordinate 780,854,716 of NC_064640.1, forward strand.
ACTGTCCCTGAATGGGTAGAGGGGTACAGGGCATAAATCACTGATAAAGGTGACAGGTGGGTGCGATAAGGAACTTTGAATAAGGTATAGGAGTGGGGGAGTGGGGACATAAATCGTTGATGAGGGCGGGGGAGATCTGGGAACAATGCAGTCTGCCGGCCGGTGTGGCCGAGCGGTTCTAGGCGCTTCAGTCTGGAAGCGCGCGACCGCTACGGTCGCAGGTTCGAATCCTGCCTCGGGTATGGATGTGTGTGATGGCCTTAGGTTGGTTAGGTTTAAGTAGTTCTAACTTCTAGGGGACTGATGACCTCTGATGTTAAGTCCCATAGTGTTCAGAGCCATTTGAACAATGCAGTCTGTCCTGAAACCGGTAAAACCACCTACTTTCACCAGGTCACATCAATTGTTTTAAATTGGTTTTAGTGACAACTTTAAACTTTTCGCTAATGATTGACAAGTTACTGCCTTACCGTGTACTACGTCTATCATAAATCAGGAGCCGCGCGGGGTAGCCACGCGGTCCAGGGCGCCTCGTCACGGTTCGGGACAGAAGTTTATCGGACCCAATCCTCTTCCTTATATATATATATATATATATATATATATATATATATATATATATATAAAAGTGGTCACAAAACGACATTGTACCTTATACAAACTCTCCACTTCGATGTAGACTGTGAACAGGTCGGTGAGTTTGAAAATACCTATGTTGTACGACTGTTGCACAATTCCGTTGGAGAGGCAACAAGTCAGCCAAAGCTCTAGTTCCAGCTGCTTAATGTTAACGTACTGCAATTCAACTCCCACATAATCTTTGACAAAGTCTGACAAAAAGCAACCGGAAGAAGGAAGTCCTGAATGACCTGTGAAGAGTATGTCCATTAAGTTCCTAACCGTATTTGTTACCTTGGGAAAGATTGTAACTATCTCAATACCCACATGTAACTCATCTCAATGATCATCGACCCCACTAGCTGATTTATTATATTGTCCGATGGCTCTGGATTCCGAACACTTCATGATATTTCAGCAGGATGATTATCTCATTTTAAGTCTGTTTTCCGTGCTAGAGAGGCGCCTTCTCTAACAGAAATGTTGTGCTATCTCTCAATTTATTAATCCGTTTGAAGGCTTGTTCGAGGTAGAAGAGCAGGTTGTGCATATGTGATGCAATCTTTGATTGTATTCATTAAAGGTTTACATGATGAGAGTCTATGTAAGTGTGGCAACAGTGACCATAAATATTACATCTTTCTAGAAGGTAGCACAATTCTGTAGCTGCTTTATTCAGTTTGAGCAGAGAGTTTAGTTCATCCGTTTTATTGCGTGTTTCGATATGGACGTTAACAGCTATTGTTTCTTTTTGTGTGTTGAGTAATACATTTTTAATATATTACTTGTTATTTACTGAGCATTAGGATCGCGTATCAAATCTTATGGCGCACAGTGGATAGGCTAGCATTAGCTGTAATTATGGTGTCTCAGATCTTCAAAGTATCAAATAAGACAGTTTTAGATCCCTGACGTCGTTTCTTCTTTCGGTGTGCTTGAACTGGCTAGTTCCTTGTCAAGCAAAGGTGAACCACAGAGTCACTTATCTCTTGGATAATACACTCCTGGAAATGGAAAAAAGAACACATTGACACCGGTGTGTCAGACCCACCATACTTGCTCCGGACACTGCGAGAGGGCTGTACAAGCAATGATCACACGCACGGCACAGCGGACACACCAGGAACCGCGGTGTTGGCCGTCGAATGGCGCTAGCTGCGCAGCATTTGTGCACCGCCGCCGTCAGTGTCAGCCAGTTTGCCGTGGCATACGGAGCTCCATCGCAGTCTTTAACACTGGTAGCATGCCGCGACAGCGTGGACGTGAACCGTATGTGCAGTTGACGGACTTTGAGCGAGGGCGTATAGTGGGCATGCGGGAGGCCGGGTGGACGTACCGCCGAATTGCTCAATACGTGGGGCGTGAGGTCTCCACAATACATCGATGTTGTCGCCAGTGGTCAGCGGAAGGTGCACGTGCCCGTCGACCTGGGACCGGACCGCAGCGACGCACGGATGCACGCCAAGACCGTAGGATCCTACGCAGTGCCGTAGGGGACCGCACCGCCACTTCCCAGCAAATTAGGGACACTGTTGCTCCTGGGGTATCGGCGAGGACCATTCGCAACCGTCTCCATGAAGCTGGGCTACGGTCCCACACACCGTTAGGCCGTCTTCCGCTCACGCCCCAACATCGTGCAGCCCGCCTCCAGTGGTGTCGCGACAGGCGTGAATGGAGAGACGAATGGAGACGTGTCGTCTTCAGCGATGAGAGTCGCTTCTGCCTTGGTGCCAATGATGGTCGTATGCGTGTTTGGCGCCGTGCAGGTGAGCGCCACAATCAGGACTGCATACGACCGAGGCACACAGGGCCAACACCCGGCATCATGGTGTGGGGAGCGATCTCCTACACTGGCCGTACACCACTGGTGATCGTCGAGGGGACACTGAATAGTGCACGGTACATCCAAACCGTCATCGAACCCATCGTTCTACCATTCCTAGACCGGCAAGGGAACTTGTTGTTCCAACAGGACAATGCACGTCCGCATGTATCCCGTGCCACCCAACGTGCTCTAGAAGGTGTAAGTCAACTACCCTGGCCAGCAAGATCTCAGGATCTATCCCCCGTTGAGCATGTTTGGGACTGGATGAAGCGTCGTCTCACGCGGTCTGCACGTCCAGCACGAACGCTGGTCCAACTGAGGCGCCAGGTGGAAATGGCATGGCAAGCCGTTCCACAGGACTACATCCAGCATCTCTACGATCGTCTCCATGGGAGAATAGCAGCCTGCATTGCTGCGAAAGGTGGATATACACTGTACTAGTGCCGACATTGTGCATGCTCTGTTGCCTGTGTCTATGTGCCTGTGGTTCTGTCAGTGTGATCATGTGATGTATCTGACCCCAGGAATGTGTCAATAAAGTTTCCCCTTCCTGGGACAATGAATTCACGGTGTTCTTATTTCAATTTCCAGGAGTGTATATACACATCAAAAAAAGCTTTGCATCACCTCGGTTCCGAGAGTTCCGGAACCTGTAGAGAAAATTTGAATAGAGAACAACATAAAAATCATTTCCGCCCGTTTTATTGCTTATGAAAACCACATATTCCATGTTGTATCTCACACAGCGAGACCTTCAGAGGTGGTGGTCCACATTGCTGCATACACCGGTACCTCTAACACCCAGTAGCACATCCTCTTGTACTGATAGATGCCTGTATTCGTCGTGGCGTACTATCCACAAGGCACTGTTGGTCCAGATTGTCCCACTCCTCAATGGCGATTCGGCATAGATCCCTCAGCGTGGTTGGTGGGTCACGCCGTCCATAAACGGTTTTTTCCATCTATCCCAGGCATGTTCGATAGGGTTCATGTCTGGAGAACATGCTGGCCACTTTAGTCAAGCGATGTCGTTATCCTTAAGAACGTCGTTCACAAGATGTGCAAGATGGGGGCGCGAATTGTCGTCCATGAAGACGAATGCCTCGCCAATATGCTGCCGATGTGGTTGCACTACGGTTCGGAGGATGATACGTATCCTACAGCCGTTACGGCGCCTTCCATGACCACCAGCGGCGTAGGTTGGCCCCACATAACGCCACCCCAAAACATCAGGGAATCTCCATCTTGATGCACTCGCTGGACAGTGTGTCTAAGGCGTTCAACCTGACCGGGTTGCCTCCAAACACGTCTCCGACGATTGTCTGCTTAAAGGCATATGCGACACTCATCGGTGAAGAGAACGGGATGCCAATCCTGAGCTGTTCATTCGGCATGTTGTTGGGCCCATCTGTACCACGCTGCATGGTGTCTTGGTTGCAAAGATGGACCTCGCCATGGACGTCGGGAGTGAAGTGCAATCTGTTGCGGACAGTTTGAGTCGTAAGCAGACGTCCTGTGGCTGCAAGAAAAGCATTATTCAACATGGTGGCGTTGCTGTCAGGGTTCCTCCGAGCCATAATCCGTAGGTAGCGGTCATCCACTGCAGTAGTAGCCCTTGGGCGGCCTGAGCGAGACATGTCATCGACAGTTCCTATCTCTTTGTATCTCTTCCATGTCCGAACAACATCGCTTTGGTTCACTCCGAGACGCCTGGATATTTTCCTTGTTGAGAGCCCTTCTTGGTACAAAGCAACAATGCGGAGGCGATCGAACCGCGGTATTGACCGTCTAGGCATGGCTGAACTACAGACAACACGATATGAGTACCTCATTCCTGGTGGAATGACTTTAACTGATCGGCTGTTGGACCCCCTCCGTCTATTAGGCGCTGCTCATGCATAGTTGTTTACATCTTTGGGCGGGTTTCGTGACATCTCTGAACAGTCAAAGGGATTGTGTCTGTGATACAATATCCACAGTCAGCATCTGTCTTCAGGAATTCTGGAAACCGCGGTGATGCAAAACTTTTTTTGATGTGTGTAGTACCTGGTAGGATGGCGGTTTCTGTGCGCGTTAACAACAGGTGTACGTAATGTCCACTGCTGGAAGTGAAACTGAGGTAACATCAGCCACTTCTCCTTTTGAGACTGAAGCCGCCTTCCCTGTTAGGACCGGACCCCAGACTCGGACAGAGGGACGATTGCTCGTTATCAGCAGCTCTAGTGTTACGCTAGTTACGGAGCGCCTCCGGGAAAGAGTTGCTAGGTCGGAAAGGAAGTTCAGCGAGGGCGTAGTATGACTGCCGGGGAGGGTGAACCTCGTCCTAGTGTTCAGGGTCTTTTCCTAAAAATAATCACACTCGCTATCGTTAACAACGTGCACGTAACATTTTGACCGAAACAACTGCTTGAAACCAGAAATAAAGAGCAGTGAGACAAAATGTGAATGGAATATGTACTAGCTGGACAGACTGGTCACCAAAGGTAAGGACGTGCTTACAGCCACATAAAACGGGATTAACGCTATTTTTGTTCTCGTGACACATTATGAAGTCTGAGTGTGAGATAATGTGGTAGATGCAAAGTGTCAAAGGTGAGAACAAAATAGTATTGATGTTTTTCTATAGTGCACCCACATAAGGTATCAACGTTTCTGAATGCTTCTAACAGCTTGCAAAATATCACGCGTAAAATCCTCGTCATACCACATGAACAGGCGAACATTTCGCTCTGCCTAGTAGACTGGCAGACGGGCGCGTTTCGAACGTGAGAAATGGACAAAGAATCTTGTGACAACGTTTTAACTCTGTCTCCGAAAATTACCCAGCAGCTGGTACGACAACACAACCGTGAGGGAAACATTGTAGATCTACTGGCAACAAAACAGCAGGAACTTTTCGATTGGATAAACGGAAAGACAGAAGTAAGTGAGCACATACGTAATCAAATCAATGATGTATGGTCTTGAAAGAACAGATAAGAATGGTACAAAATTATTTCTGCTTAAAAAGCCCCACACGGATATTACTGGAAATTGAGCCATCAGCAGCGATCATTTTCAGATCTGGAGAGGGGAATGTGGAAATTCTGACGTGTTGTTGGACGTGGGCTAGGTAGGTTTATGGCGAGGAATGACCCACAATGAGGTAACAGTACTGGGAAGTTACTATTAAAACGAAAAGCTGCATGACAAATTTAAGGGGAACCGGAACTTAGCTGAACGGAAAAATGCCGAGAAAGCCAGAACAACGGTACGAATAGCGTGCGAGAAGCGTTCAATGAGAATGTGAAATCAGGCCCTTACCTGCCGGATTGTCGGAAAACTGAAAATTCTGAACTACCTTAAATCATAACAACGGAATACCATCTCTCCAGCTACTCGCTCGATATGACGACACCGAAACGGAAGACGATTAAACAAAGTATGAAATACAAAATCTTGCCTTTGGAAATTGCTTCACTGAAGATCGCAACACAGTTTCTAATTTTCGACCGCTGCAAAGATGCGATAAAGATATACAGGACCTGGAAAAAAAGTCCACTTGGAACATCCAGAATGGGAGGAGGCAACCCATTCATGGACTGAAAGTGTATGTGATATTATAGTGATTACAAAATCGAGACAAAACTACGAACAACTCGACACTTATCAGAATGACGTTGCATCCACTGTGACCTGGATACATGCCCTGATTCGGTTGGAAAGGTTGTCAAAGCCGCCGATTTATTCTCTCCTGAGGCAAACTTCCGCCCAACACAACTGGTTCTTGATATCCTGGATACTGACGCTGGGACGGAGATGACGTCCGAGCTGGACCCATGCAGATTCCATCGGAGACGGTTCAGGGGATCTTGCTGCCCACATGAGCACCTATGAGTACCTCAGCACCACACAGACAAATCAGAGAGGCGTGCAACGTGTGGACGGGGATTCAATCCCGAAACTTTGCAGCTTGGCACCACCTCTTAGCCAAGAAAGTGTAATTCACCACTTTCCTTCGACGAAGTCCTGAGTATTTTCTCGATGATCTGAGGCCCAAATTGTATTAATAAAGGAAAGAATAGAGAAGAGAACAAAAGAGAACGAGAAAAAGAGAGAGAGAGAGAGAGAGAGAGAGAGAGAGAGAGACTCAGACAAACTGCGTAAATCGCAACGGCTTCGTTGAGTCACCGTGGGTCTCTCACAAAAGTGCTAACATCAGTGCGACACGCATTCTACAATTGACGACGAATGTTTATCGCAAAAACTCTTTATATGAAGTAAATACATCGCTGTACACTTTCTAAACGATGTGTCACAATGAGCAATTTACTCTTTTTTCCTATTGCAAAAAATGGTTCAAATGGTTCTGAGTACTATGGGACTTAACATCTGTGGTCATCAGTCCCCTAGAACTCAGAACTACTTAAACCTAACTAACCTAAGGACATCACACACATCCATGCCCGAGGCAGGATTCGAACCTGCGACCGTAGCGGTCACGCGGTTCCAGACTAAAGCTCCTAGAACCGCACGGCCACTCCGGCCGGCAAAACCAGAGAATGCAATGATGTTCGACGCTGGGGTATGCTGTGAAGCCCACGTTCTATTTCATCCAAAAGATGGTCCATTGGGTTTTCGTCGGGACTCTGGGTAGGTCAGTCTATTTCAACAATGTTGTTGTCCACAAACCATTGACTCAGACAAGCTGTTTACAACACGCTGTACTGCCAAGCTGATACAAAAAATTATCGTCTCCGAACTGTTTCTCCTCATAATGCTGTAAAATGTTTTCACAAGTTTCCGCATTCAGCATTTTCTTAATCTGAATCACTGGTTTGCTGTCATTCACTGCCCAGTGCCGTCACTTGTTAGAACACTTCAAGCATCGCTTAGCACTGGCTAAACAAACGTGAGGCTTTCGATGAGCTGCCCGACCACTATACCCCATTCTTCTTAGCGCCCAAACACAATCGTTGTGGTAGATAGACTTCTGGTAGCACGTTGGATCTCGAGTGATTTTTTCTGCTGGTTTCGAGCCATTTTTTTTTACAGCCATTCTCTGCAATGTTCGTCGGCGCCTGCCTCTCAGTAGATGAGGTCTGCTTGGTCTTGGTTTAGCTATGGTTCTTCCTTTCCCCTTCCATTTTATTATGGCATTACCAACTGTCAACTTGCGCAGCTTTGGGGAAGTTGAAATGGGTTTGTTACTCAGGTGACATCTAATGCCCGGTAAAAATTCGAAGTCACTGAACTCGCGTGACCGACCCATTCAGCGAGTACTGCTTCTCTACTGAGAACGCAATGCGTCCTCACGCCCGTCTCCTTTTATACTTCTTATGTTATTGTACAACGTCTACGTTGACATTTCACGATTTATAATGTTCGTTCAGATAAACATACACGTTTCAAGGAACGTTGCATAATGTGAACTGTCAACAGAGACTTTTACAATAACATAGTTAATAACGACATGCCAGGACCTGTTAAAACGCTATCACATCACGTCGTGTGTGTGTGTGTGTGTGTGTGTGTGTGTGTGTGTGTGTGTGTGTGTGTGTGTGCGCGCGCGCGCGCGAGCGCAAGTGTGACATACGGAGGTATGGGTCGATAGCCGAAGTGGTTACTGCAAATGCTAGCGTTAAGCCGAAAATCCGGGTTCGAATTCAGGTCCAGCACTAAGTTTCACACATCACCGATAAATAGCACAGCTGAAGTCAATTTAGATTCGATATCTGCGAATAAAATTTTATAATGTCCTTATATACTGCCGGCTTCGCCTCTCCTGACATCGAATGCCGAAGTCCGCATTATATAGGGGTCTCCGGATGCTTCAGATTAGGGTGTGTCATCAGTAACCCAAGTAAAATTTTGAAGTATTTCGTAGAACCTAATGTGCATTTAATTAATCTACTGAGCAATCAGTTTTGACGTTTCCCCCGTCTCGAACAGAAATTTATCGTCAGGAGTTCATTTAGATGACGAAATGTTTACTTTCCTCCTTGCATTCCACATTCAGATTCGCAGGTTCCATTGTTGTCTAAGAACGGACCAAAAACACAGCAGTGATATTTTGAAAACTAAAATTTTCCATCGTTTACGAATAATAACATGTGGACCGTCAATAGCTGTATTACGATTTTACATCTTCATGGGACAAAAGGGAATATTTCCGAAACATTCAAATAACCCCATGGTTTCCTTCAGATTTCTGTATTTCGTAATAATGCAACCCAGACGTAAAACAATTTTCAAAAAGTACATTCCAAAAAACACCAATTTCCTAATATAGATTAATTTTTAAGTGTAAAAAACGATAACGGTAAATTAGAAACATGAATGCATCATGCCAAACTTAGTACCGGTTCAGGGGGAGGGGGAGGGGGGGGGAATGGAAACTTCTTACATTTAAACTTGGATAAGTATTTTTCAATGATTTTACTTTGGAGTCAAGAGAAATCAAAATCTAGAAGGCAAACAAAAGATGAACTAAGCGAAAATGACCGTAAGAAGAGCAATGTGAGAAGTGTTCAGTGACTTTGGAAGTAAGGTTTTGTCACCCTATCAGACTACAAACAGGTTTCGGCTTATGTAAAATCAGTAAGCGGTTCGAAACCATTTATTCAGTCAGTCAATGAGCATACAGGCGCTGATAGGGAAGATAACAGAGGACGACGACATGCCGAATTTGGTCTTCCGAAGTTATTTCACCCCGAAAGATCGTAGCACAGTCCCTCTTCTCAACCATCGTACAAACATCGGACTGGCAGATACTGACATAACCGATCGCGGTATACAAAACAACTACGATCACTTAGTAGTCGAAAATCTTCAGGACCAGATGAGGTACCTGTAAGACTCTACAAAGATGATGCAAAAGATCTTGCTCCCTTTCTAGCAGCAGTTTATCGCAATTCGCTGTGGTAACGAAGGGTACCTAGGGACTGGAACAAAGCGCAGATCATTCCCGTTTTGAAGAAGGGTCGTAGGACAGACACACATAATTACGTAGGCCCACATCGTTGACGTCAGCTTTTTGTAGAATCATGAAATATGCCTGATGCTCAAGAATTATGACGCTTTTGGAGACAAAAATATCCTCTATAAAAAACCACATGAATTCCGCAGACGGGAATCTTCTCAAATTCAGCTCGCTCTGTACCTCCACGAGATCCGCAGGACTATAGTCAACGGCGCTCAGGTTGATGCCGTGTTGCTTGACTGCTGGAAGGCATTTGACACCGTCCCTCACTGCCGTTTAGTGGAAAAAATACGGGCTCATCGAGTATCAGACCAGATCTGCGATTGGATACAAGACTTCCTAGCAAACACATCTCAACGCGTCGCGCTTCAGGGAACAAATTCTACAGATTCAAAGGTAATTTCTAGAGTACCCCAAGAAAGTGTGAAAGGACAATTACTGTTTACAATGTATAAAAGTGATCTAGCAGGTAGCGTAGGAAGCACTTTAAGACAGTTCGCAGATTATGCTGTTATGTATGTGAAGGTAACAGCGCCAGAAGATAGTATCTATTTGCAGAAGATTAATATGTGGTGCAGGCTCCGACAGTTAACCCTCAACATAAATAAACGTAGCACACTGTGCATACATAGGAAAAGAACACTACTGTAGAATTACACTATTGACGACCAACTGCTATGAACATTATCTACCGTAATATATCTAGGACTGACTATCCGGGGCGACATTAGGTGGAATGGCCGCACAAAGGAAATAGTAGGAAAAGCAGAAGCCAGACAGACCAGTAGGAAGAATCTTAAGGTAATGTAACTCCTCTACGAAGAAGTGGCATACAGGACGCTTGTTTGACAGACTGAGTATTTTTCATTAATACGGGATTATTACCAGGTAGGACTGATAGACGACAGACAGAATAACTAACGAAAACCGGGGCGTTTCGCCAAGTATCCGTTTAGTCGGCGCGAGAGCGTTACAGAGATGCTCTACGAAACTTCTGTGGCAGACGCTGCAAGAGAGCCGTTGTGCATTACGGAGATGCCTACTACTGAAATTTCGGAGGAATATTTTCCGGAAGGAGTCCGACAACGAACTACTTCCTCCGACATGTACTACGTGATCAAAAGTATCCGCACAGCTGGCTGAAAATGACTTACAAGTTCGTGGCGCCCTCCATCGGTAATGTTGGAATTGAATATGGTGTTCGCCCACCCTTAGCTTTGATGACAGCTTACACTCTCGCAGGCATACGTTCAATCAGGTGCTGGAGGGTTTCCTGGGGAATAGCTGCCCATTCTTCACGGAGTGCTGCACTGAGGAGAGGAATCGATGTCTGTCGGTGAAGCCCGGCACGAAGTCCGCGTTCCAAAACATCCCAAAGGTGTTCTGTAGGATTCAGGTCAGGACTCTGTGGAGGCCAGTCGATTACGCAAAAAAGTGCTTGAAACATCCCGACCACAACATAACACCACAGCCTCCGAATTTTACTGCTGGCACTACACACGCTGGCAGATGACGTTCACCAGGTATTCGCCATACCCTGCATAGGATCGCCACGTTGTGTACCGTGATTCGTCACTCCACACAACGTTTTTTCACTGTTCAATCGTCCAATGTTTTCGCTCCTTACACCAAGCGAGGCGTTGTTTGGCATTTACTGGCGTGATGTGTGGCTTATGAGAAGCCGCTCGACCATGAAATCGAAGTTTTCTCACCTCTCGCCTAACTGTCATGGTACCTGCAGTGGATCCTGATGCAGTTTGGAATTCCTGTGTGATGGTCTGGATAGATGCCTACTTATTACACATTACGACCTTCTTCAAATGTCGGTGGTGTCTGTCAGTCAATGACGAGGTCGGCCTGCACGCTTTTATGCTGTATGTGTCCCTTCACGTTTGCTCTTCACTACCACGTCGGAAACAGTGGACCTAGGGAAGTTTAGGAATGTGGAAATCTCGCGTACAGACGTATGACTGAAGTGACACCCAGTTACCTGACCACGTTCGAAGTCTGAGTTCCGCGGAGCGCCCCATTCTGCTCTCTCACGATGTCTAATGACTGCTGAGGTTGTTGATACGGAGTATCTGCCAGTAGGTGGCAGCACAATTCACCTAATATGAGAAACTTATGTTTTTGGGAGTGTCCGGGTACTTTTGGTCATATAGTGTACATCTTTCTAAATGACCGCGACGAGAAAATTCGAGAAATTAGGGCTAATACAGAGGCTTGCCGACAATCATTCTTCCCACGCGCCATTCGTGAATGGAGGGAAGGAGGGGGCGGGGAGATCTGTTAGTGGTGCCAAAAGTACTCTCCACCACTCACCTCAGGTGGGTTTGGGAGTAGTTATATAGATGTAGAATAATTTGTTATTGGATTTTGCAGTAATGTCGAAAAGGCGAAGTCGTGGTCTCTTAGTTCATTGCGTTGAATGTGTAAAGAATACTGGCCTTTGACATATGAATTTCAGAGCAAACGTTGCTGCGTAATTTAAACTACTTCTCATATCCCTGATGCAGTTCCTCTCTCGCTCTCAAGTTTTTCGAACAAATTGTGTCCATCACTCGGCAAACCTCAAAACCTATCGATAGTGTTGAAACGTGAAGGTTGCTACAGCTGCCAAGCGGAATGAAATGAGAGACGGTTTTCTGGGTAGATGGTTCGAGTAAGTAAGTGTGCAAATCATGGGGAAAAAAGCGTTTCTGAGAATTCCCTTTTACCCCCCCCCCCCCCCCCGACACACACACACACACACACACACACACACACACACACACACACACACACACACACACACACCTACAGAATCCCGTACGTATTCCACAATTGTCGTGTGGTACATTCTGCATTCGATTTTTAATTTCAGCACGCTACTACACTATCACCCTGCAACTAGATTGTAACTTAATCCATCAAACGAGCATTCGGAAAGAAAAAATGAGAAACGCTTGTCAACACTACACACGAGAAAGTTAATTGTGGTTGTTGATGGTTTACAAGGGCGAATCGTTACTAGAGAAGAGATACCAACCTCCAGCTTCACAGTCCGTCTTTGTACATCTCGACGTCGCTGAACTTCAGTGGAAAGCGGGAGGAAACGCTAACGCCGTCGCTGGCCCCATCAGATAAATATTCTCACTCTGTCAGATTCTTACCTCTTGGCGAGCCCTGCGAAGCTTGCAGTTGTGACCATCGCTAAAAGCATTAACAACAACAGCAACAATAACAATATGTAATAGTAATTCCGTATGACTCAACGGTCTAGTCCAAGTCTTTCAACACGACGTCATTTCGACGACTTGCGTCTCCAACACACACCAGTAACCGTATCGGGGAAAGCTAACCTATAGTTTAACGCGTAATCCGGAACACTTGTCGCTGCTGGCGAATTTTCCCCATCACTGAGAGCTGACGGCTAGTTTAAAGACACTTTGAAACATCCTGCGACCTTCCGGTTTCCAGGTAGGAATTTTACCCCTATGCCACCAGGTCCCACGCGGCATTCATAAAAGCGACTGCTCCACAAGAGTATGTGAGCACATGCTCTCCTATTAAACAGGAGTATTCGCGACTAAATGAGCTACAAAATCTGCGAGCATGGGTTAAACAACCGCAGTCGAATAAGACGCGTTTCACCGTCTTTTAGCTCCCAGTTAGATACATGTAGCCAACAGCGCCATACGGATGAAGCACTTATCTTTATGTCCACAGTGCGTAATTTATGTATGAAGTAACAGAGGAAAATACGAGCCCTTGCCTATTCGTAGGTTTTGGGCGGGCGGGGGGGGGGGGGGGGGGGGGGAGCGAATTCATTAATATATGAGGCGGTTTTATACGTTTTTAACTGCACTCGTCTCTCATTTAATAGGGGCTTAAGAGACGCCGCTGTTGGGAGTTGTTCTAAAATTATTCATCATAATAGCTCCTCCGGTGGAACTGCGCATAGGGAAGCACCTGTTTGAGCGCAACTCCAGTCAACCCATATTTAAAGTTCCACAGTTTAACTGCCTCACATAACTGACGTTTTAGACACTGTATTACAGTGTTCTTTGGTAACTGCTCTTTCGCTGAGATCAGCAAAAAGGCAGTATTGCAGTCAAGACGATAAATGAAACAGAGCACGTGACAGTGGGTTGTTATCGGGAATGAAATATGTATTCTTGAATCAATACCTCAAAGCATTGTCAGAAACTTCGTCTTCTATTGAAGGAAATTAGCCACCGAAAACACGTGCTTAGGCAAGTGCGTCTACATCTTTTATGACAGAAATGACATTTGTTACTCTTTGCATTACTGTTCTCAAGCTGAGGTCTATTGACCATTTAAGGCGGTAATCAGAGTCCAAGTCCAGGTCCAGGTCCGGCACCCAATTTTAACTCATTAACTTCCTTATTTCCGGTCTGTGGCTACTGCTCGTTCTCTCCCATTACAATAGAACATTAGGTGCTAGTTTTATAATACCGGTAATTCATCGTTTTGATGAACAAAATAAACGCAAAAGTTACAGTCGTCAATACTTACGATATGACAACATTTTTGTCGGACGGCTGTAAGGAATATGAAATCGAATTTATTTTACAATCGACTTCCGTTGTATAACATCATGAAGTGCTTTTGAAGCGCCTGAGAGCATGTCCATCTAAAATCGAACCATAATATGCGAAAATTATTGGAGAGTGACACCCATCAGAATGATAGTATCTCTATTCTGCTCACAACGCAGGTTGATCGCCCGATGGCTGCCTAAGTCAACAGAAACTGTACGCCCTGCGCTCCTAATATCCTGGTTTTCTACCGATCGCACAAAATACTACTGAGCTACTGCGGTTAACACACTGGCCATACATTCGGGACGCGAGGGTTCTGATCAACGACCAACTAAACGGAATTATGTTTCCGTTGTTGCTTTGTATCAATTGAGGCGAATGAATACAATGCGCACTAAAACGACTTGTAACGAGGAACACACCAAGATATCGTAAGCCGAAATAAATTATTGTAGACCAGCAGATGAGAACGGAGCATCTCGAAATGAGATATGAACTAACAACAAAACGTAAAAATTGTGTAGCTAATTTACCTACTCATTCTCGGTAATAGAGTACGAGTATTTGCAATTTAATCAAATTTTAATCTATACGATGGGGAACTAACTAATGATAGTCCAAATAGGACAGGATTTCTCCCTCTCACCTCTACAGCGCACATATTCTTCACTTATTTCTCCTTCTCCACGTATAACTACTATCTTCTTCATAATTCGTGGAAATTTAGTGTATGATCATGAGCACCATAAACTGAAATCACGAATGTCGGGCCCGTCTCTTGCAATGGAGCTGTGACAAGTTCTAAATCGATAATTTTAGACGCTGAAGTGGGTAACTCACTTGTGAATCTGAATAAACTTGATGATTTGCAGAAGATATCTGTATATCATTCTATAGCAGGGAAGAGCATTTGTTCGTCTGCCCCCTCGCTACGTAGCACCATTCGGCGGATGTGCGGGTTGCAGAGTTCGCAGGGGCTTGCAAGGGGAGGCCACTCTGCGTCCCGGCGATTTCAACGAGCTTCAACACATCAGTCGAGAGGCACTCACAAGTAACTTGTTTAAAACGACCACATGTAATCAATAATACACTCAAAGTTAAATATATGTTGCTTGAACATGTGGAGTACACATCCTAACAGATTTCGAGAAATCTGGTACGTGATTCAGATCCACAGTATACATACGTTATGCTATCGTTAACAGGGTAAAATCAACTTACTTATCTGTGAGCTTCGACTACATGGATTCAAATTTCGGTGCAAAATCCAAGTTTTTCCCTTCATAGTTTCTTCTTACAAAATATATGATTCTTTGACACAGCTGTTGAAAGGAGTACTCTTATGTGCACATAAAATTCTGTTAGAAGTGAGGTCTTGTTTGGCTCACTGGCTGAAGTAAGATACAGCTCATGTGTCGATCTGTTCTATTTCGATCACTTGTCACTTGACTTACTGAAAGTACCTAGTAGAAAACCAAAAACAGAACAAAAAAGCCATTCAGTCCGTACCAAAAATTGAAGTCACAGGGGTCTAAGTAAGTAGGCCTTGAACGTTCTGAAAAGTGTTACGACTCGGGCAGTATTAAGCATTTACCTGTTACGAAAATCAGACTCGGCGTAGGTGCACAGCTGTATCAATGCTGATCCTTGTATAGATACGCCGCAATCGGAACTGATTTGTATGTAAGAAGGGTTAGGCGAGACCCAACGATTATGCAGACACTCACGTCCTATGAGACAAAGAAGTGGCTGTGCAAAAAAAATCCGTCTAATCTGGCTACCAAGAATTCGCAATTTAAACGCTAGAGAAAATCTATCTGAGATTCTAGCATATTGGTGGTGTGTGTGTGTGTGTGTGTGGGGGGGGGGGGGGGGGCCGCGAAGCGGCACTAAAGTTTCATGTATGTGAGATTTACCACTCGATACCATAACTATGAACATGAAATAAGAACTTCATGCCTTGTCTCTTACTGAAGTGACTAACGATATACACCGGAAGTAATACATAAAAATGTGTGCCAGAAGCAAGACTTTAGCTAGGATCTCTTCCATTTCATCAACAAAACATTAATCAGACCATCACAGCAAAGCCTCTTGGACCGACCTAAATTCTCCTCGTCACCAGAGGAACCGCTCTAAATTTCCGAGCTAACATGTGTAGAGCTTCTCCTATCAAGATCACCACTGTACAGAACTATGGCAAGCAACCTATCTGCTAACCCTGGACCAAGAATGGTGTATCGATGTCTACAGGAAATGAAATACCAAAGTTATGCACCATTTTCAAGCAAAGTTGTATTTACGAGGTATCACCACTTTTCTGTAGCTAAGAAACCAGAAGTCTGAAGAACATATCCTCTGCAGATTGTCAACATGAACCACGAAGTTTCCCCTCCAGCCGCTTGTTCCGATATCCACGAGGCTGCCTTCTCCGGGCACAGGCCGTTTCCAAACAAAACACTTCAGATGTTAATTATTGACAAATCGTTAGCTAAACAAAATAGAATGTAAGAGGAATTTTCGTCTCCAAATAACATTCACTTCCTGAGGACGACGTTTCCATACGCATCGATGTCATCCTTCATATATAAATACGAAGTAATTTTCGTGTATAATTTTAGGCGACTGCAATCTACATCCACGCTCTGCAAACCATTTAAGTGCATGGTAGAGGGTACTTCCCACTACACTAGTTATTAGGGTTTGTTCCCGTTCAATTCTAGTATGGAGCGCGGGACGTATGATTATTTAAATGTCTTTGTGCTTGCTGCAATTAATCTAATCTTCTCTTGCCTTCACAATCACTACAGGAGCAATATGTAGGTGGCTGTACCGTAGCGTCCCCATTAACAGCCGTTTCTTAAAATTTTGGTAGTGGACTTCCTCGGGATAGCGTACTTCTATCTCTGTCGGTTCACTTTCTTCGTGCTCCCTTTCTCTGTATATATTCAACATCCCCTGTTAGTCCCATTTTGGTAGGGGTCCCACACACTTTAGCAATATTCTAATATGTGTTTCAGGAACGCTTTGTAAGCAGTCTCCTTTGTAGACTGATTGCATTTCCCCAGTATTTTACAAATAAACCGAATTCTACCACCTGCTCTACCCACGACTTAGCCTATGTGCAAGTTACCGATCTTTGTACACTTTCAAATCTTATTCAGATCTGACTGGATATTTATGAAGCTTCTCTCAGTACACTTCATCATAGGTAACTGAATAATCTGCAAAAAGTCTGTATTAATATTGACCGTAAGGTCGTAACTCCTTGACCTACAATTTAAGTTCGAACGGCCCGAGCCGAAAATGTAAACACGATGCCCGAGCTTCAAAAAAAATGGTTCTGAGCACTATGGGACTTAACTGCTGAGGTCATCAGTCCCCTAGAACTTAGAACTACTTGAACTTAATTAACCTAAGGACATCACACACATCCATGCCCGAGGTAGGATTCGAACCTGTGACCGTAGCGGTCGCGCGGTTCCAGACTAGCGCCTAGAACCGCTCGGCCACACCGGCCGGCGCCCGGCCTTCGAGCCATTCTACGGTTCGGAAAATCGGTTCAACGTTGTAGCAGTCACGTACGACTTACGGAATTTAAGTACATGTGTGATATCTAGCCTGTTTAATTTTGTGAAATAGTTCATAAATAATCATAAGCTCATATAATAATTGTGTTACAAACACCACAAAAGATTTATTACTAATCAATATAATACAATATTATATAAATCAATACCATTTATATACAGCTCCTGAAAACACAGTTCACATACCTAGTACACTTACAAAAAGCAGAAACACAAATCAATAATCTTCAATGGTGTGATATGTTTCGATACATACAGGTACATGTAATGGAACTTCGTATCTTTTGCAGTCCCGCGTTGTTTCTCTAGGTGTTTTTTTTTTTATTTTGTGCAGATTTTACCAGACCGACGTACCACGGGCCAGGACCGTGCGGTTTACATTTTGCCTGACCGGCGTACCAGGGGCCAGGCTCGTTATAGCCACATTTAGCCCGAATACCGGACCACGAGTCTCACATATGGTTGCAGGTAAAGGGGTTAATATACAACGTGAACGGCACGGATCCCAACACACATCCCTGGGGCACACCCGAAGTTACTTCTACATGTATTGTGACTCTACATCCAGGATAACTTGCTGCGTCCTCCCTATCAAAAAATCCTCAGTAAAATCACAAATTTTCGCTTGATATCATACGATTGTACTTTCGATAATAAGCTTGGATGTCTTACTGAGTCAAACGCTTTTCGGAAATCAAGAAATACTGAGCCTACATGAATGCCTTGTTTCAAAGCTTTCGTTATGTCACATGAGAAAAGTGCAAGTTGGGTTTTACATGATCTATGTTTTCGTAATCCATGATGGCTGGCATGGAGGAAGTCATTCTGTTCGAGGTACCTCATTATGTTTGAGCTAAGAGAATGTTCTAATATTCTACAACAAATCGATGTCAAGGATACTGAACGGTTGTTTTGTGGATTATTTCTACTACTACAACTATTGTAAATGGGTGTGATATGTGCTTTCTTCCAGCTACTGGGCACGGTTTTTTGTTCGAGTGATCTACGATAGTTTATAGTCGAAAGAAGGGTTAAATGATCCGCCAATTCAATATAGAATCTGATAGGGATTCCGTCAGGCCCCATAGCTTTGTCCAATTTTAACGATTTCAGCTGTTTCTAAATACAACTAATTTTTTTCACTTAATTTCTCAGTGGTACGAGTATTCAGTTGGCACAATGCTCCTGGCTTTGTAAAGGAACATTTGAAAACTGAGTTAAGCATTTCTGCTTTTACTTCTCTACCTCAATTTCAGTTGCTGTCTCACCCATGATTGAGAGGACACTAACTTCGTTACCATTAACAGCCTTTACAGACAACCAGAATTTCTTTGGGTTTTGTGAAACATCAACTGACAACATTCTGCTGTTGTAATTACTGAAGGCTTCGCGCATTGCTCTCTTGAGAGCCAAATGCATTTCATTTAGCTTCTCTCTATCTGTAACTCTATGCTTTGTTCTACACCTATTATGCAGCAGTGTCTGTTTCTTTAGAAGTTTCTTTGCAATAAGTGTACACCATGGATGGTACCTCCGATTATTAACTGTTGTTCTGGATACATATCTAGCCAGTGCATGGTCAACTATTCTTTTAAAACCGAGCCCTGCTACTAGCTGTGATATACGTTTCAAATTCGTCACTGAGAGATAAAACTACCGCTTTTTTTATAGTTTATTGAACACACAAGTCTTTCTACCTTCCTTAGTTTCCATTTGTAATTTGGTAATCGTTGTTGCCACACCTGACACATGGTCACTGACTGAAGTGGACGTGCACAAAGACGAGCCATTTATTTGTTGCTATCAGATCTAATACATAAAATCATGAATGGGGTTCCGAACTTCCTGTTCTAACTACTTTTCAGAGAACGGCATTTAGCAATGTTTAACATGATGTCTTGTGTGTAATTTTCCAAAACGACTGTTGGATTACAGTACGTCCTACCGATGCTAAATCACAAACGCCGTTACATCAAGAGGTGAGTCTGGTCTTCTCAACCTTCTCTGCCAATCGCCGGTATGGTCCAAGTATGACCACCGAGCCCAGATGACAAGCATCGTTTGTTCCAACGAGCGCCACAATCTGCAGTTGGTTGCACCATTGTTCCTTCAATGGCTGCCGGAATAACCTCTCCATAGCGTTGAATGAGGCCCCAGGTATACACACTGACACCACCTGGTATTTGTTCCTGTCCCTTGCTGCAGTTTCGCTAAAGGTTACTCTAATTCATCGTACGTTTGAAGTGCCAACGATTAATAGATCCTAGCCTTTGCGTTAGCCTTCTCTCGGCACAGGGCACAGCAGGTTTCGTAACAGGTGAAGTGAGACCTACTGGCTCAGTTTCAGTTTCAGTGGAATACAGCACCTCGAACCTGTTGGTTGGGGACACACCCTGGGTCCTCCCTGATCCTTGCCTACCGGGTACAGGACGCCTAGACCTACCACTGACACGCCACTCGTAATCAAGTGGACGAGCAGTGGCAGATCCAATGCTTCCTGCAGAGGGGAGAGGATTCAGAGAGAGGACAGTACTGGAGATAGTGGTACAAGCCTTCTGGCGGCTCTCCCACCATACCGATTTGCAGCAGCTGACTATCGTTTGACCGTAGCCAGGGCGATTTCCAGCTGCTTACGAGCGTCAACTAACTCATTTAGTGTTTGACAGCAGCATTCACAGTGGGGCTGCATTGTGGCTCGTGTATTGTTTAACAGGACAGTAAACAAATAATTTCATACTAAACCTGCTCATTATCTTTTTACCAATTGAGCTAATAATACTACTAATTCCGTTTAGGAACTGAAGCAATTAACACACAACACGTGGTTTATATAAACGAAACAGAAAAACTTGTGGTAAAAATTACTCACCTCTAAAAATTTTAAGGTCATAGTGGCTAACAAACTCTAAAGTGGCGATAACTTGCGATGAATGTAGGTAATATACAGTCTTCTTGAAATGGAAAACTAGAATTAACACGATATATTTGTTACAAATCACAAACTCTGATTAACTATGAAGTAAGTTATCCACAACACTCCTAACTTAAGAAAATTTTCAAAAATATACTTTTTTAAACATATGAAAATTCCCAAATCAAACCTATTTCTCCCATAATTGTAGAATGATATTAGGGAACGATCGATTTTGAACGATGATTGGCCTACTCTTGTCAAGAATTTCTAAAGGAACACAATTTTAGTTTAGGTCTACAATTAACGATAATACTTTGAAGTTACAGCGACACTTGCAAATGTTCAAAATTTCGCAATGTGTTATGATACGAACGCTTATTTACACAGTCAGTGGAAGATGATTAAGAAAAGACGCGAACACTAAAATATTACAATCTATAATTTCGAATCGCCACACGAACAAACCACACGTGGTCTCACACAAAGAAAAATTCTTATACGGAAATAAATCTCCGATACGCACATACTTTTTATACTTAGCTGATTCGGTGATAACTTCTACACTGGCATGCCGAATTTGAACAGTGCAGCGTCAGTTTCTCATAGTCAAAATTGGGAAACTTGCGCAGCACCAACAAAGCACGTCTTTTGCCAAGAGCCACCAATAATGAGGACGGATATCGGTCGTGTCCTTTCAAAGGAAACATCCCAGAATTTGCATTAAGTGACTTATGGACATCGCAGTGAAACTAAGTGAGGACGAACTGTCGTCTTCCTGATTGCGAGTCCAGTGTGCTAACCACCACGCTCGGTCCAGATCATCACTTTTTTACCCAGATCAACTTTCAAGGCACATATCTCTCACATACATGCTATCATCTGCCTGGTAATTATCTTTTGTAAAATGCACCACATATTTTTTATCTGAATGGATTTAAGGGGCTCCGTACCAGATGAAATCTTGAAATTTTCAATTTTTTTTTTATTGCTCTTAATATACGGAATTTCCCCTTTCCAATCATACATTAATACACACATACATATAATTATTGTCTTATTTGTGGTTTATTCTCATATTTAAACAGATCACTGTATGGGAGTGACGATGTATATTTCACAGTTCTCAGACTGAGAATAAATTTTTTAATCGCCCGCCTCCAAGGACATATTTTTTGGGCACCAGTGACATTACTGCGTTAGCTATACTGCATAGGTATCTATAAGCAGAAGATCGCCTTTTGATCTTCATTTGGTTACTTTCCTTTGTTTTTTTATTCTTTTTAGTAAGGTTTGAACTATTATTTGTTTTGCGTATAGCTCCAATTTTCTTCACTATACATTGAACTTATTACTGTTATTAGTATATAATTTAGCCGTTTACGATTATATAAGCAATGTGTAGGAATTATCTGAAAATTATTAAAAAGCGAATGACCGTTAGGAAACCACATGTTCAACCACAACGTCGATGTACCAGTTCTCGGAAAAAATAAGTGGATATACAGCAATACAGTACATTTGAAGAAGAGTAGTGAAAATAATGTAAATGAAATAATTAATATGGATATATTGTGCGATATATTTTTACATAACACTGTTTGTAAATAGTGTGGCGAGTGTGGTCTGCCACTTGACACTGGAGGAAGGGTTGGACTGACTACTACATTCAAGTTAAAATCTGAGAAACATGATTTTAGTACCACATTCTGTAACTCATTTTTTTCTCAGAAATATGATAATTCAAGATAGAAGGTATATGACATAAATCTACGATTGGTATATGTATTAAGGGCAACTAGTAAAGGTATAGGGGGTAGTGCAGTACTGGCCCAACGAATATCCCCCCCACCTCTTAGATTACTGCTGTTGTTGAAGATGTTATAGCAGAAAACAACAAAAGCAAAAATATTTCAGCTGCCTTCGACGGATCCTGGCCAAAACGGGGCCATACATCATTGAACAGTGTAGTAACAAGTATAAATGTGGACAGAGGAAAAGTTCTAGATGTTGCTGTTATGTCTAAACACTGAAGAGGCAAAAAAAAATCGACTGAACGTGCAGAGACCTGTACTGCAAACTGCAGTGCCAGCAGTGGAGGAATAGAGGTGGCTGGTGTTCAAGATTTTCCAAGAATCTTAACAGCCGAAGAAGGTAAGACTCGTCACTTATTTAGGAGAAGGTGATTCAAAAGTTTTCAAAGCAGCTGAGGAAGATGAGTTATATGGAGAAAATTTAACTTATCACTAAACTGGAGTGCACAGGTCACATACAAAAGCGAACGGGTACAAGTCTCCAACGACTGAAAACTGCATACAAGGGAAAGAAATTGGAAGATGTCAGAGGATTAGATGATAATGATAAGAAGATAGCCATAGAATCTATCACAGATAAAATCCAAAATTATTACGTCATGGACACCATGCAAAATGTTTGTAGCGTAGAAGATACAAGAAAAGCGGTATGGGCAGTTTTGTTTCACCTCTCTTCAACAGACGATAAACCCACTCATGGTGTAAATTTAACAGACAACTGCAAAATGGTGGGAAATTCATTCAGAAACCGGCTCGACAGTGGAGATCTTGAAGGAAATTTTCAGAGATTTGTCACATATAACACTATCGAAGAAACGTCTTCAGGACCGCACCCAGAATCCTAACGAGTCCATCAACAGCGTAATCTGCACCACAATTTCCGTTGCGGTGTGTGTCAATTAGTACACCGCACTTCGATGCAGTGGCAACGTTCAACGAAGGAAATATTGTAAGGTGTGAAATCTTGAATAGACTGCTACAAACTGTTGGTCGTTTAACGCTGAAACTGGTGTTGAATTTCGATAAAGAAAGAGTTAGGGCATCAGAGAGAGCTATTACAGACCTGAAAACAAGGGCAAGAAAAGGCAGACGAACAGGAAAAAGGACACAGCGAAATGAGATGGAAGAAGATGCAGACAATCCATCTTATGAAGCTGGAGTGCACGGCCTTTTAAGTTTGTTCCTGTAAGTTGTGATTTTTAAGGATAAAGTATACTTTATCTAAGCTTCTATTTGCCATAATTTGTTCAGAGCAACAGGATACACTAATCTGAGTATTGTGCATACTTTAACACCGGGGGTTTTCTATTTTGTAAATCTGAAAGCAGTTAGAACCTTACGCACATAGGAAAACGTAGACAGTTTCCTATTTTGACATTAACTTTATACAAAAATAATTATCATCTAAAAACTAGCCAATATTTTTAGAAATCCTTGTGTTGAAGAGGTCAGAAGTGTGTAACCCAAAAACCAAATCTTTTGCAACTTTTTATTCCCTGTAGTTTCTGACAAAAGGTACCTTTCACATGAAAAATTTTTACATTATTTAAGATATAGATTACCAACCTGCCAAGACCACCTTTAGTGATTTGAATTATGGTTTGCGATGTCTGATTTTACAATTCTGTTAATAGAGAACGTTCGTACTCCATCGATCGACGATGCTGTCCTTGAGTGACGAATTGTTCAGATAGCTTACGTATGTATTCTGACTTTGAAGTCCATTACTTTCAGTCTCTTCAAGGTCATCAGGGAGTCAGGGCCAACACTTCGAGAACTTTATTTTCCGCTCCCTTAACATACGGAATACTAAAATTAAGAACATATGATACAAATTATTGACTTACTATTTATCTACCGTCATTATATTTATTCCCAAACGAATTTTAGGGAAATGTGTCGACGTGTTACACTTAAATTTCAAGATAGTATTTCAGTTCATCGAATAGCTTTTATTTTGTTAGCTTTCAGTTATCAAACATCAAGCCAATAACTTTAGCACATTGTAGCGCTCTTTAATATGAAAATTATATAACTGTATTGTAGTAACTGCTGCCATCTGATAAAGCAAATGAAGATAAAATTAGATCAAAAGATCTGCCTCTGAAAACTGCCGACACACCCCTCCTAAACTGACAACATTATTCTTGGAAATTTTATTTAAAGTAGGATCACTACACGAATTTTAAGTACGTTATTCGTCCTTTTAAAAAGTTCGTGTCTGTAAACGCTGGTGATATGAAAATTTCTTTTGGTCCTAAGTTTGATCAGTCTGCGCTTTCTTCCTGATGACATAATGTTTTTTAGCATTTAAGATCTTGAAACTTCTATTCGGATGAATTTAGGTTGACTAATACAGTTCGCATGAACAAACACTTCATTCTTTAAAATCTGTCCACACAATCTGTATGATCGAAGGTGATGCCTCCGTCTGAAAGAAACACAATGAAATTGGCCACAGAGACCGACATAACGCGATACCTTTTCAAAATTGTTCCGATTGTTGTACCGCGGCATAGTAAAAAATACTTAGAATATCATTTATAAAACGCACGTTTCGGTCGTCTTACAACGACATTCCTCAGGAGAGGAGTGGTTTTACTTTGACCTATTGTCCGTATAGTCCAGGATCCTAACCGGAGGCATTGCCTACATCACATGCTGGTGTTTAATGAATCTTTTGGAGTGCTGTATGTTAGATGCTAGGAGCTGATCTAATATGAGACTACCGCCTTTCCAGCAGGATAACGGGCCGCTTAAAAACGATGTGTGTCCTCGCTGCGCTGTCCTAGACGTCGGATAAAAAAAATGGTTCAAATGGCTCTGAGCAATATGCGACTTAACTTCTGAGGTCATCAGTCGCCTAGAACTTAGAACTAATTAAACCTAACTAACCTACGGACATCACACACATCCATGCCCGAGGCAGGATTCGAACCTGCGACCGTAGCGGTCACGCGGTTCCAGACTGAAGCGCCTTTAACCGCACGGCCACACCGGCCGGCAGACGTCGGATAAGAGAATTTGGCGAATGGCGACATTTTCTATAGAATTCGTCGGCCGCAATGTTCAGAATGTGCAGATCGCTCATTCAGAAATTGTAACAGAGCACCCACTATGGCGAAAGTTTTCTTCCAAACGTCGTCTGCATAATGTTGTCACGTTAGGTGGCGGTCTAGCTTTACGCACAGATACTTTCCTTTCCGAGTCCATGGGATGTGAGCATGAAACAGGGAGATATCTCCTATTGCTCCCGGTCATCTCTTTGTAAGGAGAGGTGCCTGGCTTTTGGCAGCATTAAACTTGATGCGCCAATCCGATACCCATCTTCCTACGTCCCTCCTGGAGTCTTCGTCAGATCACTTCGGGCTTCTGTACCTGCATAGCAATGCCGAATCATAAGCGTAGACGTGTTTGCTGACACGAGTTAAGGTGCCGTACAAGACGGGGCCCCGCACCAAGCCTTGTGGCGCTCCTGCGAGGGCTACTCCGCTCGTCCATGTGGCGTCGACGACACGAACGGCAAAGGAGCGGTCTTCTAGGCAGCTGGTTAGTAGGCGCACAAAGGAGCTTAGGAGCTCCTGCATGAGGAGTTTATAAACCAATACCTACAATCAAATGCGCGCGAACCATCCAGTAAGATCACGCCACAATACTCCATAGAGCTGAACGCAAAGGTAACTTCTACCACCCGTAGCAGTCGGCGAAGTGTGGAGTGTCCTTCATAGAATCCGAACTGATCATTAGTCAGCACATCATCGTCGATCAGTCGAAGGTTGAGCCGTGTCAGCAAAATGTGCCCACAGAGTTTACGCAACATGGCGAGTATGCTGATGGGTAGCCGTCGGGAGCAGCACGATGTTTCCTCGGTTTTGGCACTGCTATGACGATGGGTCTCTCCCACATCGAGGGGCATGTCTTCTGGGTCAAGATGTTGGTTTTACTGGAGCTAAGGTGTCCGATGACAGAAGTCATGGGTACCTTCTAATATCGTGTCAGACCACCTTTTGCCCAGCGTGACATGGTCTCTGCAAGTCGATGGAAGTGCCCTGCAGAAATACTGAACCATGCAGCCTCTATAGTTGTCCGTTAATGCGAGGGTGATGCCGGTTCAGGATTTTGTGCACGAACGAACCTCTCAATTATGTCCCATAAATGTCCCATGGGATTCATGTCGGACAATCTGAGTGGCCAAATTATTCGCGCGAATTGTCCAGAATGTTCTTCAAACCAACGGCGAACAATTGTCGCCCAGTTGCGTGATGCAATGACATCCATATAAATTCCATAGTTGTTCATGAACATGAAGTCCATGAATGGCTGCAAAGGGTCTCAAGTCACCTAATATAACCAGAACCAGTCCACTGAGTGTAAACACAGCTCACACCATAACGGAGCCGCCATCGGCATGCACAGTGGCTTGTTGACTATTGGCATCCATGGCTACGTGGGGTCTGCGTCACTCTCTAACCCTTCCATCAGCTTTTACCAACTGAAATCGGGTGTCATATGACCAGTTCACTGTCTTCC
Organism: Schistocerca serialis cubense; assembly: GCF_023864345.2. NCBI lineage: Eukaryota > Metazoa > Arthropoda > Insecta > Orthoptera > Acrididae > Schistocerca > Schistocerca serialis. The sequence goes on from NC_064640.1 coordinate 780,881,509, forward strand.
AATAGTCTAGGGTCCAACCGATATGGTCACGAACCCAGGAGAGGCGCTGCAGGTGATGTGCTGTTAGCAAAGGCAGTCACGTCGGTCGTCTGCTGCCATAGCCCCTTAAAGCCAAATTTCGCTGCTCTGCCCTAAGTTCGTCGTACGTCCCACACTGACTTCTGCTGTTATTTCATGTAGTGTTGCTTGTCTGATAACTCTACAGAAACGCTGCTGCTCTCGGTCGTTAAGTGAAGGCCGTTGGCCGCTCTGTTGTCCATAGCGAGAGGTAATGCCTGAAATGTGGTATTCTCGGCATACTCTTGATGCTGTGGCTCTCGGAATAATGAATTCCCTAACGATTATGAAATGGAATGTCCCATGCCTCTAGCTCCAACCATTCCGCATTCAAAGGCTGTTACTTCTCGTCGTGCGGCCATGCCATGATAACGGCAGAAACCTTTTCACATGAATCACATGAGTACAAATGACAGCTTCACCAATGTATTGCCCTTTTATTCCTTGTGTACACGATACTACTACCATATGTACAAGTGCATTTCGCTATCCCATGAATTTTGTCACCTGAGTGTAGTATAAACTCTGTTCGTAAAGACACTGCGTTCCAAATCATTCACTTTCTGTAGTTCACATGCTAACAGTGTCAGCACATCTGACTCGTGAAAAACGAAGGAAGATTACGGTTTTAACGTCTCATTCACGACGAGGCTATCACAGGCAGCACAAGCTACGAGCGGGAAGGTGTGGCAGAAGTAGTCTGCCGTGAGCTTTTGAAGCAACCATACCGGCATGTGCCTTAAGCGATCTAGGGAAACTATAAGAAGCCTAAATATTGATGGCCAGACGAGGATCTGAACTGCCATTGCTCTGCATGTCAGTCAGTGTGCTCCCTACGGCACCTCTCTCAACATGACTCAATAGCTTGCAGACCGAGATACAGAGTGAACCATAACACCGAAACTCTTTCAGAGGTTGTTCAAGGATAACTTCTGATTATTTTGGCCTAAGAGACAAGGGGCCCACCGCCTCTGGCAGCTCGTTACGGAGTAATAACGTAGTCACCATTTATTCAGTTTGTTGCCGCAATCACCCTTGTTTCTATGAAAATACTTTACAACAGAGGAGAAGCGTGTAATAAGCAATAACCAAAACGTACAACACGCAGCACACGACACAGTGTAACGCTACGACCCTCAGATGCAGAAGCATGGTGATGTGGTTGCCGGCACTGAGGCAACAGCTCAGCATGGCGCCGCCTTGCCACTCTTCCATTGCATTCAGTGAACCCATTGAAGAAGTGCATATCATCCAACTCTTCATTAGTAAACCTGTCAATACATGGGTACAACTACTATCAGCAGCATATACTGTGAGCGAATGGAAACACACAGCGCTTACTGTCGACATTTGAACTGTTGTGCACTAGTTACAGTGCAATAAAAATATGAAGCTAATTGGGGCAATACTCAAAAACATACCTGATCAACCTCTGAAAGGGAATAGTGCGAACGTGTTTCAAATGTCTGCGAGTCGTTACGAGTTGTATAGTGTAGACAGAACGTGGGGAGCAGCCCAGTATTCACCTAGTGGGATGTGGAAAACCACCTAAAAACCATATCCAGGCTGGGCGGCACGCCGGGCCTCGTCGTTGGTGTGCCGCGTGGATTCGATCCGGGGCCAGCGCGCCTACCCGAGTCCAGTAAGCAGCGCATTAGCGCTATCGGCTACCCTGTCGGGTTTCCATTTGTGTATTTTTTGGTCGATGAAGACTATTCAACGTCTGCGCAGCTTCATCGTCTTGCAAAAAAATAATTAATGGGATAAATGTTTCATCGATTACTATTAAAATTCACAGTTGTATCTAAAAATAGGGAACATTATTCACAAAAAAAAAAATCAATAATAAAACTAAAACGGGACACAACGATGCAGAGGTAATAGAGAGAGCTGTACAAATCGTGAGACTAGCTTTGTAGATTCCTAATAGAATGAAAAGTTATTCTCATCGGACGTGCTAGACAAAGGGGACCGACGCTTGTTTTAAAATTTCGAAAAAGACGTTATGTGACAGACAACTGCGTGCTCAGAGGGTAAGACGCAGTGTGTGTGCGACGACAGTTCTTTGTCTAGTGTTTTGGCATACTTAATAGTTATGTATTATATTTTGTCCTATTGGCTGTTGGCATTCGTCACGGAATGTTCGGCTGACATTTGGTTAGTAATTTTTGTGGATGGTGAATCTTTGAGAATGCCCGCCACTCGTGCTGGCAAGACTCAGAAAAATCATTAAACAAACGTCGGTCAAATCCAGAGACGAAACGTAACGATAAATATATTGGCAAGTGCCCACGAAAGCCTCAACAGTTCCGTGCGGCACTCTTATTTTCGGTTTCACCGTGTGCACGTACATTACAATGCCGATGACGATTTTGCTTTGTTCAGTTCACGGCTTGTGATATACTACACTTGGAAATAATATAAGACCTAGAAATCGGATTTGGAGTTATATACAGGGTGGTCAGAAACAGTCTGAAAAGCTTGTAAGGGTGTTTGAGGGTTGGATGTGCAGAGAAATAATTGTTAAGAAAAGAATTCGACACGTTGCGCCGTTTCCGAGTTAATTACCACTGAAGTTGGCCGATCAGGCCGTTATGTGCGCAATTTCAAGCGGCCCTCCAGAGACGGCGTCGCCGAACATGGTCTTCGCTTGGTTTCCTAAAGTCGAACAAGAGAGCGATACAAAAATTTGACACTGAACGGAAGTAAGGATCGAAAGTGAACCAAAGGCTGAGCAGTCTCGCCCGCTGCTACCCTCTACGGCCTACGCTATAAGAACAACTAACACTAATTGTATCTGGCGGGCCGCTTAAATTTGCGCGGGCAACGGTCTGATTGTCCAACTTCAATGCAAATTAACTCGGAAACAGCGCAACGTATCGAAATTTTTCTTAAGATTTATTTATCAGCAAAACCTGCCATGCAGCACCCTTACGAACTTTTCAGACTGTTTCTGACGACCCAGTGTATGACGCGGCTAAGATGACTTTATTAAGAACTGTAACGATCATAAGCCCATCAGCAGCCAATAACCGTCACGGACAATTCAATACAAAAACATTATTCATTATCCACCTATGTAGTATGCAAGAACGGCACGAATGACACTTGACCGTAAAAAAAATTACGAAGTATTTGTATCACTGGTAGAACAGGGAACATGACTTTTGAATCATTTCTTACTCATTTTCAGACTGCAGTCACAGTGTACACTAATTTAACACTTACGCGTCATTTGCTGAAAAACCCGTACACATGTGGCAGGGTAAGAGAGATTTGGCAATAATGCAGGCTGTCTTACAAGGGGAAGTCCCCATTGCACCCCTCGGAGATTTTGCGGTGAAATGGCCCAGTGGGCAGCAGCTCAAAAACTGAATACAGATCCAGCATCAAAATAGGAAGAACGTGTACTGAATTGTGAAAAAAGAATAAAAATAGAAACAGTGAACGGTCCGAGCGAAAGGTGTGCAACATCGAGGGGATTTGCAGAGCACCGGTGTCGTGGTTCTGTGGTCACGGTCTTTGAGTGCAGATGGGGAGCTTCGTGTTCGAATCTCCATCTCCCTCACAAAATTATGAATTGTCCGACGGGTCATTGAGTGTCTGTTCGCTGTATTCAAATTAGTGTCTGTATCGTGGCGTAAAGTCCGCTTGCAACAGAGAGGTGTCAGCAATGAACCTCCAGACCTGCGTACCTCGTATCTTTTCTGCAGAAGTATCTCATTTTGTGACTCTCGCGTTCCGATTTGTAAGTTTTGACTCTTTAATTCCTTTGTTGCAGCGTTTGTTTGTTGTTTTCATTTCCGTGAGCGGTCTATGCGGCATCTCGCCTGCTCTCACTATTCATCATATTTAGCTGCGATGGTTATATATCCTTATTCCATGACTCATAGTCTATAACCAATGTAGAGTATGAGAATTGCGAAGACTACAGAAGGAGAACAGAGACGGCAATGAACGGACGGACAATTCATAATTTTTTGAAGGAAAAAAAAAATGAGCAAGAGGGAGATTTGAACATGGATCTCCCGCTTTGCAGTTCCACACCATGACCACCCAACCACGACGCCACATTTCTGCCAACTCGCTCGCTGTAGAACATCTTGGGCTTTGACCGTTCGCTGTTTCCATTTTGCTTCTTTTTTCACGGTTCAGTACACTTTCTTTCTGTTCTGGTGCTTGATCTGTGTCCACTTTTTGACAGGCTATCCACTGAGCCATCTTACCACTAAATCTGAGGGGGTTGCGATGGTGAGTTTCCGTTGTTAGGACTGGCTCTGCTTCACTGCCAGTATAGTCCGAGAAGGCAAGGGCGTAGCCTTAGTACGGCAAAAGTGGGTTATCCGTGATGTTCACGAAGCGCTCACTGACTGATACAGCACACGCATGTAAGAGTCAGGTCAGACAACTGCATATTAACTAAAAAGCTGGGTCTTCAACTTTAAAAGACATATTTTTGTTGTGCTGCACATTAATTACGATAAAATTAAGTTTTAAGGGTGCGTTGCCTGAAGAACCTATCTGTCTCGTATTGAGGAACTTATGAGGGTAATTTCTTTTAACCGCACCCAATGAACAAAAATCAGTATAGTCTAAGCTTGAAATTACACATGCATTTCCTTGCTTCAAAATACGGCAGTGAGATGGCATTCATTTTTTTCTTATGTTGACACATGTTGCACAACAGCGTTAGTCAACTGGTAACATTTCCGAATCGTGTTGAAGATGTATTTTTTTACTCATGAAGTATGAAGTGTGTAATGTTGATAAATTCGGAAGAGAAACCTTTTCCGACCGTAGGCACTGACTCAGGTTGCTCAAAACGATACAACGCACGAACAAAATATCTATATCACGTCAATTTAAACAAATGCACCTCATGACCGAGGTCTAACGTAATGCGTAGGGAAAACATGAAAACTGACTTCACATTTTACAGTGTGTATTTCAATTCATAACTTACGGTTCAGCCTAACCTAAAATTTTAGCGCTTAAAAGCCAATACATCCACAGGTACCCATGTACTCATCAAGCCATAATTCATGGTGGAGGGTACGTCCTATAAATTTTAGCTATTTGCTGTTTATTCTAGTCACGAAATTGCATAGAAAAAAATTCTTTTTGTACATCTCTCTCAGTCTCATAAGCTTCCTTATTCCCACTATCCTAATGATACACGACAGAAGTAAAATTTACATGCAATCTATGTCAAACGTTTCGACTAAATTCCCCATCGTATTTCTAAAAAATGGTTCAAATGGCTCTGAGCACTATGGGTCTCAACATCTGAGGTCATCAGTCCCCTAGAACTAAGAACTACTTAAACCTAACTAACCTAAGGACATCCATGCCCGAGGCAGGATTCGAACCTGCGACCGTAGCAGTCACGCGGTCCCGGACTGAAGTGCCTAGAACCGGCCATGGTATTTCTGTTACACATTATTGCTTTAACGACCTGTTACGATCTTAGCAGGGCAACTTTTCATTTTGTCCGTGTGCTGTGAGGTCTATTTGCTGAAGACACCAAACGCTGGAGCAGTAATGTAGAATAGGTCGCCCGATTATGTCGTATGCAGTTTCCTTACGATGCAGCACACTTCCCTAGTCTGTGTCTTCCACTTGCTAGGCGGAACGAAAATTAGGATTTACTGTCTTTTCGACACTGAGGTTAATAAAGTGGGAGCACTATTTCAGCGAGGGCAAGACTGGAAAACAAATTCGATCCTATCCTTTATCAAAGAAATCATCTCATAATTCGATTTAACTGATTTTGAGAAACCAAGGAAAATCTGAATCTTGGTGGCCGGACGGGTATTTGAACCCTAATACTTCCGAAAGCGAGCCCAGCGCCTCAAACATTACTCCACTCACTTCAGACGGCGCGGTCACTAGTGCGCATTTGATCGATGGCGTTGCTAAGGGAAGTCAAAGTTTTAATTGTAACATCGGCAAAAATATAGAGTTACGTAATTAATGTTTTGTTTGTTTAAGGATCGATGTCTGCAGTTGCAGTCCTGGGACAAATCCCCGCCCCACGTCGCTAGAGAAGCCAAAAAAACGAGGCAGCCAACTGATGAACTGAAGTAACTTACCGCCATTAACATTTATGGCTCCCCGGCGCACATGGTTCATGCATGGTGAACGCTGGTTCACTTTACTGTAAATGTGAAGAATAATGAGAATGATATGCAAAGCAGATTAGCAGTTACTTACACTAGAAACTGAAAAACTCTGATAGCCTGAACGTTACCGCCACCACCATCACCGTTTTCCGGGATTAGGCGTGAGAGGCCTCCGTCTTCATTGGTCAGCTTTATTCACGCCATCTGTTCTTGTGTCTTCCATTACTTCGTTTTCCATGTGGTACAAATTTCATGGCTCACATTGGCAATGGTCGCGCTGAAATTCTTTCCTCGCGATCCTTCCACCTAACTTTATATCCATTGATTACATTGGTTACTGCTTTACTTTTTAACTCTTTTCTAATATTTAAGTTTCTTATAATACACAATTTTGCAAATCCTTTGAGAGCTGTGAGGCATCTAATTTCAGATGCTCTAATTTTCTCTCTCTTTTGGTCGGTAAATGTGGCGGTCTCATTGCCATAGAGAAGTACAGAAACTGCCACAGTCCTATAAAAATTAATTTTAGTTTCTTTCGGTATCTCATTTTTGATGTTTCCTTTTATAGTGCCACATATATATTGGAATTTTACAAGTTTCTTATCTACATATCCATCTTCTAGATAACTTAATTGATTTGCGATATGATTAAAGCTTTTCACTTGTTCTATTATTTTGTCATAAACGAAAATTTTTCATTTTATGCAGGGTGTTTTAAACAAGTGTCACATATTTCTGCAGGAGATAGTATTAGTCAAAGCAAGGAGAAAAATTCCTATGATAGTTTGTTCGGAAATCAATTCTTGTTGAGATACGAGTCGCTGAAATTCCACCGTTCACGACCTGCTTTTAATTTACAGATAAAACACAATTCACTAAGATGGTGTAGTAAATTTCTACAATACGCGCGTGTAGACATATGCAAATCCTCGGGCAATCCTGGAGGTGAGGCATCAGCATCGTTTCATTGTCAGTGTATGGGCAGGAATTGTCGGTGAGACACTCAGTGTCATACACTAAACCAAAGAGATTAACAGGTGCTGTCTATCACCTATTTCAGCACTACTGGGGAACGTTACCCTAGCAAAAATACAACTGCTGTGGTTTGTGCACGACGGGGCACTACCTCATTTTCTACAGATCGTGCGACAATACCTCAACCCAACGTCTCGTGGGGGCAGGATTGGTCGATGTGGTCAGGAAGCGCGGCCTCCCCGTTTACCGGAGTTAACTCCATTGGATTCCTGGCTATGGGGATATTTAAAGGCATTGATGTATGCCCAACCCGTCGAGAATATGCAGACTTTACAGAGAGTTTGACTAATGTGTGTGACACAATCCGAATGGAGCCAAGTGTATTTGAAATAGTGTGCGATACACTTAGAAGAATGGTTCAAATGGCTCTGAGCACTATGGAACTTAACTGCTGAGGTCATCAGTCCCCTAGAACTTAGAACTACTTAAACCTAACTAACCTAAGGACATCACACACATCCATGCCCGAGGCAGGATTCGAAACTGCGACCGTAGCGGTCGCGTGGTTCCAGATTGTAGCGCCTTAGAAGAATGGTTGAAGGGCTTCTCAGGTTGGGTTTTAGTCACATGCAGCACTGGCTAGTGTCTTCTTCTATGTAACAGATGAGAATTAGAGGCTGAACAGGTTTTGGTTCCCGGACATATCATTATACGAACTTTACTTCTAGTTTTGACCAATCTGGGAATATGTGACATTTCTGTTTTTACAGCACACCGAATATTCGATTCCGCTAAGCGTCTTTTTTCTTATCGGCAGAGATATTCACATTGAATTCTTGGCACAGTAGCTCAGTTGACAGACAGCGGTCTATGAATGGAAACTGCGTGCTCTGCTCTGAGGCCCGCCGAAGGTCGCACATTTACTGTGCCTTGACAAATGTGCCGAGAAAATTCAACAAAACATCCTCGAAACACGCCTGGATTACACCAAGTTATATCGTAGCGGAATTATTTTCATCGTAAGTAACGTGAAGCTTTCTGAGGTCTCCACAAGACACTCCCGCGCTACACACCGGTGAAGCCTTTTTGTGAGTGGGCTATAAAAAGTGTACCGCCAGCTAAGTTTCCCACCTGAATCAGGCCGCGGAAAATGTCAGCAGGCATGCACTGAGGCCGTCTGGTGCAGGCGTGGTCGCGTGTTAAACAAGCGGCGGGGAACTCAGACTAGGCGCTGCCTAACACCGCCCACCCTCCCGCCTCCATTCAAAAGCGCCAGCGGGCGCGCTCTGGACCATTCGCTACATCTCGTCCCCCGCCCACAAACTGAGAGGAAACGTCCATCCTCTTTCGCGATACTGATGCTGCTACAGTTAGATTTTCTTCATTTATTTTGCTTTGTTAGATTTAATACCATTTTTGTGCTATCAATGTAAGACTTTGTGAGGTACATAATAGGATTCATCACCAAGTGCAAACTTTAACCTATGAAGAACACTCCAGACCATTTAAATAGCGAAACGAGGAATAACACGACTTTACTTGAAACTTCCTGGCAGATTAAAACCGTGCCGGACGAGACTCGAACTCGGGACCTTTGCCTTTCGCATCTGCCAGTATCTCGTCTCCTACCTTCCAAACTTTACAGAATCTCTCGTTTTCTTTCAGGAGTGCTAGTTCTGCAAGGTTCGCAGGAGAGCTTCTGTACAGTTTGGAAGGTAGGAGACGAGATACTGGCAGAAGTGAAGCTGCGAGGACGGGGCGTGAGTCGTGCTTGGGTAGGTCAGTTGGTAGAGCACTTGCCCGCGAAGGGCAAAGGTCCCCAGTTCGAGTCTCGGTCCGGCACACAGTTTTAATCTGCCACGAAGTTCCATATCAGCGCACACTCCGCTGCAGAGTGAAAAATCTCATTCTGAGAACTTTACTTGTCGTTCGTATAAGAATACATGATTAAATTTGTAGGAGTGTTGGAGGTATACAGGGTGTGAAATTCAGTACACAGAGCTGCCAACTATACCAGCAATAACGGCTCAAATCCGGCTGTGCGTGAGTCAAAATGAACTTGGACGACAAATACGGATACGTCACTCCATGCTGCTTCAACTCTGTGCCAGAGTTCATCCTTCTTTGTGGCTGGCGAGTGATAGCATGCCAGTATGTTACCAATCGGTGGGATATATGGAGAACGTTCTGGCCAGGGCAACGATGTAACACCCCACCGTATCGAGGTGGGTAAGGACACCACGGACAACATGTGATCCTACGTTATCTTGCTGAAAGACTTCAGAGGTTGAGTGCAGACCATCGGACTTAACCTTTATAAATGTAACCGTTACTGTAAAAATTACCGGCTATGCAAACCTGAGGTGATCGTGTTGTGTACCTAATGGCATGATACTGATTAATGCCAAGTATGACAATGACGAATGCAACCACGCCACGATCGTTCGTTCTCGGAGCCACCACCCACGGGTACGTCAATCGTGATGCTGTACGCAGACCGGAACTCATCTGGAAAGACGAAGTGGTGCCTCTCCCTTATCCAGCGTTGTCACTGGATGTACCACTGTCAACGCACCACTCTCTGCTGCCGCATCTTTGGAACCGCAGTAAATTATTTGCCGTGTTAACAGTCCGTGATGCTCGGCACGTCATCACTTTACTTTCTGCAAACAAGCCTATTTTCTGTAAACAAGCCTATTTTCAGACTCAAATTACGTGACGTGGTTTTACGGCCTGAACGGCCAAGCGAACAATATAACAATCTTCTCAGATGCTAGTCGCGTGGCGCCGTTTACATCCTGTGCAGCACTGAGTTATCAACTTAATCTGCACATGCGTTTCATACGTGTTGTTCGAAATAATGATCATGGTGTGTAAGCGAAACTCTAACTCTTCCCACCAGAAAAGGTTGCGGAGTGCAGTCCATCATATTTGTGTCCCTAGTAGTAGTGTCACAGGCGTCTTCAGAAACAAAAAAGTAATTATCTGATGAACACATGAGCGTACGGGGTGGAAGGGATGTAACACTTCTGTACTACATTATAATCAACATCAACGTTCGTAAATTTGAGGGGTTTCAGTATCTTTTGATGGATGGGTGAGCCGTTTTCCCATATTCAATCAGTACACTAGGGATGTTCAATAAGTACTGCAACGCATTTTTTTTCTTGGCCAGTTTCGGCAGAAAAAATAAGGAATTTGCTATGGGACATAGTAGACTATTCAATTTCGAACTGCAAACAAAGCAGCAATCCACGGAATGGCGCCACACCACATCTCCTGCGAAGAAAAATTTCAAAACAACGCCCTCAGTCGGTAAAGTCATGGCGAAAGGCATCTGGGAATCTGAAGTGGTTATTCTGTTTGACGCCCTCCCTAGTGGTGCAACGATCAACTCTGACAGCCTTGTACTGCAAGCCTCTAGAGGAACGGAAGGTTCGAAATGATTGGAACTACCTGTGCTCTTTCCCACTTTTCAAGAAGGGTCGTCGAGCAGATGCGCAAAACTATATAGGCCTGTATCTCTGACATCGATCTGTTATAGAACTTTAGAACATGTTTTTTGCTCGCGTATCATGTCATTTCTGGAAACCCAGAATCTATTCTGTACGAATCAACATGGATTCCGGAAACAGCGATCGTGTGAGACCCAACTCGCTTTATTTATTCATGAGACCCAGAAAATATTACATACGGGCTCCCAGGTAGATGCCATTTTCCTTGACTTCTGGAAGGCGTTCGATAAAGTTCCGCACTGTCGCCTGATAAAGTAAGAGCCTACGGAATATCAGACCAGCTGTGTGGCTGGATTGAAGAGTTTTTAGCAAACAGAACACAGCATGTTGTTCTCAATGGAGAGACGACTACAGACGTGAAAGTAACCTCTGGCGTGTCACAGGGGAGTATTATGGAACCATTGCTTTTCACAATATATATAAATGACCTAGTAGATAGTGTCGGAAGTTCCATGCGGCTTTTCGCGGATGATGCTATAGTATACAGAGAAAGTTGCAGCATTAGAAAATTGTCGCGAAATGCAGGAAGATCTGCAGCGAATAGGCACTTGGTGCAGGGAGTGGCAACGGACCCTTAACACAAACAAATGTAATGTATTGCGAATACATAGAAGGAAGGATCCTTTATTGTACGATTATATGATAGCGAAACAAACACTGGTAGCAGTTACTTCTGTAAAATATCTGGGAGTATGCGTACGGAACGATTTGAAGTAGAATGATCATATAAAATCAATTGTTGGTAAGGTGGGTACCAGGTTGAGATTCATTGGGAGAGTCCTTAGAAAATGTAGTCCATCAGCAAAGGAGGTGGCTTACAAAACACTCGTTCGACCTATACTTGAGTATTGCTCATCAGTGTGGGATCCGTAACAGATCGGGTTGACGGAGGAGATAGAAAATATTCAAAGAAGAGCGGCGCGTTTCGTCCACAGGGTTATCTGGTAAGCGTGATAGCGTTAAGGAGATATTTAGCAAACTCAAGTGGCAGAGTCTGCAAGAGAGGCGCTCTGCATCGCGGCGTAGCTTGCTGTCCAGGTTTCAAGAGGGTGCGTTTCTGGATGAGTTATCGAACATATTGCCTCCCCTTACTTATACCTCCAAAGGAGATGACGAATGTAAAATTAGAGAGATTCGAGCGCGCACGGAGGCTTTCCGGCAGTCGTTCTTCCCGCGAACCATACGCGACTGGAACAGGAACGGGAGGTAATGACAGTGGCACGTAAAGTGCCCTCCGCCACTCACCGTTGGGTGGATTGCGGAGTATAAATGTAGACGTAGATGTAGAATTGTATTGTGTCACCCCTCAGACAATGGAAAAAACAACTTCAGCATGTTCGCTGCCACTAAAACGCAAACGCACTTGTCCTTCACGACAAAACGCAACGCCTCACGTAAGTCTGCGCACCCGAGAGCAGCTCACAAAACTTCACTGGACTGTTCTTCCTCGTCCACCTTACAGCCCTGGCCTCACACCAACTCCCATTTGTTTCGCCCTACGAAGGGTGCACTCTGCGGGAAGCAGTATGTGGATGATGGGGAAGTTATTGTTGCAGCAACACCTTGGCTCCGACGTGGACCAATAGCGTGGTACCACGCGGGTACACACACCCTCCCAGTAAGGTGGCGTAAGGCTGTCGCACTGAATGGAGATTAAGTTGAAAAATAGGGTTTTGTAGCCAGAACAGTGAGGAATAATACGGTGTACTGCAATCCTGCTTGCAGAAAAAAAAATGTGCTCCATTACTTGTTGAACGCCCCTCGTACTAGCGACCGTACTGTACACACGTGCCCACATTTTGTGCCTCGAGCTGGAGTCTTATGGCTCTGGAATCTATAGCAATTATAAGTTTTATCAATTTTCGGCCATGAAAGCATCAGCAGCTGTCGTACCCGCCATCTTCCACCATTGTGGAAGCTGCAATATTAAAATGAATTCAGGTACAACTGTTCTCATTATTCCATCAAACCAAACTAAGGAATCCAGGTCTCTACCGTCATATCACGTCCACTGGTTTTCGGTGCCGAGGTAACACACACCATCTCATCACTGACAGCTTTCTTTTATTGATCGACACAGCACTCTAGGCCAAGTGTGACGTAGCGAAATGCATTCACGCTTCGCCTCTGTGGCTATGACACGCCGTTGAACACGTTCCCATACTGGGGAGCGTGCCACCGCAAGCCTAGCCAAGTGCGCATAAATTACGCACCGACCTTTCAATTAAAAATGTCCAACTGTCATAAACTAATCGATGTGAAATTTTATAGAACCCTTCAGAATAACAATAGCTAATTGTTATTTCATACTCAAAATAATTTCGGAAAATTTCAGATTACATGAAAACTAAAATGTATGACTTCCCACTACAATAAACATTTAGATACGGAGTATGTTTTTCAACGTGTAGCAGATGATTATAAATCCAACACTCAGTAACATAAAGGTTAATTAAATGATACTATGTTCCGAACGGAGTAAGATACCTGAAGTTTTAATTCTCAAATGGTAATGAATCTTTTAACTTGTTCAGTGTAAGTCTTTTCGTTTGTTATGCTGTCGAAAGTGAGTGAGGTCGTTAACGCAGCCTGTACGTTACGTACGAATCTTAATGTTGCGTTCACAGTGGCACCGATAACGAACGCCAGACGCCGCCGCCGCTAGAGGTCGTCCGGTAACATCGGCCGAAGATTTGTCACAGTACGTTCCATCTCCTCCCCAAAGTTATAGGCGACATCAGGGTGTTTAGGGTAAGTCTTAATGTATGCTATTCTATTAAGGAGTTTAGGATTTATTTCAATTCCCGTAGACGTGATGGATGCCACGACGCCTCTGTGCTTTGCAACGAGCACTGGCGCTGCTGTTTTGAATGTATGAGAATGAGCTATGTATGTCTCGAAAAGAAAGTGGCTAGTACTGTACACGCTTTCATCGGTTATTGGATCAACAAGCCAAGATTGACGAAAATATGAGAGTAAGAGAGAAACGTTGATATACACACGAGATGAATCGTGCTGACATTGAAAAGCAAGATTACAAGTACTTTGTACAACTTCAGATAAATTAGTAAAACTGACATGTCAGTTAAACATCAATGACTAATTCAGCACACGTTTGAAAGACAAAGAAAAATTTTAGAATAAGATAGTCTTAACACATAAATCACTTAAAAGTGGAATCGTATAGCTTACACCACATTTGCAAACCACCTCACGTATTAAAAAAAATTGCTCACCTACCACAACCCATGAAAGATCCATTGCAGTGACTTCAAGTTTAAGATACGCCACCATTCTCAGCTGAATAGGTTGTTTTTGATTGTTGTCACTATGACCGCAGCCCAAGTTTGTTATAATACATGATTAGTGAACGTATAAATCATGTTTTTTCATTGGGTATTGAGTCACATACTGCTACGATGTATTTAATGTACAGTAGCTACCTTACGGGTCGTACAAGCAAAATCTTTATTTCTGTCTCAAATCGAGTGAAGATGAGATTATTTTCAGTTGATTTACTTTTCTGGAAATAAAATATTTGGAAATTGATTGAAGTAAATTCGTGATTGGGGATTGGGGGAAAGTGCCGTGTTGTTCGCGAAAAACTGCGAAGATGATCAGCTACAGTGTTTCAGCCAATCAGAAGAGAGAACGTTTGCGCGTTCCGAAGGAGATAGGAATTTGTGTCCACTCGTGTCTTGAGTCTTTAATCACCTATCGTGGCGTGTGTACCTGGTTTTCTGTGTGCCAGTACAAATATTTTAAGTGGTTTTCATTCAGAAACAGAGTGGTTTCAGCTGATAAGATTAAAAGAATCGATTTCTGTGATTTTATCCTTGCTCAAATGGAAACAGATGAATCTTTCGTTTCAAAGAGTGTGTTTAGTGATGAAGCAACTTTCCACACTAACGGGAAAGTCAACCGTCACAATGTCTGTATATGGGGCACTGAGAATCCGCGGGAAACAACTCAGTATGAACGTGACTCGCCTAAGGTGAACGTTTTCTGTGCCATTTCAGCCAATAAAGTTTTTGGTCCCTTTTTCTTCGAAGGTGCTACTGTAACTGGACTACAGTATCTGGAGATGTTAGAGAATTGGCTGTTCCCTCAGCTCGAACAAGAAGCACAACAATTCATATTTCAGCAGGATGGAGCGCCACCACATTGGCACTTATCTGTCCGTAACTACCTGAACGTCAACTACCCGAGGCGATGGATCGGCCGCCAGGCAGCCCGTGACAGAGCACTTCATCACTGGCCTCCAAGAAGCCCTGATCTTACCCCCTGCGATTTTTTCTTATGGGGGTATGTTAAGGATATGGTGTTTCGGCCACCTCTCCCAGCCACCATTGATGATTTGAAACGAGAAATAACAGCAGCTATCCAAACTGTTACGCCTGATATGCTACAGAGAGTGTGGAACGAGTTGGAGTATCGGGTTGATATTGCTCGAGTGTCTGGAGGGGGCCATATTGAACATCTCTGAACTTGTTTTTGAGTGAAAAAAAAACCTTTTTAAATACTCTTTGTAATGATGTATAACAGAAGGTTATATTATGTTTCTTTCATTAAATACACATTTTTAAAGTTGTGGTATTCTTTTTGAATCACCCTGTATAAAAACGTCCAGTGTTTAGTTCAAAATTCCCGCCAGTCTTAAAATGTTCATATATTCGATGCCGCGGGAAACCTATCTCTATCTCTTTCCTCCCCCCCCCCTCCCCCACCACCATAACGAACCCAGAACACTGTCTAGCCTATGATGCGTCATTGCAGTGTTAGTAGCTAGTTTTGTAATGGAAAAAAAAGGTATCATATGATGTGGGCTATAAATTGAAAGTAATAGCATATGCAGAACAACAAGGAAACGGAGTGCCGAAATGGCGTTCAGCTGCTCTATCGCCACAAAAAAACCATTCGCGATTGGCGGGCTAGTAAAGAAGAACTGAAAAACTTAAGGCTGAATGTACAAATAGATGATGAATCCCTAATGGCCAAAACTGGATGACAATTTTCATGGATTTTAAAGGTCACTTCGGTTTTATGAACTAATAATGTTTTTAGTCTGGCTTTGCAATCTAATAATAAAACTGGTAAAAATGTTACTTTTTAAGAAACTGCTTAAAAATAAAGGTGCGTCTTACAGTCCGTAGCGTCTTACAGTCCGTAAAATACGGCATAAGCAAATGTGTGTTTCTACATCAAGAACTGTGTGTTAGAACGGACTTGATGTCAGTTTGCCTATCATCACAGTGACAATATAAGACAAACATTTTAGACAAGAAGTTGTTTTATTCAGCAGCCTCAGTTTTATCTATAATTAAGAACCTTCTTTGGGACAGAAAAAAAGAACGTTCTATGTTCCCTTCTGACACGTACATTGCAGTTTGTCTTTGGAATAGCTTTTCCAGGTTTAAGTACAGGGCAGGCCGTGATTCTAAAGAAATTTACACAGTTAAATGAAAAAATTCCAATAGTCAGACAAACCCGCGGCGTCGCAAAACGCATCGCAATTGTTACAGTAATCAGTGTCTTCCAGGCAGCATCACGGGCATGAAGACGGCACTATCGTCACTGAACGAACCGTTCTGTAGCTGTACTCGAGGTGCAAAGGAAGTCTTTTAAACCTGATGACAAGGTTGCCTTGCGACAGTTTCGTACAATGAGAATTGGTCCCCAGAATTGCCTTCACACTTACACCGCACAAGAATATCACTGACAAAGGGCTTGGACACAGTTCACTCATTCGGAAACTCTCCCATGAAATGCCTGAGCATTTGACCCCAAAAAGCACACTCAAACTACCACCACAGACCTGATGATTACATTACACACGCGAATAGGAGAGCGAATATATATTACGGAACGCAGTAACAGGAGATACCATGGGCAACTACAGCCTAACGTACTCTTGAAGGCCTGGTTCCACACCGATAAGTCTAGTAAGAAACATGTAAATCCCATAATTCGCGTGAGATTTAATCATGGATCATTCCCCAGCCAGCTTAATGGACTAGACGAACAGAATACCTCTTACTGAAAATGTGTTTTAGCACTAACAGGATACATATTTTCTTCTCACGTCGGCTATATATAAAAACAACAAATGGATTTCTTACAGCAGTCATCAGATATAAACAATCATTATCCACAATACTACTTCGTGAAAAATGTTTTTTAGTTTTCAATATAATTATGAATTTGTAATGAACGTAATCTTATCCCCAGAAGTCCTATAAAATTCGTAAGAAACACAGACGGCTCCATGATCTACAGAAAGAAACTTTGTGGCAGCTATCGTCTCTTTCCCTGGCTGTCAATTCTTTCGACTTATTGACCATTATGTATGTCGGGAATGTTGTCGGCCTGCAGTTCGCCCGGGAAGTTTGTTCAGTAGCAGTTAGAGCTGAACTGCTCGGCCAGTGGAAGCCATCAGATTTGTATTCTGCCGGGACATCACCGAAGTTGGTTCGAGTCGACGGCGCAGTAAGTAGTGCAGATTACCACAACACACAGCGACTTTATCAAATATTTATTTCGCGCATGTAGCGCCATTTATTTCTGTTTACATTTAATATTTTCCGTGTGCCATGTATTGTTTACATTCATTCATTTCGGTTGTGTGCTGCATTTACGACGTTGCGCGGCCCTTGTGTCGTTTTGTGTGTATATTTTAGTTTTTTCACAAACTAAAACATGGGAGGCGGTTAAGCGCCGAGCCGACGTAGTCAGCATTTAACGCATCGGATTCGATCGTACCAGCAGGATTCATTGAGCAGTTACAGCCGCGCGCAGTACATATTTTAAATAATAAACAACGGTGAAACAGCGGCGAAGAATCTGTATATACTAATAGTAGCATCAAACTCACTATACAGTAAAATCTTTAAATATTTCCTTCTAAAAGAATCCTCATTAGTCTCGTCATTAATCCAGGAGGTTTGCTACTGCTATTTATGTATTAAAATGGTGCTTCAGCATCCAAACGAGTAACAGTGATGTGAAATGGGCAAGAGAGAACTCGAGAGTTGCTAAAAAGAGTAGTGGAACGGTCAGAAAAAAGCACTTAATCTGCCCTCGTAGCGTCTGTGGGAAACTTTCCGCTGGAGATATGTTCTTTAATTTTGGTACTGAATAGCAATTTCTCTCCATAAGTCGGGAATAATGTCCACGGCGAGATCTAAACTAAGACTATAAACATCCCCTAGACCAGGGTTGGGCAATAGCTGGGCTGGGGAGCCACTTCATGGAAGCAAAGGGGGGGGGGGGGTGCTCACCTTTTAAAATGACTGTGTGCGTTAGTTAGATTTGCATTTCAGAAGAGGTATAAACTGCTACATAAAATTTCTGACCGTCTTGGCAGGCTGTATAAAAGCAATTAGCGGGCCGCTATTTGCCCACAACTTCTCTAGACTGCATTACCGAGACCGTAGTCGCTCAGAATGAAACTTCAGCAAGCACAGCTGTGACTAGAGGTGTACCGTAAGTTGCCTATAGACTAGACTAGATCAGACTAGACTAGCTGTAAAATGATATTTTTGGGTACTATGATCAGAGTCAGTATACATGCTCTTGCTGGGACCAATAAATAGCGCCTCTCTCTCTCTCTCTCTCTCTCTCTCTCTCTGTCTGTCTGTCTCTCTCTCTCTCTCTCTCTCTCTCTCTCTCTCTCTCTCTCCGTCCGACGACCAGGCTTTGGTAAGGCCAACGGGACGGACGGACCGACCGACCGACCGCCGTATCATCCTCAAGCAACAGGCGTCACTGGAAGCGGATATGGAGAAGTATCTGTTCACCACACCGCTCTCCCGGCTGTTGCCTAATTTCGTGATCGGAGCCACTACTTCACACTCAAGTAGCTCCTCAATTGATCTCAAAGACTGGGTGCAATCTCCTTGCCAACAGCGGTCGGCGATAAATAGCCTCAGGTCCAGTAATATATCCAGGGGCGACAAAATTTTATCTATTTTATTTAGTGTAGCCAACTGGAAACAGTTAATAAAAAAAAGTACCATCCACAACGAGTTTTAGGCACCAGAATGTCAAGTTGGCACCTCCTGCTTTGCTTAATCGTAACACCTCCCTGATAGGGGAAAGTATCTCGCAAAATCATTTCTTTCTCATCCGCCAAGTTAGAGATTATTAATATTTCCTAACAGTGGAGCAATACCACATAACCAAAAGCATAAAAAATACTACAGCAGTTGCGGAACACTATGAGATACAAGGGTTGGACAAAAATATGGAAACAGCGTGAGAAATGCACGCCTGAACATAAATGCATACGCTATCTAAGCCTACAGGCTGCGCTATTGTATTCGATCCCGAAAGGAACCTGTGCAGCTTCTTCAATACGCTGGCAGTCGTGGTCAGAACAGTGTTCTGTTTAGTTGTGAGTGCATTATGAAGGATCTAAGTGACCGCGAACGTAAGCAAATTGTTTGGCATTCGCATGGTGGGTGCTTCCGTACCCAAGGTAGCCGAGGTGTTTGGCGATTCAAGGGATACCGTATCTGAAGTTTATACCTTACAAGGAAACTCGAAAAGCATCATCCGCCAAGTGGCAACGCGGGCGAAAGTGTGTGACGAGTGATCAGTGGAGAAGATAGTGACGAAAAATAAGGAGACGCCAGCTGAAAAAGTCACTGCGGAACAGAATGTCGCCCTCGCGAACACCATCAGTATTAAAAAAGCACGAATAGAGCTCCATAAGGAGGGAATTACAATGCGAGCTGGAATTCCAAATCCACTCTTCAGTGATGCAAATGCCCGTAACAGAAAAACGTGGTGCCGAAGCCATAAAAGCTGGAGTATGGAACAATTGAAGAATGTCATTTGGTTGGGTGAGTCTTGTTGCACAGTTTCCAACTTCTGGCCGAGTTCACGTCCCAAGAGTGAAACATGACGGGGGTTCGGTGATGATTTGGGCACCAGTATCGTCGTATTCCAAGGCCCAATGGTTACTCTGCAAGGTCGCCTCACTTTCAAGTATTTTGTGATCAATTTGGCTGATCAGATCCATCCCATGGCACAATGTTCACTCAGCTCGAATTGCCCAGGACTGATTTTGTGAGCACGAGGATGAATTGTCTGATCTCCCCTGGCCACTGCAGTCACCAGATCACAATATTATTGAGCCTTTGTGGTCTACTTTGCGGAGCAGGGTGGGTGATCGCTACCCACCTCAACCATCGTTACCTAAACTTGCTATTACTTTGAAGGAGGAATGGTACACTATGCCCTTGAGAACCATCCAGAACCTGTATTTATCCATTCCGAGGCGACTGGGAAGCTGTTCTGAATGCCAACTGGTTTCCTTTACCGTATTTGGCATGGTAATGTGTTGTGTCTGTGGTATTTCCATATTTCTATCCTCCCCCTGGGCGGTCTCTCTCGACTCTGGGCCATAAGAGGAATGACACACACCTCTGAAAGATTCACAATTAATAATTCATCAGCTAAATCGTATGGAATACTGTTTTCCTCTGATGGCCTTTCTGAGCGAAACCGTAATTTTTTCGCTGTCTGCAAATCACTGTGTAAACAGTACATTAGGTGAAGTTTTGCACCTACATAGTGTTTCTCTCTAGGCCACATCAGCATAGTGGCAAGTGGATGAAGAAATAAAAGTGAATCTTTCTGGAACTTCAGATTGGGCTACAACTAAATGATTCACGGCTACCATACCACTCCAACACACTGGGAAGATGAGAGTCAGAGGCTAGAGAGCTCGTTCCACACGATAAAGACGACAACAAATGGAGTTAACTTCCAGCGGTGGGTACTCCAGTCAAGAGACACCATTCAGTTTTCGGAAAGTCATCCGTCAGCCTCGCATCCTCAGGCAATTATGCTTTAGCGAATGACTATTCTTTTATGAAATAAGGACAACGTGATTATTTGATGTTAATTACAAACAGAACAAACGACGAGATCTTTCAATTTACATTTACACTGATAGTTGTGATTGAAATTACCAAACCAGCTAGTACAGTTTATAGCATTTCACATAGGTGGATAATGAATGATCTGGTTATCCAAAAGATGAACCCTCACGTCAACTAACAAAACTTGAAGCCTGCAGGTGAGTCATAGCTTTGCGTATTCATTTAAACAAAAGAGTCATAATTACAGCAGCAATATAACACTGTGAAGCCTTTCGTGGACCACTTGTAGACAAACTGCCTGTTGGGTTCTGTGTCGGATTCTTCGGCCGACGTTCGTTTGATTTTTCTGACGTTTCGCCTGCACCAGTGGCTGTCATTATCAAAGCTTCCCCAGCAATGAAGGGTGAAGCTTTGACAATGACAGCCACCACTGCTGGCGAAAAGTCAGAAAAATCAAACAATGGTCGGCTGAAGAACCCGAGACAGAAGCCAACAGACAGTTTGTTACAGCAACTTAGGAAACTGTAACAATTCAGATCTGATCCTACCCTTTAAGAATCATTCGTCCCCTTCCTGTACCATAGTGCACATCATAATTTTAGGAATATTAACTGGGCTACTGCTTGAATGGAATTCCTTCAAAAGGCATTCCACCAAATGGCACAAATTTCTTGCTGATGCCAGGGAAGCGTGTGTAAGCTCTTCGAAGCTGTTTACTGATTAGAAATAAAATCAGTTCTATGCTGTACTGAACTTCCTCATATGTGCAGAAAGACAAGAGCTTCATACTTTGGCACGGATGGGCATCGAAATTCTAACCAACATCGCCACCTACGATGTTGTACTGCTGTATCTCGGACGCAACAGCGGCATGAAAAACTTAAAAATGATATTCTCCAGTTACTTATGTCTCACTGAAACTTTGATACCTATTCCAGACACATTGCCAGTGGAACAGCGACCAATACAGTACTGATAAAGTACGTGTTTGTGTCTACTGCTGCAATTTATTTATTTTGCCTGCTGGCTACCGGCTTGGTACACAGTACCATCCTCTGGTACGCAGTCGTTGTCACTGTTGCTTGCCTGGTAGGTGTGTCAAGAAGTATGCTTTTGAAGTGCCGTAGATAGAAGAGGAAACGTCAGGGCCGATCAGGCAACGCACAGAAAAGCACTATAAATCATTCATTGTTATCAAATTTTGCTGTAAGTGACATTATCTGTAGAACACACAAAAAAAATCTCAAATGAACGAGTTTTCTGCGTCCATCCCAATGAGATTCCGCTGGAATTACGGACTAAATTTTTGTTTCTATGAAAGATTCATGTTACTCTGCTATTTTCAAAGCGCCTATGTCCTTTATCAGCCAAAAACAGCTGATTTAGCTGTAGGCACCCGCTTCTTCCGCATGCCGCTTACTTCTTATACTGCTTCCCAAGATGTAGCGAAATCATCTCCCCATCCAACTCTGATCTCATATGCTGTAAGAGTTTGTAACAGATCGACAATTCGATAAATGCAAATGTGCATGTAACTTACGCAGACCTTACGTTTGCGTGCTTACTCCAGAATTCATTTGAATAATGAGAAATGTTTTAAAGCACAGTTATTTGCATTTTCCATGACCCAGTATGCAAAAATGACTACACTGCCGTTCAAACACGTGGAGAAGAAATGAATGTTATCCCATCAAGTAGCAAATCCTTACCTCAGTCGGGTCATCTACGACCATTTCTTCCGTACTAGTTGCCTGAAAATAGAGAAACAAGTTATTAATAGACGAGATCCTTAATGCAATAGTATTTAAAATGAGGGTACTAAAAACACACGTAACGATTATCAAGCATCTTCTACAAGTTGGGGTACTAAAGGAGGAAGAAGGCCAATGCTAGGTGCGCTAACGTGCTCATTCAAATGAATGCAAAGCAACTGGAGACAATTTTCGTTTCGTCCAGGATTTACTGTATGTTGCTTTCTGACTGTTTCTTTTCAATCCACGTTGACTCAGTTTCGCGGGAGATAGACATATCTTGGCCGCGTCAGGGTGCATCCAGTATTTTCCCACAGAAATCTACGAAGGTAGGAATCGATACTGGTAATAATATTTACTCGTTGCTTCAGCTGTGGCATTATTCCACAAGTAAGGGAAGGTCTGCGAAAGAAATATCTTCCGAACTGAAGTCCCACGATGTTAGTATTCCATTGTACCCGTAAATTTGGGTCATTTGTTACATGCGATGGCCTATCAAAACACATTCAATTTTTTTTCAGTGCTCAACATCTCACTGGCAGAAAAGCGTTAGGGGCAGCAGACTACATGGGATGGGTCAGACACTTTGCACATTATGGTCTTCGCTTTAACGAATAGTGAAGACTGAAAAATTGTAAAAATCTAATAACGCAGCCCTCAGTATGTGAATGGCTAAGTTTCGTTGAGTATTGGAACGATATTTTGCAGTACAACGTTTTCTACATCTCTTGGTACAAAGGTCAAGTGTACGGGGGAGAAGGGGGGGGGGGGGTATTTACACTATGGCTAGCCATTAAAAAAATCCCGCAACTCCTCAATCTCTGGTAGGCATTCTTTTGACAGATTCACTCAGAAATTAGCCTCCTCTGCAGCACGCATCGAATGTTTAAAAAGATCACGTACCAGAATACCATGTCTTTAAACACGGAGCAGAAGCTCGAACTGGACGACGATGGGGAAGTAAATCGGTCCTATTCTTCTCAAAGAAACCATCCTGGCACTTGCCTGAAGTGAATTAAGCCAACCACGGAAACCTAAATCTGGATCTGGATGGCACAAAGAATTGAACCTCTCCACCCATATTCAAACTGATATCACACACTATGCGTTACCTTTCTCTGTTTGAAAGTATGAGCTCCCCGACAGTCAAAACTGTAATCTCTATTTTTTTATCTCACTGACTTAATAGCTGCTTGAAATTAACATAATCCCAAGGTGAATGTAGTGTTCCACGCAACTTTTATTTCCATCCTTCTACGGGTACCACAATGCGTAAACCAGGATGACAAATAGATGGAGCACTGCGCGAAGATTCAACAACTACTGCAGAAAAATATTTACGAAGAATCTCTCAGAAAACTAGAAGTAATTCTGGCCAATGTAAAGGCTGTTGGTAGTACCAAAGATACCGCTAAGACTCTCATGGACTGTACAGGAACTGAAATGTAGGGTAGTAAAGCAATAGCACAAACAGTGAACGCAGGTTTTAGATTAGTCCGGAACCGCGCCGCTGCTACGGTCGCAGGGTCGAATCCTGCCTCGGGCATGGGTATGTGTGATGTCCTTAAGTTAGTTAGGTTTAAGCAGTTCTAAGACTCGGGGCCTGATGACCTCAGATGTTAAGTCCCATAGTACGTAGAGCCATTTTTGAACCAGGAAATCCCGGGTTAGAATCCCGATCCAGCACACATTTTGACTCGTCGCCGCTGATTCCGCATAAAATCCCGATGCAGTTGATCTCAATAGCTCCTTCCCTTTTCTTTCTCTCCCCTCCACTTCCAATTTACGTAGGAAATATGAACGCTAAAAATATTTTTGCGTCTGTGGTGCTGGGACACAGCTGCAGTTTCACTTATCTTTTAACCATTATCTACCGAGATCCTTCAAACAACAAACCATGTCCAGTAATTGGAAGAAACGACGTATCACATCCATTTACAAGTAGTGTGGTAGAATGATCCCAAAAATCACCATTTAATATCCTTGACAGAACATGTTCTGAGCTCAAACGTCTTAAGCGATTTAGGGAAAGCCCAGACAATTTAAATCTGGATGGCCGAGCGGGGATCTAAACCGCCGTACTCCCAAGTGTGAGTTCAGTCTCTCAGCTACTGGCTGCAGTGGAAGGTCAGTGTTTGTGCACCGTAGAAGTTGAGGACATTAAAACTGGCCGAAAGATCTCGTCTCTAAACTCAAATTTCCGCCAACCGCTATGAACGACCGAAGGTAGTGGTTAGAGGATTGTTTTCGTAAGCATCTGACAGAAGTTGTCGATCTGTTCCAAAAAATGGTTCAAATGGCTCTGAGCACTATGGGACTTAACATCTATGGTCATCAGTCCCCTAGAACTTAGAACTACTTAAACCTAACGAACCTAAGGACAGCACACAACACCCAGCCATCACGAGGCAGAGAAAATCCCTGACCCCGCCGGGAATCGAACCCGGGAACCCGGGCGTGGGAAGCGAGAACGCTACCGCACGACCACGAGATGCGGGCGTCGATCTGTTCCTTGGGCTATAACAAATCAACCTCAAGTCACAGGAGGAAAAGCAATGATTTATACGTACAATGTCGAAACAGTGTGACTATGGTGTGTGTAACACAAACTGGTGAATCGGATGAACTGTACCTCCAGAAATGAGTGACTGGCCTAAATTATCCTAATATTTTCGTTAATTAGGTCTGGGGCGATGATATTAGTTTCTGGACGCCCGAAGCCACGGTTATTAGCGCTCTTGTAGAATATGAACTAGATGCTTAATGAAATTAAATTCTTTCTTCGTAGGCAACGTTCTTGCGATGACGGTCCATGGACACAAATTAGGCTCTTGAAAGGCTGACTGCTAAGGACAAAGAGACAGTGTTCGCTTATCAACATAAGAACACGGATAATAAAATAATAAAAATGTCACGTATAGGATTGTGTGTGACTGCATGTACGTCCATTTCCTTTCCTAACGCTTAAATAAAGCTAAATTATGTCATTACAAGAAATGCTATATGTTCCAGCGTAACCATAAGCGCCGGCACGAAGATGAACGCAAGAGCAGAGAAGGCTTTGAGACAACGTCAGCCAGTAGTTCGCTGAATAGGACGGCACCACGACAAGAGGGACATCTAGCCGAAGAGAATATAACCGCCTCTCCCGCCAGCCTCGGCCGGACAGTAGAAGACGAACACTAGTAGACCCGGGCTACAAGAGAGCACTACGATAGCCGGTATTAGTGATTCATATCCATTACTTGCAAGGGCATTGTATATAGTGAGGAACAGCGATTATTTGCATGTCGCCCATCGTTTACGACACCACTGCAAACCAAAGTACTGTTAATCTATTTAATTTGAATAAAAACCATTCATGTGATTTGCTTGAATTATTGCACAGCTATCCGAGAAAGCAGTATCTTTAAGGTACCCTGTAAGGGACGAGTGGGAAAGACCCCACACTAAATAAAACGGGAATTAGTAAAAA
Source organism: Schistocerca serialis cubense (assembly GCF_023864345.2). Lineage (NCBI taxonomy): Eukaryota > Metazoa > Arthropoda > Insecta > Orthoptera > Acrididae > Schistocerca > Schistocerca serialis. Next base: position 780,907,291 of record NC_064640.1, read on the forward strand.
CAAGGTAAGATCCTATGAGAAAAAGTGTGTGTGTGTGTGTGTGTGTGTGTGTGTGTGTGTGTGTGTGTGTGTGTAAGTCAGTCCTTAATCTCGGGTTTAAAAATGAATATATGAATATTACAAGAGGAAAGGACTAGCTGTCAAAATGGTAAGTGTATGTTACAGATAATGGTGGATGGCTTGATCACTGACTACAAAAATAATGTAATGGCCACTCTGAGATACTTTCAAAATAACTTTCCCAACTCTGGGCAGGAGTTCGGACAAGACAGAATATTAAAACCTTTTCCATACTTGTCTCATTGTTATTTAAAACAGTGGACAAATCGTTATCAAGAAAAACTGCTGCCCTCTTCTCAGAATATAAAAAGCAATCAAGTAAGATGTGGCGAACCGGCACTGATACAACACACACTGGTGCGAGGCGGTGCCCGTGTGTCAGAGGTCACTGCCTTATTCCCAGGTGTGTTGAAGTCACTTCCTTTTCATCTGTGTGATTGGAACAATTTTCACCACGGCAAGCCTGTACATTTCACAGGACTTCAATTTGTTATCTTGTACCTCCAGCCGCACATTCTCCCATTGACACTGAATTTCTTCTATATCAGCGAGGTAACAGCACTCGAGAACGCAGCACGATCAAGTACCTTACTTTGCTTTACTTTCCTTACAGGCGTCCCTTACTGTTCTGTCACCTCGTTCGTTTCTCAACATTCCCACACTGCTCGGCACTCAAAAATGAGAGACGCTTCATGATTCTGCGTGTAATTCTTGAACCGGCGCCATGCTAAGCTTCAGCTCTTGGGTACAGCAGCGTGTTTCGTTTCTCAACATTCCCACACTGCTCGGCACTCAAAAATGAGAGACGCTTCATGATTCTGCGTGTAATTCTTGAACCGGCGCCATGCTAAGCTTCAGCTCTTGGGTACAGCAGCGTGTATTAGGAGAACAACACGAGGCTCACCTCCTAAAGATTTTATAAACGTCCGCTAAATGGGAGCGTATTCAAAATGTAGAAAAATTGAAGTTAACGCAGATGGGTAGTAAAAACAATTCTGTAACGTTCGTATTGTATTAGTAATGTGCTGCTTGACACGATCACTTCGATTAAATATCTCTATGTAACATGCAAAACGATATAAAATGGAACGAGCTCGTGAACAGGGAAGGCGAAAGGTGAAGTTCGGTTTACTAGGTGCATTTAGGCATGTGTAACTCATCTATAAAGAAGAAGAGAACCCTTGTGCGTCCCATTCTTCAGTACTGCTCGAGTGTTTGGCATCCACACTAAGTCAGATTAAACGAAGACATCGAAGCAACTCAAGACACGCGCGGCTAGATTTGTTATCGGTAGGTTAGATGAACATGGACTATTACGGAGATGGTTCGTGAACCTAAACGGGAATCCCTGGAGGAAAGACGAAGTTCTTTTTGCAAAAACGACAGAACAGGCATTTGCCTGACTGCAGAACAATTCTACTGCTACCAACGAATAGTTCGGTAAAGACCACGACGATCAGAGAAATTAGGGCTGGTACAGATGTATATAGACAATAATGTTTCCTTCGCTCCACCTGCGAGTGGAACAGGAAAGGGTTTGTCTGGTAGTGATAGAAAGTGCTCTCAGCCATAGATCGTCTGGTGGCTTGTCGAGTATGTATGTATGTATGTATATAGACGTACATACTCGTTTGGATTGGTAATATCCCAAACGTTTACCAACAGCGGTTTATCATTCCTTATTGAGTTACCAGTACGATTTTCAAAGGATTCTGCCCCTGTGTATCCTTTGTTACATTTTCGTCTTTTTTACTCGTTTCACGTCGGAATATTTCCTTTGTTTAGCTTATTTAACTTTGTACCAGGGTACGACTTAAACTAATGTGTACTCTCAACTGTCAAAGCAAATTGTAATGGAACATTACCAGTGTTGAGATGGTTGTATGTGCACGTTCCGAAAGCCAGTAAATTAAAAACAATCGCTTGTTTCTTTTATTACACTTGCCATGTCGCGAACATTGTTTTAGAGGAGGGCCTGCCAAGGCATGTCAAACCGCACGCGAGCAGTTGTGCAGGTTGAGGCTCGGCCAGTTCCGACCCTAACTCGGCAGTACTCGGTACAGTATTGCCGAGTGACCTTTTTTCGGTCGGCACTACTATCTCCAGTTCGACAGAATCGTTGTGTCACCACTGCTTGCCCTTCAGTGTTTGTTCGTAGTATATAGAACATTCACAGGTCCAGTGGCTGTTTGCACAAAACGAGGCAATCTAGCGACCTATAGTCACAAGCGTTTAAAAATTAATGGAAATGTCGTAGTTCAAATCCAACAGCGCCGAAAAGCATATGACGCCATCGAGTGATACATACGCGGCTTGAAACGGAGATCCGACGAATCTCTCGGAGTTGTGGACGGCGATTTACCTGTCGCGAATTGTGATGGCTCCCAATACTTTCTGCGTCTCGTGAAGCTTATGCCACGAGACGTTGCCGCCGTCATGGCCAAAGGGAGTTACAGACTATAGGACAAATGCGTCTAATTAAACTGCTCATGAGCGAATTACGGCGACGGTCACGTTAAGGTATGCAGCATTCAACAAGAATGCCTGATTAAAATCTGCGCCTTGGGATGAACGCAGTCCAAGGCAGGGAACACAACAGTCGTATTATCCTTTGGCGCACGCACATGTAGCCCTAACTAGTAATTTTAGTTGTTACATTCGACAAACATGAAAACCACTATCTTCCTCCGCCTAATTTCCCATCTCCTGCATCATTCACCTTGGCGTATTTCCCGACATACACGGTGTCTGATCAGCAAGATCACTAACGACGACATAAAGCTAGAAAAATACTACTATTATCTGAAGACCATTTCGATCAATTGTAGTTTACGAAATGAACTCATATTTCGCTTTAACTAATTGTATCGAAAATATTTGGCGTAAGGAAATTTATTTGTTTCACGTAACGAGTATTAACCTGGAGCTTCTTGGCAGATAAAAATTGTGTGAGACGTGACCGCAAAAGGCCAAGTTCCCATGTTCAAGTGCTCTTCAGACTGAGCTATCCAAACACGACTCGCGACCCGCTATCACAGCTGTACTTTCGTCAGTACCCCCATCTCTTATTTTCCAAACGTCACAGAAGTTCTCTCTCTTACCTTGCGGGACTAGCACTACCAGAAGAAAGGGCGATTAGAGAGTCGTGCTTGAGTAGCTCAGGCGGTAGAGCATTAAACCCGCTCAAGGCAAAGGTCCCAGAATCGAGTCCTGGTCCGGTTCACAATTTCAATCAGCTAGCAAGTTTCACAACGGTGCGCATTCCACTGCAGAGCGGAAATTCATTCTGGAATGTGCACCACTTTGATATTGGTCAAACTACGTTCCGCCTGATCAATGTATGTGTTAGGTACTTTAGACGTGAATTTTAAGGAAGGGGAAAAAGAAATACTCCTGTGAAACGTCATAAAATATACTCTTTATACGGCAGGTATAGCATTTCTTTGTTTTATTATTTCACTGTATCCACTGGTGTGTAATTCATTCATGCCTTTGCATGAAATATGTCTACTGCATCGTAACTGCTACCGACGTGACTGCGTTTATGTATAACACCCATCTCTCTGATCCATAACGGAATCTTTCCGATAATCCACAATCTGGATTAATACTCCATAAACAACTGAGATGTTACGAAAATATAATGTAACCTTTCAGTTGTTCTGACGATCTACTGCTCACTTACTGTGAGCATGGTTGGCGCAAGCTGGGAGACGTCGCGTTGTAGTGGTTTGCTTGCATATCTGTTGACTCAATAAAGCATCCCTCGCTCAATAACTGGAAAAATAGTCTGCGTAAAGACATATATTTAGCTTTGTATAGCTAATGACGGTCCACCTTAAATGCAAATATAATTATATGAATGAGTATGGACAGGTTCCGAAGGTTCGTAACACTGTAAAATCATTAATGATGTACCTGTTAGCCGGCCGTGGTGACCGAACGGTTCTAGGCGCTACAGTCTGGAACCGCGTGACCGCTACGGTCGCAGGTTCTAATTCTGCCTCGGGCATGAATGTGTGTGATGTCCTTAGGTTAGTTAGGTTTAAGTAGTTCTAAGTTCTAGGGGACTGATGACCTCAGAAGTTAAGTCCCATAGTGCTCAGAGCCATTTGAACTATCATATACCTGTTATCTACGAAACAAATACCTTTATGAAGTTTTACGAAGCGACATTAAATATAACGATGACCTAAGATCAGCAACAGGATTGGAGAATGGAAGATTCTTGATGTAGGTTGCTGCGCATGAAAAAGCCTCATTTTTTTCTGAAGTACGAGTGCTGGTAGTCCTAACTGAAGGAGACGAGGGAATTTCGAGATATGCTGCTAGGTTTTTCCTAGAGTTCTTTGAGGAGACCCGGAGAAACGAAATAGGAATCGTTAGAAGGAAGCAGTTCTCGTCGCGAAAGACAGACAGGCAAATTTAGAGAATCAGAATTCGACACCGTCTGTTAATGTTAGACTATTGCACTACCTCCATGTGAATTTCACATAAGAACCAGGATATCATTGCTTCTACTTGTGATTACAGAACGTCGTTGAGACACACATACACACTATTATATATATATATATATATATATATATAAGATATGAGCTTAATATGCGACTTCAAAACTCCGTCAGACCGCAACTGCATTAACGTAAGTGATAGAGCTTCTAAACCTTTGGTATGTACGACGAATGCACAGAAGTGGCTTCAGTAGACCAAGGAGGGCAATACCTGGAAAACAGAGTAATGGGAACATGTAATATGGATCAATAGTTCTACTTGACTGGTTCTCTTTCACAGTGTGTATCTACAGATCCGGCAAATTAGATGAATTTTCATCGGAGTTAGGTTAGTGGTATGGGCGATTTTCAGTGGACCACATGGACTCACTTATAGGAAAGGTAAAATTATTTTAGGTGCCTACCTTCATTCAATAGCACACTCTTTGTTCCCAGCGTAAGATTACTACTTCCAAGATAATCCCTCCACTGAATGGTGGGAAATGTCTACGGCTGCTTCGTTGAAAACTGGTTTCAACACGTTCCGAATTTGAATATTATCAAGCCACTTGGGCATGTAAAGAAAAAAAAAATAATGAAGTGCTTATTACTGTCCTTCAGAATCACTTAAGAAAACGCAAGTTACTTGCAATTAATAATGATATATAATCCCATTAGCCAGCATTCACGATTCACATACAGCGATATCAAGGACGATTTTGGCTGTTCATGATACCCAAAGTTCCCTAAGCCATATTACGTGATTTTTGTACCCAGCCCATCGAAACGAGAACATAAATGAACTACGTTATTCCATTCTCTGAGCAGGAAAGTTTAGCACTTATAATTTCCGGTTGCACATTAACACGCAAATGTCTTACTGTTGTCTGTCCTTTTCACGAACTATCATTCATACGTCGCTAAAGTTTGAAATGCTAACACAATGCATCTACGAGCGTTCCATACGATACAAAAAATGTAGTCTAGGTTGTGGTACATCGTACATGCTTGGATTTAAAGCGGCAAGTCTGGAAAGAGAAAAGGTCGCATCAAAGTAATGAGACGAGGCTGTACTGAAGACGATTTGCACTGCAACTAGTAAAATTAAGCAGTTCCGGAATATTATTCTTCCACTTCTATTGCGTTCATGAACAAGTAGGTAGAACACACGTGTCTAAAACTAGATTCATGAATTTTGCTGTCATATGCATTTTAAGTAAGCCAAAGAGAAGTTTCCCCCTATTAATCACAACGCATACTGTCACTGAGTGCAAATTAATGACTGGCACTAAAATACAATAATTCATGGCAGGAGCAAAGCTACAAATTATTGGAATCCATATGTTTTCTGTGGGTTTCGACTTTCGGAATAGTGCATTCAGATAAGACAATCGAGATTGTACTTAACAAATTTAATTTTGTCGAACACCTTCATAATCATTGTTTATACATGACAAAAAATGTTTTTGCGGTTAGATCGGCCCAACCCTTACGAAGAAAATAATAATTGCTGTATTAGCGGTCACTGCAAATTTACTATTTTTTGAAGCTGAAAACATTAAAAACGCATTTTAACATGTTTAACTCTAAGAGATTGAAAGCGAGGTAAGCAGAACTGTTGTCAATATTGTGACAGAGAACAGTTGCAACACATAGCCTATAATAAAACGTTCTTACGTTTACAAGTTGACACCAGGGTCTGTTAATAGCTCGATATGTCATAATTAGATGTTTCTTCATGAATTATTTTACAAACCATGGGTCATCGAATTTTCCTTTTGATTATTTTGTTTTATATGCACCAATGTTACTTAAAATGCAGGTGAGCCATGAATTTAAGTCTTTGTTTACAGCCGCTGTTCGATTCATCGTTTTATTGCCGAAAGACTGATTCATACTTCGTTACAAAGAAAAACATTACAGAGCGTTGCAGGATACCTACACTAACACGTATGAAAATTCCAACATCAAGAATAATTCACGGGATTAAAACGAATTTTTATGCCACAGATTAGGTGGCACGTCAAATGTACGTCACTTTTGAATGAAAATTCAGTGTGCTGTGAAGCGATTCCTGCCCCCCTCCCACGCGCTGCAAACAGTCCCTCAAAGTCGTGGCACGGCATCAAAAGCGAGCTTATAAAATGTTAGTCAGAAATCCCCTTCCACGCGATTTGTATACCAGTCGTCGAAAGATTAATACTAGTTACTTAATTACTGTAGAAGCAAGGAAATATTCGATTAACTGTATTCCAGGGATGTTAGATGGTACCGTATCAGGTGAATGAAGCCAGAGAAGCTGTAGCGCTCGTCCTAACTCAATAAACGCTTGCAAAGGGCGGTGCCGCTGTTGTGCTGTCGCTGGTGGGATGCGGCCAAGTTTGCAAGGTAAGATAACAAGCACCACGAATGCATCCGATTGCGGGCAGCCGCCCCGCACGGCCACTATTGTGTCTTGCGGCCACCCTGCGGTTCTAGGCGCGTCAGTCTGGAACCGCGTGACCGCTACGGTCGCAGGTTCGAATCCTGCCCCGGGCATGGATGTGTGTGTTGTCCTTAGATTAGTTAGGTTTAAGTAGTTCTAAGTTCTAGGGGACTGATGACCTTGGAAGTTAAGTCCCATAGTGCTCAGAGCCCTTTTTTTTTTATCGGGAGGAATGTGTTATAAAAATTATGTGAGACCTATATTGTGGCACGCAAATAAAACCTGAAAAAGAAAATGTCGGATACAAGGGTATGATGATCGGTGAAAGCGAATGTAGTACTACACAGGAACAAACCAAACTAAGTTCTTTTATTTTTATTTTTATTTTATTAACACAACTTCGGAGGGGCAGATGACCAAGCACTTTGGTCCCTCCCCCCCTCCCCCTTAAACTGATGTGTTGGTAAATGTGCCAACACCTTGTAGATATAGGAGGGGGCCGATAGGCACGCTATCTAACGCAGATGGGCGTGAATTCTGGAAGAGGATAAATAGTGAAAGCTAATAAGAAAAGTATGCAGCTCCTCGAATACTTAACTTTATTCGATCCTTGTGGTACATCGCTCTGGATAATACAAATAAGACTATCTTCAGATACGGTTAATGGCGCCTTGCTAGGTCGTAGCCATGGACTTAGCTGAAGGCTATTCTAACTGTCTCTCGGCAAATGAGAGAAGGCTTCGTCAGTGTAGTCGCTAGCAAAGTCGTCGTACAACTGGGGCGAGTGCTATTCCGTATCTCGAGACCTGCCTTGCGGTGGCGCTCGGACTGCGATCTCACAGTGGCGACACGCGGGTCCGACATGTACTGAATGGACCGCGGCCGATTTAAGCTACCACCTAGCAAGTGTGGTGTCTGGCGGTGACACCACATAAACCAACCAAACAACCACAACTTCGGAGAATGTAATCGAACTGCCACGGCAGACAAATTTCATATAAATCAGGGATGGGCAAATAGCGGCCTGCTAAAGATTTTTGTGCAGCCCGACGGGAGAGGCAAATGTACGTCACGTGCGCGACATAACATTTCCACTACACACAAGCGCGTAAATTCTATTACCGCAAACCGAGCTGACACTCGGCGCGGCGGCTGACGGGAGCGGCTGTAAAGGCATTTCCCTTCTACGGACGCTCCCATTAGCCACGGCGCTAAGTGTCTGCTTGGTTTGCGCGAATAGTACGATGCGCAGGGCTTTTTTTGGATGATATGATCTAATTCCATTTTGTCTGTGCAACAGTAAATCTATAAATTTCCGACTGCAGTGAAACGATAAACAGGCGGTGTCGGATCCGACACATCTTGTTTGCTTCTGTTTGCACAGGAGACAGTGCTAGTGTGTGTTATGTATGTAAAGCAAATGAACCTGATTTATAAGGGGGATTTTTCTATTTTTATTTTTTTTAAGCCAAGTATCATATACGACACGGCCTTCTGGTACGTGTCCTGAATTCCACCTTGTAGCATGAAGGTTAATACAGGAAATAAAGCAGTGTGTCTATTGCGTCACGAAACGTAAACCGTATTTAGGAAGTACAATCTGAAGAGACATTACGACGCAAAACATAGCGAATTTGGCTGCAAACATTCCAAGGAAGAACTCTAAATAAAAACTGTTGTTCCTTCAGAGCTCTTTCAAAAGCAAACACTATTTACAAAGCAATCAACTGTTCATATTAGCGCTACAGAACCAAGTTTAATGGCAACCTATAACCTTGTTAAAGGCACCATGCCTTTTTCCGATGCCCAGTTTATTACGCATTGTATGCTGGAGAGTGTGAGCATATTGCGTCCTGATCTTAGAAGCAAATTTTGAAAGCGTTTCAATTTTCAGAAGGACTACTGCTCTGCGCATTATCCATGGAATTAATGAAAATTTCGTCATGAGAGAGGAAGTACCTGGCCTAGAACAAATGAAAGAAAGAACCGCTGGTAAGAAATTGCTGTGATATGTGTGGAGAAAAAGAGGCCTGTCATGGAACAAAATGGCAATCTTCACAAGAGATGGAACCAGATCTGTCAGTGGGAAAAATGTAGGCACTGTTAAGCTTTTAAACAGCAAGTCACAAAGGCTAAACACAGACCGTGGAATACTGACTTTTCAATGCACTTTGCATCATAGGAATCTTTGTAAAGCTGTAGTGGTCTTAAAGCATGGCGTACATTGTACTGTTGCTGTAGTGAACACAAGAAGAGCAATGCCACTCGACCACAGACTGTTCAAATATTTTCCTGTCGTGGCAGAGTATGAAGACGTACTTTAACGCAACAGTGAGACGTGGTTGAGCTTGGGCGAAGTTTTTTTTTTTTTTTTTTTTTGCGCAGAATGAAATCCTCTTATTTCTAAACACAAAGCTATCTCATGATTTTGTTACAAAAAATAGTGTGAAGAGTGTAGACAGGAAATTATACAAAATGTTTAAGGCCTTCGTGGCCAGTTGTTGACAAATTGCCTGTTATCTTCTGTCTGGGATCTTCGGTCGACGTTCGTTTGATTACTTTTCTGACGTTTCACCACCACAAGTGGCTGGCATTAACAGCGCTTCACCCTCCAATGCTTGTGGTGGACTGTAGTCGAGCTCACGGCCGCAGATTACACGAGGGTGGTTTGAAAAGTTCTCGGCTCGGAATAGAATAAAGTATTTACATCACTGAAATTTTATTTTGTTTTTCAATCTAGTCTCCTTGTTGATTAATGCACTTGGTCCAACGATGTTCCAGTGCCTTGATCCCATCTCAAAAATGAGTTTCCTCCAGGCGTGCAAAATAGTTGTATATTCCGGCTATCAATTCTCCCTCTGAAGTGAATCTTCGTCCACAAAGAAAAATTTTCTGCTTTGGGAAGAGATGGAAGTCTGACGGAGCCATATGAGGTGAATAAGGCGGGTGTGACAACAATACATACCTTATTTCGTGTAATTTTGTCATGGCGACGGCACATGTGTGCGGGCGCGCATTGTCTTGTCGCGGCACCCATTTTGCAGATAATTTTCTCATTTCTAATTCTTCAATTAAAATGTGATATACCCTTCCAGATGACATCTGGCATACGTGAGCAATTTCACACACTTTTAATTGGCGATCAACCTCGAAAATTTTGCGCACTTTTGCAATGATTTCTGGAGTAGTGACACATCTAGGCCGACCACTGCGCGGATAATCATCTAAACTCTCCTGACCACATTTAAATTCATTTGTCCACTTGGCAACACTTTAACATGAAAGAGCCGAGTCCCCCAGTGTATTCTGGAAATCGGCATGAAGTCCTTTGCTTTCATACCTTTCTTTACGAAGTACTTAATCTCAGATCGAATCTCTATTTTTTTCCATCTTCGCATATCACTACGCGGGAACAACAACCGAGCCACGTCATTGCCACAGCTCACTTCCAAGAGCACTGACGTGACACGTGTCTACAGGCAACAGTCCAATTAATATCACGTGAACAACTCGTTGCGCTAGCGCTTAACTCTCGTGGTGATTCCGAGAACTTCTCAAACCACCCTCGTATGTACCTGGCACTCTAACGTCCAAGGCCTTTCCCGTGTTCATTAGCGTTGCGGTTCTCCCTTTCCTACCTGCAGCGGTTGTTCGCTGCAGGACGGGACTCCTATATCCGTTCATTTTGAGACTTTTCTTTAAGCTACTGTCATGTTTATGTATTTCTACAGCTTCTCTGAACAAGTGGATGTGATAGCTAGAACTTTCGTGTCAGCGAAGTTTACCATGTGGTCGGTCCCTCACAGCGCGCGCTCCGCCACGGCCGATTTCTTCACCTAAACCAACCTGCAATGGCACTAATGATCGGCGACCTTGGTGTTGACTGATCGTTCAGTCATCACAACTGACTTTTCCCACATATGCATGGAATGAAATATATTCCCGACGTTGCAAGTGGGTCCTTTCTTCCTTTGCTGATCTGCGACTTTCTTGACTTTTTTTTGTCGATTTGTAAATAGTCCTTACGCCGTGTTTGCAAAATATTCGCCCGACTCTCCCCGTAACTCTGGAAATGTATAGCAGAAAGGTTGTACCCGACATCTATTTTTCCGATGCGTCACTTCGCCGGGTGTTTGGTTCTGTGACATTTTTTATGTAACTGGAGAAGTACCCATTGCTTCTGAGGACATTTATTACGTGTTGAACCTCGTGTCTAAGGTGATGCAGCTCACATACTCGTCTTGCTCGCGTTACGAGCTTATTAACCATGCCTCGTTTCTTGTTCTGGTGGTGATTTGATAGTTTGTGCAGGTATCGGTCTGTGTGCATAGGTTTTCGATACACACAGTGTCTCAGGTGTTCACCACATTATGTTGTGAACATAAGATGTGGTACACATACGTCTATGATACATTCGTTGTGTGGAGCCACGGTGAGGAAAAGCTCGGTGTCTTCCTAAGATACCTAAACAGTCTCCACAGCAACATAAAATTTACCATGGAGGTAGGAAGGTGCCAAAAGCTATCCTTCCTGCTCACAAGGGATGGTGACACAGGGTGTATCGAAAACTGACACACACACGTAAAACTGTTAAATCACCACCAGTGCCGTAGAAGCGGCTGATTAATACGCTCGTAACGCGAGCAAGACCAATACGTGGGCCGCAGCACCACAGGCGCGAGATGCAACTCCTAGAAAGCATTTTGAGGAGCAATGGGTACTCCACCAGTTACATAAGAAGTTTCACAGGATCAAACACTGGCCGAAGTGACAAATCGGAAAAAGGAATGTCGGGTACGACCTTTCTACCATACATTCCCATAGTGACGGACAGAATCAGTGGAATACTGTGGAAACACGGAGTAAAGATATTTACAAACCGACAAAGAAGATCAAAGAGTGTCTCGGATCGACAAACGAAAAAAAAGGAACCCACTTGCAATGTCGAGAATACACCGCATACTATGCAAATGCGGAAGCCTATTTTGGAACGACTGGACGATCAATCACTGGCATGATCACTGAACGATAGTGGTATTGCAGGTTGGGGCAGGTGGAAAAATCGGCCGCGGATGAGGGCGCACTCTTTGAGGCCGTCCAAATAGTAAAATTCGCCGACACGAAGTTCCATCTGTAGAAAAGAGTTATCACACCCCTTGTTCTGGGACGCTACAGAAATACACAGAAAACAGCTTCAATAAAAATGAAGACAGCCTCAAGGTGAACGGATCCTGGACTCCAGTTGTGTAACGAAGGACCGCTGTAGGTAGGAAGGGGAGAACCGCAGCGGTAATGACCACAGACGAGCCCGTTGACGTTGGCGCGACAGGTATATATAATCCGCGGCCGCAAGCTCAACTCCAACGGAACCCAACTCCGCTGGCGCAGAACCGCCACGTACCTTGGCGTAACCTTGGACTCTCGTCTTACGTGGAAACCCCATATAGATGAGGTCCACAGGAATGTCTGTGCCAGAATGTCCATCCTATACCCAATCCCGAACTCAACCAGTTCCCTTCCCTGCTCTGTGGGTGTGAACGTATATCACGCCCTGATACGGCCAGTAATGGAGTATGTATGCCCTGTCTGGGGATACGCGGCGAAGCAGCACCTGGAAAAACTCCAGAGGCTGCATAACCGCGCCCTCAGGAGGGCACTGCGCCTACCCCTCGGATTCCCTATTGACGATCTGTACGCCGCTGCTGTAATCCCACTCCTGAAAGAGCGCTTCCAAGATCTGGCAAGGACTTTCTATGAAAGCTCTTCCAGGTCAGGGAACGTCCTCATCCACTCCCTAAGTCCGTATGACATGTTCCGTGACAAGCACAAACGCCCAATGACGATCTTCGACGACTAAGTCGAAGTGAAAATCCCTATATCCAATTCCTGATTCTCTTCCCTCCCCCATAATATCAATCATCTCGCCAACCCCAGACAAGTACCAGACACATGCAGAACAATCATCACATCACACAGACAACCAAAAATCACAGAAATAAACACACACACAAATACAAAGTGGAGTAACATCCGCAAGGCTACAAACTCCCCAAAACACTTCCCCCAAGGAGGCGTAAGTATCAGATGAGAGTGAGGCTCAACTCCAGTCCTCCACTAGCAGGGGAGTGTGAAGCTTTGATAATACCAGCCACTCTTGTTGCAGAAACGACAGAAAAATCATCAAACGAACGTCGGCCGAATAAACCCAAGACAGAAGCCAGCGGGTAATTTGTCACATGAAATTATGATTGAGGCTAATATATCTGAGAGACTGAACTGAATGTGACATTATGGGGAAAGGAGTTGTTTGCGCATGATATGTGGGAGCATGTAAAATCACTCAAAGAAAAACTAGATCTATTTGCAAAGCAAGCAAGTGAAGGTAAATTTTCTCCTTTCCCTTTATTAGGAAAACATAACGTGCCTGTAAGTGTTTCTGTTAAGATTATGGCTCTTCTGCAGTGTTTGGAGAACGAGGTCACGAGAATAATTCAGGACTTTTAGAAAACTGAGCCTCAGTTGAGTTTGCTATCTCATCCACTCATTGACGGTATTGACACAGCAACGGAGGATCTGGAACTTTAACTTATCGACACGCAGTCACATTACACTGTGAAAGAAGTGTTTAATGCTGGGACATCAGACGTATTTCACAAATCGTTGACTGCTGAAAAATATCCATGTCTGAAAAAAATTGCTGGGAGAATGTTGTCTACATGTGGGTCTACAAACATTTGAGAACAAAGTTTTTCTGCTTGGAGATCGATAGATGTTAATATAGATGCTCTTTTACAGACATTAACTTGCAGTCTGTGATGAGAATCTAAACAAGCGGTCTCACTCCAGGTTAAATGAAACTGTAGGAAAGGGTGATTGGATACATTTGTCTCATTGAACTGATTCTAAAATTAAATATTTCTGAAGCTATAGATAACATGAAATCAGCACAATAAAGGTGCAACAATTTTACTTAATTGGTATTTGTTGAGTTTTATGATATAATTTATAAGTTTTCAGAAATGCAGAGTTAAATAATGAATGCAATCCTTTTAGGAGGGGTGGCTCTCCGCCAACATGTGTGTCCACAGCGCAGCCCTCGAACTAAAACAATTGCCCATTCCTGATCTACACAGTAGTAGGTAAATAAGCTTCTGTAGCGTGAATCAGACATATGGACTGCATATTCGTTGTGGAGTATCCTCATGAATTTTAGGATTGCCATACAATGTATCTACAGTTTGTACACCACCTCTCTTTCGTACGTACCGAGCGAGGTGGCGCAGTGGTTAGCACACTGGACTCGCATTCGGAAGGACGACGGTTCAATCCCGTCTCCAGCCATCCTGATTTAGGTTTTCCGTGATTTCCCTAAATCGCTTCAGGCAAATGCCGGGATGGTTCCCTTGAAAGGGCACGGCCGATTTCCTTCCCAATCCTTCCCTAACCCGAGCATGAGCTCCGTCTCTAATGACCTCGTTGTCGACGGGACGTTAAACACTAACCACCACCACCACCATCTTTCGTACGTAGTAGTCTAGAATATAACATGCTTTACGAATGTCTACGGCGAAATCCATGTCTACATTCAGAGGCCTACGACATATTCCCCACTTTTTTTTCCATTGCCTCCAACGCGCACACCGCGGAAAGTCTAGTTCGAGAAATACGATAGTTCACTATATCTACATCGACATGACTGCTCTGCAGTTAACACTCAAGTGTCTAGCAGAGTGTTCGTCGTACCACTTTCAGGTTATTCCTCTATCGTTCCACACACAAACAGCGCGCGGAAAAAACGAACACTCAAATCTCCCCGGCGAGCTGTGATTTAGTTTGTTACGATGGTAATTTCTCCCTCTGTACGTGGGCGCCAACAGAATACTTTCGCATACAAAGGAGTAAGTTGTTGATGAAATTTCGTGAAAAGATCTCCTCGCAATGAAAAACGTCTTAGTTTCAAGGACTGCCACCCCAACTCGCGTAGCAGATCCGTGACACTATCTATAATATTTCGAGATAGTACAAAACAAGCTGCCGTTCTCTGAACTTCTTCGATGTTCTCCGTCAATTCTGCCTGGTAAGGATCCCATATCGCACAGTAATACCCTACAGAGGACGGACGAGCATAGTGTAGGCAGTCTCTCTAGTGGACTTGCTGCATCTACCGAGTGTTCTGCCAATAAAACGCATGCGTCACTGCACAATGCAGTTGCACACACTCAACATAGGTCTGGACAAGTTGAGGATGGCTTTACTCTTAAAGATGTTTTATCAGAGTAACAACAGTGCTGATGCTTTTCGCAACAATCGATGCATTAAAGGAACACAGAGAGGTCCTCTTTCCGTATCGAGGTTGAAAACGCAATTCGGAAGTTCGAATTAACTGACGATTTGGGATACGCCGACGGCCAATTGCGGCACAAGTTGTTGAACAAGTTACTGTAGCCATGGCTGTGAATGCTGGACACAGTATGCGATCTTCAAGCATTGCACGAGCTGTGTTACGACAGCTGAACATTCCATGCTCCACCGTTCCAAAAGAGCAGCAGCATAGCCCAACTGTAGTGCGGTTGCAGGCTGTCGTGGATGCAGGTGGTCGTCACTGTGAGCAACGTTTGGAAAATAAAGTGTGTTTCTTTCAATGGTTTATTGCCTTTTCTCTTCCGCATATTCTTAAAAATGTTTCCACAAAGTTTCGCGGTCTTACAATCACTGGTTTTTATGGGGGCCGTCTCAAGTAGCGATAGTTTAATTACAACCTCTATGTACGTAACATAGGACCAGAATCTCTTTGGACTTTCTCGAGACAGTCAGTTTCGCTATGCTAACTGTTAAAAGAATCTCGAACTGAAGTCAGAGATAATTTTCTAGCTTTTGTAAAACTTCGCCAATCTTGGGGATTGTGTGTTCTCTGAAATTTGGCACGCTTTTTCCCGTTGTTTCTGCAACAGTGTTCTGACCTGTTTAGTGTAGACCTGTCATAGGGGATCAGTTCCGTGCCTTATCAATGTATTTGGAATAAATCTCTCAACTGCTGTCGATGTTATTTCTTTGGATTTAAGTCATGTCTTGTTTAGGCTTACGAAGTTACTTACTTCCAAAAAAAAAAAAAAAAAATTTTTTTTGTAGTGTGTGATGGCAATATATGATGTACGCAGTAAGTTTTCTTGTTTCGTTTCGCCTCACGATTGCAGAGTGTACAGCCGTAGCTACCACCATAACCTTCATCGTGTGACTAGGCTGCGGCAATAGACTGCTAGCGCTACCGTCCTAATGTGAAGATTTGTGGTCCTTTCATGGACGTGGAAGGTGGGGGACGCAGTATTTCGGATTTGGAAACATCCTTTATACAGCAGTTGTTCTTCAGACTGTCCTCAATACTTACAAATAGGGGTCATATCTACTGTGAATACTGTTCCAAAAGGCAGCTTGTGGCGTCTGTCAACAGTGCCACTCAACAACGCAAGGCTGCCAGATTGTCATCACCATGGAAACGTGAAGCGTGGATGCAGCCACCACTTTAGGATCTCAATTTTGCCTCTCCGCACGCCAGCGACGTTGTTCATGTGCCCATTACTGTCGAGGCGCTTGTGGTTTATCGATGCTTTGGAATGCGTGCCACAAGGCCAGCCCGCACAGGACTGCTTCGGTCTTACAGCGTCGAGCTGTATTGCCCACTGCGGCTAACATGGCGGTCATACCGTGCTAGTGTTATGTTGCGTGATACACTAGTCGCTTTTCGCCAGATACGATCGTCTTCTTTGTACATTGGCCACTGAAATTTCAACCCCAGTAAAGACTGCAAATAACATAATTTTAATTACAACAGGTCATTC
Source organism: Schistocerca serialis cubense (assembly GCF_023864345.2). NCBI lineage: Eukaryota > Metazoa > Arthropoda > Insecta > Orthoptera > Acrididae > Schistocerca > Schistocerca serialis. The sequence goes on from NC_064640.1 coordinate 780,924,105, forward strand.
TCCACTGTACTGAGAATGGTTATGATGTGGGGTACAGGTGGGGCACGGTTAAATGGGGGTGGCCCAGGTATCAGTGCTGGGGCACTCCTGTGATTTATATATAAATGATATGCCTTCTATTATTACAGGTGATTCTAAAGTATTTCAGTTTGCTGATGTCAGTATCTTGGTTGTAAAGAATTTTGGGTGCAACATCGGCACTGTTTCAAACAGTGCAGTTGAAACATACGTCCATAGCTGATAGAAAACTAACGACAAATCATAGTAAGACTCAGTTTTTGAAGTGCCTAATACGCAACTCAACAAAATCTGATGTTCTAATTACAAAGAATGGGCATATGGTTAGTGAGGCTGGGCAGTTCAAATTTCTAAGTGTTCAGGTAGATAGTAAAAATGAAGCATCTGAAAAGATCCTGAACAATTTACTATTAGAGCAGTATCTGAAATGAGTGGTAGTTTTACACGAAAAGTAGTCTACTTTGCTTATTTTCATTCCTTTATGACATATGGCATATTTTGGGATAACTCTTCCCATTCTCAAAGGGTATTTTTGGCTCAGAAACGGGCGGTGCAGGCAATACGTTGTGCAAGTTCGCGTATTTCTTATCGATCCCCGTTCATTAGTCTGGTTATTCTGACACTGGCCTCTCAATATGTATGTTCTATAGTGCCGTTTCTTGTTAACAACATCAGCTTATTCCCAAGAATTAGCAGCTTTCACTTAGTTAATACTAGGCAGAAAGCCAATCTGTATTTGGATCGCACCTCCTTGATTCTTCTGCAGAAACGTGTGCAGTATTCTGCATGCATTTTCAATAACCTGCGGCAAGAATATAAAAAATCTTAGCAGTAATCCCCATGCTTCCAAAACTAAACGCAAGAGTTCCCTCATCGGTCATTCCTATTCTGTCGACGAGTTCCTTGAAAAATTGAGCTAATTCCTGTTTTACGTTGTTGACTGCGTTTATATAAACTTATAGTTTTGGTCTTTTTAGGATTCACAAACATTTTATTTTATCTATTATTACTTTTCTGTTGTAATTTTATGTACCGACACGTTCCATGACCATTGAGATTTGCTCCTTAAGTTGATTCTACGGAACTAGACGTGTAAAATAAAAGTGAAAAAATAAATCGAAATTCCTTCATGGAGCAATACGTAAAAGATGAGAAAGGCAACCACTCACCTATAGAGGAGCGATGCGTGGAGCATAGAAACACACAATGGGAAACAGCGTTCAAACTAGCATTCCAGCACTGGCTCTTTTTATCGCAACAGTACACACATTCGCAGACAATCACAAAGACACTCAAACGTACACTCCAGCCAGCGTGAATGCTGCTTTCTGTTACGTGTTTCTGCTTGCCACGCATGAATCCGCTGTAGATGAAGAATTTTAATTACTGTGCATATTAGGACAGTTGATATTTTTAATAATATCGTGAGACCGATATATCGATATTTAAAAATATACCGTTATCGCAACTCGATAAATCGGGAAAAGTATCGATATATTGACGAGAAAATATTGAAGTTTCTACCTATAGAAATATCAGCCGCACATCCTAAATATACTGCTGCTTTTACCGCTGTATAGTTAAGTACTAATTTAGTATTAGATATTCTGTACATCAACAAACTAGCATGTTGCCTATCCCCTTTAGAGCAAGAATTGAAAGGAAAATGATACACGTTCAAGCTTGGCGATAACCACTTTGATAACAATGGTAACTGCATTAAGTGGCACCAATACAAGGTGTCCGATGGATCCGTCGGTCGTTTTCGTCACAAATCGGATTTGTACGGAACACTTCACGTAGACTTCCCCCGTTTTTCATCTCCGCGAATGCCAGCGAACTAGCAGTTGTAGGGTCAAAACTGCGTGGCGAAGCTAAACGTTGCCGTTTCTGTTGGTAGAGTCAAGCGCCGGTTAAATCATTTCCCCCTCACACGTCTCCACCCACAGCGAAGACCAGTCTTGCCACTTACATTTTCGTTCATCATTTTCAGCATCTGTTTTTGAAGAACGCTGATGCGATGAAATAGCACACTAGATGCGTTAAAAGTGTTTTTTTAACGCAACTGGTGTGCTATTTCCTCACGTCGGATAACTTTTTATTCTATTCACACTGACAACCCCCGTCCCCCGTGCTGCGATCGGACCACTACTTTTGGGCCATACATACACTCCTGGAAATTGAAATAAGAACACCGTGAATTCATTGTCCCAGGAAGGGGAAACTTTATTGACACATTCCTGGGGTCAGATACATCACATGATCGCACTGACAGAACCACAGGCACATAGACACAGGCAACAGAGCATGCACAATGTCGGCACTAGTACAGTGTATATCCACCTTTCGCAGCAATGCAGGCTGCTATTCTCCCATGGAGACGATCGTAGAGATGCTGGATGTAGTCCTGTGGAACGGCTTGCCATGCCATTTCCACCTGGCGCCTCAGTTGGACCAGCGTTCGTGCTGGACGTGCAGACCGCGTGAGACGACGCTTCATCCAGTCCCAAACATGCTCAATGGGGGACAGATCCGGAGATCTTGCTGGCCAGGGTAGTTGACTTACATCTTCTAGAGCACGTTGGGTGGCACGGGATACATGCGGACGTGCATTGTCCTGTTGGAACAGCAAGTTCCCTTGCCGGTCTAGGAATGGTAGAACGATGGGTTCGATGTCGGTTTGGATGTACCGTGCACTATTCAGTGTCCCCTCGACGATCACCAGTGGTGTACGGCCAGTGTTGGAGATCGCTCCCCACACCATGATGCCGGGTGTCGGCCCTGTGTGCCTCGGTCGTATGCAGTCCTGATTGTGGCGCTCACCTGCACGGCGCCAAACACGCATACGACCATCATTGGCACCAAGGCAGAAGCGACTCTCATCGCTGAAGACGACACGTCTCCATTCGTCCCCCCATTCACGCCTGTCGCGACACCACTGGAGGCGGGCTGCACGATGTTGGGGCGTGAGCGGAAGACGGCCTAACGGTGTGCGGGACCGTAGCCCAGCTTCATGGAGACGGTTGCGAATGGTCCTCGCCGATACCCCAGGAGCAACAGTGTCCCTAATTTGCTGGGAAGTGGCGGTGCGGTCCTCTACGGCACTGCGTAGGATCCTACGGTCTTGGCGTGCATCCGTGCGTCGCTGCGGTCCGGTCCCAGGTCGACGGGCACGTGCACCTTCCGCCGGCCACTGGCGACAACATCGATGTACTGTGGAGACCTCACGCCCCACGTGTTGAGCAATTCGGCGGTACGTCCACCCGGCCTCCCGCATGCCCACTATACGCCCTCGCTCAAAGTCCGTCAACTGCACATACGGTTCACGTCCACGCTGTCGCGGCATGCTACCAGTGTTAAAGACTGCGATGGAGCTCCGTATGCGACGGCAAACTGGCTGACACTGACGGCGGCGGTGCACAAATGCTGCGCAGCTAGCGCCATTCGACGGCCAACACCGCGGTTCCTGGTGTGTCCGCTGTGCTGTGCGTGTGATCATTGCTTGTACAGCCCTCTCGCAGTGTCCGGACCAAGTATGGTGGGTCTGACACACCGGTGTCAATGTGTTCTTTTTTCCATTTCCAGGAGTGTACTTGCTTCACACAGTCAGAGAGAAAGATTGGACGTGATGAAAGCTCAAAAAGTAGTAACACTCCTTCACACAGTAAAAGTAAAATTATGTTCTACTACAAAAGAACAACTTTAAATATATCCCTATTGGATTGGATTTTTTTTGGGGGGAAGAGACCAAACAGCGAGGTCATCGGTCTCATCGGATTAGGGAAGGATGGGGGAAGGAAGTCGGCCGTGCCCTTTCAAAGGAACCATCCCAGCATTTGCCTGGAGCGATTTACGGAAATCACGGAAAACCTTAATCAGGAAGGCCGGACGCGGGATTGAACCGTCGTCCTCCCGAATGAAATATATCCCGAAAATCGTGGAAAATATAATAAAAAATAAAAATATCGGCACTCGATATTGCCATTTTAACACTGATATATCAGAGGAAAAGATGTAGCCGATATATATATATATATATATATATATATATATATATATATATATATATATTGATATTTCTAAGAGAAAAGTTGGTGTATCGATGTATCGATATTTTATGGACAGCCCCAGTGCATATGGAGGATAGAAGCAAGAAGATACGATTGCATTTTATGTAAACTGAAGGTGGAGAGGGGAAGAAAGGAAAGAAAAGGGAGGGGAGGGGTCACTGCTGTCAGTTGCAGCGGGACATTACGCGTAATCAGCAGCGACTAGTGAAAATGTGTGCCGGTCTGGGATTCGAACCCGGGCTCTCCTACTTACTAGACAGGGGCGTTAACCACTGCGCCATCCGGACACAGCGTTACCGCAACTGCGCAGACTACCTGGGCATGCCTCACGGCCGATGCACATTCCCATCGAGCGTGACATATCCGCAGCCACTGTCCATTTCCTCCATGTTCGCTCTCTGAGATTGTCACAGAAGGTCAGACGTATTTGTGCATCCGCACAGAAAAAAGTGGACCCATTAACCAGCTAGGCCAATCACATTATATTAATGCGTGGTATCTATTCTTTCGGACATGTCCGAAAGAACAGACACCACGCACTCATAACGATTAGATCTGTAGGTAATATCGAGGTATACAGGGTGCGAAATTTAGTACAGATATGCCACCTCTCGTAGCAACAATATCTCTAATCCTGATGAGCATCGGCTCGAACTCAGCTTGGAACACAGATACGGATACGTCATTCTGCTTTAACGCTATGTCAGAGTTAATCAGTCGCAGTGGCTGGTGTGTGGTTAAATGGCGATCAATGACTGGTATACTTTGTTATAAGATCGCAGACAGATTAAAGTCGAAAATATAATGCTCTGCAAAAAGCCCAATTGCGTTTTCCTGTGCAGAATGTTGGTCCGGAACAAAACAAGCGGAGCAACAACTTGCTGTAATGGAAACCAAAATGCTTCGCTGGACATCTGGTCTGATACTTTCTAATCATATAACCAATGAAGAAATACGCAAGTGGTACGGAGTGGCACCTCAATACGATGAGGGAAAGCCGTCTACAGCGGTATGGACACGTACTTTGAGGAGACCAGAATAAAATAGCAAAACGCCGGTTTTCGTTTGAAGTCTATGGACGACTTATTGGAAGACCGAGACAACGTTGGCTAGATACCCTCCACATAGACCTCGAAGTAGCGGGCCTCCACACTAAGCAAGCACAAGTTCACGTCAAGTAGAGACAGGGGGCCAAAAGAGCGTGACAGGGCAAACGCTGAGGAAGAAGAAGAATGGCTGGTGAGTGGCGGCGTGCCCGTCACTCGTCGACACACAGCCAGGTAGGAGATCTGGGAAACGCGCTGCCCAGAGTAACATTCGAACACCCACTGTACAGTGGTAGGTCAAGACAGCACGGGCAACGCATCGTCTCTTGTCTTGCATTATCTTGTTGAAATATAACGTCACGGAGACCTCCAAGACAGGGCTCGCCCACCGGCCTTAGCACGTCGGGAATGTAACGGCTGCTGTCTAAATTACAATTTAGCGTTTTTTGGGTGTCGTATTCATGGTACTGCGATTTCAATGGCCAGCACTGAACTTGCTTCAGAAATGGGTCGCTACTCTAGGAAAGTCCCTATACTCGAAAGGTTGGACATCCCTTTTTCAAGGAGAGCGATTATTCTACCCTGTTCAAAGTCACTTACTTCCCGTGACGGCTCTTCACGAAACATCTTTGCAGTCACAGAACAGAGGACGCTGCAAGCAGTATCTGTACGTCTCTTTGTACTTTCAATCGCTTGTTTATTGCTACACTGTTCTAAGGCCAGAATGAATGAACAGTAGCATCTAAATCTCCCGCCCACAACATCAATGGAGACGACGGGAAAAAGCTTAGATCGAGAAAGGACCTCTTTTTTAGAGGAACCTTAAGCGATTCAGGGAAGGTACGGTAAACCTAAATGTGAATGGCCAGAACCGTCGCCCCCTCGAATGCGATTCCAGCAATTTGCATCCGTGCGCGCAGCTACACAATAATTATAACAGGGTATACTGCCCCAATGCTACGCAAAATAGGTAATACCAGTGGAAAAATGGTGCCACGAATTCTTAAAAGGAGAAAGAAAACGTTATTACACTGTAATTTATACTGATCATAATAATAATAATAATTCAGAGAATAATGCATTTAAAACTATCTCACGCTTCAAAAATTTTGGCTTCCAAGAACTCATTCCCCTCATATGTTCTTAACTAGTTGCGGTACAAATAACTATGTGAGATATTTTGGGGCTCAGCCATCAGAGTCCTTGTGTAGATAACAGAAGAGAAGTTGTGTTAGAATCTGTGGAAGGTAGAATCTCATGTGCAAAAAACGCGCACACGCACGAAGAATTATTACGACTATCATTTACGTTCTGGGCAACTGAAGGCGTCCAAAGCGATTAAGAGAAAAAAGTGGTGAGAAAAGATAGTAAAAATGCAACTCCAAAAGAGAAGTACAGAAATTCTTAACTACAAGGTAAAACGTATGTCTGACAATTACAGACGATGTGTGTGTGTGTGTGTGTGTGTGTGTGTGTGTGTGTGTGAGTGAGTGAGTGAGTGAGAGAGAGAGAGAGAGAGACTAGGGGCGGGAGTGGAAGCTATTCCAGAAATTGCCGCCCTCTACCCTGCCATCAACAAGTTGTGGCATGTGAATCCGGTACGTGTATATATGCTCTCGCCGACGGTCCCCTTCAAGAAACATTGGCAGCTATTTGCGTTTACAAGGATGAAAAGGCGCTATCTTACGCCTCTCGCGGAAATGGAGCAAGAAAGCGGAAGAGTCCCAGAATTCGCCTCCGCATCGTCGAAGGAATAAAATCCAATAAGGGAACTAAAGTGAGTTCAGTCGTCCACGAGCTGAGGCCTGGGAAGCAAATATGCGCATTCGCCTGGCTTAAAGGTGAGCTCCACTCAGAAAACTGAACGAATGACTGCTATTATCTTTACGGCTCCTGTGAAGGAGGCACCGAAAAAGTCACGACTGTTTTTATCTTCTGCGGCGCACTAAGTGTGCGTTACTGTGCAGGAACGTAAGTTCTGCGTTGGACCTACTCCACGTACGTTCGGTCGGGAAACGCTGATGCCAAGAGAAAACGAGACGAGGATTCGATTTCGGTCTTTCAAACAGTAGATAGTACCTTGTCTGTCATGTTTACTGGTGTGTGTGTGTGTGTGTGTGTGTGTGTGTGTGTGTGTGTGTGTGTGTGTGTTTTCAGTCTCTCTGGGCTCTTTGCTCTTTTACAGCAATGAATTTTCTGCACATTCTCATAACCTTCCTACTGATGCTGTCTGTTGCGCCAATTATCGGCATGTACTATAAATATATTCTACCTTTTTGAACTGACACGAAGCTCTTAACTGTCTTTTGTCTTGCGTGCGCATTTTATGTGGCTGAAATGTAGTTTTGACACGAAACTTGCAGTGACACTCCATGGGAAAGTGTCGTCATATAATTTAGCGAAGCTTCCACGTTCGTCACTTCTCTTCTTCGGGAGTGCAGCTGTTTCTTCAGTGGTACGAACACTTCGGCACCACCTTTTTCTACTTCGTCACCATGTATTTACTATAATACTGGTTCAAAAATGGCTCTGAGCACTATGGGACTTAACTGCTGAGGTCATTAGTCCCCTAGAACTTAGAACTAGTTAAACCTAACTAACCTAAGGACATCACAAACATCCATGCCCGAGGCAGGATTCGAACCTGCTACCGTAGCGGTCTTTCGGTTCCAGACTGCAGCGCCTTTAACCGCACGGCCACTTCGGCCGGCTATAATACTGGTCAAACGTCAAACCTTATGCGGGAAGTACTGTATATTCCACTGTGTTTAAGCAAAGTAAACTGTATTACCCATCTGTAGGGGTAGGTTTTCTGTTGTTGCTGGCGACCAGTGGCCGGAAGTACCTCAGATGTGAAGGGGCGGTCATCTTCACACTGGAGTGGCGTGACACTGGCGAAGGTGCACGCAACCACAGGACTCCTGCACGCTTTTTTAAATTTTTGCTTGTTTCAAATTGCATAGCTCTCCTGGCAGCAGCACATGTGTGGGATATTCGTATAATTTAACTATGTTTTGTGTGAGTGTGCATGTCCACAGAAACGCTCTTACATTGATTTTTTTAATCGTCTGCACTTTTTACACATCCACCATAATGTTACTGTGTTAGACTCCTATTCCGTGACCCGACTGTGGCGTCGAAGTATGTCAGACATTGTTTTTACACACTAATAACGCGAGGAAGGGTTCCTCACAATGAAATGTATACTTGGTACGTAGCAAGAGTGTATTTGTTTAAATAATGCACAGAGGTATTCGCTAAACACTGAAAGTCTCATATTTACGTGTTTCAATAGAAGATTTTGAAAGGTATATATTTGGAATACTGGGAGCAATTCCGTAAAATTGGAACCAATGGCTTCCAAAATTTTAACAGATTGCCCTAAAATGGATGGTGGACATAAACCGCAGAAAATGCCAATAGGATAACGTCCCAGCATTTTTCACACGTACACTGGACTGTCAAAGTGTGACTTTCGTGGGTCACAAATCATTGTAATTAATATAAGAGTGATGTAAATTTAGTAGTATCCATATTTTTTATGATGGTCATAAATTATACGAAGATATGTGAAATAACATAATTTATAGTAATTACGATAAGGGTGAGAAATTATAATAAACTAAGAAGGTAATAGATTTTAAGTGACATATACTATACTGCAGCCTATAGGATAACATACACTAACTTACCCGCCAGTTTTGTTCAATTATAGGAAAACAGAAAAGAGAAGAGAGGAAGAGTGTGGGAGGCGGAAACTTGAAAGGAAATAAACAAGTGGGACTTAAATGGAAACGCATGTGGCTGTTTCGTTTACATAGGTGATATTGTTTAGATGAGGGGCTCTGCCAAGTGAGCACTTTATTTCTGTAAGCATCAAAGGAACAGGTGGCCATTTTGTTAACATGAATAGGTGATGCCACTGTTACACACGAAGGCAAGGTCAAGTAATGTCATTGTTTACATTAATAGTGACCTTGAAAGTGACTGGTGATGTTTGCCTGCATAGAGTTCATTAATCAGTGAGCCTGTGTGCACCCTTTTCCCCTAGTAAATAACAGAGTATGAAACCTGTTACCACTTAACGGACTGTAAAAATTACTGTTCAACAGTCGACTCAACAATCAACAGTTTCTCTAAGACTGCTAAATGTCACAAACGTCGAACACCATTGAGACAAATGTTGAAACCTGCTGCTTCATTGTTCATGTCTTAAGTTTTTATTAGAATTAACATGAAAAGATGTTTGTGGTGTGTGGGAAGAAAGCGAAATTAAGCATGTTACAGACACTCCCAAACGCGAACACTGTCACGATGACTGCATTATGAAGCTGTAGCCATGGCAAGTGTATCTGCTGTGTTAACAGCTCTGTAATATTACTAGTGAACTCGCCAATGCTTCGCAATTACTACTTATACATGGGAACTGGATATACGTCCTTATGTTCTTCCGCAGACCCCCCCCCCCCAATCTCTCTCTCTCTCCCCCCCCCTCCCCCTCCTCACTCACTCCTTCCCCATTTCATTCCTTCTCCCCCTCTCTACTTACTTCCCCTTCCACACTGTCGCTGACTTTGGGCCTTGTTTGTTGTTACTGCGAACTGCAACTTGCTTGTGTGCTGAAGTCGGTTGCCGCGCGGTTAGAGGCGCCATGTCACGAATTGCGCGGCTCCTCCCGCCGGAGGTTCGAGTCCTCAAATTCAAATGGCACTAAGCACTATGGGACTTAACATCTGAGGTCATCAGTCCCCTAGACTTAGAACTACTTAAACCTAAGGACATCACACACATCCATGCCCGAGGCACGATTCGAACATGAGACCGTAGCAGCAGCGCGGTTGCAGACTGGAGCACCTAGAACCACTCGGCCAGTTCGAGTCCTCCCTCGGACATGGATGTGTGTGTTGTTCCTAGCATAAGTTAGTTTAAGCAGTGTGTAAGTCTGGGGACCGGTGACCTCAGCAGTTTGGTCCCTTAGGAATTCACACAGTGCGGCTGGTCCCGGCGGAGATTCGAGTCCTCCCTCGGGCATTGGTGTGTGTGTTTGTCCTTAGAATACTTCAGGTTAAGTAGTGTGTAAGCTTAGGGACTGATGACCTTAGCACTTAAGTCCCATAAGATTTCACACACAATGGTTGGTATCATTGGTATACGGGACATGGGGGACCCCCCCCCCCCCTCCCTCCAGCTGCTGGGTCTGTGAGGATAGTAGCTTCAATGCCAGTATATTGCATGGTTGTAATATGTGAACGGTTAGGATTTAAGTGTTTCGGACGATTCATATTCCGTGGTAATATTCTAATCGCAGGTCAATAATAGGCCATAAAAAGTACTTTCCTATTTTCCGTTAACCATGGAACACTAAACCCAGGGAAATGTTACTTTGCTATTAAACCATCGTGAACTGTACTACTGCAAATTTAACCGAATCAAGTCATAATATATAGGTTATCCATCGGTTAATCAAAATTATTAGATATCCTATGATATTTTACATAACAAATTAAGTACAAAATTTCCAGTTTCATACCCCACTGTAATCGTGTATGTGTGTTACAAAGAACTTTTCGAGATTTTTGGCAACAAAGTTAAACAAAGACTTGCCTCTATATACATAAAATTACGTCGATGCCCTATTTAAAGTTAAATAACTGTAACACAAGATATATGCAACAAAATGGATAGCTTTTCTGAGAATAATTCCTCGCAGAAGCTGACCGAAGAAGACGAGACCGTGGTGAAGACAATGTACTCGTAACTTCCAGGATCTGATCTTAAATGTCAGCCAAGCCACACGGATCCGTGTTTCCGCTAAAACATTTCAGGCGAATCTCGGGACTTTCACTTCAAAAATGGACGCGGCCGATTTCGTTCGCCATGCCTAACCGACTGAAATACTGCTCCGTCCCTAACGACCGCGCAATCAAGAGGAAATGGGAAGAAGGCAGGCTTTCGTGTCCCGGAAATGACGACATCATTAGAGGCGGAGCAGAAACTAGGATTACACAGGAATGGAGAAAGAGGCCTGTGGTGTACCTTTTCAAAGGAACCAGCACGGCCTTCGCCTTAATCGAGTTAGAGAACGCATGGAAAAATCGAACCTTGATAATTCGAAGAGGGGTTTGAGAAAAGCTCGACCCGAGAGTAAATCCAACGTGGTAATAGCTGCACTACTTCACTCGGTGGTGTACCGGAAGTGACTTAACTGCTTATCTATCTACACCACTTCCTTCCTTACTGAGAGAAGATACTACCATCAACACCTCTTTTCTCCTACGGAAAGTTAATGACGGAGAAAAGTTGAAAGAGGTGTACAGATTCTATCGTTAAAGTTACAGCCTTCGGATGATGTCAGTCAGTGTACTTCGTCAAATTTTGTTAGAGCACACTGAGTTGAAGAATTCGTACATTGTGAAACTCCGTAACATTAAGTTACTGACTACGAATGAAAATGTTTAAAATGCATTTTTACTTTGCTCCATTGACAGTAAGAATTTGTGAGAAAACACTCTCTCCTCCGGGAATTCCCATTTGAGGTCACGGAGCATTTCCGTAGTACTCGCGAGTTTATCGAACCTACCGGAAATTAGTTAACAGAACGCCTCTGAATTGCTTCGCTGTCTTGCTCTGATCCGACAGGATGTGATTCCCAAACATTCGAGCAGTACTGAAGTCTTCGGTGGCACTAGTGTTCCATAAGCGCTCTCCTTAATACATGCTTGAATTCTTCCAATAGACCGAAGTCGACCATAAGCCTTTCCTACTACTGACCTTACGTGCTCGTTCCATTTCATATCGCACCGCAACTCTGCGAGAAGTTATTTAATCGACACGACTATGTCAGGCACACAGCACTAAAACTTTATTCGAACATTACAGGATTGTTTTTCCCCACTCATCTACATTAACTTGTATTTTTCTACGTTTAGAGTGACTCGCTATTCAACATACCAACTAGGAAGTGTATGTAAGTCATCCTGTATTCTCCTATAGTCACTCAACGACGATACTTAGCCGGCCGAAGTGGCCGTGCGGTTAAAGGCGCTGCAGTCTGGAACCGCAAGACCGCTACGGTCGCAGGTTCGAATCCTGCCTCGGGCATGGATGTTTCTGATGTCCTTAGGTTAGTTAGGTTTAACTAGTTCTAAGTTCTAGGGGACTAATGACCTCAGCAGTTGAGTCCCATAGTGCTCAGAGCCATTTTTTTTTTGACTATACTTCCTTGCACGCTACAGATTACTGCTCACCCTATCCGTCATATTGCTTTTCTAAGCACAAAAGAGGTCCTATCACACTTTCCTAGAGCACTCCAGGGGTTCTCTCTCCTCTGATGAACACTCGCCGTCCAAGACAACGTACTGGGTACTACTGCTTTAGAAGCCTTCGAGCCACTGACGTATCTGAGAACCTATTCCATACGCTGAGACCTTGGGAAACTGACTGCAGTGAGGCACTGTATCGAACGCTTTCCGGGAATTTAAGAATACGGAAAATGCCTGCTACCCTTTCTCCATGGCTAGCAGGGTACCGTACGAGGAATCTAGTGATGCTTTCAAAATCCGTGCGGATTCTTGAACAGAAACTTTTCTATCTCACAGAAATTTATTATATTCCAACTGAGACTATGCTCCAGAAGTCTGCAGCGAACAGATGTTTGCGTCTCTAGGTAGCGCCTGTAAATTATTTCAGAGTTCCATTCTCTTACCGGTCTTATACAAAGAGACTTTTTCAATCGCTGGCGAGATTGCGCTGAGCAAGAGATTCACGTTAAAATCAAACAAAGTAAGGGAAAACTGCGTTGGGATTCCAACTGAACCTGGCGACTCGTTTGTTTTGAAGTCTTTCAGTTGGTTGTCAAAACCAGAGACGCCTATTTCTATGCCCTCGAAAAGAGAGTCCGTGCGACGGTTAAACGATTGTCTGTCTGTACGTGCCTCCTGCGTGAATGAATTTTTTTAAACGCGGAATTTAAACCTTCAGCTTTCCTTTTCGTACCTTCCATTGTTACAGCAGACTGGTCGACAAGTGACTGAACAGAAGCCTTCGACCCGCTTAGTGATTTTGTGCAGGACCAGAATTTTCTCGAGCTGCTGTCAAGATTTTTCGTTGACGTGTGACGGTGGAAGTTATTGCGTGCGTCGCGCAGCACTTTTTTTTACAGACGGCCGAATTTATATAAACTTTTGCCTGTCGACTTTTCTGCGTTCGTTTCTGAACAAAGTCAACAATCACTTCTGAGGAAACAATTTCCGAATTTTATTATTTAACCACGTTCGGTCTTTTCCATCCTTAATCAACTTACTCGGCACACACTTCTCTGGAGCAGGATTTTCAGTCACTTTAAACTTTGTAATTTCTCTAAGTCTATCACAATGAAACTAAATGATGTCCCTGTGTTGTCTACTTAATGGATTTCGGAACTTTAGTAATCATCGTCGCTATGACAACACGATCGCTGATCCCCCCGTCTCTACACGGACCCTGTAGGTGAAGTTAGGCCTGTTTGTAGCTACTAGGTCTAAAATATTTCCAGTGAGTATGGGCTGTAGAAACTGAAATTTTTCGGAAAACGTTTTCACAACTACTTCATAAGCCCGCCGTACCACCAGCAATGAATCCATAGACGTCCCAAACTACATTCGGTACGTTATAATCGCCTCCAACTATAATTACATGGTCGGGGCACTTCCGCGTTACTCAGGGTAAACTTTCTTTGAATGATTGTAAAACTGTTGCGGCGGAATCTGGTGACCGGTAAGAGCATCCAATGATTAAACTCAGTTCACTTAACCGGTTACTAGCTCCGGGTAACTTTGCAGTCAGACTCAATTTCGACCTCAACAGACAATATTTTTTGTTGTTTTGCAATAGTATCTAATCCTTTAAATGTTTCAGCGCTTTCTACTTCTGGTTTCATCCAGCTCTCGGTTCGAGGTATGATTTGAGGGGTACAACTTTCCTGGAGGGTGATAAATTTAGGAACTCTGTTACTAACGCTCCAACAATTTACTGCTGTTCTTTACTTTGTACGCAATTTAATTTCGCATTGTACAATTCTCAACCTCATAAACACATGCCCCGAAATCTGCAGTGAATATCATGATAGAATAGACGAAGCCCCACATCGATAGCAGCGCCGTATGTTGAACAGACTATGACAGAGGCCATTGGACTTAATCAAAACTGCCAGAAAACTTTATCTCTCGAACCTAAGTCTCCGAAAACGATTCTGAAGCAAAAGTAATATAGACATTTTTCTGAGGTGTGCTTGTCTATTCTTGTGCAGTGCCTCAGACATTTATTTAGAGCACAGGTGTAAGTATCTAAATTTCCGAAGGAATTATTTTCTTTTGCTATCACCAGTAATTGAATTACTATCATAGTGCGAGAATATTCTGAAAATATGAATGATGAAGTAAGGGACAATGTAACTAAGTTCTTAGGACAAAGAACGACTCATCTAAGACGGCCAAGAACTTTATGTCAAGCATGCACTTCCCTGAGAAGATTTAGGGCGTACTAATAACGATGGTGCTCGGAGTACACCCACTGTTTTATTACCTGTTGCTTTTTTGGGCCGTTACTACGTAAATCTACGAATATCAAACAAAAAGAAGCTTCGAACTTCACTTTCTCCTCTCCTTTTCTTATACCTGTGCACACGCTGGTCTTTGAAAGCTGTGCTCCTCAACCGTATAGTAAATGTTGTCGAAAGCCAGGAGCGATATTCAAGCGATGCAGCTTACCGATCTCCAATATGGTGCAAATGTGAAAATTTTTCTACCCGAGACAAACGTACGATTGCTCTTTAACGTTCACCAGGTCACTCAGCTATAGCAGAAGTTCGATGAAAGCTGTAATTGCCACCCTCAATGAGAGAGATGGGGAATTTTCCATTCTTCGTGGAGATGAAAGGCAAAAGAAGATTGTCGGGCAGCTTTATATAGGCATTATCAATTCTAACTGCTCCCTCATGCAAAGGAGCCGTTTCTGCTACATTAAAGCACCCGATGATTAACGCAAAAATTGCCACGGCTCGTGGCATACTTTGCACGCATTTTTCGTCAGTGCCGCCATGAGGTCCACAGACCATCGCTGACGCATATAAATATGAGGTAACACAGGGTGTACGTTAAGTCCGGGAACACTTTCATTTATTTACTGCACAAGAACAAAATATTGCACAAATGTCATACATATTGCATTTTGAAGAGAAACTCAAAGTTTTTTTTACAAACATTCGATATGCGAGCCATGAGTGACCCGGCAGACGTCAATACGGTAATCAAATTCTTGCCATACCCGTCCCAACACGGCATCGTCGACTGTGGCAGTCACTTCCCGTATTCTCTGCCGGAGCCCTGCTACATCACGTGGTAGAGGCGGTACATACACCAGATCTTTAATGTGTCCCCACAGAAAAAAGTCACATGGAGTGGGATCTGGTGATTGGGGAGGCCATTTCATGAAACTATCCATTGATGCGGCAGCTCCGTGTTCAGGTACTCACGAACTTCCCAATGAAAATGGGGTGGAGCCCCATCCTCCCGAAAGATGAACGAAGAGTCCGATTGCATTTGGGGCATCAGCCATTGTTGCAACATGTCCACGTACGAATATCCAGTGACAGTGCTCTCGGCGAAGAAGAATGGCCCGTATAGTTTTCGAAGTGACAAGGCACAAAAAGCATTTACCTTTGGGGAATCACGCTCGAATTCAGTTCATTAGTGTGGTTCTTTGTACTCCAGCTTCGACAATTATGCCTGTTCACAGCTGAAGCACACTTGTTTTTGTGGAACTCCAACACACAGAAAGATCGCTCCGCACCTGATTTCGCCATGTTTGCAACTATCGCCGACTATCGGCAAATTATCAAACTACGCTGAGGTGGTATACATGGAGAAAAAAAAAAAAAAAAAAAACTCTTTCAGGGTTTCTCTTCAAAATGACATGTGTATGATATTTGGACAATGTTTGGTTCTTGTGCAATAAATAATTGAAATCGTTCCCGGACTTAATGTACACCCTGTATGTTAACAGTATTCGGCAACACGAAATGAATAGTGGAAACAAGAGCACCACTCTCTCATACAATTGATTCTCCTTGATGGTCAATGAATCCACAATAGGTGCCCCTCTCTTTTTCTCGAAGTTCATGCTACAATCTTCACTCGCGAGTCGTGATTTAGATGAGGGTTTATACTGCTTGCCAATGACCTCTTGCAGGATTTCCTGTCGTGGAGCGGAGCAATTTTTAGCAACAAGCTGAAAAAAAAGTCAACCTTTCGTAAATACATCCGGCCAAAATTTGAGCGAGAATTTCCTGTAGGGTCAGTTTCCGAACATCGTTGGTATAGCAATATATGAAATCGTGCGTCTCAACACGCCTGCAAACTCTTTTTTTTCCCCCTTTTTTTCCACAGCATGACGTCTGATATGCACACAGTCAATCGCTCTCTCTTCTCAGTCATTAATATGCGTTTCACGTCACAGTCGTATCCACAACGAATCAATCAGTATAGTGAGATGAACGTATAATTATTGAATAATTCGAATTATTTAGGAAGGGACAGGGAACTTGTGTTGTCTGCACTCCACAGCATGCATACACCAACTTACACTGGGCAAATGTTACGCGCACCCAGATCCTAATATTAGACAATATTTTGCAGGTGCGTAATTATCTACGTTATGACGTCAATGTAATGTGTACCTGAGGGAAACACACACACACACACACACACACACACACACACACACACACACACTAAGGTAATTAGTGAGTGTTATTCAGCAAGGAAGTACCTCGAACGGACTTATACATAAATCATAACTTCAAAAAATTATTACGTAGCTGCACAACATTCTATAATATTAATATTACAGCGCCTAACATCGGCCCGGTCGGTGTATTGCGTGTTGTGGAGAGCAGACCACAGATGTCCCTGTTCCTCCCTGCACAACAGAAATTAAGTAATTATACGCCAACCACACAGTAAAAGAATAACCAAATCAACGTCGTAATGTCAAAGTAAAATATATGCAACTCACCACGGAAGTTAACAAGTCGCCTTATGACGAGTGGAATACAACAGACGTAGAGGAGTCAGGATAAAAGTAAAATAAGAAGCCTGTTATTACTGTTCAGCATACCGCCCAATCTGTATTACAAGCAAGAAGGGTGTAAATGGAAAAGAGCAGGAAGAGAGAAAGGAAATAAGAAAAACGAAAGAATCAAAATCCGAAAGAGAGGGGAAAAAGAACATACATTATATTCGTAACAGTGGCCATAGAACATCATTGCATCTTAAAATCTTCTTGTCTCACGTAACAGTAATTAACCGTACTTGGCTCTTTATATTAACAATTTAAACAAATGTAATGAGATGCATAGGGTGCCGTCCATGTCCGAACCCCAATATTGGACCAGGTGACAATCACACTATCTCCATATAACAAAAATATTGCATTGCTGCAATGTGGCAGTTACATGTATGCATTTTTCTTTGAATGCGTAGTCGTACATCACCTGATACGATTTATTCATTGTTTTCTGGTTTTGAGTCAGTTATTATTTTTAGAGTATGATGACTGCCAGTGTCTAGACGTATACCGCTAAGGGATTGTCTTAAAATGTTTTACATATTATGAAATATCATCTGTTTGTATCATTTATATTGTTGTACTTGATAACGACCGAAATATATTCATGAAGAGTGTCACGGTGGTTCCACACTGAACTTATTTCAATAATGAACTACGTGAAGTGAAACATACAAAGGGATTTCTGACGCCTCACTCTTTCGTATTCAAACTGAAACAAGAAAGGGAAGGAAAAGAAGGCGGCCCTCAAAAGCACTGGCTGATGATAACCAGATTTGCGAAACGTGTAAAAAATCTGAAGCAAGACAGCGTGTAACAAACCGAAAGGAACGTGAATTGAGAGCTTTTTTTTATAATTATTAATAATTTTCTTATTAGAGAATGGGGAAGTTCTTTACCTACCGCCTCCAGTAAAATATCTAGGAATAGATAATGGTGGGAGACAGTTTCTACTACGAACATTACTAAAAAGAGAGAAATCAACAGAACAGAGAAATGGGAAATCAAACAATGTTCATGTCCTCCTTTTGACCTCTGTCCGTCTATTTTGTTTTTATTGCGACAGTTATTTGGATGCGTTCTGGAAGTCAGAAACACTCTTTGGAGCTTACAGAACATGAAATGACAACATGAAAGTGAACAATACTGGCCATCACTTCTTACACTACTCCATATCAAAAAACCCAAACACAAAGAAGTCACCTAGACCATTAAACCTAAGGACAGAGTACGGCGAGAGGCAGAATGAACCCGCCTGTGGAATTCTACGGGCTACACACGCTTTGTCACCTGTTCGGGTGCAACTAGTCAGATTTCATAAGAAAGTGGAAACGTGACGCAAAAGATAAACCGAAAAAAAAACTATACCAGGCTTTAGAGAGCGTTGTGCTATTAAATAGAGTTCTGCTAAATTGGTAATCTCTCACGTTTGCGAAAAAAAAGACACTTTCAGTTTACGATATGATTACTGGTTGGCCTGGTGGGTTATTAACTTTATTTCCAACGAACAAATTACGTCTACAGGCGACATGCTGTAGTGGCAAATTCTGTTTGGCGCTGTTTCGAGTGTTGTATGGAGCGACGTCACAGAACAGTGGAATGCCGTTTGTGCTGTGATCAAACGCAGAGAGAGAGAGAGAGAGAGAGAGAGAGAGAGAGAGAGAGAGGGGGGGGGGGCGCTCCTGTTTCCCGTGAGAAGTACTTTCAACTCGTGTTGCTCTGCGTTGCAATATCGCGGTACAAAGTTAAGTGGAAATTCTGCCAATTTATTGGCTACCTACAATCGGAGACTGCTTCGGAACTGAGGATTTTGCGTATAACCATGAAAGAGCATTCGATCGCAGAGCTCAAGTTACAAGGAAGGCACATGACGACTAATATGTATTCGTTATTGACTAACGTACTCAAGATTTCTGAATGTTTCTATGTATTTCGCAACTAACGGCAAAGACCGTCATCAATGCCTACTCTCAGTTGAGGTTTCCGCAAATAACAGCCACCTTTTCCCAACGAAAAAGTTTCCCCATCTCATCAATAATACGATGGAAAGAGTGGGACCCGTCGAAGAGAAGTGTGCAGTGAGATACGTCTTGTCACAGAGAGCCTCTTAGTTTGCGTATTAACACCTTATCTAACACACCAGCTGCCCTATCAACATTAGTCAGGTTGTTATATACATTCTTGTTGCTAAAAATAGCCTTGTTTGAAAGTTAATATTACTCCACGTCTTACAGTAAAGCTACCACTTCGTCCTGCGAGACCTTTACTGTGTCAGTTTGACCAAGAACAACTGACTATGTGAGAATGAAAAAGGCAATGAAATTTGTAACATTCAGAAAATAAAATATGTGGTGACGTTTTGAGCAATCATTCCGTTAATAGGTTATCAAAGTAACAGAAAATCGGAACATAAGATTTTCGCATTGGGTGAACCTACTGTGACAGGTACTTATTGTAATGAAAAAACGCAAGTACCTACTGTGTCAGGTACCTAATACTTTAACTGTAGCAATCCTGCAGTTAACGAAACTTAAGTTCGGAAATACTCAACTTGCCCCACTTTTCTGAATATGAAACATGGAAAACACAATGTAAAACACAATAAAACACGGAAAATTGCAATAAATATAGTAAGATATTAAGATGGATTGTCATTTAATAGGGACCGTGCTCGATATGTACACTATCCAATTGCCCTCACTCGGGAAAGAAACGTCAACAACACTGGCAATCATTACGCGCCAAATCATGCATGACGCATCACTTTTATGAAAACTGGCTCTTGCAATTTATTTTTCAAGATACACTACTGGAATTTCACAAAAAACAGTTTCAAATAATTTTCTCATTTTTGTATAATTCATTCACCTGACAATTAGCAGACGATTAAGGACAACGTTATATCAATAATCACTGGAGAACATTTATTAGTAATGAACAGAAAGTAATAACCGGGTTTCGAACACGGGCACAACATTTAGAAGCCACGACGCTAACCACTGTGCCACAATTTCGTATGAGTATATGACGCGGTAAAAGGCACATAAAATACCTCGACGACTTTGGCCGTCATTTATTCGAGAAACGGTCGAGTATCTACGGATAAGGCGTGACACGTGTTCGTTTATATCGAGCCGTCTTCCACTAAGTGAAATTTCTGGGAAATCTTGTTATGGCACTTGCTGTGTTCTCCTGTTAAGCATAAAGTAGCTGCTAATAATAACGTTGGGCGTAAATTTATGAGAACAACGTGCGAGTCACAGAGCTCTGAACTTTTTTTTGTGTCACAATACAGCTGACCACGCATGACCTGTATATGATGGCTACTACTTTCAGGTGGTGTGTTACAGCGAGATCTGCACCAGAGGCATGCCACTGAGTGAAAGGTCAAGGCCCATCCCTCTGCCAAAGTTATATTCTCTTGCTGGAACTGCTTCTCCTAACATTTGACGAAGAGAAATAGCCAATAAAAAAAGCAGATCGCAGCAGTAAACTTTCTCCTCTGTTTCGAAGCCAGAAAGGAGAATGGTCTGTTTTCGGATGTTCGGTCGAGTTGTTGATTCCAATTTTCTGCGCGATATTTCTTCTTCTTCTTCTTCTTCTTCTTCTTCTTCAGGTGCTGGGAGATGTGTGTGCGTACATGCTGCCTGGCCTCCAACCAGACTGACGTATTGTTGGTTTTACGCTGCTATTTATTCGTATAGCCAAGTTCGATTACCGGCGCCAGCTACGCCCTTTTGATGTTCCTATGTTTTTCGGAGCCTACACTGACATTCAGTGTTTCCAAGCTATGGTGGATGTGATGGCCGGCGATCTCTTACTAAATTGAACGCCGGATCCCAAGCCTTGTTAAAATTTTAACCTATGTCCCTGTTTATTAGGTTTCCGACACCTTTATTTCGATGAGCACTCTAACTACGCTATCTCAAAAATTTGGCGTCTGTACGATAGTGGTCTCATCGTACTTCACGATCACATTCAGTGCAGTGATCGAAGACAGCTGATTTGTTTGGTTGTTTTAGTAAGATGTGTCGTTTATGTTCCTTACCCCTCTCCCCAAGTATTTATTAATTCCACGCAAGAGACACCACACACACATGAAGTGGAGTACAAATCCGTTTTTCGAGGTCTACATCGTCTCCAACTCTACGAAGCCAACTTTCTATATTTGATGGAAAGCGCGAAATACATTTCCTGAGATTTGGCCAATACAAGACAGACAAAAATATTTTTGGCTTTTCTTTTTCTGTTGCTGGCTGACTCCAACGTCCGCTCTATTTGTCGATTTGAGTACCCATTCCTGCGGAACACTAACTACAAGTGTTGTGCTTCTCAGGCGAGACACTCTTAGTCGGACAGCGTTCGAACTGCTCGACGAATCTGAAAACGACAGCTGCGTCGGTTGTCGAAATACCGTGCAAAAAATGGAATCAACAACTCGGATGAGCTCACAAAAACGGAACATTAATCCGTCTCGCCCAGGAAACCTCAGTGATCTCAGTGAGAGTATTCATGACTTAATTGGAGGAACCGTGTCCTCAAAACTGACGCCCTCACAGGACCAGCGCAGCAAGGAAGACTACTGGCGTGAAGCGCTAGAATTCAATTCGAAAGATGGAAGATACCTGAACGAGGTGGCCAATCTGGTGACACGGAAGAACAGCTGTGCCTCGTCTGTGTCGGCGGTTCGACACCGCCTGCTGAGAGCTCGACTGGTAGCACCAAGCCTTTACGTCAGCTTCCATTGACACGGAACCACAAAAGTCGAAAAGTTCCTGTCTCACTATAAAGTTATACTTGCAGATGGTGCAGGGGCGACTTGAATAAGTAAGTTGGAAAACGAGATAGTGACGTCAGGGGAGGCGACAGAAAGGGCATCTGGCCTTGTCTACCACTAACGTCACCAAATGCAGATTAACATGTCGGTCCCGTGAAAACACAGAATAAGGCCAGAAATGTGGCTAAGGCCTTGGGAGAATAGATATCAGAGACATTAACGTGTATGCGTACAATATCTGCTGTTACGACGGAATTGTGATGCTTGATGTTACCCGCAGCCGCCCATATGGCACAGCGTCGAAGCATCGGAAGTGGCAGTATCGGGGTCCAAAATACAGAACTGCAATCTACTCTTGTAATGAGAATAATCTGTTACTTCGTTGGAGCAACATAAATCCCGTCAGGGCAGCTGTACATAATTGTTGGAAGAAGCTAATCTGGACCAACACTGCAATAACCAGACGACAGGTTTTCCACTTGTAGAACAAAACTGAATCCGGCACGTTCACCTGCACATCAGCCAAGAGCTTAGAAAATTCTTTAATTGCTATTACTTAACTGTCATCTTAAATGTATTTCGGAAAACAGAAATTTGCTTTATAGGTTGCTTAGTACATTTAGTTAACAAAGCTTTGAAACCATTAAAAGAGACGAAAATCACATTTCGTATTGAGCGCACTCTGGAAAAGCTGACTTTTTCTGTCTAACAAAAACTGCACTGCCTACCTCTGTGACAGGCACATGACTGAAGTACCACACTACGCCATTTGATGCTGATCTGCTCTGAAGATCTTATTGTCATGCACTGTCGTTGCGAAAGCTGACTTACGCATGCATTGATAGACATGTGTGGCAAGATGCATTGTCTACATTGACAGTCTATAACAATATCAACCATATGTAGTATTTAGTTCATTTGTCAGCTCGTTTATAACACATGCGGTCGGTATTCTACAACCTCAGTTTTACC
The DNA here is from genome assembly GCF_023864345.2 of Schistocerca serialis cubense. Lineage (NCBI taxonomy): Eukaryota > Metazoa > Arthropoda > Insecta > Orthoptera > Acrididae > Schistocerca > Schistocerca serialis. The sequence goes on from NC_064640.1 coordinate 780,947,090, forward strand.
AACGGATGGAATGTTCAACTATGATAATTAACTACATTCTTTACACGCATTCAAATTAGATGATTAATATTACGATTTCTTTTTCTGACAGCTGTCTTAGAAGGAACACCACCGATTTTCTATGAGGCAATATTCGTTAGATGGCACAAAATGATATAATTTTCAGCTCCTGCATGTAGAACTGAACACAATGGACTACTACTCTCTCATCTATACATATACTACTGTATAAATGACAAACCGTTGTTACCAAAATTTCAGGAGTATTTGACCGCTTTACTTCAAACTTTTACACGATACTCTAATCAAAGTTCAGAGGCACATAGGCTATATTTTTTTTTAACAACAATGTACAGGTTTTCCGTTTAAACCGACTATGAGAAAGAAAATGGTGTGCTGTGGTCTGCTTAGAAAATGTTCCGTTTTGTTTTCTTTTTTACAGTCAGTTTTAACTACATTAGCACGAAATTTAAACCACTGAACTAATCGTTTCTCCTATACATATTCTCTCTCATTTTATATGATGTGCGGTTTTGTTTTCTTCCTCGCAGTCGCTTTTCACAGAAAATAGGAAAGTTGTGTTTATGGCTTATCGGTTTATGATTACAATCCTTTTACAGAATCGGAATTTGCAGTGACAATAAACACGGCTCAAGGTTAGAGAGAGGCGGAAAGAGTGGATGGACAAACGGAGCCGGCAGGAGGGTATAGAGAAAGAGAGAAATAGATACAGAGAGGGCGGGGGGAGTAGATGGACAGACAGAGGGTTGAGGAGGTAACGGAATGGAGAGAGATGGGTCAGGAGGTAATGGAATAGAGAGAGATGGGTCAGGAGATCAAGACGTATACTCAGAATCCATACATCTATAGCAATTGCAAGGCATTCCCGATTTCGCTAGTACCTTATAAAACGGCGATAGACACAAAGTCATAACACAGTCGAAAGTGTAATATACTCTACGTCAATACAAAAGAAAAAGATATACATGTACAGACAAACAAATGATAATTTCAGGACACCTGAATGATTTATTCAAGAGAAAGAGCTTCACAAACGGAACAAGTCAGTAAAGCGTTGGTCCAACTCTGCCACTTATGCATGCAGTTATTTGGCTTGGCATTGGTTGACAGAGTTGTTGATTGTCCTCCTGAGGGATATGCTGCCAAATTCTGACCAACTGGCCGTTGCACCGTCAAAATCTCGAGCTAGTTGTATGGTCCTGCCCGTAATGCTAGAAACGTTCATTACGGACTGCAATATTTTACATCAGGCAATTAATCTCGGTCCGTTCCCTGGCGTAAAATACTGTAATCCATAAATGGAATCAATATATTCTGGACCATGTTGTTAACATTAAATTTGCCAAATAGCATTAAGTGCAATAAGTCAATCAGAGCAGATACAGATAACACGGACACTATCAATTCTTCCACACCACAGTGCCTTCGGGATCGGGGAGCTCTGCAGAATGAATTTTCAATCTCCTGTTCAGTAGTCAGTCAGGAAACACTTCGAACGGCCAACTGCCTCCGATTACTTGAAGCCATCATTGTAAATTGTTTTTAAGTTGACAGGGTTAATATGAAATGATATAAAATTCTTACCTAAAAACACAATCCGGAGAGCTGCATTTATTCTATTAAAAAAACATTGGGCCTCGCTAATGATCACGGAGACTACTGAGTCCAGTCCTGAATCAGGACATTGAAGTCTTAACATTTTTGAAACGTGCTTGATTGTCCGAATCGCAAGAAGGCACTGTTGCCGTTCTCTGAGTTAAAAACTCGTGTCGGCTGATGTTCTAGCATCGAGTTTCAGCACTGAGGACTGGAGGAACAACATCTTTAGAGACGTCTGCCGTTCCTGTGGCGTGCAGCTTGCGCCAAATTTAATTTAACAGCTCATAGGTGAACGGCCGAATGTAAGAGCGAATGGGCACAATATTTCGGCAAGCGACTATATTACTATCGGGTGCGCTGATGAACTGACCGCTTGGGGGTTGGAGCGGCGTTTTCTCTCTTTCTCCCTCCCTCCGACCATGCCCAGCATCTCCTCCCCCACTCCTCCCTCCACTTCCTTGCTACAGCCTAGATTCGCGCCCTGGTGCGGGTCCTGGCAGCACATCTGCCGTCCCTCTGCCTGCCCCTCAAGTCGGCTCGTGACGACTCCCTCTTCTCAATTAGAGTAATTACGGGTTCCAGTGCTTTACTATGCATGTAGCCACTATTTCAACTGATCAGCTGTTCCCTTACTCGTATCTCGATGGATTCTTTAGTGAGACAGTCCCAGCAGTTACACTTCAGTGTCAGAAGTTTAGTATGGTTGTAATGCGTGCCTTGTAATTCCGATATTCAATATTCCACAAACTTCTTAGACTGTTGCAATCTGGTGTGCCGCTGGTGTTCTCAGTAACCACCTCCGACAGTACGCACCGTCTGACCTCTATATGTCTTGCCACATTGGCAGGGTATCTGACAGACCCCGAATTTCCGAAGTTCGAGGTAGTCTTTGACACTTCCAAGCCGTGACCAGGTTTAGCTGGTTGGCGGAACACTATCTGTACTTGGTGTTCGCGGAGAATTCACCTTATCTTTCCGGATAATGCGCCACAAAAAAGGAATAAACTCAGTTACCGCATCCTCCTGATCTCCTGTTGCCGCCGGGTACAGAGTGGTTATAGAACGTAAGACTCTCCGAATTTGTCACTCCTTGTAACCGTTCTTCCGGAACTGATCTCGTAGCAACGTTTTGAGAACCACATCCCTTAGCGCCGGGTACTGGCAGCTACCCGCGTGTAGATATAGGTCAGTGCGCGTCTTCTGGTATGCGCTGTGGCCCAATGTGCCGTCCGTTCTTTTTTTACCAGGAAATGCAGAAACGTGACAACTCCAGCCACATCGAATTTCACAGTAAATTCGATGTTCTGGTGTACTGAACTGAAATGTATGTGAAAGTCATTTAGCTTGTCTCCTCCATTTGGCCATATGACGAATGCGTCTTCTACATATCGGAAGAAACAAGTAGCTTTCCACTGTGATAATTGCAGGGCTTCCTCCTCGAAATGTTCCACATATCTGTAGGCAACAAGTGATGGAAGTGGGCTTCCCATGGCTACTCTTTCCGTCTGCTAGTGGTAGCCGCTGTCGAAAATAAAGTTTGGCAACATCAAGACACGCTTAAAAAGGTTGGTCGTCTCTCCATCAAATTTCTGGCTAATAAGTCGTCAGTATTCTTATAACGACACACTGCGGGCTCCGAAATTCTCTTTTCTTATCAAAGACGTCGGTACCTTTAAGTGTAAAGCTGTTAAAGCGTCCAATAAAATCTACAGAGTTGCGAATATGATCTGAACACTTCCCCACACACTAGCTAAGCATACCTTTCAGATATTTAGCGAATGAGTACATTAGGGCACCAACGTCGTTGACAATGGGGCGTAAAGGCACCCGATCTTTGTGAACTTTCAGCAGTCCATGAAATCCCGGTGGAACTGGTGCGGTCTGTCGTCGCTTGTCATCCAGCTTCCCAGATAATGTTGTTACGGAACTTCGGCCTCTGCTAGTATTTCCGTTCTTCTGTAATTACACTGACATACGGCCGGGGAGAGGTGCGCTGACCACATGCCCCTACATATCCGCATCCAGTGACGCCTGTAGGCTGAGGCTGACACGGCGGCCGGTCGTGCCGTCGGGCCTTCATGGCGTGTTCGGGTGGAGTTTTTTTGGTACATTGACAAATAACATTACTCGTAGTCTGAAATGTCAAAAGCCCGAATAAACTCGTTTTGCAGCGTTAATTACTGTGAGACGTGCAGGACGACAGTCAATGAGATTCTGGACGATATCGACTGAGATGTGGAGCCACAACCGACTCCCGTGCCGTGGCCAGACGTGCTATGTTTCTCGGTTGAGGATCCACGGCGCGAACAGTCCCATGACAGTGGTTGGGTTGGGTTGTTTGGGGAAGGAGACCAGACAGCGAGATCATCGGTCTCATTGAATTAGGGAGGAACGGGGACGGAAGTCAGCCGTGCCCTTTCAAAGGAACCATCCCGGCATTTGCCTGGAGTGATTTAGGGAAATCACGGAAAACCTAAATCAGGATGTCCGGACGCGGGATTGAACCGTCGTCCTCCCGAATGTGAGTCCAGTGTCTAACCACTGCGCCACCTCGGTCGGTCATGACAGTGGTCCCACAGATAATCAACTGAATTTTAATCCGCGGAGTTTGGTATCCAGCGAAGTATAGTAAATACATCTTGGTGCTCTTCGAACGACGCACGTACACTGCGAACTGTGTGGCACGTTGCACTGTCCTCCTGGTAGATGTCATCGTGATGGGGGAAAACAAACTGCGTACAGAGCTGGGCATGGTCACCAAGGATAGATGCAGATTCTTTTTGATTTATTGTTCCTTCCAGAAAGACTACATCACCCACGGAATGATACGGTCTCTCCTTCGACCTAGACCCCTGCAACAATTGTTGCGGGACCGTACCGCCAACGGCCATCTGTCCGATGGAGCATAAAACGTGGTTCTCTGGAAATGCAACCCGTGTGCAATTTCCAGTCCTCGTCGCTGATGAACAGTAGTCAGCTTGGTCGCACGAACCAGGGGCCTACTATGGAGGCCCATACACAACAACGTTCACTTAACGGTCGTTGAGGAGACTATGTTGGTAGCCCGTTGGTTCAAATGAACGGTCAGTTGCTCAACAGTCGCCTCGTCTGTTTGCCCATACACATCTCCGCAGCCGTCGTTCATTCCTGTCATTTATGGTCCGTGGTGCAACACAGCTGCCTCTGTGCTGACTTTGGATAGCGCCTTTTTGCCATACACGTATACTTCAACTACGGCGGCGCGTGAACAGTTCACAAACTCAGCCGTTTCGGAAACGCTTCCACCCTTGGCCCGGAAACCAATGCTGGTGCCCGGCTGAACGTCCGAGAAATCGCTACATTTCCGCATTACGACATACACTCCATGTTTCCCGCGTCCCCTCGACACGTTTTATGTGTCATCCACTGTTAGTGCTGCTACCTGCCGTCTGTGAGTAGTTATGCACGTTCACGTCGAACATAGGCGGTGGACACAATATGACTGGACCTTGTAATTCGTGTAATATTTCCTCAACTAATGATTTAATACTATTCACAATCTCTCAGCCCCTGCCTCCTTCGGAATTGGGCTTATTGCAATCTTACTGACGACTGAAATTATACGTAAGTGTAGACAAATTAAAAGCTTTGCGATATCGAGACTGACGATCCAGCAAGGTTGGTGAGCGTGTGAAAGAGCGACCAAAGTGTGAAGTTTTAATTTTTTTTGCTTAACCTGGAAAATTGTTCGTATAAAACTGGCGAAAACCACAATTTTCAGTAGGTGCCAAGTGCTGTGGACCAGAGACATTTGATGTGTCGGTTATAGTACTGAACTGTTATGGACGAATGGTCCCCTCGACTGTCAGTGGGAGTATGTAGACGTCCGTTCGTCGTGCGCGCGGCTGGTCGTAAAGGGAGGAGCATAAATACCTAACACTGGAGCGATCGATCATCGAAAACTGGTGCGCTGTGCGGTGTCAGCGTGAGTTGGAGGTAACACGAGCTGTGTTGCACACTCCGGAGAGAATGGTTTCGCTGCATAGTTATTCTGTTGGGGTTAAACAGCGCAAAAGTGGATTCGGTCTAGCTAGGTTATGAGTAAAACAACAATTTATCACAGGTAGGGACTGCGTGTGTAATTCAAAAGATATAATGAGGCCGATCTGTATGGCAAATAATTTGCATTTTTCGCCGTCAGCAACCGCGACAGTGGTAATGAAAACTCATGCACTCCCTTCTTAATGTAAAGGGTGATTCTTATTAACATTTAAAACTCTCCAAAGCGACGTAGATGATGCTGCGACAATTAATTTAATGCAAGATACACGTGGCCGCAAATGTCGAGAAATATTTCGAAAGCGGATGACAGAAAATGTTTAGCCTGAGACGCCACCAGGTGACTTACCTCGCCGCACGTGCAATGGTTGAGCCTACCGCTCTGTCATACCTAAGCATTCCAACCCAAGTCAAGTGACGTATTCTCGTCGGTGTGGCCCCGGGCGCACGTGCGCGACTTATGTGTGTGAGGCTCAGGCTTCGAGTCTTGCGTCTGTCTGGTAGTACTGTTTCATTGCGTTGGACAATCGTGAGTTTACACGGAGGTAAGATTTATTATTTTATTTACCGGTCTCGCAGTCTCCGCTGGTTTGTTGCGAAGTACAGTACAACAAAAACATACCGTATTGTGTCGCAAGTAAATGAGCATAAGCTTCAGAATTGCGTAGTTATCAATAAATGACTCACGTTTTCTTTGCTAAATAATATCTGCGAGCAAAGGAAGAAGGAACAAAAGGAAAGAAACAGAAAATGAGAACAGCTTTTGCTTGGATACAGAGAGGGCGACAATTTAACTTCTACATTTACGACACATCACACTTACAAGGGAACCTCCCCATCGCACCCCCCTCAGATTTAGTTATAAGTTGGCACAGTGGACAGGCCTTGAAAAACTGAACACAGATCAATCGAGAAAACGGGAAGAAGTTGTGTGGAACTATGAAAAAAATAAGCAAAATATACAAACTCGGTAGTCCATGCGCAAGATAGGCAACATCAAGGAGATTGTGAGCTCAGGAGCGCCGTGGTCCCGTGGTTAGCGTGAGCAGCTACGGAACGAGAGGTCCTTGGTTCAAGTCTTCCCTCGAGTGATAAGTTTACTTTCCTTATTTTCGCAAAGTTATGATCTGTCCGTTCGATCACTGATGTCTCTGTTCACTGTAATAAGTTTAGTGTCTGTATTTTGCGACCGTGCCTCTCCAATGGGAACCGAAAACATTTGATCGCAAGGTCATAGGTCAACCGATTCCTCCACAGGAAAACATGTCTGATATATTCTATACGACACTGGTGACGGCATGTGCGTCACATGACAGGAATACGTTGTCGACGCACCTAACTTGTACACTTGGCGAATGGGTAAAAAGATTCTTCTACCTTGCCCGATTTAGGTTTTCTTGTTGATGTGATAATCACTCCCAAAAAAGTGATGAAAACGTAAGAGTTTGTCACATAAACTGCAACAAATGAATGCAACAGTTTCACAGTCGCACAGTTTTTCCTGTGCTCTGTCAAAACATATGTTTTTAACGTTTTCAAATTTTTTCTTGTGTAGACCGTCAATTGCTGCATATGTCCAAGCAAATCTTAACATGTCCTGGAATTTTGGAGAGAGAAGTTGATTATGTGTGAGTGCCTGAACTTTGATAATTGACACACAATCACGTAAACAATACTGCTCTGTGTACCTGTGCAGCTTCGCAAAATAATCGTCTGAAAATGAAAAATTAAACTTTGCACTCGAGGGAAGACTTGAACCAAGGATCTTTCGTTCCGCAGCTGCTCACGCTAACCACGCGACCATGGCGGTCCTGAGCTCACAATCTCGTTGATGTTGCTTATCTTGCGCATGGACTACTCAGTTTGTATATTTTGCTTATTTTTTTCATAGTTCCACACAACTTCTTCCTGTTTTCTCAATTGATCTGTGTTCAGTTTTTCAAGGCCTATCCACTGTGCCAACTTATAACTAAATCTGTGGGGGGTGCGATGGGGAGGTTCCCTTGTTAGAAAGATGTTCCAGGTTTGCACCGATTGCTTCAATGGAAGTACTGCATCGCTCCATCATCCCTTAACCCACAAGGCGAACTACTGCATATGCGGTGAAGTACGTCATCCCACGACATCAGATGTTCAACACCTCTCATCTATTTTTGGGGAATTTTCTGAAATTTACAGCCCCTTGTGTGTCATATCAAATTACTTGTCTCGACCTCATCTACGTCGCTTCAGGATTTTTTAAACGTTAATAATCATTCTATATGCAGATGGATTGTTTTAGAAGCATTTTCGTATTTTGGATAGGTAAAGTAATACGAGTTGCCTGAGCTTTAACGCTCCAAGAATTCCGGACATTCGATAATAAATCGGATGATAAAAAATAAATATGGATATACGCTATGGGGAATTATCAGGAGCGAACAGCCATGACGAGTCAATGGTGGGTAATATCTTCGGCACTGCTGTTAATATGCAATGAATCCAAGTCGGATTAAAGGGAGATAATGGAGCAATTCAGAGGCGTGCTGCTAATTTATTACCAGTAAATCGGATCACCACGGTGTATTACGGAAATTCTCCGTAAGCTCAAATGTGAATCACTGGAGGGAAGACAACGTTCTTTTCGCGAACCACTAGTGAGAAAATTCAGAGAACCGGCATTTGCGGCTGACTGCAAAAGAATTCTACTACCGGCAACGTACTTTTCACGTGAAGACCCGGAAGACAAAATGAGAGAAATTAGGGGTGTGTAGCCAGTGGTTTTTCTATCGCTCCATTTGCGAATGCAACAGGAAAGGAAATTATTAGTAGTGGTACAAGGCACCTTTCCGCCATGCGCGACACGTGGCTTGCGGAGTCTGCATGCAGATGGAAGTGCTGGTGTCGGCATGGGTGGGCGGCAAGTCAATTAGACATCCGCAGCGCAAGCCACGGCCGCAGAACACCGATATTCCCTCTGAGAGTGCCTGCAGCGTCGCCAGGCGCTCAGCGCCTTCTGTTAATTAACCTGAAGCAAACAATCACGTTTACAGCTTGTTATTAGACCAGAAACGTTAGGAGACGCTATGTAAGGCGAAGGATCCAATTTATGCAAGATCACAGTGTTCGACAACAAAAAACTAACTACGTTAATCGGCCAAAGTTGATGCATATCTAAGATCTCAAGAACTGAAACGTAATGCAACTAGCAGCAGTCGCAATTTAAGCGTAGAACGAAAATAAATAACACGTCTCTGACCAAATCCTGTCATACTTCAGCAAAATAATTCACCAGCACCCTTTCCCCGGACATAGATTTCTTGCGATGAGTCGAACACCAGCTGTATAAAAATTAAGCTACAACTGAGGCGATTTTTCATATTTACTTCACACGAGAAACATTTTTATCATTTCGCATTTCTAAATGTTTTTGCATTTTGAGATTACGCGAGCGCACTGTTCTTCCAAACAGTAAAACTTTTACAACGAGCAGAAACAGAATTCCTGTGGTAACTACACAGGCAACACAAAGCACCGTTGCCGTTTGTGGCAGCAAATCCCTTACATTTAAGTCTGCATGCTAACGTAGCACTTCTTTCAGTCTGTAATTTTGCGCAGTTTACATTAGTGGGTCTTACTTAAATTAACTATACTAAAAGAAGAGATCGGTTCATATGACGCATGGTGAGGCATAGAAGAACCGTCAATTTCTAGCGACGGAATCCATTATTAGAGTCAGAATTTAAAAAGAGCTTTGGAAGACGGAAGATCAAATAAGGCAAAAAGAGAGATATAACGTTCCAACGGTATTTCTAAAACAATTCGTGGAAGTGGCAACAAGACGACTGTTTAAGTTGGTGTGTAGAATGTATGATACTGGCGATAACCCATCAGACTTTCGGAAAAACATCATCCACACAACTCGGAAGATTGCAAGAGCCGACCAGTTTCGAGAATTATCGCACAATCAGATTAACAGCTCAGGCGTCCAAGTTGCTCACAAGAAGAACATACGGAAGAATGGAAAAGGAAATGTAAGATCTCTTAGATGATGATGATGATGATTATTATTATTATTATTATTATTATTATTATTATTATTATTATTATTATTATTATTATTATTGACTTTTTTTCTCAGACTTAAGTCTGGTTAAAAATGGAACGTGACGCGGACCTCGGTCAAGCGTGACTTCCTTGTAACTGTATGGTATATGTTATATTGCATTTAGGAACTTTCGGGTAATTGAACATGTATCAATAATTACAGATTTTTGTAGTTGTATATATATGTTTGGATGTAGCTGTATTGCATTGATGTACTGGTGGATATTGTGAGGTATGACTCCTGTAGTTGATAGTATAATTGGGATAATGTCGACTTTATCCTGATGCCACATGTCCTTGACTTCCTCAGCCAGTTGGATGTATTTTTCAATTTTTTCTCCTGTTTTCTTCTGTATATTTGTTGTGTTGGGTATGGATATTTCAATTAGTTGTGTTAATTTCTTCTTTTTATTGGTGAGTATGATGTCAGGCTTGTTATGTGGTGTTGTTTTATCTGTTATAATCGTTCTGTTCCAGTATAATTTGTATTCATCATTCTCCAGTACATTTTGTGGTGTGTACTTGTATGTGGGAACGTGTTGTTTTATTAGTTTATGTTTTATGGCAAGTTGTTGATGTATTATTTTTGCTACATTGTCATGTCTTCTGGGGTATTCTGTATTTGCTAGTATTGTACATCCGCTTGTGATGTGATCTACTGTTTCTATTTGTTGTTTGCAAAGTCTGCATTTATCTGTTGTGGTATTGGGATCTTTAATAATATGCTTGCTGTAATATCTGGTGTTTATTGTTTGATCCTGTATTGCGATCATGAATCCTTCCGTCTCACTGTATATATTGCCGTTTCTTAGCCATGTGTTGGATGCGTCTTGATCTATGTGTGGCTGTGTTAGATGATACGGGTGTTTGCCGTGTAGTGTTTTCTTTTTCCAATTTACTTTCTTCGTATCTGTTTATGTTATGTGATCTAAAGGGTTGTAGAAGTGGTTATGAAATTGCAATGGTGTAGCCGATGTATTTATACGAGTGATTGCTTTGTGTATTTTGCTAGTTTCTGCTCGTTCTAGAAAGAATTTTCTTAAATTGTCTACCTGTCCATAATGTAGGTTTTTTATATCTATAAATCCCCTTCCACCTTCCTTTCTGCTTAATGTGAATCTTTCTGTTGCTGAATGTATGTGATGTATTCTATATTTGTGGCATTGTGATCGTGTAAGTGTATTGAGTGCTTCTAGGTCTGTGTCACTCCATTTCACTACTCCAAATGAGTAGGTCAATACTGGTATAGCATAAGTATTTATAGCTTTTGTCTTGTTTCTTGCTGTCAATTCTGTTTTCAGTATTTTTGTTAGTCTTTGTCTATATTTTTCTTTTAGTTCTTCTTTAATATTTGTATTATCTATTCCTATTTTTTGTCTGTATCCTAGGTATTTATAGGCATCTGTTTTTTCCATCGCTTCTATGCCGTCGCTGTGGTTATCCAATATGTAATCTTCTTGTTTAGTGTGTTTGCCCTTGACTATGCTATTTTTCTTACATTTGTCTGTTCCAAAAGCCATATTTATATCATTGCTGAATACTTCTGTTATCTTTAGTAATTGGTTGAGTTGTTGATTTGTTGCTGCCAGTAGTTTTAGATCATCCATGTATAGCAAATGTGTGATTTTGTGTGGGTATGTTCCAGTAATATTGTATCCATAATTTGTATTATTTAGCATGTTGGATAGTGGGTTCAGAGCAAGACAGAACCAGAAAGGACTTAATGAGTCTCCTTGGTATATTCCACGCTTAATCTGTATTGGCTGTGATGTGACGTTATCTGAATTTGTTTGGATATTAAGTGTGGTTTTCCAGTTTTTCATTACTGTGTTTAGAAACTGTATCAATTTAGGATCTACTTTGTATATTTCCAATATCTGTAGTAACCATGAGTGGGGTACACTATCAAAGGCTTTTTGGTAATCAATGTATGCGTAGTGTAGGGACCTTTGTTTAGTTTTAGCTTGATATGTCACCTCTGTATCAATTATCAGTTGCTCTTTACATCCTCGTGCTCCTTTGCAGCAGCCTTTTTGTTCTTCATTTATAATTTTGTTCTGTGTTGTATGTGTCATTAATTTCTGTGTGATGACTGAAGTTAATATTTTGTATATTGTTGGTAGGCATGTTATGGGGCGATATTTAGCTGGGTTTGCTGTGTCTGCTTGATCTTTATGTTTCAGATAAGTTATTCCATGTGTAAGTGTATCAGGGAATGTGTATGGGTCTGCAACGTAACTGTTAAATAATTTAGTTAGATATGAATGTGTTGAGGTGAATTTCTTTAGCCAGAAATTTGCTATTTTATCTTTTCCAGGGTCTTTCCAATTGTGCGTAGAATTAATTGCTTGGGTGACTTCATGTTGCAAAATAACCACTTCAGGCATTTGCGGTATCATCTTGTATGTGTCTGTTTCTGCTTGTATCCACCGTGCATGCCTGTTATGTTGTACCGGGTTTGACCATATTTTGCTCCAGAAGTGTTCCATGTCTGTTATGTTTGGTGGATTGTCTATTTTAATGTGTGTTATCTATTGTCTGGTAAAATTTCTTTTGGTTTGTGTTGAATGTTTGGTTTTGTTTCCTTCTATTTTCACTTTTTTTGTATCTTCTAAGTCGTTTGGCCAATGCTTGTAATTTCTGCTTCTTTTCATATAATTGCTCTATCGCTTCTTGTTGCGAGATTTTACCTAACCTTTTTCGTTTTTTGTCTGATATTTCATTTCTTATAAATTGTGTTAGCTGTCCGATTTCTTTTCTCAGTTTTTCAATTCTGATCTGTAGCCTGTGTGGCCACGCTGGTTTTGTGGGTCTCTTCTGTGTGTTGGTTGGTTCTGATCTCTGCCTAGTGTGTATATTTGGTGTAGCGAGTGCTCCTATATAAACCAGTAGTTGTAACTCTTCCATAGTTGTGTTTTCATTTATTTTGTTGTGTATGATTGTGTCGATCGTTTTTATTGTTGTTTCGACTTGTGGGTTATTTGGCGGTCTATGCACGAATGGTCTAATGTCTGTATTTGTGTCTTTGTATTCTATATATGTCAGCTGAAATTTTTCTTCTTATTATTATTGCTATTATTAGTTTGGTTTTAGGAAAGGTAATGACACCAGAGGGGCAGTTCTGACGCTGCGGTTAAAAATGGAAGCAAGACTGAAGAAAAATCAAGAAACGTTCATAGGAGTTGTCGATCTGGGAAAAGCGTTAGACAATGTGAAATAGTGCAAGATCTTTGACATTCTGAAAAAAGTAAGGGTAAGGTATAGGGAAAGACGGGTAATACCGAACATGTACAAGAGCCAAGAGAAAAGCATAAGCCTTGAAGAACAAGAACGAAGCGCTCGACTTAAAAAGGGTGTAAGGCAAAGACGTATTTTTCACCCCTATTGTTCAATCCGTACATCGAAGAATCTATGGTGAGAATCAAATACGGGATTAAAATTCAGGGTGAAAGGATATCAATGATGAGATTGGCTGATGGCATTGCTATCCTCAATGAAAGTGACGAAGAATTACAGGACGTGTTGAATGGAATAAACAGTGGGACTGAGAGCAAATCGAAGAAATACGAAAGAAATGAAAAGTATCAGAAGTGAGAACAGCGAGAAACTTAACTACAGAACTGGGGTTCACGAATTAGACGAAGTCAAGTAATTCTGCTATCTAGGCAGCAAAATAACTCATGACGGACTGAGCAAGGAGGACATAAAAAGCAGACTAGCAGTGGCAAGAAGGGCATTCCTAGCCAAGAGAAGTAGTAGTTTTTTTACATTATGGCGCGGTACCAAACCCAGAAAACTTTTATGTCGACTGACTCTGGCCGCGGAAGCCTACGCAATTATAGAAGTCTACTAGTATCAAACGATAGGCCTTAACTTGAAGAGATTTCTGATAATGTACGTTAGGAGGAGGAGATTAGTGTTTAACGTCCCGACGACAACGAGGTCATTAGAGACGGAGCGCAAGCTCGGATGAGGGAAGGATGGGGAAGGAAGTCGGCCGTGCCCTTTCAAAGGAACCATCCCGGCATTTGCCTGAAGCGATTTAGGGAAATCACGGAAAACCTAAATCAGGATGGCCGGAGACGGGATTGAACCGTCGTCCTCCCGAATGCGAGTCCAGTGTGCTAACCACTGCGCCACCTCGCTCGGTAATGTACGTTAGGAGTACAGCATTGTACGGTAGTGGAACACGGACTGTGGGAAAAACGTAACAGAAGAGAATCGACGCATTTGAGATATGGTGCTGCAGAATAATGTTGAAAATTAAGTGGACTGACCAGGTAAGCAATGAGGTGGTTCTCCGCAGAATCTGGAAGAAAAGGAATATATGGAAAACACTGACAAGAAGGGACAGGATGACACGACACCTGTTAAAACATGTGGCAGTAACCTTCATGGCACTAAAGGGAGCTGTAGAGGGTAAAAACTATAGGGGAAGGCAGAGATTGGCATAAAACCAGCAAATAACTGAGGACGTAGGCTGCAGGTGCTACTCGGAGATACAAGGTTAGCACAGGAGAGGAATTCGTGGCTGGTCGCGTCAAAACCGCCGGAAAAAAAGGAGGGGAGAGAAGGAGATTTTAGCTGGAGACCAAGGTTTGCCTACAGTAAGCACGCTCAAATGGATACAGGTTGCAGTAGTTACCTAGAGAAGAAGAGGCTTCCATAGGATACAGTAGCGTAGCGAGCTGCATCACACCCGTCCTCCGACTGGAGACCTCAACATCACTTAAATCAAAAAGTGGTATTCTTGAAGTCCATGTTATATGCATATTTAACATTAATCGAACCCACTGTCGATGCTTGGCAGAACCCAGTAGAACCTACTAAGGAAGAATCTCTTATGTTCTGCAGTAAGTTTTCTTTACTTACTACCGGTTTCCGGATACACTGATCATCATCTGCTGACTAAACCAAACATCGTGGAGCAGACAGGGGTACTACATAGTAACGAAATTACAGTGTTTACAATGTAAAGTTGATCATAACTAAAGACCATATAGAAACAGATTATTATAATAAAAAACTTTGACATTACTCTGAGACACGTCTATTTTTGTTTGAAATAATCTGCTTATCATTTTAGTTTCACAGTGTTACGAAAGCACGCCAATGCGCGGTCCGTGTACTATAGTTCTTTTCGAAGAACGGAAGCCTACTATGCTCCATAACACCACGTTCGGAACCACCTTTTGGAAACTGAAGACCATAGAAGTTCCCATTGAACCATGGGAGTTCTCTGAATATTTCGTACAGTGCCACACTATGCTTGGATTTGGGGACAGTCCGCTCCCCCTACAATAGCTGATAGAGGGAGCATCCCTGTTCCCATGCATCTCTAACGCAGGTGTTCTCCAACGTTTCCTCTGATGGAACACTTTGAGAATCCAGTTAGTTTAAATTCCTTGTTTATTTTGAAGGTTGACAGATTTTTTTAAAAACGAGGAAACTTGTTGACGTAGCAGTCTGCCGCAACGCAATTAAAGCACATAAAATTACTCTGTTGGCTGAGTAATTACTCCCTGGACACACACCCATGCTAGTCGACATGGAAAAGACAGGATGAATCATTTACAGCTCTTTTAAATCAAAGTCGAGTAGCATTGTTACCTGAGAGAGCATCAGAGAAACGTTTAGACACCTTAAATGAAAAATTTTTCTTTCTTCGTGTACAATAATGCCCCTCCTTAGAGTAGTGTGATTGCTGTAGACAACTACGTAATGTAGATGGCTACTCTGAGTGAAAGTGCTGAACGAGATTACAAGCACCTAGTCACGCAGCAGCAGCGGCGGCGGGGGTGCACACTTCTCGCTACTTGTTTTTTGTTTCTTCTTTTGCCCTCAGAAGACCCAACAGTTTTCACAGCAGACAGACTCTTCCCAACTGGGGAAAACAGGCGGAAACAGACGTCCCGCGCTTCCTAACAGGTTTATTCCCAAGTTTCGAGAGTTCCCTCGTTCCTACATGCTACACTGATATAAGAGAATTACTGCCAGCTGACGATGCGCATGGCTCGTCGTGTGAGATCGTACCTTCGGGGAATCAACACCATCTTTATAAATATCGACAACGTATAAAAAAAAATTTCAAAGGAACTTCATTTCGTCTCGTAAAATTTTAATTCATCACCCTATTCGTTAACCTTGATTCCCCTTCCAATACAGTTCCTGGCCATTTTATTTTTAATAGTTACTACATCGATGAAATTCACGTTTCACTGTTGTGATGCAACTATGAAAATATACACTTATCCCCTTTTTTGTTGAGTTAATGTACCTTAATGAGCGATAAACTATTTCTACGAAAGAGTTCAGTTTCTTAACGTATCGCAAGATTTCAGACTGACTGGTTTGCCGAATGCTATTCGGCAATCCGTTGTACTTACTCGTCACTCACAGTCTACACTACTCGTTACATAATTTTCTTTATCTCTTCTAAGTCTACGCTGGGTTCAGAGACAAATTAGGACAAGTTTACGCTTAAGTAGAACTCACAAGGAAACATTCCCAAATGTCAAACGATCCTGATGAAACTGGGCGAGTGTGTAGAGAGGCAAAAATACTGCAATAACTATTTTTTGTGTCCCGAATTTCACTTTTAAGAAGTAAAACATACCCCGAAAGGTAATTTCGTATTTGGGATTTTCAGGAAATATTTTCGAAAAGGTGATACATAAAAATGTATTTCATATAAAAGGTAATTTGTAATTAATGTTCTTGGAAAGAGCATAATCAACTGTTGTAATGAAACTTCCTGGCAGATTAAAACTGTGTGCCCGACCGAGACTCGAACTCGGGACCTTTGCCTTTCGTCAGATACTGGCAGAAGTAAAGCTGTGAGGACCGGGCGTGAGTCGTGCTTCGGTAGCTCAGTTGGTAGAGCACCTGCCCGCGAAAGGCAAAGGTCCCGAGTTCGAGTCTCGGTCGGGCACACAGTTTTAATCTGCCAGGAAGTTTCATATCAGCGCACACTCCGCTGCAGAGTGAAAATCTCATTCTGGGAACTGTTGCAATAATTTGAAATTTTGCAAAACACCTCATCACTATTAAGTGCTGTCCACGTATTTTCAACATATCTAAACATTCATTATAATTTAATAATTTATTTTCTTCTTCTTCTTCGTTTCACCCAACTTTGGGGTACGTTGAATCAATCACTTCTGTGTGTTCTGTGCCTTTCTTTTCGCCCAGTACTGCTTCATTCTTTCTGATCTTGCTTTTCTTTCCTCATCAGAGATGACAATCGTTCTTTTCTTTCTATTTTGGAGCTGGAATCCCTCTTTTCTGTCTTTGCTTATCATTTTTGCGGTCCTGTCTGTGAGCATTTTTTCTGTGATGTGTAGTTCTCTTAAGTCTTTCTCTGTTTGGATAAACCAATTTGGTTTGGATTTTTTATTCCTGAAGTAGTCAAACATTCTTTTTGTAAGTCTATTTGGGTTCATTCTGAGAATGTGCCCATAAAACTCAATTCTTCTTTTCCTCATTGTATCCGAAAGTTTTTCTGTGGTTTTGTAGAGTGTTTCATTTTTGGTATGAATTAGTTTGTCGTTATGAAATTTGGGGCCTAAAATTTTTCTCAATATTTTTCTTTCTTTGATCTCTAGCCTTTCAATTGGGCCATGGTTAGTGATAGATAATGTCTCAGCTGCATATAGTGCTTCTGGTTTAATGACAGTGTTGTAATGTTTTATTTTTGAATTCCATGAGAGGGACTTTTTATTATAAGTATTTTTAGTAAGCTGAAAGGCTAGTTCAACTTTGTTTCTTCTTAATTCTATTGCTTTTTTCTCAAGGGCGTTCCAGCTAATCCATTCACCAAGATATTTGAATTCTTTAACAATTTCGATCTTTTGGTCTCTTACTTTTAAGATATTTCATTGGCTTTTTTATATTTGTGATTATTTTGGTTTTTTCAAAAGAAATTTTAAGGCCTATTTTCTCTGCTTGTTTCTGTAATTCGAGGATCTGTTCTTTGGCTTCTTCCCATGTTTCAGCTAGTAGGGCCATATCATCTGCAAATGCTAGGCAATTAACCTTGATGCCTTTGTTTTTTGTTCCTAGTCGGATTCCACTATTGATTTTCTTGTTCCATTCTCTTACTATTTTTTCTAGGGCACAGTTAAATAACAATGGAGAGAGTCCATCACCTTGTCGTACTCCAGTTTTTATCTCAAATAGGTCTGAGAGTTCTCCCATAAATTTAATTTTGGAGTATGTGTTGGTGATGGTTTCTCTAATTAGGTTTGTAGTTTTATTGTCTAGGTTCAATTCTTTTAATATGGAGATTAGAGATTCCCTGTCTATGGAGTCGTACGCCTTTTGAAAGTCAATGAATGTGATGACATACGCTTTTGCTCTCGATTTTTGGTAGGCCATAAGATTTTTGAGGTTTAGAATTTGTTCTGGGCAGGATCTTCCCTTCCTGAAGCCTGCCTGGTATTCTCCAAGTTGACAATCTAGCTGGGGTTCTGCTCTGTTCAGTATTTTGTATGTTACGTCAAAAAGCGAAATCCCTCTGTAATTGTTGGGGTCTGTTCTGGATCCCCTCTTATGAATTGGGTGAATGAGGGCCATCTTCCATTCATCCGGAATTCTTTCTGTTTTCCATATTTCTTCAAATATGTTTTGGAGAGATTCTATGGCATTTACTTATATTTATTTTATTTTTTAAAGTTTTATTTTACGTTTTAAATTCACGGCTTTTTTGTTTTTCAGTTTATCGTTTCACACACATGTATTTTGTTAACTGAAAATAAGTAACTCATTATTATGATAGAAAATAGCTACAATAATGATAACCTGCACAAAATGCTTACAACATTAATTTTTTTCGCACCATGCTCATAAAATGAACGAAATTTCTTCACGTAATATACACGACGGAGATGACAATATCAAAAAACAAAATCCAGAAGGATTTTTAAGTTACACGGGTGATCCTCTTATTATCCCGATTCGTATCAGGCATATTGAAGTACATAGTTAAGACTTGGCAAAGAGAATTTATTATGTCCTAATGACTGCAGTTTGTATTGCTTCTGAAGTGGAGATTGACACTAATCGTTCAACAGAACTAGATTTAGAAACCACCTTATAATGTTCTCCCAACGTTGGAAGTCGTATGCGTTCCGCGGCTGCACCTGTGCCATCGAACCCTTTGGGATTACCACAGATTTCTTTTCCTCGGGTACGACGCTCAAAACGGATTTTTCCACGCTGATCACCCGCCTCTTCGTAGTTTTAAAAGAAACTAATGGTGAGTTTGGACAGAGAGTTCAAGAACCTTTTTTGAAGCCCCAAATGTCCTTGTGAAAGTATCAAAATCTGATAAACGAATGTCGGACCAGGTCGAAAGATATTTGAGATATATCTTTATTATTATTATTATTATTATTATTATTATTATTATTATTATTATTAGATTCTTGCAGTGGTCTCTGTGAAAGAACCATTTAGAGCATCGAACCTAAGAACAAGGAACTTGCTCATCTGGTTATCCCAAAGGGCTCGACGGCACAGGTACAGCCGTAGGACATATACAGCTTTAGATGTTGGAACAACTTTGTGAGAAGACTTTCAGGTCTACTTCTGTTGAATGTTTATGATGCCAATCTCCACTTGAGAAGCAATAAAATCAAGCTGCTATCAGTAGTACACAATCAGTTCTCCTCGACACGGCTTACCGATGTACTAAAACATGCCTGATACAAATCGTAACATTTAGAGGAATCACCCGTAACAATATGAAATCTTCCTGAATTTTGCTTTATATTGGGTTCTACGTCGTACGTAATACGTGAAGAAATTTCGTTCATTTTAAGTGCATGGCGTAAAAAAAGTTATTTTTAAGCAATTCCTTGGAAAATATTTACACTAATGATAATTTCTATCATAATGAGTTATTTTTTCAATAAACGAAATACACGTATGTGAAATGGTAAACTAAAAAATAGAAGGCATGATTCTAAAACGTGAAACGACAATTTGAAACATAAAACACGTATAAGTGAAATAAATAATTAATATAGTTACGAATATTTAGATATTTTAATTAGGAATGTTAAACACTACGACAGCACATTGTGTACAGCTTATTTTCCTGAAATGGTATTTCCGAAACCAGCTGTATTACACTTATATGTAAGTTGCTTGAAAGCCGTTGTAATTCATGTTGTAACGTAAGTTTTCATATTTCAAAATTAATTAATGGTGGTGGGGTATTTTGAAAAATTAGGCGTTATTGCAGAAGTTGATTATACACTTTTAAGAACATTAAATACGTATTATCTTTTATATGAGAAACATTTTTCATGTATTATCGTTTCGAAGATATTCCCTCTCAACCTAAAACGCCAAATTACATTTTTGGGTGTGTTTTACCCCTTACAAAGTGAAACTGCTCTCTCACAAAAAGTACGTAATGCACTAATTTGCCCCCTCTACACGCTCGCCAAGTTTCATCAAGATCGTTTCTTGACGCTTCTGAATGTTTCCTTGTCGCTTCAATAGAGCTAATTACCGTCCACGGCAACACTATGTATGACAGTACGATACGGTTCGTAAGCGGCCCTAGGCAAGGTTCATGTTACCCATTCAGGTGCATATCAGTTCGCCCGATCTGCACATCCAGCTGCAGTGGCAGACGCTACGAGAGAATCGTTGTGAATTATGGCGTGATGTACCGTTGAAATTCCTGGAGTAGTCAATGAATCGTCCTCCTACGTGTGTTTCGCAAAAAGACCATAAAAGTAAAATAAGAGAGATTAGCGCTCATACGGTGGCCCAACAGCAATCTTTCCTCCCGCGCACCACCCGCGACTGGAAAGGTACGTAAAGAAGGAAATGGCAGCTATACGCAAAGCACCCCTCCCCCCCCCCACACACACACAC
Organism: Schistocerca serialis cubense; assembly: GCF_023864345.2. Taxonomy (NCBI): domain Eukaryota; kingdom Metazoa; phylum Arthropoda; class Insecta; order Orthoptera; family Acrididae; genus Schistocerca; species Schistocerca serialis. The sequence goes on from NC_064640.1 coordinate 780,967,724, forward strand.
ACATACACATCATTAGATGATTTGCGGAATACATACATATATGTACATACGGCCTGAGACGACTTATTTATCGCGGACAGTATGCGAAAGCATATTTCACAGACTTCCATAAACTCGACTGGCATCAGGACAAGCTGGAAATACAGTATCTGCTCAAAAGTGTCCAGACAACTACACTCATGGAAATTGAAATAAGAACACCGTGAATTCATTGTCCCAGGAAGGGGAAACTTTATTGACACATTCCTGGGGTCAGATACATCACATGATCACACTGACAGAACTACAGACACATAGACACAGGCAACAGAGCATGCACAATGTCGGCACTAGTACAGTGTATATCCACCTTTCGCAGCAATGCAGGCTGCTATTCTCCCATGGAGACGATCGTAGAGATGCTGGATGTAGTCCTGTGGAACGGCTTGCCATGCCATTTCCACCTGGCGCCTCAGTTGGACCAGCGTTCGTGCTGGACGTGCAGACCGCGTGAGACGACGCTTCATCCAGTCCCAAACATGCCCAATGGGGGACAGATCCGGAGATCTTGCTGGCCAGGGTAGTTGACTTACACCTTCTAGAGCACGTTGGGTGGCACGGCATACATGCGGACGTGCATTGTCCTGTTGGAACAGCATGTTCCCTTGCCGGTCTAGGAATGGTAGAACGATGGGTTCGATGTCGGTTTGGATGTACCGTGCACTATTCAGTGTCCCCTCGACGATCACCAGTGGTGTACGGCCAGTGTAGGAGATCGCTCCCCACACCATGATGCCGGGTGTTGGCCCTGTGTGCCTCGGTCGTATGCAGTCCTGATTGTGGCGCTCACCTGCACGGCGCCAAACACGCATACGACCAACATTGGCACCAAGGCAGAAGCGACTCTCATCGCTGAAGACGACACGTCTCCATTCGTCCCTCCATTCACGCCTGTCGCGACACCACTGAAGGCGGGCTGCACGATGTTGGGGCGTGGGCGGAAGACGGCCTAACTGTGTGCGGGACCGTAGCCCAGCTTCATGGAGACGGTTGCGAGTGGTCCTCGCCGATACACCAGGAGCAACAGTGTCCCTAATTTGCTGGGAAGTGGCGGTGCGGTGCCCTACGGCACTGCGTAGGATCCTACGGTCTTGGCGTGCATCCGTGCGTCGCTGCGGTCCGGTCCCAGGTCGACGGGCACGTGCACCTTCCGCCGACCACTGGCGACAACATCGATGTACTGTGGAGACCTCACGCCCCACGTGTTGAGCAATTCGGCGGTACGTCCACCCGGCCTCCCGCATGCCCACTATACGCCCTCGCTCAAAGTCCATCAACTGCACATACGGTTCACGTCCACACTGTCGCGGCATGCTACCAGTGTTAAAGACTGCGATGGAGCTCCGTATGCCACGGCAAACTGGCTGACACTGACGGCGGCGGTGCACAAATGCTGCGCAGCTAGCGCCATTCGACGGCCAACACCGCGGTTCCTGGTGTGTCCGCTGTGCCGTGCGTGTGATCATTGCTTGTACAGCACTCTCGCAGTGTCCGGAGCAAGTATGGTGGGTCTGACACACCGGTGTCAATGTGTTCTTTTTTCCATTTCCAGGAGTGTATTAGTAGACATTAATATGGGGTGTGTCCAACCTGTGCCTCTAGGAGAACTTTAACTCTGCTCGGGAAAGTTTCAGCAAGGTATCTCAACATCTGTGGAGGAAAGGCAGGTCGTTCTTCCTCAAGAGGTGAAAATAGAAAAAGTAGCGAGTTGGCCACTGGGGTCTGGAGTGAAGTAACTCATCCCACAGGTGCTCCGTTGGTTGCAGGTCGGGACTCTGGGCAGGCCCGTCTATTTCAGGAATGTTACTGTCCACAGGCCACTGCCTCAAAGGTGCTGCTTTATAATAGGGTGCATTATCACGCTGATACAAACAACCCGTCTCTCTACTGTTCTTCTACCGTAAGCTGTTCACAGTGCTGTGCTCCTATCATTACGTATTCAGCTTGCGAGAACCACACCCTAACCACGGAAAACACTGCCATACCTTTATACCGTATACTGTGTTCTTCACTGTTGGCACTGCACAGCAAGGCAGCGAACCACCTCCAAGCATTCGCCAAACCCTTCCTCCTCGACCGCCACAGGATATAGCGAGATTTATCACTCCAAATCATTCGTTTTCTGACGACCACTGTCCCGTGGCGTCGCTCTTTACACCATCTCAAGCGTCTCTTAGCACTGACTACAGAAATGTGTGGCTTACGAGATGCTGCTTGACCACTGGCGTCTAGGCATGGTTGAACCATAGACAGCAGTTGTGTACCTTTTTTCTGGTGGAATTACTGGAACTGATCGGTCCGTCTATAGGCGATGCTCATGCATTATTGTTTACATCTTTGGGCGTGTTTAGTGACATCTGTGAACAGTCAAAGGGACTGTGTATGTGATACAGTATCCACAGTCAACGTTTATCTTCAGGAGTTCTGGGAGCCGCGGCGATGCAAAACTTTTTTTTGTGTGTGTATATAATCCGAAAGCCGCTGTACAGTGCATGGCGGAGGGTATTTCGTACCACTTTTACTGGCATTCTGCCCTCTTCCACTCACGTACTGACTGAGGGAGAGAAATGCACTACGAATGCGCATCGTCTCTTCTTTCTTATTCTTACTTTACCGACACGGAAATCTGGCGTAATATTACTCAGATACCAGCTTTTTAAATTTATCAGAAAGGATTTCGCCAGAACAACATCGCCATTTTTTCAGTTAACTATTTAAGTTACCCAATTTGTTACTGTCCAACAAGTGCAGCTTTGAATTCGTTCGATGGCTGCTGCCATGCCAGCTTGGTAAGGACTCCAAAAGCTGGAGCAATACTCTACAATTGGTCGCACTACCGTCTGTATTGTTTGCTTCTCAGATGAACTGCATTTTCCTGGAGATCCAGAAGCTCCACATGTCCGTCAGTATTCCGGTGATCAGCTACTACCAGGTTTTCCCTGTTATAGGAATGATCTGACATTTGTCGACAGTCAAAGAGAGATGCCATTTATTACAGTTACGATGTGAACACGGCAAGTGCCATAACTTCTCTTATTTTGACTCCTCTTGCACTGGGCGAACTATTGTCTCGACTTACGCGTAGATACACGACCGTTTCTGAGAAAACGATGGTCAAAGTTTTGGACGTAATTTATGGTAGATGCCTTTTAGCGCGCAGTGTTGCCAGCGGAAATGGTGTGCAATAGCTTGCGTCGCGGCTGCTCACTCTGCGCCCCATTTTCGAAACCCGATTCTTCTCCTTTTTTCCTTCATTAATCTACCGGTGCCATGGTGTGTGTGTGTGTGTGTGTGTGTGTGTGTGTGTGTGTGTGTGTGTGTGTGTGTGTGTGTCGGGGGCCCTTTCAAGGGTTAGAGTATTTCTAAATTATTACATTCTTATATTTCATTCTAATATCAATTGCTATTTTAATCCTTATATTATTTTCTTATGATCATTCCTCAAGAATGATTTAATGCATTCCCTTCGATTATATCGAGCGTAGAAAGATTAAACTTAGAAGTTTCGCAAACCACTAGTATTGCGCGAACGCCGGTGTGCCACAGTGATGCTTCTTGATATGAATCTCACTCTGAAAAGAAACGTCTTTAACGCTGCTGAAGATTTCACGCGTTGGCAATAATTTGGCGGCAAAGCACGCAAAACAGATCACTTTTCCGAAAACAGGCGCTTGCAATAAAGATACACTACGTGATTTTCAAAACAAAACAAAAAATCGAATTATTTAGTCATTCATTTGTTTTTTTTTCCTCCCTTTTTTTTTAATTCATACACAAGACATACAGTTAGTAGACAGAAATGGACAACATTATGTCAAGACACACTGAATAACATTCGCTTAACTATCTTCTACGGACATGGGTGGATAAATGAAAAACTAAAATAAATGAATAATAATCAGTTTCAAATACGAAGCGCAAAAGTGTGAAGCCACTGTGCCACCCCTTCGGTCTAACTATTTACTCGCTAAAGGGCTCATAAACCACCTCGAAAACTTTGATGGTCGTTATCTCAGAAACGGTCGAATATCTAACGAAGTTTCTGGCAACTCGAGTTATGGCATTTGCCGCCTTCTCCTCGTTAGTGAAAAGTTCGTACAAGCCTTTGCGGATTTCAATGGTACCGCCCACCAACGATACTTTCCTATTTTCCATTGTCAAAGCACTTTTATCAGCAGGTTCCTTACCGCAGTGAAACATGATTTTTGTTGCTTTCGCTATCCAAGTCTCAGGTATTTTGTTGTCTAGTTAGCTTAGAAGATGCAGGTAATATTACTTCAGGTAATGTAACTGCGTATGTTTTCGAACCCCGTGTCAGAAGACGTAAAAGTTTTCTGGGTATGGTACTGCATGTAATATTGAAAACGGTTACTGGAGAAACCAACGTTTCAGCCAGGATTACAGTGACCTCCTGAGTCTACCGGTATGTTTGTGGTATCCCGAATCACATTTTGTCATGATTATTCACTGAACATGACATTACATCAATAATTTAAAAAATTGTCGTAAATGCTCATTTTAGGCGGAAGGAGTGGGGAGTTTATTGTAATAGGTTACTGCGGTGGAAGGAGTACGTATCTGTTGTCGTCTATCGCTTCTTGGGTTGTGTGCCATGATTGTTAGTCATCGGTGAGTGAGGTGTTTGTTGTGCTGCCCTTGTCTCGCTGATATAGACTTCTCCACACATTCACTTTGTACACGCCTGCAGTGTGCGTAGTACCTATTTTGTCGTTGATGGAGCCTAGCACATACCTGGATCTCGCGGATGTTGTTGTACATCTACATCCATACTCCGCAAGCCAACTGACGGTGTGTGGCGAAGGGTACCCTGAGTACCTCTATCGGTTCTCCCTTCTATTCCAGTCTCGTATTGTTCGTGGAAAGAAGGTTTGTCGGTATGCTTCTGTGTGGGCTCTAATCTCTGATTTTATCCTCATGGTCTCTTCGCGAGATATACGTAGGAGGGAGCAATATACTGCTTGAGTCTTCGCTGAAGGTATGTTCTCGAAACTTCAACAAAAACCCGTACAGAGCTACTGAGCGTCTCTCCTGCAGAGTCTTCCACTGGAGTTTATCTATCATCTTCGTAACGCTTTCGCGATTACTAAATGATCCTGTAACGAAGCGCGCTGCTCTCCGTTGGAACTTCTCTATCTCTTCTATCAATCCTATCTGGTATGGATCCCACACTGCTGAGCAGTATTCAAGCAGTGGGCGAACAAGCGTACCGTAACTTACTTCCTTTGTTTTCGGATTGCATTTCCTTAGGATTCTTCCAATGAATCTCAGTCTGGCATCTGCTATACCGACGATCAACTTTATATGATCATTGCATTTTAAATCACTCCTAATGCGCACTCCCAGATAATTTATGGAATTAACTGCTTCCAGTTGCTGACCTGCTATATTGTAGCTAAATGATAAGGGATCTATCTTTCTATGTATTCGCAGCACATTACACTTGTCTATATTGAGATTCGATTGCCATTCCCTGCACCATGCGTTAATTTGCTGCAGATCCGCCTGCATTTCAGTACAATTTTCCATTGTTACAACCTCACGATACACCACAGCATTATCTGCAAAAAGCCTCAGTGAACTTCCGATGTCATTCATTGTTGTAGACCGGTTGTACACGAACCCAGCGAAGTTGCTAATAGCGCTGCTGCCTGCTGTTTGTCGATATCCCGTCTATCTCGTTTCCTTTTGTTCGTTGCCATGTCGGTGAGGATAGATTTATGGATGTGACCATTGGCCAAAAACGTTCGCAGCCTTTCGAACTAGGGTGTTAAGTTGTGAGCATTACTTACGTGCTGCGCGCGGATCGCCGGAGAACCGATGACTGAGTTGTTCTGCGCTGGGTTGTGGTCCTCATGTGCAGGCTTCCGATAAACTCTGTGCCCTGATGTGCTACCCATTGTCCTATTTACTTCCACGTCTAGGAGTGGAATGGCGCCATTCCACTCTACTTCGTACACGAACTGTATCTTCCCGTGCATTTTGTTCAAATATTCGTGAAACCTGTGTAAATAGGACAATAGACGGCACACTATGACACAGAACATCTCTGAAGCCGACACGTACGGACAGGTATTTGTACGCTCATCCAACCATAAGCTAGCTCAGAAAATTCAGTCATCATTCTCTGGCAATCCGCGCTAAGGACGTAAGTGATACAACTTGACACCCGAACTCAGAAGGCTGCGAACAATGCTCTTGGCCAGTGGTTACGACCATAAATCGATCCACACAGCCATGGCAACAAACAAAAGAAAGCAAGATAGACGGGGTATCAACTAACTGCGGCCAGAAGCACGCTTACCCAACCTGAAGAATGTCGGTGACGGGATTGGTAAACACATTCGCCGGATTGGTATCCTGCCGGTCTACTACTGCAGCCTCAAGGTCGAGGATGCGCTAGACTTCACCAACTACAGGGTAATGCTTTGTACACTGCAGGTGTGTAGAACAAGGAATGTGAGTGTGGACAAGTATACACCGGCAGGCCCATAGCAACGCGCATACGGGAACACAAGCGCCGCGTTCACTAGAGCAGCACAACAAACCTGCAATGGCTGAACAAAGGAAGAATGCGGAAAGGAAATTAAATTTCCGACACGGTCACAGTGGCCTACTTCTTGCTGTCCAGAGTCAGTTATACTTTGTCATGACTGTTGAGCATGACGTTACGCCACAATAAAAAAATAAAAAAAATAAAAAATTGATGTAATCGGATTCTTGGGGCGGAAGGAGTGGGAACTTTATTGTAATATGTTATTGCTGTACTGCGTACTTAAGCAGCCGGTGATGGTGAAACGCAAGATCAAATAAGCCATCGGAACACAAACACCGTAGCAACCCGAATAGAGACGATGGACTCAGGCTTACCCCATTCGGGCTGCCCGCCATCGGAGCCGGACAGGCCGCACTAACGAGAGACCCGAGCGCTCCGGCGAGTAACTGCCGCCGCGCGGCCTGTGTGTAGCAGAAGGAAACACGAACCCTCGTCTGATTCGCCGATGGTACGAACCAATTAAATCAACGACTTTTTTCAGAAACATTATGTCGTAATGTAATGCTCACAGAGCAGTTATGACAAAATAAAAGTGACTCTGGACAGCAAGAAGTAACCGTGGCCGAAACATTGGCTTCTTCAGTAACAGTTTTTCGCTAATGACGTGGCACCAAACCCGGAAAACTTCCGTCTCAATGTTACTTTACCCTTGGCAGTCGCCCTTTCCAGGTGCTAGAGATCCTGAGCAGTTTTGTAAGAAAATCGAAATTCCCTTCCCACGGGGCTTAAAAGACACGGTCTGTGCAGTATTTTCGATCGAGGTAGAAGCACCCCGAATTTATACTTGTGCTTTACTTGTGCGTATCTGTTTGGTATATTTCAAACTTGTTGAAAGTCTGGGTGAATTAGTAGTATCATCGATTTGTGCCATATTGTGTGTTCTTTCGAATCAAATTGCACGAAATTTTTGTGTCTGGAGGGGGGATAAAGGAGAGGAAATGGAGGGAGAGACCAAGCTATTGGTCTAGGAATGTCGCTCTCAGTAACTAACCCATAAGGCAACTCTCCCCGACTACTGACGATTATGACGTATTCCTGTCTATTGCACCTTATTCAAACTTTACTTCAGCAAACTGTTTCTATTTCTTCGCACTCATCTGACAGTTTTACGAATTCATTTACTCTAAAGAACTAACAATTTGATAACTGAGATCTATAATCAAAGATCTAAAATCTATAATGCAATCTAAATTCCGAGTCTAGCACGATGCGTGCTTCGTATGCTGTATGATGATTTTAGTGAAGATGCACTAAGGTTATCAGTCGGATAATACAAAGGAACAGCGTATCAAAAACCTTACGTTCTCTACCGGTTATTACAGTTAAACTATTTTTTCCACCTAAGTTGGAGTAACAGTGGTATTTTTGCATGGCCCCAGTTTCAGGATAAGGAAACCCCGTAACGCACTTTGGATTAAAATAGCAGAAACAATTTCGGAATGTAACTGAAACACCTCTGTTTTGGTTCGAGGCTGAGCATCATTCACACATGTGGTCCTAAGCACTCTTGTCTCTAAAACAGGCAATGAGAATACCTTCAACTCTAACGCCAACCTAAAACCCTTGCCTTAAAGTTCTAACAAATACGAAACTGTTCAAATTCAGAAGAGCCCAATTGATGTAAGTATATGGCAAAAAATCCTACATTCACTCACTGACTATTAACTGTCAAAAATAAAAACATCATCAGGCTACGAGCGATAAAGGACTACAGGACATCGATGAGCAGAAAGAGTGACGTACACTCATCCACACGATAAGTAGTGTCGTATGAGGCAGAGAGATCGTCTTGAAATGGACCCTGAAGTACGATCCTGTACCCAACTGCAGACAAATTTTATCCACTGTTCAGTTTTGATGGTAACTTGAACCTTCACAGACCTTCAGATGCAGCAATGAACTGACTGGTGAAAAGTAGTAGTGTAAGTCAGTGTTTCAAGTACAACGCTGTTCAGCGATACATTTAGCACCATATTGTATAATTTACAATACTAGTATGACTTCACTTACGTAAGCTCAACGAAGAAAAAAAAAAAATTTTGGCGACCCCCTCCATAGAACACCCTGGTCGCTTTCTGTCTCTGTAGGTTGTGTCGCACTGGTACCAGGCGGTCATGCGACCGCCCCTCATCACTGACGAAAGTCATAGCAGAGAAGTAGTGTATATGTGACAGTCGGTTGTATGGAATCAGCGCAGTGAGATGGGTCGTTATTGAGATGTAATAGATAGCAGAAAGGAGCTATATGTATGGATGCATCCATGTCCACACCGTGATCGTTGGTACATGAACTAGAACTGCCTAAAATGTCTTCACGAAATGGTTTAACGCACACAGCCACGTAACACGGCCTAAGGTCAGGGACCGGAAACAAACGTCACGTCTTGTGAACAACCATCAGTTTGTAATCGGACCGGAATTGTTGCTATCAGTGAATACAGCTCAATTTCTACCAGTTTCTGAGCTAACTCTGCGCTGGGAACTGCAGGCGACGGACATTTGGGTCAGGTACGTCACAAAAATGCCATTGCTCATAGTGACACGTCTTCAGCTGCACGTTTCTAGTGCACCCCACAGCACGAGGTGGATAGTGGATGATGGGAGGTGTCTACTGTGGTTCGACGGATCATGATTTTGTCTCTTTTCAAAGAATGCAAAGCATCGAGTGCACCCACGTACCAATCACGCGTTGAATCTGCAGTGTGTGGAGGGCTCAGTGTGGTTCTTTGATGTTTTGGGGGTATCTTCCGTACCACCATTTTCACCCACACTATCAGGTTACTGTGAATATCAACCAGGATGTTTATTTCAACGTTCTCGGCGACCAAATGTTGCCCTTTCTTCTAAATATTAATGATGAGCATGCTGTGGACACACCCAACTTCCACGATCACACATCCGTGTTCACATGGCTACAAGTATACCTTCCTGGTTTGATGAATATGCAGGCATTCTATGACACCTAATCTGGTCTGTTTAATCGTCCGATCAGCATACCATGTAAAATGTCTGGGACTATTTGGAATAGTATGTGACACCTAAAAAACAGCGTTCCACAATCAGAAAACTATTCGGGATCCAATCACCGATGAGTGGCTTCACCTGTATATGGCACACTTCAGGAAACTGTTACACTCATCCGCGCCGAACTGAGGCCATTATCAAGATTATAGGTGATGCGATACGGCATGAGCGTCGTGTCTCCTGCATGTGACTATTTTTTTTCTGACGTGCTTATATCTTATGTACTGAGCGAGCTGGCACAGTAGTTAACACACTGGACTCGCATTCACTCTCTGGCTATCTAGACTCAGACTTTTCTTGGTTTCCCTAAATCGTTCAAGTACATTTGAAAAGGACATAGCCAACTAAAGGGAAGGATGTGAACTAACACGAGTTTGTGGTTAATTCCTAACGATTTCTTCGTGTAAGGGGCATTGTGTGGTTGGTTAGTTTCAAGTTTCATAGATTATTTGTACGATTTCTATTGTACGAGTATTTGCACGGTCCAGTCACCTCAGTGTGACCGCCACCCATTTTCGATGACAATGTGCAACAACCACTCACAAACGGCAGGTGGCAGCACTAGCACTGGAGAGTATATAAAGCGAAGATGGGGGACCAGGAAAACATTGTAGCCGTTGTATTGCGCAAAAGGAGCGATTTATATGACGTGCAAAAGGGCACGATCATTGGTCTTCGAGCCAAGGGCAGAAGCATTTCCGAAACGTTCACCACAGGTCTTCGATGACAGGGGTGAACGACGGCTGCGGAGATGTGTAAGGCTAACAGACGTGCAACTGTTCAACAACTGACCACCCAGTTGAACAAGGGGCTACCAACAGCGCCTCCTCAACGACCGTTCAGCGAACGTTGCTGGGATTAGCTTCCACAGTAGGCGCCTGGTTCATGCACCTATGTTGACTACTGTTCATCGCCCACGACGACTATCAAGTACACACCAAAACTGCAACTGAACGTCCACTGAGTGGCAACAGGCGACCTTTTCAGGTGAATCACGCTTTATGCTCCCTCAGACAGATGGCCGTTGGCGTGTACGGTCCTGCAACAATCGTTGGAGTGTTCAGCCCGGAGCAGGGAGCGTTATGGTCTGGGTAATGTTTTCGTGGCAGCCTATGGGAGATCTCATTCTATCCACCACCACATGCAGTTAGTCATCGGCACAACGACATCTACCAGCAGGACAATGCAAGCTGTCTCGCAGCTCGCAGTGTACATACATGGCTCGAAGAGCACCAGAATGAGTTTACGTTGCTTTCCTAGCCACCAAACTCCCGGATTTGCAACGTCATGGATTCTCAACCGAGAAACCTAAGGGAGCTGGCCACGGCAGTAGAATCGGCATGGCTCCACATTCCAGTCGGTACCTTCCAGAACTTCCTTCACGTCTCGCGCCAGTCCGCGCTGCGAAATTTGGTTATTCCGTCTTTTGACGGGTGGTCACAATAATTGGACTGGACAGTGTATGCGGAACGAATCAGTTTTCAGGTATGAATACCTGATTTGTCGTATTTACGTTGCTTGGGGGTCATTTAATGGATTTATTTGTATCAATTTAAGACACTGCATTGTTCAGCAATCAGTAGTCTTTATCACTACCTCAACCGTTACAACTGAACACAAAATTTAGCAACAAAGTAAAAATCTCTACTGTTAATTTCTGGCCGCGCGGGATTCGCCGAGCGGTCTCAAGCACTGCAGTCATGGACTGTGCGGCTGGTCCCGGCGGAGGTTCGAGTCTTCCCTCGGGCATGGGTGTGTGTGTGTTTGTCCTTAGGATAATTTAGGCTAAGTAGTGTGTAAGCTTAGGGACTGATGACCTTAGCAGTTAAGTCCCGTAAGATTTCACACACATTTGAGCATTTTATGTTAATTTCTGTTGATTTCAGTCTGAATTTCATAGTTTACATACGACTAGCGTTTAACTAAAAATCCTAATTTTCTTTCACCGAGAGAGGTGTTGAAGTGATTAGGACACTGTACTCGTATTCAGGAGGACCGTGATTCAAATTCCAGCTAGACATTCCAGATTTAAGTCGTTTGTAGGTTTCGTACGTCGATGAAGACAGTGAACGGGATGTTTCCTCCGAGAGGGAATAATAACATATACTTTGTTCCGTAACACCTACACAAGTGCTGAACGAGGAAATGAAATAGCATACTCAAAACCTCTATCCGTTGGGTAGCTGCGCGTGTTAATGCGACCGCTTTCGGGACAGGGCGGCATGCCGGCCCCGGATGGAATCCGACCGGGGGATTAAAGACGCCGAGTCGGTGTGCCAGCCAGCGTGAAGGATGTTGTTTTTAGGCGGTTCCTCACATCCCATTAGGTGAATACCGTGCTATTGGCATGTTCCGCCTCACATACACGCTACGTAAACATTTAAAAGTGCTTTCTCGCGCTTGCATACGAAATTTATATTAGAGGCAGATAGATTGGGTGGAGGCTTCTGTCCTGCGGAGTATAAAGGCGACTGACGACTTGTTTGGTCTCGTTAAACACTTACACAGCATCAGCAACAAAACATGCAGCACAATGAAATCTCTATTAAATGTCAATAACCAACTGAAGCACAGTATACCATTTATCAATTTCAAGCAAAACTGTAACATGATATTGCAGTGGCTGTTGTTCCGGAGTACAATGCTGTGGCCGGCCGGTGTGGCCGAGCGGTTCTAGGCGCTTCAGTCTGGAACCGCGCGACCGCTACGGTCGCAGGTTCGAATCCTGCCTCGGGCATGGATGTGTGTGATGTCCTTACGTTAGTTAGGTTTAATTCTAGGGGACTGAAGACCTCAGATGTTAAGTCCCATAGTGCTCAGAGCCATTTGAACCATTACAATGCAGTGTTCCTTCGGACATGGATGAATGTCCGAAAGAACAAGCACTGCGCAACTACAGCCGTTATGAAATACATGAAATGTACAGTTGTGAATATGGACAACCATCAGGTGTGTAATGGAATGAACAAAGTGAATATTTGTGCCGGACCGTGACTCGAAACCTGATTTTCAGTTTTTCGCGAGCAATCGCCTTACCATTAGGTTATTCGGAGACGACTCACGGCCAGATCCAAACTTCCGTACATCGTCGACCATGTACTCGTACATCCATTACGTATATTCCAGGGGAAACATTTCAATTTACAGTCGCTATCCCCGTGCCGGCGGATAAACGCGATATTGCAGTGCCCATGTTGTTCTAAAGTACGAAGTAATGTTCCTACGAGTATGCATGCGTGCATATCGTATTTATTCGCCGACACCGGGCAGGCGACTTTCAACTTAAATGTCTCTCCTGGCTCTATACATAATGGTCATATGAGTACAGATTGTAGACTCATAGTTAACGACATATGGAAATCTGGATCTGGTCATGGGTCGTGCTCGGATAGCCTAAAGGTAAGGTGACCGCTCGCGACAAACGGGAAAGCAGGGGTAGAACCCCGGTCCAGCAGAAATTTTCGTTGTCTTCATTCCATTACACATCTGACAGTTATCCAGATTCGCAACTCCAAATATACTTCATTTGAAATAACTACAGTTTGGGAAATAAGTTAATCATGTGCGCCTGAAATGTTAGTCACAGTGCAATGCTAGGACTAGTACCATCGATCTCACCACAAAACGTCTTAGTTGGTAGAATTGGGATGGTAAGGAGCCGCTGCAGTTTCCCTTCTCGCGCAACTTCATTTATTTTTCTATCTGACCGATGTCTGCGACTGCTCGTTAAACAAGACCTGCAGATCCTTCACTTCAGGAGGAGAGCGCTGAAAATTTGAACGCTCTACACATTTGAGACGAAGTCCTGGAATAATTTAAGCGTGGGAGATTTATGAGGCTGACTTGCAGACGATCCTGGCGAGTGGGTCGCAGTGGCGAGCCGCCGAGGTCCGCAGCGTCGGTGAAGGTCTTTCACAGAAATTCCAAGACAGCAGCGAGGCAGGACGGCGTTCAAAGGATTCCTTTTAGAAAGGAAACCGGTAATGAACGGTCCAGCGCAAGCGGCTCTGTTTATTGGGCGCGGGCACTGAGCGAGCGTGGACGACAACGACAGCCCAGAAATTTTGCCTCATTACGAAATTTTTGAAGTCGTAAATAGTAACTTACATGCTCGTTTGGAGAGAGAGAAATTATTGGTCAATTTTATAGACATAAATACATTTTTAACGCGAGAATTTTTGTTTCTAAGCATAGGGAAGTAAAATTCTTTGCTATTAAATGACCATTACAACAGCGATCCTTACTTTCTCTGTTCCCAAGGATATGAATTACAGGGTACAGTGGAGTTAATCTGCTCACGTGGCTAATCTGCCTGAAATAAGAAATGCGGCAACAGTGCCACAGTTCCTCACAGATTCGAGGTCGGTTTGCCTTCTGTGTGAGCCAATATCTCTGCGTCGCCGCATGTGATTGTAGTTAGGGTGTTTTCTGTTACATTGTTGACAGGACACAAGAACAAACTTTAGAGGCAAAACAATTGTGATGGATTATTGCCATAGTTAAAAAATACAACCTGAGAAATTAAGGCGTAACATACACAATAACGTGAAATTTGAAAATCTTCCTGCTACTTGTACAAGAACACAGGTCATGCAGTGTGTGTATCAACAAATATTGCAGGCTTTTTCCACAAATATCCCATTTGCTGCATCTTTCGATATGTCTGCTTGTGAGGCTGTTTGGCCCCGTACATGTGGGATTATTTCCGTTCAGACAAATTATTAGTTTAATTGACGCTTTACTTCGCAATTCTAGAGAAGACTTTTTCTTGGTTTCTTTTCAGATGACCCGTATATTGAGAAAAATCCAAGTGCTTTGTGGTCCATGGAAGACACGAAGCAAGCAGTAACAGGTGTTACAGACAGCTTCTCTGGATAATGTGCCAGCAATGTGATACATGGTTCCGGGAAGTGTTTATGGGTGCAAAATGGACTAAAAATGTTTACTTCCGGTAGAGACTTGCGATTTTGACACTGAAATACACTGGGCGGGATAGCCTCATGACTGGGTGTATCAGCCCCACCATTTTTATATATTGTGATTTCTGTCTTCTTCAGATGCTTGTTTAATACATTGTTAGTGTAAAGGAATTTCGAGATTTATGCACTCGAATGTATTCAAAATTAACATACCATAATTGTATCACATTGACAGATTTTCAAAAAAGTTTCATGTAATATTATGTAGGGCTTACAGATAAAATGAGCTGTACCCTAAGCTGCACGTGCGTGCCACTGATTCTCGTGTTTATGGGAAACTGTTAGCTAACTGCAAGTGAGTGCAATCCGATCCAATGTTGAATCATATCAAGGCATAGGAAATAGGCGAAGTGGTCTTCTCACTCAGACCAGATACTACCTTCCAAAATTGAGGAAGACACACACCAGAGACGTAAAAAGCGCAGAAAGATTTTTTACTGATCAGCTTCGCTCTCTGCCCATTAGGGAAGATTCAGCATCCACCGGTCACTGTCTGGTGTAAGTAGCTCCTGAATGCTCACCACGTAGTTGAGTGAACACTGTTCCAGTCCTCCCACCAAGGAAAAATTCCTAGCAGTACCGGTAATTGAACTGGAGTCCCCCCTATGACAAACTCTGACTAGAAAGGCACGGAGGCGGACTGTTTCTGCGTTACGGAGTGAGAAGTAGAAACTCTGAATCGGATATTTCACGATGATCCGCCATGAACTATACAGATGTAGCGCGGCTGGCATCTGGCGACAGAACGGGTGGAAGTAACAGAATTAGTAGACAAATTAACGGAGCGCGTAAATAGGCAGCGGTTCGTAACTTCCTTGAATCAGTGCTTGAGCACTTACCGACAATAAGACGTGCATGCGCTGCAGATATTACTCCGAGCGTTCTTTCTGCTTCTAATCGTTTATAGACTACTATTGTTGACATATGTGGCCAGCAGCAAAGCTCAGGTTTTAATACAGGAGCTTTTGTGTATTTTTTAGTGAGTAAATTTTCATAAATTGAGTTGAAATCAATTTTTTGCCGGCAGATTTTATTAATGCAATCTGTTTGCGAATACGATTCTTTTTACTGTTAGCTTAGTCTTCTAGAAATGGACCGGACCATACAAGCACTAAGCGTCCTCATTCAGGCACATAGCGAGGAAAGGTGTCTGAATGATCCACACGACACGCTGTATCATATTAAGGTTCGTCGGAAATCTTATAATTTCGAGTACATTGCATATAACTTTATACGTGTGATTTTCGATCTCCATGCGTAGCGTTTTATTTGACTAAAGATCCTATTTTATTTGACTTAAGTTCGTATTTGATTTACCTCCATCTTTTGCTTTATTTCAGCATGCCAGGAAGAAGAAACTGGTAACAGCGAGAGAATCCGATCACAAAATGTATATGCAAAATGGTTTATTCCTTTCTTTCGACAAGGTGAAATTGCCTCCCACATTCCTGTGTTAGTTGAGCGAGTTCGTTCTCCATCATCGACAATAGCTTGTCAAAATAAGCTACATCCATTCTCACGAAGTTGAGGGATTCCTGCCAATCTTCGGGCCTCAGTTCCTTGGTTAAAATGAAATATACAAAACTGCCTTCCTCCCTTCTTAGCAACCACGGCCGAACCCAACAACGTCTTGCTTTTTGTCTGTCAGAGCAACAGCTCCAGAAACAACTGCGTTCTCTGTGTACAAAATGCTGTATAAACGTAAATTTAGATAAACATATACATATTCAAACTAATGTCGTAATGTAAAACCGCAAATTAAATTATACTTCACGACAGTAATAACGTAATTCAGTCATAGCTACGTAAGATAACAACCATTATTTAATAAACAGAAACACTGAGCGCTGTACATGTGCAAAGGCACAGCGCGTTTTATAGCCTGTGTTAAGACAGACTATTATTACAATTACGTATGTTCTACATTTGGTTGGCTCATGTATGACGAATTTGTATGTTTGATTCATTGACGTACACTGTTTTTCTCCTGTGAAGATGACTAACAATCGAAACCGGTAGAGAACAAACATACGATAGTATAGCTGATGGCACAAATGTACTTATTTTTTGAATTATTGATATTTGTTTCTCCACAACAACAGAGCTAAGCTATTTTTGTAACACACAAACAGCAATATCAAAAACCAAGCTTTTGCAAATTAAAAAATGATAAATATCCTAAATGTATGTAATCGGACTGAAAAATACGTGATTAATCTTTATTTCGTTCCATATTGCTGAATTATGAAGTGCGTTATAATTACTGAAAAATACATCATACCTTTCGCTTTGGACAACAGAACTTCCAAAACTTGTTCTGCAGGATCCTCTCCATGCGGAAGCTGCTACAGGAACAATAGAAAGTAAAACTGGTACGAAAAGTGGTTTATATATTTCGAGACAAAAGATATTTAAAAATCTATCCGAAATGAATCCAAACACAACAAAATATTGCCAAAGTGTAGATGACAGCCTGCAGGACAGTCCCAGAAAACAAACCCGGTTTGTTGTGAAAGTGTTTCAAAAGGAAGGGAACCACAAACTGTCATAGGTTTGTTAACTCACAGGATTGGGTTCCCAAGACTTAACTGCCAGACGCTTGAACATGGACGTCAGCTGCTCTGTGAAAGCCTACGCACAATGTTTCAGGAAGCGGTAGTAAGCGAAGAATCTATGTATATTCTACAGCTTACTATGCATCGATCCCGTAGGGCGCAAGAAAATAAGATTAGACTAATTACAGCACGCACAGTGGCATGTAAGCAGTCATTTTTCCCCTGCTATATACGCAAACGGAAAGGGAAGAAATGCTGTACGCGAAAATGCGACGTACGTTTTACTATGCACTTCGCTGTGTTTTGCTGAGTATGGCTGTAAATTATTATCAAAAGGAAATTAAAACGTCTTCGTGTCACAGGCTTATCAAGAAGGACCTGACCCTTTACTACACCAAATTTCGTGCGTGTGGCCATACTGGCTACGTTTGGGAACCGCGGATGTGTGGAATAATTATTTAAATACAGGAGGAAGGGCAGCATCGGTTGTAAATTTTTAGTATCTTTATTGCAGCTCGATTGCAGGTACTGTACTGCTGTCTTCGGTACAGTTATACCCAGGTCACAGTGACTCATTGTAACTAAAATCGCCCTTGGTACCACACTGACGTTACAGATAACAAACACTGATTGTAATGCCTATGTGGTACCATGTGCGATTTTATTTACAATGAGTCATTATAACTTGGATATAATTGCACTGGAGATAGCTACACATTAGCTGAAATCGATCTGCAATAAACACATTAAAAATTTAGTATCGATTCTGCCCTTCCTCCTATCTTGGATCTCATTAATACAGTCGTGGGGCACGCTCTTCCTCATGGGAACAAACCTGAATTATAATTATTTACTCGTTTTTCTGCTACCTGTCACTTTTACTTGTTTTACGTCTAATTTAACGTAACGTATGTTATACCCATCTTCAGGCGATTATGTATACAGAAATTTGTTACTCATAAATAAACTGTCTTCAGCCAGATTAACATAGAATTTTTTTGTTTACTGTTCGCTGCTGGAGGAACTTTCGGTGTATTTGGAGTGTAGGGATTGGGGAAGGAGACAGTGGTTGGCCACAAATTGATAACCAGTGATGTTTCCCGCTTCTACGGAGCTATTTCTCGTTGTTTATTATGATTGACACGACAACCTGTGTGGGATGCAGATAGTTTTGCATTAGTCATTGTGTTACAAAAATCGTGTGATACTCATTTCTATGTCATAGTTGCTCACTCACAGCTTCGTCGTTCCTAGGCTACGTTTTCATCCTTGGTACACTGGCGGAGCTGTTCTGTAACATTACACTTTATCTATTTTGTCACTGTTTTTTTGACGTATTACATTACACCATTTTTTTTCTACAAACACACTGTACCACATCAGCAGTACACACATTAAAGACACAGAGGACTTTTGAAAATAGAAAATAACCTCGAAATTTTGCACAAAAGCAGGAAAGTAAAAGAACGGCTATCAGAGAAGAAACGGAAATTTTCATTCATAATACAAAATATGGAGACGATATTCTTAGTGAGACGATGGATTTCAAAAACTCCGAATTCTTCAGCAGTCATAAGCCAGTTCTAATGCAATAGATTTAAAATGTGCCAATGTAAACAAACGACTATCAGACTCTCAGTATCGTGGACACCGATGTAAAATGCGATAACTGCGAATCGTTAACGCTGCAAGTGCCATGCTATATACTAAGCGCACAATGTTTACATTTATGTAAAAAAAATTGTGCAGTGAACTACTTCAAAAACAGTGACAAAATAAATAGCACAAAGTGCTTTGCACAACAGTTCCACCAGTGTACCAAGGATGAAAAACGAAGCTATGAAAAGCCACTATTTGAAGTGAACAACTGTCATACAAAAAAGTTTATCACACGATATTCGCAACATTTGAATAGAAGCTTTCGAAATGTGGTGCTACAGAAGAATGCTGAAGATAAGGTGGGTAGATCACGTAACTAATGAGGAGGTATTGAATAGGATTGGGGAGAAGTTTGTGGCACAACTTGACTAGAAGAAGGGATCGGTTGGTAGGACATATTTTGAGGCATCAAGGGATCACAAATTTAGCAGTGGAGGGCAGCATGGAGGGTAAAACTCGTAGAGGGAGACCAAGAGATGAATACACTAAGCAGATTCAGAAGGATGTAGGTTGCAGTAGGTACTGGGAGATGAAGAGGCTTGCACAGGATAGAGTAGCATGGAGAGTTGCATCAAACCAGTCTCAGGACTGAAGACCACAACAACAACAACATTCGCAACATAATAACTGATGCAAAACTATCTGCATCCCGTACAGATGGTGGTGTCAGTCATAAAGACCGAGTCATGGCTCCACGCAGGGTAAGACATGATCGAACATCAATTTGTGGCTGCCCCCACGCCCCCTCCAAATCCCCCAAGAGCCCCTCCAGCAGCGAACAGTACTCAAGAACTTCTAAATGGCTCTAAGCACTATGGGACTTAGCTGCTGTGGGCATCAGTCCCCTAGACTTAGAACTACTTAAACCTAACTAACCTAAGGACATCACTCACATCCATGCCCGAGGGAGGATTCGAACCTGCGACCGTAGCAGCAGCGCGGTTCCGAACTGAAGCGCCTAGAACCGCTCAGCCACAGCGGCCGGCCCAAACAGTTCTATGTTAATCTAGTTTAAGAGAATTTATTTTTAAGTAACAACTTTCTCTATACATAAACGCCTGAAGACTGGCAGAAGATGTTCGAAACGCGGTGCCTTATCTTAAATTACACATAAAAGAAAAGTGATTAGCAGCAGGAAATACGAATAAATAATTACACGTTGTCTGCTGAGCACGAATTGAAACTTCCAGTTCAACCAGCGTGCTACAGTTCCGGTGGATACTGTACAAAGTATGGGGATATTTAGATACTCAGTTCTCCACTTCTTTAGCCCGTCCGAGTACGTGGACTAATACGACACGTGCCATTATGCATCAGAAAACAAGTGCCGATAAATTTTATGAGCAATTAGATTTTCCTCGGATATTCTTACGTGTTGCCTCCTGGTGTGTTTGCTGACAATAATAAAGAAACATAAGCAACACACGACAATGGCACTTTAATGAGTCGTACCCCAGACATTTATAATTATGCGGCACTAAAAATGGTTCACAAAATAGTGCATTCCCGTTCCTAACATTTGGCGGATGTTTTCACATTTTTATATTTATTTACTGTTGCCACACTGAAGCGCTTATTTTAATTGACCAACTAGTTTAAAATGTCTAGTGTAATACAATGATTACCTGCTATCATGAGGTAAGTCCCAATCTCAAATAGAGCGGGGCCTCTAAATTAAATAGCGAGAGCAAAATGACAACCTTTATGCCTCTATACGTTACCTAATCCCTCTCACCTTCTTCTCATGATCCCTACGTGAGATACAAGATAATGGTATCATTAATGTCCCATTGTCTTCCTCTAAATTTACCCAACTGGGCTTTGCGAAAAAAACAACAACTTTACCCTTCTCGTAAAGATTCCCGTTGAAGTACCCCGATAATCTCTGTTACACTTCTGCATGGACTACGGCGATCTGTAACAATCCTAGCACAGCTCCTATGAATTCGCCCCACTTCTGGTGCCACGCCTACCTCCGAACGCTGGAGTCAAACTAGTCTCTATAGGATTTAAAATGGGACTTCCTCCAAAAATGCCCTGCTCTGTCCCCCGCAACGCAACAAATCTTACTCTTCGATTGCCTTTTCTATCACTACCAACAGCAGCTGAATTAAGTTTCCCATATATCAGTTAACACGAAAGTAGAGTACTTGCGACTGAAAGAAATCTGCCTGCAGCTGTCTGGAGTATTAAAAATTTTCTAAAGCGAAAAGGACTAATGTCGATTCGAACAGTTAAAATAGACGCAGTGCTGCGGGTACCTAGAAGTGACTCCTCGCAGAAGAAGAGCGCGTGCGGAACAGCGAAGACTTGTCCTCGCAATGAGCAGCAAGACTCCGCGTCTTGGAGCCAGCGCCGTGGCGTGGTGCCTGGTGCGCACGCGCCAGCGCCCCACCCACGCATCCACCCCGTTGCCACTGGGCTCCGCCCTCTCACAACACCCCAGCCCCGCCAAACAGGGATTACCAGTACTGTATTTCTACATTACAGTCATATTTCAAACAAGCGAGAGCGCTTTTACAATAGTTTGCCCTGATGACTGCGACTAAGCTCCCTACGTAAAAAGTGCACGCGGCAAAAACAAACAACGGCCGACAGAAGGCACCGAGATGGAAGAGGGAGTAACAATGGGCCGCATAGTTATGTACTAAGACGTACAGAGGACACATTTTTCCCGTCATCTTCTTCCGATGTATATCCACTAATGGAAGTTTGAGATGAGTTTTTTCCATAGCTTCTCGGTTTCCCTCGACATGTAAAATATTGAATGTAATTTAGTCCCACGGATTGTCTAACGTTTCACAGCCAATATTAGTCTTTCTTCCAGCCCTCTTCGGCTTTCAGCAAATGACAAGGTTTTTCATTTGGCACGATTTATCCTAAAAACACCCTCTCTCTCTCTCTCTCTCTCTCTCTCTCTCTCTCTCTCTCTCTCTCTCTCTCTCTCCCCCCCCCCCCCCCCATTAAATTGGGTAGCATACGGTTTCTACTGATACGCTTAAAAACGTCCTCATTTGTCATTCTCCCCGTACACGGTTTCTTAGGCCGGCCGCGGTGGTCTAGCGGTTCTGGCGCTGCAGTCCGGAACCGCAGGACTGCTACGGTCGCAGGTTCGAATCCAGCCTCGGGCATGGGTGTGTGTGCTGTCCTTAGGTTAGTTAGGTTTAAGTAGTTCTCAGTTCTAGGGGACTTATGACCTAAGTAGTTGAGTCCCATAGTGCTCAGAGCCATTTGAACCATTTGAACGGTTTCTTAAGTATTATGCGTATATTTTCGTCTTGAAATCAAGTTTTTTGACGTTGCTTACTTTTAATGCCCGCAACTCCACATCGCAACAGAGTATTTGCCAAGCACATTTAGTAAAGCTGAAACCCATGTGCAAATCTGAACCTATAAGTGCTTCTTTAAAATTTTAAGAACGCCCACAAGCTTGTTTATGTGAAATTTTACACAGACATCTGCACCCTGCAAGCCACCTTCTCGCGTGTGTGGTGGAGGGTACTTTGTGTATCACTCTCCTTACCCTCTCCCTCCCCCCATCCTCTCCCCTCCCCCTTTCCTGTTACGATGTGGAAGATGCGAGGCGAGAACCATTGGTGGATCTCCATGTGACCTCGATTATCTCTAAATTTGACCTTAATAGTCTTTTCGCGAGATGTACATACAGGCAAGCAATGTATTTGTTGGCTGTTCTAGGAGCGTACTTTCTCGAAATTTCAACAGCAAATAAGACCATGACGCACATCGCCTCTTATAGCGTCTACCAGTGGATTTGGGTGAGAAGCTTCGGGACGCTTTCGCACTTAATAAACTAATACGTGATGGAACCACATAGTATAGATATCTATGGCATGAGCATTCGGATGCGCAAAACCAGAATTCTTTCCGCGAGACCTCCTCCAGTTCCAGTTACGTGATTTTGGAAGGGCGCATTTTGCCCGTACAGCGCTTGGCTACAGATAGATCACCTTCAGAAGTACCGTGTAACTTTGTATACGCGTTTTAGACATCTTAACAATTTGACACCAGAAACTGAAGTTTGCTTAAAGATATGAAGAGCAATGGTATTTAGCTTTTTCGTCACATTATCAAGCTCAGATTCCGCTTCACTTACGTTTTTCGGTAACGGGATACAACGTAACATCCAAAAATGTATTTTTACGTTTTCCGTTGCACAGATAATATTGGCGAATGACTGTTCGAATTAATTATGTTACAATGACATTTTAGACGGCGACAATACTGCATTATAGCTGTACTAAAATGTGCAGAAACGTATATGAAACAAGACGAATACGTGTAATATTCAAGTTTCGCGATTGTCGTCCCAAAATCACGTGACTGGCCTGGTCTGATGTTGAGAACATGCGCAGCAGACTACGACCACTCTACAGATATACATTCTCTATGGATAAAACGGGTTGTTGTTCTTTGGATCGTCTCTATTTTCTTTATGCAACCTCCTTGGTGCGGGTCCCACACTGAGTACGAATATTGGAAGTACAGACTGAACGAGCGTTTCGTAAATTACCTCCAACGTGGGTGGGCTACAGTACCTTATCTCTCTTCCCATGCATCTCTCCTGTATCTGCCAGTCCTGAGATTGGTTTTATGTGGTCATTCCACTTCAAATCGCTCGGTATGCTTATTCTCGGTTATTTAATGCACGTGACCACATCCAGTGCTTGTGCCGATATCGTGTTATCATAAAATAATGCGCCATTCTACCTATTTGTGCGCAATAATTTTCATTTGTTTATGCTAAGTATCAAACACCAACAGCTGCACCAAGCATCGATCTTCTGTCGATCTTCCCGCATTTAGTTACAATTTTATACTATCCTGCATACAACAAAATTTGCCACAAATAGCCTCATAGAGCTTCCGCCGTTATCAGCTAGGTGTTTTATAAGTACAGTAATGAGCCAAACAATTATGAACACTTGCTTAACATCGTCTTTGTTTGCCTTTGGAACGTAACATAGTAGCGATTCCGCGTGGCGATTCTACAAGTCCCTGGTAGGTTTTCGAAGGTATATGGCACCAGACGTCTACAGGCAGGCCACGCAATTTCCATAAATTACGTGACTTTTTGTGGACGCGAAGCTGGCGCACGATTGAATCCCAGGTCTGTTCTATCGGGTTCAGATCAGGCGAGTTTGGTGGGAAGGTATCAACGAGAGTTCACTATGACCTCCTTAAACAGCTGTGGCACGATTCTGACCGAGCGAGGTGGCGCAGTGGTTAGACACTGGACTCGCATTCGGGAGGACGACGGTTCAATCCCGCGTGCGGCCATCCTGATTTAGGTTTTCCGTGATTTCCCTAAATCGCTCCAGGCAAATGCCGGGATGTTTCCTTTCAAAGGGCACGGCCGACTTCCTTCCCTGTCCTTCCCTAATCCGATGAGACCGATGACCTCGCTGTCTGGTCTCCTTACCCAACACAACCAACCAACCAACCACGATTCTGACCTTGTGACGCGGACAGTTTTTCTGCTGTAAGATGCCACAGACGACGTGGAACACATCAAGCACGACGAGATGCAGACGGCCTGCAGCAGCGTTCACTTAGTCCGCAACTCCAGCCACAGCATAATACTGCCCCCATCGGCGTCCCTCCGCCACCGCAACGTCATCCCCCGTAAGACCAACAGTTCTTTGTGGTCGCTGTGATTCTAACACGTCCAGCGCTGGATCCCAGATCGCGCTGAGCTGGTACCCTGTGTCCCTGTTAAAACAGTCGGGCTGCCAGTTTCCATTGCTTCTTTAATAACGCGGTATCAGTACGAAGACCTCGACAACAGAATCTTGGTGTTTTTGTATTCCATATTGTGTCTTGTACTGAGACAATACTCTGCCACTGCAGGTATCTCCGGCTGGTACAGACGTGTGTGTGTGTCGTCGATGTTCGACGCCTCTGTCCTTTACGAACGGACAAGTTTGTCCAAGATATGACGCCCCGCAGCTGCTTGGAATCATACGACTCCAAGACTCCAGGTCTTCTTAAACCATTATCTTTCACTGACCGTAAAAAGAGCTCCTAATTTCGTTTGTGTACGAAGGACACATTTAACTTTAAATTTCTCCAATAATCTCCCTATTTTCGAAGAAAAACAGGCAACGTATGGCAAGAGGACTATGCTTCTTTGTTCTTCACTTTTCTTCCGGTTCCTCGCTTTGGCTAGCACACGCCGGACGTAAGGCACGGAAGATTCGCCGCCACCGACTTTGGCGCGTTCATGACTGCACCGTTTCTTTTCAGACTGTCATAAATAGGAAGCTTCGGTCATACCTTCAGGTGCGGCGAACGCACTACTGAGGCTGTTTGCCGAGAGTTAACGCTAAATCGCAGTTACTTTTCTTTTCACGGGTGGTTCGAGAAATCTGATACTGTTTCAATCTAAGTTTCGACAACAGGTTTGACTGACGATGTACAGCTAACTGGAGGTGGATATGGACGAAGGTACAGACTTGGCGATATTTACTTAACTTTACCAATATCAAACACAAGACTTAATTTCGTTAAGGGGATACGGAATCACCTATCCCCGCAATGTTAATATATGCCTACTATAGGGAACATTTTCTCACAAACTACTGGAGACAGAGAGGTAAAAATTTTACTGTATGTGCATTCATATGTTACAACAATACTGAAACAACAGTTTATTGTCAAAGTATTTTCTTACAGAGATATTGTACATTTATTTTTAAGTAAATTTTTTCCATCGCTTTTTACTAGACTATCACCCCTAAGTCTTTTGTAAATCAAGTAATTAAAAAATCGTTGTTTCAGTATGTAATAGGGACCTATGTCACTACGTCATAAAAATTTCAGACTTCTAGGTTGACCAGTACCTGAGATAATGTTCCTAGATGAAGTAAAAAGTAAACTTACGGGAAATGGAGAAAGAAGATTAAAACATTCCTGATCCGTAGCTAATACCCCCTTCACAGTCTTCATAATCATCTTCAAGTCTTCTTTTGGCACCCCTCTGCACCTGTCTTGCTTTTTTCACTAATGTCTTGATTATATTATCAGCATGCCTTAGTCTGTGCTGATCTAAAAAGAACATAGCACGTACCGTACGGGAACCAACACACATACCCAACTTTTGAAGGACCTGGCATTTAGTTATATTTCCAAGATTGAAGGTTGCCACAGCATCATACACACCAAAATGTAGTGTATTAATTCCGACAAACACTGTTTTTGGGAGACGATGCCATATCACACTATTCAAGCACTCGTTGGGGTTCTGCGTTTTTCCGTGAAGACATTTCATCAGAAGACTTCTGTCAGCCAGATCTCTGAAAATGGGCTTTATTTCTGCCATGATGGCTGATGGTAGACTGTGGTGGTGAATGTATTTCTCTCCTGTTGTTAGTCCCCTATTGTATTTACACCAGCTGTTTTCACCTTTGGGGCACAAACCATGTTGTGGATGCTCATCCGTGGATGCAGTGTGGAAATATAAAGCCCATATAGCTCTCCTCATTTCTTCAAGATTGCCTGTATTTTGCCTGATTGCAAGGCCATAGCAGTTCTGAATGTGGTCTATTATGGAATCAGTCAATCTTCCTCTGCCATCCAAGGTTTTCCCATCATCTAGTTTTTTCCCTTTCATAACTGATTTTAACCTTCTCAGCCTGGCACCCATTCTCTTCTGCACATGTCCTATACATTCAAGTTTGCTTATATTTACACTGTTCCCATATGGTTTGCTTTCCAAAACTTCTTTGAATGCTTTAGAGTCACCATCTCCCAGATATTTGACATAGCGAACATTATACCACTGTGAAGAGCGATGAAAAATTTTCTTCACCCCAGCAACCTCCATGCCACCACTACTACCATAATAATTAGCAATACAGTCATCACTGTGTTCATTTTTCAGCCTGCCTGTGCACCTACAGTATTTAGACATTATTGCAACATCAATAACCTTGCCAGTATCAACACTAGTTGCTGTTACAACACCATTGTTGGAGGTGTGGCCCCTTTTCTGCCACGTGCCATCAAACGCCACTGTGAGGTCACGACTGCCGTCATTTTCTTCCACTGCTTCTTCCACAGCAACCTGCATTGACTTCTGTGCTACATCTTCAACTGCAGATCCTAGTACATAATTGTAAGCTTCAAACTTTGAAGGTGCACTTGGAAGATTTAGAACACCACATAGCATATCACCAGCTGCTTTGCCCTTACCAATTGCTCGCAATCCATAAACTAACCTAATATTTACACTATAAAGTTCAGTTTTCTTGTATCCATTATTTACAGTTACTGAAACCGAACTTGGAAACTTACAGCTGTATTTACAAACACTGCATATTAAATTAAACTGGGCAGCCAGGCCAACATGGGATTCTACTTTCAGAGAAACGTTTCCATGACATTTTTTGCAGCACAAACTGTTTTCAAGAGCTTCACACAATATATTCGTATCAATGAGTTCAAAAACTTCATTCCCTCTATCAAGTAAATTATATTTCTCTTCCAAATCTCTTAGTTTTTTATGAGAAGCACTGTTTTCATTTGGTGTAAGTTCGTTCGGCAAATCAGTAATAAGTGGATTCACATTTTCCAACAGTGATGATGATGAACTGCTTTGCTTTGCTAATGAATCATTATTTCTTTTCTTTTGCCAGTTCACACGCTTTTTAAATACTTTTGCTTTAGCTCTAGGCATTTTCACTGCGAAAAATGAAGCACTAAATACGAAATAACTCAACAACAACTACTTTCTTATATCACACTGTTTACAAAACAGTCCCGCCACAAAGTCAAAGAGTAACTTGAGGAAACCAGAGAGAAACATTTTCGGGCAACTAGTGTATAAATAGTCGCTGGAAACCGGGATATTTGAATTCATGTCACTTTAAAGGTACTGCCAAAAAGTTCATGGTCAGCCACGAGAGACGTGTATAACTAAAGCGCAATACCCGATCTCACAAATATATAAAAATAAAATAGTTATAATTGTAGTAGAGCTATGTATGATACGTCATTTTAAAGAGGAAACATGGCAGAATATAATACGCCAATAAAAAAAAATTCGATTTTCTAACCCAAAATCCGATTCCGTATCCCCTTAAAATTTCTTCCTCAAATGTATGTCTGAAGCGCAGTTACGGAAGTTAGTCACTGGAATAAGTGACTTGTAAAACCGAAGAAGAGAGAAACGAAGAGTTTGAAATGATGTGCTGATGAAGGATGTTTAAAATTAGGTGGACTGATACGGAATGAGGTGGTTCTCCACAGAACTGGCGACAAGAGAAACACATGCAAAACATTAACAAGAGGAAGGGACAGGTTGATACGACATGTGTTTCGATATCAGGGAATAACTTTTATGAGAGTTGTAGAAGTTAAAAACTGTAGGGGAAGGCAGGAATTAAAGTAATACATAAATTGAAGACGGAAATGGGGAGAAAGGAAAGAAAACGGAACGTATTACTGATAGCTGCATCGTAGCATTACGCCGAATAAGCGGCGACGAGTTAAAATGTGTACCGGACAGGGATTCGAGCCCGGTACCTCTTGCTTACTAGGTAGGTGCGTTAACCACTGCACGACCCGAAACACAGTGTTGTCGCAACTGCGCGGACTTCGGCACGCCTCACGGCCGATCCACATTCCCATCGGGCGTCACCTATCCTCAGTCCCTGACCATTTGCTCCATACTCTCTACTCTCAGATTTTTGCAGGAGGTCTAAGTACTTGTGCATCCGCACTGTAAAAGGTGGATCCATTGCCCATCTAGTAGAATCAGTTAAATGAATGTAACAGATCGAGATCGTAACCATCCACTCAACCGTGAGCACGGCGGCAACCGACTTTCTCTCCTTATCAAAAAGATAACAAATTGCATGTCAGGCGTAGCACACAGTACGTAACAAATGTCCAATTGGTTGCGTTCCGGGCAGTCTCATTTCCATGTGCCTAAGGTATGATGTGAACGACGGTGCCGGTTTACAGGAGTGGCATATCTCATTACCCAGGTGGTGTTTAAGGAATTAACAGCGCATCGAAAATGTATACAGACCAATTTACCATGGACGCTTAAGGCGATACTGTAGCTGAGTGGGGAACGGGCACAAAAGGCGTGTTTCACGGTTCACAGAGCTCGCAAAATGCACATGGCTACGTAGCTTCGCTTTGAAATGACATCAGAGATCAGTTTTTCATGGTAAAATAAATAAATGTCGTGTGACTAGGTCCTCCCGTCGGGTAGACCGGTCGCCGAGTGCGAATGTTTCTATTTTACGCCACATCGGCGACTTGCGCGACGACGGGAATGAAATGATGATAATTAGGACAACGCAACACCCAGTCCCTGAGCGGAGAAAATCTCCGACCCAGCCGGGAATCGAACCGAGCTCAGGTAATTTGATTCTGGTGCGTATCATTAAAAAGACCAACGTTTGCAGATCCAAGCCGTGCTCCAGACAAATGCTCTACAGCGGGTTTTCTTCAATGCCTAAATCATAATTGCCAGTTAGTCACACAAAACTGCCCGCAGCAGATTCAAAGCTTCCACCGAAAGTTTAAAGACAATTTCGATTTTAATTTGTGGACAGAGTACTTGTTGATAACTCCTCTGCAATAGCATGAAATGTCATCAAATGTCAGGAACGAAGTGAACGACATATTTTTTTGTTTCAGAAAGTTATGTTTTTCCAGAATACTCTATGTATGGTGATCTTCAACTTATGTTAAGTATGCTACATACATCACAAGTAATATCTATATAAATTTTCATATTTAAGTTCCAGACATGTGATGACAGTGTGTTTGCATATTGTGTTTTAGATTGGCCAGTTATAATTTTATTCTGCTGGGATATCTGCGTGAATACGTTTCCCGTTTCTAAGTTATATAAAGCTGACTTTTTTCCCCCGTGATAACACAACAATAAGCATTTAGGCTTCAAGCGACTAACTTCCTGGAAACAACTGTCAGTGGGATTTACACAGTCTCCATCTCATGTGCCACTGGAAGCATCAGACCATACAAAAACTGTGAATAACGGGAGCTGGAAAGATCTAGATAAAAATAAAAGAAACCGTCGGAGCCACGCATCCAGGTGATGTTCTGAGGAGCGAAGTAATTACCACAGTTTTAACAAATCTCGGGTCGTCGAGTGGATAGTCGAAGGAATGGAATGCACAGTTGACTGCTTTATTATTAGCCTTTAATTACCTTTTCCAATTTACTTTGAAGCTTAAAATTCTTCCACGTTAGAAACATTGAACCAGTTGTTGCTGAACTACTGAATGCAATGGACATTCAGAAAATACTAATAGCAGCCACAGTCGGATCAACCCTCAACCCCCCAGACCCATTCCCGGGCCCGAGATGCGGGCTTAGCAAATATTCATGTGTGTGCGTGTGCGTAATACAATAAAGCATGTTATCAACGTGCATAAAAACTGATGAGCTAGCTTTATCGTCATGTAATCAAATGTCAGTTCTTTATATAACAACTTAATTTTGGCCCTACGGAGAGACAGTAGTATACTTCTATAAGAGTAATTAACACAAATAACTTGATAACTTTCCTAAGTCTTCGATTTATGTTTATAATTGACACTAGGTAACTAAAAAGAGATATGATGGACCAAAATAGAACACACGCCACTACTACATTGGAAAGAGGTTTCTATAAAAAGTGTGAATGAATAGATATTCTAACTCCGAGCTTTCAGTCTCTGTAAAAAGCAGCTTGTTGAATCGACGAACGTGGTGGATTCCTGTTTTGTTACTGGAAATGGGAAGAATTGTGCGGGAGTGCCTCTGCTTTTTCTCACAGCAGGAGCGCAGTATAGATAATTTCCTCTATCTCCTCGTAGTCTGAGACAGATAAAAGACGCGAGATAAGAGGGCAGAATGTGAGTGCCTTGAAGCACGTCACACTAATGACTGGCACTTACTTACGTTTGAGATGAACTCGGGAAGAAACACTGAGAATGGAACTGCCGCATCGTTCGCATACAATTATTTTCTCTTATAAACGGAGCAGAAAACTTGACTGCCGGCGGATCGGGATCCTAATAATGACAAATCTGCATTACGAATCTAATCCCGTTTATCAACAACACATCGTTGTCCAACTCCTACTGTAAATTGCTTCATCAGGGATTTGTCTCCAGATGGCACTGCACATTAAGGGGTCTCTACCACGGTGTAGTCAGTATTACGAAAAGCAGCGCCTGTACGAAGTCCCAATTTGCACCCAGTCAAATTTTTGCACAATCCAAATTAGCCACGATGACGATGATGATGATGATGATGATGATGACGATGATGGTGAAGATGATGAAATGATGAGGACAACACGAACACCCAGTCATCTCGAGGCAAGTGAAAAATCCCTGACCTCGCCGGGAATCGAACCCGGGACCCCGTGCTCGGGAAGCGAGAACGCGACCGCGAGTACACGACCTGCGGACCGAGAAAGAGGGAGAAAGGGAGAGGGGGAATGGGGATGAGCAAGATAACAACCAACAAGGACTTGCGTCAGAGGTAATTTGAGGTTTGATGCGTGTGATGAATTCCGCAGCCGCTGACGCTAGAGTCGAGGTAATACTATTACAGACACTCAACTAGAGCCTGACCTTGAGAATTTGCGACCAGCTAAATACGCAAAAATATTGAACGTATTCTTACCATTACTGCAGGACAATTCCACTTGCGTGACATATTGCACTACCTTGGTGGGACATGCCCTCAACACTACGAAAGATACTCAGCATGTACAGGCGCGTATAATCTGCAGTGACGAATTTATCTAAAAGTTGTTTGTGCCATCTATTTATAAGAATAATTCCACTGAACATGATACGACCATCTCCCGGACCAAAACGCTGAGGCGTCTTGTCACAGTCCGTGTGGCTACCCCCGTCGGAGGTTCGAGTCCTCCCTTGGGCGTGTGTGTGTGTGTGTGTGTGTGTGTGTGTGTGTGTGTGTGTGTGTGTGTGTTTGTGTGTGTGTGTGTGTGTGTCGTCCATAGTGTAAGTTACTTCAAGTTAGATTAAACAGTCTGTAAGGTTAGGGACCGATGACATCAGCAGTTTGGTCCCAAAAGACCCTACCACGAATTTCCAAATTTATCAAAACGCAGCCGTTAATTCCTGATCCTGTATGCTGATTGTTCTCTACGGTTTCTCAACCGGCGAAGCAAAGATGCCCAATTCAGACAATGACATGCGGCGTCAGCCAGATTCCTCTACGGCGTACCTTTTAGTATCTGAACACTGAGCATCCACTTGCAGTTAACTATACACACGGTAAAAGGTTTTACCTAACTGTCTGAAGTCTGGCAGCTGGTGAAATAAGATAATGTGGCGCAGCTCTCTGGACTGATATAAACACATCAAAAAAAAGTTTTGCATCACACCGGTTCTCAGAACTCCAGAATATAGACGTTGACTGTGGATGTTATATCACAGACACAAACCCTTTGAATGTTCAGAGTTGTCACTAAACCCGCACAAAGATGTAAATAACCATGCATGGGCAGCACATTTTTACACCGCTCGTGTTGTCTGTAGTTCAAGCATGCCTAGACGGTCAATACCGCGGTTCGATCGCGTCCGCATCGTTACTTGTGCCAGGAAGGGCTCTCAACAAGGGAACTGTCCAGGCGTCTCGGAGTGAACCAAAGCGATGTT
This sequence comes from Schistocerca serialis cubense, assembly GCF_023864345.2. Lineage (NCBI taxonomy): Eukaryota > Metazoa > Arthropoda > Insecta > Orthoptera > Acrididae > Schistocerca > Schistocerca serialis. Next base: position 781,000,232 of record NC_064640.1, read on the forward strand.
GTTCGGACATGGAGGAGATACAGAGAGACAGGAATTGGCGATGACATGCCTCGCTCAGGCCGCCCAAGGAATACTACTGCAGTGGATGACCGCTTCCTACGGATTATGGCTCAGAGGAACACTGACAGCGCAGCCACCATGTTGAACAATGCTTTTCGTGCAGCCACAGGACGTCGTGTTACGACTCAAACTTTGCACAAGAGGCGCAACTTAACTCCCGACGTCCATGGCGAGGTCCATCTTTGCAATCACGACACCATGCAGCGCGGTACAGATGGATCCAACAACATGCCGAATGGACTGCTCAGGATTGGCATCACGTTCTCTTCACCGGTGAGTGTCGCATATGCCTTCAACCAGACAATCGTCGTAGACGTGTTTGGAGGCAACCCTGTCAGGCTTGGTTGCATGTAGGCGAGGCATTCGTCTTCATGGACGACAATTCGCACCCCCATCGTGCACATCTTGCGAATGACTTCCTTCAGGATAACGACATCGCTCGAATTGAGTGGCCAGCATGGTCTCCAGACATGAACGCTATCCAACATGCCTGGGATAGATTGAAAACGGCTGTTTATGTATGACGTGACCCACCAACCATCCTGAGTGATCTACGGCGAATCGCCGTTGTGGAGTGGGACAATCTGTATCAACAGTGGCTTGATGAACTTGTGGATAGTATTCCACGACGAATACAGGCATGCATCAATGCAAGAGGACGTGCTACTGGGTATTAGAGGTACCAGTGTGTACGGCAATCTGGACCACCACCTCTCAAGGTCTCGCTGTATGGTGGTACAGCATGCAATGTGTGGTTTTCATGAGCAATAAAACGGGCGGAAATGGTGTTTATGTTTGTCTGTATTCCAATGTTCTCTACAGGTTCCGGAAATCTCGGAACCGATTTGATGCAGAACTTTTTTTGATGTGTGTAGTTAGACATCACCATCAGATAAACCATTCACAGTCAATTAATACGTTTACTCTGAGATTTAGATACATATAAAAATGTAATCCATTTTCTTGGTCTTCGCGTGTGTTATCGCTTCATTATCCGGATAGGGTGGTGTTTTGAGGCTGCGAAAACTTCATTTCACATTTTATTTCATAACACATACATGCGTTCCACTGATACATCAGCTTGCTATTAGGTAATGGTTTGAGGGCTGTGTAACTGCAAATGTATCTAAGACAGGCACGCGAACATAAAGATTTTAATTTAACATGGGTGTAAATAAACTTAACTATTTCCCATTATTTCATCCTTTATTATTGGTACGAGGAACGAGTGAGAACATAGTTACGAACGTTGCAGAGTTTTTTTTTAGTTTCAGGTATCTTCGGAACTAGGGAAAAAATGAGCACAGACGCCAACCTGTGACTATCATAGGCAGTGTAGTACATCAATATTTTACTTAGCTTGCGCGCCAAGAAGCGACCTTTTAAACTGCTTTGATCTCGATGACCGTGGTTGGTGTATAATTTCACAGTCGCTTCTCTAAACCCGTTATGTCATGACTTCTGTAGTAGCGTGGTAGGTAATGAGATGTGTATGCGTTAATATACAGCACGGTTTGCATTGAACCGCCCGCATCTCGTGGTCGTGCGGTAGCGTTCTCGCTTCCCACGCCCGGGTTCCCGGGTTCGATTCCCGGCGGGGTCGGGGATTTTCTCTGCCTCGTGATGGCTGGGTGTTGTGTGCTGTCCTTAGGTTAGTTAGGTTTAAGTAGTTCTAGGTTCTAGGGGACTGATGACCATAGATGTTAAGTCCCATAGTGCTCAGAGCCATTTTGCATTGAACCGTATCGTCCCCAGCTGACGTATGATTCATTTTTTGACTTTTTATACCCTGAATACGTACACAGAATCGGAAAGAGGCGTCAGCGTTGTGTGGCTGTGGTGATTTAGGAGCTCTGCGCATGCTGTGTTCACACGCCCATTCAAAACGGAAGCTAGGAGACACGAACCCTCTCAGGGCGAAATGAAGTATCTCATTAGGAATAATAATACATTCCAGTTACTGAATATGGACACGAACAATATATCTAGGAATGAACTAAGCAAGTTTACAGCAGCTATTATTAATAGAAATACGAGTACAAGAAACATGGACAGACGAGACGGTATGAGTGAGAGGGAGTAGGCGAATGATGAGCAGAGATGGAAGGACGGCGGTAAGGCCGAAACAAGGAAGAGAGAGAAACTGCGTGGCCAGTGGAGTTTCGGGTGGTGTCTGTTAACTGTAATTTAGCTTTAATATGAATACATTAGTTACTACTAATCATTACTGTGACGATTGGATGTTTTGCGGAGTCGCTAAGCAACTGGACAATTAATTGCAGGTAGCTGAAGCGTAGACTATTTTCACCACTCGGCGTAGGCAAAATTCCAAGCACCGAGGTATCCGTAAACCACAGTTAGCTGGAGAAATTTACACAAGAACTAACGTAATACAGTACGTCATCTCGTTTGTTCTTGTTTCATTACTTACTGTCGTCTTATTTTCTTCCAAACTACTTACGTTATCTTTATACATATACTTATTATTAAGGGTCACTGTATAGGTTAGTGACTTAGTATTCATCATTAGAGTTTAAGAAAAAAATGTGAACTATTATGCAGAGAACTTTCAGTGTACTGAGCGCACGGGGTAGCCGCGCGGTCTGCGGCGCCTTGTCACGGATCGCGCGGCTTCCCCGTCGGAGGTTTGGGTCATCCCTTGTGTGTGTGTGTGTGTGTGTGTGTGTGTGTGTGTGTGTGTGTGTGTGTTGTCCTTAGCGTAAGTTAGATTAAGTAGTGGGTAAGCTTAGGGACCGGTGACCTCAGCAGTTTGGTCCCACAGAATCTTACCATAAATTCCCGAATTTTTTCAGTGTACTGATGTAGAGTACGACCTGCTTTAGATACATAAGAGGGCAAGTTTTATGATTACAATAAATAAATCGTTTGTACTGCCGCATATGTACAAGGAATAGCCACGATTCTGACGATAATTTTAAAAGCGTGTATTGAAAGAAAAAAAAAAAAATTGGCTCTGAGCACTATGCGACTTAACTTCTGAAGTCATCAGTCGCCTAAAACTTAGAACTAATTAAACCTAACTAACCTAAGGACATCACACACATCCATGCCCGAGGCAGGATTCGAACCTGCGACCGTAGCGGTCACGCGGTTCCAGACTGTAGCGTCTAGAACCGCTCGGCCACCCAGGCCGGCGGACTACCTGCAGTGTCCCAGACATGTCGCTTCGGATACGTGTGGGAGATGTAACAAGCCATTCTATGCGCTGAATTGTATGCTGTAGAAGATATTGTTCCACTCGATAAGCATTGTGTGCTCAGTGTTGTCGTGTTGGATAAAATCAAGCCATTGCACTGACCTACGAATAGACATCACCACCAGGTGTATCAGCTTTGTAGATTGGCATGAAACAGCCTAGCCACCTCTCTCTGTTTCACACTTGCATCCCTAGCGATCTAACAGTGGCCAAGGGACTGAATTTCCATCAGACAGGAGCGTGGTTTGGTCATTCAGATTTCGGTTACACTCGGTTCCACACGCTGACTTCCTTCGCTGCCTTTGACCACACGTATCAGGCTCTACTGACGTCGCAGTCAAGCCCATCTTCTTGCCTTCCAATCCGTCAACGGCTCATCATTGCAGTTCGTGAAGTGATGCCTCGATACCATTCGAACAAGGTGACTGTCAAAGTTCTTTCACTGCACTTCATGGTATCTACTGCCATCATACTTTGAAATCTAAACTTGTCTAACAGCTCCACTTGCTTTGATTGTTTTTTTGCGATGTCCCGTGTGTGAAGTACAGCGCAAATGTTCCGGAGCAAGAAAAACGGACAACCTCCTCGCTAGGCTGTGTGTCATCCGCAGGCTTGCGGCGTCATGCGGATGCGGGATGGAAGGAGCGGGAGGGGGGGGGGGGGGGGGAGAGAGTGGTGAGCACTCCGCCGTCCCGTCCGTTTTGTAGACTTTGCAGACTGTGGAACCGCTACTACTCGTCCAAGTAGCCCCTCAATTGGCATCACGAGGCTGAGTGCCCCCATACCAGGCCTCCTGCCAAGGAAGTATCCGTGGCAGTACCGAACATCCAACCCCTATCCTCCGCATGGCAGCCATCTACGCTGACGACCCAGCTACAGACGCAGACTTCGTGGCAAGACGAAATAAGTGAACTGAAATCACTCAACAGAGGAAGTCCACTAGACCTGACGGCATACCAATTCGACTCTACACAGAGTACGCGAAAGAACTTGCCCCCCCTTCTAAAAGTCGTGTACCGTAAGTCTCTAGAGGAACGGAAGGTTCCAAATGGTTGGAAAAGGGCACAGGTAGTCCCAGTCTTCAAGAAGGGTCGTCGAGCAGATGCGCAAAACTATAGACATATATCTCTGACATCGATCTGTTGTAGAATTTTAGAACATGTTTTTTGCTCGCGTATCATGTCATTTCTGGAAACCCAGAATCTATTCTGTAGGAATCAACATGGATTCCGGAAACAGCGATCGTGTGAGACCCAACTCGCTTTATTTGTTGATGAGACCCAGAAAATATTAGATACAGGCTCCCAGGTAGATGCCATTTTCCTTGACTTCCGGAGGGTGTTCGATGCGGTTCCGCACTGTCGCCTGATAAAGTAAGAGCCTACGGAATATCAGACCAGCTGTGTGGCTGGATTGAAGAGTTTTTAGCAAACAGAACACAGCATGTTGTTATCAATGGAGAGACGTCTACAGACGTTAAGGTAACCTCTGGCGTGCCACAGGTGAGTGTTATGGGACCACTGCTTTCCACTATATATATATATATATATATATATATATATATATATATATATATATATATATGACCTAGAAGATAATGTCGTAAGTTCCATGCGGCTTTTCGCGGATGATGCTGTAGTATACAGAGAAGTTGCAGCATTAGAAAATTGCAGCGAAATGCAGGAAGATCTGCAGCGGATAGGCACTTGGTGCAGGGAGTGGCAACTGACCCTGAACATGGACAAATGTAATGTATTGCGAATACATAGAAAGATGGATCCTTTATTGTATGATTATATGATAGCGGAACAAACACTGGTAGGAGTTACTTCTGTAAAATATCTGGGAGTATGCGTGCGGAACGATTTGAAGTGGAATGATCATGTAAAATTAATTGTTGGTAAAGCGGTTGCCAGGTTGAGATTCATTGGGAGAGTCCTTAGAAAATGTAGTCCATCAACAAAAGAGGTGGCTTAGAAAACACTAGTTCGACCTATACTTGAGTATTGCTCATCAGTGTGGGATCCGTACGAGGTCAGGTTGACGGAGGACATAGAGGAGATAGAGAAGATCCAAAGAGGAGCGGCGCGTTTCGTCACAGGGTTATTTGGAAAGTGTGATAGCATTACGGAGATGTTTAGCATACTGAAGTGGCAGACTCTGCAAGAGAGGCGCTCTGCATCGCTGTGTAGCTTGCTGTCCAGGTTTCGAGAGGGTGCGTTTCTGGATGAGGTATCGAATATATTGCTTCCCTCTACTTATACCTCCCGAGGAGATCACGAATGTAAAATAGAGAGATTCGAGCGCGCACGGAGGCTTTCCGGCAGTCGTTCTTCCCGCGAACCATACGCGACTGGAACAGGAAAGGGAGGTAATGACAGTGCCACTTGAAGTGCCCTCCGCCACACACCGTTGGGTGGCTTGCGGAGTATAAATGTAGATGTACTTTATATGTTACGTAGGTTGTGTGATAATGGGCTGCCAGTATGTCCACTGAAACTATAACTAGCAGTAACTGTTTTAACAAGCAAGCTATTTCGCATTTTTTTAAAGTGATGATGTCTTTAGCGTGGTTTTTTAATGTGATACTGGTATACACAGGCCATAAATGTTCCTGAATATGATTTTTTTTTTAATTTCCAATCTTTTTAACGTTGAACAAGCAGGCTTTACACGGTTATTTGAATTTCTCCCTAAAACTTATCTTGCACTTTCTCACCTTCTTTTAATTCCCCACCGTTTACAGGCATTTCGAAACCTATATTGGAGTGAAAACAGCCATATTCTGGGTAATAAATTGCATGTGTCGTGTGTGTGTGTGTGTGTGTGTGTGTGTGTGTGTGTGTGTGTGTGTGTCACTGGAGCGCAGATAGGATGAGAGAGACATTGTGGGTTAACAGGGTTTTCCTCTTTTATTGTGCCTGGTTGCTGGTGCTGGTGCTGCTGCTGCTAGCACTTCATGATGCTCTCACTACAGTGTGCTATACACAACAGCGATCAGGAGTCCGTGTGATGGTTAGACAAGAGCTGTGATGCGGGCAACCATTTTTTGGCTTTGTGGTGATGGGGAAACACTCGACAGTCCTTTTTGGGTGATAAACTACAATAACTGGGTAACAAATAATGGTGACAGCCATAAATTACAGCGGCTACATGAAAGGTCATTCATCATTTGAATTGTCCTAGAATACAGGGGGAGGAGAACAATGGCGTCTTTGTTATGGACTCTGATGACAACGATGTACACATGGTGAAAAGTTGAGTCTCAGCCAATAGGAAGCAATTTTTTTTTACAAATTTTCTGACTTAAAAAATTTCCTCAATTTTAAGTCTCATAACTGCTCTAGAATGGAGGGGGACAGGGAGGGGGTGGAACCTTGAGCTTTGATCTTGGCGACAATGAAAGTCACACTGATAATGGCAAGTGCTGATGAGGGTCATAAATCGCTGGGGTTGAACCCTCACTGTTCCACTATTGTAAGGCAATGCTGATACAATGCATTTGATGCATTCACGACGTTCCACTTGTAACACGACAATTCTTGTAGTTGAGCCGTGTTGCAGAAATTGAGAGTAGCATTTCCTATTTAATAAAAATAGGAAGCGCCAAAAGTTTTCTTCTCACAAAACATTAATAAGGTTTTAGTAATTTTAATAATAATAATAATAATAATATAATAATAATAAAATAATAATAATTAATTAATTATGCCTAAGGCCCTCTGACAGGCTCTGAATTGTAAATTGCCAATGTGGTTGCTTTTTCCTGTAGTATTCTTCACCTTCTCAGCGCCAGAAGGATTTCGGCGCATAATAGCAAAAAAGTTACAGAACAAAACAAAATTCCGTTTTCGGAGCTCTGTTATACGATAGTAAACTTGTACCATACTTCATTTTGAAATTCCGAAGTTGATGTATTCTCCAAACACCAGAAGCTTACAGGCAATTTGACTAAAACCTGTTTCCCACTCCCTAAAAAAAAATTAACATGAGACTGGCTCTGAGCACTATGGGACTCAACATCTAAGGTCATCAGTCCCCTAGAACTTAGAACTACTTAAACCTAACTAACCTAAGGACATCACACAACACCCAGTCATCACGAGGCAGAGAAAATCCCTGACCCCGCCGGGAATCGAACCCGGGAACCCGGGCGTGGGAAGCGAGAACGCTACCGCACTACCACGAGCTGCGGACTTACGTGACACTGAGGAGAAAAGGACTTCATGTACAGAAGTTCAGTCTCAATCAAGTGGTTTGCACAGACCAACAGAGTGGCCAATGCTGTGTAACTTTTCATAAATTAGACGTTTACAATGATCCCGTGGTTGAAATGGTAAACTGTTTCATTAACATTATGAGCACAAACCTAAAAATTTAGTAATCGCTAATCCCTAAAGGTAGAGGAAACAACGAACAGATAGGATAGGATACGTGAAAGTGGCGCGCGCGCGCCACACACACACACACACACACACACACACACACACACACACACACGCGCGAGAGAGAGAGAGAGAGAGAGAGAGAGAGAGAGAGAGGGGGGGGGGGTAGGCGATGGCGTTCTACCCTTTGGGACGCATTACAGCTAATCTGCGTAGCAGGAAATCTGATTGCGGTAAGTAACTCACTTGAAAGTGTTCTCTCTCTCTCTCTCTCTCTCTCTCTCTCTGTCTGCAGAGAGTGGAAAGGGGGAGAGGGGGTATGGAACTCCAGCTAGCTACAAGCAGTGCATCAGGGGTGTTGCAAATTCACGACGCTGATGGTTATAAATTATTATGGTTTGCTGTTATTTCAATCAGAATGCTGTATGTGATGGACTTTAAGTACTGTATGACGTATTTACTGTATCCTATTCTAAATACTTATGAGAAAATAGCATTACATTAACTGTATTATAAGCATCGAGTGGTACTTAATGCAGATACCATTTGAACCACTATCAGATAGCTATTGCATCCAATCTGTACTGCAAAATTTTTTTAGTAGTATTCTTAGCATGGAATTGCCGAAAGCAACTCCTATTTGCAGGAATAATCATGTTTTGAAGCAATGTTAAAAACGTAACTAAAGAGACGAGGCAAATATATTTATAAAAGCTTAATTTCCACGAGACTTGAATCTTTAAGCGACAACACCTCATCTGGTGGCCAGTATGAGTGAGACATTGCTGAGGGCATTCTCCAGAGGTTGCCACGGTATTGCGACTTATGACGGAGACAATGATGGCGACGTATTTCCGTGCGCCTCCTCACAATTTCCCAGGCGACATGCTGAAGTGCACAAACCTTGGCCCTTAGCTATCCTCAGGGTGGAACGTCACACTAGGTCAAACTAGGTGGGCCGAACCTTGTCACCATGCAGAGAGGTTCCATGACCGTAAACAATTCGTTTACGGTCGACAGTGAATAACGAGGAATGTGGCCTGTGGTCCCATTATGCTAAAGCCATACGCCCCCTGAGCTGGTCTAACACGCGCCACAGAGTGGGTTGTAACATGTCAATATACTGTGGATCGCTGGACCTTGGTGCCCAGTTCTTTTCTTGGGAAGAAAACAAAAGGCGTCAAACAAAATCACGAGTGGTAACTAAAACCGCGAGTGGTAACTAAAACCGCGAGTGGTAACTAAAACCGCGAGTGGTAACTATTTTCATTTAGTTGAAGTTATATTCGTTCAAGCAACATCGCAGATGGAAATGCCCTTCCTCTTAAAGCGCTCTGACTAATCAATTAATGGTCGCCACTTTTGTCTTTGAAGTAATTTAAAGAGACTAAATACTACCTTATTTTATAAGGAAAGCTGCGTTTAGTGTTCTCTGTGAATAATAATTTTTATAGACCTTCAAAACATTTAGTGATCCTCCAAATGCCGGCGTTCTTCCTTCTGTGTTATTCGCTGAAATCACTTTTGCAAATAAAAGAAGTTTTCCATTTTATTTAAAAATAAGCAGTGTTCACTAGTTTTTAAATTACTAGTTGCCTGAATTGTATTACAACGGGAGAAGATAATCTACAGTATACTGTCGTACGTCCAACGAAGTACTATCTGACTAGTATATCTGGACACCACGTAAAGCGGAATTAACCACCAGAACTGACAAGCAGTGGGCACGCCAGTAAAAATGGAGGCGGGGAGTAGAGGGTAGTCAGTAGAGAAGCAGTATTAGCAGAATGGGTTTATCAGGAGATCTCAGTCACTTCGAACATGGACTACTCATTGGATGTCACCTGAGTAACAGACCCATCACGGGTATTTCAACCTTTTGTGATGTGATTGTTAAATAGAAACACAAAGAAACAAAGATAAACCAAGACCTGCCGGACCTCACCTGCTGACGGACAGGGACTGTAGATCATTGTGTCACGTCCATGTAAAAAAATCCATTAAACTCGCGGAAGGAATCCCTTGCGAGTTCCGAAGTGCTGCCAGCAATCCAATACGAATTAGATGGTGTTACAATATGGGGGTGTTCTTTGTGGTTACGGTGTAGTTCCTTTATTGCGTTTCAGAAAACGCAAAGTGAGGAATAATATGAACACATTTTACAGCATTTTGTACTGTGTACAGTAGAGGAAAAGTTCAGAGAAGATGACAATGCACCCTGTCATAAAGCAGCACCTTTGAGGCAATGGTTTGCGGACAATAACATTCCTGAAATAGACTGGTTTGCCCAGAGTCCCGACCTGGACCCAACTGAGCACCTTTGGGATGAGTTACTTCTCCACACAGCGTCGAACATCACTATCATTTCTAGTTTCAGTTCTGGAGGAAGAACGGGGTGTCATTCCTTCACTGACTTTCAGACATCTTGCTGAAAGTGTCCGCAACGGAGATCAAGCCAACAATGGTTATAATGGCTCTAAGCACTATGGGACTTAACATCTGAGGTCATTAGTCCCCTAGAACTTAGAACTACTTAAACCTAACTAACCTAAGGATATCACGCACATCCATGCCCGAGACAGGATTCCAGCCTGCGACCGTAGCGGTCGCGCGGTTCCAGGCTGAAGCGCCTAGAAGCGCTCGGCCACAACGGCCGGCAAGCCAATAATGGCAAAGAGCGGACACATCCCATATTAATGTCCACTAATAGGCGTCTCGGGTGGCATACTGCTCTTGACGGTGACACTTACTAAACTGACCACGAGAGTCACAATCGTTGTATGTCTCTGCACGGACAGCTGTGGGATTAGAGTTCGAATCTGGGAAACACTGTCGGGCTCGCTAGCCCAAATCAGATTTCTAGACCGATTTCTAGGTTCCGTCAGGAAAGAACTGCTATGGCTTCTTATTTCGGCACACATACTTTATTTACAAACGTGTATACTACGTTCTGAATAACAATGTATCTTACACGTTTCACTCACAGATGAGGAACAGGTAGTTTCCATCCTCTACAGAATTACCAACACCAATTACTTAGGGATAAAGGAGACGACTCACCGGAAGGCAGAAGCGCTGCGGCGATAGGTACATAAACAGATGTACAGAGCTTTACTAGCATTCGGAATGAGTTTCTCGTTTCAAGCCTGTAAGGAACACACGTAAGCGCACGCACGCACACGCTTATCTCCCTACGTTGTGCTCAGTTGACAGCCAGCTCTTTCCCGGCCCACGGTGCAGTGTGGGGTACGGTGAGGGATCGAGAGAGGCGGGAGGCAGGGAGAGGGTTGGGGAGAAGTTCAAATGGCTCTGAGCACTATGGGACTTAACTTCTGAGGTCATCAGTCCCCTAGAACTTAGAACTACTTAAGCCTAACTAACCTAAGGACAAGACACACATCCATGCCCGAGGCAGGATTCGAACCTGCGACCGTAGCGGTCGCGCAGTTCCAGACTGTAGCGCCTAGAACCGTTCGGCCACCCCAGCCGGCTTGGGGAGAAGTGTCTAGTGGCTAGTGGGTAAGTGGGGAGCCGTCTGTCGGCTACCTAGGGGTGCAGGTAGAGTGGCACATAACTAGCTAACACGAATTGGGTGGGGGTACTGGGGCTGTGGATTGTGCACGCACACGCACACATACAAAATCGGGTGTGGGTTCGGGGACAGTGAGTTACGTTAGGGTAAGGCCATGTAGGTTACGGAAGCAAAGGATATGCTGTAAGGATAGCTCCCATCTGCGCAGCTCAGAAAAGTTGGTGGTGGTGATGGGTAGGATCCAGATGACATGGGTTGTGAAGCAGCCATTGAAACCCTGCACGTTGTGCCACTGGATGGAATTACAAGTACTTACCTTTGACTACTTCACGTCAACAAAATCCACATCAACCTTGAATTAAACAAGAAACAAATCATCGACAGTGGTTAGACAGCATTTTCTTACAACTCTGAGCCGTATCTTTTGACTGCACCGAGCAAGGTAGAACAAGTAGTTAGCACACTGGACTCGCATTAGGGAGGACAACGGTTCAAACCAGTGTCCGGCCATCTTGATTTAGGTTTTCCATGATTTCCCTAAATCTCTCAAGGCAACTGCCGTGATGGTTCTTTGGAAAGGGCACGGCCGATTTCCTTCCCTATCCTTCCCCAATCCGAGCTTGTGCTAGGTCTCTAATGAACTCGTTGTCGGCGGGACGTTAAACGCTACTCTCCTCGTCCTCCTCTTGTAACTCTAGCGCCATTCAGGAACAGGCCTGTCGGTCATCGTGAACTCCAGAAACACTGGCTGTGACCGGCTGACCTCCTTGACATCACATCTTACTGAGTGTGGCCTGTGGCAGAAGAAGAGGGCAGCGGGAACTCGTACCGCATTCAGTATGTCAACTGTGGTAACTGCGTTCTATCTACGGGAGCCGCACACTTCAGAATGTTTGGAAGAACGCAAAAAATAAATTTCTTTCTTGGAAGAGACTAATACTCATCTAATCGGCAGCTCTGTAATTTACAGCAACGTTAACACCGTAGCTGCAGCCATAGAATCTGCCGCTACTAATAGGTCAGGCGGCATTTTTAATGTTGTTTGATATCAGCTGTATGCCCACGTATTAAACGTACACAAAAATACTTCAGGTCAACAGAGATATAGCTGTTAATTCACAAATCACCATTGAATCACTGTACAATATTACCCAAATCTTCGTTAATTGTTAAATTGGAATTGTCGTAGAAGGATAAATACATATTTAATATGCGGCCGCGTACCATCATCATGTCTGACGTTCTTTTGTGTAAGTGCACTTTGTGTGTGGTACGGTACGGCCTGCTTCTTCCTACTCGGTCCGTTGTTATTGTTTCGTCCTGGCACGTAGCCTACAAGGTCTCAGTGAGACGTAAATGAAATAACATCACGTTCCATCTGTGACATCATGTTTCACCGTACGAAGAGTCGCAGTCACAGAGATATGGCTACTCTGCTGAATCTACCTAAATGTACGGTTGGGGATATTGCAAGGCAGTCTGCAGAAGAGGACTGCGCAGAAGTTGTCTCTCAAAAAACGCAGCTAAGGAAACTAACAAAACAGAAAGGTGATTACTCATAAGAAAGCGTAATCGTCGAATAAAGTACGCCTAAAATTTCAGTCCAGCGGCTGCAACACTGTGGCAAGGAAACAAGTGAAGCAACAGTCCGAAGTGTCAGAGAATTAGGTAACAACAGCATAGGAGCACGGAAAGAACACACATGAACAAAGTGAACCGAGGCAGAAGAGCTCCTGTTCGCAAAGCAACGCGTTAACAAAATGTCAAAGTGGCCTCATATTATATTTGTTAATGAGGGCAAATTTACTGTCTTTTCAACAGACGAATGAAGTGCGTGTAGTGAAAGCAAACTGACACGCAGCAGCGTAAACATTTACAACCTACTGTAAGCACAAAGGGGGCGAATATTTTAATATGGGACTGTACTGGATCAGTTGGTGTGGGGGAGATTACGTCCAATGACAGCACGTTAAGCAACGAGGGATATCTCAACACCCTGAAGCCAAATTTGCATAGGAACGCAGAAAAGCTCAAGGTTGCATCTACATTCACAATTTTCCAAGACAATCACCCGAAGCAAACGTTTCTTGTAAAATAATGGCTTCTTTGTAACAGTCCTAAAATTATTCACAACTCGACCTCATAGAGAATGTTTGGGTCGCATTCAACTGCACGCTCAAGAGAACTACAATGAACCCCGAGCCGGTGGAGGAATGGGACTTAATGGGCCTGGACAAACCGCAGTAGTCGTTGATAACATGTAAGAGCATTTTAAAGTGTTTATAACGAAGGAGCTATATACCACGAAGCACTGAGTTCCAATGTAATTCCTGTAAATTATGTTATCGAATGTTGAAGACATTTATAGTGTACATGTTGTCTTTTAGGCCTCTTTTCCACAGTCGCAGTTTTACAAGTAATGTGGGAGTTTGGCAGCCTTTTGCGACCATACAACGTATTATTTGCACCCGTTGCATTTAGTTTAATCTCCAGTACCTATGTTGTTTTGGCTCCTACGTTATTTGAGTGCTTCCTCTATATGGCACCTGACATTTAAGAAAATTCTGTATTATTTTAGAACTTAACTGTATGTCATAGTTTGCATATTTTAAAATTTCGTTATAGGCCAACTAAGAACTACGTCAAGGTAACTATTTGTTTCTTGTTTCCTTCGCCCCCTTTAAAACTCTCATTTTCTCATGAGGAGTTCTCCTCTCGTCCGACACCTGTTATTTTTCTGTTTCTTTTAACTTCGTGAAAAGCTCTGACATTCTTGACTTCTAGTCTGATTTTGCCTCTTGAGTAAGATCTATTGTTTAAGCTGCATTTCCTGTAAGTCCTTTTTGTCTTGTCTCCCCACTCATTTTCTTTTCTAGTTTAGAAGACTGTGTGGATCTTGTGTGTTAATGTTCAAATAATTTACGGGAATACAGCCACCAGGTGACGTCATCGACAACCGCCGATGTATCGATAGGTGCATATCATGCCATTTTCAAGGCAAAACTTTATATTCCATAGGATGATCGGTGTCAAGACCGTGTTCTTCAATAGCGGATTTGCTTCGCTGTTGTAAGGATGTATGCCGCTTATGCTCAGTACACCATTCCTCCGCAGTCCTGATAGCCTGTCCAACATATGCCGCAACTGCAGGCAATAATGTAGACACCCGCCTTACGCAAACCAAGATCATCTTTTACGGAACCTAAACGAACTCTGATCTTAGATAGTAATCGAAAAACACACTTCACATCATATTTCCGCAAAATACGACCAGTCCTGTTCGAAATGCTCACACCACTAGTCCTGTTCGAAATGCTCCCCGCGTAAGGTAGAAAGGCCGTAGAATTTGGTGCCACCTCGGTATTAATATCACTCACCCGCTGCTGTTTGATAGCGCAACGCATATCTAATCTATCTTTCACTATAACCATTCTGACGGCAGGTGACTTAGAGGAGGGCTAACTAGACTGACAAACTCTCAGGGCCCGAGATGACAAGGATCCTGTGAACCAAGGTACGAGATACCCTTTCACGTTGAGCCGGATGGTAAGAACTGTGAGCCTGCAGATACAAATCAGTGTGAATAGGATTCCTATAAACAGCACGTCCCAACGTACCATCCATCTTCCTCCTGACTACCACATCAAAGACGGGGAGGCATTCATCCTTTTCCTCCATCGTGAAACGCTTTGGTGGATTGAAGTCCGGTACCGGTATTTTAGAACGTCGTTCAAATTCTGAACTGCCGTGATGTGCAACAAAATTATCGTCAGGTTGCCTTCCATTCGGAAAGAGGTTGCACTCCGAGACTGTTATTGACTTGTAAATTATAGATTGCAGCAATTAGTCATCCTTTTTAAATTTTATTACGCAGTTCTAGATTTCGGCTAGAAGCTAGCCAGTCTCAATGCACTATTATTTTCGCTCAAAACATGGAAGTCCCTGTTGATCGGTCTTCACCCACAGTTCACTGAATACTACTCTACATATCTGGAAAAACACGCAGGGTTCAAAGCCACGGACTCCTAGGCACGTTCCTCTAAATATTTCATAAACAAATTGGCAATAATAGGTGACAACGGGCTTCTCATCGCAACTCTATTCGTCTGCTTGTAGTACTGCTCATTGAATAAAAAGTGGAAGTCAACACATGACTAAGTAAGTTCGTTCATTCAGCACCAACCCTAACCTCAATGAACAGTATGGAATCAGACAGAGGAACACGAGCGAAGAGAGAGAGCACATCAAAACTTGCCAGAGTCATTCAAACGCATTCCCTCTAATCGCTGTACGAAATCCACCAAGTTCTTAATATGGTGCTCACACCAACCTACTACATGGCTCTACAAGTTAGCACGGTGTTTTGCTATACGGTCATGTCGAAGGAACTTCTTGTGCACGTTAGGTAGGCCACATAACATAGTGGGAACAGCACAATAAGAATTGAATCTCTTGTTGGTCTCCTGCTATAGTTAACTTTTCTTCAGAAAGCTGCTAATCTTTCTCTCAATACTTTTTTGTGGGGTCAGCACCGATCCTGCGATACATTCAATCAGACTGTAAACACTTCATCTCTTGAACATAATCCCGATTGTCCAAAACTACGGGAGCATTGCCCTTATCCGCAGGTAAAATAACAATATCCGGATCAACTCTGAGTGAACGTAAAACAGCCCTCTCAGCCACTGTGATATTACTCTAGGGTCAACACACGATATGACTCCCTCTAGCCGCCTCTGCAACGGCAGGAGGAAGTTAGAAAACAGTCTGTTCAATAGAATTAATAAAAACAGCACTGTCAAACACTTGGGAGTAGGTGTAAAATTTAAACCACTGCCTAGCACGTATAAAGCTGCGCTATCAAAAGCTTTCTCCGCGGGATTCATCTCATAACATCGAGAAATAGTATTAGACGCTTAGCCACGGAAACTTTCAAACTTCGGCAAATGTCGGGCAGTTACAGAATGAAATTCCCACTCAGACTGCGATCATGAAGCCCCGTCCAGCCAATCTCAAGAATGATCCAGAATTTTAAATGTAGACGAATCAGTTCCTTGAAAACAAAATCCACCTGTCGATGAGTGCAATGTATCCTTTCGCGAATACGAAATAGGCCAGCACGATTGGCAGCAAGAGAATTAATACGATCCACAACTTTGGCAAACGTTGGAACAATATTTTGATAATGACAGTCCAGCAAAAACGACAACGCGCACTGCTATCATAATCTACTACTGCGAAGTTGATCCAACCTTCGCATCTAACGATGCATTTCGGCCCCGTAGAGGTAAACAATGTGAGACGTTTACAAGAGCCAAGCAAATCCACCATTGCAGAACTTTCCTTGACACACAATACGTAGACTCTGACATGCACTTCCAACTATTGGAACAGCTTTATTAAGGAAGCTGTTTAAATTAAATTAACAAATTACCTTATAAAGAGGGAACGTGGTTTTTGTTTGAATTTTGCGTGGAATCCTGCCCTCTCACTTGTAAAACAAAAAAGAGGGACTGAGTTTATACTACCTCAGCCGTTGATTATTAATTTTTCCATCGACGATTTATGACTTCGGTTCGGTTATCTCTCTCTCTCTCTCTCTCTCTCTCTCTCTCTCTCTCTCTCTGTCTGTCTGTCTGTCTGTCTGTGTGTGTGTGTGTGTGTGTGTGTGTGTGTGTGTGTGTGTGTGTGTGTTTTTACATTTACTTTTCACTTATTAATTCTAACTCGTTTGTGCAATGTATATGTGAAAACAGAACATAGTATTATTCGTAGGTATTATTAGTAGTAGTAACGAATTGAGCCAACGCAGTGGAGGAGACGCCGAGCTGGCGGTGGCTTCTCACGCTAAATCCAGTCAGCCGCGTACCATATGGCTCCAAGTAAAGCAGACGGTAAGAACCGTGTGAAACTCAACTTCCTGCGTGGCTCAACAAGCGGAGACGTTAATCCACGCGCGAACACAGTACGTTCTGAATAAATACAACTTCGTTGTAAGGCAAGACTCGTTATGTCGGATAAAGGTGCCGTTTAAATTCAATTTTGACTCGGGTGGAATATAACAACCTCAATACGTCTGACCGATAACAGCGACAGAACATTACTGCGATCAAAATAAGCCACACATTTGTGAAGCTAGTCACTAGAAGCCCAGTACCCGACGGCTTTCCTCCAACTCGTATCACTGAAAACAGTTAATTTGAAATTTAGTGAACACATTTATCTGCAATCGAAGTGACGATAATTGGTGGTGTTGCCGAACAATATTCTAGTTTGCATTTATTAATTTCTGCGCCGCGATTACTGGTCATCAAGTCACTAAAGGCTTAATAAATAATAAACTGTTCTTCCGATGATTATATTCATTGAAACATGCAACTGTCACATGCGGCTGTATGAAGTCTCATTTTGAACATGTCCTTTTTTTTTCTTCAGTAGTCAGTTGTTTCGGCTCGTAAATGATTTCCGTGCTGCTTCTATAGCGTCAAGCAGTCAGACATTATTTAAGAAAGCTGTTTCAGAGGCAACCCCCGAGAGCTCTATGCTGCATAAAAGGACACATGCAACAAAACAATTTAGGCAAATAAGCGCTGTCAGGAGGCACAATCAGATTGGGTGGATGTGCATTGAAATTGTTCTAACAACTGTCCTAGACAGAAATTCCACTACCCCTCTACTTGTGTAGTATTTGCTGGAAACCTTGTGTCGAAGTCTGTAATTCGCCCTGCCCCCCCCCCCCCCCCACACACACACAGAGAGAGTGTGTGTGTGTGTGTGTGTGTGTGTGTGTGTGTGTGTGTGTGTGCGCGCGAGCGCATTTTTAACGTGATTCCTTTCAAATATTGCTGCAAACTCCTGATCAGAAATTGATGGCCCTGTCCACTGGTTTCCCATAAAATCTTGATTTTTATATCAATTATACGAAATAACAGAAATGTCTTAACTGAAGTTACATGACGAGATAGAGAACATGTGATTCTTCCAACTCAGTGGCAAGAAAATGCAACTAGCACCAACACAGCTGCGTCACCCACACGGAAGTGAGGCAATGAAGGAACCACCTCTGCTTGCTCACCGACCATGCAACGGTACGGAATGCCCAGTCTAACGGTGATTCAGAGCATGTGTCAAGTTACAGGCTTCATAAGCTTGCGGACAAAGATCGAGACAAAACGTTCGGCCAAAATCACAAGAACGACCGACAAGTGGTTGATCTCAGCAGCTCTCTTTGTGTGTCTTCGTGCATATTAATCGGTTAAAAGCTTAGTGTGACACCCACTTGGGAGGTTATTCGCTTTTCAACTTGTTCGTTTTTCGTATAAATCCTGGGTGCCCATTATGGCGTGCACTCAACAAAACCAGTGAACTATTTTACCTTCAATGCCGTCAGTTTGGTTCGATCAAAACGTCAGGAAGAGCACACTCCTTTCGGTTCATCTTTTGCGCACCGTGTCAGATTCACCATGCATTATTCCAACATTTAAACGAATAGTACGTTGACATTTCACCCATTCACAGTAAATACTTCAAAAACATTACATCTTTGCTACTACTATTTACTGTCTAACTCATGTTTACAGGATTATCTTATAATACATCAAGATATATATATATATATATATATATATATATATATATATATATATATCTCAAGTTATCACTAACTTTGTTTTCGGAGAAGCGAACTAACTATTCTGCAGAAATAGCACAGCTGCCTTCTTCTGTGGCAAACAGCGCAAAGGATTCAGTTTCTAGTCCCGCATGCTTTGCTGAGTCCGTTTTGGGATAACACAGGGGCTCGACATTATCACAGGGATGATGCGCGAAGTCCTCTTTTTTTCTACATGGCTTTTGGTTGGTTGGTTAGTTGTTATGGCACTGAACAGTGAGGTCATCAACCTTCGCCCACAAAATGTCCATCCGGAGTTAGTGATTTCTGCCACAAATTTGAACCAGTAGTGGGAGTACGTATGAGTCGTACAAATCGATACCTTGAAGGTAAGACGGATGCCAGGGCTGAGAAGTACTTTATGGAGAAGTAAAAGCATCCACATGGATTTTACCTTCATCTGGAAGATCGTTTTATTTGGCCATCTTCTCACTACTAGTGGTTTGCAGATTACAGTTGTTAGTTACAGTGATGGTGACTTTTTCATCACCAATGCCATCGTTCATCACCAACGCCATCATCATGTAGTTTTTGCGTTCAAGCTAAATTTTCTGAAACGAATGATTCGTATTTTGTATGTTATAGGGTATGTGAAAAGAAATCAAATTGACAATACCTATTCAGATAAGAATGTGGATTATCTGGAGTAAACATACTGTGTATTATTCTGCAGCTTTCGTTCATCATCGCCTGTTAGAATCGGGAAGGACGTAATACTGGAGTTTCATGTCCTATCGATGACGACGTCGTTAGAGACGGGCCTGATTTGTCAATGCTGGCGAAGGGCATTGGGCGTGTCATTTTCAAAGTAACTATCTCGGCACCTACCTTGAAAGATTTAGGGAAACCACGAAAAACCTAAATCTGGTTGACAAACAGGTCTTGGGACCTTCGTTGTACTTCAGTGTAGAATGGATTGAAAGTATTCGCTTGCTCTGAAACAAACGGGCCATTGAGAACCACAAGGTCCCAAAGCACAGACACGAAGTTTCTAGAAAAATAACTGTTTGTAAAATTAAATTTGCGGAAAACCATCAGTCTCATATTTCCTATGAAATAAATTATGTACCCACTTTATGTTCTGAAATATTAATATTTAGGATTATATTATTGTTAATTCAGAAAATTTCCATACACTAGTTACACAGCGTCTTTTGACAGTTGTTAAGGCTGTAATTAACGTCAAACTAAAATTACAAAATACACACACACACACACACACACACACACACACACACACACACACACACACACACAGACAGACAGAATTATGGCCTATTCCAACACTTCATGGTCAGCTTTATCATCATTTTCATTACGTTCTTCTCAGACAGAAAAAAAAATGGCTCTGAGCACTATGGGACTTAACATCTATGGTCATCAGTTCCCTAGAACTTAGAACTACTTAAAGCTAACTAACCTAAGGACATCACACAACACCCAGTCATCACGAGGCAGAGAAAATCCCTGACCCCGCCGGGAATCGAACCCGGGAACCCGGGCGTGCTCAGACAGAACTGCCGATATTGAAATACCATCATTGAGAAATACGTGCCTATACAAGCAGCTAATTCATTACAAATTACCTTCAGTTGCAATAGTTGCAGTGTTGTAATACGTCCACAATGGGCAATATTTATTCAGTGGTACTAACATGGGAAAAACCAGAAAAACAAAATACGACCGTGTGACAGGCTATCCCAGTCGACTAGGAGTTAGGAGTAACTCTGCGATGTTTGGCCATATGCAGGCTACTAAAGTGAAACTTAGTGTGTTAATATCCACAAGCGCTATCAGCAGGCATTTTTAAATACTTTTAACATCTTTGTTTAATTAAAAAAAATTGAAGTCTAAATCGCTTGAACTCAGCATTCATCGTCTGTTATGCAGTAGCGAAACTGGAAAGATGGTAAAAACTGAATGGCGAAAATCCTAAAATGCGTCCCGGACGGAGTGCAATACGAGCGTCTCTCTCTCTCTCTCTCTCTCTCTCTCTCTCTCTCTCTCTCTCTCTCTCCCCCCCCCCCCCCCCCCCCACGAATTTCTTTCGCAGACCAGACTGAAACCAACTACGAGCCAGATCCGGTATTGGGCCCACATAGAAATGAATACCCCAGAAATCGGTGGGACAGCTTTTCACGAATGTTCATTTAATCACTGTGGGCCTACAGACACAAAGCTGGTTCGCCATAAGAACAACACATGTCAAGAGCATGCGTATATGGTAACATCTCAAAATCGATGGCGGTGTGCTACAGGCTCTTATGGTTCTCATCGTCTCAATTGTATTTTATGAGCAGAAACTTTTTTAAAACAATACATAGAACTTATTCAGTAAATAGACAACTACCGACAGTACTTGTTTTTGATGGTATGCACCGGTATGCCGTGCCGGTAACTCTGATGGAAAAAAAAAAAAAAAAATCAGAAGCACAGATTTCAGATGTGGTACAACAGAACATCTGCTGCGGTTGAAGCGATGTAACAGAGATGTATTCCCACTTGTAAAATGCTTAGAAAAGCCCTGTAACAACTTTTTAACAAGTCTAAATTTCAAGAATACCTCCCAGAAAATCACAGTACCGGGATACTTTTTTCTCTTTGTTACAAATCATGCACTGACTACGTACATAAATGTTGAGAGGACCTTTAAGTATTTTATACTTAAAACGACTTTCTAAATACCTCCGTACTAACCCTAATTCTCTATTTTGTCTTTGCGGTGCTTAAGCGAACTGTACGTTTTCCGGAGAGGAATTTCCTGCAGCTAGCCGAAAATGTCTGTCCTCTGAACTTTCTCAATAGTGTTTAGCGAAGAGAACGTCCTCTTGTCTTCCCTTCCCTTCCCTTCCCTTCCTTACTTACTTACTTTGTTCATTAAACGACTGTGGGGAACTGTATCGAACGCCTTGCGGAAGTCAAGAAACACGGCATCTACCTGGGAACCCGTGTCTATGGCCCTCAGAGTCTCGTGGACGAATAGCGCGAGGTGGGTTTCACACGATCGTCTTTTTCGAAACCCATGCTGATAGGTTTACATTTGTGTTGATCCACTGTGCCTTTCAGGGTGATAAGATCACCCAGGTAATGCAAACCGGCCTGGTCGTTTCGGGTGTTTTTTTTTTGGAGACGTTCCACACCGTACAGTCCAACTGCCATCTGTCCGATGGAGCATAAAACGTGATTCATCAGAAAAGGCCACTTGTCGCCACTCAGCAAACGTCCATCTGAGGTACTGGCGTGGAAATTCCAGCCTTCGAAGCCGATGAACAGAAGTCAGCAACGGTGCATGAACCAGGCGCCTGCTGCGAAAGCCCACACGCAGCAACGTTCGCTGAACGGGCATTGAGACACTGTTGGTAGCCCCTTGGCTCATCTGGGTGCTCTGTTGCTCAACAGTTCTACGTCTACTCGCCCGTACAAATCTCCACAGCCACTGTGCACTCCTGCCTTTTATGGTCCGCGGTGCAGCAAAGTTGCCCCAGCGCCGGTTTTGGATAGAGCCATTTTCTCATCCACGGTACACTTTAACCACGGCGGCACGAGTAGAGTTAATGGGGGTAGGACGTCAAACCGGCCGACTTTGAGCAGGGGAGGCACCACTGAACATTTTAATTTCCACTGTCTATACTTTTACAAATTCATAAAAGTTTGTCAGCATCACCAGGAAGGATTCAGAATTCACACTCATAGCAGTGGAAGTTCTAAGACAAAACGAAGTAATTTTTTTACGTGTGAAATTTCATCATTTTTTTCACTTACTAATGGCAGCATTTGTTGCTATAGGTAAACTTTTCTTCATAAGTAAGAGTGATTCTTCGATGAATTTTGCACAGCATACAAACCACACTTAAAGGTGTATGAAGCTCTAGAATTTTCCAAATCTATTAAAAACTGTGGTAAAAATTGAGGTAATTAACTATAAAATTTGTGTTTTTTCTAAACATGAAGTTTAAAATGTAACAGTTCATTCGTTTTTTCATAAATTAAATAAATTCTAGAGTTTCTTACACCTGTGAGTATGGTATGTATGCTGTGCAAAATTCATCGAAGAATCTCTCTAACTTATGAAGAAAAGTGTACCTATAGCAACAAATGCAGCCAATAGTAAGTGAAAAAATGATGAAATTTCGCACGTAAAAAAATTTATTTTGTTATGTTTTCGAACGTCCACTGCAATGGGTGTCAATCCTGAATCCTTACTGGTGATGCTGACAACGGTTTATGACTTTTGTTTGTAAAAGTATAGACACTGGAAATTAAAATGTCCTGAGATGCCTCTCCTGCTCCAAGTCGGCCCGTTTGACACCCTACCCCCCTTAACAAATTCATTCGTTTCGGAAACATTTCCATCTTTGACCCAAAAGCCAATGGTTGGTTGTTGGTTGTTTTGGGGAAGGAGACCAGACAGCGTGGTCATCGGTCTCAGCGGATTAGGGAAGGATGGGGGAAGGGTCGGCCGTGCCCTTTCAGAGGAATCATCCCGGCATTTGCCTGGAGTGATTTAGGGAAATCACGGAAAACCTAAATCAGGATGGCCGGACGCGAGATTGAACCGTCGTCCTCCCGAATCCGAGTCCAGTGTCTAACCACTGCGCCACCTCGCTCGGTAAAGCCAATGGTCATGCCCTTTTGCATGTCAGATAAATCACACCGTTTCAGCATTGCGACAACAGCTGCACCGTTTTCTGAGTCCCTACTCCCACCGGACATACTTATATACGCTGCACTGCTAGCGCTGCCACCAGCCATTTGTGAGTGGTTACTGCACGATGACGTCGAACATAGATGGTGCTCACGTTAACGTAACTGGACCGTGTAACTGATCGACGTGACTGTCATGCAGCACACACAATACTGTATCGAACACTAACAGGATTGTTTTTCCCACTCATCTGCATTAACTTAGATTTTCCTACGTTTAGAGCAAGCTGCTATTCACCACACCAACTAGAAATTTTGTCTAAGTCATCTCCGTATCATCCTACGAAGACTCAGCGACGTACTTCTTCGTACACTATAGCGTCATCAGCGAATAATCACAGACTGCTCCTCACCCTATCCGTCAGATACGTTCTGTATTCACAAGAGCGGTCCTACAACTCTTCCCTGTGGCAACCCATTAGCTTCTGCATCACAGTGTGTCAAAGATTACATCAGTACTATGTTGCTACGGTACATTAGGCCGAGTTCTGTCGACTATTGGTGATGCGAATTAGTGAACACAGTGACTATTTTTTTAGTGAAATATTTTCCGCTATTTTGGTCGATTATTTGAGGTGTAGTTTCCATTTAATTACATTAGTAATGCCCCAGTACGTCAAACGATCGTAGCGTAAAATATGTACCGAATTGGAAAATATGAACGAGTACCTAACTGTTGGGTTGGAGGTAATTTTAGGAGAAATGTCTGAAAGCAGACTCTAGTCTGGTGAATAAATGCACAAATTAACGATATAGGCATGTAAATGACAAAGTTAAATCGACGGTTCAGAGCAGTGGGGTTCAGTACTGACCAGAAACCAGCGGAGATACACCTGACGAGTAAGACTCGAGGAACAGCGAAGGCAGCCCCTTGTACGTTGCTGTAACTTCTGCTGTGTCACTTTTATGACGGCGATAGCTACAGAAGCAGGTCCAGATGGATGGATGTTACAGTAGAAGATTCAGGATGTAGGCTGCTGTACTTGTTTGGAGATAAAGAGGTTTGCACAGGATCGAGTAGCTTGGAGAGCTGCATCAAACCAGCTTTCGGACTGAAAACGACAACAACAACAACAGCATCTATTAGTCGACCACAATATTACAGAACCTGGAATTAAGAGCGCTTCGGTGGCGTTATTTTGAGTTTTTATCGTCATATTTCACGATGGCACGCTGGACCACACGATAGTACGTGCACAGCTGTGTTGAAATCATTTACAGTGTGATGCGTTTTCGTTAGTTACAACTGTACTTGTTTACTGTAAAGTCAAAGCGTATTTCCGAGCGGCCAGGGGAAGCGAAGTGCATTAACATCGTGGTCGGATAGTACACAAAAATGGTTCAAATGGCTCTGAGCACTATGGGACTCAACTGCTGTGGTCATAAGTCCCCTAGAACTTAGAACTACTTAAACCTAACTAACCTAAGGACATCACACACATCCATGCCCGAGGCAGGATTCGAACCTGCGACCGTAGCGGTCGTGCGGTTCCTCCAGACTTTAGCGCCTTTAACCGCTCGGCCACTCCGGCCGGCCGATAGTACACAGAAGAGACATCGCTCAGAAAGCGATTTGCGATGGAAAAGAAAAAACGATAATCATTCGGCTTCGCTCGGAACTGTTGCTGTATTGCATACGCACCCATAATGACGACGAACGGCACAATGGAAGACAGGATGGATTTCACCGCGCACGAATCGAGCGCGTAAGCGACTCGGGCGGCACAGCTCTGCGTACGCAGCGGTCCCAGAGTGGGTGTATACTGCGAGGGTGTGGTGGGGGGAGGAGGAGGGAGGACAGCAGGTTGCCAGTTCGCATTACACAGCACAGCGAACACAGCTGAGCGGGCGAGCCTTCTGGCGAATGGAGCAGCGCCACAACCGCCTCTCGTGGACTTCCGGGCTACACGTCTCAGCCGCGACAGCCGGGATCCATAATGCATCACAGATAAAACAAGGCGTGTGTGTGTGTGTGTGTGTGTGTGTGTGTGTGTGTGTGTGTGTGTGTTTGCGAGCGAGCGAGAGAGAGAGAGAGAGATGGAGGTAGGTAGAGGGACACGCTGAGTGAGTGACATGTTTTACTACCTTTAGCTTTGTCAGCTGCAAATTAGTTGTTCCCCACTGATCTGCACTCGGCAAGTGAATGGCAGAGGGTACTGCCCACTGCCCCACTTACTATCGCTTCTCCCATTCTAATCGCGTATTTAGCACGTGAGAAATAATTACTTAAATGCCTCTCTTCACTCTGAAATTACTATAAATTTAGCTTCACGGCTGCTACTGGGACGGTATGTAAGGAGCTTCAGTTAATTCCTGGAGTCTTCACTTAATGCTGTTTCTGGAAACTTTGTAAGTAGGCTTTCGCGCGACCGTTGGCGTCTATTTTTAAGCGTCTGTCAGTTCACGTTTTCATTAACTTATTGACGCTCTCTTCCGTGGGTCAAACAAACCTGTCAGCATACGTGCTGCCATTTATAGCAAGCCAGCGTCAGTATCTCGAGACCGTGAGGCTTGGGCTAAAAAACTATGTCAAGTCCGTCCTTGGATTACTACCGCGGTGAAATCTTAAATTCTGCTGCAATCTGTGAGGCAAAATACGTTTATTCTTCAAATTAGAAGTCCGAGGGTACGCATTCCAATCGTTCTATGTACTTGACACTGTCTTCACTACTAATGTTTTGCGCGCATGGAACATGCCGAGTTCGCGTTTAAGGGTGCTGCACCACCTCCAATTCGAACGATGTTTACTGATGCAGAGTACACAAAAAAAAAACTAATTTCTGTTTGATACATGCTTTGCTTAATGGCTTCCAGTAGACCGCGCATGAACAGAACCATATACTTAAACATGAGTGTAGGCATTCGCAGGCGGAGTCAATTTCAATCACATTCTTCTGGGTTTTGTGAGCGCGTCATGATGTGATAAACCTACTGCCGTTTCGGCTACCACTGCAGGCAATCATTATCAGGGTGACTACTTGTTATCGTTGGTTACCGTTTCATACAGACTACTGAGTTCTTATCCCTATAGTTTAAAATGATTGGCCGAGCGGTCAAAGGCGCTGCAGTCGCGGACTGTGCGGCTGGTCCCGGCGGAGGTTCGAGTCCTCCCTCGGGCGTGCGTGCATGTGTGTGTGTGTGTGTGTGTGTGTGTGTGTGTGTGTGTGTGTGTGTGTGTGTGTGTGTCGTTTGGATAATATAGGTTAAGTAGTGGGCAAGCTTAGGGACTGATGACCTTAGCAGTTAACTCCCATAAGATTTCACACACATTTTTATAAAAATGATTGGGCTTACTGGCATACTGTGTGTTGATTGTACGACAGGGTCAAGAGAAAATTACAAGGTGCGTCTGAGAAGTTAGGTGAATGGTCTCAGAAAATGTAGGAAACAAGAAGTGCAAACAAAATATTTTTACTGTTATGGAGAATTATCACCATATTACATTTACGACCTCGGATGCAAAGCTGTTACAAACGCTTCTTGTAGAATCGCTCGAAGCACCGTCGTCATTGGATATCCGCGACGTCTGTATCCCCAACTTTCTCTCTCAGTGCCATGTGACTGTTCTTTAGCACCCTCCTTATTTTTCAGATTTGGCGCCGCCAGACTTCTCTTTCTTCCGCCAACCTCAATTTTGCCCTCAAAGCCTTACGCTTTGCAGACGTTGCACGCAACCACGGAGCTTCCGTAAGAAGCATTTGCTGGCAGTTTCCAGCTACTTCACGACCAATGTCCGAAGCGTGTAGTAGCTGATGCTCATTTCTTTGAAGGGCAATGAAAGTGTTTTGTTTGTAGCTCTTGTTTCCTTTATTTTCTCAGACCTTCCAACGGACTATTCACACACGCATTGTAAATCAAACAAATACCGCTAGGAATATCTGATACAATATTGCAGTGTCTAAGTTGATAAGAACGATGCAATGTCCGAAGCGACAGAAACTGCGGCGACTACAGCCGCTATGAAATAAATGAAATGTATTCGCAGTTACGAATACGAACAACCATCAGTTGTATAATGGAGTGACGATACTGAATTTTTGCCAGACCGGGACTCGAACCCGTATTTCCCGATTTGTGTGTGCGGCCGCTTTAATCTTGGAAACGTGGACTCAGAAGGCTACTCACATCCATTAAGGAACATTTTCTATACATAGCAACTGTCTTGAGAGGGGACAGAGGCTAAGAGATACGAGTAGCTGCTGCTGCTTCTTCTTCAGTTATCGATTTTCACCACAGTCGCAGTGTTCTATACATTCCTTTATAGGTGATACCACACTGTCGTTAACTAGGAAAATTAAATTACAATCACATGGAACGACTGGCCTTTTATATTCCTCTTTCACAACATGCAAGGAACCACTTTCGGCACCGTAGCACACACGTTACGCAATTTATGAAACCATTAAAAAGAAGGAAGGAGGTTTTAAGTTTAATGTCGCGTCGGCGAGGAGATCTTAAGAGATTGAGCACAAGGTTAAATTGAGGAAAGAAATCGGCTATGCACTTTTAAAAAAAAACTACCCGCTATTCGCCTTAAGCTATTTAGAGAAACAGAGAGAGACCTAAATCTGAAGAAGTGGGAAACTATTTAAAGCGCCGCTTTCCCGAAAGTCAGTCCCGTGTCTTGGAACAGCAACAGCGCCACCTCTCTGCAGCGGTAAACAACAAAGTGAATATGAATTACTTAATACAAGAACATATTATGAGCAATGTGACGCGTTCTTACAGGAATAATCTTGCCACGTCTACGTAAGTAGCTACTGAATTCTAATACAGTACAGTAAAACCTCGTTAAGACGCTCCCGTCTAAAACGCTTTCCCGTGTAAGACGTTCCTCGACTCCAGTGCCGCAAAAAGTTTCGTAAGAGCCTATATAAAGTATCTCCCGTTTAAAGCGCTTCGCTCCATTCCACTCCACTCCCCTCCGTCGGCAGGGCGTTTTCATAAAACCGCGAGAGGTTCACAAAAGCTAGTCAGCAGGTGACGGATGTCTTACCTGGCAAAGCGTGGGATGGTATTAACAACCGACTCGGTAAACCTCCATCTTCCGCATTGCTGACTTCCAGCTGCCGATCCTATTCCTGAAGCACGTGAAGTCCCTTAACGTTGGGGGCGTTTTTGTTTCGTTACTGTGGTGTTTTAGAATTTCCCGCAATATCTTCGCACAATAAGAAGGAAGCGTTTTCAGTGGCCGAGAAACTGCGAATCATATGGCAATACTTGTAATGACATAATGAAAAAACGGTAATGTGCCAGAATGCTGCTATAATTGTTAACTGCTAGACTTTTACATTAGTAACAGGGCTATTGCGGCACTAACGCCATCTTCACATTATCAGCAACAAAACGCTTTAACGCCGGCCGAAGTGGCCGTGCGGTTAAAGGCGCTGCAGTCTGGAACCGCAAGACCGCTACGGTCGCAGGTTCGAATCCTGCCACGGGCATGGATGTTTGTGATGTCCTTAGGTTAGTTAGGTTTAACTAGTTCTAAGTTCTAGGGGACTAATGACCTCAGCAGTTGAGTCCCATAGTGCTCAGAGCCATTTGAACCAAAACGCTTTAACAAAGCATATTTGCTTGCAGATAGCCTGAAGATGGCGATAATACCGAAATAGGCCTATTGCCATAGTAAAAAACCTAGCAATTGACAATTACAGCTGCAGTCTGGTACGTTACCTTTTTTTCATCATGTCATTGAAAGACATCTACCATGCTGCGGGCTCAAGAGAAAAAATAAATTGTATAGAAGTACGATTAGAACAAGAAATTGCCGAAAAAAAGAATACACGCAGTCTCTTGGAATGCCATTTTTGACATTGATAGGTTTTGTTAGAAAACGGAGAAGGCTTGAACAAATTGCTTGTCAAGGGGCAAAAAGCGTCAGAAAATGAAGCTGAGAGATTTCCGAGCTTAAAGGTTTAACTGAGTGTATACATCAAGCTAGTGTTGTATCAGTTCTTGCATGTGGATTTCAAAAATATTCGAAATAAATAAATGAAAATTAAGATGAAAATAGAACATAGTACTGCGTTTTTGAGCTGTGGCAATGCTGACGGGACGAAGAAACTGAAGCTGTTAGTCATCGACAAAGCTGCAAACAGTTGTTGCTGTAGGTTGCGAGTACACGAATTAATGACGAGCCTGGAAGATACTACTACAATTTGGTAGAAGTCTCAATCCTTTTCATCGCAAAATTATCAAAGAAAGTCGCTAGACTGTGCTTCTCGTAGGTAACTGTGACGCCCGCATAAAAGTGTTTCACTGCGGAACAGTTAACTTGCTTTCAGACACTCCCAGTACAGACAACAACCTTCAGCCCAGAACTCAAGGAATTAGTGAAGTAACTAAACAGCACTATCACAAGTGCCTTGATCAGCAGCAATTACAACTAACGTGCGGCAATCTGAGAAGATGCGAAATCCCCCGGTTGCACCTAATTTCATTTCAGCATCGAGGGACATTGTGGAACCTAGCGCCATCGAAAACTGCTGCTGGGAGCCCGAAAGGTTTTGGAGAATGTCTTTTGGTAGTGTACAAAACAGCGGCAGCCGTGTTATGAAGCAAATTTCGATGTTAAACACCCTTACGACGAAGACTTGCAGACAGTTTTGACGGATTAAGAAAACCGCAGGACAGCTGGGTACACGACTGGTTTCGGAACGGTTACAGTTCCATCGTCTGGTGTAAAAAATAAAATCGATTATCTGAGGTCATCCTCACCCCGATGTTGTCATGGAACCGCTGGTTCCGTGTCAAAAGAGTAGAAGGGGCAAAAATTTCGTAACAGTCGATCTGCGGGACGGGGACACAAGCAGGAAAACTATATAGTAGTAGTAAATACCAGCCGTGAGCACTATTACATAGTTCTCCTGTTTGTGCTCCCGGTCGCGCAGCATGGGGGAACGACTACGGAATTTTTGTCCCTTTGGTTCCATGACACATTGGCGCGAGGACGACCTAAGATGATTAACTGATTTTTTAAATTTTTTTTACACAAAATAATGGAATTAACTGTTCCCAAACCGGTCATATACCCAGAAAAATACTGTAGATTAAGCAACTGTCCTGCGCTTTTCCTCATTTTTTTAAAAATGAACTTGTACAGTTGCGGCTGACTCGTAAGAAGAACTAACAGTTAAGTCTGCGCAAAACTCGGCAACGTCCACTTTCAAGGTTTTGTTTGTATTACTAACGGTGTTATATCTATGACGCTGGACACGGACGAGATAATAGAAGACGATGCAGAGATGGAATGTGAATTAGAGCTTGTTCCTTCTGAACATCAAGTCATAGGCAAGATTACTTTGATTCACAGATACACCTTTGCAGGAAGCGTTGAATCACCTGACGACGGTGACTAGTTTTGGGTCCAGTTCATACAGAAATGGCCTGGCGCGGACGTGGCTCTGCTTCGTAACACCTCCATGTTAACAGATTAAGCAATACACAGAGAGATGGCGTGGCAGAGACGCGCAGTCTCCATTAGTGGTAACACGTGGCGCGCTGCTGCTTTTGTAAGTTTGAATAGTTCCAAACTGGAAATTATTTTGAGGTTAATGTAAAGTTTTGTGAAATAATGGAAATGTATCCTCAATTACACTATCATTATCGTGCAATCGCAGAGTGCAAGACAAAGCTTCGCAGAACATCGCAAAGAACTAAACAGGGTAGCCAATAAATCTCCATAGTGATAATATTATTATACATCATAATGCCTAATTGAATCTATTACCCGAAAAATACTAACAAAAACCAAATTGTACATGGGAACAAAATAACTTTCATGCTTACCAATTTGGGCGTTCTTGTTGAAAGAAATGTATGTAAGGTAAAACGCCATTTTACGTACTTTTATAACAGATATTACAAAATTGCTTATGTTATCTTTGAAAAAATAGCACTGCTTTTTAATTTCCTGGAAGAACAATATTGGATCTGGGTGGTTGCAACGTTGTGCTGCTGAAACACTTTTTTTCTATATAGGTCATTGCAGGAATTGAAAGCTTACTTTGAAAGAGTGCACAAGACACAATATTTACTGCAACAGAAATCTGCACAAAGAGCAGCAGGAGTTACGAAAAAATTGAACATCATTCCTGTTGCAATTACACTAACCATGTACAGTCGGCATTACATTTTCTGTCCTCAATCAATGGGTTTTGCCAAACAGACAAGTAAATCCACTATGCACTTGGTAGTTGCTCAACGCTTTCTTCTTGACAATGTTTACTGGAAGACGTTTATCGAACAAGATAGGGAAAACTGAAACGTTATCTAGTGCCAGTTTCTTTATCTAGTACCTCTCTACTTGTTTGCAATGCTTTGACGAATCCACGGTTGCAAGACGTTATGACTGTCTTCCCCATCTAGTCGTCTGGATGGTACAGAAAGGGAAAGTATGTTTTGCTCCACTCTAGAACGGCAAAATCTGTATCACGTGATAGGAAACTGTGTGCTGTAAAGAGAAATTTCTGGTATACGGCAGCGAAATATTTACGAATGATCAGATTTTGGAAAAAGGATTCAATATTTTTAACTTCAGTCACAAAATCGGCCACAGTAAGGCTTATGCTCATCGACTAGATGTTTTACTATTACATTACAACTTTCAAAAATTTACCATACAGTTACAGCTTTTTGGTTACGCGAATAATGGGGAAAGTTTTTCTTTACGAGGTTCAGTTACACTACTGTTCGACTCACAGCATCACGTGGCAATTTTCCACGAACAGGACCATTTCTCCTCAATATAATACATCGTGGTGACCGAAGTCATGGCATCCTCCTAATATCGTGTCGGTCTTATTCTGCCCGTCGTAGTGCACCAGTCGGACGTGGCATTGACTCAACTAGTCGTTTGGAGTCCCCTGCAGAAATATTAATCCATGCTGCCGCTATAGCTGTCCATTATTGCGAAAGTGTTGCCTATGAAGGATTTTGTGCACGAAATGAGCTCTCTATTACGTCCCAGAAATGTTCGACGCGAATCATGTCGGCCAATCTGGGTGGCATAGCTATTCGATCGAACTGCTCACTATGTTCTCCAAACCAATCGGGAACGGCTGTGGCCCAGTGACATGGCGTATCGTTGTTTGGGACCGTGACGTCCATGAATGGCTGCAAATTGTCTCCCAAGTTGCCAAACATAACCATTTCCAGTGAATGATCCGGTCAGTTGGACCAGAGGAATCAGTTCATTCCATGTAAACACTGCCCACACCATTATGGAGCCACCAACAGCTTGCACAATACCTCGTTGACAACTTTGGTCCATGGTTGCGTGGGGTCTGTGCCACACACTAATCCTACCATCAACTCTTACCAACTGAAATGAGGACTCACCTGATCAGGACACAATTTTCCAGTAGTCTAGGGTCCACGAGCTCAGAATACGTGCTGCAAGCAATGTCGTGCTGTTTGCAAAGAGACTCATGTCAGCCGTCCGCTACCATAGCACATTAACGCCAAATTTCGCCGCATTGTCATAACGGATACGTTCGTCTTACGTCCAACATTGGTTTCTGTGGTTATTTCGTGCAGTGCTGCTTGTCTGTTAGCACTAACAAAACTACGCAAATGCTGCTGTTCTTGGTCGTTAAGAGAAGGCCGTCGGCCACTACGATGACCATGGTGAGAGATAGTGTCTGAAATTTGGTTTTCTAGGCACTTTCTTGACACTGCCGATATCTGAACATCGAATTTCCTAACGATTCCCGAAATGGAGTGTCCCACTTGTCTAGCCCCAACTACCATTCCGCGTTCAAAGTCTGTTAATTCCTTTCGTGCGACCATGATCACCTCGGAAACCTTTTCACATGGAGCCAGGCGTCCGTATCACACAGTATCTGGATCAACTCAGCCTTAATCATATAGATAACATTGTGCTGGAACTTTACTGGCAGTTCATCAAATTTTATTAGACATACGTAAATCCTGTATATTTATTCTGGAGACATAAATAGACAAAGCTACAAGTTGATAATCACACCAAGAAATAGAATAATTAGCAAAGGGCTGTTCTTGTTTGGAAGCCACAACTTTACAAGTCCATTTTGTAAAACGAAGAAACTGCACAACAGCTCCTGAATCAATTGTGTGTGTTCCGAAACCGGTCGTGTATACAATAAAAGGCTGTTGATTCAGTAACTTTCGTGTGGCTTCTTCATTTTACACAATAGGATAATTAGACTGGGCAAACACAACATATGTGGTGAACTTTTCAGTTCAGATAACATGTGACCACAACTTTGCACATGCATTTCATACAGTTTATATTATCTGGAATCCCTTTACGCGGATGCATGCATATTTACGCAGCTTCTTGCTGGAGTAACCACTATGACGCAGAAATCGTTTCCCGTTTAATCAGTTTTCTCACTTAATGCGCAATTCACCAGTGGGCTCTTGAAAAGCATGTTAACAAGATTTTACTGCATCATAGTGACAGTTCCAAACGGTGGTGCTGTATTATTATTATTATTATTATTATTAATTAGTATTATTATTAATTATTATTATTAATAATATTATATTAGAACAAAACGTCTCATTTAATCGCTGGGAATTAAAAATCGGCTTTTGGCAGCTAATGGCCACCCGAACAGCAGGGTCAAGTAAGTATTCCGGAAAATGATCTCCTGTAAGTGGCTTCTTTTCCACATCCTGGAATTTGAGCCACTGATTTCACTACGCTATGATATACGGATACCTCAGCACCAATTATACAGATGACTCCAGCTTTTTTTTCTTGGTACGTACGTGTGTTTGCAATGTTGTAATACCTGTAATATAGTAACCTGTATACTGCTTCGTCACTGGTGTTTTTGTCGCACAGGGCTGACAGCAATTAAGAGGAGTGATGGTTCATAAAGCTGTCACGTTGGTTGTGTCGTCAATACATATCGTATATTGTAGTCGTAAAACACTAATACTTCCCGATGCTATTGCCTTACGCGTATGATACCACTATTCGTTGGAGAGATCCTGTATTTCAGGGGCTTTTCACGTACGCCAATAATGCACAACACCTTACTGTGCTGTGTCTATTGACAGTTATTGTTAACAGTATAAGGTACTTCAACACAGTGTGGGGCTTCCAAGGATACGCTCTCGTATCGAGGATAGCTTTCACAGTGTTCCGTCCTCAAGCCCTAGGAGTAGACCGTTTTCTCTAGATACGAAATTCTGACATTTGCATTAAACTCAACACGTCATCCTAACTCTAACAAATGCTGCAACGTAGGAAGTGTAAGTACCAGATATTACTCATGCCGTCAGCAGGAACAACCAGACATATCGCTCATTAAATACAACGATGCCGTAAAAAACTGCCCGTTTTGAGTTATGTGTACCAGTGGAATGGTCCTTTCATGCCCTTTTAACGGGTAGAACGTCATAACCGTAATAATCTGGAGTACAATAATGCAGCCACAGAGCGCAGCTGTGTCGTTCTTGCACCCCCCTCCCCCTTTTTTTGTTCCTTGTGCACGCGGCCTTGGCACTGTGTGGAATATATTCTACTATGGTTATTAAAGAGTGACATATTTGGAGCTGTGACACCTTTGTTGTGAGTGATATATGTTATTTCATATAATCTAGCGCGAATAATGTGTTGTTTAGATGTAGTGCAGTATGCATTGAAAATCCGACGAAGCTGTGTGTGTATGTTATAAGGAAATATGCCATTCTTGCCCCAAGAAGTAGGTATTTTATTTGTACTATTTGAACTTGTGACATTATTCGTACAAATAATAGAAAGAATTTCAGGTAAAAATCATGTACTGAATGTAATTATGTCGTCCTTGCTACTCAGGAAATTTCCTTTGTAGGAAATATCATTGGATTATTTTTAGTTATGCTGCTGCTGTTAGAATTCTTTATATGCAGTGCTGAGATAGGTCAACATTAATTTGTCCTGTGAGACACCTTTTTATTTTTTCGATCTCTGTAGATCGTGACATCATCTAATGGTAAACTGATAATTCAGCTAGCCGTTGTTGATATTAAATTAAGCGAAAAAGAAGTTGCAGCTGCGGAGGGACCAGATGGGACAAAACAGTGTTTGAAGGAAAATGAGCCCGCAGTTTCGCCATCATCAGAGGAACCAGGTATACACTGCTCGAGAACAATGAACATACTGCTTATTAAGTGCAGTGTTCACAATATTAGGGTTATAAATTAGTGACACTGGGAACAAAATTAGCAGTACAATCATTCGTTTCACTATTTTATCGAGGAAATTCCAGTTTTCCAATTCGAGCGCCTGAAGCTTCCACAGGTTTGTCTGCAACAGTGTCTCTCCAAAACAGCACAGGAACATCTGAAGATTGTAACAACTTTCTTGATGACAATATGTGTTCTCCCAAACGAGAGCGTCGACAATTCTGGCACTGCTGTTTCTGATACGGACAGAATTCAGTTTGAGGATGTGTTCTACCCGGGGTTTCACAAAGATTTCTGTCCAGTAACAAACAGTATTTCATTGTCCACTGCCAACAGCAACAGGTCAATAGCTGGCATGCAGGACACAGTGATCTTCATATTAAAGAGCTCTCAAGGAAAGGTGTGGAGGTGGAAGAGGAACCTCTTGAAGAGAGCAAGAAATACTGACCAGGCATACGAAATTCATAAAATAGAGGAGCAAGAAATACTGACCAGGCATACGAAATTCATAAAATAGAAGGGTACGACCCAATAGTGCCTTTAAAACATGACGTAAAGAAAACTGCAAGCTTCAATGCCCTTCAAAATAAAGTATCAAGCGCAGATTGGAACTGCTTTCGACGTACTGGTCACTAGGCGGTATAGAACTCCAGAGGCAATTCATTTGCAGTTCAATGAAGCCTATTGTTCCTACATATAGTTATACTTCTGTTGGAGGCAGCAAACCTCCACGGCAGTTTAATGTGGCATTTTATTTTTCCCTGAATGGTGAAGAGATTAGTGTATGTAAAGCGTTTTTAAAAACATTTTAAATATCAACGAACGTCCAATCCGAACATTTCTCGAGAAACGTAATGTTCTGGGCTACTCCTTGAACCAGATCGAAAAGCATATGGAAGCTATGACTACAATTTAAAGCCATTATACCCAGCCTAATACTTCAAGGCATTTTATACATGGAAGCAGGTTAATTACTGATATTCACCAGGATTATGTTGCCATCTGCAAATCAAAAAAGGAGCCACAAGCAAGCTCTGCAGTGTTTCACTGTGGTTTCACCTACGACAATATTTTATCTTTTTTGTACCTAAGAAGGATCTATAGGCTACATTGCGTTTCTTGAGAGAACTCTATCAAGGAAAGGTACAGCTGAAAGTGAAATATGAGGTACATTTGGTTGAGAAGGATTTGTAGAGAGCAGAAAAGAAATACAATAAAGGAAAATTCGACAGTGTAGAGGCAGTATACGATCTCCAGGGCGTTATGCTGTTGCCAATAGGAGAAGTTTTCACATTTTATTATAAAGCCGAAATAAATGTCTTGAAGTTTACTATTTATGACATCAAGGCAAATGCATTAGATTGCTATGTTTGGAGTGAGGCAAAAAGTGATCGTGGAGTGAATGAATTAGGTTCATGTGCGTTAATGTATTTAAAACAAAATCCAACACTACTCTGCGAAGTCTACTCTAATAGCTCTTGGAAAAAAGTGTTGGGTCTGTATTTTTATGCATTTCCTTTTCTTGGAATAAAATCCATAACCCATACATGTCTTATAAACAGCCACACTCACGGTGAAGGAGACTCGGTTCATTCTCTGAATGAGGAACAGGTGAAGTGCCAGTTGAGATATGGACCCATATATACCACCGAGAGATTTATAGTTTCTGTTCCTGTCACAAAGAAACACGGTGAACCCTTTAATGTGCAGGAATTACGCCACGCGGGCTTTTATCAAGTGAAACACATTGCTTCTGTGGTCGGTCCTCTGAACCTGAAACCTTTGAAACAGAGATATGTGAAAGTTATCAAAGTCACCAGCGGCTCTCCACATTCTGTATTTTTTAAGAATTCTTTCAGCAAAGAGTTTCAAGAAGTAACTGTAATTAAGAAATGGAAGATGGTTGGAGACGTGGGCCTGAAACCAGTTTTTCTTTCGAAACCAGGCTTATCTTCTAAGAAGAAAGACGGCCTAGATTTACTGGCAAGGAACTTTCTCCTAAAGGCTTACACACACTTGTGTGTGTCTTTATACACTCAGTGATACGTTAACGAACCCGAAAATTATCTCCAGATTACTGACGATGGTTCACAGCTGACGTCTATGTTTAGTTGCACTTAATGGTGCTACTTCAGTAACATAACTATCACCAATAACATCCTAATTTGTGTCAAGAATGTCACATTTTCACATGCGTCATACGTAAAGCAAGATGTTTGTAGCAACAGCGACGTAAATGTGCATGTGCACTACTGTAGGCCTAATACTGTACTTTTGGCAACAGATAAAACAAATCTGATACACTCATAATTACGGTACTGCAATGGTTTACTTTGTCAAATTTTCAAACATGGTACTTTTAAATATTTTTGTCTTGAAATGATAGCCCTTTAAAACTTTCAAATCCTCTTCCGGTAAAATGACGATTTTTGAGCTATGATATTGCTGTATTTAATAAGCGATATGTTTTTATGTCCCCAAGTGGGACAAGTCTGGCACGTTTTTCGGTTGAATGACGTCTTGTGTTGTCTTCAGGAGCTAACCCAATGCAGATCACACTGAAAGCCGACGTTGGTCCTCAGGTGTACTTAAACATGTCAGGAGATAATAGAATGCTACAAAAGGAACTGTCTCGCATAGGTTTTCGTGTCTTTGAGTCGGACAATAAAATTTCCTGTTTAGTGTAAGACGCGTAATTGAGAGCAACGCTTCTACCAATAAGGCCAACCGAACACACCGCTAGAGCTGGTGCAAGCATTTAGTAGCATTGAAGTTTTCCTGCGACTTCTTCCGACAACCGGAGGCTCTCCCTCCGCAACAGTACAACCAGAGGAATGTGTGTGACAAGGATCATGACTTACCTTACTAGGGGATACAGTTTAAGTTCACGGATATGAAGTGGATGGAATCCGGGGAGACGCATTCTATGAAATTTAATAACAAGAGGGGATAGGTCCGTTGTCTTCCCTGATATACACTGACTAACCAAAACATTATGACCACCCACTTAATAAATTCCTGGTCCTTCTTTGGAATGCAGTACGTCACCGATTCTGCATATCATGGATTCGACAGTTTGTTGGTAGATTTGTAGAGGTATGTCGCACCAGTTGTCCACACACAAGTCATGTGAGTTCTTTAAATAGCGGGCCGCTGATTAGTGTATGCGGCGATGGCGCATGACAGCGACCCAAATGGGTTCCACTGGATTCACATTAAGCAAACGTCGTGCCCAAGCTATCCTGTGAGTACACTGTCATGCTCCTCAAACCACTGGAGCACGGTTCTGGCTTTGAGAAATGGACAATTATCCTGCTGGAAGATGACACCACCGCCGAGAAAGACATCGAGCATGAAGGGGTGCAGGTGGTCCACAGCTGTCAGCGTGTCTTCGATTACTACCACAGGTCCATGCGAGCACAACATAATGTCTCCCATCAGCCTGAATCCCTAGCACGATACACATTTCGAACCACCATTCGCTTCTATTATGGCGTTTGTGGAGACGGCCATCGACTTGGTGTAGCAAAACCGTGATTCATCCGAGGAGGCAAAACGTTTCCGTTGATCCACTGTCCAATCTCGACAATCCGGTGGCCATAGCAATCTTAACTGACGATGTCGCTGGGTCAGCGTGTTAACACGCAGGGGGTAATCTACCGTGGAGCCCAATGTTCAACAACGTATGATGAACGGTGTGCTCCGGAACACTTATACATGCACCAGCATTGCCCTCATTCGGCAGAGATGCCACAGGTCGCCATCTATCCTGCTTTACAGAGCGGAGTGGCCGCGCGGTTTGAAGCGTCATGTCAGGGACTGCGCGGCCCCTCCCGTCGGAGGTTCGAGTCCTCCCTCGTGTGTGTGTGTGTGTGTGTGTGTGTGTGTGTGTGTGTGTGTGTGTGTGTGTGTGTTAGCAACAGTTAGTTTAATTAGTGTGTAAGTCTAGGGACCGGTGACCTTAGAGTTTGGCCCCTTAGGAAGTCACACACATTTTAACATTTTTACAGAGCAGGCAAGCTTCCGAACGTTCTGTGAAGAGTCGTGGACTTATCGCCTAGTGGTAGTTTCAATTTCATTCTGTCACTTTCTTTCCACAGATACTCACTACAGTTGCACGTGAACATTCGACCAGTTACGCCGTTTTCGAGATATTCGTTCACAGGCTCTGAGTAGTAATACTATCACCTTTGTCAAAGTCGTTTATGTCAGTAGATTTCTCCATATGCGGCCCGTGTCATCGCTAGAACCACTCCCCATCCCACTACGAGCCCGTTATATACTTCCCTCACCGTGTCATGTTCCCGTAACGCCACCATGCGATATCCAACCTCGCGGTGGGCAAACTGACTTATCAATGTATATCGATGATCTGCCACTACCCGTCACAGATGAAATAAATAAAAAAAAAGGTTCAAATGGCTCTGAGCACTATGGGACTTAACTTCTGAGGTCATCAGTTCCCTAGAACTTAGAACTACTTAAACCTAATTAACGTAAGGACATCACATACATCCATGCCCGAGGCAGGATTCGAACCTGCGACCGTAGTGGTAGTGCGGTTCCAGACTGCAGCGCCTAGAACCGCTCGGTCACCCCGGCCGGTGATGACATAAAAAACTTACTTTTTGCAGATGACAATTGCTCTCGTAAAATATGTGTAACGTAATATAAATCATCTAGTTAACAGAGTAATTGATGAAGTCTTACTACTAAGGGTAAAAAAAAAGCTTTATTGGAAGTATTGCGCTCAAGACCTTGTTCGGAAAATGAATGCTGCTGTCTTCACTGTAACACCAAGCACTGCCTCACACCGAGGTTTACTTTCACTTTATCTTCTATTGTATAATATTTGATGACAACTTTGCGCACTGAACAACAATATTCTTACCACAGAAAATGTCTGCCAAGACGATCTGCGATGTCAGTTCGCGAATTTCGTACAAGTCGCCGTTCAGGTGTGTGTGATTGCTAATTCTACCTTTCCTGCAGACACACTCCAGCAAGGATTTGTTGAAAAAGCTGGCTCATTCAGCAGGAACTGCAACTTTCTTACAGTGGACACAAGACAGAGAAATGATTTTAAAAAAATGTTCAAATGTATGTGAAATCTTATGGGACTTAACTGCTAAGGTCATCAGTCCCTAAGCTTACACACTATTTAACCTAAATTATCCTAAGGACCACACACACACACACACACACACACACACACACACACACACACACACACACACACACCCCCGAGGGAGGACTCGAACCTCCGCCGGGACCAGCCGCACAGTCCATGGCTGCAGCGCCCTAGACCGCTCGTCTAATCCCGCGCGGCAAATGATTTTCACTTGAGTAACGCTTTCTTAGGCATTGTACGGAAAAGTGTGCACTATTCAACTAGTTTCCTTTTCAGTAATCTTCCAGCGTAACTGGGGAAAAAAAAAAATGAATGAAATCCCAAGTCTTCAAATTTGATGTTTGAAGGATCCCTTGTGGCAGACTCCCGTATAAAAGTTTCTCGCAATAACTGAGAACTTTTGCCTACAATGTGCTATTTATTCGTACACACACACACACACACACACACACACACACACACACACACACACACACACACACACACAATTTCTTTTCTAATTTATTAATTCTTCTATTTCTTTGGTTAGCATATTTTGCAATCAGCAATCAATAAACTATATACTGACTAGATTCATGACTAAGTAGCTTTCGTTCGCATGGTCCCATGGACTCCGATTGATGGATAAATGATAATACTTAACGAATAAACAGTGACAGTTAACATTTTAGTAGTACCTGGAGGCATAATAAGATTGTCTAACGTTAACGGCGACTGCTCGCAGTAAGTAGGACATCCAGATTTTAATCGTGGTCTAGCACAAATTCTCATTTGTCTCTAGAAATTCTTCACACGGCAGGTTCCACAGCAGTGGACGGGTTTCACAGATATCATTTCACGTTTCTAAATTTTCACCGATTTCAGCCCGTGACAGTCAATAAACATGCATCTGAATTCAAAGGTAGGTCTCTCTCTCTCTCTCTCTCTCTCTCTCTCTCTCTCTCTCTCTCTCTCTCTCGCAGGCGTTACAACAGATTAAGACAGCGCTGACGTATTAGAACATTATACATAACGAGTAATCTACGTGAAAACCTTTCCCAGATTACTGCCGCCATTTATTTATGATGATCAAATGTAACTGCGAAAAGTAATTTCTCTGCAGTATCTGGACGTCTTAAAAAAGAGATTGCACTCCGTTTCGTGATCCGATCTGTTACTATCAATGAAAGATGAGTCTGCTGTTTCGTTTCTAATTTGAGGTAGCAATCAAAACAGTGCTTGGAAGCTAATGACCCTGCTGAAGGCGAAGACAAGTCAATTTCATTTGGCGGAAAGGCTGCCAACAGTGTGTTGTGTGAGTATTCGTAAGGGTCATCTTGCAAAAAGGAAAACAGTAACCGGCAATGGTACGCATACTGCCTGGACTATCTAAATGAAATAATATGCAAAGAAAGCAGCGTGGGTTGCAAGAGGAAGAAAACTGAGGACAGCGCAGCAGTCTACGAAAGTGTCTTGGCAAAGAGGAAACCTGCGCAATGTGGAGAACGAATTGTTCGAACCTCTAACACATTAACAAGTTTTGGCGCTCTCTGTTGTTCACCTACCACACATCTAAGGAAATACGTTGCTAGAAAACCTTTCTAATTCAATGAAGAAGTTGTGAAAGACAGAA
This sequence comes from Schistocerca serialis cubense, assembly GCF_023864345.2. Lineage (NCBI taxonomy): Eukaryota > Metazoa > Arthropoda > Insecta > Orthoptera > Acrididae > Schistocerca > Schistocerca serialis. The sequence continues at coordinate 781,042,704 of NC_064640.1, forward strand.
ATGAGTATTCTGTATATCTTCCAGAATTGCACTTCAAGGATGGAATCTACTCACTGGAAAAACGCTGGGCGACGTGTAGTAGCCTAGGAACGACTTACTTCAAAAAGTTGACCTAAAAACAATACAAAACATTATCACACCGAGAAAACCTCAATTTTACCTCCTATGCCAGAGTCGAGTAAGTCTTATCATACTACTTAACAGATCTGAAGAAACAAGCGCTGAGTACTGGCCGAACACTGGTGAAAACGCAGAAAGCTGGTGCTTGTTATGGCTGGCAATGCATCAAAACGTGCGACTACTACTAAAGGTACCAAAGTTTTTTTCGTGCAGCGGGAAGTTATTAAGAAAAAACGTTCTGAGACAAATATACAGCAACACTTACGATATCGACCATCGTGATCGGGTTATTAAATATACGTTCTGATTACGTATTCAATTGAAAGTTATGACTTCTGTACCACAAGGCAGGTCTACACACGGTTTCTTACGGAAAAAATTTGCTATAATAAAAAAGTTTTAGTTAACCCTTGTGGTTCATAAGGTCGCTGACCGCACTTTGTAGCAGTGAACCTTTTGTTTCTTGTGGAAATGCTGTAAACACACTCCTTACTAACTTAGGACTTTACCCAAATAACCAATAACAACACCGGACTTGTCGCGGGTAGGATCCATCAAGCTGCTAATATTACATGATCTGAAATTGGACAACTCTTTTTTCACAAAATCACTGTTGAGAACTGACACTCATAGTCAACACACATTTCGCCTAAGTAAAGAGAAGTTAGCGCTCTTACAGATAGACACGTTCCTCTCTAGCTCCATTTCTTGTCAGTGACACGATGTATTACAAGGAGTGTGTGTGGGTGCATTTTCAAAAAAAAAATTTAGGAAAGAGATTTGAACGGGTGATCCTCTTATACACAATATTGGACGTGGATTTCGGAAAAGCATTAAACATGATCGACCTGCGTGTAGGCATGTATGTAATGTTTGTTCCAGACAGTACGTATGTAAACACTGGACTGGGAGAGCTACAATACGAGTATAGTTCTCGCGATAATTACAGCCCGTCTCTGTTAATCCAAACTGGGCAGTGTCTCAGACCGAACAGCAAATCACGTGTTCTTTTTTCGTAACACACTACGAAAATCCTAAACTTGCTATGTATGTGATAAATAATCATAGATTCGATGGGTAATCGTAGAACACCACACTAAAATTATCCTTCCCATGTGTGTTACGGCAATACCACTCAGCGCTATGTTTCTGCCAGCCAGAAACGTGAGTGCATAATAAAAAATTGTTTCCCAGTCATGCGTCTAAAGGAAGAACTCGACGTTAGTAACACGGCTGACGAATTAATTTCAATCATCCGGCAGAGTAACATTGAATTCCACCATTAGATCGTCTACAAAACAACTGTCAGTATCGCTGTGTAATAGATTTCCACGTTAAAATGATTAAACCTGCAAGCATACGATGCATAGCTTTACAATCCATTGTTGTTGTTGTTGTTGTTGTTGTCTTCAGTCCTGAGACTGGTTTGATGCAGCGCTCCATGTTACTCTATCCGGTGCAAGCTTCTTCATCTCCCAGTACCTACTGCAACCTACATCCTTCTGAATCTGTTTAGTGTATTCATCTCTTGGTCTCCCTCTACGATTTTTACCCTCCACGCTGCCCTCCAATACTAAATTGGTGATCCCTTGATGCCTCAGAACCTGTCCTACCAACCGATCCCTTCTTCTGGTCAAGTTGCGCCACAAACTCTTCTTCTCCCCAATCCCATTCAATACCTCCTCATTAGTTATGTGATCTACCCATCTAATCTTCAGCATTCTTCTGTAGCACCACATTTCGAAAGCTTCTATTCTCTTCTTGTCCAAACTAGTTATCGTTCATGCTTCACTTCCATACATGGCTACGCTCCATACACATACTTTCAGAAACGACTTCCTTACACTTAAATCTATACTCGATGTTAACAAATTTTTCTTCTTCAGAAACGCTTTCCTTGCCATTGCCAGTCTAGATTTGATATCCTCTCTACTTCCACCATCATCAGTTAATTTGCTCCCCAAATAGCAAATCTCCTTTACTACTTTAAGTGTCTCATTTCCTAATCTAATTCCCTCAGCGTCATCCGACTTAATTCGACAACATCCCATTATCCTCGTTTTGCTTTTGTTGATGTTCATCTTATACCCTTCTTTTAAGACACTGTCCATTCCGTTCAACTGCTCTTCAAAGTCCTTCGCCGTCTCTGACAGAAATACAATGTCATCGGCTAATCTCAAAGTTTTTATTTCTTCTCCATGAATTTTGATACCTACTCCGAACTTTTCTTTTGTTTCCTTCACTGCTTGCTCAATATACAGATTGAATAACATCGGGAATAGGCTACAACCCTGTCTCACTCCCTTCCCAACCACTGCTTCCCTTTCATGCCCCTCGACTCTTATAACTGCCATCTGGTTTCTGTTAAAAAATGGTTCAAATGGCTCTGAGCACTATGCGACTTAACTTCTGAGGTCATCAGTCGCCTAGAACTTAGAACTAATTAAACCTAACTAACCTAAGGACATCACACACATCCATGCCCGAGGCAGGATTCGAACCTGCGACCGTAGCAGTCGCTCGGCTCCAGACTGTAACGCCTAGAACCGCACGGCCACTCCGGCCGGCTCTGGTTTCTGTACAAATTGTAAATAGCCTTTCGCTCCCTGTATTTTACCCCTGCCACCTTCAGAATTTGAAAAAAAGTATTCCAGTCAACATTGTCAAATGCTTTCTCTAAGTCTACAAATGCTAGAAATGTAGGTTTGCCTTTCCTTAATCTAGCTTCTAAGATAAGTCGTAGGGTCAGTATTACCTCACGTGTTCCAATATTTCTACGGAATCCAATCTGATCTTCCCCGAGGTCGGCTTCTACCAGTTTTTCCATTCGCCTGTAAAGAATTCGCGTTAGTATTTTGCAGCTGTGACTTATTAAACTGATAGTTCGGTAATTTTCACATCTGTCACCACCTGCTTTCTTTGGGATTGGAATTATTATATTCTTCTTGAAGTCTGAGGGTATTTCGCATGTCTCATACATCTTGCTCACCAGATGGTAGAGTTTTATCAGGACTGGCTCTCCCAAAGCTGTCAGTAGTTCTAATGGAATGTTGTCTACTCCCGAGGCCTTGTTTCGACTCAGGTCTTTCAGTGTTCTGTGAAACTTTTCACGCAGTAACGTATCTCCCATTTCATCTTCCTCTACATCCTCTTCCATTTCCATAATATTGTCTTCAAGTACATCGCTCTTGTATAGACACTCTATATACTCTCTCCACCTTTCTGCTTTCCCTTCTTTGCTTAGAACTGGGTTTCCATCTGAGCTCTTAATATTCATATGAGTGGTTCTCTTTTCTCCAAAGGTCTCTTTAATTTTCCTGTAGGCAGTATCTATCTTACCCCTAGTGAGATAAGCCTCTACATCCTTACATTTGTCCTCTAGCCATCCCTGCTTAGCCATTTGACACTTCCTGTCGATCTCATTTTTGAGACGTTTGCATTCCCTTTTCCCTGCTTCATTTACTGCGTTTTTATATTTTCTCCTTTCATCAATTAAATTCAATATTTCTTCTGTTAGCCAAGGATTTCTAGTAGCCCTCGTCTTTTTACCTACTTTATCCTCTGCTGCCTTCACTATTTTATCCCTCAAAGCTACCCATTCTTCTTCTACTGTATTTCTTTCCCCCATTCCTGTCAACTGTTCCCTTATGCTCTTCCTGAAACTCTGTACAACCTCTGGTTTAGTCAGTTTATCCATGTCCCATCACCTCAAATTCCCACCTTTTTGCAGTTTCTTCAGTTTTAATCTACAGTTCATAACCAATAGATTGTGGTCAGAGTCCACATCTGCCCCTGGAAATGTCTTAAAATTTAAAACCTGGCTCCTAAATCTCTGTCTTACCATTATATAATCTATCTGATACCTACCAGTATCTCCAGGATTCTTCCATGTATACAACCTTCTTTTATGATTCTTGAACCTAGTGTTAGCTAAGATTAAATTGTTCTCTGTGCAAAATTCTACCACACGGCTTCCTCTTTCACTTCTTAGCCCCAATCCATATTCACCTACTACGTTTCCTTCTCTCCCTTTTCCTACTATCGAATTCCAGTCACCCATGACTATTAAATTTTCGTCTCCCTTCGCTACCTGAATAATTTCTTTTATTTCATCATACATTTCTTCAATTTCTTCATCATTTGCAGAGCTAGTTGGCATATAAACTTGTACTACTGTAGTAGGTGTGGGCTTCGTGTCTATCTTGGCCACAATAATGCGTTCACTATGCTGTTTGTAGCAGCTTACCCGCACTCCTATTTTTCTATTCATTATAGATCCTGATTGTCGTCTTATTTTTATGCAGAGTATCGAGATATGGTACTGCATCCTACCATTACTGAATGTTCCATTAAAACTACTGCCTTCTACAACATGTACACATTCAGCTAAAATATAACACTTATGAACTCTAATTTTAGAAGTCATAACCAGAAATTATGTCATGATCACGAGGTCAAGAACATATCATCTCTTATTATTTCCCAGTAGACACACTGCCAAACGACATTAAAAGTACGTATATGAAAGCTTTAATAGGTAATGGTCTAACAAGGAGAAATTCTCAGCAATGTGATCGAGTTTTTGAAACCATCCATACGGTGATTTAGTTTAAGGTGCAAGGTATCACAACCTTCACTATTCACCTCGGTAGGTCCTCGTTTGCGATTAATGGACGAAAAAAAACTTCGGAATTTTCCGTGACTCTATAGCTTTTTTAAAGTAGTAGCGGCACGCAGAGTGCTTGGGTAGCGTAACGGTTAAGGTACAGTCGTCATATGCGAAAAGTTGTCGGTTCAAATCTCTTCGTCCGCAGCTCGTGGTCGTGCGGTAGCGTTCTCGCTTCCCAGGCCCGGGTTCCCGGGTTCGATTCCCGGCGGGGTCAGGGATTTTCTCTGCCTCGTGATGAGTGGGTGTTGTGTGATGTCCTTAGGTTAGATGGGTTTAAGTAGTTCTAAGTTCTAGGGGACTGATGACCATGGGTGTTAAGTCCCATAGTGCTCAGAGCCATTTGAACCATTTTTTCAAATCTCTTCAGGTATATTAAGATTTTTTTATTCACAAATACGTATTGAAATGAACGATAATTTGTTTAATTATCTGGTTTAAACGTTGTTTTTTTTTTTACTTCCATTCCTTCGTCACATCACTAACGTTTACATTTGCTCTCGTGTTTCTTCCTATCATTCTTTTTCCACTCCGAATCTTTGTTCATGTGATTTTAATTATTGTTATTTATTAATTTTGATTTAATTCCTCCTATTTTATCATCTTATATTTCCATCCATGTTATTGCAATCATTATTTATATTCTTCATTTTGTTTCAATTTCTTTTTACTTATACTCTCTTCTATCGTTTAAATCTTCATCTGTGTTATTTTATACATAGTGCTACAAGAATTTATATTTTAAAAGTTTGCATGACGATTACTATGCAAAAAAAATGTACATCTTGTAACGAAAATACACTTTGACAACACTGCATAGTCAGTATAAATAGGCTATTGTGCCTTTTGTTTTTTAACCAATCGATCGGCACTTTCAAATGTTTTAAATATGAGAAATATGATGGAAGTAATGAAAATCAGCTGCACAAATATCTCAGATGAAACAGAATGACTTGAAGGTAAAAGTAAGGGCAAATGAAATAGTTAATACAGTGATTAATATGACGTGACGAAGACATAACAATAAAAATTACGTTTAAATCATTAAGTGAGTAAAAATGATGATCGAAGTCATTTCGACAGGATTTATAAATAAAAAAATTTAAAGCACCGGATGATTTTTTTTGAACGCACAGCTTTTTCATGTGAGGACCATACCTTAACCATTAAGTTACCCACCAAGCGGTCTTTGTATCACCACTATTTTTAAAGCTGTAAGGCGTCACATGAAATTTCGAATTTTTTTTTCGTCAATTACACGCAAAAGAGGGCCCACCAGGTGAATGGCTGCAGGGTGTGACACCTTGGACTTTAAGCAACATCACCGTATAAATGATTTCACAATGCTGATCCCACCGCTAGGGACCTTTCCTTGTAACTCCCCTCGACACACTGTGACACCTTTATCTACCACGAAGGCACGATTTGTTCTATATTTTTGCCAGGGAAACAGTCAGACCCTCAAGAGATGTACAGCTGTTCGTTGCATTCAAATGTTCCATATTCTTAACACGAGAGAGAGAGAGAGAGAGAGAGAGAGAGAGAGAGAGAGAGAGAGAGAGAGACAGACAGAGAGAGAGAGAGAGAGAGAGAGAGAGAGAGAGACAGACAGAGAGAGAGAGAGAGAGACTTGGGAAAGTATTTTTATTCCATACTGGTTTGCTTCCGACTAATAGATAGTCATCCACCAAGAGTGTGTACACAGATTCATTTTCCTACGATAACTCTTTCTTCATAGAGGTACTTGTTAAGTAACGGAAGTTTAATTTTTATAACCATCATGTAAATTAACTGCTCAAAAATCAGACACACTTCGACGAACGCGCTGTGTAGCTTTCCTGAGTAACAGTGTCGCGTGCAGTGGCGCTGCACATCAAACTCCTCAGGAGAAATGACCACTCAAGCACGCTGACAAACGCGACAACGTTTATTTTATGGACTTTTATTACTGCGGGAAACGGCCAACAGGTGCCGCACCATTTTATCCTGTTCGCATTCACGGTTTTCAACTTCACACTGCCACTTTTACATATTTAAGATGGCGCGACGTCGTGATTGGAAAAGAATTACAGATAAGAGTACAGAGTTTCACGAAGAATCACACAGCTGAAAGGGAATGAGAGCTCACGGGCAATAAAACATGATGATTTGTAAAATTTCTCTCTATAAACACCTGGCTGTGATACGAAGAATGTAGGAAGTGCATATCTAATACAACCGAAGTATTATGAGCAACGTTTCAACCAAATCTGTTAACATAATGATGTAAGTAATATTTTGTATTGTTGGTGTTTGACAGCTTTTACGTGTTTAAGGAACTTTAATCGTCTGATTACAGTTGTATTTTAACGAACGATATAAGAAGTACTTAGCTGAAAGTCGAGCCTAAGACATTTTACAGACTGTGAAGCATTTCATGGTAGTATATTCACAAAATATGGCAAGTTATAATATTTCTGGCTTTACAGCAATCATACAAGGGTAATCCCAAAAGGTCTCTTTTTTTTTTATAAGTACATACAAAGACCTGTTTATTTCTACAATGGTTTACATCAGTTTACAGCTTGAACATTTAGCTATTTTTCGACATAATCACCATTTCTGTCGATGCATTTTTGTAGACGCTGTGGCAGTTTTTGTATTCCCATGTCATATGAGCTCGCCACCATGCTGTTCAGAAAGTTATGAACCTCTTCTTTCACCTCGTCGTCGGAGCTGAGTCACTCTCCGGCCAAACGTTTTTTTAACCTAGGGAACAGGCGTTAGTCACTGGGCGCCAAGTCAGGACTATAGGGTGGGTGGGTGGCTGATTATGTTCCACTGAAACTGTTGCAGGAGACCAACGGTTTGCCGAGCGATGTGTGGGCGAGGGTTGTCATGGAGAATGTGTAAGCCCGTGATCAACATTCCTCTTCCCCGGTTCTGAATTGGCCGTTCGAGTTTTTTCAGAGACTCAATACCTGTCAGCGTTAATTGTGGTCCCAGCGATTCAGCTCTGACGACGAGGTTGTAATGGTACTTGAATTACGTAACCATTACGGCAGTTCACCTCAACCTCTCGATACCAGCAATATACTACTGTGTTTCTGTAAAGTAGTTAACATATTTCTGAGACAACATTCAGATTTGATTCCATTAATGTAGAGGTACTCTGATACATCGATATGTTTATATTGGAATCATATTATTCTTATGTGAATTCTTTCTTTTGTCACTATGATCTTTGTCGTACTTTTAACTCTGATTTTTGGGCGCGTAAGCGATTATTAGAGTGTCGGACCTTGAAAAAGTCAAGTCTTGGACGTCATGTTGAAAAGATGCATATTGTAGTCAGCTTATAAAATGTGATGTTTTGTGTGCAACGCGATACTGCAACAAAAGCAATAAAAAAGAAGTGTAACTTAAATTCGGAATGCTGATTACTTTTTTACATCATCATTGTGCTAACTTTCAAAGGTTTAATCTTCAAGAATGGTTTATGAAACACATCTATAAAACTTTTGAATATTGCGTAATAACACCTAGCCCACTTTGCATCCGAGCTTGGAATCATCACCACCTAGATTTTCGACGATTGAGCCATGATTTCACAACGAGACCAGCATGGGAAACACGAAAAGATGAGGGGCTACTTTATCCATTATTTCATGAAATGACTATTAGCTGTGCTCTAATGACACCTGCCACATAATATAACTTTGTTGTTGCCTGAAAATGCAGTATTTAGCAGCGTGAGAAACAATACAACCTTAATTTTTGACCTTTGTTGTGGTAGGGTTGTTAGAACGTGAAAGAGGAGTTTCATAACTTTCTAAACAGCATGGCGGCGAGCTGGTATGACATGGCCATACAAAAACTGCCACAGCGTCTACAAAAATGAATCGACAGAAACGGTGATTATGTCGAAAAATAGCTAAATGTTCAAGCTGTAAACTGATGTAAACCATTGTAGAAATAAACTGGTCTATGTACTTATAAAAAAATAGGAGACCTTACTTTTGGGATTACCCTCGTATTAAGCTACAACAAGCTGCTCTTAGACCAGTTGAGAGGACAGCAGTGGGAAGCTGAAGTAATGTGGTGTGAGGTACCGGAGATATGATTTATTCGGTACGTGTATCGTGAGAAAGACCGCCTAAATTGTTGTCCTCCTTCGCACTGAATTTATTTGCATTTCTTACAAAAGTATCTCTAAATAGCAGGCTACCATTCCATTTTTCAGAAGTATTAATAACCAGCAGAATAAAAAACAATTGCTAAACAGAATGGCAGACCGAAGACTTGTCGCATCTAACTTTGGTGTTGAGTGCTGTGGTTCGGCTGTGAAAGGAGAGAGAGCTCTATCGGCAGTCGCGGAGAACAGACATGTTGTCTGCCGCGGTCGGTATTGGTTAAGAACTTAATTAGCAATCTCTCGTTTATGGACATGTAATCGAAAACCAATTTGATACTAATTACGCAAACACGCAGTTCATTCTTTTGTTTATTCTCTGCGAAAGCGTGACAAATGGAAATTATCTGTATGTCATAAAATGGATTATAATTGTGCAGTTTCTCGTAAACTGCTAGTAAAAAGCGAGAGGCCTCCCGTTTGAACAAACCGGATCGAAATTTCATAATTTAAGCAATACTAGTTCTTCGCTCACAGTTTATTACTGGCTCAAGGTAACAGATTCACGACCTACGCGCTGTTTTCTGCGCAGGGAACGATAACTAGAGATGACTGCAGTTTGGTGAACATTATTCAGAGCTTACGCATTCCACTCCGGGCGGTGGAAGCAACTAGATATCTGGAGTGTACTGAAATCTTAGTACAAATGACATCAGTGACTCGTCATCTGTGGTAACAAAGAGGAGGTATGAAGGCGTGAAATTTTCGAGGGAAGGGTTTTATCATACACACATACATCCCTCTCGGTATCTCTTACTTTCAAAAAAATTGCTCTGAGCACTATGCGACTTAACATCTGAGGTCATCAGTCCCCTAGAACTTAGAACTACTTAAACCTAACTAACCTAAGGACAACACACACATCCATGCCCGAGGCAGGATTCGAACCTGCGACCCTAGCGGTTCTCTTACTTTCACTTGCCGTAAAGTATGATATATGATCTGTAGATCTCAACATTACGGCTATAGTCTCTATTACTCCGCGTGCTTTCTTTTTTTGGCCGTATGCAGAATAATGACTCAGTTAACTACGTCTTATGTAATCTGAAGATTATCTTAATACCCACCGATATCGGCCGTTAAAATAATGAGCAAATTTAATTATATAATTATTCGATGGAGAAGAAAGAAGATTACACTGGCGTTTTACGTCTTGTCCATATGGAAATCATGAGAGACAGGGCATTACACTGGATTGCAGAACACTAGCGCAGGATTCTGTAGTGGCACAGTTGAACGAATAAACCCGGGAATTCGTCTTAAGTTATTTTATAACAAAAGAAATCCTTTATCATTGTAGCCGGTCGTGTATTCGAATCCGGGAACACACAACGACTATTCCACTGTCATCCTCACCTATCTCAACGACATGATGAAACCTGTTTTCCTTTTTTTTTTAAAAAAAAATTGAGGTATTTAACAACTAATAAACTCTTCGAACCACTTAACTCATTTTTTAAGTTGAGGCTCTAAAATATACGTCCCGTTGCCAACGAAGTTTTTCTCAATAACATTTTTATACCAACTTTCGTATGAAACGTGAGTTACTGATCATGCACGTAATCGCTGACCACTTCGTTAACGTGACCACCATGGTACACAGGTTCAAATTGTTCAAATGGCTCTGAGCACTATGGGACTTAACAGCTGTGGTCATCAGTCCCCTAGAACTTAGAACTACTTAAACCTAACTAACCTAAGGACATCACACACATCCATGCCCGAGGCAGGATTCGAACCTGCGACCGTAGCAGTCGTGCGGGTCCGGACTGCGCGCCTAGAACCGCGAGACCACCGCGGCCGGCGGTACACAGGTGCTACGCTCTGCGACCTTGCATCATAGCGGAACAAATCAGTTCCATGTACTAAAGCCGCAATTTACGCTTAAAATATAAAATCTGCCGGTACGAAACAAATATTTTTGTTCTTACGCTCCAAGCGTGCTTCAATGGAGTTAAATCAACACCTAAAATTTACACACGGACATGCATGACGTAAAGGTTCATAATTTTCTTTGAAGTAAAATATTACTTCGAAAGAATCATTTTCTTGCCTTTGTTTAGCAGTTATGGTATATTTGAGGCAGTAGTATGAGGCTGTCAGACTGATCGATGTTACATCATGTCATCCGGTACTACATATATGTTTTGAAAAACTATTTAGATGTAAAATTTAAAGTTAGACGAAGTTTTCCGAATTACAAATACAAACATTAAACAATAACCTAAAAATAATTGATACAATTACAAAAGAAAAAAATACTATCATTTTTGAAAAGACCTTACTCCAAAATCTTAAGTTCTCACGAACTAAGGAAAACATTCCGCAGGTGAGTACCTGTAATGTAATATGGTGGGTTTTCCAGTGTCTGAAGAAGATAATGAAATGGATATTTTGCCGTTACTGCAGTTGCTAAGTTCTGTCTCTTTGAAAAAGGTACTTTTATCGAAGAAGGAATATACTCCCATGGACAAGTTACGTTTTTGGTAGCGTTTTAAGTTGTTTCTGTTTTTACTCTTAGATTTTCACAGTATTTTAACTCTAATAGAAATACACACAATATCGTTCCATTGAATATCATCAGTAGCAGCATTGTTACGTACAGGCTATTTCATAAAATCATCACAGAAACGCATATATTCATGTGAAATACAAGGAAGTAAACGTTGTATGTCTTGTACTTTTGTTCCTATTAAATGTCACTGGTCCAGTGTAAGTCTTTTCAAAATTAAGAACAGACACTTCCAGAAATAAAGGATTCTTGACACTTCCACTACGTTTTAACTCCATACTTGATGCTATTTTACATCTTGCAGCACTGATCAGAAGTAACAACAGTTGAACTACGAAAACGATTAGTAATGAATAGTGCATTAGGTATTCGATAGATGGCATGCAAAGATGAGCGCCATTGAAAGTGCATTACTCCAGCAGTACAGTCCTTTCAGAAATGACGTCGCTGTACCTAAGTCCCAAAGACACATTTACAGCGTGTGGAATAATGCCCTACACACGCAGAAAGATGTATCTATGAATATAGAATACGGTAACGTTCTTAGTTCATTTTTCTAAATGTGGAATAAGGCCCTTTCAAAACCGACTGCATCAAATGTGTAACCTGCGATCTACCACTGCATAGTGCCTTACGATCTTTGTGACAGGCAAAGGAAGGTAACAGTGCTTTTGGAAGATAGTATGTCTGGTTTCGTTTTTCACAGAATTATCCAAAAAAATTTTAGATCACTCAATTAAGTGTACTTACTGATGAAGTTTCGTTGAAACATGTTTAGGGCTGATCACAATTTGTTTCGCACAGGCAGATACTATCGATACACTCTTTGATTTTTATACGGAGAAAGCTTTATATATAAAGAACCTCACAAGATAATTACACAACTGCGGTTCTCTAACGTCCTCTGCATTTCTCCACGAGGTTTATATCACAGAGCAATGACCAAGCCATGGACAGTGGGTGTCAGGATTGGCTGAAGGTAATTCGAATCGTGACGAAACGACAGCAGTCAGATTATGAATGAAGGCCGGTACGCCGTTCCTTACCTTTGCAAGCAGCAGAAAGCCCGCCGAGAAGCTTCGCACTGGGACCGCGACTCCTGTGGCAGTGACCGCAATTGGCTATTCGCAGCCGCATTAGCACCACTTCACGACGCTGTTGTCGCTCCAAGACGCCGCGGCGCGACCTAATAGACAGTTTAACGGAGGAGCACAAGGGAGGGGTGCACCGTCACAGGCTCACGCCACGTGACCATCTGAAACGTAGCACTACGTCAAGAATGAGAGAAGGAATTGCGGATAACCTTGTTAACGGAACAGATCCAGAACGTGCGGACGTGATTTGAAGAAGTGCTGGAGTACGAAAAGAAACGGAAGACGATTACGGTTTGACATTCCGTCGACGTCAAGGTTATTAGAGACGGAGCATAAGCTCAAGCTCAGAGTAGGGAACGATGTTGAAGGAAATCGGCTGTGTGTGTGTTTTTTTTTTTTTTTTTTTTTTTTTTTTTTTTTTTTTTTACGAAGGACCCATACCAGCTTCTGTCTTAACAAATTTAGGGAAGCCATGACAACCTAAATCTGAGCGATTTAATCCACGATCCTCCCGACTGCGGGCCAGTGTCTTCCTATTTCGTCACCTCGCTCATTACAAGGTACACTGAGGTGACGGAAGTCATGGGATATCCCCTAATATGGTGTTGGACCTCCTTTTGCCCGGCATAGTGCACCAACTAGACATTGAATGGACTCAAGAAATCCCCTATAGAAATACTGAGCCAGGGTGCTTCTACAGGGTGTTACAAAAAGGTACGGCCAAACTTTCAGGAAACGTTCCTCACACACAAATAAAGGAAATATGTTATGTGGACATGTGTCCGAAAACGCTTAATTTCCATGTTCGAGCTCATTTTAGTTTCGTCAGTATCTACTGTACTTCCTCGATTCAATGGAGCACGTTATCATGATTTCATACGGGATACTCTACCTTTGCTGCTAGAACATGTGCCATTACAAGTACGACACAACATGTGGTTCATGCACGATGGAGCTCCTGCACATTTCAGTCCAACTGTTCGTACGCTTCTCAACAACAGATTCGGTGAGCGATGGATTGGTAGAGGCGGGCCAATTCCATGGCCTCCACGCTCTCCTGACCTCAACCCTCTTGACTTTCATTTATGGGGGCATTTGAAAGCTCTTGTCTACGCAACTCCGGTACCAAATGCAGATACTCTTCGTGCTCGTATTGTGGACGGCTGTGATACAATACGCCATTCTCCAGCGCTGCATCAGCGCATCAGGGATTCCATGCGACGGACGGTGGATGCGTGTATCCTCGCTAACGGAGGACATTTTGAACATTTCCTGTAACAAAGTGTTTGAAGTCAGGCTGGTACGTTCTGTTGCTGCGTGTTTCCATTCCATGATTAATGTGATTTGAAGAGAAGTAATAAAATGAGCTCTAACATGGAAAGTAAGCGTTTCCGGACACATGTCCACATAACATATTTTCTTTCTTTGTGTGTGAGGAACGTTTCCTGAAAGTTTGGCCGTACCTTTTTGTAACACCCTCTATAACCGTCCATAATTGCGAATGTCTTGCCTGTGCTGGATTTTGTGCACGAACTAACTTCTCGATTACGTCCCATAAATGATCGACGGGATTCCTGTCGGGCGATCTGGGTGGCCAAACCATTTGCTAGGACTGTCAAGAATGTTCTTCAAACCAATCGCGAACAATTGCGGTCCGGTAACATGGTGCATTGTCATCCATGAAACTTCCATCGTTGTTTCCGAACATGACGTAGATCAACAGCTGTAAATTGTTTCCAAGTATCCGAACATAACCATTTCATGTAAACACAGCCGGCACCATTATGGAGTTACCACTATCTTGCACAGTGCCTTTTTGTCAACTTGGGTCCATGGCTTCGTGGGGCCTACGCCACGCTCTGACCGTACCGTCAGCTCTTTCCAACTGGAACAGGCGGTGTGGTGCTGTTTGCAGACGCACTCTCATCGACAGTCTGCTGCCATAGTCCATTAACGCCAAATTTCGCCCCAATATCCTAACGGTTGCGTTCGTCGGACGTCCCACATTGATTTCTGCGGTTATTTCACGCTGTGTTGCTCGTCTGTTACCTTTGACAATTCTACGTAAACGCCACTGCTCGCGCTTGTTAAGTGAAAGCCATTGGTCACTGCGTTGCCCGTGGTGAGAGGTATTCCCTGAAATTTTGTATTGTCGGTACACTCGTTACCAGTCATCTCGGACTACTGAATTCCCTAATGACTTCCGAAATGGAATGTCAAATGCCTGCATCTAGCTCCACCCACGACTCCACTTTCGAAGTCTGTTAATTCCCTTTGTGCGACCATAATAACGACAGAAACGTTTTCACATTATCACCCGACAGCTCCGCCAATGCATTGCCCTTTTATACCACGTGGACGTGACAATACCGCCATCTTTGTGTGTGCACATCGCTACCGCATTCCTTTTGTCACCTGTGTGTACAGGACCAAGATGGAAAGGCCATTGTGAAGATTCCGTTGATATGAATGAAATTTTGTTACCTTTATGTTGATACTTAGCCTATTGCGCCCGTCAGGGACATGTTGATCAGTGGAATAGGTTTCTTTATATGCAGGGTGAGTCATTAACTACTGCCATCAGGAATAACTCCGAAAGTGTGATAGTAGCCGAAAAATTTGTGGGAGGAAAGTTGCATGGGACAACGGGGCCCGTACTATGACGTTGGTTTTTTGTTGCTAGGTGGGGTCGCTTCAGAGATACAAAGGTCAATTTTGTTTTTTTAAATGTCTTCAGGTGTAGTTGGAACGTCTTTATAAACATTGTCTTTTACGGATCCCCACAAGAAAAAATCCAGAGGCGTCAAGTCTGCGAACGAGCCGGCCACGACACATCTCCTCCGCGTCTAATCCAAGGATTTGGGAATTGTCTCTGCAACTCATTTCTAGCCATCCGCGAAAAATGTGCCGGACACCCATCGTGTTGATACCACATTCTCTTCCTTGTTCCTAAAGGTATTTCTTCCAATAACAGACCTAATGTTTCTTGCAGAAATGTGGTGTACTTCCTACCATGAAGATTTACTTCGACGAAATATGGGCCTACAATTCTGTCCTCCATAACCCCACACCATACATTCACCGACCACGGCTTTTGGTGTGAAACTTTCCACAATCAACATGGATTTTCAGTTGCCCAATAATGCATTTTAAGCAAATTCACATTTCCGTGGTTCGTCAATATAGCCTCGTCAGTAAATAAAATCAAATTAATAAATGTGTCATCCCTCTGAGTCTGAAGCTGAGCCCATCGGGAGAATTCAATGCGACGCATACAATCCGTACCAGTTAATTCTTGGTGGAGACTGGTATGGTAAGGATGATATTTATGGCGACGCCGAACACACACTATTACTCCGGCTCATGCCAGATTCTCTTGCGATTTGACGCGAAAATACACTTTCTCTGTGCTAAGTGACAGTAGGTTTTCGGTAGATTTTCCCTCGGAACTGTAAAACGTATCAATCCTTTGAATGGTTAACGTTCCATACAATCGCGTAGAACTTCCCGGAAAAAGAAAGAAAAGACGGGGCAAAGAAGTTTTGGAGAGACTTCTAATAATAAAAAAGGAGAGAAGTTTTGGAAAGATTTTTGATTGGCAGCAACTTATACGCTGCATATTTTCGTATTACGAAAGTATAAATTCGAATTGCACCAAGCACAGCGCGTCAGTTTCCCGAGCGTTGAAACCGAGGCTGCGATGTCGTTTTGTAAGCGAGTCGTATCTCAAGCCACGAGATCTCGTCAGCCGATGACAGCAGCTATTCAGAGCATAGGACACATGTTATAGTCAGCCAATAGCAAGATCACTGGTTACATAGCGCGAACACGCAAGAGGAAAAGTTAACGGTTTACATTAATGTACACAGTACCGTATATCTACAAGAAAAGCTACGCTTTCACATATAATATTGGTCTCTAAGATTAACACGCTGCAACAGAAGCTACGCTTTCACATGTAATATTGATCTTTTTTTCGTGTGTTATACTTTAAGACACATCACACAAATGTGCCAGTAAATTTAAAATTATGAGATAAATGTCTCGGCTCGAAATTCTTATAAGGGGCTAGTCCTCAAACTGTTCAATTTCGAACGGTCTGTGATTTAGGTATCAATTCCACTTTCTCACACGTAACATAATTCATCTTGCGTAAAAAGAAATTTACTTTGAAATTAACGCTTTTCTAACCACCGTTCGCAATACTATCCGGAGACTGTTGGAAATAGGTTCGATTTACCAGTTGCTAGAGAGCGCCAGAAAACAGGCATTATTCTGCGTGTGCAACGCAACTGCAGTGGTGTAGGAAGCCCGTATGTTCGTGTGTATAAAGCACTAAGAGAGTTTACATTACACCATAAAAGAAACAGGGCACTAGAGGATACTCCAAAAGAGCATCGGAATTTCGTAAACCATACTAAAATGCATAATTCGGCTTGAAGTGCAAATTGGCGTTTTTCAGATTCACAATGAAGTAGGTCCCATCTGATATTAAGCTTTTCAGTGTGGTTTCTGGAATGTAAATTTTCTTGTAGTACCAGTACTCTACGATCTCATTTTTGGTTCCTTATTACGGCATAATGCCATATCTGGCAGAAGATGATAACGTGCACTTGAAATTCAGCGAACAGTTGGAACTAGCCAATACTGTAGAATGAAACACTTAGTTTCAAATAAAATGATTGCCTCGGCGAAAAGATTAACAAAGCCAAATTTCTTTAGCAAACGTGCAAAAATAACTTCACTGTTCTGCAGGGCGATTAATGCTTGACTGCTACTAACTTGGAA
Organism: Schistocerca serialis cubense; assembly: GCF_023864345.2. Taxonomy (NCBI): domain Eukaryota; kingdom Metazoa; phylum Arthropoda; class Insecta; order Orthoptera; family Acrididae; genus Schistocerca; species Schistocerca serialis. Next base: position 781,060,055 of record NC_064640.1, read on the forward strand.
ATAAAATAAAATCAGAAAACTGAAATTTAAAATATATTTTCCCCTCCGTAATTATGTGAATGTATTTTAATTCACTTGATAGCTCCCGGCCACAGAAATCCGTTTTGTTTTCATTTGACGTGGGAGCTGTACACGAATGCAAGCAGCGAAATCACTTAACGTAAACACGGGTCACGTGGAGCTTAACCCCGTCCCCACAACTCTGTGCAAGCGTGAATCTGGCAGCTAGGGCGCGCGAGAAAAATTTTTGTCGTTTGCATCTGGCTGCTTGCTGCTACTACCGATACAGCTAACAGCCAAACTTCAAGTAGCGGGAGAAGGTACTGCTTATACGCGAGTCAAATGCGCATGCGCAACAGACCGCTGGCAATTGGTCAAACGAACATAATGTGAACAGTTGCGACGTCATGCTCATAGCAAGCAGTTTATTGTTACGAAGAATTACAGTCTGCGCCCTACAGCCTTTGACATATTTTTACTATCTGCAGACGCTTGTGCGTGCACTGTGTTTTGTTGTAAATTGCGCATTTCCTTTGCAACTAAAGTTTTATTTTTTTTTTTCCCTCTCGTTTATATTTTATTGCTGCAGTATCATTCTCCAGTAGCAGGATACAATAACATTCTTTGCTAGAGAATCAACTCTACAGTCAAAATTAAAAAAAATTAACTGAAAGTTAAAACAATGAAAAATTCCCGGGTTTTTCCCGGTTTTCTCCCGAATGAAAAAATTCCCGGGTTCTTCCCGGATTTCCCGGTTGTCCCGGGTCGTATACACCCTGGTGTTGTACTGCGAAACCGTCGAATGGTGTTTACATGTCAATGGCACGTTAGATGGATACGCCGCATTCGGCGAATATTTACTATTTGCACGATATACGAGAGAGAATTGTCAGAGCATATGCTTCGATATGTGCCGAAGTGATAAGAAATACCACTCAAGCCATGATAAGAAGATTGCAGCACTGCACTGATACCAATGGTCATCATTTCGAACACCTTCTGCAAATGGACGCTCATGCCGCCTTTTTGACTAAGACCTTACTGTTACAAATCATTGGATTCGTGTCGATAGCCGCTATCAGAAAGTAAGTACCAAACTATAGCATCCCATAAAAAAAAAGAAGTTGACCACATCTCTGACGCGACCCCACCTGGTAACAAAAAACCAACGTCATGTTATGGCCCCCGTTGTCCCATGCCAACATCTGTCCCACAGACTTTTCAACTACTATCATACTTCCGGTCCGCAGCTCGTGGTGCCGCGGTAGCGTTCTCGCTTCCCGAGCACCGGGTCCCGGGTTCGATTCCCGCCGGGGTCAGGGATTTTCACATGCCCCGAGGTGACTGGGTTTTGTGTCGTCTTCATCATCATCGCTCATCCCCATTACGGTCAGAGGAAGGCAACGGCAAACCACCTCCATTAGCACCTTGCCTAGTATGGCCGTGCGAGTCTCCCGCATCGTTCCCCTACGCTCTGTCAGGAAGCATGGGACTTCATTTCCATCATACTTTCGGAGTTATTCTATGTGGCAATAGTTAGTGACTCACCCTGTATAGCTACTTTCAAGCGTGCATGTTGCTCAACTGGAGGAAATGGTACGTCATGCCACTATATATTTTTTTTCGGACGATTTATTGCCTACGTCAGTGCTTCCAGAACTTTCAAATGGCATACGAAGAGTCTGTTACTGTTTGCGAATTTATGAGGAGGAGGAGGATATTCGTGTTTAACGTCCCGTCGACAACGAGGTCATTAGAGAGGGAGCACAAGCTCGGATTAGGGAAGGATGGGGAAGGAAGTCGGCCGTTCCCTTTCAAAGGAACCATCCCGGCATTTGCCTGGAGTGATCTAGGGAAATCACGGAAAACCTAAATCAGGATGGCCGGACGCGGGATTGAACCGTCGTCCTCCTGAATGCAACGAATTTATGAAATAGGCAGCTAAATTCAAACGAGGTTGTCCGTTTATTAAAGATGAGCCATATAAAGACGTCCTAAAACTGGCGACACAGATGAAAACAGTTGATGTGGACGATATTGTATTGGACGATCAGCGATTAAAGTTTTACAGGTTGGTTCCAATTAAACTTTCGCTACTTGAGCCAGTGTAGACGGGAAACTATTTACCATATGGGCAGCCAACTTTATATGAATGATGTTCAGGCACAACGCTGGAAGATTTTCGTTGTTAGTAGTCTTAGTGTCATGACTTGCCATAAGGCTGGTATGGTGACGCAGGGTTGATACACAAGCTTCAGTGCGCATTACAGTTGCACTCAGTCAAAATGGGTCTGGATAACATGAGCAGGGCTTTACCCGTACAGTAGCAATAGTACTGCTGTTCTTTGTGAGTGTCGACGCATTAAATGGGTACGGAGATGACTTCTTTCTGCACCGGGGTTAAAGAACACGATTCGAAAGTTCGAATCAATTGGCGAGTTGAGAGAGGTCGACGGCCAGTTGCGCCACAAACTGTTTAAGTCACTGTTTCCATGGCTGAGAATGCTGGGCGCATGCGATCTTCAAGCTGTGCACTAGCTGTGTCACGACAGCTGAACATTTCGTAGTCCATCGTTCGAGAAGTGATGCGAACAATTGTGAAACGGTATGTCTAGTGCGGTTCCAGGCTGTTCTGGATGCAGATGGTCGTCTCATTGAGCAGTATTTGTAACCTGATCGTAAACATGGTACGCAATTAACAAATGTTATCCTCTAACGTGGTTATTTAAATGGGTTTCTCTCAGTAGTTTATTCGTTATTTCTCTTCTGGATGTCTTTGCAAATGTTCATTATCCTACAATCACTCGTTTTTCATAGGCCAGTAACAAATCTGTTTATTGGAGCATAGGCCATACGCATACTGTGAGAAAGACGGATGTATTTTACACGTGAAAGTAACTATGAGAATGATTTTTGCATGAAATGTTCCGCATTTTTTGCAACGCATAACAAAAGCAAGTGCGGAAACGAATTTAGAGGGATTATTTCGATACATAATTCGACTGACCTCGTGCGCCAATTTTGTACTCCAGATAAGACGCACGTGCACCTCTCCACTCCTGAGACGGAACAGTCGGTGCAAGCTGATGGTGTGGCACAATAGATGGCTAAGTTGATTTCGTCTGCCAAAAACGTTATGGCCGGTATTTGCTGGAGTGCAACAGAAATAATTTTTATTTTTAACTTTTGAAAGATAATCAGTAACTGGAGAATACTACTCATGTCTCCCACAACCACTGGACGAAGAAATGTGAGACAAGGCTTCTGAATTTCTGCCCCTATGTCTCTATAGCCTGACAATTTAAACCACGCTGCAGCTGGCCGAGTTCAATACGACGTACACGACTCCGCCACCTCTTGTTAGTTCTTCCACACGAAGGCTGTCACATCCTACTAACGTGCCTCTTACTGATCATGAACGGTTGACTTTTTTCAGCCAATATATCAAAAGCATCAACTGAAGATAAAAAAGGAGCTCGATGGTCCATGTCTACGAACGAAATACGTGAAGCGGAGATTAGTATCATCTGTCATCACGGTAGGATGATTCTAACGGATGCACGCCACCTGTCTCTGAACTATGAAAATCTAGACCAACTAGTCAACCCTCTGGTACAGTTTTTAAACTAGGCCACCACTGACGTTTTATTAAATTGGTAAAACCTTTATCGTTATCAGCCACTCATTTTCGTTCAGTCATTTTTCACTGAGTGTAGTGTTTTGAGCTTGTTTAATGTTAGCACTAACTCTTGTACTAAGTCCATGACACATTTTGTTTAAATGAACGTTTCGTTTCCAGCGTAAAGTAGCCTTTAATGCACTCAGTTCTGAGCCATCCTACCGTCACAATAAAGAGGCTAAAGGTCTCTAAATCTCATACAAAAATAAGGAATATATGGAACACAAAGACAGAAATTCTCTGAGGTAAAATGTGGAAAGATCTGAAGAAGAAATAAATTCAATTACTCAGGAAAAAAGATTCAAGCAAATGGACTGGACAAAGAGCCAGTTAAAGGAAGAGCCAGATAGTAAGACCTTGCTTCTAAACATACAACAGCTGCAACGAACGAGCCCTATCATACAAGGCCAAAATTAAGCACTATAATTCAGTTACAAAACCAGGAAGACTATATACTTTGTAGTGTCTTAGTCTAAATAAAGAAAGTCAGTTGGAAGAACTTCAAAAGAAGGAAAGGAGGATTGTTAGGAACATTCTGGGAAGACAGAGGACTACTGATGGAACTTGGAAGGATAAGAACACAAGTACACCTAAAAATTAACACACACACTTCGGAAACGAAGGTAGAAATTTTATGGACACCTAGCAAGAATGGACGAATACCGACTGAGCAAAAAATCCTCAATTACGTCACATAATTCAAAGCTATCTCCGATTGTATACAAGAAGTCAGAAGAGATGCACAAGAAACTGGTATTATAATGGAGATGATTCGAAATAGAGAAGAATTCAGAAGCAATGTTAACAGCGTCAAATCATTGGAAGAGAAATCACTGACGAGGAGGTCAACGCGATAGATTTCCGAGGAGGAGAGAAACGAAGGAGTGAAAGAATGAAAAGCTTATAGGAAGAGAGGGAAAGAAAGGGCAAAAAGCCTGAAGTTCTACACAGTCCATAGTTAGCCAAATTTGAGAGGGAAAAAAGAAGCTAAAGTAAAATCCAAATGAATCTTAGACAGCCTAGGCTGTAGATAAGCCATTTCTATGCAACACCCTGTCTTACTAGAGTGCTAGTCCAGCAACGTATACAGGAGGTTAGGTTAGGTTAGTGGTTTTTAACGTCCCGTCGACAACGATGTCACTAGAGACGGAGCACGAGCTCGGGTTAGGGAAGGATGGGGAAGGAAATCGGCCGTGCCCTTTCAAAGGAACCATCCCGGCATTTGCCTGAAACGATTTAGGGAAATCACGGAAAACCTAAATCAGGATAGCTGGAGATGGGATTGAACCGTCGTCCTCCCGAATTCGAGTCCAGTGTGCTAACCACTGCGCCACCTCGCTCGGTTATACAGGAGAACTATGAAGCTTAGGGCGTAGGAGAGGTACTGGTAGATGTACAGCTGTAAGGCGTACCGAAAGTCGTTCACGGATTGCTCGGTTGATAAGAGCATTGCCCGCAAATGTCAAGCGTCGTCCCTGTCTGGTACAGTTTCAACGTGCCACGAAGTTTCGCGTTAACCCTCTCGTGACCGAACAATTTAAACTTTCACATATTACCGTAAACACTGGTTTCCTGATTTTGGAATGGATACTACGTCAGACTATGTTCCTACATTACCACTGTTGTTTATATTTTTATAATTATTTTACGTCGGATGTATATGTCCCGCTGGACTAGAGGAGGAATAAATGGTTTCCCAAATTTATTGCTGATGTGTGACGTATACGTCCCACTCAAAATAATTTTTTTTGCTAGGGATTCAGATCCGCAGAAAGAAGAATGTAAGTACCATTATTACGTCAAACCAATTTATTTACTCATACCTTAACATTTATACGGAATTTTTCAAAACAAGGCTCAATACGCAGTGGTACTTACGTATGAAATTGGTGTTTATCTCTTGCTTCCGTTCGCAGCAGTGTCTGCATCGTCTCCTTATGCTCCTTACCAGAAAATGTTTTCAACATCCATACAAAAAGGTGTGTATCTGCAGTAAAATGGCACGATAAGAAGCCAGCTGTAGTTTTGTCAATTGCTCACCATCCGAAAGATCTAAGATGCGTCACAATAAAAAATAGATATAGTATGGCTTCAGGCTACAATCCTGTCCTGCATCCATAACAGTACACAGCTGTAATGGGAGGTCTATACCGATTTGACCAGCGGAGACAAAGAACCGCTATTGGCAGTAGGTCACTCAAATGATGGCATCGTCTTTCTTTTTTTCTTTTGGATGCTGCAATAGCAAGCGCTTTTATCATGTGGAACCGTAATAACGGAGGAAAATGTGACCGACTTTCTGTCCACCTTGCTCTTGTAACGCAGCTTTAGAAATATAAAGAGCAGGGGAAGACAAGCATTAATCACAAAAAAATCATATCAAATCGAGGCAAACAAAGTAACATTTAAACACAGAATAACATATATAGATACAAAACATATAAATATAAAAATTTAGATACACATATAAACGAAAGGCACGAACAGAATTCTCTACATACACTGCCGATAACTGAAAACCACTAACCGAATTTAAAAGTGTTTTATTTCTAAACGTGTGCACAAACACCTACGTTTCTAGCAAACAGCTTACAAAAGTCAAATACATTTACGGAGTTTATCTGCTGCAGATTGGAAAAAAATTACATAAAACAGCCGGAACACGAGGTGCGCAATGTACAACTGAAAAAATTACGTGGTATCTAGCGCATGAGGTGCTAATAAATTGGCCTGTTGGCTCTGAACAGTTGATACATTCAGCGCTACATCGCGTCACCACACATGTGGGACTTGCATATCCCTGCGAGCTGTGGGAATTAAATTTGTACGTGGAACACCCATGTTCCGCTGGTCAGTGAATGGTTAAAGTGAAATTTGCTACCAATGTTTTAGCGGTCCGTCGACTCAACCTCTGCAACACGCAGTCAATAAATCGAAATACACTTACACGAAATAGCACAAGTAGAGCTGTTGAAGCCATTCTCAAATATTAATGAGAAATGCTTAGTCTGTATTGTATACACAGACTGTATCAGGACACTTCCTCAGAGTCGACACATGATATTTGCTGCATTTTTTTAGCTTCAAAACATTTTTGTCTATAGTTAGGAGTAAAAACTCCCCTCTATACAAGAAAGGGACCTATAGGGTCTACGGAAAGGGGAGATTATTAAGAGTTCCTATAGGTATTTACATTATTTGAGGCAGTCTACTCAACTGTTACTATTTTAAACCGAAGAGGCGGAAGTTTATTCTCCAGAGTACCCATTCAACCTGTCTCAATTTTTACGAACGGTTATGTAGTTTTTACAACATATTACATTCCAGACCAATAAAGTAAATCAGAGATGCAGTAACTAAATTTAGTTGTGAAACATTTATTACCAACCGTTTAACGCTCATCGATATAAAGCCACCCGGACGATAGCAGCGTCACCTGGCGACAAATAACCACTAGTCACACACATGCACGGTGTATGTAGTATCAGTGAGCGTGCTGTCTGCGTGTAGAACGGGGAAGGCTCGCGATCTGTCTGAGTTTGACAGAGAGCAGAGTGTGATGGCCAGGACGCTCGGCACGAGCATTTCGGTAATTGTACGCCTTGTCGGGTGTTCGAGGAGTGCTGTGGCGAGTGTCTTTAACACGCGGCGAAACCCAGTACAGAAGTTGGGGGATTGGGCGGCCACCCCTCAATACAGATGTCGGAAGTCGTAGCCTGGGTAAACTGGTAACACTAGACAGGCGGCGAATTGTGGTGGACTTTAATGTTGGGCAGAGTACAAGTTCGTGTGAATACACAGTGCACAGAGCAGCCCTATCAATGGGTCTCCGCAGCTGTCGACTCGTGCGTGTGCCAATGTTAACACCACGACATCGGCAACTACGACTGAAATGGGCACCTAACCATCGGCACTGGACGTTGGCGCAGTGGCAGTGCGCTGCATTGTCTCATGAATCCCGGTACCTTCCTCATCATGCCGATGGGAGAGCGCGAATTCATCGTCTTCCAGGGGAACAGCTCCTCGACACCCCTCTGAGCAACATTCACGTGGGCATCTATGGTTCCAGTGGAGCTCGTGCAAGGCACCGTGACTGCAGAGGAGTATTGTACACTGATTGCAGAGCACGTACACCCTTTCATGACGTTCATGTTTCCTGACGGCAGGGGCATTTTTCAACACGATAATGCGCCATTTCACAAGGCCAGGAGTATGATGGAGTGATGGAACACAGTGGCCAGTTTGAATTGATGTGCTGACCCCCAACTAGCCAGATCTGAACTCTATCGAACACATCTGGGAGCTCACCGCCTCCTCCCAGAATTTACTGGAATTAGGCGACTTGTTTGTGCATATGTGGTGCCAACTCCCTCCAGCAACCTACCAAAGCCTCACTGCTTCCATGTCACGTCGCGTCGCCCCTATTATCCGTGCCACAGGTGAACATACCGGCTATTAGGTATGTGGTCATAATGTTCAGGCTGATTAGTGAATGCACCCACGTTTTGACGGTCCATATACGGTAGTTCGAATATAATAAACTTTCCTGAGGCTAAGAACCTGATGTCCACGAATCAGCATGGTTTTAGCAAGTTTCGCTCGAGCGAAACCCAGCTTGACCTTCTCTCACATTCTACACTATGGATGGAAGGCAACAGGAAGATTCCAGATTTCCGGAAAGCATCTGACAAGATGCCCATTGCAGAATGTTAACGAAGGTAAGAGCATAAGGAATGAGTTCACAGATATGTGAGTGGCTAGAAGACTTCTTGAACAATAGAACCCAGTATGTTGTCCTCGACGGCGTGTGTTCATCAGAGATAAGGGTATCGTCCGGAGTGCCCCAGGCAAGTGTGATGTCGGCAGCAGTTTGCGGTTGTTTGCTGATGATGCCGTGGTGTACGGTAAGGTGTCGAAGCTGAGGACTGTAGGAAGAAACAAGAAGACGTTGACAAAATTTCCAGTTGGTGTGACGAATGGCAGCTAGCCCGAAATGTGGAAAAATTTAAGTTAATGCGGATGAGTAGGAAGATCAAACCTGTAATGTTTGGATACAGTATTACTAGTGTCCAGCTTGACACAGTGAAGTCGTTTAAATTTCTGGACTTAACGTTACGAAGCGATATGAGGTAGAACGAGCATGTGAAAACTGTGGTAGGGGAAGACAAATGCTCGACTTCGGTTTATTGACAGAATTTTAGGAAACACTGGTTCACCTGTAAAGAAGAACGCATATAGGACGCTGGTGGGACCTATTCGTGAATGCTTCTCGAGTGTTTTGGATCCGTAACCAGGTCGGATTGAAGAAAGACATCAAAGCAATTCAGAGGAAGGCTGCTAGACTTGTTACCGGTAGGTTCGAACAAAACTTACGTGTTACGCATATGCTTCGGGAACTCAAATGGGAATCCCTGGAGGAAAGGCGGCGTTCTTTTCGGGAAACACTATTGAGAAAATTTAGAGAACCGGCATTCGAAGCTGACTGCAGAACGAGTTTGGTGCCGCAAAACAAACATTGCGCGTAAGGACCATAAAGATAAGATACGAGCAATTAGGGCTCATACGGAGGTGTACAGACAATCGTTTTTCCTTCGCTCTATTTGCGAGTGGAACAGGAGGGGAAATGACAAATAGTGGTACAGGGTACCATCCGCCACGTACCTTACGGTGGCTTGCTGAGTATCTATGTAGATGTTTGCCTATTAGTTGTTAGGGCATGGACACGACGTCCTACTGCTGCTGTATTTCAGATACACATGATAATGGGGCTCTAACCCCGAAACCTAGGTTGTGTATACATACTTCTGTCGTGCAAAACTTCGGTCAATAACGTATTTTACAACTGTGGCGGACTTATTTACCATGAACATTTTGCATAACCACTGTGGATGTCCCGCGAATAAAAAATTAATATACAATTCATTAAAAATAATAAGGAAACCAAAAAAATATTACTGAACGCGCTAAAATCTTCCATGCGACCATTAACTAGATTAAATAATCTATTTTGCTTTTGTATAATTATTTCTAGAATGGCGAAAGGAAATACCTAATGAACTAATCGAATGCACGAGCGTAGGTCTGATACACCATTATGCCTCAGATCTGCTACCCGCGTGATTTTTCACCGTTGTGTTACAGAAGTAAACCTCGCTTACATTTCTCATTGATATACAGTGTGTCCCAGGAGGAATCGTCGGTATTCAGGGATATGACAGGATCGATCATTCGAAGCAAAAATATCCAGTACCCATGGGCTCTAAAAGGCCTATCTTAAGAGCTACGAGGCTTGTTGAGTAGTAGAGATGTGTTTCACAGTAGCCAAGATGGACAACTGTTCACACCTCGTAAGGTAGGCATTTTAGATCCCATGTTTACGATACTTTTTTGCTTCGAATGATCGTTCCTGTCATACACTGTGATCAAAAGTATCCGGACTCCTCGCTGAAAATGGCTCACAAGTTCGTGGTGCCCTCCATCCACCCTTAGCCTTGAAGACAGCTTACACACTCGTAGGTATACGTTCAATTAGGTGCTGTAAGGTTTCTTTAGGAATAGCAGCTCATTCTTCACGGAGCGCTGCAATGAGGAGAGGTATTGATGTCCTTCGGTGAGGCCTAGCACGAAGTCGGCGTTCCACAACATCCAAAGGTGTTCTATAGGATTCAGGTCAGGACTCTGTGCAGGACAGTCCATTACAGGAATAATCTACATCGACATCCATACTCCGCAAGCCACCTGAAGGTGTGTGGCAGAGGGTACTTTGAGTACCGCTATCGGTTCTCTCTTCTGTCATGCAAACACTCCGCCACAGACCGTGCACTAGGAACAGGTGCTCGATCGTGTTGAAAGACAGTGGGAAGCAAGAAGGTGCTTAAAACATCAGTGTAGGCCTGTTCTATGATAATGCCACGCAAAACATCAAGGGGTGCAAGCCCCTTCCATGAAAAACACGACCACACTATAACACCACCGCCTCTGAATTTTACTTTTGGCACTACACACGCTGGCAGATGACGTTCATCGGGCATTCGCCATACCCCAATCCTGCCATCGGATCGCCATACTGTGTACTGTGATTCGTCACTCTACACAACGTTTTTCCACTGTTCAATCGTCTAATGTTTACGTTCCTTACACTAAACGAGGCGTTGTTTGGCATTTACCGGCGTGATGTGTGGCTTATGAGCAGCCACTCGACCATGAAATTCAAGTTTTCTCACCTCCCGCCAAACTGTCGTACTACTTGCAGTTTGGAATTGCTGTGTGATGGTCTGGATAGATGTCTACCTATTACACATTACGACTCTCTTCAAATGTCGGTGGTCTCTGTCAGTCAACAGACGAGGTCGGCCTGTAAGCTTTCATGGTGTACGTGTCTCTTCACGTTTCCACTTGACTATCACATCGGAATCAGTGGACCTAGGAATGTTTAGGAGTGTGGAAATCTTGCGTACAGACGTATAACACACCCCATCACCTGACCACGTTCAAAGTCCGTGAGTTCTGTGGAGCGCCTCATTCTGCTCTCTCACGACGTCTAATGACTACTGACGTCGCTGATATGGGGTACCTGGCAGTAGGTGGCAGCACAATGCACCTAATATGAAAAACTTATGTTTTTGGGGTGTCCGGATACTTTCGATCACGTCGTGTATCTCTTAATACTAACAATTCCTCCTGGGACACCGGTATGTGCTACACAAACATGCGAAAGACGATAGCAGCATTACATGATGTGCAAACGGCATGCGTGGTATTCTTTGTCTGGTAGCTTAAATCAGCTTTATCTACAGCAGCTCGTAATATGCATTTTACAGCAGGCTTGGAAAGCCACTGAACATGGACGCCTAAAATTTCCCCATACTATAGGGTGAAAGCTGGAGCAACATACAGTGAAAGAGATGGGCGGAAAATGTAGTATGTGAAAAGTCTTACTTTGTGTTCACGACACATGTGAAGCATGGACGATGCACTAATATCTGCGTATCCTCCACCCCACGCCCAACAGCGTCAACTACACGACTGGCGATGTAACATGTCTGAAGTTTCCGGCGCTACTGCAACAGTACCATTGAAAGCCAAAACTTTTAGATTACTGATATGCTACATTTTTCTGATTTTGCTTCACGTATTGGGTCAAATACACGGCACAAGGTATACAGTTTTCCACTACTAAGCAAAATGTACTTAGCGCTCACAATTAAAAAACAAATGGTTGATGACATACGCTACGCAATCCGACAGACGAACGGAAATAATTTTCTCAACATTTGTTCAGCTATGAATGATTCCAGAATATATATTTTGCAATGACACTTCCTTAAGTTGTCGGGAGCGTCCAGACTAGCTGGTAGTCGTCCAACCCGGAAAAGCTAATTCGGGTAACCACTGAAACATAACCTGTATGCCCTAACGGCGATTTGAAGCTCGCTCTTCCCTTCGAACAAATAACTTATCATCTACGCCATCATGTTCAATAGCTCCCGTGAGGGCGTGTCTTTTGTGTAACTGTAGCTTAGCTTGGACTTTCGCATTTTTTCGTGCACCAAATTTAGTAGAAAATAGGAATATGCCTTGTATAAGATGCCATCCGTGTTATGTGCCTTAAGAGATTTAATAATAACCAGAAATCTGATTTTTCTTTTCACTCTGTTTAAACAAGTTGGTACCAAAGTATGGGCTACGCTTTCTGCCGAAGGAATATTTTCGGCAGCAATTTACAAAGCCCACTTCTACCGCTCATCAGCCGACTAACTGAACATTGAAAGAAATCTATCTTTAATACTTCACCGTTCGTTGCCTACGTCTACCCTAAGAATTTTCAGACGTTCGATTTTAAGGATTGCACCTCTTTATCTACATGTATAAGCATCCACATTTTACCTACTGTCAGAAGATACTGTCGCATACACGTGATCCAACTACAGATCTAATCCATTGTTTTCTAATTAAACTCACAGACACATTAAAACCGAGTGCCGGATTGTGATTCTACCCAGGTTGCTCGCTTTCAGGGAACAGTCCTCGTTGCAACCATACACAAGTCACAATCTCACTCCAAGTTCAAATCTGCCAATAGCTTTTTTTTATTTTTTTTGTGGAGTCTCCCTGCATCTAGGGTTGTCAGGTGTTCAGCTTTAGCCGGACATGCCCGGATTTTCACGGTCGTGTCCGGCTATATATCTAAGTTCGACCCATCCGGCTTTCTAGTGGCGGAGTTGAGAACACTCGGAACTAAGCTTCTTTCTAAGCTAATGACATAAGCACAAGGAGTACGTACAACGAGGATTGAGGATATACACTACATTGTGGCTGGACAAAGTGACCATCTGTCAAAATCCCGAATAACCATCTTTCGCTGCACGGCCCGCTGCGAGACGTGCAGGAAGGCAATCAGTGAGGTTCTGGAAGGCACCGACAGAAATGTGGAGCCAGGCAGACCCCAGTACCGCTGGTTTCTTTAGGATCCATGGCGCAAGCAGCCGGATCGTGGTGGTCCCGCAAATTTTCGATCGGGTTTCAATCCTGTGAGTTTCGTGGCCAGGTGAGTATGATAAACTTCTCCTGTTTATCTTCGACCTACGCAGGTACACTGCGAGCCGTGTGACACGTTGCACTGTCCTGCTGGTAGATGCCATCGTGCCGAGAAAAAACGAGGGGCATGTAGGGGTACACATGGTCCCGAAAGATAGATGAACACTTGTGTCGATACACTGTGCTTTCCGGAATGACGATATCACCCGAGGAATGCCAAGAAAACGCCCAGACCGTAACGCTCCCTTCCGACGAATATCACTGGGCCGTACACGCCAATGGGAATTAGGCCGGTGGAGAATAAAACGCGAGTAATCTAAAAAAGGCGGCCTGTCGGCCTGTTCGAGTATAATGACTTTTCTGGAGACTAGAAATCTACTCTGTAGGAATCAGCATGGGTTTCGAAAAAGACGATCGTGTGAAACCCAGCTCGCGCTATTCGTACACGGGACTCGGACGGCCATAGACACGGGTTCCCAGGTAGATGCCGTGTTTCTCGACTTTCGCAAGGCGTTCGATACAGTTCCCCACAGTCGTTTAATGAACAAAGTAAGAGCATATGGACTATCAGACCAATTGTGTGATTAGATTGAAGAGTTCCTAGATAACAGAACGCAGCATGTCATTCTCAATGGAGAGAAGTCTTCCGAAGTAAGAATGATTTCAGGTGTGCCGCAGGGGAGTGTCGTAGGACCGTTGCTATTCACAATATACATAAATGACCTTGTGGATGACATCGGAAGTTCACTGCGGCTTTTTGCGGATGATGCTGTGGTATATCGAGAGGTTGTAACAATGGAAAATTGTACTGAAATGCAGGAGGATCTGCAGCGAATTGACGCATGGTGCAGGGAATGGCAATTTAATCTCAATGTAGACAAGTGTAATGTGCTGCGAATACATACAAAGAAAGATCCTTTATCGTTTAGCTACAATATAGCAGGTCAGCAACTGGACGCAGTTAATTCCATAAATTATCTGGCAGTACGCATTAGGAGTGATTTAAAATGGAATGATCATATAAAATTAATCGTCGGTAAAGCAGATGCCAGACAGATTCGTTGAAAGAATCCTAAGGAAACGCAATCCGAAAACAAAGGAAGTAGGTTACAGTACACTTGTTCGCCCACTGCCTGAATACTGCCCAGCAGTGTAGGATCCGTACCAGATAGGGTTGATAGAAGAGATAGAGAAGTTCCAACGGAGAGCAGCGCGCTTCGTTACAGGATCATTTAGTAATCGCGAAAGCGTTACGGAGATGATAGATAAACTCCAGTGGAAGACTCTGCAGGAGAGACGCTCAGTAGCTCGGTACGGGCTTTTGTTGAAGTTTCGAGAACATACCTTCACCGAGGAGTCAAGCAGTATATTGCTCCCTCCTACGTATATCTCGCGAAGAGATTAGAGCCCACACAGAGGCATACCGACAATCCTTCTTTCCACCAGCAATACGAGACTGGAATAGAAGGGAGAACCGATAGAGGTACTCGAGGTACCCTCCGCCACACACCGTCTGGTGGCTTGCGGAGTATGGATGTAGATGTAGAAATGGACGTCCTGTTGTGGATTGCCCTGCAAATGCCAGCCTTCCTCGGCAATGAACGGCAGTCAGATAGGGAGCGTGTGCCAGGTGCCTGCTGCGGAAGCCCTTATGCAGTAATATTCGCTGACCTCTCGTTGAAGAGAGACTGTTGGTTAATTTGGGCGGTCACTTACACTTCTATTTGCCCGAACACATCTCCACCGACGTTGTTTACCCCTGTTATAAATGACCCATCGTGCACCACAGATGCCTCGGCGCTGGTTTTGGATAGAGCCACTTCGCCACGCACGGTATACTTTAAGCACGGCGGCAAGCGAACAGATCACTAACTTAGCCGTTTCGGAAATGCTTCCACCCTTGGTGCGAAAGCCAACGATCCTGCCCGTTGGGACGTGCGATAATCACACTCCGTTTCCAAACTTCGACAACGGCTGCACTGACTCCCCCACCCCGTCTTCCCCCTCCACTTTTAGTGTCCCTACCTGCCGTCTGCGAGTGGTTATTGCTTGTTGACGACCAACATGTGGGGTTGTCTCAATGTCAGTGGCCTTATATAAGGATATATAGGTGCATCAACCAATGTTGTTCTTATATACGTTTCCTATGTATCTGTAGGTCGAACCAGCATAACGACACCCTTGTAAGATCATACAATTTGTCAAAGTTTACTATGTTTGCCAAAAATTTGACAGTGTAGAAATGTGTGTGAAATCTTATGGGACTTAACTGCTAAGGTCATCAGTCCCTAAGCTTACACACTACTTAACCTAGATCATCCCAGGGACAAACGCACACACCCATGCCCGGGGAAGGACTCGAACCTCCACCGGGACCAGCCGACATGTTATGATGTCTTAATGAACTGTCATTAGAGGAGCAAGTAGAAGAGTATACATTTTGGTGTGCTTACGTGTTCTTTTTCAACGTGGGAGCGAAATAACGTGTTAATTAATTAAAAGTTTGACTGTCCATTCGCAAAAAGTAGATGTAATAATCAGGTTCAAAGTCTAACATTTTCTTTGGCAGGTTTTATGTTTATACACTGAAGCGCCAAAGAAATGGTATAGGCATGCATATTCAAATACAGACAGATGTAAACACGCAGAATACGGCGCTGCGGTCGGGAACGCCTGTGAAAGACAACACGTGTCTGGCGCAGTTGTTAGATCGGTTACTGCTGCAACAATGGCACGTTATCAAGATGTGGGTCTGAACGTGGTGTTGCAGTCAGCGCAAGAGCGATGGTACACAGCATCTCGGAGGTAGCGATGAATTGGGGATTTCCCTGTACGACCATTTCACGAGTGTACGGTGAATATCAGAAATCCGTTAAAATACCAAATCTCCGACATCGATGCGACCGGAAAAAGATTCTGCAAGAACAGGGAAACGACGACTGAAGAGAATCGTTCGGTCTGACAGAAGTGCAACCCTTCCGCAAATTGCTGCAGATTTCAATGCTGGGACATCGACGAGTGTCAGCGTGCGAACCATTCGACGGAACATAATCGATATGGGCTTCGTGTATCCTTGATGACTGCACGAACAAAACTTTACGCCTCGCCTGGGCCCGTCAACACAGACAATGGACTGTTAATGACTGGAAACAAGTTGAATGGTCGGACGGGTCTCTTTTCAAATTGTATCGAGCGGTTGGACGTGTACGGGTACGGAGAAAACCCCATGAATCCATGGACCCTCCATGTCAGCAGCGGAATGTTCAAGCTGGTGGAGGCTCTGTAATGGTGTGGGGAGTGTGCAGCTGGAGTGATATAGGACCCCTGATACGTCTGGATACTACTCTGACAGGTGACATGAACGTAAGCACCCTGTCTGATCACCTGCATCCATTCATGTCCGTTGTGCATTCCGACGGACTTGGACGATTCCAGCAGGACAATGCGACATCCCATACGTACAGAATTGCTACGGAGTGGCTCTAGGAACACTTTCGCTGGCCACCTAACTCCCCAGACATGAACATTATTGAGCATATCTGGGATGCCTTGCAACATGTTGTTCAAAATTTAACTCAACCCCCTCGCACTCTTACGGATTTATCGACAGTTCTGCAGGATTCGTGGTGTCAATTCCATCCAGTACTGCTTCAGACACTGGTCAAGTCCATGCCACTTCGTGTTGCGGCACTTCTTTGAGCTTGCGAGGGCCCTACGCGATATTACGCAGGTGTATCAGTTTCTTTGTCTCTTCAGTATATTTCTCATTTTAAACCATTCCCTGGACCATTATCTTGTTTTCGTCTTCCTGTTCTTTAATCACAGTGCCAGAGTCAATGTTATAAAATCTTTATCTGCATTTGTAGCCAATACCAGTACTGTCAAAGTATAGCGTACTCCAACAGCGTTCACGAACTTTGCTGGTACGAGTACGGACTTGTCTGATAAATTTCGTAAGCAAGTTTGAACACACTGTCACAACCACGCTACGCGCAAAGCGTGGCAAAAAGTAGAACGGCCGTAATAAGTTTGCGCCTCGCTCCTACCAGTATTGGGACATCCGTGCTGAAAGACTAGTTGTTTGATTTACGGAAAGGAACCAAAAAGCTAGGTCATCGGTTCCATCGGATTAGGGAAGGATGGGGAAGGAAATGGGCCGCGCCCCTTCAATGTAGCCATCCCGGCATTCGTCTGAAGCGATTTAGGGAAATGACGGAAAACCTGCTTCGGGATGGCCAGACGCGGGTTTTAACTGTCGTCCTCCTGAATGCAATTCCAGTGTTTTAACCACTGCGCCATCTCACTCGGTCGTGCTTACAGAAGATTAAGCTAGGCAGAATACTGGGATGTTAGTTGCTAATGTAACTGCCAAATTATAAGGCTGTTTATTTATTGCTTTTTGTTTAATCGCGTTTACGGTTGATGTTGCAATAAACTAACGGTAATAAATTATTAATCGACGCTCGAAAATACTCAGCTGACTTTCTACTTAAAATAGGTCCGAGTTTTAGGAAAAAATGTCCGGCTGTTCTGTTTTTGCATCTGGCAACCGTACCTGCATCATTTCGGGGCTCGCACACCCGGGAGAAAGATACAGCAAAGACTTGTTACCCACGGCTTGAATGTTGTTTCCCGAATAAATTCTTGATTGTCTCTTTAGGTATCTTCAGGTCAGATTAATCGTCAGGTCAGGTTAAACTAACTTCAGGTCAGATTAAACTTACTTCAGACGTTATTCGTCACATTACTCTTTTTATATGAGTGTGAGTCGAGCAAAAAACATGAGAAAGCCTCTGCAGAGTTCTGACAGTAGGGCGGGCAACCAGGAAAGTCCTGAATCGTGCCTAAATAACGCAGACGGTATGAATATTTGGAAGTGCAGGTTGGATACCACGTCCGGCAGACGTTTTAAATCTGGCAAGAAGTTCGATAATAACACACACTCCGATGTAGAGTCAAAAACTCATCGTGCAACAGGTATCAGTCAACCGCGATCTGTGGCATAATGGTAAACCACTAATCTCGTTTTAGCCCGCCCGGTTCGCCATGCGGTTTAATGTACTGCTTTCCGGGCGGGAAGGCGTGGCGGTCCCCGGCACGAATCCGCCCGGCGGATTAGTGTCGAGGTCCGATGTGCCGGCCAGTCTGTGGATGTTTTTTAAGGCGGTTTTCCATCTGCCTCCGCGAGTGCGCACAGGTTCCCCTTCTTCCGCCTCAGTTACACTAGGTCGGCGATTGCTGCGCAAACACCTTCTCCACACTCGCGTACCCCACAGTAACCCTGGGTTCGGTGTGGGGCGGCGGTGGATTGAGTCGACTGCTGTAGCCTGTTGTGAGGTTGTTAATAACTGAGGGCTACGGCGGGGACGAAGTCTCTCCCTCGTTTCTAGGTCCCCAGTTCCATACAGTACAATACAATCTCGTTTTAGTGAAGTTCCTCTTACCTGAGGCACCATTTGTTTGCCATTTCCCTCGTTATACTTGAACGCTACGTGTATGTTATATGAGTCGCTGTCATGAGCGGTAATACAGAGACCTACTGCGCTACTGCAGTACGTTCGGAGGCACTTCCCACGGTCGGCGAACAGATAGAGAGTATCGTCATGCCAAAATTATGTTGTTGAAGGTAAGCTGGTGGTGTGAGGAACAGGACGAGGCGCCAGAGCGTATCTGTCGTAGCAATTGTAAATGCCGGGGACCACCTGACATTTCGGTGCCAAACACTTTTCCTATATCAAATATTAATTGTCAGAATCCATGTTTCATTTATGTGAGGGGCCGCTGAAGAAATATTGTAGTTCCTTTACCATTGTTATACTATGAAGTAAATATTGTTTTAAGAAGCAGATACGCTCTGGACAAAGTATGAATCCTTCCGAAGCTGTGCCAAGCTTGCTAATGATTCTTGTCGAGCGCCAAGTAAGATAGTCGACGTTAGACGTACTCCTGACCTGAACTCTGTGTCACTCAGTCGGTGTTTAGTGTTCTACGGAATTGTGTATATTAAACTGATTGTGTATTATTTTATGATGTTTATCAATAAACGCACCGTACTGGCATCCCGAAATGTAATGTAGAGTATATTTGCTACCTGCACAGAAAAACAAAGCCACACAATCGGAACTTTTGGAGCTTTTAAGATTTCCAGTGCGCTGCAGTATCTGCTGTGAGGGACGACATCAACGAGAGTACTGCACAGAAAGGTAGGACGATGTCCTACGTATCGATTCGCAAAGGTAATCCGAAAGGAGTTGTTTTTTTCTCCTTGCAGACTCGGATGAACAGGCAAGCTCAGTTCATTTTTATAGCTCCTACTTCACCTACAGACTCACGGCTATTCTCCGAGACAGACTTGTAGAAACTTAGTTCAAGAGAGGATCTTCCGCTTTCAGTTTTCCTTTGATTATTCCGAACGAAGTCTAGGGTAGTTCTTGCGAGGCGGCCACGGTCAGTAGCTCAATCCAGACATCAAAAGACAGCGTCTCTATTGACTGCACTGTCGATAGGCCTCTCCTGAGCCACAACAAGAAAAAATGCATCAATTATTTGCTACTGGATCCAAACTGGCGTTAAACTTCTCAAAAATAGGTTCTGAAACAGTTTTCTCATGGCTGCTCTAGCCACAGCAAATCGCAACACACAGCCCTCCAAATACCTCCAAAGCATTTCAATCTTAGACCGTTTACGCATTGTCACTTTACAGCAATAAGGGTTGTTAGCAAGTGGATTTGCGTGTCGAACTGGTGTACAGCAAAGCAACTTCTTATGAACATTCAATAGCTAATGTGAGACGCGACTAAAAATTTTGGCGATCTGCCTCGCAGTGGTCCCCGCAGTTAACATCACAGTCTAGTGATTGCTACCTACAAATTGCGTCTGTTGCCCTTCACTGATGAGCTGGAATTTGACGCCTGATGATTACTGTCGACGAACGTCGACATGGCCAAGTACCAATATTCGCGCCAAGCATATACTCCCATGGGTCCATCAAGGATTGGTAAGTCGTCTTTTGGGACTATGTTATGTCTGACACCTCTCATCGTAATCGAGAACCATTTTTATGATATCACATACCGATACCACCCTACCGGCGTATCACAGTTGGTAACGGAATTGCAAGTTTCTGTCCAACACCGATAGCTGTTGTTTAGCATACGGCAGACCCAATGGAGCACGCCCGCTGAGCCTCATCTCTAGTGGCTGGGTACCTCGAGCGCTCTTTACCCCACACGCCCTTGGGATCGCTTCTCTATGGGACACCACTTGAGGACGTGTACTTGCGGCTCCAACATCACCAATGTTGCTACTGTATGTGCAGGACTCTGTTTCTTGTTGCATTATTTGTTAGGAGTCTTCATACGTTTGGAGAAATACAAGTTAAGTAAATCATCTGTTTGTCGTGTTACATTGTTCGCTCATCTTTTCTGCTATTGTCCAGCTTTCCTACGACGATAGTTGTCGCACCACTCTGTAGACCACGAAGCCGTACACAACAATTTTAGAGCTGTGTAGTACCATGACCCGATCCTTCGATCTACTGGACAACCCTATAATCAATAGGCCTATTTCGGTGAAGGTTGGTTGGTCTACCAAGACGACAATGTATGAGCACGCTACCTCGTGAACGCCTTCCCCAAGGAGGAAAGAACGAAGTGAATGGAATGACGAGTGGTACGTACCGAGGTGCGACCGATTGAACATTCTTATAACCAACTGACACCTGTACGTGCAGTGTGTCGTCGCTGGAAACCACGTCAGACACTTGCGACAAGCTCGAGTAGCGACAGTGAGACAAGGAGGATGTAAGAACGTTACAATGCACAGCGTCTAGCAACACGGTACTATATGAAACGCAGGAGCAAGTTTCCACGGGTGCGCATTTTCGAAAAAGACTGCTTTTATTTTGGCACCGTAGACCAGTGGACTAATTTGACACAAGATGCTGTACCAGATGTTTGTGAAATCCTATGGGACTTGACTGCTAAGGTCATCAGTCCCTAAGCATACACACTACTTAACTTAAATTATCCGAAGGACACACACACACACACACACACACACACACACACACACACACACACACACCCGAGGGAGGGCTCGAACCTCCGCCGGGACCAGCCGCACAGTCCATGACTGAAAGCGCCTCAGACCGCTCGGCTTATCCCGCGCTTCTGTACCAGAGCTCCCATGTTCGAATCTTGCCTCGTGCATTCTGGGGTGGTACGAAGCCCTGCAAATCAGGACAGCGAGAAAACGCAAATTTTGAGTGTTACAGAATCATTACTTTGCACGCTACATATACATGTCAAATCGCCATTTTCTTCTGTTTCCCGTCTTTTCTTTAGTTGCTTTTAATTCTTGGAGGTATGTACCGTCTATGCAATCAATTGAAGGCAGTTGGTTTGTTGCCATACGCGTTTCGCTTCATTTATTTGGGAAGTATCATGAATGGCCTGTAATATATGGTTCCTTTTTTACTCACAATAAACGTATTATGTGATAGATATAATATGCTGCTATATTACATTTTGTCTTGTCTTTCTCTTATTTTTAGGTTAAAATCAACTTTTGTAGCACGAAGTTCGTAATGTGAACTTATATTTCGGTGTTAACGATTTACACCGCCTTTAACTAATCTGTGTGGTCCTGGAGATGCATTCATTAGTTTTCCATACTCCAACTGGCCGATTTATGGCGCTCTGTCAACCACATTTGTCACATCCCATGTATCACTTGCACTTTCCATTTTGAGATCAACATGTGTTTGTTTTCGATGTGTAGTTCTGCCAACTACTGTTATGTGTTTGTCTTTCTTTTGTTTGTGTTACGGTTTGATATTTTTTTCATTGTGTGTGTGTGTGTGTGTTATGTTTTATTGATTTTTAATATATACAGGTTGGTCCGTCTGATGTTTCGGATGAGACGATCTCGAAAACTATACATCAGGTACAAATAGTGGGTAAGACAAGTCCGTAAGCTCAAAGAGGGATATCAAATTATACTACACGTGTGCCCTCAGCCCCCGCCCCTTTCTACATCTAAATCTACATGATTACTCTGCAATTCACATTTAAGTACTTGGCAGAGGGTTCATCGAACCACAATCATACTATCTCCCTACCATTCAGCTCCCGAACAGCGCGCGGGAAAAACGAACACCTAAACCTTTCTGTTCGAGTTCTGATTTCTCTTATTTTATTTTGATGATCATTCCTACCTATATAGGTTGGGCTCAACAAAACTTTTTCGCATTCGGAAGAGGAAGTTGGTGACTGAAATGTCGCAAATAGATCTCGCCGCGACGAAAAACGTCTTTGCTTTAATGACTTCCATCCCAACTCGCGTATCATAACTGCCACACTCTCTTCCCTATTACGTGATAATACAAAACGAGCTGCCCTTTTTTGCACCCTTTCGATGTCCTCCGTCAATCCCACCTGGTAAGGATCCCACACCGCGCAGCAATATTCTAACAGAGGACGAACGAGTGTACTGTAAGCTGTCTCTTTAGTGGACTTGTTGCATTTTCTAAGTGTCCTGCCAATGAAACGCAACCTTTGGTCTTTCCAACTGAAGTTGTTCGTAATTTTTACACCCAGGTACTTAGTTGAATTGACAGCCTTGAGAATTGTACTATTTATCGAGTAATCGAATTCCAACGGATTTCTTTTGAAACTCATGTGGATCAGCTCACACTTTTCGTTATTTAGCGTCAACTGCCAGCTGCCACACCATACAGCAATCTTTTCTAAATCGCTCTGCAACTGATACTTGTCTTCGGATGACCTTACCAGACGTTAAATTACAGCATCATCTGCGAACAACCTAAGAGAACTGCTCAGATTGTCACCCAGGTCATTTATATAGATCAGGAACAGCAGAGGTCCCAGGACGCTTTCCTGGGGAACACCTGATATCACTTCAGTTTTACTCGATGATTTGCCGTCTATTACTACGAACTGCGACCTTCCTGACAGGAATTCACGAATCCAGTCGCACAACTGAGACCATACCCCATAGGCCCGCAGCTTGATTAGAAGTCGCTTGTGAGGAACGGTGTCAAAAGCCTTCCGGAAATCCAGAAACACGGAATCAACCTGAGATCCCCTGTCAATAGTGGCCATTACTTCGTGCGAATAAAGAGCTAGCTGCGTTGCACAAGAACAATGTTTTCTGAAACCATGCTGATTACGTATCAATAGATCGTTCCCTTCGAGGTGATTCATAATGTTTGAATACAGTGTATGCTCCAAAACCCTACTGCAAACCGACGTCAATGATATAGGTCTGTAGTTAGATGGATTACTCCTACTACCCTTCTTAAACACTGGTGCGACCTGCGCAGTTTTCAATCTATCGCTGAGCGAGCGGTTGTATGTGATTGCTAAGTAGGGAGCTATTGTATCAGCGTAATCTGAAAGGAACCTAATCGGTATACAATCTGGACCGGAAGACTTGCCCGTATCAAGCGATTTGAGTTGCTTCGCAACCCCTAAGGTATCCACTTCTAAGAAACTCATGCTAGCAGCTGTTCGTGTTTCAATTTCTGGAATATTCCATTCGTCTTTCCTGGTGAAGGAATTTCGGAAAACTGCGTTGAATAACTCCGCTTTAACGGCACAGCCGTCAGTAACAGCCCCTTGGGTGGGGCGGGGGCAACTTTTAAATCTTCAATGGAAACCCCAATTTTTTATTGCAGATTCGGATTCTCCATAAAGTAATCATGTTTTGTCTGAAACACTTTTTTAAGCCATTGACAGATGGCGCTGAAATCGAGGAAAAAGTAAAACTAGGGAAGAACTGCGATTTCTTTAGAATGATCCGAGAAGGACGCATCAAATCGATACAAAATGTACATCAATTCTTTCATTACGCCAAATTAAGCTTTTTTTTACGCAATGTATCGTACACGCCACAGTTTTGGATGGAGGGAGGCGGAATGGTATTAACATCTCGTTAGGGAACTATTCACAATTGTATTACTCACCCAACTGTGGCCCTACCGTGGTCAAACTGCGAACTATGACTCAGTATAAAGGTCGGTGCAATACGATCAGACGTCACTTCACTTTCAGATTGTGAAACGTAAACGTCAACTGACGAAAGTAAATTATTCTTTAGCCAAACATGGATCTCTATCCTCGTACAGAGATTGTTGATATCATGTTCATTTTAGGTGAATGCCATTACAATTACGCTGCAGCTGCGTAATTGTATGCGGACCGTTTCCCGAACAGACGAGATCCAAGCGAAAACATTATTCGAAACTGCACTCAACGAACTCTAAATGGATACATGCACCGTCCACCTCATCATCGAGAATACAATAAAAATGACGCTCGTACCATTGCCGTTCTCGCCTGCGTGCAACTGGATCCCGAAACGAGTAGTAGTGCGATTCAGAGACAAACTGGAATACCGAAATCAACTGTTTTCAAGATTTTGATGGAACATAAATATCATGCGTATCCCATCACACTGACACTGGCATTATTCACTATTATAACTGTCATGTCACATTCCATGTTGGATGGTTTATGTCCATACCTATGTTTTATCAGGTGTTCAGCGAAGGTAGAATGGCTTTTTTCATATTTCGAACTTCTCATGTTCTTTATATCTGGTTTTGAAGTTCCTGCTTGATATCCCCAGATCTACTGATTTACATTCTTGGCACTAACTGGTATATACCAACTCCTTGGTATTTGTCTCGTTTGTCTCTTTGCAAATGTGATTGGAGTGTGTTTCTTGTTCTGTAAGCTATGTGTAATCCATGTTTCTTTAGTATATTTGCTATCTTGTGTGTTGCTTTCTGTTTTTATGTAAGATTGTACCATCTTTTTCTGTTATTCATGTCGTGAGTGTTATTGTTTTGTGTTTCTGCGTGTGCTGTAGTGTCTATGGAGTTCTTTGGTGTTTGTGTTCTCTGCTTGTTTAGATTTTTCTTTAGTTTTGTTTTAATTTTTTTGGTTGAGTTTTAATTTTTTGGTTGAGTTTTAATTTTTTGGTTGAGTTTTTGTACTTTATGGGCGTTGTAACCAATGTTTGTGGCTATAAGTTGTATTAGCAGCCCTAAAACACGTTACACAGACTAAATTACATCCCACTCAGCGAAGAAACCTATGAAAAAGAATTACAAACAATACAACTCACAGCCACAAAGAATAGTTGCAACACCCATATAATACAAAAACTCAACCAAAAAATTGAAACACAACTACAGTAAAACCAAAACAAGCAGTAACACATACACCGAAGAACCCCACAGACACTACAGCACACACAGAAACACGAAACAATAACACTCATGACATCAATAACAGAAAAAGATAGTACACTATTACATACAAACACAAACCAAGACACAAGATAGCAAATATATTAAAAAAAAGGGGGGGAGTACACATAGCTTACAGAAAAAGAAACACACTCCAATCACATTTGCAAATAACAGACAAACCATATAAATACCTAGAATCAGGTATGTATCAGCTAGAGTGCCAAGAATGTAGATCAGTATATCTGGGGATGACAAGTAGGAACTTCAAAACTAGATAAAAAAAAACATAGAAGTTGGAAATATGAAAATAGCCAATTTACCCTCACCCAACACCTGATGAAACATGGACATGAACCATCCAACATGAAATGTGACTAGACAGTTGTCATAGTGAATCATCACAACAAAGAGTTCCTGACATAGCAAGAAAACATTCACATACAAATGAAAAAGAACGTACTCAACGACCAAAATCATCATATTTATATCTATTAAAAATAAATAAAAAATAAAATAAAAACATTTACACACACACACACACACACACACACACACACACACACACACACACACACACACACACACACAAACGAAAAAAAAATCAAATCACAAAAAAAAAAAAAAGAATGAAACCACACAACGACAGTTGGCAACACTACACACCCAGAACACACATATGATGATCACAAAATGGAAAGTGCGAGTGATATATGCGATGTGACAAGTGTTGGTGAAAGCACACCAGAAATCAGGCAGTTGGAGTACGGAAACTAACGAATGCATCTCCAGGACCACACACATGAGTTAACAGCGTTGGAAATCCTAAAACCGAACGAGAAGTTCACATGACGAATTTTTGTGCTACGCAAGTTGATTTCAATCTAAAAAACAAGAGAAAGACACGACAAAATGTAATATAGCAAGCAGAATATTATATCTACCACATAATACGTTTATTGAAAAAAAGGGAAATGTGTATTACAGGCCAGTGATGATGCTTCCCAAAGAAATGAAGCGAAACGCGTACGGTAGCAAACAAACTGCTTTCAATTGGTTGCATAGACGGCACATACCTCCAAGAATAACGTCCTTGTTGATAACTTCACATGTTACATGAGGGTTTTTTGCGGATGATGCTGTTGCCTACAGGTTAAGTCGCAACGCAAGAAATTTTAGGGAAGTGTTGGACGACCTACAACAGATCGACGCTTGGTGCTGGCACTGGCAGTTGACAAGTTGCCTAACAGTCATATCCGTTAACCCTTTGAGTCCCAAAACATGAAAAACTATAATTTTAATTTTTCTCACAAAATTAAGCGTTACTACCCTAGTAAGCAGCGAATACAAGAAAAAACTGGCAAAATATAAACAGTAAATTGCTTTAAAGAGGTGGTTTCGCTTTGGAACCACTAGGACATACAGTTTTCAACACCAATTATTTCATGTGATATTTGAAAGCAAATTTGCATTTTTCCTAGACACGGTTCTACATCTTTGAACTTCCATGGACTCGTAATACCTGCAACACGTAATAGTTCTAAATAAGAAGAAAAAATTGGCCTACAATTTAATAAATTTTGTGTCAAAACTACATACTGCCTCTGTGGTTTCATTTCGAAACAAGTAATAAAAGCACCAGAACTCACTAAAATTTGTGTTACAATACCTACTTTCACTGACAACTGTCTCAGTATGACCACTGAAAGCTGCAAATGACTGCTACAATGCACTACATTCGTAGAAGTACCTCATTGCACCACTAGATGTCTCTGTCTTGAAACAGCATCTGTGGGTTCATGCTAAAGGCACTGAAACTTCAAGAAACGTCTGTAATTCCTTTGTATCTTAGTTTATAATGGCTACTGGATGAAAAACAAAAACTGTGTGTGTTCTTTCGAACATGCCCAAAAGAACATTCACCACATACATAAACAATTAACGCGAGACGGCCACCAATCTCTTCAGTGTGGATGCACACCACGCTCGAACTGACGGGAATCGGCGAAATGCCGCAAGAAATAAGGAAATGGGCAAGGTGCACTACACTTCTAGTGTGTGTGGACAAGTTGAGTATTTGGGTCTGACGGATGTCGTGCTGGAGTACTCCGTGCAGCTGCAATGACCAGTGACCGGGCGGCTCTGTGGTTAGAGCATTTGTTTAGTAAGCAGGAGACCCGGGTTCGAATACCGGTCCGGCACGAATTTTCAACTTTCCTCGTTGACTTCAATCAGTGTCCGCTCGCAGCCAAGATCTGTAATTCCTTTGTGTCTTAATAAAATGGTGGATTCTGGCAGAAACCGCTAGTACTCAAAGGGTTAACTATCTAGGAGTAAGCATATGCCAGACCGAGATTCGTTAGAAGAATCGTCAGGAAATTTAGTCCACCGACGAAGGAGGCAACCTCGAAAAGCCTCGTTCGGCGGATACAAGAATACTGTCCGTCAATCTAGGACCTGTACCAGATAGGATTAACAGAGGAAGTGGCAGACGCTTCAAACGAGGCGGTGTGCATCATAGAATGATTTACTGTCAAGTTCAAAGACGGTACGTCCCTAGAATAGTCAACCGATGCAATGCTTCCTTCTGGTAATGTCTCGCGTAAAGACCACGAAGGTAAAATTAGAGAGACTCGAACTCGTGCAGAGGCTTACCAATGATCTTTCTTCCCGCGAACCATTCGCAACTGAAACAGGAAAGGGAGAAAGTGATACGCCACAAAGGTGGCGTGCTGAGTACAGATGTACACTGAAGCGCCAAAGAAACTGATAAGGCATGCTTATTCAAATACAGAGATATGCAAACAGCCAGAATACGGCGCTGTGGTCGGCAACGCCTATGTAACACAACAACTGTCTGGCGCAGTTGATAGATTGGTTACTGCTGCTACAATGGCAGGTTACAAGATTTAAGTGAGTTTGAACGTGGTGTTATAATCGGCGCACGAGCGATGGAATACAGCATCTCCGAGGTAGCGATGAAGTAGGGAACCATTTCATGAGTGTAACGTGGATATCAGGAATCCGGTAAAACATCATATCTCAAACATCGCTGCCGCTGGAGAAAGATCCTGCAAGAACGGGACCAACGATGACTGAAGAGAATCGTTCAACGTGACAGAAATGTAACCCTTCCGCAAATTGCTGCAGATTTCAATGCTGGGCCATCAACAAGGGTCAGCGTGCCAACCATTCAACGAAAAATCATCGATATGGGCTTTCGGAGCCGAAGGCCCACTCGTGTACCCTTGATGACTGCACGACACGAAGCTTTACGCCTCGCCTGGGCCCGTCAACATCGACATTGGACTACTGATGACTGGAAGCACGATGCCTGGTCGGACGAGGGTCGTTTCAAATTGTATGGGCGGATGGACGTGTACGAGTATGGAGACAAAGTCATGAATCCGTGGACCCTGCATGTCAGCAGGGGGCTGTTCAAGCTGGTGGAGGCTCTGTAATGGTGTGCGGAGTGTGCAGTTGGAGTGATATGGGACTCGTGATATGTCTAGATACGACTGTGACAGGTGACACGTCCTGTCTGATCACCTACATCAATTCACGTGCATTGTGCATTCCGATGGACTTTGTCAATTCCGGCAGGACATCGCGAGACCCCACACGTCCAGAATTACTACGGAGTGACTCCAGGAACACTCTTCTGAGTTTAAACACTTTCGCTGGCCACCAAACTCCCAGATATGAACATTAATGAGCCTATCTGGGATGCTTTATAACGTGCTCCTCGTACTCGTACGAATTTATGAACAGCCCTGCACGATTCACGATACCAGTCCCCTCCAGCACTACTTCAGACATTAGTCGAGTCCATGCCAAGTCGTGATGCGACACTTCTGCGTGCTCACAGGAGCCCAACACGATATTAGGCAGGTGTACCAGTTCCTTTGACTCTTCAGAGTATATGTACTTGAGACTATAGTTATTCTGTCCTTCCCTCTAGTGTTGAGTCTAAGCATATACGTTCGCAGACATCAATGAGGCGCAAAACTTTTTTCGAGCAATTTACGCAGAACTGAGGATGTGAGATGCTATCCATGAAGTTGCACGCAGAGAACGTGGACCGGGCACAGTCACAGCGAGCGAACAATGGTAGGCAGCGCCAGCGGGTGCAGCGCAATCGACCGGCATCTCCTCATTTCAATCTTTCAGCCAGCCCACCGCTCGCCACCGGGCCACAGAGAGAACACCCCGTGTCTTCATTTCCTCGTCATACGATTTCCATGCGTAGCACAGTTTCTGGACGCGAAAAAATAGCATATGATACGCAAAACGCTCTAACAACCGAAGAAAAAAGGGTTTATTTCGATACTGTACTTAAATATGTAGGTATTACACGTGATATGACAAACATTTGCTTCTGTCTTCCAATGCAAACATTAATGTGCCTGGCACAACTCTAGTACCGTGTAGTACTGCTGCAACTGTGCGGTGTGCGAGTTGTAGCATTATACAATGTACTTCCGTTGTTCCCGAAGCATTGCTGTTTACACTGGAAAACAGGACAGAGCACTGAAAGATCTGAGTCGAAACAAGGCCCAGGGAGTAGACAACATTCCATTAGAACTACTGACGGCCCTGGGAGAGCCAGTTCTGACAAAACTCCACCATCTGGTGAGCAAGATGCATGAGACAGGCGAAATAGCCTCAGACTTCAAGAAGAATATAATAATTCCAATCCCAAAGAAAGCAGGTGGTGACAGATATGAAAATTACCGAACTATCAGTTTAATAAGTCACAGCTGCAAAATACTAACGCGAATTCTTCACAGACGAATGGAAAAACTGGTAGAAGCCGACCTCGGGGACGATCAGTTTGGATTCCGTAGAAATATTGGAACACGTGGGGCA
The DNA here is from genome assembly GCF_023864345.2 of Schistocerca serialis cubense. NCBI lineage: Eukaryota > Metazoa > Arthropoda > Insecta > Orthoptera > Acrididae > Schistocerca > Schistocerca serialis. Next base: position 781,090,417 of record NC_064640.1, read on the forward strand.
ATACTGACCTTACGACTTATCTTAGAAGAAAGGTTAAGGAAAGGCAAACCTAGCATTTGTAGACTTAGAGAAAGCTTTTGACAATGTTGACTGGAATACTCTCTTTCAAATTCTGAAGGTGGCAGGAGTAAAATACAGGGAGCGAAACGCTATTTACAATTTGTACAGAAATCAGATGGCAGTTATAAGAGTCGAGGGACATGAAAAGGAAGCAGTGGTTGGGAAGGGAGTGAGACAGGGTTGTAGCCTTTCCCCGATGTTATTCAATCTGTATATTGAGCAAGCAGTGAATGAAACAAAAGAAAAATTCGGAGTAGATATTTAAATCCATGGAAAAGTAATAAAAACTTTTGAGGTTTGCTGATGACATCGTAATTCTGTCAGAGACAGCAAAGGACTTGGAAGAGTAGTTGAACGGAATGGATAGTGTCTTGAAAGGAGGACATAAGATGAAACATCAACAAAAGCAAAACGAGGATAATGGAATGTAGTCGAATTAAGTCGGGTTATGCTGAGGGAATTAGATTAGGAAATGAGACACTTAAAGTAGTAAAGGAGTTTTGCTATTTGGGGAGCAAAATAACTGATGATGGTCGAAGTACAGAGGATATAAAATGTAGACTGGCAATGGCAAGGAAAGCGTTTCTGAAGGAGAGTAATTTGTTAACATCGAATATAGATTTAAGAGTCAGGAAGTAATTTCTGAAAGTATTTGTATGGAGTGTAGCCGTGTACGGAAGTGAAACATGGATGATAAATAGTTTGGACAAGAAGAGAATAAAAGCTTTCGAAATGTGGTGCTACAGAAGAATGCTGAAGATTAGATGAGTAGATCACGTAACTAATGAGGAGGTACTGAATAGGATTGGGGAGAAGAGGAGTTTGTGGCACAACTTGACTAGAAGAAGGGATCGGTTGGAATGACATGTTCTGAGGCATCAAGGGATCACCAATTTAGTATTGGAGGGCAGCGTGGAGGGTAAAAATCGTAGAGGAAGACCAAGAGATGAATACACTAAGCAGATTCAAAAGGATGTAGGTTGCAGTAGGTACTGGGAAATGAAGTTTGCACAGGATAGAGTAGCATGGAGAGCTGCATCAAACCAGTCTCAGGACTGAAGACGGCAACAACAACATGTTATACTTAAAAGGATATTTTAAGAATGATTAGTTATTGTAGTTGTGTAATGCGCACTTGAATACGTCTTTCACGGCCGGAGGATGGTCAGATGATAATTGAAATTTACAGTCAAAATTAAAAATAACTACACCTGCGTATTGCATTATGCAGTTCCTAACTTTTAGTACATCACACATGGTACGTGCGAAACTGCATGCCACCCCTGAAAGTACTAACTGCTGTGTTAAGATTCAGAGCAATAGTTAAACTTCCTTTACATTGTAGAATAAACGCGTCGCTGAACTACAACCGCGGCCTAGCTGAAGGCACTGTTCCAGCATTCAGCTCGTAATACCACGGAAGACCTGCAAGACAATTGCCGAATCGCAAAACTTAAACCCGGTTGCATTATTACAAGTGCTAACAGAACATTTTGTGACGTCCATACGGTCATGTACGGTAAGAAACGAAGCACTGTCGCCATTTATCATCTTGTGATCAAAACTGACTGAAAACGCTTAATGACATTTCGTCAGACCGTTGCGACAATTATTCCATCAAACGTTAACCGACCAACTAAAATGGTTGACTGACTCTAGTGTCACTCGTCACTTTTTTTTCTTCTGGTATTGACCCCAGCAACCCAGAAGACCTCGAGATTCTCTGTTGATGACCAGCACTTGAACCGAGCAGTGTTCCACTGCCTTGACCTTCATAGGTCTTGTCGCTCCACCATACGCACGCTAAACCAATTAAGTGACTTGATGATAGACAGCTAATCATCTGATGGCGGCATGAAGCAGACGTAAAACTGGCACAAAGAATGAGGTGACGAAAGTCATGGAATAGCGATATGCACATATCCAGACGGCTGTAGTATCGCGTATACAAGGTTTATAAGGCAGTGCATTGGCAGAATTGTCATTTGTGCTCAGGTGATACATGTGAGATTTCCGACGTGATTATGGCCAGTGGCCGAGCGGTTCTAGGCGCTACAGTCTGGAACCGCGCGACCGCTACAGTCGCAGGTTCGAATCCTGCCTCGTGCATGGATGTGCGTGATGTCCTTAGGTTAGTTAGGTTTAAGTAGTTCTAAGTTTTAGGGGACTGATGACCACAGCAGTGAAGTCCCCTAGTGCTCAGAGCCATTTGATTATGGCCGCACGACAGGAAATAACAGACTTTTAACGCGGAATGGTTGTTAGAGCTGGACACATGCGATATTCCATTTCGGAAACCGTTAGGGAATTCAGTATGCCGAGATACACAGCGTCAGTGTCCCGAGAATACCAGATTTCAGGCATTACCTCTCACCACGGACAACGCAGTTGCCGACGGCCTTCACTTAACGACCGAGAGCAGCGGCGTTTACGTGGAATTGTCAGTACTAACAGAAAAGCAACTCTGCGTGAAATAACCACAGAAATCAATGTCGGAGACGTAAGACGAAAGTATCCGATCGGACCATGTGGTGAAATTTGGCATTAATGGGCTATGGCACCACGTGACCAACGCGAGTGCATTTGCTAACAACACGACATCGCCCGTAAGGCCTCTCCTGGGTTCGTGGACCCTAGACTATTGACAACAAACTGTGGCCAGGACAAATGAGTCCCGATTTCAGTTGGTAAAAGTTGATGGTAGGTTTCGAGTGCGGCGCAGACCGTACGAAGCCATGAATCTAGGTTGTCAACAACGCATTGTACAAGCTGGTGGTGGCTCCATAATGGTGTGGGCTGAATCTACATGGAATGGACTGGGTCATCCGGATATTCGACTGCTTGGACGCCATTTGCAGCTTTTCATGGATGTCGTGTACCCAAACGATGTAATTTTTATCGACAACAAAGCGCTATATCACCGGGCCACAACTGTTCGTGATTCTGGACAATCCGAGCGAATGATTTGGCTACCCACATCGCCCGACATGAATCCCATAGAGCATTTATGGGACATAATTGCGAGGTTAATTCGTGTACAAAATCCTGCGCTGCCAAAACTTTTGAAATAATGGACGGCTATAGAGGCAGCATGACTCAACATTTCTGCAGGGGACTTCTAACGACTTGCTACGTCGATGCCACGTCGAGTTGCTGCACTAAGCCGGCAAATAGAGGCCCAACACGATATCAGGGGGTATCACATGACTTCTGTCACCTCAGTGTACTGTATACACACACTAAGTAAAATTCGTTACTTGGTATCATTTCTGGTGTTAATTTTAAGGCATAACAGTGTAGGTTGAAATAGCGTGTGCGGAGTGACACTATTTTATGATAAATGAAAGGAAAACGTTGAACAGCTGTAGCGGTGACGTCAGTTATAAGGAAACGACATCGGCTTTATTGACATCGACAAGTGGAACAAGGGAAAGTGACGAAAATATTTTTAGTTTGGTTCCAAATAGAGCTTCTAAATACTATTTTGTTTCCCGAGAGATCAGAACCAGACAGACGCACGGTATCGCAGCGCCGACGAATGGTGAAGACAGCCAATATAACCGTGTGCTGTAAACGTAATCACCTGCTAGATCCGGGACGCCGTGATCGGTATATACTCGTATCACGCTGCAAAGGTACTGAAACTGACCTATAATAAACAATAACATTCTTATTATGAGAGAAAATAATTTCAGATGCCCTTGACACCTTAACAGTATCCCATCATGGTGGTACCATCATCATAATGGTATTTCTTTGTTGTGTCGGCTCATACTCAGACAACATCGCTTTTGCGCAGCACAACACCAAAATCCATACACAATAAGGTCTGGATACCTCGGAGCCCAATCAACGACAGCGTAATGGCTAACATTTAATTCTAAGTGTAGGAAGTCGCAACGTTCATGGCGAACATCAGTAACGCCCAGTCTCACTGCCAGTCATTCGAGAAATTCCTCTTTCCGAAATTTCATGTTCCAGGTCATTGTAGGACGCTTGTACTGAATTAATTTACTCTTCTTCTCCTCATACTACATACCAACAGATAGCATATTTTTATAGTGTGTTTCAATAACAGCAAGAAAATTTTCGTTCTAATAGCGGTCAATTTGAGGTTTTTATACCATAAGAAGTGGCAGATTTAATCAGTCAACCGATTGTTAATCATCCTTTTTATAGAATTTCAGCTGCGTTAAGTGCATCTCTTTCGTACACGTGCCCGAGCTGTCCCTCCATACTTCAAACAGAAATCACTTTCATTCAAATCTTCTTTCCAGTATTTCCGTGGACCGTTTGGTATTTTCTCCGGAAACAATGGGCACACCCACGTCGGAATCTGGAGGTGGCACGCGATTCAGCGACTGAAATGAATGAAATGCTTTTTAAACCGTCAAGTTTCTAACAAGTTACGTAAGTTTTGGAGACTGTGTGAGCGCGTATTTTTGGATTTGTGTCTGTCTCTGGACTCATATAAACTCATATAACGACGACGTACGGCTCTTTACTTCGTTCCTCATCGTGCTCACTGATCGCATCTTCCTGCAGCAATTGAAGGTTCTTCCAAAGCTTTCTTCAGTATTTGTCCGTTGCAACATACACTGCAGGTATCTGGATGCCAATATCCACTTCTCCCCTCTCCTTGTGTTTGGAAAGCTTATCAGCTCCACACCTCCCCTTCGACGCGACTGTTGATTTTCACAGCTACGGTAAACTAACACAGGAAAGAACGCAAGTTTATGTGTGCGAGTGCCAGATACACCACATCAAGTCACGGAGAGGTGCTAGCTGTGTTGTGTAAACACAATGCACAACCCACCGTTTCGTTGGAGTGACGCAGTTACACCTCAAAGCAACGTGTTTACGACGCTTCTCGTGGTCTTGTTAAAGGAGGAAGGTTGAAGTTTAACGAGATCGTTAGAGGGGACGCACAAACTCGGATTGGGAAGGGAAATCGGCAATGTCCTTTCAAAGGTACTGCCCCGGATTTTCCTTTGAGTGAGAAACGTTGATATCGATGGCCGGATGGTGATCTCAATCACCTCCCTCGGTAATACCAGTCCAACGTAGTACCACTGCACGAACTCGCTAGGCGCTGCATCTTGGGTTCAAGTCCAATGCTACTGCTCGATTTCTTGGCACTACTGAAATTCACATCTTTTATTCCCATTTACCGAAATTGCGAAGCACAGCAGGAATTGCACTGGTCAGTGTGTTAAATACTTTGTATCTCTCATGAAGCGCCTCGCGGCACTATTTAAAACTATTCAGCGATACTAAAAATAACCAAGCTGCTTTCAATGAAGATTATTATACACAGACATGAAGAAAAGCCAGGTAAAATAATATAAGAGTAAGTTCGTTTCATTTACCTTCTGAAACAGATCAGAGGCAATGACAAAACTACCAGCAGAGGCAGTAAATATAGGAACATATTAACAACATTTAATTAAATTTTGGCCTCTTGGCCGGTTCTCTACAATTTACCGCAGCAGTATCGAACCAGAAGTTCATTATACACTTATTTTGACACCACCCCCATTAACCATTTGTAATTGTAACTGGTTTCGGAAATACAGACAGCTTCTGAAATAAATATTGAATACGACAATGTATGTTGCTGATGCTTTACTCGCCACATGCTGCGCAAGAGTTATGGCTTCTTTATATGGCCAATATATGGCTGAAAACCGGCGTGATTCAAAATGTAGTGGGCGTGTGTTTAAAAGAAATAAAAATAAGTGTATAATAAATTGAATCAATTTTCTCCACGGTTCTTTGTCTTTAGAAAGACTGTCAGTGATGGGTCTATTCACTAAAACAATGCCGGCAATATCGAAAAACATTTGTCAGAAAGTTCACAGTTTCCGCCGTCACTTGCTAGAACATGTTCACAAATTAATTACAGAAGTAGTTTTGGATTTACACAACACTGTATAAAGACTAAAAAAAATGGTTCTGAGCACTATGGGACTTAACATCTGAGGTCATCAGTCACTTAGAACTACTTAAACCTAACTAACCTAAAGATATCACACACATCCATGCCCGAGGCAGGATTCGAACCTGCGACCGTAGCGGTCGCGTGGTTCCAGACTGAAGCGCCTAGAACCGCTCGGCCACACCTATAAAAACTCAGTCCAGAGATTTTTAGATAATTATGCTGCGACAGTGACAACCCAACGTAAAACAAAGAGCACTTGTCAGGTGGGCAACACGCTCCTACATATTAGGAAATATATAGTTTTATATGCAATATCAGGTGACCGTGACATAACTAGAAGAGAGGAGTATCATTATACTTATACTGAATTTCGCTGTCAGGGTAGAATCATTCCCTAATTTAATCGTGTAAATCACTGCATTAATACTTTACGGAGGAAAAAAATGACTGCGGGGATACGTCATTCACCGCATTTTATATCAAATGATTCTAAGTAACGTCGTATTACTATACATATACGAGCTAACTGACTAACCATAGTGTAGCAATGCTTGCTTTCTTTCCGACAAACAGTCCTCGTTGCATAGTCGCAAAAAACATTTCTACAAATGATTTGTATCGTTACTTCATGACAATGGCTACAAAAACCCACAACCTGTTCGTATCAGAATAAAGGTGTACACAGTGCCCAACAAGGAAGTGATTTATTCGCCAATTCTTCTCTTTGTACTAAGCGAAAGTGAAAGTAATAAAAGTAACGAAAAAAAAGTTCTGTGGTTCAGTCTGTCATAGGGACAGGAACACGGGAACTATAAATATTTTCATTACGATGATGGAGTTCGTTCCCCGTCATCTGCGTAAGTATAAAATATTCATGGGTTACATGTTAAAAAATTGTTCTAATGGCTGAAGGCTGCAACTCAAACTTTGCTGAACAGGCAGGAACACGTTTTTCTCTGGCTGTGGTGTGTCCGCTTTCTCTTTGTTTTCATTAAAATGATGACCCATGTGCGCGACACGAGCATCTGACGGAGAGTCCAATGTGCAATTCAAATTTCCTCCATTTCCTATGCGTTCCACTGTGGAAAAACGGGGAAAAAATCCCACCGAGTCGTAGGAAATGAAACGTGTCGACCGGCGAACACAGAGATAGCAGTTGGAAGGACTGCACAAAGGTTCGCTAGCAGAACATTTCTCCAGGTTGGGAGGACCAGCCAGACTTTTTTTTTTTTTTTTTTTTGCCGCCATGGCAGACTCTTGCAGCCGCTAGTGCACTTAATGCTATACCGAAGCAGTGCGAAAACGCACATATAAGGTCTCAAGTTCCCGCAACTGAATGTAATGGGTTATAGTCCATGTACAAGGGGGTCAACGAAATTTCATGAAATACTGCTAAGATCATGAAACAATCTACTGCGTAACACAACGTATTTGCGGGGAAAGGACGACTATGATAATCCGACGTCCGGCACAAAGAATGTCGCGATAGTTTGTATTTTCTTCTGAGCATTAGAACTATATGTGACGCAGTACGGGAGATATGGCGAACATACAAGGGCTCACTACTCAGTTGTGACAGTCACAGGTATAATATGAGAAAAATACCACACAGCAAAAACTACAGAGAAATGCATTTTGTTTCATAAGAGCCATGGAAGTGAAACTTTTCCTGTCATCAACTTCGAATGCTGCTGGTAGGACTCAAGTGGAAACAGTGACAAGACAGCCATTTCCGTGGCCTTAGAAGCAATGCACTGCAATTTGAAACTGAAGTTCCTTCTCCGCTTTTGCTTAGTGTTGTAGTTATGCTTCCGAGGAGGTCGTGGGATTGCTGTCTCTGATTTCATAACAAGGCGGCGAGGAAAGGGGGAGGCAGTACTTATCATCTTCAGTACGGATCAGTTTCTCTGTCAGTGCGCGAAATAATTTAGAAAAATAACAAAAAACTAATCCAAGAATTACTGTGGTACTAATAATGCAGTCAATTTATGTTCAAAAGAGCCCCAAGTGAGAAAGATGTTTGGTAGTTTTGATTTCTTCCACTATATATGTTTTTTGGGGTGCTGAATATGAATCAGATTTTGTAACACAATTTTGTGACGCAAAAGTGAAAAGTGGAAAAAAGGTAAATTCACTTCTGGCGGTTTTTGGCTTATAACTCTGAGACTATCCACTTTTCGTAAATAGCCTCACTAATCAAAATGTAAGTATATCAAATTAACCATAGATTTCACCATATAAGCTTTTTTCTCAGACGAACCGTTCGGGCTATAGCGCTAGTGGAAGATAGACGTATTCTGTACGCCTCTATAAAAAACAAAGTTTCTCCACTCCAAAACATTAATTTATTACTAAAGGCTGTAGCTCAGTGAATTTCTCCTGTTTTAAGTTGAATACAATGTAGACTGGTTTCATTTGTTATACCATCTCCCGTACTAAACATTCAGATGATGAGCTCCAAGAATTTCTGCGTTACAAACTCAGCCCTTACCCCCTCTTTTTTGTCGGTGGGTACGAGATGAAGAAAGGAACAAAATCAAGCTTGTACAAGGCTTTTGCACCACCTGAACAAGCGTACTTGAACGATACATCGACGGAAGGTTTTTGTTACACCAGGTCAAATGGCATCACGATTAAACGCATGCACAGATTTTCGGCAATTGTGTATCGTACGTCAAGTTAAACTACAAATCAAATGCCGTTGTCATTTTCGACAGCTACCCTGACGAAACTTGTGAAAGCAGAAGCGCACAGAACGACTGGGAAAAGTGCAAAGCCGGCCGGAGTGGCCGAGCGGTTCTAGGCGCTTCAGTCTGGAACCTTGCGACCGCTACGGTCGCAGGTTCGAATCCCGCCTCGGGCATGGATGTGTGTGATGTCCTTAGGTTAGTTAGGTTTAAGTAGTTCTAAGTTCTAGGGGACTGATCACCTCACCTGACGAGTCACATAGTGTTCAGAGGCATTTGAACCAAAAGTGCAAAGAAAATATACAGAATCCATCGTGCCCATTGTCCCGCAGAAAAGATTCCTTGCACACTCGGAAACAGGAGCACGTTGAAACCTACACTAACGGAAAAATCTGATGATGCAAAAACTGATTCACAGCTGTGGAGAACGCTGACATCCTAATTATGCCTAACAGTCCTTATGTTGGCCCTTTCAAATGAATATGCGGCAGAGGTGGGAGGAAGATATTGACCTACTGATTTTGATTGGCCTGTGAAGCCCTGATACGGAGAATGTCTTCTTTTAGAACCAGGAACAGAAAAAGTATGTCAAAGCCTACACAAGCTTCATATTGCCGCTGACAAATCCTATCAGGCTATATACTGTTCCTAGAAGCTAGGAGTGCTTTTGACCTCAATTCTGCTTTGTTTAATAAGGGGAAATCCAAGTTTCTCAAAACTCTGCAGAAGAACAATTACCTGCAACTAGTCATTAATGCTTTGGAACTGTGATGACTCATGAAAAACTGACCACTGAGTTACGATGTGGCTGCCTATAGCCTTTTGCCTTACACGAATAGTAAGCCTAACTAAATACACACGTCAAAAAAAAGTTTTGCATCACCTCGGTTCCGAGAGTTCCGGAACCTGTACAGAAAACTGGAATAGAGATCAACATAAACATCAGTTCCGCCCTATTTATTGCTAATGAAAACCGCACACTGTATGTCGTACCACCATACAGCGAGACCTTCAGAGGTCGTGGTCCACGCTGCTGTACACAACTGTACCTCTAATACCCAGTAGCACGTCCTCTTGCATTGATGCCTGCCTGTATTAGTCGTGACGTACTATCTGGAAGTTCATCAAGGCGCTGTTGGTCCAGATTGTCCCACTTCTAAACGGCAGTTCGGCGTAGATCCCTAATAGTGGTTGGTGGGTCACGTTGTCCATAAACAGACCCTTTCAATCTAGCTCAGGCATGTTCGATAGGGTTGATGTCTGGAGAACATACTGGCCACTCTAGTCGAGCAATGTCGTTATTCTGAAGGAAGTCATGCACAAGATGTGCACGATGGAGGCGCGAATTCTTGTCCATGGAGACGAATGCCTCACCAATATGCTGCCGATATGGTTGCAGTATTGGTCGGAGGATGGCATTCACGTATCGTACAGCCGTTACGGCGCCTTCCATGACCCCCTCGCCATGGATATCGGGTTCAAAATGGTTCAAATGGCTCTGAATACTATGGGAATTAACTTCTGAGATCGTCAGTCCCCTAGAGCTTAGAACTACTTAAACCTAACTAACCTAAGGACAGCACTCATATCCATGCCCGAGGCAGGATTCGAACCTGCGGTCGTAGCGGTCGTGCGGTTCCAGACTGTAGCGCCTAGAACCGCTCGGCCACCCCGGCCGGCCCATGGACATCGGGAGTGAAGTTGCGCATCATGCAGCCTATTGGGGACAGTTTGAGTCGTAACCAGACGTTCTGTGGTTGCACGAAAAGCGTTATTCAACATGATGGCGTTGCTGTCAGGTTTCCTCCGAGCCATAATCCGTAGGTAGTCATCATCCACTGCGGTAGTAGCGTTTGGTCGACCGGAGCGAGGCATTTCATCTACATTCCTGTCACACTATCTCCTCCATGTCGAAACAACATGGCTTTGGTTCACCCCGAGACGCCTGGACACTTCCCTTGTTGAGAGCCCTTCCTGGTACAAAGCAACAATGCGGACGCGATCGAACCGCGGTATTGACAGTCTAGGCATGGCTGAACTACAGACAACACGAGCCGTGTATGTCCTTTATGGTGGAATGACTGAACTAATCGCCTGTCGGACCGCCTCCGTCTAATAGACGCTGCTCATGCATGGTAGTTTATATCTTTGGGCAGGTTTAGTGACATCTCTGAACAGTCAAAGGGACTGTGTCTGTGATACAATATACACAGTCAACGTCTATCTTCAGGAGTTCTGGGAACTGGGGTGATGCAAAACTTTTTTGATGTATGTGTATTAATTTTACTTGTCCAAACTCAACTGTTTAAATATATTAAAATTTTATAATTAATCGTTCCACATTGCGAGGAATAAAATTTAAAAGATGATGGCAGCAGTGGCAGTCGAACCTGAGTCGACAAATTCCGAATCCAGGCATTTAACCAGTAGGCTATGTAACAGTTGTGTACATCGCTGCTCGAAAATCCCTCATATTCTACGCTTAGAGAACTTCAGTGTTATTGGCGTGTTTAGGCGTCCTGTTCCATCGACCCTCTCACTGCTACGCAGGAGTAACTTCACCACCTCTGTGAATAAAAAGGTTTCGAGTATTCATCATAAAATATACTTGCCTCTTTACGTGCTATCATTTATACAAAGGGCGTTCAGGAAGTTTTCACAGTCGTCTCTAAATTTTTAATTTTTTTGCAGGAGGAGAATGAAATTTTTTGTGAAGATACTTGGAAGATTTAGCTATAAGTTGTTTTATTTACAGGTGAGCCATAATGGACCGTGAAGTAGATGTCAGGTTGCGACAACTCATGGAGCATGGAGTTCCTCTTCAAGACCGGCCATGACTCTGTCACATCGATTCGCAGGAAGTTGCTCCCTGTTTATGGGGAGAACACAACGGATCGCAGCAGTATCCAGCGGTGGTTGCAGACGTTTAAAGAAGGTGATTTCTCTCTAGTGGACAATCCAAAAGATTTTTCTATACCCTAGTGACTGTACCAGTGATACCACACTACCCAATGACAAACGTGTGATTTCAGCAAGCTGTCGTGTCGTCACACGTATGTCATTTTGGATGATTTGATCAATGGTCTTCTTATTCACATCACTCACTGCCGTCGATGGTCTACCGCATCGTGGACTGTCCAATAGAGAGAAATCACCTTCTTTAAACCTCTGCAACCACTGCTGGATACTGTTGCGAACCACTGTGTCCTCCCCACAAACAGGGAGCAATTTCCTGTGAATCGATGTAGCAGAGTCATCGCCAGTCTTGAAGAGGAACTCCATCACCGACCGTTGTCGCAACCTGGCATCTACTCCACAGTCCATTATGGCTCACCTCTAAATAAAATAAAATACTTCTACATACCAACTTACAGGTACATGCTCCAAGTGTGTTTAGAAAAAATTTCATTCTCCTCCTGCAAAAAATAAAAAATCAGAGACGACTGTATAATACGTTTTGAACGCCCCCTTGCAAAGCACGCAGTTTCGACACCTTTAACCGTTTATGAAATATGACGATGGTTATGACGACAGGTTGCACTGATGCACACTGACAGAAATGGGCACGTCGCATGCGACCGTCTGATGGATATAAAAACCAGTATGTGTGTGAAATCTTATCGGACTTAACTGCTAAGGTCATCAGTCCCTAAGCTTACACACTACTTAACCTAAATTATCCTAAAGACACACACACACACACACACACACACACACACACATGCCCGAGGGAGGACTCGAACCTCCGCCGGGACCAGCCACACAGTCCATGACTGCAGCGCCCTAGACCGCGTGGCTAATCCCGCGCAGCATAAAAACCAGTATCTTGGGAATGAATTGAGGTATCTTTCTGCCCTCAGTTTTAAACAAAATTCCGATACCTTATTTACATTTCAAACAAAGTAATGTTACAGCTAAAATCAATTATATGCAAAGTTCACGCAATGCCTTTTTGCCAATGCACTCTCTTTAAAATTTCGTGGTATCTACTTAATCTGATGCATCAAGTAATTATGACGAGTAACGAATAGAAATTCAGTCCTTTATCGAGTGATGATATCAAACTATAAGATGTGCGAAAATCAATTTTCTTCATTACACTATTTTCTTAAAATCAGATGGCAAGTATTTCATAGCAGCTGGAACGCCATCTACATCGATAGCAGTATTAGGCGAGCAGTACGGTAACAACAAAGCCGCACTCAGCATGAAATGTAGAGAGCGCGTCAGTAGTAGTCGAAGGGTTAAACTACGTAACTAATAGTTTAACACTGTCAGGAATACAATGAAATCAAAAAGAATGTTAGTAGCAGCGGGATTCAAACCCAAGACAGCAAACTACCAGTATTTACGCTAAATCACTCAGCCACAGCGACGTTCTGACAAGTGCTTCTCCAACACCTTGGACAATAATTCACAGGAAGTACCCAACGAAGAATACTAACCTGGTGCTGTGAGCAACGTACCACCTTCAGCGCCAGGCAGGCATGACTGTGACATCAGAGCATGCGCAAAACAGATAGTTGTGTTTATTTTCTGGGTTGATCGTAGCACTGCTTAACGTCATTTCAGCGTTTTACACTAGTACCTAGTTATCGCGGGGAGAGCGCTACAAAACATGTTTTCGTCAATTTTATTTGCAGACCAGCACGCATTCGAAGAGAACTGGCGTAATTTTAGTGCCATTTTCGGTTTGCATTTCAAGAGAAATGGGGTAGTTGCAGTGCGATATTTACAACGAGCCGTAGCACACTAACACATGATCACTACCCACCACTGCTTTTTAAGACTATCATGCACAGCAGGAAGAGACTGCCAAAGCAAGAAACGTGTTTCTCATGACTGTAAGGGATAGGGCATGAGACTAGCATTAACGATTTCAGATGTAGGCAGTACGTATCTTCATCGTGCCAAAGTAAAACCAACATTACCTCACTACACACCAACTGAAACTGCTGCACGACATTACTGTAAGTTTATTTTCAAATGCATCAGCGGTCATTTGGTCAAACCACACTTGACGAGCAACAAAGGGAGCCGAACGAGTGAGGAAGGAAAATGACAAGGAGTGGCCTCTTGCCAGTGCCAACCACTTTGAACCCTGCACCTGACTTGATACTCCGGCACATTTCATGTAAATGCAATACCATTGCAGATGCAGGAAAATATGTCCCCATTTCTGCCCGATCGGCATATCGTGCGGTGTGAAAACGTCAAGCATCCGGAGGACACCACTGACATAGACGATGAAGTGAACAAAGAAAGAGACCGAGAGCAGATTGAAGAAAGACGCTTACACGATGAGGGAGGTATGTCTACACTCTCAGTCTATTTTGTCATCATTCGTCTCTCCTTGATACGTGATCACAAGTTGTTTTCTCACCGCCACTTTCAATTTCCAGATGAACAAGCCCCAACGCTGACAAAAGAACAACCCGCGTTCTCGCTTCCCGAGCACCGGGGCCCGGGTTCGACTCCCGGAGGGTCAGGGATTTTCACCTGCCTAGAGATGTCTGGGTGTTTGTGTTGTCCTGATCATTTGATCATCACTCATGAAAGTGGCGAGATTGGTCTGAGCAAAGGTTGGGAATTTGTACGGGCGCTGATAACCGCGCATTTGCGCGCCACAGAAACCAAACAACATCATCAGAACAACCCGACGAACCTGTGCCAGAACCTCTCACACGACCCTCTAAACAATAATGGCTCATGTAACAGTTGAACTGCTGTTTGCTGATGATGCTGTGGTGTACGGGAAGGTGTCGTCGTTGAGTGACTGTAGGAGGATACAAGATGACTTGGACAGGATTTGTTATTGGTGTAAAGAATGGCAGCTAACTCTAAACATAGATCAATGTAAATTAATGTAGATGAATAGGAAAAAGAATCCTGCAATGTTTGAATACTCCATTAGTAGTGTAGCGCTTGACACAGCCACGTCGATTAAATATTTGGGCGTAACTTTGCAGAGCGATATGAAGTGGGACAAGCATGTAATGGCAGTTGTGGGGAAGGCGGATAGTCGTCTTCGGTTCATTGGTAGAATTTTGGGAAGATGTGGTTCATCTGTAAAGCAGACCGCTTATAAAACACTAACACGACCTATTCTTGAGTACTGCTCGAGCGTTTGGGATCCCTATCAGGTCGGATTGGGGGAGGACATAGAAGCAATTCAGAGGCGGGCTGCTATATTTGTTACTGGTAGGTTTGATCATCACGCGAGTGTTAAGGAAATGCTTCAGGAACTCGGATGGGAGTCTCTAGAGAAAAGGAGGCGTTCTTTTCGTTAATCGCTACTGAGGAAATTTAGAGAACCAGCATTTGCGGCTGACTGCAGTACGATTTTAGTGCCGCCAACTTACATTTCGCGGAAAGACCACAAAGATGAGATAGGAGAGATTAGGGCTCGTACAGAGGCATATAGGCAGTCATTTTTCTCTCGTTCTGTTTGGGAGTGGAACAGGGAGAGAAGATGCTAATTGTGGTACGAGGTACCCTCCGCCACGCACCGCATGGTAGATTGCGGAGTATGTATGTAGATGTAGATTCTAAACCTGTGTGGAGCGCGATAACACTAAATGAGGGGCATGTGCTTATCAAGAAGTGAAAAATATGAAATAAAAACTTATTAATTCTCTCTACGGAAAGCAAGGCAAAATACATTCTGCCTCAATAAAAAAAATTACAATTCACATTTACATCGATATATTGTATTTACCGACACGACTGTATCAATTCTGCACAATGCATTTCATAATTAAATTTTCAGAACTGTATTAAAAATAAGTTTGGTAATTATTAGTGACTATTGGGCTGTAGAATAAAAGTTTTTAGAATGAAATAATCCATTAACTTTTCGCGCACTACCTGCAGCAGAGAGCAATGGAAGGCCATCGATTCTGGTCTTGTCAATGTACCATATCGATGTTGTGAAATAGCAGTACATTTACTACTTCTTGGTAATATGTAAAATTTGGAACTTTGTGGTTTTGGGTGACCACAATTAAAGTTCCATTTTAAATGCTGTCGAGAGCGAACCACTGCTCTGAATGATGTCAAGTTTCAACTGTATATTACTGACGCAGGGGAAAACATCATGTAACAAAAGAAAATTTGACAAATATATGGCGCTATAAGCATCAGAATGTGTGTTGTATCCACGGACCCAACCAACCAACCGACCAACCAACCGACTCGCGCACGCGCGCCCTGACCGTGACATCGCTGGCCTTAGTTCCTGTCGCGGCCTTCGGCGTCTCAGGGCGTTACCGCCGACGGAAGAGGTCGCGCCATGGCTGAGCTCGGGTCCGCAGCGCCCTCTGCCTTTTGCATATAAGGAGGAGCGCTGGCCCCGAGACGGACAGTCTATTGTCGATTGTCTATTGTCTATTGCTAGCCTTTCGTTGAGTTCATAGCTGAGCCATTGCAGTGTGATATTTGCTATTGTATTCGACTAGGCTCAGTACACGGAGTATTACTTGGACTTGCATTGCTGGTGCACGTTTCGTCAGAAATAAAGGTAAGTTATCTCTTCATCCTAGCTGGCGCAATTCTTGTCAATTATTTTTCGGCCAACAGACGTAGCTACATCCTGGTCACTACTCACACTTTATACAATTTGTGGTGGCTGCCCCAAAAGTACCGCCGAGGACCTTGGGTTTGGGAGCCGTCACAAAAATATGCACACCAACGGATGTACGGCACACGACCGTTTTTCAGTTTGCGTCCGAGGCGCCCAACGTTACTGTCTTCATAAAGGCTCGCGCACTGCTATTAAAGATCTTTTACGAGAACGATGACTCGGTGCCAGTAGCTCTGCAAAAGTTACGGACCCTCAAGGATATGAATAAAAGCACTGGTCCAATGTCTGCCACGGGCCTGGAGAAAATGATTACAAAATTCGGAGAGACATGTTCTTTTGAAGCGTACAGTGCAGGGGAAGGAAAGCAGTTGATCTGACGTCTGTCGAAGACGTGGCCACAACATTTCACGAGCGGTGGTATGCAAACATGCAGTGCACGGGGGATTGCCCGAACGTTGGACATGCCTGCGAGCGGAGTGCATAAAATCCTACGAAACATCCTGCATTGCTATCCACACAAAATGAGAAATGTTCGGGCGTTGTTCTGCTGACCCGCTACAAGGACATATGTTCGCTCTGGATTTCTTGCTAGCGTGGAAGTGGACAATGAATGGTCATGGAACATTTTCATCTCGAAGGACATGCCTGCACGCACAATTGCAGAATACTAGCAATGGAAAATCTGCACGCGCCTCGACCGGTACCACATCATTCTGCAAAGGTGACTGTGTGGTGCGGGTAGACAACATCGTTGATCGTAGGGCCCTATTTTTTTCGAGGAGATGAGTCCTGCGGGTCCTCTTACCCGTACCGTCACTGGTGAAAGCTATGGTAGTCTTTGGCGCATCAACGTCATTCCAACATTTCAACTGCCTGGTTGTGTGGAGGAGGATCATTTTTATGCATTTAATCAGTGTAACTTCTGGCTGTAGTGTGATGGGAAAGGTGTTGTGTTCAGTAATCCAATTACGAACTTAGCTGAATTGGAAGGCACGCACTGCTCAACGCACTATGAACGTGACCCGCGAGACTAACCGGTCTGTTGGAGAACATATTGTCTTTCGATTTATACCTGTGGCAGAAAACTATGGACACCTTACTGAACATGTCTTGCGTCCGTCTCACGACAGTTATAAACCAATATAATTTTACTTTTTACGCGGTTTTTGATCTCAGGACAGTTAAAAACCGATTTTTCTAATCGATGTGGTACGACATTGCAGTGGTGGATGGGCTTACCTAAGTAACAGTGCCACAGTTGTTGACTGAAGTAATTCGCATTGACAGTACGAACGGTGTAATCGGAAACACAAACCACAGTCGTCGTACTCCAATTCATCTGTCATTTGTAACTGACGATAAGACGCTTACAGCGCCATCTACTCGTATAAAATTTTCGTATTTTTTTGTCTTCCATGACGTTTCTCCCTGTGTCAATAATATGAATTCCACATATGACGTCATTATGAGCAGTGGTTCTCTTTGTACAGCGTTTTCAAGATTTTTCGTTAGAATTTTAACCTTTTTGTAATTTCAGACTAGATTAAATAAATCCAGTCTACTCTGGCATGTACAGCAATAATTGTTCCATGTTCCAAATAAAAGAAAATGTCTGTTGCAATATTTATTGATTAATAACGCGTTTCGCGCTCTCCGCGGATCATCAGATTAAATTAAAAAGGCAGTGGTTGCCGCATTAGTCAGGATTAAAAGCCATGGCGGCAGTCCCCTTAGCTAATATCAAACGATGCCGCCATGGCTTTTGCCTCCAGCTTTTAACTTAGTCTGATAATGCACTAATACCTCGAAACGTATTATTAATCAATATTCATTAACTAATTTGAAATTATGTAGTTTCTGAAAAAGATTACCTGTACCTCTACGTAATTATACTAAGTTAGGTATATGCAGCGAACGTGAGAAATTCACTACACGACAGGCGTTAACAATAAATTAGACTTTTGGAATGGAAAAGCCAATTTTTAACTAATGCTCGAACCCAAACGATTCGTCGGAGAATACACCTGGACAGTAAAATTGTATGTACTTTCACTTTGTACGTACTTTCACTTTGTATGAGTATTTTCTTTACGAAAAGTTGATACTTTTCGAGTTATTAGCAAAAAACCGCCAAACATGAGATTTTTACCTTTTTGTATTGCTTCCAATGCTGCGTCAACAAGTTTTGTTAGCAAACTTCACATTCTAATTCAGCGCGAAAAAGTATAGACTGGACGAAATCAAACCATCCCAAAACTTACCTGGTAGAAACACAATTTGACTGCAGTATTATTTCTTGTTAAAACTGCGAGTTGAAAAAGTTTTGGTAAAGAAGGTAACCAAATTTCTCAAGAATTCTCTGTAAGTAAGAGCTTAAGGCAAGGGTGTTCATTGGCATTGACTTTATTTGAAATACACTCTGAATAAGTTTTACAGAACTGAAAGGGGAAGTGCTGTGGAATGTGAATCTCTGTAGGACATGGAAAACTGTATACTTTGCTCTTCGTCGATGACCATATCCTGATAGCGGGATTAGAACACGCCTACAGTTACATGCTGAGGTAACTGCACAAACTGTATCAAAATGGGGTCCGACAAATACACAAAACACATGATGGTGAAGCTGACAAGATCTGGACGTAGGATTCTGCAAAATTAACTATGCCAGTACATTTAAATACTTGGGCGTCACTTTCACAATAAATGGAAGAAGCACGAATGACATCACAAATAAAATGGGGCAAGGGAAAAGTGTAATTGGCTAACTTCTCTCTTTGCTACGGAGTGACAAAATTAAGAAGAGAACAAAGATCTACTCCTGACACTATGACAACTAATCACAGCTCCAATCACAAATCAACGAGAAATATCTACTGAAGACAAACTCTCTTATCATGAAAGTGAAATTGAACGTTTGAACTAGCACCTACTTGGAACATGTTTACTGTGAAACTGCCGAAATGAGTACTGTGTTCTTCAAAAAATGGCTCTGAGCACTAAGGGACTTAACACCTATGGTCATCAGTCCCCGAGAACTTAGAACTACTTAAACCTAACTAACCTAAGGACATCACACAACACCCAGCCATCACGAGGCAGAGAAAATCCCTGACCACGCCGGGAATCGAACCCGGGAACCCGGGCGTGGGAAGCGAGAACGCTACCGCACGACCACGAGATGCGGGCTACTGTGTTCTTGCCCACATTTTCATGAAGTGTGAAGAGTAAGTAACTACTGCTCGAGATGTGTACCACTGCTCCAACTATTCGCAAGCAGAACTGATATCTGCTTGCAGTTGCAGCCACTGACTTGTACAGACTGACTCAATTTTTTTTTTATCTCAACTCACGTTAGAAATTAAAATGCGTCTTATAATAACTTTACAAAATTCACAAATCTGGATACAACAAAATTTCGCAACGCACTACACAGTTCTGCGTTACACGCGACACACAGTTGGCTAACTTTGTTGAAAACGTGGAGCAAAAACTTCAATATTGTGGTTTAAGTTCGTAATAAAATACTGCAACCAATCGAGAAGGTTCTTCAAATGTTTGAAAATACAGTTTTACGTCAATAATCTTATTTCCAACGCTTTAAAAATACTACGAAATAATTGGCATACAATTTCACACACCGTTATTACTTTCAATTCGAAATTTTTGGAAGGTTAGTTCCCCCACCCCACCTACAGACAATAGACGATAGACGATGTGGTGCAGGACCCGTAGTATGTGGAGTATGGATAAAGCGCCCTACGAGACAACCGAAGACGAGCGCACAGACCCAAATTCTCAAAATTTATGACAGTGCCATTTATTTTGAGGTGAGCATAAAAACTGCTTACACTGTGTGTGTCAATAGTCAATACGGTAGAGATAGTAATAAATGAATAATCTAGGTCCCAGCGCTAGATAACGTGTACGACCAGCTGAACACACACACACACACACACACACACACACACACACACACACACACACACACGCGCGCGCGCACTCCTATTTGACCTGCCGCATCGAGATTGTATCAGTTGCGTGACCCTAATCTTGAACATCACGCCACGACTGAAGTGATGCATTAATTCACAATGCGCCATCAACAGCCAACACGACATCCCGTAACCGAAAAATTTCTGGAGGGCAACAGCGCTATTTTTGAGATATGTATCCATCACAAAAATCCACTTTTTCCAACGAAGGGCGACAAATAGCACGGCATTACCGTGCACTAATAGGGCAAAGTAACTGCACGCGTAATGACTCGCTCATTAAAATGCCACGTCCTTTGCTGAACATTTCAGACTCACGATTCACCCAAGGCAAGACTTCCACGAAACAGCCCGATCGGTAGCACCCCGCAAGTAAACACGATAACGAAGTCAGACCTACCTAACAAATGAAACGTCACAAACATTTCACAATAGCAGGAAGAAAAACATCTCCCGCCTTCGACAGACTGTGCTTCCCAAAGCGAAAAGCCAGCGGCACGTGTAGCGAAAACATCTACGATAATTTAGTTCACATGGCGGAAGGTTCTGCGCTGTAGTCTCAGCAGATAATTATTTACTGAACTGAACTGAAGAAGTGTTATTTCAGGTGTAGGAAACCTGAGTAATCTGTCTGATATACTCGTACTCACTAAGTAAGTCGGATTAAGGCATGAAATACGAGTTTAGCAAAACGACATTTCACGTTATCCTGAAGTGAAACGACACCCTTGGTATTTCACAAGTCCACGTCTATACTTGCAAATATTACATGTGCACATTCCAAATGCTGTACCAAATATACTATTTCTCTTTTATAGGGAAGGGGGGGGGGGGAGGGGGGGAAATGAGAAACTACAAAATAAATGCTTCCTTAAGAACGGTGGCGTACTAGGAAAATGACATGTTCTAGAAGCCAACAAGAAAGTTTTTATAGGTTTATTCTTGCACAGAAGAAAAACAGCAACCAACCACTGATGATAATGCAATTTATTTACAAAAATAGCGACGTAACTGGTTTCGAACCGAAGGTTTATCTTCAGACCGCTGTTCACTTTCGTATTACTTTTGTTGCTGTTCACATTAGTAGTTGGCTGTTCTTTTCCAACAACTAATGTAAACAACAACATCCATACTAATATTATAAATCCGAAAGTAGCTCTGTTACGCTTTCACGTCTAAAGCGCTGATCCGATGTTTATAAAATCTGGCATTTAGATAGCTTGAACGCTGAGGAAGAACACGCGCTACTTTAGAAAGTATCTAGTATAACACATTTATTGATCTGAAGAATGTAACGCGAAATATGGAACAATAATGGAACAATAATTACTCTTTGAAAAAGCTGTTTACTCTTTGACTTTCGCACCTACCATATTCGTGAAAATGCTTTTATTGTTTGGTATGTTCAATACAATACAATTCAATATAATTAATACGATGTTTATACAGATCTCTGTGTTTTATACTAATACTTCCATACTGTATCAGTCACAAAGCCGTCACATTTTAGCCGAGCAGCTGAGCGTCATGCGTCTTTTATAAATTCTCTGTGGCAGTCAAATTTGCATCAACATCTCGAGGTCATGCTGTTAACGTTGCTATTTCCCAATCATGGGGTCCCGGGTTCAGCTCCCGCCCGGGTAGGTTTTTTCACATCGCGACTGGGTATGTGCGTTGTCCTCATCGTCATTTTATCATCATCGACGTGCAAGTCACCGTAGTGACGTCAAAGAGACTTGCACCAAGGTCCCGAACCTCCCAAGCGGGGTCTTCCGGCCAATAAAGCCATACGCACATTTCATTTCATTTTACTGATACGCGAGTGCAGCCATGGTTAACAGCTAGAACACAATTCTTATACAATCCTCAGCATGTTTAATCCATGCCAATCCATACTTCCACACTAATATTATAAACGCGAAAGTAACTGTCTGTTACGTTTGCACGACTAACCCGCTGAACCGATATCTATTAAATTTGGAGTGTGAGAGCTTGAACACTGATGAAGATGATGGGCTACTTTACGAAGTGTGTAGAAGAAGATATTTATTGATTTGAAGAATATCACGCAAATTAAGGAAAATATTTACTCTTTGAGAAAGCTATTTACTCTTTCACTCTGGAATTATCATATTTGTGAAAATGTTTTTATTGGTTGATATGTTCTACGTAGTAAGATTCAGCGTGGTCAATACAATGCTTATTCAATTCTCAACGTGTTTAATCCACGCCTCCATACTAATACCAGTATTATTAATTGCGAAAGTAACTCTGTTTGTTACGTTTTCACGACTACCGCTGAACCAATTCCGATGGCATTTTTAAACATGGTACACGTAAGTGGCATGTACACGACGCTGGCACGATGGTCGTCGACCCTTAGTAGCTATAAATTATTCCATGACAATGCAAATCCAATGTTATTGTGCGCGTGGTTTATGATATTACGTTCCTACACCACCTGGCATAGCTGGAGAGTTTTGGCGGAGATACAACAACAAAATCGGAAGGTAAGCCCGAGAACCATATTTAAAACTACTATTGGAAGCCTCGCCAACTTAAGTTGGATCAGGGTATTGTTCTCAGAGAGCTCAAGCTGTTAAGGTTATTCGAATCCAACAAACCTCAGAGCTATCTGATGTCCGCCGGAATTTGGATGCAGAACGTCAAGTGTCCGTAACAACTACAGAGACACTAAAAGAGTCACAAGAACGCCCCATTGTAGACGCTGTGCGTCACCCGTCTCTTAC
Source organism: Schistocerca serialis cubense (assembly GCF_023864345.2). Classification (NCBI taxonomy): domain Eukaryota; kingdom Metazoa; phylum Arthropoda; class Insecta; order Orthoptera; family Acrididae; genus Schistocerca; species Schistocerca serialis. The sequence continues at coordinate 781,113,429 of NC_064640.1, forward strand.
AGCTTCCAAGGCGCTTGAAGACTCCCAACGATGGCGTCATTCAAAGGCTGTATGACAAACAGTCGTACCTTCACATGTGGATCGTGGGAGGCTTTTGGTGAGATTGCATTTGATTATGATCTATTAACTGACTACGTTAATCATAAATTAGTCATCATAGGGGATGGGTAAAAAAATGTAGGTACCATAACGCATTAAAAAGGAAAGGAAGAAACGGTTGGTATGTGTTGCTCTGGTGCCAAAATCTCACATCTGGTAGTAGATGAGCCTGAGGAATCCCTAAGAACTCTACTTCTGCACGAATGTAACGAATCTATGCATTTTTAAATATAATTAGAAAATGTAATCATGCTTTCAGATTCGAAATACACCAAAATAATAATACGTTCGTTACGAATGTACCTACCGGCACTGAATAAATCGTGAACAACCGTCTGAAGATCAACCTGTGGGTTCGAAACCAATAATGGAGCTTTTTATTTAAATAAAGAGCATTATCGACAGTGGACCGTTGCTGTTCTCTTCTTTGCACGAAGCAACTTGTATTTTGTGCTCAGTAAGTCTCATATATACAGAGGGGTCCATTGATCGTGACCGGGCCAAATGTCTCACGAAGTAAGCGTCAAACGAAAAAACTACAAAGAACGAAACTTGTCTAGCTGGAAGAGGGAAGCCAGATGGCGCTATGGTTGGTCTGCTAGATGGCGCTGCCATAGGTCAAACGGATATCAACTGCGTTTTTTTTAAATAGGAACTCCCATTTTATTAAATATTCGTGTAGTACGTACAGACATATCAATGTTTTAGTTGGACTACTTTTTTCGCTTTGTGATAGACGGCGCTGTAACAGTCACAAACATATGGCTCACAATTTTAGACGAACGGTTGGTAACAGGTAGGTTTTTTTAAATTAAAATACAGATCGTAGGTACGTTTTATTTCGGTTGTTCCAATGTGATATATGTACCTTTGTGAACTTATCATTTCTGAGAACGCATGCTAAATACAGCGTGATTAACTGTAAATACCACATTAATGCAATAAATGCTCAAAATGATGTCCGTTAACCTCAATGCATTTGGCAATACGTGTAACGGCATTCCTCTCAACAGCGAGTAGTTCGCCTTCCGTAATGTCCGCATATGCGTTGACAATGCGCTGTCGCATGTTGTCAGTCGTTGTCTGTGGATCCTGATAGCAAATATCCTTCAACTTTCCCCACAGAAAGAAATTCTGGGACGTCAGATCCGGTGAACGTGCAGGCCATGGTATAGTGCTTCGACGACCAATCCACCTGTCCTGAAATATGTTATTCAATACCGGTTCAACCGCACGCGAGCTATGTGCCGGACATCCATCATGTTGGAAGTACATCGCCATTCTGTCATGCAGTGAAACATCTTGTAGTAACATCAGTAGAACATTACGTAGGAAATCAGCATACATTGCACCATTTAGATTGCCATCGATAAAATGGGGGCCAATTATCCTTCCTCCCATAATGCCGTACCATACATAAACCCGCCAAGGTTGCTGATGTTCCACTCGTCGCAGCCATCGTGGATTTTCCGTTGCCCAATAGTGCATATTATGCCAGTTTACGTTACCGCTGTTGGTGAATGACGCTTCGTCGCTAAATAGAACGCGTGCAAAAAATCTGTCATCGTCCCGTAACTTCTCTTGTGCCCAGTGGCAGAACTGTACACGACGTTCAAAGTCGTCGCCATGCAATTCCTGGTGCACAGAAATATGGTAGGGGTGCAATCGATGATGTAGCATTCTCAACACCGACATTTTTGAGATTCCCGATTCTCGTTCAGTTTGTCTGCTACTGATGTGCGGATTAGCCGCGACAGCGGCTGAAACACCTACTTGGACATCATCATTTGTTGCAGGTCGTGGCTGACGTTTCACATGTGGCTGAACACTTCCTGTTTCCTTAAATGACGCAACTATCCGGCGAACGGTCCGGACACTTGGATGAAATCGTCCAGGATACCGAGCAGCATACATAGCACACGCCCGTTGGGCATTTTGATCAAAATAGCCATACATCAACAGGATATCGACCTTTTCGCAATTGGTAAACGGTCCATTTCAACACGGTTAATGTGTCTCGAAGCAAATACCGTCCGCACTGGCGGAATGTTACGTGATACCACGTACTTATACGTTTGTGACTATTACAGCGCCATCTATCACAAAGCGAAAAAAGTGGTCCACCTAAAACATTCATATTTCTTGACGTACTACACGAATATGTAATAAAAAATGGGGGTTCCTATTTAAAAAAACGCAATTTATATCTGTTTGACCTATGGCAGCGCCATCTAGCGGGCCAACCATAGCGCCATGTGGTTTCCCCCTTCAAGCTAGACGAGTTTCGTTCTTTGTAGTTTTTTCGTTTGATGCTTATTTCGTGAGATATTTGGCCCGGTCACTATCAATGGACCACCCTGTATATACGATAACGCTACTCACTTTACTTTTATGATCCCCGAGAATTTTGAGATTTGTGAGGCCTGTTGCCATACTGCCTCCCCGAATATCTCATAAAAAACAGCGGCACTGAGAAGATTCTTTTAGTCTGTGCTACTTTTTCCCTTTGAACCTGACTTGACTTATTCAATCTTTGTTAGAGTGTTCGTTCGAAGTTCTGTTACAGTTCAAAGTTTCTTAATCATGTGTACCTCCCTGAACACTCGAATCTACAACTATTTTTCATATTATCTCCACATATCACAAAGGTTTCTTTTACCTGATTTTTCCAGTTGTGCATAGAATAGTTTTAAGTGCTACGAGGAGACCAAAGTGAATAAAATTGTACCAGCAAGTCTGATTTGTACGGACGTCTCCACTCGCGGCACATACGTAACTAGTCAGAACAATATTAGCACTTTAATGATAACCGTAACAAATTGAATGTTCACAGCATTTACGTTCGTTAATTTTTGAAAACACGCAGGCTGGAACAATGAGAGAAACTAAATCCTATTTCTGTGACACAGTAACCTTGATGAAAAATTTCCCGAGGAAGATATTTCAACCCCGATATTAAGCTGAAATTATTTTAATTAAAACGAGACACTAATTTTAATGTCAAAATGAAACTGATCTGAACATTTTTCTAACACTCTAGACAATGAACGTAATGAAGCCTTTCCCTGCTTTAATGATTTTCTCCTAACGGAAGTGTTGTTTCTTCGTTCGGAAAATTGAGTATAAAAACGTTTCGTTTGTGGTATGCACTGGAGCCGCTTACTGTATTGTGTGGACTGTTGTGGGTGTGGAAAAAAAAGCTCGTTTCCACTGTTCTCATCCAGTTGCGAGCTTTGTATTTTTTCGCTTACAGTTTGTTATTGCACATACAACAGACACCTCTCGTCTGCATTTGTTCCGAAATTCCGCACTTTATTTCCTTCTTGATGCAGGCGTCTCTTTTTGTGATTACGTCTGAAGCAATTTAAACGTTCTTTTGGCAGCTGAGCTCTTTCGTTTGCGACGTGAAAAAAAAAGTGGTCTCGCCGGTAGTAAACGAGGTTTACGTTATCCGGCGACGCTGCGCAAATGAGCACGCGGTCATGGATAAAGGAACTGCCGTGCTCTCGGTTTTGACTCTCGCAAAATTATTCTGCAGAGCGAACAATAATACTAAATCGACATGTGGATCTGCAGACCTTTGATGAATTTTTTAAAAATTCAGGACTTTTCTACAAAAACGTAAAATATCAGATTGGAAGTCGGCTACTACGCAGTTTATTTATGCTGTGGAAAAACAAACATTTCGAGTACAGTTATCTTTGCGATTCAAGAGATGATTCACGCCTAGGTAAGAGAATATGACGAGAGTGAGCCGAAAATGAATAACGCGTAGCCGATAATCGGACTACCACAAAGTGAGCGCCGGAATCTATGTTTAGATCGCGCCTGTGTATTCTCAAACTGTAATACACGGCAATGAATATGTTCGAAGGGATCACGCCGCAGTCGGCGACTACAGACGTAGCTACTGTTATCTGATTTCACAACTGCAGGAAACAAATGACAAGACTCACCATTAAGAAAACTACTCAGGTTTCACAGCAGTACGCCAGCGGCGTAGAAAGTGATACGCTTCATACCGCAATAAGCTCTGAAGTATCCACAAGGTCATTCTGCTTCACAAATGCGTCACTGACAACCAAGACCAGAGACACTGAGCTACATTCAGTAGTTGTCTTATCTACTAAATGGATTAACATAAAATGAGTTGACTGTAATCGACACATGAGCACTTACTGTTAAATGAAATAGAGTGACAAGATATCTTCCACAAAGACAAATTACCCACGCGCTACTTACTGTTATTTATCCGGAAGCACGGGTGATGATTTGTTTATGTGCTTCAGAGACAAATGACACAAATTCCGCACAGCTTTGCAAACAATTAAACGGAGGGTAAAGCAATGAACAGACTTAACGATATTTCAAGATGTATTGCACAGAAGTGACCTGAGAGACAGGGGGGGGAGGGAGAGACAGGGGGGGGGAGGGAGAGACAGGGGGGGGGAGGGAGAGACAGGGGGAGGGGGGAGGGAGGGGGAGAGAGAGAGAGAGAGAGAGAGAGAGAGAGAGAGAGAGAGAGAGAATCTGACTGACTCAGTTCGAAAACAGAGCGTCTATAGTCGCCGACTGCGGCGTGATCCCTTCGAACGTATTCATTGCCGTGTATTACAATTTCAGAATACACAGGCGCCACGCAAACAGATTCCAAATCTCAGCTTGTGGTAGTCCGATGCCCCCTCCCCATCGGGTTGCAATCACAGGTCACAATTACGTTTCGCCCAGTAAGTTGTATGTCCTGCGCAAATCAGCTATGATAGCATATGCTTGGAACAGACATTCCAGCGAGGCATTAGGATGGTTCTTACTTGGAACTTTTAAATATGCTCTGTAATTTTCCCTTGGGCTACTCATTCAACGCTGATAATCGAGTAAAATTTCGGTCGTTTTGTTAAAATCTTTCTGATATTGTTTCCTTAGACCAACTTGCTGAATTGGTGGCGTCAAGTTCAAGTGGTGTTGAATACGAATTACATGAGTTCGAGGAAGCTCCAGGAACTTAAGACTGATAAGACTATCGTAAATAATCGATCACCGCAAGTGAAAAAGAGAAGAGGGTGTCGAACAGTAATGACTACCACGCTTTCAGCTGCCTCTGATAAATGTACGATCAATGACAAGGAAGCAGTTCACATCCTGATTGCTACAATCGAGGTAGTAGATCAAGATATCGACACTTTGCAGTCTACTGGAGATCTAGTCACGAGCCACGAGAGAAATTCCGCGACTAGTGCTATTGAAATCAGTAACAATTTTATGAATAAGAAACTGCAGGCTGCTACGGTCGATTGGGAGGGTCGAACAGCACCAAGTAACGGTACAGAAGAAAAACCTTGTGATTCTTTCCAATAGTGGCAGGGAACAATTTCTTGGAGCATCAAACATTTGGACAACATGTTCCAAAGGGCTAACAGCGATCTAGTGTTACAGCTAGGTAAAAACAACAGTCAAGATCGCAGTAATATTTTATTGATGACCGGTTTCGACTTCATGTAGAAGTCATCTGCATAAAATGAGTACCATCCGGCTACTGCACCCGGCTCCTCGGGTGCTGACGCGGCAACACGATCGTAAACTGCATTTTCTGAGGATCACTTCTACATCAAGTCGAAAGCGGTCATTAATAAAATATTACTGCAACCTACATTTTTTTTAATCCAGTTTCTCGGAGCGCCTGGAAGAAAGTAGGCTGCTGCCGTGCTCGAAACTCTCGCAAAATTGGAGCTTCAATCCAATGCTAAAACAGAACAACATCAAAGACTGGATGTTTTTGAGGTCATGTGTTGTAGTAAAAAATCTTGCAGAAAAAAAACACTTGCACATACCTTGCAGGCATCACAGAAATGATTCACAAAGATGACACGTTAAGCTGCGGACAGGTGAAATTAAAAGCACTTACAGATGAGCTTTCAGACTCAGCCTTCGTCCGGACTGCAGGAGTTGGCGGTCATGTGTGCTTAAGGCGTGCTTGCTGGTGTGCATGAATGGTGTGTATTTCTCTATTTCGGACGAAGGCTGTGGCCGAAAGCTTAAGTCGAAGTGCCTTAATTGTGCCTGTCTTCAACTTAACGTGTCGTCTTTACGGTAAGTGGCAATATATCTTTTCCTACATTCTTTTATTCCTTCCTGGAGTTTCCATTGCTTTATTACATCATTCACAAATTGTTTTTGAGGAAAACATCGGTTGCAGAAGCAGAGGTCGGAGTATCACAATCTTTACAAAAATTCAGAACGCTCTGGTATCGGAGTAAACAAATAATACACTGGAATCCAATACGGAAAAGTCAATGAACAACTGGATCATTTCGATGTTTCTCGATTACTCGATTTTTTCGAGATTCCTTGCGATAAAAGCAATCTACAGAGTATTATAATGACATTTTCAAGAGTTTAGGTGCCATCATGCGGAGCACCATGTGGTGGAGTATCTTCCTGCGCTCCTGGGGGCTAACCACGATGCAAGATGGATGGCGAAAGCTATTTTTTGCTTGACAATGTTTGTGTTGCGTGATAAACTTGATCTACGACCTCAAGAAGAGATGCAATTTTGTGATATTTGTATTTTGCGCGTCAACGCTGTTGCACAGCAACCCCGTTTCCGGGTGCACTAACAAATTTCCGAAGCTATGGCTCGACATTGACGGTAAAGGATCACAGTTCTACTTAGATTGTGTGTCACAATCATAATCTTGAGCTCGCGAAGAGTTCAAATATGGCAAATGCTGGGCGGCACTGTTAGCACAATAGCACACAGAGAGCAGAGGCATAGCAAGGAGCATGAATGGTACAGTATGACAGCAGACAGGACGTCGCTCTGCAAATTCTACCATACGGAGTAACAGCATGCAACATCCGAGCTCCGACGCTCCACGGCCTTCTAGTACTGATGTGAAATGCAGAGGCAGGGAAAACCGAAACTGCAACACCACCGTGCAGACAGGACCAGTGACACCACTGGTTAAACGAGGGCAAATGGCCGCATTACCTGCTATAATGACGTCATGTCTGGCTTTAAATACACCTGTTTCAGCCATCTCGTCCTCAGTGTCTGGTCATTCTCCCTGCATCAGCGATCCCGATGGAATGGCAGTCTCAGACTCTGATGACGAACGGTGTTGCGCTGCTTGCTGCATGACTGAAGTGTCCAGCCTGGCAGCTGTAGTTGGACTTCACCACTCCGGGCTGCTGCTAGCAACCGGTCACCGCCGTGACTGATCGAAGATGCGGACCTACCGGGACTTTCTCTAGTGAAGCGCCAAACCGACTGACTGCAAGCTGCGATATTTTGGTTGCTCGGTGGGCATCCGAAAGCCACCTCCCAGGCTGTGCGTGTACCATATTCCTGGCTGTACGCCGCGTGTACTGAAGGACCCCTGGGCTTCCGCCTTCACAACTACCATCCGGAAGTTGCTGTGCTTACACGCGTAAAGGCGTGACCATCTTTGAGAATGCTGAGGTCCATCGTATCTGCGGAAGCGCGTCAGCGGGCCGCCTGCTGGCTCCCGCTAAACGCACCCCGCGTCGCCATACTGTAGGTAGTGTGCCTGACCTGCCGCAAGCTACGTCAGCTGCCATACTGCTGTGACTGCGTTCTTCGCCGACGCTTGAGCGAGCAGCCTGGTCCATTACTTGCGCGCCGAGACGACAATAGTCACTGCAGCAGTCACATTACAAAATGTTATCACAGATACCGCTGTTCCACTCACGCCTTTGGGACTAAGAGTGGAACACTAACCACCCCTCGGAGAGCGGACCCGACACTTCTAACGTCACGATTCACCTGTCCAACCTCTACGCCCAATGACCTACTTACCCGAGGGGTGAACACTGCAGTGCGTATGTCGAAGCGTGGTTCTCTGCCCCATCCGCAGTCAAACCGTATAATTACACCGATCAGCCAGAACATTATGATCGCCGACATACTAACGATATAAACCAGTCTAGGCGTTAGCAGTGTCACCTGGCGAGAAATGACTGCTAGTCAGACACATGCACGGTGCACATAGTATCAGTGAGGATGCTGTCCGTGTGCAGAATGGGGAACGCGCGCCATCTATTTGAGTTTGACCCAGGGCAGACTGTGAGGGCCCAGAGGATCGCCACGAGCATTTCGAAAATTGCACGACATTTCGGGTGCTTGAGGAGTGCTGTGGTATCTTCAACACGTAGCGAAACGAAGGTGAAACCACGACCAGACATCATGGGATAGGACGGTCACTCATCATTACAGATGTCGGACGTTGTAGGCTGGGCAAACAGGTAAAACAGGAAAGATGGAGGAATTAACATCGGACTTTAATGCTGGGCAGAGTACAAGTGCGTGTGAATACACAGTGCACAGAGCACTCCTACCGATTGGCCTCCGCAGCTGACGACCCGTGCATGTGACAATGTTAACACCACGAAATCGGCAATTACGACTGAAATGGGCACCTGACCATCGCCAATGGACGTTGGTGCAGTGGCAGAGCGTTGCATGGTCTCATGAATCCCGATACGTTATTTATAATGCGGGTGGGACTGCGCGAATCAGTCGTCTTCCAGGGGAACAACTCCCTGACACCTGTACTGCGGGACAGAGACAAGTTGGCGGCGGCTCCATTATGTTCTGACAAGTGAGCAACATTCACGTGGGCATTCATGCGTCCAGTGGAGCTCGTGCAAGGCACCGTGACGGCCAGGGAGTACCATATACTGGGTGCAGAGAACGTATACCCTATCATGACGTTCGTGTATCCCGACGGCAGCGGCATTTTTCAAGACAATGCACCATGTCACAAGTCCTGGAGTCTGATGGAGTGGCAAGTTCCAATTGATGTGCTGCCCCCTCAAGTCGCCAGATCTCAATCCGATCACACGGAACTAATGAAACGGCACTGATCTGTATTTCTGTGTAACTTTTCTCGTTACAATTGTTGAGCCTATGGAAAGGAGTTTAGCATTTTGCTCACGTCGGAAAGACAAGTCACTGGCTACCTGATTTTTCTCTCAAGGTTGTGGGCCTTGTTAAAGATCGAACTTGTCATTCTGTAAAGTGATTTACACAAACCGTGGGAAGCATGAATCGGGATAGCTAATGGAGGATTTTAACCCCATCCCTCCAGAGAAGTGTTCCATTTCCCTAGCTGCTGTGGTACCTCCCTCGGGTATACCCGGTCGAGCCTCAGCACTTTTGTAACAAAGAGAGGGGGGAGAGAGTATAATTCATTGTACACGATATTGGGTACGTATCATCTCACTCTTAGCGTGTATATTACAAGCAATAAAGGAATGAGTAGTAATCCCGAGTATGTTCCAGAATATTAAATCTACGAACGCATTCGCTTCGCTGTTCGAGGCAGAAAGCATGGAAATGCTTCGTTGACAGTGGGAGAAACTTGAAGTAAGGAATGAGATTTTTTATAATGGAAACAGAATACTATACCTGTATATCCACACAGCAAAATCACTGCAAGTTTCAGTGCAACAATGCGCAAATTTTTGATTCAAAATGCATTTTCAACTCTTCTTCGAACGACTCCACACGATTTAGTCAACATCACCAGTCAGTGGTAAATCACAGATGAATTCGAGAAAGGAAAGTAGCCTAGGTGAGTCAAATCTGTCAAAGATGAAATCGGTTGGTGTATTGACAAACAAGTAACACGCTGTTGTTTTAGTTTAATGCAGAAAAAGTGGCACAGATGTTCAGTCCACGGAAGTTAGGTTTACTGTGAGCGAATACTAGCACCCAAACCTCCTTCTATACGTACCGGAGTTTTTCGCCAGAAATGAAGGTTCCTACGAACATATTCCCTCCTTTACAGGAACGCCAGAGATCACGTCTGTTTTACATTAAAATTTTGTTAGTAATTCACAGGACACCGTGACTGAAACAACTGAGTAAAAACACGAATTGTTTACAAGACAATACGTTAACTATTAATGTGGAAACGGGGAACTGCTACACAGGAAACAGCTGCTGAATCATAACACGAGGAAAATAAGCTGCTTACATCACGCGCACGCGACGCAACGTATCAAAAAGTGCTGTTCCACCAGTTTCCAACGCACCGTTTGATGAAAAAGGAATCAGTATCAGAATATCTGATCTATCAACAGACATATTCAAAACGTGGAAATGTGGCAATTAAAATGCCCAGTAGAAATTTAAATTAAAAGAATGGTTTCCTATTCTGGTAACGACAAGTCATACATGATTCAACAGCATTAATACTAAATGAAACAGATGAACTTCACTGAACAACGTCTCTCAATTCTCGTACTAGCTCTCTCACAGTTTGGACCTTCTATGTACCGGAACAATCCCTTACAGAAAATAAACCAGCCGAAGACAAATATCTCGCCGTCAGCGACCCATGTGTCCTGCCTGTAAAAAGACAGCGACAGCGCAACATTCCCATAATAAACAGCTACAACAGGCACTTGTAGGTCACTAGCGGCTTAGTCTCCGGCGGTGGTTTATGACAGAATACACCGCAGTTTATGGGCAGTGAGCCTTTACACCTTACGACGTTGCACGAAGTAAATATTCTAGACTCCTCTCTCACAGCGACGCCTCGTGTTCTCAGCCCTTCAGTGTCTAGTTCAAATTCGGACTTTTAACTCGCTATGGCAATGCGCCGTCAGTGCCTCAGGTGTGTCTCAACTTTGTGTATGCCATTACAACATTTTATTTAACATACCAAGCAGAGCTGCAGCCTGGTTTAGTTTCCATTAAACTTATCTGTTGTACTCACACATATAAATGAAATGGAGATGCAATGCAAGATTCTTCATTCGGTGGAATTTTGTCCTGTGTCAAGCATACGAAGACTTTCAACACACATCACCGAAATGCACAAAAAATTGCGCCAGTACTGTTCTTATCTTTCTCTTCAACGGCTCATTCCCGGGGATGCAGGTGTACTGTTAATCGCCGGTTAATCCCTACTGTATGATTCACAGAAGAATCACTTTCACTATAAATAGCTTCGGCTACTTCCACTGCTGTCCAAGGAAAATCTACGTGCCACTGTACACACTCACTCTCGTCATTGCGTATTTTAATAAATATACGGTGAAGCGTGATCGACAAACAGTTACTTTTAGATAGGTCTTGTCGAATCCGCGTTCAATACGTTCTTATTCTGTACAACGATCTTCCATCAACATATTAACTTTTTCATTTTCATCTCTTGTCTGTAAAGAATTACCATGACCTTTTTAGCGTGAGAGATCCCCCAGTACATTTTAGCAGTGAAGTGAGAATTCATTCAAAGTAATCTTATACAAACAATTTTCTGACCACTGTAATCTGATTTACTGCGTACTAACGTCCCCAAATCTTACTACATTAAATTTCAGAGTGAGAGGATGGGCGGTAATCAAAGACATGATGTGAAACTAAACTAAGTGTCCGCCCCCGGTAGCTGAGTGATCAGCGCGACAATCCTAAGGGCCCGGATTCGATTCCCGGCTGGGTCGGAGATTTTCTCCGCTTAGGGACTGTTTGTTGTGTTGTCCTAATCATCATCATTTCATCCACATCAACGCGCAAGTCGCTGAAGTGGCGTCATATCGAAAAACTTGCACCCGGCGAACGGTCTACCCGACGGAAGGCCCTAGCCACACTGAACTAAGTGAGGTCAATACCTTCATAATACCATACTCTGAATACATCAAAAAGTTACATGTACTGATAAAGAGGAAATTGAAAGTTACTTAAGTACGTCCCAAAATTCTTGGAAATTTCATTTGAGCACAGAAGATACTTTATAAATAAAAGCGAAACGTGTCTGCTGTAAAATTGTCTTTAATTAAATTGCAGTAAGCTTTCGACGGAGAAACAAATAACTTGTTCATTTGAGTTGACTGAAATTATTAGATTTTTTTATAGGGTTTCTACTATGCGCAAGATGGAAAAATCCACTCAGAACTGAAGACATATAAATGAAACGTTAGGAGTAATTAACCAGATCGATGTTGTTCACCTTACGGGCACTACGTGAAAGATCGTTAGCATCAACTTTTTTAGGCAGTGCTGGGGACCTACAAACAAGCCACACAAGCTGAAATTTGAAGAAAAATCTTCGTTAACACACTACCTACGACTTAAAGATTTTATAAACACAAATTTTTGCACATTTTTAATGGGAACTGATTTCAAATGCTTTTACGTGACTTTCTCAACAGCATCGTGTATCTCGCAAATTCTTCCTGCCTCCTTGGTCGTCACAGTTGCCGAAAACTCTGACAAGTAGAAGCTTGGCAGTGTTCTGTTCTCACTACGACAATACATTCAATTTGTAGTGGTAAGAGTTAGACACGGAAAACTGAGAAAAAAAACAAGACATTTAGGAAAATTGGAGCCTAATGATTCCTTAAAAGTGAAGCACTATTTCAGGATGTAACTGAAATTCAAACTCTCTGCCGGCCGGAGTGGCCGAGCGGTTCTAGGCATTCAGTCTGGAACCCCCCAACCGCTACGGTCGCAGATTCGAATCCTGCCTCGGGCATGGATGTGTGTGATATCCTTAGGTCAGTTAGGTTTAAGTAGTTCTAAGTTCTAGGGGACTGATGACCTCAGATGTTACGTCCCATAGTGCTCAGAGCCATTTGCAAACTCTCGTATGCGATTCGGAACTCTACATATACGTGTAGAAGAGACAAAATTAAATTAAAAGCGTGTTTCTCACTGTCATATACACTCTGACCACGCTGAAGTCCTAACAGTTAATTCGGTTCTACGGAAATAGAGGAAGAGAAGTCTGTCACATGGCGAATTCTGCGCTGCAAGGAAGCTAAAATGGTAGGCGCTATGCATATAAATGCGAAAAAATGAGCAACACGTCACAGAATAAAAGGCAGCTGGAGCGTTCAAAATGCAGCCGACAAAAACACTGTATTGTTGAAGATATAAGCTCAACGTCATTCACAGGACATGTACATTGATTAGCAGTTCTGCAGAAAGTATTGGCATTTCAGTCACCTCGGTTGAACATGTATCCTGTTGCCTAGCAGGCACAGGATGGGCCATGGTAACACGTTCCATGCGCGATGGCATCGACGCTTGTAAGACGCGAATGGCGTCCATTCACGCTGCATTCACCTGGTTTGCTCACAGCGCTGCACCCATTGTTTCAACATATCAAATACATTTTCGATTGGCGATAAGTCCGGTGATCTGTCGTGCCAGGGAAAAATGCTGACATCCTGTGACACCAAAAAGGCACGTGTTTGTGCAACAACATGTGGCTGTGCATTGCCTGTTGAGAAATGGCGTCTAAGGTGTTGTGTAGGAAGGGTATGGCTATGGTTCGCAGGATTGCATTCACATAGGTCACGGTGTCCTGGACACGCACCAACTGTGGTTTGTAGTTGTACCCAACAGCATCCCACACCGTATGGCCTTGACTTGGGGTTGCATGTCTTGTGCGAATGCAGTCGCTGTGATGGCGCACCCCCTGCCTGCGGCGAACCAAAACGTGGCCATCATTTTAAAACAAATAGAACCTGGATTCGTTCGGAAACACCATCTGATACAATTGTTGATATCAGTGACGTCATTCCACACACCATTGCCGTCTAGCACAGTTCTGCACATTCGTCAAAGCTAGGCGGAAAAGTGGACGACACGCACGTAACGCTTGCCGTAACAAACGGCGACGGACTGCCACCACTGATAGCGTATGATGTGTTAGACCGTACCACTGTTGCGCCAGAGCCGAGGAGGATGCAGATCAGTCCTGCAATGCCATTCGGATGAGCTGTCGATCTTCTCGGGGGTGGTCTGGGTGGTGCGACCTGAACCATCTCGTCGTGTTCTAGGGCCTTCCGGGAGACACCCATTGGCACTGCCAAAACACTTTGTCCCACATGAGCATCGATTTCCCGGATGGCTGCATCACATTCTCTCATGCCAATAATGCGCCCTCTTTCAAACTCCCTGATTTGACAGTACGGCTCGCGCATATGTCTGTGATGCATCCCGCACGTCTGCTCAAGTCACACTGATCCATTACCTTTTTCAAATGATAATCATTTCGATAGAACACACTATTGTACATGTCCTGTTAATATGAACGTCTTATCTCTAGTTGTTCAAGGTGTTTTGTTTCTTCTCAACATGAGTGTATATGTACTACACGAATTAAAGATGGGTGTAAAGTGATACAAATATGTGTGTGCTAGATGTAGTTCCTCACACAATAAACAGAAATCCTATTTCCGTGTGCATACTCAACTGCACAAAATTGTGAAAAGTTTACGTACAACAATGACGCAGAGCCTCTACATATACAGGGTATTACAAAAAGATACGGCCAAACTTTCAGGAGACATTCCTCACACAAAAAGAAAGAAAATATGTTATGTGGACATGTGTCCGGAAACGCTTACTTTCCATGTTAGAGCTCATTTTATTACTTCTCTTCAAATCACATTAATCATGGAATGGAAACACGCAGCAACAGAACGTACCAGCCTGACTTCAAACACTTTGTTACAGGAAATGTTCAAAATGTCCTCCGTTAGCGAGGATACACGCATCCACCGTCCGTCGCATGGAATCCCTGATGCGCTGATGCAGCCCTGGAGAATGGCGTATTGTATCACAGCCGTCCACAATACGAGCACGAAGAGTATCTGCATTTGGTACCGGAGTTGCGTAGACAAGGGCTTTCAAATGCCCCCATAAATGAAAGTCAAGAGGGTTGAGGTCAGGAGAGCGTGGAGGCCATGGAATTGGCCCGCCTCTACCAATCCATCGCTCACCGAATCTGTTGTTGAGAAGCGTACGAACACTTCGACTGAAATGTGCAGGAGCTCCATCGTGCATGAACCACATGTTGTGTCGTACTTGTAAAAGCACATGTTCTAGCAGCACAGGTAGAGTATCCCGTATGAAATCATGATAACGTGCTCCATTGAGCGTAGGTGGAAGAACATGGGGCCCAATCAAGACATCACCAACAATGCCTGCCCAAACGTTCACAGAAAATCTGTGTTGATGACTTGATTGGACAATTGCGTGCCGATTCTCGTCAGCCCACACATGTTGACTGTGAAAATTTACAATTTGATCACGTTGGAATGAAACTAAAATGAGCTCTAACATGGAAATTAAGCGTTTCCGGACACATGTCCACATAACATATTTTCTTTATTTGTGTGTGAGGAATGTTTCCTGAAAGTTTGGCGGTACCTTTTTGTAACACCCTGTATGTGCGCGGGCGTGTTCGGAGGAAGCGTGTGGAAGGGAGATCTGTCGTATCCTTTCGAGGTAAACATAACGCAATTTGAGATGGAAGGAGTACAGCTGGTATAACAAATGGTCGAACTGCGACAAGGCACCACTTGCCAGCAGAAATGCCATTGGATACCACTGTCAGATAGTAGGTATGTCTAAATGCAATCACCGAAAGGGACAGAGCAGATGCGCCGAAGTCTTCATCTACGTGGTATCTATCATAGACGCCCAGCAACTTGGGTCAAAGTTCACTGTTCGGAACATGTGGGAAATTTTACAGCTGGTACCCCAACATGTTTTCTGCCGCTAACCACTGGAAGGTCATTCCCCTCAAAAATGACTTCAATTTCAACTAGCAAACTGAGGCATTATTACTACTAAGCAGACATCGTCTCCGTCTTGTGGATGCCATAAAAATCTTATAGGACGGCACACAAATAATACTGAGAACATGAACCTACCATCTGAAGAAGTGAAGGAAGGAGGATATCAGGACTATAGCTGATCCCTACACTTTTCAATATTTACATGTTGTTGTTGTTGTTGTGGTCTTCAGTCCTGAGACTGGTTTGATGCAGCTCTCCATGCTACTCTATCCTGTGCAAGCTTTTTCATCTCCCAGTACCTACTGCAACCTACATCCTTCTGAATCTGCTTAGTGTATTCATCTCTTGGTCTCCCTCTACGATTTTTACCCTCCACGCTGCCCTCCAATACTAAATTGGTGATCCCTTGATGCCTCAGAACATGTCCTACCAACCGATCCCTTCTTCTGGTCAAGTTGTGCCACAAACCTCTCTTCTCCCCAATCCTATTCAATACTTCCTCATTAGTTATGTGATCTACCCATCTAATCTTCAGCATTCTTCTGTAGCACCACATTTCGAAAGCTTCTATTCTCTTCTTGTCCAAACTATTTATCGTCCATGTTTCACTTCCATACATGGCTACACTCCATACAAATACTTTCAGAAATGACTTCCTGACACTTAAATCTATACTCGATGTTAACAAATTTCTCTTCTTCAGAAACGCTTTCCTTGCCATTGCCAGCCTACATTTTATATCCTCTCTACTTCGACCATCATCAGTTATTTTGCTCCCCAAATAGCAAAACTCCTTTACTACTTTAAGTGCCTCATTTCCTAATCTAACTCCCTCAGCATCACCCGACTTAATTAGACTACATTCCATTATCCTTGTTTTGCTTTTGTTGATGTTCATCTTATATCCTCCTTTCAAGACACTGTCCATTCCATTCAACTGCTCTTCCAAGTCATTTGCTGTCTCTGACAGAATTACAATGTCATCGGCGAACCTCAAAGTTTTTATTTCTTCTCCATGAATTTTAATACCTACTCCGAATTTTTCTTTTGTTTCCTTTACTGCTTGCTCAATATACAGATTGAACAACATCGGGGAGAGGCTACAACCCTGTCTTACTCCCTTCCTAACCACTGCTTTTCTTTCATGTCCCTCGACTCTTATAACTGCCATCTGGTTTCTGTACAAATTGTAAATAGCCTTTCGCTCCCTGTATTTTACCCCTGCCACCTTTAGAATTTGAAAGAGGGTATTCCAGTCAACATTGTCAAAAGCTTTCTCTAAGTCTACAAATGCTAGAAACGTAGGTTTGCCTTTCCTTAATCTTTCTTCTAAGATAAGTCGTAAGGTCAGTATTGCCTCACGTGATCCAGTGTTTCTACGGAATCCAAACTGATCTTCCCCGAGGTTGGCTTCTACTAGTTTTTCCATTCGTCTGTAAAGAATTCGTGTTAGTATTTTGCAGCTGTGACTTATTAAGCTGATAGTTCGGTAATTTTCACATCTGTCAACACCTGCTTTCTTTGGGATTGGAATTATTATATTCTTCTTGAAGTCTGAGGGTATTTCGCCGGTTTCATACATCTTGCTCACCAATATATTTACATAGATGATGTAATTTGAGAATGAAAGCTCAGGGCAAGCCCAAGAATTAAAATAAAGGAAAGAAAGCACTGAGAAAGAATGATTAAGTTGTTATTCAACATCTTGACGATGACCTTGAGACCTGCTGTGAGAATAAGATGAAAATCTCTGCACAACGGACCAAGAATATATCTTTTATAGGCAGTTACACAGCTCGGACAAAAATAACCCCACACAATAAATACACAGCAAGACCACGAGAGGCCGTCAGCTCACGGGCGCAAACACTCGCCTGGCACCTGCTTAGGGTTTGCCATACCTACCTAAGACCTCATCGGTACACACTGAGATGTGAGTGTAGAAATAAAGTAAAAATTTTATTCAGTGTAATTACTTTTTATTTAGAACCCAATTACGTGGAACTCGTTGCTGCGTAAGTACTTGGTCCAATATATTTTTCGGAATATTTCACCTTTTTCAGTAAGTCCTTTTCTCTTTTACGTACTTATAGAACTCCATGCAAGTCAGGTTGTTGTTAAACTGGCACTGTAAGATTTATTCCACAGTCCCTGGCAGAAGTGGTTTTTTTTCCGTTCATCAGTCCACTGGGCCGACATCAGTACTACGTTTAGAAAGAACCGTCTTATCAGATCGCTATTCAAATGGGAGCTGCGTGATTCTTCCGCGTGGCGCTGCTTACATAATTCCACTTTCATACTACTGGCCACGCAACGCTATCTGTGAAATGACCTTGTCAACATAGACTTGTTGGCATAAATAAAACTGAGACTGCATTTACATGTTACGCTAACAGGTGGCGTTACTTCCGGACTTGAGCCAAGTTCGGAACAGTACTTTGCAAAATGGGGACAAAATTGGGTCTTTTCGGGTTGTCGGGACACGAAGGGCCATAATGGTGACGGTCCCGGTATACTGGGACGGATGGCAACCCTACACCTGCTCAGTTCCGAGCGGACGGCTCCACATGGCGATCGTTAATCGGAATTACATTCTACTTCCGCGCCACGTCCATAAGCTAGTTAGCAACAGGTTAGCTAGTTAGCAACAGGCACAAAAGTCGAGACACCGCGGACACACTCCCAGTTCCTGGAGTTCACCCGTTCCTACGGTGGCAACATTTCCCGTAATTACGTTACAGAGCAGTTCCGTGGGTTCCGTTCAGATGACTACAGTTCCAATTTAGCAGTCGCTACTTCAGGAGCAACAACAGAAACAGTCAACTATGAGTGTCTGCGTAGTACATTCACTCATTGTCACAATATCATGGACTGCCAAGAGAGAGCAAAGTTCTTTAAATTTCATTGTGCCATCAAGTGGCATGTATCAAACTGTTACCAAAGTTAAGTACAATTTTGAGTAAGACCTATCAATAAATGCTACTGCTTATTTCTGACTGTGTTGCCAGGTTTCTATTATAGTGCCGCCTTGTCAGGCGAGTGTTAAGTAGACTGTAACTAGCGTGCATACAGTCGCGCCATTCTAGTGAATTATAGAGAAATACGTTTTCTGCTACCACGGATGTTTGGGCTGAACTGATAGTAAGATTCAGTTAGAACATCCCAACAATAGACCTATTGAGTAAGCATTTCGTTCCTAATAACTAAGCTGTGACATGACATACGAAATTCAGAATTAATCCTGATTTCACAAACTGAATAATTACCATGCTATACGTGGAGCAACGCACGGAGCGCCACACAAGAAGACGAAGTATGAAACGAACGTGAAACTGTATAAAGTAATGGTTGTGCCAGTTTTGCTGTACGGATCTAAGACATGGGCGACAAATACCAAATATCTTAAGACAAGGGCATCGGAAATGTGATTCCCGAAATCTGTGAAACGCTGCACGAGACTGATATATATGTGTAACTGACGACGTGAGCAGACAGTTAATGCAAGAAAGAATACTGATAGAACGAATGGTACGACATACATTAGCAGACTAAGGTAACATTGGCAACAACTTTCTTAGGGGCCGGAACATACGAATCGCTTATTCCTCGTCAAAGAGAGACGGCGGGCACGTTCTGGTTTGAAGACAATCCCGACCACACAACGAGCAATCAAAAATCTCGCAAATCGACTCCTTCGTGTGAAGCTCTGTGGGCGCGCGCGCGCTCAGTTTTAAATGTACACACAGTCCACCATGTAATACTGCGTATAACTAGGATTGTGCAGCTCTGCAGATATGCCATCTCTGACTGATCTGCAGTATTAGGTCGAGACTCCACCTCGAAAAACGACAGCATCCTACCACACAGAGCTCTTGTCGTGGCCTAATATACTGAAAAAGCTCAGGATGCTGCCCATGGAGCGTCGGTTCAACTTTCCTGTAGTGAATACCTTGTTCGCCTGTGACGTATAGTTCTGAAATCGGTAATGTTTGGCCAAAACCGGTGATCACTTACCAGATTCTGTGATGGGGTCTGAAGTACATATTACATCA
Source organism: Schistocerca serialis cubense (assembly GCF_023864345.2). Taxonomy (NCBI): domain Eukaryota; kingdom Metazoa; phylum Arthropoda; class Insecta; order Orthoptera; family Acrididae; genus Schistocerca; species Schistocerca serialis. Next base: position 781,133,138 of record NC_064640.1, read on the forward strand.
ACCACTTTTTCTTCATATATGATGTCTTTTTTTTTCAGTTACAGAAAAGACTATCTGTGCCAACTGCTCAGCAATGCTGAACCTGCAAAGTAATCAATATGTCAGACCAATTTAAAATTTGTGCTACGCCATGGTCGAATCCGGATATACTATTTTGCGTGAGCAAGTCACCTTAAACCTTAGCCGAGCGACTGCTCACGAAAAGCAATCTGGATTCGAATCCCGGTCTGGCACAAATTTTCAAGTCTCACGACATACAGTGTGGCGCACGAAATGTGTTACCATTTTCTTTCTGAATATAAACTTTGTCAATAAAATCTGAAACGAATGTATACTACAATGAAGAGCCGTCAATGGAGATTTGTTCTAAATCAGCATATGCTTAGTATGTCCACCATTTCGTTTCCTAACTTCCTTCAAACGAACACTGAAGTTAGTGATTACCCTACGGCACATGTCTTCCGTAATTTCACTGCAAGCTTGAAGAATAAGTCTTCTGAGCTCCATTACATCGCGTGGACGTTCCGGGAAAATGTTTTCCTTTAGGTAACCCCAAAGAAAAAGGTCACACGGATTGAGGTCTGTACTATTGGGGGGCCAATTTTGTCAGTCATTGAAGCGACCTGGAAACCTGAGTGAAATGGTCCGCATGTCCAAATGCTCGTGTAAAAACTCGAACACAGTGTTTGCAGTATGTGGCCTTGCTCCATCTTGCATGAACCACTGCGTGTTGAAGGGCAAGGCAGTAGCAAGAAGCTGTGAAATGAAGCTATTGCGAAGCATGCTCCAATAACGCTCGCTGTTCACAGTTTCTTCAAAGAAAAAGGGTCCAATAAGTCCGTGACTGGAAATTGCTGCCCACGCTGTAATCCTCGGAGCATAATGTTGTCGTTCATGAGGCACTTGTGGGTTTTCAGTGGCTGAAAAGCGTACATTTTGTTTGTTAACCACACCGTCTAAATGAAAATGCACCTCGTCTGAAAAGCAAATGTTGTTGAGAGTTTCTTCCCTATCCTCCGCCCACTGAGCAAACAGTTGCCTCTGCTGCTTGTGTTCTTCAGTGAGCTTCTGTGCACAGGTCAAATTGTATGGGTACGTATGGAGGTCACTTTTAAGAATGCGTTGAACGGAGCGTCTGGATATTCCCAGTTGCACTGCTGCCTTTCTACACGATTTCCCGGAACTTCTCTGTACAGCAACTCGTACCGCTTCAATATTCTGCGGCGAACAAATAGGCTTAGGCCGAGGTCGCTTCGCTTCCAATACTGTTGCTTCCTGTACAAATTTATCGTACAACCTGTGGATTGTGTTCTTGCAAGGGACCCATCGTATGATAAACTGTTGTCGAAAACGCCTCTGAGTCACAACAAGGCTTTTCGTTTCATGAACAAGTAACACAATTGCCGATCGTTGCTGTGTCGTCAGTCTAGCATCGTCAGCCATTGCTGCTTACTAGTCTCCTAGCGGCAGTATCGTGAATTACACGTCATTTCATAACTCATTTGTTTTTCCAAGCTCTGCTGGTACTGCTGTAGACATCCCAGCGGGATATCTAATGTGCGTCGTAAATTGTGAAAGAAGCAATTGGTAACATTTCGTGCACCACCCTGTACTCAAATGAATGGTACCCGCTTCATATGGATCTCACAAACACCTGTTTTGCCAGAGTCGGTGATGTACCATGTGAACACAATTTGTCGTTACCTGAGCAGTGCCTAATTAACACATCAATGTTGTACATTTCCAGCATATTCTACGTTCGAGGACAAAGAATTTAACTGGTTGATAGGTTGGCTGATTGGGGATAAGGGCCTAAACACGGAGGTCGTCAGTCTCTCGGTTGAGGTTTCGTTCATCCGAAGGTAGTGACGTCCACGATTAATGTGCTCAGATGAGTAAAGCATGTAGACGCGGTAAAAGCGACGCACTGAAGACAATACTGATGCCAGAGCTGTGAAACGATTTACGGGGGAGTAAAAGTGTATGGATTGGCTCGGTACGTAGGTTAGAGCAGACAAGCGGTCTTCCGGAGCTCAGCTCTGGCGAGAGAAACCCCTCCCCCATTCCCCACCACCCCCATTAAGAGCGAAGACGGCTACAGAGTACCGAATGCCTTCTAGTCAAGAGATCTAGAACAGTAAAAGAGCAAAGACTAACAACATAACGGGCATCAGTTGGACCGTTAATAATAAAACGGGATGGGAGAAATAGTTAAGGCCGCACATGAGCATCTCTCTGAATGTGGAGGGGGCAGGCCCTATCACAGCCGTCCAACCTCCGATCCATCATAGGCAAAGTGTTAAAGAGGATTTTTAGAGGAGAGGTACTGAACAGCTGCTTATGATAAAGAATATTTACGACAAACTGTTTCACCTTGATCGCCATGATGTGACGTCCATATTAAGTCGTCAGTGGACTGTCTTATAACTGTCATTGTTCTACTAAGATGGTAAATGGTGTCAATCTGTTGAAAATAAAATGTTAATTGCGATGTGACAGTTTGGCAGTTCCACTATTACGACGCTATGTGTTTACAGATATTGTGCAGATGAGCAGCGGTTTTATTATCAACTAAAATTTGTTACGATTGTCTTTGGTTGTCGCATATGTTACTTCCGATATATCCATTTCCGCCTTCTAAAAGTTGAATAAGGTTTTGAGGTAGTACTTGGTCTAAATTCTGTAGCCTACATCTGTTTAATATTTCTTGTGGCTATTTTCTCGTGCACATATAGATTCGTAATACTTCAACAATGTTCACTGCAAAATCTTTTTGGTATTCTGTGCAGAATCTGGAGTGCATCTTCGATCGTATCAGCGGAGTGATTTTGATTTTTTTTTTCCAAGTGTAAAAACAAACTTGATTATATTCGCTCTCTCTAATGAGTTCTTCAAATGTCATGTTAAAACTTCTTTCTGTTTAGTCAATGTAGAAGCTATTACAGCTGCCACATGTGATTTTATATATGCCACGGTTATCACATTTCGATGTCCCATTGGTGGCGGAACGTAATTTCATTCAAAGGTTGTTATTGGTTCGAAAGGCTTGTTGAATATTTGCGGCTTTAAAAAAGTGCATTAATTGTGTTGGAGATTCTACCAAGGTAGAGGGCTTGCATGTATCTTATTTTCTGTTTCAGTGACGTGTCTCGAGTTTTATTCTGCTTTTGTGTTTTACATTTGTAGTGTAAGTTTGTGGTTATGTTGGGGTGAAAGTAATTTGTTCTTGCGGCATCGTGTAGATGTGATATTGAAGGGCACGTAGTCAGTACATTGTTATCCCAGTCGTTTTGCACTCTTTCCAGATAGTGGAGGCGCAACTACTCTGTCTAGTAAATCCTCAATTGCCACCACAAGGCTGAGTGCATCCCATACCAGGGGGAACACAAGGAGTACGTTCTGAGGAGACTGGGCAGAGGTACTGGATGACGGTTGTGAGGCACATACCAATTGGTAATCCCATCTTACGTCGGGTGTTTGGTGGTCGTTGCCCCTAATATGCAAAAAGAATAGCATATGTCGGATGATCAGGAAATTGTCGAATTGCTAGTGCACAGGTACCATCACAACTGAAGAGGGAAGATATCCACTACTGGACTAGTCTGGAAGGTGCCAGTAGCCATTCTAACTCCACAATGATGGACTACGTCTAACAGTTTCAAAGCTGAAGGCACCACTGAGCCATAAATGTGGCAAGCATAGTCCAAGTGGGACTGGACCAGAACCCAGTACATACGAAGGAGAGTAGCGTGACCTGCAACCGAAGAGCTGTGGGCCAAGGTAGTACAGAGTGTTTTGCTTTTGCATGGAACTAGTCTTTAGCTCACGAAATGGAGGGAACCAAGTGAGCGTCTCGTTAAAGAGGAGTCCCACAAATGAGTACTGTTCAATAATGTCCAAGCACCGGGTACCCAAGTGGAATTCAGGATCAGGGCGGACTGTGGTATGAAGAGAGAAAAAAAAAACACACATGACCCGAATTTCTACAGGAGAAAAATGGATACCATGGGAAAGGATCCAAGCAGGGGCTCATCAGATGGCACCTTTGTGCTTGCATTCAGCCAAAGGCTACAGAATGGGGGCTGTACCAAATGCAGGAGGCGTCGACATACAGAATGGGGGTGACCAGTGGTCCAACGGAGGTCACTAGCCCATCGATAGCGATGAGAAATTGTGTGACATTCAGAACAGAGCCCTGCTGTGGGACGCCATTCTCTTGGATCTGTGGGCAGCTGAGTGAAGTACCAAAACTAACATACAACAACTGGTGGGCTAAAAACTGACAAATAAGAATTAGTGGGGAGCCTCAAAAGCTGCAGTCATTGAGGTAACTGAAATGCCATGGCGCCAAGCGGTGCCCTATGCATTATGTAAGTCAAAAAAGACTGCAGTGAGGTTTGGCACTTAGAAAAAGCTTGTTGGACTGCTGTTTCCAACCTAACCCGATGACTGGCTATGGATCATCTCTCCTGGAAATCACACTGATAGTAGCATAAAAGGCACTAACAGTCTAGAATTCAGCGTAATTGAGAAGCAACCAGCCTTTCAAGCAATTTGCAGAGCATTTTGGTAGGGCTAATCGGCCAATAACTATTCATGGATGTTGGGTTTTCGCCCAGCTTAAAGAATGGAACAATGATACTATCTCGCCATTGCGAACTGGAGACACTGTCGAGCCAAACACGGTTGAAGAGCCTCAGGAGATAGAACCGTTGAGTAACTGACAGACGTTATATCATCAGATTGTGAATGGAATCAGCGTCCTGTGCTGTATCGTGAGGTGAGGCAAGAGCCTGAAGAAATTTCGTCAGTGAACTGTTCATTATATAGTTCAGCATGCAAAGGGTTGAAGGTGAGGAGAATGTCTTCTCTCAATATGTGACTTACATGTCCATTAGGAAGAGGATGCTGCAGCCATTGCAAAATGGGTTGTATGGTGTTCAGCAAGAGCCAACATGTCTTTACGGAAACAATCCTGAAGAAAGAAACCTGGCATAGTCGTTGATCTTTGGTGGCCCAGAAGACTACAGAGCTCCCACACATGGAATAAAGGGGCATACGTTCCCAGGGAGGAGACATCGCTCGCAGCGTTCTCTCTTGTTGTGTTTAACTGCATAGTGAGCCTTAGCAGGAAGTCGCTTAAAAGTGGTAACGTTGGTTTCTGAAGGATGTCACTTGAGATTCTGCAAGGCACTTCAGCGATCCTGAACAGCTATTGCAATGTTTTTGGTCCACATGGCACCAGCCAGCGATGGAGTGGACCTCTATAAACGGTAATAGTAGTTCCAACGGCATGGATGGCCCTGTCAGATATATATCTGACACCCTCCTTGGTGCACTCTGACTGAAAAGGATTGAAGGTAACAGCAGCGACACACAACTGCCAGGTGGCTCTTCGGAGCACCAACGGGGCAGATGTTGTGTCTTGCAGTGGCAAGGAAGTGACAGGATTAACAGGATTACCAGAAAGTAGTGAAATTCATGAAGATCGTCATGCAGTCACCAATGTAGCGGAGCCACGAGACTGGGGGGGAAGAGATGGTTAGATCGCCTGCTGAAAGGGGGCCATGGATGTCTTTGAAGTGGGTAGGCGTACCATCATTGAGGAGAAACACATGATGGTCGGTAAGAAGCTAGTCAAGTAGTGAAGTAGAATGCCTCTGCCGGACGAAGTGGTATTCCCCCACAGGGATAGTGCATACTGAAGTCCCTAGGTAGGAGAAATGAGGAGGGGAAATTTAGATTACAGTAGTCAACTCAATATCAATATGTGGCCTCCCTGGAGCTAAATAAATCTTGCAAATGGTGATCACTGATATCGTTTGCTTCTGCATCACTACTGCTTCCTATATGTTACAACAGGAATTGGCTTATTAACCAAGGTACAGATCCCTCCAGATGGCCCCCTGGGGCCAGCACGATCCCGTAAGAATGCAGCATGATAACCACAAAGTGATGGGGAATGTTTATCAGTGAAGTGTGTTTCCTGCAGAGCAATGTGAATTGCAAAGGAGAAGGAAATGACGTGCTGTAGTTCCAGCAAATGAGAGTCGTACCCATTACAGTTCTACTGAATGATCATGTGTCCAGGTTAGGTATGAAGCAGCTAGGAGGACCAGTGACGCCCCCAGATCACCACCTGTCATCAATGGGAGAAGGAACCACATCTATGAGCACTGTTTCAGAATCTGACCATGTGGGAGCATCTGGCGCCTCCAAGGTCACTGGAGTAGCCTTGTCCAGATCCAGATCCAGATCCTCTTCCTCCTCCTCCTCTGCCTCCTCAACCTCAGCCCTTAGAGGCTGACGGTCAATCTGCACTCAGTGTGGGGACGCATCAAGAGTAGGCAGTCCTGAGACGTACAAGCCATAGTTCCTTCACCAGTTGGTTATCATTGGGCCACTGATCTGTGAGTTTCCATGGGAGGTGAGATACTGAGGAGCAGCCCTGTCACGAATAGACACTGGAAGAGGGAACTGCTCTCTGGCCATGTGCAGAATGCGGTTCCTGAAGATGGTGTCACACAAACCACAAGAGAGGAGGGATTGGTTTGGAAAAAACCGAGGTGGTGAAAGTGATAGCTGTGACTTTCATATAATTCGTTTTCATATCAAAGGGTTGTATGCGTTTGTTTTTTTCCTTCAGGCCTCAGTATATGACAGGCAGTTAACAGATTCATATTCCTGTTGTTTCTTTTCTTTCTGGAAGACTGACCAAACCAGTGAGTGTGGAGGATGGTGTTCAGTGCAACTGCCACACAAAGATGGTTATTCCCACGGATTATCTTCATGGAGGGATCGACTGAAGCTGCCACACTGCAGATCCACCGTGCAGTTGGGATGATACATGACCCACGTGTACCAAGTGGGCTCAGATGTGAATAGGAATTGGAATTGATGAGGTAGGCACGTTATGGTAGTTCATGCAGTTGTGCAAAGCGACATATGCGAGGATGGGGTCGTGGTCAGCGTATCTGCCTAGTGAGAAAGAGACTGGTTTGAATCTCGGCCTTAGTACAAATTTTCTTTTATCACTTCACTCAGCATATATATATAATAAAGGCGGTCCGTGTATGTTCGATTATCCTTGGAACCATTTTGGTTGCGTCAGATAAAATATACACCTTGTTGATAGAGATTAGCCTGTATCTCCTCGTCCATCTGCAGCATAAGGTCACTGTAGAAGACGATTCCTTGAACCATATTCCAAGTTTTTGTGTAGGGGGGGGGGGCGGGAGGGGGGAGCGTGAGGGGGCGAGGGAATGGTCACTGGCATGTCACATGGACCTTCACATGCCTGAAGACCTGCCGACTGGATTTCGAAGGAAAAGACCAGTGCCAGCCGCAATAGGACATCAAAATAATTCGATGGTGAAAGTTCGATCTCCCACTTAACACGAACAGTTACCTGAACCATCTCGGCAACAGCAGAAGCGGCTTTAATCAATACCGATCCACTGCACATTTTCCCCAATGCCTCCTCCAAATTATCCTCAATATATTCGATAGAAAATAACGGCTTTGTCGCAGTAAAACTATACCCATAAATTCGAGTACATGTTGAGTATAGGATGAATTCTTTCGCTCCCTGACGTCTGGCTTGACCCTCTTTCAAGGGGTAACCAGGGTAGGGGAAACCGCCAGATTCTAACTGTCTGCACCTAAATATCAATATCTGTGTGATAAGGCGGCCAGGTCAGGACAGTCATTCTTTTGGTCTAATTTAATACATGTCATGTGCGAAGCGTGCGCCCTGATGCCACCTACTCCAATCAAGGGTTCTTCCTACAGACGCCACCCTGCTGCAGCAAAGCTCATGTGGCATGATGGCCATTGCCAGGAGTCCTGATTCCCCAGCAAGACGGGCATCAACTCCTCGGCACACGTGGGGAGCTAGCAGTTCAGATATCAACAATGTGATCATTGTGTTGTCAGAGTACGTAACTGCCCCACCACGTCTGACTGGCTACCGCACTGGCTTTTAAATACGTATAAGGGCCTACGCAGGCACAGTGCGCTGATGGTCGTCACCACTGTACGCTGTTTCCCACTCAGTCCACACTACAGAAAAGTATTTGGAAAAATGAAGGTCAAACCCAGAAGGGGACCAAAAATTACTCCAGCCAAAAGGTGAAAAAGGTGATGCACGAATGAATATTCCAAGCAACAAAAGCAGAACAGCAGGGTTGGCGTCATAGGTTGATTCCATCAGAAAGGGAGTAAGAGAAAGAAGGGTAGTCAGAGATGAGAGACTGCAGCACAGGAAAGGAAGTAGGTGCTGCGATAGCTTGGGGCTCCATGCTCGCCACGCACATACTCACGGAACAGTCGTATGCCCCTGAGGGGTTATCTGGAACTGTGTTTACTGGCTATATTTATACTGCAACACGTTTCCTACACTGTAGATAAGGTTCATATAAGTTTCGGTGTGTTGTTCAGGTTTTTTTTACTTGATCTGTGTAAACCAAGCGGTTCTAGGCGCTACAGTGTGGAGCCGCGCGACCGCTACGGTCGCAGGTTCGAATCCTGCCTCGGGCATGGATGTGTGTGTTGTCCTTAGGTTAGTTAGGTTTAAGTAGTTCTAAGTTCTAGGGGACTGATGACCTCAGCTGTTAAGTCCCATAGTGCTCAGAACCATTTGAACCATTTTTGTGTAAACCAATCCACTAACACTATACGAGTATACCATCGGAAGACAGTTGAATGGAAGGTTATGTAAAAGTGTGCAGTAGCCAGATGACCGATCTTTAGTAATTTATCTCATCAAATGAATGTAATTCAATCATTTACAGTAGTCTGGAAGTCAAAAGCTTATTTGGATAACCTTTCAGTATCGCACAATACAATAAAAGTTTTGTTTATAGTGACGCCCAGTTCTGTAGATGCATCAAAAACTTTCTGAAAGCCAGAAGTAATACCTAACGTCGATATCTATACGTTTCCTCCAGAGGCGAGATCAAGCTAATTTTCAGATTTTTCTTCCTGAAAAGGTTTGGAAATGCTAATCCACGAGAACGTGAGGACCCCATTTCGCAGGTCATATTGTGTCCACGGATTATCTGCCATATCTGGATGACAGTTCACCTTCCGACAAAGGCCCTATTCATTTGGTTTTTAATGCGGAGCGCAACGCGAAGAGTAATTCCAATTCTGGCAGCACTTTTCCTTCTCCCAAATACCTATACGAGGTCCCGACGGTTGCCGCCTACAGCTAACAGTAAATTATTTGCAGATACCGTAACGAGACCTGGATGTTCAAATAAAGAAATATTCGCCACCACGTTGAGCAAATAGTTGGTTATTTCGCTAAAACTGTGTGTACCACTGTACAGAGCATTCCACACAGGTCGGCAGCTTGCGTAATTAGGTCACTATGTTCTCTTTCTTCAGAAATTTGCAGTAGATAATAAAAATTCAATCCATCCAACATATTTGAACGAGTAATAAAATATTGAAGTACACATCTGAATTCCAAAAATTACCTTGAGTTCGAAATATACTGCAGCCAATTCTACAGTTTTTCGAGTGAAGCAGAGGAGTGAAGATAGTATCTAACAAATCAGTCTTAATTTATTTCGCAGACCTCTCTCTCTCTCTCTCTCTCTCTCTCTCTCTCTCTCTCTCTCTCTCTCTCTCTATCTTTTGAGCTTTTGCGTACAAAAGCGCCAGACGAGGATTGGTTGCAAGATGATGTACGCTTTACATCACAGCATGATAGTTCTGTGGTCGCTGCATTTTTCAGCATTCATTTTCTGATACTATTAACTTAGACCCTTTCGTAACTTCTTTTGCACAAGCGTATACTTACAGCTACTCAATGTATATAGGGAGGCGAAATAAAAAGGTAAAAATACAAATTATTAGACAAAATGAAGGGTACGTACAAAACCTTATTTCATGCTGAAATGTGTATCCTATGAAAGTGGAAATTTCAGTAGGCATCAGCTTTTAACCATTACATCATGCAAGTGCCGTCCATTTCGCCGAACACATTCAGTAAGTTGATTCTGAAGATGTTGCACAGCGCGGCCTAATGTGGTCTCCAGGATGTTCTCTTCAGTGTGAGATTTGATCTGGTCGTGGTTTGTTGGTCTATTCTGGTACACAACGCTCTTCAGATGTCCCCACAAAAAGTAATCACAGCCTGCGTGTCTGGAGATGGCGGCGGCCAAGTGATGTCAGCATTCCTTGAAATTACGCGATCCCCAAACAAACGTGTAACCGTAGTCACACACAGTGGCAGGTGTGAGGTGGCTCCATCCTGCTCACCAGGTGGACTTAATGTCGCGACCAAAAACATCTGTATCATGTTCACATACAGCTGGAACGTCACAGTGACGGAGTCTTCATGTTCAAAGAAGTAAGTGGCCATCACCCCACGACGTGGCACTCGACACCATACTGCAACTTTAGCACAATGCAAAGGGCACTGGCGAAGCGCACCAATATTTGCCTTTGTCCAGTAGCGCAAGTTCTGCTTACTCACGTATCCACTAAAGTGAAAATGCACTTTATCTGAAATCCCAATTTTTTCAATAAATTTATCATCCTCTTTGATTTGGGTAACAGGTTTGCACTAAACTGTACGCGCGAGAGAGCGTTATTAGCTTTCAGTTTTTTAACAATCTGAAACTTTTAAGGACGGAATTGAAGGCTACGAGTATTATTTCCACGTTCTCAATTTTCGCGTCGAATGACGAAGACTCCTTACCACTGAACTCACACCACTGCATCAATGTTTGCTGCGATACGTACAGACAATACACGACCATCAGGCTTTTTTTCCCCCTCCTCCAAAGCTGAAGCAATCTCTTCAAACCTACGTCTTGATTGCATGAAGAAAAAACTTGGCCGCGGGGCGGGATCTCTCAGTAGCGCCGTAATAGCTGTCATAGTCATCTTGGCGGTAATACGCTCTCGCGACGACCGATCGCTCAGCACCGCTCCACTGCAATTAAATTTTCGTTAATACGCGACAGTTTGTCATTTTCCCACGTATTTAAAATCTACAGGGTTGCCGACGTCAATTTCAAATGTTCCGGTTTCTCTGCGCCACTCTGAGAAATTCTCTGATGAGTTCAACGACGATTCTATCTCGGCATGCTGCTGTGTAACGTCACCTTTCTGTAACAGATACTTCTACTTCATCAATACTATTTATCCCTTATCTTTTTGTTTCTTTCCTTCCTTTCTCTACCTTTAACTCTTCCACAGAATTGTCCAAATGCCTAAGGCTGTATGATGCACCCGTCGTTAATACCTTTCATGTTTGCAGTTATCTTTTCTGTTTTCTGCAATCCATTGTTTACGGGAGTGGTCCTTACAATATACAAGTTAGCTACACTAAAGATGATATGTACTTTAACGTTTTCATAATTTATTCTCCAAAACAGAACGAGAGGTAGAATACTACTTCTATGATTAACGTCTTACTGAGAGTTCGAGAATGAAGCATAAATATTAGAACCTGAGAAGAAGCCAAACAAAATTTATGGAAGATACGAAACTTAAGTGCCACGTGTTATGTAACACATTTAACAGATCTGGGAGTAACATTATTTTATTTTACTTCTTGGTCAGTTAATAAATATTTGTACTTTTCGGTTGTAAGTGACTTCAGCGAGTAGCAACCTCTCATATAGCAAATTCAACGATTGTGACGTGTTTCCCTTACCTGGGGATTTAAACTTTGGCCAATCCACCCTACGTGAAATTATCTAACGAATGCTGTCCCTGAATCAGATGAGGGATACATGATGCTGGCAGTTTTCGATATGTGAAGGTATATTGCAGCGATAATTTCCACAGCCATGTCTTGAATAATTAATGAATTTTGACCCTCAATAAATGAGATAACTTAGCCACCATTTTAAACTTGTCCGATACAAATACCTTCGCTTGTGCTTTTCTTCTCTTATTCTAGAGGAAGTACGAGTCGCAAGAAAGAAAGAAAGCAAGAAAGCAGTGTCCACTAGCAAGAAATCGTTGCTCCAATCTGTACTATCAATTCTACAACTACACACGCATTATAGTTTTTAACAGCTCACCACAGCATGCGGCTGACCTGTGCAAGTGCGTGCATACACACTAACAGCTCACACTGCACATTCCTTACGTGTGAACCACGTGACTTGACCTAACCAATTTTTTTTACGAAAGTCGTGAGAACGTTTTCAAACATCACTGGAAATAACCATTTTCATTTGTAATGTTACTTAGTATATTTGTACTGTTAAGTATTTAATAAACAGAAACTCAAATTCAGACGCCAGGATCCAGAAACACCTAGTCACTTCTTTCGTGTGATCCACGACTTTGCATCACACTTAACATTTCTGTCATTCCTGCTACAATGGCATTTAAAACAGTTACTTTTCTACGTTGGGCACATCATTATGCACGTAGCTGCTGCATGTCGAAGTGATTCCGCGACAGGCATTATGTAGCACAGGCAGGCGTGACGCGACACAGATAGCCAGCGTCATGTCGGCGTAATGTTTATTCGTTTTTGTTGCCTCGCGGTCTTACGGAAAAGAACCACATGAAGTGGAGACTCAGTTTAAGCTGCTTCACCAACACCGTAGCCTTCACGATGCTCTAAACTAAAAATGATACCCTGCGCCAAATGATTTTGTGTTGTTTTTAGGGAGAGGTTCGCGGCCAACCGACACAGGTGATGTTAAGGTAATTTATTTATCCAATACTGCTGTCGTAGTCTTTCTTTCAAAGAAAGCTGTCCGGTTACGAGCTCTCCGGTTTCGTTAGGCAAGACTGTGGTTAAATATCAATTCAAAGGAATGTACATTGTCTTGGAAACTGGTTGTAAGACGAATATGAAAAATGTAACGAAACAAGGGAAATTGAGTATAGGTGCATTTAATTAGACGACACTGAGGGAATTTGATTAGGAATTCAGGCACTAAGAGTAGTAGAGGAATTTTGTTATTTGGGCAGAGAAATAAGAGGTAGAAAGGATGTAAGATGCAGACATGTAATGGCAAGAAAAGCGATTTCGGAAAAGAGAAATTTGTTAACACAGAATATAAAATTTACTTTCTATTCTCGAGGACCCGCAACACAATCCAGAAACACAAATTCACTCAGGGAAAACGAAAGTACCAGTCCACACAAATTCAGGTATACCAAATTCAAATGTCAAGCTTGCGATAAATTTTGTTTAGAACAAATAGGAAGAAAGTAGATATCGAGAACACACTAGAAATAGCGATAAGAATCAAACGAATTTCTTCAATCACATGAAACGAAAACCAGAAAGAAGATCAGACAGAACAATGGGAATATTAGACCTAATACCGAAGGGAATAACAATGAATATTTGGAAGTAACAGAAATTTATACGCAAGCATTTAAGTACCACACAGCATATTAAGCGAACAAACTGACCTTCACAGTATGAACATTATATTGCAAAGAAATATTGACATCTTAACTATCGATACCGGACAAACATACACAGCCAGTAACATTTTACCCCGATTATCTTATCGGTGTCCAGGGTTTGATTCCCGGCCGGGTTGGGGATTTTCTCTGCCCGAGGACTGGGTGTTTGTGTTATCATCATCATCATCTTCTTCTTCTTCTTCTTCTTCATCTTCATCATCCGTGACAGTGGCTAGATTGGACTGTGAAAACATAGGAGTGTGAAAAAACTGGGACTCCGTACGGGTGCTGATGACCGCGCAGTTGAGCGCCCCACAAACCAATCATCATCAACCAAAGACAAAATCAACAGCAAAAATCAAACCACTGATACACAGAATCTCTTACATTAATAAATTAAAATTGTAACCATGTAACATCACTGGTGTTCCGTCGAATGAGGTCGCCGAAAGTACAAAAACTAGAAAGCAGAACAAAAAGGCCATTGCCAACAAAAATCTAGTCTACAACAACATTAACGATCGAGGCATAGCAGTATAGCTGCCACAATCACATAATCACACCACTTGTATGACATAACAATCAATTCCTTAGCAAGTGACAACGGCAATCTGTGTGTTATAGACGTCAGAAACAGTTGGACGTAAACACTATGATATAATCACCCAACCATGTCAGTAGTTACGTAGAAGAGTAGAAATAAAGGTTAACGGAAGTTATGTATTCTTCACAGGTAGCTAGAAAATGGCATTTAGCTGAAATAGAGCTATCGCAAACCAATACAACACTAAATACCTTACAAAACAGCAGTGATTTGGATTTTTCTACGTATGTGTCTGCAAGATACAATTAAGTGTCGGCACGTCTTTTCTGAAGGTATTTATCTGGCGTGTAGCATTCTCCGGAAGTGAAACGCGGAGGATGTACCTTATAAACAAGAGGAGGAGAGAAGCTTCTGGAATGGGGTGGTAGAGCAAAAATGTTGAATGTTAGATGGGCAGACCGGGGGTAACTAATGATGAGGTACTGAAACTAAATAAGGACAAAAAATTTTATGCCACAACCTGACTAAAGCGATAGGTTGATGGGGGACACAACGAGACACTAAGGAGTCGTCGGTTTCGTAATACAGGTACGTTTGTGGGGAGGGGTACTAAATATTGTCGGGGGTGACCTAAGGTTGAATCCAGTAAGAAGGTTCAAATCGACGTTGGTTAGTCAGAAATGAAGAACCTTGCACGGATTAGAGAAGCGTGAAGAGCCGCATCAAAGTATTTCTCGGACTTAAGACCACAACACTATGGCTGAAAACTACTGTGCTTCAAAACAGTAACAAAGTGCAAGGGCCAATGGACACAATTCTTGCAGAAGTTGTATTTTAACTGAATTGTTTGTCTCAACGTTCGAGACCCGGTTCAATAAACTTTTGCCAGGAGTACAAAACTGTTAAGGCTTTCGTGGCCACCTGTTGACAAACTGCCTGTTTGCTTCTGTCTCGGGTTCTTCGGCCGACGTTCATCTAATGATTTTACTGACGTTTCGCCAGCACGAGTGGCTGGCATTGTCAAAGCTTCACCCTACATTGCCGGTGGTGAAATGGAGCCGAGCTCGCGGCCGCAGACTATATGTACCTGGCGCGCCAACGTCCGAGGGCTTCTCCACGGTCATTTCCGGTGCGGTTCTCCTCAATCGCACCGGAAATGACCGTGGAGAAGCCCTCGGACGTTGGCGCGCCAGGTACATATAGTATGCGGCCGCGAGCTCGGCTCCAGTTCATGGAGGGTGAAGCTTTGACAATGCCAGCAACTCGTGCTGGCGAAACGTCAGTAAAATCATTAGATGAACGTCGGCCGAAGAACCCGAGACAGAAGCCAACAGGCAGTTTTGTCAGTAGGTTTGCATAAACGCCTAAAGACTGATCAGTTCCAACTAAATCATTGTTACCAACTTAATATACAGCCGGAAAAAATTGTGCACCCTTTTATAGGTTTCCAGTTTACTCAAGATTCATTGTTGCAACAGTGCACGTGGAGTAAAAGAAATAATTACATTTGCAGACTAACAGCACAAGCGGTTCTGAGGTGCTAAGTATTCTGGCATCCAGGCGATCGTAAAATACTGACCTGGGATACATCAGGCCACGCCTGCTCGATCTGTTCACGTAGTTCTGTAAGAGTTGTTGGCTGACAAGACGCAAGAGTCACTTCTCATCCCGCACGTGCTCGATTGGAGGCATGTCTGGAGTTCGTGCTGGCCAGGGAAGCTGCTATACGTCTTGCAGAACATGCTGAGTTTCACGGGCAATGCGTGGGTGAGCATTGTCCTGTTGGAACAACACATCACCTTCCTGTTGCAAGAGCGGCAAAAGAACGGGCCCAACAACATTCTGCATGTACCGAGCGCTGGTTAGCGTCCCCACCAGAAACACGAAAGATGAACTAGACTTGTAGCTTATCGCACCCGAGATCATAAGGCCTGGGCCGAGGCCAGTGTGTCTTGAACGAATGCGCTTTACGAGACAGCCATCCCGAGGAAGACCATGGCGCGCCATTCCATCTTCCAAGCAATATTCTTACGACACCATTTGAGCCGTGCACGTCAACGCTGTGGCGTTAGTCGGAGACGGGCTAGAACTGTGCGTGCCCGTAGCACCATTCCTAATAACCTGTTTACAACAGTTCTTGTTAACACGTCTGGGCTCACAGGCTCTATCTGTGCTATGGTGGCTGTACGATCTGCCATTGCTGCCCTTAAAATAGGACGATCTTGATGGACGGCTGTGCTGTGTGGACGTCCTGAATCTTGTCTATGGGTGTGAGGACGTTCAAGTGACCGCTGATACCAGCATAGTTGCACAACCGACGCAGCACACCCAACTTGTATGGCATTTTCCGAAAGGACCATCCTGCCTCTCGGAAGGCTCTATGCAAACTCGCTCAGCTGGCTATGGGAAGCCCAAGTGTGTGTCCGTGGCGTAGTTGCCTGCTTGCTTCAGACTTTTACACTACACTGAGCTTTCCGGCTATGAGCATTCCCCATTAAAGGGTAGCCGCAGATGGCGTTTGGTAGCTGTGCCACTGCGCTACTTGTTGGGGGACGACGTTGTAACCATTATCAGTGCATCTGGTATCCCCAGGAGGATCGGATCAAAATCGACACCGTCTTCTTTTTTTAGGAATGTATTTGACCCTTGACTAGGTCCAAGTGGTTCAAATGGCTCTGAGCACTATAGGACTTATCATCGGAGGTCAAAAGTCCCCTAGAACTTCGAACTACTTAAACCTAACTAACATCACACACATCCATGCCCGAGGCAGAATTCGACCCTGCGGCCGTAGAGGTCGCGCGGTTGCAGACTGAAGCATCTAGAACCGCTCGGCCACAGCGGCCGGCTCCTTGACGCGGTACTTTCTGGCCTATTAATCGGTGCAATAAGAACTTCACCAATTATTGTCGTTCGGCAAAAGTGTACGATTAGCCACCCTCCATAAATACTTGTTTTCTGTAGTCTTCAAACCGCATAATAAATGTCTGCAGTCTAGTAGCAAAGCATTGCTGGTGGCACGGCTTCAGTTATTGCTATCGAGGAAAATCGGAAAACTAAGCCTAGATATGATATGCGAGCAAGGGACGCAATGAAACCTAGGTAATTATCTTTCGCAGGCGACTACTGCACGCTCTGACACTTAAGGTAAATCCCTTATCACTCAAAGGCGTACCTGTCTCCGGCCGCAACGCAAAGAGAGGTGCGTCGAGGAAATCCTTAATAAATAAGTTCTGGCGCAAAGACGCAACATCTACCGCTGGCTATAAACTGTTGACTGGACTACTACTGAAATTTCCTCGTTACACAACTAATACTATAATATAGTTGAAGCAAATATGGATGTACTTATTTGAACATTTATTTATTTAAGTTGTTTGCGTTGATAAGCAACTCAGCACAACCGCACCAAGTTTGAAGAAGTAAGACTACGTGTATTTTATATATATGGATAGGTAACATGTGTTGATGTTTGTCGGAATACCGTTTTTTGTTTCTCGGAAGAAGAAAATGAAACGTCTACTGACACATTGCGGAATTCGTCATCACCAGAATCGTTGTCTATCGAAACTGTGGTTTATCGTTCCAAGGTATAGTGCTGTGTTAGCCGAGAGCCCACGCCTGACATGCGAATACAGAATCGGCAAGTTCAAGAGTGTCATACTCAGCAGCTCCAAGCGACTAGCGCCTGAGAGGACCGGCACACTGTTTGATCGGCTGTGCAGGATCGTGGACTTACGCCATGTACTTAGAGACTGGAAATAAGCTAGCTTTCAGCACAGCAGACTTTCTTGACTCGGCAGCAAAGAGAAGTTAGCCTAACGAAAACACTACATAATTTCACGCAGCATCGTAGTGCTGTACGCAAAACTGGGACTCGTGTGGAAAGACAACACAGTGTTACTCAAAGTGTGAGAAGACGCGAGTTCATTGAGCTTTGCCAGATTTCATTCGTCATCGTCATAGCCAGCACCTGGAATTATAGTATGGAGTGTCACTGGCTACACAACACGATCAGTTCTGCTTCGCATTGGACAAAAGCCGTTGCATTTATTCGCAGCCTTCGTGGCATTGTACGTTCAGGTGACGAAAGTCATGCTATACTTCCTAATATCTTGTTGGTCCTTTTGTCCTGCGTAGTGTAGCAATTCGACGTGGCATGGCCTCAACATATCGCTCAAAGTATGCTGCAGAAATATTGAGCTATGCTGCCTCTATAACCATCCATAACTGCGGAAGTGTTGCCGGTGCATGATTTTGTGCACGAACTGACCTCTCGATTATGTCCAATCTCGGGCGATCTGGCTGTCTAAATCATTCGTTTGAATTGTCCGGAATGTTCTTCAAACTAATCGCGAACAATTGTGGCCCGGTGACATGGCGCACTGTCATCAGTCATAAATAAGAGGTCCATGAAAGGCTGCAAACTGTCTCCAAGTAGTCGAACATAAACATTTCCAGCCCATGATCGGTTCAGTTTGACTAGACGACCCAATCCATTCCATATAAACACAGCCCACACCATTATGGAGCCACCACCAGCTTCTACATTGGCTTGTTGACGACTTGGGTCCATGGGTTCGTGGTGTCTGCGCCACACTCTAACCCTACCGTCAGCACTCTAACCCTACCGTCAGCACTTACCAACCGAAATCGGGACTCATCTGACCAGGCGACAGTTTTCCAGTCGTCTAGGGTGCAACCGGTATGATCACGAGCCCAGGAGAGGTGTTGCAGAACCATGGGGTCCTGTTGGCTGAGGCACTCGCGTTGGTCGTCTGCTGTCGTAGCCCATAACGCCAAATTTTGCTGCACCGTCCGAACGGGTACGTTCGTCGTACCTCCCACATTGATTTTTACGCTAATTTCAGGCAGTGTTGCTTGTCTGTTAACACTGACATCTCAACGCAAACGCCGCTGGTCTTGGTCGTTAAGTGAAGACTGTCGGCCACTGTGTTGTCCATGGTGAGAGGTAATGCCTGAAATTGGGTATACTCGACACACTCCTCGCACTGTGGATCTCGTAATATTTCCTAACGATTTCCGAAATGAAATGTCCAATGCGTCTAGCTTCAACTGCCATTCCGCGTTCAAAGCCTTACTTCTAGTCGTGCGGTCATAATCAAGTCGTAAAGCTTTTCACATGAATCGTCTGATACAAATGACAGCTCTGCCAATGCACTGTCCTTTTATACCTTGTGTGAAGGGTACTACAGCCATCAGTATATGTGCATATCGCTATGCCATGACTTGTCACCTCAGTGTATTTCCACAGGGTAACAGAACACCAAATATTTCCTGTGCTGTTTTAACCTACGGTGATACGCACATGCCCCAGCCAGCACGTTCTCCGCCTCTCTCACCCATTAAAGCATAAGGCCGCCCCAGCCAGCACGTTCTCCGCCTCTCTCACCCATTAAAGCATAAGGCCATCGGTTATCTTGAGACCGGCACACTACCGCTCGCCTACCACTAACATCGATGAACACTGACCTGGAGTTGAAGCAGTATGGAATGACGTATCCTTATCTGTCATCCAAGTTCATTTCGACTATGGTGACTCCTGTATCTAAGAAGTGTAAAAGATTGCACCCGCAAAACTACAGCCAACATCCTTAACAACGGTTTTCTGCAAAATTATTGAACATGTTTTCAGTTCGAATATAATAAATTTCCTTGAGATGGAACAGTTTTTGTCCACGAATCAGCACTGTTTCAGAAAACATCACTCGTGCGAAACACAGCTTGCCCTTTTCTCACATCATATACTGCGAACTAGAAGAAGGGATCGGTTGGTAGGACACGTTTGGAGTAATCAAGGGATTACGAATTTAGTATTGGAGGGAAGCGTGGAGGGTAAAAATCGTAGAGGGCGACCAAAGGGATGAATACACTAAGCAGATTCAGCAGGATGTAGGTTGCAGTAGGTACTGGGAGATGAAGAAGCTTGCACAGGATAGAGTAGCATGGAGAGCTGCATCAAACCAGCCTCTGGACTGAAGACCATAATAATAATAATAATAATAATAATAATAACATACTGCGAAGTATGGATGAAGAGCAACAAAAAAATTTACAACTCCTAGATTTCCAAAAAGAATTTGACACGGTAGCCTACTGCAGACTGCTAGCGTAGGTACAAGCACACGGAATAGGTATCCAGATACGTGAGTGGCTCTAAGACTTCTACGGAACAGAACCCTGTACGTAGTCCTCCATGGCGAGTGTTCATTCAGCGACAATGGTATCGTCAGGAGTGCCCCCGTGAAGTATGATAGGGTCGATGTTATTTTCTACACACACACAAGACTTCGCGGACAGGGTGAGCAGGAATCTGCGGATATTTGCTGATGATGCTTTTTTGTACGGAAAGGTCTCGTCGATGAGTGACTGTAGGAGATGACTGGGTGTTGTGTGACGTCCTTACGTTAGTTAGGTTTAAGTAGTTCTAAGTTCTAGGGGACTAATGACCATAGATGTTAAGTCCCATAGTGCTCAGAGCCATTTGAACCATTTGACTGTAGGAGGATACAAGATGACTTACACAAAATTTCTACTTAGCATGCTGAATGGCAGCTCTCTCAATTTTTAAAAATAAAAAAAAACTTAAATTAATGCAGATGAGTAGCAAAAACAAATCCTAATCGAATACAGCATTAGTAACGTGCTCGTTGACACAGCCACGTTTAACGTTCAAACCAGTATGAAGTGGAATGGCAATGTAAGGACTGTAGCAGGGAAGGCGAATGGTCGACTTCGGTTGATTGGGAGATTTTTAGGAAACTGTGGTTCATCTGTCAAGGAGACCGCATAGGACACTAGCGCGACCCATTCCTGACTACTGCTCTAGTTTTTTGGGATCCGCACCAGGTCCGATTGAAGGAAGAGGCGGGTTGCTTGATTTGTTATCGGTAAGTTCGAACAATGCGCAAATATTACGGAGATACTGTGCTTCGCGAACTCAAATGGGAATCCCTGGAGGCAAGACGACATTCTTTTCGAGGAACACTATTGAGAAAATTTGGAGAAGCTGACTGTAGGAAAATTCTATTGCCGCCAGCGCATATTTCGCGTAGGGACCACGATGATTAGAGGAAATAGGACTCGTATGGGGACACGGGACAGTAGTTCTCTCGCGCTATTTGGGAGTGGAACTGGATAGGAAATGATCAGTAAATGCTTCATTTGTATGGCCATGTAGTTCGTAGTTCCTTTACAATTTCTGAGACAATTTTGCTTTCATCGTTTCTTGTAACAACGGAACAAAAATACCCTCAGAAATGACTAATAGTGGTACAGGATACCTTCCGCCACCCACCGTACCTTGGCTTGCGGCTTATAGATTTAGATGTACACTCGAGGACCAGTCTGATTAGCGTCGGTGTTGTAGCCACAGATTGCAGCTCTCTCTACTAAATTACGCAACCTATATAGCCCAAATCAGTTACGAAGCAGATCGCGTACTCTCAGTTATACAGTGTACGTAAAATAACAATAATTTATTTACTTGCAATTCATCCCGGTGTTGCCATTTTAAGGGTCAGCAGTGTATGGGTGAAGCACTCAAATACTAGCAGCAACTTCGCTTCTTTTTTTCCGTAAACAACTATGATGGGATTTTAGTTGCTGTTCTACTTTGTTTGCTCATGACAAAATTTCAGTCTGATGCATCGTTATTTAAAGACCTCATGGATCAAGTCGTGAGCCGTATTAAACTCAGTAGCCATTCACGCCACGTTTGGAAAGTTAGAACTGGAGCCATCCACGTCCTAACACTATGAGCAAGTAACACTGCGGCAGATATCAAATGAAATTATCATGATCAATGTGCAGCGCGTACGGCTATGGGCAGGTTTTGTAACACTGGCCAAAGAGTAACAACGTATCCTGAAATATAGATTGGAGCTTGTGGCATATTTCCAACGTTGAACTAAAGTTGAATACTTTGGTCAACAAAGAGGAGGGGCATAGGCGAACAGTTTTCAGAGCACGCAAGATAATTGCGTAAATATGTACATCGTTAATCAGTGAACGATGCAAGGGAGACAGTTATCATCATGCAAAATGTATTTACAATCTCAAACTCTTTGTCAGTTATTTACAGATTCACTACAGTCTCTTACATTCTGCTCGAATAGTCAGCTAAACGTCACATACCGATTCAGTATTGTAGTTGCGAAAGCGTTCACAGGCAGCAAAAATTTTCTTAATGGCAACATTTTGCCGCACTGACTATCATCGATTTGATTAAAATATGCTTTCAGTTTGCAGTCAATATAGTGCAGTTTCGGCGGCGTAGCCTGTTTCAAGTAACAATATAGCACAACCCATCAAATGGTCATACTCTGATTACAATCTGAACATTTCCGAAGTCACATGGTTTAAACTGTGAAGTCTGTCAAAACCCGTATATATTACCTACGGGTTTTGCCAGACTTCTCAGTTTAAGCTATGAAACCTAGGGTTTCTCTAAAGTCCAGCCACCCCCTACGTTTAATGCCATTGCGTGACTTCAGAAATACTTTAACTGTAACCCAAGTATGTCCATTTGGTTGAATATACTACAGAATCACATGAAAATAGCTACACGGCCGGAACTGTACAGCAATGAACGCCTAACGGAGGGATATATTAATTCAACCAATGACATCCACTGCGGAAAAAGAGTTGTTGTTGTGGTCTTCAGTCCTGAGACTGGTTTGATGCAGCTATCCATGCTACTCTATCCTGGTTGGTTCTGAGCACTATGGGACTCAACATCTGAGGTCATCAATCCCCTAGAACTTAGAACTACTTAAACCTAACTATCATAAGGACATCACACACATCCATGCCCGAGGCAGGATTCGAACCTGCGACCTTAGCGGTCGTGCGGTTCCAGACTATAGCGCCTAGAACCGCTTGGCCACACCGGCCGGCTACTCTATCCTGTGCAAGCTTCTTCATCTCCCAGTACGTACTGCAGCCTACATCCTTCTGAATCTGCTTAGTGTATTCATCTCTTGGTCTCCCTCTACGATTTTTACCCTCCACGCTGCCCTCCAACACTAAATTGGTGTTCCCTTGACGCCTCAGAACATGTCCTACCAACCGATCCCTTCTTCTAGTCAAGTTGTGCCACAATCTCCACTTCTCCCCAATCCTAATCAAAACCTCATTAGTTATGTGATCTACCCATCTAATCTTCAGCATTCTTCTGTAGCACCACATTTCGAAAGCTTCTATTCTCTTCTTGTCCAAACTGTTTATCGTCCATGTATCACTTACATACATGGCTACACTACATACAAATACTTTCAGAAACGACTTGCTTACACTTAAATCTATACTCGATGTTAACAAATTTCTCTTCTTCAGAAACGCTTACCTTGCCATTGCCAGTCTACATTTTATATCCTCTCTACTTCGACCATCATCAGTTATTTTGCTCCCCAAATAGCAAAACTCATTTACTATGTTAAGCCTATCATTCTCTAATCTAATTCCCTCAGCATCACCAGACTTAATTCGACTACATTCCATTATCCTCGTTTTGCTTTTGTTGATGTTCATCTTATACCCTCCTTTCAAGACACTGTCCATTCCGTTCAACTGCTCTTCCAAGTCCTCTGCTGTCTGACAAAATTACAATGTCATCGGCGAACCTCAAAGTTTTTATTTCTTCCCCATGGATTTTAATACCTACTCCGAATTTTTCTTTTGTTTCCTTCACTGCTTGCTCAATATACAGATTGAATAACATCGGGGAGAGGCTACAATCCTGTCTTACTCCCTTCCCAACCACTGCTTCCCTTTCATGTCCCTCGACTCTTGTAACTGCCATCTGGTTTCTGTACAAATTGTAAATAGCCTTTCGCTCCCTGTATTTTACCCCTGCCACCTTTAGAATTTGAAAGAGAGCATCACGCACAAAATATTGATTCACTTTTCGCACACCCAAACGTGATTGGAACTTTAAGAACAGCTGGCAGTCTTCCACAACGGAAGTCCCCTCTAGTACGCACGCCAGTTATTTGTGAATGTACTATGTGGTTATTATTTTACAGAGATCTCTACACAGTACATGAAGAGAGATTTTGAAGGCAAACCACGGCTAGAAGACGAGACACTAATGTGATCTTTAACAACCATAGCCACGGGCGAGCTGCTTTGCTAAGAAAAAGGTTATGTACTAAAACGTGAGAATGTGCCGTCCACTTGAGAACAGTCGCTTAACTTGCACGATAATGATATTGACAACTGCCAACTTGTAGTCCACAGAAGTGTATCTCGGGACACAGCAGTTTACGATAGGATCCCGCCACGCTTACAGCGGTAATTGGCAACGCTCTCGATAAAGGCAACTCTCAAGTTTTCGTGGAAGAAGGCTTGCCTGGTATTGATTGCGATTCTCGGTATCATTACAATGCTCGGCTACCACAGAAAATCTCTATTTCTTGTTCGGACTCAATACCAAATACGAAAGAAGTTTAGAGTTAAATTTCCGGTCGATGGCGAGGTAAGTAAAGACTGAGTTAGCGTATGCAACCATCTCGGTATTAGTTTCATTGATTTAGGAAAAATACGTAAAATTTAACTCTGTATGACCATATGGGGATTTCAACCAAGTTCCTGCCAAATGGAAACCGTGTACCTTAAATACTATGCCATCTCACTCGATGGTACTGGACTAACAGCGACTAAATGGATATGAAATATCAGAGTAAGTATTACTGTACAGTGCCCATGATTTTCTATGAGAAATATTTATGTAAACTGGGTGTCGCGAAACTTAAATAACAAAGGTAAACGCGAAAACCACTTACCAACTCTGAAAATACTTCAGCTGATTTTGTACACTGATTTGTCACTGTGGATGAAAATTGGGTAAATAACATTGCCAGAAAAGGAACTGGAATGAAAGGAGTGACTGCACACCAGTGATGGCGCACAATAAAAGCGAAAATCACTCCAGTTGCCGGGGAGCAAGTGGCCAATGAGATGCGGTGCTAAACGGATTCTACCTGTCTTTCACCTTGTCAGGGGGAAAATGAGCAAATTGCAGGCAAAAAAAATGTAAGGTGCTTTACCCAATGTTATGTCCGAGATGCTTCGCGCACCCATTGTTGGAACATCCACCGTGTTTACCAGCGCACGCACGCACATGCTCTCTCTCTCTCTCTCTCTCTCTCTCTCTCTCTCTCTCTCTCTCTAGTAAACGAGTTATAGTTTGCATATATCAATTTTTCAATTTCTCAGTAACACTTCGTGGAATACATTACCTTGGAATGGCAAGGGATTCTAGTAATTAGGTGTTGTGTCTAACACAGGACTTTCCAGTTCCTTGCGTGAGGGCTACCCCACATGGATGGGCTTTGCGGCCCGAGCAGATAATGTAGCCCATTCACAGGCGGTGCCTTCTGCCAACAACAAATCCGACGCCCTTGGTGAGTTCACGAGCAGATCCCGCAAACCACAGCAATTTAAGTCAGGCAAGACAAGAACGAAGTCACATTACCTACGGATTTTGCCACTCTCTCTCTACTAAGAAAGACTCTCCACTAAGTAAACAAAAAACGCTGAAGACTGTCTTTCCGAACGTAGACGGAAACGACTGGAGGAAATAGCGTTCGCCTCATTTACACTTTCGCAAAGCCATAGCCTTCAAAACTTGTGTTTACAATCGTAGAGTTAAGTGAAATATCGATAATGAGGGCTACACAATTCCAATTTGTGTTGGGTCTACTGAACTATGACGTTCTCAAAGTTAAGTGAATGCGTGGAACTATGACGTTTTCGAAGTTAAATGAATGCGTGGTATCTATTCTTTCAGGCATATCCGAAAGAACAGACACCACACATTCATATAATTATTCACATTGATGGTCTATGAATCCATCACCTTCAGTGCAAATGCACAAATACGTTTGACGTCCTGTGGGAATTTCAGAGCAGCGAACATGGATGACATGAACGAGGACTGCAGATAGATGGCGCTATATGAGAGAGTGGGTCAGCCAAGAGGCGTGCCCACATAGTCCGCATATTCGCGATAAACACTGTGTCCGGATGCGCAGTGGTTAACGGAACTGCCGAACTGCCCAGTAAGCAGGAGATCCCGGGTTCGAATCCCAGCCCGACACACGTTTTCACTCGTCGCCGCTGATTCCGCATAAGGTCCCGATGCAACTGACATTAACAATTCCTTTCCTTCCATTTTCTTTCTCCCACCTTCACCTTTACTTTACATAATATGCAGTCAAAGTTGCTTGTTCCTAAAATTTTCCTTACATCAACAGCACGACACGTGCAATTCTCAAATTTTCAGACGAGCGTTTTCAAATGCTGTTCTTTGACTTTTTTTTTTTTTTTTTGGAAGTAACGCTATAGCGATGTGATATGCACTGATGTAAACAAATAATAATTATAATTAAGTAACGACTGCGGGGGTGACAGACAGTTATATCGTTGGCGGGAGGGGGATGGGTTTTTGACAAACTTCGACCCACCCCCAGAATGAGGGTGAGTGACATCCGGACTTTGACGTAAACGGGTCTTTTGCAGATCATCTATAATCATAGATTAATATTGATTCCTTCACTGGCATATCGGAAACTTTTCACGTTGCGGAAGTAATTTGCAACACCCGAGTTAGTATCGCGGAATGGTTGGGAATTTTAACTTTCACTCTCGTGCTAGGCTGCTAGTAGTCTCCCTTTTATCTTTAATGTGACCACACTATCAGTTGCCTCGTCCCATCCAGATGCTCAACTTAATTCCGTCTGGCTGCGCCCA
Source organism: Schistocerca serialis cubense (assembly GCF_023864345.2). Classification (NCBI taxonomy): domain Eukaryota; kingdom Metazoa; phylum Arthropoda; class Insecta; order Orthoptera; family Acrididae; genus Schistocerca; species Schistocerca serialis. Next base: position 781,159,857 of record NC_064640.1, read on the forward strand.
TTCTGAAGCCCGCCTCACCTTTGTCTTGTTCAAGGAACAGATAGCCACTGCCGCAAGGCCATCCATTTACTCTAGTGAGTGGTTTAATCTCGACGGTAGCTATTTATGGCTTGGCGTCCACGTTCTCCAGGCAGTCCTCAGCTTTTAGTGTCCTCTGGATCCATACTACCCTCTCGACCAGTCGGACGCCTCGAAAGCTCTTTCACAAAGCGTGAAAGCTAGCCGCTCGCTCGTCGCCACCCACATTCCTGTAAGCTTAACAACGCAAGGAAATACGCCGCAGTGCACAGCGCATGCGACCGAGGTAGGGCACGGACTTACTGCAGTATCTCGCCAACTATCTGAATATCAGGTACTGAAAACACCAGTCGGGGAAGTCTATTTTCTCCACGTAGATATTCGCAAACGATTGCTGAAGAAATTAATTCTCTCATTTAAGAATTACCGAAAGTACATTTTATTCCATCGAATATTCAACAAAAGCCTCACGATATACCTCACTGTTACACTTATCGCTATTTCTAGGTGTATGGGACAAAATAAGGCATGTCTGAAGAAATTTTGAGTCATATGCTGGAAAAGTTTCTTCACAGGTTTCCACGAAACGCTTTCAGTGTTCAGTATAACGACTTCTGTGCAACAACAAGACAGAGGGTTCGCTTTTTGAGAATCTGAACAACTGACGCCAGCCAATTACGCAGCTTGTGTACGAAACACATTAACGTATATATCTGAATGGTGCCTTTTGCCGGACACGTCCAAAAGAAAAGACAATTCATTTACTCACATTTCTTTTTTTTAAAAAAAAGGAGGGTGAAGTCTCCTCGACGTCTGTTTCAGTGCGAATGCACAAATATCGTCCGAACTCCTGTGGGTATCAGGATCTATGATTAGTGGCCTTAACGGGCGGGGACGCCGCACTGAGGCGTGAGATAAGTTGAAGATTTGAGTCGGTAAGGGACCGTGTCGTGCCTGGATGGCAGAAGCGGTTAAGGCATCTGCTCGTGAGAAGCGATAAATTCGGATACGAGTTCCGGTCCAGCACAAATTTTCAACTTTCGCCACTGCATTACCAGAATGCCTGTGCGGCTAGCCGTCACGATTTCCCACCCGTCCACTCCCTTTCCTTCCCCTTCCTACACTTCATGTTTACATGAAACACATAAGACAGGTTATGATAATCAAGGCACTGACATGGGGAAAGGAGTAAGTCATAAAAAGATAATTTCACAGGTGAAGCAAAAAACGAATTGACACTACGAAATACGAAGTTGCTTTTACAAAATGAGCCAACGGCCTTGCCGCAGTGGTAACACCGGTTCCCATCAGATCACCAAAGTTAAGCACCGTCAGGTTGGGCTGGCACTCAGATGGGTGACCATCCGGTCTGCCGAGCGCTGTTGGCAAGTGGAGTGCACTCAGTCCTTGTGAGGCAAACTGAGGAGCTACTTGATTGGGAAGTAGCGGCTCCGGTCTCGTAAACTGACATACGGCTGGGAGAGTGGTATGCTGACCACATGCCTCTCCATATCCGCATCCAGTGACGCCTGTGGTCTGAGGATGACACGGCGGCCGGTCCATACCGTGGGGCCTTCCAAGGCCTGTTCGGACGGAGAGAGGATTTAAAAAACGGCTATCCAGATTAACGCAACAAACATATTAATAGAAGCTGTCACATCTGTATAAGAAATATAATTATAGTGTACAAAGATTGCGGAACAATGTATATTTGATGTCCATGCAGCCCAACATCGCCAGGAGTGTGTTTTTTTTTTTTGTGGTATTACTAATGATGGGCCTTCGTCAAACTAATGGTAGGTCACGAACTGCAGAGACGTACTTGACAGACGTACTGCACGGTTCCACTTCACTGAACGAATATTTTATTTCTGTGATAGGGAAGCTTATACCCCAAAATTCTAATCCAAGAGACAGAACTGATCTCCACTGGTGCTGTATGCAGTAATGTACCGCATATCGAGGCGAAATCACAGAAATCTTCCTCTGCCATCTTAACAACATCGCATGGTTCTACGTTCTTTGCTTCGCTGATATCAGCTATTTCGTCATGAGTCATTGGTTGTGGAATCTTTCTTCTCTACTAAGCCGAAATCTTCACAAGGCATGCACGAATACCCCCTTACTACAAATTTCAAATTGACATGATCAACCGTACTGTTTACCACTGGGTGCATTAACGCCATTAAAACTATCCGATTTTTATTTTGGCCGGCGCAGTTGTCGCTCCACACGGAATCAGAGGCAGTGACACGTATTTGTCTTCTGCTCAAAGCAGGATCGCCGATATCACGCAGTCTTCTTTGTTTTATCACTACGATGATTAAATCAAAAAGAAAATTACGTTTACTTATCTAGTTTTGGTTCCAAAACTGAGTGCAGCTTCCGTGCGTCATTCTCTCCGAAACTACGGCAGTTATATTTGCATTTACAAGTAACCTCCACGAAGGAAGTATACGAATCGGTAAGGTCATAACAGAACACAAAACTAGGCTGAATGTAATCCAGTAAATTTCACTGCAGACGGAAAATATGACTTACCAGTTTGTATGGAAAAGGTTTCGCTGGCGTTCTGTCGTAGTAACTACTCTCAGTAACGTTAGCAACAATGAATGACACAGTAATGAACTGTTAGTGTCCGCGCGGGGTAGCCGTGCGGTCTGGGGCGGCTTGCCACGGTTCGTGCGGCTCTACCCCGTCGGAGGTTCGAGTACTCTCTTGGGCATGGGTGTCTGTGTTGTCCTTAGTGTGAGTTAGTTTCAGTTAGGTTAAGTAGTGCGTAAGCCTAGGGACCGATCACCTCAGCAGTTTGGTCCCATAGTCCTTACCATAAATTTCTAAAAGCTGTTAATCACAGAGTAAATGCTGGTAACACGGTGGCTTGTTGACTCTCTCCCATATTCGTGATAGCTCACCTGATTTTACTACAAGCGTACCTTAAGTAGTTTGTGAGAATGCAACGCCTCACAGTTTCGACCTTCTGCTACTTCTACGCCACTGACGGCACGCCTTACTACCTTTTCCATAAAGCAACTGAAAAAAAAGTGTGAATTCCTAAGGAACCGAATTGCTAAGGTCGTCCGTCCCTAGACTTACGCACTACATAAACTAACTTACGCTAAGAACATCGCACACACCCACGCTCGAGGGAGGACTCGAACCTCCGGCGGGAGAAGCTGAAAAATGATTTGTTTTGACTTACTACCCTTCCCATGTCAATGCCTCAATTTATGAAGGTCGTGAAATGAAACTTGGATGATTAGCAGTATAAATAAGAAGAGAAAAGAAGATATTAAGGAGGGGTGCGACTGATGAATGTTGAAGATTCGGTGGATCCATCTAATGAAGGAGGACTGAGTAGAACTGCAAACTTGCATGTAGGAATAGACAATTTGGTAATAGGGTGGGGGGAATGGGCAGGGGCGGGGCGAGTTAAAATTATTGTAGAATGAGACGTAAGTTTGAATATAGTAAGCAGGTTCTACAGGCTGTACGATGAAGTAGCAGATACGAAGATATTTGCACAGAACACTAGCGCTGCACTGACTAGCGCGACGACGACGGTCATCGTCGCCGCTGCCGCCACCGCTGCATCTGTGTGGAGAAAGCAGGATTTGAATGTGATGTTAGTTATTTTCTTATCATTCATATCATATGCTGACAACATCTCTGTAACAATAAGGCGAAACAAGAAGCTGGAAAGCATCTGCTATAGAAAATCAAGCACAAGACGCCATAGGAATAGAAGCTATGAGAAACAAAATCTGACACGCTGTCAGCCTAAAGCGGAAGACTTCCTAAAAAATGCCAGCGTCTACGCTAAAGGCGCTGAAGTCATGCAGTAAACGAACAAATAAGTCTGGGTGAGTAGAAAATTGGAATGCTAACTATCAAAACCTAAAAATGGATACGGTGGTAAAGTATAATTTTCTGAAACCTCATTTCATAATTCGCTAGAACAATAAAGTTGTTTACAAATTACGGCAGTGTATTGTATCATGTCTCGCCGATTCCCTCACAAACCCGCCTGCCTACCCCCCCCCCCCTCCCCCTCCTCCAAAATTCATCTCGTGTCATTATGGAGCAATCATTCAGTAGTTCAGTTCACACAAGGACGACGGAAAGGTCAGCCCGTGGGTTTTTTAAGATGCTTCCTCGGTCATTCAGCCAACCATGGACTCTACAAAAGACAATGTGACTATATAAGGCTAGGCAAGCTTTTCATTTCGCATGGCGACACTGCTCCTGAGGCAGGGGCGAGAGTCCTGGGGACAACTTTGAGCTCCTCACGGAAACGGCCACTACTTTGCGGTCAGTGGTCCCCGCGGTAGCGCGACGAGAAAGAGTGGGCGTCTTTGCCGTACTTCTCTCGCAAAGCTCTGCTTTGTGCAGCTCGCTCCCACACCCAGGCACGCTGTACCCAACATCGCCGTCTTTACACACTGGCAGTCTTTATACGAGCCCTCCACCATCGCCGTTGCACGGCTTCAGCACTTATCGACTTTCCATCTGTAAGTCGTCCTTTGATTAACACTGCTTCTAAAGGCTTATCCACACCATTACGTTTCATCTGCGCAGCACAAGGCGGAAACCTGAGGCGAATTTGATCTATTTTCAATGACCTAACTTGACCTCCTCTCTTTCTCAGATAACCTCTGAGGGTGAAATATACTAGGTATACAGGGCGGTTAGAAACAATGTGAAACAGTGTTGCGGGGTAGGTTGTGCTCAGACGTAACTGATTGTTAAGAAAAAAAAAAAAATCAATATGTCGCGCCGCTTCCGAGTTAATTAGCATTGAAGTTCGCCAATCAGGCGATACAGTTAGTGTCAGTTGTTCTCATACGTATTCTTCGTTTGGTTTCCTAAAACCGAACACGAGAGCGATACAAACATTGGACATGGGATGGTAGTAAGGATCGAACCCGAGCCAAAGGCTGAGTACTCTCGTGCGGTATCATTTACGTTTTGAAGAGAACTGATACTAATTACCGTATCTGGCGGGCCGCTTGAGTTTGCGCGCGCAACGGCCTGATTGGCTAACTTCAATGTTAAACAGCGGCAACCCTGTATAATCCAGACAAACGACAACCGAGAGAATGTAATAACAATTGTCATACGGGATGACGCGTTACAGTATCGCAATGGGCATACATCGTGAGAGCAAACGGAAAGCGTTGACAGAGATCCGGAATAAAAAGGATATGTTGTGTAGTAAGGGCGCTCTCACGTGAACTGTGTATTCCACAAACACATGCTCACCTCTGGCACAATCCACAAGAGAACAGAATGGTGGGAGAAAAGCACAAGCTCCTTGCCGGTAGCGTTTCCCAAAAGAACTCATGGACTATTTGGATCGTTTACAGCCGCCGGCTACGGTCACAGGTTCGAATCCTGCCTCGGGCATGGATGTGTGTTATGTCCTTAGGTTAGTTAGGTTTAAGTAGTTCTAAGTTCTAGGGGACTGATGACCTCAGATGGTAAGTCGCATAGTGCTCAGAGCCATTTGAACCATTTTTGTTAATGAGTAGCCTCATTTGTTCGTACGCTGTCAGACACACACATGCCCATTTCCACCCATTTTAATTATTTCTCTGCATGGACACGCACCACATATGGTAGCTGAAAATTTAAAAGCTAGAGCCACGACCGGGGTTGCACTTTATGAGTATCTCAGCCTCTGTCTTGTGGAGGTGAAAGAACTGGAAATAAACCAACCCTAAGTGCTTTGTGTCAAGGAGAAACTGCTGTTACATTTGATACACTACTTCAAATCGTAATCACAGAGAGTTCATTTTAACGCCAGACCGAAGTATTATGATGGGGAGAAAGCAGTCTTGCCGGTGTTATCTTCCAAGTCATTACAGACTGCGGGTAACTTATGCATAATGGAGACGATGGCAGGAGCAATCGTCCGTGGAATTTATGTATGAACACTCTTGGAATTCTCTTTTAAACTGATGAACGAAAAAGCCGAAAATCGAATACAAGATGTGCCTACAAAAGGCAAGCACAGAATTTTTCCTTTCCGCACTGAAGTGCCAAATGCGTACCTACGTCGTATATATGGTTGGTGTGTGTGTGTGTGTGTGTGTGTGTGTGTGTGTGTGTGTGTGTGTTTGTGAGGGGAGGGGGGTGGGGACAGGAAAGGAAAGGGAACGAACTGTTGATATCAGCTGCATTGGGACTTTGTACTGGGAAAGAGCGGCGACAAGTGAAAATGTGTGTGCCAAACTGGGATTCGAACCCGGGATCTCCCGCCTACTAGGCAGTTTCGTTAACCACTGCGCCATCAGGACACAGGGTTTATCGCGACTGCGCTATCTCAGCACGCCTCTCGGCTGACCCACTTTCCCACCTAGCGCCACCTTTCCGCAGTCCTTATGCATGTCCTCCATCCCTGCTACTTTGATATTCCCGCAAGAGGCCGAACGTATTTGTGCATCAGCATTGTAGGTGGTGGATTCATTGCCCATCGAGGCGAATCTGTTATATATGCATGGATAGTCTGGGCTTTCGAACATGTCTGAAATAACAGACACCATGTATTCACATAGAGCCACATACTGTCAATACGAGAAACCACAGTTTCCGAATTAACTTACTTACACACAGGGATGAAAACTTTCTGCCAATGACATGATTCGAATCAATTAAGTCCAACGTGTTGGCATCTGGGCGTCATTAAAGCACTGAATACTTTGCTGACTTAGCGATGAACAAAAACATTACAAATGAAATGCTCATTATTGTAGGACACCGACAGTATTGTGCTTTTCAACTATAATTATGAAGTTGTTCTACCAAGAAGTGATAGAAGAACCATTAAACACGTTATTTACGTCACACTGTATGTTCTCTGAACAAAGTCAGTCGTGATGTGGGCGAAAGAACATGCGACACAAACGATAGCACTTGCCTATTATCATATTCACAGTACTCAGCAAAAAGTACTCTTTCTGAGGTGGAAACGTGTAAAAAAGAAAAAAAGCAGCACCGTATCACACTGAAGGTAGAAAAAGACAAATTCAGTATCCAATACAATAGTGAAGTAGCAAAAACAAGATAATGGTGCTCGTAACAGCACTTGCAGGTCATTTAAATATGAATATAGAAAGCTTCCGAATAATCTCACAACAATAATAATAATAATAATAATAATAATACACCGTTAATTACCATATGTTTAAGATGGATTGATCCTGCGACGAGATGCTTCCAATGGTTGGATTTGGCGGACTTGGGGAAGCAATGATACAGTACGCCGTGTTTAAATATCAGATAGTGTGACAACGTCCTGGACGAGATTTCAAACCTATCCATGGTATGATGCGGGAGGACTGGCTTGAATCATCTGTCCTAACGTGCTCTTCGACAGAATGAAGAAAGATTAGGATTTAATGTCATGTCGACACCAAGGCAGAGACGATAGGAATGGTGGAGTATGTGAAATGAAATCGGAATTTTCCTTTCCAAACAATCATCCCGCCAGTTCTCATAAGCGCTTATGCAAACTGTAAGTCTACCTAAATACACGTGGCCAGAAGAGGATTTGAACAGAACTACTCCCGAATGCGATTCTACTGCAGTAACTACTGCACCGCCTCGCTCGATTACTCGTTGACAGCGGGTTTCAGAATACCCATTTTCTTTCCTTGGAATTTCTCGTGAAGTGGATTAGATACAGTTTCAGAATAGAGTAACATGGCCCTTGTATTGTCACTGGCACGTAGGTTTAGTTAAGAGGATGAAGAAAATCTGGGTATAAACTCTATACTCCTCAGAAAGGGAACAATTTCGCCGCAAGTAACAAGAATTCAGAATGATTTGTACAGCAGTATACTGTGTTCGTCTTCTGAGAGTCTTCTGAGAGTCTTCAGGTATCATTTCTATGCTGTTTGTGAACATATTTTCAAATAGGTTGTCGTAACATGTAAGTGGAGTCAGCCCAAGCAATTATTCTTCCTGAGATATTTCGTCAGACTTCCTGTGTCCACGGAAACCTTACCTTTGTTCTGATCGGAAACTAAATGTAATTTCATGCGCCCTGTCTACAGAACCTCACGTTAGTATGGTACGACATTTGGTTGCAAGATGTTTACTAACGTTGACGGAAGCCGCTAAGAATAACGCAGCCAGTAGCGACTGGGTACCGTACGGCTGCCGTGATGCGCACCTCTGTCTTCGCGGTCAAGTGTCTCATTGCTGTGATGTGCGGCGTAGCATAGCTAACACAATCGCCGCTGAGAACACTCATTATTTCATCCGTTTTACTCAATATTCTTGAACAGAAGATAGCACTAGCTTGAAGTATCCATCAATAGGGCACTGTGTAGTAAAATTTTGACAAAACTTCGTTTATAATGAGACCAGAATTTACATTTTTCTTTTATTATGAACATTATGTGGAACACCCAAGGTGCAGTCTGAGTTGAATGCAGTTACAAAGATCGCAGATTTTAAAATATCTTTAGAAATAACAGGGAAATACCTTTTGATGACTGTTACGAGTGATATCTGAAAAACGAGAAATACGTGCATCTGCAGGACGCTATGGGAGGGGGCGTAGCATCTATCCGCAGTGCTACGCTGAACCAGCATATGTCAGACGGGACTTGTGACAGCTTATTCGGATTTCTCTCAACAGTAAACACAGTGCTAGTTTGCAGGAAGTCAGAACTTTGTGTATAGCTTGAAGGATAAAAAAAACACGCCCGTATACGAGGGGTAGTCATGAAGATTCAAGTACCATCTCGGAAATACTCCGACCATCATCTTAGTTCTCTCCTACTATGGGCTACTTGTCGGAGATCTTTGCTGTTGAAGTCTGTGTTTTCCCTGTCTTCGAGTACCAAGACCTCCGCTTCTTCCGCGATACGGGGTTCTTCAAAGAGATGATGATGTTGTTGTTGTTGTTGTTGTTCTTGTTGTTGTGGTCGTCAGACCTGAGACTGGTTTGATGCAGTTCTCCATGCTACTCTATCCTGTGCAAGCTTCTTCATCTCCCAGTACCTGCTGCAGCCTACCTCCTTCTGAATCTGCTTAGTCTATTCATCACTTGGTCTCCCTCTGCGATTTTTACCCTCCACCCTGCCCTCCAGTACTAAATTGGTGATCCCTTGATGCCTCAGAACATGTCCTACCAACCGATCCCTTCTTCTAGTCAAGTTGTGCCACAAACTCCTCTTCTCCCCAATTCTATTCAATACCTCCTCATTAGTTATGAGATCTACCCATCTAATCTTCAGGATTCTTCTTTAGCACCACATTTCGAAAGCTTCTATTCTCTTCTTGTCCAAACTATTTATCGTCCATGTTTCACTTCCATACATGGCTACACTCCACACAAATACTTTCAGAAACGACTTCCTTACACTTAAATCTATAATCGATGTTAACAAATTTCTCTTCTTCAGAAACGCTTTCCCTGCCATTTCCATTCTACATTTTACATCCTCTCTACTTCGACCATCATCAGTTATTGTGCTCCCCAAATAGCAAAATTTCTTTACTACTTTAAGCGTCTCATTTCCTAATGTAATTCCCTCAGCATCACCAGACTTACCTCGACTGCATTCCATTATCCTCGTTTCGCTTTTATTGATGTTCATCTTATATACTCCTTTCAAGACACTGTCCATTCCGTTCAACTGCTCTTCCAAGTCCTCTGCTGTTTCTGACAGAAATACAATGTCATCGGCAAACCTCAAAGTTTATTTCTGCTCCATGGATTTTAATACCTACTCCGAATTTTTCTTTTGTTTCCTTTACTGCTTGCTCAATATACAGATTGAATAACATCGGGGAGAGGCTACAACCCTGTCTCACTCCCTTCCTTGATACGGCATGACAATTCGTTCTTTGTCTTTCAGTCTCTGACTATACCGGGAGCGCGTGCGCTAACTAACCACTGGGTCATATGACGGAGCATCGTTGCCCAACATTTCCGCCAACACAGCGTGTATTATTGCAACATTGCTTCCGTCTATATGCGGAATTACCGCACGATATTCCACTTTATAAATTCGCTGAGCTATTTGTTCGACCTGTTTATCTAGCAATTTGCAGCGTAGATGTGACGCGACGATTTCAATGTGTACCAAGGTGAAGACATTTATTTCGTATCGCAACCAGACGACATTACTTTCATCCAGCCATAACTGAGAGATCTTCCATTTCTCTGGGAGAAGGCTCATCAAAGTACAACACATGATACACTCCTGGAAATGGAAAAAAGAACACATTGACACCGGTGTGTCAGACCCACCATACTTGCTCCGGACACTGCGAGAGGGCTGTACAAGCAATGATCACACGCACGGCACAGCGGACACACCAGGAACCGCGGTGTTGGCCGTCGAATGGCGCTAGCTGCGCAGCATTTGTGCACCGCCGCCGTCAGTGTCAGCCAGTTTGCCGTGGCATACGGAGCTCCATCGCAGTCTTTAACACTGGTAGCATGCCGCGACAGCGTGGACGTGAACCGTATGTGCAGTTGACGGACTTTGAGCGAGGGCGTATAGTGGGCATGCGGGAGGCCGGGTGGACGTACCGCCGAATTGCTCAACACGTGGGGCGTGAGGTCTCCACAGTACATCGATGTTGTTGCCAGTGGTCGGCGGAAGGTGCACGTGCCCGTCGACCTGGGACCGGACCGCAGCGACGCGCGGATGCACGCCAAGACCGTAGGATCCTACGCAGTGCCGTAGGGGACCGCACCGCCACTTCCCAGCAAATTAGGGACACTGTTGCGCCTGGGGTATCGGCGAGGACCATTCGCAACCGTCTCCATGAAGCTGGGCTACGGTCCCGCACACCGTTAGGCCGTCTTCCGCTCACGCCCCAACATCGTGCAGCCCGCCTCCAGTGGTGTCGCGAGAGGCGTCAATGGAGGGACGAATGGAGACGTGTCGTCTTCAGCGATGAGAGTCGCTTCTGCCTTGATGCCAATGATGGTCGTATGCGTGTTTGGCGCCGTGCAGGTGAGCGCCACAATCAGGACTGCATACGACCGAGGTACACAGGGCCAACACCCGGCATCATGGTGTGGGGAGCGATCTCCTACACTGGCCGTACACCACTGGAGATCGTCGAGGGGACACTGAATAGTGCACGGTACATCCAAACCGTCATCGAACCCATCGTTCTACCATTCCTAGACCGGCAAGGGAACTTGCTGTTCCAACAGGACAATGCACGTCCGCATGTATCCCGTGCCACCCAACGTGCTCTAGAAGGTGTAAGTCAACTACCCTGGCCAGCAAGATCTCCGGATCTGTCCCCCATTGAGCATGTTTGGGACTGGATGAAGCGTCGTCTCACGCGGTCTGCACGTCCAGCACGAACGCTGGTCCAACTGAGGCGCCAGGTGGAAATGGCATGGCAAGCCGTTCCACAGGACTACATCCAGCATCTCTACGATCGTCTCCATGGGAGAATAGCAGCCTGCATTGCTGCGAAAGGTGGATTTACACTGTACTAATGCCGACATTGTGCATGCTCTGTTGCCTGTGTCTATGTGCCTGTGGTTCTGTCAGTGTGATCATGTGATGTATCTGACCCCAGGAATGTGTCAATAAAGTTTCCCCTTCCTGGGACAATGAATTCACGGTGTTCTTATTTCAATTTCCAGGAGTGTATATTACTTCACTTTATTACATACAAGATGAGTCACGAGTTTTTCCCCGGTTGCTGGAGGTTATTCCTTAGGTTATTTGGAACAAAAAATGTAAATACAGTAATTTGATCAGATCCATAATTAAGTAGCTACGACAGAGTTCCGAAACATGCCACCGTGTATGGAGCGCTACACTAGTGTTCACAGGACACGGTCAGTCTTAGGTAGACAAGGGACGCGAGTGGTACGTTTGCATAACAACCACGTTGTTGATACTGTAGTCACTTGTTTACTGATACTGTCTCCTGTGTGCAGTACACTTTGCGATACCGTACAAGTTTTCATCGCAGGAGTATGGAGAGATGGTATACATTTTGGGCTTCTGTGGTGGAAATGCGAAAGCTGCTGTTGCCGAATATCACAGTCGGTATCCTAATTGTTCGATTCCCAGTGCCAAAACATTTAGTGGAACATGTCGAACATTGATAGAAACTGGTACTCTTACCAGTATATGTATTCAATCCGAAAGACATTGTGACGTTCAAGAAGAGGAAAATATTCTTAATTCAGTCGAGCGCAGTCCACGCGTTCAAGTACAAGACGCCTAGCTACCCGATTGAACGTTTCATAATCTAAGGTATTTAGGATTCTTCATGAGAATGGACTGTATCCTTTTTATGTACAGAAAGTCCACGATTTAGAGCCACATTACTGAGCCAACTGTTTCTACTTTTGTAACTTGTTAAATGGAAATCAGCAGCTCTATTGCTTCATGATGTTCAGTGACAAGGCAACCTTTACAAGAGGTGGCATCAACAACATGCATGTCTGGGCAGACGAAAATCTCTATGCCACGGTATTGTGTCGATTTCAACGCAGATTCAGTGTCAATGTCTGCTGTGGTGTTGCGTGTGACCAGTTATTGGGGTCGTTTATTCTCCCAGGAAATTTAAATGGTCAGATTTACGGCAACTTTTTACGAGAAGACTTACCGCAGCTTTTTGAAGATGTTCCTCTGGAAAGAAGACGCCGCATGTACGTTCAACCTGACTGGCCACCTGAACACTTCCACCACGTGTTAACAGCTGATCTTAATCAGCAATTCCCACATCGATGGATAGGTCGCGGGGGCCCTACCAACTGGCCTGCCAGATCCCCATATTCAACACCCTTAGATTACTGCATCTGGGGCTGGATGAAAGACATCGTGTACGAAGTTAAGGTGGAAACACGAAAAGAATTGAGACAACGCATTTTCGATGCCGCAACGTCATTAAGGAACGAGCATGTGAAACTACGAAATGCTACTCGCGCGGTTCACTCCCGTGCGACTCTTTGCCTTCGAATGCAGGGAGGAAACTTTGAACACTTCCTTTAAATCCACTCTGAATGCAAGAGACTCCTACAAAATTATTTAAATTAATTATCATGTGCATTTTTGAAAGTAAATAACCTAAGAAATACCCCCCAGAAACCCTCGTGACTCACCCTGTATATGAACAAAAGGTTTACATCAATTTGATGCATTTTTCTAAAGGAGGAGTTTTGTGTTATTTACAACTGTCATTAACTAGCAAAGTGTCATTTTATGCACTTATTCACGAACTGCTCTCTTGCAGTACAAAATGCAACATTTACGAAAGAACATTTCATCAGAAACTTTAAGAACTCTTTGGTTCTACACTATTATGTTAACTCCTTCAGATGAAGTCACCTACCTGGGGTGGTGATATTTGGTTTGTGGAGCACTTAACTGCGCGGTCATCAGCGCCCGTACACAGTCCCAATTCTTTCACAGTCCACTTTTTTACACAGTCCAATCGAGTCACTGTCACGATTGATGATGATGAAATGATGAGGACAACACAAACACCCGGTCCCCGGGCAGAGAAAATCCCCAAATCGGCCGGGAAACGAACTCGGGACCCCGTGATCCAAAGACAGCAACGCTGGCCACTAGCCTACGAGCTGTGGACTCTAAGCTGGGATGAGCTCTTGACTGCTCTACACTGTATTACTGATCTCAGCATGAGCGCTACTGTACTGTTGCGGATTGCAGCGAGCCCTCGCTAAAGTCTGTGGTATCGACTCGCGTTGTCGACTTTGGTGTGGCATCACCGCCTCTAGACGATACCACACTTCGAACCTAATAACGTAACTTTATTTTTTCGAGGTGATAAATTACCCCTCATAGTGAATTTGTAGAACAGCCTTTATAGATGAATAGTGTCAATCAACGACATGACATCACTCTGCGAATTTTCTTTATACAAGCTACCCACTTTTCACAGGCATTCGCAAAGAAACAGATTTACGGTCTTGAGCTAAATCATTTACAGTAACGATGCAAAAGAATCTGATCACAATCTTACAAAACTGAGCAACAAACAAATTCGAGACTGGGTGGTGAGATATATGAGGGGGTAAATGCCCAAGAAACCAATGGAAGTACGATACAGTTAATACGACGCAAGCCCCTAATTAATTACAGCGCATTCCTTCGCCAACATGTCGCTGGCTGTTTGTAGACTGACGTGTGTGACTGCTGAACCTGCATAACGGGGCCTGAAAAGTTCTGAACAGCTGAAAGTTGATTGTTCATAAGCTCCCGCAAGCTCCGCGCATGACTAACATAAAATTTTATCATGAACAGAGCACGTGTACACGCATCAATGAATATTCAGAAGTTTCAACAAGTTATGCAGATTCGAAATGAGGCTCATCCCATGAATTTAAACGTGCGTACGGAAACAACGCAATACAACTGCCAACTAAAATCCTGCTTCTGAAAATGGCCAATAAAAGTGAAAATAAAGTAAATACTGGTTCTGCAGAGGCAATTTAAAACGCGCTCGGTAACTATGTAACGTTGACAATGTTTATTTTTAATTTTCTGAATTTCACAAACCATGAATGTAGAACGACCTAACTGACAACTTGACCGCTGGGTTTTTTCCTATTCAGTTGTTGATATCCTGGACAACTGTCCATCTTATAGTTTCAGCTGCATCTGTTCTCACTTAGACCGATAGTATGTGGATTAATATTTTTTGTAGTCTTACACGTTCAAATTATTACACACAAAAGTTCAAATTATTACACACAAAAGTTCAAATTATTACACACAAAAGTTCAAATTATTACACACAAAAGTTCAAATTATTACACACAAAAGTTCAAATTATTACACACAAAAGTTCAAATTATTACACACAAAAGTTCAAATTATTACACTGAAGTGTGTGGGAGGTAACAGAATCAATTCCGTACCCAAAGGAGGAGAACACAGCTGCAGTGCAGTGAGACTCCAAATAGTTTGTTTAAACTGAAGATTAGACGCCCTTTATTGCTTCGAGTGCCAGCCTTCACTTATCTAGGTTCACAGTAATTGATGCCACACTGACCACTGTGTATATCATACGTAGGACGCCTAATGACGTTCGTATTAGTGGTGTCACTTTTTCAGTGTTTTTTCTTTTTTTAATTTAAGAACTGGACTATCGTATTAGTGTGCCGTAAGCCTAACATCATTTGCACACTTTGAGTGCAGTTTATTTGAAGAGCAGAGGAAAATCAGTCTTCAGTGCTCCATTTCGGCCCATGTTCCGACTGGAAGATAATAGGTAGTTTCTAGACGCAGCATTTTCGTATCTACAGGATGAGACACATTCCGAGTACAAATATTGATCCGGGCAAACATGAAAAGAAAAGGTCCTTGGTAAGAACAAGGCTAGCTGTCATCTGTGACAAGTTGTAACTATGTTCTGCACCTAGGTTTTGTGGAAAGCGCGCTAGTAAGTGCGACATCCCAGCACGCTTCAAGCGTTGACGCAAATTTTAAATTTCCTTCTTGTTTTCCCACTCGGTTCAGAGATTTACCAACAGCCGTATGTATTGTAGAAATTTATTTTATTTTATGAACTACCAGACTGTGTCGCTTGGCCACCAAGAGCTGTTGTAGGACGATTGATTCACGGATCCAATTACATGGCTCCTTCCGTGTATGGCGATTTTACGACTATGACGAGTGGGGCCTGAAGATGGCATCAATGTAATGCCGAAACTGGTAGCACATAGAAGTTCATAAAATAAAATAAATTTCTACAATACATACGGCTGTTGGTAAATTATTGCATCAAGCAGTTCATGCCAGCCGTCGTCCCACGATCCATAATGGATCAACGAAGATCGATTCAGAGAGTTCCGGAACCTGTACAGAAAATTGGAAGAGAGATCAACATAAACTTCATTTCCGCCCTTTTCATTGCTCATGAAAACCACACATTGATTGTTGTACCGCCACACAACGAGACTTTCAGATGTGATGGTCCAGACTGCTGTACACACCGGTACCTCTAATACCCAGTAGCACGTCTTCTCGCATTGATGCATGCCTGTATTCGTCGTGGCATACTATCCGCAAGTTCATCAACGCACTGTTGGTCCAGATTGTCCCACTCCTCAACGGCGATTCGACGTAGATCCCTCAGAGTGGTTGGCGGGTCAAGTCGTCCATAAACAGCCCTTGTCAATCTATCCCAGGCATGTTCGATAGGGTTCATGTCTGGAGAACATGCTGGCCACTCTAGTCGAGCGATGTAGTTATCCTGAAGGAAGTCATTCACAAGATGTGCACGATGGTGGGCGCGAATTCTCGTCCATGAAGACGAATTCCTCACCAATATGCTACCGGTATGGTTGTGCTATCGGTCGGAGGGTGGCATTCACGTATCGTACAGCCGTTACGGCGTGTTCCATGACCACCAGCAGCGTACGTCGGCCTCACATAATGCCACACCAAAACAGCAGGGAGCCTCCACCTTGCTGCATTCGCTGGACAGTGTGTGGAAGGCGTTCAGCCTGACTGGGTTCTTCCAAACACGTCTCCGACGATTGTCTGATTGAAGGCATATCGACACTCATCGGTGAAAAGAACGTGATGGCAATCCTGAGCGGTCCATTCGGCATGTTGTTGGGCCCACCTGTACCGCGCTGCATGGTGTCGTGGTTGCGAAGGTGGACCTCGCCATGGACGTCGGGAGTGAAGTTGCGCAACATGCAGCCTACTGGGCACAGTTTGAGTCATAACTATACGTCCTAAGGCTGCTCGAGAAGCATTATTCAACATGGTGGCGTAGCTCTCGGGGTTCCTCCGAGCCATAATTCGTAGGTAGCGGTTAACCACTGCAGTAGTAGCCCTTGGGCGGCCTGATCGAGGCATATCATCGACATTCCTCTCTCTGTATTTCCTCCATGTCCGAACAATATCGCTTTTTGGTTCACTCCGAAACGCTTGGACACTTCCGTTATTGAGAGCCCTTCCTAGCACAAAGCAACAATGCGGACACGATCGAACCGCGGTATCGATCGTCTAAGCATGGTTGAACTACAGACAACAGGAGCCGTGTTCCTGCTTCCTGGTGGAATGACGAACTGATCGGCTGTCGGACCCCTCCGTCTATAGGCGCTGCTCATGCATGGTTGTTTACGTCTTTGTGCGAGTTTAGTGACGTCTCTCAACAGTCAGAGGGACTGTCTCTGTGATACAATATCCACAGTCAACATCTATCTTCAGGAGTTTCGGGAACAAGGGTGAAGCAAAACTTTTTTTTATGTGTGTGGTAACATTTCTTCACGGTAACATCGTTGAAGCTTGTGAACTCCATGCTAACGTGTGGCAATTTAAAGCTTCTGAATCCGTCCGGGAGGTGTCTTTGGATCCACCACAAACACCTCACTACACATCGTAATTTATGTATCCGGATTCGAGGACTGTGTCGACACACACTTTCAACCTCACGAATTTATTCAGTCTATAATTCGACATGAACGATGGGAAGTAGAAACACTCATCTTTCTCCCTTACAAATGTTCTTCACCCACAAGATGGCAACTTCGATTAACGAGGGGAGAGAGACAGACAGACAGACAAACAGACAGAGAGAGAGAGAGAATAAACACACGAAATCCCAAAAGCTAGCAATCTTTGTGGACAGTATGAATACACTTAAGAAATATATCAGACTGAAATTAAGAAGCGACCAGGAGCAGTTTATGTGCCAGTCTGCCTCGTGAAGAAACCTAGAATATACAAGGAACAGTTACACTATTGAGCCCGTGAAGTGAGTGGGATGATTACCAACAGTGTCAAGGAGATGAAACAACCAACATCCCTAAATTAGAAACCGATAAACAATAAGCACCCCCCCCCCCTCTCTCTCTCTCTCTCTCTCTCTCTCTCTCTCTCTCTCTCTCTCTCCCCCCCCCCCCTCCCACCCATGATTCGCAAATTCCCGTTACAAATTCGCGCTGGGTAGCCGCGCATCTAAGGCGCCTTGTCACTGTCCGCGCGGCTGCCCCCGTCGGAGGTCCAGTCCTCCCTCGGGCATGGCTGTATGTGTTGTCCTTACGTAAGTTCGTTTAAGTTAGATTAAGTAGTGCGTAAGCTCAGGGACCGATGATCTCAGCAGATTGGTCCCATAAGACCTTACCACAAATTTCAATTTTCCCGTTACAAACTTCTAGGGCTTGTAGAGAGGAGTGAGTAGACAGTATTTTCAACAGGAACGTAAACTACCGTTTCCGTTCTACGACGGTTTCAATCCAGATGTTTAACTCATATACTTCTGCTTTAGAAATTGAATTAGGCGTGAAGCAGTATAATCATCAGGTAACAATTTGAAAGGAAACATAACGAAATATCCATCTGTAAGTACATTTGTTTGTAGAACACTTAAATATTACCTGTTTTCATTATACCAAAACAAGAAAGGACCCAGCATACTGCACGCACAGAACAGTACTGATGCTTCACAACAGCACGTCGATGTGCCGACCACCAACATTGTTACAGACATTGTATCTACGAATCATGTTCTGGGAGTACACACTCTGCATCCCACCTGGTCTCTCTTGAACTTCCAATGCAGCTGACTGAAATCGTGCCAGCGTGTGTTCCTATGTCTCTAGAGGAGGCATTTTCTCGCAATTTGGGTATATAGATCCTGAGAAATCAGTACCCAGAACAACCACTTCTGGCCGTAATAACGGCCTTGATACGCCTGGGCAATGTGTCGAACACAGCTTGAATGGCGTGTGCAGGTACAGATGCCCATGCAGCTTCAACACGATACCACAGTTCACCAAGAGTAGTGACTGGCGTATTGTGACGAGCCAATTGCTCAGCTACCATTGACCAGACGTTTTCAGTTGGTGAAAGATCTGGAGAATGTGCAGGCCAGGGCAGCAGTCTAACATTTTTAGTATCCAGAAAGGCCCGTACAGGACCTGCAACATGCGGTCGTGCATTATCCTGCTGAAATGTCGGGTTTCGCAGGGATCGAATGAAGGGTAGAGCCACCGATCATAACACATCTGAAATGTAACGTCCACTGTTCAAAGTGCCGTCAATGCGAACAATAGGTGACCGAGACGTATAACCAATGGCACCCCATACCATCACGCCGGGTGATACGCCAGTATGGCGATTATGAATACACGCTTCCAATGTGCGTTCACCGCGATGACGCCAAACACGGATGCGACCATGATGATACTGTAAACAGAACCTGGATTCATCTGAAAAAATGACGTTTTGCCATTCGTGCACCCAGGTTCGTCGTTTAGTACACCGTCGCAGGCGCTCCTGTCTGTGATGCAGCGTGAAGTGTAACCGTAGCCATGGTCTCCGAGCTGATAGTCCATGCTGCTGCAAACGTCGTCGAACTGTTCGTGCCGATGGTTGTCGTCTTGCAAACGTCCCCATCTGTTGAGTCAGGGATCGAGACGTGGCTGCACGATCCGTTACAGACACGCGGATAAGATGCCTGTCATCTCGACTGCTAGTGATACGAGGCCGTTGGGATCCAGCACGGCGTTCCGTATTACCCTCCTGAACCCGCCGATTCCATATTCTGCTAACAGTCATTGGATCTCGACCAACACGAGCAGCAATGTCGCGATACGATAAACCGCAATCACGATAGACTACTATACGACCTTTACCGAAGTCGGAAACGTGATGGTACGCATTTCTCCTCCTTACACGAGGCATCACAACAACGCTTCACCAGGCAACGCCGGTCAACTGCTTTTTGTGTATGAGAAATCGGTTGGAAACTTTCCTCATGTCAGCACGTTGTAGGTGTCGCCACCGGCGCCAACCTTGTGTGAATGCTCTGAAAAGCTGATCATTTGCGTATCACATCTTCTTCCTGTGGGTTAAATTTCGCGTCTGTAGCACATCATCTTCGTGGTGTAGCAATTTTAATGGCCAGTAGTGTATTATGTACTCACTCCATTCTACAAGTCCTGGAAGTTGTAATGGGAATTTCCGAACATCCTATAGTGAAACATGAAAGCCCTGCTGCAATGTACAGTATTCACTACACATAAAAATATGAACAAGTAAATCGAGTTGGTGTAGCACACTTTGTCACCAATACTAGATGCGTGGAAGAGCACTAATGCACTTTCGCGAAGTATCAGGAGATTGAGGGAGCTGCGAAAAAACCCGGCGGAAGCATATTGAGGTGGCGAGGCGGGCGCGGGCGGAGTAGGAGCAGCGGTAAGATAAATCGATTTGCCGTCCCCAGAGTGTCACACGGCGCCCCTGACCCGCTGGCACAACATCCTCTCCCTTTGCGCGTGCTGACAACACGAGGCTCCAGCGACAGGAAACTGCCGCCAGGGCAGAGAACACAGTTACGGCGTCTCTGCTCTGGGGGCAGCCGCCGAACGGTTTGGGGCCGAGATTTCGTCATGCACCCCGATCGTTTTTCTCTTTTCTGTGCCAACGTTGTAAGGCGAGAGGCGAGGACCACAAATGCAATTCTGCTCGAGGCAGATTTCCCCAAGTTTCCTATCACAGCCACTCTGCGAGTAATACAGTGTTGCTTATTAAAATTACAGCACTAGGAATAACAGCAAATGACGAAATTTTACGCATTGTACGTGTAGAATAGAGTAGGAAGACTCTATTATTACAGACATAGCAGAGAATCCTGTTACTGCATGGGTCACAATATACAGGGTGTTACAAAAAGGTACGGCCAAACTTTCAGGAGACATTCCTCACACAAAAAGAAAGAAAATATGTTATGTGGACATGTGTCCGGAAACGCTTACTTTCCATGTTAGAGCTCATTTTATTACTTCTCTTCAAATCACATTAATCATGGAATGGAAACACGCAGCAACAGAACGTACCAGCCTGACTTCAAACACTTTGTTACAGGAAATGTTCAAAATGTCCTCCGTTAGCGAGGATACACGCATCCACCGTCCGTCGTATGGAATCCCTGATGCGCTGATGCAGCCCTGGAGAATGGCGTATTGTATCACAGCCGTCCACAATACGAGCACGAAGAGTATCTGCATTTGGTACCGGAGTTGCGTAGACAAGAGCTTTCAAATGCCCCCATAAATGAAAGTCAAGAGGGTTGAGGTCAGGAGAGCGTGGACGCCATGGAATTGGTCCGCCTCTACCAATCCATCGGTCACCGAATCTGTTGTTGAGAAGCGTACGAACACTTCGACTGAAATGTGCAGGAGCTACATCGTGCATGAACCACATGTTGTGTCGTACTTGTAATGGCACATGTTCTAGCAGCACAGGTAGAGTATCCCGTATGAAATCATGATAACGTGCTCCATTGAATCGAGGAAGTACAGTAGATACTGACGAAACTAAAATGAGCTCGAACATGGAAATTAAGCGTTTTCGGACACATGTCCACATAACATATTTTCTTTATTTGTGTGTGAGGAACGTTTCCTGAAAGTTTGGCCGTACCTTTTTGTAACACCCTGTATGGCATGGAAACACCCTCTATGTCATGGAGGAAGGCATGAGTACCATTCTAGATGAGACGCATACAGACGTATATCTCGTTAAGGATAATACGAATGCAGTTATTCTGTTAGTAAGGTAGTTTTCGAGCAGTGAGTGGCAGTGGGTGAATGTAGTAGGCAAAAATCCGCGAAATATGGAGCAACAAATATTCTCAGGTAGAGCTAAATAACATACGACTTACGAACTTTACCGTATATGTGAAAATATTTGTATTGTTTCATTCACGATGCAATGTAGTGGTGATAGAGTCTTCAACGTGTTTCATCCATACTGCGGAGGTGAAGTGGGTGACTGTGGTTGGCAGTTATTTCAATATAATGTGCGATGTGGAACACTTAGTTCTCTTAGAAAAAGGTAT
This sequence comes from Schistocerca serialis cubense, assembly GCF_023864345.2. Taxonomy (NCBI): domain Eukaryota; kingdom Metazoa; phylum Arthropoda; class Insecta; order Orthoptera; family Acrididae; genus Schistocerca; species Schistocerca serialis. Next base: position 781,181,703 of record NC_064640.1, read on the forward strand.
ATTTCTATCACTTTTGAACTTTACTCTATTTGTGAATATACTCGCTTATACAATCCATACCCTGTTCCATCCACACTGGCATTAATATTACGTTACGCAAACACATTTAGGCACGGGTAACACCACAGGGCCAATGCTCGTTTAGTAGTATTGTCTTAACACAATTGTATTTAAATGCAGCTGGAAAGGAATAGAAATTCCTTTATTTCATCAGGCATTTACTTTTCACTGCATATGAGACTGTGTGAAGACAGTTTTACTAGTCATCATCTACTCTGGAAACGAAATTGTGTAACGAGTAATATTACCCACGAAGAATTATACGAAAGAAGAATATGCGAAGTGATTCACAAAAACACGCTGAATTATGAAAAGAATTATACTCATGAAGAATAAGCAAAATGCTGTCCGAAATCGTTCTAGTGCATCCTTCTATTATTCATTTGTTATTTACAAATATTAATATCTTTTGAGTCCATTTTTTTTCCTTCGCGCATTATAGTATGCTTGCGCGGTTTCGTCATACAGGCTTAAATAATGACGTGGAAAATCACACTCATGAGTTTTTAACCGCGCAAGCATACTATAATGCTGGACGAATGGAACAGCATTTTCACATGTAAGATAAAGTTCCTAAGGGTCTACCTGCCACCAGAACTACGAAAGGGAGGCAGTGGGTGGTCACGGAGGAAAGTCTGTCAGTATGTACACACGTAAGCATTTTCTATATAAATATAGATTATGTGGAGGAAGATGGGAAGATTAGTGTTGAACGTCCCGTCGACAACAAGGTCATTAGAGACGCAACACAAGCTCGGATTAGGAAAGGACAGAGGAAGAAAGCGGCCGTGCCCTTTCGAGAGAGCCATACCAGGATTTGCTTGAAGCGATTTAAGGAAACCACAGAAAACCTAAATCAGGATGGCCGGACGCAGGTTCAAACCGCACAGAATGTGCTCCGTAGGATTTGCTTTGTTAGTATTGTTACTGTCATGACTTTACGTTAAGCACCGGTTCTGCTACGACGATGTACGGTTTGAAACACAATCATCAGCGCGCATTACAGTTGCAGGCACTCAACATGGGTCTCGACAAAATGAGCCGGGCTTTACAAGTAAAGCTGCTTGATCAGAGCAATAGCAACAGTGCTGGAGTTCTTCGCGAGTATCGACGCATTAAATCGCAGGGCCGCACACATACGGCAAATCTAGCGTGTGCAAAGCGAGGTGAAGAGAGAGTTTGCACTACGCATCGGTCCAACTCGGCTTAATTCCCCTCAAAGCAGCTTGCATGGTGAAGCAGCTGTGGTGCGCTGCCGAGTGCGTTGTTAGACGACTTATTCGACACTTAAACCGATAGGCGCAAGATAGTTACTAGAATACTGGAACAACCTGCTCCGAAAAAAGCCAAGATTTCCGGAAGTCCATTTAAATAGGTGAACTTTTTTTTTGTTAATTGTAACAATAAAGGCAAATGTCTAATTCGCGGTAATTACGTGCGTGAGAAAATTTCTATTGAAAGACACTACAGCAAATTGCATTTAGAAAAGTATAGCGAAATCGTATGGGACGCCATAGAGGAAAAATTAAGGAATTTGCAAATTCTTGGGAAGGGGATTTTTGTATCCAAAAGTAAAGGTTCGTATCAGTACTTCAGCATATTTATTTTTGTTAAAGGTCCTGCGAAACGAAATTAAATTTGTTTGAATTTCTCTCAAATGTGTATTCGTTTTTGTTTGTATTATTCCCTAACACAATCTTTGTTCTCTGATTTAGGGCGACGAATATGAAGGGTGCGGCGAAAGGACTCTCAGAGCTAGTTGTAAAGTTCTTCTGCGTTGGGTGGCCGTTTATGAAAGATCAATGAATAGAGACCATTTTGTTGGACGTAGTAGAGACAACGAACCCCGCATTAGCTCCAGCATACAGCAGAATACCATTTTCCAGTATAACAATATCTCGAAGAATAAGTGACATTTCTGTTTATTTTCACAAATATTGGCAGCCATACTGAAAACCTCCCAGCGTACTCCATCGCACTCTAGCCCGCGGATATTAGCGGCACGGATCAGTTTGCATTTTTTTCCTCTTTCTTGACGGCGTGGATGACAACCTGCAAGTGACGGAAGAGCTCCTGGATATGATTTCGGTGAAGGACACTGCTACTGGGGCAGATTTTTAGAAGCGGTCGAAATGGCGGCTGAAGGAATAAAACTCACTTGGGAAAAGCTCTTTTCCGTAACCACAATGTGTGGTAAAGTAAAAGGGTTTATTCACCTACTTCGGAAAAAGCTTAACATGCCGAATTTTCCTTCAGTTTGTTTTACAGACCAAACGGCCCTCTGTGCAAAAGTTATCGGTCTTCAAGACGTGATGAACATAGTGCATATCATGAACTTTATTCGGTCTCACGGGCTCTTAAGTTAAAAGAATTTTTTTTTTTTTTTTCATTTTACGCGACGTATTCAGATATCCCTTACCATGCTGAGGTATGCTGGTTGAGTACAGGAAAAATGATTTCCCGAGGTTTCCGACGACGCCACGCCGTGGCTAGTTTTTGGGGTACAAAGGAATGGTTAGCTGGTTTACGATTTTTAGGAGATATTAGGGCTTTCCTGAATGATTTTAGTGTGAAACTCCAAAAAGAAAATTTCAGCAACATTAAGGTCGGCAAAATAAAAGCTTTCCAGCGTAAACTTCAGCTCTTCAAAAACAACCTTTCAAAAAAAAGTACGCAACACAAAAAGCTAGGTAATCGATATATAAATTTTACTATTAACGAGGCATCCAGATTTCTGAAAGCCCTTTATTCATAACGGAACTACGGCTTTGTTCGACAGCATCTGTGCGGGAAGGAGCGCGCTTTGAAAAATACTTTTAGGGGCTACGATATATTGAAAATGATTTTAGCGACTGAAACCAGGCGATGTACCGAAATGTCTCTAACAGCGAAATAAACTCGAGTTTTTAAATGTACAAGTTGACGTTACATTAAAAACTAGAGTCCATAGCAGCTGTTTATTAAAATATATCGCCTTTTACTACTTCAAACCAACTTAATACATTACTTTCAGTTATTGACAACTCGTTTTGTTCTTGCTACAGGAAATCAACTTCCAGCCGATACTTGATGCGTTTGTGAAGCCCTTTCCGACAGCAACTGGAAGTGCGCCTCCCGATTTACATTTGGAACGAATCGATTTGCAAACCAATGATTACCGAAAGGATTTATTTTATAATATCAAACGTCTGGTCGAATTCTACTAGAATTTGTCGAAGGAAGAATTTCCTAAGCTACACAGAGACGTACGTGAGTATGTGAAAGATTTGTTTCCCAAGAAAACATATGTGAAGTTTTGGAGAAAGTCGAGACAGACGGAGTGAGCGAGGTAAGCGTATGGGAGGGGCAGGGAGAGGGAATGCGCTACTGCGCGGAGTCGAGGAGTGGTGGTCAACATAGCATAGCCAAGTTGTCTTCTACCCACTACATTGCGCGATACGGTGGTGCAAACGCCCTGAGAGGCCCTGCATTGAAACAATACGAAGAGGTTATCTTTCACTACCGGGGCTGCAGCACAACGTTCGGAAGTTCGAGTTAACTGGCGATTTGGGAATTGCTGCTGCGAGAGTTCAACTGCCAATTCCGCCACGAATTGAAGTTACTATTGTCATGACTGAAAATGCTGGACGCAATATGGGAACTTAAAGCAGTGCACGAGCTGTGTCACGACAGCTGAACATTCCATGGTCCACTGTTCGGAAAGTGCTGCAAACAATTGTGAAATAGTATCTCCAGGGTCGTTCCAGGATACAGATGGTCACCATATTGAGCAATGATTATAACCAGGAACGTAAACCTGATTCGCAACAAACAAATGGTACCCTCTCATGTGGATGTCCTTACAAATGTTCCCAGAAAGTTTCATTGGCCTATCACTTGTGTCCCATGGAGACCCTGTCAAGCAGTTATAGTTTGATTATAACCACCGTCTATGACGAAAGTACTGATAAACTGTTTACCGAGCTAACTATATCAGAAGCTGATTTACAGACGCTATTCGTGTAGAATAACCGATATTTGATGCGCCTACCAATATCTATTCAGGTCTGACATACGAACACGACAACAAAAATCTGTTTCTGAAATTCGATTTTCGTCTTCCGCAGTAAGTGTATCCACGGACGCGACATCACTCTCCACATTATGAACCACGTAAGACACAAAGACACTAAATACCTCCTATTTACAAATTTCGTCACCATAAAATGGCTCTGAGCACTATAGGACTTCACAGTCGAGGTCATCAGTCCCCTAGAACTTAGAACTACTTAAACCTAACCAACCTAAGGACATCACACACATCCATGCCCCAGGCAGGATTCTAACCTGCGCGGTTCCAGACTGAAGCGCCTAGAACCTCTGAGCCACAACGGCCGGCTAATTTCGTCACCATAAATGAGCGTTTTGCGTTCTTTATCGACAAGTAGAAGATGGCTCGGATTAGTGCAACTACTACTGCCGCATGTCTGCAGCCTCTTGCAAAGAACTATTGAACAATCACTTTCAGTTATTAAGAAACGAGATACAAATTTGCACATTTCTCCCCGATAAAAGAACCCATAAGTTTCTGTGTTCTACGGAATTAGTTTCCTATTGCACTAAAACCTCATGTGAAAACAACAGAATTCTCACAAAACAATAATCAGAAACATTGCTGGTTATTTAACATGCATTTAAGTTTTAAAATCACGGTGTGTCTGTTGACTGAATGTAACACTCCGAATGTTTGCGTATAATAATATGAAATACCAAATATAGATGAAATTTACTTATGAAAAGCATATATAGCTCTAAACCTTGATTTTCATTGTGACTACACTGACCTGATAATGCATTTACGAATAATGTCCACGACACACAGTGAAGTTGATGTGGCGCACAGAGATTTCGTAGAGCGCGGCTATCTCGATTTAGTCGCGAACGGGCGATAACAAAGCTTCCCTAAGAAGTTCCAAAATAATTTCTAAGTGTCAGCTATGTTTCGTTTCAAAGCCGCCCGGATATCCGTGTGTGTTGAAGCGTCGCTCGCGGGACAGAGAGATGCGCCGGCTCGGGATCGAATCTGCCTGGCGGATAAACGACGAGGATCGGTGCGTCGACTAGCCTGGATACGGTTCTTAGGCGGTTTCCCGCATCGCACTAGGCGAATACCGGGCTGGTACTCAAGTCCCGCATTAATTACACTATTCGCATACGTTTAGAAAACGTTTGCTCACTTTCACGTGAATAACATTGCACATAGACAGTTGGCGTATACAAATTCCGCTCCGCGGGGATAACTAGGCGGCGACAGGAAGGGCAGCCGGCCACCCCTTAAATTTGACACGCCAAATCCGTTAATAGCCATGTTGACCCCGCGTCGATGCGACACAAGGTCACAATAAAACTCACCAAACGCACAGTGCTCAGGTAGAAAACTATACGACCCATAACCTTACAAGGGAACCTCCCCATCGCAACCCCCTCAGATTTAGTTATAAGTTGGCACAGTGGATAGGCCTTGAAAAACCGAACACAGATCAATCGAGAAAACAGGAAGAAGTTGTGTGGAACTGTGAAAAAATAAGCAAAATATAGAAACTGAGTAGTGCACGCGAAGATAGGCAACATCATGGACATTCCGAGATAAGGAGCGCCGTGGTCCCGTGGTTAGCGTGAGCAGCTGCGGAACGAGAGGTCCTTGGTTCAAGTCTCCCCTCAAGCTAAATTTTTTCTTTATTTTAGCAAAGTTATGATCTATCCATTCGTTCATTGACGTCTCTGTTCACTGTAATAAGTTTAGTGTCTGTGTTTTGCGGCCGCACCGCAAAACCGTGCAATTAGTAGACGAAAGGACGTGCATCTCCAATGCGAACCGAAAACTTTTGATCGCAAGGTCATAGGTCAACCGATTCCTCCACAGGAAAACACGTCTGATATATTCTATACGACACTGGTGACGGCATGTGCGTCACATGACAGGAATATGTTGTCAACCCACCTAACTTGTACACTTGGCGAATGGGTAAAAAGATTCTTCTACGTTGCCCGATTTAGGTTTTCTTGTGGATGTGATAATTACTCTCAAAAAAGTGATGAAAACATAAGAGTTTGTCACATAAACTGCAACAAATGAATCCAAAAGTCTCACACTCTCACACTTTTCCCTGTGCTCTGTCAAAACGTACGTGTTTTATGTTTTCAAATTTTTCCGTGTGTAGACCGTCAAATCCTGCATATGTCCAAGAAAATCTGGTCCTGGAATTTTGGAGAGCGAAGTTGATTACGTTTGAGTGCCTGAACTTTGATAATTGTCTGAAAATAAAAACTTAAACTTTTTGCTCGAAGGAAGACTTGAACCAGGGACCTCTCGTTCCGCAGCTGCTCACGCTAACCACGGGACCACGGCGCTCCTTATCTCGGAATGTCCATGATGTTGCCTATCTTCGCGTGGACTACTCAGTTTGTAGCTTATTTTTTCATAGTTCCACACAACTTCTTCCTGTTTTCTCAATTGATCTGTGTTCAGTTTTTCAAGGCCTATCCACTGTGCCAACTTATAACTAAATCTGAGGGTGGGGGGGTGGGGGGGGGGGTGCGATGGGGAGGTTCCCTTGTTAGAATGATATGCGATCAGTTGGTTGGTTGGTTGGTTTTGGGGGATTAAAGAGACCAGACTGCTACGGTCATCGGTCCCTTGCGATCATTTAACACACTTCGAAATATTACAAATATGACGAATAATAAAATCATAATCAGTTCACGATGAGTCCGTAAGATTTAAAAGCATCGAGTTTGTCAACTGTCGATTCCTAAAACACCATCTCAAAAACAAAGCGAAATAAACAACGTAGAATGAAAAACAGTAGTTTCACTTCAGTTATGTGAAATAGTTTTTAATCTACTGCAGGTGACAGAACTTCCTCGGCAACACTTTTTCCTTTTAATTGTCTTCATGCTCTTACTTGCTCTTGTCTAAGCTGTCGAGGGCCTCTAAGAAGGGCGACACCTTTATTTTTCCCGCCAATTTGAGCTTACTGAGCCTTCCGCGCGTTGAGTGTTGGAGACAGATGAACAACACTCAAGAATAGACAGAACGAGTGGTTTGTAAGCCATATTCACGGAGAGTTACACTTTACTATTATTGGGATTAATTTCATTTTGGATTATACGCTTCCTACAGATAGATTTATGTTGTCATTCCACATTAAATCGCTCCGGTCAGAAACTCTTACATACTTTAAGGTTCTGACCCGTCCACGTGACTAACCACCGATCGTGTAGTCAAAAAAATGGTTCAAATGGCTCTGAGCACTATGGGACTTAACATCTATGGTCATCAGTCCCCTAGAACTTAGAACTACTTAAACCTAACTAACCTAAGGACATCACACAACACCCAGTCATCACGAGGCAGAGAAAATCCCTGACCCCGCCCGGAGATCGTGTAGTTAGATGGTATCGGTTCGTTTCAACCACTTACGCGCATTACATTGCCGGCCTGAGTGGCGGAGCGGTTCTAGGCGCTACAGTCTGGAACCGCGCGACAGCTACGGTCGCAAGTTCGAATCCTGCCTCGGGTATGGATGTGTGTGATGTCCTTAGGTTAGTTAGGTTAATTAGTTCTAAGTTCTAGGGGACTGATGACCTCAGAAGTTAAGTCACATAGTGCTCAGTGCCATTTTTTTTGTCAAGCAATTTACGTCAATCTCGAAAATTAGCAGTCGTGAAGGCCTACTACCTGCTCGAAATACGTGTTCTGTTGGCTTGGCGACACCAAGTCAAAAACCACGGTATCAATCTGAGCTCATGTTGCGTTTTACACTATTGGTGTCGGAGGATCAGTCTCCAGGAAAAGTAACTATACGCCAGCACAAAACGTGTCCAATAGTAAATTTTCTACGAGAAAGGTATGTTCTGTCCCTCTGTCTGCGACCCTGTGTAACTGGAGCAGGGAGAGGAAGGGAAGAAAGGTAAAGGCTCTATGTTCCATCGATCGTTCAATAGTAAAAGGTGGAGCACGAGCTCTTCTTGGACATGGATGTGCAAGGAAATCGGCCGTGGTCTTTTTGAAAGACGAAAGAATCATCGTGGAATATATTTCTGCAACTCTGTTGCATTAATTTAGTTTATGAGAAGGGAGAAAGAGACAAGAGCATCCTCATCTAGCGGAAAATCACCCATCTTGACAGAAAACGGTTGATCAAATGACGACGGAGAATGCAAACGTGAAGACAACAGCTTCCGATACACCAGCATCTTCCGGTGTAATACCATAATGCTACCTTAATAAGAAACTTACGATACGCAGCAAACATTGTCAGATACGCTATTTACTCTAACAAGTTTGTTTGCTGCAATCAAATAGGAACGTAATTTGATGATAAGATGCAACTTATAAAGTCTTCGTATAAAATGACAAAGCTAATGAACAGAAGACTATACTGCACTGTAACTGTGGAAATGAAATTAACACTGCTTCAAATAAATTTCTATTGTCTACGTGAACGGAACCAAACAATTTTGCTAGGGGTTGAGAGAGAGAGAGAGAGAGAGAGAGAGAGAGAGAGAGAGAGAGAGAGAGAGAGAGAGAGAGAGAGAAGAGAGAAGATATGGGGGGGGGGGGAGGGTACGTATAATGTGGGATGGAATTAATTAAACGTTGTTAACAGCATGAAGAAGCTGTTGCCCAATACCCCTCTTTCACGCAGTTAATGAACTGGTGTAATTCTGCCTCGTTCAGACTCCTTAATTGGGAAACCTGAGAGTCTTAGCAGCATCGTACCTTCGTCAAGACTGGCTCTATAAAACAGAACTACGAAATTCTTTTATACGACACTTCCCAAAATGAGGATGATGATGCTGTATAAGTCAAGAGTGTTTTCTAAAACACAGCGCATTAAAAGACACACGAATACACAGTGTCATCACGTACCATCCAAATGGATGTTAAGTATGAGCAGGAACAAACAGCGTTTATCTGTTGGTCGGTCATACAGCAGCTGCGTACTGAATCAACTTCACGTTATAGCTTAAATTAACTCTTCCTCATTCAACTATTTTCGAAATAGGTAGCGAGTCATAAATATCTAAACAAAAAGAACTTAGTGGACGTCGATGGACTGATACTACGCGCACACTAGTCTAACTAAAGCTATCGTCATCAAATACTAATATTTTGGGTGGGTATCAAACAATACGGAATTGTCCACACAAAATGGCGTCTCCAAGTTACGTCAAAGTGATGATTTCATGTCCGTACAAAAAGCCGGTGAGACCTCTTGGACAGTTATCCAGTGCAAACACACATGTCTAAACACATGAACAGATCAACACTTCTTAAAAACCATTTTATCAGAAGGTGGAACAGCAGGCATTTTGCATGAATATAAAGAAAACTATCACTCGGTACAGACGTTTCTCACAAACTATGAAAATATTTTCTTTGGATAGAATATTCCATAAAGCATACTGCACTAACTTTACGTCTGTATTTGGATACCAATGCCTTAAATGAATAATGCGATAGGAAGAACGTGAAACAAATTATTTGAAACGAGCAACAGTCAGGGCAAATAAATGTTCGAACAACTCTAGCTGTAAAATATGCAACGTACAATGTGGGCGTAAAGCTTGCCAAAATGGCAGGTTTAATTTCAAGAGTCTAACGGCCGACATGGCGAGTAATTAATTATCAGCATTCTATAACATGTAATACACGCGCCATTTTATCCACGGTGTATGCCAACGATATCTATACAGACGAAACCCACGAAATTACTGCACCGTGAAACTTTTCAGGCTATTTATCCACAACACATTTTACACCCTCTTCTGTTTCATATGGAGGTATGTGAAGAGCTGAACGAAAATAAACATAATGAGTGCGTGCTGAATACTTCTAATACTTGTAGTAAGGGAAATACATCTGTTTCTGGAAATGCGCCACGTCATATACCATTATTTCATAAAATTTACATTTAAATACAGGTACAAGCTCGAAGCCAATCACCAGTCAACAAATTCGGACACTTTACAAATTCACATAGGTTTAAATGGAAGCTAGATGACCGTTCGTTCTTACCTTCACAAAATCTATTTCCAGAGAAACAAACACAAAAATTACAACAGCGCTTATGCTGACATGTCTTTCCCTCCCCGATGGTAATGATACTGGGACTTAATTACAGTACTCATATCCATGAAGCGAATAAGTGTACTCATATGTATGAAGCAACGGGAAGTGCCGAACTGTAGTTTCAATGGCGTTTTTAACCGCGTTTCGTCAAGTATTGTTAAAATTCGCTAACAGCATAGAGTGAAGGACTTCACAGGTAAAAATCTATTTCCTTAGAGTTCATCATTAATGAACTGCTACTGAAACGATAAATGTTGAACAGTTACTTTGTATCTAACCAAGAAGACACTATATCGTGTTTTCGGCAGTTAAGACGATCCAACGACGGTCACGACAAAACTGTTTCTCTGTCGTATAGCCCGTGTGTCATGCACACCTTTCATTTCATACGCGACTCACCCCTACGTAATTCAAAATCACGAAGGCCGTTTATCTTCACTGTGAAATAATAAATCAGCCAAGATGTTTCAGATTTCTAACAATAGCTAATGAGCCTGCAAGAGCCCACGGGATTATTGCTACGAGTTGAGTTTTCTACTCGTATTAGAACGCTCTGTCGCTTAAATGAGCAGCATTCAAGGCGCAAGTAAAAAATGTAACTGTAATAAATCCGCATGTATGCAGCGGTGATAATACTTCAAATTTTGTAGTCCTGCTTACGTCACTATCTTCCTTTTTCATTTACCTCTACGAAGAATAACGTCTTAAAATTAAATTTTGAAACTTCAATCTCCTATTACCAACTTTCACCGTAAAGGCGCGCCTGGATGAACATTTTCTGGTAGGCTGAACGCTTACCAAACATTGTCCCAAACGTGCGGTTTGCGGAAAGTAGAAATCCGTCATGGCAGCCCAAGGGAATAAAAATTACAACTACGCATTTATTTGGCTACATCTAGTATTTTATAACTCCATAGCAACTCGTTGTCCTCAAAAATCGTTGGTAATACGTGATTATACTGTAATAGAGTTGCCGCTTCGCATACGTTCTTATTTGGGGAGATACGTTACGAATATAGTCTATCGTTAAAGTTCATTGGCACATATACCGCGAATTACCTTGCAGAGTGGTTGCACGAGGAAGAACTGAAAATACTGAGAAATAGCAAAGAAAACAGTATAACAAGAGGGTGCGAGTGCTGTCTGTGTGTGAGGCAATCTCTGTGTTTGACGCTGCTGCTGTTATGGTGCATAGTGCCGTTGTCACATGGTAACCCGAAAGACTTGACTGTTATCCAAACAACTTGATCTACAGGTACAAAACCGAGGCCGTTTGACATCAAGTTAACTTGGGTGAAGGAGCATAAATTACCCAGTCTCTCGCCATATACGTCGCGAAACCTCTGTACTAAAAATAAACTTGCAGCCTTGTACTGCAGGGCACGGCGCGCTACACACAGCAAGGCTTTTGAATGCCACGTTATACAAACAGTAATTCAGAATTTGTAACATCCTGTGTGCCTATCAAGGCAAACCCAAGTTGAGCCACTGAAATCGTGTTCCTTCGAGGGAATATGTATATGTAAATGGTGATCAAATTACCTTTAATTCTTTGCACTATTAACGAAAAAAGTGCCTTGTGATTTTTGCAGGCGCAAGTATATCTGTTCCAAGTGGTAGTAACTAGGTCTTCGCCTCAAGTTGGGAAATCCACAAACCGAAACTCTGGCAGATCATTTCTCTCTGAAGGCAGCATGAATTACTATCTTGTGAATTCCCTGTGTACTGAAAATTTTAAAGGTGAATATGTTCCTACATAATCATTCTGAAAATATGAATTTCGATCTACTGATAAGAATAGTAAATGTTAACTATTTCGCACCATGTTCGTACGAACCACACTAATATTATAGCTAAGCGGCTAAAAATGCAGGCTAAAGTCAAGTTAAACTATGGATATTCCTTTGAACTGCACATTGCTCTTATCACGGAATTATACACCAACGGTATTAGCTACAATTCCCTACATTATCTGAAATTCTGATGCCATTTAACGGAGTTTCCGTGGCATCTACAAGCAACACGAAAAATAACACACAGCTCATTGGCCCGACAAAGACATGTCAAAATTACAGAAATATTTTCGGCATATACTTACATATTGGACAATAACTTAAGTGCCAACCCGATCTGCGGATTCGTTTTGTTTATAAGTCTCTAAAAAATAGTCGTATGTGTTTCACACAAATGGAGACACTGGAACACCGTGGTCATAAAATTCACTGTTTTAGGAGATTCATCGCAAAAGTTGTGGACAGTCTGTACTGGAATACAAAACTGTCTAAAATAAATAGTAATATTTGTCAAGTGAATATCAAGCACTTTTCTTTTTGCCAAAAACTACTTAAGTCTTCGTGATCACCTCGATGGAAAAGTACTTGAGGATCCTGGGTTCAATAGCATAAAAAATAACTTATCAGGGCTGATGCAAAGAAGGTGATGCATGCATTTCCACACATTACATTATCACTTAAATTTGTCGTTTTATCTTAAGTGATATGTCCTGTTTACAAAAAATTCTTTAAACGTTTACTGAAGTCTGTCTGAAATACAGATGCGATATTGGGAAGATTTTTCGAAATCCACGCACGCTGATTACTAGAAAAAAAAAAGAAGTCATAATCCACCAAGAGATGAAGCGCTGACCTCCCTAAACACGTCGTCGCTGAAGTCAGTTTCGTTTTGCAAACGTTTCGTTCATAAGCGAAAAATTTTGCACATCATAAAAATTAACAGCATTCAAACATAAACTAACGTTTTTATACCGTTAACACTATAGGAGCGCAGCACATGTTTCGTTGCGACATTAATTGGTGTAATGATGAATTTATTCTTTCCGACACGAATTTCCGAGCTCTATTACAATACGGAGTAACCGTCGAAACACCTCATGGGCAAATATAATGAGAATTGGTGACACGGAAGTTAAAATTTTGTGCGACAGATTTAACAAAAAATTACTCCTAAAACCTAATTACAGGAACTGTTCTCACCTATGGTAGGCGCACTACTGAACCACGTGCACAGTCTCATCAGCACAAAAATAATCGCAGAGTAACGACTCCTATATGTGCGGAATATACGAAGAGTATTGACACAAGCAACGAAGAAGCTGTCATTGAAATGCGGATCTCATAGGAGCACGCCCCTAGCATCAAACACTACTTGCTTGAATTGTGCGGTACTTACAGACACATCGTCTCTGTTGTACATCGTCACGAGATGAAAACTTAATGAAACTCGCACAAGGTAGCGCACGCGTCGCTCTCACGAGCTGCCTTGCCAAGCGAGCTGTTGAATTTCATGTTCACTAGGAACATAGCTCGAAGCAGAAGGATGCGGTCGGCGCTGGCTTCCTCTTCAGATACGGTAACACGTGGTACGGATGCGACGATCTCTGTGCGCGAGGACGCAGACACTCCTGCATAAAGATAGCGCTCGCATTTTAAACTACTATGTAACATTTATTTTCCACCCTGTCTTTCTAAACACCGCCAATAAAGTATTGTTTTGTAAAGTAAAAAACGTAGTAGCTGGAAAACCGCCGGAAATCTGAATGCACATTTTATAATACACTTGAGATCAAACAACGCCGAAAATCTTCGACAGAGCAGGGTTCGATATCATTATCAGTGGAAGGAGTATATCAGAGCTAGGGAATAAACAGTTGAGCACAATTCCACGGGTATTGTGCCTAAAGAAGGATAGCTGATATACTTTAATTTATGGCAAAGCGTACCTAAAACAATAGATAGGTTAATAGGACACATTCTGGGAGCATCAAAGACTTGTTAAACTGGTGGGACAAAAACTTCAGAAATAGGCCACACCGAAGGCAAATTCTTATTTGGGTATATTTTCTTTAATACCACTCATACATGGCAGCAACTATTGGTACGTCATTTGCTTGGCAGTCATCTTCGCCATTGCAACATTGAGAGTCTAGCGAGAAACCCTTGGCTGAAAATGAACGTAACGATTACCTAATATTTGATGAAGTCCGCAGCTCGTGCTCTTGCGGTAGCGTTCTCGCTTCCCGCGCACGGGGTCCCGGGTTCGATTGCCCGCGGGGTCAGGGATTTTTCCTGCCTCGTGATGACTGGGTGTTGTTGTGTCGTCTTCTTCATCATCATTCATCCCATTACGGTCGGAGAAAGGCAACGGCAAACCAACTCCACTAGGTTGGTTGGTTGGTGCAGCGGTGCCGGTCTCCTGCATTGTCCCCTACGCTCCTCCGAGTATCGGACATCATCATCAATAATATTTGATGAGCCGTCGGGGTACAGCTCCCATTTGGAAAGGGCGGCCAGGACGCGTTACCAACAGATGACTGTAATTTAACGAGTCTTGGGAGAATCTCGAGGCTGCTGTGAAACATAACAAATAGTTAAGTAGGTCTTTAGTCAGAGTAAATACGAACAGAAAGCTTGAAAATGGTTTCCAATGAGCAGGTACTGAGGGGGTCAACCGCGCTGTATCGCAGGTAGTTGACCCTAAATACCCTGTAAGGCTGACTAACGTCAGACGGAACATAATTTAATAACCTGAAGTGATTGCAGGAAGACCGGTACAGTAAAAGCATGAGCAATAAGTTAACAACGGAATGCGATACACCGTATACAAAATTACGAACTGCAATCATAAAAATATTTACAATCGAACTACCCATTCCATCACAAATGTTTACACTTACTGAGTAGTAAATAACTTTATGATACACAATAAACTATATGTCCAGTAATGGCATTGCCCAGTAGCCATCATCGTGACGAACGGCGGGTATTACACTGAGGTGACAAAAAGTTACGGGATAGCGATACGCACACATACGGTAGTATCGCATACACGAAGAGGTCAATTCACTTGCAGAGCTGTCATTTGTGGTTCACATCAACAGGTTTCTGGCGTGATTATGGCCACACGTCGGGAATTAACAGGCTTTGAACGCGGAATGGTAGTTGGAGCTAGATGCACGGGACATTCCATTTCGAAAATCGTTTGAGGATTCAATATCCCAAGATGCACAGTATGCCGAGAATAACACATTTCAGGCATATGGACAACGTAGTGGCCGACTGCCTTCATTTAACCACCGAGCGCAGATTTGTCAGTGCTTACAAACAAGTAACACTGATTGATAGATTCTTGGGAATTACGCAGGATAATATTGTAGAAACCGCACAATATTTCAGCGAGACAACTGCCCGCCATCTTCAGGTGCTACTGTCGCGTCGCTGAGAAGCTCGCCAGTTTATATGTTGGCTTTCTAGAACAGCGCGTCCACGATTGGTCTTCGATGACGTTATGCCCCCGCTGGCGCCTGCGCTGTTCTAGAAAGCCAACATATAAATTGACGAGATTCTCAGCGAGGCGACAGTAGCACCTGAAGATGGCGGGCAGTTGTCTCGCTGAAATATTGTGCGATTTCTACAACATTATTCGGCGTAGTTCCCGAGAATCTATCAAGCAGATGCAGCGCCGGAAAAGCCTCAAACAGCACATCAAGTAACACTGAGTGAGATAACCGTATAAACCAATGTGGGACGTACGACGAACGTATCCGTTCGGACAGTGTGGCGAAATTTGGCGTTAATGGGCTACGGCAGCGAACGACCGACGCGAGTGCCTTTGCCAACAACACCACATCGCCTGCAACACCCGTCCTGGGGTCGTGTTCATATCGGTTGGACCGTCTACGGTGCAACCGAGACAACTGGAAAACCGTCGCCTGCTCATTTGAGTCCCGATTTCAGTTGGTAAGAGCTGATGGTAGGGTTCGAGTGTGGCATAGACCCCACGAAGCCGTGGGCCCAAATTGCCAACAAGGCAGTATGCAAGCTGGTGGTGGCTCCATAATGGTGATGGCTGTTTGGAGAACATTCTGGACACTTCGAGCGAACGATTTGGCCACCCAGATACCCTGACATGAATCCCACAGAACATTTACGGGACGTAATCGAGAGGTCGGTCAGTGCACAAAATCCTGCTCCGGAAACACTATTTAGGCAGCGTGGCTCAATATTTCTGCACGGGATCTCCAACAATTGTTTTGAGTCCATGCCACCTCGAGTTGCTGGAATACGCCGAGCAAAAGGAGGTCCGACACGATATTACGAAGTACCCCATGACTTTTGTCACGCCAGTGTATATTATTGTTAAATATTCTGTAATATTAAGTTTATACGCCAAAGAGTGTCGTACCAGACAGTTCTCCACATTTACACCGATAAAAATGAAGCAGCAATAGTGAATAGATTTATTAATCTGTGATGAATGCTGATCCTAATACAAATGATAAATGTGTCCATGTTAATGGGATATGTAATTAAAAATAATAATAAATTGTGTCAGCAGATACTGAACCATTAGTGTAGGAATGGTGGCCCATTTGCACGTACATCCATGTGTTGTACGAAATGTGTTGCTTGGGGAACTGCTCGATCTCAAACTGGGTGAGGTGATATAACATTGCTGGGCGAAGATGTGCTCTTAGGAGCACGAAGGACGGAAGAAAAGGAATAACAGAAGAAAAGGAATAACAGAAGAAAAGGAATAACAGAAGAAAAGGAATAACAGAAGAAAAGGAATAACAGAAGAAAAGGAATAGCAGAAGAAAAGGAATAGCAGAAGAAAAGGAATAGCAGAAGAAAAGGAATAACAGAAGAAAAGGAATAACAGTTCGGGACATCGACCGAGAAGAAAGACTAGTTTCCTGCACTTGTAGAGTACGGCAAAGTGATGTGATTTTATTTATGGAGCCACCCTTCGAATTGCTTATCGAATCTTGGTTAAGGGCATCTAAGAATACGGGTGAACGATCTTATGTATTGAGTGCGCGTCGCGACTTCTCTTGGTTGGGGTTCTGTCATCTTTCGTGTCACACTAGATAATACAACAGCTGTTGATGTATTTCAACTACTGTATTAGCTTTATTTAAGTATAAATCTGCTTGAAGTGGTACCATTCAGTAGGAGTTTGGACCTGACTGAATAAAATATTTGTCCTTAGAAATTAAATCTGGAGTATTGCCTATGTTTATTACAAGAGTGTCCCTGTTTTTTATGTTCATTAATTTTTAATTGCTATTACTTGTCTACCCTCAATTAGTTGACCGCAGGATCACCTTTCAGCCTAATAATTTGCTAATACATCATCAAGCCGTGAAGCAGACGCTGTATGTCTCACCCCTAGGACTCTTACGATCGAGCGACGTAGCGCAGTGCTAAGCACACTGGACCCGCATTCGGGAGGACGAGGTTCAAACCTGTGTCCGGCCATCCTGATTTTATGTTTTCCGTGGTTTTCCTAAATTGCTTAAGGCAAATGTTGGGATTGTTCCTTCGAAATGGGACGGCCGGTTTCCTTCTCTATCCTTTCGTGACCCGAGCTTGTGCTCAGTCTCTAATGACTTAGTTGTCGACGGGACGTTAAACACTGATCTCCTCCTCCTAGGACTTTTACGAGTCGAGCTTTATTCGGAAATGTACATTTGCCCCCTGGCACATTAAATGCAGAGCAGTAACGTCGCACTATCCAAAACCTGTTTCTGTCACTATCTGACACTCACGAACTTTACTTAAGACTTTACTGCCAGTCTCCCACCAGATAGTCATGTATCTCACACGTAGCCAACCCGTGGAACTGCCCACGACACAGCCCCCGTTTTGTAATACCGCACGTGCAATAGTAATCAACATCCGCGCACGCGCACCTACCTACATGCTGTTCTTGTTAAGAAACGTCTTTACGAAAACATCAATTCAATTAAGACAGGAGTAAATCACTAAATATCAATAACTGACGGGTTAGTTAGTCGTCACATAAACACTAAACAGTTAAATTCTGTGTAGAGTCCTGACACGACGTCCGATGTAGTAAGAAGTTTTCACTCGTTCAGCCTTCCTCGTGGTAGTCTGTCCGAGAAAGGACCGATAGGGCCTACTATGTGGTGTGGTGTATGCTGACTGCTGCGCGGGCGGGGGGCGGGGGTGGGGGTGGGAGGGGGGTGCACTGCGCAATGTATTTCCTTTTCCTAACACCTGGAGAAATTAATTATTTCTGGAACAATGACACTGTCAATGTGTTTGGAGACGAATGACATCATTATACCCTTTTCATTTTAGATGCAATCACATTTGGAATTGGTAACAATCATCAAACGTTTCAGCCCAACAGGGGCCATCATCGGAGTCTACAATAGGTGAAAAAAATTCTACATTACGAACTTAAAATCTACTAACTTTCTGCCAGTTCTGTCTGTAATTAACATCAAGTAAAACCATTTATACGTTTTATCCCTACACAATGCAACTCCCACTTGGTGAGCAAAGGGTTGTCACTCGAAACGTAGTAAATCTAAGAACACCAACGGAGAACCAAGGACAAGAAGCCAAAATTTATTACATTTATACTTTTGAGTCAGCTAAGAGAAGCCAGTACAGACATATACAGAACGAAAAATATACATCGAGGTGCAGTTTCCGCTGAATTATAGCGACAAATGTGGGGAATTTTCTGCGTACGCAAATAGATTTCAACGTTTACATCTGCCTAATTAAGACAACGACTTTAAAAAATCGAGCTACATATTTCCCGTGGAATTGGGAAGTGTCTTCGTAAAGGACCTTAACGAGGTAACGTGTATTAAACTTGATGGAAAAGTAACACGCTTAAAGTGTTGCAAACCTCTGTGCCACCGTCGGGAAATGGATTCCACAAATATGGCCTGATATACCAAATGTACGCTATGACGTAACCCAGATACAGTTCTTCTTGTGCTATTATTATTATTATTATTATTATTATTATTATTATTATTATTATTATTATTATTATTTCTTTACTTTCTCAGACGTTAAGTCTGGTTAAAAATGGAAAGTGACGCGGACCTTGATCAAGCGTCACTTCCTTTTAACTGTATGGTATGTGTTATATTGCATTTAGGAACTTTCGGGTAATTGAACATGTATCAATAATTACAGATTTCTGTAGTTGTATATATAAGTTTGGATGTAGCTGTATTGCATTGATGTACTGGTGGATATTGTGTGGTATGACTCCTGTAGTTGATAGTATAATTGGTATAATGTCAACTTTATCCTGATGCCACATGTCCTTGACTTCCTCAGCCAGTTGGATGTATTTTTCAATTTTTTCTCCTGTTTTCTTTTGTATATTTGTTGTATTGGGTATGGATATTTCGATTAGTTGTGTTAATTTCTTCTTTTTATTGGTGAGTATGATGTCAGGTTTGTTATGTGGTGGTGTTTTATCTGTTACAATGGTTCTGTTCCAGTATAATTTGTATTCATCGTTCTCCAGTACATTTTGTGGTGCATACTTGTATGTGGGAATGTGTTGTTTTATAAGTTTATGTTGTAAGGCAAGCTGTTGATTTATTATTTTTGCTACATTGTCATGTCTTCTGGGGTATTCTGTATTTGCTAGTATTGTACATCCGCTTGTGATGTGATCTACTGTTTCTATTTGTTGTTTGCAAAGTCTGCATTTATCTGTTGTGGTATTGGGATCTTTAATAATATGCTTGCTGTAATATCTGGTGTTTATTGTTTGATCCTGTATTGCAATCATGAATCCTTCCGTCTCACTGTATATATTGCCTTTTGTTAGCCATGTGTTGGATACGTCTTGATCGATGTGTGGCTGTGTTAGATGATACGGGTGCTTGCCGTGTAGTGTTTTATTTTTCCAATTTACTTTCTTCGTATCTGTTTATGTTATGTGATCTAAAGGGTTGTAGAAGTGGTTATGAAATTGCAGTGGTGTAGCCGATGCATTTATACGAGTGATTGCTTTGTGTATTTTGCTAGTTTCTGCTCGTTCTAGAAAGAATTTTCTTAAATTGTCTACCTGTCCATAATGTAGGTTTTTTATGTCGATAAATCCCCTTCCTACTTCCTTTCTGCTTAATGTGAATCTTTCAGTTGCTGAATGTATGTGATGTATTCTATATTTGTGGCATTGTGATCGTGTAAGTGTATTGAGTGCTTCTAGGTCTGTGTTACTCCATTTCACTACTCCAAATGAGTAGGTCAATATTGGTATACCGTAAGTATTTATAGCTTTTGTCTTGTTTCTTGCTGTCAATTCTGTTTTCAGTATTTTTGTTAGTCTTTGTCTATATTTTTCTTTTAGTTCTTCTTTAATATTTGTATTATCTATTCCTATTTTTTGTCTGTATCCTGGATATTTCTAGGCTTCTGTTTTTTCCATCGCTTCTATGCAGTCGCTGTGGTTATCCAATATGTAATCTTCTTGTTTAGTGTGTTTTCCCTTGACTATGCTATTTTTCTTACATTTGTCTGTTCCAAAAGCCATATTTATTTCATTGCTGAATACTTCTGTTATCTTCAGTAATTGGTTGAGTTGTTGATCTGTCGCTGCCAGTAGTTTTAGATCATCCATGTATAGCAGATGTGTGATTTTGTGTGGGTATGTTCCAGTAATATTATATCCATAATTTGTATTATTTAGCATGTTGGATAGTGGGTTCAGAGCAAGGTAGAACCAGAAAGGACTTAATGAGTCCCCTTGGTATATTCAACGCTTAATCTGTATTGGCTGTGATGTGATATTATTTGAATTTGTTTGGATATTAAGTGTGGTTTTCCAATTTTTCGTTACTATGTTTAGGAACTGTATTAATTTACGATCTACTTTGTATATTTCCAATATTTGTAGTAACCATGAGTGGGGTACACTATCAAAAGCTTTTTGGTAATCAATGTATGCGTAGTGTAGAGACCTTTGTTTAGTTTTAGCTTGATATGTCACCTCTGCATCTATTATCAGTTGCTCTTTACATCCTCGTGCTCCTTTGCAACAGCCTTTTTGTTCTTCATTTATAATTTTGTTCTGTGTTGTATGTGTCAATTTCTGTGTAATGACTGAAGTTAATATTTTGTAGATTGTTGGTAGGCATGTTATGGGGCGATATTTAGCTGGGTTTGCTGTGTCTGCTTGATCTTTAGGTTTCAGGTAAGTTATTCCATGTGTAAGTGTATCAGGGAATGAGTATGGGTCTGCAATGTAACTGTTAAATAATTTAGTTAGATGTGAATGTGTTGAGGTGAATTTCTTTAGCCAGAAATTTGCTATTTTATCTTTTCCAGGGGCTTTCCAATTGCGAGTAGAATTAATTGCTTGGGTGACTTCTTGTTGCAAAATTATCACTTCAGGCATTTGTGGTATCATCTTGCACGTATCTGTTTCTGCTTGTATCCACCGTGCATGCCTGTTATGTTGTACCGGGTTTGACCATATGTTGCTTCAGAAGTGTTCCATGTCTTCTATGTTTGGTGGATTGTCTATTTTAATGTGTGTGTTATCTATTGTCTGGTAAAATTTCTTTTGGTTTGTGTTGAATGTTTGGTTTTGTTTCCTTCTATTTTCACTTTTTTTGTATCTTCCGAGTCGTTTGGCTAATGCTTGTACTTTCTGCTTCTTTTCGTCTAATTGCTCTATCACTTCTTGTTGTGAGATTTTACCTGAGATTTTACCTAACCTTTTTCGTTTTTTTCTGACATTTCATTTCTTATAAATTGTGTTAGCTGTCCGATGTCTTTTCTCAGTCTTTCTATTCTGATCTGTAGCCTGTGTTGCCATGCTGGTTTTGTGGGTTTCTTCTGTGTATTGGTTGGTTCTGATCTCTGCCTAGTGTGTATATTTCGCGTAGTGAGTGCTCCTATATAAACCAGTAGTTGTAACTCTTCCATAGTTGTGTTTCCATTTATTTTGTTGTGTATGATTGTGTTGATAGTTTTTATTGTTGTTTCGACTTGTGGGTTATTTGGCGGTCTATGCAAGAATGGTCTAATGTCTGTATTTGTGTCTTTGTATTCTATATATGTCAGCTGAAATTTTTCTTCTATATCTAACATGTGTGTCACTTCGTGTTCTATTTGTGCTTGTTCTGGTGGCTGTCTTAAGATTTCGTTTTCCTCTGACTGTTTAATTGATGCGTGTTGTTCTTTGTTTGTTTGCTCTGGGATGTTTGAGTCCATTACTGTATTTTCTTCTTCTTCTGATTGCACATTATTTTGTTCCAGTATTTGTTGTACTTGTTGTTTGATGTTTTCTAATTCTGACTGGGGTATCCTGTTATTTTTATTTTTATTATTATCATCATCATCATCATCATCATCATCATCATCATCACCACCACCATCATCCTTTTAGGCGTAAAAGTGCAGAGCCTGAGCACTGAAAGACCCTATAAAGAGACTCCGTCACAGGTCCATGATGCACAGTATTTCATGTGCTGGGTTCGATTCCTGGCTGCGTCGGAGATTTCCTTTGCTCAAGGACTGGATGTTTGTGTTGTCCTAATAATTTCATCTCATTTTCATCGACAAGCAAATCGCCGAGGTGGCGTGAAAGAGACTTACACCAAGCATCCAAACATCCTCAGTCCCAGACTTAATGACATACAGCCGTTTGATTTCAGGTCTTCAGGAGTTGTCTGTGCTTCCTTGAAAACTTGTTTTAATTTTCCTCACAAATAAAAAGTCGAGAGCTGCAAGTCTGGTTAGGAGGCAAGACATTTTGTGATTCCCGAACTATCGATCTCCAAATGATGTTAAGAAAATTCATAATTATTTGTGCGGAATGGCTAGGACATCCGTTATGTTTCTAGCACGAGAACTGCCTTATATCCAGTGGGATGACTAAGTCTACTGGTGTCCAAAATTACAGCAACAAGCCGCTATTTCCTCATCCTGTGTCTAAGTCGAGATATAATCATACGAACTGTCAACAGATGTCCGTTCGACCGTGTTTTGCACTGAGGATGGCATTCCGGCCAACGGAGAACCATGCCAGCGATGACAGCAGGACACCCATCAAACGGGGTAGTATTTGTCGTGTAGTCCCACATCCACAATTGCTGTGTACACAATCACAGACGGTGTACAGAGAAGACCCCTGCCAGACACTCTGCAGTGGAGAGGTGTAGAAGGCATTGAAGCAGGACAGATGCAAACTTATGTGATCCGATGGCTGAAAGTGAATCATTCTGTTGTTTCTATGATGTGGAGAAACCGAAACTGTACCCCGACGACAAAGGCTCGGTCGACCACATGTAACAACAGACAGAGAAACCATTATTTGGCTGTAAAGATGGAACGGTATCACCTTAGTACCGCACGGCAAACTGGCATCTGCCCTCGCGCCATCAACTGGAAGCGTCGTGCCGAGGCAAACGGTGTAGAGAAGGCTTCGCCAGAGTGGCCTATATTGTCGGAGACTTGCTGTATGTGTACCTCTGACCCGTCTTCACAAAAGGGAACGTCTAGAGTGGAGTTGTCAACATGCCACCTAGACAGTCCAAGAGTGCGCCAATGTTGTTCTCACAGATGAGTCCTGATTGGTCTGGGGAGTGATTCTCGACGGATTCCCATTTACGGGGACCGTGGAACACGATTTCGGGACCCAGACTTTGTGGAAAGAGACCGATATCGAGGATATTCCCTAAAGGTGTGCACAGGGATTATGCTGATCACTCGAACGGCTCTTCATGAAATTGCACGGGTGAATCGGTGAAGTTTAAACTGCTGTCAGGTATCGTGGCGAGATCTTGTGATGTCATGTGCGGCTGTTGCAAGGTGCTGTGGGTCCAGACTTTGTACTGATAGACAATAATTCTCGACCTTGCAGAGCACGGGTGATTGATGTTTTCCTGGAAATGGAAGATATTGCACGCATTGATATTGCCTGCTCGCTCTTCCGACTGTAATCCCGTAGAGCATGTCTGTGATGCACTGCGAACATGGGTTGCCTCACGTCAGCATCCACTGACCACTCTCCAACACTTGTGAGCAACTCTGCAGGAAGAACGGGCGTTATAGCGTTAACATGAGATTGATAACATAATTCACTGCATATCCCGTCATTGTCAGGCCTGTGTTGCTGCCACAGGTGGTCACACACCATACTAAGCACATTAATCAGTTGTCGGAATGTGTGTGCATATCCCTGAAGTTGGACAAAACGAAGAACATTTCTGCGTACCGTTACGCATGTTGTAGTTCTTTACCTTCTGTTTCTTTATATTGTTTCCACTTCACTACCACCTGTTTATACTGTTTTATGGCAAAATAAATGCAACATTGCAAAAATTCTGTTTGTTGCTTTAATTTAGAACACCTATATAGTTGCGGCAGCGTAGCTACCGGGAACTGCAAATATTTGCAACTGTTTGGACTGAAAATGAGACTAATTTATGTGATTCTTAAAAAGCAAACACCACATGTTGATTGAAGGAGTTCGTTGTTTATCTGTAGTACTTATCCAACGTGGATCTCTAACTCTAGGCAGTAGTACATCTTACGAAGAGTGACATGGTTCAAATGGCTCTGAGCACTAGGGGACTTAACATCTGAGGTTATCAGTCCCCAAGAACTTAGAACTACTTAAACCTAACTAACCTAAGGACATCACACACATCCATGCCCGAGGCAGGATTCGAACCTGCGACCGTAGCGGTCGCGCGGTTCCAGACTGTAGCGCGTAGAACCACTCGGCCACATCGGCCGGTGAAGAGTGACATGCCCATGATTTTTAATCTGTTTTAGCAGTAGTAAAATCTTGCATATAAATGTCGCAATACTTCGCACTTCTCGTAGTCATCACTGGGAGAACTGCGAACGATTCTGAAAGGTATTGCCATTAGTCTCATACTGTAGCAAAATGTAGGACGTTGGAAATGCATTAGAATATAGTAGTCACAGGACACTACCCTTGTTGATCCCATTCGTACATTCAAGTTGCCTACGACATATAGTGATGGCACTGCTCTAACAGTTTGACGACATTCGCCATGAACGAAAGCAGTACACACTGTTTCGAATATCGTAAACACAATGAAATTTGAACAGCTTCAGGAGCAAATTTTATGGTCGCCAAACCAATAGCCCATAGACTGATCGACTTCAAGTGCGCAAGTGAACACATTAACCTTACTTGAGTTACGATTTCTTACATTTTATGCACTACGGCAGACCTTTGTAGGGCATTTTCTCCTGATGGTGGGACAAATATTTGCAGCGCTGTTTATCTTGCTACTATCTGATTAAATTAAACACAGGCTAAGTCGTTGAAGTCTTCTTCGAAGGCTCTTTCCAATGCCGAAGAAGTAGTATAAAGAGCTATTAAAAAATAAGAGTCGGTTTCATAATTCGGCACCTATAACCGTTGAATATTGCGTATAATGTGCGGTTTTTGATAAGCAATACCAGGAGAGATGGGGAATACGTAGACAATTTCAGGGTGGAATATCCACCAGTTAGGATGTCCCAAGACCTTTGCTGGTTAGTTTTCCATCATCACAATCATAGCTTGAATACAACAGTACCCACCCCTATTGGTCGTGTCAGATATGGTCTGTCCTCGCCTTCATTCGTCGTATAACATATGCGCACTAACGACACACTGCACGACACAAGAGAGCCTACAGGAACCAGTAAATGCAAATGTCACTTCCGGTAATAACTAATTTCTACGCTTGAAGCCTTGTCACTCACATCACGTAGCACCCTGCTCAGCGCATTTCAATATAAGAAAAGCAGTCGTGCCCGAATAGTACTGTTTCCCAAGACCGTTCATCAGACCTCATGTCTGACGCCTCTCAGACCTCGCCGTTGTTTCACGATGGCTCACGGAGGAAAACTACCTGCACTTCCTGTGGGACATATTATCTCCCATGAGGCGTGAAGTATCTTTGACTCATATGCTTGCTATATCACTGTGCTCTGGCTCGCTTCCGCTCTCCGACAGGGAACGACCGCGTGTTGTCAACAGGAATTTATTATACAGGGAGTGGCGCTGCGGGAATAAAACGCTCTCTAACATGGCAGCCATACATACCCATCTAGTCTTATACTCATTAGACAATACGTATCACTCAACCTCTGGGGAATCGTCTCCCCTAAATTTTCCCCCTCTTGACACGATGTCTGAGAATGTAGGGGCCTTCTATTCAAAATATTTTAGGAGACGATTGGTCACTCATTCCGTATTAAATTGCTTAACTGATCACCCGTGTTAACATAATATTGCATAGTTCTGTAACAGTGTTTTCAATCAAATTTAAGTGGCATAGACAGTTAATAGAAGCACGGGTGTATGTAAAGCATTCAGAAGTACCTGACTAGGGAACGGAACGCTGGCAAGAGCGCCCGAGTTAGGAGTACACTGTCAGCTGCCGTTTCGTGGATATATCGTCTGAATCGTTATTTGGCAGGTCTTTGAAGGGTGCGAAATCTGGCACCCACCATGAAGTGTACTGTAGCGCACCACCAAAAATTATTACCTAGAATAAAAGCTTGGCCGGCCACATGCTGTACGAGCTGGCGTACATGCTACTTTGAGGGCTGTCACTTCCCTGCGTATTTTCCGGTGAGCTCTAGCTCAGTAGACGCGCCCAGCGCTAATGGAAGCTCGATGATCAGAAATCGAATATTATCTTACGATTTAGGTCTTTTATACACAGACCCACTGGGTATGCAACTTAAATTTAGAGTCATTAGATGTTACTTCATCAAACAAGTAAGACTTATTAAACAAATCTTCATTTGGCTGGTCATGATAGTCCTCTTGGAAAAAGAGAAATTTACCTCGTATGTAGCCCAGTTAGGAAAAATGCATTTTAAATAAGACGAAAGTAAATGCCGTCTAACCGACAGATTCGTAATAGGAAGAGTGAGAAGGTTTAAAGCGTTATATATATATATCAAAGCAATAGTAATAAAATAAGGCGAGAGAAATAACCAGGTCAGTAGGTGAGTTTTACGGTCGTGGTAAATGCGCCAGATTCAAGAATATTTTATCACTAGTACTGGAGAACGTATGATTTCAGACTTTCTATAATCAGGCCCTCCACGATAAACAATGCGTTTCATGTGTGCATCCCATGGTGTTTGTTGAGCATCAACTCTCTCTCTCTCTCTCTCTCTCTCTCTCTCTCTCTCTCTCTAATGCCATTTCCATCGTTAATATCCAAGACTGAGTAGGTCACTTCCGGCCGGGGTGGCCTAGCGGTTCTACGCGCTACAGTCTGGAACCGCGCGACCGCTACGGTCGCAGGTTCGAATCCTGCCTCGGGTGTGGATGTGTGTGATGTCCTTAGGTTAGTTAGGTTTAAGTAGTTTTAAGTTCTAGGGGACTGATGACCTCTGATGTTAAGTCCCATAGTGCTCAGAGCCATTTGAACCCACTGTGTATCTGCAACTTAATGTGTGTACTACTCTAAGAAAACGACACTGTGGTTGTGTAAACTACGCAGAGAGAGAGAGAGAGAGAGAGAGAGAGAGAGAGAGAGCAGAAAGGGAGAATGCTGAAAATTCTTGGAAGGAAAATGGAGCAGTAGAGAATGTTACCGTGACGTGAACGGAAAATATTTCAGAATGAAATTTTTACTTTGCAACGGAGTGTACGCTGTTATGAAACTTCCTGGCAGATTAAAACAGTGTGCCAGAATGAAACTCGAACTCGGGACCTTTGTCTTTCGCGGGCAAGTGCTCTAGCAACTGAGCTACTCAAGCATGGCTCACGTCCTTCCTCACAGCTTTACTTCCGCCAGTACCTGGTCTCCTACCTTCCATATTTCACAGAAGCTCTCTTGCGAAACTTGCAGAAGCAGCACTCATGGAAGTAAAGGATACTGCGGAGACACGACTTAGCCATAACCTATGAGGACGGGTCGTGAGTCGTGCTTGGATAGCTCAGACGGTAAGAGTTTTCTCGCGAAAGGCAGATACCGAGTTCGACTCTCGGTCCGGCACGTAGTTTTACTCTGCCAGGAAGTTTCGTATCAGCGCACACTCCACTGCAGAGTGAAAATTTCATTATGGAACTTCAAAGACTACTGGAATATAAACACGTCCAATGATACTGAAGTTTCCACATACCTAGCATTACGCGATTTATTTTTTTCAACGTTGCTTCTGATAAGAACGTGAGTGGCCTCAGATAGTGCGCCATTTGTTACGTCACAAGTCCCAGTCTCCGAGGCTACCTCTCACATAATGCAATTTGAGCCTCCCATTCGCCGCTGCTCGCACGAGAAGCTGCTTGCAACATACCATGCGAGCCTTACGCTCTTGTCATGCTCCGCGTAGCACCTAAGCGTATCCGCAGGGCCCTGTGAGCGCAGACAACTGGCTGGCAAGAAATGCACAGCAACCATGCCCGTAAATGTAAGCGAATTTAATTTCGGTTGTTAATAAAGCAATGGTTAGCACACACACACACACACACACACACACACACACACACTTTCGTTAGGAAGTTAACTGCCCCAACTGCAAAATCTACAGGGAAAACTTCTACTGTTTATACACTGCCAAGCACGAATGAAATCAGTGCACAATACATAAATAAAAAAAAAAAAACAGAAAAGTAGTGCCCTCCGTTTTTTCGTTTAATTTGCTTCCTGAGGGTGGCAAGATATATTTTTGTTCACAACTGAGGATGGTTGCTCAAAGCCTCTGCAGTGCTGAAAACGCCATGCCTCGCAACGAGTGAAGCAGTGAAGTGTAAAAGAATTTAAATCGTTTACGCCGGGTTAAAGTTAAACGACTAATCGACGTCGAGGCCATTACTGCCTGAACACTTCCTGAATCGGGCACTGATCTCATCCACACTGCCAATTACTTGCAAATGATGCGAAGTGTAAACGGAAGTACAGAGTACATCAGTGTTTATGAGTCCCTCGAAATACGTATCTGAAATCTGATCCAAATACGTTACGTTCTTTCAATGGGAAATGAATCATGGTTTCCTCAGCGAATTTCAGTAATTTAATGGTCTCGGGTTACCAGTCTATTAACACCATCGTGTTGAAGTAAGATTTCGAAAGATTTCCTTTTCGTAATCTTTACCTCAATATCGAAGCACACTCGTAGAAACAACGCTTGAAAGAGACGCTGTTACTCGACTGGTAACTTACGACACAATCAACAGATTCTGACCGTTCATTTATTAGCAATTCCAGAGTACTACGTTAGACCACTTGTGATGAACATTTTACACTCTGTGCCTTCAATGTAACAATAAGATTAGCCCTTTTCGCAGATGAGAAGTATTATATTTATGTTAGTGCGGTGTTTCCCATTAACATTTCAAAACCAGAAACGAAATCAGATAACCGAACTATTTTTATTGTGCATTCAAATTATTCTAAGAAGTACGCGTGATTAAATTTGACGCTGATTTTGAGATATACATAGCACGATAGTTAATGCACAGAGCTACCACCTCCGGCAGCAACAATGGCTCTAACCCGGCTGAGCTTTGATTGGAACTCAACTTTGGTAACACACATGAATATTTCATTCCATGATCCTGCAATTCAACGTCGGAGTGCGAGGGGCGTTCAATAAGTAATGGAGTACATTTTTATCTGCGAATTTCGGTTGTGCAAATGAGAAGTCTTGTAATATTTACGCTTCACCCCGGATAGTTTCATCACGTTCCTATTAGTGGCGGCGCTATAAGTAGCTTTCAAAATGGCGTCTCTAACGAGGTCTCTTGATGCCGAGAGCTGTCATTGAGTTTCTTTTGTCAGAAAACCAAAAGAATCGCATGTACTCACAGGCGGTTGCAACATGTCTACCCAGACCTGGCAGAGAACAAAAGCACGTTGAATCGTTGGGCAGGCGTCTGTCGTCATCGCAAAAAGGTTGCGCAAACCTGTCCGAATTCTCGCGTGCCGGCAGGTTGCACACAGTCGTGATTCCTGCAATGTTGGAACGGACACTCATTCGACGTTATCGACGGACCACTATCACCTCACTGCTAGACTGGACGTCTCTGTTGGTAGTACAGCAAGACGCTGGCTCCGACGACGACCACGCCCTCCTATTGAGATGGCATAAGGCCATCGCATTGAACGGCGATTATGTCGAAAAATAGGGATTAAGAATGAGGAATAATACCGTGGATTGGAATCCCGAATAAAACTTGCCCGCATTCAGTAAAAATGTGTTGTATTACTTATTCAACGCCTCTCGTACATCAATCGTAACGGCTGACGGGTGGTGGCGTGCCAGTCCAACGGTGACCCATGACTGTATCAAAGTTGTTCAGAACAGCATGAGAAATATTCGGTCTTGCATTATCTTGTTGAAAGACAACGCCACGGAGATCACGGAGGGAGGACACAGTCATCAGCCTACACGTAAGACATGTAACGGTTTCTGTCCAAATTACCGGCTGTGTGAATCACAGGTAATCATGTTGTGCACCAAATGTTACGACATATCGTCGCGCCACGAGCTGGCCCTGTATGACGATAAAGAACGCACTCAGACAACGTTCGTTCTCCGAGCGTTCAGACACAGATACGTGCACCGTGATGCTCTATGAAGAACCAGAACTTGTCTCAAAAGACGTCGTGACACCCCCGTGTCAAGGGTTGTCGATGGAAGACACCACTGTCGACTCGCTTCTCGGTGCTGCTGCTGCGTTACGCATATATTATGTAACAGTTTTAAGATATTCCTTTGTTCTGTAAACCTGTTAGTCCAGTAGCACTATTAGTCAATAAAGATACTTCCCCATACCTGATGCCTTCCTTCCTCTCTCTTCCAGTATGGGTATTTCCTAAGGAACCGTAGGTGACTCCTTTTGTAACGTCAGATTTGCCAGTATGTATTGCTGACTCTGATCTGTGTGTCAGCGAACATTCGACACATGCGGAAAAGAGGCCACAGCTCGGAAGTTCATATGAACCGTAAAGGTGGGTTAATGACGTCACAGTGGCACCGAGTTTCATCGCAATTCAGCCCAAAGCCACCACGGACGCATTTCATCTCTTCTTTTGATGGGTGTACTATGGAGGTCAGAATAGTGACATCTAGCGTTGAAATCACTTTGGTTTCTCCTGGGTGGCCGAGGAAAACATTTCGGACACACCGCCGGTAAGAATCAACGCGGAAAGCCTAAGAGGATGGCAAAAATGGCGTCAATGGAACCACCCCTTTCCCTAAGATGTCGGTCCCCACACATTTCGCGGTCGAAAACAACAGTTGCCGGTTCGATGTGGAACAGGAAGATGTTCTTGACAGCCTTAGACACTGCTAACCCCATCGGACGTTTCAATCCTTCTTGAAGGACACTGTGGGCCTGTATCCCAACTGAAGTGATCGCACGCCTTTGTAGTGCACGGCGTCCGAAGTTTTTGCTCTCGGGTACAGGTTGAAACCACTATCGACTGTTCAAAACCATTCCACATTTGAACGTGTTTCGAAGCAGCAAAGAGTGTTTACGCTCTTTCAACCCTCCTGTGGCGTGATCAGGCGGGGGTGCAACAATAACGTGTGCCTGAATAAAACGTCGAAGGATCCTTGAAAAGGAACTTTTCCCCCAAATAAGTGAGTAGTTTTCTAATAACGATGCCATTTTTATGCATGTGGGGCACCTTGCCACAAAGCCAGAAGAGTTTCCAAATATTTGGAAGAAAAGCAACTGAACGCCCTGATATGAAGCCAATTCAAAATTTATGGGCTATTGTAAAAGAGAGGATAAGGAAATTTACAATATCCACAAAAGAAGATCGCATGGAGAAACTAGAGGACATCTGGTACCATGACAATAATATTAAAATGCCATGTAAAAGATAATAAAAACCATGCCAAACAGGATAAAAACGATGATTAAGAACAAAGGCATGAATACAAAGTATTAAATGTACACATAGAATCTGTATGTGGATATAAATCTGTAATAAATGTAAAGTTTTGGAAAAAATGTCTTTAGTCTATTAATCTGAACACGTAAGTGTGGCGCTAGAAACGCTACTACGCTATTGGCCATTAAAATTGCTACACCAAGAAGGACTGCAGATGATAAACGGGTATTCATTGGACAAATATATTATACTAGAACCGACATGTGATTATATTTTCACGCAATTTGGGTGCATAGATCCTGAGAAATCAGTACCCAGAACAATAACCTCTGGCTGTAAGAACGGCCTTGATACGCCTGGGCATTGAGTCAAACAGAGCTTGGATGGCGTGTGCATGTACAGCTGCCCATGCAGCTTCAACACGATACCACAGTTCATCAAGAGTAGTGACTGGCGTCCTGTGACGAGCCAGTTGCTCGGCCACCATTGACCAGACGGTTTCAATTGGTGAGAGATCTGGAGAATGTGCTGGCCAGGGCAGCAGTCGAACATTTTCTGTATACAGAAAGGCCCGTACAGGACCTGCAACATGCGGTCGTGCATTATCCTGCTGAAATGTCGGGTTTCGCAGGGATCGAATGAAGGGTAGAGCCACCGATCATAACACATCTGAAATGTAACGTCCACTGTTCAAAGTGCCGTCAATGCGAACAATAGGTGACCGAGACGTATAACCAATGGCACCCCATACCATCACGCCGGGTGATACGCCAGTATGGCGATTATGAATACACGCTTCCAATGTGCGTTCACCGCGATGACGCCAAACACGGATGCGACCATGATGATACTGTAAACAGAACCTGGATTCATCTGAAAAAATGACGTTTTGCCATTCGTGCACCCAGGTTCGTCGTTTAGTACACCGTCGCAGGCGCTCCTGTCTGTGATGCAGCGTGAAGTGTGACCGTAGCCATGGTCTCCGAGCTGATAGTCCATGCTGCTGCAAACGTCGTCGAACTGTTCGTGCCGATGGTTGTCGTCTTGCAAACGTCCCCATCTGTTGAGTCAGGGATCGAGACGTGGCTGCACGATCCGTTACAGCCACGCGGATAAGATGCCTGTCATCTCGACTGCTAGTGATACGAGGCCGTTGGGATCCAGCACGGCGTTCCGTATTACCCTCCTGAACCCGCCGATTCCATATTCTGCTAACAGTCATTGGATCTCGACCAACACGAGCAGCAATGTCGCGATACGATAAACCGCAATCACGATAGACTACAATACGACCTTTATAAAAGTCGGAAACGTGATGGTACGCATTTCTCTTCCTTAAACGAGGCAGCCCAACAACGTTTCACCAGGCAACGCCGGTCAACTGCTTTTTGTGTATGAGAAATCGGTTGGAAACTTTCCTCATGTCAGCACGTTGTAGGTGTCGCCACCGGCGCCAACCTTGTGTGAATGCTCTGAAAAGCTAGTCATTTTCATATCACAGCATCTTCTTCCTGTCGGTTAAATTTCGCGTGTGTGGCTCGTCATCTTCGTGGTGTAGCAATTTTAATGGCTAGTAGTGTATGAAGATGCCAATCAGGTGTTCTTCAAAGACATGCTGTAGCGGTTGTCAGCATTAGCTACCTTCGGGATTAGACGTGGTGAGCTGATGCCTTTAAGGCGACAAAAACACTATTATGAACCCCTTACTGAGTTTTAGCAAAGTAACGTAATAGGGCTACGAGAAGCTGGATTTCCTTCTGAGACGCCGCAGCAAGACTTTGCAGGAATGTAGCCGCTGTACGCGGTTGCTGGCAGCCATGGTTACGGGCCCGGACGACCACGTGGCACTACCGAGAGGGAAGACCATCGTGTTCGGCGTATGATTCTGCCTCATTTGCAGCAGCAATACGAGTCGCAGTTGGTACCAAAATGACAACGAACTGTTATAAACCGATTACTTCGAGGACAGCTCCAATCCAGAAGCTCTGTAGCGTGCATTCAACTTAACCCGAACCACAACCATTTGCAACTTCTGTGTTGTCACGCAAGAACTCATTGGAAGTCTGTTCCGTTTTCTGATGAAAGCTGGTTCTGCCTCGGTGCCAGTGATGGCCATGTGTTGGTTAGGAGGCGGCCAGTTGAGGGCCTGCAATCACCCCGTCTGCGTGCTAGATACACTGGACTCACACCTGGGGTGCGATTTCGTGTAACAGCAGCAGCACTCTCGTGGTTATGCCACGCACCCTGACTGTAAATTTGCACATCAATCTGGCGATTCGATCTGTTGTGCTGTCATTCATGAACAGTATTTCAGGGGATGTTATCCAACAGGATAACGCTCGCCCACATACCGCTGTTGTAACCCATCACGCTCTACAGTGTGTCGACATGTTGTCTAGCCCTGCTCGATCACCAATATGTCTTCTACTGAACACACATGGAATACCATCGAACGACAACTCCAGCGTCATCCACAAACAACATTAACTGTCCCTGTATCGACCGATCAACTGCAACAGGCGTGGAACTCTATCCCACCAACAGACATCCGGCTCCTGTACAACACAATGCATGCACGTTTGCATGCTTGCATTCCACATTCTGGCGGTTACACTGGTTATAAATGTACTAGCATTTCACATTTGCAATGGCTTATCTCATCCTTACATTAACTTACGATCTTGCAATGTTAATCACTTAAATAAATTACCTAGGCAAACGTATTCCCGATATTTCCTTACTCTACATGCATTACTTTTTGGTGTTGCGACTTTTCTCCATCAGCGAACCTTCAATATTATGGTTGTATTATACAACGTGCTGTAGGCATGTAAGTGATGAAATAACCAAACACGAGAAATAGTAACTCGACGAGCGGTTATTTTTTATGAAAACAGTCAGCATTTGCCAGGTGATGCATCTGCATAGCCACTGCTGTACCTTATTTCTCGACTGAGTCGATATAGATGCGTCTGCAACGATAACTGAGAACCAATTGTTAGACGTTAAGTAGAATACAAAATAAAGGCATGTGTTGAAAGTTTCTTTGCGAAAACCACCTGATTCCTAGTTCGAATTCCATACACGTAACGATAACAGCAGTACTTTAAGCTTCGCCTAAGCAACAGGTAGCCGCTTCGCGAAGGACGCTGGGCTTACACCGTGGTTCGCTATCTGCGTTGACCTGCAAGAGCTGTAAAATCCACTACCAGGCAAACCCTCAACTTGTCCTTCGTACTTAACCGTAACAGGTGACTCCGAAAAACATACTTGGGCTTTATTTTATTGTGTGCACAATCTTCAAACAGGTCACAATACACTGATAAAAAAAAGTAAACCTGACAATACTCGTATATGTTGCCGATACTAGTGTGTAGGGAAGAACTACAGCACGCCAGAATTCTCTAATCTCCGTTTATTGTGCTACAGATGAGGTTGTCGATTACTGAATTCGTCCTATGTCAAAAGAATGCCAGAATTAACTGAACGAAGAAATTGTTAGAAATTTAGCTCCATAGTCTTAAAGGATGTAAAATGCACATGCCGACTGATGAACCTTTAGTCTGTGAAACTCCCGTCAAGGCTTTCATGACTTCCATTTCACACACTACAGTATAACGGCTTTGTCGCCCAGCGAACAAAAATCAGAGACACGTGTGTGTGTGTGTGTGTGTGTGTGTGTGTGTGTGTGTGTGTGTGTGTGTGTGTGAGAGAGAGAGAGAGAGAGAGAGAGAGAGAGAGAGAGAGAGAGAGAAATGTAATAAAATTATTTAACAAGTGAATCGGTAAACTAGTGTTGAAGGGGTTTCGGTAAGCCGGCCAGCGCTGGCGCTGGACGCCGTAAACTACAGCAGCGCGATCGAAGAGACGCGACCAACCTACGAAGCTCAGAAGCACCTTAATTTAAAAAGGATTAACGTTTGCTTTCAAGCACCAGAAAATTAATAATACGGCTTAGGCAAACTGTGCGCTTCATTACGCTAACGCTACATTTTCGAGCACTGCGTAAGCTGTGATCGCCGATCAAGCTTTTCTTTCAATTAGCCCAGTCAATGAAAACCAAAAATATCGGACAGCGAAAAAGTTTGCGCCGTTCCATTTTTTTTTTTAAAGTGGTGGGAGGGAGTGGTATGAACAACATACTAAAAATTCTGATCTGTGGGGTGTGCGCGTGGGTCGTTTGAATGTCACTTTAATTTTTTCTTTAATAGTTCTAAACCCGCGGCTTCTAGCGAAGATGACTTCCAGTACACAATTAAACAGCGTGAAGTTTTCTCTACAAAAAAATTCCTATTCATTTTTCCTGTAGTACTGTTGTCCGATCCACGAACGATGGCAGGTTGACAAACGGACGGAGACTGCACTGTTGCCGGTTCTCAGTGACAGTCGCATACACGTGTCTTGCGCTTGATGTAAGCGTCTATCCTGCTGATAATGACTCACCTGACTGCAGAATTCGTCGTTTCCACCACCATCATACTTGACAACCCGCAAGAAATGGAATGAAAATTCACTAAATAACTCGCTTACATCACTTTTCGTGTTCGCGCAGGGTACGACATTCATAGCACAGAGGTCAGAACACTACTGAACGCTCAGTGGCTGTCGGAGAATGCGTGACACAGTTGCACTCGACCGCCACCGTTTCGAAAAAAAAATGGCAGGTAATTAAAAATAGTATTTTAGTGGTGCAACATTGTTAAATTTAGTGGGTTAAGGGGAAAAATGGAATTTGTGTACCAAATTTATGTATAGTGGAGCCGTATTAAGGGAGGAACTGTGTTCTGGAGCTGTAACAGAGTGGAGGGTGAATGGAGGGTGGAAGAGTGAGGAAGGTAGGTCGTTGGTTTGTGGTCATACACTTCCTCGCCGCGCGGAGTGGGAGCGTGGGTTGAGGCGTCATGTCCCGGACTGCGCGTCCTCTCCCGCCGGAGGTTCGAGTCCTCCCTCGGGCATGGGTGTGTGTATTGTTCGTAGCGTAAGTTAGTTTAAGTAGTGTGTAAGTCTAGGGACCGATGACCTAAGCAGTTTGGTCCCCTAGAAGTTCACACACATTTGAACATACACTTCCTCCTTCAAGGACCTGCAGGCTGAAGAGCAACCCAGGAGATTCCCAACTATATCTACCCCACTACGGGACAAGAAGGAACCACAATGTGTTTCACTAAGTTATCCCTATCCTCCGCAGTGCACTTAACGGATCAACGGCACCACACTGCACAGACATGGTTGGGTGGTATTTATATTCTACGAAGTGCGCTAACACATCATGGAGTGCAGATATGGGTTACTAATAATACTGACCCAAGAAACGCTTATGGACAGAATCTACGTAACCTCTGCACCCTCTTCTACACTACTAGAGGAGAAACTGGATCTTACTGATCTTGTACAACAGATGTATCGTTCTTGCTGGGAAGACAACTTGCCCCACCACGAGCTCTGCTCGCTTTCCAGTTTACAGACAGCATATACCTTCCCAGCATTTCCCGTACAGTTCTCTTGTGTGAGTAGACAGAAGTTGATCACCTAGGATTATGGAACTTCAAATAATTCAACAGAACTTAAACATTCCGTAACGGTGAATTGCTGTTCTGGAATTGAACATTATTTTAACCATTCCGCCACACATATTTACCATCGCCTTGAAAGATATACTGTGGATTTCTGGTGACTCCACTCAGTACGTAACACTCGACATGTCCCAGCAATTCCTGAATGGTTGGTTGGTTTTGGGGTTTGATGGGGGCTAAACATCGAGGTCATCAGTCCCCAGTTAGAAACAGACATACTTGTAAAAGGCCTATACAGTAAAGACGTAACTTCTGCACCCAGAGGGAGGGAACACCAAGGGGTACACAGCTAAAATGAACACCGCAGTAACACAAAATAGAGGACACTTAAAAGGAGCAGAGCAAATAGTTGACTAGAGTACAACAGACTATAGTGGTTGATGGATCAGGTAAAAGGTCAACCACTCAACTACGAACGAAGAACCTCCAGCTGCAAAGCGTTGATAGAGGTACCAACACAACTTGTTACCATAAAAGACACTATTTTGGTATCCACGTCACAATTAAAAGTCGCTGGAGTGGGTGTAGCTTGAGAAATCATGCGAGAGCACCCACACTAGAGCGCGTGATAAAACCCAGCTGCACGGATAAAACGTAAAACTGAGTCAGCTATAGAGGCATCGTCACTGAGAATTAAAGGAAGTGCAGCTGGTAAATTAAAGTACTGCCGCAAGGGGGCTAAAAGGGGCAGTCCATCAGAAGATGGACCACTGTCAGCCCTGCATCACAGCGACACTTAGGAGGATTCTCACGACGAAGGAGATAGCTGGGGGATCAGCCGCGTATGTCCAATTCGGAGACGGCAGAGAACAACTGAGTCCCTAGGCGTGCCCCTCAAGTATGAGTTCCATACGGTCGTGTACGACTTGACCATGCAGAGCTTATTTGGCGTGTTCAAGACAGACCATTCAGAGCTCCAGACATCGTGGACCTTGCGATGTAGGGCTGACCGGAGATCTATTTCCACGAGACCAAGTTCCAGGGGTGGCGAAGTGGTGGCCTGCTTGGCCAACCGATCGACACGTTCGTTTCCTGGAATGCCGATGTGGCCCGGGGTCCACACAAACGTCGCTTAACGACCACACTCGGCGAGAGCACAAACAGCATCTTGAATACCGCGCACCAAAGGGTCCCGGAAGAAACACTGGTCGAGTGCTTGCAATCCACTCAAGGAGTCACTGCATATGACAAATGACTCCCCAGGGCAGGAGGAAAGGTGAGCGAGTGCACGATAAAGAGCAACCAGCTCCGCAGTGAAAACACTGCTCCCACAAGGCAGGGAATGTTGCTCAACGTAGTCGCCGTGGATGAAAGCACACCCAGTGCGTCCATCGACCACAGAACCATCAGTGTGGACTACATCTGCATCGCGAAACGAGGCAAGAAGAGCCAGGAATTGTTGAAGACTGGCGGGTGGAACGGAGGACTTGGAGTCGCAGGACAAATCCAAGCAAAGCCGCAAGCGAGGGAGGGACCAAGGAGGGGTAGAAGAAGAGGGCTGGAAGGATGGAGAACGGGGAAACGACTCTAGTGACGAGAGAAGGGAACGAACGCGGACCGCGATCGCGAGACCCGACGTAGGCCGCCGTCGTGGGGAGGGGAGTGCAGAAGGTATTCCTGAATGGAAGAGATTTATGTTGTCTACCAGTAACATAATTCATGGTGGAAGAAGTGCAGTAACTTTCTGGTCATTCATTAATTCACCACCAAGTGAATACAACAGAATTATAATTCGCTGTCAACGACAGAGAGCAGCAAGGTGCCACACTAACCAATACAATCTCTTTCCCACAGACACTACACTTACCACCGACAACATCACACAAATTAAAAATTTCTCAGCCCTTATTTACATAAAGGGTCTCTTCACAACTGCAAATAAATACTCATTTAATACTCTGAAAATACCTCTACTATGTGCACACGTGCTCAGTGAAGTGATTTTGTCTACTCACAGTAGAGAATTGGAAATGAAATTCCGCGAAGGTACAGTCTGTTTGCAAACTGAAATGCGAGCAGTACTCGTGGTGGGGTAAGTTGTCTTTCCCGGAAAAACGAGACAGTTTCCGTACAGAAGACTAAGAATCAAGTTCCCTTCTACCAAGGTAGAAGTGTGTGAACAGATTTACTTGTGTTTCTTGAATTATTATTATTATTATTATTATTATTATTATTAACTTATATCTGTATTCCAGATAGTATACCGCATTTTGTGGAAAACAACCTTGCGCACGCCTGCACACTGCTTCACCACTGATTGGTAAGGCTTCTTCCGGAGGGTTGGTATACGTTTGCGGAACACCCTCTGGCTACTTCTTGTGACACAGTTGAGGAGACGGAGTGTTGAATAAACTGATCGTAGTCAGTTTGTAGGCCTATGATGGAGAGAAGCTCATGACCACAGTCTGACGGCCTACCTTCCATCACGATTCTGCCCTTACTCCTCCCTGCACACTGTTACGCGCCAGAACACAATCTATCTATTAACACGGCTCTACTGCACTTTGATACGTGCTAAATACATTTGATTTTGTTCTTAACCCACTTCATTTACAAATAAACTATTTTATACAACATTATTGTTAATAATCTGCGAGTTTTTTATGCCCTGCAACGCTCAAACTGCTAGTCCTACAGACAAAATGAACATGACCTTTTTTGTAGAAAATTTAACATAGTTCAGTTTTGTTCTGGGAAACATTTTCGCTAGAAGCCGCGGTTTTCAAGTTATTCAAAAAACTTAAAAATATGACCTTTAAACACCCTCTCCCCCAACCCCTAATATTTCTTCTTTGACCGGTCTAAATGTTTGAAGACCCATCGTGGCTAAAACAGGATACTGCCAAGCCTATCAACCTCTATGCTTTTCACAACCACGAGGAACAACAACACATTTACTTATCGCAATTACAAGCACATTTAGAATTGCTAAGGAACTGAGTTAAATTTTTAATCACAGATGGCACACACAGCTATGTTTACGCAATGCGGCATTTAGCTAATTAGCATTGACGACCATTACCCATTAACAAAAACATTTTGCCCTTATGAAACGGCTGGAAGATGATCAGCGAGTTGATGTTCTGACCCGTGATTGCTCAAGCCGGACGTGGCCACCTCTAACACCACTGGTTCGACCTCGTAACCTTTAATTGCTTGCGACCTGTACAGGGTAAAAAAAAAAGGTATTCCATATTTTGAAAGGTGGTAGTATGGTCCAAAATAATGGCTAAAATGGTTCAAATGGCTCTGAGCACTATGGGACTCAACATCTTAGGTCATAAGTCCCCTAGAACTTAGAACTACTTAAACCTAACTAACCTAAGGACATCACACACATCCATGCCCGAGGCAGGATTCGAACCTGCGACCGTAGCAGTCCCGCGGTTCCGGACTGCAGCGCCAGAACCGCTAGACCACCGCGGCCGGCCGACCAAAATAAGAAAAAAATGTCCAGTAAACATGTGCTCTAAAATGCACACAAAGTACATTATTTCTAATGGAACCAGTTTGTGTTTTCGTAGGTTTGCGAAATGCTTTTACAATTTCGTTTTATCCTTCCACTTATCAGCATAATATAAGCCTATTATCCCACACGAGAAATGGCAGAACAAATGAATGCGCTGCACTTCCCCGGAACTGTGAATACGCTTTACAGTAACTACACTATTACATGTTCACTGCTGCTGTATCCATGGGCAACTACAGAGGAATGTGTCCTCATTTGTTTACTGCATTCTGCTGGTCGGCCGAAGTGGCGATTCTAGGCGCTACAGTCTGGAACCGCGCGACCGCTACGGTCGCAGGTTCGAATCCTGCCTCGGGCATGGATGTTTGTGATGTCCTTAGGTTAGTTAGGTTTAACTAGTTCTAAGTTCTAGGGGACTAATGACCTCAGCAGTTGAGTCCCATAGTGGTCAGAGCCAGTTTTTTGCAGGTCGTTCGTAATAGTAAGGAACCTGCAGTAGAAGAGATTTGTTTCACAGTAGTGAAGATGAACAAGTGTTCATAGCTCTTAATGTACCCGTTCTAAAACCCATGTTTACTGGACTTTTTTCTTGTTTTGGCCCATACTACCACCTTCCAAAATATGGAATACTTTCTCTGAACACCCTTTGTATCCATCGCGAACCTGCGCGCGCTTTGTGGTAACGACGTATACCAGGTGGTCAGAAACAGCCTGAAAAGCTTGGAAGTGCGTTACAGGATAGGTTGTGCGGAGATATAATAGTCTTTCAGGTTGTTTCTGGCCACCCTGTATGTGCGTCAGGAGTCAGTAGCAAAAGAAGCGCGAACGTCACACCATGAATATACAATTTCACCTGCAGCGCTTCATATGAGTGTTGGTTGTGCTATTGGCTGAATTAATAATGTCCACAGTTTAGGCTTTATTAGTTGCGTTTCCCTCATTTTGGTGAAACTACGAACCAGCTGGGGGACGTGCGAGCGCGGATTATCAAATCCAGAAATGGAAAAGGTTACTAACGAATACAGATAGTACAGCGGCCCTATACTCTATGGCGTAAGGTTGTATTGTGAAACGTGTACCTAATCTACCTATTAGTGGCAACGAGGAATCGAATCTGAAGATCAGTGCTTATCGGCAGAATACAGACAGTTACAGCCTCATTGCTATCGCACGAGTTACTACGTACAACAAAGACCGAAATGTAAAAAAAACAACCATAGGACATCATCGTCAAACGTTACGATATATCATTGCATCTGTGATACTCATATGTTTGTAAGCTCTTTGTATGTATCAAAACATGTGGTGCGTGGTAGAAATCATCTCAGTGACAAGTCTAAAGTGTTCAGTGAGAACTATTTACGTGTGCAACAACAAGGATGCAGTGAGAATGCATTTACATCTGTTGGACGAATGTTATGAAAACAAACACTTGAAACCGACGTTTCACGTACGTCACATGCAACGAAAATCTATAACGCAACTATCTGTGTGTGGCGTGTTTATAATTATGTATTATTTATATTTTAGGACAATCTGTAAAAAAAACACCACATGTCATAAAGAAAGCGTGTAAAACCGTCTGAGGATGAATCACAACGATTCGAAACCGGTAACGGTATCCTTTGAATAAAGGAACTGAAAGTAAATTTGTGGCTGGTTGCTGTCCTACCACCAACACCATTTGTCTTCAAACAACACCCACGGTCTCCATCATGTCATCATATGACAAAATTGCAATTCTTACTTATCCTATGTACAAACATTATCTTTCAGTGAACACTAATTACTGTCAAAATTCATTAACAAATATATTTACAAACAATGGTTATAAACTTGAGAAATCAAGAAGATGAAAAATACGTGACACACTGGGTTGTAGTGTTATAGTATGATGAAATGAATTTTTATTCGTCTTTGGATGACGATACTGTGACTATTGTAGATTCCGACCTTTCATTATCTCAGGATGTTACCAGTAAGATTGATGAAGAGAAGGAAGAGAAGGTAGAAGAAGACGGCGGCGACCGAGTTTACCTCATGTCTGGGACAATTCTGAGTGGCAGGGGTAGGACAGAAGTGGGCAGCAGCGGGAGACTGGAGTGAGGCGTGCCCTGCCTCACACAGCAAGCTGAAAGCTGGCCGACACGAACTCAGTGGCGAAAGGGTGAACAGTCGCTGCGGCGAAGGCCGAGAACCACAATGGCGGGGCGGTAGTTGACTGCCTTTCGGCCGCCTCTGAGTCGCGGTGAGGCTGCAATGGCGGCCATAGAGGCGCGGCGGCAGGGGGGCGAGTCCAGTGCTCACTGGAAAGCAGCTTCCTCATCTCGTGCCTGTCGGCTTTGCAGGGAGCGCGGAACTGTGTTGCCGCGGCCACAGCTCACTGGAGCACTCGGAAGTGGCGAAAAAGACGCAGACAGTGCTTCGTGTTTCTAGTCGAGCCACTGATTAAGATTACTTATTTGTTTGCGAAAAGTTCCAACAGTATCTGAATTCAGAAACGCATACACAATATAGTGGAATGGAGACATCAATACCTCACAACGATCTGCAAGCACAACAAAGGAGTAGAGATAAGTAGTTCGCGAACGAACGGGTGCAAAGGAACGGTTCACCAAGATGAACGAAAGGGCCGAGGAACGAATTCCAAGGAACGATCGGTTCATAGTTCACTCTCTGTCTCCCTCGGCCGCACTCGAGGTTCTTCGCATGACCAACTGTCTCAGTTCCACTGCCGACTGCTCCTAGTTACTTCAGTATCCAGTTGTTCGATTCGCTCACTGCGCTCGCCCATTTTACGTGTGTTCCAAACTGTTATTCCACTTGGGTCTGGCTATTCAGCGTCCACGACAGGTAATCAAAAAGTATTTTATAGTTACGTAAATTACATAAAAATCACGTATGTAATAGGTACCTCTTTTCAGGTAACGAAAGGGCATATCAGCTCACTTCATTATATCGATGAACAGCAGAAGACATACTTAACAACAAGGCAAGGCAGGCCGGAGTGGCCGAGTGGTTCTAGGCCCTACAGTCTGGAACCGCGCGACCGCTACGGTCGCAGGTTCGAATCCTGCTTCGGGCATGGATGTGTGTAATGTCCTTAGGTTAGTTAGGTTTAAGTAGCTCGAAGTTCTAGGGGACTAATGACCTCAGCAGTTAAGTCCCATAGTGCTCAGAGCCAACAAGGCAAGTTTTTTTTTGTTATTCATATATTTTTTGGTTTCATCGACTTGATTTAGCAACTAACTTTCAATAATTTGCTTAATTTTTAGTGTAAGAAAATTCATATAAAACGATTTTCGTGTATCTTTCATATACAAAACATTACATTTAGGAAGGCTCTAATTATTTTTAAGTTTGGTCGTTTCCAATTTGCATTACCTGCTAGTTTGGTTTCTTTGAAAAAAAGAAAAGTGGGTTGTGGGTCAGTTTGGCTCAGTAGCAAAAGCGGTGCCTCTCCATTTGAATAGACACAGATTGCCATAAAATCGTATTTACTTATCTCAAAAACATTTGTTCAGAAGGAGCTTTCAAACCAAAAACTTTATTATTGCGAACTTAATTATTATTATTGCTGCATTAACTTTAATAATGCAACATAAAAACCTAAATTTTACTAAGCGCGTGACGCAAGTATGATGAGAAAACCACATTTTATTTTATGCTTCCATAAAGTCTACTTCGCCTACGAACTCAGAGGCAACGTGAAGTATATATAGGGTGTAAAAGATTGTTGTTTACAACGTAGCATAGCTATGTAGTGGAAGTCTAAACGAAGAATTTTTACAAGACACTTGTGGGCTATTAAGTTGGGAAACAGCCACCAACAGGTTTAAAAGACTACATGTGCTACAGCCCACGCGCGTCGCGTGAGATTTTCATGTTCTCTTCTCCAGCTCTCTACACATCGTCATCGATTGTTTCGCCATTGTTGCTTGCGTTAGCTTGTTATTGCTTCACTGCCTAATTGTTACATGTTTGTCTGTTTGTTGTATCTGCTCGGAACGGGCAACACATCGTCCGTAATTGGCGATCAGTCTGTACACGGGGTTGGG
Organism: Schistocerca serialis cubense; assembly: GCF_023864345.2. Classification (NCBI taxonomy): domain Eukaryota; kingdom Metazoa; phylum Arthropoda; class Insecta; order Orthoptera; family Acrididae; genus Schistocerca; species Schistocerca serialis. Next base: position 781,226,626 of record NC_064640.1, read on the forward strand.
GGGGGGGGGGAGGCTGTTTTCCGTGCGCCACCCTGTATTATTTCCCTGCGATCAGCTACACAACGCTACAGTTGGCTAAACGAGAGGTTCTGCAGAATCACAGAAATTACTTCTAAAAGTGTGTAAGAATTCTGTAATGAATAAAAACTCTATACTCCAGAGGGGAGGCAAGTGCACCCTCTTGGTGCCCTCCAGCCTTCAGTCACCTACACTACTAGTTTTCAGTTTTTCATAAGAACCATATTCCAAGCACAAATGAACGGTGAACGAGTAAAAACGAACGGTTCCCAAAAAAGAACGATCAGCAGTGAACTAGTTTCCAAGGATGAACGAGTTTGCCCATCTCTACAAAGGAGTGTAGCGCCGCGTTTATGGTAGGATATCCGCGAAGGTGGTTTACCGCGGCTATAGAGTCGTCAGCATTAACCACAATGAAGTGTCTCCGAATCTCACTGTGTAGAACAGTGCGGAAAGCTGTGTGAAGTTAGGCCGGGGCATCCTCATCGTGAGGAACTGTTTACCAACACGTCTTCTTTCCACGCAGGTCTACTTTCTTCCCACCACTAGGATTCAAAGTGGCTATCTCAACGATGAAGTACCAACGTGCGAAGTGACTGATAGGTGTTTGCCACGCAGGTGGGCAATTAGGAACATAATTGTTTTTGGCCAGTGATTATGGCAGCGAGGCGTGGCTGGAGCGTATGACGATGCGCCTGAGACCAGTCACCGTTAAGCGTGGAGGTATCGGCTGTGTTGTTTTATTACTTTGTCATTTTCCTACCTTCCTCTCTTCACAGAATTATTCCTTCTCTGTATTTACTTACAAGAGATGGTTCGAGTGCCTTAAAGGGCGAACTACGAACTGCTAATACAATGCTTTAGTTTGAACTTAAACAGGAGTAAATTTCCATGCTGGTCAAGCGCCAGTAATGCAACGAGACTATTACATGACAATATTTTTTAGAAAATCACAACACACTTCTGTAGTCAATGTTACGCGACGCTTGAGGTGTTCTAAAGAGCGCCGCCACTGCACAGTGAAAACTAGTGATTTGGAGTGGAGAATCACGCTATGTACTGTGGAACAGTAAAGTACGCAGGCGGTGGTGTTTTTCGTGTTTACGCTGTGGCCCCCTCATTGCGCGTAAGAAAACGCTAATGCGGAAGGATACGAACATATAAACAGCATTTTGTACTGCTTACAGCAGAGGAACAGTTCGGACACGATTTTATCAGCACGATAGTGCACCCTGCCATACAGGCTGCGAGGCAACAGTGCTGAAATGCACTGACCTGCCCAGAGTCCTGCCCTGAACCCAATGGAATACATCTGGAGTGAGTTTCGACCTCCTTTCAGACCCCGGTGTGCAACATCACTATCTTCTCTGGTTCAGTCTCTTGAGGAAAAATTGGCTGCAATTTCTCCACAGACAGCTCTCTGAAAGTGTTCCCAGGACAGGTCGTAAAGGCGAAGGGTGAACAACTCTATACTGATGTCCACTAATAGGTGTTCGGATACTTTTGATCAGGTAGGTATGTACCGTCACCAGATTTCACCTGCTCCATCAAATAGCCGACAAAAACACCAGCACGAGACTACTGCAAGCATTTAACCGTCACCTACAGGAAACAAATACGTTAACGCCCTTAAAGCATTTCCGATACAGCTAACAGGGTCACAAAGGGCGTAGCCTGTGAACGGTAACATACGAAATTTACAATTGCATCTCCTTCCACACTACGAAGCAAACCCCCAGCAAAGTCATGCCATTCTGCCAGGAACTATATTCGGTGAGTAGCCTACTTTTTATCTGCTACAACTTCGCCCATGATTCAGCATTAGATGGCATCTTAAAAAGGAAGTGAAGTTCTCACAAATAAATAAGGAAATAAAATGAAATGATTATATCTTCTCAGTGAGCGATCGTGACGAGAAAGAAGTTGAAGCAAAATAACTGGGTTATTGGCATCACAAACACGAGTATGAATTTCAAGACGAAAGCAATCTCTACTTTATTGCCGGTATATGGTGTCATTAGAGATGCACGGTTTTGTTTTGGCGCGTGTACATAATTTTCTGTTAGCAGTCACGTCGTAACAAACAAGAAACCACTGATGCTGTATAAATACGATGATTATTTCGGCAGATTTAACAATTCCGTAAATGACGTATATCGGACTAAGTGCTACTAGTACCGAAGAAAAGCTGTCTAAAAACCGGGTTGGTGAAGATACAACACTTGACACCTTAACGAATTCTCTCCACAAAAATCATCATGCAGCGAGATAACGTAGCGCCAGAATGCGGTCTAGAAGCTTGGATCATTGTGCTCTCTCTAAAACACAGCAGGTAAATGGCACTATGGTCCTCACGCGAGGCCGGCCGCGGAAAATCAATCTTGCCACAAGCCCCTCCCCCTCCCCCACTCCTATCTCTCTCTCTCTCTCTCTCTCTCTCTCTCTCTCTCTCTCTCTCTTTCTCTCTCTCATTAATACGGTCAATTCGTAGTACAGCCTCAAACCACTGACGTCTCGATATCAGTATTCGTAGGTACCACTTACGAGGAGAACACGCTAAGTGCCATAATCTGATTGCCCAGAGACTTCGCTAGGTGGAAGAGGGATCACAATACGTGAACACGTGTCTCGGCCTATCCGTAGATACTAGACCGTTTCTGAAGAAAATGACGGTCAAAGTTTTCGAGGTACTTTATGTGCCTTTCAGCGCGTGATATCTTCAGACGGAATGGTGGCACAGTGGTTAGCGTCGCAGCTTATTAATTTTGCGCCCCGTGTTCGAAAACTGATTATTACTTCTGTTTTTCATTTATATATCCTTGTCTGTAGGAGATTACAACACGCGAACTTAAAAAGCCGCGACGCTAACCACTGGGCCAACATTTCGTTTGAGGATATCACGCGCTAAAAGGCACATACCTCGAAAACTTTGTTGTTTTTTCAGAAACGGTCAAATATCTTCAGGATAAGCCAATACACGTGTACGCTTATTTGACTCTTCTTCTACTGAGCGAAATCTGGTGATGGCACTTGCCGTGTTCTCCTCGTTAATGCTACTCTTTTCTCCGAAAGACAATTTAGAAGGAAGTGCCTTTAAAATGTTAAAATGTTTATTTGGTAAAAAATACTCTCGGTTGCTTAAGGAAGTGGTAGTCGTTTGGCCAGACGTTCCCCTGTTATTCAGGTTGTCATCAAGTACGACACTGTCAGTTTTCTACGATAGGTAAATTGAAATTCTTAGGCATGGCAGCGCTATTTTTCAGGTTAACTACGCCAGCAGCATATCACCAGACATGCCCTGCTCTTCCTCGGAGGAGGCCTAGCCATGCACAGAGCGGCGACAGTTATCGTATCACAGCCATTTGTCTAGGTTATCTCTGCTTACCTATTCATTAATTTGTATCCAGGCACTGTGTATGACGTTACTAGGTGTCCGTAGAATGTACTGAGGTGGCATCCTTTACTTTAGGGCGGTGAATCTTAGCAGAGGTCGTTTGCCATTTCCTTTCTTATACGCAGCTGACTTTAATTAAAATCTACAATACTTTTGAACGTCCAGTGGTGCATTTGCAGTGAAGTGATTTTTTTGGAATGAAAGAATGAAAAAATGGGTGGGTGAAACTGTGTTATTGAGCTCAGATTCGGGGTCAGATCTGCGTAACACCATGTTGCCCAAATTCGGTGCAGTTCTGTTACATCAGTAAGATAGATTCTTGCAGCAAGTCATACAAAATTCTCTCACGAGAATTCAATTACTTGGCTTCCCAACTTTTAATTCTCTTAAAAACTATCATATTTCTCGTACTCATTAGGGAGATGGATAACCACGAACTGTGTCACATTCCCTCACGTCATAGGAGACACCACATATGTTTCGAATTTAAGAGAAAATAATGGTGCACGGTCTGGGCAACAAGAACTTGACGCTACCGACTTCCGTCTCCATACCAGTCAAATAACAGTGACGAAAATTTCTTACACCAACGTATCTGTTATACACGTGAAGAGCGACACTGCAATTCACAGTGTGTTATTGATTATGGCGACCGTGGAGGAGTCAACTTATCACATCATGCAGAGTATGCAGGGTATTTCTATTAGGAGACCAATAAGAACTGTCCACTTCTCGATGACGAGTTCCCTGTGAGTTTATCGAGAACGACGTTATCCAACTTCCTAAACTACTTGAAAATTCTTGCAGTCGGTACGGAATATGTCAGCACGGTCATAGTTTTTGTAAGCATCAACATAGTTGCACGCCCAATACACGACTTTTGTGTTTTTTTATGCGCAGCTTAGGCATTTTTTGGATTCATTACAATTAGACGCTCTTTTTTTTTAAATCAGAATCGAACCAAAAGCTAGACTGTTAATACATTTTTGAACTCAAATATTGCACCATCACTGAAGATTTGCACGGATTTAGAAATATAGTCACAACTATTAAAGACAATATAGTTACCCTTATCAGCCTTAATGATCACTAAAATACTGTTTTCATATAACTTAATATGCAACTTTTTAACAGAGGCTCTAACAGGACGCGAGTAAGGCGTTTTATGTCCAGCTTGCATTAAGGCGCTACACGTTATTACAGCAATGTCAGCTTGTGAAAAACTTAGAACTTTTGTCTGTTCAAAGCAACTTTTCAACTCTGCAGTCGTCCTTTTAACCTCTCTATCATTAACACGTGAAGGTAAATTAAAGACCAGACCCTTACTTGGAACATGCAGCTTGTCGGCCAAAAATTCAACGCTGGTTAGATCGACCACTCTTTCCGCTAACCTGTGTTTACTTACTTGGCAGGCTCTCCCCGCACTTTGCCAGTGCGAAAAGACTGTCCAATTTCCTCGATATCTACTATAAAATTCTCCACGTTGCCAGCACACAATATCACACGTAAGAACGGAATCATCGGCAAATGAAGAGGCTATGCGAAACCGCAAATCACTAGCTGTACGAGTGGCTAATTCTTGGTTTTGTGTGTTGTTTTAACTTCACTTCTCACCCATCCATGTTCGAAACTGATCTTGATTCGCTGTGCACTACATGATATGTTATGCAACTTATTAAACAAATCATTCGACTGGTCATGATAGTCCTCTTGGGGAAAGAGAACTTTACCTCGTATGTAGCCCAATTAGGAAAAATGTATTTTAAATACGACGAAAGTAAAAAAAAAAGTTCAAATGGCTCTGAGCACTATGGGACTTAACATCTGTGGCCATCAGTCCCCTAGAACTTGGGACTACTTAAACCTAACTAACCTAAGGACATCACACACATCCATGCCCGAGGCAGGATTCGAACCTGCGACCGTAGCAGTCACGCGTTTCCAGACTGAAGCGCCTAGAACCGCACGGCCACACCGGCCGGCGACGAAAGTAAATGCCGTTTAGCCGAGATATTCGTAATAGGAGGAGTGAGAAAGTTTAAAGCGTTATAGATATCAAAGCAATAATAATAAAATAAAGCGAGAGAAGTAATCAAGTCAGTAGGAGAGTTTTACGGTCGTGATAAATGCGTCAGATTGAAGAATATTTTATGCCTAGTGCTGGAGAACGTATGATTTCAGATTTTCGATAATCAGGCCCTCCATGATAAACAATGCGTTCCATATGTGCATCAACTCATCTCTCTCTCTCTCTCTCTCTCTCTCTCTCTCTCTCTCTCTCTCTCTACCTCTACCTCTAATGCCATTTCCATCGTTAATATCCGAGAGTGAGTAGGTTACTTAGAGACTTTTCTTGTAGTTGGGGAACAACTGATTTTGATTCTTCTAACAACACTGAGTCAGGAATCTACCTCCCCTGAACTTGACATTTTCTTGTTGTTGTCCCTTGAACCACTCCAAACACATACTCCTAGATGCATAATAGTTGTGAAGATTTCAGTGCCCTACCACCGGTAACGTAATCTAACAACATCGGGTCATTTATCTACTAAAGCCGTCGGCACACGGACCGTGCATCCGAGCGTTGAGCGTGCCGAGTTTCTGACGTCACAGCGTGGAATAGCACGTTCGGGAGTCTATCCGAACGTGCAGAGCAATATCTGGCATGTCAGATATTCTGAGCGTGCGTCTGAGCGCTGACCAATGAGGTGGCACAACGCCACCTACGTCACACGCACGCCGTCTCCCGTAAGTACAGAGTTGTGAGGCGCCATATTGGCATTTATTTCAAGCCTATATGCATATATACCGTTTCTGAGCACCAGCAAATTGAGAATCACTGGAAAACCCGTTGTTAATTGTGTGATTCGTTCCAATAAAATAATGAGAAACAACATATTCGTGGCAAAAGAGTTATTGTATCTTGTCTATTATGAGAGTAGGCTATTTGAAGGCAGCGACACACTGAACATCCACCCAAAACTAATTGTTCTTGGTAAAATTTGTTATAATTAAATTTCTATTAGTCACATATCTACGATTAAGGTCTTCACCACAGGGTAATATAATATGATTAGATACAAAAGGTGTGTTGTTGGTTTAGCGTAATGAGTAGCGTCACTGTCCTGTCTTGAATTTGCTGGGGCGGTGGTTCGCGTTTTGATACTTCCAAATTTTTTTCCTAACATTCGCGTTTTTATTAGGTTCTGATTCTTTATTATTAGTTTAATATAAGTATATACCATAATATTTGATGTTATGTAAATGTAAGTTCACTTTTTTTTGAGGGGTGACTTTATTCGATTGGCTTAATCTACAGGACAGCTTGCGCTACTTATATAAAGATATTTTGCTCCTTTTTCTTTTACGCTTCGTAATTCACATGTTGCAAAGATTATGCTACTGGGTAGGAATATTGCAAAGATTATGCTACTGTGTAGGAATACTGATCAAGTAAGACTGACCTTGGGGTTTTACTAAAATGTGGGAATGATGAAATAATGTTTATCTTATGCGGAAAAGTATTCCCAATTTGTACCGCACTGTTTGTAATGGAACTTTTGTAAGCCTACGTCATGAACATGGTACTTTCTTTTCGTGGGCGATGGAGGAAATGTGCGTTTTAATAGAGCTAACATGGGAATTTTACGCGCGACCGTTATGTAAACTGTGTGATTTACGAACTAGAAACATTCCTCAACTGCCGCTGGAGTGCGTTGCGATCGCGTATACCACGTTGGGGCCCCACGTACCGTATGCACAAGTCGCATCGTGTCTGAGCGTTCAGCAGCACGTTGAACTCGGCACGCTCAACGTTAACGTTCGATAGCACGGTCCGTGTTCCGACGGCTTTACGCAGTTGCACTACCCTTATTAAATAGGATCAGTTGTCACTACGACGTCAACTGAACCTATCGATACCGGATACTGGAATAGGAAGGAACATTAGGGTTCTTCGTCCCGTCGACAAAGAAGTCATTGGAGACGGAGCACAAGCTTGGAAAGTTTTTCTAAGGATGAAGAAGAAAATCGGCCGTGCACTTTCAAAAGAACCATGACAGCATTTTCCTGGAGCGATTAACGGAAATCGAGGAAAACCTAAATCTGATGGCCGGACGTGCATTGGAACCGTTCGCCCCTTAATGTAATGAAGACGTGGCGTATGACGTCATATCTGCGCAGACAAAGGACACTAACAACTTTTTTTTTCGAGTATATTGTTTTCTGGAACCTTGGTTGTGGTGAAAACCATCAGAGTGGCCCGAGTCCTAGGTTAGACTTGAAGGTGACAATTTGGTTGAGAGTCGGCGAAGCTGTATCTAACACGTCAGTTAATACAGTTTTTGTATCAAGCGGCGATAATATTCAAATCTTATAATTAGCAACAATTTCCTAACGAATCGCCTCAGGTCTAAAACATTTGACTGCCACTTCAATGAACTATATTGTTAACAGTGAACGTCCTATCACTCCTGAATGTACCATGAATGTTACTTTCGTCTCTGACCATATTCCCTCATTAACCGTACAGAGTATTTTAATTTTTCCCTTTCGTTACCGTTACGTCGCAGGCGACCTATTGGAACGCCATTGCAGATCCTGTTGCTACAACAGTACCAGTGCGTCGACGCCGGTAAAGGAGAGTAAACACGCGTGGGGAAGCACAGCAGTCCGTGGTCCGTGAAACGGCGGCTCAGAGTGCGTTCCCAGCGCGGCCGGCCGTATCTGGGTTTTAAAACGGAAGCGACGATTGCACGTTCCTGCGAAACACCTCGGCCGCTTTCCTCCCCGCGACGGACAGTGCCGGAGCTCCCCAGAGGAAAACACTCCGCTCGGGGCACAAAGACTGGGATTTATCGATATGAGGCAGACAGGCAGCCGTTTGACCGATGAGGGGAGAGCTGTACACTACGTCCCAAAAGACGGCGCTGCGTGCTACGACAATCCCTAGACTTGTAAGCAGAAAACCAGAACTCAATGTATCTTCCGAGATAATCGAAGTAGCCACTTTATGGACAAGCAACAGTCGACGGAAAGGTACAAACCTATACTGCCATAGGAAAGTAGTGTCGAAGCTGTTCAAACGCTACTCTGCCGCAAAATTTCCAAGTTTATACTTACTTAGAGTTAAAACTTCTATTGCCCCCGATACTGTTGATCTACTATTAATAATGAATTGTGAGTATGAATTATCAGCATTGCTTATTACGGGTATACCACATTTATTGTACTGACGCGAATACCGTAACAGTAGCAGTGGTAGCGGTGGTGGTAGGAAAGAGAAAAAAACAATTTCAACTTACCTTCGTTACGGCAACACTGTCCGGTCTAACAACCCTACCACAACAAAGGTCAAAATTTAATAATGGTGGTGGTGTTGCTCACGCTGCTGAATACTGCATTTTCGGGCAACAACAAAGTTATTATGTGGCAGGTGTCATTACAGCGCAGTTAATAAATTCATTTCATGTAATAATGAATAAACTAGGCACTCATCTTTTCGTGTTTCCCACGCTGGTCTCGTAAAATCATGGCTCAATCGTCGAAAATCTAGGTGGTGATGATTCCAAGCTCGGATGCAAAGAGGCCTAGGTTTTATTCTGCTATATTCAAAAGTTATGTAGATGCGCTTCACAAACCATTCTTTAAGATTAAACTTTTCAAAGTTAGCACAATTGTGATGTAAAAAAAAAAATCATCAGCACTCTGAATTTAAGTTACACTTTCTATTAATTGCTTTTATTGCAATATCACGTGACACACAAACATCACTTCACAATACAAAACATACTTGAAAGCATCTTCCTCACAGTCACTGTTGAAGTTCACATCTTGTAAGCTGACTAGAATATACGCCTTTCCAACATGACGTCCAAGACTTGACCTTCTCAAGGTCCGACTCTAACTAATAACCTCTTACGCGCCCAAAAATCAGAGTTACAAGTACGTCAAAGATCATAGTGACAAAAGAAAGAATACACTTAACAATAATATCACTGCTACAAACATTTCGATGTATCAAAGTACCTCAACATTAATGAAATCAAATCTGAATGTTGTCTCAGAAATATGTTAACTACTCCTACAGAAACACAGTAGAATATTACTGGTATCGAGAGATTCAGATGAGGTGCCGTAATGGTTATGTAATTGAAGTACCATTACACCGGGCCGGTCAAAATTCCATTTTGATACTCCGTAGTACGCGTGTTTTTTATTTTTATTTTTTTACGAAATGACAATATTTTCTGTCACTGTAGTTGATTTATTTCTCCGGCGTTCTTGAATCCAAACACACAACAGTTATCCAACTTTTTAACACAGTGTCTTCAAACCAGATTGCTATCTTTAACATTCAACACTATTTTACGAGACAGAGACGAAACTTATTAACAGGGCGGCGCCACAACCGTAACATAGACTGCCGCACATGGAATCCATTACTTTAGTCAGTGATGATTTTTCCATAGAAATTACACTGATCGCTTCTGTGACAATTTTGCACGTCAGAAAATATAGTTTCATGTATTTTTATAAAATATAGCTTGTATTAACTTTAATGATTTTTATCTCATTCCGATTACGCTGAATGTAGAAATACCTGGATGACTAGTTTTTCAGAATGCACATATTTTCACATAAAAACCACACCGAATACTTTCATTATAATCCAGTAGGATGAAGTAATAGAAATAACGCATAAATGCAATAAAAAGCAACTCCCAAGAAAAAGTCAAGAATTACGAAAGGTGGTATACAGTGACTCAGTGAGACCAGTACCAACAGAGTCAATTTAGAAGAGAGAAAATTATCCTGGGGTTATTACAAACTTCATCATACGAAAAAAGATGCAGCCTGCGTCTCACTAAGAATTTAATATGGTCGGCAGATTATATACATATATATATATATATATATATATATATATATATATATATATATATATTACACACACACAGGCTGAACCAGAACAACCGATCAAATTTCAGAGGTTGTTCAGGGATACCTTGTGAGTACTTTGGCATAAAAACTCAAGATCTTCCGCGCCTCTCTACAAAGTGATACTGTAATAATGATTTATTCGGTTTGTTACTGTGATTACCCTTGTTTGTGTGGAAACGTGTTCAGACCATTGAAGCAGCCTTTAATATGCAGTACCCAATACGCAGCTTACAACGCAAAACCGAAGGTACAGACTGACTAAACACCCCTCAGATGCAGAAATACGGTAATGTGCGGTGCTGCGTGACCAGCCCAGCACAGCATCTCGTGTCGCTCTTCCGTTGCATTCAGTGAACCCATACACGAGGTTAATATCGGCCGACTCTTCACTGGTGAACTCACCCATAATACCACCCAGCAAGGTGACGCAGTGGTTAGCGCACTGGACTCGCATTCGGGAGGACGACGGTTCAAAACCCGCGTCCGGCCAACCTGATTTAGATTTTCCGTGATCTCCCTAAATCGCTTCAGGCAAATGCCGGGATGGTTCCTCTGAAAGGGCACGCCCCCGACTTCCTTCCCCATCCTTCCCAAATTCGATGAGACGACCTGGCAGTTTGGTCCCATCCCCCAAACCAACCAACCAATCATAATATCGCTGCGTACACTGTTAATGTACAACTAACACTGCCAGAAGTACAAACCCAACACAAAACTGAGCAGTACTGAATGTAAGCTTGTATGCGAAGAGTAAAATGGGTACTGCCATGTCAACAATAGCGGGTACCATGAGCGAATGGAAACATGACAGCCGCGCGGGATTAGCCAAGCGGTCTGGGGCGCTGCAGTCATGGACTGTGTGGCTGGTCCCGGCGGAGGTTCGAGTCCTCCCTTGGGCATGGATATGTGTGTGTTTGTCCTTAGGATAATTTAGGTTAAGTAGTGCGTAAGCTTAGGGACTCGTGACCATAGCAGTTAAGTCCCATAAGATTTCACACACATTTGAACTTTTCTTTTTTTTTTTTTTTTTTTACATGACACATATACCGTAGAAAACTGTTTTCAGTGCAATACGAATATAAAACTAATGGGGTGGGGGCAAGAAACAAAATGAAATGCAATACCTCCGGAACGATCTGTCCGCGACCGTTGGTCCCTTATATCAAGGTACTCAGAAGGTATCCCTGGAAGTTTGTCGGTGGAGTTTTATAACGTATCTATGGTCTCCGGCTTATTTAAGGTTTTATTGTGACATGTGTACTTAATGTTCCGCTGTTAATGGAAACAAAACATCGAATCCGAAGATCAGTGCTTAGCGATAGAATACAGATAGCTACAACTTGATCGCTATTGCACAAGTACTGCGTACAACGACCGTAATGGGGAAAAAAGAAGTTAAAAACATTACAATTCATTGTAATTAGCCGTAATTCTGAGTGACAGAATACGATCTGAACGAATTTCAAGTGCAAAATAAAATAGTCGCTAATTTCAAAAACGTGCAAAGTTAATGATGGTAAATTATTGTAATGACTTTGAAATCACGTAAATATCGTGTAAGAAAGACAAAGCACCTACTGAACAAAACGCACACGTGTTTAATTACATGTAAAAGACACGTGTGACACCAACACAAAAGACGTTAATCTGGAATATATTGACGTTAGTTACCTTAACGGCCACCAACAATAAACGATGACTAGCAGCACTGTGTGCAAACTGTGCAGCGTTACTTAACTCGTGATAATACATTGTCTGAAAATATGCTTGATCGTGAGAAAAGCTGGTTACCGTTCTTTACTTATTACTCTGCAACTAACTGTTTTTCAAACAGATGCAGTAAAAACTTACTTTCTTCGCAACAACTGTTTTTCAGTAGTAATGTTACATAGACATATGCACATATCATTTACAAAATACAACATAAAATTCTAAAACTACTTTGACTGCTTGAAAACCAGCAAGCTTTTGGCATAGGATATGAATTTCACTTTAAATCACCTTTAATTTGAAATGAATGATTGCAGTAGAAGTGCAATACTACACGAGCACCAGCAGTTACTACTGCTTCCGAACACAGTAAGTACATGACTGAAAATCAACTGTAACGTTAACTAGATTTCGCTGATGGTTAACGATTCGGGTCAATGAAGATTCCTTCGACGAGGCTGTTCTTTGAATAAACACACTATAATGTTCCACAAAGTTACCAAGAAGCTGGAATGCCTATACACAGCTACAGAATGTTGGATGGCTCTTACTTTGCGACGCGTTGCTTGTGGTACGAAGTAGTTCAAATGGTTCAAATGGCTCTGACAAGGGAACCTCCCCATCGCAACCCCCTCCGATTTGGTTATACGTTGGCACAGTGGATAGGCCTTGAAAAACTGAACACAGATCAATCGAGAAAACAGGAAGAAGTTGTGTGGAACTATGAAAAAAATAAGCAAAATATACAAACTGAGTAGTCCATGTGCAAGATAGGCAACATTAAGGACAATGTGATCCCAGGAGCGCAGTAGTCCCGTGGTTAGCGTGATCAGCTGTGGAACGAGAGGTCCTTGGTTCAAGTCTTCCCTCAAGTGAAAACTTTAATTTTTTATTTTCAGTTTATGTGACAAACTCTTATGTTTTCATCACTTTTTTGGGAGTGATTACCACATCCACAAGAAAACCTAAATCGGGCAAGGTAGAAGAATCTTTTTACCCATTCGCCAAGTGTACAAGTTAGGTGGGTCGACAACATATTCCTGTCATGTGACGCACATGCCGCCACCAGTGTCGTATAGAATATATCAGACGTGTTTTCCCGTGGAGGAATCGGTTGACCTACGACCTTGCAATCAAATGTTTTCGGTTCCCATTGGAGAGGCACGTCCTTTCGTCTACTAATCGCACGGTTTTGCGGTGCGGTCGCAAAACACAGACACTAAACGTATTGCAGTGAACAGAGACGTCAATGAACGAACGGACAGATCACAACTTTGCGAAAATAAAGAAAGTAAAATTTTCAGTTGAGAGAGGACTTGAACCAAGGACCTCTCGTTCCGTAGCTACTCACGCTAACCACGGGACCACGGCGCTCCTGAGCTCAGAGCAGCCTTGATGTTGCCTATCTTGCGCATGGACTACTCAGTTTGTATATTCTACTAATTTTTTTCACGGTTCCACACAACTTCTTCCTGTTCTCTCGATTGATCTGTGTTCAGTTTTTCAAGGTCTATCCACTGTGCCAACTTATAACTAAATCTGAGGGGGGTGCGATGGGGAGGTTCCCTTGTGAGCACTATGGGACTTAACTGCTGAGGTCATCAGTCCCCTAGAACTTAGAACTACTTAAACCTAACTAACCGAAGGACATCACACACATCCATGCGCGAGGCAGGATTCTAACCTGCGACCGTAGCGGTCACGCGGTTCCAGACTATAGCGCCTAGAACCGCTCGTCCACTTCGGCCGGCCTACGAAGTAGTGCTTATAATTATATTCATACTGGCAACAAGCCCTTCTTAATTAGCGACTAGCTTCAATAAATTTGGACCACACAGTATTCATTACTTCCAAAATCATCTTGCGACCATATACTATGCCCGCATACTTTGCCGAACACTTTTAACGCTGGAAATGCATATCCTCCTATTTCCATCTATTGTACTATAATTTTTTTCCTTATTTTGTTACCTGAAGATATGACGTTTCTGTGTCTTTGTATATTGTAATTGTTTTACTATATATATATATATATATATATATATATATATATATATATATATATATGCATTTATGTCGATGTATAATTGGTTTGTTGTGTAAAGATTATTTGTATTTTTTCGCTGGGTCTGGCCTAGGGAAAACTATGCTATCGAACGATTACATCGATAGGTCGTATGGAGAACCAAAGTGTTTAAGATCTTTGGTAGTGTTAACTCTGCCGCGCGGAGCGAAGGCAGAGGGGAGTCTAGCTGGAGCAGTGCGGTTGAGCAGGTGTGTTGTGTGACGCTTCCGCGAGTTGCCGCGCTTTCGGGGTTTGGCAGCATGTAATTGCGCTCGACTTGCTATGTTAGTTTCTGACACGGTGTCGCGGACGGGAAGCATTAGCTGGCGCACATCAAGAGCCCGTTTCGCCTGGTGACCGTGTCGAGAAGAAGGCGCGCCAACATCCAGCTTCTGCAACAGCGACGGCCGACGATGAGTGACTGTCTCCACCTCCTCGATCGACGACTTCAAACCTTCAATCAACGAACAAGGAAGACTGGAAGCACGCAAAGTTTTATAACTGTATGGCAGACCTCAGCTTTTCAAACTGTTATATTTTCATAACTAAAATTACAGCAACGTAGCATGAACCTTTGTTGCTCATTGTCCCAATTGCATTACCAAGCAGGGTCCCTTCCTTTTCCGGGATGAACCCGAGTGTCGTTGAAATTCAAACCCCAGCATTAAAGTAATATCATTCGATTTCACTGCTTTAATTTCAAAGTTCAGTTAAGGTATTCATAGCTGGCTACAATATTTAGATTACACAAGCACAAATTAAGAGTGCGAGTTTTGTTACCGTATTTTAGCTTACCTGTGACTGCAGCTCAGCTTGGTACGTACTAAATTTTACTATTGTTAATTGTTCAGAATCATTTAATTCAAGTTCAAAGTTAAATCTCTTATTTCTAAATTCCGTAGATTCAAGTAGCTTTTGAAATGATTGTTGAGGTAGCCCAAGACTAACCGTATTTTACTGAATTTCGATGTGCTTCAGGAACAAAGCTCACTATTAATTACAGTCACTAAATTAACTTTCAATTTTCCGGTTTTATTAATTCTTTTGCTAAATTAAGTCAGAGTGTAGCGAAATTTATTACTTCTGACAAACTTTCAGTTTTCACACTACACGTGTCAACCTTCAGTTGCCACGCTTCTAGTGCTAATTATACGTGTAATAACCTTTCTTTTTCAGTTACTATAGTAATTGTCCATAGGACTGGCGACCGTTATTTCCCCAAATCTCAAATATCTAATTACCGCTAGTTAATTGTTAACGTAACGACCGCACATTTACTTTCTGTATTAACTTTACCCCTTTTCAAAAATAGTTTCCACCAGTTTCATTTGCATTTTTCCTTTCATTTAGATATAACCCTTTCCTCCCTCTTTACCGACATATTAACTTCGGTGGCGATTGCGTTTCCCAAATTTCCATTGGGTACACGCGGTTTAATTTTTCACTGTCATTAAGGTCGATAAGTGAGGGGGAGGTTACACACTTATAATTTGCCTGGCCACATATTACAACAGTTTAGGCGAAAAACACACTGGCATTTGCGCGCCAAGACGTTCGCCTGCTCAACACCACAGGTTCCGCAACTCTTCCACCGCCGTCTCCTCTAGGACTGCGCGCACTCGAGCAAACGATGTTGTTACATGGAAGGTATTCTCTGTACTTTATACAATAAAAATTTCCCTGACATGGCCAACATGTTTACTACAATGGTTTGACATAAATAATTTTTATTTATCCTATCAACATACATTAAATTTCCATAATTAGTGACAAAATTGGATATTGCACATATTTACAAAAAAAAGGTTACAACCAAGATAAATCAAGTAGCTGAAAGACACGTGAGGCACTGCGTTGCAGTGTTAAAAGTTCTGGCTCTCTCTGTATTCTTCATAAGAGAGGGACATATATTGAAATAAAGAGTCTTATATGGTACATAGTGAACTAATAAGACTGCGGCAGTATGGGATTAAAATGAACAGTGAAAAATGTTTTTGAGTTTGTCAGTCCGACACAATCGTGTCCACAAACGAAAGCACTTCCCGGATTAACAAGTATTTCTTCTATGTGCAGGTTATCGACAACGTGTAAAACGAAAGATACTAAAAATATTTTCCGCAGTTTTTTACGAAGAGGTGAATTTCGGAAAAATAATAGTTTACAGACGGCGAGTATGACTGAAGATATTACAGTCGCAGGCTAAAGGAAAGTCGCTAGTCCTAATCCTACGCTAGTTTTATTACATACAATTCCACAGAACAGTCAATCATCTTAACTGATAATGACATATATATCCGTGACAGTCGGCTTGCCTCCTATGCTAACGACGTACAAAGGGTGATTCTTATTTTGACCCGAAGCGACGTAGATAACGCTGAGACGAGTAATTTCGTATTAAGACACACGGGGTCGCGAATGTCGGGAAATACCTCGAAAGAGAATCACAGCCGTTGAACATGTGACGTCGCCATATGACGTACCTCGCAGCACGTGCTGCGATTGGGCTTGTCGAACCTAATCTCGCCGGTAGGTGGCAGTAGTTGTTCTTTTTTGTTGGGTTGTTTTTTGGTGGAAGGAGACCAGACAGCGAGGTCATCGGTCTCATCGGATTAGGGAAGGACGAGGAAGGAAGTCGGCCGTGCCCTTTGAAAGGAACCATCCCGGCATTTGCCTGGAGCGATTTAGAGAAATCACGTAAAACCTAAATCAGGATGGCCGGACGCGGGATTGAACCGTCGTCCTCCCGAATGCGAGTCCAGTGTCTAACCACTGCGCCACCTCGCTCGGTGGTGGTAGGTGGCAGTTCTACATATAGCTCCGCTAGGCTACTCTACTTTCATAAATGTAAACCGATTCATAGCAGTATTGGATTACCACTACTGTGTAACATTAGACAATGCAGTAACGAATACAGAGTACCCTAGCGCCCTAGCGGAGTGATGTGTAGTACTACCCCCCCCCCCCCCCCCCTGCCGGCGAGGGTTGGATCGACAAACCCAACAGCCACACGTGCGGTGAGTTACGTCATCTGACGACGTCCACTTTTGTTTTGGGGTATTTCGAGACATCTGCGGCCCCATGTGTCTCATATCAAATTACTCGTCTCATCGTCATCTACGTTTTTTCAAACATTAGTGAGTATCACCCAGTATACGAGGTGTGGCTAGAAAAAAACCGGACTAGTACTGGTGAAACAATAAAACGAATGCAATAAGGCTGAAAGTCGCGTGGCCTGTCACGTGACTCTCGCTTCGCCTACTGCTCGAGTTTCATCTGCCTCCTGCACTCAGTCTGCCCGTGGCGTCTGTTTTAAGTAGTTGACGTTTTGTCTGTGCGTCGGAAAATGTTGAGTGTACAGAAAGAACAGCGTGTTAACATCAAATTTTGTTTCAAACTAGGAAAATCTGCAAGTGAAACGTTTGTAATGTTACAACAAGTGTACGGCGATGATTGTTTAACGCGAACACAAGTGTTTGAGTAGTTTAAACGATTTAAAGATGGCCGCGAAGACACCAGTGATGACACTCGCACTGGCAGAACATTGTCAGCAAAAACTGATGCAAACATTGAAAAAATCGGTAAACTTGTTCGACAAGATCGCCGTTTAATAATCAGAGCAGTGTCTGAGTTAACAGGAGTTGACAAGGAAAGTGTTAGGCAGATTCTTCATGAAAGTTTCAACATGAACAAAGTAAAGTGTGTTCAAAAATGGTTCCAAAGTGTCTCACAATTGAACAGAAGGAACGCCGAAGAATGATTTGTTCTGACATCCTGGAAAACATTGAAAGTGATCCCACCTTCTTACAAAATGTTATTACTTGCGATGAATCGTGGTTTTCTACTTACGATCCCGAAACTAAACGCCAATCGATGCATTGGAAAACTCCTGGTTCTCCACGACAAAAAAAAGCACGAATGTCAAAATCGAAATTCAAGGCAATGATGATTGTTTTTTTTTTTGACGTCAAAGGGATTGTGCACATTGATTGGGTACCAGAGGGACAAACAGTTAATCAGCATTACTACATTAGCGTCCTGGCTACCCTACGTGAGCGAGTACGGAGAAAACGGAACGATTTGTGGAGAAAAAAGTCATGGATCCTTCACCAAGACAATGCCCCAGCTCACAGTGCGTTGTCAGTGAAGACGTTTTTGGCAAAACACAACATTCCCATCTTAGATTATCCACCCTACTCACCTGATTTGGCCCCCTGTGACTTTTTTCTTTTCCCTAAAGCCAAGTCAGCTTTGAAAGGAACTAGATTTGAGACTGTTGAAGCAGTAAAAGAAAAAGCGACGGAAGTAATGTATGGACTTACCGAAAATGATCTGCAGCATTGCTGTGAACAGTGGAAAATTCGTATGGAGCGGTGTAGAGACCGAGGAGGAGAGTACATTGAAGGAGATAACATGAAATTGTAAATAATTGTAAATAAATGTTTTTTCCAGCATCAGTCCGGTTTTTTTCTAGCCGCACCTCGTATGCGACGAGCGGTAAGGTTGCCAGGAGTGCTAACGTAACATATACACGTTTCGAGGTTTTCTTAGTAATTGCGAGCGACGTGGTTAACAAGATATCCCTTGTAGCGCTCAAAATGATTTTTAGGATTACTAGTTCTTCCTATAAGTGGCTCACAAGCGGACCGCGTCTACTCATAATCACTGATTTCGTCCGGCGTTTGGCACAGTGCAAAGAGCGCAAATAGGTCATGGGATCGAGTCCCTATGCGGAAAGATTTTTTTTATTTTCCATTTTTTTACTTACACTGCAAATGAAGCAAAATAATGCTCTATATATTTATTACTATTTTTCATAAAAGGCACGGATACGAAAGGCAAAGAAAAATGTGGGATCGCAAGTGCATTGCCAGGAAGGGATTACTGAGGAATACACGAGAATTTCGTGTATAAAATTAGACACTTATTATTTTACAGGGTGTTCATTGTAAAAACAGAAAGCAATAACTGTCTCGGCATCTTGCATACGACGCGAACGCCCCATTTTTGGGATTCCATAGTTGTTTTAAAGTTTCTATAGAAAAACAAACTGTTTACATTCATAAAAGGTTCCCTCTCTTCGCAGAGTTTGGTAGCAAACGATGCGTAAAGCAAAACTATTGAAGAGAATAGATTGTGATCTACAGTGGAATGTGTTTTGATGTAGTATTCTCGGGATGTGATTTCTTTCTGTCTCTATATGCCGATTTTATCTGCACTGATAAGCTATTTTCCGCGTGCAGCTGCCGAGGGCTGCTCGAAGATAAATGAAATTAGTGGAATACAAAATCCTGTATGCTTTTAATTAAATTCCTTCTTGGGAAGTTATTCGCGGAGTCGTCCTGACGCTTAAAGTACAATCCATTCTTGGACATTTATTTACAATCTCGAATTTTCCTTTGCCTTTCTTTTCGTGCCTTTAATGAAAATATTAATAAATACTGTATGCTGAGAATTGTTTGTGTGTATTTGCAGTGTAGGTAACGTAAAAATGAAAAATAAAAGGGTCTCCGCATAATGACTCTGCCCCACGACCGTCAGACTGCCCTTCTGTACTCTTTCCGCTTTGTTAACATAAAATTTTGTATTTGTGGGGATCCACTGCCTCCAGATGCTTAATAAACCTAAACATAGTCCATAGTAGGTCGTAATGCAGTGTTTATTTAAAATTAACAGCTGCTAGCAGTTACCATGTTGTTATACATTGAGTAAAGTTCAGAATACGATTTGGAAAGGTTTCACTTCACGGTGAATCCTTTCGTAAAATGACGGAAGCAGGCTACTTTTTTCTTTAATTGAGAGTGATTTGAATATAACATGAAATATGCATGTTACAGATGTGCTTGACAATGATGCTTAGTCAAAATTAGATAATCGCACGATTAAATAAACATCGCATTACAGCTTACTACGGACCATGCTTACGTTTACTACACTAACACAGACGGCTCATGCCCTGTCTGACCCATGGCAGAAATGCTATTTCTTCTGAACGCTTTCTCATCTGGAATTGCCACTTCTGTCACTTTCACTCCTGGTAATGCCCTGCATATGCCATAAATATTGAACAAAATCGGTGACGACGATTAGGCCCGGTACCCTTGTCGGATGACAGAAGCGGCAGTTTTCTGCCTCGTGGCTTGCTTCCTTCCGCAAGTACGACTGACAGCGATCATGAAGATAACGTGCAGAACGCTAAGTTTGTGGATGAATTTTAGTGCTACAGGAAGGAGCTGCACCCAGGGTCCACGATTTTTATACAGCATATTCAGGTATGACTCTTGCACTTCCGGAAAACTCTAGTGCACTAGAAGTTTTTCAGACTTTGTTCACAGAAGAATTAGTCTCAATTAATTGTTGTAGAGGAGACTAATAGTTTCTACACTGTTCAGAGGACTACTATTTATGAGATAAACCTTTTGAAGTCCTGAAAAGGTACGTGTATAGCAGAATATTATCCAGGCATGAAAAAAAACCATGACATATTCTGAATATTGGTCAAATGATCCACTCCTCAAACCTCCGCTACCGCCAGAACGCCGAATAGGTGAGAAGTCTTGTCAGAGGAACCTGACACCGAGACGGTCCCTCGTACCCTGCGGCACGCCAGTCCAAGAAAAGAATGATGAAACACCGTGCCAGTGCATGAATAAGATTATCTTGTTAATGAAGACTATATAAAAAGCGAAAGAACAAGAAAACAGAGTTAAAATAGTGTCTACCGATGGCGCACATCCACTGACATAGTGACTGCTTGCAGACTGGCTGTGCAAAAAAGAAGCGAGGAGTGCTAGGCATTATTTACAAAAACTGCCACCCCCCTTTATCTCTCTCTCTCTCTCTCTCTCTCTCTCTCTCTCTCTCTCTCTCTCTCCCTATCCATTAAGGTCGTCCTTTTTGTGGAGAATATAGCCACGTAGCTAAGGAGTGTGAGAGAATTTAAAATGTGCCTCCTGGAGACAGAGATTCGTTGGTCTATCGTGACTGAATAGACGCAGTTTCTCCAGATACGCCCTGAACCCATTCAAGTTCAAATAAAGTATGGAAGCCATCTTACCGGTGAAGTTTTCCTCTGCAGATGTCGACGTCCATACCATCGATAGTATGTTCATCGTCTCATCCATCAGACAGAACCAAGGTCGCACAGTCTGATGGCTTCGTACCTAATCCCCCCCCCCAGGTTTTCGTCCCGAGCTTGGATTTTGGAGCTGTTGGCAAACATTCTGCTTGGTCTCTTCTACCTTCTGCCGTGAGGTTCTGCTATCCTTTGCCCCATTAGGTTTGGCAACCGCCATTATTTCAGTGGTAGGAAGGCATGGTCGTTGGACTAGCAGTGCAAGCTTGCAGCTACATTTACTAGTAAAGGTTGATGTGCTCTTCTCAGCTGCTGAAGTCTGAGTGCCAACACTAGTCTTACGTACAGGCTGCTAATGCTGAGGCAAACCACCTCACGAAAATGGGTGCCTGTGCGTCCTTAAATGCCTTCACATCAGAATAGAAGATTCTTGTGATAGCTTTAATCTCATTTATTTTCTTCTCTTCTGTACAGACTGGGCATTCCTTGCTCCAAACTGGGTGGGCTTGGGATCAGTTGACACACATCATCGTGGTAGTACAGTGAAGACCTGGTTCCTGGGCAGCAGAGTCGCATCTTCCACACATAGTTTGACCATTAAAAACCATGGTTGTGTGACCAAAGCGTTCACACTTGAAGCGGTGCATTGGATTAGGTACATAGGACCTAAATGTCAGGCGGAGAAAGTATGTCGCAGTATGCTCGGGTAACTTCAGTAGATCGAATGCCAGGATAAAAGACGCTGAATTTTGTAAATCGCCATCGACCCTTTCTATGAAGTATTGTACTTCTGTGAAGTCGGATAGCACTACCGGTACGGGGGTCATATTGGTTATAAAAGGTTTCATATTACTAGGCGAGATAAGGGCATCCGGTGTAAAGTTATCCACTTGGTCTACTTATATTCAATATCACTCTCACTCCTACCGCAGGGTACCACTGGTAATTGAGCAAGGTCACCCAAAATAATCATCCAGGCAATCATGCTCGTTATTTTCGCGGTCATGACGTAGCTCTACAGTCGTCACGTGACAAAAAAAATGACGGTAACCCCTCTCAGCCAATGGGAGCACCACAAAAGGCGGGAAATCCAATCGATCAATAGGAATCGAGCTCTCACCTTCCCTTCCTTTATGACAGTATGATTACACCAACCCGAGCCCCACCGTCATTCGACGTCTGAACTTCATAGTAAGACAGAGCCCAGCGACTTGAGATGTATGTAGACAGGAAAGTTTAAACCGTCAATGAAATTGTCTACGTGCGATTAACGGAAACAGATGGTTTTATCAAGGAAATAGGTATGAAAATTGAGTTGTGCGAGTTCGTGATGGGGGAGACGAAGAGCTCATTTGAGTCTTGCCCGTGACAGGTATCACATCCTCGCGCTAGTGTGTTAGACTGGTCAGAGCTACTCTTTGGCGCTTCTCACTGCTATTCCTATCACTCACTCACTGTCTATTGAATAGCCTGCTTCCCAATATTCAATCATTTCCACTGCTGTTACCTGTATTCTTCTCTAGACCCTTGCCAGCACCATGAAGCACTGTGTTGCTGCTGCTGCTGACGCCGACGATTGTGTCCCTAACAAGCGACCCTGATCGACATCTAACCATATATGTGGAAATGATTCCTGTTGCTCTCTCTCCCTGGAGAGCGCGCGCGCGTGTGCGTGTGTGTATGTATGTAGGGGTGGGGGTGGGGGTGCTTCCTTTTCTTTATTACTCCCAATCAGATGACTAATTTCTCCTTCGTTTGTTGCAGGTACGAGCATCCCATCTCCTCTTTTGAGAACTAATAATGTCTGAATTATCACTTTCCCACCCTCTCCCCTCTCTTCGTACGGTATGCATTTATTTAACGTCTCGCTGTTTTTGTTTCTAGAACTCTTCAATGGGCTCGACGCTCACGCACACACACACACACACACACACACACACACACACACACACACACACACACACACAATTGCATTACTAACGTTGTGTGTTCGTGTCTGCTTGTGAGTGCACTTGATAATGAGTCATAACTGGATGCGTTGACCGCTTTCTCCAGCATTAGCTCATGGGGTATGACGCCGGACGCAGAGGAGCGAATAAGTGAGTAGTAGTAATAGTAGTAGTAGTAGTAGTACACCACCACCACCACCACCACCACCACAATTACATGCATGGCTTACTAACGTGACGTTCGTCTGTCTACAGATGCACTCGGTATGCAGGTCGAACTCTACCGGCTTCTGCTGGAGATAGCGGCCAGTAAGATCCCACTGACTCCTTCAGAGAATGTTAATTTTGAACGTTAGTAGAAACGCAATATATGGCTACATATATCTTTATCTTTAATTATGCCTGACAATATTGAGCCTTCTTTATGTGTAGGTGACACTGAGGAGATGCTGGGCAGTGGACTTGTGCCTGTAGCGGCCCTGTCGATTTTGTTGTAGCCGCGGCCGGACAACAGCCCAGCGCGTCATCTGTGTTCCTCCAGTCCGCTCCGCTGACCACATTGCAACCCTGAGCGTCATCTGTGCACCAGCAGCCCGCTCCGCCGTCCACGACGACGCATCAAGGCCCATTGACAAATTTTGAAGGTAAGAGGAAAAAATATAGCCCCGTATGCACACATTAAAAAATTCGGGATGATAATTTTGTTCCTGTCCATGTATATGCAGGTGATACGCTGGGTGCCATACTTGTAGCAGCCCAGTCGACGATTATACAAAAGCGTGCCCCATCTATGAGAAAGATGCATTCAGTTCCGTCGATGTATCCACAGCCAGCCGTGCAGCAGCAGTCGGGCAAATCAATATATCCACATCTGGCCCTGCCGCAGCAGCCGTCAGGAAAGTAGATGTATACACAGCCAGTCATGCAACTTGCCTAATGGGTGTACCCACCGCAGCCAATGACGTGCCAGTAGCAGCCACTAACTTACACACCGCCACCCCCATAATGGAGATCGGTCCATTGATTAATTTCGAACGTAAGTAGAAAAACTATTAGACGCCTACACGCATCTTTATTTTTTCAAATTATGCATGATAATATTGTTTCTTCTTCTGTCTGTGCAGGTGAGCAACTGGGCCACCTACGATGTATCAGATATTGCCTACGGTGTACCCACTGTCGATCGAGGGCACCAGCAGCAGTAGTAGCAGCAGCAGCTGCTGCAGCAGCCGCGGACCCCGTCGAAGTCTGCAACCATGTACCAGCGGCCGAATGCGAAGCAGAAGCAACCGATTCCATCGACATCTGCTATGTAGCCCCCAGCCGTCCATGTCCCAGGCCAGCCCATGCCACGGCATCACAACTCTGGCCCATTTGTCGTAGTCTGGCCAGTGATCTCAGTGTCCTGGCCCGTCACTCAAACGTCACCTCCGATCGCTGCAACTCCGTGTCGGGTATAGCAGCAGCAGAAGACTCGCCCGTGATATTAAGGACGACCAAGTGAGTCTTGCTGCCGTATTGGACTACTAAGTGATCGCCTGCTCTTTTGAAGACAAGATTTCACTTGCCTCAATTGATAATTCTAACACTAGTTAACCAGATCATGCCACCTTCCTCCACGCTTGTGAAGCTGTTTTTCCAAAGGGAGCTCCCCGGACACAACAACCACCCACGGTAACCCGCCATTAACTCGCAGGCAGTTCTATATTGTGAACTAACGCACTCTCTGAAAGATGACAGTGGTATTGAGTGGAGGAGCACTGTCTAAATTTTGGAGATAACTGGCACGATATTGCGGGGCGAGACAATTGCTGATTGGTTCGGAACTTTTACCGAGAGCGTCACCTGGGCCATTTTTCCGAGGTGCAGGAAATGGCGTCCGGTAAGGCGCTAAATCCTGTACTCCACTTTACGTTTACTCATATATTTTCGATCCACTTAATGTCGTGTCCAGTTACATCCTACTTCTGAAATATACTGCTCCTAAACAAGCATGCATTAATGTCCAGAATACAGCTAAGGGAGTTGTACTTTGCTTTGCGCGGTCACTTCTGGTTAGCGATAGAATTTACTCTAGTTAGGGATGCTATAGGAGAAGATACCAAACTGTAGATATCTGTGGGCATTATAATTTCCCAGGCACTGAATTCTCCGTGAAACTCCAGGCTATTCCAA
Source organism: Schistocerca serialis cubense (assembly GCF_023864345.2). Lineage (NCBI taxonomy): Eukaryota > Metazoa > Arthropoda > Insecta > Orthoptera > Acrididae > Schistocerca > Schistocerca serialis. Next base: position 781,251,951 of record NC_064640.1, read on the forward strand.
AATTCCATAGGGATAATCCCGATTATTCGGTTTATGTTTACAACGTCGTAGGCGACGAGACAGAAGATGAATACGACCATGAGCAAACTGTGCAGAACAACAAAGGTCAAGCATAAAGTAGGTGGACGCCTCCTCTTCTCCAAATTAGTCGGTGAAAATGAAATGAAATAATCGTGTTGGTGACGATGGATTGACGATGAGGACAACACTACCTAGTCCACGAGCGGAGAAAATCTCCAACCTGGCCGGGAATCGAACCCGGGCGCGCTGGATGGGAGGCAAACAAGTCACCACTCAGCTAAGCAGGCGGACAATTAGTCGGTAAACGTCCCGAGCACGTAGACCTGTTGCTGATCTCCGAAGGAAATGAGCAACTCTACGTATGGATGAAAAACATGCTCAAACACGAACATAAACGACGTTTTTGCCGTAGATGTCTTGATTCGTGTACCACGAATGAATATCTTGGAAGGCGCCTCACTGACTTATCGAGCCAGGAACCGGTACGTGCGGAAAAGCCTACAGAGGATAACAAGTTCTTAAACTTTAAGAACGCTCACCACCCGGAGCGATGTCCTTTTATCATTCACGACTTTGTCGAGAGCCTCCTAGCTTATGTGGTGTGTTGTGAAGGCGACACCACTGCCTACTATGCCACCTTCACAGAACGGCATGAACGGTCGGAACGAATTCGAATCTTACATCGTGGATGATCCTCAGAGACGGTTGCCCGCTGAGCTGGAAAAACTTGCATGGGAAGCTAATCGCGCGCTTATAGCGGCAAAGGTCTCCTGACCAACTTGGAGGAGAGTGATGCACTGTGCGAGAAGGTAGTTGAGTGACATTTGTGGGCTGCCTTTGGATAGAGATGTGGGAACTCCCCATAAGGACCACTGTCGTCAAACGGGGAATTTCCGCGGTGCAGCTCAAAATGCAAGCAAATTTAAGCACAAGTTTGAATGGGTACATTGCCCACTTGCTAGTTCAACATTTGGGTGATTTCTGGTTGGAGGATAATAAGGTCAGATTCATTCCTGACACAACTGAGAAGTACATCTCATTTTCCAAGAGAATTACGCCAAGAACAACACTACGCTTCCTGGATTCACTTCGCTTCATGCACGCGTTTCTTCAGAAGCTTGCCGAAACGATGCGTCGTTTCCTGGCAGACCGACATGACCAGGGACCCACAGAAACATGACACTGTCTCCACCAACAGTGAGCAAGTGACAACTTTCCTGGACCCGCTGCACTAAGGGATGGGCGGTGTACAGCGCACGTAGACTTTGGAGGGCACTGAGTGAGTCTGAGCAGAGGACACAAATGGAAAGGCTGTGTCGCTGGATGTACTCCGTGGCCTGATACAAGGCGAAGAGCTCGGCTGTAAATACTGAGGAGTGTGCCGCAAGCCGATATCGAAAAGACACGGGTTCCAATGAGGAAGACACACCCGACCCCACGGTCAGTGCGAGAGCCATCAGTGTATACAAAGGTACTATCGCTAAGTTCCATGCGAAGGTCGTGAAACTGGAGGCGATAGACCGAGGCTGGAGTAGTGTCCTTAGGAAGCGAATGAAGGCCAAGGTTAAAATTGGCCGCTTCAAGAAGCCAAGGTGGTGAAGGGTTCACACCCACTGGGAAAGTTGCAGGTAGTGTGACGTTAAGCCGCTGTAGTAAGTGACGAAAGCGGACTCCAGGAGGTAACAGAGAAGAGGGATGAGCACCATACTGACGATCAAAGGAATCATCAAAGGAGGAGGACAGCGATAGTTTAGCAGCTTCAGCATACAAACTCTCTTCCGGGTTGGTGTAAATGTGCCCGTGGCCAAAAGGATGCCATGATGGTGGATAGTGTTGAGACGGCCTAAGACGGATGGGCGTGCACACACACACAAACAACGCACCCATAGTCGAGTTTCCAACGGACAAGGGACCGGTACAAACGGAGCAGGGTGGTTCGATCGGCACCCTAGGAAGTATCAGTGAAGACACGTAGAAGAGGGACCGCGTACAGCGGGCTGCGAGGTAAGACACATTGGAGGACCAAGAGTGTTTCCTATCCAGCATGAGCCCCAGAAAAGTCGTAGTTTCAACGAACGGAAGAGCAACAGGCCCAAGATGTAGAGATGGTAGGAGAAAGCATTTGCGCCGCCAGAAATTTATACAGACGGTTTTGTCAGTGGAAAAATGTAAAACCACTGTCGATGCTCCAGGAGTAAAGACGATCGAGACAGCACTGAAGACGCCACTAAGTGAGACAGGTCCGTGGAGAGCTGCAACAGATGGCAATATCGTCCACAAAAAGAGAGCCAGAGATGCCTGGCTGGAGACAGGCCATTGTAGGGTTAATGGCGATAGCAGAGAGGACGACGCTCATCGCAGGCCTTCTCTAAATCGAAAACCACAGCCACAGTCTCGGATTTCCGCAGAAAACAATTCATGACATGGGTGCACAAAGTAACGAGATGGTTAACTGCAGAACGCTGCACACGAAATCCACACTTTGCATTCGTTTGTAAATGGCGAGACTCGAGCCACCACACAAGCCAAGCATGAATCATACGTTCCATCACCTTGCAAACGCAGCTGGTAAGAGAGATGGGGCGGTAACCAGAAGGAAGGTTTTTTTTTTCTTACTGGGCATAGATATGGGTATGACGGTGGCTTCACGCCAGCTTTCAGGAAATCTGCCCTCCGTCCAGATGCGTTTGTACGTGTTAAGCAGAAATTGCTTGGCCGCAAGAGAAAGGTGCTGCAACATCTGAACATGGATGGCGTCTGGCCCTGCGGTGGAGGATCTGGATGCACTGAGAGCATGATCTAGCTCCCACGCATCTGTTTATAATGAAGGCAGTTCGCCAGTGTAAGGTGGTGGGTAAGAACATGGAGAGCTATTCGACGTGCGTGAATTGCGTTGCGCCATGCCTCAGTCCACCAAGGGTTTGGGACACGATGTGGTAAAGAGAAAGTGCGAGGAATTGAACGTTCTGCAGCAGTACGAATAAAGTTGGTGAGATAGTCCACATAGTCATCACAACTGGGGAAATCTTGTTCTTCGAAGGTCGCCAGGGAAGAGAAAAGCTGCTATTTGCGCATGCACGCAGGTGAGGTAGGGGTCAACAGACTGATAGCACATGGGAAATGGTCGCTGGAGTAGGTGTCAGAAAGAACAGACCACTCAACACGATGAGCAGTGCAAAAGGATAGGTTCAAATGGGAATAGGTGTGCGAGGAGTCGCAAAGGAAAGTGGGTGCTCCAGTGTTAAGGCAGAAGAGGTTGAGTTGGTTAAGACTGTTGGCCAAGAGGGCACCTCTCTGGTAGGTCATCCCCCAAAGGGGATGATGCGCATTTAAGTCACCGAGTGGAAAAAACGGTAGAGTTAGCTGCCCAATAAGCTGAAAGAAGTCTGCCCTGGTGACATCGAAGGACGGAGGCACACAAATGGTACACACGGAGAAAGTCAGATGGGGAAGGAACAGGCGAACGGCAACAGCTTGAAGACGGCTAGTCAGGGAGATGGGTTGACTGAGCAGCATGACGCCCCATGATATGGAATACCGACCTCAGGGGGAAGGTCAAAACGAATCGGTAAATAATGTGAAAGCTCAAAGCAGTCGAAAGGGCGCAATTTCGTTTCCTGAAGGCAGAGTACAAGGGGCTGTTGCGATGCTAAAAGCACCCGTAAATCCTCTCTGTGGGACCAAAGGCCGCAAACGTTCCACTGGAGGACAGTCATGAGGAGGAAGAGAAGTACGGGTGTCAACTCGGCGGCCGCCGAGTGACAGCCGGTGTGGAGTGGACAGGGCACAAAGGCAGGATGATCCTGCTCCATGCGGTCCACAGAAGCATTGACTTGCTTGTGCAGTCGGTCCGTGGAGTCCAATGCTGAAAAACGGTTGGTGGTGCGTACCAGCGAGACAGAGGCCGGCCGGGCTAAGGTACCACGCGACGACACCGTCGAACAGTTTCTTCGAGTTGGCGAAGGAGAAGACCGCTTGCATTTAGCGGACTTCTTCGAGCCTTTCCGGTTAGAGGAAGACTCGGATGGTGTTTGGTTGGAGGGATGGAGGAGGTCTTCGCGGGAGTACTCCTTCTGTTCTTTCCTGCCTACTGGTTGTTTAGTTGGTGGCTTCGCCCCTTGAGCCGAGAGTTTGGCGGTTTGTTGTACATCGTGATGGGGGGATGGGGATGCTACCTTGACACTGGGGGACTTCACAACCTCAGAGCCGAATTTCAGGTCGCATGTCTGCATGGCCATGTCCTTCTTGAAGCGAGGGATAACAAGAACAGAACTATAGGTGCCAGACGGGAGAACACACGGTTTACGACTAGCCAGTAACTTGCGAGCTACTGGGCACGGCGCCTTTGCCTTTACCCGAATCTCTTGGACAGCCCGCTCATCTAGGTACACGGGACAATCCCGAGATGAGGCGGCGTGGCCGCCATTGCAGTTGATTCAGCAGGGAAAAGGAGGCGGACAATCTCCCTCATGTGCATTCCTGCCACAGGTTACACATTTCGCTGGGTGTCGACAAGACGTTTAGTGTGATTGAACCAATGACACTGGTAGCAGCACATCGGGTTAGGAATGTATGGCCAGTCTGTGGTAATTTCATAGCCTGCTTTGATCTTTGACGGCAGCACGACTCTATCAAAGGTGAGGAAAAGAATGCGGATGGTTACTAAGAAAGACTCTACCTTTTTCATTACACGATGGATGGCAATGACACAATGACTGGGAAGATAAGATTGTATTTCGGCCTCAGACTGTCTAGCAGCCTGGAATAAATTACACCACGGGAAGAATTCAAAGTGGGATGGGCGTTGACACGAACAGGGTAGCTGTGGAGAAGTGAGGCAGCAAGCAGTTGTTGCGTTGGGAATCAGAAGCTGTCTCCAAAAGCAAAGTGCCATTCCATAAACGAGAGCATGGTTTCACAGGACCAGCAATTTCATCAACACCTTTCTGAATAATAAACGGATTGACCGTGGCGAAGGACTGACCGTCTTCAGTACGTGACACCACAATAAACTGCGGTGCAGTGGGAAGGGTCTTTGAATCAATAGCCTCATTACGTTTACGTTCAGTAGACGTTGAATGGGGAGATTATTGACTCATCGCGAGAAAATCCCCCGTGATAGCCAGCGTCTCCGATGGCGCGCACCTTCCAACTGGAGGCTCCCTTCACAAGGGGGCGCACCCGCCTTAAATGACTGTTCACATCTCAAGTCACACTTCCCGAACATCTGACAGAGGGATCAACCGGCAATTTGGGAAGGTTGGAGCTCAGGCAATCGCCCCTCCCTGGGCCTGGCCTGTACCTGAGGGTATGTGCGAACCCTACCCGTCGAGCCGGGGCTGGGAATTACGCGTTACCCAGTCACCTGAAACGCGTCAGACGCGTGGGCAGGCCTTCAGGAGCACACAGTGAGGAAGAATATAGAGGCCCCTGAAACGCCGAAACGGAGAAACGAGAGGAGAAGGGAAACAAAGGAAGAAAGGAAAAGGGAGCCAAAAACGAAGGGCAGCCTGTTCGTACGTCAGCGACGGAATGCAGTACATTCCCAAGAATTCTCCGGACATATTCCCCAAAGGAGGGGGAAAAAGAATAGCAAGAGGATAGGCATGCAGCACGGAAGGGAAAAATGCTGCAAAGGCTGTGGCCTCGTGGTAGCCACGCACGGATCCCCCAAAGAGTGGCGAGCTGCCTCCATCCCCCCTCGACACCCCCACTCCCCGAGCCGATGTGGGTAACCTTATACAGGACGTCCGTATCTAGTGATAAGAAAACGGTTATAACCGGTCTGGATCCGTACCGGCAGTGTTATCCTATACAGTGACTCGTTCGCTATACCATTACTGTGGCAGTTACATTATCATGGGAACCGAAACCACCCTTTGCGAACAAGGCTTGTTGATGCATGATGCAGTGGAACTCACGAACAGAATGCCTGAAGCGTGTTTCAAATAAACTAGTAAAATATTTTGAACGTCACATTGGGTGCACCATCAGTCGTTATAGAAATAGTTTTGCTTAGATCTATTTCTTTTTCACAAATTTTGAGCAGCCGTACAAATACCTGTGCCTATAATACGATGGGCGGTCAATAAGTAAAACAATACATTTTCTTCACACAGCAGGTTGTTGGGTTGTTTTTGGGGAAGGAGACCAGACAGCGAGGTCATCGGTCTCATTGGATTAAGGAAGGACGGGGAAGGAAGTCTGTGGTGCCCTTTCAAAGGAACCATCCCGGCAATTGTCTGGAGCGATTTAGGGAAATCACGGAAAACCTAAATCAGGATGGCCGGACGCGGGATTGAACCGTCGTCCTCCCGAATGCGAGTCCAGTGTCTGACCACTGCGCCACCTCGCTCGGTGGCACAAAGTAGGTTGGTTTGATTCAGAATTCCAATAAACCCCATTATTCCCCACCTTTTGACTACAAAGTCGTATTTTTCAAAATGATCTCCGTTCAATGCGACGGCCTTACGCCACCTTACTGTAAGCGCCCGTATGCCCGCATGGAAACACTCTACTGTTCGACGTCTGGGCCAAGGCCTTATCCCATCAGTAACCTCTCCAACATCCTCGTACTGCTTCCCGCGAGATCCCGGCTGTGCGGCGGATGAGGAAGAACAGTTGAATGAAGTTTTGCTAACTCCTCTTCGGTGTTCGAAATTGTGTGATGCCTTGTGTTGTCATGAAAAAGGACAAGTTAGTTTCCATTTTTTTTTTGCCAATATCTCGCTTATAGTCGTTTTTCAACTGCCTGTGGGTAGCACAATACACTTCACAGTTGATTGCTGCACCATGGGGGAGGGCATCAAACAGAGTAACATCTTCGGAGTCCTAGAAAACCGTCCCCATGACATTACCGGCTTTGGGTGCGGCTTTGAACTTTTTCTTCAGAGGAGAGGTGGTGTGTTGCCACGCCATTGATTGCGGTTTTGTTTCCCGTTCGAAGTCATGAACCCATATTTCATAGCCTATGAAAATGCGAGTCAAAAAATTGCCACGATTGGCCTCTTAACGCGCAAGCAATTCCGCACAGATGATCCGTTGCTCTTGTTGGTGGCGAGGAATCCAGCGGGTACACACCCATGAGCACCCCAACCGGTAGATGAGAGCGTCAGCACTAGAAACAAAGACGTTCGTTTAAGCAGCGAGATGTTCGTTTGTGACCCGTCGATCAGCTCGAATGAGAGTGTTCATCGGATAGGTCTGCGCGACCTTGTTGTGATGACAGACGCGTCGCCCAAAGACTGAACATTCTTTCGTTCACTGCCAAATCTCCATTGGCATTCGACAACCTCCTATTAATATCTGTAATTTGCCGCCAAAAGAAAGTCAATGAGAGCTCTTTGCTTGGAACGCTCCTCTGTTACAGACGCCATTTTGAAGCCTACGAATAGCGCCGCCACCCATCGGAACTTCATGAAACTACACGGGCCGAAGAGGAAATATGCTACGACGTCCCACAACAAATTCCGGATTTCTTCAGCGGGAACTTGCAGAGAGAAAAAAGTTTTGTATTAGTTATTGAGCGCTCCTCGTAATTGCTGGCAATGATATTACCGCAGACAATTCCTCTATGACGTCATTTACTCGTACAACAAAATATCGAGTGAACACAGTTAAACGTGCAGATTTAGGTACATCCGTACTTTCGTCAAGACACAGCGAAATATAAACAGGGGACTTTACGTCAGTTTTTGTTGTTCTTTTATATATTCCACCGGTCTTAGGACTCTGTCGTTTCGTGTGTTTCTAGATACAGGAGTACCTTTGATGAGCTCAGTTATCTTCCCTTTATTTTCAAAATCTTCAAAAAGTGATGGGATACATTCTAACCAGGTTTCCTTGAAAATTTTACGGCATCAATGGGTTTATCCTTTCGGACAATGACACTTGAAGCCGAGAAGCTTTCAGCGATGGTATGACAATCCTTGTTAACATACTTTATCATAAAAATGGTTCAAATGGCTCTGAGCACTATGGGACTTAACATCTGAGGTCATTAGTTCCCTAGAACTTAGAACTACTTAAACCTAACTAACCTAAAGACACCACACACATCCATGCCCGAGGCAGGATTCGAACCTGCGACCGTAGCGGTCGCGCGGTTCCAGACTGTAGCGCCTAGAACCGCTCGGCCACACCGGCCGGCTACTTTATCAGACATGGTGGCTTTATTACTGTGCAATCAACTTTTGCTGTGGGTCGCTTGTTTGGCAATGAGTTTTGTGGTTCGTTGCGTAGTGCCGTTGTTCAGATTATGTTCTACATACCACTGTCCTGGAACGTGAAACACACGCCGCTTTAAATGCCTTTATTAATCATGCCCTATTTCTCAGTCTACTAAGTTTGAAATTTTCTATTACAGTTGTTTTCCACTTCCCATTTCTTTAGCAAACTAGCCACGCTGAGCCGGCCGCGGTGGCCGAGCGGTTCTAGGCGTTTCAGTCCGGAACCTCGCGACCGCTACGGTCGCAGGTTCGAATCCTGCCTCGGGCATGGATGTGTGTGATGTCCTTAGGTTAGTTAGGTTTAAGTAGTTCTAAGTTCTAGGCGACTGATGACCTCAGAAGTTAAGTCGCATAGTGCTCAGAGCCATTTGAACAATTTTTTAGCGACGCTCCAAAGTTCAAAAGTGGTACTAATTACGTATAACTGCAGCACACGACAGGCGCGCAACAAACAAAAGCGGCAAGTGAACACTGTTTCACAGCGAAAATTTGGCACTACGGTACTTGTCGGCAGCGGTCGGAAGCCGATCTCATTAGACCAGCTCCGAGCCAACCTATTCCATCGAACAGTGGATGGCGGTGTACTATCACTAAAGCGTCTGAGTTCACCGTGACTCACAGTGAGTGATCATGAGCGAAGATCTGTTATTTACAACTTCACTGACACCTCGGCACTGTTAGCCCGTTTACGATGAAGTTCGGTGCTGTAACTTCACATGCAGACAAAGAAATGAATTATTTCCATTCCATAGGTATACTTGAATTATTTAATGCTGTGACCAAATTATTTGGTCGCGTGCCGCTAACGGCTCACGTACCGTTGGTTCGCTATCCCTGCTCTACGGCTTTATGTATACAGAAATTCGAGAACATTTCCAAGGAACCTTCTGCAGGCTTAACAACAATAAATCTTTATGTACCACAGGATGTGATCTGTTACTATTACTGCTTTCTTTTAAATACACAGACGTCAAAGGTGGCTAGCCACACGAAGTATCATTGGGTGTGTAACACCTGAAAAAAAAACTGATTTAGGCTTCCTGAAAGTCCCAAAGCAGTTGGGGCAGCCAGCGTCTACCCAGACGCAGCCCAGCTTGCCTCGGCAAGCTTTATAACTGATACATGAAACGTACTCTCAATTGCGAACACGGACAACCATCAGCTGTATAATGGAACGACATCAATGAAAATTTCTGCCGGACCAAGTCTCGAAACCGAATGTTCCGCTTATAGCGAGCGGTCGCTTTACTATTTGGCCATCCGAGCACGACTTACGGCCAGACACAAACTTCTCCATGTCGTCAACTATGTGTCTACAACCTGTACTCGTACGTCCAGTGTTTAGATTCCTGTACGGCCCGGTTTCGGCGGATATATACGTTATTGCAGTGCCTGTGATGTCCAAAGGAACTTTGCATTGTAATTCGGAATAACACACGCACTGCAATACCATGCAACAGAGGTGCGGTAGGTTTCCCAGAGGTTGCCCACTAACGACTGTCACGTCTCAACAACCATGTCGACAGCGTACAGCACACCTTGAGATCGAGTAATATATCCACTACTGGCAATTAAAATTGCTACACCAAGTAGAAATGCAGATGATAAAGGGGTATTCATTGGACAAATATACTAGAACTGACATGTGATTAAATTTACACGCAATTTGGGTGCATAGATCCTGAGAAATCAGTACCCAGAACAACCACCTCTGGCCGTAATAATGGCCTTGATACGCCTGGGCATTGAGGCAAATAGAGCTTGGATGGCTTGTACAGGTACAGCTGCCCACGCAGCTTCAACACGATACCACATTTCATCACGAGTAGTGACGAGCCAGGTGCTGGGCCACCATTGACCACATGTTTCCAATTGGTGAGAGATCTGGAGAATGTGCTGGCCAGGGATGCAGTCGAACATTTTCTGTATCCAGAAAGGCCCGTGCAGGACCTGCAACATGCGGTCGTGTATTATACTGCTGAAATGTAGGGTTTCGCAGGGATCGAATGAAGGGTAGAACCACGGGTCGTAACACATCTGAAATGTAACGTCCACTGTTCAAAGTGATGTCAATGCGAACTAGAGATGACCGAGACGTGTAACCAATGGCACCCCATACCATCGCGCCGGGTGATACGCCAGTATGGCGATGACGAATACACGCTTCCAATGTGCGTTCACCGCGATGTCGCCAAACACGGATGCGACCATCCTGATGCTGTAAACAGAACCTGGATTCATCCGAAAAAATGACGTTTTGTCACTCGAGCACCCAGGTTTGTCTTTGAGTACACCATCGCAGGAGCTCTTCTCTGTGATGCATCGTCAAGGGTAACCGCAGCCATGGTCTCCGAGCTGATATTCCATGCTGCTGCAAACGTCGTCGTACTGTTCGTGCAGATGGTTGTTGTCTTGCAAACTTCCCCATCTGTTGACTCAGGGATCGAGACGTGACTGCACGATCCGTTACAGCCATGCGGATAAGATGCCCGTCATCTCGACTGCTAGTGATAAGAGGCCGTTGGGATCCAGCACGGCGTTCCGTATTACCCTCCTGAACCCACCGATTCCATATTCTGCTAACAGTCATTGGATCTCGACCAACGCGAGCAGCGATGTCGCGATACGATAAACCGCAATCGCGATAGGCTACAACCCGACGTGATGGTGCGCATTTCTCCTCCTTATACGAGGCATCACAACAACGTTTCACCAGGCAACGCCGGTCAACTGCTTTTTGTGTATGAGAAATCGGTTGGAAACTTTCCTCATGTCAGCACGTTGTAGGTGTCGCCACCGGCGCCAACCTTGTGTGAATGCTCTGAAAAGCTGATCATTTGCGTATCACATCTTCTTCCTGTCGGTTAAATTTCGCGTCTGTAGCACATCATCTTCGTGGTGTAGCAATTTTAATGGCCAGTAGTGTAAAAGTTTCGTACCACCCTCATGATTCGGGCAGTTAAGCCTTGTGACAGACAACGTTCCACTGACTCACCACACTGTGGTTGCTGCAGTACGTCCAAGGATCACCGCTGTAGAGGATTGGCGGGGCTCACAATCTGGATTCGCCACGGCCGTACCTAGCAATCGAATGCTGAGCCCCCCAGAGGTGTTGAAACGTTGTGGTGGAATCTATTTGATGAACGAATCAGTTTAAACATGGAACATGACTTTACTGGCGCATGGAAATTAAGCAAGTATTGTACCAATAAGAGAGTATCTGATATCTATAAATTAGTTGAACATTATCTGGCGTTCAATAAAGAGATTAAGGATACAAAACTGTCCCATCTGATGTTCATCGCTAACAATTCTCGAAATGGGTGGGAACTGACTGAAGAGAAGGGCGGTGGTTTATTGCTTTATTTTGTGTGTACTTTCATTATAGTACTCGGTAACTATATAATCTAGTGTTGTTAGGGTAATCTTTCGCAAAAATCTGCCAGTTTACACCTTATTTTTAGTTACAACTGTGTGATCTGAAATTGGTATTAACTGACTGAAGATAGAACTTGCATCTCAGTAAATATTTAATATGATCAATTAAAAATTTCTGTACTCACCACAAGAGAGTGAGATACCTTAAAATAATATGGCACATACGTACATTAGTACGACTGCGACAGTAAGAGAATAAATGGAATCTGATGAAACACGAAGTAGGCTACCAAAACACGCAGTACTGACGTCAGCACTGAAATATTGTGGCTGAAACAGCTGCACGTGTTGTGTGCCTTCACGTTTTTGCGATGCACTGACTGATCCATTAAGTTTCGGAAGTGCAGCAGACAAGTGTACGGACGAAATATCAGTGAAGAAATTGAGTTTTCGTGGCTGCACCCTAGACATCTAATGGATCAGCTAAAAGAGTTCTTTTTTGCGAGAAAAGTTTGCCTCTCTTACTATTACTACTGCGGCTACGGCGAAGCAGAATATTCCAGCAGTCAACTGTCAGGTGCAGGCGATGTTATAACAACGCGTACTGACGTTCGCGCATGTTGGCTCATTTTATTGTACTGCACGCTTACGTTTAAATACCAAACGAGTATACCCGTGAGCATAGAGCTACACTGTACAGACACAAACTTCGGTTTTTCCTCTATCGTGAAATGGAGAAATCCTTGGAAGATTAAAAATCAAGAACACATCGCAGCAACTACGTTACAAAGAAAGGTGCGCTATTTATACTGAAAACATCTCCTTCAATTTCAGTTGTGCCAAAGTGGAAGGGGAATTAAATAAGCAAGCTAGGTCATATAATCAACTACTACAGTTGTGGAAATTGGCATAAAGACGCGTGGTTATTTGTGGAAGAACATGCTTATTTACGTATTTGGTATTGCGCGCATTTTTTCGTAGCATTTACAATAAAGCGACGCATTTCACCACTAGAATTACGACGTGTACTTAAAAACTAAAAAAAAGGCGATCTTTCGGGTAGGAAGGGGCGGATGGTGGTATGAAGGAAGGTACGCTAGATGACGCGCACAGTATTGAATGTGAACGGTTCGCTGCAGTTACAGTTTGGAGGTGTGCCTGCTGACATCGTATGGCAGTTATTGTGATAATGCCGCATGGAAATTCTATACGGGGTGACAAGCACGCATATATTAAGGCGTATAAAGGAATGAGCCTGTCTAATCGTCAGACTGTTAAGAAATTGGGCTGTTCCAGTTGTGTTATTGATAATTTTTGTCAGACTGGGTGCACAGTATGGCAAAAATGGCAGGACACGAAAATTGTCAGCATCAGACACGCGATTGATTCTGCGTAAACCAGACGTCAACGGCTTGTGCTCCTCACAAATCGTGGCTGATCTGTAGTAATCAGTCACTTCTAGATGCGTTAGAGGGATCCTGCCTAAAGACACGAATCTGGCATTTAAGGAACGGCTCCATAAGCCACCTTTAAACAATGCGCGTAAGGAGGCCTGGCGGAAGTGTGCGGAAGAACACATGCCGTTGACAGTAGAATGGAACGAAGTAACTTTCAGTGATGAGAAGAAATTTAATTTGGATGGGACAGATTGTTTTCAGTATTACTGGCATGATTTCCGTACAGAAGAATACATTCGTATGAGTAAAAACTTTGGTGGTGGCAGCATTATAATCTGGGCAGCGTGTTGTGCTAAAGGTACGTCGAACATAGCATGGCTGTACCCCAAAGTGAAGTCCTATGATTATACAGAAATGATAGAAACTGGATTGATTCGTATGTAAGAGGAATCTGACGCTGATTTACTACTCAAACACGATAACGCTGGGTCCGCAGCTCGTGGTGTGGGGGCTAGCGTTGCTGCCTCTAGATCAAGGGGTCCCGGGTTCGATCACCAGCCGGGTTGGGGATTTTCTCCGCCCGGGGACTGGGTGTTATCATTTCATCACCATCATTTGTGAGAATGACTAGATTGGATTGTGAAAAGAAAATGGACTGTGTAAAAATTGGGACTTTGTACGGGCGCTGATGACGCCGCAGTTGAGCGCCCCGCAAACAAAAAAAACGATAACGCTGGGATTCACAGGTCTACCGAGACAAAGTCGTAGTTTCTGGATAAACGAATTCCACTTATGAGCTGGTCAACGAGAAGTCTGGATTTAAATCCCATGGAGAATCTCTGGGGATCCTGGCACGAGATGTTATTGCAATGGACGACAGTTTGAGACTGGCCGAGATGGAAACTGCGATTCGAATGGAGCGGACTTCAAACTCGGAAGATTTTATACAGTCAGTGCCTAAGAGAATTTTCGCAGTAACAAGAACAATGGATGTTCGACTAAATACTCAGTCATAGTTGTGATCTGATTACTGTATACGTTAGGTTATTCTGACAGCAATTCGTAAGCGCTTTTACATCAGTTTACACCCCTAAGGTTGTCTTGTTTCTTTGAATTTCTGAAGTACCAATGCTAAGGGCAAATGAAAATGAATTTTGTTTCGTTTTGCTGTAAATTTTACGGGAAAAATGCATGCAATACCAAATACGTAAACATGTTTTCTCCGCAAATAATCGCGTATCTTTATACTACCTTTCACCACTGTAGTAACAGTTTGGACAAGAAGAGAATACAAGCTTTCCAAATGTGGTGCTACAGAAGAATGCTGAAGTTTAGATGAGTGGATCACGTAACTAATGAGGTGGTACTGAACAGAATTGGGGAGAAAAGGAATTTGTGGCACAACTTGACTAACAGAAGGGATCGGTTGGTACGACACGTTCTGAGGCATCAAAGGATCACCAATTTAGTATTGGAGGGCAGCGTGGAGGGTAAAAATCGTAGAGCGAGACGAAGGGATGAATACTCTAAGCAGATTCAGAAGGATGTAGGTTGCAGCAGTTACTTTGAGGTGAAGCTTGCAGAAGATAGAGTAGCATGGAGAGCTGCATCGAACTGGTCTCTGGACTGAAGACCACAAAAACAACAGTAGTAACTACGACGTACATCATCTGTCGACAAAAATAGCGGCATGCTACTGTTCAGGAAAGATTCACAAGCGCCGTTAAACATACACTAAGGGAAGTGTTCGATCAGTGTCTAGGATATTGATACGTGCACACACATCCGACGCTCAGTTAAGGACAATCCTCAATAGAATGATTTCTACAGCATATGGACGAATATGAGGAAGTGTAACAGCAACAAATTTTCATCTCTGGAGTGAACAGAAGCAGCTCACGTACGGTAGTCGCATTTTAAAAACGTTTTATGAGCGAACCACGCTAGAGTACCTATGAAGGACGACATACTGTTTCGGTCCGCGCGCGCCTGTGTGTGTGTGTGTGTGTGTGTGTGTGTGTGTGTGTGTGTGTGTGTGTGTGTGTGTAAAAGGGGGGGGGGCGGTGATTACATGAACTTACAGCTGCACGAAGAGTTAGACATATTTGCAACGCGTATCGGGTGTAGCTTCCTCTATGTCCGTACACAGACCGCAGGTTCTACTAATAACGAACCAACTTCATCAAAGTAGCAATTTCCGCGGCCGCCGCCGCCGCAACAGCAGCAGCTTGCTAAGCGTTCCTCCGGAAGCTGCGATTCTATGCTGAAGTGGAAATCCTGTTAGCTCTGCTTCGTGCCGTCCTAAAAGGCTTCACTTAACTACTAACGAAATATCTATACAGCGGGACCAATGGTTCGTTCTAACTGCCCTCGTTTAGTCGGAACCGGCTAGATCGGCGCACAGGCCGTCCTGTGGGATTAAGGGTAACTGAGAATCGGAAAGTAATGAACTCGCACGATTAAATGAAAGCTGATCGAGAAGAAGTACTCCACAACAAAAAAACAACAAAAATTTTATAAGGCATCTCTGAAAAAGTTTATTTTACTGTTAGCTGTAATTAACGTAACAGCTGTACAATTGCAATTTAAAGGTTGCGCAAATATAGCTTCTCTCTCTCGTGATGCAAGAACAGTGCCTGTTTGGATAAATGCGCAGGAGCGCCAGTGGCATGTAAGCTACATAGGAAGAGCCAAATCGAAAGGCATAGGCTATGACAAAATGAACAATGTGTCCAGTTCGTTCTCATTTGCATTTTCCTCCGATGTTATTTCATCTTTTCACTAAATCTCTCATTTTTTCAGGCGACTTCATTCCAGTTCTCTTTTTACTTTTACCTTGAAATCGTAACGCTACTTCCGTTGTTAATATTACTTATGTTCTTTATTTCAAAATCTGAATTTCTCAGACCCGGCGTGTAATTAATTTCTGATCTCAGATACACTATCTGTTTCGTTGCGCATTATCATTCATTCTATATAAGTGCATGAAATTTATTTATGTAGTATACTTATTTATCGTGTCAAAAACAACGAACTGTGTATAACAACAAGACAAACACAGCAATCTATCTCAAATTTGTTTTTTTAGAAACTTTTTAAGACGGTAGGTTGGATATGTTCTTGTTTTGCAACAGCATAGGCCGTAAATTGCGAGGCAGCGTATCGAACCACGCGATGTGCTCCAGCCTGTACAGATGCGATACTAGCAGCTACCACACCTCAAACGACTGCCCGCTCCACTGCACTCGTGCTGGTGAAATTTCCCCCACAGCCGAGGATGATCCCGCATTATCTCTACAGCACATTTCTGCTGTCAGCGCACGTTCGTTGCATTAATGTGTAGGTTTCAGCAGTTGAGCCAACGTGAGGGGTGAACGCTGTGGTGTCGTCTGCCCAAGAGCTTTGTCATGTCCCCGAGGCCTCCCCGATAGTAGTGAATCAAATGACTGCCACATTGTGCACACTACAGCTTGTGTCGCTAGATGGCCCCAGTGGCTTGTACACAGCAGGCAGCCTTCTGAGGCTCTGAAAGCTCGCTCGCCAGTCAACTTTTTTATTTGCAAGTGCTTCGGTTGCAGTCCGGGCAGTGTTTTCTTTAACTTAGTGGAAATGCTGGTTCTGGTTCGGGACCGCGATGGGTTGTACCAGTTATGTTTTCGCCTTTCACACTCGTAAAACCATTATGCGGCAGGAGTGTTACGTGCCCCACCAATCTTCAGTGTGGCAAAACTTGCGTCACATGCGAAATTAATACGCTAATGCGTAGTAGAATATGCCAATATGCGGATGTATCTACCGTACAACTGGTACGTCGTGGTCATCACGACATTATTAATATTCACTTTCGGTGGTCCTTATTTTTTCGAATTCAGTGTTTCTTCACTCAACCCCCCCCCCCCCCCCAGTTATTTTCCTTTTGTTTTACGAAGAATTTTAAGATCTATTTTGTTGAAACCGAAGACTAGGAACCCATGACGCAGTGGACGAGAAGCTGCGTCATGTCACTATATACTGTTTACTACTGCTTATGCGTGTGCTCGACTGCTAGCATATTCCAGAAGGAAGTTTTCACTCTGCAGCGGAATTTTTCACTCTGCGGCGGAATTTTTCACTCTGCGGCGGAATTTTTCACTCTGCGGCGGAATTTTTCACTCTGCGGCGGAAATTGCGCTGATAAGAAACTTCCTGGAGTATTACAACTGTGTGCTGGTCCGAGACCCGAACTCGGGACCTTCGCCTTTCACGGGCAAGTACTCTACCGACTGAGCTACCCAAGCACAACCCACGACCCGTCCTCAAAGCTCTACTTCCGCCAGCGACTCATCTCCTACCTTCCAGACTTAAAAGACGCTCTCATGAGAAACTTGCGGGACTAGCAGTCCTGGGAGAACGGATACAGCGGAGACGTGGCTTAGCCACAGCCTGGGGAACGTTTCCAAAATGAAATTTACGTTCTGTAGGGGAGTGTTGAGTTCATTTCAGTCAAGAATTTGGATATGTTGAAGTATGGATTTTCATCTCTTAAATGATGTTCCTTTTTCTTGAGATTCAGACACTTCCTACTTGGGCCCCGAAGTGCCAAAGAGTCTACGAACTATCTTACGGTGATGTGTGTTTGAGTCCCAAGAAACGAAACTTTATTTAAGAAACCAAATCTCTGCTTAACTTCAGCATGCCCAAACTCTTGACAGAAATGAACTCTACATTCCCCTGCAGAGTGAAAATTCATTCTGGAAACATCCATCAGGCTGTGGCTAAAACACGTTTCCGCTGATAAAAACTTCTAGTCCTACATCAGTCGGTAGAGCACTTGCCCGCGAAAGGCAAAGTTTCCAAGTTCGAGTCTCGGTCCGGCACACAGTTTTAATCTTATAGGAAGTTTCGTGTCAGCGCACATTCCGCTGCAGAGTGAAAATTTCATTCTGGAATATGCTAGCAGTTAAGCACACGCAGTAATAAACAATACGTTGTGACATGACGCAGTTTCTCGGGCACTTCACTTCAGCACGGGTTCCTCATCTTCCATTCCAACAAAATAATAGGTCTTCAACTTATTCTAAAAACAAAAGGAAAATAACCGTGTGGTGTACGTGAGAAAACACAAAATTTGACAATACAAACACCATACTAATGTTAACACTATAGGGTGTTTCGAAAAGCTTTACCTGATCCAGGACACTATATAGAATGTATCAATGAAGATAGAAACTTTAAGAAAATTGTAACATAAGTACAGAGTTACAAAGTTTTTTTTTTCCACAGGAACCATATAATCTTACAAGAGTACATTCTTTACCTGAATGTAGGCACAACCTTGAGGTACTTTGTATAGTTCCGTTTAGGATGAGACTTTTAATTTACGTTTCACGAAGCTTCGATGTGCCCTCCACTGGACGCACGTCAAACATACAGACGATAGTCAAACTCGTGCCACACTTTTGCGACCACGTCTCGAGTTACTGCATTCATTTGTTGCTAAGCGGCTTCGCAGTCGTCTAAAGAAGAGGGACATAGACGGAAACTTTTAGACGCCCCCACCACAAAAAAACACGTACATCCGGCCAACTCTGAAGCCCAATGGTGCAGTGCGAGGTGTGTACGCCCCTTACCAACCATCGATTCACGAGCTCTTACATGCAGATGCCAGCAGAATGGTGTTCCGTCCTGTTGAAAAATGAAATGAAATTTTAGCGAAGTTCTGGAAAAATAATCATCTCAAACATAACCAAGTACGCGTTCCTGTAACCGCCTTTTCCGGAAAAAAAAAATCCTAAACGTGAAAAAAATTATCTACTTTCAAGTGCAGAATGAATTCACAGAACCCTACACGTTGTTTATCACCATCATGAAGGGCTTGTTAGCAACTGAAACCCATGTGGTTTGAAACACAAACGTTGCCACCAACCAAGTAAAGTATGAGGAATGGCTAACTCTAGGCTGGCATGGCGAAGAGACTTCCAAGGACTACGCCCGAAGCATTTCAATGCGCTTTACGTCTTGAACATATGGCTCAAATGGCTCTGAGCACTATGGGACTCAACTGTTGAGGTCAGAAGTCCCCCAGAACTTAGAACTACTTAAACCTAACTAACCTAAGGACAACACACACATCCATGCCCGAGGCAGGGTTCGAACCTGCGACCGTAGCGGTCACGCGGTTCCAGACTGTAGCGCCTAGAACCGCAC
Organism: Schistocerca serialis cubense; assembly: GCF_023864345.2. Lineage (NCBI taxonomy): Eukaryota > Metazoa > Arthropoda > Insecta > Orthoptera > Acrididae > Schistocerca > Schistocerca serialis. The sequence continues at coordinate 781,271,161 of NC_064640.1, forward strand.
GGCCACTCCGGCCGGCTACGTCTTGAACAAACACAGGAGAAGGGCCTGTGGATTTCCCTTTCTATCACTGGTCGTCAAACTTCCTCGTTCAAGAATCAACACTGACTTTGTGGGCCGGTATCTCGGTCCGGACGTGTACCGATCTTATTATTCATTGGTAACATGCACTGAGATGATAAAATCCATTGGACAGCGATACGCACATACACAGATGGCTAGTGTATCACGTACACGCGGTATAAAAGAGAAGTGCATCGGCGGTGTAGTCATTTATATTCAGATGAAACACGTGAAAAGGTTTCCGACGTGATTATGGCCACACGACGGCAATTAACAGTCTGAACGCGTAATGGTAGTTTGAGCTAGACGCATGGGACATTCCATTTCGGAAATCGTTAGACAAGTCAACAGTCCGAGATCTAGTGTGTCAGGAGCGTACCGAGAGCGACATTTGCGTTGACACGTCAGTGCTAACAGACAAGCAACACTGTGTGAAATAACCGCAGAAATCGATGCGGGACGTACGACGAACGTATCCGTTAGGGCATTGTGGCGAAATTTGGCGTTAATGGGCTATGCCGCCGCTATGGGAACAGACGACTGACGCGAGTGCCTTTGCTAACACCACGACAACATCGCCTGCTGCGCCTCTCCTGCGCTCAAGACCACATCACTTGGCCCCTGGACCGTTCGAAAACCGTGGCCTGGTCAGGCAAGTCCCGATTTCAGTTGCTAGGAGTTGATGGTAGGGTCCTAGTGCGGCGCAGACCCCATAAAGCCATGGGCACAAGTTGTCGACAAGGCACTGTGCGAGCTGGTGGTGGCTCCATAATGGTTGTGAGCTGTGTTTACATATAATGGACTGGGTCCTCTGGTCCAACTAAGCCGATCACTGACTGGAAACGGTTATTTCGGCTACTTAGACATCATTTGCAGCCATTCACGGACTTTATGTTCCCAAACAACGATGGCAGTTTTATTGACGACAATGCGCCATGTTACCGGGCCACAGTCGTTCCCTACTGTTGTGAAGAATATTCTGGAGAGTTCGACGGAATGATCTTGTCACCCAGATCGCCCGACATGAATACAGTAGAATATTAATGGGACATAATCGAGAGGTCAGTTCGTGCACGAACTACTGCACCAGCAATACTTTCGCAGTTATGGACGGCCATAGAGGCAACATGGCTCAATATTTCTGCAGGGGATTTCCAAAGACATGTTGAATCCATGCCACGTCGAGTTTCTGCACTACTCCGGACAAAAGGAGGGCCGGCACTATATCAGGAGGTATCCCGTGACATTTGTCACCTCAGGGCACATGAACTATGTTATGAGTCCCCAGTAGATTAGCAATGGCGCGGTAAGTTGGCCGCCGGCCCCAAAGTATCGATCGTTAAAAGTCTGCACCATTCTGAACACTGACTCGACTGTTCTCTGCTGCGGATTGCTGCCACTCTCAGTGACCCTAAAGCTGTGACACTGTAATTGCCTGAGGTATTGATGTTGTGTTGTCTGAGCAGACGATCAACTGATTAATAACAGTACCCGCACTTACATATGAATGGATTATCTAGTATGAGAGAAGATCACAAATGTTTACTAAATACTTTCTGTGTCTGTTTTCTTCTGTTCATTGCGTCGTACTAGAACAGCCTTGATCTAATTTCATATTCTTTGCTACAAATATGTACCGCATTTGAAGACGACCGTCTCTATAATGCGCATTCACGAATCCGTATCACTTCCATTTGAAATTTATATCAACAGGTTATCGATACGAGGCACACATGTCTGTTAACTTTTCAGCAGCACATTACTCATCTTATATCCTCCAGACCAGCAGTGCCCGCACTAATTACCCTTCTGCCACTGATGTAAGAGGTCAGTTTTACTTAGCTCATGACATAATTCATCAGCGTCATTTAAAATTAAGCCCATCTTAAAATATTACTGTCTCATTAAGTATTTTTTTTTTTTTACTGAACGACAAATTACACCCTTAAGAAGCTCTTAATCAACGTTAGTTGCTAAATGCATATTGTTACGAAATATGTCTGAGAACTGCGGGCCGCACGAATACTTTATTCGTGTTCCATGCGGTTCTTGGGCCACCGTCTGACGACCACTGCTTTATGTAAACAACCAGTGTCTTGAAATTACTGGTTCCATTGTGGAAGACTCAGCTGTAGGTGGTGCAGTGCCGTACCGTCGACGAATATCACGACGCACATTGTCCCTGCTGGAACTGAGAAAGCAAAACGTCTTTTGTTGCTTTGTTTCCGCCATCTTGACTCGGCGCACAATGGGAACTGCATTAACCGGCAACCTACACCTGGCGCCAAGATAAGCTTTTAGTTTCCACGTCTACGTTAAAACTCATCCCCAACTTTCCATCTTCAATCACTCAAAAGATACGTCCTTGCGACGTCTTTTTTTGAAAGGCCCTGTATTACTTCTCGTTCCCAAACAGTTCGAGATATTTCATCGTTCTGCTACGTTTTCACTCATCTAATAGACAAATATCTCCACTTACTTTATTTCAAAAATCTAAACTGATTATTTAGTGCCTGTATTACACTGATCATCCTGTAAGGGTTTTCAAAATGTTCAAAATTCTTAAAACTGCCGGCTTGTTTGTTGGCTACTTTGAGGAATTCCAATTCATAGTATTCATAGTTCTTACACGTAATGACTCGTCTCACACACTGCAACTGGTGAGCAATGCTGCTAGCACACTTGTCGGCAATTCTGACTACGGGTTCTCTGTCCTCGTCAGCAATTAAATTTCTTTGTGAGTAACGTAATAACCTGTACTATAAATGTCCTCCGGGATGACACTACAGACAATCACCTTCAGAAACATGTGGCGATTCAGCACTTGCAATAGCCGACGTCCCCTTGTTACGAGAACAAAAAGAAACTTCGCAGACGATAAGGAGGAGGAAAAGTCTTTCCGATCCCAGTATCACTGATTCCTACGATCATTCCCATCACCTTCCCGGTAACCGCCTATGTAGTTTAAGTCACTAACGCATGTATGTGTGCTGGAACTGTACCAGCAGGTAGTAGATTGAAATCATGGTATTGGAAAAAATATTTTCACGCCAGCATGTGGAGGAGAGATGGTGGCGTTAAGTCCTCAGCATCCGATTCTGTGCCAATTTAATTGGTTAAACTCCAAATCTTGGCAAACAAATGGTAATGAGATGGGGAGCTATTAATATCAATGGGGGCTACTCTGGGAAGAAGGTAGAGCTGGCAGAGGCTGCATGTAAAATGGGGCTGGACGTTTTAGCTGTTAGTGGCATTCGGGTAAGAGGTGAGAAAGAAGAGGAAGTGGGAGAATACAAGGTCTACCTGTCAGGAGTCAAAGCAGGAATAGCACAATGGGGTGTAGGGCTTTACATCAGGAAAGAAATGGAACCCAGCGTAGTTGCAATAAGGTATGTAAACGAACGACTGATGTGGATAGATTTGACAGTGTCTAGCGAGAAATTAGGATTGTGTCAGTATATTCGCATTGTGAAGGGACAGATCAAGATAAGATGGATAGTTTTTATGAGGCACTCAGTGATGTAGTTATTAGATTAAAGGACAAGGACAATGTTCTGCTCATGGGTGATTTTAATGCCAGGATTGGAAATCGAACAGAAGGGTATGAAAAGGTTATGGGTAAATTTGGAGAGGATATGGAGGCCAAGAGGAACGGGAAACAACTCTTGGATTTCTGTGCCAGTATGGGCTTAGTAATCACATTCACCGGTGTACTTGGGAAGGCTGGGGAACCAGATCTGTCATTGACTATATAATAACAGATCAGGAATTCAGGAAGGCTGTGAGGGACACACGTGTATTCAGGGGATTCTTTGATGAAATGATCATTATTTAATCTGCAGTGAAATTGGGATTGTGAGGCCGAAAGTGCAGGAGGTCAGGTCCATATGTAGGAGGATAAGAGTGGAGATACTTCAGGATAAGTAAATCAGGCACCAGTACGTAACAGCGATCTCAGAAAGGTACCAGTTAGTTGAATGTAGTCAATTACAGTCATTGGAAAAGGAATGGACAAGGTACAGGGACACAGTACTAGAAGTGGCTAAAGAATGTCTTGGAACAGCAGTGTGTAAAAGTAGGATGAAGCAAACAGCTTGGTGGAATGACACAGTCAAGGCAGCCTGTAAAAGGAAAAAGAAGGCGTATCAAAAATGGCTACATACTAGAACTCAGGTAGGCAGAGAAAGTTATGTTGAAGAAAGACACAAAGCCAAACAGATAATTGCAGCATCCAAGAAGAAATCATGGGAAGACTTTGGAAACAGGTTGGAGACTATGGGTCAAGCTGCTGGAAAACCATTCTGGAGTGTAATTAGCAGTCTTCGAAAGGGAGGTAAGAAGGAAATGACAAGTATTTAGGACAGGTCAGGAAAACTGCTGGTGAATCCTGTGGATGCCTTGGGCAGATGGTGGGAATATTTTGATGAGTTGCTCAATGTAGGTGAAAATACGATCAGTAATGTTTCAGATTTCGAGGTAGAATGGGATAGGAATGATGATGGAAATAGGATCACATTTAAGGAAGTGGAGAAAATGGTCAATGGATTGCAGTGCAATAAAGCAGCTGGGGTGGATGAAATTAAGTCGGAACTCATCAAATACAGTGGAATGTCAGGTCTTCAAAGGCTACACAGGATAATTGAAATGGCCTGGGAGTCGGTACAGGTTCCATCAGACTGGACAAAAGCAGTAATCATACCAATCTTTAAAAATGGTTCAAATGGCTCTGAGCACTATGGGACTCAACTTCTGAGGTCATTAGTCCCCTAGAACTTAGAACTAGTTAAACCTAACTAACCTAAGGACATTACAAACATCCATGCCCGAGGCAGGATTCGAACCTGCGACCGTAGCGGTCTTGCGGTTCCAGACTGCAGCGCCTTTAACCGCACGGCCACTTCGGCCGGCACCAATCTTTAAACATGGAAACAGAAAAGATTGTAACAACTACAGAGGTATCTCTTTAATCAGCGTTGTGGGTAAAATCTTCTCAGGAATTGCTGAAAGGAAAGTGCGAGTATTAGTTGAGGACCAATTGGATGAAAATCAGTGTGGGTTTAGGCCTCTTAGAGGTTGTCAGGACCAGATCTTTAGCTTACGGCAAATAATGGGGAAGTGTTATGAGTGGAACAGGGAATTGTATCTATGCTTTATAGATCTAGAAAAGGCATATGACCGGGTTCCTAGGAGGAAGTTATTGTCTGTTCTACGAGATTATGGAATAGGAGGCAAACTTTTGCAAGCAATTAAAGGCCTTTACATGGATAGTCAGGCAGCAGTTACGAGTTGACGGTAAATTGAGTTCATGGTTCAGAGTAGTTTCAGGGGTAAGACAAGGCTGCAACCTGTCTCCATTGTTGTTCGTATTATTTATGGATCATATGTTGAAAACAATAGACTGGCTCGGTGAGATTAAGATATGTGAACACAAAATAAGCAGTCTTGCATATGCGGATGACTTAGTTGTGATGGCAGATTCGATTGAAAGTTTGCAAAGTAATATTTCAGAGCTAGATCAGAAATGTAAGGACTATGGTATGAAGATTAGCATCTCCAAAACGCAAGTAATGTCAGTGGGAAAGAAATACAAACGGATTGAGTGCCAAATAGGAGGAACAAAGTTAGAACAGGTGGACCGTTTTAAGTACTTAGGATGCATATTCTCACGGGATAGCAACATAGTGAAAGAACTGGAAGCGAGGTGTAGCAAAGCTAATGCAGTGAGCGCTCAGCTACGATCTACTCTCTTCTGCAAGAAGGAAGTCGGTACCAAGACTAAGTTATCTGTGCAGCGTTCAATCTTTCGACCAACTTTGTTGTATGGGAGCGAAAGCTGGGTGGATTCAGGTTACCTTATCAACAAGGATGAGGTTACTGATATGAAAGTAGCTAGGATGATTGCAGGTACTAGTAGATGGGAACAATGGCAGGAGGGTGTCCACAATGAGGAAATCAAAGAAAAACTGGGAATGAACTCTATAGATGTAGCAGTCAGGGCGAACAGGCTTAGATGGTGGGGTCATGTTACACGCATGGGAGAAGCAACGTTACCCAAGAGACTCTGGGTTCAGCAGTAGAGGGAAGGAGGAGTCGGGGGAGACCAAGGAGAAGGTACCTAGATTCGGTTAAGAATGATTTTGAAGTAATAGGTTTAACATCAGAAGAGGCACCAATGTTAGCACTGAATAGGGGATCATGGAGGGATTTTATAAGGGGGCTATGCTCCAGACTGAACGCTGAAAGGCATAATCAGTCTTAAATGATGATGATGAACTCCAAATCTCTCCGCTGTGTTTCGTGGACATCTAACACTGTTGTTGGTGATGCGTCCGTTGGACGGGGTGTTGAACTCAGTGAAGTTCCTTGCTGCCATTCGAGGGGCCTATGATGAGATCATGCTTCAGCATGTCCCTGCTTTCTGATCGCCTTCAACAACAAAAACGTGATACTAAACTCTGCAAGTAGCTCGCCAATTATCTACACTCAACTTAAACAACAAACACTTTACACACATCAGCGCGAATAAAAACTGTAATAACTCTTCGAAACTTCTTACTTAAAACAATAAACTCTAGCTTTGTCCTAATTCAGCTGCACCAGCTACTCATTCTACGCCAATCGCACTCACGTGTTGGTATTGCACTGACGTCGGCTGGGTACACTAGCGCTTGCCCCTATCTTCCCTCTTGGTTTACGGCTCTTATTTTAGCCATCGTGGTTTAACATTCACCTTTCTGATCGTGCAAGGCGACACCTCTCCAAAATCTTCATCGCTTATTACTGGTAGTGTTCTACATATTCTCAAAATGTGGGTTCATCGGGGCTATTCTATCTGGGCGTTGGAATCTTCTCAAACTTTAGTGTGTTTATACCCACCAGCTTTACAGGCACAACACCGCTTTCTTTTAGTACACTACGTTTTCTGTGAATCAAATCAGTCTACGATTTATTGGTATCCTCTGGCGTAGCTTTTAGATACTCGACTCCCATTCTGGAGGATGGCGGTTCAACCAATCCGGTCATCCAGACATATGTTTGCTGTGGTTTTAGTAAACTGCTTATGGCAAATGCCGAGGTTGTTCTTTAGAAAAGAAAATGGCCATAATTTTCCCCCATCTTACTATCAGTCGAGCTTGCGCTCCATCTTTAGTGAAGTCGTCGACGGGTTGTTAAATTCTTTTTCTCCTTCCGTTTCAGGTTATACTACTGCTATCGTGCTAACTTTCAATCCTATATTTCATTCCAAGTACGACCTCTCTCTTACCATTGCTTTTGTTCGTATTACTACCAACGACTGAGCTACATATCTTTCTTTTTAGGAAACCAAGTTATTCGGGCATTTCTGATTGTACATCTGATCCAAAATCTCAGTGGTTATGAAACAGGCCGCAGATAACCACATATGTGACAAATGTAGCATTGTTAGAATTGCCTCTGAGCCCCCCCCCCTCTCCCCCACACACACACAACACACACACACACACACACACACACACACACACACACACACAGGAAGGCATCTGTTACACATACGACGCGATTTCCTAGAAACCCGTTGCATTTTAGTCCACGGATGGCTTCGTAATATGTTTATCCCGTCTCCAAAATTATGAGTAATGCTTCTCATAGCTCCTGAATGGTTTGTTGAAACTTATTAAATAGAAGTGGACACGCAGACATTCACTTATGTTCAATTAAGCAAATCGAACGAAAGCACTTTATGCATGGAGGAGCTGCTCATAGAATGTCACCAAAATACTCCTTGGACAACAATGGTACCGCATTCAACTTGCATTCTCTCATAAGTAGTTGGTTGCAGAGCGGGTTCTCTAATTTTCATCGAATCCTACTTCAGCGTCCATCCCCCCTGAATAACAAACAGCACTCTCTAAATTCTCTAAACACTTAATCAATAGGGATACAATTCAGATAATGCCATCCAAAATGAAGCCTTTCTGGACTGTACTCTTTAGTTAGTGAAGATGCAGTTATCCGTTCATATGAAGCTTACCAGTGAACTTGCATGGGCTTCAGATTCTGATACGGTACAAATAATGTCCATCTATTACGTAATACCGAATTACAGATTTTCTTTGAGAAGGATTCAGCTCTAGTACAGCTGTTAGTGCTGAGACAGGAGTTTGAGTGTCTGTGTTTCCTTGCGACACAGAGAAATTCTTTTTAAAAAAATACGGAAGACCGAATTCACTAAGATAAAATGCAAACTGAATAATTAAATAAATTAGTGCTTCACTACTTGTAACTTCTATGTATTTTTGGTCTAATCACCTGCTTGTCTTGGTGAATATGACCTCCTTTTGAATACTCACGAACTGTGGGGGGCACCAGATGCATAGCATTCACAAGTTTAAGAAGAAATAAGTACAGTTTTCTACCTCTTTTTCCTCCTCCAAACCATCAATAAGTTTTTCATTTAATCGTTGTCTCAATAAAGACACTTAAGCAATTTTAGAAACCAAGCAGTTTTCCCCCTTCATGCTACCCGGATTCGTGTATTGAATCTCTTTGAACAATGCTGTGGACTGAAGCAACAACTGGTATTTTAAAATAAAGCTATTGACCTTCATATACTGCTTGATTTGTCACGTAATAGAATTTTTCTGTCACGCCATATAAAACGCAGCTTCGCATCGGTAATTTTTCCCAGCTGCTGTCATACAAATTTTTAAGTCCCATGAGGGCTGGAACCGACATGTTAGATTACAAAAAGTCCTTTCTGGTCGTTGCGCTCAAGGACATTCTCTCGGTTCTGTTTTCCCTCGTGTGTCCTGTTTTACATGTGGCACGCTGCCACCCATTTTACCAGTCGCAGAAATTCTCAAGACCGCTTTGAATTTCAAATCGGCTTCCTCCACTAACAGCCGCATCAATCAGCGACAGTTTTGACTGGCGGGAAGGATCTGTCCTATATCTCTTACGCAGACTCTGAATATTAATGGATTGTTTACAATACCCCGCGGACGCCCCGAGTTATATCTGTTCCAGACTAGTGTCTACCATGTATGACAACCGCACAAGAGTGTTGTCAAAAAAACTCGTCCGCCAGTTATAAATTTTAACCCACGCAGCGTATGTTAGTAGATGAGGAAGCATTTTCACACTTTAGCGGGAGTTTGTATAAGTCAATGTTGTTGAAATGCTAAAAAAAAGAACGTGTCACAGCGCTACACGTTGGTCGTGAGTGCAGGTACCAGCAACACAGTGCGAACCTGCTGGCCAAGACATCGATGTGAGTTCACTATCGCCGGCCGAAGTGGCCGTGCGGTTAAAGGCGCTGCAGTCTGGAACCGCAAGACCGCTACAGTCGCAGGTTCGAATCCTGCCTCGGGCATGGATGTTTGTGATGTCCTCAGCACTTGAGTCCCATAGTGCTCAGAGCCATTTTTTTGAGTTCACTATCACGTTCCTCAAACCTCAGTTGTACGATCCTGACCCAATGACACGGACTGTTATCTTAGTCGAAGATGTCATCGCCACCGGGGAATACATCCAGCATGGAGGCCTGCAGGTTGCCCGCAATAATATTCAACTACGCCTTCGATTACTACCACAGATCCCACGGAAATATAGGTGACTGTCCCTCATAGCATAACGCTGTGCCCACCGGCCGGCTCGGTGCATGTATCGAGAGCAGCCATTCGTCTGGATAATGGACTATCTGGACACGATCATCGACCTGATGTAAAAGGAAATGGGATTCATACTACCAGGCAACCTGTTTCCATTGTTCCACGGTCCAATCAAAATGATCCGGTGCCCTCTGACGTCATTCGGTCAACATAGGAACACGTAGGGATCGTCTGCTGCGGACCTCTATTTCAACAATGTGCGCTAAACGGTGAATCTCAAACATTTGTGCCTGCGCCAGCATTTTACTCTGACATCAAATCTGTCACAGATCGCCGTCTATACTACTTCAAAGACTGGGCAAGCCTCCGGGCTCAACATTCTGTCGCTCACTCGTGGTATCACCGTCCTCAAACCACTTTCCTTAGATGCTCATGACAGCAGCACACAAAGAGCAGACCACCTTCGTCGTATCCGAGATGCTCAATTCCAGGAGCCAGGTCATAATTTGCTCTTTGCCAAAGTCGCTTATCTCAGCGAATTTCTTCATTTGCGGCCCGTATCGTTGCCAGAACGATTTCCCATTCGTCTCTAAAAAATGGTTCAAATGGCTCTGAGCACTATGGGACTTAACTTCTGAGGTCATCAGTCCCCTAGAACTTAGAACTACTTAAACCTAACTAACCTAAGGACATCACACACACCCATGCCCGAGGCAGGATTCGAACCTGCGACCGAAGCGGTCGCGCGGTTCCAGACTGCAGCGCCTAGAACCGCTCGGTCATCCTGGCCGGCATTCGTCTCTGCTCCACTTATATACACTACTGGCCATTAAAATTACTACACCAAGATGAAATGCAGATAATAAACGGATATTCATTGGACAAATATAATATACTACAACTGACATGTGACTACATTTTCACGCCATTTGGGTGCATAGATCCTGAGAAATCAGTACCCAGAACAACCACCTCTGGCCGTAATAACGCCTCGGCATTGAGTCAAACAGAGCCTGGATGGCGTGTACAGGTACAGCTGCCCATGAAGCTTCAACATGATACCACTGTTCATCAAGAGTAGTGACCGGCGTATTGTGACGAGCCAGTTGCTCGGCCACCATTGACCAGACGTTTTCAATTGGGGAGAGATCTGGAGAATGTGCTGGCCAGGGCAGTCGAACATTTTCTGTATCCAGACAGGCCCGTACAGGACCTGCAACAAGCGGTCGTGCATTATCCTGCTGAAATGTAGGGTTTCGCAGGGATCGAATTAAGGGTAGAGCCGCGGGTCGTAACACATCTGAAATGTAACGTCCACTGTTCAAAGTGATGTCAATGCGAACAAGAGGTGACCGAGACGTGTAACCAATGGCATCCCATACCATCACGCCGGGTGATACGCCAGTATGGCGATGACGAATACACGATTCCAATGTGCGTTCACCGCGATGTCGCCGAACACGGACGCGGCCGTTCTGATGCTGTAACAAGAACCTGGATTCATCCGAAAACATGACGTTTTGTTATTCGTGCACCCAGCTTCGTCGTTGAATACACCATCGCAGGCGCTCCTGTCTGTGAAGCAGCGTCAAGGGTAACCGCAGCCATGGTCTCCGAGCTGATAGTCCATGCTGCTGCAAACGTCGTCGAACTGTTCGCGCAGATGGTTGTTGTCTTGCAAACGTGCCCATCTGTTGACTCAGGGATCGAGACGTGGCTGCACGATCCGTTGCAGCCATGCGGACAAGATGCCCGTAATGTCGACTGCTAGTAATACGAGGCCGTTGGGATCCAGCACGGCGTTCCGTATTACCCTTCTGAACCCATCGATTCCATATTCTGCTAACAGTCATTGGATCTCAAGCAACGCGAGCAGCAATGTCGCGATACGATAAACCGCAATCGCGATAGGCTACAATGCGACCTTTATCAAAGTCGGAAACTTGATGGTACGCATTTCTCCGCCTTACACGAGGCATCACTACAACGTTTCCCCAGGCAACGCCGGTCAACTGCTGTTTTTGTATGAGAAATCGGTTGGAAACTTTCCTCATGTCAGCACGTTGTAGGTGTCGCCACCGGCGCCAACCTTCTGTGAATGCTCTGAAAAGCTAATCCTTTACACATCACAGCATCTTCATCTTGTCGGTTAAATTTCGCGTCTGTAGCACATCATCTTCGTGGTGTAGAAATTTTAATGGCCAGTAGTGTACTTCTCTTGTCACGTCCTGGGTCCGCAGGCCCAATAGACGAACGTTGCGATGGGTAGGGGTCATAACGATCTGGCTTATCAGTGCTGGTCCCCCATCAACATTTTACACTTTTTTCTTAATGGCTTCCGACTCGCCAAACTAGCGAAGCTATATTTTTTTACGTAATATTGTGTAACAACTTTTTTGTTGCAAGTGATCAATGTTTTACTCCTTTCCGATTCTGTTCATACTCAGTCAGTAATGAAATTCATTGTACCCTGGACAGTAGATGTTCGTATCAGTCTTATCAGTCTGTCCGAAGGCATATTGCTGAGCGAGGTGGCGCGTTGGCAAGTAACTGTTCTTGCATTCATGAGGGTCAAGTGCGTCATGAAGTATAAACGGACGGATGAACCCTCTGCCAGGGAGTTAACTGTAACCTCCGTTTCTACGTCCCATGGCTGACACTTGTTTACAAAAATTTTATCATCGGCAGATGTGCGAGCTGTCTCTACCTTTTGCACCCTGTCTTTCAGGTATGACTGGAACCAGTCTTTCACTATTACCCCTACACCTAGCACTTCAAGCTTGCTTAGTAGCACTTTATGGTCAAACGTGTCAAAAGCATTGAACCAGTCTAAGAATTTGCCTGTAACAGAGTCGTTCTTGCTAAGAGCTTAATGTGCCCTTTTGTAGACCGTATAATGATCGATACTGTACTTCTCCCACTTCGGAAATCAAACTTTGCTGAGTCAAATTGTTATCTTTATTCTTGTAACTCAGTGGTCTACTTTCATGATTGATTAAATTATTTTTGGGAATGAAGACAGCAGTGAAACTGGCCTATAGTTCTCAATACTTTCCGTATTACCTTTCTTTATAAATGACAACTCGTGCATGCTCTAGGTACTCTGGAGAAATATCTGAACTTAAGGACTCATTTATTATGTTCGTTAAAGGGGCTTGTATGCTGTATCTGCACCAGTTTAGAACAGAGACTGGAAACTCATCTACACCGTCTGACTTATTTTTTAAATTCTGTATTGTCTGCCCGATTTCAAGCTCGACGAGCGAAAAAACATTGTGCTCGCTGTGCGCGTCACTGTGGGTGCTACATGTATTTTAGAACGATTTTGATGCAACTTCTCCGCAGTACCAGTGAAAGTCATTTATAAAATTTCTCAGCGCCCGAAGATTTTCGAGTACTCTGCACAAATCTTTAATTTCTATTATACTTTTGTCTGTCTTTTCCTGTTTCTTGTTTTACGACACTCCATACTACTTTGCTTTCATTTTATGCAATATCCACTGTTTTGTCACAGTACAATTTTTTGAGCAAGCAGTACTCTTCTGCATGTTTTTTTTATACCTGTGAAAGTAATCAAAGAAAAGTGGATTAGTGTAGTGCTTTTGTAAGGAGACACATTTAAGTATCTTGGAGAACTTTCTAAAACCCTAGTTATTCACTTCTTTTTCCGTAACTGTTGTTGCTTCAGCAGAAGTGTCTACCTTCAGAAATGTGTCTCGAGAATTGTGTATGTCCAGTATCGTGATTATGATGAGAATTTTTAGAGCTTACAGTTCTGCACGTTTGTACGTGTTGTTAACAAAGGATGATCACAATCAACACTGTCATACGCCCTTACTCCATGATACACTGAGGAGATATTTGGTATTTAGCCCGCGAAATTGGTGCAAAATCTGGTTACCGGGAACTATACGCCACTACATTTCCTCCCCATTCCGGCAAAATACTGGCGAAAAGTATGTTGTAACACCAGGATTCGAAACCGGCTACTCTCCGTTCTCTCCCCCCCATCCTCCCCCCCCCCCCCCTCCGCGCCACAATCGCTTGTGGGACATCACACAAGCGTGGGTCCGTTTATAGGCGTAGTACTTGAGCGCGATTTCATTTGAGGCAGACACTGTCCACCATTAAACGCAGTATAGATCCAATGTGATGTATTTCAAACCTAGTATTAAGCATGTGAAGATTCATTACGATTCATACTGCGATTTCTGGAACTACTGCTGTTAAATGGTGGCATTTCTAATAATGTTCGCCAGTCGATACCGAGCTCTTAAAGGTATCACCATGGAAAATATAAATCAGAACGGGTGTGAACCGAAATGTGAAACTTCCTGGCAGATTAGAACTGTGCCGGACCGAATTCTAACTAGAGACCTTTGGCAAGTGCTCAGTCGGCAAAGTACTTGCCTGAGAGCTGTGCCACGATGTGGAGGTTACATATGGCTGCCACTGTTACAGCGTTTGGGCCTTCACGGAAAGAAAATATTCCGAATGCTAAACATCTATTAATTAAACATGAGAAATTACCATACATGGGGCAATCCAAATTCTGATGCTTCGTAATACATCTGCTTTGTATAAAATCGGGTCAGTGAAACACTTTACTCCCCTTTTATTACAACCTGTGTGTTTTCACTGAAATATGTTGCACAGTCATTTATGGAACTTATTATTTACCAGCCTCAAAAAAACTGCAGGTTATTAACGGGCATAGCGGACGACTGTTACGCCACGTGAAGCCTGAGCCGCCATTGGAAACCCTTCTACGTAAACTCATTAGCGCTCAAAACGCTGTCATTGTCACGGGCTTAATAAGGCTGTCACAAATTATCATATTTCACGCTTCCTCAGTGTAACAAAGAACGAACCTTCATCAGGAACAGCCGTTGGTGTCTAGGAGCCTAATTGATTGGATCCCTGACAGGCACAACACCTGCATTATTACTTGCAGCATCTGATGAAGACAGCCGCTGCCATCGCACAAATAAAGTTAAAAAAATCTTAACCAACTGAATTCCCGAAAAAGGATTTAGTAAAACTAAAGTAATTTCAAGTAAGTTGTGTTCCTTAACCATTTTCCCGACAACAGTTATACTCCGGACGAGAGAAAAGCTAGTCTGTCTAACAAATCACGTCAAGTCACATTTTGTTACTGTGCTTTGCTTTATCAATCTGGATATGCTTAACTAATATCTCACGTCTACCGCACAGGGGCACAGTTTTTCGTCAGACAGCATCTGTTATCACCATAATCATTACCGTCTTAAACGATAAATTACACAAATTCGAGAAAAAGACTAACTACATGTACAGTAATAAATCTCACGTAACGAACAGTATAAACTGGTTATAGGGTTTAGCATATCATTTTGCAGATTTGTATCTTAAGCCGGTAAGATGTAGATTGTGTGTCCGGCTGCACCTTTTACCTGGCCTTATCCCGCATCTTCAAGGGGCCGGCATTTTAACGTGAATTTGACAATGTTAAACGAAGGTAGAGCGTGGCCGGATGCCGTTGCTGTCTCTGCTCCACCCTCAACCCCCCCCCCCACCCCCCTCTCCCACAGTCGCACGACGGAATTTGTGCGACCCATCTGTCTGAGTGTAGTGTAAATCCCTGTGAGCACGTTTTCGAAGTGTTAGCGAATCATGTAAATGAGGATCACGTGCCCCGACTTCTGAGGAAAATGACTTGGTTGACTTAACAGAGGTGAATGTACGGTGTGGAACTGAGGGGGCTCTAAATACTTATATGTTTCTGTGCGTTATGCACTAAGATATTTTTGATTATTATTATTTCTTTCCTTTCTCAGACATTATGTCTGGTTAAAAATGGAAACTGATGCGGACCTTGATCAAGCGTCACTTCCTTTTAACTGTACGGTATATGTTACATCGCATTTAGGAACTTTCGGGTAATTGAACATGTATCAATAATTACAGATTTCTGTTTTTGTTTATACAAGTTTGGATGTAGCTGTATTGCGTTTATGTACTGGTGGATATTGTGTGGTATGACTCCTCTAGTTGATAGTATAATTGGTATAATGTCAACTTTATCCTGATGCCACATGTCCTTGACTTCCTCAGCCAGTTGGATGTATTTTTCAATTTTTTCTCCTCTTTTCTTCTGTATATTTGTTGTATTGGGTATGGATATTTCGATTAGTTGTGTTAATTTCTTCTTTTTATTGGTGAGTATGATGTCAGGTTTGTTATGTGGTGGTGTTTTATCTGTTATAATGGTTCTGTTCCAGTATAATTTGTATTCATCGTTCTCCAGTACAATTTGTGGTGCATACTTGTATGTGGGAACATGTTTTATAAGTTTATGTTGTAAGTCAAGCTGTTGATGTATTATTTTTGCTACATTGTCCTGTCTTCTGGGGTATTCTGTATTTGCTAGTATTGTACATCCGCTTGTGATGTGATCTACTGTTTCTATTTGTTGTTTGCAAAGTCTGCATTTATCTGTTGTGGTATTGGGATCTTTAATAATATGCTTGCTGTAATATCTGGTGTTTATTGTTTGATCCTGTATTGCGATCATGAATCCTTCCGTCTCACTGTATATATTGCCTTTTGTTAGCCATGTGTTGGATGCGTCTTGATAGATGTGTGGCTGTGTTAGATGATACGGGCGCTTGCCATGTAGTGTTTTCTTTTTCCAATTTACTTTCTTCGTATCTGTTGATGTTATGTGATCTAAAGAGTTGTAGAAGTGGTTATGAAATTGCAGTGGTGTAGCCGATGTGTTTATATGAGTGATTGCTTTGTGTATCTTAATGTGAATCTTTCTGTTGCTGAATGTATGTGATGTATTCTATATTTGTGGCATTGTGATCGTGTAAGTGTATTGAGTGCTTCTAGGTCTGTGTTACACCATTTCACTACTCCAAATGAGTAGGTCAATATTGGTATAGCATAGGTATTTATAGCTTTTGTCTTGTTTCTTGCTGTCAATTCTGTTTTCAGTATTTTTGTTAGTCTTTGTCTATATTTTTCTTTTAGTGCTTTAATATTTGTATTATCTATTCCTATTTTTTGTCTGTATTCTAGATATTTATAGGCATCTGTTTTTCCATCGCTTCTATGCAGTCGCTGTGGTTATCCAATATGTAATCTTCTTGTTTAGTGTGTTTTCCCTTGACTATGCTATTTTTCTTACATTTGTCTGTTCCAAAAGCCATATTTACACTTCTGGAAATTGAAATAAGAACACCGTGAATTAATTGTCCCAGGAAGGGGAAACTTTATTGACACATTCCTGGGGTCAGATACATCACATGATCACACTGACAGAACCACAGGCACATAGACACAGGCAACAGAGCATGCACAATGTCGGCACTAGTACAGTGTATATCCACCTTTCGCAGCAATGCAGGCTGCTATTCTCCCATGGAGACGATCGTAGAGATGCTGGATGTAGTCCTGTGGAACGGCTTGCCATGCCATTTCCACCTGGCGCCTCAGTTGGACCAGCGTTCGTGCTGGACGTGCAGACCGCGTGAGACGACGCTTCATCCAGTCCCAAACATGCTCAATGGGGGACAGATCCGGAGATCTTGTTGGCCAGGGTAGTTGACTTACACCTTCTAGAGCACGTTGGGTGGCACGGGATACATGCGGACGTGCATTGTCCTGTTGGAACAGCAAGTTCCCTTGCCGGTCTAGGAATGGTAGAACGATGGGTTCGATGACGGTTTGGATGTACCGTGCACTATTCAGTGTCCCCTCGACGATCACCAGTGGTGTACGGCCAGTGTAGGAGATCGCTCCCCACACCATGATGCCGGGTGTTGGCCCTGTGTGCCTCGGTCGTATGCAGTCCTGATTGTGGCGCTCACCTGCACGGCGGCAAACACGCATACGACCATCATTGGCACCAAAGCAGAAGCGACTCTCATCGCTGAAGACGACACGTCTCCATTCGTCCCTCCATTCACGCCTGTCGTGACACCACTGGAGGCGGGCTGCACGATGTTGGGGCGTGAGCGGAAGACGGCCTAACGGTGTGCGGGATCGTAGCCCAGCTTCATGGAGACGGTTGCGAATGGTCCTCGCCGATACCCCAGGAGCAACAGTGTCCCTAATTTGCTGGGAAGTGGCGGTGCGGTCCCCTACGGCACTGCGTAGGATCCTACGGTCTTGGCGTGCATCCGTGCGTCGCTGCGGTCCGGTCCCTGGTCGACGGGCACGTGCACCTTCCGCCGACCACTGGCGACAACATCGATGTACTGTGGAGACCTCACGCCCCACGTATTGAGCAATTCGGCGGTACGTCCACCCGGCCTCCCGCATGCCCACTATACGCCCTCGCTCAAAGTCCGTCAACTGCACATACGGTTCACGTCCACGCTGTCGCGGCATGCTACCAGTGTTAAAGACTGCGATGGAGCTCCGTATGCCACGGCAAACTGGCTGACATTGACGGCGGCGGTGCACAAATGCTGCGCAGCTAGCGCCATTCGACGGCCAACACCGCGGTTCCTGGTGTGTCCGCTGTGCCGTGCGTGTGATCATTGCTTGTACAGCCCTCTCGCAGTGTCCGGAGCAAGTATGGTGGGTCTGACACACCGGTGTCAATGTGTTCTTTTTTCCATTTCCAGGAGTGTATATCATTGCTGAATACTTCTGTTATCTTTAGTAATTGGTTGAGTTGTTGATTTGTTGCTGCCAGTAGTTTCAGATCATCCATGCATAGCAAATGTGTGATTTTGTGTGGGTATGTTCCAGTAATATTATTCCATAATTTGTATTATTTAGCATGTTGGATAGTGGGTTCTGAGCAAGGCAGAACCAGAAAGGATTTAATGAGTCCCCTTGGTATATTCAACGCTTAATCTGTATTGGCTGTGATGTGATATTATTTGAATTTGTTTGGATATTAAGTGTGATTTTCCAATTTTTCGTTACTATGTTTAGGAACTGTATTAATTTAGGATCAACTTTGTGTATTTCCAATATTTGTAGTAACCATGAATGGGGTACACTATCAAAAGCTTTTCGGTAATCGATGTATGCGTAGTGTAGCGACCTTTGTTTAGTTTTAGCTTGGTATGTCACTTCGGCATGTATTATCAGTTGCTCTTTACATCCTCGTGCTCCTTTGCAACAGCCTTTTTGTTCTTCATTTATAATTTTGTTCTGTGTAGTATGTGTCATTAATTTCTGTGTAATGACTGAAGTTAATATTTTGTATATTGTTGGTAGGCATGTTATGGGGCGATATTTAGCTAGGTTTACTGTGTCTGCTTAATCTTTGGGTTTCAGATAGGTTATTCCATGTGTAAGTGTATCAGGGAATGTGTATGGGTCTGCAATGTAACTGTTAAATAATTTAGTTAGATGTGAATGTGTTGAGGTGAGCTTCTTTAGCCAGAAATTTCCTATTTTATCTTTTCCAGGGTCTTTCCATTTGTGCGTAGAATTAATTGCTTGGGTGACTTCATGTTGCAAAATTACCACTTCAGGCATTTGCGGTATCATCTTGTATGTGTCTGTTTCTGCTTGTATCCACCGTGCATGCCTGTTATGTTGTACCGGGTTTGACCATATTTTGCTCCAGAAGTGTTCCGTGTCTTATGTTTGGTGGATTGTCTATTTTAATGTGTGTGTTATCTATTGTCTGGTAAAATTTCTTTTGGTTTGTGTTGAATTTTTTGGTTTTGTTTCCCTCTATTTTCACTTTTTTTGTATCTTCTAAGTCGTTTGGCCAATGCTTATAATTTCTGCTTCTTTTCATCTAATTGCTCTATCGCTTCTTGCTGTGAGATTTTACCTAACCTTTTCCGTTTTTTTTTTCTGACATTTCATTTCTTATAAATTGTGTTAGCTGTCCGATGTCTTTTCTCAGTTTTTCTATTCTGATCTGTAGCCTGTGTTGCCATGCTGGTTTTGTGGGTTTCTTCTGTGTGTTGGTTGGTTCTGATCTCTGCCTAGTGTGTATATTTCGTGTAGTGAGTGCTCCTATATAAACCAGTAGTTGTAACTCTTCCATAGTTGTGTTTTCATTTATATTGTTGTGTATGATTGTGTTGATAGTTTTTATTGTTGTTTCGACTTGTGGGTTATTTGGTGGTCTATGCAAGAATGGTCTAATGTCTGTATTTGTGTCTTTGTATTCTATATATGTTAGCTGAAATTTTTCTTCTATATCTAACATGTGTATCACTTCGTGTTCTATTTGTGCTTGTTCTGGTGGCTGTCTTAAGATTTCGTTTTCCTCTGACTGTTTAATTGATGCGTGTTGTTCTTTGTTTGTTTGCTCTGGGATGTTTGAGTCCATTACTGTATTTTCTTCTTCTTCTGATTGCACATTATTTTGTTCCAGTAGTTGTTGTACTTGTTGTTTGATGTTTTCTAATTCTGACTGGGGTATCCTGTTATTTTTGATTATTACACGGATCTGATCAGCTAGTCGTTGTTCTGTTAAAAATTTTAAATCTGGGTATCTGGTAATAAATGTTGTGTATACTTGTGATCTGTATCCAGTTGTGTTGGTTCCTAGGTTTGTTGCTTGGTAATAACAGAACATGAGGTGTCGATTAACTTCATCTGACCATCTCATCCTCCGTCTTTGTTTTCCTTCTAGGGTGGTTGCAGGAAGCATATCCTGCAAAACACCTCTATTTGGATTTGAATCATTTTCCAGTTGGCTAGCAGTGCCGTTACCATTGTGGCCGGTCACGTTACCATTGTGGCCGGTCATAGGGTTCAAGTAGCGTCCCCGACCATGACGGCGCTTGTCCGAGGCTTCTTTAGTTCTGTCCTGAACCAACTAATCACACTAAAAGGGGGGTTAGCCCTATTAGTGGTTTGATTATTATTATTATTATTATTAAGCGCAGCAAGAAACTTTAATGCAGTGCAACCTCGTATGGAGAAAACACGCTCTGATAATATGAAATGACTACAATTTTTAGTAAACAATACGTAACACACAGCTTACAAATCGACAGTCAACTTACAGTTCCTTGTAGGTATTGTTATCAAAACTCAGTTTCGTAAAATATCCTCAGCAACCGCGACATGGACATTTAACGCTGGCAGATGACATTCCCGTTCTGCAGTTTATCATATTTCACCGATTTTGTATTATTTGGAGATAACATATATCATGTCTACGGCATCCAGATAAACCACTAATACGTCTACCTGAACATTCGCCTAGGGAGCGAAAATAAGAATCAGTAAGATAATTAGCTTTAGTATTCCATCACTGAAGCTGTGTGGTGTTCATGCGCACAAAATGAATACCAGAGATAACATAGCATCATAGTCAACTGCATATCACAAATAATATATCCTTGTTGTTGTTGTTGTTGTTGTTGTCTTCAGTCCTGAGACTGGTTTGATGCAGATCTCCATGCTACTCTATCCTGTGCAAGCTTCTTCATCTCCCAGTACTTACTGCAGCCTACATCCTTCTGAATCTTCTTAGTGTATTCATCTCTTGGTCTCCCTCTACGATTTTTACCCTCCACGCTGCCCTCCAATACTAAACTGGCGATCCCCTGATGCCTCAGAACATGTCCTACCAACCGATCCCTTCTTCTAGTCAAGTTGTGCCACGAACTCCTCTTCTCCCCAACTCTATTCAATACCTCCTCATTAGTTATGTGATCTACCCATCTAATCTTCAGCATTCTTCTGTAGCACCACATTTCGAAAGCTTCTATTCTCTTCTTGTCAAAACTATTTATCGTCCATGTTTCACTTCCATACATGGCTACACTCCATACAAATACTTTCAGAAACGACTTCCTGACACTTAAATCTATACTCGATGTTGGGAAATTTCTCTTCTTCAGAAACGCTTTCCTTGCCATTGCCAGTCTACATTTTATATCCTCTCTATTTCGATCATCATCAGTTATTTTGCTCCCCAAATAGCAAAACTGCTTTACTACTTTAAGTGTCTCATTTCCTTATCTAATTCCCTCAGCATCACCCGATTTCATTCGACTACATTCCATTATCCTCGTTTTGCTTTTGTTGATGTTCATCTTCTCTCCTTTCAAGACAATGTCCATTCCGTTCAACTGCTCTTCCAAGTCCTTTGCTGTCTCTGACAGAATTACAATGTCATCGGCAATATCCTATCTGGCAATAAAAAGCTGTGCCATTTGACATGTCACTTATCATCCCTGCCATGACAAAAGCAGCATTCAATGTTGAATAGTATCACACGCTATCGGTCTATTAATGGATTCCTAACTGGGATCATTCCAACGTTTGCTTACGCTTGAACACGATTTATGAGAGAATCTGGCCAGGTCGTGAACCACGATGTTGTGTTCACCGAATAGCCTTGTTTCTGTGGCTATGTCTGATTACCGTCTGAGAACCTGGAAGCGACATACGCGTCTGACGCATTCTAGGGCGCCGCACAGCATGTCAACGTTGTCCCTCGTCCTGTTGATTTTGCGGCTACAGGCGGAGACGCCTCACTGCGGATTCCACTGCTGGACGTCTGAAGGTGACCACCACAGCACATGTGAAGCCTGTCGGACAATTCCCGTGTAACACTGCCGGAAGAGACGCTTCTCGTTGGTCAGTGGCTTTCCTCGTTCACTGTTTCCCCCACCGCACCGTGGTCACGACTGCACAACCCATTTGTTGCGCAATGGTTCGTGAAGGCCCTCCAGCTTCACAGAGGCGACAACGCGGCGCCTTCAAGAACACACACAGCTGCTAGCATCACTCGCAGACCTCCCTACAAGGTGTATCCCACCTCGAAGCTGCAGCCACTGCGAATGCTTGGATGTTACTGCAAATCAGCTTACAGTATACTATTTTTAACATACCCTTTGCTACATCTACATGATTCCTCTGCAATTCACAGTTAAGTGCTTGACAGAGGGTTCATCGAACCACAATCATACTATCTCTCGAAACTCCCGAACAGCGCGCGGGAAAAACGAACACCTAAACCTTTCTGTTCGAGCTCTGATTTCTCTTATTTTATTTTGATGATCATTCCTACCGATGTAGGTTGGGCTCAACAAAATATTTTCGCATTCGGAAGAGAAATTTGGTGGCTGAAATTTCGTAAATAGATCTCGCCGCGACGAAAAACGTCTTTGCTTTAATGACTTCCGTCCCAACTCGCGGATCATATCTGCACACTCTCTCCCCTATTACGTGGTAATACAAAACGAGCTGCCCTCTTTTGCACCCTTTCGATGTCCTCCGTCAATCCCACCTGGTAAGGATCCCACACCGCGCAGCAATATTCTAACAGAGGACGAACGAGTGTAGTGTAAGCTGTCTCTTTAGTGGACTTGTTGCATCTTCTATGTGTCCTGCCAATGAAATGCAACCTTTGGGTCGCCTTCCCCACAATATTATCTATGTGGTCTTTCCAACTGAAGTTGTTCATAATTTTTACACCCAGGTACTTTTAGTTGCATTGACAGCCTTGAGAATTGTAATATTTATCGAGTAATCGAATTCCAACGGATTTCTTTTGGAACTCATGTGGATCACCTCACACTTTTCTTTATTTAGCGTCAACTGCCACCTGCCACACCATACAGCAATCTTTTCTAAATCACTTCGCAACTGATACTGGTCTTCGGATGACCTTACTAGACGGTAAATTACAGCATCATCTGCGAACAACCTAAGAGAACTGCTCAGATTGTCACCCAGGTCATTTATATAGATCAGGAACGGCAGAGGTCCCAGGATGCTTCCCTGGGGAACACCTGATATCACTTCAGTTTTACTCGATGATTTGCCGTCTATTACTACGAACTGCGACTTCCTGACAGGAAATCACGAATCCAGTCGCATATGATGTGCGGTCAAGCAAGCTTGTAGAATCGTTTGAAGTTTATTCTAGAGTGGATGCTACTACTCAGATTTTGAAGCAATAACACAGGTTTCTTCGAGTTACAGTGTTAGCGTAAAAAAAAAAAAAGAAAATAGTAACTCAAGCAAATAATCTCAGTTGATCGTTATTCTGTGATTCCCACGTTTTACTTTTACTCCGTCCTCAAAAGGGATATTTCCAGCAACTGATTAAATATTAATATACGACTGAAACACAAATTCTCCCAGAATTAGATGCATAAAATTATTTCCAAATTTTAAAATTGCAGACAAAGTTTCTATACTCGTCAATATCACATGTAAATGTGTCTAACACGCGATTAGCCCATGTGTCACCTCCACTACATCCGTATTCAAAATCCGCATGACGGAAGGTACCCTGTAATCACTACCAGTCATTCCCTGTCTTGTTCCACTCGCAAATGGAGCGAGAGAAAAATCGACAGTATATAAAAGTCTTCCCCCGTACGAGCTCAAATTTATCTTGTCTTCGCTGTCCTTACGAGAAATATACAGTGTGTCTGAAAAGGAACTCCCTAGTCTTTATGTGTCCTAGAATATATACGAAGTGACGTACACTATTCTAGTTTGTGGTGTTTGATTCATCAACTCTCCAAGTTTGGCTCCCCTGCATTTGGCAGGTCTGCTTGACCTAGAGAGGGCAGCAGTGGTGTTTTTTCCTCTGTTCGCTCAGTTCAGTTCACGTGTGCGTGCAGTGCAGAGCAACTCAGCAACAATGTGTACTCCGCAACAGAAAGCGCAGTGCGTTGTTTAGCTTGTGACAACTGAGTCAGTTATAACAGTGCAACGTAATTTTAGACGTCTGTATGGTGGTGAACCACCTACAGCAAAAACTATCCGTCATTGGCTAAAGTCTTTAAAGGAAACCAGTAGTGTTTTAAAAGCAAAATCACCAGGTAGACCAAGAACTTCTGAAGATGATGTTGAACAGATCCGTATTTCGTGTGTTCGGAGCCAGAAGAAGTCATTCGCCAGACGTAGTCTACAATTAGGAGTGCCTAAAGGTACTGTGCGTGATGTTGTGCACAAAAGACGTAAGTTGCGCGCCTATAAATTGCAACTGTTACATGAAATAAAACCTACTGATAAAATCGAAAGGTATGAGTTTGATGTTTCTACACAGAATTGATGACGTCAATTTTTTAAGAGAGATTCTCTTTTCTGATGAGGCTACATCTCATGTCAGTGGAACAGTTAATCGTCATAACTGCAGAATTTGGTGGGGGGGGGGGGGCGGGGGGGCAGAGCATCCACATGAAGTTACTCATTATCAACGTGACTCTCCCAAAGTTAATGTCTGGTGCGGTTTGATGGAAGATCGTGTGATTGCTCCTTTCATTTTTGTAGAACATATGAACGGGGACGCTTACTGTGACGTGTTGACAGAGTACGTCTTTCCCCAAATGGGCGATATTGAGGCGGAAACGGGGCTTGTGTTTTTCCAACAAGCTGGCGCCCATCTCATTACAGTAACCAAGTGCGTGCGGCTCTTGACACTCGCTTTCCAGGAAGATGGCTAGGCAGGGCTGGCCAATACCTTGGCCACCACGAAGCCCAGACTTAACCCCACTGGACTTTTTCTTTTGGGGCCACATAAAAAAATTGTTGTGTACAGTAGAAAGATCAGCGACATCGATCATTTACGGTAAAGAATCGTTGCGGCAGTTGGGACAGTTACACCCGAAATTTTGGTGAAGACATGGCGAGAAGTGTAGGGCAACAATTGGATCCCACGTTGAAGTCTAATAACATTAAACAAAACTTGAAGGAATTCTCTTTCATGACAGACACTCATAGATGTAATCATTCATTAATTTACCCATTAAATTTATACTTACAACTAGGGAGTTATCTGTGGTGTCACCGCCAGACACCACACTTGCTAGGTGGTAGCCTTTAAATCGGCCGCGGTTCGTTAGTATACGTCGGACCCGCGTGTTGTCACTATCAGTGATTGCAGACCGAGCGCCGCCACACGGCAGGTCTAGAGAGACTTCCCAGCACTCGCCCCAGTTGGACAACCGATTTTGCTAGCGATGTTTCACTGACAAAATACGCTCTCAATTGCCGAGACGATAGTTAGCATAGCCTTCAGCTACGTCATTTGCTACAGCCTAGCAAGGCGCCATTACCAGTTACTATTGATACTGAGTCATGTACAGTCAAGAGCGACGCTCATCATTTATGGATTAAAGTTAAGTATTCCACCAGCTACGTCCGGTTTTCTAAATTCTAAATTCCTTGTCCTGTTCAAGACCTCACGCCTGCCTGCGTGAGCTAAAACGCGTGCCTTTCGGCTTCCTCTAGTACCCGGTGTTGGCTCTCCTGCCAACCCACAACATTATCTTTCAAACATCCTGTACACTGGCGGCACACAGGAATAATCGTGATCAGGTAACGAACGGTTTCTCCTCCTTTGCTCAACACTACAGTGAAGACGTGATGTATGTTTATCATATGGCATGAAGTTCTCATTCCAACAGATCAATATTTTTTGTCGGTTTCGGAATATCATTCAAGTCATGTCAGTCCCGTAACCATATGTTGCCGTGAATCATCATCTTCAAAGACCACATGCCATGAACAGTAACTCTGACCTAATGAGATACCCAACGCACATCCCTGAACTTATCTTCAGTGATAGAACCTACTTCACAAAGGGATGAACTCACATGAAATTTCACTGCACGCACTACATATAGGTTGATCTCGCTATCTAGACATCCACTAGAGCCCCACTCTTCCACCGAAGTCATCCATAGTACTTTCTGACTCATCACTTAACTAAATGATGTCCAGTGTTTCAATGTCTTGGATTTTATTCGTACACCACGTGAGTTGTGATCACTGTATGTGAAATTTGGACTTGAAATATTTGTGAGGTGAGGTTTACGGATACCTGCTTCGCCATAAAAATCCGATGGCTTTCTTAGTTGACCTATACACAACGTGGAATCGTTTGGCGCGGATAGAATTGGAGGAAATCATTACGAACTTTTAAGATTATTCCGATATCGATCTTGTGAGATGAGGACATCCCGTTGCTTTTTCTCTTTACTACGACAATGCGACCTGTTGACTTGGGTAATTGTTCGCATGAAGTTTATATTTGTGGCTACCTTTAACCTGAACAGATAGGAAGTCCTTGCACTGCGCAGAACGACAGCTTCTGTTCTCTGGTGCTATCTCGTAGCGACTACTGTAAACGCGTTACACTCTGACATCACCCGCTGTATTCTCAAGTTGATCACGTAGTGGCTTCGTCATTTGTTTTCAAATTCTACGTCTAACAGCATTCGTCGTGTGTCTGTTTCTCTTTCCCCGCGCGAGAAACACCGTAGTACTGCACTAGCCCATGTTCCGTACCATAATGTAGCCATCAGTGTGGCACGCTTTCCAGCGTTTCAGCAGACGTCAATCACTCTGTGTTGTTGTCCATAACAGAGCGGTGTAACTCCGGATCCAATACAGTAATCACTTATAACCAATAAAAAAACTGGTTTCATCTGTGATTTAACAGATAAGCTTCCACTTGTAAATTTGAGAGTCTTAACACTGATGTTACCTGTTCTTTGAACGCTAGCAATGAACAAAATTTCTAACGTTCTGATAGTACATAACATCCCAACCAAGCGTGAGTCTTTTTAAACCTGTAATACCGAAGGAATGATTGGCACTGCAGACAGGATGACGACGTATTAAGCGGGTCTTCACATTTGCAGCAACAGATGATTATATCGAGAAGTTTGATGAAAGAAATTATGTCACCAAAGCGCAATACGAGATTATGTCTAGATTTATTACACGAGGGACATAAGCCGTTGCCTGCAGGCATTAACAACAGCTCATCCGCCGTTTTTCTTTCTTTTTTTTTTGTTTGTTCTGCTTTACGAATAGCATCTTGCATTCCAGTCAGGTAGGACGAGCACTGAAATTAAAAACATCGTATCAATGGAAATGTACGGAAACCGACATCACGGGAAGGGAGTCTCGATTGTGAAACACTCGTTTCCGGCCCAGGATAACACCACACACGTTTCCGAGCGGAGGAACTTGCTTCGCTTCGTCTGACATATTTCTGCCCGACTATTTATGAAAGAAAGAGTCCTGAATTCTATACAGTGCGCAATATGGAGGTTATTTTCAAACCTTTTGAACATTACACTTTTAAAGGCCCAGTTTCAATAACAAATCTGAGGAGAAAATATACAGGGTGTACGTAAGGCCCGGGAACACATTCAATTATTTATTGCACAAGAACCAAACATTGTACAGTTATCATACATATATCATTTTGAAGAGAAACCCTTAAAGTGTTTTTTTTTCTTTTTTTTTCTTCGTGTATACCGCCACAGCGTAGTTTGGTAATTTGCCGATAGTCAGTGCTAGTCGCAAACATGGCTAGTTCAGGTGCGAGAGCACTGTCACTGGATATTCCTACTTGGACACGTTGCAGCAATGGCTGATGACTCAAATGCAATCGGATTCTCAGTTCATCTTTCGGCAGGATTGGGCTCCACCCCATTTTCATCATGAAGTTCGTGGGTACCTGAAGACGGAGCTACCGCATCGATGGATCGGGCGTGCTACAGAAGGGGGACAGCTGTTTCATGAAATGGCCTCCCCTATCACGGGATCTCACTCCGTGAGACGTTTTTCTGTGGGGATACAAAGATCTGGTGTATGTACCGCTTCTAAAACGTGATGTAGCAGAGCTCTGGGAGAGAATACGGGAAGCGACTGCCACAGTCGATGATACCACGCTGGGACGGATATGGCAAAAATTCGATTAGCGTATTGACGTCTGCCGGGTCACTCATGGCTCGCATATCGAATGTTTGTAAAAAAACTTTCGGAGTTTCTCTTCAAAATGCAATATGTATGACATCTCTACAATTTTTAGTTCTTGTGCGATAAATAATTGAAAGTGCTCCCGGACTTTATGTAATCCCTGTATGTCTAAGAATATAAAATACTAAGCAAACTCGTGTACACAATTACTGTTGTGTTTGAAAGAACCCCAACAACTAGGTTGTTACGTCCGCAGGTTCAAACACAGTTGAGATTTTGTCAGTATGAATGGCGACCTCCAAGTTTCTTCTAGAGTATCTGTGAAATTGTGCTATCTGCGCGGTAGAAACGACGAAACGAGCGAATAGTATCGCACTGCTGCCCACCTTCTCATATTATGAAACTGATTAATGTGGCAACTCGGCCAACCTGAACAACTCAGTAAACATATCTGAACATCTAACGGAGAGGAATGTTTGTAGTCGAACAGTACAAATGGACAAGATATCCACCGTCACAGTTTTCTTCCTTTAGCACCTCAACCTGCCATAATGATTTATACAGCTGCACAAAAACTAAACGTAAATTTCAATAGCTACAAAAAGCGATAAACGCAAGATAAGGAAAGAAATGTGACAAGTATAACTAAATGTGTGGTACACTGCAATTAAATGCAACGCGTTATAGCTTACAATCAGGCCTATTATCTTACAAACCGAAGTGTATTGAGCCAATTTCTTAGTGTTCGAAATCAAGAAACAAAGTTGATGCCACATCCAGTAATTCTGAGATCGGTATTTCATACCATCCCTAAATCACTCTTGGGAAACGTGGAGACACTTCACCATGGCCCGTGTTTTATTTCTCCCTCAGTCTCTGTTTGATGTCTGACACCGATGAGAAGGAAGACTGGAAATCCTTGCTAGTTGAGCATCAGAGTATTCATACTTACTTATCTTTATTATAATTTACATACATATTTCACATGCCATGCTGCATAGAAATGACGGAAGGTGCTTCATACAAATGTTAACCATTCTCTGCCCTATTCAATTCGCCTAGGGAAAGCGAGCTGACTGCATACCTACGTATAAAGTTTTATCTCTGGCATATTAAATTTTCGATCCTTTCACGAGATATACCCTGGAGGTATGGAATTTTATTAATGTAAGAAGAGGCATGGCTGCGAGAAAAGGAGCAAAACTTTATTAAGAGAAATATTTAAGAAATTGCACAAGGCGTGGTGTCAGGCGTATATCGGAAAGTAGCCCTCTGTTCCGTACGAAGGAGTTGGTTACATGTTCTTTTGTCGAACTGATGTAGAACTAGTCACTTAATGAACATTTTTCAGTCCTACGGCTGGTGTTATACTATCATATTTCTTTGTCAAAGTTGATATCTCAAATATTCATGTCAAAGAAATTTGATGGGGTAATAAGGAACTTTGTCCTATCTTGCCTGTCGTAAAATAAATACGATCAAATATAGGGCCTCGCTGTATATTTGATCATAAAAGCCGCTTGCCTTCTGTTCACTGCAATGTGGAATGTTACCACTAGGAGTGCTAGCATCGCTGCAGCGTTCTGTCACCAGCAGTGTGTTTGTAAACATGGCTGCGACGTTTAATTCGTATATGCCATCAAGTACAAATGTATGTATTTTCTGAGCTCTCCAGTCTTCTTGATCTATTTTTGTACTCAGGATGCCTCACATTGTAAAGCGCCTAATCACATTCATACATTTCTATTAATTTTGTAGTTGTGGGACACAAAATGTAATTATTACTTTGGCCTACAATAAAAATAGTTCTTAATGCACGTAAAGTGCATTTAACATTTATTTACTGTCAGATATTGGTACTTTAGTGCTTTAAAAAATGCTTCACACGTTTCAGGTATTATTTCAGTTAATGTGCACTGTGGTATTCGAGTGCTGTACTATAAGCTGCAGTAAATCTCCCTGTAGCAAGAAATCGGAGTGTTACTGTGAGCCTGTCTTCTGCAGATATAGCAGTTCTTATGTGAATATTGTGCTTTGTGATAAGACACATCACTGAGCAAATGCTGAAATGTATGCTCATCGATTCTTAAGTAATTTATGTACGACTTTACGCCCTCCACTAGAAGCTCACGTAACAGATTTTGTTGAATGCTTTTATCGTCTCGTCGTAAAACCCATGGCTTCACCTAGGTACGTTTCTTTTTCCCCGCTTGTCTTCCAAATGTGCACACAGTGCAATTGTGGTACATGCAACTGCAGCGCATAATAACAAGTTGCTGTTCTGCTGTTGTCAGCCATCTTGGACTTGACGAAAAATATGATGGCAGTGTAATACCCTTTTTTAGCGCCATGTCAAATAACTTTGTCAAACAAATCTGACGAATACTTGATCAAATCTTTGTCATAGAAATATGATCGTGTAATACCAGCCTACTCACACAACTACACCTAAAAACTAGTGTCTTTCGAAAACCTTCTGAGGAAGCGGCAGTGCTGTAATGGCTATTCGAGAACACTACCGTCGGGCACAAAGGCGACTAGCAGACGTTGGCATACAGCCAGAACATTCAAGAACTGCAAGTATCTTTTGGAAGACCATCACAAGGGTCAGGTAAAACTCCCTGAAAAACCAGTATATAAACGGCCAGAGCAGGGGGCCGAAACAGCGATAACCAGCGAGCAGCTAGGAGCAGTACAACAGCAGAGTCGTAGGGAGTGGTCATTACTGAGTCACACTTCGATACTGATGCAGTAAAAAACTACGAGAAGTCTGCACATTCGAATGAAGACAACTGAGCTTCCGACACGTATCCAGCAACAGTTATCTTGAGTTTTCTGCCTGTTAGTAAAGAACAAGCTGTGTAGAGTTTCTCTCCAGCAGCAGCAGCAGCAGCAATGAGTAGTAGCTGATATTTTCTATTTGTCAGAATATAAAGAGGTACTAGTTCTGTCTCGCACATGTCTCCCTTTTAGGTTAAAGTATTTGGTTGTGTATTGTCGTAACAGGCTGCAAGCAGAGCGCTCGTCTCTGACAGCAACAGGTGGAACACAGGAACCGGGAGATACTGGAAAGGAATAACGAAGTTGTAGGGGGGTACTCATTTATTTGCGAAAATATAAAGCCCTTGTAAGCCACTACTCAGAATAAGGCTGAACTACTGAGAAATAAATTATTCCTAAACTGAATCATTACGTATTTGCACACTTATTCACGTCCTACGAAGCTGACAACTTCTCTCCGTCCCAAGACCTCCTGTGCTAAGCATCCTAGCAGACGTTGCCCCTCTCACTCTGTTAAAGGTAACTTAGCAGACCTCAGCCCACAATTTCGTCAACGTCCTGACTGCGCAACGCACGCCACACCTTCGTCCAAGCGGGCCATAGAACCTGTGCCGGGAAACGTCAGTTCTTTCACAGTTTACCTCAAATATCTGTGCTGCAAATTATTCCAAGGGTGTACCAAATTGGGTAAATTTAAAGGACAATTCTCGAAGTAGACTGAAAACTTTTGTCCTGCCTCCATATTATAATCCGCTTAGGTGAAAAGGGAACAAGAGACGGAGAGACTGTGACATGTAAAGGGGGACGGGGCATTATAAAAAAAAAACCAACCATGTAGCAATATAGCACTTTATAACACGTTGCAGGAGTGTTACTAACTGATGCACTGCATTTTTCTAGAATGCTGACAAAAAAATCCCAGTCTCTTTCCTTACTGCAAATTTCTCGCACTAATGTTTCAATCTGATAGTTAATGATTCTTCCTTTTGGTTATGCTATTTATTAACATTAAGGAGGTGCTCTCAATCCACTACACCAAGTGGAAATTCTATCTATATAGGCGCAACAGTCGTATTACTAAATTTGTACACCACTTTTTCCCTCTCTTCAGGAAAACATTTGTTTATATGAGAAAACGTAGAAAACCTGGATTACCCTTACGTGGTAGATGTACATTATTTAGTGCTACGGCAGAGTTTACTGACGTACAAGGATTGTTTATAACACCGTTGCAACTTCACGAGCGTGCATTTTACGCAGGAACAACGGTCCAGTCCTGCATTCATTTACGGGAGAACGCGAAGCAGTTATTATATGCTTCACAGCATCTGGCTGAGAGTGCAGAATTTATCTTAATTACGGCATGCATTCCCTAGCGCTGTAACCTCAGAACATCGCAGCCGGACTCTGGCAAGCATCATTTTGCGTGCAAAGGCGGATTTGTACATCATCTGTTAATTTCTGGAAATGCTATACGGTGTCACGGCATTTTTAAAGAGTACATCCGTTAGACTATTCAGAAGCTAAGCTTATTGAAAAACTTAAAAAAAATCACCAAAGCCCAGGTAGCGAGTACGGAGAATACAGTTCGCAGCAGCTGAAGAAAACAAGGACTGGGTCGGTTGTCGAAATATCGTGCACAAAATGGAATCGATACATCGGCTGCACTCCCGCTAGAACACTTAACCACGCCAAAAAAAAACTGAGAGATTACTATTTCACTTTGGACTACCTTCAGACCATACTGTATAACTCAGTTATAGTACACTCGTTGCATGTCTGTTCCTCTCACTTCTTCCGATCAATATTTCTTCGCACTTATTTTCTTCCAGAAGCCCCTGCCGTTTATAACTGAATCTTTACAGGAAGTTCCTATTATTGTCTGTCTTCTGTAACGTTGACCATATGTCTCTCCATCGTCAGTCCACTTACTCTTCACGTTTTTATGGCGTTCTACCAAATACACCATCGATCTGGTTACTTGTTCAACGGAAATAAATTCTCTTTGCTTGTCTGCAGAACAGTATTACTTATTTTACTTATACTATCGGCAACATTCTGTACGTATTTTCAACTATATTCCCCAACGTAATTTATACTGTTCTTAGATTAATAAGGACCAAAGATTTAGCTAAATGATTTTCCTTTTTTCTTTTCTGCCTCCTCCAGTTTTTATAAAAAAAATTAAACCAAGTTCACAGGTGAACGGTCGACTGGTGGTTTCACGCAATCAAAACAAGCAGCGAGAAAGTTGGATAACACACATTCAGCACAACAGAACAATACCAAGCGAAACAAAGCAAAGTTGGTCTAATAAACTGCCAATGTATATGCTTTGAAGATGAATCGCCGTATCCGCGCCAAATATGGAAACGTGTCTATTTGCTCTTAGGGAACCTGCAAATAAATCAACTTCTAATTTTGAAATTTTTTCGAATGATAAGCTACATTGTTTCACAGGAAGATGTACTTCGACCTACATGACAACAGCTAGAAAGAAACAATATACAACGAAACGAGATTTGAGTCAAGGTATCATAGTTTAAGTTCTAACATGTCGACACACGAACAAAAAATATCCTACTACTATCATTTGATATTTATGCTTTCGTTTGTTAAAAAAATTTCTGATAAGCATATAATTTTACAAATATGTGGAGATTTTTCATTAGAAGGAGAACCAACCAGCAATTTTATTTAAATCTGTTATTTACGGAGACACCGTGGCGTTAACAAACGAGCCGTATGAAGACTGATGTTTGAAGTCTACAACGGGTCACAGTGTTTCTAAATACTATATTAAAATCATAACTGTTGTTAGCTGCATCTTTTAGATTAGTAGGATAAGCATAATATTTCGCGGTCGGACAGTGGAGTACTTTAATTAGGTCAAAATTCACGTATCTATCGACAGAGTCCCGATTTTGGCCCATGCACCACATGCAACATTTTTCCAGCGAATGCATTCCCTCCCTTCAGGGCGATTCTGGAAGATCACCAATACATTAACCTACAGTTTTCACAAACTCTTCAAATCCCTTTGCTTCTCTACCTAAAAAGCGCCATTGTGGTCAAGTTCGTTGTTCTGAAGGAAAATGATTTTTACGTTCTGCAATTCACGTTTTCGTTAAATGTTGTTCTTTTTCGTACAATGAACAAAAGACTTTCGAAGTAATCGCCAATTATTGTTCTGCTCTTCATTAAGTGATGTACAGGGAGAAAGCATTTCGTAACCCAGGATAAGCTGGCCATAACCCTTCCAGTATATAATACCTATTTCGTCTTTCTACTAGTGCACGGCCACCTTCTTACATCTGGTAATTCGTTCCTGCCCCTCGTAGGCGCCCATATAATACATATCGCAGTCGTTCTTCATACATGCCTATGACGTCACATCATTAACTTTTAATAACCGATCACAGAAGGCCTTATTGTGTGCCGTTTTCATCTGTGGTTGCAATTTTTTTGAGTCCTTTGCGTGTGGATAACCTTTAGGAGAAGTAACACCACGTCTGAACTCAGCCATTAACATCTGAACTGTTGAAAATGAAGAAACAGACTCATTACAAAGCGCGAAAACTTTAAATTATGGTGGTAAAACGTCCGAAACAAAGAATTCTACGGCACGGTATGGTCTGGTCTCTTATCAATTTGAACGACACACGCACAGTACAAATACTTCAAAAAGCCCTGTAAAATTAAGTCGACACTTAATTCACAATCGTCACTTTACTAGTCTTCTGCCTTACTCCTCTAATTCCTATAGCACACTTATAAAAACAGCATTAAGTTTACGAGTGACATCTGCGAATAAATCCACGTGGCATCAAGACACACGGGCAATGACTCCCTGACATTCTGTTGGGGCTTGTATGTTTAGGGTTGCTGAACGAAAGACTCCGCGAGGGTGCGCACTGGAGACTTAACGAATGACAGGCACTTCCGTTGAACGAGCAGTGCTGCTCTGGCGGAAACGTGTCGCCCGTACCCGGAAGTCGGAAGAGAGAGGGGAGAGGAGGGGAAGCCTTCTCATCAAGATAAAGCCCACGCGACCAGAGCGCTCTGTTAACAACCCTCTGTCCCGCCTCTAGGCATACAACGCTAACATAATTAAAATTAAGTCAAACACCAAATTCCTAGCTCACGCCCTGACAGATCGTAGCTCGTCGGAAACAGTCATCCACCCCACGCATTAGGAAAAATTTAGCCTTCGCCTGCAATATGTTACGAAAAACACGAGAAGTATGTTTGGAACATACAGATCTTAATCACTCCGTGATCAAAAGGAAGTAATAAGACGCTTTACCTTTATTATTTCGGTAAGTAAGACAACGTGTGTGTTACATTGATGGTGCACACAATATTTCCCTCAGGGTCCAAATACTACTGATGTCGCAATTGGAACAGCAACTGCAAAATATGCATAACTGCATCCTATTACATATGTAGAAGGATGACCGAAACAGTTCCTGCAAAAAAGTAACTAATATATGTTTCCCCTTCTGTTCAGAGGCACAGCGGTTCAAATTCTGTCCGTCTTCCTCTGCAGTCCAGAAATACAATGACGCTTATATGCGATTTAATTTTGATATTGGTCAATAAAAGTAACAATGGAACCGCGCCTATCGGTCGTTATCTAATTTTTACAAATTTGTTGTACATGCAGGGCTTAGCCAGAAATGAAAATGACCTATCTTTCAGGAAATACCATTTTTGGGCGGGGCGGGAGAGATATGAGCGCCTTACACTGATCAGCCAGAACATTATGACCACCGATCTACTATCGATATAAACCCGCCCAGGCGATATCAGCGTCACCTGGCCAGGGATGAATGCTAGTCGACACAGACGGTGCATGTAGTATCAATGAGCATGCTGTCCATGTGTAGACTGGGGAAGGCGCGCGATATATCTTAGTTTGACCGAGGGCTTGGAGGCTCGGCACAAGCATTTCGCAAACCACACAACTTCTCGGGTGTTGGAGGAGTGCTGTGGTGTTTTCAAAACGTGGCGAAACCAAGGTGAAACCACGTCCAGACGTCGTGGGTTTGGGCGGTCACACTTGATTACAGATGACTGACGTCGTAGGCTGGGCAAACTGGTAAAACAGGACAGGCAACTAACTGTGGCGGAACTAAAATCAGGCTTAATGCTGGGCAGAGTACAAGTGTGTGTGTGAATACACAGTGTACCGGGATCTCCTAACCATGGGACTTCGCAGCCAACGACCCACGCATGTGCCAACGTTAACACCACGCCATCGGCAACTACAACTGAATTGGGCACTTGATCGCCGGCACTGGACGTTGATGCAGTGGCACAACGTTGAATGGTCTGATGAATTCCAGTACCTTCTTCATCATGCAAAGGGAGCGCGCGAATCGGTCGTCCTCCAGAGTAATACCTCCTTCACACTTGTACTGTGGGACGGAGACAAGCTGGCGCGGGCTTTCGTATTATGCTCTGGAGAACATTAACGTGGGCATCCATGGGTCCACTGGAGCTCGTGCAAGGCACCATGACAGGCAAGTATTTATTTAGCTTATGGCATATAACACATCATATAGAAAAGACATAAAAATCATAAGACACAGAAATAAAGAGTAGTCACAGTGTGTAACATATACACTCCTGGAAATGGAAAAAAGAACACATTGACACCGGTGTGTCAGACCCACCATACTTGCTCCGGACACTGCGAGAGGGCTGTACAAGCAATGGTCACACGCACGGCACAGCGGACACACCAGGAACCGCGGTGTTGGCCGTCGAACGGCGCTAGCTGCGCAGCATTTGTGCACCGCCGCCGTCAGTGTCAGCCAGTTTGCCGTGGCATACGGAGCTCCATCGCAGTCTTTAACACTGGTAGCATGCCGCGACAGCGTGGACGTGAACCGTATGTGCAGTTGACGGACTTTGAGCGAGGGCGTATAGTGGGCATGCGGGAGGCCGGGTGGACGTACCGCCGAATTGCTCATTACGTGGGGCGTGAGGTCTCCACAGTACATCGATGTTGTCGCCAGTGGTCGGCGGAAGGTGCACGTGCCCGTCGACCTGGGACCGGACCGCAGCGACGCACGGATGCACGCCAAGACCGTAGGATCCTACGCAGTGCCGTAGGGGACCGCACCGCCACTTCCCAGCAAATTAGGGACACTGTTGCTCCTGGGGTATCGGCGAGGACCATTCGCAACCGTCTCCATGAAGCTGGGCTACGGTCCCGCACACCGTTAGGCCGTCTTCCGCTCACGCCCCAACATCGTGCAGCCCGCCTCCAGTGGTGTCGCGACAGGCGTGAATGGAGGGACGAATGGAGACGTGTCGTCTTCAGCGATGAGAGTCGCTTCTGCATTGGTGCCAATGATGGTCGTATGCGTGTTTGGCGCCGTGCAGGTGAGCGCCGCAATCAGGACTGCATACGACCGAGGCACACAGGGCCAACACCCGGCATCATGGTGTGGGGAGCGATCTCCTACACTGGCCGTACACCACTGGTGATCGTCGAGGGGACACTGAATAGTGCACGGTACATCCAGACCGTCATCGAACCCATCGTTCTACCATTCCTAGACCGGCAAGGGAACTTGCTGTTCCAACAGGACAATGCACGTCCGCATGTATCCCGTGCCACCCAACGTGCTCTAGAAGGTGTACGTCAACTACCCTGGCCAGCAAGATCTCCGGGGATGTCCTCCATTGAGCATGTTTGGGACTGGATGAAGCGTCGTCTCACGCGGTCTGCACGTCCAGCACGAACGCTGGTCCAACTGAGGCGCCAGGTGGAAATGGCATGGCAAGCCGTTCCACAGGACTACATCCAGCATCTCTACGATCGTCTCCATGGGAGAATAGCAGCCTGCATTGCTGCGAAAGGTGGATATACACTGTACTAGTGCCGACATTGTGCATGCTCTGTTGCGTGTGTCTATGTGCCTGTGGTTCTGTCAGTGTGATCATGTGATGTATCTGACCCCAGGAATGTGTCAATAAAGTTTCCCCTTCCTGGGACAATGAATTCACGGTGTTCTTATTTCAATTTCCAAGAGTGTAGTTTTAGATATAAAAGTGTTTAAAAATAGTGTATATAACAAACAAAAGTTCACAAACAAACATCCAGATTTGTGACATAGTCTATTGCACTTTCAGTCGCGGTCAGAAACTCATTGGGGTCTCCTGCAAAACGTCTCAGAGGGCAATCTTCCACGATGTGACGAATCGTCTGCCGGTCCGCACCGCAGTCACATCTCGGGGTGGTGATTTTACCCCACCTGTGGAGGCTGTCTGCACATATGCCGTTATTTGTCCGAATTCGATTCAGGGTCGTCCAAGTTTTCCTTGGCAAATTGAATCCTGGTGGTTGGACACTGATGCATGGCATATTCTGCAGGTTTTGGGGCACAGATTCTCTCCACCGCATTTTCCAGGCAAGTAGTATCGTACAACGGTTGTAGACCACGTACACTTCCTCATGACGTCCATGTGTCCCAACGGCAGTGTCATTTTTCAACAATAATATAAACAAGATAATGGGCAGTGTCACAAGGCCAGGAATGTGATGGAGTTGTTCAAGGAACACAGGGGCGAGTTCCAATTGATGTGCTGCTGCTGCCACCGCCTCCCCCCCCCCCCCCCCCCCCCGCCCCACCCCAACTCACCAGATCTGAATCCGATCGAACACATCTACGAGTGACTCAACGTGGCGTAGGAGCTCATCGTCCCCTCCCCGGAATTCACGAGAATTAAGTGACTAACGTGCGCAGATGAAGTGCCAACTCCGTCCATCGACCTACCAAGGCCTCACTGCTTCCATGACACCACGCGTCGACGCTGTTATCTGTGCCGAAGGTGGACATATCGGCTATTATACAGCTGGTCTTAACGTTCTCGCTGATTAGTGTACGTTAGTGTAGTACCCAGGCAGCGCTTGGAGCAGCGTAAAGAGCACACAAGGGTAACAGCGAGGTGGCGCAGTGGTTAGCACACTGGACTCGCATTCGGGAGGACGACGGTTCAAACCCGCATCCGGCCATCCTGCTTTAAGTTTTCCGTGATTTGCCTAAATCGCTTCAGGCAACTGCCGGATGGGTACTTTGAAACGGCACGGCCGGCTTCCCTCCACATCCTTCCCTAATCCGATGGAACCGATGATCTCGCTGTTCTGTCCCCTCCCCGAAATCAACCAACCAACAACGGTAATACTAGGGTCGTGGGATCGAGTCCCTATGGGGAAACGAGTTTCCCTTTTTTGTTTTCTTCTTTTACGTTATTTACACTGAAAATAAAACGAATTTATGCTGAATATATGGTATTATTAATAGTTTCATAAACAACATGAAAAGGAAACGCGTACACAAATGTGGCACTGCAAATAAATTTCGAGGAATGGATTGTAGGACGCTCGCGAGGACTTCGTATATAAAATTACTTTCATTATTTTGCAACTGATTTACACGTGCTGGGGTATTATTCGCAGTAAAAACAGGAGAAGCAGTGATTTTCTCGGCATCATGCGTCTGTTGTAAACGTCGCATTTTTACAATTACCTGGTTTTCTGAAGTGTCTATAAAAAAAAGCCACTTTGTTTACATTTATAAAAGGTTTTCCCTCAACGCATAGTTTGGCAGCAAACCGCGCCAAATATTGGCGAGGATAGCTGGTGATGGACAATGCAATGTATTTTGATGCAGTCTTCTCGGGATGTGGTTTCTTTTGAATCTTTTTGATTAAATTCTTTACACGACCATAAAAGCAGACTTCGCATGGTTCCACTAGCTGAATGCATTGGGGGCGGGGGTGATGGAGGAGGAGGAATCACTTGAGTACTGCACGATGGCAATCCTTACTCATCTCGAAAATTCGTGCCTTACAACTGTAAATTTGTTTGTCCTCCCACGAGTCAGTTGACGGAGTTAATTTATTCTCCTGCATGTAGGGCTTCATCACATCAGTTTGTATAAGGTGGTTTTAAGTTTCCCAGCTTTTGATGGAGTTATGACGACATTCCTATGTATTCCCGTGTACTCATCCATAGTATTTTTAAAACCTCGCTCCCAGATACTCCATACTCTCTTATATGCATTCGTAGACCGTTGACAATTTTGTCGAAAGGTTATACCATACTGTGCTGTATGCGAGCTGTTTACTTTGTTCATATTCAGTTGTTTCACGAGAATTACTTTTGCCTCTCGATGGTTCAGGGTTTGATTATAAGTCAACTGGTACTGGCAACCTCGAAAGACAACATACGAACGTAAATATTGTATTACACGTGACGTTAAAAACAGTACTTTGACTGACATCGATGATTGAGAATTCTCGACTTCTCTCTCTGATCGGACGTTTTAGTTACAATCTCTTTTTGGAAAATTTGCAGGCTCCTTGCGGACGCGATACTTTTTTGTAAATTATTTTCAATCCCAAATTTTCGTTTTCCTTTCGTTTTCATGCCTTTTATGAATATATCAACAAATAGAATACACTGAGCAATTTTAAACATGACTGGCAGCAACTGTAAATAGATATTTAATAAAAATGGTTCAAATGGCTCTGAGCTCTATGGGACTTAACATCCGAGGTCATCAGTTGCCTATAACTTAGAACTATTTTAACCTAACTAACCTAAGGACATCACACACATCCATGCCCAAGGCAGGCTTCGAATCTGCGACCGTAACAGTCGCGAGGTTCCGTACTGAAGCGCCTAGAACCGCTCGGGCACCCTGGCCGACAGATTTTTAATACACAGGGTGATTTTTTCGCCGTGTGCAAACTCTAGGGACTGATCGATGAGCGGACCCGGAACAAAAAAGGGCTAATGAACTTACGGCCGAAAATGCATAGTTTTCATGCTAGATAGCATTTATTTTATCATAAATTGTTACAGAGGCTGGGGTCTACTACGCGCAGTACCACGCAACCACAGTTACAGTATGTGTTGGAAATGGTTTCCATGTGCTTCAACACATGCCTGTACGCGCTCTAACATATTCTGTCCCACAAGTTCACATCGGTCAGGCTGCGTCCGAACAGTGTCAAAGGCAGCATGAATACGCTGCTGCAGTGTGTCCACATCTGGAATGGGCTCTGCATACGCGATACATTGCAGATGGCACCAAAACCAGAAATCGCACGGGTTGAGCTCTGGTGAACGAGCAGGCCATGCAATTGGACCCCCTCGTCCGATCTATCGACCAGAGAAGACACGATGGAGATGCGTTCGGATGTTAACGGCGAAGTGGGCTGGAGCACCATCATGCAGCAGCCACATAACCCTTCGAACCATCAATGGCACTTCTTCCAGCAGGGGAGGCAAAGTCACCCGCGAGAAACGCCAATAGTTCCGGCCTGTTAGGCGACGTGGAAGGAAGACTGGTTCCAAAATACGGTCGCCAATTATCCCGGCCCACACATTCCGGCTGCACCGATGCTGATGATTCGCTATCACTATAATCATGGGGGTTCTGCATACTATCCCACAGGTGACTATTATGAAAGATGAAGATATCACTCCACGTAAGGGTAGCCTCATCTTTGAATAGTATGGATGACACGAATACCGGAATCGTGGTTGCCTACTGAAGAAAACACTGACAAAAATGCTCCCGATGTAGAAAGTCTGTCGCTAGTAAGCCTTGCACACGCTATAAGTGGTATGGGTAATAATAATTGTCACGGAGAGTGTTCCACACGGTCGTCTGGCTTAACCTGTACTGGTGGGCCAGCTAACTGGTATTGACACGGCGGTCGCCTTCCACAGTGTTAATCACATTTTCCTCCAAGTCTGGTACCCGAACATTTCGGGTACGTCCTTCATGATTTCCTGCTTCGTGAAACGACCCTGTCTCAGGAAACGGCGAAACACTGTTGCAAACATTGAATGCTGTAGTGGTTGTCGGCGGGGATAGGTTTGATACAACCTTACTGCCCACCGCCCCTTGCCATTTGCCTTCCCGCGAATAAACACCATGTCGGCAAGATCTCGATTCTAATACAGAACCATTATGTACAACGCTGTATTACCTCCACAACAAGGTGAGTCAGTAAGAGAAGTGAATCGGATACAACATTACCAATTACTATGGCAGAAGAGGTCGCCAGGGCACGACGTATGAGGAACAGTACGACCCTCTTAGAGGAAACCATGCATACTCTAACTGTGGCTGCATGGTTATCTGTAACAAAGTATGACTGAATGAATGGTCTCTAGCATGGAAACCATGAATTTCCGGACATTAGTTGATTAGATCTCTTGTGTTCCGCATCCTTTCATCGATAACCCCTAAAGTTTACACGAGGTGCATTCAAGTTCTAAGGATTTTTTTACTCCGGACTGGAAAGAGATAGAAACATTCGCATTGTTTTAAAATGAGACCGCGCTCATTGTCAATACGTCCCAGAGATGGCAGCATCGTACGGCAGATGGAATTTTACCGCCAGCGGCGAGAATGAGAACTGTTTTAAATACTTAAAATGGCGACGTTTTCCTTACTTGAACAGCGTGAAATCATTCGTTTTCTGAATTTGCGTGGTGTGAAACCAATTGAAATTCATCGACAGTTGAAGGAGACATGTGGTGATGGAGTTATGGATGTGTCGAAAGTGCGTTCGTGGGTGCGACAGTTTAATGAAGGCAGAACATCATGTGACAACAAACCGAAACAACCTCGGGCTCGCACAAGCCGGTCTGACGACATGATCGAGAAAGTGGAGAGAATTGTTTTGGGGGATTGCCGAATGACTGTTGAACAGATCGCCTCCAGAGTTGGCATCTCTGTGGGTTCTGTGCACACAATCCTGCATGACGACCTGAAAATGCGAAAAGTGTCATCCAGGTGGGTGCCACGAATGCTGACGGACGACCACATGGCTGCCCGTGTGGCATGTTGCCAAGCAATGTTGACATGCAACGACAGCATGAATGGGACTTTCTTCTCGTCGGTTGTGACAATGGATGAGACATGGATGCCATTTTTCAATCCAGAAACAAAGCGCCAGTCAGCTCAATAAAAGCACACAGATTCACCGCCACCAAAAAAATTTCGGGTAACCGCGAGTGCTGAAAAAATGATGGTGTCCATGTTCTGGGACAGCGAGGGCGTAATCGTTACCCATTGCGTTCCAAAGGGCACTACGGTAACAGGTGCATCCTACGAAAATGTTTTGAAGAACAAATTCCTTCCTGCAATGCAACAAAAACGTCCGGGAAGGGCTGCGCGTGGGCTGTTTCACCAAGGCAACGCACCCGCACATCGAGCTAACGTTACGCAACAGTTTCTTCGTGATAACTTTGAAGTGATTCCTCATGCTCCCTACTCACCTGACCTGGCTCCTAGTGACTTCTGGCTTTTTCCAACAATGAAAAACACTCTCCGTGGCCGCACATTCACCAGCCGTGCTGC
Organism: Schistocerca serialis cubense; assembly: GCF_023864345.2. Lineage (NCBI taxonomy): Eukaryota > Metazoa > Arthropoda > Insecta > Orthoptera > Acrididae > Schistocerca > Schistocerca serialis. The sequence continues at coordinate 781,314,647 of NC_064640.1, forward strand.
TATTGCCTTAGCGATTTTCCAGTGGTCAAAACAGACTCCTAAAGAAGCCTTCGCCGCTGCCATGGAATTATGGCGTCAGCATTGTGAAAAATGTGTACGTCTGCAGCGCGATTACGTCGAGAAGTAAAGGCAGTTTCATCGATTTCGGGTGAGTAGTTAATTAGAAAAAAAGTCGGAGGCCTTAGAACTTGAATGCACCTCGTACATGGTGGAAGAAATCACCCTGTATAATGTATACAGCTAACCGGTTGCACAAGATAATGAACATTTACACTATACTTATACAACAGGCTGCCTGTATATTTTATATATTGAAAACAATACACTCAGCGTTTCTTCAGTTAATTTTCATTCGAAGTAACGTAAAAAAATCATGATGGACTCGAACCTACTCTCTACCGTTCTGTACTCTTTCCACTGCGCCAACTGCTGCCTGAAACTACGCTTACATAAATGGTTCATGTCCCGCACAGCTCGCACCAAAATTCCTGTTTTTTTTCTAAACTCTCGGCCATCTGGAGCTCCCACTTTCGTCACTCATTTCTGGCCAAGTCCTCCATATACCATAAATCGAACGAAATCGGCGATAACGAGTAGGCAGGGTGCCCTTGGAAGTGATTGACGTGTGATCGACGTCCTATCGATATTTGAACACGCGACATTTAAACGCCTGGTATATGTGGGTGAAACTTACAAGGTGGCAATTATTGAACAACATGAAATAAAATCGTCCTAACTTCTGAACGGTTTGGTTTAGCGACGAAGCCCACTTTCATTTGAATGGGTTCGTCAATAAGCGAAACTGGTGCATTTAGGGGACTGGGAATCCGTATTTCGCGATCGAGAAGTCTATTCACCCTCAAGGGATGAGTGCATAGTACGCAATGTCCAGTCACAGAATAATCTGCGCGATATTCGCCCAAGCATGCAAGACGGAGCTCGACACAATCACAGCAAGAGAGTGATGTCCTGAAAGAGCACTTTGGGGACCGCATTTTGGCTCTGGGGTTCCCAGAGGACACTGACATGGGCCGGATCTCAACACATGCGACTCATTTTTGTGGGGCTATATTAAAGACAAGATATCAGCAATAACCCCAAAACCATTGCTGAGCTGAAAACGGCCATTCAAGAGGCCATCGACAGCATCGATGTTCCGACACTTCAGCGGATCATGCACAATTAAGCTATTCGTCTGCGTCAAATCATCGCCAAGAACGGCAGGCATATCGAACATGACATAACTTAAATCCGAATATCTATAGTGACGTTTACACTGTGAATAACGGGTTTGCACGCCGTAGTTTGTAGCTAATTTACTTTTTTTCATATAGGTCAATGATTGTCACCCTGTATCATCAACGTGTTCATCGTGAACAATTTAACAACAGTAGGCAAAATCTGTTTGAGAATGGGTCGAAAAGCAACAAAATATCTAGTCTGTGCAGAATAGAGTTTAGACCAAGGCATTCTTTGTGGAGAGAGAGTATAATGTTTTTATACGTAGCATAGGATAAAAGTCAGATAATTTTTTTGTGAAGAACTGTCAAGAATACAATACACACGCGCGTATAATAATTAACATAGCTGCTGTTCTATAGTATGAGGGAATTTTTAACCTAACAGGAGGCATGAAAGCATGAAACTGCGATAATTTAAACAGCAGGAACTGCTACTAAAATACATACATCTACGCAGAAACGGTTACCTGTTAGTGTATAACCTTCTATAAAACAAATTGCAGCAGTACGCCGTTACCTGTTACGTAGCGCTTGGTGCTTCAGAAGCCGACGGGAAACACTATAAAAGTAAACAAAAGAAGAGAGAGCTACTCTTGTTCTCTTCGAAAGAACCCGATAAGAGCTTTGAAACAGTCCGCGTGGGTGGAATCAATGATGCCCGTCGACGATCGCCCGGCGGAGTAAATAAACAGGGAGACTAAAAGTGTCGGAATGTCAGAGAGCGGGAGCGTTCACAAAATTCCGACATACTACTGCTACTGACGCCGTTAGCTACGAGAACTGAGAAGGGACAAGCTCAGCGTTAGTCTAAACTCGCCGTGGAGCCGAATTAAGGTTTCCAAAATCTCTAAATATCAATTCTAGGAAACCTCAGGAGATTTTCTTCAGCAAATAACCGCAGATACTTTCCTCCCCATTTACTGTCCCGCTGAGTTATTGATCTTGTCTTAACTACTCTGTCGACGGACGACTGTGAAAAGAATAATTGTCGCTGACACGATGGCTGGAGAGGTTTGTATGGGCGCCGCTGTCAGGATGAGACAACATTGGTTGTTTTATGCTTTGTATCATCACGTCACAAATGAGAGAACAGATATTAATTTACTTGCACCTCAAACGACCGGTATGCGCCTGGAGCGGTTCATGAAATACACTTGGAATCTGAATCAAGACGTTCATGTGCTTTTATTCGACATGCTGTACCAAAAATAGGAAGATTGGTTGGAGGGGGGAGGGGACCAAACCGCGAGGTCATCGGTCCCATCAGACTTGGAAGGATGGGGAAGAAATTTGGTGGTGCCCAGTGAAAGGAACCATTCCGGCATTTCCTGCGGAAAACCTAAATCAGGATGGCCAGACGCGGGTTTGAACCGTCGTCCTCCCGAATGCGATACCAGTGTGCTAACCACTGCGCCATCTCACTCGGTTACGAAAAAAAAAGCAGCTTACCAACATACTTTCAGTGTCACTATAAGACTGTTAACTTCAAATACTCAACCACGATATAGTTATATGGATGCAGTGAACTATATGCGATTACTTGTATTAAGGAAGTACGACAATTTTATCTTCTGGTGAGGACTGTGAATGCACTAACATTTTTCCCCAGAGACAGTCAGAATAACGTTTTCAGATAACTGGTTTCGACATTCTCATACGGCCTCCTAAGAACCATGTGCTACACAGGACCACCATGGGCGACAAAGCATGGTTCCTTGAGTAGCCGTTTCAGGTGTTATGCACTGCGTACCTGAAAACCTAACTGTGATTGTGTTAGAAAATAAAAATCATTTTAACAATTTGTTTTAAGTACAGAGAATATTAACTCAGTACCAGGTAGCAAGCAATAATTAACTGCCGCAAGAAGATAGATTCTACACCAATAAACACTTTGTTCAACCCATCGTACAGTGCACAGCGACGATAACTTCGTGTGCCTCAATGATTTGGTTCAAGTCTCATTTCGACGTCACACAGTTTTAACTCTGAATCCGAGTAGCGTATAATTTCTGGAGAGTGGTGGCTAGGTTAAAGGTATACTAAAAAAATCCGTGACCGAGTGGGATTCCACCCCGCGACCTTTCTGTTTCCTGGCACGCGCTTTGCTGCCAGACCACCAGACGCGACACAGCTACGTTTGTTACCTAACAATATGAGTTCCTCCTTGCACTAATGACGAATGATACAGCAATAAACTATGTATCCCTGGGAGCCCCAATTTATTCTCACCTAGTTTCCGTTATCCATACGACATTCGATAAAGTCAGCACAACTGTTTTAAAGTCTACCCCGAACAGCGGTTCTCTACATTTACCCAACAACAAAAAGTGTCGCCTCCACTGCAGTGATTGCCACTTTTAAGCTCCCTGAGCATCTCTGTATATGATATATACCGACGTGTTAGAGCCCTGTAAGCGCGTGCCAGAATTTCTGAGACGTCAGTCAGGCCTTTTTTTTTTTGTAAGGGCGCCAGACATAGGAGCATTACTCTAAAATAGATCACACTAGCGTTGTATGCAGCTTTCTTCATGAATGTAAAGCACTTTCACAGAATCATAACAATTCCAAGTCTTTCGTAGTTCTGATTTCAGGTGTTCGTTCCCTTTCACATCGCTATGTATGATTTTTGTATTTATTTATGTGCCTCTGTCGACTTTTGACTTCCTGCCTAGGTACTATAGCAGAAGTTATATCTAGCATTACAGTTTTAGTTGATTTGTGTATGTACTCTAGGCTAAACAAGGTTAGGATACAATGCAGCTTCGTACAGTTACTCATACGTATTAGGACGACTTAAGCGGCTCCAGTCGAAAACAAATGTTTTAATTTTGTCTTTTAGTCGAAACGATCGTTTCATAACTTCATCTCTGAACTAGAAAGTTACACAGGATCAGCAGTTAAATGTGTTAACGAACAAAAATAGAAAATATGATTGTCATTTTTCTTTGTTCTACGATGAGCATTCTTATGTGTACCTAGTTATGGCCATCAAGAACAGTACGTTACTGGAAAGGATAACCCGTGATATAAACTCGTCTCGCAATCACATTTTCATTCAGTTCTTTTAATTTCGTCATTACACACTAAGGTACCAACGTCGACAGGCAGATACGACGTACCTGGAGGATTGTGTGTAGTTACCTGTGTACTGGTGGGTTACCAAGCTCATGACCACATCGGAAAGGCTTTACAATAAGCTTTCTTAAAATTAAAGTAGTGACTGATTTGCAGCTTACTTCAGTAGTCCCCCCAGATAAGCGCATAAAGTAGACTAATGAAATAAATTATCGTGGAACTTCTGTTGAGTAAGATTTATGAAACGCCTGTAAACTGATTTCTCGGAAATTAGCAGGTACGATTTCAACTAATGATACGACGCTCAAGCTCTTCCCCTTATCAGCAGTAGGACTCAAGTGTAGCCTACAGTGATTGTAGCCACGACCCGTTCAAGAGCTCCCGTAATCGAATTTACAAACTTAGTACGCTTTACAGCAATAGACACTATTCCAAAACGCATCTCTCTTATGAAGATACGAAAAGAACCATGGAGCAGATAAAGCTCATTCCTGGAAAGTACATAAACATAGCTAATGCATCAAACACACATGACTCTCAGAAACTGTGCGTCTCATGCAGCATGCGTAAGCAAAGCAGCTGTGCAACTCATTACGCTACTTTTAAAACTACTTGTCTGTTAATTGCATCGGCTTAGAAGCGGCAAACAATGGCAGAGTACAATAATTAACTACATATATATACATACGGATTATGGGAGTTCATCACCGACAAATGCCTAACAACAATCCGTAAGTATTTCTCGCACAAACTGTATGTGTAAACGTAGCAACTTCTGGGTGTTTGCGTTTCAAGTCACGACTTATTTACGTTTATTCGCGCTTCCAGTTACAGATCCTTGTAAAGGAAGTACAGTCACTCGTGATATCGAATACGTGATGAACTCGGAAAGTAGTTGTAAATAACATCGCCAAGGAAGAAATGATTTGCTTATAAAGAAAAGGAAACTGAAGAAAACATTAAGAGCACAAAAAATTGAATGCGTACAAAGTAGAAAATAGGGGCATTTCCAAGTTACAGAGAGTACGCCATGCAGAAAAAAAGTAAGATGCAATTGTCGTTACTTTCAAAAATATACTTAAACCAACCAGGAACACACAACCACTCAACCAAAACCTTTACTCCGCAAAAAAAAAACAGAAACTCCTTGCTCAAAACTTTTTCGCTGACCAGTAAGGACGCGATTTTGAAATTGTGTAATATCATTGTATCTTTAACGCCTAATATTTTCAAACTATAGAAATTTTCTCCGAACACGTCGCATGTTAAGAGAGCAAACGCATCAAAAGGTGATAAGTTCAGAGGAAATGATTTTTCCAGCACCAGAGTTCGTTTCGCCATTCCGAAAACCACCGTTCGGTAATGGAAACATACTACCATATCACTTTGCACTCATCATCACGTACATATCAAACTGCACCCTCTGAGACAAAAAATGGCCGTCTTCATTTCTCCTGATGCCGAAGTCGCGCCGTGTGTATGACATCTTAACTGCCTGCGTAAAAACCTGACGATTACCTCCTCGCCTGCGTACTTGGCTGGCTGGAGAACATTTTTCCACACAAAAGACTTATCATTCGGCGCCAACCCCCCCACCCCCCACTCTTTTCCCCTCATAAGCTTCACGTGTCTGTTTTTGCTACTAATATCGTACGACGCACTGTATAAAAAAAATCTTGTCCTTGTCGCTTGGGCCATAAACCGGTCCTGCCTTAATATGCACTAAATAATCTACACACCAGTCCTTATATTCTCGGATATGAAAGTCTGCTACATTGTGCCGTTTTCCACATCGCAAAGACAAATTCCAAACTGATATCTACTCATTGAAAGAATAACACTAGACCAAATATATTTCGCCAGCAGGTCTCTCGTTCCTATTACGCTTACCGTAGTTAAACCTGGTCTTTCTTACTTAAGCCTGTGAACCATTTCCAGTAACTGCACTTCATTAGTGACACATGAATTCCAGCTTACGTTGCGTGTCGTTCATTGTAGCCTAGAAATTTCAAAATATGCCCTCAACTGCTGATATTAGGGAATTTGTATAATCACTTCACCGTGATGTTTCTGACAGAAAGACTAGAATTCTAACCGTACTACTAAGAATGATACAATCACTTTGTCGTGCGGGGTTTTCTTATTGGAGAAACCACTACATGTATCACGAGCTGATAGCTAGATTTTCGGTCTCAGATATTCCGTTGACCTGACTGCACTATCTTCTCTTTCCGACGCCACGAGTTGAAGAACATAGTGCAACTCCACCAGGTCAAAAACACGCAACTGTCCTTATGTATCCAGTAAATTACATTTATGAACTTTTTGCACTGATGATGAATGGTACAAACACATACGCACTTGGCAGAACCTGTATGAAAAAAATTCGCTTTAAAAAGTAACTTACGACGTGACACCAGTCATTTTATCGTGCGACAGCTACAGGGCTTGGGCAAGAATATGGGAACACCGCGAGAAATGCATGGTTTAACATCAATTCAGATGCTAAACAAGCCTCCAGATTGCGCTCTTGTATTTGACCGCGAATGGCACCTGTGCAGTGTCCTAAGCATTTTGCAAGTGAGGTTTGGGTCAGAACAGCGTTCCGTGCAGTTCTGTCGGAGCTACGTGAATTAGAACTTGGGCAAATTGTTGGTGTTCGTTTGGTAGTCGGTGCTTACGTAACGAACGTAGTTGAAATGTTTGGTGTTTCAAGAAAATCGAAAATTTATACTGCGTACAGGAAAAGCGGAAGAATCACCCGTCAAGTCTCAATGTGGGCAAAACTGTGGTTGAGTGATCGTGGCGGACGGTCACTGAAGAGGATTATGGCGAAAAATTTAAGGACCACAGCTTCAAAACTCACTGCACAACTGAATGTTGCCCTCGCGAAACCTTTCAGCACCGACACAACACGAAGGGAGGTCCATAATCTGGAAATTGCAGGACGAACTGGAATTTCAAAACCACTCGTCAGTGATGCAGAAACAGGAAAACGTGGTGCCGAAGCCATAAAACCTGGACTATGGAGCAATGGAAAATGGCATTTGTACTGGATGACATTTGTTTCACACTGATTCCAACTTCTGGTCGACTTTATGCGCCTGAAGAGTGAAACACAGTGGAGGTTCTGTGATTATTAGTGCAGCCATATCGTGGTATTCCATGGGCCCCATGGTTACTCTGCAAAGTCACATTGCTGTCAAGGATTATGTGACAATTTTGGACGATCAGTTCCATCCCATGGTACAATATTTGTTCCCCAACGGCGATGCTGCGTTCCAAGACACAAAGCTCACATCGCCCAGGATAGGTTTCGTGAACATTAAACTGATGTCGCACCTTCCCCGGTCACCAGATCTCAGTATTACTGACCCTTTGTGGTCTGGTAGAAAGAAGGATCCTTTATTGTATGATCATATGATAGCGGAACAAACACTGGTAGCAGTTACTTCTGCAAAATATCTGGGAGTATGGGTGCGGAACGATTTGAAGTGGAATGATCATATAAAATTAATTGTTGGTAAGGCAGGTGCCAGGTTGAGATTCATTGGAAGAGTCCTTAGAAAATGTAGTCCATCAACAAAGGAGGTGGCTTACAAAACACTCGTTCGCCCTATACTTGAGTATTGCCCATCAGTGTGGGATCCGTACCAGGTCGGGATGACGGGGGAGATAGAGAAGATCCAAAGAAGAGCGGCGCGTTTCGTCACAGGGTTATTTGGTAACCGTGATAGCGTTACGGAGATGTTTAGCAAACTCAAGTGGCAGACTCTGCAAGAGAGGCGCTCTGCATTGCGGTGTAGCTTGCTGTCCAGGTTTCGAGAGGGTGCGTTTCTGGATGAGGTGTCGAATATATTGGTTCCCCCTACTTATACCTCCCGAGGAGATCACGAATGTAAAATTAGAGAGATTCGAGCACGCACGAAGTCTTTCCGGCAGTCGTTCTTCCCGCGAAACATACGCGACTGGAACAAGAGAGGGAGGTTATGACAGTGGCACGTCAAGTGCCCTAGCCACACACCGTTGGGTGGCTTGCGGAGTATAAATGTCGATGGTTTGGAGAGAAGGGTCCATGATCGCTATTTACCTCGTCGTTGCTTGACATTGCTCGTATTTTGCACAAAGAATTACGCCATTCTGATTCCTCTGAAAACCACACAGGACCTGTGTTTATCCATTCCGAAACGAATGTGAGTTGTTTTGAATGCCAACGGTTTTCCTACACCGTATTAGGCATGGTGATGTGTTCTCGTTGTTTCCACATTTTTGTCACTCCCTGTACTTCTCCGATATCTCTTTGCTTAGCTTTTTATAAAGCATAAAATGGAAGTCTAACAGAAAAATTACCGTTAGTTAACTAAAGCTAAGCTTCAAACGAACAGCGAACCAGTACTAAAGAAATACTAAGGCCGTAAAAGCGTTGGATGCACAAAAGCCGAATATAATTGAAAAGCAACAGTTGACGTACAGGCCGATTTATTTTAACTGTGCGCCTCTTGATACTCTAACAAACAAAACTGTCGCATTTTGTTCGCTAGAACGTATTGCCCTGCTCGGTGCGTCCCTCGTCATGTAGTCAGCTACAGCGAGCGACGGAGGAAGGTTATAAATGGAAAGTCTCTTATTTACCGTCAGATCACACAGAGCTCTTAAGCTCCTTATCCCTTCCTCTCCGCAAAAGATCGGCCGTAGACGGCGTCCATCGTCTACACGTAACACCTGACAGTTCTCTTCGCCGGCCTACCAACCCAAGTACGTGTGCTCGCTTCTTGAAAGGAAACTTCACTGAGCAATACAGACTGTGCTGTCTCCTCGCTGAGGTCTTATCTGCAAACGACTTTGTTATACTTCTGAAATGCTAACAATAAAATGCTGTCTTGACTGTTTAATTTCAGCCTCATCCTAATTTCCTTCGTCCTGCAGTGTCAGATCCACAACTCAGTCTTTGGACTGTGTAGAGACTAGTTCTGGGCCATGATACAGTTCACGGGAAACATTGGCCGAGGTCTCTATTACCGAACAAAAAAAATGTAACTGAATACGCTGAAAGCTTAAAATACGGTTGTTAAACGCATGGCCCAGTGCAGGGTACACGAGATGAAAAAAGGAGTCCCTTTCGTTGCGCTATCCAGATCAACATATCCTTGCGAGTGCCTTATACGAAAGTCGGCTATAGAAAATGTTACTGTTGCAACTACCATTAGAAACTGTCCGGTCATCCCGATTACACATGAGAAAGTAACAAAACAACCTGAGAAAATAAATGATTTTTTTCTCTGCTTTACAATTGTCTCCATCAGAAATTAATGCCACGGTAATTTGCGAAAGGATGCTATCAGTTTCGATATAGAGCACCGAATGACCGTTCGTATTATACCTGTGGCCTCAAGAATCTTCTCAGAGGGTTTTGCACATCCTTGAGCACCTTCTTGTACGGCATGACTTACTTCTCTCGAAGCTAACGCACACTCCCCATGTCGTGGAACATGGATGTGCATACAGGGTATCCCAGGAGAAATGGTCAATACTCCTGGATGTGACAGGAACGATCGTTCGAAGCGAAAAAGTCTCGTAAACATGGACACTCAAATTCATACCGTAGGACCCAAGAGCACTTCATCTTTGATACTGTGAAACAAATCTCTTCTACCGCAATACCTTTGCTTTCCAGATTCTGAGAGATGGTAGTATGGACCGAAACATGAAAAATATCCAGTAAACATGGACACTGAAGAGAATACCTTATGAGCTGTGAGATGTTACGCAGTAACGAAGACGAACAAGGGATCATCGTTATTAAAGTACGCACTTCAGAGCCCGCGTTTACTATATTTCTTTGTACATACTACGTCCTCCCAAAATATGGAAAGCAAAGAGCTTGCAGTAGAAGAGATTTGTTTCACAGGATCGAAGATAAAAAGTGCTCATAGTTCTTCAGATATGTATGTATTTTGGAGCCCATGTTTACAAGACTTTTTGCTTCCAGTGATAGTCCCCGTAATATCCCTGAATATTGACCATTCCTTGGACATCCTATGTACATATCGCGGTTCTTGCGACAGGTTCGCGCCGAAGTGGATATGTGCTTCAATGCAGCAAACACTTGTCCATGTGTCATTTCCGAGCTGATGAGTATCGGTACAAATGGATAATTTCAGTTGCCTTTCCACAATTCTTTCCGAGTAAAGTATTGCGAATATCTGTCGGGCCCACGTGGCAATTTCTTCTAATGATGAGATTTTATTCGATAATCTTGAATGCGACGAGTTTCGGATTCTCGCGAGAGAGAGAGGTTCTACACTTCCAGCAAGAAATGAATAAAGCGAAATATTAACACAATAAACCTTGCCACTTCAACATTACTGTGCATTCTGCTGGTCCTTCGATTAATTAACTATGGCTATTGCGAATAGAACGGTTCACTACACGAGTGTTCCGCTAAGCCGTGCTAATCTGGCGGTAGAGCTTCCTTGGACACAAAATTACAACGGCTTCAAATTAGGTTGTGTGTTCCATCTATGTTAACAAAACATTAGCAAACCACCTAGCAAAAAATACGAGTCTAATTACATATCTACCATACAATTAAACGACAAGGAGCTACAACGGCATGAGGAATTACATGAGAGAAACTCTGATGTTAAGCAAAGAGATTTTGGAAAATGAGACATGAATACAATTGCATGGCAGTAAATAATACCTTATGGCATTAATATATTCAGAGTTTCTCTCATCATTCAAACTCATCCCAGATTTTACCTACAGAGTAAATCCTTAGTCCAGAAATGGACCTAGACACTCCATTTGCTGCAAAAACAAGGAAGAAAACGTATTTTAGACTTGGAGAACGCCCCCAAAATGATACCTTAATCAAAACAAAATTATACATAAATAAAGCACACACTGTCATTTTCATACTTTTATGTGAACAATATCATGATAAATATAGTGATTTTATCTTTAGTAGTCATATCTGCTTACAGGCATAAATATTTTAAAAAATTGTACGTTGTATGCTTCAACCCTTTGTAATATATCACATGAGCACCTTTCAATGCAGCCATCACATCTCTGGCTGACGAATGCCTGTCACTTGAATGTAAATAAAATATTTACTCCTTCCGGGAAGTGATACAAATCTCCGTCACTCCTGTTTCTAATTAGTGTATAACGGGTCCGGCATAAAATACGAAATATAATTTTGGACTGACCGCATTAAACTGAAGAAAACGGTTGAATTACATTATAATTATGTAAACTTGTGTTAGAAAAAAAAGGGCTTTATATACATCTCCTACACGAAGAATTTAAAACTCATGAATATTTATGTTTCACTGCTGACAAATCTACATTACTAATACTACATCTCAGCCCCATCTTTACAAGGAAACGCAACAGAAGTAAATTAAAAAGGAAAAAACTTAAAGAAACTTAATTTTACGTTTCAGAACAAACTGAATGACATCCCAAAACATTCCTGGCAATTTAAAAGGCAATCAGTTACAATAACATCAGGGGAAGTCACCACCATATAAAAATAAAATGCTACACAATGCCTATGAAATCTTTTGAATGTAAGCATAATTTCATACATAAAAATTGCTAGTAATCTGAGTGAAACTATCTTGTCTCACAAAACTCATCAGAGGAATATAAACAAAAGATCCTGGAAGCACAAACTCAATTACTTAAAATAAAACACTACGCCAAATGTATCAGTATTACAATGCTGCACGTGAAAGCACCTAGTTTGTGACTGCAACATGCTTCCAACTACGATGTTGCACTGACATACAGTCAAAAGCTATTTATAGCAAACAGGCAACAAAAGCAGCTTAACTTTAACCAGTAGTAGATCAAGACAGTACTTCAAACATTAAAAGCAATGAGCTTCTGGAATAATTTTTACTGCCAGCACCTGTAAATCTGCGGCCAAACGCCCTAGCATATTTTGTCACTGAATTCGTCTTCTATAACAAACCAAAACATTAAACAACTGAAATTTTATTTTTCCCAACACAAAACCCTAACAGGTGTATAAATTATTCGGGTATTAAAATGTATACAGACAAAAATGAAAATGGGTTAATTTCTTATAAACCTAAAGTTAGAAACTGCGACAGATGTCAACACAGGTGCTAGCGAAATCAGATGTTTAGACATCTCCTTTAGTAATTACCATACAATTAAGAAAATTAACTTAAATTCTTAGAGGCACACTGACAGGCAGTATGAAACTTAAAAACAAAATACGATGCCTTCCATTGATGTCACAAACACACAATTTTTCGATATCAATTTACGAGCTTGTAGAGACTCCAGGTTACAATAGATTTTATGACACCGGAAACTTACTGCTTCCCTTCTAACTACCGGTAATCTGATAGGCGTACATACAGCCGGTAAGATTTTTCAAGTAACCGTGTGAGGAAACAATAACAAAACACACATCCTCAATATTTACATTTAGAAGACTTAATTCCTGACGAATGCTCAGGTGTAGAAAAAAGTTTCCAGTATTTCATAACTCGCAATTAACATACCTACAACCGCGGTTTCTTTGAACTAGTTATCCTAAGGGCGCTACTTGAAATAATGATTAACATATCTGAAGTTCTCGGCAACAACTGCAGTTACTTGACTTCAATTAAAAATTTGTCAGCTCCACAACACAAGTAGAGGAAAAAATTATATTACAACTAACACCGCTAACAAAAATGTGTGTGTTAATTTGGTGGCACAAACACACACTTTTATAGACAGATTTATGAATGACAGCGTGGTAGCCTCCCACACCAGTGCTGAGAGACAGTGACAGCATCACAGTCAGTCAGTGTAAACAAAACTTATATATAAACAATTTTATATATCGGTCGCTCCTACTCACCTCGTCTTCTTTGACTGGAACCCGTTGCCATGGGTCTGTCAGAATTGCAAGCGGCATATCCGATCTTTACTCACACAATATTAACGCTCCACACACAGCGATACGGTTCATACGTCTGTCCTACACGGATGTCGCTATCAATATGGCCAAAAAACACACTGCCAAGTAATTAACAACCACGTTCATGCTACTGACATCTGTATTCTGAAAAACAACAAACATTGCTGCCATCTGGAGAGCAATGCTTCACATCGTCTGTCTTTTGTCTTGGCAACGCAGAAAAGTTGAGTATCTACAACGCGCACTCTTTGAATTCAACTGTATCGTTTTAACTGCAATTGTTAAAAATCGTACGTGATACGTTTACAATGTGGAACAAATGCATGAGTGCGTTATACATTATGAATTATTATGAAACTACCGTTCACTGCTCATTCGTACAAGAGTTATTTCTTCGTATTACACAAATGCTTGTCAGCCGCAATTTCTCCATTGTAAACTGTCAAACACGACTGTGTTTTCGAACTGACACTAAATCAGGCTTTAACCGAATGACCACGCACTTATTGTCGTTACCTGATGTTGCCCTATTAGTCGTTTTATCCCAACGCAGCAACATTTTTGTGTTTTTACAGACAAATTCGAGAATATTGTAAGATTATCGTTTTTCACATTCCGTTTCACTGTCCAGAGACTTTTAATAGAAATTAGTTAATATAAAGCATTTATCTTGAAAAAGGTTGGGAGTATGTAAAGTCTTCAGATAACAAAACATTCAGATTTCAATAAAATATAGTTCTTGGCATTACTTTACCTCAGGAATTTTCGCTGTAAGGTAAACAGGCTGATCAAGTGGTTTGAACTTTATTCATACTATTCTAGACTTGTGATGAAAACTGATATGTAGCTGTATTATTGCACCGTATACCTGCGAATTTCCACTTCATTTATAGTGAAAATGCAAAAGTAAGGCACACCCTTCAAGTTCTCAAAGAGAAGAAAAGAAAAAGTCCTTGCTTGTACACAGGCGTTGTGACTAGTGCATATGATACGATACTCATAATTCACACAACATTGCTCTTCTTCTAAACAATATCTTTTAATTTATTTTATTTATTCAGCCATATATGATTCTGTATGAGTAACAATTTTGTTTCATGAATTAATAACTTTAAATAGCTGGTAAACTGTGCATAACATTTTGTCTTGAATACATTCGCATTTAATTATTGTATCTTATGTATACTGTGAGAATCAGCCAAAGGATCAAATGAGATATCTTGATATAGTAGAAAACAATGTTGTGTCTGTGGCAACCAGGACCACAGCTGCTCAGTTCTGCTACAGGGAGAGGCAACATGATTTATATTTGGGTAATTTTTTGAGTATTGGAGCTCCAGAAGTTGCCAATGTATGATGGTTGTTTTTACTTTGATAAGGGTAATATCAGTACAGTCTCTGTGTGACATTACTTATTGGGACATGTGTTGCGGTAAGCTATTGGAAAAATAGAAGCTGACTAATCACAGTATGACACAAAAATACCATTTGAGTTAGTTAGTTAGTTTCATGTTCCATGAATCACTGGGTATGTGTCCAAAAATTTTTGTTGCAGCATTGTGCACCCCTTTCTGTGCTAAAGACAACCTTAGTATTGAGTAATGAATGTCATTTTTTCTTCTAGTATTGTAATTATGTACCTCATTGTTCCTTTTGAACTGTCGTGGATTATTTACAACAAATTTCATGAGGGAATAAATATACTGTGAAGCAGTAGTCAGAATGTCCAACTCCTTAAACATATGTCTACAAGATGATCACGGGTGAGCACCATGTATTATTTGCACAGCACGTTTTTGGGCAATGAAGACCTTCTTTATTAAAGATGAGTTACCCCAGAACATTATTCCATATGACATTACTGAATGAAAATAAGAAAAATATGTCAAATTACTGATTTCTCTGTCCCCAAAATTTACTATGATTCTAAGTGCAAATGTGGCTGAACTAAGTTGTTTTAGGAGTTCCAAAATGTGTTTTTTCCGATTTAAATTCTCATCAATATGGACACCTAAGAATTTTGAAGTTTCCACCCTATGTGTTATCTTTGTCTTGAATTGTAGTTTCATAACTGTGGAATGATTTTTATCCAGTGAATGGCCCTCAAAGATGATCAGTGTTAGGCCATCAGTGAGTAACTGCAGAGTAATTCATCTATCTCACCACTTATATGAATTGATGACTTGACGCATTTCACCCGCAGAGAGAACTGCTAACAACTGGATGCAGATTATTATATCATGAGATACAGGCAGTGATTTCACACCATATTCTTGTGTGTGTCGCAGATTAGAACAGAATTTTACACATATGTAGCAAGCACTTTTTCATGAAGACTGACAACAAACCTTTCGAGAATTCATCATTTACCTCACTCAGTGAAGTCACATAGTTGATGAACGACTGGTGGCAATCTTCAATGACTACACACTGTATAAATGGTTAGAAACTTATTTATTCATCCTTATACCATTCAGCACAAACATCATGGACATGTCAGACACTTCACAGAAATAATATACAGTGTGAACTTTAATAAAACTGACAAACTGCAGAACTGCAGGGACAGATTTATGACTGGAAATGTATGAAAAAAGATCCTATTAACATGTGTCCAGAAATGGATTGTTGCCACAGTATCTACCGATGATGAATGACAATTCCTTTGGCACATACCATGTGTTCCTTGTGTGTTGCAGGCTGTGTGACTGACACAGTATACTGTAAGTAGCAAAATGGTCTAGTTCTCATGTCAGAAACAAGCCAAGATGGTGTTTGTGTACGGCTAAGCAGATGAAAATGGTCGAGAGGCAGCACAGCTATACCAAAACAAGTACCCTCACAGACACCATCCACATCACACAACATTTCAAGCCCTCTTTGTGTGTTTGTATGATCACGGGTCATTTCAGACAGACAAATTTGCATGGAGGCAGTGTACTGTGCGTACTCCAGATTTGGAGGACCAGGTTCTGCAGGATATTGAGATGAATCCTTGTATGAGCCCCAGGCAAGTGGCCCACCAACATGGTGTAAGCCACAGTATGATTATGTGTCTCCTGCATGACAACTGCTACTATCCCTATTACCTGCAATCCCATGGAGGCTACTTTGAACATCCATTGTGTCATGGATGCAATGCAGCTCTGTAATGTATTCCAGGATGATTTGTAGTTGTTGTTGCGCACACACACACTGTCCATTTCTGGAGACATGTTCATAGGACCTTTCTTCCTCCATTTCCAGTCAGGAATCTGTCCCTGCAGTTTGTTGGTTTTATTAATGTTCACCCTCTATAAATATATAAAAAATATACAAAGTAGGAAATGATTAGGCAAGGATAGGTCAAGAAGTCAGAACGGCCTTGTCAATGGAACCATCCCAGCATTAACCTTAGCAACTTGAGAAAACAATAGGAAACATGAGGCAACATCGGCGGATGGAGTACAAAATCCACTCCTCCCAAATACACTGTCTTAGCCATTGCTTGGAACACAACTGGAAAGGAAACCACAGATACAAGGAGATTACAACATGTATAAGAAGTATAGTCAATGATATAACTAGAATATGAATCTTTGATGTAACACACTTCTGAAAAATGAAAACACTTGAACATATTATGTAACACTGCTGAAAAGTATAACACCTGAACAGCTGCCAAGATTATATACATCACTATTAATCTTGCAAATGATCCCTTCTTTGAGGAGGTGTATTGCACTGAATCTGAAATAGCAAAAACAAGGAACCAAGAGCAGAAGCATTACTGGACAAAGACACACACAGCACAGATGGCACATCTGTCAACATATTCATTCAACAATAAATGAGGGAGTTGTATATCTGTAAGACAACATATTCATTTACACTGTAGAAATACTTGTCAACAATGAATGATTTTAACTCTGCTCTAAAATCTGTTTCCTTCTCCAATCTCCTTATGTGTGTTGGTGATGCATTGCAAAGAATAACACCAAACTGTCTCACATGTCTTTGAGTAAAAATTGGTTTCTCTCATTCGACATGGAGGAACCCACAGCTATGATTGTTATAACTATGATAATTGCTGTGAGTTTGCAGATCTCTAATATTACGTCCGGTCATAAAACACTCATTTGTATATGTATAGGGAGGGTACTGTAAGCACACACAACTTTTTAAATAGGTGCTTACGGTAAGCTATTGTAGAATTATGTGACAAGATTCAAATAGTGCTATTCTGTAATGTAAAAATTTCGTTTAATCAGCTATTAGCTATACCCCAATAAACTATTTTATAAGCTGCAAGGGACTGTAAGTAACCAAAGGAAGCCATTTTAGCACCTTCTGAGGAGAATACTTTAGAAATGATTCTTAGAGCAAAACTTCCAGAACTGAGTCTCTGGGAGAGTTCTGTTACATGGTCTTTCCAGTTTAAGTCTTGATCAACATAAATTTCTAAAAGTTTTTTGCATCACACCATTTCTAACTCATTTCCACTGAGTATCAGTTGGAGATCTTGGTTTTGATTCATTCTTCTAAACAGAATATAATTTGTTTTCTCTAGATAAAGGATGAACTTGTTGGCACTGAATGATGAATGCAGGGACTGAGGACTTGATCAGTTGTAGATGGGCATTCCCTAACATCACTCGCTGTTACACTAGTGTCATTTGCAAACAACATGATTTTAACTCCAATTTCGGAAGTCTGTATGTCATTTATATAAATAAGGAACAGAAGAGGCCTAACATATTACCCTGTAGTTCTCCTATTTTGTCTTCCTCTGCATCAGATATTGTTCTGATATTGTGATTAAAATGAGCTGAAATGAGTTCCACAAAGTGTGATCTATTTTAGTTTGCAAATATGGTTGAAACTACTTGTTTACCATCCCATTTATCCCCATTGCTTCAAATTTATGTGAAAACGTTTCAGGACTAACAATATTGAAAGCTTTAGAAAGATCTAAATTAACTTCTAGAACACTATTGCTGTTGTCCAGGTTTCTAATTATTTCATCTCTGTAATCCATTATTGCTGTTTCTGTACTTCTACCTGTTCGAAACCCGTGTTGGTTACATTCAGTGTCTCTTGGTCTTTTAAATACAAAATGTTTTGTTGTTTCATTAGTCTCTGAAATACTTTACAGAATGCTTGGAGGTGTGATATGAGTCAATAATTTTCAATATTATGCCTATTACCACTTTTGAATAAAGGTATCACTTTCAAATTTTTTTATCTGTGGGGAAACAGTCCATCAGTGAATGGGGAGTTGCTTTGCCTGGTTCTGAACTTTAGCACTACTGAAAATGTTGTCAGCTAATGTCCTGAATTATACAGACAAGAGTAATGGAGAACTCATAAAAAGTATGAAAGAATATTATGCTGAGTCTGAAAGTATGTAAATATGAATGTTATCAGAGTGAACTGCAGTTTTAGATTGATATTATGTGTGCCAGTTCATTATATTTCCTAATTGTTTTGACCAATGTGTAGTTTCTAAAGAAAATGGTGATGCAGTTAATGAAAGTAAAATTCCTCGACATCCCAAGAACAATAATATAGAAATATTTATTGATTTTTAGCAGCTAAAAGAAACTGTTTATTAAATAAAATGTGAAAATAAAATGTTGTTTGTCTGTCAGTTAATTTCTCTGGTGGTGGCAGTTAATGAACTTTTTAACTGACTTGATTGTGGATTCTTGGGGAAGCCCTGAAATTAGTGACACAAAACACTTTTGCCTATGCTTCAAAGCCTGTGTGAGGGGTGAAATGTAGCAAAAAATGATCTGTTGTGTGATAGTTCATGATTTTCCTTTTGATGTCTTTGTATTGAGACATTTAATCTGAATACTTGTATCAACAGTGAATGCAATTAACTTAGAAGATGTTAGAGTAACAGTGCACTGAAAATGTGGACTCTTCTCTGCTACAAATCTCATTCTAGGCATTCTGTTTTTGGTCAGTCTCCTCTTTTGGTGTGTCACAGAAACAAGACTAGTGCTTTATGAGTTCTGATCACACTCTCAACATGATATTAAACCTCAACTGGAAAAATACATTTATGGAATTATCCATCAGTACTTGTAGGAACTGTGAAAATACTTTTATTGAATTTATTTGAAACACCATGCATTTGTTAGATCATTTCTGTAAACTGAGTAAAACCTGTAGGTGAAGTTCCACACTAAGTACATATTTAACTCTCTTGCCATTGTGAACCAAGTTTTTAATTGTTTCTTAGTTTTTGGTTACCTTATGCAATGTTGGAGATGCCTCTATAGCTGTGGCTGCTAAACATGCTTATGTATTGGAAATTGTCTTAGAAATACCCAGCCGGCCGGTGTGGCCGTGTGGTTCTAGGCGCTTCAGTCTGGAACCGTGTGACCGCTACGGTCGCAGGTTCGAATCATGCCTCGGGCATGGATGTGTGTGATGTCCTTAGGTTAGTTAGGTTTAAGTAGCTCTAAGTTCTAGGGGACTGATGACCACAGATGTCAAGTCCCATACTGCTCAGAGCCATTATTAGAAATACCCATTTTTAAGCCTGGGTGTGGGACAAATTTGCATCATCACTATTTGCCCAGCTAGAGAAGGAGCTGTGATGGCAGCATAAAGTTGTTAACTGCCAGTTTTTGCACCGAAGTGTGGATTAAACCCCAAATTATCACACAGTCTTTCATAGAGTGTGAGCTTGTGACATTGTTTATGGAGATGCATCCATTAGATAATGAAATTAACTTTGGTGACTCCCCTCAAGATGGGTAGGTTATGTACCAGTACTGAATTTCACTCTCTCCCTTGCTTTCATGTCCATAGTTATAGGTTATTTTTTTGTCCATAGGGCAAATTTCGCAATGATATGAGACATGTCATGTTGCCAGTTTTTTGTAGAATAAACAAATTTATTAGATTTTTGGACAACATGGTTGTGGAAAGAAGCAGCGATTAGTATGATTAATCAGTAATTCAAGAACAGTCTTAATCACATTTATTATTGTTATAATACCGCCAACCATTTTCAACCCAACATAGGGGTCATCTTCTGGGCGTTTACACCATTTGTCGACTGCTGGTGGTGTCACTCCTGTCTACATAACGGCAGGAAACTATGCCGTTATGTAGACAGGAGTGACACCACCAGCAGTCGACCAATGGTGTAAATGCCCAGAAGATGACTCCTATGTCGGGTTGAAACTGGTTGGCGGTATTATAACAATGATAAATACGATTAAGACTGTTCTTGAATTACTGACTTACAAATTTCTTAGAAACTTTGTTGTTCATACATAATAACAATGTTTATATAATAATGCTAACAGATAATCACAAACAATACACAGTGATGATTTATGCTAATAGTCCCCATTAAATTATGCAACAGTCTTGCATAGCCAAGGAAAGTCTGCAAAATTACATTTTTTTTCTATAGTGCTGAAAATACTAAAATACATTTATATAAACTGAAAACTACCTTTTTAGAGCATATATTTTTATGCATACTGCAGAAAATATTTATACATTTATAAATAGTCAGAACTCATGTAAATCATATTTACACCAAATATACTTAGTCTGTATGTCCTCTTCTATATTTGCAGCACTACACTTTGTTTTCCTTTTCCTTCTTTCAGTAAATTTGTTTCCACATGAAAAAGGAAGTGTTTTACTCCATTTACAACTTAATATTTACATTTGTCCTATGGATGTGCCTGCAACTACCACTTCGCCTTATACCAACACCCAGAGATGAGATGTTCCTTCAGTTTTCTTTTGAAGCTGCTCAGTTCCTTTATGCTCTTTCTGCTAAGTGCCAGTCTATTATAAAATAAGCTTCCTGCTTTTTTAGGGTCCCTATCTGCATTTTCAATCTTTTGCCACACATACGGTAATTTTCTCTAGCTCTAGTGTTGTGGTCAGTACAATCTCTGTTTCGAAGTTCTGTTCAATGTACAATTAAAAGAAATATTGGCTCATGTCAGTACAAACTTGGTGCAGTTAATATTTTAGATTGTTTGAATTTGTTTTTGCAGGATTCTCGTGATGTTAATTTTGCTATGCATGTGATAGCTTTCTTTTGAAGTTTTAAAATTCTCTCAATGTGTACACCTGCTGCTCCTCCCCATACTGTGTTCAGTACAATATATGTGGGAAGATACATCTGTAGTACATTTTTAGCAAGGTTTCTATGTCCACCATATAGCACATTCCCTTTGTTAAGAATATATTTTTACTTATTTTTGGACAGGTGTTACCAGTGCAGATTTCCCATGTCGGAAGTTTGTCCACATCTATTCCCAGAAAGCTATTACAATTCACAGTCAGCATCTCCAATGCTCAGAATAAAGTCCTCTGAGCTTTTAGTTCTGTTTGTTTCACATTTTGTGCATATTGCCCAGAAATGTTATGCTTATGAGGAGCTGTTTGATCTGTCTTTTTAAATCCCTGTGGATAGTCCATTTATTAAATGGATTGCTGGTAAAACTTTGGAACTTATAAGTAATTTTTACATTGATTTCTTGTGGTTTTTTGCAGCCATCTTCGGCAATGATTGATGGTGCCTGTCTGGTCTTGATTTAGTTGTAGTTGTTGTTTCACATTTCCATTTGACATTCACATCACCAACAGTTTGCATGGGCAGTTTCAGAGGGGTTGAACTGTCTGTGATGGACTTGTTATTCAGGTGATATCTAATGATTAGTCCCTGTTCAAAGACATTGAGTTCTCCTGACTGACCTATTCTGCTGTTACTATTTCTCTACTGACAACACAATACTACCTACCTCCTTTTATACTGGAGGGTTTACCTCTCATAACATCTGGTGGTCAATTCTGCGTTACATAGGGCTGTATGGATACTTTCACAGAGAGAGTCTTTGGGTGGAGGTAACAAGCTTTGACCCATCTAGAACTGAATCCTAGATCTGAATCTGCTCCATATTCCATTAAAACTTAACCTCTCTAATTGAGTATTATGACTCTGAGAAGTCACAGAAGATCACAGCCGATGATATTTTATTATTTAAAGATTTTATTACATACCCACTAAATTTATAAATAGCTGTCACAGTATGGTCACCCTTTCGAAGTCTAAACAGTGATGGCGAAGTATCCCATTGTTATACAGGTGGTTGACAAACTGGGAGTACAGTACCTTGTAAGAATTTTAGAAAGTATGTAATAAGTGACACTGGCCAGCAGTTATTGATATCTGTGGAGTTGTCTTTCTTATAGAAATGCCTAATAGTGGCATATATTTTAATATGTCTGAGAAAACATCATGAATTAATGATGCATTACAATAGCGTCTAAGAGTATTACATACTATAAGGTCATAACTTTTAGCTATCCATATAACATGAACTTTCACTCTTTAGTTACCATGATGTTCTTTATTTGAGACAAGGATGTAAGATGAATTTTTATTCCACTAAATGTTCTCTGTATTGCATATTTGGTACACTGTTTTGTTTTGATTTTTCTGCTGAACTGTTTGCACCAGTTACATCACTTCATTTAAAAAATGTCTATTAAAAATATTTGCTACACAAGAACTGTTTTTTACAATGCTCCCATTCTCTTTAACAGAAATGATGTCATCATCTATGGTTTCTTTCCCTGTGTCTCTTTTAACCATGTTCAACATTGGTTTGGTTTTGTATTCTGATCTGTCAATTTTAGACAAGATGTGCAGACTCATGAACTTTTTCTACTTTTCTTATTATGTTACATTAATGTTTATATTGTGAAAGTACTTCTGGATCATTACTTGTTCTGGAAATTTATACATGTCCCATTTTTTGTTCTGAAGATGCATAATACCTGTAATGACTCAAGGTTTTTTTGATGAGTTCCCAATATAGCATTTAATTTGCTTTTCAGGAAAATTATTTTCAAAAACGGAAACAAACTTGTTATAACAATCGACCACTAGAACACTATTGTTTATCTTTTGATGTTATGATTTTTGTCTCTTCTCTCATGGTCTTTGAATCTGTGCACTAGTATGAGTTGTTCAATTGAATTGTGCTACCACTTTTCATTAAAGTTTTTGATAAGGAATTACTTGTTGGTGACTTTCATCCTCTAACATATGAGCATTAGAGGAGGGGGAGGAGATTAGTATTCAACGTCCCATTCTCAATGAGGTCATTAGAGACGGAGCACAAGCTCAGATTAGGGAAGGATGGGGAAGGAAATCAGCCATGCCCTTTCAAAGGAATCATCCCGGCATTTGCCGGAAGTGATTTAGGACAATCATGGAAAACCCAAATCAGGATGGCCAGATGCAGGTTTGAACTGTCGTCCTCCCAAATGCGAGTCCAGTGTGCTAACAACTGCACCACCTTGCTCAGTATGTGAGTATTAGGTTTGGACTACCACAAACTTACTAAGAAATATATTGAATTTAGAGCTAACATTAGGCTCCTTGCAAATTTCATCCCAGTCAACATTTTTAACTTCCTTTAAAATCTTTGGTTGTTTTGTCATTAACAACCTTCACTGTTTTCTTTCAGTGTCTCTAAACTGTACATAGAACTAAGACATTGTGGATCGTGACAACAATCCACTTATCACAGAATAGGCATGTGATTCTTTAACATCTGCTTATTGCATTAATTCATTATTATCTTGACCAATTCAGGTAGGTAACTTTGTGGCTGACATTAAATTATAGGCAGCTAACAGCATCTTTACTTTTCCTGACATATACCTTCTGGAAATTAACATTAAAATACCTTAAGCTTTTCTGATGGGCAACACAATTAACCACCAGAACTGTTTATGAAAATTTCCCAGGAACACACTGGGACCTAAATACTGTAATAATCATGAGTATAACATTTCCCAATATTAATTCACGAGCATATGCTTCTATATTCCAATCTACACAGAATTTACTTATTTGCACATTTTTGTATTTATATTCCTGTTTATGGGCATGATAACTCCTCCTTTGTCAATATAGGATCTGCATTTACATGCAGCTAATTTGTAACCACTTACATTAAGATTTTGTATCCCTAAAGTTATATGGTGTTCAGACAGTGAAGGTTGGAATTTAACAAAATATCTTTTTTTGGAATTCTAACTGGCCAGTATATCAGTACACCTTATTGGCCTTAGTGACTGAGGTGGATACAGTTCCCCTTGCTGCACAACGGAATCTAAGCAGTAGTTTACCATTTGCTGTGGACAAAAAAACCAGTGATGGCTTGCAAATTCTACATTCAGTTTTACACAGCAGAGCTATTGCAGGAGGCTCTGAAGAACGCTACCATCCATACTTAATCTGTGAGTCCAGATGCTTCATTCAAAACAGAAAATTCCATTTTATGCAATAGAATGTAGGAAAAAATTATAAGATTTAGATACTGAAAAGATATGCTCTCCAGGAATTGGAACCTTCTCAACTCTATGTGTGTAACACAATGCCAAATAAAATCATATAGTTATGAATTTCGTAGTCTGGTAGGCTTGACTGCTCAAGAGTGTGACTACATGGAGAAATTTTTGTATTCCAGTTGGCTTGACTGCTCAAGAGTGTCACTACCTGGAGAAATTAGGATTGCCTTGATTCTGTCTTAGGCTGTTAAACATGGATTCTACTGGCCAATTTGAGTATGATTTTGGAAGATTTCTCATGTTCATCTATTTGGTTGTAGGTCCTAAGCTTCACTTTGCATGAGCAAGACAAAAAATATAGTTTCCAAAACAAATTTTGTTCAGTTTTAGTAATACCAGTGAATAACAAAAATTGTAAGCATGAAAGTGATTAGATAAATCAATTAATGTGATCATATGTGTTTTGTAAGCTAAAATGGTGTTGTAGATGACATCAGATCTAATAAGCCTTTTTGCAAAGTTGGCAGCTTTTTTCTACAATTTAAGGACTATGAATGTTGCTTCTTTTAGTTGATAAACAATGGGATTTTCTCAATTGTTCTGCCTTTGTTGTGTTTCAGAGTTTTAATTTGAATTTCATACCACATTGTTGTTGTTGTTGTTGTGGTCTTCAGTCCTGAGACTGGTTTGATGCAGCTCTCCATGCTACTCTATCCTGTGAAAGCTTCTTCATCTCCCAGTACTTACTGCAATCTACATCCTTCTGAATCTGCTTGGTGTATTCATCTCTTGGTCTCCCTCTACGATTTTTACCCTCCACCCTGCCCTCCAATACTAAATTGGTGATCCCATGATGCCTCAGAACGTGTCCTACCAACCGATCCCTTCTTCTAGTCAAGTTGTGCCACAAACTTCTCTTCTCCCCAATCCTCTTCAACACCTCCTGATTAGTTATGTGATCTACCCATCTAATCTTCAGCATTCTTCTGTAGCACCACATTTTGAAAGCTTCTATTCTCTTCTTGTCAAAACTATTTATCGTCCATGTTTCACTTCCATACATGGCTACACTCCATACAAATACTTTCAGAAACGGCTTCCTGACACTTAAATCTATACTCGATGTTAGCAAATTTCTCTTCTTCAGAAACGCTTTCCTTGCCATTGCCAGTCTACATTTTATATCCTCTCTACTTCGACCATCGTCAGTCATTTTGCTCCCCAAATAGCAAAACTCCTTTACTACTTTAAGTGTCTCATTTCCTAATCTAATTCCCTCAGCATCACCCGACTTAATTCGACTAGATTCCATTATTCTTGTTTTGCTTTTGTTGATGTTCATCTTATATCCTCTTTTCAAGACACTATCCATTCCATTCAACTGCTCTTCCAAGTCCTTTGCTGTCTCTGACAGAATTACAATGTCATCGGCGAACCTCAAAGCTTTTATTTCTTCTCCATGGATTTTAATACCTACTCCAAATTTTTCTTTTGTTTCCTTCACTGCTTGCTCAATATACAGATTGAATAACATCGGGGAGAGGCTACAACCCTGTCTCACTCCCTTCCCAACCACTGCTTCCCTTTTATGCCCCTCAACTCTTATAACTGCCATTTGGTTTCTATACAAATTGTAAATAGCCTTTCACTCCCTATATTTTACCCCTGCCACCTTCAGAATTTGAAAGAGAGTATTCCAGTCAACATTGTCAAAAGCTTTCTCTAAGTCTACAAATGCTAGAAACGTAGGTTTGCCTTTCCTTAATCTAGCTTCTAAGATAAGTCGTAGGGTCAGTATTACCTCACATGTTCCAATATTTCTACGGAATCCAAACTGATCTTCCCCTAGGTCGGCTTCTACTAGTTTTTCCATTCGTCTGTAAAGAATTCGCATTAGTATTTTGCAGCCGTGACTTATTAAACTGATAGTTCGGTAATTTTCACATTTGTGAACACCTGCTTTCTTTGGGATTGGAATTATTATATTCTTTTTGAAGTCTGAGGGTATTTCGCCTGTCTCATACATCTTGCTCACCAGATAGTAGAGTTTTGTCAGGACTGGCTCTCCCAAGGCCGTCAGTAGTTCTAATGGAATGTTGTCTACTCCCGGGGCCTTTTTTCGACTCAGGTCTTTCAGTGCTCTGTCAAACTCTTCACGCAGTATTGTATCTCCCATTTCATCTTCATCTACATTCTCTTCCATTTCCAGAATATTGTCCTCAAGTATGTCATCCTCATACAGACCCTCTATATACTCCTTCCACCTTTCTGCTTTCCCTTCTTTGCTTAGAACTGGGCTTCTATCTGAGCTCTTGATATTCATACAAGTGGTTCTCTTTTCTCCAAAGGTCTCTTTAATTTTTCTGTAGGCAGTATCTATCTTACCCCTAGTGAGATAAGCCTCTACATCCTTACATTTATCCTCTAGCCATCCCTGCTTAGCCATTTTGCACTTCCTGTCGATCTCATTTTGAGACGTTTGTATTCCTTTTTGCCTGCTTCGTTTCCTGCATTTTTATATTTTCTCCTTTCATCAATTAAATTCAATATTTCTTCTGTTACCCAAGGATTTCTACTAGCCCTCGTCTTTTTACCTAATTGATCCTCTGCTGCCTTCACTACTTCACCCCTCAAAGCTACCCATTCTTCTTCTACTGTATTTCTTTCCCCCAGTCTTGCCATTTGTTCCCTTACGCTCTCCCTAAAACTCTGTACAACCTCTGGTTTAGTCAGTTTATCCAGATCCCATCTCCTTAAATTCCCACCTTTTTGCAGTTTCTTCAGTTTTAATCTACAGTTCATAACCAATAGATTGTGGTCAGAGTCCACATCTGCCACTGGAAATGTCTCACAATTTAAAACCTGGTTCCTAAATCTCTGTCTTACATTATATAATCTATCTCAAATCTGTCAGTATCTCCAGGCTTCTTCCATGTATACAACCTTCTTTTATGATTCTTGAACCAAGTGTTAGCTATGATTAAGTTGTGCTCTGTGCAAAATTCTACCAGGCAGCTTCCTCTTTCATTTCTGAGCCGGCCGAAGTGACCGTGCGGTTAAAGGCGCTGCAGTCTGGAACCGCAAGACCGCTACGGTCGCAGGTTCGAATCCTGCCTCGGGCGTGGATGTTTGTGATGTCCTTAGGTTCGTTAGGTTTAACTAGTTCTAAGTTCTAGGGGACTAATGACATCAGCAGTTGAGTCCCATAGTGCTCAGAGCCATTTTTTTTTTTTCATTTCTGACCCCCAATCCATATTCACCTACTACGTTTCCTTCTCTCCCTTTTCCTACTACTGAATTCCAGTCACCCATGACTATTAAATTTTTGTCTCCCTTTACTATCTGAATAATCTTTTATTTCGTCATACATTTCTTCAATTTCTTCATCAGCTGCAGAGCTACTTGGCATATAAACTTGTACTACTGTAGTTGGTGTGGGTTTCATGTCTATCTTGGCCACAATAATGCGTTCACTATGCTGTTTGTAGTAGCTTACCCGCATTCCTATTTTTTTATTCATTATTAAACCTACTCCTGCATTACCCTTATTTGACTTTGTATTTATAACCCTGTATTCGCCTGACCAAAAGTCTTGTTCCTCCCGCCACCGAACTTCACTAATTCCCACTATATCTAACTTTAACCTATCCATTTCCCTTTTTAAATTTTCTAACCTACCTGCCCGATTAAGGGATCTGACATTCCACACTCCGATCCGTAGAACACCAGTTTTCTTTCTCCTGATAACGGCGTCCTCTCGAGTAGTCCCCTCCCGGAGATCCGAATGGGAGACTATTTTACCTCCGGAATATTTTACCCAAGAGGACGCCATCATCATTAACCATACAGTAAAGCTGCATGCCCTCGGGAAAAATTACGGCTGTAGTTTCCCCTTGCTTTCAACCGTTCGCAGTACCAGCACAGCAAGGCTGTTTTGGTTAGTGTTACAAGGCCAGATCAGTCAATCATCCAGACTGTTGCCCCTGCAACTATTGAAAAGGCTGCTGCCCCTCTTCAGGAACCACACGTTTGTCTGGCCTCTCAACAGATACCCCTCCGTTGTGGTTGCACCTACGGTACGGCTATGTGTATCGCTGAGGCACGCAAGCCTCCCCACCAATGGAAAGGTCTATGGTTCACTGGGGGGGGGGGGGGGGGGGGGGTGGCATACCACATTATGTTGTTGTTGTTGTTGTGGTCTTCAGTCCTGAGACAACAACAACAACCACATTATGTGGCCATAAATAATTTTTGTAAACATTTTCAAGCTTTAATTTATAACTCATGAGAAACACTAGATTTAGTCATATGAAAGTGAAATCTTAGATTGATGAATGAAGAAGGTTGCATCCACATTTACATTAATAACATAAAAGGAAATCTAGATCTGCTGTTAAAATACTCATTAGATTTGCAACTGATCGCTGAATTTCTTTTCCTTTGTTGCTCAAGGAACCTTTTTTTAAATGTAGTATTCCCTGACAGCTATTTAAGCATTCTCTAATAGCTGTTTATCACTGTGATTGTTGAGGAGGTAAGACTGTTACAGTGCTTCCAACTTTTCAGATTCATATTCTTTATTAGTTGTTCAGAATTTTTACATGCAATAGACTTTTTCAACATCACAGAGGAACTTCTGTGAAGTTTGGAAGGTAGGAGACGAGGTACTGGCAGAACTGAAGCTGTGAGGACGGGTCGTGAGTCATGCTTGGGTAGCTCAGTTGGTAGAGCACTTGCCCACGAAAGGCAAAGATCCCGAGTTCAAGTCTCAGTCCGGCACACAGTTTTAATCTGTCAGGAAGTTTCAACATATTTAATTACTAATATTAAAAAAAATGCAAATTTACAATGTTGTATTTGGAATTTCTAAAAATTCTTCTAAGGAATGAAATGGGTAAGCTAGCAAGAAATAAAGTTTACCTTGAGTGATTTGATTGGCATGCTTGTGACATGTTTACACAGTTTGTTGTATGTTTTGATTGTCATTTTGGTAGTTTATTTTGCAGTAAGAGCAGAGTGATAGTGGTTCTTTTATTATAATCATGTCTTTGATTTGTTGCACTTAAATTTGGTAGCCAACGAGTATACATTTACCACTTTCTAAAATTTATAAATTAATTATGGTCAGAATCTTATATCCTGTGTATTAATACACCATTTCAGGTGTACTTGGTCCTTTATTTTTAAACCACTACTGGTTTCATGGTACAAAAAGTCACATCTTGAGGTGAATATATAACTGAAACATTAGAGCTAAAAATCTCAGAACCTTGCACCTAACGTTCATTGTCCGCCAGAACAAAACACTGCTAAAAGGCGGTTATGATGTATGACAAGTGTTGGGTACAAAGTTCTGAGCTTTTTAGCTCTAGTGTTTTAGTTATATGTTCACTTGAAGATGTGGCTTTTAGAGCCATGAAACTGGTAGTGATCTAAAAATAAAGGGTCAAATAAAGGTGGAGCTGTTTATTAATATGCAAGATGATTACTCTTAGCTGTGGTTCTTCTACCTACCAGGTTGTCTGTAAAATCTTATATTTAGTAAACAAAGACTTGCAATGAGTTCTGCTGTCTGCTCTTGTGATTACTCTACTTGCCTTCTTCTGAATTACAAGAATTGCATTTATTTTTTTTTTCTGTTTCCCCAGAGTGTTAATCCATATTTTAAAATAGACTGAAAAAAGCAAAATATACTGCCATTACATATTCAAAGGTGACACTTGGTGTCAGTCTCTTCAGGAAATATAATACTCTTAATCAGCTGATTGTTACATATGGATCTTCCATGTTAGTTTGGTGTCAAGTGTAATACCTAATTTTTTTTTGTGTCTATTTCCACAGTCTTTGAGAGACTGAACAACATATTCTGCGTCTGATTTACACTTAATAGTAAACCATTTGCATTGAATTAGGACACTGCACTTTCTTTCACCAAATTGATTCTTTTGACAAGGTCTTCCAATATGTAGTTTATAGACAGAGAAGTAGTATCATCTGTGTACTTATGTGTTTGTACAACTATATTCTCTGATAAGTGATTTATTTGTACCAGGAGTGGAAAAGATCCTAATTTTGATTCCTCTGGAAATCCATGTTGAGCCTCAAGTATGTTTGATAAGTGACTGAACTCACCACCTACTTCCTTTTATTAAGATATGATTGTGTTAGATTTATACTCTTACCACAAATTCTGTAGTATTCTAATTTTGAGAGTAAAACATGGTGACCAACATAGTTGAAGACCAGAGTCAGATCACAGAAGGTTAGCTACATAGGGGCATGGCCCTCAGATGCTGATAAATTGTCCCTAACTGAGACTTCTGCAGCTTGCGTATGTGATCTTTCTTTTCTGTAATTGAACTGTGACATAATTTGAAGTACTCATACATTTGTTTATACATGATGCTGAGTGAACTGGGAGAAACACCCTCTGTTAGACACAAGTTTATAGTGTATGTTAATGGAGTTTCAATGAAATATGTTATTTCTTTCAGTAGTTTATTTGGCATATTGAAAAATGTCTGTCTATCTGAATTTTTCAAGTCTTTGAGAATTTCAAGAATTTCCTCTTGGTTAACCTCCCTAAAGTTGCTTCATGAAGTCTGGCCTGATCATGATTTAGGTTTTTCATTAGATTTTCTTACTAACTTTTTGAATTCCTCTGCACAGCTTACAAAGTATTGGTTGAATGTGCCTCTTTATATTGGAACTGTGTTATCAGAGTTTCTGATTACATCTTTAATATTAGTAATTACAGACCAGGCTGATTTGAATTGGTTTTTACTATTTTTATGAAATTAATGTTGTGTTCTGGTGTAACCACAAGTGCTGGAATGAAGACGAAGATCGCAAGAGCAAAGAAGGCAGTGAGACGACGTCAGCCAATAGCCCTCTGACAAGGACTACACCACGACAGGAGTGCCCTCTAGCAAAAGAGAATATAAGTACCACAGTGACGTGTGATCCATATCAATTGCTTACATGGACCTTGTATACAGCAAGGACTTTGACTGTTTGCATGTCACCCATCGCTTGCGACTCGTTATTGTAATTGCAAAGTTAAGTATTGTCAATCTGCTTTATTGAAATAAAACTATTAATGTTATTTGCTTGAATTGTTGTATAGCATTCCAAGAATGCAACATGGTTGAGGCACCCCATATGAGACTTTTCTTGTGCCTTTTAACACCAGTAATTTATTCTTTATCTTCCCAATTCTTGAGTGTTCCATAATTTTCACTTTCTAGTTACACATTTTTCTTTGGAACAAGTTAGGCACTTAAGATACTAATTAAATAATTGTGGAAGGTTTCATAAACAAGCCTGGCATTGGAATCACATCATAAATAATTTGTCCCAGTTTGTTATGCTCAGCAGGTTCAATAGTTTTTTTCAGATTGTACTTTGTTGTATTAAGGTATTTTTAGACGTAGTTAACTTTTGTTGGGACTTGTTTCTGTTCACTTTTATATAGGGTTGTAACTGTACTGTTTACATGTTGTGATCTGAAAAAATAAATCCTTTCACATTGGTGGAATACATATCATGAGGACAGTTAACAAAGGCATCTAAGCATGGTTTTAGTCTAGTAGGTTTTGAATTAATGGAAATTGTGCTGCCTGAGGATATTCAGTAACCTTTTTACATTAGATTTGTTACAAGTTTAATCAAAGCATGAATTTATGTCTCTCCCCATTATTATTGCACATTCTTTCCTCTTTGTTAAGTAGCAGAGTACTCTGTCTAAGTTATCTAAAAATGTATTTTCATCTCAGTCAGGGGCTCGGTAGATACTTGCTAAAATAACTTTCATTATGTCACACATATGATACCCATAATTTCAAAGTGTTTCTCAACACATGACTGCCTGAGAGCAAAGGTGCTCTAAAGTCCACTTCACTGGAAACATAGATTACAGTAACGTTGTCCTATAGTACACTATTCTGTGAAGATACTGTGAAGAGGAAGGTGTGAATGACGAGCGTGTTTCTTGTAGCTAACAACTGGAAATGTTATCAAGGACTCTAAAAAACAAGTTAAATAATTGCTCTCACATTTCAGTGTATCCGGTTATTGATAATGCTTGTGGCAACCAACAGAAGGGGCTCATGTTTTCCAGAAGGATTGCAGTATTAATAGTCATGACACAAGAGGAAAGTAAAATTTATACAAAGAGTCTATCTCACTGGCCTACTAAACAAGGCACACGTTTAAACAATAATTTTCATTTCTTTCATGAACTAACTACTTACAATGGTGGTTCAGTGGTTAAGGTTCTGTAGTTGGGTTACAGGGAAGAATGATTTGTATCCATGCAAGCTACCCTAATTTAGCTTTTTCTTTATTTTCCTGAATCACTTCAGGTGACTGCCAGAGTAATTTCTTAGGAAAGACCATGTCTGCATCCTGCCTCATCCTGCTGCTATTGAGAAACTGCTCCAACTTTAAAGACCCCAATCACAATGAAATGTTATTCTCTAAAAGTCCTTATTTTATATAAATTGACTGAATTTTTAGTGTAGTAAACTATGTTTTAGCATTAATTAGTATCAGTAAGATAATCTTCCATGTGATTTAAAATTAATATAATATGATAAAATAAATATAGAATAATAGTGCATTCCATTACCAGTAGTCATACCATACACACATTAATATAACTGTAATGCATTTGATTCATTTCATAACTTATGATGCTGTGGAAGTAACAAAACAGTAGAGACATTATAGCTTAAACAATCAAATCATCCTAATAAACATAGCTGTAGAAACCAACGGTTTCCCCAAAATGACATATGCACATGTGCAGCCTTGCCAATGATACAACACCGTTAAATGTCTAAAGCTATGTTTAATATTAAACACTACAAGTAAGAAATCGATTACAGAATGATAAACCACCCTATTTGATTTTATCATTGTTTCCACAACAGATATATTGGTTATGGCTCACCATTATCCCCAACTTAAACTCACTGGACGTTTTTGTGTGGTGAGATTTACAAGCTTTGGTGTATTCCAGCCCTGTTGATAATGTCGATGGACTTTGAGAATGCACTGTGGATGGTTGTCTGTTCACTAGTAACACAGCTGGTATTCTTTAACAAGTATGGGCATAGAGGAGGGACATGCTGAAGCTCTTCTATGAATGGTGGCCATGTGGAACACTTGTTGAAATGTATTTGTCTTGAACTGCATATCTATAGTTTGGATCCTCAGGGATCCTGTTACAAGGTGTTCATATACTCAGTTGTAATACATCATATAGAGTAAACCATATATATATTGCCTGACAAAAAAAAAAGTGAAGTACCCAGCAGGGAAGGAAGAAACAAAATGGAGCTTCATCGGTTGAGAGGACATGTGAAGTTATTTCAGTTATTACAATACTGAGACAAATTTACTAAGAACTTGGCAATATGAGCCTGCTTATCAGTGTGACATTACCCTCCCTAGTCTTGATGCATTCACTTATTGTGTTTGGAAGTGTGTCTCCTGATCCAAGCAAACCCACAACTGTTGTAACTGTACTTTGATATCTTCTATACTAGTTCTGGGATGGAGTTGACATCTGAGCTCGTCCCACATATCTTCTATTGGAGACAGGTCTGGGGATCTTGCTGGTCACATAAGTACCTCAGCAGCATGCATACTGTTTGTGGAGACATGTTCCATGTCCAAATGAGCATTGTCCTGTTGAAAACTGGCACTATGATGGAACTGTGTGAGAGGTAACACAAGAGGACATGGGATGTTCATGAGATTCCTCAGTCACTACCAGCTGTGACTTGAAGTCATACTCAGTGGCTTCCCACACTTGTGAATATTTATTTGTATAAGGAAGTAACATACCAAGTGTTTGTAAGAATATGAATCACACAAGGGATTAATTTATTACAGGAAATCAGCAATGCACAATGCATCCAATCAGTATGCTTTTAAGTGTGGCAGAGTGGTACAACTGATATCACAGAAGATATCTTTGTTAGAAGACAAAATGCCACCAGTGAGAATGGAATGTCACCATGCAGTGGGACCACCATCAGCAGTGGCTCCAGCTGATAAGGTTGTCAGCAGCCACAGCCAAGCCAGACTGTCCTCTTCAAGACTCCAGCTAACACTGCAAGTGCTTAAGAGTTGTATCACCTGGGCTAATAACGATCAGACAGGCATTAGTCTTGAGGGTAATGATGGCTGTTGATTTCACAGCACCCTAGAGGAAGGACACCATCACTACCATCTTTAAACCTGGCCAAGTAAAATCAAAGACGTTAATTTTAGTAGGGCATTTTAACTACTCATAGGGCTCTGGAAATTGTTCATAGTTACACTTCAGTATATTATGATTAATAATAAGTAACACTGGCTTTGCACTGAATATCACACCCTGAAAAGAACAGTGACACAACTTAAAATTGCAGTACTTGAGGAAACTCGACTTAAAGAATTAATTTTATAAAACTTATTCTGAAATATTCTATCTTTATTTATATTTCATTTAAGTATTGTTGGCAGTAAATTTCATTATATTTTTCACACACATTTTGTCACTTCACACATATTTTTCAGTGACATAAGCCAAAGATGCCATTTTTTGACTTGGGTCACTTTTCTTGCTGGGGTGTGATATGTAGGACTTTAATTTACAGTTATACCTCTCAATGCCATGTTGAAATCACTGGTTCCACTCTTTTATCAAAAACCTTAGATGAGAACAGCCACTGAGCAGAGAGGGAGTCCTCTTCAGTTGAGTCACATAAACAATGTTAAGAAAACATCACAAAGTAACAGACATCTTACACCATCACAGAACTGGGACCAGCAAAGCAAATGAAAGAATTAATTTAGTATGTCACTGTTGATTGTCTTGTTTTTTGTTTGATTATTTAAATATGCTACATTAACTTCCTTAATTACTTCTGAGATACATGTATTCATTTGTAAACCTTTCAAGTAGAATAGAGAATATGCAGTGTCTCTTGTCTTAATATTAACTGGGCTTAACTTTGAGTCATTTTTTGACATTGTTGTTGAGTGTGTCATTTCCATATAATCTTCTATGAAGTGCTGCATTTTCCTAATTTTGCAGAAAGATTGAAAAATCACCTACATGCCATGCTTGCACAATGCCCTGGCTACCTAGACAGTGATTAGTCCTTATTTTGTAGGAACACTAGAATGATGGTATCACCTTCCATCTTTTTCTTCTGTCCTTAGACTGAGTGCGCACTTTATTTGTACTTTTAAGCAGCCATTCCTTTGAAATGCTTCTTGCAGGTATTGTAGCTCATAAGGCAACCTCTCTGTGTTGTATCTGGTTTGTGTTCAGTGCACAAGAATGATGAGCACTGGCCGGCCGCAGTGATCTAGCAATTCTAGGCGCGCAGTCCGGAACTGCGTGACTGCTACGGTCGCAAGTTCGAATCCTGCCTCGGGCATGGATGTGTGTGATGTCCTTAGGTTAGTTAGGTTTAAGTAGTTCTAAGTTCTAGGGGACTGATGACCACAGTAGTTAAGTCCCATAGTGCTCAGAGCCATTTGAACCATTTGATGAGCACTGCTCTGGATGTAGACAGCTTTTAGTGTTAAAGTAGAGGACTGTGTGGATCTTCTTAATGTATACTGATTGGCCAATTGTCCCATCTGCTTTCTTCTTAATCAGCATGTCCAGGTAAGGCAGGCAACAATTCGTTTCATTTTCCATGGAGAAAAATATTTTATCATGAGTGCCGTTGAAGTGTTGGGGAAATTCAACCAGTAACACTACCACTCAGTTGTGTTAGTGCAGCAGTTCTATTGAACTACGTGTTATATCCCAGCTGCTTCTGCTATGACTATTATAGTTTTTCCAAGCACTAGAGTACCACAAAACTGTCTTTTTCCTAATATCCCAACAGTAGTTTGGCACCAGGATTTCTTTTTATTATAGTGTTTCATCAAGTACATAACACTCCCACCATCATAACCTCATCATTATTGACCAAGGAAAAGTGTGTATTCTGCCACAATCTACTGTCGCAGTTAAAATCTTGCTGGCCACTGTTATTTAGTCATAAAGCTGTATCTAACATTTAGTCATAAATCTGTATCTTACAAGACACTGTCAACTATGTGCGATGAGTATGAAGTGGACTTCCTTGAACTTCCCTTCTGAGTTCTTAGGTGTGTGGGAGAGAGTCTGCATGCAGCCACTCCAGCTCTTGTGGATGACTGTGACACATAACATGGACTCCTGAGCTACAATATCTCTGAGAAACATTCCATAGGAATGGCTACTCAGAATCAGAAATGAAATGTGCACTCAGGTCTAAGAAGAGAAAGAAAAAGACTGAAGACAAGAGCATCATCCTGGTGTTTATTCTGTACACGGGACTAATCTGTACTGAGACTGCCAGGGCTTTTGAAAAGTATGGTGTGCAGATGATTTTTCATTCTTCTTGCAAAATTAGGGAAATTATGAGCTTCATAAAAGACCTGATGAAAATACGAACACTCGGCATAGACAGCATTGTATGTGAATGTGGATGACAGTACATTGACCAAACACTACACTGCATCTTGCCAATAATGCACAGAACACCCTAGACATTTGAGTATACAATACACAAAAAAAGACGAGTGTCAGAGTTTCTATTGTATTGTATGGAACTGGGGATCTAGAAACGACGGAGAGGCTTCATCCCTGCTGTAGCCCGCAGCGGTACAGAACCCCATAACAGGCTACAGCAGTCCACTCACCCGTCCGCCGCCCCACACCGAACCCAGGGCTATTGTGCAGTTCAGCAGCCCCCAGTGGACACCCCCCCCCCCCCCCCCTCCCGGGAATGTCTCATACCAGACGAGTGTAACCCCAGTGTTTGCGTGGTAGAGTAATTATGGTGTAAGTGGTACGGGTACATGTGGAGAAATTGTTTGTGTAGCAATAGCCGACATAGTGTAACTGAGGTGGAATATGGGGATCCAGCCCGCATTCGCCAAGACAGATGGAAAACCGCCTTAAAAACCATCCACGGACTGGCCAGCACACCGGACCTCGACACTAATTCGCCGGGCGGATTCGTGCCGGGGACCGGCAAGGCTTCCTGACCGGAAAGCAGTGCGTCAGACTGCACGGCTAACTGGGCGGGCTGTGTCAGAGTTTAATCAGCTAATAATGTGAGAAGAATTCATTAGCAATACTCTCTGAGAAAGCCTACATTCACATACAATATTTAGTTTCACTAATATTTCTTTTAGAGCCTAATAAAAGTGTACCCTTGAGGAATCTCATGATTAAATGATTTTAACATGAGGGCTATTCATAAAGTAATGCCACACTTGCGGTGGAATGCACCTTGAACCAATATGCTGTGAGCAGTGGAGGATCAAGATCATACCTTTGTTCCTGTCTGAGCCACATGGCCACATGCTTTCAAACTGTGTGCTACAATCGCAAGTCCCACCAGTTGAGAGGTACAGTCTGTAATAAGGTTTGTGGCAAAAAAAAATAAAAATAAAAATAAATAAATAAATAAACTGTAAAGTTAGTTAAATCCATGGAGAATTTGGTAAAGTTTTTGGGTGAAACGTATTAAGGGAAGGTTGTGTAAGATAATGATGCCCTATGCTAAAAAATGAGCGAACCAATGTCGATGATGAAGAGGAAAGTGGCCAACTGAGTTCCATGAATACAGATCTGAATTATTTGGTCGACAAAGAGATTAGAGAAAACCACAGTTTTAGTACCTCAGATATTTGTATTCATTTTCCACAGATTAGTGTACTCTTCTGTACAGAGTGATTACTGGTGATTTGAGTTACCAGAAATGTAATGCCAGATGAGTGCAGCACTGTCCTTTTTTGTGTGTTACAAAAGAAAATTTGATGCTTTTCTTGACCAGACTGTGACAGTAAATTAGATATTTGTGCAGTAGATGAATGCAGAAACAAACATTCAATGCAGTGGGGTCATAATGGATCACTGAAAAATGCACAAAGTGTTGTCACACTCTTTCCAGCAGGAAACCCATGGCAACCATCTTCTGGGACAGAAAATGAATTTTGCTAGTGGAGTTCTTGGAGATAAATACCACAATTAATGCTGAAAGTTACTGTAACACACTAACAAACATGAGCAGGGCCATTTGAGACAAATATCATGGCATGTCAAGCCCTGGCCTGTTTTTACTGCATGGCAATGCCCACGTGCATGCGGTGCAACATGCTGTGACCAAACTGTGGAAGCTCAAATGGGAAGTATGGAATCACCGTCCCTACAGCCCTGATTTGGCCCTAGCAATTATCTATTCATGCACATGAACAAATGGATTGACTTGAAGTGCTTTGGTGATGACAAAGAGGTGAAAACCGGGGCCGTATGTTGCCTTCAGTGAAGTGACAGGCTTCTACAATTGTGGAATTTCAAAGCCCATCAAACACTGTGACAAATGTCTCAATGTAGCTGGTAACAATATGGAAAAATAAATTGGTGTGTGTACTTTCACAGTATTGTAAAACAAATCCTGTAAATTCGCTCTCATATTTTAAAAAATAAATCGAAGTCACTTTATGAACAGCTCTCATAATTATATTTCATGTTTTGCCTGCATCTACTTGTTAGAAGAAAATGGAAAAGAAAATAAATGAAAGAAACTAAGGCATACATTATCATAGGGGAATGGCTAACAGTAAATTAAATTTAACATTTTTTGTGTAGTTTTTTTAAATTTTTTTATTACATAAGATGGTGAACTCACAAGCACACAATGTTTTTCAAGTAATTTCTGCTCAGGAAGTGTTCTTAGGACAGGTTTGTTGCCTTAATATTTACCATGTGGGAGAAAGTGCAAATTTTTATTTATTTATTTTACACGTGTAGTTCTGTAGGACCAGACTGAGGAGCAAATCTCCAAGGTCATGTAATGTGTCAGTACATGAAACTACAACATAAAAGTTGTAGTAACCAAAACCAACTGTGGGAACGCCTTGGGCTGCGGATCGGAGCCACCAGGCGGGGAAGCCGCCGGCAGTGGAGCATGCACCACCGGGTAAATACAGGACGAGTCGGGCGACAGACCAACGACAACTGACAACAACCTACCACGACCGACTATGACCGACACAACAAGGAAGAGATAAACAACGGAGGCTTGTGGAAACCACAACACCAAACACCAACAGTAAATCCACTCAGAACCAGAGCCAGGCAAATGTCAACAACGAGCAATGACCAGAACGCAGTACTGCCGAGATAGAAATGAAATCCAGAGCGAGTACCAGACTGACTGGACCAGGGCAGAGTGGATCCCTATATACGAAACCTGAGGGAGTGGCTATTGGCCGCTGTCTGCACGTGGCATAGTGGTGGCGCTCTCGCTGCGCGAGAGCCACTGCGCGGAATAGCCGCCGCGGAGGTGGAGCCCTGTATGGGCTGACCACGTCCATTTGTTCTGGCACGTGTTCGACTTCCATGGCGGAAGGTACTAGAAAAGTAATAACAGCTAAAATAAAATGTTTATGAACCCAAAAACGACAAGCCATTTGTTTATGTAAATGCAATCAACAATATAACACAGGAATCAGATTAACTTTTCAAGGAACTCCTCGACAGAATAGAAAGAGTGACCCATGAGGAAATTCTGCAGTTTCAATTTGAAAGCATGTGGATTAGTGCTAAGATTTTTGAATTCTTGTGGTAACTTACTGGAAATGGAGGCAGCAGTATACTGCACAACTTTCTGCGCAAGAGTCAAGGAAGTGCAATCCAAATGCAGATTGGATTTCTGCCTAGTATTAACTGAGTGAAACTACTAATACTTGGGGATAAGCTGATACTGTTAACAAGAAACAACAGTAAAGACTATAGATACTGAGAGGCCAATGTCAGAATACCCAGGTAGTGAACAGGGGTCAACAAGAGGTTCATGAAGTTACACCACTTATCGCCCTAACCACTCATTTCTGAGCCAAAAATATCTTTTGAGAATGGGAAGAATGACCCCAAAATGTAATACCATATGTCACAAGTGAATGAAAATAAGTAAAGTAGACTACTAATTCATTTTATATCACTTACTTCAAATACCATTCAAATAGTAAAATGGAAGCATTAAGTCTTTGAATAAGATCCTGAATGTGGACTTTCCACTACAGTTTACTATCTATCTGAACACCTAGAAATGTGAACTGTTCAGTTTCACTAATCATATGCCCATTGTGTGAAATTAAAACGTCAAGTTTTGTTGAATTGTTTGTTAGAAACTTTAAAAACTGAGTCTTACTGTGATTTAGCATTAGTTTATTTTCTACAGGCCATGAACTTACGTCATGAACTGCACTGTTTGAAACAGTGTCAGTGTTGCACATAACATCCTTTACTATCAAACTAGTGTCATCAGCAAACAGAAATATTTTATAATCACCTGTGGATAACGACCTTTTGCTGTATGTTATTAAAGTAAGAGGTGAACCAATTGTGAGCTACTCCCTGTATTCCATAATGGTTCAACTTCTTGAGCAATATTTTGTGATCAACACTATCAAACACCTTATTTAAATCAAAAAAAGTTGCCTAGCACTTGAAACTTTTTGTTCAATCCACCCAGTACCTCACAGATAAAGGAGAATATAGCATTTTCAGTTGTTAAATCCCTTCTAAAACTGGACTGTACATTTGATAGCAAGTCATGTGAAATAAAATGCTCAATTATCATTAGATGAAAGCTTTTTCAATAACTTTAGCAAAAACTGATGCCATAGAAATAGGTTTAAAATTGTCTACATTACCCCTTTCTCCCTGTTTATAAAGTGGCATTACTACTGAGTCCTTTAAACGTTCAGGAAACTGACAATTCCCA
The DNA here is from genome assembly GCF_023864345.2 of Schistocerca serialis cubense. NCBI lineage: Eukaryota > Metazoa > Arthropoda > Insecta > Orthoptera > Acrididae > Schistocerca > Schistocerca serialis. The sequence continues at coordinate 781,356,079 of NC_064640.1, forward strand.
AAGGAAAAATTACAAATACGGCTAAGTACAGGACTAACATGTGCAGCACAGTTCTTTAAGATTATGCTAAACACTCTGTCATATCCATGAGAGTCCTTAGTCTTCGTTGATTTAATTATTGACTCAATACCCCCCCTTGTCTGTATCTCATAGGAGTGATTCAGACATCAATCTCGGAGAGACATTTGCCAAGAGAGTTATATGATTCACTGTAGAAACTAATTTTTTATTTAACTCACTAGCAATGTTCAGAAAGTGATTGTTAAATACAGTACATGTATTTTATTTATCGATAATAGAAATATTTTTACTCCGAACTGAGTTTATATCATCGACCTTGTGCTGCTGACTAGACACTTCCTTCACAACTGACTGTATGGTTTTGATTTTATCCTGTGATTAGCCTTTCTATTTGCATACCACACACTATTTACCTTCCTAACAACATTTTAAGCACCTTAAAATACTGTCTGTAATGGGCTACTTGATTGTGACTACTTCTAACATTTTGATAGAATTCCCACTTTTTCTTCATGATATCCTTAACCCAACAGTCAGCCACCCAGGCTACCCTGTTTACAACATTCTAATGGAAAGCAACTTTCAAAGAACATGAGAAATGTGTTAAGGAAACATTATATTCGTCATCAGTGTTATTGGCACTGTAAACATTCTGCCACTCTTGTTCCTTAATGAGGTTTAAAAAACTCTCTTTTGCCATTGGATTAGTTTTTTTTACATAGTTTATAATTATATATAACATTTTTTGATTACTAACACCATTTAGTGTTCAAATTTGTGCATCATGGTCTGAAAGGCTATTCACCCTTTTACTAACAGAATGCCCGTCTAGTAATCAAGAATGAATAAAAATATTATCTATGGTTGTGCTACTGTTCCCCTGCACCCTGGTTGGGAGAAACACAGTCTCCATCAGATCATATGAATTTAGGAGATCTTCCAACATCCTTTTTCTTACACAATCACATACAGAAATAATATTGAAGTCACCACATATAACTAATTTTTGGTACTTGCTATAAAGTGAACCTAGAACCCTCTCTAGTTTGAGCAGAAATAAAAAACAACAATTAGAAGGTTAGTTTCACTAAATTCAACTGCCACTGCACAACATTCAAGTATCTGTTCAGTGCAGTGCTGTGATATGTCTACGGACTCAAACAGAATACCATTTTTTTTGCATACATTGTAACTCCCCCACTCCACAAAAAACTCTTGAAAAACTACACTCCTGGAAATAGAAAAAAGAACACATTGACACCGGTGTGTCAGACCCACCATACTTGCTCCGGACACTGCGAGAGGGCTGTACAAGCAATGATCACACGCACGGCACAGCGGACACACCAGGAACCGCAGTGTTGGCCGTCGAATGGCGCTAGCTGCGCAGCATTTGTGCACCGCCGCCGTCAGTGTCAGCCAGTTTGCCGTGGCATACGGAGCTCCATCGCAGTCTTTAACACTGGTAGCATGCCGCGACAGCGTGGACGTGAACCGTATGTGCAGTTGACGGACTTTGAGCGAGGGCGTATAGTGGGCATGCGGGAGGCCGGGTGGACGTACCGCCGAATTGCTCAACACGTGGGGCGTGAGGTCTCCACAGTACATCGATGTTGTCGCCAGTGGTCGGCGGAAGGTGCACGTGCCCGTCGACCTGGGACCGGACCGCAGCGACGCACGGATGCACGCCAAGACCGTAGGATCCTACGCAGTGCCGTAGGGGACCGCACCGCCACTTCCCAGCAAATTAGGGACACTGTTGCTCCTGGGGTATCGGCGAGGACCATTCGCAACCGTCTCCATGAAGCTATGAAGCTGGGCTACGGTCCCGCACACCGTTAGGCCGTCTTCCGCTCACGCCCCAACATCGTGCAGCCCGCCTCCAGTGGTGTCGCGACAGGCGTGAATGGAGGGACGAATGGAGACGTGTCGTCTTCAGCGATGAGAGTCGCTTCTGCCTTGGTGCCAATGATGGTCGTATGCGTGTTTGGCGCCGTGCAGGTGAGCGCCACAATCAGGACTGCATACGACCGAGGCACACAGGGCCAACACCCGGCATCATGGTGTGGGGAGCGATCTCCTACACTGGCCGTACACCACTGGTGATCGTCGAGGGGACACTGAATAGTGCACGGTACATCCAAACCGTCATCAAACCCATCGTTGTACCATTCCTAGACCGGCAAGGGAACTTGCTGTTCCAACAGGACAATGCACGTCCCCATGTATCCCGTGCCACCCAACGTGCTCTAGAAGGTGTAAGTCAACTACCCTGGCCAGCAAGATCTCTGGATCTGTCCCCCATTGAGCATGTTTGGGACTGGATGAAACGTCGTCTCACGCGGTCTGCACGTCCAGCACGAACACTGGTCCAACTGAGGCGCCAGGTGGAAATGGCATGGCAATCCGTTCCACAGGACTACATCCAGCATCTCTACGATCGTCTCCATGGGAGAATAGCAGCCTGCATTGCAGCGAAAGGTGGATATACACTGTACTAGTGCCGACCTTGTGCATGCTCTGTTGCCTGTGTCTATGTGCCTGTGGTTCTGTCAGTGTGATCATGTGATGTATCTGACCCCAGGAATGTGTCAATAAAGTTTCCCCTTCCTGGGACAATGAATTCACGGTGTTCTTATTTCAATTTCCAGGAGTGTATTATACATGGGGGATTATATACTAGAAACTAGTTATGTATTCCTGTATGAATAGCAGTGGTCCATACTCATGTCATGTGAACATATTCCACTCCATAAAATTACTTGCTCCAACTTGTATTGTGGATGCTGCACATGATATATTCATAGCCTCATCAAGTTGCTGTCCCTACTTTTAGGGAAAATATTCATTCTTGTATTCATCAATCATCAGACTGTTTTGCTTGTTACATCATTTATCTTCACTGATGAATTGTGTGAAGCATAAATGGTGTAGTAAAGATCTGCTGGTATAGAATGTACATTTGAATGTGCAGGACATAATCATCAGTACAAGATTGGCCCACAACCACTTGCCTAGAACCAAACTGCTATTGACTGAGACCATGTGACCCAGCAGCTGCACCTCTTGTGGCACTTGAAAAACACACACACAAGCACAAACACCGGGCTAAATTGTCTCAGCACTACAGCCTGACTGTCGTGAAGGGTTGTGCCCTGTGTAATGGATGCGGGGGTCAAGGAGGATGGGAGGCAGTAGGGGAAGGGACTGTTGAGGAAAGCGAGTGTGACAGGATGGGAGGAGAAGGAAATAAGGGCGATGTAAATGTTGCACCAGTTGAGTCCATCCTGGCTTTTGTGTTAGCAGAAGAGCGAACACCATGTTACGAGTGGAGGCTGAAATGCACGCGTTTTAGCTCACGCAGGCTAGCGTGAGGAGGGAAGAACTATACTGACGTGAGGTCTGGAACATGACAAGGAATGAGAATTCAGAAAGTGGTCGTAATTAGTTTGATACTTCATTTTAATCCATTAATGATGAACGTCGCTCTTGACGGTACATGATTCATAATATTATCTGTTCAGCATATATTCTTGAAGATAGTAATTTTAGTAACTGAATATGGCACCTTGCTAGGTTGTAGCAAATGACATAGCTGAAGGCTATGCTAAACTGTCGTCTCTGCAAATGAGAGCGTATGTAGACAGTGAACCATCACTAGCAAAGTTGGGTGTACAACTGGGGCGAGTGCTAGGGAGTCTCTCTAGACTAGACCTGCTGTGTGGCGGCGCTTGGTCTGCAATCACTGATAGTGGCGACACGCGGGTCCAACGTATACTAACGGACCGTGGCCAATTTAAAGGCTACCACCTAGCAAGTGTGGTGTCTGGCGGTGACACCACACGGGCACTGGTGGGGAAGTTGTGTGTGGCACAGACAGGAAGAAGGTGGGGGTGAGGGGAAGAGGTAGAACTGTTGAAGAGGGAGGCTGTGGAGAGTACAAAGTGGGTTTAGATTAGTGGATAGATGGACTGAACTAGAATGAAGTGAGGTGGGGGATGATGAAAGGCACAGGGACGTGGGTGGAGGCAGGTAATGAAGATCGAGGCGAGGAGGATTATTGGATTGAAGGATATGTTGGAAAGAACTATTCTTGTATATGCAGTTCATAGAAGCTAGTATTTCCCCACTTGGCATGGTATAGGACATCACTATTTAAATTGATTTATGTTGCACTCAGTGGCATTCACTACCACTAGGTAGTAAAAAAATGTAAAATATTACAGCATGATTGTCTAAGAGATCCCAAGGGCAGGTTCATCTGCCTAATTGGAAAGATTATTGCTATCCTACACACTAACTGGCATCTTTTCTTCATGAAGTATGAGATTTGAGTGTTATGGGTATCTGATATGTGTAGATTACTGTAATGGTTGTGTGTGTAGTATGTTGTCATGTTTGCATTGCATGATGATGAGAGAAGGGATAGGTGAAACCTGGCGCTGGCATGTAACCTACTCCCCCCAAATAGCACCAAGGTGGCTACTGAGGTTAATGCCCATTCCGATGCATGGATCACCATTAACAGTTTCATGAGACACTGTGGGGAGGTTTGGAATTTAACTCGGGACAGTCTGGAGATCAGGTACTTTATGCCACCATCCCGCCTCCACTTTGCCAGAAAGACGACGACATGTGACATACCTGGACATTTACCCTTTCAAGTATGAGTCATTCCCAGTGTTGTTTAACTTTTGTGATCTGATGGGAACCAGTGTATTCAACAAGGCAAGGCAATTGGCATCACTGGGTAGTCGACTCCACTATTGGCCACACTTTGGTGGTGGCCAGTCATTCAAACAGACACCTATGTCCTGATTAAAGGCTATGGAGAAGTTATATCAGACTAGATATAGGCCTATATCATGACTGTTTTCACAAGTGGCTCTGTCTCTAATGGAGTAGGATATGTTGTTAAGTTGTCTCATTGAATGCTGATATTGGATTAAACATAGGGAATAGGGATGCTTCTTTGCAGTTGGCTTGTTGGGGTAATTGGAGAATTAAGAGAATTTGTGGATATGGAATGGGAGATATATTTGTGGACTAGATTTGACAGTAGTGTCTGGCTGTGAAGGTCTCAGTAAGACCATCAGCATGATGATCAATGGATTGCTCATCACTGAATACGTGCCTTCTAGTTGGGGTAGGACTGTATAGGAGAGACATTTTAGTGTAGAAGTGGCAACTAGAGGAGTGTTGGTGGCTGATGTGCTTTATATGGATGGAAATTTTGTAGAGCCATCAGAGAGGTACAAGTCAATGTCCAGGAAGCTGTCATGTAGAGATGAAGAGAAGAGTTGAAGCTGATAGGATGAATGGTATAAAGGCTACTGTGAAATGAATGTATAATATCTTGGCCCTGGATCCAGATCATCATTGAACTAGAACCAAACAAGGGGCTTAGGATATTGGGTAACTAGGAAAGTTACCTCTACATGGCCAATAAACAAGGTAGCATATGAGGATGCAATGTAGGTGCCCATGACTGTGCTGTAGATTTGTTAGAATGTCTTCCCCTTCAAGGGAAGTGATTATATACAGAACTCAATATCAGATTTGTGAACAATAGGGAAGCAAATTGGCCATGTTCTCATTTGAGAATGTGCCTTAATGGTTTCGGAAAACCTAAATAATGATGGATGGACAGTGATTTGTGTTGGTGTCCTCGCAAATGTGAGTCAAAGGGCTTACCATTATGCCACCTTGCTCAGTTCCTCCATGTGAAGGAGATGTAGGTATGGTTTGGACATAGTTAGTCATGTGTTTAGGGAAAGAAGTTGTGGGTCTGAAGTCTACAGGAGAGAAGTTTGTGTACAAGGAGGTGGCAGGCAAGAAGTGAGATGCTGGTTGGGTGTGGAGGATGAATAGGCAATGAAAGAAGTTGATAGTGTGCTTTATGTAGGAAATTAGACTGAGCAATGTGTTCAAGGTGTTGGCCAACTAGGGCAGTGATTCTTTCTAAGGGAGCGCAGTAACCAGCTATGATGAGAACTGCTCATCGATCCTCATTACACATCTAGCCACAACCCCTTGCCACAAGGTCCACATTCTTATATTTGAGTCAAAGACTTAGGTTCAAGACCTGTCCTATGCCTCCAAACAACACAACTCCAATATTATGCATGCAACTGAGTCTAAGAACAAAATTTCATTCTAACTCAATTCATCTATCCATTAATATGCACTTTCACTGTTCTCTCCACAATCTCCCTCTTCTTCTGTTCTAACTTGTATACCCAACAAATCCACTTTTCTGCTTCATCATGCCACAAATAACTTCCCTTGTATGTGTCAGGGTGGGTTTTTTGGTTTCACTTTACTGTCCCATTTCCTTGCTGCCTCTTCCTCCCTAGCTGTCAACCCCCTCTCACCTTGTGTGTGTGTGTGTGTGTGTGTGTGTGTGTGTGTGTGTGTGTGTGTGTCCTAATGAAGGACAACTGCTTAATACCCAGTAACAATTTTTATTTTGTTTATGTGCCTGGTCTGTGCTTCAAGTAAACAAACTAGTTATCTGGTAAGGTGATCTTTAACAGGGCAGTTTACATTTTTATTTATCACTGCTAAATAAAACTTATTTTATGAATAAGGAAGAAAAATGTGGATGACAATACTTAACAAAATGTTGTGCATCACATGTAAGTCTCATTTTAATAAAATGTGCCAAGGAGTGCTATACAAAACAATACAAAGGATGAGTGTGTGTGAGAGAAAAAGACACCCCCCCCCCCCCCCCACACACACACACAGAAACAGAGAGAGAGAGCACTTGTGTTGACAAGCTCTCTTGTATAGATCTCAGTCAGCCATGAGCCTTCCTGGCAGGATAAAATGTGCACTTGAACCTGTGTGTTTGTCATTTTTGTTCACTGTAATCCCATCTGAGAATGTCTCATTGCCCCTGTCAGTGCTTGAAATCAGGAATGTGTGCTCTGTAAACAAATTCTTGCATACCCTGTTGGACTTGTACAACTGGAAGAAGAAATATCATTAATAATGACTTGGGCAAATATTAGGAGTTTGTACCAGAATGATATTTTCACTTTGTAGCAGAATGGATAATGACACAAATTTTCAAAACTTTACAGGTATTCACACACAAGTCAAATATCTGAATTCAAGTTTTGAACCAGTACACAGTACTAACATATCAAGGAAGCTGTAAATGCCCCACTTCAAAGTGAAGACTTCCTGTAATTAAGCATGCTCATTTAAAAGGTAACATACTATTGATAACAAAATCATTAGATGTGGAGGAGTATTTTGGGTTGGACAGGTAAAACTAATTTATAGTTTAATGTCTGGTCTATCATGAAGTCTTTAAAGAAGGGACACCATCTTAGATTGGGGAAGTATGGGAAAACACAATGATCATTCACATTTTGAAGCAAACATCTCTGAACTTGCCTCTAGCTATTTAGGATAACTACAGATGTCCTAAATCTAGATGGGTGGATGAGCATTTGAATCTCACCAGTATCAACTATAGTATAGTCAAAGAATAACTGCAATACTCACACAAAGAGATTTTCAGGAGCTGTGGAAACCCCATGTTGTGAGGATTGCACACAGAAGAAAGAAGGAAGAATGAGGTTTGCTGTCTCCTTGATGATAAGGTCAATAGAGACTAAGCACAAGCTCAGGTTGGAGAAGGATTGGGAAAGAAATTGTTAATCGCCTATTCAAGTAAACCATCCCAGCATTTAATTTAATTGATTTAGGGAGATCACAGAAAAACTAAATATGGATGGCAGAACTGGGGTTTCAATTCAATTTCTGAATGTGAGTCCACTTCACAAACCACTGCACTACCTTGCTCTGTATGGATGGAGAGGTATTTGTATCCTACTCCTCTCCACTACAAATCCAGCATTGTAACTGCCATGTTACCACTATTTAGATCCAACATAAAGGCTCAAGGGAAACAAAAAAATATTTTAACTGTTTGTCTGTAGATTACTAAATAAAACAATAGCTTAGACTGATTGAACATGAGCGTTTAATAAATGAAATTTCTCATGATACTAATGAAACACACTTAAATTTGCCTACAAAATAACTGTCTTTGGCTTGTCTCCTGTACATACTATTGACTTTTAATTAGAAATGTATCTACACAATAGAAGTAGTCTGTAATAAATTACTTGACATTGAATTTAAAGTTCATGTTGCTTCCTGTGAGGCATATTATGTTTTTGGTAAGGTAACGGTCTCGATCTCTGATAGTGTGAAGGACAGGCCATGCACTCCAAAACCAAAGTGGTGCAGTGTCTTTCATGGTAATTGTTAGCTTTGCCTAGGCCATCTCCAAAAATGTCACTAAATTCATCACAAAGTTCATCTACCATGTCTGTAGGAACAGAAGAGTTCAAAGAGGGAACATTGTGTTGAATGTGCAAACCAAACAGATCAATAGCGTCCATACCACAAATAATTTTACTTTTGTGTGAGCACAAAACTGTTTAGCAGGAATGTCATGTCCACTGTAACCAGAAAAGGTTCCCTGTGACATGTGGCTTGGTCATACCTAACATGTTGCAAATGCTTCTTTCCAAACTATGTCATGGTCACACCCATATCGAGTTGCATATCTATCTTGTGGTTGACAATTTGCAAAGGACAAACAGTTTATTACCCAGATGCTGGAAGAAAGAAGAGTGTGACTTGTTCGCTGTTGCACTTGACTTGTACTGATCATTACAGGAATCACTACTGGGCTTGGAGAATAATGCATTTACATTCACTGACTGAGACCTTGGAGAATGTGCAGAGTGCCTGTTCGATTTGTGTTCCTGCAAACAGTCAGATTGAACATGACTATGCTTGCCACAGCGACAACCCCTATGGCGTCGTCACACGGGGAGTGGTGTTCTACAAGTTTAGTGACGTTACTTCCTGCTATTTCACTAAGTTCTGCAATATTTTGATAACGTGCCACATAAAGTAGAACCACTAGGAATAAAAATGCTCCATTCCTCACAAGCAGAAAGCATTTGTCATTTGTCATGATGAATAAAAGCCCAAATTCGGTGGGTTTTATGTTATACCTTAACCCTATAAATATATGTTGCTTCTAAGCACCAGCACATTTAATGTCTTGAGAACGAATCGTTATCGGTATGACTTGTAATAAAATGACGTGGAATATCACATTGATGGTTTTAAAAAAATTGTATTTAGTTAATTGCACATAATATGAAAGTAAGCCGCCTGAAGGCAACAACACACTACAGATTAATGAAAAACGCGTCGTACTTGTTAGGATTTGCTATAATTAAATGTCATTTAATAACGTTTCGGCTATTAAAGTCCCTAGAAAACAGTAGCATAAGCTACAAGGTCACTAATTGCAGAGCTTCAGCGTAACTCAGTCTGCATTTGGCAGCAGAGGGGAGGGGTGTGGTGCAGACGGAGCTGTTTATGTCCTCTCCAAGACGTGTGCTGTGGAGGTGTTTATATGCTGCAGTGGCCTTCGCGCAAGTGAGGGCCTCTCGAAGTAAATGACCAATTCCGGTTAGAAATCGACGATGAAATTAAGCTGCTCAAATTAATATGCACGTCCCAAGGCGCTGGAAGTAGAACGATTCCTTCGAGACAGTGTGAAGATCCTTTGTAGTCATCTTGCTGGAATAAATCTCTCAATTGTGAGCAGCGTGGTTTTACGTTAGTTTCGTAAGTGATGCTGCATACAATGCGACTTTTATAGAAGACAAGAGATGGGCTCTAGTACTGACATTCGGACGGCAACATTGGTGTAGTGACTGTAAATCATGCTAGACTTGGTCTCAGAACAATCCACATATTTGAACTCCCATTCGAAGTGTTGGTGGACAATGTGGTGTCTGCAATTAGGCCCTATGAAATGATTCACAGGCATGTCGCGGAGAAATGGTCACAGTTCACCACCCACTCTGTCCTAAGTGGAGTGCAGCATGTATCCATCGACCTCAGTAAGAATGTTCCATCCTACCTCTACATTGGGGGATGCAGAGCGTTCCTTATGTATGATGGACAGCCAAAGACCTGCGTGGTTTGTGCAAAAGAGGGCCATGTTCACTCAGTGTGTCTACAGTGGCAGACTACCCAGCTCCGACCTACGATTCTGATGCCTTCTACCATCCCAACATGTTTACATCTTATGTACTTAGCGACAGTCTGGATGGGTCCCAGGCAGATGCTTAAGCCTGACTACCTACAGGATCTTTTGTAAATGGCGACGTCAAGTCGGGGCCAAGGAGGGAAGGCCGCTGCTTATTACTGTCCTCCTTCCATCTCTGCCAGCTGTAGAAGGTTGTGAAGAGAAGCCCCATGGCAGCATGGAAGTTGGTGTGATGGCTGTGCTCACGGCCGCCCTAGTGCCTAAACATTGGGACTCACTCCCGTCATCTGACGCAGAGACATTCTGATAGAAACATAGACTCCAACGAGGCCTAAGAAGCAAAAGATGACATCAGCTGGTGTGCTCATGACACGGTCATGAGCTGATGCGATCTCTCAAACCACAACAACCTTTCGATGGACATCTCTACACTGGATTGGGATGCACATCCTTCCACTGGGCCAGCCACTGATTCACTCATGTCACATGTGCAGCCATTGATAACTGGCCAACACAATGAATAATGACCTGTGTCATGTGAAGTATCCCTGCAGCCACCACATCCCAGTGAGGAAGTGTCTGAAGACCTTGCCACTCACCCAATAGCATGGGCGATTTATATTGTCCCTGAATTCTAGCAACAGAGTGCTCTCTTGCAGCTTTCTCAGACCATAGTGCGTATGTCTGCATGCTCAACCTCTGGAGGTAGATAATGTGGGGAAGTTGGGGATTATGGGAAGTAGATGTGGCACTCCTATGGGATCAGTAATATAATAGCAAGTACATGGGCCTCATGTGATCGTCAATTGCTGAGGTATCTATCATGGCTTCAGTGGTGACTCGACTAGGTCAAACTAGCCTTATGCCATGTGCTGGTTGATCACAGTAGGGAAAGATCACTGACAAATGACAGACTTATTTTATGAGCTTCTATGAGAACTTACGGTGCTCCCAGCATCCCCTGATCGTCAGGTGCAGATTCGTCATGCCAAAGCGAAGATTCTCACCCTTACCCATCACAGGCTTGAAGGTATCATGGTGCGAACGAGATACTAGGACGGTGTCAGTGAAGAAGCTCCCCTAAGAACCACATTATCTCAGAACGATGACAAAGGTGACGGATGTGGGTTCACGCTCTGGATCTCCCAGATGACAGCAGGGTGACGACCCAGGTGGACATTGCACATATGTTTTTTGCTGACCACTATCATCAACTATATTAGCAGGTGCACCATAATAATGCAGCCTTTGCAGCAGTCCCCCAGACCCTCACTGGTACACTTGATGATACAGTATCGGCATTCCATTTGGAGGAGATCACAAGTGATCATATTGCAGACGCCCTTGCCAAGGAGGCAGTTTATAAATCACCAGGTCCAGATGGTTTTCCATTCGAATTTTGCTGTACCTTTAAAGATCTGATAGCCCCGCAGTGGAAGATGTGTCAGGAGTTGCTGTCATTAGCAGTCCCCATGCCTTTGGCTTTCTGGACAGGTCTCATTATTCCAGTGCCTAAACAAGTTTGAGGCACAAAAATTGAACATTACCACCCGATCTCCCACAGTAACTGTGATTTCAAGATCTTCGCCAGAATCTAGGCGATGTGTCTTAAAAGCGAGTATTGTGCCCAGTTGTTTTATGTCAACAAATGTCTTTGGGGTGGGGGTGACAATAATATCCCAATGGTCCTTAGCAACTATCGAGATGTGATTGTCCTTGCATTGGCCTGTGGGTTGCATGGTGCCCTTGCTCTATGGACTTTGATCGCATGTTTGATAAAGTGAGCCATTCTTTCCTGGCTGCTGTGATGGATTGTAAGGCCGTCTCTGCAGCCTTTACCAACGTGATCAAACATGTTCTCCATGGGGCCTCTTCGAGGGTGTTAAAGATAATTAACAGTAGGGGGGAAGGACAAATGCCAATGTTACGTTCAATCCAACAAGGCTGTCCCCTCTCAGGGATCCTCTATGCAGGAGTGACAGCCGCTTCTGTGTAGACTGAAACAACATTTTTCGGGGATCATGCTGAGAGGACGCAATTTCCAGTGCCACGCTTATGTGGATGATGTAGTGGTTTTCGCCCATTCTGAAGAGAAGATACAGATGGCGCTAGAATGGATCAAGCAATAAGGAAACATGGCAGGCAGCAACATGAACATGGTCAAGTCACATGCCATGGAAACTGGTAGAGGGTTTTCGGAGGGTAGTGTTGCTCCACTGCAGGCGATGGATACACTTAGATGTTTGGGCATCACATTTATGAGAGATGCCTGCTATACAACAGCGCTGAACTATAAACGACTTTTACAAGCCCTCCACTTGGACGTCCGACGCCACCTCCTCTGAGCTTTAGATATGGTCCAACGAGTCGCCTTCATTGACACCAATATGGTGTCCTTGATACCCTATTTGGTGCAGATACTACCGATGATTCCAGAGATAATACAGTGGATCCAGGCAGCTTTTGGTTACTTTGTTAGTAATGAAATTCTCTTCAAGATATGGTACAATGCCTTCACCCTCTGCCTTCACAGTGGAGGACTGGGACTTATCAACATTCGAACACATTCAGGAGCCGTTTAAATCAACACCACAGTTGAGACCTGGACCCATTGTCGACACAGTTTCACCAATCTGCCCATTGATGGTGCCTCTGTCATGCCTACCCACCATTGCATTTGCTCATATCGTGCCTGTGCTCTCCACATCAATGACCTTCTTCCTAGATTATAGCTATGTGCACACGAATTTTGCCCATGCCACGGCACCTACGGCATGTGATGTGTACTGTCCATTGATGATGAATCACCCTTGGAATGTGTTTGAAAGTTGCCAGCCAGAAATGGCATGGCGTGTGGTGTAGTGAGTGATTTACCATAAATATTTCACGATGGAGATCTGCGCTACCTGGTACTTTGTGGTCAACAAAAAGTTATAAACAACACATAGAGTGCAAGACATTACTCTAGCTGACTCCGCAAAGTGCATGCAGTGTCGTGTGACCGACATGAACATTGCCTCGAATGTGGACCTTCCACAGATGTAAGGCTTCTAGTTCAGAAGATGCTTGCCTCCTATCTCTGAGTGTCACCCTGTATGGTTGCGCCCAGAGTGCTTATTCATTCATTAAGGCATACTTTCCCTAGCCAAAGATACATGAACTAGATAAAAGGACTTTCTGTGTACTATCTTTTTTTGGGAAGGTCACAACGATGTGCCGACTTTTGGACTTTCTTACTGGAATGACAAGATTAATTGTAGTAATACGTATTCCAGCCATTGTCAGACTTTTGTTAATTACTTAAACAATGTATTCAAAGATTCCCACCCACAGCTGGGCAGTGCCAGGTAAGAGAAGCTGATTCTGGTGGACACTGATTTCAGTCTCGCAATGGACCACTGAGCAAGACTTTATTTTGAGAAGACACGCAAAAGTACCCATTGTGGAAAATTAGAATCAGACAGCATTTTATTTTCTGATGTTATCGAGCGGTCATCGTTATTATGTTGTACTACCAGAAGGGTATCCTGAGCTTCGGTGCATTCTGTTTTATTGTGTTTACTAATAAAATACAACTCTGTCATACAGGTTTCATTCTTTTTTGTAATTTTATTATTCTCACTGTTGTTAGTACCACGTTAATCCATTGACTTAAAAAAATAAAAAATAAAGAAAGATGTTCCTGTCCCAAGGGGAAAAATTACAGTGACGTTTTCTTGTTTAAATAGTATAGTACACCTTCCTCCTTGTCATTACTGATAATTTTTTGTATTTGTGATAAAAAAAAACACAGTTAGTAGAGATGCCACCTTATGGAACTGAAGGTAGATCGGAGAGGGTTCATGCCCAGCTCTATCCAATATTTTTTTCACCTTCGCCTTTTCTAAAGGGTTGTGGAACTTTCTTATGAAATTAATAGAGATAGTGACTGTATTATTTGATGTTATGTAAATATACTAACAGAAAAGAAATCACAATACCAAAAACTAATTGTCGTGGACTAATGAAATTTTGGGAATATTTAAGTGATTAGCATTCCAAGACCACAGGTTAATGTAAGCGCGAAATAAGTCATTGCATATATGAAATGCTGGTACAATAATGACCAGTATAACAGCCAGAATGTCGAATTCAAGCATGCAGACATGCATGAATTGTGGTGTACAGCTTCTGGATGTTAGTTTGTGGGAAGGAGTTCCATGCCTGTTACATTTGGTCGATCAATACGGGGATGGGTAATTTTGTTTGTGGATGATGCTGGAGTTGTCGTCAGATGGTGTCCCACATGTGCTTAAATGGAGACAGATATGTTGATCGACCAGGCCAAGACAACATGTCGATACTTTGTAGAGCACGTTGGCTTTCAACAGCGCTATGTGAGCGAGCGTTATTCATTTCGGATACATTTCTGCTGTTCATGAATGGCAGCACAACAGGTCGAATCACCCGACTGACGTACAAATTTGGAGTCAGGGTGCATGGGATAATCATGAGAGTGCTCCCACTGTCATACAAAATCGCAACCACCCCAGACCATAACTCTAAATGTAGGTCTCGTGTGTCTAGCATGCAGACGGGTTGGCTGCAAGCCCTCAGCTGGCCTCCTTCTAACCAACACACGGCCCTCACTATCACCAAGGCAGAACCAGATTTCATGAGGAAACAAAACAGACCTCCATCCTTACCTCCAGCTAGCTCTCGCTTGGCAACACTGAAGTCAGAAATAGTGGTGGTTTGGAGCCAGTGCAAAACACGCAACAGGGTGTCTGGCTCGGAGCTGTCCTTGAAGTAATCGATTTGTAACAGTTCATTGTGTCACTGTGGTGCCAACTACTGCTCAGATGCAGATGCAGTATGTTGCGCCAGAGCCATACGCTTACCATGATGGTCTTCCCTGTCGGTAGTGTCATGTGGTCGTCTAGAGCCTGGTCTTCTTGCGACCGCTGCCAGCAATCATTTCCAGTGGCTACATTCCTGCCAAGTCTTTCTGCATTGTCTCAGAACACGGACGTATATAAAGGGGGGCCCAGGGGGTCCGCACTCCCCCCCCCCCCCCCCCTTTCCTTAATTTACATAAAAAACGCAAATATTAGAAGACTACTCGCTTTTGAAACCCTGTGCCACAAAATAGTCGCGCTCTGCGCTTGTTTGACGTAGTGACAAGCCATGGAGGAACGAGGCCGCAAAAAATTGCTGTGCCCTGCGGCGGGGTGTCTACCCCCAACCTCACTATGTGTGCAACGGAAGTGAGTGTAATCTTGCCAACCGTAGCGGAATTCCGCTACGCATATTGGAGTTTTTTGGCCTTCGTGGCGTAGCGGCGAAATTCTGAAATTGTTAAAAATGTAGCGGAATTCAACTTTCTTTGGCGAAATGTAAAACCCTCGTAAATTTTCACTACCAAGTACAAAACATGTAATATATGCACGGAAATGCAGAACCGAACAGTCTTTCTCCATGATGACGGACAATAAAACTAAAAGACTTATTAAGCTTCCGGAATGAGATTTTCATTCTGCAGCGGAGTGTGCGCTGATATGAAACTTCCTGGCAGATTAAAACTGTGTGCCGGACCGAGACTCGAAATCGGGACCTTTGCCTTTCGCGGGTAAGTGCTCCACCAACTGAGCTATCCAAGCACGACTCACGATCCCTCCTCACAGCTTCAATTCTGCCAGTACCTCATCTCCTACCTCCCCTAGCCTGTAGCTAAACCATGTCTCCGCAATATCCTTTCTTCCTGGAGTGCTAGTTCTGCAAGGTTCACAGAAGAGATTCTGTGAAGTTTGGAAGGTAGGAGACGAGGTACTGGCAGAATTAAAGCTGTGCGGAGGGGTCGTGAGTCCTGCTTGGGTAGCTCAGTTAGTGGAGCACTTGTCCGCGAAAGGCAAAGGTCCCGAGTTCGAGTCTCAGTCCGGCACACAGTTTTAATCTGTCAGGAAGTTTCACTTATTAAGCTACTCGCAGGAACCTTAAGTGACTTGTTGAAAGTATGACTAGACATCCAAAACAAGAACCGTTATTGATCATTATTATATTTCGTACACAATTACGGAGGAACATTTCCGTAAGTTCGAAAAACGTATCAGTTATTATCTGAGAACTGAATGTGATCAAAATATTGCTGCATCAACAAATTCATACATTTCACTGTGATTTTAATAAACAATGAAACGTTTCACACACACACGATGCTAAAAAAACCTTGTAAATTAATTCCTTACGCCTTAGCCAGTTCAGATTCCATATAAAGAAGAAAATTACCTGTCGCATCAAACTACAATTACTATATTAACAGCAACTATTTGAATGAAACATGATATTCAAATCCGTCACTGGACACTGTCGTCCTAGCTGTCGCTGATCGTTAAATGCCACAGCTGGAGAGATATGGAATATATTTGTTTATAGCTTAAATTATTTATTTAGCCTGTATATCGTCAGGAATTATGTGGACTACATCATAAATTACATTTGAAACTGTGGTGAAATTTGGATGTGCTCATAGCGGAATTAACTTATTTTTGGCTGGAAACACTGAACGGAACCGATCCAGTGTGTTCTGTCGCTTCCCCTTGGGCAGTCACAATTAGAGTGACGAAGTTTCGGGCGTCGTGTGTTCAGCCAGCTTAAACTGTGCGTGCGTGTGTTTATTTGTTAAAAGAGTCGTGTTTGAAAAAAAAAAACCTATGAAACGGACATTATTATTAGTAAGTTAGCAGCAAGACGTAAAAGGCTAAATATAATACTTTAAATTAAAGTAATTAATGTTTATTTTTAAATTAACTTACGGTCTGAAGTTACAGCAAAATGCCAAAGTGTCACAATTTAAATACAAAGACTAATATAGTAATATTTTTGCTTAAATCAAATGATTAATAATTATATTAAAAATATATAATTACCTTCAATGTTAGCTCACAAAAAGTGTTTCTCTACAGTTTTATCCGCGTGTAATATGGGTCCTAACGTATTTGTGGGTTTTTTAATTTCAGCTTGATTGACTCTATTGGCATTAACAGCAAAACCTTTTTATGTGGTGGGCGAAGACAGGTTTACCTTCCTAAATGATAGTGTTGGACCCCGACCATGCAAAAGCTGTAGGTACGTTCCTGTCTCTGAAGGAACATCCAGCTTCTCATAGCTCTGTTGCATGACCTCGTTCAAACTCAGTGAGGCGTTGATAATGGTGTCTTTGTTGCCTTAAAGGCATTCTTAACTAACATCAACTCACCACGTTGAATCTCAGTGGTGACTAACGCTCACTACCTTTACAGCATGTATTTAAATTAAACCTGAGTTGCATCCTCATAGTGGTGCTACTTGCGCCACTCTTAAGTGACTGGCGCGAAATTTGAATAGCCAATATTTTTCAGAGGTAGAAACATGCCTACCAACTTTCGTTCATGTCGCACCATTCGTTGTTGGTGTTGCCATTTCTTTCCATTGGTGTGTAAGTGCACTCTCCGACACGAGTGAGTTTGTTCGACTCGGGAACTTTTATAAGCCAATATTCTTACTGACTTAACATGTATCCTTCCTTTTTGTATTATTACATGTTTATGGATACTGAAGTTTTTGCTTATGTAAACTGCAGACAGTACAACGTGACTAGAATATGGACGAGGTAGGAAATGTGCATTTTAATAGAAAATTTGGAAATTCGTGGTAAGGTCTTATGGGACTAAACTACTGAGCTCATCGGTCCCTAAGCTTACACACTACTTAATCTAACTTACGCTAGGGACAACACATACACTCATGCCCGAGGGAGGACTTGAATCTCTGACGAGGAGAGCCGCGCATACCGTGATAAGACGCCCTTAGACCGCGCGGATATTTTAATGGAGCTAACGTAGGAAGAGTCGAGGGACATGAAAGGGAAGCAGTGGTTGGGAAGGGAGTAAGACAGGGTTGTAGCCTCTCCCCGATGTTGTTCAATCTGTATATTGAGCAAGCAGTAAAGGAAACAAAAGAAAAATTCGGAGTAGGTATTAAAATTCATGGAGAAGAAATAAAAACTTTGAGGTTCGCCGATGACATTGTAATTCTGTCAGAGACAGCAAAGGACTTGGAAGAGCAGTTGAATGGAATGGACAGTGTCTTGAAAGGTGGATATAAGATGAACATCAACAAAAGCAAAACAAGGATAATGGAATGTAGTCTAATTAAGTCGGGTGATGCTGAGGGAATTAGATTAGGAAATGAGGCACTTAAAGTAGTAAAGGAGTTTTGCTATTTGGGGAGCAAAATAACTGATGATGGTCGAAGTAGAGAGGATATAAAATGTAGGCTGGCAATGGCAAGGAAAGCGTTTCTGAAGAAGAGAAATTTGTTAACATCCAGTATTGATTTAAGTGTCAGGAAGTCATTTCTTAAAGTATTCGTATGGAGTGTAGCCATGTATGGAAGTGAAACATGGACGATAAATAGTTTGGACACGAAGAGAATAGAAGCTTTCGAAATGTGGTGCTACAGAAGAATGCTGAAGATTAGATGGGTAGATCACATAACTAATGAGGAAGTATTGAATAGGATTGGGGAGGAGAGAAGTTTGTTGCACAACTTGACCAGAAGAAGGGATCGGTTGGTAGGACATGTTCTGAGGCATCAAGGGATCACCAATTTAGTATTGGAGGGCAGCGTGGAGGGTAAAAATCGTAGAGGGAGACCAAGAGATGAATACGCTAAGCAGATTCAGAAGGATGTAGGTTGCAGTAGGTACTGGGAGATGAAAAAGCTTGCACAGGATAGAGTAGCATGGAGAGCTGCATCAAACCAATCTCAGGACTGAAGACCACAACAACAACAACAACGTAGGAATTTTACCGCTGTCCAATTTTG
The DNA here is from genome assembly GCF_023864345.2 of Schistocerca serialis cubense. NCBI lineage: Eukaryota > Metazoa > Arthropoda > Insecta > Orthoptera > Acrididae > Schistocerca > Schistocerca serialis. The sequence continues at coordinate 781,375,043 of NC_064640.1, forward strand.
TGAACGAACACAATGGTTTTAGCGTCACTACAGGGGAATGGCTGCCGCCTGTGTGCCGTGAAACACCGACCCACAAGCCTGCTGCCTGGGACACTGGATTTGTTTATGTCGCTGCCCTGGCTGTGATTTCGCGTGCTGCGGCGCGCGAACTGCGGTCGCTACCTGTTAACCATTACTCTGAATTCCATAAACAGGAGCCGAATCAAAACCTACTGCTGCATTATTATACGAGTCCAGACGCTTCACTAATTCCAAAACCTGTTGCAAATTAGGATTGGGGTGCTTAAGAATCTGTCCGCATATGCGAGGATCTGACACATTTTGAGTAATGGCGTTCCTAATCATAGCATCGCTATAATAACGTTCACACTCACATTTGAACTAGCAATGGCGGGTAAGTCCTTTCAAGCCAGCCGCTCACTGCTTGTGTGCCTGGCTGAGTTGTGTAAGTAAAAGAAAGAATTTGTAACACGCAGATAGCACATTAATCTGTTCGTCATAGTACTTTACTAGTGTAGCATTCTCAAACGATGTTGCCCTGCACCCATCTATTTCTGCCAACGAGTTCACTTTCATCGCATTGGTCAGTGAGACGTGTATTGATAATAGCCGTTTTTTGTAAGTGTGATTGATAATAAACTGTGACAAAGTGACCACTAAATATTTAGTTCTTTCAAACACATCCATAGATCATTTCACCGTCTGTTCTTCTATTTCGCTTATGCGTTCACAGTGACAACACGAACATAATGATTTCTGACGTTTTCTCGATGTCGTCACCTGATGGTATGTTTTCAGATTTGTGCACAAACCATTCCACTCTGCTCACAATATTTCGACTTGTGACTTATTTGGTTTCTTAAAGTGCCTCGACCAGCGGTCCTAGATGTATCACTACAAATTTATAACGATACTACCTCCTTGTATACAACTGTCTTCTGCTAACAGTTTCATGGTATTGAAGACGTTTCTCTCCCTTCCAGACCTCCACATTCGAGTTCTTAGAGCATTTGTATTACACTTTCATATGGGTGTATTGATTCGTTATGATCCTAGCAGCCTACCTATAAATTCGTTCGATAAATGCCAACATGCCTACATGATAATGAGGGCAAACCTTTGGAGTAGTTCTCCAGAATTAGTGGCAGGGGTTTTTCTTTGCAGATGCACCGCTCTTTCTTTGACTCCTCCAGATAAACCTAAGTCTTCCATTTATCTTCACTATTACTTATTTTACGTTTTCATTTAATCTAATTTCATTTCATTTCATTTCGATTAGCTTCTTCATACATATTCCGCAGGCCATCGTTCAGCTCACAGTGGAGAGTATCTACACTCCTGGAAATTGAAATAAGAACACCGTGAATTCATTGTCCCAGGAAGGGGAAACTTTATTGACACATTCCTGGGGTCAGATACATCACATGATCACACTGACAGAACCACAGGCACATAGACACAGGCAACAGAGCATGCACAATGTCGGCACTAGTACAGTGTACATCCACCTTTCGCAGCAATGCAGGCTGCTATTCTCCCATGGAGACGATCGTAGAGATGCTGGATGTAGTCCTGTGGAACGGCTTGCCATGCCATTTCCACCTGGGGCCTCAGTTGGACCAGCGTTCGTGCTGGACGTGCAGACCGCGTGAGACGACGCTTCATCCAGTCCCAAACATGCTCAACGGGGGACAGATCCGGAGATCTTGCTGGCCAGGGTAGTTGACTTACACCTTCTAGAGCACGTTGGGTGGCACGGGATACATGCGGACGTGCATTGTCCTGTTGGAACAGCAAGTTCCCTTGCCGGTCTAGGAATGGTAGAACGATGGGTTCGATGACGGTTTGGATGTACCGTGCACTATTCAGTGTCCCCTCGACGATCACCAGTGGTGTACGGCCAGTGTAGGAGATCACTCCCCACACCATGATGCCGGGTGTTGGCCCTGTGTGCCTCGGTCGTATGCAGTCCTGATTGTGGCGCTCACCTGCACGGCGCCAAACACGCATACGACCATCATTGGCACCAAGGCAGAAGCGACTCTCATCGCTGAAGACGACACGTCTCCATTCGTCCCTCCATTCACGCCTGTCGCGACACCACTGGAGGCGGGCTGCAAGATGTTGGGGCGTGAGCGGAAGACGGCCTAACGGTGTGCGGGACCGTAGCCCAGCTTCATGGAGACGGTTGCGAATGGTCCTCGCCGATACCCCAGGAGCAACAGTGTCCCTAATTTGCTGGGAAGTGGCGGTGCGGTCCCCTACGGCACTGCGTAGGATCCTACGGTCTTGGCGTGCATCCGTGCGTCGCTGCGGTCCGATCCCAGGTCGACGGGCACGTGCACCTTCCGCCGACCACTGGCGACAACATCGATGTACTGTGGAGACCTCACGCCCCACGTGTTGAGCAGTTCGGCGGTACGTCCACCCGGCCTCCCGCATGCCCACTATACGCCCTCGCTCAAAGTCCGTCAACTGCACATACGGTTCACGTCCACGCTGTCGCGGCATGCTACCAGTGTTAAAGACTGCGATGGAGCTCCGTATGCCACGGCAAACTGGCTGACACTGACGGCGGCGGTGCACAAATGCTGCGCAGCTAGCGCCATTCGACGGCCAACACCGCGGTTCCTGGTGTGTCCGCTGTGCCGTGCGTGTGATCATTGGTTGTACAGCCCTCTCGCAGTGTCCGGAGCAAGTATGGTGGGTCTGACACACCGGTGTCAATGTGTTCTTTTTTCCATTTCCAGGAGTATAGTAGCATTGCTGGTCATTCCCTTTGCCGATCGCGGTGGTCTAGCGGTTCAGGCGCTCAGTCCAGAACCGCGGGACTGCTACGGTCGCAGGTTCGAATCCTGCCTCGGGCATGGATGTGTGTGGTGTCCTTAGGTTAGTTAGGTTTAAGTAGTTCTAAGTTCTAGGGGACTGATGACCACAGATGTTAAGTCCCATAGTGCTCAGAGCCATTTGAACCATTTGAACCATTCCCTTTCCTGTTCCACTCGCAGATGGATGAGGGGAAAACTGCTATGTGCTTGTGTGCTTCCGTACGATTCCAAATTTATCTTGTCTTCGAGGGCTTACGCGAAATATACGTTCGTGGCTGCAACTCATTCTGCAAAATGGTTCAAATGGCTCTGAGCACTATGGGACTCAACTTCTGAGGTCATCAGTCCCCTAGAACTTAGAACTACTTAAACCTAACTAACCTAAGGACATCACACACATCCATGCCCGAGGCAGGATTGGAATCTAGACTGTAGCGCTGAGAACCGCTTGGCCACCCCGGCCGGCCTCATTCTGCAGCCTGGTGTAAATGTATGTTCTCTAAACTTTCTCAATAATGTTTAATGAAAAGAATGCCTACTCGCCTCTGAATTCCATGTTTTGCTAAAGGATGCAGAAACTGTGCTACATTTGCTGACACAGTCTGTTACATCGCTTTATATTTACATGGCGACGCCTTTCTGTCAGATAGAAGCTCCACCCCTTACCGATCTATTGCGATCACGAAAATCTTTCGGGTATCAGTAACGGGGGCAGGCCGAAGGGAGAGCACGCTGCAATTTACACCGCTGCCAACCAGCAAGACCCTGTACCCCGCACCTGTTCATGAAGAGAACACGGCAAGTGCCATAACCCGATTTCCGAGAAACGTCGCTCAGTGGAAGACGGGTCAAAATAAGCGAACACGCCTCTCGCATTATCCGTAGATATTCGACCGTTTTTGAGAAAACGCTGGTCAAAGTTTTGAGGTACTTTATGTGCCTTCTAACAAGTAAGCAATCTAACTGCATCTGTGGCACAGGGGTTAACGTCACGGCTTCGCGCTTTTGCGCTTGTAGGTTATCCATTTTTATGTGTGGTGGATGAATGTAAAAAAAACGAACTGAAATACAGTCTCCGATGCTAATAAACTCCTCCACTATATGTAAGATACCTTGTCGTTTATATGACGCCTTTCCACAAGAGAGCCATCTTTATGCACAGATACGTAGTTCCAAATGACGGTCGGTAGCTGTCTTCCACTGTATATATCGCTGGAGTATCCTACGCAAAACAAAACTACTTCCTATATCAAGGTAAGTACTGCTACAAAAGTAACGAAAAATAATTTTTATTTCATTGTTTACAATTTTAAGATAGTAATACAACATCTGAATAAGAACTACTAAACAAAAGACTATGAGTAAAAATAATTATTTGGAATATTTTTATATAGATTAAAGCAATAGTGAATACATAGTTCAGTCGCTTAAATTGTTATGTGAATGTCTTTTATATCAATTATCTTTACGTGACAGCAACAAGCAAACTATAAATTGAGTTACCCAATTTAGCTAAAAATACACTCTAAGACAAAAAAAAAAAAAAAAAAAAACCATGCACCAAGAAGGAATTATCCGAATGGGAACAGAAATCGGTAAATGTGATGTACGTGTACAGAAAAACAGAAGATTACAATTGCAGAACAATTGGATAATTTATTCAAGAGAAAGAGCTACACAAATTGAGCAATTCAATAACAAGTTGCTCCACCTATGGCCCTTATGCAAGCAGTTATTGGGCTTGGCACCCATTGACAGAGTTGTTGGATGCCCTCCTGAGGGATATCGTGCCAGATTCGGTCCAATTGGTGCGCTAGAACGTCAAAATCCTGAGCTGGTTGGAGAGCCCTGGCCGTACTGCTCCAAACGTTTTCAATTGGGGAGAGGTCCGGCGACCTTGCTGTAGAAACCTTCGCCGCGTGCGGGCGGGCATTATCTTGCTGAAATGTAAGCCCAGGATAGCTTACCGTGAACGGTAACAAAACGGGGGGTAGAATATCGTCGACGTACCGCTGTGCTGTAAAGATGCCGCAGATGATAATCAAAGGGGTCCTGCTATGAAAAGAAATGGCACCTCGGACCATCACTACTGGCTGTCGGGCCGTAGGCCGGGCAAGAGTGATGCTGGTATCCCACCGCTCTCCGGGCCGTCTCCAGATACGTCTTTGACGGCCATCGGAGCAGAGTTCGAAGCGGGACTCGTCGCTGAAGTCAATTCTACTCCAGTCAATGAGTCTGGAGACGCCATAAAATATGTAGCTTTCCATAAAGAAGAATAAACCATCTTATTCGACAATGATCTCGGAGTTTTCCCCAAGCAGAGATATTACCTCATTACTTAGGAGTGCTGTATTTTGGCAAATCGCTAAGAAGTAGTCATGCTCCAGTCTCACTTCACCCTCCAACGTCATTTTACACTCTTCTTCTGTCATTCTGGATTCGAACTAGGAAGTGATCTGGAATGAATGAGCGCGGATTGTGTGGGACATCTTCATTATTACCAACAGGCAGTTGGAATAAACAGACCTGATACTGCTCTGTTCAACAGAGAACATAGAACAGTTTCTGGCAGCGAAATTACAAGGAATATAGAATTATTCAGCCTTGTACTGTCCTAAATTTCCTCATTTAACTGTACATTTGTAACATCTTGCAACGTAGAAAGATCATTTTCTGCATTATAGAATGTCCCATCAGATAAACGCATGAGCCAAAATAAGGAGAATGTGGTTTATTATTTAATTATTGTACTTCTTTTAGTGTCGGGAGTCTCCAAAGAGATGTTCGGCTCACTTTTGACACAGCTCTTTTCATTTAAGCAGAGGGGGATGCATCTTTAAGGGAATTTGATTCTGCCAGGGAAGTAAAGAATTCACAAGGAATTGGCTGCGGCCATAGTAAGGGAACAATCCCAGCATTTGCCCAGACTGAAAATGGGAAAGAAACCACAGAAAACCACTGTCAAGGTTGTCGGTGGGTGGATTCGAATCAACTCGCCTTTCCAATCCACGGATTCGCCTTAGCTCAGCTCACTGTCTCAGTGCGCAGAACTTCGGCAGTGGGTGGAGAATTTGGTTGTACTTTTTTTTTAAAAAAAAAAAAAGAAATAAAATGCATCACAACAAAAGATGGGATTATGATAATCCATGTTTTTCCTTTAACTGTGCATGGTTAGCTGTTTGATTGTGTGGTGTCACCACCAGACACCACACTTGCTAGGTGGTAGCTTAAATCGGCCGTGGTCCATTAGTACATGTCGGACCCGCGTGTCGCCACTGTGTGATCGCAGACCGAGTGCCACCACAAGGCAGGTCTCGAGATACGGAATAGCACTCGCCCCAGTTGTACGGACGACATTGCTAGCGACTACACTGACGAAGCCTTTCTCTCATTTGCCGAGAGACAGTTAGATTAGCCTTCAGCTAAGTCAATGGCTACGACCTAGCAAGGCGCCATTAACCATTTTAAGATAGAGTCTCACTTGTATCATCAAGGAATGCTGTAGACAAATGATGGATTAAAAGTTAAGTATTATAGCAGCTACGTACTTTTCTTGCTACCGTTCATTACGTATCCTGTTTCAGACCTCTCTCTAGCCTACGTGAGATTAACGCGTGCCTTTCAGCTACTTCAGTGTGGCGTAGATGTCTTGTTACGCCACAACAGTTGGCGACGAGTCAATGAAAAGGGTCTTGTTCTTTCTAATTGCTTACATTTACTTGTGTCATGGCTTCGCCACAATCTCCCGATGTACTGTCCGAATTTTATCGCTTGCAGAATCAGCAGACGCAGGCGTTATTGGATGCCCTTGGACAGCTCGTCCAGGGTCAACGTGTACTGCAACACGATGCGGCAGCCGCCGCTTCACCGCTACCGCAGCCACAACATGCAGCTGCACCGCCGTTTCGCAGTTTTGACGCGGCGCGAGAAACATGGACTGAGTGGTCCCGCCAGTTTGGATTTCATCTCGCCGCCTACAGAATTCAAGGTAACGAGCGGCAGCCTCATTTATTGGCGTGTGTAGGGGTGCAAACGTACCGTGTGATAGTGAAATTATTTCCCCGACGCGACGTAGCAACTCTGTCCCACGAAGAAATTTTGTCGGCATTAGACGCCTATTTCAAGGAAACAGTTAACGTAGTTGCAAAAAGGTATACGTTTTTTCGTACAAAACGTACGGCCGGTCAGACTAATAGGGAGTGGGTTGCAACATTGCAAGGCCTTACACGGAATTGTGCTTTTGAGTGTGCATGTGGACTCCCTTATTCAGATACTATGGTACGTGATGCAATAGCACAGAACGTTTCTGATGTTCGTATACGGGAGCAGATTTTGAAACTAGTTAACCCCTCCCTTCAACAAGTGATAGACATATTGGATAGACAAGACACGCTTGACTTTGCTTAGGAATCATTTGCAACTTCGCCAGCCGTGTGTAACATTAACCGGCCCGCCGGGCGCGCTGCACGGCCCGGTAAACTGCCCTCGCGCACGTCCGCGCAGCTGCCGCCACGCTCTAAACAAGGTGTGCTGCGCCAGCATACAAATGCAGTGAAATCATGCCCACGGTGTGCTACTAGACATTCGCGTGACAATTGCCCGTCACGCCAAGCTATTTGCTTTTTCTGTAATAGGAAAGGACATGTTCAAAGTGTTTGCCAGAAAAAGCTCAGATCAGACACTCTTAATCATTCCAGGCTCTTTGCTTCGCGCCGGAATCGAACCAAGAATACTCAGGCTTGTGAACCTTCGCCCATGGACATTCATGTAGTTAACTCCACTTTGTCCAGTGCCACTTTCTCTAACAGTGACTGTGTACGTCCCACAAATACTGTGCGTCGACGTCGCCGGAAATCACGTCAATTAGCAAGTTTCATTGCTCAATCATGTCACGTACAAACAACTGGGCAAACCTCCGTTGGGTTCCGCAAATGTTAAGCTAACTACATATTCAGTACAGCAGATCCCTGTGTTAGGACAGTACACTCTTCTTGCAACCTACAAGGGACAAACAAAACTTGTGTCATTTTATGTTCTTCGTTCTTCTACTGCAGTGAACTTGTTTGGTTTAGATTTATTTCAGTTGTTTAACATGTCTATAGTAAATCAGGTCCTATCAGTGAATCAGACTGTGCCTTCAGACAGTGTTTCTCGGCTAAGTGAAGAATTTGCAGACATTTTTGCACCGGGCCTTGGTTGCGCTAAGAACTATGAAACACATTTGGAACTGAAAGTCAACGCGCAACCGAAATTTTTCAGAGCGCGCAATGTTCCTCATGCATTGCGTGATGAGGTCGCAAGAACATTACACGATTTAGAATCACAAGGTGTGAGTGAATGTGCGCAATGCCTCTTCCATTTCAGCTCCGCTTCATCGCTTACGCCGTACGGGTGTTCCGTTTCTCTGGACGACGGAATGCGAACGCGCCTTTCGCCAGTTGAAATCGGCGTTGCTTTCAAATACTTGCCTTACGCCATTCGATCCCCAGAAACCCCTTTTGTTGATGGTAAATGCATCGGATTTCGGGATCGGTGCTGTGCTTGCGCACAAAGATGGCTCGCATGATCGCCCTATTGCCTTTGCATCCAAATTGCTCTTGTCTGCGCAAAGAAATTATTCACAGATAGAGAAAGAAGCTTTGGCTCTCGTGTTTGGTGTTACTAAGTTCCATGATTTCTTGTATGGTCGTCACTTTACCATCATCACAGACCACAAACCTTTGACGTCGCTTTTTCATCCGAACAAGCCTGTACCTTCGCGTACAGCGCAGAAATTCATTCGCTGGTCTATTTTCCTCTCGCAGTACCGCTACGATATCTTGTATCGGTCCACTGCTAAGCACGGAAACGCCGATGCGTTCTCCCGTTTGCCTGTTGCTGAGGATAGAGCATTCGATTCTTCCGAACTTGCTTGCATGTTCATTGATGCGGAAACCGATGAAGTGGTCGAATCGTTTCCGATTGATTTTCGTCGTGTAGCTACAGCCACAGCTGCTGACCCTGTCCTTGCTACCGTTTTGCGTTTTGTTGCTACGCAATGGCCTTTGTCAAAGTCCCGGATCGCGGATCCGTTGGTTCGCCGATTTTTTGCTCACAAGGAGAGACTTTTTGGACGACGTGGTGTTTTGTTGTTGCGTTCTGATAATGATCAGTCCAGAGTCGTGGTCCCACGTTCGTTACAGTCCTCTGTCTTACGGCTTCTTCACCAAGGACATTGGGGTATAGTGCGAACGAAACAACTTGCTCGTCAGCACTGTACTTGGTTCGGAATCGATGCTGCGATTACGAATATGTGTTCTTCTTGCATGGTGTGTGCCGAACAACAATCCGCGCCGCCGCGGAAAGTCTTTGCATGGCCAAAAGCCACTTCCCCTTGGCAACGCTTGCACATCGATTTTGCTGGTCCATTCTGGAATGCTCGATGGTTGGTTCTGGTAGATGCCTTCAGTAATTTTCCTTTTGTTGTCCGGATGTCTTCCACGACGTCCTCTGCCACCATCCAAGCGTTGTCTGCTATCTTTTGCATTGAAGGTCTACCGCAGACTATTGTTTCCGACAATGGCCCACAATTCATGTCCGCAGAATTTCAGTCATTCTGCCAGGCCAATGGTATTCAACATCTGACATCCGCGCCGTTTTCGCCTCAGTCAAACGGTGCCGCTAAACGATTGGTCCGGACTTTCAAGTCACAGATGTTGAAGTTGAAAGAGTCGCATTCTCGGGAGGACGCGTTGTTGCTCTTTTTGTCATCGTATCGCTCTCAGCCCCGAGATGGTCGCTCGCCGGCTGAGTTGCTCCACGGTCGTCCTCATCGAACCTTGATGTCTTTGCTGCACCCGACGCATCAGGTTCCTGTGGAGCGGCAGACTCCTGCTTTTGCTCCAGGCGACGTTGTATTCTATCGCAACTATCGAGGTTCACGGCGTTGGCTCGCAGGGCGCATTCTTCGCTGCCTCGGCCGCGCGATGTATTTGGTTTTGGGGGCCTCTGGTGAGGTGCGTCGGCATCTCAATCAGCTGCGCCTCTGTCGTCGCACGGGTTCTGCCGCTCCCCGTCTGCTTTCAGCGACGGTGCCGTCCGGTCAGCGCCCTGGGGACCCATCTACTGGCTCGCCTCATCCCCAGGTGTTACCGACGATGCCTTCCATTTTGCCCCATGGCGACGCGCCGCCGCAGCCTGCGCCGCCGCCGCCGCCGCCGCCGCCTGTCCTCCAGCCGGCGCCGCCCGCATTCGACGCTTCGCTGCAGCCGCCAAGCGCCTCCCTGGGTCACGCGCCGCCGATCGCTTCCCGTGACCAGCTGTCCTCCGCCATGGAACTCTTGCCCGCTCCGGACCACATGACGTCATCGCGCGTCGGGTACCCCGACGCAATGGAGGTCGACCCTTCGGCCCCTCCTGTCTCTTTACGGGCGCATACACCGCATGTTGACGTGCACCCTGGACTAGGTTTTCAGGCGTTTCCTAGCTCCCCTCGGACCGAATGGCCGGGTGCGGGTGGCACAGCCTCGCCTGTTGTTAGGCTCCCCACCTCATCGCATACGTCAACATGGGGTCCTCCCCACGGCGGGCGGAAGCCTTATCACACGACCGTTCGCCGATTTGCGGGGGAGGAATGTGGTGTCACCGCCAGACACCACACTTGCTAGGTGGTAGCTTAAATCGGCCGAGGTCCATTAGTACATGTCGGACCCGCGTGTCGCCACTGTGTGATCGCAGACCGAGCACCACCACAAGGCAGGTCTCGAGATACGGAATAGCACTCGCCCCAGTTGTACGGACGACATTGCTAGCGACTACACTGACGAAGCCTTTCTCTCATTTGCCGAGAGACAGTTAGAATAGCCTTCAGCTAAGTCAATGGCTACGACCTAGCAAGGCGCCATTAACCATTTTAAGATAGAGTCTCACTTGTATCATCAAGGAATGCTGTAGACAAATGAGGGATTAAAAGTTAAGTATTATAGCAGCTACGTACTTTTCTTGCTACCATTCATTACGTATCCTGTTTCAGACCTCTCTCTAGCCTACGTGAGATTAACGCGTGCCTTTCGCCTACTTCAGTGTGGCGTAGCTGTCTTGTTACGCCACAACAGATTGTGTATAAATGCATGCATATTTTAAGATTTAATTGTGCATGGAGTTCCAGGCTTAGTTATTACAGTATTACAAGAGTACTAATGGCATGACGATGCGAATATACAGCATCTCTCATCCAACTGTCAACCTCGCCTGTCAGTGGTGTACCCTGCCAAGCAGACGAGACTCTGACGACAGGGTAATGGCGGTATAACATCGAGTTCTATTACTTCTTAAGTAATGGAACCCAGTACGTTGTCCTCGATGGTGAGTGTTCATCGGAGGTGAGGGTATCATCTGGAGTGCCCCAGGGAAGTGTGGTAGGTTCGCTGTTGTTTTCTATCTACATAAATGATGTTTTGGATAGGGTGGATAGCAATGTGCGGCTGTTTGCTGATGATGCTGTGGTGTACGGGAAGGTTTCGTCGTTGAGTGACTGTAGGATGATACAAGATGACTTAGACAGGATTTGTGATTGGTGTAAAGAATGGCAGCTAACTCTAAATATAGATAAATGTAAATTAATGCAGATGAATAGGAAAAAGAATCCCGTAATGTTTGAATACTCCATTAGTAGTGTAGCGCTTGACACAGTCACGTCGGTTAAATATTTGGGCGTAACATTGCAGAGCGATATATAGTGGGACAAACATTTAATGGCAGTTGTGGGGAAGGCGGATAGTCGTCTTCGGTTCATTGGTAGAATTTTGGGAAGATGTGGTTCATCTGTAAAGGAGACCGCTTATAAAACACTAATACGACCTATTCTTGAGTACTGCTCGAACGTTTGTGATCCCTATCAGGACGGATTGAGGGAGGACATAGAAGCAATTCAGAAGCGGGCTGCTAGATTTGTTACTGGTAGGTTTGATCATCACGCGAGTGTTACGCAAATGCTTCAGGAACTCGGATGGGAGTCTCTAGAGGAAAGGAGGCGTTCTTTTCGTGAATCGCTACTGAGGAAACATAGAGAACCAGGATTTGAGGCTGACTGCAGTACAAGTTTACTGCCGCCAACTTACATTTCGCGGAAAGAAGACAAAGATAAGATAAGAGAGATTAGGGCTCGTACAGAGGCATGTAGGCAGTCATTTTTCCCTCGTTCTGTTTGGGAGTGGAACAGGGAGAGAATATGCTAGTTGTGGTATGAGGTACCCTCCGCCACGCACCGTATGGTGGATTGCGGAGTATGTATGTAGATGTAGTTCAGAGGAAATTCTTACCATACTCAACTATGCGAGTTACGAGCTGTGGCTAATAAAGCTCAGAGATGACAATCTCATCACCAGTCTTGCCTGCAATGGGCCAGTAACCCATTCATGCACTCAATAAACGTACTTGCAGTGCTGAATCTAGCCTCGTAAACATGACGGATTACTGAGACACGACATGGGCAAGAAATAGAAACAAGAGACAATGGTTTAATGGAGCTCGGAAGGTTGCCACCTGAAGTGTTAGGGTAATCTATCTTAAGGAAGTCGAATGAGCTAAACATTTGAAAGAAAATGAAATAGATTTTGCACCAGTTACAGAAACAAAGAAGAAAAGATGTGGCACGAAATATATAGACCACTATATTATGATCTACAGCGGAGTAGAGGAGGAACAAAGAGCAAGTAAAGGTGTTGCCATCCACATTTATAGAAAATGGGAAGACAAAATACTCGACTATGAATATGTAAAAGAACGGATTATACTAGTAGGAATTGAACTCCCAAGATGAATCCTAAGAATAACGGCAACTTATGCCTCAGAAGAAGGAAAAATTGACGAGTCCAAGGCCTGTTACAATCAGTTACAAGTGATCTTAAATAGATACAATAATAATCAGATTTTACTTATGGGAGATCTCAATGCCAGAATTGGAAATAAACCAATTTCTAAAGTAGTGGGCAAATTTGTAGAAAACGTATCTAATGAAAACGGAAAGATACTCAGAGATTTTTCTACCCATAGTCATTTAAAAATTACCAATAGTTTATTTAGTAAGAAAGACATACACAATTTTACGTGGTCAGCAAGAGGATACAGATCTAGTGTAGATTATGTAATAATAAACGACGGGTTTCCTCACAGGTTAGAGATACCAGAGTAGGAGTGGATGTTGGATCAGATCACTTCTCATTGGTGTCAATAACTGACATATACGCAAAATGGATAAAACCAAAGAAAATAATTAAAGAGCAAAAAGAAGAACAAGTTCTTAAAGTTTACACAAAAACATTAACAAATTTATAAATGGTAGGAGATTTGGAAGAAGAATGGAAAAACTTAAAAACAATCGTATCGAATATAGCTAACAATGTTCCGGGGAAGAAAAGGAAATACAGGAAACATAGGGGAGTAAGGATTTTGGACGCCATAGATGGAAAAAAGCAATTAAAGAAAAAACAAGAAGCTTCCAAGACCTACATAAATAATCCCACTAAAGAAAAGTACACAACTAGCCATTGAAATTGCTACACCATGAAGATGACGTGCTACAGACGCGAAATTTAACCGACAGGAAGAAGATGCTGTGATATGCAAATGCTTAGCTTTTCAGAGCATTCACACAAGGTTGGCGCCGGTGGCGACACCTACAACGTGCTGACGTGAGGAAAGTTTCCAACCGATTTCTCATACACAAACAGCAGTTGACCGGCGTTGCCCGGTGAAACGTTGTTGTGATGCCTCGTGTAAGGAGGAGAAATGCGTACCATCACGTTTCCGACTTTGATAAAGGTCGGATTGTAGCTTGCCGCGATTACGGTTTATCGAAGCCCGACATTGCTGCTCGTGTTGTCGAGATCCAATAACTGTTATCAGGATACGGAATCGGTGGGTTCAGGAGGGTAATACGGAACGCCGTGCTGGATCCCAACGGCCTCGTATCACTAGCAGTCGAGATGACAGGCATCTTATCCGCATGGCTGTAACGGATCGTGCAGCCACGTCTCGATCCCTGAGTCAACAGATGGGCACGTTTGCAAGACAACAACCATCTGCACGAACAGTTCGGCGACGTTTGCAGCAGCATGGACTATCAGCTCGGAGACCATGGCTGCGGTTACCCTTGACGCTGCATAACAGACAGGAGCGCCTGCGATGGTGTACTCAACGACGAACCAGGGTGCACGAATGGCAAAACGTCATTTTTTCGGATGAATCCAGGTTCTGTTTGCAGCATCATGATGATCGCATCCGTGTTTGGCGACATCGCGGTGAATGCACATTGGAAGCGTGTATTCGTCATCGCCATACTGACGTATCACCAGGCGTGATGGTATGGGGTGCCATTGGTTACACGTCTCGGTCACCTCTTGTTCTTATTGACGGAACTTTGAACAGTGGACGTTACATTTCAGATGTGTTACGACCCGTGGCTCTACCCTTCATTCGATCCCTGCGAAACCCTACATTTCAGCAGGATAATGCACGACCGCATGCTGCAGGTCCTGTACGGGCCTTTCTGGATACAGAAAATGTTCGACCGCTGCCCCGGCCAGCACGTTCTCCAGATCTCTGACCAACTGAAAACGACTGGTCAATGGTGGCCGAGCAACTGGCTCGTCACAATGCGCCAGTCACTACTCTTGATGAACTGTGGTATCGTGTTGAAGCTGCACGGGCAGCTGTATCTGTACACGCCATCAATGCTCTGTTTGACTCAATGCCAAGGCGTATCAAGCCCGTTATTACGGCCAGAGGTGATTATTGTGGGTACTGATTTCTCAGGATCTATTCACCCAAATTGCGTGAAAATGTAATCACATGTCAGTTTATCATCTGAATCACAATCTGCGTTAGATGAGTATGTGCCAAGCAAGATCGTAAGAGATGGAAAAGAGCCACCGTGGTACAACAACCGAGTTAGAAAACTGCTGCGGAAGCAAAGGGAACTTCGCAGCAAACATAAACATAGCCAAAGCCTTGCAGACAAACAAAAATTACGCGAAGCGAAATGTAGTGTGAGGAGGGCTATGAAAGTAAAGTTATATGTACTGACTTGGCAGAAAATTTTAAGAAATTTTGGTCTTATGTCAAAGCGGTAGGTGAATCAAAACAAAATGTCCAGACACTCTGTGACCAAAATGGTACTGAAACAGAGGATGACAGACTAAAGGCCGAAATACTAAACGTCTTTTTCCAAAGCTGTTTCACAGAGGAAGACTGCACTGTAGTTCCTTCTCTAGATTGTCGCACAGATGTCAAAATGGTAGATATCGAAATAGACAACAGAGGGATAGAGAAACAATTAAAATCGCTCAAAAGAGGAAAGGCCGCTGGATCTGATAGGATACCAGTTCGATTTTACACAGAGTACGCGAAGGAACTTGCCCCCCTTCTTGCAGCGGTGTACCGTAGGTCTCTAGAAGAGCGTAGCGTTTCAAAGGATTGGAAAAAGGCACAGGTCATCCCCGTTTTTAAGAAGGGACGTCGAACAGATGTGCAGAACTGTAGACCTATATCTCTAACGTCGATCAGTTGTAGGATTTAGGAACACGTATTATGTTCGAGTATAATGACTTTTCTGGAGACTAGAAATTTACTCTGTAGGAATCAGCATGGGTTTCGAAAAAGACGATCGTGTGAAACCCAGCTCGCGCTATTCGTCCACGAGACTCAGAGGGCCATAGACACGGGTTCCCAGGTAGAAGCCGTGCTTCTTGACTTCCGCAAGGCGTTCGATACAGTTTCCCACAGTCGTTTAATGAACAAAGTAAGAGCATATGGACTATCAGACCAATTGTGTGATTGGATTGAAGAGTTCCTAGATAACAGAACGCAGCATGTCATTCTCAATGGAGAGAAGTCTTCCGAAGTAAGAATGATTTCAGGTGTGCCGCAGGGGAGTGTCGTAGGACCGTTGCTATTCACAATATACATAAATGACCTTGTGGATGGCATCGGAAGTTCACTGAGGCTTTTTGCGGATGATGCTGTGGTATATCGAGAGGTTGTAACAATGGAAAATTGTACTGAAATGCAGGAGGATCTGCAGCGAATTGACGCATGGTGCAGGGAATTGACAATTGAATCTCAATGTAGATAAGTGTAATGTGCTGCGAATACGTAGAAAGAAAGATCCCTTATCATTTAGCTACAATATAGCAGGTCAGCAACTGGAAGCAGTTGATTCCATAAATTATCTGGGAGTACGCATTAGGAGTGATTTAAAATGGAATGATCATATAAAGTTGATCGTCGGTAAATCAGATGCCAGACTGAGATTCATTGGAACAATCCTAAGGAAATGCAATCCGAAAACAAAGGAAATAGGTTACCGTACGCTTGTTCTCCCACTGCTTGAACACTGCTCCGTAGTGTGGGATCCGTACCAGATAAGGTTGGTAGAAGAGATAGAGAAGATCCAACGGAGAGCAGCGCGCTTCGTCACAGGATCATTTAGTAATCGCGAAAGCGTTACGGAGATGATAGATAAACTCCAGTGGAAGACTCTGCAGGAGAGACGCTCAGTAGCTCGGTACGGGCTTTTGTTGAAGCTTCGAGAACGTACCTTCACCGAGGAGTCAAGCAGTATATTGCTCCATCCTACGTATATCTCGCGAAGAGACCATGAGGATAAAATCAGAGAGATTAGAGCCCACACAGAGGCATACCGACAATCCTTTTTTCCACGAACAATACGAGACTGGAATAGAAGGAAGAACCGATAGAGGTACTCAAGGTACCCTCCGCCACACACCGTCAGGTGTAGATGTAGAGAACACTCAGGTTTTAGAAAAGGACGATCAACTATTGACAGTGGTTCTACACGACAACAAATTATAGGAAAGAGACGAGAGTTCAATACAGAAACCCATCTTGCTTTGTGGATTTTGAGAAAGCTTTAGATAATACGATTATAGAAATGCTAGGTAAAGGCTCGAAATTATAAACGTTGTGGAGTAGGAAGACAATGCAAGATATGGTACCGTAACAGGCAATTTTCATAATACGTGAAGTGAACAAGAAGAAGATGAATTAGATTTTGGTCGAGAGTGGGTTGGCGGGGGTGGTGGGGGGGGGGGGGGTGGGGGGGTGGGGGGCTGAGGAGGGGTTGGTGGGGAGGGGGGGGTGAATACAGGGAGCAGTCTGACGAATTCAAGTAGCCAGCTGAAATCAGATTTTAGAAATGAACGAAAGATTGACTGTGCTGTAATCACATATCCCTTTCGGTCTGCACAAACCCCTCCCCATCTTTCCGTGTCCGAACTGGTTTTCATAATTGAGTACCACCCATGTGACCACATTGGGTGACATATTGCTATTTGTGCTACCAGTCATATAATTTTGAGCACTTATAATTTTTTTGAAAGAACTGCAATGATCTCCGACTGGGCGACAATTTGTTGATCGACGCGATTTTGTGGCGACATAGGCAAATCTAAATATTTTGACCACTGATTTCAATTTAACATTTTTTCTAATTATGTTTACCGCTCCGATGTCTTGTGAAATACTGAAATATTACAACCCCAAGGTTCTACCAGAGTCCGAAAAAAGACTCCAGTGCTAACATTAAACTACTGTAGATAGTTAATTCGGCCGTTATAGTAGTGCGTACAAATTTTTCACTTACTGTCACACGTGTGCGAACTAAAATCGATTTTCTTCTTCTTCTTTCTTGTTACAAAATTGTCGATAATTAGAAATTATCACAACAGCATATAAACAATAAACGCCTACATATCTTATATTAAAGTCAACCGCAAGTAAGAACTGACATGAGTGATGGGCTTGTTGAATGTCGATAGTGCGTATGCCGTTTTCGTCGTATGACCGAAAATCAAAATATCTTTCAGTTTCACTACAGGGAAACTAGATTGTGTGTAATGTCTTTTGACTACGTCCTTGATCTGTCAAGCGTCGTTTGCCGCGAAATTATTGCCAACAGGAGAAATCTTCAGCAATGTTAATGACGAGTGAAATTCATACGCAGAAACGTCGCTGCTGTAAGCCTGCCTTCGCGCGATGCTCGTGGTGTTCGAATTTCTATGTTTCGAATGTTTCTACAATCGGTATCATCCAAGGGAATGCTCCAAATCTTCCTAAAGAATAATCATAAGAATCAAATATAAGAATTAAGAACTGATATAAGAATGAAATATAAGAATACTAGTTGACTTGGTGCGAATAACTCGCACTCTGTCCCGATCAGTCACCGATAGGTAATATAGTAATGGAGGAAAAAGTAAATGCAAATATTTGTTATTAGAAGGTATTATATTTTGAACAGTAGTAACAAATATTACCCTCACTGAAAAAAATTGATATCATTATATACAATATGGTCAATTGTAAAAGATATAAAAAGCGGATACTGTCTTTGTCACATTAATTTTATCTTTTTAAACTTCCTTATTTTACAAAATCTCATTGAAAACAATGTTGGCAGTTATAATGTGATCATCGTTTACTTTTTGACTCTATGTGTCTTTAGCACAAAAATAAGTATCACTGAATTTGTGAAGAAGCCATACGAAAAAACAGATTCTAGCAAATACAGTCCTGCCCTATGAAGGGTCTGGCCTTGTGCTTTATCAATGATCATAGCGAAGGCTACTTTCATTGGGAATTGTTTTCTTGTCATTTGGAAAGGCATGATTGGATAAGGTGTGAGGTTAATGCTAGTATGAGCACTGGTTTATTGAAGTCAATTAATTTCGCAGTGATGATGTACTCGCCTAAGTTACCGCTGATCTTGTTGCACCATTAATTGTTCCCTGATTAACATTAAGATTTCTAATTAACATGATAATGCAAAATCGGTCTTGTCGGTGACAGCGCTATGCTTCTGTCTGTTGGTGAAGTCGAAGTTTTCTTAGTTTGTGACTCTTCTTCTGCCACCTGTGACACTTTCCAAAGCTGTGGAACGCCTTCTGATTGGAGGTCTCCCTTTTCGTCTGCATATGCCCCGCAGCATCGTGATGGTGAACACTGGTGTCGTTCAGTTTCTTCGCGCGGTACAGAACATTTGCTTGAAGAAAGTAAACAACTCCAACCGCTGTTGTGTTTAATAGTAAAATTAGACTGTCAGCAAATGGCACATTCTAAATTCCTTACATCGACATGTATAACCGAGACCGAGAGTAGAATCTTAACAACTGCATCAACTGTCGTGCATGTTAGTTAAACAGACTGTCAATAGACGGCACCTTCAATACTGTTTCCATCGCCGAAAACAATATCTTTAAGCTATTTGTGTATTTTTTGTGATTAGAGGTGCGCTACGGTCGCAGGTTCGAATCCTGCCTCGGGCATGGATGTTTGTGATGTCATTAGGTTAGTTAGGTTTAACTAGTTCTAAGTTCTAGGGGACTAATGACCTCAGCAGTTGAGTCCCATAGTGCTCAGAGCCATTTGAAACATTTGATTAGAGGTGAACGAAAACTTGAAAATGATCTCTCAATCGTTAATATTGATTAAGTAACACGGGAGCGGCGTGCAGACAAACAAATGCTGTTAAGAAATAATATATATGGTTTGAAGTAAAAAGACTGTAACCCATGAAAATGCCATTAACACATACACATGTATAATAAATGTCTGATTGTTATTGCGAAACCAGGTCGTAATTTTACAATTGATATAACGGCCTTGTATCCCTACGTTGATAGAAAGCATTCGTTTTGTAATCTTATACAGTCATAAAAATGTAATAAAAAAGCAAATCAAAGCAATAATCGAGTTTCGAACACTGCACACAAAAAGTGGGAGACCGCCACCAGTTGGGCCAATCTGATCGCGCCCTAAAACGCATCTAAATTACTGTACGTTCAAAGCTTTGACGGTCGTTTTCTCAGAAATGGTCGAGTATTTACGGATAAACGGAGACGCATGTTAGCTTGTTTTTCATCTTCTTCCAGTGAGAGAAGTTTCTGGAAAATCGCCGCTCGGGGTAGTCGCTCGGTCTAGAGACGCCTTGCCACAGTTCGCGCGGCTAACCCCGTCGGAGGTTGGCGCCCTCTCGGGCGTGGGTGTGTGTTGTGTTGTCCCTTGCATAAAGTAGTTTAAGTTAGATTAAGTGGTGTGTAAGCCTAGGGACCGATGACCTCAGCAATTTGGTCCCATAGGAACTTACCACGTCTTTCCAACTTTTCTGGGAAATCGAGTTTTGTTCTCCTCGTCAGAGCGAATCCCCACCGCTGCGAGTCGCGGTATCTGCCCGCGCAGCGCCTCGCCGTGTGAAATGACCTGTTAAATCCACATTTTCCATTATTAACTTTTTATATATCGGCAGAGGGCGATTCGGGCTACACAGTTACATAATACTAGTTCCAGTAGCTGTTATTTCTGTTATAAAAATAACCCCTAAGTTTGTCTGAAGTTCCAGACTCCGTTATATCCACGATGGCCGCAATTCCAATAGACTATAAATCCCGACAACGCAGGACTTAAAATCGTTATGTTCTGTAGATATTTAAGGTTCTGAAAAATATTCATTTCTAAAATCCGTTATTACAGTACACTTTCTCAAATAGTAAACAGCATACATTTTAAACATTATATTGATATCTGTCGTGAGGTACATGCGATTGTGTTTTGTTTAGTTTCCTAGATTTTATACACTACTGGCCTTTAAAATTGCTACACCACGAAGATGACGTGCTACAGACGCGAAATTTAACCGACAGGAAGAAGATGCTATGGTACGGAAATGATTAGCTTTTCAGAGCATTCACATAAGGTTGGCACCAGTGGCGACATCTACAACGTGCTGTCATGAGGAAAGTTTACACCCGATTTCTCATACACAAACAGCAGTTGACCAGCGTTGCTGGTGAAACGTTATTGTGATGCTTTGTGTAAGGAGGAGAAATGCCTACCATCACGTTTCCGACTTTGATAAATGTCGGGTTGTAGCCTATCGCGATTGCGGTTTATCGTATCGCGACATTGCTGCTCGCGTTGGTCGAGATCCAATGACTGTTAGCAGAATATGGAATCGGTGGGTTCAGGAGGGTAATACGGAACGCCGTGCTGGATCCCAACGGCCTCGTATCACTAGCAGTCGAGATGACGGGCATCTTATCCGCATGGCTGTAACGGATCGTGCAGCCACTTCTCGATGCCTGAGTCAACAGATGGGAACGTTTGCAAGACAACAACCATCTGCACGAACAGTTCGACGACGTTTGCAGCAGCATGGACTATCAGCTCGGAGACCATGGCTGCGGTTATCCTTGACGCTGCATCACAGACAGGAGCGCCTGCGATGGTGTACTCAACGACGAACCTGGGTGCACGAATGGCAAAACGTCATTTTTTCGGATGAATCCAGGTTCTGTTTACAGCATCATGATGATCGCATCCGTGTTTGGCGACATCGCGGTGAACGCACATTGGAAGCGTGTATTCGTCATCGCCATACTGGCGTATCAGTAGGCGTGATGGTATGGGATGCGATTGGTTACACGTCTCGGTCACCTCTTGTTCGCATTGACGGTAATTTGAACAGTGGACGTTACATTTCAGATGTGTTACGACCCGTGGCTCTACCCTTCATTCGATCCCTGCGAAACCCTACATTTCAGCAGGATAATGCACGACCGCATGCTGCAGGTCCTGTACGGGCCTTTCTGTATACAGAAAATGTTCGACTGCTGCCCTAGGCAGCACATTCTCCAGATCTCTCACCAATTTAAATCGTCTGGTCAATGGTGGCCGAGAACTGGCTCGTCACAATACGCGTCACTACTCTTGATGAACTGTGGTATCGTGTTGAAGCTGCACGGGCAGCTGTACCTGTACACGCCAACCAAGCTCTGTTTGACTCAATGCCCAGGTGTATCAAGGCCGTTATTACGGCCAGAGGTGGTTGTTCTGGGTACTGATTTCTCAGGATCTATGCACCCAAATTGCGTGAAAATGTAATCACGTGTCAGTTCTAGTATAATATATTTGTCCAATGAATATCCGTTTATCATCTGAATTTCTTCTTGGTATAGCAATTTTAATGACCAGTGGTGTATTTACTTCATCAGTATACCTGTGAGTTTGGATTTCGGTGCAAATAGTCATTATTGAGTAATAGCCTGTTGTTTAGTTGATTTTTACTTATTGTATGCTTAATTTTAATGGAGTAAGCTGTATAAAACCACGTACACTGAAAGCACAGTAATATCCACCAGTATTATTGTACCAGCTCCTGTAGGGAAATCGCGGAAAAATCGACAGATAAAGGAACATTGAACAAAAAATGTTGAAAAAAAAAGATGTAAACTGTTGATTACTTTAATTTTTAATATTGAAACGGACCCATGTGAGCTGTTCCATTGAGCTCGGAAAGTAGCCTCCTGTTTTGCTACAGTTCTTAATGGCTCAAATGTTCGGTACGACTATGCCTGGAGAGAAAGATGAACGAAAGTGCGACATTTCAACGCCAAAGGACAATGTCTTTTTCAGTTTCAAATTCATAACTATGTTCTGTATGTATGTGTGTAATCCATTATCACGTATTCGTGTCATATCTTTCCTGTCCCCTCTGTCGTCTGCTAGTATGGATGGTGTGGTTTGTCTGTAGCCAGCACTACGAGTATTCTTAGTTGCCAGGAGGATTCGTAGAATGTTAAGGGCAGTTTAGCCAACCTTTGTGTAGAGCTTTGAATACGGTAGTGTTAGGTCAGAGAGGCATTAGTGGCCACTGGTCATTATCCATCGTGAGGTTGGTACAGGTAGAAACAGCTATTTACACTTCGTGGGGCCTTACGGGTTGCTGTGTAGACCCGGACCCAGGCAACGGGCCACATTAGTTTCACTGTTCCTTAGGATCCCGATGAGTAAGGATGCCCTGGGTAGTATCTCTAGTTGCTAAGTTGAAATGTGTAAGTGTTTGTGGTGTCACCGCCAGACACCACACTTGCTAGGTGGTAGCTTTAAATCGGCCGCGGTCCATTAGTACATGTCGGACCCGCGTGTCGCCACTGTGTGATCGCAGACCGAGCGCCACCACAAGGCAGGTCTCGAGATACGGGATAGCACTCGCCCCAGTTGTACGGACGACATTGCTAGCGACTACACGGACGAAGCATCGCTCATTAGCCAAGCAGATAGTTAGAATAGCCTTCAGCTAAGTCCATGGCTACGACCTAGCAAGGCGCCGTTAGCCTTACATAGTTTGATAGTTATCGTATGAAATGTCTCATCAAGAACGCTGTCTACAATTGGTGGATTAAAGTTCAGTATTCCAGCAGCTACGTACTTTTCTTTATAGCATTTATTGAGCGTCCTGTTTCAGACCATCAAGTCCGCCTGCTTGCTTAATGGCCGCCTCCCTTAAATAATGTGCGTAGTGTTGGCAATCTGTCAACACTACAGTGTTAGCATTGATTGAGTTTTCGGTAGTCACCTGGTGTGTGGCATTGATAGGCATGTCGCATCTGTTTTAGTCAGGGAACAGTATTAATTTCAAAATCTTAAACATGGTTGCGAAACAGCACCTGCGTAATTCTGAATAGACTGAAAAACCTCCCAACCAGTTGCAAATATGGCTTTATGATTCCTTGACCATGGTTTCAATATTTGTAAAAATATATTCTTTATTTTTACAAATATCTAAACCATGGTCAATGGATAATAAACCTTTATTCGCAACTGATTGGTTGATTTTTCAGTCTATTCAGTATTAATTTCATTAGCATTCAGCTTATTCGATGCGATCTTTTGTGCAACTGCAACTTGGCGTGAACGAGCGATGTCTCTACGTGATGTAGAGTTTCAGCTAATTTCGTGTGTCCTGTATGAATGTGTCGCGGGCTTTGTGGAATGCTTGTGATAACTTTAATTTATCGTCCAATTTCTATTTCATCCCCACGAACTTAAATAGTCCTTACTCTGCTGCACCGCGGCCGACCGATTTGACCGAGCGATTCTAGGCGCTTCAGTCTGGAACCGCGCGACTGCTACGATCGCAGGTTCGAATCCTGCCTCGGGCATGGATGTGTGTGATGTCGTTAGGTTAGTTATGTTTAAGTAGTCCTAAGTTCTAAGGTACTAATGACCTCAGATGTTAAGTCCCATAGTGCTCAGAGCCATTTGAACCATTTTTTGCTGAACCGCGCGCGCTTCTTCGTAAACACCTTTCCTGTTTGAACTGAAGGTTCAGTTTCATCGTGGAGTAGATATGCACATGTTTGATAAATTTATTTACAAAATTACTGAGTTGTACGGAATTTGAGAAGTGGGCTTTGTTCTCTGAAATTGACTGCTAAAGCCAGTCGCGCTCTGACCCAGAGGGCTTACATTTGGAATAAGGAAGCTTTCTTCTAAATTCTATCTTTCGTTGTGTAAGTGATCAGTGTGAGCGTTGTATGAGTGATCTTGATAAATCGTAACCAGTAATTTACCAGACTTGTCCTACAAGTGTCGGTTCAGTTGTTGCATTGTATAATGTACCATGTGTCGACGAGATTTACACGCCAGCATTAAAAGTAACTGCATTTTAACTTAACATCCGTGTGTGTTACTTTTAATGAGTAAATAAATGTTAAGTATTGCTAAAATCGTTGCGAGTACAACTCACAGCGGCATTCCGCTCCCTAGTCAGGATACTTAAAATTAGTCAGTTTGCACCTCCCCTTAATAATGTTTGAGCGAAATTTATCATGATTATTGTATTTCCAACATGTGGATTAGTATTTTATTAAATCATCAAATGATCTGTGAGGTGGCGCCTTTTTATCAGTTTAATTGATCAATATCCAAACAAATTTGGCCAACCAATCAGAAATTTTGTGTTTGGTACCTGTTAGGGGCAAGCGAAAGTGGGCTCCTCTTGCATAGTCGTTCTTGGGATTTAGGATATCAGAAAAGAGGTATTTGGCGAAGCTGATCCTATCATTACCCTGCAGCAGTAAAGGACGACAGGTATCATTAAATACACTTCTGCTTGCTTTTTTGAAATAATATTCTTGTTGCCAAGGAAATATGTACGGTATCTAATGTTCGTTGTATTTACCTTTCCAGATAGCCCAGCGGGGGATTTCCAACGATGCTCTCATGCATCCACAAGGAAGGACCATATAGTAGTAAATGCGGACAATTTTCCATGCAAGATATAAGAAGTATGAATCAAAAGTTCTATGTTACACCTAACAAGCAGCCCCAGAAGACTTCGTTTTTAAGTAGACAGCCGTGGAGACTGTAAGGCGTAGATCATCGGTAGGAGTAAAGAGTAGGCAGGTAACTACCAATTACGTCATTCCAAAGCTAAATAAGGGGTGACTTCAGAGATTCCGGGTCTGTAAAAAAGTATTTACCGAAACATTTGGGCTAGGTTGAGATCGTGTTCAGAACCTGCGTAAACAGTTTCTGGAGACTGGAGTAACTCCTAAGTACAAGAGAGATGACGACACCAGATCTTGCTCTTACAGTGATAGGAGTTCTGTGGAAGACTATATTAAACCACTAAAACCAGTTGAGAAACTATTGTTGGGGGAAAAACATTCACAGGCATTATTTATGTAGCTATCTTTCAATTTCCAAATTATACAAAACGTACAACGAAAAATCTGACAGACAACTGCAACTACATCTGAACTATGAATACTTTCGAATACTTTCGAAATGTATTCTATAATGATTACAACATTGAATTTGGATCTCCTGCAAAAGATGTTTGCTTTTTTTACTAACAGTGCAAAGAGAAAATAAAGCAGCTCGAGACCTCACCGAAAAGGACGAGTTGAAGGCCAAGTTCACCAAACATAAATTGAAAGCAGATGCCTTTTACAAACATCTTCGCAATGAAGCAGAAGGGGAAACAATAATAAGCTTTGTCTGTCAAAATAATTTCATTCTCCCTGCGCTCCCTGATAAGTAATGTTTCCATAAGGTAAGGTACAACAGCCGTAAAGTATTTTATAAAATGGATTTTTACCATCAGTTTTTTATTTTTCCCGTTAGCCATCTACCGGTTTCGGTTGTTAACCATCATCCAGGATGTAAGGTACAACAGATCAACAGTACAACAAAGCATCCCATACTCCTCTGAAACCGAACAATATCCAAATTATCCAGTGCAAGTCTACAGATAATTTGTCTTGGAATACCGACAGTCATACGTCAAGCAGACATCACAGGAGAAACAAACTTCCTGATAAGTCTGCATACTATTTAAGACACCTTTATTTTTGCAGTTTCTCTGTTTTTGAGGGACCCTTTTACGATTCACAGAACCAAGAGAATATGTTTTGCTTTGCGTGGTTAGAAAATGAAATCTCCAAGGGTTCGTGTCAAAATGCATCATCAAGTTTTCATAGGCTGTGCAGTGAAAATCTAGAAAATGTCCATACGATGAAGTTACCAGCCAATGGTTGTGGAGGACGAATTAAAAAATCATGTTATGATTGCCATGCTTCGTACTTGGTTTGCACAAATTCGTCCACAAAACTTGGAACATGTCAACCTTATTTTTCCAGTTTTGGGCCATTTATATATTCCTCCTGAACGCATATGTCGCTGGATTGAAAAGGAAGTACTTTCGGAAAGAACTATCTTGACCCCAGTGAATCTTATGACATTATCGGAAACTTGGATCAGATGTGCATGTTGCTGAGAGAAAGACGTATCTTAAAGATGCTATAAAACCTACATCTTCATGGCATTTTTAGTTCAGACCTTCAAAAAGACTAAAATGGTTCAAATGGCTCTGAGCACTATGCGACTTAACTTCTGAAGTCATCAGTCGCCTAAAACTTAGAACTAATTAAACCTAACTAATCTAAGGACATCACACACATCCATACCCGAGGCAGGATTCGAACCTGCTACCGTAGTGGTCGCTTGGTTCCAGACTGTAGCGCCTAGAAGCGCACGGTCACTCCGGCCGGCCCTTCAAAAAGAATCCATACGTGCTATAAAATTGTATGTATGTGTATGTATACGCGGGGTGGTCAGAAACAGTCTGAAAAGCTTGTAAGAGTGTTCCATGGTAGGTTTTGTTGAGAAATAACTGTTAAGAGAAATTCCATAGCTTGCTCCGTTTTCGAGTTAATTAGTACTGACGTTAGCCAAGCAGGCAGTTGTGCGCGCAGATTCAAATGGCCCGCCAGATACAGTTAGTGTCAGTTGTTTTCATAGTGTAGATGATAGCGCACGACCCTGCTCATTCTTTTGCTCGGGTTCGATGCTTACTACCGTCCCATGTCTAATTTTTGTATCTCTCTCTTTCGGTTTTGGTGAAAACGAAGAATACGTTTGGTGACACTTAAACTCTTGCGCGCAACGGCCTGATTGACTAACTTCAATACCAATTAACTCAGGAACGCCGCAAAATATCCAATTTTTTTCTTAATAATTATTTCTCAACTCAACCTACCCTGGAATACCCTTACAAGCTTTTCAGACTATTTCTGACCACCCTGTATATGTAGGTATGTTGCACATCTCGTAAAACACTGGACCAGTTTCAACCGAACTTGGTACACGTATCACTTACTGTCTGGAAAGAATCACTCTGCGGGTAAGAACCACCTACAGTAACCCTCAAAAGGATTTTGTACCTGCGATGTTATGTTATCAGTACAGTTTGCATACTGTCACAACAGAGCAACACGTATAACAGTGTCACTCCATCAAGATCTTCATGCTGCTGTGGTTACATACCTAGTAAAAAAAGCAAGGTCATACAATAACAGTGTAAGTATGTATTCATTTACCACAAAACTATTTTTAATTAGCTTTGGCAGTATGGTATTCATTACCAGTGGTTACTTAGGCATTCACAACGTGTCTATTTATTTGTACAGATAACTAGCAGCACGTCAAAAACACAAAGATGCTCAGTTGATGTGAGACACGCCATTTTGTATGTTTTGGAGACACGCCGCTAGAAGTAGTAGGGCAAAGTTCATGACACCCCCCCCCCCCTCGGTATTGTTGCCAGATTTAATCAAGAGGCAGATCCAAGATGTCGGCCATAGATGTGGCAACATCGCACTGATGTCATGGCAGGGAGTTCAAATTTTGGCGGCAAAATAGGTCAATTGGGCTACCTCCAGTAACCTAACTCCAACTCCTCTCCCCTCCCCATCCTCTCCAATCCCCTATCCCCCTTCCCCCTTCCCCACATCTCCCCTCACCCACCAGGAAATTGGTGGGAAAAGGACTCAGTCTGTGCTGGGCTGCTGCATCGGACATACATACAAAATACTTATTATATATGTATTGTGGTATATTGTTTATTTAAACAATTTGAGTTGTCATAGAGAGTATATCTATCCAGTTTGTTCACTTGGAAGACTGGAGTCCAACTGACCTAGTTAACAACACCATGATCAGAGGGCACTGTCAGCCCTCCCTCATCCCCTCCCATGGCACAATCCAATATGGCGGTCTGGGAAAAAATGGCGGGGGAAATTCTCTCAGTCTGTGTTGAGCTTCCCAAGAAGACGCATGTAATTGTTTGCTGTATACTATGTGTTCAATGGATGAGTTGTCTGTGCTGGAGAAGGAGTTCAATGGGTATATTAGTTATCATGCAGCCGAGGACTGTGTCCATAGCCACCTCCACGATGCTTGGAAAGCAAAAATATTTGGTGAATGTATGAAGAAGACAAATACACTTTATCAAATGATGAAGATTGTAATGGTACTTGAATTATGTAACCACTACAGCACTTCACCTCAACCTCTCGATACCAGCAATATTCTACTGTGTTTCTGTAAAATAGTTAACATATTTCTGTGACAACATTCAGATTTGATTTCATTAATGTAGAGGTACTTCGATACATCGATATGTATATATTGCAATGATGTTATTCTTATGTGTATTCTTTCTTTTGTCACTATGATCTTTGAAGTACTTGTAACTCTGATTTTTGGGCGTGTAAGCCATAGACTTACTAAATAAAAACTAGACCGCGTATTGGCGCTAGTGTCGCGTCCCCACATTGAACGTGATAAAAGCCGCCATTTGCAGGGAACAGTGCGTAAACATGGTTCGTTCGTGTGATGCTTTTAATTGTAGAAGTAAGAATGGAAGCAAAGACGAATGCGGAAACAATGTTACATTTCACAGGTCAGTCATTTCTGGTTGTTTGTTACTTTCTATTACTTATATATCGTATTTTCATGGAGAAATAATACATCATGAGCGTGTGTTTTTATTTAGGTTTCCCCTTACAAATGATTTTCTAAATCGGAAATGGACGGTTGCTACTCGGAGAGAGAACTTCCAACCGACAGCAAATCATTTGCTGTGCTCTCTTCATTCTGAAGAGAATTGTTACATGGAAAATTATGCAAATAGACGTCAACTGAAGGACGATGCTATACCGACAGTATTTGGATTTCCAACTCATGTGAAAAAGGTGTAGTGTCCCGGAAATCGTGCAATATAGGCCTAGGTTAAATAGTGTGGAAATACTGTCAGTGTGTATAATTTTGAATGTTCCTTTTCCAAGTTACCAAGGCAAGGAAACCTCCAAAGCCAAAGCCAAGAAATGTTGAGACAGTAGAAAACGAGTGTGTGGATGTGCTCGTTTCTGGTTACACTGGAAACCACAATTATTCATTTCGATCAAGTCCAAGTAAGCTGAAGGAAAAGTCCGAAAAAATTGAAGAAAGGAAGGAAGTAAAAATTTTGCAATATAAGACTAAGTTAAATACAATGAACAAAAAGTGCAAAATACAGACGCAGAAGATTTGCAAATTAGCAAATATTTTAGAAGAACTAAAACCTAAAAACTTAGTAAACGATAAAGTAATCTCGCTTATTAACGCTACTCACAGTGACATGTTATTGGAGGTCCTAGATAGAAGCAAAAACAGATCAGAGCAATATTCGGAGAAGTTAAAAGCTTTTGCTATAACTTAGACAATACTGTGCTAAACAAAAGTAAGCTTGCAAAATGTACACAGTAGTCGGCAAAAAGTAAACAGGACCTGACAGGAAAATTACGTGAATTAAATAATAATCGTACTGGCTGCTACTTTAAAAGTTTCATGTAATTATCTAATGCAAATAACTCGATCTAAACTCGCTCCACCTTGTCAGGAAAGAGCCTTACATTCTTAAATTTCGCGTCTCTATGCAGACGTATTTCGGAAATTAGGAAACTTCATTCATTAAATATACTTTTAAAATAGACTCGAATACTCAGTATTTTTTTAAACAGACATGTGTTTAATTTGTGCTTCAATTTGCTCTTGTTGCGTCGCATATACTTCAAATCACAACCCCAGTACTAGGATTCATCCCTGCAAATGGCGGCGATCAGTTGCTTCAACTGGGGGACAGTTGCCTCGCTTCTCCGCTACGGCGTGGTAGGGACTTGGTGTAAGCGGTTATTAGAGAGTCAAGCTTTGGTCGTCATGTTAAAAAGACGCAAATTGTAGTCAGTTTATGAAATGTGAACTTTAACACTGAGGAAGATATTTTCAAGTATGTTTTATACTGTGAAGTGATGTTTTGGAACGAGTTACGTGATATTACAACAAAAGTAATAAAAAAGAAGTGTAACTCAAATTCGGAGTGCTGATTACTTTTTTACATCACCATTGTCCTAACTTGCAAAAGTTTGATCTTCAAGAAGGGTTTATGAAACACATCTATAAAACTTTTGAATATCGCAGAATAACACCTAGGCCTCTTTGCATCCGAGCTTGGAATCATCACCACCTAGATTTTCGACGATTGAGCCATGAGCTCACAACGAGACCAGCGTGGGAAACACGAAAAGATGAATGCCTAGTTTATTCATTATTTCAAGAAATGACTTTATTAACTGTGCTCTAATGACACCTGCCACATAATATAACTTTGTTGTTGCCCGAAAATGCAATATTTAGCAGCGTGAGCAACACTACAAACATAATTAATTTTTGACCTTTGTTGTGGTAGGGTTGTTAGAAGATGCAACAGGATGCAGCTGAGTTACATTTCGCGACTCATGCTGATGAATGCGTCTGCTGTAGCTGTAGATCATTCGGTAAAAGTCCAGTCAGTCATCTAAAGCACAAGAGGCAAAATATTCTCCCACTCTTGGCGCATACGCTCCCTACCCACAGTCTGCAAGCCTACTGGAAGGACCTCCACACTGGATTCACAGCACAGGCATGCAGTAGCCTCAGGGGCAGCTGCTTGCTTAGTACTTTCTGTCACGTTGCAAATACCCACAGCCATCTTTCCTTCCCATCCCCAGTGTGCAGATACCTATTCTCATTGAACAAGTACTTTTCAGGTGTTCATAAATCTGGTGTTTAAGCAGTGTGCGGAATTATGTCAAAGAAATATCTTATAGATGTCACAGAAACTAAATGTACCACTGCACAAAGAGAGTGAGCTTTGTGGATGATGCAAGAATATTTAAACAATTTGCGATGTAATTACAACTTTTATTCCAAGGAACACCACCACCACATCATTTGAACCCAGCCTCTAAGAAAAGATAGCGGCACACTTCTGAAACTGTCCCTTAGACACTTCACGGGCTTTTGTGGGAAATATCACTACATTAACTTATCATTGAGCACGAGCTCTTTCAGGAGTTATAAAATTAAACTGAACGTGTCTCTAAATACACACTGCACAGTAATTTGCTTCAGTTTTGCTTTGTACACCAACGCATTTGGAAACAAACTCTATAAAATCGCTTCACGCTTGTGAAATCTCCCTGAGACACTCCATACGCTTTTGTGGGAAATAGTCCCCGAAACCAAAATAAGCTGCAATGTCTTATTTTACACACCAAAACGACGATTTTTGGAAGCCGAAATAAATATCTCTGTAACTATGAACAAGACACTCACCACTTTTCGACTTTTAGCAGCTTTTTTTAAGGCACTTAACCTAAACAGTGAATTGGATTAGTTCATATTTTTTGCTGGAGCCAGGGATGTTATTTTCCTCACATCTCGAAGCACACACCGGGGTCTAAGTACAGACAGGAAAATTACAACAATTACAAAAACAGAATTCGAAACATTGTGCTACAGACGAAAACAGATGGCTAGAATTTTCGGTGTCCTACAGCTGCTGGAATGGAGATATTCTAAAGCCACAATGGTGGGTGATCCCTCCTGTCCAAACCAGAGGAGGATGGTCTGCTTGGACTTGTCTCTGGACACTCGAAAACAGAAGCCATCACATGAATCTCAGACGTCACACAACTTTCCATAGATACCTTGCCCCTGTCCTGCTCGAACCAGTCCGTAGAGGCTCCTACGCCCCACACAAAGGATTTCTTGTGACTCTCTGCTGTCATGGAACTTCCTGTGAATGGAGCGTTCTTCTTGATTCTTACTGAATTTACCCATCAAACTGCTGCTCCTGCTGGTGTGTGAGCACTGTCCACCATTTTATGCAGATGGACAAATTACGCGGCTTGCCGAGGCAAAACTATTTTGTACAGGTCGAGAAAAAACATACAGCTGCCATACTGCACTGACAGTCAAACCCTGCAAAAGCAGTCTACAAATCATGAAATACAGAACCTGTCGCCAAAGACAATTCCTCAATTACACTGCTCTGCTACTGTCGAGGGAAGCTTGAATTTTTCAGCGTAAAATCGATCTGCAACCGCGCTATATTACCACAAACGATTACGATATTGATGTAGTGAAAACAATTCGTATCATGCAGCATATAAAATCATCACCTCTGCATACAGCTATCGACCACCACACACTCATACATATACTGTGAAGACAGGCAGATCCCAAAAAACGGAAGCACAGTCACTGTATACAGTCGCAGCACTAGGCACATCCCGCGAGGTCTGTCGGTCATCCATCGCGGCCAACGGACGTGAGTCAACCGCCCCCACACACGCTTGCCTGATTCGCGATCAGAGTATCCTCCACGGACAATGGTGCATGAAGACTGGGCTGGCTCCGCCTGACACAAAGGCGTTACTGTTTCTAGTCCCGACTTGATTGTGTGCTTGTTTGCTCCCATTATTTCTACATCTATCTCCAGCCTTTGGGATGTATTTTCACATGGTTTGCCAGAATATCATAGTTATCGATATCACCCGCATAGCAGTATGCTACCGATCGCTTGCACAGCATAATTACGAAGACAAAGAGTGGTAAATATATCTGTAGAAACCCGAAACTTTAACGACATGAAGGGAGGTGGGACATGCTGCAAGCCACTGAGTAACTAGAAATTTATCTCTTCTGCGAAGACGTTTACGTGAAAACTCTGAAAAATAGAGGAAACTGGAAGATCCACTCGTGTTTTTTAACTAATTCCTATGTCAGTGATATAACAGACTCCATCACATCCTCCTACTTTACAAAGTCAACTAAGGTACAGAACCAGCAAACGTCTCATCCACCTATTTTTCACCATCTAGATGCACACAACACACATGACAATCTATGTTCCCTCAACCAAATAAAGACGGGAAATGTGTAGAACGGCAGCACAAGCAGTCAACAGGACAATTTACATGGGAGCGAATAACTGTCCAGCGCAAACACACGCCCATGTTGGATCTTCTCAAATTTCCGTGCACAATACTCCCAACACACCCAATCACAAAGGCTTTCCAAAACATATTGAGTATTAGTTCACTATTCAGCTGCCTAGAGGGTAATATGGTTAGGTCAACTGTACTTTGTACCCCAGCCCATCCAGTTTGGACGACTCCTGCCGTAAACCGGAAATGGCAATCGTTCCGGCCACACGTTACCGCCACCACCCGCTCACGCATCCCAGGCAGAATCGACCTATTTATCACGTGAATTACAGCTAAATATTACGATTGCAGCCTCAGTCTCATGACATCTGACAAAGAGCGAAGTATCTGCAACATCCACCCCTGATGGATGTTGCTTTGGAAATATAAATATCTATATCCTCTTTATGGCTGGACATAATTTTCCACGCGAAATCTTTCACCCCCTTATAGCTATCACTTTTTTCCACATAAAAACATACCTCCCCTTATGACTCATTTCCTTTGCACATGTCAGAGCACTGACCACAATTCACATACTTCATAAGGCCTCTGATCACAGCAAATCTATCACAAATCCCATAATAATTGAAATACGTCTCCATTAACTGAATGCTACCGACACCAAACAATATTGAGCGAAGATCAGCAATGGATGGACATGCCTCATTTGTTTTTCTTGCGAGTGGCAACAGTGTGTCTTAGGATGAAAGACGTAATCGTCCCATGAGCGACCAGCTATTAAAAAAACACGATCGCAACGACTATATTACCGTCGCCCTGCATAAAAAGTAGTCTTGGTTCTACCGGCGCGCACAAGCTTCGGTAACGATATTTGTGTTAAAAACTATACAGGTTTTAGAAATCGAGGTATGGTAATGCTTCTGAATGAAGTGGTTTTCCACACAAATACCGCCACATTTAATATAGACGGTTGATCTCCGAGGTGTGTATTAACAGACCAAAAGCGCGGGTGCATATCGCCAGCGTGTAAGCTTGTAATAAGATCATCGAATTTAGAAAGTGATTCGGCTGAGGAACGTGGTATTAAGTCGATATTTGCAACTCCCTCATGCCGCCGGTAGATATTTCTCACGCTAACAAACAATATTTGTAACGCATTCTATCTAGATACCAAGTCAGAGGTTCTGCGATATTATCCACTGGGTGATAGGCGAGGGAAGATGATGGCTGATTGAAAATGATCACATACAGCAGATGGTCACTTAAAAAAATGCAACGTTAGATTGAGATCTTAGGAAATGTACAAGATCCTATGTTCAATACAAAAAAATGGTTCAAATGGCTCTGAGCACTATGGGACTCAACTTCTGAGGTCATCAGTCCCCTAGAACTTAGAACTACTTAAACCTAACTAACCTAAGGACATCACACACATCCATGCCCGAGGCAGGAATCGAACCTGCGACCGTAGCGGTCCCTCGGCTCCAGACTGCAGCGCCTAGAACCGCACGGCCACTACGGCCGGATATGTTCAATACATTGCCTTATTAGATGTATACAGGGTGTTACAAAAATGTACGGCCAAACTTTCAGGAAACGTTCCTCACACACAAAGAAAGAAAATGTTATGTGGACATGTGTCCGGAAACGCTTATTTTCCATGTTAGAGCTCATTTTATTACTTCTCTTCAAATCACATTAATCATGGAATGGAAACACACAGCAACAGAACGTACCAGTGTGACTTCAAACACTTTGTTACAGGAAATGTTCAAAATGTCCTCCGTTAGCGATGATACATGCATCCACCCTCCGTCGCATGGAATCCCTGATGCGCTGATGCAGCCCTGGAGAATGGCGTATTGTATCACAGCCGTCCACAATACGAGCACGAAGAGTCTCTACATTTGGTACCGGGGTTGCGTAGACAAGAGCTTTCAAATGCCCCCATAAATGAAAGTCAAGAGGGTTGAGGTCAGGAGAGCGTGGAGGCCATGGAATTGGTCCGCCTCTACCAATCAATAGGTCACCGAATCTGCTATTGAGAAGCGTACAAATACTTCAATTGAAATGTGCAGGAGCTCCATCGTGCATTAACCACATGTTGTGTCGTACTTGTAAAGGCACATGTTCTAGTAGCACAGGTAGAGTATCGCGTATGAAATCGTGATAACGTGCTCCATTGAGGGTAGGTGGAAGAACTAAAATGAGCTCTAGCATGGAAATTAAGCGTTTCCGGACACATGTCGACATAACATCTTTCCTTTATTTGTGTGTGAGGAATGTTTCCTGAAAGTTTGGCCGTACCTTTTTGTAACACCCTGTAGTGTTATACTTTCTGGTAGAAATGCTGTCTGCGATTTGGAATCAAGTCTTTCCATTTAGTCAAATACCTGCGTTGGATCCTATGGAGGTGTTTTTTAATGATTAAAAAAAAAATGGTTCAAATGGCTCTGAGCACTATGGGACTTAACTGCTAAGGTCATCAGTCCCCTAGAACTTAGAACTACTTAAACCTAAATAACCTAAGGACATCACACACATCCATGCCCGAGGCAGGATTCGAACCTGCGACCGTAGCGGCCGCGCGGTTCCAGACTGTAGCGCCTTTAACCGCTTGGCCACCGCGGCCGGCGTAATGATTACAGCCACTAGTGAATTGTAATCGTGGCACTATCATATCTTGAAACGAATCACCTTTTCTGAATGTGTCTGCTACTGTAAAACTCCAGCGTGGTTTTAAACACCCCTATGCATCTGGAAGGTGGCTATAATTTCGCACTTTACAAGTACTCATCTACATACCTTACCGTGATTTAAAAGCGGAATTAGGTATCATTTGATAGGTTGTACATCGTATATATGAATATTTAAAGAAGACTGACATTGTCACGTACACCTTGTAAATAGTTGTTAACGCTTATTGCACGAAAGGTGATGGAGTGTCTTTATCATCAAAGTGACGTAATGAATGATTACCTATACTAGTATAGGTTGGAACGCCAGTGGTAATGAAACGGCAGGCGTACCTCAGACCCTGGGTGGAAAAGCCCGCACACTTGTGTTGGTCCTGCTTAAGACAGGAAGTAACCCAAGACGGACGGTCGGGGCACCTGAGTGCTAAAGCACAATACAGCGGTGGCCGGCAGGTTTTGTAACGGGGCGAGAAGGATAACCAGATACTACTTCGGAAACTCTGAAAGTCTTGGATGCAGCAGAGAGGAACGAGGAAGCGCCACCTGGGAAATCACGGAGGTTGGGTTATTTCCGAGGATTTTTACTCTGAGAAGCGTACCTTGTGTGAATTAATAGTTAACGGGTATAGGTATCTCCTCGCAAACTTTCCACGCTGGACGAAAAAGGACTAAAATGTGGTTGATCGGCGTTCGGAAGAATCTGTAGAGATGGAGAATATTCCGTGGTTTCGAGAATATGATTCGCTTTCTGCAGTTACGAGGGAGGGGGGCCGAGCTTTGCTGCTAAGCCAGCGGTGGAGAGAAAGTAGTCTTCCGTTTTGAGCGCCCGTGTTTGACGATCGCTTAGCATCAGATTTTGTTGGTACAGACAGACTTGCTGTCTTTACTCTCAGGAGATTTTATAGTCAGAACGGTTAGGTACTGTATCGTTGCGAACTGGCATGATTATGGACTTCGCCTCCGGGTAGGGAGTCGTCGTTGAATACGCAGCATTCAGTGATTGGGAGCACTTCCTATGTCTATACTAACATAGAGATGTTATCTGAATTCCGTCCTTGTGGCTGGGAGCAGAGAGGAGAA
Organism: Schistocerca serialis cubense; assembly: GCF_023864345.2. Classification (NCBI taxonomy): domain Eukaryota; kingdom Metazoa; phylum Arthropoda; class Insecta; order Orthoptera; family Acrididae; genus Schistocerca; species Schistocerca serialis. The sequence continues at coordinate 781,412,081 of NC_064640.1, forward strand.
GACAGTATTAGATTATACTAGTCAGAGGACCGCCTTCTCCCGTCCTAGTGTTTGAAGAGTTTTTTTTATTTTGTGGCTGGAGTTCTTCCATCATCACAGACGTGCACGAGTGCCGTCACTCCGACGTACCGGATGCAGTACATACGGTGATTTTGCTAACTGCTTCGGCTTAGTGGGGATATAAAACTAAACATCTGTGATCAGAAAGTTTTACTTCCACTGAGGTTGCACATCACTATAGATCAACTTTGAAAGTAGTGTCTTCTAGTGCTTGGGACGCAGATGATGTCAGTCATCTCGCGTTATTTATATTAGATCGTGTAGCGATAAAAAGGGGCAGATTTGGGCAATTGATCAATAATATTAGTTAGGAAATTCATTTGTATCTCTTTATGTCCATTGGACATTGATATATAAACATTCGTAATATATAAAGGGGATTTTAATCTACAATAAATGTATAGTCATTTAGTAGTTACTCGTTCCCGTAATCATTCATTTATGTTTATGTTGTAATTTATATGTTAAAGAGCAATAAGGAGGAAATAATATCACCATTAAGACAACCTAAGGGGTAGTCAGACAGGGCCAAAGTAGTAGAGCAAAGTATATGTCACCCTACTTTCCATTGTTGCCAAATGTATTCAAGATGGCGGCGATGACGTCATCCAAGATTGCTGTATGTAGACTTGGCAACAACGCATGACGTCATCCAAGATGGCTGCTTTTGGCGGGAAAATAGCTCAATTGGGCTATGTCCATTAACCTAACCCTCCAGATAAAACGGCGGGAAGTTCGAATTTTGGCGGGAAAATAGGTCAATTGTGCCATGTCCACTAACATAACCCCCAGAAAAAATGGCAGGAATTTTGAATTTCGGCGGAAAAATAGGTCAATTGGGCTGTGTCCACTAACCTAAGCCTCCAGAAAAAATGGCTGCAAATTTGAATTCCAACAAGATAATGCCTGCAAAACCTTACTTTTCTTTATTATTATTCGCTATCATTCATTATCATTTATTATTATTATTATTATTGGCCTACCTCCACTAGAAAATACGCACCAAATTCAAATTCCAGCACGATAATGTCTGCAAAACCGTACTTCTCTTTATTATTATTATTATTATTATTGATTACCAAATTATGTGAGGTCTGATATTCACGTGATGTCTTCTTTTTTCGAGTGACCAGAGACAAGTCCAAGCAGACCATCCTCCTCTGGTTTGGACATTCCGGATATCTGCCTTCCAGCAGCTGTAGGACATCGAAAATTCGTCGAAAATTCCAGCCATTTGTTTTCGTCTGTAGCACAATGTCTCTCTGGCAGTGCCTTCAAACAAGCAGCTAAAAGTCGAAAAGTGGTGAGTGTCTTGTTTAGAGTTACAGAGATATTTATTTCGACTTCCAAAGATCGTCGTTTTGACGTGTAAAAGCAGACATTGCAGCTTATATCGGCTTTGGGATCCATTTCCCACAAAAGCGCTTGAAGTGTCTAAGGAACGATTTCTTTTTTTAGAGTCTGTGCTCAAGTGTGCCGGTGGTATTCCTTGGAATAAAACGTGTAATTACATTGAAAATTGTTTAAATATTCTTGCTTCATCTGCAAAGCACACACTCTCTCTGTGCAGTGGTGCATTTAGTTTCTGTGACCTCTTCAAGATATTTCTGTGACATAATTCTGCAGATTGTTTAAACATCGGATTTAACAACACCTGAAAAGTACTTGTTCAATGACAATGGGTATCTGCACACTGAGGATGGGAAGGAAAGATGGCTGTGGGTATTTCCAACGTGACAGAAAGTTCTAAGCAAGCAGCTGCCCCTGAGGCAACTTTATGCCTGTGCTGTGAATCCAGTGTGGAGATCCTTCCAGTTGGGATGCAGACTGTGGGCAGGGAGCGTGTGCGCCAGAGTGGGAGAATGCTTTGCCTCTTGTGCTTTAGATGACTTTTACCGAATGATCTACAGCTACAGCAGACGCATTTATTAGCATGAGTCGCGAAATGTAACTCAGCTGCATCCTGCTGCATCTTCATCATTTGATAAAGCGTATTTGTCTTCTTCATACATTCACCAAATATCTTTGCTTTCCAAGCATCGTGGAGGTGGCTATGGACACAGTCCTCGGCTGCATGATAACTAATATACCCATTGAACTCCTTCTCCAGTACAGACAACTCATCCACTGAACACATAGTATACAGCAAACAATTACATGCGTCTTCTTGGGAAGCTCAACACAGACTGAGAGAATTTCCCCCGCCTTTTTTTCCCAGACCGCCATCTTGGATTGTGTCATGGGAGGGGATGAGGGAGGGCTGACAGTGCCCTCTGATCATGGTGTTGTTAACTAGGTCAGTTGGACTCCAGTCCTCTAAGTGAAAAAACTGCATAGAGCTACTGTCTATGACAACACAAATTGTTTAAATAAACAATATACCACAATACATGTATAATAAGTCTTTATTATGTATGTATCTCCCATGCAGCAGCCCAGCACAGACTTAGTCCTTTTCCCACCAATTTCCTGGTGGGTGAGGGGAGACGTGGGGAAGGGGGAAGGGGGATAGGGGATTGGAAAGGATGGGTAGGCGGAGAGGAGTTGGAGTTAGGTTACTGGAGGTAGCCCAATTGACCTATTTTGCTACCAAAATTTGAACTCCCTGCCATGACGTCAGTGCGATGTTGCCACATCTATGGCCGACATCTTGGATCTGCCTTCTTGATTAAATCTGGCAACAATTCAGAGGAGGGGGGGTCATGAACTTTGCCCTACTACTTCTAGTGGGGTTTCTCTAAAACATACAAAACAGTATGTGTCCAATGACAGTTTGTAATTGTTGGCCAGGGATGGTAAGGAAGTAAGGCTGCGGATACTTCCAACGTGACAGGAAGTACTAAGCAAGCAGCGGCCGCTGGGGCTGCCACATGGCAGTGCTGTGAGCCGAGTGCGGAGACTTTTCCAGTCGGTATGCAGACTGAGGAGCAGGGAGCGTGGGAGTCCAAGTGAGAGTTTGTCCTGCCTCTTGCGCTTTGGAAGACTGACTGGACTTTTATTGAATGTGTAACACCCCACCCGTTGCTTGTCCGATTTAAGCGTGTGTTCGCCCCGGACAAACAACTTACAGAGAAATTGGGAGTGGAACTGTACGCAAAAATAGATAACTCTAGCTTTAAATGTGGCCCTGTCACCCCTAGTTAATCTGCGGTGGTAGTGTTGACGATAAATCACACCTATTTTTACTTCCAAACATGAACAATCACGAACACTTACAATGACATCAAACACATACACAAAAATAAAATAAAGCACAAGGGTGAACTCAGGATCAACTACTGAAAGTAAAGGCTCTACTGAATCACAATAATTTTATTATAACCTTCAGATCAATGCTGAATAAAACACAATGAACAATTTACAAATTATCCTCCTAACTAGCATTGGCAGTGAACTGTGCTAAAATCGGCCCAAAACGCGATCTCTTATAACTTGGCTGACCGACTGACATCGACACAAAACCTAAAATACGAAGAACCACTACACCCCAAAGTACCGTGTAACCTCTGTGGAAACAGCAATTGCACGTGATACAACGATTTAACGTTACTCCTAACGAAGGCTGAAGAGGGAGCGATCTCACCGTAATACTCCTGTTGCAGTGGCGGTCTCCGACGGCGACGGCGCGGCTGTGTGGTTGGCGTGTGGCGTCTCGGAAAGTACACTCCTACACTACTCGGACAACAGACCGCTGTCCGTAAACTTCTCTATTTGCAACGATCTTCCCGGCAGCAAAGAGCTGGCGCGGCTAACGTCCTCTCAGAACGAAAGACCAAGACGGGAGACGACTTGGCTAACGTCCTCTCAGTACGAGAGCCCAGAACGGAAGACTATTACCGAGAGTCCAGCAAGATCGATCTTCACCTTTGTTTTCTCCCCTGAACTTTTACCGAGCGAATCACATCACCAGAAGCTCTCAAAATACCCAGTTTGCCAGTGCCCACCAATGTACGGCCTGGGAACAGAACTCTTTTCCACCATTTTTTTATTTTTATAAAATTTCACAAGTAAACTCCGCCCTCGCCGGCGGGGAAGAACCATTGCTGTGGGCAATAACACGTTTACTGGAAGTTTTCTCCCAAGAGACCACTGGAGATTTTCCCGGCAAGATTCCCCGTCGTAGCGAACACAGATTCTTGCATTGAAAGTTTGTTATTCGGAACTCCTGGCCTGCCCCACTTGAGTTACTCAAAGGCGCAAAATTAGTGGGACATAGGCGAGAGCACGCACAGGAAAGCCCGTCCAGCTATCCACTGCTCTGTTTTGGTAAACACTTGAACACCTGCAGCCGCACGTCCTTCAGAGGTTGGCGACCGCTGTGGCCTCTCTAAACGGATTACAGAAATCCCCCATTTCACTATTCATACCGTTAGGCTGTGGCCTTTGGCGGCTAGGTGGGGAGATAGCCGAGTTCTGTCTCGCGTACTGCCTTTCCACAAAATCTTATAATTACAAAATCACGGAGTTCTCGCGTGCCGATGCGTTTCCACATAGATTTCCTACACCGTAATTTAGAGTATTACTCCAACAAAACCTAAAGTGTCACGTTAAATGGACTCATGTAAGGTGCAAGGCTGTTGCCACCTTACAAATGATGTACAGTTACAGCAGACGCATTTATCAGCATGAGTTGGGAAATATAACTCAGCCCCATCCTGTTGCATGTTCATCATTTGATAAAGCTTATTCATCTTTTTCGTATATTCACCAAATATCATTACTTTCCAAGCAATGTGCAGGTTTCTACTGAGACAGTCCTCAGCTGCATGATTACAGCTAATATACCCATTGAACTCTTTCTCCAGCACAGGCAACTCATCCATAGAACACGTACTATACATTAAACAATTATGTGCATCCTCTTGGGAAGCTCAACACAGACTGAGCGAGTTCCCCCGCCCCCCCCCCCCCCCAATTTTTCCTAAGAACGCCATCTTGGGAGGGAGGGAGGAGCGCTAACAGCGCTCTCCGGTGGTGGTGCTCTAAACTGGGTTAGTTGGAGGATTAGGATATTTTGTTTGTGGGACACTCAACTGCGTGGTTATCATTTCCCGTACAAAGTCCCAACCTTTGCTCAGTCCAATCTCGCCACTTTCATGAGTCATCTCGAGGTAGATGAAAATCCCTGACCTCACCAGGAATCGAACCTGGGAGCCTGTGCTCGGGAAGCGAGAACGTGACCGTGGACCACGACCTTCGGGTGGGTTAGTTGGATCCGAGACAACAAGGTGAACACAGTGGATGGAACTACTGTGTATGACAATTCAAATTGTTTAAATAATCAATGTACTGCAATGTATACCAAATAAAGGTTTACGTCTACTAGCCAGCAGCCCAGCACAGACTGAGTTCTTTCCTCGCCAATTTCCAGTTAAGAGAGGGGACGGGGCTGCACGGGATTAGCCGAGCGGTCTAAGGTGCTGCAGTCATGGGCTGTGCAGCTGATCCCGGTGGAGTTTCGATTCTTCCCTCAGGCATGGGTGTGTGTGTGTGTTTGTCCTTACGATAATTTGGGTTAAGTAGTGTGTAAGCTTAGGGACTGATGACCTTAGCAGTTAAGTCCCATAAGATATCACACACATTTGAAAATTTGAGGGGACGGGATGAGATGGTTGGGTGGATATGGGAGGGTGAAGGGTGGGATGGGGGAGCTGGATTTTCCCACCATAATTTGAAGTTTCTGACAAGACATCAGTGCATTGTTGCCACATATATGGCCGCCACCTTGGATCCGCCATCTTGAATAAATTTGGCAACACTTCAGAGTGAGGTTACATGAACTTTGCCCTAATACTGCTAAAGACTAAGGCATATCACAACAACTAATAGGTGTTTGGAGTCAACGGCAAAAAACGGGAAGGAACCGTAGCCAACAAGCGAAGGTCAGGTCATCCTGAAAAGAAAACGATGAGGAAGAATGATTTTTAAGCAGTCGGCTTCTACTCCAAGAAAATCAGCTCTATAAATTAAAGATGATCAGAGGCAGCATCATGGACTGAACCTATCTATATGTACTGTCAAATGTCAGCTATTACAGGTGATTTAAATGGTAGACGACCATAGTGTAAACCACTCATAAATTAAAAAATAGAAGAGCCAGAACAGAGTTTGCAAAGAAGCGTCAAATTTGGATTGCTACAAACGGGGCCAGCCATAGCTGGCGTGGGGTCATGTGCAAAAGTTTCGCGAAGGGCTCTCCCGCTTCCCCCCTCCCCCCCTCCCCCCATCACTCCATGGTATGGTAATTACTGAAACGTCAATAATAAAAACTCACTTAGCTATGGCAATCATTCCAGTTTATTGAAATTCAAAATCAAATAAGGTTCACAGGTGTTCTTCGGGATATACTATTAAATGTTTTCATTACCTGACTATGCTCTATATTTACAAGAAATTAAATTAGTTATAGGTTATAAACACTAAGGGTTTTCTGAAACTTCCTGGCAGATTAAAACTGTGACTGATCGAGACTCGAACTCGGGACCTTTGCATTTCGCGGGCAAGTGCTCTACCAACTGAGCTACCCAAGCACGACTCACGCCCCGTCCTCACAGCTTTACTTCTGCCAGTACCTCGTCTCCTACCTTCCAAACTTTACAGAAGCTCTCCTGCGAAACTTGCAGAACTAGCACTCCTGAAAGAAAGGATATTGCGGAGACATGGCTTAGCCACAGCTTGGGGGATGTTTCCAGAATGAGATTTTCACTCTACAGCGGAGTGTGCGCTGATATGAAACTTCCTGGCAGATTAAAACTGTGTGCCAGACCGAGAAAAAAAATGGTTCAAATGACTCTGAGCACTATGGGACTTAACAGCTATGGTCATCAGTCCCGTAGAACTACTTAAACCTAACTAACTTAAGCACATCACACAACACCCAGTCATCATGAGGCAGATAAAATCCCTGACCCCGCCGGGAATCGAAACCGGGAACCCGGGCGCGGGAAGCGAGAACGCTACCGCACGACCACGAGCTGCGGACACAGACCGAGACTCGAACTCGGGACCTCGAGTCTCGATCCGGCACACAGTTTTAATCTGTCAGGAAGTTTCATATCAGTGCACACTCCGCTGCAGAGTGAAAATGTCTTTCTGGGAAGGGTTTTCTGCTTTACACCCTTTACACAAAACATCTTATCCTTGCTTTCTGAAGAGCGAATTCATCAATAATATCTCCAAAATTCAATTTTGAAACCACATCGTCCTCCACTGATAGTATGGCAAGAGAAGACAGGCATACTTGCGAGATGCCACTTCTGAAATAATTCTTGATTAGCTTTAAACATGAAAAGCTTTCAGTGGAGGCGGCAGTTACTAGCACGGTTAGCAAAATTCTGTAGGCAATATAAACGTTGGGAATTTGGTTTCGAATGCCATTCGGGTATTTCAACATTAACGTAAGAGTTTCCACATCCTCGGGCATTATTTCTCTGAACACTTTAATTTCTGGCCGGCCAGTGTGGCCGAGCGGTTCTAGCGCTTCAGTCGGGAACCGCGAGACCGCTACGGTCGCAGGTTCGAGTCCTGCATCGGGCGTGGATGTGTGTGACGTCCTTAGGTTAGTTAGGTTTAAGTAGTTCTAAGTTCTAGGGGACTGATGACCTCAGATGTTAACTCCCATAGTGCTCAGAGCCATTTTTTCTAATTTCTCTCAAAAGGTTTGCTGTAGCAATGTATTTCGATCATTCACCATTTATGCTTACACTTTGGGGAGGCCGCCAATTGTGAAATTCAGATTCGATTCATACTGCGCATAATAAAAGCTCATGGCCAGAGGTGTAATGCGGCAAAGCACCAAGATGAACTTCTCAGCCGTTGTCGAGAAAATCGACAATTAAAAGAAACCGTTCCGGTAAAATACTCTCTACGATTTATAATTCTTTACAGCGTCGTGGCGCAGCGGTAAGCGCTCGGGTTCGTAATCCGAATGTCGCCGGATCGAATCTCGCGCTAGGCAACCTCTTTTTTTTAGTATTTGTTTTTTATAATTCAAATATATATATGTATATATAATTCCCGGCAATGAGTTGCAACAATTATACATATAATAAGTTGTTGAAAGTCGTTTGTCGTGGAAAAACTGGCGACTTCGAACATCATTATGTTTTTCGCAAACAAAGTTGTATTTCACAAATGTTATTAATTGTCTTCATAATGTTAACCACGTATAGTTAACGGAAGACGTAGAAACGATATTCCGAAACGAATACGTATAGCGTAAGTCAAACGTTCGAATTAGAATAGAGACCTCACGAACACAAATTTGCTGTGGCAGGTATGAAATATAAACTCCGTTACTCGCTCGTTACACTTTAATGACAGATGTTGAATGGGCCGAAACGAGCCGCCGCATAACAGCGTAGTTGCCTGCTAACTTCGAAAGAAGGTAGATGCGGTCCCTAGCTATATATATATATATATATATATATATATATATATATATATATATATATATATATATATATTTGAATTACAAAAAACTAATATATATATATATATATATATTTGAATTACAAAAAACTAATAATAATAAAAAATTGCATGGCGCGAGATTCGATCCGGCGACCTTCGGATTACGAACCCGAGCGCTTATCGCTGCGCCACGACGCTGTAGAAAATTATTAATCGTCGAGAGTATTTCACCGCAACGGTTTCTTTTAACTGTCGATTTTCTCGACAACGGCTGAGAAGTGCATCTTGGTGCTTTGCCACATTACACCTCTGGCCATGAGCTTTTATTATGCACAGTATGAATCGAATCTGAATTTCACAATTGGCGGCCTCCCCTTGTTAGCTCTTTCTCGAGGTTTTGAGATAGCGTTTTCAGTTCTTCGTCCTGTATGCATTTTAAATTATCTGTCAGCGACAAGGTAGAAAAAATCGATTTTGTATTTCTCTTCTGAAGGCTGAGCTCTGCAAACCATGTCGTCACCTTCATAATCAAATTGCTCCACCTTCTTACCAACTCTCTTTTCTCCAAATTTTGGTTGAATCTGTAAACTTTCAGCTATCTCTTTCGCTGTTATCTGAGAATTAACGAAACTTTCTTCACGGAAATTCTCAATAAACTTCACTAGACTTTCAAGGGATTTAGTTGCTGCTTTCACGTCCATGTGTTCTGCTTGAAGTGCCTTACTTCCGGCGTTAAGGGCAAAGAGGAGGTTATAATACACGACAACGCCTACAATAAACTTGAAGCTTCCTAATTCGTTCACAGCAAGAGAGTGTGCTTCGCTCTTTGTTTTCGATTCAACAGTGCTGTTGCTCACTTCAGGGAGGGCATCTCGGACTTCTCTTGTCTCGTAACTTACAGCTTTGACACACTCCACCCTACTGAAAGTTTCTTCACTGTTAAGGTTGGTACCCAGTCCAATAAGATATCCCATCTCTGAGTGAATGCGCTGAAAGTAATGTATATTCTTTGAATTACACCAAAAAGTGAGTGCTTTCGCTGTAGATTTTCTGTATCTGATATCACAAGATTACCGCTGGCACATGGCATATAAAATGCTATTACAATGAAATGAACACCCTCAGCTGGTTACAGGCGTTGACATATGTCAACGGGGACAGATGAAAATGTGTGCCCCCACCGGGACTCGAACCCGGGATCTCCAGCTTCCAGCTTACATGGCAGACGCGCTATCCATTTTTTTTTTTTTTCGTTGTTGATCGTTGTGTTTGGTCGTTGCGGACGTCACGTAACATCCATTCAAGTTCGTTGTTGATCCTTTCACTCAGTTTTTTATTGCAGAGGCCAACCCGCTCTCTGACCGAACACGCTGAGCTACCGTGCCAGCAAGGGAATCTGATTTCAATTCAGACGCCTTAACCACTCGGCCACGGCTGCCGGTGATCCATCTGAGCCACCGAGGACACAGAGGATAGCGCGACAGCAGGGATTTATCTCTGGAACGCCTCCCGCGAAACCCACATTCTCAACATATTGTCCCGCACTACGTTCGTAGTGCCTCCGCCCATTATTCTCATTACTCGCGGCGCGTTGCCGATTCCCGTAAGAGTTCGGGCTCTGTTTGTGCATTCGCACAGAAGAAGAAAATGGTCAACTGGCCGGTGAGCCTTAACTATATACACTCCTGGAAATTGAAATAAGAACACCGTGAATTCATTGTCCCAGGAAGGGGAAACTTTATTGACACATTCCTGGGGTCAGATACATCACATGATCACACTGACAGAACCACAGGCACATAGACACAGGCAACAGAGCATGCACAATGTCGGCACTAGTACAGTGTATATCCACCTTTCGCAGCATTGCAGGCTGCTATTCTCCCATGGAGACGATCGTAGAGATGCTGGATGTAGTCCTGTGGAACGGCTTGCCATGCCATTTCCACCTGGCGCCTCAATTGGACCAGCGTTCGTGCTGGACGTGCAGGCCGCGTGAGACGACGCTTCATCCAGTCCCAAACATGCACAATGGGGGACAGATCCGGAGATCTTGCTGGCCAGGGTAGTTGACTTACACCTTCTAGAGCACGTTGGGTGGCACGGGATACATGCGGACGTGCATTGTCCTGTTGGAACAGCAAGTTCCCTTGCCGGTCTAGGAATGGTAGAACGATGGGTTCGATGACGGTTTGGATGTACCGTGCACTATTCAGTGTCCCCTCGACGATCACCAGTGGTGTACGGCCAGTGTACGAGATCGCTCCCCACACCATGATGCCGGGTGTTGGCCCTGTGTGCCTCGGTCGTATGCAGTCCTGATTGTGGCGCTCACCTGCACGGCGCCAAACACGCATACGACCATCATTGGCACCAAGGCAGAAGCGACTCTCATCGCTGAAGACGACACGTCTCCATTCGTCCCTCCATTCACGCCTGTCGCGACACCACTGGAGGCGGGCTGCACGATGTTGGGGCGTGAGCGGAAGACGGCCTAACGGTGTGCGGGACCGTAGCCCAGCTTCATGGAGACGGTTGCGAATGGTCCTCGCCGATACCCCAGGAGCAACAGTGTCCCTAATTTGCTGGGAAGTGGCGGTGCGGTCCCCTATGGCACTGCGTAGGATCCTACGGTCTTGGCGTGCATCCGTGCGTCGCTGCGGTCCGGTCCCAAGTCGACGGGCACGTGCACCTTCCGCCGACCACTGGCGACAACATCGATGTACTGTGGAGACCTCACGCCCCACGTGTTTAGCAATTCGGCGGTACGTCCACCCGGCCTCCCGCATGCCCACTATACGCCCTCGCTCAAAGTCCGTCAACTGCACATACGGTTCACGTCCACGCTGTCGCGGCATGCTACCAGTGTTAAAGACTGCGATGGAGCTCCGTATGCCACGGCAAACTGGCTGACACTGAAGGCGGCGGTGCACAAATGCTGCGCAGCTAGCGCCATTCGACGGCCAACACCGCGGTTCCTGGTGTGTCCGCCGTGCCGTGCGTGTGATCATTGCTTGTACAGCCCTCTCGCAGTGTGCGGAGCAAGTATGGTGGGTCTGACACACCGGTGTCAATGTGTTCTTTTTTCCATTTCCAGGAGTGTATATATATCCAACAGCATTATATATATATATATATATATAATGCTGTTGGATTACACCTTAGGATCCTGGCTTGAAGATCACTTCGATAATTTTTCACATTTGCGCCATTATCGTAACTTTGGTCTCTGCTGTCACGAATATCAAGTCCTAGTTGATTTAGTTTCGACAATAGCGTTTCAAACTTCCTCCTGTTGTTGAAGTAACGTTCAGAAAGTCGAGGAAGTGTTCCTCTACAGTCACTGCATCTTCTGATTTACAAATCTAATTATCAGTGTCATGTGTTCTTAGTGGCTTGTATCAGCAGTACAATCAAGTATTACAGAAAAAATATTTACTTCCTTTTACAAAATTAACAATACTGTTTTTCCTTTGTTGGTAAGCAGATTTATGGGTTCTTCTTGAATATTTTTCTCAAGATAATGGTCATGAATTTCCTGAGTTTTAGCCGACTTAAATGTTCTTGCAAAACAGGGTCAGATTCTGCCATCATTTCGACCAAACCAAGAAAAGTATCATTATTTACTTGATAGAGCTTGCTGCTGGTTCCTTCTCTTTTTCCAGCAGTTCAAGTTCAATTTGATCAATACCACTTTTTGTTTCAAACGTATCTCGTATTCTATCCATTTTTTTACAGTTTATGTGGTTAAATGACTGAAGCCAATTTCCTAAATGAACCTAAACACAGCGTTTATCAATTGACAGCTTGTTTGAAGGAGATCCAAAAAGTTTACAACAAAAACAAAATTTTTCTCGATAGATTTCGAATACACAGGCCATTTATGATCCCTTTTTTTTCTTAATTTGGTAAAATTCTTACGAAAAACGAGTTGAAAATTTTCTTCTGTTCTTATCTGAGGGATACTCAAAACTTACAATTTTAGTACGTTGAAAATTTTCCTCTATTCTTATTTGAGGGATACTCAAAATTTACTATTTTAGTACGGCCTTTCGGCACAATTTTACTTATAATGGAGGATGTTAACGTATTAGGCCAAGTGCCTGTGTCTGAATTTGTGATTACTTCAAATTGCTACTACAAGGGAATGCAGGAGGACCGCATACCAATGCTTCATGTTCACTTGCATCTATATCACCACTGTTAATGCCATCGTCCTTTAAGCACACTTTATTTTCACTGTCTGAAGTTGTTGGCGGAAGAAATTTTTCGAAAGCGCATTTTTGTGAGTTCAAAAACTGTTCATGTTATAGCTAAGGTGACCATATTTTCTTGGGACAAAATTGGGACTTTCATACATTTTCTTTGCCAAAAAGTGGGACAATTTTTATTTCTCGTTAAATAGCACTTTTAAAGCTAACATTTCTTCTTCCTCTGCAAATATAGCCTTCACTGATATTTGTGTGTGTGTGTGTGTGTGTGTGTGTGTATGTGTGTGTACAAAACCAAACAAAGAATGGAAAGACTGGAAAGAAGTACATTTATAGTTTTCAGAAATTTACTTATTAAGAAATGTTCTTAGTGAACACAAGGAATTTATGGTTTTGTGGATTCCACACTGCAATCATATTTCTTCGAAGATGAAATTTCATTCAGCAACTCAGGTTTGGCTAATAGGTATGAATAGAAGTCAGTGCAACTGTATTTACTGAAGTTTAAACAGGTCAGTAAAATACACTTAACTCTCCTCACCGTAAATCTATTGCTCTCATCTGTCCACTGTGACGATAGTAAGTTGAAAACTCTTTCAACATTTGCATTGTGAGCAGGGAGCGAAAAGAAGTACTGCACTATATTAAGCGATTCTCTGAACTGTTCATTACACTGGCAAGATCTGAAAAACCTACAGCATTTTTCATGTGCCATCAACTGATTCCATTGTTCACTGTCTGTTTCCACTTGTTGTTTTACAAATGACTGTATATGAACTATTTCATAAAATAAGAGGCTGTCATTTACTAGAATGCCCTTTTCATTTAGCCACATTAAAGTACTGGGTGATCAAAAGGTCAGTATAAATTTGAAAACTGAATAAATCACGGAATAATGTAGATAGAGAGGTACAAATTGACATACATGCTTGGAATGACATGGGGTTTTATTAGAACCAAAAAAATACAGACGTTCAAAAAATGTCCGACAAATGGCGCTTCATCTGATCAGGATAGCAATAATTAGCATAACAAAGTAAGACACAGCAAAGATGATGTTCTTTACAGGAAATGCTCAATATGTCCACCATCATTCCTCAACAACAACTGTAGTCGAGGAATAATGTTGTGAACAGCACTGTAAGGCATGTCCGGAGTTATGGTGAGGCATTGGCGTCGGATGTTGTCTTTCAGCATCCCTAGAAATGTCGGTCGATCACGACACACTTTCGACTTCAGATAACCCCAAAGCCAATAATCGCACGTACTGAGATCCTGGGAGGCCAAGCATGACGAAAGTGGCGGCTGAGCACACGATCATCACCAAAAGATGCGCGCAAGAGGCCTTCCACGCGTCTAGCAATATGGAGTGGAGCGCCATCCTGCATAAACATCTTACGTTCCAGCAGGTGTTTATCAGCCAGGCTGGGGATGATGCGATTCTGTAACATATCGGCGTACCTCTCACGCGTCACGGTAGCAGTTTTGCTGTCCAGCGCCATCTGTCGGACATTTTGCAAACTTTGTTTTTTTTTTTTTTTTGGTTCTAATAAAACCCCATGTCATTCCAAGCATGTGTGTAAATTTTTACCTCTCTATCTATATTATTCCATGGTTTATTAAGTTTTCAAATTTATACTGACTTTATGATCACCCTGTTTTTTCAACTACTGACCTTTCTGGTGGTTCTGTGAGCATCATCCATTAGAATACAGAAAACTCAGCTATTCCCTGTAACCATGAGGATAAGTAGTCTACTGAAGCATCATAAAACGTTGATACTGCTATGTCAAATTTCTTAACAGACTGGTCATCACAATCATTCAGCAGTTTTTTTACACTTAGTGGCACAAAATGTTCATGTTTCCTTGAATTTAGACTTGTCAAAGCTTTATTTAAGACTGCTAATACTTCACATATGGAATTATTCTGTTTCTCAATGCTCAGAATGGATTGTTGGAAAACACTCATTTGTGAATGTACAAAAAGTAACATTCATTTATAGGATCACTGAAAAAACTCCTTAAGATTGCAGGGCACTTTGAGTTACACTGTGACAAAAAGTAAGATTTCAAAGGTTCATACACTTTCAAGATCCTTTCTATGGCTGGCAACAATGAAAGCCACCTTGTTTTGGAAAAGAAAAGTAAATTTTTGTAAGTGACACCAACAAATTTACAGAATTCAGTGAGTTCTGCAACACGAATAGAAAAAATATGAAAATGGTTGTACAACTTCATGACAATGCAGTCAATGTCAACAGGTAAAACATAACAAGCACTTTGAAGTGTGTTGTGAGCAACATATGCTGCACAACCTATGCCAACAATGTCAGAGTTTTTTAATTTTTCTTTCAGATGTGTGAAAACATTATTACCCTCTTTCTTTATTAACCCCCCAAAATTACAGTTAGTATTGTCTGCACCAAATGCAACACAATTTGAGATGATACTGAATGACTGTATAACATGAGAAAGATAATTGGAAATTGTTTCAAACTTTTCGTTCTGCAATTCATCAAGATCAAACAGTTTCGTCTGCAGTCCACCCTCACTTACAGAACAATACTGAACTATCACAGGAAAAATTTTCTGATGCCCATGGTTGCTAGCATCAGTAGATATTGAAAAGCATTTTGCACTGTTTACAGCAGCTATTACCTGTTTCTGGGAATGCGGAGCTATAATATTGTTGATAATTGCTCCAAACTTTGTTCTTCCACACGAAACATTTTCTGCAATCTTAGAATCAGGAAATTTTTTTGTTTAGTTGAACACTGCAGTCATTAGAACGATAGCTTTGGTGGTGTTTAGCAACATGGAATGACAGGGTTCCTTCTGCCGCAACTACGTTTTTCTGTTCCTGTGTATTTGAAGTCACAAAATATCTCGTCATTTTTTGCGAGCAACCTGCCGATCGAAGATTCTTCCTGTGTTTCTCTGATTCCATATGATGCTTCAGATCTGCAGCACCACCATGAGACACGGATACAGCACAGTTACATACGTTACATTTTGCTGAACAGTCATTGTCTGTATCAGTGAAGCAAAGAAATTTCCTCTGAAGCTCTTCAGAAAACTTTGAGTTTCGTTTCGGCATCGCCACGACGTGCTAGCACATCACGAAACTGATACTGAGTGCTGACAACAATGGCAAGCAAAAGCAAAGAAAATAAGAGTACGCAACAATTATAGTGCTTAAGCTGTACATTATCAGGGGGTACCAACGTACGGAATGTCAGTTTCAATTGATAGTTTATAAAATCGACACTCAGAAAATATTTTAACCACTTTGTAAATGTCTGAAAATAATCCTTGAAAATCGGAACAAATTGCTTGTTTTTAAAAAAATGTCGGAACAAATTTTTGAGCCTCAAAAAACGGGACAGTCCCGACTAATCGGGACGTATGGTCACCCTAGTTATAGCGTTTTCTTGATCTTTTGAGTACCTGAATCGTATTTTCTAAATCTGTCCCTTTCACGAGACATTTCACTGTTGGTACTTGGAATTTCACAGGACAGGCAAAAGCACTATCTTCACACAGAGGGCACACAAGACACATGAAAGGGCCTGAGTTGGAAAAGTACCGTACTTTTAAACTGATGACAATGAACAAATCATTCTGTGGGCAACACATGCTGACGGAAGAATGTAATGCTTCATTGTTAGTCACAACAATGAGTAGAATGAGCGCGGAGAGGCGCTGAGAAAGAATGAATCGCGTATCTCTTAATTTACATATGAGCAACAGTCACTTGTTGAGAACAGATATTACTATAACGCATCAGCAGTCGGTTCCCTCGACTCTGATGCAGGTACAATTTTATGAGACGTACTCTAGTAGCCACAGTCGTGTCACAGTAAGTAACTGATTGAATTACATGAATTAAAAGTAGTTACAGAAACACTTTATTTTTTTTCTTTTTTCTGTAATAATAAAATTACAGGTGCCAGTTTTCAAATTACCTTCCAATGTTTTGCGACGGGCCCCCAGAAGCGGGGGTGTCGTTGGCGCATGCCTAAGGCCGGCCGTGGCTACAGGTATTGTGGAGTGATGAACGCAAATTCAATGTCAGTAATTAAAACTTCCGGGTTAAGAGGCCGTGGTCCAATAGTAGAAATACTTCTCCCTGACGTTTCGTTGCCAGCCGCGGGCAACATCATCTGAGGTGGCAACGAACCGTCAGGGAGAAGTATTTCTACTATTGGACCACGGCCTCTTAGCCCGGAAGTTTTAATTACTGAAGACGCCGGCCGTGAAAGCCTACACGCAAATTCAATGTGTTTTCTTCTCATGGTGTGCAGTATATACGTCGACCGAGAATACGAAGACACAACAAAAAGTACCATGTACCGGCCATTAAGCACGGTGATGGTAGCAACATGTTATGGGGATGTTTTTCGAGACGTGAGGCTGATCCTCTGCTCCAAATACACTGACAGAAAAACATCACAACATTAAAAAGTTATTAATGTAACGTAATGAAATTTGGGGATTACATTTGTCTAACAAGGGAACCTCCCCATCGCACCCCCCCTCAGATTTAGTTATAAGTTGGAACAGTGGATAGGCCTTGATAAACTGAACACAGATCAATTGAGAAAACAGGAAGAAGTTGTGTGGAACTGTGAAAAAATAAGCAAAATATACAAACTGTGTAGTCCATGGGCCACATAGGCAACATCATGGAGACCGGCAGCTTAGTAGCGCCGTGGTCCCGTGGTAGCATGAGCAGCTGCAGAACGAAAGGTCCTTGGTTCAAATCTTACCTCGACTGAAAACTTTACTTTCTTTATTTTTGCATGGTTATTATCTGTCCGTTCGTTCATTGACGTCTTTGTTCACTGTAATAAGTTTAGTGTCTGCGTTTTGCGACCGCATCGCAAAACCGTGCGATTAGTAGACGAAAGGACGTGCCTCTCCAATGGGAACCGAAAACATTTGATCGCAAGGTCATAGGTCAACCGATTCCTCCACAGGAAAACACATCTGATATATTCTGTACGACACTGGTGACGGCATGTGCGTCACATGACAGGAATATGTTGTCGACCCACCTAACTTGTACACTTGGCGAATGGCTAAAAAGATTCTTCTACCTTGCCCGATTTAGGTTTTCTTGTGAATGTGATAATCACTCCCAAAAAAGTGATGAAAACATAAGAGTTTGTCACATAAACTGAAAATAAAAAATTAAACTTTTCACTCGATGGAATATTTGAACCAAGGACCTTTCGTTCCGCAGCTGCTCAGTTTACCACGAGACCACAGAGCTCCTGCGCTTCCGGTTTCCTTGATGTTGCCTATCTTCCCACGAACTACTCAGTGGCGGCGAGTGAGTGACGTGCGTTAGCTTGGCTCGCAAGTTTACGTGAAATATGGAGGTGTTTTAAGCAGTTAGGCTAGTCTACATATACTAAAGCCGTATATCTACTGCCGAGTGTCGTATTTTACATCACATACCGAGCACCAATTACACGGAATCGCACTAAAAATGGAAAATCGCCGAACAACGCGCAGTGCAGCCAACGGCCAGGCCGGCGACAGCGCAGGCGTGGAGTCTACACCGGGAGCTGCGGCCGCTCCGCCCGGGATCGCTGACATCGCCGCACTCGTGAAGGCTGAGGTGAGTGCCGCGCTGCAGGCTAAGGAGACGCTCGGGCTCGTTGTTCAAACCATCACTGATGCTGTCACTGCAGCAGTGACGGACAAAATACAGAAAACTCTGGAGGCGAATGCGATCGAGATCCGTGCACTGGACACATCTTTAAAAGCAAGTGAGGAGAAAGCACGACTGCTCGAACAGAAATTGATCGATAAGACGGACGAGCTCGAACAATATCAGAGACGCAATAATCTCAGACTGTTCGGCATTCCAGAGAGCAGCAGAGAGAACACAGATGAACTTGTGATAAACCTTGTCCAAGAAAAGCTAGGCGTGCAGGTGACTCTGAGTGACATTGACAGAAGTCATAGAGTGGGTCGTAAGTCGCCAGGTTCTACAAAACCAAGGCCTATAATAGTGAAATTTATGTCGTATAGGAAGAGATCTGAAATCTTCAGAGCAAAGAAGAATCTCGAGAAGTCGGGTCTGACAGTACGCGAGGATCTGACCTCTGAAAGACTAAACATTTTGAAGAGCGCGATTTCGAAATTTGGGCTACATAACGTATGGACAAATGACGGCAGGATAATGGTTAAGACCGAAAACGGAAAGAAAACAATTTGCAGTGTTAATGAACTCGAAAGCCTGTGCTTTAGAAGCTAAATCATGTCTAATCTTGCTGCCACTAACCTGTATGTTTATATTGTTTACACTGTCAACCATATCGTAACTAATGTATCATCAAATTGTTCGTTTCTCTAAATAACTATTTTTTTATCTCTAATTATTTTTTCTCGTGTAATATTTGTTATTATTTGTATTATCAACTCTTCGTTTCTCCACATAACTATTTTCATTTTTAATTGTTTTTCTCATGTAATTTTGTTAATTATTGCATTAGGTAGTCTCACTTCCATCCTTAATTAGCAACCCACCATCATACTTTAGTTGTTATCCTCATAAGTGCAATTAATATCACACTATGTCATAACGTGCAGATTACTCCCGTTGTATTTAGCGAAATTCCTTCCCCTGCCAGCCCACTGCTACTTCCATAACCGTTGCAGACCTCGCTGACCTTGGCCGCAGATCCCGTTGTCTCCCCGGGGACCTACCCCCTCCCGGCCGCTTTCACTGCACAGAACTGGGAGGACACTCCCTCACCCGCCTCTCCTTCACACGCTTTCCGCATTCCTCATGCCAGACCCTCTTGTCACCGCCAACCACGACCCGCAAACATCGGTCGGCAGCCTCCTCGGGCAATCAACACCCGAACGCACCAAGCTGCATATTGCACATGCAAATGTCCAGTCTCTGCCAGCTCACTTCTACGAGTTCAAATATATATTTCAAACTGCTGATATACACGTAATACTTTTGTCAGAAACTTGGCTTAAACCAAGTATTCCTACAACTTCCGTAAACCTAGATGGCTATATCTTTCTCAGGCACGACAGATGCAACAGACGAGGGGGCGGAGTAGGGGCGTACATACGCTCTGATTTGTTACCTACAGTACTACACACATCCGACAACAACGTAGATAAACAAGTGGAATATATGTTCATAGAGATCAAATCACTTAACAGAAAGTGCTTAATATGTGTCCTTTACAAACCTCCTAAAGTAGGTGGGTTCGCCTGCTTCGAAACTGCCCTCTCTAGTCTCGAATCGTCATATGAACATGTAATTATAGCTGGTGACACTAACATTAATTTTCTGTGCAATAGTCCTTCCACTGGGAAATTTAAGAGGATGCTTTCTTCCTCAAATATGACGCTACTTCAGCTGGCACCTACTCATCACACGACTACCAGTCACACGTTCATAGATATATTCGCAACGAAATCTCCGAACAGAATAATCCGCACCTCTCAAATATCTGCGCCTGGCATGTCTGCCCATGACATCATTTCCATGACGTATTCACTAGAATGCCCTAGAAAGAAACAAAAACTGTCTACATACCGAGACCTCAAACGCATAAATTTGCCTGAACTCGAAACTCAGGCACAAAAAATAGTTTGGGGGATGACCTCTACTCCCCTCATGGACATAAACGACAAACTCCACGATTTCACTAACAAAATTACTCAGCTATATGACAAATATGCTCCAATAAAGACCAGAAAAGTAAAAAGGCAACCTGCACCTTGGCTGACTGATGAACTAAAACAGCTCATGAGTCTCAGAGATGCTGCACATCGAGCATACAAGATACACCCTACACCTGAAAATCACGCTGTATACAAGCAGAAACGAAACAAAGTCAGTCAAGCGGTGAGAAACGCTAAGCTCAGACATGCCCGTACATTAGCTGACAATAGATGTAGACCAGCTATCCTGTGGAAAAATCTCCGTAGTCTCGGTTTAGGCAAAATAAAAGTTGCAGAAAATCCCATGGTCCCAGCTGAAGAACTAAACCGATTCTTCACATTACCTGCAACCAAAATTGATCCGCAAAAAAAACAGAGAATCATTGATTACTTCATTGGGATGAACGACTGTAGCAAAGGAAAATTCTATCTACAGCACGTCACTTGCAGTACTGTCAAGAAAGCCATAATGCGGATTAGATCAGCATCTACTGGGCATGATGGTATCACTATCCAGATGGTAAAACTTATTATTGACCAACTACTGCCCTCTATAACAGACATTTTCAACGATTCATTAATCACAAGTGTTTTCCCTGAGGCCTGGAAACTGGGACAAATTAAGCCACTGCCTAAAAAGGACATCGCCACAGCAGCCTCTGACTACCGCCCCATCTGCCTTCTTCCTGCACTATCAAAGGCCTTAGAATATATAGTTCATGACCAGCTCACCAACTACCTAACTACTAACAACCTACTAGACGAATACCAATCAGGTTTCCGTAAACATCGAAGCACAACATCCGCTCTGATAAAGGTGACAGATGACCTGAAACTTGCCATGGACAGACAAGAAGCGACTATTATTTGCTTCTTAGATTTCAGCAAAGCATTTGATACTGTCGACTTCGACATCTTACTAGCCAAACTTAGCGGTCTAAATTTCTCACAAAGCGCAATGCAATGGTTTCGCTCATACATGATGTCTCGTCAGCAACGCGTCCTGTCTGGGGATATAAAATCACAATGGCGGCAGGTAGTGTCAGGCGTTCCCCAAGGCTCAGTATTAGGTCCTATACTCTTCTCTCTTTATGTCAATGATGTGTCATCGGTCCTGACCTATTGCAAATACCATATGTATGCTGATGACCTTCAGTTGTATCTAAGTGCGAAACCAAGCAATCTCAAGAAAGCTATTGAAAATTTCAATACTGACCTCGATGCGCTGTCAAACTGGGCACAGGACATAGGTCTAAAACTAAACCCATCTAAAACCCAAGCGGTACTTGTTGGTCACTCTAAGCTCATTAGCCCAAAACATCGGGAATCCGTACCACCTCTTATCCTAAATGGAACAAATATTAACTTCTCGCCATCAGCAAAGAGTTTGGGAGTAATAATTGATGAAAATCTAAATTGGACAGAGCACGTAACTGCAGTGTGCAAAAAAGCATCAGCATCCCTTCATGTCCTACAAAAATATAAAAAACTCTTCCCTTTCGATCTGAAAAAGAAATTAGTACAAACGCTTATACTCCCAATCATTGACTACAGCGATATTATCCTACAAGGCCTCTCTCAGGAAAATTCCCGACGTCTAGAACTGGTCACGAATGCCTGCGTCCGATATATCTGTGACGTTCGACTTTTTGATCACATTTCACCAGCATATGCAAAATTGTCCTGGCTGCGTGCAGACAAACGCAGAGATTTCCATACACTCTGTCTCATCTACTGCCTTATAAATGTACACTGTCCCTCATATCTCTCCTCTTCCCTAACACTCATGTCGAAACAACATGACAGAAACACACGTTCCCATCATAATAAAATCCTCTCCGTTCCACTGCATCGCTCAGTCACCTTCTCCAAGTCCTTTACAGTAGCGGGAACCCGACTCTGGAATAACCTCCCTCGTTATGTTAGAGAACTTAAAAACATGACCGGCTTCAAAAAACAGTTAATGACGTATCTACTTAAGCAACAGTAATGCCTTCCTCTGTACATGAGTGCACCTCACCTCATTACTTCCCTCTCTCCCCCTCCTTAAACCTCCCTTACCCAAAACTCGCTATACTAGTAAACATCTACTTTACACACCAATATATTAATGTACATCTGCACAAACCTTCATTATTATTGCCACTCTTTCTCATGTTTGTCATTATTATTTGATTTTTTTTACTGTTATTATTATTGCTTTCACCATAATCTGTATGTATAGCACCTGATGTAAAAATACTGCCAGCATTTACTTTATTAGGTCTTAGTCATATTCATCATTATTATTTGATTTTTTGTTTTACTGTTATTATTATTGCTTTTATCATAATCTGTATGTATAGCAACTGTTGTAAAAATACTTCCGCATTTACTTTATTAGGTCTTAGTCACTACTCTTTATTCATATTGTCACTAGAGTAAGCTAATTTTCTCATTTAAACTATGTTCATGATGAAACTCTGATGTGTGAAATGCTGCATGTGTGAAACACTGGTCCGATGTAAGAGAGGGCCTGATGGCCCTAATCTGATCAGGTTAAATAAATAAATAAATAAAAAATAAATATTTTTTCACAGTTCCACACAACTTCTTCCTGTTTTCTCAATTGATCCGTGTTCAGTTTTTCAAGGCCTATCCACTGTGCCAACTTATAACTAAATCTGAGGGGGGTGCGTGGGGAGGTTCCCTTGTAAGTAACATATGTGTTTACCATTCCAAGATCACAGGTTAATGCTAGCGCGACATAAACCATTGCAAATGTGAAATACTGGTACATTAATAACCTGTTTAACCGCCAGAAAGTTGAATGCAAACATGCAACGTGCATGCATTGTGTTATACAGGTGCCGGATGTCAGTTTGTGGGATGGAGTTCTATACCTGTTGCACCTGGTCGGTCAGTACAGAGATAGGTAATGCTGTTTGTGGATGACGCAGAAGTTGTCGTCCGATGATGCCCATATGTGCTCAATTGGAGACAGATCTGGTGATCGAGCAGGCCAAGGCAACATGGTGTCACTCTGTAGGTCCTCGCCAGGTCCTGATGGGATTCCAATTCGGTTTTACAGAGAGTACTCTACTGCACTGGCTCCTTACTTAGCTTGCCTTTATCGCGAATCTCTTGCCCAACGTAAAGTCCCGAGCGACTGGAAAAAAGCGCAGGTATATAAGAAGGGTAGAAGGACGGATCCTCAAAATTACAGACCAAAATCCTTAACGTCGGTTTGTTGAAGGTTTTGTGGACTGGCAAGACAGCCAATCCACGAGGACGGGAGGCCGAAGGGCACGCGTTTAGCTCACGCAGGCTGGCGTGAGGTCTGGAACAGGTCAAGGTCTTATAGTAGCAACAATAGTACGTAGCTTCTGGAATACTTAACTTTAATCCATAATTGGTGAACATCGGTCTGACGGTACATGCATCACAAGATAAATAGCAATAGATAATAGCGCCTTGCTAGGTCGTAGCTAATGACGTAGCTGAAGGCTATGCTAACTATCGTCCCGGCAAATGGGAGCGCAATTTGTCAGTGAACCATCGCTAGCAAAGTCGGCTGTACAACTGGGGCGAGTGCTAGGAAGTCTCTCTAGACCTGCCGTGTGGCGGCGCTTGGTCTGCAATCACTGATAGTGGAGAGACGCGGGTCCGACGTACACTAACGGACCGCGGCCGATTTAAAGGCTACCACCTAGCAAGTGTGGTGTCTGGCGGTGACACCACAGAAGGATTCTCGAACATATTTTCAGTTTGAAAATAATGAATTTCCTTGAGACAGAGAAGTTGCTGTCCATGCATCAGCACGGCTTTAGAAAGCATCGCTCCTGCGAAACTCAACACGCCCTTTTTTCACATGTTATCTTGCGAACCATGGATGAAGGGTATCAGATGGATGCCATATTCTTTCACTTCCGGAAAGCGTTTGACTCGGTGCCCCACTGCAGACTCCTAACTAAGGTACAAGCATATGGGATTGGTTCCCAAGTATGTGAGTGGCTCGAAGACTTCTTAAGTAATAGAACCCAGTACGTTGTCCTCGATGGTGAGTGTTCATCGGAGGTGAGGGTATCATCTGGAGTGCCCCAGGGAAGTGTGGTAGGTCCGCTGTTGTTTTCTATCTACATAAATGACCTTTTGGATAGGGTGGATAGCAATGTGCGGCTGTTTGCTGATGATGCTGTGGTGTACGGGAAGGTGTCGTCGTTGAGTGACTGTAGGAGGATACAAGATGACTTGGACAGGATTTGTGATTGGTGTAAAGAATGGCAGCTAACTCTAAATATATATAAATGTAAATTAATGCAGATGAATAGGAAAAAGCATCCCGCAATGTTTGAATACTCCATTAGTAGTGTAGCGCTTGACACAGTCACGTCGATTAAATATTTGGGCGTAACATTGCAGAGCGATATGAAGTGGGACAAGCATGTAATGGCAGTTGTGGGGAAGGCGGATAGTCGTCTTCTGTTCATTGGTAGAATTGTGGGAAGATGTGGTTCATCTGTAAAGGAGACCGCTTATAAAACACTAATACGACCTATTCTTGCGTACTGCTCGAGCGTTTGGGATCCCTATCAGGTCGGATTGAGGGAGGACATCGAAGCAATTCAGAGGCGGGCTGCCATATTTGTTACTGGTAGGTCTGATCATCACGCGAGTGTTACGCAAATGCTTCAGGAACTCGGGTGGGAGTCTCTAGAGGAAAGGAGGCGTTCTTTTCGTGAATCGCTACTGAGGAAATTTAGAGAACCAGCATTTGAGGCTGACCGCAGTACAGTTTTACTGTCGCCAACTTATATTACGCGGAAAGACCCCAAAGGGAGTGGAACAGGGAGAGAAGATGCTAGTTGTGGTCCGAGGTACCCTCCGCCACGCACCATATGGTGGATTGCGGAGTATGTATGTAGATGTAAATGTAGATGTAGATGGTCGGTTACAACAGCAGTATGAGGGCGAGCGTTTCCCTGTTGGATTGACGAACGAATTTGCAGTCACATTGCGTGGGATAATCAGGAGAGTGGGCCTGCTATGATACGAAATCGCACCCCAGAACATAACTCTAAGTGTAAGTCCAGTGCGTCTAGCACGGAGACAGGTTGGTTGCAGGCCCTCAACTGGCTTACTCCTATCCGACACAGCCATCACTGGCACGAGGTAGAACCAGCTTTCATCAAGAAACGCAAAAGACCTCCACTCTGCTCTCCAATGAGCCCCCGCTTGGCGCCACTGAAGTCGCAGATGGTGGTGGTTTGGTAGAGGAATGTGTGCTACAGGGCGTATGCCTCGGAGCTGTCCTTGAAATAACCGATTTGTAATAGTTCGTTGTGTCAACTGCTGCTTTCAAATGCCAACTGCTGCTTAAATTGCTGCTGCAGATGCAGTACGATGCGCCAAAGCCATACGCCCAACTCAACAGTCTTCCCTTTCGGTAGTGCCCTGTGGCCGTCCGCAGCCTGGTCTTCTTGCGACCGAACATTCTCATGACCACCGCTGCCAACAACCGTGTACAGTGTCTACATTCCTGCCAAGTCTTTCTGCAATATCGCAGAAGGGACATCCAGCTTCTCGTACTAAAATTACACGATACCCAGAATGAGATTTTCACTCTGCAGCGGAGTGTGCGCTGATATGAAACTTCCTGGCAGATTAAAACTGTATGCCGGACCGAGACTGGAACTCGGGACTCGGTCCGGCACACAGTTTTAATCAGCCAGGAAGTTTTATTACACGGACCGAGACTCGAACTCGGGACCAATGCCTTTCGCGGGCAAGTGCTCTACCAACTGAGCTACCCAAGCACGACTCACGCCCCGTCCTCATAGCTTTACTCCTGCCAGTACCTCGTCTCCTACCTTCCAAACTTCACAGAAGCTCTCCTGCGAACCTTGCAGAACTAGCACTCCTGAAAGAAAGGATATTGCGGCGACATGGCTTAGCCACAGCCTGGGGGATGTTTCCAGAATGAGATTTTCATTCTACAGCGGAGTGTGCGCTGATATGAAGCTTCCTGGCAGATTAAAACTGTATGCCGGACCGAGACTAGAACTCGGGACTCGGTCCGGCACACAGTTTTAATCAGCCAGGAAGTTTCATTACACGATATCTTTCAAACTCAGGGAGGTGTTGGCATCTTTGTCCCCTTGAAGACATTCTTGACTAACGTCTGCTCACCACGTCGAATCACAATGGTAACTAATGCCCACGACCGTTACAGCGTGTATTTAAAGCAAACCCGTTTTGCATCCTGGTAGTGGTGCTACAAGCGCCATTCTTATGCGACTAGCCTGAAATCCGAATAGACGTAATCCCTCAGTTGAAAAAAACGCGCGTATCAAATTTCGTTTATGTCGCAGAAATCCTTCTGGAGTTGCGATTTTTTTCCCGTCATTATAGAAGGCAAAATGGATAGGTTCCTGTACAGCGACTTTTTAGGAAGAAGTTCCCCCCGGTAGCTGAGTGGTTGCCGGCACGGTAGCTCAGCGAGTTCGGTCAGAGGGTTAGCAAACTGAGCTAATCGATCAACAACGAACTTAAACGGATGTCTTACGACGTCCGCCCCGAGCAGATGCAACGAACAAAAGTGAACAAAATGAGATTAAAAAAAAAAAAAAAAGAAGTGGTCAGCGCGACAGACTGTCAATCCTAACGGCCCGGGTTCGATTCCCGGGTGGGTCGCAGATTTTCTCCGCTCAGGGACTGGGTGTTGTGTTGTCTTAATCATCATCATTTCATCCCCATCGACGCGCAAGTCGCCGAAGTGGCGTCAAATCGAAAGACTTGCAGCAGGCGAACGGTCTACCCGACGGGAGGCCGTCGTCACACGACATTATTATTATTATTTAGGAAGAATATGGTTCCACGTGGAAGAAAGAACATGCAACGTAATTGGATATTTGGCCGCACAGTGAATTAAAACATAACTCCAGCAACTTAAAAAAAATCTTTTCAAATAAAAAGTCAAACTTTCGGGCAGCGCGGAGTGGCCACTCGGTTTGAAGCGTCATGTCACGGATTGCGCGGCCCCTCCCGCCGGAGGTTCGAGTCCTCCCTCGGGCATGGGTGTGTGTTGTTCTTAGCATAAGTTAGTTTAAGTTACTTTAAGGGGACGGATGACCTCAGCAGTTTGGTCTCTTAGGAATTCACACACATTTGAACATTTTCAAGCTTTCGGAGTGACCAAGCCAGAGCCAGGAACTAAATCAAATTCAAGATCTCTCGGATGCATTTAATCGACGTGTTCGTCGTAGATTCTATTCAAATAAGGATCAATTTGGTCCTGCCGTATTGGTCGAATGGCCAAAACTCCCACTTGGCCTATGGATTCAGTGCCAAATAGATGGGCAGCTATGATCAAAGCCCTTGGGTGTGCAACGAAATAGTGATTTGTACTTAAGATTCCAACATAGTTTTGTATTATTCTTACATAGTTAACGCTATAAATTACTTTTGAGCCACAAGAATTGTTATTTCTGTTTTGATGAAAGACAACTTTGTTTTAAACTAAATGTTGTTTTGTACTAAATGGGTTATAATGATATATTCTTCAATTATGTACAGAAAGTTTTTTATATTACCCACTTGTCTTTGTGTAATTGTAACTAATGGTTTCTACAAAATTCTTTTGAGCGCTACTGTACCTATGAAAGGGGTGAGGGTGGGGTGAAATGCAGTGTAGCATGTAAAGTACCAATACCCATAATATATTCAGGTAGTATTTGAAAATGAAAGCAATTAGCGACTTGTAACACACTTGAAACATAATTTGTTTTAATTTATTACTTTTGTATTACTAATCGTATTCGCAACACATTTTGTAGACTGTGTTCATGTATACCACTGAATGTAGCAGCAAAATTATATCATAGTACGACAAATTGTTCAGGAGATATGACGTCATAAACACTGAGATGTGTGAAAAACTGCGGCATTGTGCATGAGGTTAAAATTTATTATTTCTTTGCTACTAACTCTGTTCATAACGTATTTTGCAGACAGTACCCACATAGTCCGTTGAAGGTACCTACAAAATATATCACTGTACGACACCTAGTACAGGAGATACGACGTTATAAACGTTGAATTGCGTAAAAATGAAATTGCAGGGTGAAATTTCGCTAAAGCTACAGATGAAATATGTGTGAAAATGCGTGTGAGTGATTTAATATACACTACTGGCCATTAAAATTGCTACACCACGAAGATGACGTGCTACAGACGCGAAATTTAACCGACAGGAAGAAGATGTGATATGTAAATGATTAGTTTTTCAGAGCATTCACACAAGGTTGGCGCCGGTGGCGACACTTACAACGTGCTGACATGAGGAAAGTTTCCAACCGATTTCTCATACACAAAAAGCAGTTAACCGGCGTTGGTCGAGATCCAATGACTGTTAGCAGAATATGGAATCGGTGGGTTCAGGAGGGTAATACGGAACACCGTGTTGGATCCCAACGGCCTCGTATCACTAGCAATTCAGATGACAGGCATCTTATCCGCATGGCTGTAACGGATCGTGCAGTCACGTCAACAGATGGGGACGTTTGCAAGACAACAACCATCTGCACGAACAGTTCGACAACCCTTGCAGCAGCATGGACTATCAGCTCGGAGACCATGGCTGCGGTTTCCCTTGACGCTGTATCACAGGCAGGAGCGCCTGCGATGGTGTACTCAACGACGAACCTCGATGCACGAATGGCAAAACGTCATTTTTTCGGACGAATCCAGATTCTGTTTACAGCATCAGGATGGTCGCATCCGTGTTTGGCGACATTGCGGTGAACGCACATTGGAAACGTGTATTCGTCATCGCCATACTGGCGGTTCACCCGGGGTCATGGTATGGGGTGTCATTGGTTGCACGTCTCGGTCACCTCTTGTTCGCTTTGACGGCACTTTGAGCAGTGGACGTTACATTTCAGATGTGTTACGACCCGTGGCTCTACCCTTCATTCTATCCCTGCGAAACCCTACGTTTCAGCAGGATAATGCACGATCGCATGTTGCAGGTCCTGTACGGGCCTTTCTGGATATAGAAAATGTTCGACTGCCGCCCTGGCCAGCACATTCTCCAGATCTCTCACCAATTGAAAACGTCTAGTCAATGGTGGCCGAACAACTGGCTCGTCACAATACGCCAGTCACTACTCTTGATGAACTGTGGTATCGAGTTGAAGCTGCACAGGCAGCTGTACCTGTACACGCCATCCAAGCTCTGTTTGACTCAATGCCCAAGCGTATTGAGGCTGTTATTACAGCCAGAGGTGGTTGTTCTGGGCACTGATTTCTCAGGATCTATGCACCCAAATTGCTTGAAAATGTAATCACATGTCAGTTCTAGTATAATATATTTGTCCAATGAATACCCGTTTATCATCTGCATTTCTTCTTTGTGTAGCAATTTTAATGGCCAGTAGTGTATATTTGAAATATATTTGACAGGTTTATATGAGGGAAAGCCACGGCTAAAAACGTCGTCCTAAACCCCACAAACAATTTCAGCCAAGCTCAGTAAACATATTAGTTACGATCTGGGAAGAAATACTGTGGTGATAAGAACCACCAGCCTCCTACTGGGATGGAGGCGATGGCGTGGAGAGAGAATGGGGGAGGAGGATGTGGATGGACAGAGCGGAGGAACAATGAGAGGGACACAAATAGAGGGAACGAGGAGGTGGAGAGAGAGAGGAAAGAGGAGGACATGAACAGCAAGAGTAGGGAGGAAGAGATGGGCAGAGAAAGACGAGAGGAGATGAGTAGTGAGAGGGGAAACAGGAGATGGGCAGGGAGAGGGGGAGGGAGGAGGTAGATAGAAAGAGGGGGGTGGGAAGGTGGGCATAGGGGGAGGGGAGGAGGAGGAGGAGGAGGTGACAAAGAGAGGGGGAGGAGCAACTGGATGGAGGGAGGTGTAGGAGAAGATGGACACAGAGAGGGGCAGGAAGACATGGTTGGAATGGTTCAAATGGTTCTAAGCATTATGAGTCTTAACATCTAGGACATCACACACATCTAGGATTCGAACCTGCGACTGAAGCAGCAGCACAGTTCCGAACTGAAGCGCCTAGAACCGCTCGGCCACACCGGCCGGCAGACATGGTTGGAGGAGGGGACAGAGAGGAGAGGAGGGTGGATGAGAAGGACTAAATAAAAAATTGGAATAAATATATATCTGGCCAATGTCTGGTATTCGGCTAGCATTAATTAAAAAGAAATGTCAGAGCACTTTTACTGTTCAAGGGCAACTGAGCTATAACACTGATATAAGATGTAGTAAAAGTATCTGCAAGGAGGGTAAATCCTGGATGGGGGTAAACTCAGCTGAGATAGCTAAAGGTGTTATGGTAGAATCAGAAAAAAATCAAAGGTGTTACAGTTCTTTTACAGAACCAATGTTGACCAAAAAAGCAGATCAGTATTTGCTGCAAAACAGTAGTTATCTCATAATAACGAGTTATTTTAATATGAAGTTGATCGTAATTGATCAAGAAAATTAAGTAGCAGGTATATACTCTACTATTCTTTCTAATGGAGACCAATAACTTTGTAATATGAATAAATATTGTGAAATGTCTATGTTATTTTTCATTTGTACCCATCATTTTAAAATCAAAACCTTTCCAGGTACCGTTATGTCCAGATCATGGTTCCAAAAGTCGTTATGTTCAAACCAAAATATTTACTTTAAATAAAATTATTGTGGTCTGGTTTATGGGAGGTATGAATATAAATCCAGAAAATAAAAAAAAACTAATATAAGAAATAAAGAATAACAATAAAAACCAAATAACAATTGAGTGAAAGTTTTTTCTCGTTTCTGAAAATTTTTGTTACATAGGCTTAACAGACTATAGATAGTCGACTCATGTCTGTTACAATTAGACTGCCAGTGCCTCGCCCAACTATAGCGTTCAGCTTCCATATGCCAGAAGATACTGGAGGCTTGCGTTGTCACTGCCGACAGTGTTTTGGCTTGAAATGCTATGCACATGAAGGATACCGACCACTACTCTCCTAAATTTACCAGAGGACTCAGTCCGTTCCATGTAACCACAGATCACACCATCAGCTTGCACAGTGCCGTGTTGTGAACTTGGGGCCATGACTTCGTGGGGTCTGTGCCACACTCGAACAGTACCATCAGCTCTTACCAACTGAAATCGGGGCTCATTTGACCAGGCCACGGTTTTCCAGTCGTTTAGGGTCGGTCACGAGCACCAGGAGAGGCGCTGTGGACCATGTCGTACTGGTAGCAAAGGCACTTGCGTCGGTCGTCGTCCTTCTCTTTGATTTCTGCGGTTATTTTACCGAGTGTTTCTTTGCTGTTAGCACTCACAACTCTACGCAAACGCTGCTGCTCCCGTTCGTTAAGTGAAGGCCGTCGACCATTGCTGGTATTCTCAGCACGCACTGTGGATCTCAGAATACTGAATTCTCTAGCGATTTCCGAAATGGAATGTCCAATGCATCTGGCTCCAACTACCATTGCGCGTTCATAGTCCGTTAATTCCCGTCGTGTGGTCATAATTACTTCGGAAACTTTTTCACATGAATCACTTGAGTACAAATGACATCTCCACCAATGCAGTTTCCTATTACACCGTGAATACGCGACAATACCGCTATCTGTATACATGCATATCGGTATCCCATGACCTTTGTCACCTCACTGGATAAGCATGATCCATTCTCAAACGTATTTGATGCGTGCCTGGTAATATAACTTCGACTGCCCGGTTAGCCGTGCGGTCTAACGCACGGCTTTCCGGGTTGGGAAGGAGCGCCTGGTCCCCGGCATGAATCCGCCCGGCGGACTTGGGTCAAGGTCCGGTGAGCTGGCCAGTCTGTGGATGGTTTTTAGGCGGTTTTCCATCTGCCTCGGTGAATACGTGCTGGGTCCCCTTATTCCGCCTCAGTTACACTATGTCGGCGATTGCTGCGCAAACAAATTCCAAACGTACACGTACATCACCATTACTCTACCACGCAAACATAGGGGTTACACTCGTCTGGTGTGAGATGTTCCCTGGAGGGGGGGGGGAGGGGGTGGTCCACCGGGGGCCGAACCGCACAGTAACCCTGAAAGAGTGGTTCGGTGTGGGACGCGGTGGGGTGAAGTGGACTGCAGTAGTCGTCGTGGGGTTGTGGACCACTGCGGTTGCGGCGGGGACAGAGCCTCTCTGTCGTTTCTAGGCCCCCGGTTAACATACAATACAATACAATTTACAACTTCACACGTGTCTGATGCAGCTGGTGGCCAGCTATTGGTGATTTATGTTTGGTTCAAATGGGTCTGAGCACTATGCAACTTAACTTGGTTCAAATGGCTCTGAGCACTATGGGACTTAACTTCTGAGGTCATCAGTCCCCTAGAACTTAGAACTAATTAAACCTAACTAACCTAAGGACATCACACACATCCATGCCCGAGGCACGACTTAACTTCTGAGGTCATCAGTCGTCTAGAACTTAGAACTAATTAAACCTAACTAACCTAAGGACATCACACACATCCATGCCCGAGGCAGGATTCCAACCAGCGACCGTAGCGGTCGCTCGACTCGACTGTAGCGCCTAGAACCGCACGGCCACTCCGGGCGGCGATTTATGTTTGTTTGATGGCTGCCTTCCCGTACAAATTAACCTTTTGGTGGCGAATTTTAAAAACATAATATTTGAACTTTTTTTGGCTTTTGATCGGTGGCACAAGTGTTTCTCAGAGGCCGAGTGAAATGAATTTTTGAATTTGCCTCCATTAAGTATATGTGAGCTACTGGTCATTTTAAACTTCGGTCCATTTTGAATTTCCGTATTTTTTCAATATAGGTTAAAGCGTAAGTGCGCTTCGTGCATTTCAAATTTCCCCACCAGTTTAACTCGGGTTACGTGGGTTGTGACTACAGTACCATCAGAAAAAACGTACTTGTGGTGGAAATCAGAATTACCATCCTGTATTTCGTGTCATATAGTCGGCTGGCAGCATCCGTACATCGTCCGCTGAAGCCCAGCACACTGGCTGATGCTAGCGGTAGCGACTCCGGTTTAGACTTCGGCTGCTATCGGATTCTGCATGAGATGTCTCGATTTGAGTGATGTCTGTTCTGTCAGACCACTCAAATATATATATTTCTATAAGAGCGCGACGGTTTCTTGGCGCTTGTTTCAGCGCAGACGCAGTAATATCGTCCGAACTCCTACAATAATCAATAAATTGCGTGTAGGAGGTAAATGGATGAGGGACGCTGCAATGCAGCGTGCGATAAATTGGAGATTTGAGTCGTTCAGCCGGGCTGGAATGGCCGAGCGGTTCTAGGCGCTACAAACCACTCCCCCCCCCTCCCCCACACACACACTACTGTACAAAAAATTGACCGAGCGAGGTGGCGCAGTTGTTAGTACACTGGACTCGCACTCGGGAGGACGACGGTTCAATCCCGCGTCCGGCCATCCTGATTTGGGTTTTCCGTGATTTCCCTAAATCGCTCCAGGCAAATGCCGGGATGGTTCCTTTGAAAGGGCACGGCCGATATCCTTCCCCGTCCTTCCCTATTACGATGAGACCGATGACCTCGCTGTTTGGTCTCTTTCCTCCAAACAACAACAAACAAACAAAAATTTGCGTTTACAAAAATCATCTCCCATATTCGGCCTTTTCGGTCCTCATTGACTAGGCTTATTACGATACCAGCTTAGTCATACAGTTACAAATTGGAAAATTTTTGTTTGCGTAAATTTTATCTCAACATTTGTGCATTTTAATAAAATTAACAATTAAATCATTTTGTTCGTCTAATCGTCTTACTACGAAATTACTATGTTTCTAAGGGTTAAGTTTAGATCGACATGTCAACGTAATTTGTTTTGCGTAATGTTTAAAAAAATGGTTCAAATGGCTCTGAGCACTATGGGACTTAACATCTGACGTCATCAGTCCCCTAGAACTTAGAACTACTTAAACCTAACTAACCTAAGGACATCACACACATCCATGCCCGAGGCAGGATTCGAACCTGCGACCGTAGCAGTCGCGCGGTTCCGGACTGCGCGCCTAGAACCGCTAGACCACCGTATGTAATGTTTAAAGATGGCGTTTTTTCATTAACCGTATAGGAAAGTTTAAATTATTAACGTTGACAAAGTAGCCGACTAAGCCGGTAGCGTAATAGCCGTGTTTATGAAGAGCAAAAAGCGCGTGTAGTTTAAATTTTTGTGCAGTTGAAAGGGGAGGGAGGAGGAGTGGCACGAACAACGTACTAAAAATCCTGACCATTGGGGGGGGGGGGGGTGAGTGAGGGGGTGGGAGTGTTGAATTTCACCTTTGTAAATTTTGCTTGAATAACTCGAAAACTGCGGCCTGACGTGAAAAAGTATTTCAGTACAAAATAAAACTACTTTAAATATCCCACGAAAAACGGCCAATTCATTTTTTCTCCAGTACTAATTGTTTGCGAATAGAGAGCGAGATGATACTGAATAATATCACGCGAGACTTTTTTTTAGTGTCCAATATCAAATTCTCGCCTGGACTTCCTCAGCGCCAGTGTGGTGCATTGTGAACAGTTATTGTTTACACCCCGTAGAGTGGGAATGTACCCTGTGATGTCAACCAAAGAGGCGGTATCTGGTGTCAACAACGGTGGATCAAGTCTGCGCTGCCGTTATTCGCTGCTCTGCAGTTTACTGGATTACGTCCGATGCGGTTGAACGTATGCTGTCTATCCATTGTGCTACGTGTGCGTGTGGTGGAAGAACAGGCTAGTACTCTTTGCAAAGTTCTGCGAAAGCGGTTAATGACGAAAATGTATTACAATAATAATTTACTTACTGTTTAACAGACATATGATTGAAAATACTAATCAGTCATGATTAAGATCCATATGGTATATGCACAGATGATTTTGATAATATTCTCCAACTTGAAATAATGCCACTCGTTTTAAGTATTTTGTAAAATAGTTTTAGGTCTATTTGAGGCGAATGAAACATCACGTTCTATAATTACCAGTGGGTATAAAGACCATGCGATGTCCTGAGAGTAAATTTCGTATAAAATATGCTTTGTTTTATCGTGTCTGACTCAGCTGTTTGAGGATGTATCGAAGGATCTCGTGGAATTATATCATGTACGTCTGACAGTCCTCGGTATCTTTTTACATCTTGCCCATCCAGTGGAGTATCATTCCATGAGTGAGTGCCCGCGCAAGCAAAGTAGACTCGCGATCGTGTGTCACAAGATCCAACCACCGCAAGCCACATGTTGATTGCCAGGAACAGGTTAAGAGCCATTTAGACAGCAATCAGCAGATTTTCACTCCTCACTTCGAGGGAAGAATTTCTTGTCGATGATGTACCGTTCTTATAGGCTGCTATTTTAGTGGCTGTAATCAATGTTGGATAAAACTCCTGTATTTATCTGCAGGGAGTCATGAATCCCCCCTTCCCGTCTCTCTCTCTCACCCTCCTGACAGTGTTGGAAATCACGAATCTGTCAATAAAAGAGGTTATAAAGATAATTGTTACCTTATTACCGGAATACGGTTTGTGTGTAGGATGCTTAACAAAGGTGAAGGCCTACCCCAGGTTGATGTAGAAGGGGCTGAGAAATACAATCACTGAAAAATCTGAAGTGTAGAAACCGTAAACACTTGAATGATAAGAATCGTTTTCTGTAACAAATATAGGAATTGCCTGTGGCAAAGTGCATCATGACTCCCACAGGTAGTGGTCTGCACAGATAAGAGAAGTGCTCTGTGACCCACACCTGCAGGGATATTTTCGTCTGAAGGCCATATTATGAGAGTTAACTGATGAACATACGAAGTCTTGAATTCATACTAACTTCTTTATGCATCTAATGGTGGCATGAAACATTTTTGCTCTTTATCTGTTTTGAAGACACTTTGCCGAAAAGTTTCTTATCCATTGTTAACATTTTAGCAACAGACATCATAATCTGTGTTTTATATAACTACTACTTTGAGGACGAGAATGACCACATCTTATTACAATATAGCTTACTATAGTCTCAATAAACTCCCATATTAACCCTTGCAATGGATGCAGGGAACATCTTAAAACAGATGATGATCCCTGTATCCCTATAAAAGTTTTTAATAGAAGAATTCTATATTATGTCTGAATATATGAGCAGACAGTGATAAGAAGTTTATATTGTGAATGATAAATATTATGTACAGCATTAAGAGAAATTAGAATTACAAATTAGTTTAAATAAGTAAACTAGAATTAAAACTACTGATGTGCAATATAAGATTCACAAAAATGCATTTTTAACTGTAGTGTAAATCTGTGCAAGCTGTTGCTCGGTTTCATTGTGTAGCATATTATATTTATATTCTCTAGGTATAACCAAACTAAGCATTCTGTATTACAAGTACATACCTGTACAAAAGGTAATTTATGGGACCAATAAAAATAAATCACCAAGGGGGCAGGTGAGCAGGAATTTTGTGCCTACATTTTGAAAATACTGTAATCTAGTCAATTCCTTTATACTTTAAAGTTTTGAAAAAATATTTATTGTCTTTGATGAATTCTTCTACCAGATTACACAAATGTTCCAAAATTTTCCATCACTGAACACAAAAATTTGTCTTAGTAGTAGAAGTCACTTCCTCCAACAAAAGACGTACTCAGTGTTTGTAAGTTTGGAACATTACTTACACAGAAGTATCTCTTTGAAAAACCACATTGTGAGTAAAAGTAAACAAAAATTAACGAAATTGGTATTTTATTTATTTATTTATTTATTTTTGAGTGGGCACCCCTGCTTATTAGGAAATACGGAAGCGTCCGATCCCACCCGTCTGCTTTGACCCATGACGTCACAAATATGGCGGAAACAAAAATACACACACACTTTCCACAAGAAGCCTAATGACACTAACGGGACAAGCGCGGGAAATGGGGTGTTTTGGGTGGGGGGCAAACTAAATATAAACAAATTTAGACGCCTTGCGTAGCTACAACGTGTAAGTGAAGACAGCCATGCATGAATACCCACCCACCTCCCCAAGGGTCGTAACCCCTGCAACCCATAGAAGATAAAGATGCTTCAGTAGCTGATTAGTGTTTTTTGTCTTTTTTAAAAAAAACTCTCACGAGATAGAACGAACAGATAAGAAAAGTAAATAAAATAAGATAAAACAGAACTGGAGACAGCCACACTCAAACCAAACTCCGCGCCGTCATGACGTCACACACAACACCCTTACGTCACGGGTCAAAGCCGACGCGTTGGATCGGACGCTTCTGTCGACCCGCTTGTTAGTACACGTGATCAAAAGTGCATTGATGTAGCTTAGTGTGTGCCAAGATATTTTTCATTCAAGACATCAACAATGCAACTATACACCTTCAGTATTTTTACTATGTTTCAACAATTAACAAATTTAGTATTTTCTAAATTTTGTTAGTGTAGGTATGAAGTACTGCCCCTTCTCCCCTCCCTTGATAATACAAGTTATGGTAAATGCCTTGATATTGCTAGGGTTGAAACATTTTGTCATAATTACTGAAATGAATTTTGTGTAATCTTCTGCAGAAGATTTCCATGACATTTATTTATCATGTGGCTTTTTGACACACTGAAACAGTAGTGTAGAGCATAATATTTACAATACAAATGTTATGAACAAACATCTAGAGCATTTATGTAAACTAGCAGCTTTGAAGTCTCCAGCAGTATGTCTTCTGGTCTACCACCATATGATCTTCGGGGGGGAGAGGGGGGGGGGGGCGGGCGGCAGGTAATCTTCTGTGATATGCCTGATGGTCTGTTTTTCTCCACATTTATAATGTGGGGATATTTATTTACCCCATTTGTGTGTAGGAGAGGAAAAAGAAAGTATGTGCATCTGTCATGCTGGGTTCCAATTGTGTTTAGCATTGACCACATTTTGTGTGGCAAGTCTTATCCCAGTGGTTTCTGGGTGATAAGACATATTATTAGTGTACTGTCCAGTCCATTCTTGTCTATGAATTAGTAATGGTGAACTCTTCTTCCACAGCTACCCTTGCAGTTATTGTTGGTGGTTGTTTAGAGAGAAGATGGTTATGGTTTTCATCAGTGACATCTTGATAGATTGCTAGTTTTTTATTATCCATGATCTTTTTGCACTAGTTTGTGAGAGCATTTATGCATTGTAGTTGAGGGGATAGAATGTAGCTTAGTACAATTTGTTGACAATGTACAAAATTTTTTTGAAAGCATCTCTGATGAACTAATATCAGGATTGATGATATCATTTTCTGCTGCAATTGATTTAATAAAAAAAATGAATTTTTGGGATACAGATATTTGTTTGTTTCCTGCAGTTTTGGCAACACTGTTCATTAGTTTCCACTCAGCTTTGAACTTATTTGTGGAATTCTCAATACTACTGCAGTTGTGTGCTTTTTGCCTTCCATGATGCCTTTTTTAATACTCATACCTACGTGCAACATAGGCTAATCTGACATGCCATTCTGCAGGTGTTGATCTGATTATTAATATTAATGTTGTTAATAATAATATTTGGGCATAACAGCAATAGACAATGTCACACGTAATGTAATACAGTTGATAATTTAAAATAAACAGGTTGGTTATTAACATTAAATTGTTACGTTACAGCTGGTAAATTCCTTTTTATCATAGAGTGGGTGGCTACTGACTAGCAATGCAAGGTTTGTCTGAAGGCTTGTTCTGGTAGATCTCGTATGGTCTGTGGAAACTTAGTTAATAATTTGTGCTCCGAGTTCATAGCTGTTAATTGGTTTTGACAGTCTGTGGTATGGAGTATTAATGCATCTATTGCTTCTCTTGGTATAAGAATGTATATTTTTTCTTCCATTGTGCTGCAAGTAACTACTGCTTCATACAAATTAAAAAAGTGTGTGTGTGCACAAATATTTAACATAACTTGTCATCTGACATAGGCTTGTTGTTTAGACTAAAACCCATATGCCGTGTTTTGTTTTCGATCAGCAAGAATCCATTTGTTTTAAACCAATAGGAAGCTTGATAAGTCGTCTTTGCAACTTGTTTTAAGATGACGAAAATCATTACTACTGTGAAGAAAAGTAGTATCCTCTGCATATAGCACTGTAATGATTTAATGAATGATGGCATGTCATTGGTCGTCATTAGGAACAAGAAAATACCCAGTACAGATCTCTGTGGAGCACGGACATTAATTTATTCTGTACAGGACATTTCTTTGCCAACACACACTACTTGCATATGATTCTGTAGATAAGATTTTTATAGTTTAAGGCTGCCATCTCTGACACCATGGAAGTCCATTTTTTCTCATAGTTGTATTTGCCCCACACAGTCAAAGGCTTTGCTTGGGTCACAAAAAGCGGACTTGAACAAACTCTTTGTCCTCAAACACTCAAAGTAGGAATTTGACTACAGAGTCTATAGCATTAACCATAACAAGTTTCTTCTAAACCATAGTGTGCTCCACTAATTAATTTCAGTTCTTCAGCATAATCATATAACTGTTGGTAAATAATGCATTCAGATACTTTAGAAAAAGCTTAGGCTGTGAAAATTGCCCTGTGCCTTAAGGCGAATTTGAATCTCCCTTCTTATGTACTGGAACTACCCTAGACACTTCAAGCTCATCAGGAAAATACTGCTCAGAATACACTTGTTTGTACATTATGTGAAGAGATACACAATACAATTGATAACCTCCTTGAGCATGTTAAGAGATATGTCCTACACATCTACACTGTCTGATTATTTCAGCTGTTTCACTACTCTTAGGAGAAGATAAATATATATGCAAGTTTGTTGACAACCTACAGAAATTTTTGAAAGTATCTCTGATGAACTGATATCAGGTTTGATAACAGCATTTTCTACTTCAATTTATTTAATAAAAAATGAATTTTTGGGGCACACATATTTGTTTGTTTTCTGCAGTTTTGTCCTCACTGTTTGTTAGTTTCCACGGAGCTTTGAACTTCTTTGTGGAATTCTTAATACTACTGCAGTTGTGTGCTTTTTGACTTCCATGATGGGTTCTTAATAATCATACCTACATGTAACATAGGCTAATCTGGTATGGTGATTCTTCGCACTATTAGATATATCAAAAGTCATTCTACTCCATTCCCAAACTCTGCTGCACTGGTGCAGCAACTGTGGTAATGCTATAGAGAGAATTCAGCCGTGTTTGCATTCTGAAGTGTGGTTTATTTGTCTCATAATGTACATAAACAAAATCATTTGATTGACATATGGGAGACAAATTGTGGTAAAATTTCACCATAAACAAACAACTGCTGGTGTTAACCAACAGCACAATAATAATAATAATAATAATGTTCAATTACCCGAAAGTTCCTAAATGCAATATAACACATACCGTACAGTTAAAAGGAAGTGACGCTTGATCAAGGTCCGCGTCACCCCATTTTTAACCGGACTTAACGTCTGAGAAAGTGAAGGAAATAATAATAATAAAAATAATAATATAATTTTGTTATATATACATACATACATACAATAAAATCTAACATTTTACTACTACTTGCTCAAGTTATAATTTCATCCTCTATGAATTCTTCTATTGAATAGTAATCATAGTATTTCTCCAACAGGATCTGCTATAGCCTTGTTTTTAAATTTTTGGCTTCATATTAA
Source organism: Schistocerca serialis cubense (assembly GCF_023864345.2). Taxonomy (NCBI): domain Eukaryota; kingdom Metazoa; phylum Arthropoda; class Insecta; order Orthoptera; family Acrididae; genus Schistocerca; species Schistocerca serialis. The sequence continues at coordinate 781,453,123 of NC_064640.1, forward strand.
TTATGTTTTTGCCCATTAACTTGTTGTGTGTCATCATCCCCAAGTACTGTGGAGTCTGTACATATAATTTCAGCTGGGGTGTAGGTAGCACAAAATTATTTTTGTTTCTTGTGTTACATGTATGGTTAAAATGATTCTCCTCAAATAATTTTTGTCTGCTGTGTTGGAAGATCATACTTTCATACATGTATATGGAGGGAACAGTTAGGATTTGTAGTTTCCAAAGTAATGGGGACAGCACTGGATTTATTAGTTCTTTATTTGTGATCCATTTCGACAGTACTGGAAGGCATCTTCAGACAATCTAGGAAAATTACAAACCCCAGTACAAATATAATGGTCATGTACAAAAGTTCTAAAAGAAAAAAAAGTAAAAATTCTTGAACCCAACAATATAAAGGTTACATGTCCTAAATTGCATTAAGGGGGTGGGGGTGATGATAACTAAACAGGTACTGGCTCTCATAGTATGAAATATAAAATTTAATGCTTACCAACCTCCTTGTGAAGGTTTACAGTAATGTGGTAACACACAAGAAGCCAATAATAAGAGAACTCTCATATGGGACGATCAAATGTGACTTTTTTTAAAAAATACAGGTTCTCTTGACAACATAAAAATCTCCCCCTGCGGGTCCGGGGTAAGAATAGGCCCGAGGTATTCCTGCCTGTCGTAAGAGGCGACTAAAAGGAGTTTCAACCGTTTTGGCCTTCCATGTGATGGTCCCCCTTGGGGTTTGATCTCCATTTTTCAAAATTCTACATAAGTACGAGCCTTTTGGGGAAGGACGCCTTACGTGGTGTCTCACTGGTCCTCAGTGCACTAAGATCTTGGCACTCAGCATAGTAACGGCGTTGTAACCACACCCGCTATTCCTCAAAGTGGGCCTAAACGCCTGATGGGTTGCACAAGTTACGCCCATAGTGCGTCCCCATCTGCACCTACGATCATGATGGACTTTCCATGGCATCCGAAATCCAGCACGGTAGCCAGCCCGTTGTGGTGGGGTCGTCATGTACCCTCTAGGTTGTAGCCCCCTGACAACACAGGGATTGTACTGCCGACACCTGAGCTGCACCCTCCCCATGTCGGCCTCCTCCCCCTCCGCTGCCTGAGAAGCGATCCTCTTCTCAGGCGTCCATCGGGGAAACGTTCCGGAACCCGGCTTCCGAGGTCCGGTGTTCCAAAAGGGACCCCATTCATGAGGACCTTCTTCGGGTCCAGCCCACCATCCCCGTGCCTCATCGGACTTCCAAGAAGGCCTCCTAGAAGAAACCTTTATCCCCCTCTCCACCCCGGCACGTTTTGTCTGATTCGCCATCCGCGAGTCGCTGCTCCTGGCCGTCCTCAGTTTCGCCGGAATGCTCTGCTGCCAGGCGCTCAGCTGGCCTCTCGTCGGCGAATGATGCTGCCCCTTCTACGCAACCCGGGAAAGAGGCCGCAGCTGGCGACGACTCGATGGAACAGGATCTGCCTCCCGCCGGTTGTAGCGTTGTTCCCTCGAAACCTGGCCCTCCGCGGCCGTGGAGGTGACCAGCTCTTCACCCGTTTCGTTCCCCCCTTTTTTCTGACTAGCGATGGCTTTGTTACATTGGAACATCAGAGGTATTCGATCTAATCGGGAGGAATTAAAACTGCTCCTCCCCCTGCACTGTCCGCTCATCCTTTGTCTCCATGAAACCAAGTTGGGCCCAACTGACCGTATTGCTTTTACCCACTATACCTCGGAGCGGTCTGACCTCACCCCTGCGGACGGTATTCCAGCTCATGGTGGGGTCATGTTGCTCATTCGGGACGATGTCTATTACCATCCCATCGACCACCCCACTCCAAGCAATAGCTGTCCGTATTACTCTTTCTGCCCTTACTTTTTCTGTTTGTACCGTCTACACTCCATCGTCATCCGCAGTTAGTCGGGCTGACATGATGCACCTGATTGTTCAGCTTCCTCACCCATTTTTATTGTTTGGCGACTTCAATGCCCATCATCCCCTTTGGGGCTCTCCTGCATCCTGTCAGAGATGCTCCCTCTTGGCGGATGTCTTCAACCATCTCAATCTTGTCTGCCTCAGTACTGGCGCCCCGACTTTCCTCTCGGACTCCACTCATACCTACTCCCACTTGGACCAATCGATCTGTTCTACCACTCTTGCCTGTCGGTGTTTGAGTGGTATGTCCTTTCTGACACCTATTCGAGCGACCACTTCCCCTGTGTCGTTCGTCTCCTACACCACACCCCATCCCCACGTCCTTCGTGCTGGAACGTACCGAAAGCTGACCGGGGACTTTACTCCTCCCTGGCGACCTTTCCGGACCACCATTTTCTCAGTTGTGACAGTCAGGTCGAATACCTCACGGCTGTTATCATCAATGCTGCCGAACGTTCCATTCCTCGCACTACCTCTTCTTCACGTCGCGTTTCCGTCCCCTGGTGGAATGAGGCTTGTAGAGACGCTATCCGTGCTCGACGACGTGCTTTACGCACCTTTCGCCGCCATCCTACGTTGGCGAATTGTATTGGATACAAACGACTGAGAGCGCAATGCCGTAGAGTCATCAAAGACAGCAAAAAAGCTTGTTGGGCCTCTTTCACCAGCTCCTTTAACAGTTTTACTCCCTCTTCCGTCGTATGGGGTGGCCTGCGCTGGCTGTTGGGCATTAAGGCCCACTCCTCGGTACCTGGCCTGACTTCAGGTAATGAGGTCCTTGTTGATCCTGTGGATGTCTCCAATGCCTTCGGCCGCTTTTTCGCGGAGGTTTCAAGCTCCGCCCATTACCACCCTGCCTTCCCTCCCAGGAAAGAGGCAGAAGAGGCTCGGTGGCCTTCCTTCCACTCGCTGAATCTGGAATATTATAATGCCCCCTTTACTATGCGGGAACTCGAACGTGCACTTGCACTGTCCCGGTCTTCTGCTCCGGGGCCAGATGCCATTCACGTTCAGATGCTGGCACACCTTTCTCCGTCAGGCAAAAGCTTCCTTCTTCGTACCTACAATCACATCTGGACCGAAGGTCAAGTCCCCATGCGTTGGCGTGACGCCATCATTGTTCCTATACCCAAACCCGGGAAGGATAGACACCTTCCTTCTAGTTACCGCCCCATTTCTCTTACAAGCTGTGTCTGTAAAGTGATGGAGCGCATGGTTAACGCTCGGTTAGTTTGGATTCTTGAATCTCGACGGCTACTTACCAACGTTCAATGCGGCTTTCGTCGCCGCCGCTCCGCTGTTGACCACCTTGTGACCTTGTCTACATTCATCATGAACAACTTTTTGCGAAAGCGCCAAACGGTAGCCGTGTTCTTCGATTTGGAGAAGGCTTATGATACCTGTTGGAGAGGAGGTATCCTCCGCACTATGCACAGGTGGGGTCTACGCGGTCGCCTGCCCCTTTTTATTGGTTCCTTTTTAACAGACCGAAAGTTTAGGGTATGTGTGGGTTCCGCCTTGTCCGACGTCTTCCTCCAGGAGAACGGAGTGCCTCAGGGCTCCGTCTTGGGCGTAGCCCTTTTTGCCATAGCGATCAATCCTATTATGGACTGCATTCCACCTAATGTCTCAGGCTCTCTTTTTGTCGATGACTTCGTGATCTACTGCAGTGCCCAGAGAACATGCCTCCTGGAGCGCTGCCTTCAGCGTTGTCTAGACAGCCTATACTCATGGAGCGTGGCAAATGGCTTCCGGTTCTCTGAAGAGAAGACAGTTTGCATCAACTTTTGGCGATATAAAGCGTTCCTTTCGCCATCCTTACATCTCGGTCCCGCTGTTCTCCCATTTGTGGAAACAACTAAGTTTCTAGGGCTCACACTGGACAGGAAATTTTGTTGGTCTCCGCATGTCTCTTATTTGGCTGCCCGTTGTACACGTTCCTTTAATGTCCTCAGAGTTCTTAGTGGTTGATCTTGGGGAGCGGATCGCACTGTCCTGCTTCACTTGTATCGGTCCATAGTCCAATCGAAGCTGGATTATGGGAGCCTCGTCTATTCGTCTGCTCGGCCATCCCTCTTATGCCGTCTCAACTCCATCCACCATAGGGGGGTTACGTCTTGTGACCGGAGCCTTCTACACTAGCCCCGTCGAGAGTCTTTATGCTGAAGCTGCCGAATTACCATTGACGTACCGGCGCGATGTACTGCTTTGTCAGTATGCCTGCAGGCTGTCGTCAATGCCCGACCACCCCTCTTATCAGTCCTTCTTCGCCGATTCTCTCGACCATCAGTATGGGTTGTATGTGTCTGCCCTGCTGCCCCCTGGAGTCCACTTTCGTCGCCTGCTTCGACAATTGGATTTTGCCCTCCCTACCACCTTCAGAGAGGGTGAGAGCCCGACTCCACCTTGGCTCCAGGCTCCACTTCATATTTATCTCGACCTCAGCTCGCTCCCGAAGGAGGGTACTCCGGCTGCAGTGTATTGCTCACGGTTTGTCGAACTTCGTGCGCGACTTGCCAGTCACACCTTTATTTACACTGATGGCTCCAAAACTGACGATGGTGTTGGCTGTGCTTTTGTCGTCGGGGCCGTCACCTTTAAATACCGGCTCCTCGACCAATGTTCGAGCTTTACGGCCGAGCTTTTTGCTCTCCATCAGGCCGTTCAGTATGCCTGCCGCCACCGCCATTCATCATATGTGCTCTGCTCTGATTCACTCAGTGCTCTTCAGAGCCTTGGAGCTCCATATCCGGTCCATCCCTTGGTGCAACAGATCCAGCAGTCCCTCCATTCTTTTGCTGATGGTGGCTCTCCTGTCAGCTTTCTGTGGTTTCCCGGCCATGTAGGAGTGCCTGGGAATGAGGCTGCTGATGCTGCAGCCAAGGCTGCAGTCCTCCTGCCTCGGCCAGCCTCCCATTGTGTCCCGTCATCTGATGTTAGTGGGGTTGTTTGTAAGAGGCTTGTGTCGTTGTGGTGGGATGCTTGGTCCTCACTTCAAGGAAACGAGCTCTGGGCAGTAAACCCATTCCCAACTGCTTGGACTACCTCCTCCTGACCATCTCGGCGGGAAGAGGTCCTTCTGACCAGGTTGCGGATTGGGCATTGCCGGTTTAGCCACCGCTACTTGCTCTCCGGTGACCCAGTCCCGCAGTGCCCTTGTGGTCATGCATTAACAGTGTGCCATGTTTTATTGTCGTGTCCCTGTTTTAGTCAATCTCGTGTTGTCCTGTCTCTGCCATCTACTTTATAGGATATTTTAGCTGATGACGCTCGAGCAGCTGCTCATGTTCTTCGTTTCATGACTTTGACTGGCTTGTCCAAAGACATCTAACTCCTTCACTTATTTTATCTGCATCTTTGTGAGAACTTTCTGGTGTCCCCCTCCCCCCCCCCCCCCCTTGAGTCTTCCTAGATTCTATGTGCTCTAACAATTGTGACTGGACGCTAATGACCTCAGTAGTTGAGCGCCCTTAAACCCCAAACAAAAAAAAAACATCAAAATCATCTGGAGAGGGAAAAGAACACTGTTGAAATATGTAAACCATGACTATACACAACAGGAGGAAGCCAAATCATCTGCATGCTGAAAGATGTAAGAGACAGACATTATTTGATATCGTATAGAGATGATGTCCCTTAAACACAAAATATGCCCTGTTTACATCGGTCATATGTGCACAACCTTACGCATTAGCACCAGTCTGACTAGATAAAAAATAGCCTTATGATGTGATGGTTAAAGCTTTCCCGGCGTACTGATTGTTCCATAAAAACACGGGAGAACTGCCGGATGTCAGTAACGTCCTGCCACGATAGTACTACTGCAGCGGTACTCACCTGAAGATGGCCAGAAGACTCTGCACCGAAATATCATTGCAGGATGTTACTGACATCTGGCAGTTCTCCCGTGTTTTTATGGAACAAGCCTTATGATGTCATACTTGGAAGGTCACCAGGCGGTGGCACTATTGTTTCTAACTATGGAAGGCTGTGTGTAAATAATCGGGAAGAATGCCTATTGTCTGAACAATATAAACTCATTTGAAGATACACATCATAGCATCGAAAAATTCCTAATTTTTTGACATAATTATTCATTTAAAAGCCTTGGAGATTTGAATAGAAAAATTTTGAAATTTCAAGTTCATCAGTCATATTTAATTTTCACCCTTTATTTTTTACATGCAAGATTATAAGATTTTCCAAACTACGTTACTTGTTGCCTGATGTTCAGAAAATGGGTGGATATTGTTTAATTTGCACTTCTTCCCCTCCCCCCTTCACTGAACACCTAAAAGTTTCAGGCTATCAGTCCCTTAGTTTGGTAAATCTTATTATCCTGCACATAGAAAGTAAAGGGCGAAAATTAAATTTGCTTGAGGAATATGAAATTTCAAAATACATTTGCTTCAAATATCTGAGGCTTTTAAACAAACAGATATTGTTGACAAATAAGGCATTTTTCAATGCTACGATGTGCATTTTCAAATGAGTTTGAGTCTATATTAGTTCAGATACTGGGCGTACTTCCTGATTATTTACACACAAACTTCCACTGTTAGAAACACTAGTGTCACCAACAGCTTAGCTTCCCGCTATGACAACACCGTAGGCGTTATTTTTCATCTAGTCGGACCAGTGCTGGCATGTAAGATCATGCATAAATGACAGATGTATACGGGGGTATTTTGTGTATGGGGTGTCATCTCTGTATGGTAAGTCAAATAATGTTTGTCTCTCAGCTTGTTCAGTGTGCAGACATTTTGCTTCCTCCTGTTGAAAAATGCCATGGTATATATATTTTAAGTGTTCTTTTCCTTCTCCAGGTGATTTTTGTGCCATTGAGAGAACCGGTATTTTTTTAAAAAGCTACATTTAATCTTATCGTATGAGAGTTTCCTTTTATTACCTTTTTTGGCTTGTGGTGTGTTACCACATTACTGTAAAACTTCACAGGGTAGGCTTTTGCCTGTTTATCTTTCATGGCCATTGCTAATAATCTTGTATATCTTGTTCTTGTTTTAGGTAAAAATTGTGAGCATTGGCATTGTTCCATACTTTAGCATTATACATGTGCTTGGCCCATTTTTTCCTGTGTGTAACTTCGTGCATTTAGCTCCTTGTTTCATGAGATGATTTACTCATTGTTCAGTAAGTGTTAAATTTTGTTTCATGCTCTGGGAGCTAGTACACTCTTTAGTTACCATTCTCTCTGCCCCCCTCCCCATCTGAATGCAAATTTAGGACCTGTAACTTCTACGTTGTTGGGTTAAAGAATTTTTTCTTTGTTTTCTTGGTTTACAATTTTTGTACATGACCATTATATTTGTACTGGGTTTTGTAACTTTCCCAAATAGTCTGAAGATCCCTTTCATTAGAGGCAAAACACATTGCAAATGAGGAATTAATGAATCCATCATCATCACAACATGACTGAATTCTCTCTATAATATTAAATATATTGTAAAACAACATAACTTGATTTTTCAGATTTGTCAGCTGTTTAGTATACCATGGATTTTGCTTGTTTGAGAGCTAGATTTTGAAGCCTTTGTCAATCACTTTGCATTTGTTTATGGGGATGTCATCAAATTGTATCAAAAATGCTTTAAAAAACATATCAGATGTTATCTTTGCTGACAAATCCTTACTTTAAGTGTATTGTTTCACCACAACATTGCCCAAGCCAGACTGTCAGCAAGTGTCTTAAAAAACCTGATAGTTTTCATTAGTAACAGATCTGGTGATAACTTTCAGGACAGGCCTAGTTTTATTACTTTTATCAAGAGGGAACCTACTTCTATAATTTAAAGATACAAAATTATGATGGAAACATTGTCACATCACAGGATTCTCCTATAGTCTTAAAACTGACAAAAATATTGTTAAGACAGGCTTGATCTCTTGTGGACCTATTATTGGTAGAGTGCAGTAGATTTTTAAGTCCTCTCTCTCTCTCTCTCTCTCTCTCTCTCTCTCTCTCTCTCTCTCTCTCTCTCTCTCTCTCTCTCTCTCTCTCTCTCTCTCTCTCTCTCTCTCACTCTCACTCACTGTTTATCCATTGTCATATAGAATTAGCATTCAAGTGTCTCCACCTATTACAATATTCTCATGCATTCATCTAGGATCTCTAAATTCATCTTACAGCATGTCCAATTTTCCTAAAAATACACTCATAATACTCTTAGGTTTTCTGTATGAGTATATTATTACTAATTTAAAACTGTCAATAACTATGTGAGCAGCTTCAAAGTTCTGTTCTTCACACAAAAAATTTAGATCCACATTAGTAACCGATCAGCTGAGTGAGTGGTTAAAGTAGATTGCCCCAACACCTCTAATGTGTAATTTTCTAGATTAACTATTTGCTGTATTACAATCATCAAATTTAACAACATAAGTTCACTCTCAGTAACCCAGTGTACACTCAAAAAATTTCAAACTTATTCTCCAGACCAAAACTATTTACAATATATTGTGTGTTATTAACTTCTTAAGTTTTCAAATAGCAAATTTTTAGATCAAAAGTGTTATTCCTTTTAAATTGGACATTTTGTTCAGGGGCTATAGTCTTTTACAGCACCATTACATATCTTATGGGCTTCTTCTTCCTCCTGCTGCCTTAGAATGAACACCCATTTCGACAGACAGAAGGCAATGTTTTCCACTTACCCGTAACACTTGACACTGTTTCTTGTACCATAGCTCACTTCCCTACTTTTGAGGGCACTGTTGTTGTTGTAGTTGTTGGTACTGCTTCTGCCATTGTTTGTGCTGCAGATGTTGATGTTTTTACTGGAGTTGGGCAGATGCTGCTTTTTTTTTTTGTCGGTCCTGTAATTGTTGTTGATACTGACATTGATGGTCTAGCCACTGACCTCTGGTGTATCCTCAGCCGATTCTACACATGTACCTAATGTAGATGGTGATGTATCAGGTGCAGGGATTGGAAGGTGATGGTGTTTCTTTTGCTGCTGCAGGTGATTATGATATTGGTTACATTCTCACTGCTAATACTGTCCTTGTTACAGCTGCTTTTCTAATTGTAACAGAATTGGCAATTTGTTTGGCCCTCAGTATTAAGTGTAATCTAATGAGATGCAATAACCTGGATATTTCTGAGAAAACTTCAAATGTCTGAGCAACATTTATTAGCCACTATGATTTCTTTTGTTTACACAGGACCACTGTGGTAAGATGTACATAATATTGTACGTTGCATGAAACGAAATTTGTGTGCGAGGATTGACTCTGGCATCTTTCTGTATAACACGCGGCAATTGGAAATTCAGTTTATATATATGTTTTGAATGCCGCCACATTAAAACAACAAAATCATTTTGGTTTTCCATCTTGGGTGAGGTTCTTCCAGGTGGTCTTCGTATGGATCTACTGGTTCCTACGGAACACCATGTGACCTGTTTTGTGATGGCATCAGTGTCATCCTCCTTGCTCCTCTGTAAACATTGAGCTGGTGCTTCCCACTTGCATTTCACCCCTTGTCAGTTGGAATCCTACAGTAAAACTTTCACTGAATGGGAACTACTTCTAACCCTCTCTTCTTCCCACAACTCAGCACCGGCCCTTCTTCCATCCATAACCAATTGCCTCAACAACTCAATCCTCCACAACAATATCTCCTCCAGGTGTTTTAATCATATTTGGCTCAAAGGCATTTTTCTCTCTCAGTGGAGGGACAGTATTGTGGTTCCTGTCCGTAAGCGTGGTAAGGATCTATCTTCCCCTGATGATCACCAGCTGATCAGTCTGACCAGCATTTGCTGAAAGTTACTTGAATGGCTGGTGGCTCACTGACTCAGTTGAGTCCTCAAATCTTGGTACTTCTTGACCCCATAAAAGTGCAACTCTTGGGAGGAACAGTCTCCGGTTGATCACCTGTTTTGACTGGAAACTGCAGTTCAGCAGGTTTTTCCTCAGTGCCACCATCTTGGGGCAGTTTTCTATGATCTTTGTAATGCCTTCAACATGGCTTGGCACCATCACATTTTACTTACACTCTGTGGGTGGGATCTTTGAAGCTTCCTTCAGATTTTTTATTTGCCAAGTCTGGTCCCACCAGTCGTTCAGAGTTCAAGTTGGCACCTTTCTCAGCTCTCTTCAGACCCAGGGGAATGGCATTCCACAGCGCTCCGTATTAAGTATCTTTTTTCTTATTACTATTAATGGACTGATAGCCTCCATTGGTGACCCCCCTGGTCTGTGTGGGGGTGATTTCAGTATCTGGGCTGGTTCTCACTTGGTGGGCTCTTCAAAATGACAGTTCCAAGGTGCTATCTGGTGCGCTTCTGCAGGGACCCTCACATGGCTTTCAGTTGATCCACCCCATCTCTTAATTGCAAGTTGTACATTTCTGTTGCCATAGCATATCCTGTTTTGAAGTTCTACTGAAATACCCAATGCCTCACAATGGTCTCACCAATTCTGTTTCTTGGGTCTTCTTTTTGGCAATGAGCTTACTCAGTTGCCCCATATCTGCTTTCTGAAGATAAGCTGTTTCCACAAATTCAGTGCCCTTTGCTTCCTTGGCTACACCTCATGGGGCATGGATTGTTTGACACTTTTTCAGCTTCATTGGGCAGTAGTTTTATGTCATCTGGACTATGCCTCAGCTGCCCCTTCCACACTGCTACTCTAGGACCTGGTTCACCATCATGGTATTCTTTTGGCCATCACTGCTTGTTGTGCTAGCTCTGTCAACAGTAATCTGGTTGACACTGGAATCCCCCTCCCCCTTTCAGTTCAGTGGTATCCTGTGTGATCACTATCCACTTTTCCGTTCTCACCCCTCCTATTCTGTTCTTTTTACAGCTTCAGGACATTTCCCCCCCCCCGCTCCCCCCCGCTCCCCCCCGCTCCCCCCCGCTCCCCCCCGCTCCCCCCCGCTCCCCCCCGCTCCCCCCCGCTCCCCCCCGCTCCCCCCTCCTACCCGCTCCCCCCCCCCCTGCTACCCCATCGCTACCCCCCCGCTCCCCCCCCCGCTCCCCCCCCCCCGCTCCCCCCCCCCCCCCCACTCCCCCTGAAGGCCCGCGCTTATAATAGGACTGAGGTATTCCTGCCTGTCATAAGATGAGACTATAAGGAGTGTCTCACCTTTTAGTTTTATGTGATAGTCCCTGTAGGGTTTGACCTCCATTTTTCAAAATTTTCTCAAAGATCGAGCCAATTGGGGAAGGGCATCTTACATGGTGCATTGTGCCCATCATGCATTGAGATCCTTAGCCCACTTTCTCATCATGGCATTGCAGTCCTGCTCATCCTTCATCCTCCATCTCTTGAGTGAGGATACCTTCCTGGGTGCATTTTCCTCCACCCACTATGCAGTGTTGTTTTCTGCACCGACAAGAGGAGCATGGAATTCTTTGCATCTCATATCCAGCATTATAGGCACTCGGCTGTGGTGGGGCTGCCATGTACCCTGTTGGTTATAGCCCCCTGACTACAGAGGGATCACTCTGCTGATGCCTCTGCCATTAACTCCCCACGTATGCCAAGGAGTAGATGCCAATCACCCTGGAGCATTGGGACTCTCGGCAGTGGCCATCCTGCCAGGTGGCCTTTGCTGTGGCTGGGTGGAGCCCGTGGGGAGGGCCCCTGGTCGAAATGGGTGGCGTCAGGGCAGATGATGTGCGATGAAGCGTACCATGTCATTACTTGCTGGTGATCAAACGCCAGCAGTCTCTAAGCATTCCAAGTCTCAGTACGATGCAAGGCAGTATGATCCTAAATCGTTCCCCTCCCTGGCCACACCATGGGAGGAACATCAGGCTAAGGATGGCAGCGAACCTTATTCGCTCCGGTACCTCGTATCTATGGGAGCTGATGGGGAATCCTTTGTCTCGATGAAGCCTCAGTTTTTTGTAGAGCATTTAGAGGCCAAGTTTGGGGAGGTGGAGGGCTTGTCCAAAATGAGGCCAGGGTCAGTCTTCATAAAAATGGCATCCTCTGCCCAGTCACAGGCATTACTCACTTCTGACAAGCTGGGTGATGTGTCCATTACCCTCAGGCCTCATAAGAGCTTAAATATGGTCCAGGGTATAATATTCCACAGGTACCTGCCTTTGCTGTCTGACGATGAGCTGTGCGTCAACTTAGACTGAAGAGGAGTTAACTTCATATGGAGCGTCCATTGGGGTCCGAGGATAATCAGGTTGCCATTGTGCCTTCATCTTGGCCTTCAAGGGTGTGACATTACCCGAGAAGGTCAGGGTGATGGTCTACTGCTGTGATGTGAAGCCATATATCCCTCCCCCAATGCGGTGCTTTAAATGCTGGAAGTTCGGGCATACGGCTTCCCGCCGTACTTCCAGCATCACGTGACGAGATTGTTAATGTCCATCCCATCCCAATACTCATTGCACCCCAGCCCCCATCTGTGTCAACTGCGGAGAACATCATTCCCCTTGCTCACCAGACTGCAGGATTTTACAGCAGAAAAGGAAAATCATGGAATACAAGACCCTGGACCAACTGACCTACACTGAGGCCAAGAGGCAATTTGTGCGCCTCCATAGTGTGGCTATGACCTCGTACGCCGCCGCTACATGAACAATTGTAGCCCCTCAGTTCCACGAATTACAGTCGGCTCTGAGCCAGAAGACTACACCTGCCCCCTTGATGGTGGGGGGCACTTCCCGCCCTGTACCTCCCGCACTACTTACCTTGGGAGCACTGTCCCCCCCAACCATGAGGGACATCTGTCCCTACTTCTCAGCCAGAGAAGCATAAGCCTTCTTTGGCTTCTCTCGCTAGGAAGGGGTCGCTTGGGTCACTCCCTTCCCAGGTTTTTGCTAGTGGGAAAGAAGACACCCACCAGTGGCTGAAGCGCCCAAAAGCAGCTGGTCGTAAGCCCTCCCAGTGAGAGAAACCCAAGGATCAGCGAGAGAAATCCTGAAAGAAGACCCCCAAGACAAAAGGAATTTCGGTGGCACCCACTCCATTGCTGCCTACAAGCTCTGTGTCTGAGGATGAGGTGAAGATTCTGGCATCCGCTGAGGACCTAGATCTCGCCAGACCCACAGACACAATGGATATAGCCTGTTCAGGAAATGAGTCGGTGGCAGCTGGTGACCCTGAGGCGTAAACTGCCTAATTGAGTGTTTCATGCCTTCTCAGTCTCACGATCATGTCATCCTCCAGTGGGATTGTGGCAGTTTTTTGCACCATTTGCTGACATATGGCAACTGTTAAACTTGACACCTGCTTTCTGCATTGTCCGCCAGGAAACCTGGTTCCCAGCCATGCAGACCCCTGCCCTTTTCGGCTACAGAGGATATTACAAGAACTGTAGTGAATATAATAGTGTCAGGTGGAGTTTGTGTTCGTGTTCTGAACTTGGTATGCAGTGACCCTCTGCCCCTTCAAACTCCTCTTGAAGCTGTGGTTGTCAGGATACGGACGACACAGGAAATAATGGTCTGCCCTCCAGATGGTGCGGTACCTTTGAATGCGTTGGCTGCACGGATTGATCAACTCCCTAAACCTTTCCTACTTTCGGGAGATTTTAACGCTCATAACCCCATGTGGGGAAGCACCATGCTTACTGTGGCAGAGATGACGAAAATTTACTGTCCCAACTTAACCTCTGCCTCTTAAATACTGGGGTCGCCACACATTTCAGTGTGGCTCATGGTAGTTACTCGGCTATTGATTTATGAATTTGCAGCCAAGGACTTTCCCCATATATCCACTGGAGAGCTAATGACGACCTGTGTGGTAGTGACCACATCTTCCTGTCACTCCTCCGGCGTCATGCCCACAGACACCTACCCAGATGGGCTTTAAACAAGGCAGAATGGGTAGCCTTCACCTCTGCTGTCACCGCTAAATCTCCTCTGCATGGCGCCATCGACGTTGTGATTGAGCAGGTCACTACAGCGATAATTTCTGCGGTGGAAAACGCAATCCTTCGTTCTTTAGGGTGGCCCTCTCAAATGACAGTCCCTTGGTGGTCGCCGGAAGTTGCTGAGGCAATTAAAGAGCGCTGGCGAGCTCTACAGCGACATAAGCGACACCCTTCCCTAGAGCACCTAATAACATTAAGCGGCTACTTGTCCGTGTTCGCCTGCTTATAAAACGACGGAAAGAGGAGTGTTAGACGAAGATCGGACGTCTTTTTGGGTACCAGATCCCAACAGGTTTCCCTGGCATTCACATCAATGGCGTGCTCTCTACCATTGCAAACGCGATTGCTGAGCACTTCGCTTGAGCCTCTGCATCGGAGATCTACCCCCCAGGCTTTTGCATCCTCAAACGGCGGCTGGAAAGGAAATACCTCTCGTTCACTACACGCCACAGTGAACCCTATAATGGTCCATTTACAGAGTTGGAGCTCCTCAGCGCCCTAGCTCATTGTCCCGACACAGCTCCTGGGCCGGATCGGATCCACAGTCAGATGATTAAACATCTCTCGTCTGACTACAAGCGATATCTCCTCGTCATCTTCAACTGGACCTGGTGCGATAACGTCTTTCCATCGCTAAGGAGGGAAAGTACCATCATTCCGGTGCTAAAACCTGGTAAAAATCCGCTTGATGTAGATAGCTGTCGGCCCATCAGCCTCACCAACGTTCTCTGTAAGCTGCTGAAATGTATGGTACGTCAGCGGTTGGGTTGGGTCCTGGAGTCATGTGGCCTACTGGCTCCATGTCAGGGTGACTTCTGCAAGGGTCGCTCTACCACTAATAATCTCGTGTCTCTTGAGTCTGCCACTCGAACAGCCTCTTCCAGACGCAAACACCTGGTCGCTTTTTTTACTTACGTAAAGCATACAACATGACCTGGCTACATCATATCCTTGTCAAATTATATGAGTGGTGTCTCCAGGTCCCACTCCCTATTTTTATCGAAAACTTCCTGTCACTCCGTACTTAGTGCGACAAAGTTGGTGCCTCCCATAGTTCCCCTGTATTCAGGAGAATGGCGTTCCACAGGGCTCCGTAATGAGTCTCTATTTTTGGTGGCCATTAACTGCCTAACAGCAGCTGTAGGCCCGTTGGTCTCCCCTTCTCCGTATATGGATGACTTCTGCATTTTGTATTGCTCTTCCTGTTCTGAAGTTGCTGAGTGGCGTCGGCAGGGAACCATTCACAAGGTGTAGTCATGGACTCAAGCCCACAGTTTCCAGTTTTCGGCCGCAAAGACGTGTGTCATGCACTTTTGTCAGCATTGTACCATCCTAACTTTATCCTAATGACAATCCACTCACTGTAGTGGAGACATGTCAACTCTTAGGATTGGTTTTCGACACACGATTGACTTGGCTACCTCACCTTTGTCAGCTTAAACTGGAGTGCTGGCAGCACCTCAATGCTCTCTGTTGCTTGAGCAACACCAATTGGGGTGCAGATCGCTCTATGATGCCGCAGCTTTACAGAGCCCTTGCTCAATCCCACTTGACTTTGGGAGTCTGGTTTACAGTTCGGCGGCGCCCTCGTTGTTACGTTTATTCAACCCAGTGCACCACTGTGGCTTTCGCCTAGCGACAGGAGCTTTCAGAACAAGTCCGGTGACCAGTGTTCTGGTGGAGGCCAGAGTCCCTCCATTGTGGATCAGACATGCACAACTGCTCGCCAGTTACGTTGCACACATTCGTGGTTCTCCTGAGCATCTGGATTATATCTCCTTTTCCCACCCATGGCAATTCATCTCCCACATCGGTGGCCCAGGTCAGGGCCCACGACTGCGGTTCGCGTGCGATCCCCTCTCTCCGAACTGGAGTCCTTCCCTATACCATCTTTACTTGAGACCCATTCACGTACACCTCCATGGTGTACACCTTGGCTGAAGCTTCGTGTGGACCTTTTGCATGACCTAAGTGTAACGAGAATTATACGTATAAGAATTTTTTCTTTATGAATTTAGATAAATTAATAATAGCAATGTGTTGAATTTCTTTTTCGATTCTTTTCGTGTCATGTTAAAGAAACCGTGAGTAACTTTTGAAACGAATATTATTTATGTTAGATTTCAAATAATGTGGTAATCAAAGGAAAGTGTATTTAATGTTAAAACTATTGTAAGATGTGAAAATTGTAATTTATACACATGGTCCATACGTAGGTAATGCATTAGGATATGTTTAGTAGAAAACCTGTGGTGAATACCCTACCTGTAGGGGAGAGGGAAAAGGTGGAGGCAGGCGAGGCGGGAAAACGCACACTGGGCGCGGTTCGGCACAACGGGCACAGTATAACACAGTCGGAGGCGAGCAACAGTCGGAAGTACACGTACTGTACCGAGGAGGCTACCCAGGAAAAGTGGCTTCCATTGAGCCTCGGATGAACCGATTCCGGCGACTATTTGGCATGGCTATATTCTGAGGCACAAAATTGGAAAGATTACGACGCTAAGAAGATGGAAAGTGCCGATGTTGTGTGAGCCTTAGCCGTGCTTGCATGTGTGCCGTGCTGCCCGCTATCTCGCTGCCCACCAACCGCCGCACCGACTTGCACAGGTCAAACATTTATTTCATCTTTAGAAGTGTATCTGTGTGGACCAGTGTCGAAAATGTTTCTAATGGTTCAATAATAACGTGACTTGTACCAGAATTGCTTTAGCCATGACTTATCCTGATCACTGACCTAGACAGGATCCTTACCTCGTATTGTGCAATCCGAGTATCCTAAACTGAAAGTTTAATATTTGTGTTAATGAAAATTATCAGCAGATTAATCTATGCCATAAAGGAATCTATAGTTCTGTGTGCTGTTGCAAATATTGGTAAAGAACAAAAGAGTTTTTGTTGGATTGAGTTGCCGATGTTATTTAATTAGTTTGAGACAGAAATAATGACAGTTAAATTATTCAGAAGTAAGACAAAAGAGTAGTTATCCAGAGATTGATAAATTTGTGTGTTAATTTGCCTTCAGTACTAGATAGTTTCAGTATAACGACTATAACAGTTTCAGGCCGCCCCCCCCCCCCCCCCCCCTTTGCTCTTGTTCATTCGTTCAAACCTTGATGTGTACTGATCAAATTTGACCAGTAAAGCTAAATTCTATATTAATCCTAAATGTATTAGTGTTTTTCCATTATTCATAGTGATATTATGTGTGTACTTTTAAGATTGTCGACGCTGGGGCAATCTATGCCCGATTTCAGTCTGCTCAACATACAAAATGCAGTTCGTAGTAATCATTACTGTGTGGTGTTGTGTAAAAGTAGCTCGTCCAAATTAGTACAAAAAGAGAAAACTTTAGTTCAGTGGATTTTTCGGGTTCCAAACTTTGCCATATAACGCATCATTACTACGTGTTACTATGCTTGTACATGCACCCACTTGTACAAGGAAAAACTCACTAATTGCCTAACTAGGCTGGCGACCGAATTGTTAATTATAGGTAGCATTTACTGTGTGTACTTCTTGTCCATGCGAAAGAATAATTATACTGTACATTTACTTGATGCATCACTGTGGTTATTGACTGAATATAAGTCCGATCTTGCTTCTATTAGGTATGCGCGGTCAACTAATGTACTAAAATCCTTGTTTATGAGGTGAAGCCCGTGAACTTATTACAGTACAGGCTTTATATAGCTAACCTACGTCCGATTAGGGCGGGAGTGTTACAAGTGGCTTCCCGGTGACAGGACGTCCATCTGTTGTCGGTTACAAATTAATGTAAAAATCGAACAGTGGATGTTCAGTGGCACGAATAGCAATAAAAGTCAGTAAAATAAACTGCAGTGTGAGTCAAGTATAATAGTGTGGTATAGTTGGCATTCAATATGGACAGGATCGTAGGCAGGGTAGATGCGCCAAGTGAAATGGAGAATGCGGCTGGCAGTAGCCGGAGTTTACGCGGCCAGATAACAGATGGCGTTAGCGAAAGACAGTTGGCGTACATACAATACCACGAACACGTCAATGAACAGATTGAAAGGTTGAGATCACCTCGGACACAGCAAGGGACAAAACAGGAAGCAGAGGGTGACTTTGTAGATGATAGTGGGTATGTGAATGAATCCACTGACATGTTTGATTCTCCACAGATAAAGAAAGAACCGAAAGAAACTTTTGAAGTAGGATCGGAACACACCGATTCCGTAGAACAAAACAGTGTGAAAATTTTAAGCATAAACGATTTATTTGAACAATTAACCAAACAAATTTCAGGACAGAGTGAGCAGATCAAAACACAGAATGATCAGCTTCAAAAACAAGTCGGCAATCAGGTTAATCAGCTTAAAACGCACGTTGACGAGCAACTCAAAATACAGGTGGATCAAATTAAAGCACAGGTCAAAGGACAGGGAATTAAAATTAGTAAACAGATAGAACAGGTAGAACAAAAAGTGGGTAATTTAAGTTCTGTGGTAAATACACTGAAACGTGAAATTGATACCGTTAACAAAAATATGGATACTATGCAGGAGGAAATTGGAAACATTAATAGTAGATTCGATGTTGAAATTCTCAACATCCAAGAGAAAGTAGAACCTCTGGTTGAAACTAAGGTAGACGAAAAAGTTTTCGGTCTTAAAACTGAGATCGTGAACGAATGTCAACACGGGATATCACAATTGAAAAAGGTAGTTTTAGACACTGAAAGGGATTTAAGTAAAAAAGTAACCGGATGTGTTCACAATTGTGAACAAAATACTACGAAAATTCAAGGCAGAATTTTCGATCTGGAGAGCAAAATTAAAGATAGGCCTGGTGTTGTCTGTAATGGCACACCAATTACGAAGCTGTTAGAAGGCGAGGAACGCTTCGATCCAGCCAAGAAACATAACGGGTGGCATCCGTTAGATTTTATCAAAAATTGCGAGAGAGTATTTCCTGAGCACTTGTCTGATCAGGAAAAGATAAACATGGTAATTAGCGCCTTAGCGGGTGATGCTAAGCGCTGGGGGATAAATTTAAATACCGAACAAATGACGTTCGAGGAATTTAGACAGAGATTTACGGAAGAATATTGGTCTGAACAAAAGCAGGACCATTTATGGCGGGAGTTCATCATGGCCAAACAGCATGATAAAGGGGGCAGAAATTCTTTGAAAGATTTCTGTGAGTATTGGTACCGAAAATTGACACACTTAAGAGGTAGAAGATCAGATTCAGAAATTATCTGGGAGCTATATAAAAAGCTTCCGGAGGATTCCAAGAGGTACGTAGGAAGAAATCATCGTAGCTTCCAAGCATTTCTAGAAAGGGTCGAAGATGAAGACCATTGGCGCGAAAGTCGTGCCAATTATCAAAATTTTGGTAATCGTAATAACCGACACAATGACGAACGAAATGACGGCGATGGATTTCGCGTCAATGTAATACAGAGAGGAAGAGGCAGAGGAAATAATCCAGGTCGCGGTAGAGGGTATACCGCGCAAAATAATAACGTCGCGGGAAACTAATTTCCGCGAACGTTGTGGGCCAAACGGAAGCGGACAATACATACCGGCCCCGATTCAAGAAAAGATACCGGACCGACCGTAATGTAATGAGACAGGCTAGGGACGAGCATGGAACGCCGTGACGTGTTGTGGCGAAACAAGCGTCAGGTGCGAGCCAGAATGAATCATCGCTGCCGCACAGAGCGCTATATGTTAACAGGCGAGTGGAGCATCAGAGGGCAACGGCCCAGCCTAGCAGAACATCTGTTCGGAAAGAAGCCGCTAGCAATACGGCAGCAGTAGGTACGAACGTAGCCGTAAGAGCTGAGGAAAATTTTACGAGTGGTAATTCCGTGGCAAAGGAAACAATAAATGAAACTGTGAATACACAGAGAGGTGCGGTTAGCAGTGTTTGCAATGAGATAAAAGGCGAGGATGAATTAGCAGAAGTAACTGATTGGCGTGTGCAGATCGATGATCTGTACAAGGGCCTAAAGCAATGTGAGTGGGAGGATTTTAAAAGGGAGTATGAGGCGGAGAGATTAGTTGGTGGAAAGAGAGATAGTAGGGACGTCCATAAAGTGACGTGGCCCAAAATTGAAGAGGGGAGAATAAATAGCGCCGCGCAAAGTACGCGTGCCGCCAATAGGATGAAGGTTAATGATAGGAAGGATTTGGAGGATGAAATCCTCAGCATTGACGAAGAAATAACTTCTGCTAACAGTCCGCCAATAGTACAAACCGCTACCGAGAGGCACCGTGTAGAAGGGGTAGATGATTACCTGAAAGTAATTAAAGTCCACGAGGATTACACCGAATATGAAGTCACAGTGGATGTGAATAAAGCTGAGGATGAGGCCGTTTTGCCAAAAGAGGAGATTGAATTAAAATCTAAACCTGACGACAATACAGAGGAAGAACTTAGTGCCTGTCTCAGAAAAGCTTTTATGTTAGAACCTGAAAGCGATCCGGAATGGTCGGATTCCGACGATAGTTCGGATGATGAAAGATACATAAATATAGACGAAAATGAATGTACTAACGCTCCCTATTGTGCAAAAGTAGCGTGCTTAAGTGAATCTGATGTTGAGGAAGAGTGTAGTGATGACTCTAGTGAAGATGAATTTTCAGGTGTAAAGGAAAATGAATATACTTTTACTGAAAGAGGGTATCAGAAAATCAGTGAAAATAATAGGGATGCAGTTAATTGCGGTATTGTACCTAATGAGGAAGAAGCTTCAAAGCAAAATCCAGAAGTTGAGACCGAACAAAGAAAGAAAGAACCACTGGACGACTCAGGGTTTATTTCGCGAAGAGTTCAGGTAATTGATAACTTTGAACTTCCGGAACCCAAGAAACCGCCAGATATATGTGAAATGAATGTTAAAAGCATATCTTGGGACGATGTTATTGTCGACCCGGATTTGCTCAAGGAAGACCACGGTAATGAAAAACATTCGACGGTTAAACAAACTATAATACCAATTGAAATTTATAACGTGGAATTGCAAGTACTTCTTGATACTGGGTCTCAGATAAGTGCAATTTCTCAGTCATTTTTCGAACACATTTGTGATAATCCTGGGCTAGTAATGATGTCAGTGACAGGTGTAAAAATTGTTGGTGCAACTGGTAAGGCTAGCAAGCCGGTAAAGAACCAGATTTAGGTTGAATTTAGTATAAAAGGACAAAATTTTGAACATGATTTCTTGGTTGTGCCAGACTTGAGTACTGAAATGATTTTGGGGATAGATTGGTTGGATAAAGAAAAGGTTATTATTGACTGTAGCCAGGGAGTGGTCAAAATAAATAGTACATTTAGGAATTTGGAATTAAATTTTGAGGAAAGAAAAGGTTATTATTGACTGTAGCCAGGGAGTGGTCAAAATAAATAGTACATTTAGGAATTTGGAATTAAATTTTGAGGAAAGTGGGAAAGTGTTTGATTCAGAAATCGATTCTTTGTTGTTGGAGATCGACCAAGGGAATGATGGATTGACAAACAAGTACGAGGTGTACCATGTCCAGAGATTATTAAATGAGAGTGACCAGCAGGGGCATGAATTTAAGGGAATGGTGGAAAATTTAGAGGGAATATCTCCCGAACAGAAAGCAGAATTGCTTGAAATTTTAGATAGTAACCGCCCCGTATTTTCGGACAAACCTGGCCTAGTTAAGAATTTTGAATACCAGATTGAGACCATAGAGCATAAACCTTTCTTCGTAAGACCGTTTTCGATACCCATATCAAAGAGGCAGGCTGTTCAAGTGGAAATAGATAAAATGATAGAGTGGGGGGTAATCGAACGAAGTAGCAGCGAGTATAATAGTCCCCTTATCATAGTGAACAAAAGGGATGGGGGAGTGAGAGTAGTTATCGACGCCAGGACTTTGAACAAAATTGTAAAGAAGGAAATAGACAGACCTGAAAATCTGGACGAAATGCTCCAAAAATTTTATAACGTGAAGTATTTAACCAGTCTGGATATGACAGCCGGATACTGGCAAATCCCATTAAGTAAAGAATCCCGTAAATATACCGCTTTTCTATTCGCCGGGAAATGCTATCAGTATAAAGTAGTGCCGTTTGGGCTTAGCACTTCTGTGGCAGTATTTATTAGGGCACTGGACTTTGTGTTAGGAAGAGAACTGAGTTCCCGGCTAACCATTTATGTCTACGATTTACTGATTGCTACAGAAGCATGGCAAGAGCATTGCGAGTTGTTGCGGAAAGTTTTTGGTGCTCTACAAGCAGGGGGCATGACACTTAAGTGGAAGAAATGTGAATTTGTGAAATCAGAAATAAAGTTTCTGGGGCACATTATTACTACAAATGGCATTGGCAAGGATCCGGAAAAGTTAAGTGCAATATCAGGATGTCCGGCTCCTAGAAATAGAAAACAGTTGAAAGCCTTTTTAGGTTTATGTGGGTTCTATAGAAAGTTCGTCAAGGGGCAAGTTTTTAACAGTCCTCATCTGAATAATTTACTTAAGAAAAATAGTGCTTTTGTGTGGACAGAAGGGTGCATGAGAGATTTTGAAAAATTGAAAAACGAACTTTTGAAGGACAATATTTTGCATCACCCCATACTATCAGAACCTTTCCATATGAGTACTGACAGCAGTGCTTATGGAATTGGTATAGAAGTTTTCCAAGAAATCCGTGAAGGGAAAGAAATCGAACACAGGACTTTCGCATTTGCAAGTAGAACTCTAACAAAATACGAGAGGAACTACACTATTTCGGAAAAGGAAGCTTTAGCCATTATATGGGGGCTAAAGAAATTTAGAAATTATCTGTGGGGCCATAAGCTCATCATACATACTGACCACAAAGCTTTAACTTTTCTTAAAGATTGCCGTTTACTTAATGGTAGGCTGACTCGTTGGGCTTTGTACCTACAACAATTTGATTACGATATTTGCTATGTTAAAGGTACTGAGAATTATGTGGCAGATGCTTTATCTCGATTGCCTGATGGTATGAGTGAAGTGCCAAATGAAAATAGTGAAGAGGGTACTTTTCAGATAAGGTATATGAAAGAGGTTTCAGGAAAGAGGAAAATTGAGCAGATATGTAAAAATATGAGATACCATCAGAATGAGGATTCAACCTGGAAATCAGTGAAGGTAAATTTGGACAGTGTACAGTATCCTCAAATTAAGAAATATTACAAAATTTATAAAGGCATTTTATATAGGAGGAAAGATTTAGCCACTGAGGAATGGAGAGTATGTTGGCCACACCAGTTTGATACCGAGGTCATAGATTATTTTCATTTAGCATTGGGGCATAGTGGGCCAAAGAAATGTTTGGATAAATTGAATAATGTAGTAGTGATTACTGGTAGTATAAGTAAGAAGGTAAAGGAACGAATTAAGTCATGTGATGTCTGTCAAAAAGCCAAAGTGCCGAACAAAACTAGTAGGGGACCAATGCAAAGCACGTTGCCTGAAGATACCCTAGACTTATTATCGGTAGATTTATATGGTCCCCTCCCAAAGACTTCGGGAAATTGTGCATATATTTTGGTGATTTTGGAAGTATTTTCAAAATTTGTGAAATTATACCCCTTGAAAAAAGCAACAGCAAAAGCTGTATTTAATAGGATGGTCGAATACTTTAGAACCATCGGGAAACCCAAAGCAGTACTATCTGACAATGGACCCCAGTTCATATCCAAAATTTGGAAAGAAGGAATGGAGAGAAATGATGTGGAGGTTAAATATATCTCAGCTTACCATCCTGCAAGCAACCCGGTTGAAAGGTACATGCGAGAAATCGGGAGATTGTGTAGAACATACTGCAGTCACAATCATAGAGCCTGGGGCAGGTTTATATCGGATTTTGAGAATGTCATGAACACACTACATCATGAAACTACAGGATTTCCATCGGAAGAAATTTTGTTAGGCAGAAGTAGTAAAAGTTTAATTGAAGAAAAACTGGAGTTTCCACCTTGTACAAGTTTGGGATTGGATCAAAAGAAAGAATTGGTGATAAAAAGGGCGAAGCAAAAAGCTGAATCTAGATCTAAAAGACACAATAAAAATTTAAAAGTTTCAAAATTTAAAATTGGAGATTATGTTCTTTTAAAAACCCACGAAAAGTCTAGTGAACTAAACCATGAAATTTCAAAATTTAAATATATTTATAATGGACCATATCTAATACAGAATATTCCACACGACAATGCTTACTACCTGATCTACCCAAAATCCAAAAGACCTTTAGGTGTAAGAAATATTGTGGACCTGAAACTGTATGTACCTAGGAACGAGTAAATGTGCTGTATCTTATGCTGAACCCAAGTTATCCTAAATGTATCTAATCTTTGTAAATGTCTGTATACCCTTGAAAGTGTGCTAATGTAGTTATGTGAGTTTCAGATTACCAATTGTACTGTAACTGTAAAAATGTATGGAGAAAAGGGCTGAAAGAAAGGATAAATGCTATCAGCCAGATAAAAGATGGGACTGTCAAAAATGAAAATGGGCAGTGTATGAACTATAATATGAAGGACTGCCAAATACCAATGAGGGCAGATAAATAATCGATGGAAAATTGTAAATGTGATCCAGGAGATGTGACAATATGAAGTAAAAAGGACTGCCCAAATCCGCATAATAGGCAGCAAATATATGTAGTTAATTTTCTGAATATATGTGTGTGTGTTTTGTTTAGTAAGTAAGAAAATGGACTGCTATTCAAAGTATGCAGCGATAAATTTTCTTATAGTGTACACAAAATATGAAATTGTTTTTTTTAGTTAAATGTTTGTATTCCAGAATTTTAAATTATTTCTTTGAGAAATTTAGAAAAAATAAGTAAATTGCTATTTTAGTGAGATTGTGATGGGAAGTTGGACTGTGCGAAAGGCACTTGAGTAAATGACAAGTCAGTATTCTTGAAGTATTAAAAAAGTGTAAACCTATATACAGTGAGCAAAAGGAAATATGTAGTGTAAATCTTTTTGGACAGTTAAGTAAAAATTCAGAACCACTGTATAATTGTAAGATTTAATGTTCCCATAAAATTTGGACTTAAGAAAATTTTCTGGAAACAGGGGCATGTGTAACGAGAATTATACATATAAGAATTTTTTCTTTATGAATTTAGATAAATTAATAATAGCAATGTGTTGAATTTCTCTTTCGATTCTTTTCGTGTCATGTTAAGGAAACTGTGAGTAACTTTTGAAACGAATATTATTTATGTTAGATTTCAAATAATGTGGTAATCAAAGGAAAGTGTATTTAATGTTAAAACTATTGTAAGATGTGAAAATTGTAATTTATACACTTGGTCCATACGTAGGTAATGCATTAGGATATGTGTAGTAGAAAACCTGTGGTGAATACCCTACCTGTAGGGGAGCGGGAAAGGGTGGAGGCAGGCGAGGCGGGAAAACGCACACTGGGCGCGGTTCGGCACAACGGGCTCAGTAACACAGTCGGAGGCGAGCAACAGTCGGAAGTACACGTACTGTACCGAGGAGGCTACCCAGGAAAAGTGGATTCCATTGAGCCTCGGATGAACCGATTCCGACGACTATTTGGCATGGCTATATTCTGAGGCACAAAATTGGAAAGATTACGACGCTAAGAAGATGGAAAGTGCCGATGTTGTGTGAGCCTTAGCCATGCTTGCATGTGTGCCGTGCTGCCCGCTATCTCGCTGCCCACCAACCGCCGCACCGACTTGCACAGGTCAAACATTTATTTCATCTTTAGAAGTGTATCTGTGTGGACCAGTGTCGAAAATGTTTCTAATGGTTCAATAATAACGTGACTTGTACCAGAATTGCTTTAGCCATGACTTATCTTGATCACTGACCTAGACAGGATCCTTACCTCGTATTGTGCAATCCGAGTATCCTAAACTGAAAGTTTAATATTTGTGTTAATGAAAATTATCAGCAGATTAATCTATGCCATAAAGGAATCTATAGTTCTGTGTGCTGTTGCAAATATTGGTAAAGAACAAAAGAGTTTTTGTTGGATTGAGTTGCCGATGTTATTTAATTAATTTGAGACAGAAATAATGACAGTTAAATTATTCAGAAGTAAGACAAAAGAGTAGTTATCCAGAGATTGATAAATTTGTGTGTTAATTTCCCTTCAGTACTAGATAGTTTCAGTATAACGACTATAACAGTTTCAGGGCCCCCCCCCCCTTTGCTCTTGTTCATTCGTTCAAACCTTGATGTGTACTGATCAAATTTGACCAGTAAAGCTAAATTCTATATTAATCCTAAATGTATTAGTGTTTTTCCATTATTCATAGTGATATTATGTGTGTACTTTCAAGATTGTCGACGCTGGGGCAATCTATGCCTGATTTCAGTCTGCTCAACATACAAAATGCAGTTCGTAGTAATCATTACTGTGTGGTGTTGTGTAAAAGTAGCTCGTCCAAATTAGTACAAAAAGAGAAAACTTTAGTTCAGTGGATTTTTCGGGTTCCAAACTTTGCCATATAACGCATCATTACTACGTGTTACTATGCTTGTACATGCACCCACTTGTACAAGGAAAAACTCACTAATTGCCTAACTAGGCTGGCGACCGAATTGTTAATTATAGGTAGCATTTACTGTGTGTACTTCTTGTCCATGCGAAAGAATAATTATACTGTACATTTACTTGATGCATCACTGTGGTTATTGACTGAATATAAGTCCGATCTTGCTTCTATTAGGTATGCGCGGTCAACTAATGTACTAAAATCCTTGTTTATGAGGTGAAGCCCGTGAACTTATTACAGTACAGGCTTTATATAGCTAACCTATGTCCGATTAGGGCGGGAGTGTTACAAGTGGCTTCCCGGTGACAGGACGTCCATCTGTTGTCGGTTACAAATTAATGTAAAAATCGAACAGTGGATGTTCAGTGGCACGAATAGCAATAAAAGTCAGTAAAATAAACTGCAGTGTGAGTCAAGTATAATAGTGTGGTATAGTTGGCATTCAATATGGACAGGATCGTAGGCAGGGTAGATGCGCCAAGTGAAATGGAGAATGCGGCTGGCAGTAGCCGGAGTTTACGCGGCCAGATAACAGATGGCGTTAGCGAAAGACAGTTGGCGTACATACAATACCACGAACACGTCAATGAACAGATTGAAAGGTTGAGATCACCTCGGACACAGCAAGGGACAAAACAGGAAGCAGAGGGTGACTTTGTAGATGATAGTGGGTATGTGAATGAATCCACTGACATGTTTCTCCACAGATAAAGAAAGAACCGAAAGAAACTTTTGAAGTAGGATCGGAACACACCGATTCCGTAGAACAAAACAGTGTGAAAATTTTAAGCATAAACGATTTATTTGAACAATTAACCAAACAAATTTCAGGACAGAGTGAGCAGATCAAAACACAGAATGATCAGCTTCAAAAACAAGTCGGCAATCAGGTTAATCAGCTTAAAACGCACGTTGACGAGCAACTCAAAATACAGGTGGATCAAATTAAAGCACAGGTCAAAGGACAGGTAATTAAAATTAGTAAACAGATAGAACAGGTAGAACAAAAAGTGGGTAATTTAAGTTCTGTGGTAAATACACTGAAACGTGAAATTGATACCGTTAACAAAAATATGGATACTATGCAGGAGGAAATTGGAAACATTAATAGTAGATTCGATGTTGAAATTCTCAACATCCAAGAGAAAGTAGAACCTCTGGTTGAAACTAAGGTAGACGAAAAAGTTTTCGGTCTTAAAACTGAGATCGTGAACGAATGTCAACACGGGATATCACAATTGAAAAAGGTAGTTTTAGACACTGAAAGGGATTTAAGTAAAAAAGTAACCGGATGTGTTCACAATTGTGAACAAAATACTACGAAAATTCAAGGCAGAATTTTCGATCTGGAGAGCAAAATTAAAGATAGGCCTGGTGTTGTCTGTAATGGCACACCAATTACGAAGCTGTTAGAAGGCGAGGAATGCTTCGATCCAGCCAAGAAACATAACGGGTGGCATCCGTTAGATTTTATCAAAAATTGCGAGAGAGTATTTCCTGAGCACTTGTCTGATCAGGAAAAGATAAACGTTGTAATTAGCGCCTTAGCGGGTGATGCTAAGCGCTGGGGGATAAATTTAAATACCGAACAAATGACGTTCGAGGAATTTAGACAGAGATTTATGGAAGAATATTGGTCTGAACAAAAGCAGGACCATTTATGGCGGGAGTTCATCATGGCCAAACAGCATGATAAAGGGGGCAGAAATTCTTTGAAAGATTTCTGTGAGTATTGGTACCGAAAATTGACACACTTAAGAGGTAGAAGATCAGATTCAGAAATTATCTGGGAGCTATATAAAAAGCTTCCGGAGGATTCCAAGAGGTACGTAGGAAGAAATCATCGTAGCTTCCAAGCATTTCTAGAAAGGGTCGAAGATGAAGACCATTGGCGCGAAAGTCGTGCCAATTATCAAAATTTTGGTAATCGTAATAACCGACACAATGACGAACGAAATGACGGCGATGGATTTCGCGTCAATGTAATACAGAGAGGAAGAGGCAGAGGAAATAATCCAGGTCGCGGTAGAGGGTATACCGCGCAAAATAATAACGTCGCGGGAAACTAATTTCCGCGAACGTTGTGGGCCAAACGGAAGCGGACAATACATACCGGCCCCGATTCAAGAAAAGATACCGGACCGACCGTAATGTAATGAGACAGGCTAGGGACGAGCATGGAACGCCGTGACGTGTTGTGGCGAAACAAGCGTCAGGTGCGAGCCAGAATGAATCATCGCTGCCGCACAGAGCGCTATATGTTAACAGGCGAGTGGAGCATCAGAGGGCAACGGCCCAGCCTAGCAGAACATCTGTTCGGAAAGAAGCCGCTAGCAATACGGCAGCAGTAGGTACGAACGTAGCTGTAAGAGCTGAGGAAAATTTTACGAGTGGTAATTCCGTGGCAAAGGAAACAATAAATGAAACTGTGAATACACAGAGAGGTGCGGTTAGCAGTGTTTGCAATGAGATAAAAGGCGAGGATGAATTAGCAGAAGTAACTGATTGGCGTGTGCAGATCGATGATCTGTACAAGGGCCTAAAGCAATGTGAGTGGGAGGATTTTAAAAGGGAGTATGAGGCGGAGAGATTAGTTGGTGGAAAGAGAGATAGTAGGGACGTCCATAAAGTGACGTGGCCCAAAATTGAAGAGGGGAGAATAAATAGCGCCGCGCAAAGTACGCGTGCCGCCAATAGGATGAAGGTTAATGATAGGAAGGATTTGGAGGATGAAATCCTCAGCATTGACGAAGAAATAACTTCTGCTAACAGTCCGCCAATAGTACAAACCGCTACCGAGAGGCACCGTGTAGAAGGGGTAGATGATTACCTGAAAGTAATTAAAGTCCACGAGGATTACACCGAATATGAAGTCACAGTGGATGTGAATAAAGCTGAGGATGAGGCCGTTTTGCCAAAAGAGGAGATTGAATTAAAATCTAAACCTGACGACAATACAGAGGAAGAACTTAGTGCCTGTCTCAGAAAAGCTTTTATGTTAGAACCTGAAAGCGATCCGGAATGGTCGGATTCCGACGATAGTTCGGATGATGAAAGATACATAAATATAGACGAAAATGAATGTACTAACGCTCCCTATTGTGCAAAAGTAGCGTGCTTAAGTGAATCTGATGTTGAGGAAGAGTGTAGTGATGACTCTAGTGAAGATGAATTTTCAGGTGTAAAGGAAAATGAATATACTTTTACTGAAAGAGGGTATCAGAAAATCAGTGAAAATAATAGGGATGCAGTTAATTGCGGTATTGTACCTAATGAGGAAGAAGCTTCAAAGCAAAATCCAGAAGTTGAGACCGAACAAAGAAAGAAAGAACCACTGGACGACTCAGGGTTTATTTCGCGAAGAGTTCAGGTAATTGATAACTTTGAACTTCCGGAACCCAAGAAACCGCCAGATATATGTGAAATGAATGTTAAAAGCATATCTTGGGACGATGTTATTGTCGACCCGGATTTGCTCAAGGAAGACCACGGTAATGAAAAACATTCGACGGTTAAACAAACTATAATACCAATTGAAATTTATAACGTGGAATTGCAAGTACTTCTTGATACTGGGTCTCAGATAAGTGCAATTTCTCAGTCATTTTTCGAACACATTTGTGATAATCCTGGGCTAGTAATGATGTCAGTGACAGGTGTAAAAATTGTTGGTGCAACTGGTAAGGCTAGCAAGCCGGTAAAGAACCAGATTTAGGTTGAATTTAGTATAAAAGGACAAAATTTTGAACATGATTTCTTGGTTGTGCCAGACTTGAGTACTGAAATGATTTTGGGGATAGATTGGTTGGATAAAGAAAAGGTTATTATTGACTGTAGCCAGGGAGTGGTCAAAATAAATAGTACATTTAGGAATTTGGAATTAAATTTTGAGGAAAGAAAAGGTTATTATTGACTGTAGCCAGGGAGTGGTCAAAATAAATAGTACATTTAGGAATTTGGAATTAAATTTTGAGGAAAGTGGGAAAGTGTTTGATTCAGAAATCGATTCTTTGTTGTTGGAGATCGACCAAGGGAATGATGGATTGACAAACAAGTACGAGGTGTACCATGTCCAGAGATTATTAAATGAGAGTGACCAGCAGGGGCATGAATTTAAGGGAATGGTGGAAAATTTAGAGGGAATATCTCCCGAACAGAAAGCAGAATTGCTTGAAATTTTAGATAGTAACCGCCCCGTATTTTCGGACAAACCTGGCCTAGTTAAGAATTTTGAATACCAGATTGAGACCATAGAGCATAAACCTTTCTTCGTAAGACCGTTTTCGATACCCATATCAAAGAGGCAGGCTGTTCAAATGGAAATAGATAAAATGATAGAGTGGGGGGTAATCGAACGAAGTAGCAGCGAGTATAATAGTCCCCTTATCATAGTGAACAAAAGGGATGGGGGAGTGAGAGTAGTTATCGACGCCAGGACTTTGAACAAAATTGTAAAGAAGGAAATAGACAGACCTGAAAATCTGGACGAAATGCTCCAAAAATTTTATAACGTGAAGTATTTAACCAGTCTGGATATGACAGCCGGATACTGGCAAATCCCATTAAGTAAAGAATCCCGTAAATATACCGCTTTTCTATTCGCCGGGAAATGCTATCAGTATAAAGTAGTGCCGTTTGGGCTTAGCACTTCTGTGGCAGTATTTATTAGGGCACTGGACTTTGTGTTAGGAAGAGAACTGAGTTCCCGGCTAACCATTTATGTCTACGATTTACTGATTGCTACAGAAGCATGGCAAGAGCATTGCGAGTTGTTGCGGAAAGTTTTTGGTGCTCTACAAGCAGGGGGCATGACACTTAAGTGGAAGAAATGTGAATTTGTGAAATCAGAAATAAAGTTTCTGGGGCACATTATTACTACAAATGGCATTGGCAAGGATCCGGAAAAGTTAAGTGCAATATCAGGATGTCCGGCTCCTAGAAATAGAAAACAGTTGAAAGCCTTTTTAGGTTTATGTGGGTTCTATAGAAAGTTCGTCAAGGGGCAAGTTTTTAACAGTCCTCATCTGAATAATTTACTTAAGAAAAATAGTGCTTTTGTGTGGACAGAAGGGTGCATGAGAGATTTTGAAAAATTGAAAAACGAACTTTTGAAGGACAATATTTTGCATCACCCCATACTATCAGAACCTTTCCATATGAGTACTGACAGCAGTGCTTATGGAATTGGTATAGAAGTTTTCCAAGAAATCCGTGAAGGGAAAGAAATCGAACACAGGACTTTCGCATTTGCAAGTAGAACTCTAACAAAATACGAGAGGAACTACACTATTTCGGAAAAGGAAGCTTTAGCCATTATATGGGGGCTAAAGAAATTTAGAAATTATCTGTGGGGCCATAAGCTCATCATACATACTGACCACAAAGCTTTAACTTTTCTTAAAGATTGCCGTTTACTTAATGGTAGGCTGACTCGTTGGGCTTTGTACCTACAACAATTTGATTACGATATTTGCTATGTTAAAGGTACTGAGAATTATGTGGCAGATGCTTTATCTCGATTGCCTGATGGTATGAGTGAAGTGCCAAATGAAAATAGTGAAGAGGGTACTTTTCAGATAAGGTATATGAAAGAGGTTTCAGGAAAGAGGAAAATTGAGCAGATATGTAAAAATATGAGATACCATCAGAATGAGGATTCAACCTGGAAATCAGTGAAGGTAAATTTGGACAGTGTACAGTATCCTCAAATTAAGAAATATTACAAAATTTATAAAGGCATTTTATATAGGAGGAAAGATTTAGCCACTGAGGAATGGAGAGTATGTTGGCCACACCAGTTTGATACCGAGGTCATAGATTATTTTCATTTAGCATTGGGGCATAGTGGGCCAAAGAAATGTTTGGATAAATTGAATAATGTAGTAGTGATTACTGGTAGTATAAGTAAGAAGGTAAAGGAACGAATTAAGTCATGTGATGTCTGTCAAAAAGCCAAAGTGCCGAACAAAACTAGTAGGGGACCAATGCAAAGCACGTTGCCTGAAGATGCCCTAGACTTATTATCGGTAGATTTATATGGTCCCCTCCCAAAGACTTCGGGAAATTGTGCATATATTTTGGTGATTTTGGAAGTATTTTCAAAATTTGTGAAATTATACCCCTTGAAAAAAGCAACAGCAAAAGCTGTATTTAATAGGATGGTCGAATACTTTAGAACCATCGGGAAACCCAAAGCAGTACTATCTGACAATGGACCCCAGTTCATATCCAAAATTTGGAAAGAAGGAATGGAGAGAAATGATGTGGAGGTTAAATATATCTCAGCTTACCATCCTGCAAGCAACCCGGTTGAAAGGTACATGCGAGAAATCGGGAGATTGTGTAGAACATACTGCAGTCACAATCATAGAGCCTGGGGCAGGTTTATATCGGATTTTGAGAATGTCATGAACACACTACATCATGAAACTACAGGATTTCCATCGGAAGAAATTTTGTTAGGCAGAAGTAGTAAAAGTTTAATTGAAGAAAAACTGGAGTTTCCACCTTGTACAAGTTTGGGATTGGATCAAAAGAAAGAATTGGTGATAAAAAGGGCGAAGCAAAAAGCTGAATCTAGATCTAAAAGACACAATAAAAATTTAAAAGTTTCAAAATTTAAAATTGGAGATTATGTTCTTTTAAAAACCCACGAAAAGTCTAGTGAACTAAACCATGAAATTTCAAAATTTAAATATATTTATAATGGACCATATCTAATACAGAATATTCCACACGACAATGCTTACTACCTGATCTACCCAAAATCCAAAAGACCTTTAGGTGTAAGAAATATTGTGGACCTGAAACTGTATGTACCTAGGAACGAGTAAATGTGCTGTATCTTATGCTGAACCCAAGTTATCCTAAATGTATCTAATCTTTGTAAATGTCTGTATACCCTTGAAAGTGTGCTAATGTAGTTATGTGAGTTTCAGATTACCAATTGTACTGTAACTGTAAAAATGTATGGAGAAAAGGGCTGAAAGAAAGGATAAATGCTATCAGCCAGATAAAAGATGGGACTGTCAAAAATGAAAATGGGCAGTGTATGAACTATAATATGAAGGACTGCCAAATACCAATGAGGGCAGATAAATAATCGATGGAAAATTGTAAATGTGATCCAGGAGATGTGACAATATGAAGTAAAAAGGACTGCCCAAATCCGCATAATAGGCAGCAAATATATGTAGTTAATTTTCTGAATATATGTGTGTGTGTGTTTTGTTTAGTAAGTAAGAAAATGGACTGCTATTCAAAGCATGCAGCGATAAATTTTCTTATAGTGTACACAAAATATGAAATTGTTTTTTAGTTAAATGTTTGTATTCCAGAATTTTAAATTATTTCTTTGAGAAATTTAGAAAAAATAAGTAAATTGCTATTTTAGTGAGATTGTGATGGGAAGTTGGACTGTGCGAAAGGCACTTGAGTAAATGACAAGTCAGTATTCTTGAAGTATTAAAAAAGTGTAAACCTATATACAGTGAGCAAAAGGAAATATGTAGTGTAAATCTTTTTGGACAGTTAAGTAAAAATTCAGAACCACTGTATAATTGTAAGATTTAATGTTCCCATAAAATTTGGACTTAAGAAAATTTTCTGGAAACAGGGGCATGTGTAACGAGAATTATACATATAAGAATTTTTTCTTTATGAATTTAGATAAATTAATAATAGCAATGTGTTGAATTTCTCTTTCGATTCTTTTCGTGTCATGTTAAGGAAACTGTGAGTAACTTTTGAAACGAATATTATTTATGTTAGATTTCAAATAATGTGGTAACCAAAGGAAAGTGTATTTAATGTTAAAACTATTGTAAGATGTGAAAATTGTAATTTATACACTTGGTCCATACGTAGGTAATGCATTAGGATATGTGTAGTAGAAAACCTGTGGTGAATACCCTACCTGTAGGGGAGCGGGAAAGGGTGGAGGCAGGCGAGGCGGGAAAACGCACACTGGGCGCGGTTCGGCACAACGGGCTCAGTAACACAGTCGGAGGCGAGCAACAGTAGGAAGTACACGTACTGTACCGAGGAGGCTACCCAGGAAAAGTGGATTCCATTGAGCCTCGGATGAACCGATTCCGACGACTATTTGGCATGGCTATATTCTGAGGCACAAAATTGGAAAGATTACGACGCTAAGAAGATGGAAAGTGCCGATGTTGTGTGAGCCTTAGCCGTGCTTGCATGTGTGCCGTGCTGCCCGCTATCTCGCTGCCCGCCAACCGCCGCACCGACTTGCACAGGTCAAACATTTATTTCATCTTTAGAAGTGTATCTGTGTGGACCAGTGTCGAAAATGTTTCTAATGGTTCAATAATAACGTGACTTGTATTTAATGTTAAAACTATTGTAAGATGTGAAAATTGTAATTTATACACTTGGTCCATACGTAGGTAATGCATTAGGATATGTGTAGTAGAAAACCTGTGGTGAATACCCTACCTGTAGTGGAGCGGGAAAGGGTGGAGGCAGGCGAGGCGGGAAAACGCACACTGGGCGCGGTTCGGCACAACGGGCTCAGTAACACAGTCGGAGGCGAGCAACAGTCGGAAGTACACGTACTGTACCGAGGAGGCTACCTAGGAAAAGTGGATTCCATTGAGGCTCGGATGAACCGATTCCGACGACTATTTGGCATGGCTGTATTCTGAGGCACAAAATTGGAAAGATTACGACGCTAAGAAGATGGAAAGTGCCGATGTTGTGTGAGCCTTAGCCGTGCTTGCATGTGTGCCGTGCTGCCCGCTATCTCGCTGCCCACCAACCGCCGCACCGACTTGCACAGGTCAAACATTTATTTCATCTTTAGAAGTGTATCTGTGTGGACCAGTGTCGAAAATGTTTCTAATGGTTCAATAATAACGTGACTTGTACCAGAATTGCTTTAGCCATGACTTATCCTGATCACTGACCTAGACAGGATCCTTACCTCGTATTGTGCAATCCGAGTATCCTAAACTGAAAGTTTAATATTTGTGTTAATGAAAATTATCAGCAGATTAATCTATGCCATAAAGGAATCTATAGTTCTGTGTGCTGTTGCAAATATTGGTAAAGAACAAAAGAGTTTTTGTTGGATTGAGTTAGCGATGTTATTTAATTAATTTGAGACAGAAATAATGACAGTTAAATTATTCAGAAGTAAGACAAAAGAGTAGTTATCCAGAGATTGATAAATTTGTGTGTTAATTTGCCTTCAGTACTAGATAGTTTCAGTATAACGACTATAACAGTTTCAGGGCCCCCCCCCCCCCTTTGCTCTTGTTCATTCGTTCAAACCTTGATGTGTACTGATCAAATTTGACCAGTAAAGCTAAATTCTATATTAATCCTAAATGTATTAGTGTTTTTCCATTATTCATAGTGATATTATGTGTGTACTTTCAAGATTGTCGACGCTGGGGCAATCTATGCCCGATTTCAGTCTGCTCAACATACAAAATGCAGTTCGTAGTAATCATTACTGTGTGGTGTTGTGTAAAAGTAGCTCGTCCAAATTAGTACAAAAAGAGAAAACTTTAGTTCAGTGGATTTTTCGGGTTCCAAACTTTGCCATATAACGCATCATTACTACGTGTTACTATGCTTGTACATGCACCCACTTGTACAAGGAAAAACTCACTAATTGCCTAACTAGGCTGGCGACCGAATTGTTAATTATAGGTAGCATTTACTGTGTGTACTTCTTGTCCATGCGAAAGAATAATTATACTGTACATTTACTTGATGCATCACTGTGGTTATTGACTGAATATAAGTCCGATCTTGCTTCTATTAGGTATGCGCGGTCAACTAATGTACTAAAATCCTTATTTATGAGGTGAAGCCCGTGAACTTATTACAGTACAGGCTTTATATAGCTAACCTACGTCCGATTAGGGCGGGAGTGTTACAAGGACTACGCTAACCTTGCCGCTCTCCACTGTTATTTCCTCTCGATTCTTGATGTGTTCCAGGTCTCTGAAGTTGTTTACACTGACGGCTTGATGGCTGATGGTAATGTTGGCTTCGCCTATGTCCACAGAGGCCATATGAACAGCATTTCTTGCCCACTGGCTGCAGTGTATTGACTGCAGAGCTTGTGGCCATATCTTGTGCACTTCAGTACATCCGTTCCTGTTCTGGTGAGCCGTTTGTTCTCTGTTCTGACTCAATGAGCAGCTTACAAGCTATCGACCAGTGCTACACTCGCCATCCTTTGGTAGCGAACATCCAGGAGTCCATCTCTGCTCTGGAACGGTCCAGTCATTCTGTGGTGTTTGTGTGGACCCCAGGACACATCGGCATCCCAGACAACGAACTTGTTGACAGGCTGGCCAAACTGGCTACGCGGAAACCGCTCCTGGATATGAGCATCTCAGAAACTGACCTGTGTTCTGTGTTTCACCTCAAGGTTTTTCGGCTTTAGGAAATGGAGTGGCATAACTGTATGCACAGGAAACTGCATGTTATTAAGGGGACTGCGAATGTGTGGGAGTCTTCACTGTGGGCTTCTGGCAGGGAATCAGTTGTCCTTTGTCAGCTCTGCATTGGCCATACATGGCTCACACATGGTTACCTCCTCCATCCCAAGAACCCAACCCACCTGAGTGTCGCTGGGGCTCCCAAATGAAAGTCGTCCATGTCTTGCTGGACTACCCACTTTTAGCCGCTCTGCGGTGGACTTTTAACTTTCCCAGCACCCTACCTTCAGTGTTGGGCGACAGTGCCTCAACAGCAGATTTAATTTTACATTTTATTCGTGACAGTGGGTTTTATCATTTGATCTGAGTTTTGGCGCATGTCCTTTGTCCCTCTGTGTCCTAAAACAGGGTGTCTACGACCCGGGACAACTGGGAGATCAGGTAAAAACCCGGGAATTTTTTCATCCAGAAGAAAACCGGGATAAACGCGGGAATTTTTTGGAATTCCGGCCATTTTCTTTGTTTTAGCTTTCAGTTAAATTTTTGTAATTTTGCCTGGTAAGCAACAATACTCTAACAAAGGATATTATGTATCCCACTACTGCAGAATAATACTGCAGCAATAAAACATGAGCGAGAGGGGAAAAAAAGAAAATAAAAGTAGCAAAGGAAATGCGCCATATACAACAACGAAGCATAGTGCTCATACAAGCGTCTGCCAACAGCAAAATGTGTTAAAGGCCTTAGGAAGACTGTTCAGTGCTTCATAACAACAAATTTCCTCAGTCTCCGATGACCGTGACGTCACAACCTCAGAAGTTAAGTCCCATAGTGCTCAGAGCCATTTGAACAATATTTTTTTTTTTTCAGCAAAATGCTACCCGGAAAAATTTTACTGGCGTGTGCAAGTTGCCAGATTCACTGGAGGCAAACCGGGATATATACCCCGGGCGGCAATTTCAGGGGAATGGGACGGGGCCGCCAAATTCATATTCTTGAGGAAAGAAAACCTTGTTTCACAAAGCGCGTAGTATCCAGCGCACATTGGTCTGTTGATTATTCGTATGTTTTTGAAACGCATCCCTGTTGGTTTTTTGAACATTTTAGAACATATTCTAAGTTTATTTCTGAATGAATCATAAGTTGAATTTTGAATGCGTATATAGTGTACATCATGTATCTGCCAGAGGAATCCCGTCGCATCTACAAATAAACTTTCCTGCAGACAGAAGGGGACGTGGCTATAGGAGCTGAGCGGAATAAAGCCGAACGGGTGAATGACAATCGCTCTTTATGTGGTTGATTGTGTTTGCGAATGCTCAGCGTTGTTATAATTACAAGCGAAATCCATAGATTCAGACTACCAGAGTGGAAATAAACGACTAACGGGAATCATAGGTAAGAAAGATTACGTATTTTCTTCTCGGTGTATCCAAGAAAATTAAATTTTGATAAATTTTTGGCCAGACCGATAAACTAGTAAGGACCAGTTGTACTATCCCCAGTAACAGCCGCCTGCGTAGCGTGGAGAACGCGTTGTATGAACACGTAATAATGCCTAACCGGAGAATAAACGCGGGATAACCAAACCGTTGATTGTGGCAGGGCTAGCGAAGTTAACCGGAGAATAAGTTACAGAATTAGTGATAAGATTGTTTGGTAGAACGGGGACATCACACAAATTATGGAAGAATAACTATTCCCAATTTATATAAAAATTTCATACTACTAATTTTCGATCTCATGCTTGAGAAGCTGAAGCGTATGAATGAAATGTGAAACTATTTCTGAACATAAAACTTTTTGCTTGTAGTAGGCCTAATAGGCATTTGATATTGGTACATTGTGAATTATATTTTCTCGTGTTATAAAAATGACCATTTGTGCCAAAACAGTCTCGTTTATTTGGTTTGTGTTACAGTAGCTGCAATATTAGACAGGCCTATTTCGTTTTATCTAGCAGACAGTGACAAAATACACGTAATCGGATTGAGAAACCACACAAGTCTTGGGTACTGTTTGTATTAACAGATTTTTCAGTATTAGACAGACATTTCCTTTTTTCATGTAGCAAAACGTTTGACGATCTTTGAGATAATAGATTCGTTCCCAGAAAGGAAAGCACGCCATGTAAAGCTGAAACAAGGTTGGAGAGAGAAAATGCTAGGACTTCCGGATTGAAGAAATGTGTACCTTCTTGCTTGTCTCTTCTTCTGATTTCATGTATCTTATATTTAATTTTATGTCACACAAAAAAGCAAGTTATTAGCCATAGGCAATAAAGAATGCTAATTTTCTGAAGAGTTCTTGTTCTCCCGGTTACAAATTATCCCATCCAATATTGATTGCGAGTTTTTTTTCTGATGCACAGAGCAGTCTGAGTTAGAGTTGAGAAGTAGATAATCTCCACGTAACCGCCATTTACGTTCAGTGATTTTGCTGTTTCCTCTTCGTTTATTGCTGTCACTTCAAGTGAAAACAAAATGGATATCTGTGGCCGGGAGCTATCAAGTGAATTAAAGTACACTGACATGAATACGGCAGGCTAAAATATGTTATTAGTTTCAGATTTTATTTTATTTCCACCTTTCTGACAGTCGAGTATTAATAGCCTTGCAGAACAATGAAGTTATTTTTGTCGATTTGCTAAAGAAATTTGACTTTTATTAATCTTTTCCGATGAGGCCGTCAATTTATTTGAAACGAAGTGTTTCATTCCGCACTATGGGCTAGTTTCAACTGTTCGCTGCATATCAAAAGTGCATGTTTTCATCTTCTAGCACGTATGACATTATGCCATAATGAAAAACCAAACATTAGATAATACAGCACTCGTACTCTAAGAAAATTTACGTCCGTATCTGCACATTCGAATGTGCACTTTAAGCCGAATTACGCGTTTTAGTATGGTGCACGAAATTCCGATGCTCCTGGGGTATCCTCTGATGTCTTGTTTCTTTTATGACATAATGTAAGATCTTTTAATGTCTTACACCTACAAACATACGCGCTTCCAGCATCCTAGTAGCCGCGCAAGCGCGGTGACACCTGTTATCTGGCGCTCTCTGGCAACCACTGAAACGAATCTATTTCTAACAGGTCGCGGGAAAATATTGCGAATGGTTATGCGAAAAGCGTTATTTTCAAAGTAGATTTCCTTTTATGTAAGATGAACTATGTGCGAGAATGTACGATGAATTTCTTAAATCACAGAGCCTTTGAGTCTCATTTAAAAATCAAGTCTTTGAGTACAAACGTTTCGAAAACTTTCGAGCCCTGAAGATCAAGACATTTACGTCTTTATTAAAAATTTTACTGGCACATTTGTGGGATGTATCTTAAAGTGTAACACACGCAAAAAATATCAACATTGTATGTGAAAGCTTAGCTTCTCTTGCAGCTTATTAATCTTCGAAACCAAGATAATATGTGAAAGTGCTGCTTTTCTTGTAGTAACAGTATATATAATAATTTAAACCATTAACGTTTCCTATTTGTGTGCACGCCCTACTTAGCAGTGATAACGGTATTGGCTGACTACATCATGTGTCCTATGCTCGAATATCCTCTGTCATCGGCTGGCGAGATCACATGACATGAGCTATGACTGGCTACAAATCGCATTGCAATCTTGATTTCAATGCTTCGGAAAGTAACATGCGGCGTTTGATAGAATTTAAATTTAGACTTTCGTGATACGAAAATAAGCAGCGTACATGTTGCTGCACATTAGAGATCTTTCCAAAACTTTTTTTTTACTGAGTTTGGCTTTCTAAAGAGCCGAGAAGTACTACACCAGTGTATAAAACCATAAACATTAAAAGGACTGATAAGCTTTACAGTTCTAAGGAAAAGTATACTGTCACTTAATATGGGAAAAGTGTATCGTCACCTGGGGGAAAGAGTAATTTTAACCGGAAAATCCGGGAATTTTTTTTTCTTGTCCATGTATACACCCTGTAATAGCTGTAGGGTGGAGGTTTTTATGTGTTTTAGAGTACCTGGCTTCTCCTTTTTTATTCTCATTCTCATGGTCAGCCAGCCATGATAATCTGCGTTCTTGTTTTTAATCTCTTCTCCCTGTTTCTTTTGTCTCTCTGTGGTTTTCTTGTCCTGTTTTGTCCATTCTAATGTTTGTTGTCCTTCTGTCGTTCTTATGGTTCTTGCTTTCTCCTGTTATTGTGCATACATCTTTGTTTTCTTCTTTCCCTTGGGTAATTGTTCTTCTGGGAACAAGAGACTGATGACCTTGCAGTTTGGTCCCTTCCCCACCCCACCCCACCCCCACCCCTCCCTTTTAAATGAACCAAAAAAACCATTGCCCACCCTTGGGTGGTTTTACTGGTTGGGCTCTGCCCTGCTTCTCTCTGCAGAGACTTTTACCTTCCCTCTTTGTCTGTTTCTTAAATTCTCTCCCAAACACCACACCCGCTCCCAGGTTAGTTCCTTAGCGCTGGATTCAGAGGAACTCTTCTGGGGTCCAAAAGCATCCATTGCTGTAATGGTGTTCCATTGTTTGTTCTGCTTGCTCTTATGGGAGTTCTGGGATGCTATTGTCTGTTTAGTGATGGTTATAAATCCGCTGATCACGTGGGACATGCCTTACATCTTCTGTTGGCACAGAGCACCATCTCCTGCCTATCACTGTGGGGTGTTTACTGTGGAACTGATGGCTCTCCATCAGGCTGTCTGCTTTATTAAATAATCTTCCTTCACTCTAGTTTTGTTATGTGCAGACTAGATAAGTGTTTAACTAAAAAGTTTTTATCAATGTGCACTGGTTTCTGTTGACACATGAAACTGAATGACTTTCCACATTTTTCTTATTTTAACACTATATTGTCACGTAGAAGAAGATGTAATTAGATGAATGACGAACATTGACTTCACTTAACGAAGGTTTATTCAGCACTTGCATATACAGGTGCACAGAGTGAACTGCCTCCAGCCAGAACACATACGGTATATACACAGTTACAGAACATTCCTGTACATTGATTCTTGACATTTGTGGGTACTTCTAGAATGTACTCGAACCGAATATAGAAACTGAAATTTTACAGTTCAGGTGAGTTTTGAACTCACGAGCCTCCATGCAACAGTCTAGTATCATAACCACTACACCACTGTGACTGTGCTACTCAGCTTCTTCTGTGACAATATGATTCACTGTTTAAAGTCTGTATTTCATGTAAAGGCGCTGTAATCATTATGTCTTAGTGGTCCTTTTCCTTTGGCTCATCTCATCCCATTTTTGTGCAGAACCACACTTTCCATTTCGAATATACAGTATATTAACAGAGGTGAAGTAATATAGCATTCCTCTGTCTAAGCACATTATACATTACTGTGCTGCATTTCCTTCCCCTCACTCAGTGTTCAGATTTATGTTGACGTGGCAATCCACCTGGTTCCCTGTATTGCTTGCAAGTTTGTTCCTCCTGCCTGTTCTCTTTCATCCTTTCTGGTGTTTAGGTCCCCGCTTGGATTTTGACTTCCACTCCTAAATTTTCTGTTTTTAGTGTGAG
Organism: Schistocerca serialis cubense; assembly: GCF_023864345.2. NCBI lineage: Eukaryota > Metazoa > Arthropoda > Insecta > Orthoptera > Acrididae > Schistocerca > Schistocerca serialis. The sequence continues at coordinate 781,495,377 of NC_064640.1, forward strand.
ACATTTGGGGAATCCCCCTGTGGGTTTGGGGGTTAGAATAGACCCACAGTATTCCTGCCTGTCGTAAGAGGCACTAAAAGGAGTCTCAGACATTTCGACGTATATGTGATGGCCCGTCTCGGGTTTGACCTCCATATTTCCAAATTCTTCTGAAGAGGGAGCCAATTGGGGAAGGGCACCTTACATGGTGCATTGTGTCCATTGTGCATTGAGACCTTTAGGCAGCTTTCTTGGCGTCGCATTGCCGTCCAACTCGTTCTCCATCTCTTGGGTGAGGCTACATTCCTGGGTGCGATTTCCACCATGCACTGTGCAGTGTTGCTTTTTGTGGAGACGACGACCATGGACTTCATTGCACCTAATATCCAGCACGGTAGCCAGTCTGTTGTGGTGGGGCCGCCATGCACCCTGTTGGTTGTAGCCCCCTGACAACACAGGGATTGCTCTGCTGATGCCTGCGCCGTTAACTCCCGGCATATGCCAAGGAGTAGCTGCCTATCTCCCTGGGGCATCGGGACTCCCAGCAATGGCCATCCTGCCAGGTGGCCCTTGCTGAGGCTGGGTGGCGCCCATGGGGAGGGCCCTTGGTCGAAGTGGGTAGCATCAGGGCGGATGTCCCACAATGAAGCATGGTACTTCATCTCTTGCTGGTGGCCAGCTGTCAGCAGTCTCTAAGCATTCTCGGGCTCAATTCTACGCTCAGTAATATGATCCCAAATCGTTCCCCTCCCTGGCTACACTGTGGCACTGTGGGAGGAGCATAAGGCTCAGGATGGCAGTGACACTTATTCGCCCCAGTTCCTAGTTTGTACGAGAGCTGATGGGGAGTCTTTCATGTCAACGAAGCCTCAATTCTTTGTAGAGCATTTAGAGGACAAATTTGGGGAGAGGGAGGGCTTGTCCAATATGCACTCAGGGTCAATATTGCTAAAAACGCCATCCTTTGCCCAGTCACGAAAATTACTCGCTTGTGAGAAGTTGGGGGATGTTTCAGTTACCATCACACCCCATAAGATTTTAAATATGGTCCAGGGTATTATTTTCCATAGGGACCTTCTTTTGCAGTCTGATGACGAGCTGCGCAACAGTTTAGAGCGTTGAGGTGTTCATTTCGTCCGGCGCGTTCATTGGGGTCCGAAAGATAATCAGATTGCTATTGGTGGCTTCACTTTGGCCTTAAAGGGTGATACATTACCGGAGAAGGTCAAGGCGATGATCTACCGCATTGATGTCAAGCCCTATATCCCTCCCCTGATGCGGTGCTTTAATTGCTGGAAGTTCGGCCATATGTCTTCCCCCCCTGTACCTCCAGCCTCACATGTCTAGATTGTGGACGCCCAACACACCCTAATACTCCATGAACCCCACCTCCCATCTCTTTCAACTGCGAAGAGCACTCTCACCTTGCTCGCCAGACTGCAGGATCTTACAGAAAGAGCGGAAAATCATGGAATACAAGACACTGGACCGACTGACCTACACTGATGCTAAGAGGAAATATGAACAACTCCATCCTGTGTGAATGACTTCCTCATATGCTGCCGCTACGACCACCATGATAGCCCCTTCAGTTCAGTGAATTCCAGTCAGCTCACAAAGCCATACAACTCCACATGCCACCTTGCCCGGGGGGGGGGGGGGGGGGCACTACCCACCCTGCTACTCCTGCGCCACCTACTTTGGGAGCAACACACCCCCCCCCCCCCCACCCATCAGGGACGTCCGTTCCCGGTTCTATGCCGTAGAAGCATCCAACTTCTTCAGATCCTCCCGCTTGCAATGGATCCATTGGGTCCCTCCCTTCCCAGGTTTCCATAAGTGGGAAGGATGACACCTCGTAGTGGTATAAGTGCCCACAAGCAGCTAGTCATAGGGCTTCGCGATCCTCCTCTGTCCCAGAGACTGAATCAGTGAAGCACTCCCAGCCAGTGAAACCCAAGGAGCAGTGAGAAGAGTCCAAGAAGACCTCTAAGATGAAGGAACTTGTGGTGACACCCACCCCACCTCAACCTACAAGCTTTGTGTCTGAGGGCGAGGTAGAGATTCTGGCGTCCGCTGAGGATCTAGATCTCGCTGGACTCTAAGACACAATGGATGTCACTTGCACAGGTACTGAATCAGTGGCAGCAGGTGACTCAGCGGCGTAATCTGCCTCCTCGGTCCCTTCACGCCTTTCTCGGCCATGGACAGTGTCATCTTCCAGTGGAACTGCAGCGGTTTTTTCCACCATCTTGCTGAGCTCTGACAACTTCTCAGCCTTTACCCTTTCCTGTGCATTGCTCTTCAGGAAATTTGGTTTCCGGCAATGTGAACCCCTGCCCTCCGTGGCTATGCGGGTTGTTATAAGAACCGGGCAGCTTATGAGATGGTATCTGGTGGCGTCTGCATCTACGTCCTTCACTCTTTACAGTGAGTCTGTCCCTCTACAAACTCCTTCAGAGGCTGTCACTGTTTGTGTGTGGACGCCTCAGGCTATTACTGTTTGCAGTATCTATCTTCCACTGGATGATGTCCCGCAGCATGTCCTAGCCGTGCTGATAGCCCAATTGCCACCAGCTTTTCTGTTACTGGGCTACTTCAATGCACATAACCCTGGGGCTCGTACTCAGCCATCGACCTTTCGATCTGCAGCATTAGCCTATTACCATCTGTCCAATGGAGTGTGCATGATGACTTGCGCACTAGGGACCACTTTCCAATCTTTCTCTCACTGCCACAGCGTCATTCTTCTGGGCGCCCCTGCAGATGGGCTATGAATAAGGCTGACTGGGACTTGTTCACTTCCATTGCCACTATTTAACCCCTTTACAATGACGCCATTGATGCGGTGGTTCACTCGGTCACCACCGGCATCGTTACTGCCGCAGAATCTGCCATTCCCTGTTTTTTCTGGGTCCCCTCAGTGGAGGACGCCTTGGTGGTCGCAAGAGATGAGGTGGTGATTAAAGATCGCAGGCGGGCACTCCAGTGTTACCTGCGGCATCCCTTATTGGAACACCTCATCACCTTTAAACGGCTCTGTGCGAGAGCCCGCCGCCTCATTCGCCAACACAAGCGGGAGTGCTGGGAAAGGTATGTCTCACCTCTCCATCATAGGTTTGGGCCAAGATTAGGTGACTCTATGGCTATCAGATCCCTGTCAGCGTACCTGCGCTCTCACTGAATGGAGCAGTCCGTACTGTCTCCGACACAATTGCAAACAGCTTAGTGGAGCATTTTGCTCAGAGTTCTGCTTCTGCAAATTACCCACTGGCCTTCCGCTTCCTGAAAGAGCAGTTGGAACACCATAGCCTTTCATTTCACACACAACACCCTGAATCATACAATGCTCCATTCAGTGAGTGGGAATTCCAAAGTGCCCTAGCCACTTGTCCTGATACGGATCCCGGGCCAGATCGCATCCACTGTCAGATGCTCAAACACCTGTCTTTGGACTGCCAACGACGCCTCCTATACCTTTTCAACTGTATCTGGGTTGAGAGTGAGTTCCCATCGCAATGGCGGGAAAGCATCGTAATCCCCGTGTTGAAACCAGGCAAGGAACCACTGGAGGTTGACAGCTACCGCCCCATTAGCCTCATCAAATTCTTTGCAAGTTGCTCGAACGCATGGCGAGCCAGAGGTTGAGTTGGCTACTTGAGTCTCGGGACCTTCTGGCTCCGTCTCAGAGTGGATTCCGTAAGGGACACTCTGCCGCCGATAATGTGTGCCTGGAGTCTGCCATCCACACGACCTTTGCCCACTGTCAGCATCTGGTCACCATCTTTTTTTGACATGCGCTAGGCATACGATACGACATGGTGACATCATATCCTCTCTACACCTCATGGTTGGGGTCTTTGGGATCCGCTCCCGATTTTCATACAAAATTTTCTGTCGCTTCGTTCCTTTCGTGTACAAGTTGCGGCCTCACATAGTTCCTCCTGAGTTCAGGAGAATGGGGTACCTCAAGGATCTGTCTTAACTGTCTGCCTCTTTTTAATTGCAATTAATGGGCTCACTGCGGCGGTGGGAACGTCTGTTTCAGCGTCCTTGTATGCTGACGACTTCTGCCTATAGTTTAGCTCCGCTGGCATTGCAGCTGCTGAACGGAAGCTGCAGGGTGCTATCTGTCAGGCGCAGTCTTGGGCAGTAGCGCATGGCTTCCAGTTTTTGGTTGCCAAGACTTGTGTTATGCATTTCTGCCGGCGATGCACTGTTCACCCTGAGCCACAGCTTTATCTTAACAGCGAACCTCTTGCTGTGATGGAGATGCATCGGATTTTGGGATTGGTTTTTGATACCCAGTTGACTTGGCTCCCTCATATTCGGCAGCTTAAACAGACATGCTGGCAGCATCTTAATGCTCTTCATTGCTTGAGTCACATCAGCTGGGGTGCCAATCGGTCTACCCTTCTATGGCTGTACCAGGTGTTAATTCAGTCCTTTCTATATTATGGGAGCTTGGCCTACGGTTCGGCATCCCCTTCCACATTGCAGTTGCTGGACACTATACTTCACAGCGGGGTCCAACTCGCCACTGGAGCTTTCTGGACAAGCCCAGTCAACAGCATACTTGTGAAGGCAGGTGTCCCTCCATTGCGGTTCCAGCGCTAACGATTACTGGCCGCTTATGCTACATACGTTAGTGGCTTGCGTGGGCATCCCAATTATCATCTCCTGTTCCCACAGTCATTGTCCATCTTCTGGAACAGCTGCCCCAGTCAGGGTGTAAGATCGCAGTTCGCGTCAGAGCTCTTCTCTGTGGACTTAAGGTTTTCCCTCTTCTACCTCTTTTCCAGGCCCCTCTGCGTATACCCCTGTGGTGTGTGGCCCACCCATGCCTTCGGCTGGATTTGGCACAGGGCCCAAAGGACTCAGTCCCTCCTGAGGCCCTCCGCCGCCACTTTATTTCAATCCCTGCCACGTTTCAATGCTCTGACGTTGTCTATACTGACAGTTCGATGGTTGCTGGTCGTGTCGGTTATGCTCTTACTCTAGGTGATCTTTATGAACAACACTATTGCCGGCTGGCTGGAGTGATTTCACTGCCGAGCTCGTCGCCACCTCTCGCACCATATAGTATATCTGCTCCTGCTTAGCTGAGTCCTTCGTTATCTGTAGTGACTCTCTGAGCTGTTTACGAGCTGTCAACCAGTGTTTGCCTCGCTCTCGTCTAGTGATGGCTACCCAGGAGTTCCTCCATACTCTTGCCTCTTACGACCGCTTTGTGGTCTTTGTGTGAACCCCGGCTCATGTAGGCATGCTGGGAAATGAATGTGTTGACACACTGGCCAAACAGGCTGTCGGTGCACCAGCCTTGGATATTGACCTTTCGGAGGGTGACCTCAGGTCAGTTTGGCGGCAGAAGGTACTCGGCACATGGGGTTAAGAGTGGCGCACCCTGCCTTCACCCAACAAACTTTGGGCCGTCAACGAGACTACTGGAGTGTGGCACTCTTCCTTGCGCGCCTCCTGCAAGGACTCAGTTGTTCTCTGCCGACTCCGCATTGACCACACCTGTCTGATGCATGGTCATCTCTTGCGCCGTGAGGACCCCTCTCTCTGTCGCTGTGGTTCAGTGTTGACAGTGGTCCACATCTTGCTGGCCTGTTCGTTCTTAACTCCATGCAGGCAGACGTTTGTGCTGCCTGATACGCTCCCTGCACTTTTATCAGATGACGCTGCAATGGCAGATCTCGTCCTGAGTTTTGTTCGTGCAGGGGACTTTTATCGTTTGATGTAAGGGTTTGTGTCCTTTTTGGTATTGAGTCTGGCCTTTGACCTACGATTTTAGATTGTGATTTTAAGTGTGTTCCTTAGTGGTTGGCATTTCCTTTTTTGTTTTCATAGTCGGCCAGCCAGTCACACTGTGCGATTTTAATTCCTTTTGTCTAGGCTCTGTCTGTGTCTTTCTTGTCTTGTGTCGTCCCTTGTCATCTGTGTTGTTTGTTTTTATTCTTTGTGGGTGTTTACAGTTCGTGGAAAAAGGGACTGATGGCCCTTGTAGTCTGGTCCCTTCAATTCCACAAACCAACCAACCAACCATTTGGAAAGATCTCCCTCCCTAGCGTCTATGGCATGAATTCCCCTCTCCTCCTTCCTTCTGCTCTTCCTTCCCTGCTGTAGCACCTCTCCATCCCACTATGTCACCAGCATGTGTAGCCAGTCCATGTGGTGGGGCTGTTATGTACCCATTGGGCTGAGTCCCCTGACAACACAGAGATAACAGTACTGATACCTGAACTGTTCCCTCCCCATGTATGCCAAGGAGTAGTTGTTTGTATTCCTGAGCATAGGAACTTCCAGCAATGGCTGCCATGCCAGGCAGGGTGGCGCCCATGGGGAGAGCCCTTGATCATAGTGGGTGGTATCAGGGCAGATGCTTGGCGCATGAGGTGTATCAAGCTGCAAAAAATCTGGCCATTCACAAATGGCTATCTCTTCAAATGGTAAAGCATATTTGAATGTTGCTTCATATGACCTGGCAGCCTTCTCTTTCCTGGCTTCACCCCAGGAGGGGGGCCAGGCTCGCCGTCTTGGGATGAAACACTTTCCCCACTACCTCATGTGTACTAGGACAGGCAGGGACACATTCACCACCACAAAGCCATTGTTTTTTGTGGAGAATATTGAGTACAAGTTTGGCGAAATGGAGTCTCTCAGTAAGATGTGGTCGGCCTCCCTATTGATCAAAGCTTCTTCTGCCACCCAATCGGCATCTCTTCGTGCTTGTCATCTTGTTGGCAATGTACCAGTGTCTATTGCTCCCTACCAGCCAGTCCATATTGTCCAGGGAATGATTTTTTTAATAGGGACCTCATGCTGCAAATTTACGAGGAACTCGGAGCTAATCTGGAGCGATGTGGCATTCATTTTGTTTGACATGTGTAGACAACTGCACCAGTACTGGCGCTTTCTTCCTGGCTTTTGAGGGAGATACCCTCCCAGAGAAGGTCAAGGTTATGTGCTAAAGATGTGATGTGAAGCTGTACATCCCAACACCCCTGAGGTGCTTTCGGTGCTTGTGTTTTGGGCACATGTCTTCCCGTTGTATGGCAGACCCTTTGTGTGGTGACTCCATGAGAGTTCCCCCACCTGTGTGTCAACTGTCATGACTACCACTCTCCTCGCTCACCAGATTTCCTAGCTTAAAAGAGAGAGAAAAGACGATCCAAGAGTGGTAGTCCCTGGATTGCCTATCTTATGCTGAGGCTCGCCAGATATCTAACAGACTCCACCCAGTGTCACTTTCTTCAACTTTAGCCTCTGTTACAGCCTTTCCTATTTTACTTCTTCCTTACCCCAGCCTGATCCCCTTATCCCCTCTCCCTCCACTGCATTTCCCATACCCTCCCCTCTGGGAGCCACCAGCCGAAGAAGTGTCCCCCATCGTTGGTGTCTGCCAGTGATGGGGCTCCCCCCCCCCCCCCCCCCCCCCGCCATCCCATGGCTACTTCCCCCTGCTGTCTCTCAGGCCAAAAGCCTGCTACCGCAACTCGGCCACAGGGCACACCATCTGTGCATCCCAAGGTCACCCTCTCTCTTTTGGATCCATATCTTGCAGAAGCCCCCCCCCTCTCTCTCTCTCTCTCTCTTTCTCTCTCTCTCTCTCTCTCTCTCATATATATTACTGTCGTTTCTTGTTAACAATATCGGCTTATTCACAAGAATATACTGCTGCATCTGTTTTCAATAAGCTACCACAAGAATTCAAAAATCTTAGTAGTAATCCCCGTGATTTCCAATCGAAATTGAAGATTTTGCTCATGGGTCACTCCTTGTATTCTGTTGAGTTCCTTGAAGACTTGAGCTGATTCTTATGTTATGTTGTTGATTGCGTTTACTTAAACTTATGGCTTGACTGTTTTGGGTTCATAAGCATTTTATTTTTATCTGTTATTACTTTTATGTTGTAATTTCATGTACTGACACGTTCTATGATCTTGGAGATCTGTTCTTCAATTTGGTCCTACGGAACGTGACGTGTAAATACATAAAAAAATATTTATCGTATGTATGTTAGTTCACATAATCTAAAAGCATGTAACAAGTATTTCATTGTCTGTTTTTAAATATGTCACAGAAACATTGACAGATAAACTGACTTTTACACCTAACATTATGATATGTGGTGCAAGAATGAATCGGATTAATAAGCAAAGATTGCAATAGGTCGTTTGGCCTAGAACTGTCTCAAGATGCTTTGTGACAGTTTTCGTTATCATCTCAGTTGATGCAAATGGGTATGAATGACACAGACGTAGGCAACTGGTAGTACGATGGAAGCAGTATGTAGGCTATTGCAAGTGTGCTGATAAAAAGGAAGATAGGATATGTCAACCAGGCGCCCACCATGGCCAGGACATGGTGCATTCGAGGTAATATAAGTAGCACTCAGTCCAGAACGGCTAATGAGTCACTCAGCGCAATAATGAGTATTATCAGTCCCTTCGTAATGAATAAATTGATGAAATTTGAGGTATTGACACTTTTAACAACTAAGCACAAAGTACTTACTGCAGATATCTGGAGGTAAACCCACAGATGCTCACCTTGGCGCAAAAGTATGAGGAGGAACATTCGATAAAACTCATTGGCTCTGACCAGTGACATAGGAAACATGCTACAACAGCCATAAACAACATGACAAAAAAGTGATAGAATTGAGTTTTTTATCAAATTTTTCAAGCTATAGATGAGTTTGTCACCACAACAAGGTTTTTTTAGTTTCACATACGTTGGCTTCGTCAACTCACAACCAAACTGTCACCGGCCAAACAACCTAGACCGCGGCATAAGCTAGAGCTGAGTGTGTAACGAGAACTACATTTTTTTTTCTTTCACATTCGCTAGCTATGCTAACTATGACAGTAAAAGTGTGAACATAAGGACCGAAAATTGACATCATAACAGCTGTTAACATTACATTAGTAGTCACAGCTGACGACCTGTATCGAATATTCAACTTGACACAGCACAGGAGTTTTTTTTAGCAAAATCAACTTCCCACTGGTTGTTCGCAGGATCAATCTACAGACATTTTGAAAACATTAAAATAATTGTACCTTCATTAGTAGGTTTATAATAAACTAATTCTTGTGTATAATTAGTGAATGATGGGTAGCATTATATAATCCTTTAGACTACAGACAAGGTATAAAGTCTGAAGACATACCTCTGTGTTTCAGGATGTCTTCTGATCATCCGAATTTGCCTGTAGAACTGCTCATGCAACAGCAAATTGAGATAAAGATTGCCTGTTGCTCTTCGAAGAATGAGGACACTGAAAGTTGCTCAAAAGGCAGAACTGAAGGGAATGAAGCTATAAGAAAATCTCTGGTACATGCACAAACTGAGAACACAAAACTGGACACGGAAGGAATAGTGTCCACAATGCCTGATCAACTAATACTGAAATGTCGTGCCAGAACTCCAGTGAGAATACATATTACAGCATGTGAATGGGATAAAACAGCCACATGTATGCCCACCTTGACTGTGTCTGGAGTCTCTGCAGCTCCAGCTCGTCTGTCAGAAAAAGACAAATCTACAACCCCTCTAACACAGAAAGGTATAAGGGCAAGCCAAAGCAACAGAATGTTCCATGACACAAAATCTCTGGGGGACAATAGCCCAGCGTCGACTCGTGTAGTGCGCAAGGACACAGCTGCATCAACTCTTGCAGGGCGCATTGGTAGTGCTGCTGCTGGAGCAGCTAGGAAAGTTGACGATTCCTCTGGGGCGCTCGTGGCAGCACTGACTAGGAAAGGATGCACAGTGTGTAGAGGTACGGTCGCTTATGGGGCATCAAGGAGGGAAGACTGGACCACAGTTGCGGTGGCAGCTGGTGTGGCATGGAGGAGTGGTGTGGCTGCTTCTGGGCCAGCTAGGAGGAATAGTGCAATCCCTGCAGGTGCGGCCAGGAGGAGTGGCGCGGCCGCTGCAGGTGCGGCCAGAAGGAGTGGCGCGGCCACTGCAGGTGCGGCCAGAAGGAGTGGCGCGGCCGCTGCAGGTGCGGCCAGAAGGAGTGGCGCGGCCGCTGCAGGTGGGGCCAGTAGGAGTGGCGCGGCCGCTGCAGGTGCGGCCAGGAGGAGTGGCGCGGCCGCTGCAGGTGCGGCCAGGAGGAGTGGCGCGGCCGCTGCAGGTGCGGCCAGGAGGAGTGGCGCGGCCGCTGCAGGTGCGGCCAGGAGGAGTGGCGCGGCCGCTGCAGGTGCGGCCAGGATTAGTGGCGCGGCCGCTGCAGGTGCGGCCAGGATTAGTGGCGCGGCCGCTGCAGGTGCGGCCAGGATTAGTGGCGCGGCCGCTGCAGGTGCGGCCAGGAGGAGTGGCGCGGCCGCTGCAGGTGCGGCCAGAAGGAGTGGCGCGGCCGCTGCAGGTGCGGCCAGGAGGAGTGGCGCGGCCGCTGCAGGTGCGGCCAGGAGGAGTGGCGCGGCCGCTGCAGGTGCGGCCAGGAGGAGTGGCGCGGCCGCTGCAGGTGCGGCCAGGAGGAGTGGCGCGGCCGCTGCAGGTGCGGCCAGGAGGAGTGGCGCGGCCGCTGCAGGTGCGGCCAGGAGGAGTGGCGCGGCCGCTGCAGGTGCGGCCAGGAGGAGTGGCGCGGCCGCTGCAGGTGCGGCCAGGAGGAGTGGCGCGGCCGCTGCAGGTGCGGCCAGGAGGAGTGGCGCGGCCGCTGCAGGTGCGGCCAGGAGGAGTGGCGCGGCCGCTGCAGGTGCGGCCAGGAGGAGTGGCGCGGCCGCTGCAGGTGCGGCCAGGAGGAGTGGCGCGGCCGCTGCAGGTGCGGCCAGGAGGAGTGGCGCGGCCGCTGCAGGTGCGGCCAGGAGGAGTGGCGCGGCCGCTGCAGGTGCGGCCAGGAGGAGTGGCGCGGCCGCTGCTGGCGCGGCTGAGGTGGCGGTTGTGGAGGGCGGCGCGGCCGCTGCTGGGGCGGCTGAGGTGGCGGTTGTGGAGGGCGGCGCGGCCGCTGCTGCGGCGGCTGAGGTGGCGGTTGTGGAGGGCGGCGCGGCCGCTGCTGGGGCGGCTGAGGTGGCGGTTGTGGAGGGCGGCGCGGCCGCTGCTGGGGCGGCTGAGGTGGCGGTTGTGGAGGGCGGCGCGGCCGCTGCTGCGGCGGCTGAGGTGGCGGTTGTGGAGGGCGGCGCGGCCGCTGCTGCGGCGGCTGAGGTGGCGGTTGTGGAGGGCGGCGCGGCCGCTGCTGCGGCGGCTGAGGTGGCGGTTGTGGAGGGCGGCGCGGCCGCTGCTGCGGCGGCTGAGGTGGCGGTTGTGGAGGGCGGCGCGGCCGCTGCTGCGGCGGCTGAGGTGGCGGTTGTGGAGGGCGGCGCGGCCGCTGCTGCGGCGGCTGAGGTGGCGGTTGTGGAGGGCGGCGCGGCCGCTGCTGCGGCGGCTGAGGTGGCGGTTGTGGAGGGCGGCGCGGCCGCTGCTGCGGCGGCTGAGGTGGCGGTTGTGGAGGGCGGCGCGGCCGCTGCTGGGGCGGCTGAGGTGGCGGTTGTGGAGGGCGGCGCGGCCGCTGCTGCGGCGGCTGAGGTGGCGGTTGTGGAGGGCGGCGCGGCCGCTGCTGCGGCGGCTGAGGTGGCGGTTGTGGAGGGCGGCGCGGCCGCTGCTGCGGCGGCTGAGGTGGCGGTTGTGGAGGGCGGCGCGGCCGCTGCTGCGGCGGCTGAGGTGGCGGTTGTGGAGGGCGGCGCGGCCGCTGCTGCGGCGGCTGAGGTGGCGGTTGTGGAGGGCGGCGCGGCCGCTGCTGCGGCGGCTGAGGTGGCGGTTGTGGAGGGCGGCGCGGCCGCTGCTGGGGCGGCTGAGGTGGCGGTTGTGGAGGGCGGCGCGGCCGCTGCTGCGGCGGCTGAGGTGGCGGTTGTGGAGGGCGGCGCGGCCGCTGCTGGGGCGGCTGAGGTGGCGGTTGTGGAGGGCGGCGCGGCCGCTGCTGGGGCGGCTCAGGTGGCGGTTGTGGAGGGCGGCGCGGCCGCTGCTGGGGCGGCTGAGGTGGCGGTTGTGGAGGGCGGCGCGGCCGCTGCTGGGGCGGCTGAGGTGGCGGTTGTGGAGGGCGGCGCGGCCGCTGCTGGGGCGACTGAGGTGGAGGTTGTGGAGGGCGGCGCGGCCGCTGCTGCGGCGGCTGAGGTGGCGGTTGTGGAGGGCGGCGCGGCTGCTGCTGGGGCGGCTGAGGTGGCATCAAGTAGGACAGATGGTGCAGTTACTGGGTCAACAAAGGCGTCAGTGGCTACAGAATGTTGCATGCCTCAGAACAGCAGTGCGGTCATATTGTCACCTGCAAAGGCGCCATCGGTCATTCTACCTACAATTATACAAGCTACTGATGATCTGTTGGTGATGGAAAGAGGTGTGCCTTTTTTGTCAGATCAACGCAGTAATTCCAGTTTAGTTCCTACCACAAGTGTAATGTCAAAGCCTGTGGTAAGACATAACATGTCAGTCAAGAATGAAATGTGTGGTGAAGGTGTAGCCTTAATCAAGGGAAGCCCATTACTGGTCACACGAAAGATGAATGCTAATATTTTCTTGAGACCCATTGCTAAGATACTAAAAATGAAGTCAAAACAGAAATTCAGCTATAAAAGTGAAGCGCAGGTAACCGGAACTACTGAAAAGAGCGTGGGAGGGCAGACGGAAGCCCAAATGGGGCACATGAAGCATTGACCTAAATTTTGCATAAGAGATTAGGAGATGTAATGTTTGATTTTCCTTCATTAAGATTTCTAAATGAAAAATTTATCCAGAAACTCTTCTTTTTATAATGGAAGTTTTTAATAAGTGAAATGAAGAATAACCCTAAAAATATGATTGCTTGGAGCAGAGTGAACGTTATTTTGCTCAAATTATAGTAGTGTAGCTATGGTTGCCTGCTATAAGTGAGATTTTCATAGTAACTTGTCTTCAACTGTGTCAGAGTACCATGATTAGTTGTGATACATCCAAAACAACACTGGGTGATTCAGATCATATTTGCTCAGTCATGTCTTTAGATAACGCAGTTAAACAATTAATATTGTAATTAATGGCATCACAAAGTTATATATCGTATATTTAGGCAGCTGTGTTCAGAAGTCTCTGTCCCGAGAGCAACTACTTAACTTCTCCATTTCTGAATCTGAGCTTTTATGATCTGTTTGTTGTCCAGGTAATTCTGATGACAAATTTACCTGCAGCAACCTTGAATGTGTTGTTATATCTGCTGGTGGTAGACATAGTTGTTCTTCACTAAAATTTTACTGGATGTGGTATAGTGTCTCATTCCACGTAGTATAGCTATTTGTAATAAGCCGGCAGTTGTGGCTGAGCGGTTCTTGGTGCTTCAGTCTGGAACCGCGCTGCTGCTACGGTCGCAAGTTGGAATCCTGCCTCTGGCATGGATGTGTGTGATGTTCTTAGATTAGTAAGGCTTAAGTAGTTGTAAGTCTAGGGGACTGATGGCCTCAGATATTAAGTCCCATAGTGCTCAGAGCCATTTGAACCATTTTATTTGCAATTCACGCCTTTGAACACCAGTTCATTATTTGACCTTACTAATGATAAATTATTGGTTTCATGAAAAGTGTTGTTCTGTGATGGATTTTATCACCAAATTGTGTTACATAATGGGCTTGCTAAGCTGACTAATGGGTCATTAAAAAGTGCCCTTTAGGACATGGTTGGTAGTGCTCTGAATCCCCTTTGCAATTTCTGCATTGATGTACTCCTGATATATGAAGTTTCATAAGTTTCCACTTTCCTCTTCTTCGGCACACAGCTGAGTGACAGAATTTTAGCACATTTATACATTCGAAGGTTTATGTAGTCAAATATTTAAACAAATGAAAATTGAAATAGTTTGTTCCATAAATGGAAAGAAGTAAGAGCGAAAGATGGAAATTTTACTTGATTTGTGTGCTTAAGTAGAACTAAAAAAAACCTTTTTAGCCTTGTTTCGCAGACTTCATGATAACTATATTGCCTGGGATTAGTGTTATAAGCTGATTTTTTTGTACACATCTGGTCCGAAAGATTACATGCAAAGATAAACGTGCCAGCTTTTTAATCTATTTGTTTATGACTTAAACTCTAAAAGTTATCTCTGTTGACAATTTTGACCGTAGTACACATGGATTTACAAAATTCATTTGGGGGATATGGTTTGATCACACAGTTACTATTAAATGGGCAAACTCAATTATTCGTCACTTTTAGACAATGGTTCAACCCCGTAACATAGGAGAATAACCATGCTGGCTTCATACATGAGGAGACAATTACTACAAATTCCTCTTGCTGTGCATAGCTCAACTCCAATTTATATTTGGCCATAGTTATTGTAAATTCTGCCCAAATGAATTTTGTAAATCCATGTGTACTACGGTCAAAATTGTCAACAGAGATAAGTACACATGGATTTACAAAATTTATTTGGGCAGAATTTACAATAACTATGGCCAAATATAAATTGGAGTTGAGCTACGCACAGCAAGAGGAATTTGTAGTCATTGTCTCCTCATGTATGAAGCCAGCATGGTTATTCTCCTATGTTACGGGGTTGAACCATTGTCTACCCCCCCCCTCCACACCCCCTCCACACCCCCTCCACCTGCAGCAGCCGCGCCACTCCTCCTGGCTGCACCTGCAGGGATTGCACTATTCCTCCTAGCTGGCCCAGAAGCAGCCACACCACTCCTCCATGCCACACCAGCTGCCACCGCAACTGTGGTCCTGTCTTCCCTCCTTGATGCCCCATAAGCGACCGTACCTCTACACACTGTGCATCCTTTCCTAGTCAGTGCTGCCACGAGCGCCCCAGAGGAATCGTCAACTTTCCTAGCTGCTCCAGCAGCAGCACTACCAATGCGCCCTGCAAGAGTTGATGCAGCTGTGTCCTTGCGCACTACACGAGTCGACGCTGGGCTATTGTCCCCCAGAGATTTTGTGTCATGGAACATTCTGTTGCTTTGGCTTGCCCTTATACCTTTCTGTGTTAGAGGGGTTGTAGATTTGTCTTTTTCTGACAGACGAGCTGGAGCTGCAGAGACTCCAGACACAGTCAAGGTGGGCATACATGTGGCTGTTTTATCCCATTCACATGCTGTAATATGTATTCTCACTGGAGTTCTGGCACGACATTTCAGTATTAGTTGATCAGGCATTGTGGACACTATTCCTTCCGTGTCCAGTTTTGTGTTCTCAGTTTGTGCATGTACCAGAGATTTTCTTATAGCTTCATTCCCTTCAGTTCTGCCTTTTGAGCAACTTTCAGTGTCCTCATTCTTCGAAGAGCAACAGGCAATCTTTATCTCAATTTGCTGTTGCATGAGCAGTTCTACAGGCAAATTCGGATGATCAGAAGACATCCTGAAACACAGAGGTATGTCTTCAGACTTTATACCTTGTCTGTAGTCTAAAGGATTATATAATGCTACCCATCATTCACTAATTATACACAAGAATTAGTTTATTATAAACCTACTAATGAAGGTACAATTATTTTAATGTTTTCAAAATGTCTGTAGATTGATCCTGCGAACAACCAGTGGGAAGTTGATTTTGCTAAAAAAAACTCCTGTGCTGTGTCAAGTTGAATATTCGATACAGGTCGTCAGCTGTGACTACTAATGTAATGTTAACAGCTGTTATGATGTCAATTTTCGGTCCTTATGTTCACACTTTTACTGTCATAGTTAGCATAGCTAGCGAATGTGAAAGAAAAAAAAATGTAGTTCTCGTTACACACTCAGCTCTAGCTTATGCCGCGGTCTAGGTTGTTTGGCCGGTGACAGTTTGGTTGTGAGTTGACGAAGCCAACGTATGTGAAACTAAAAAAACCTTGTTGTGGTGACAAACTCATCTATAGCTTGAAAAATTTGATAAAAAACTCAATTCTATCACTTTTTTTGTCATGTTGTTTATGGCTGTTGTAGCATGTTTCCTATGTCACTGGTCAGAGCCAATGAGTTTTATCGAATGTTCCTCCTCATACTTTTGCGCCAAGGTGAGCATCTGTGGGTTTACCTCCAGATATCTGCAGTAAGTACTTTGTGCTTAGTTGTTAAAAGTGTCAATACCTCAAATTTCATCAATTTATTCATTACGAAGGGACTGATAATACTCATTATTGCGCTGAGTGACTCATTAGCCGTTCTGGACTGAGTGCTACTTATATTACCTCGAATGCACCATGTCCTGGCCATGGTGGGCGCCTGGTTGACATATCCTATCTTCCTTTTTATCAGCACACTTGCAATAGCCTACATACTGCTTCCATCGTACTACCAGTTGCCTACGTCTGTGTCATTCATACCCATTTGCATCAACTGAGATGATAACGAAAACTGTCACAAAGCATCTTGAGACAGTTCTAGGCCAAACGACCTATTGCAATCTTTGCTTATTAATCCGATTCATTCTTGCACCACATATCATAATGTTAGGTGTAAAAGTCAGTTTATCTGTCAATGTTTCTGTGACATATTTAAAAACAGACAATGAAATACTTGTTACATGCTTTTAGATTATGTGAACTAACATACATACGATAAATATTTTTTTATGTATTTACACATCACGTTCCGTAGGACCAAATTGAAGAACAGATCTCCAAGATCATAGAACGTGTCAGTACATGAAATTACAACATAAAAGTAATAACAGATAAAAATAAAATGCTTATGAACCCAAAACAGTCAAGCCATAAGTTTAAGTAAACGCAATCAACAACATAACATAAGAATCAGCTCAAGTCTTCAAGGAACTCAACAGAATACAAGGAGTGACCCATGAGCAAAATCTTCAATTTCGATTGGAAATCACGGGGATTACTACTAAGATTTTTGAATTCTTGTGGTAGCTTATTGAAAACAGATGCAGCAGTATATTCTTGTGAATAAGCCGATATTGTTAACAAGAAACGACAGTAATATATATGAGAGAGAGAGAGAGAGAGAGAGAGAGAGAAAGAGAGAGAGAGAGAGAGAGAGGGGGGGGGGGTTCAATGTCAAAATACCCAGACTAGTGAACAGGGGTCGACAAGAGGTTTGACAACTTACACCACTTATTGCCCGAACCACCCGTTTCTGAGCCAAAAATATCATTTGACAATGGGAAGAGTTACTCCAAAATATGCCATTTGACATCAGTGTATGAAAATAAGCAAAGTACTCGTAGATTAATATTTGTGTCAAATGATCACTTACTTCAGATACCATTCGAATAGTAAAAATGGCAGCATTAAATCTTTGAAAAAGATCCTGAACATGGGCTTTCCATGACAGTTTACTATCTGAACACCTAGATATGTGAACCGATCAGTTTCACTAATCATATGTCCATTTGTGAAATTAAATCGTCGGATTTTGTTGAATTGTGTGTCAGAAACTTTAAATACTGAGTATTACTGTGACTTAGCATTAGTTTATTTTCTACAAGCCACGAACTTATGTCATGAACTGCACTATTTGAAACCGAGCCAATGTAGTACACAATATCCGTTACTAACAAGCTAGTGCCAACAGAGAAAAGAAATGTTTTAGAGTTACCCAGGATACTAGATGGCATATATTTTATATAAATAAGAAACAGGAGTGACCCCATCACTGATCCCTGGGGCACCCCCCTATTTGACCCCCACATCATAGCCATTCTCAACTCTTTCGATGTTTGTTATTTAAGTAAGAAGCGAACCAATTGTGAGATACTGTATTCTATAATGGTCCAACTTGTGGAGCAATATTTTGTGATCAACACAATCAAACGCCTTAGTTAAATCAAAAAATATGCCTAGTGTTCGAAACCTTTTGTTTAACCCAGTCCAGTACCTAACAGAAAAAAGAGAATGTAGCATTTTTAGTTGTTAAATGACTTCTAAGGCCGAACTGTACATTTGATAGCAAATCGTGTGATATAAAATTATCGATTATCCATACTTACACAGTCTTTTCAATAACCTTAGCAAACATTGATGGCATAGAGATAAGTCTAAAATTGTCTACATTATCCCTTTCTCCCTCTTTTGGAGGTGGAGGACGACAGCGCCCCCCCCCCCCCCCCCCCACACACACACACACACACACACACACACACACACACAGACACAGAGAGAGAGAGAGAGAGAGAGAGAGAGAGAGAGAGAGAGAGAGAGAGAGAGAGAGAGAGAGAGAGAGAGAGAGAGGGAGAGGGGGGGGGGGGCTTCTGCAAGATATGGATCCAAAAGAGAGAGGGTGACCTTGGGATGCACAGATGGTGTGCCCTGTGGCCGAGTTGCGGTAGCAGGCTTTTGGCCTGAGAGGCAGCAGGGGGAAGTAGCCATGGGAGTGTGGGGGGGGGGGGGGCAGACGCCAACGATGGGGGACACTTCTTCGGCTGGTGGCTCCCAGAGGGGAGGGTATGGGAAATGCAGTGGAGGGAGAGGGGATAAGGGGATCAGGCTGGGGTAAGGAAGAAGTAAAATAGGAAAGGCTGTAACAGAGGCTAAAGTTGAAGAAAGTGACACTGGGTGGAGTCTGTTAGATATCTGGCGAGCCTCAGCATAAGATAGGCAATCCAGGGACTGCCACTCTTGGATCTTCTTTTCTCTCTCTTTTGAGCTAGGAAATCTGGTGAGCGAGGAGAGTGGTAGTCATGACAGTTGACACACAGGTGGGGGAACTCTCATGGAGTCACCACACAAAGGGTCTGCCATACAACGGGAAGACATGTGCCCAAAACACAAGCACCGAAAGCACCTCAGGGGTGGTGGGATGTACGGCTTCACATCACATCTTTAGCACATAACCTTGACCTTCTCTGGGAGGGTATCTCCCTCAAAAGCCAGGAAGAAAGCGCCAGTACTGGTGCAGTTGTCTGCACATGTCAAACAAAATGAATGCCACATCGCTCCAGATTAGCTCCGAGTTCCTCGTAAATTTGCAGCATGAGGTCCCTATTAAAAAAATCATTCCCTGGACAATATGGACTGGCTGGTAGGGAGCACTAGACACTGGTACATTGCCAACAAGATGACAAGCACGAAGAGATGGTGGAAATCGCAACTAATCTCAACCTTTAAATAGCGGTCTAAGAGTTCCAAGCACTATTGCTCTCGTAAGAGGAAGCTCAGACCCGTACCTCTTCGCCAGCTCTGTGGTAACGTGCTGACCTGCGAAAAAGCGTCTATTATGGTTCGCAGTTCCAGTCTCACTGATTGCAACGTTTTTATCCCTTCTGTGAAAGAGCTACAAGCAGTCGGATCAAACATCAATAAGGAAATCGCAAGAAAATACTGTGCTTCGATAGCAATCCGATTAGGTTCTGGGTTCGAATCCATGTCCAACACAAAGCTTTACCCCTCGGCATTTCAAGTAAGTTACTTGTGAAGAAGCAATATTTAACATCTCTCGTAGTTCGTTAACAGTGACAATAGATGCTGGGTAGGAATTCGCGTCTGTTAAAAAGTTTGCGTTATGCAATTTAAAGTTGATATTTGCTAACTGATACTATCTAAAATCGAGGTATATCACTCTCTGTATGCCTAATCTGGAATGACTGTTAGTTTCCGTCAGTCACGAAATCTTTGCTTAGTCTGCATGAGCTCGGTTTGAATCCATATGCGGAACAAGACGGTTCGTCGTGTCATTTGAAGTTCATACATATTCTCAACTAGTTGCTCGTGAATAACTTAAATTTTTAATGTCATTTTGTGTTAAATAATAAGTACGGTATGTTACTTTGAAGAGGAAATCATGAATACGAGGAACTTACTACGTGCATTACCAATCTGACGTAATAATGAGAGTGGTAACATTTCAGGTAGGTCATTTATTGTAATAAATGTGAGCTTACAAGCCTTAAGAACAGTCTTATCTGTGATAAGGTGTTCCCTGATATTTGTAGTATCGTGGTATAACTTTACAACTTGAGTTATTGCGATACAGAGCAGTGTTTTCTAGTGGTGACTTGTTGGAACCATTTTCAATAGTCAAACGACTGTACCACGGAGCGATTAGAGGACCTGCTAGACAGCTGCGTTATGCCGGTTGCATGCGAATCAGGCGAAATGCAATTTAGGTCGTTCGGATACTTTTGAGCACGACTTTACATCTCGAGCTGAAAACGTACGAAAATGCACAACTGCACTTTTGCGAACTTCTGATTTATTTTCGCATCAATACTGTTGTGAACCCACCACCTGGTATCAATGCATTACATTATCATCGATTACATATAATCATTTTGATAGTACACTTGATATTATAGATGAGTAGGACACAAGACAGGACATAGATAATGTCCGTTTGACGTCAACAGTGTGTAATATTTTACTTTTTTTGAATAGGACAATGTTCCTCTCCAATAATTTTTAGATTAGTTACAATAAGCTTACGCTGCAAGAGAATTCGCTTGTATTTTTCAATATGTGGTCTGCTGTCGGTTTGAAGGCCTTCTATTACATCGGCAACGTAGTGCAACTCCACCGAGGGCTGTCTGGAGTAGGGTGGAGATAGCAATGCGAAAGTTGCGAGCTGTCGAAGACGATCTTCATATTCCTAATGCGATTAGGACATCGTATACTCTTGACGACGTTTAGCACCTGTGCGGCACAGTCACCCAATTTCAGAATTCATGTTGAGTAACCCTGCTAAATTCCCATAATATTGTCTTTTTATATTGATGAGTAGGACACAAGACAGGACATAGATAATGTCCGTTTGACGTCAACAGTGTGTAACATTTTACTTTTTCTGAATAGGACATGGATAGTCGTCACGTTCATGTGCCGTCTACAACGCAAATTTAATATTACTATCCTAGGAACTAACTTGCAATACGTTTTGTATTTCATAATCGGAACTATCTGCATTAACCGTCATCAGAGCAATGCCAGGGAACAGAATGCAGCAGTGCCTTGGTACCTACTTGTGGACCTGCTTGAGTCGTGTTCTAAGGAAAGGGTAGTTGCTGGTTCACATTGTATTATACTAGCGAGAAGTACCGATTTTCCTTTTCTCTGCAAACATCCAGAACTAAATTCAGTAACTAAATGCCAAGAACATATTTGCATTGTGCCAACTCCAAGATCAATAGATATGGATATAGATATAGATTTTTATATTTAAAGCCATTCTCGTTCTGCGTTGGAATAAACATCATTCATTATTTGCTTGTTCTTGTTACGATTGTTATTGTCATTCTCTCACTCGCAAGAGTTTTCACATTCCTATTTGGTATCGATGCACATGAAGAGTGGCTATGAAAGAAGGGAATAGTGAATGTTACGTCATGCAGAATACACTCATTTACTTTGGCTCCTCGTGATCAACGCTACAGGAGAAGTGAGATACATAAAGTTGACAGTGTGAGGACAGACATGCTGGCACAACTCTGCAACTACACAGTGTTACCAGATGAAATGGTGCTGCGGAATCGAAAGTGTAGTACGGACTTTGCCACAGTAGCAGACAGCTGCTAATTTCGGACCATGACCGTGGATTACACGTCGGTCAGTGCTGGTTAGTGTTGCAGCTGTAAATGGAAGGCTTTGTTTGATAGTCTTGTGCTGATGCTGTCTGAATAAATTATGCCATTGGATAAAAAGCGGTTTAGTTTTGAGACCTAACCCACGAGGGGGGAAGGCACAATGGTCTGCTTCAGGAATTCCAAGCAATAAAACACAAACAACAACCCAGGAAGGGTTCGAACAGCTACTTTCATGCAGACATGCATTTGGCATCTGTTCATCGTTACGGGGTCAAACAAGAGGGTAACATTACTGAAACAATGATCAGGCTACTTAGTATATAACAGAGCATACATATTTCAAGGAGGAAACGTATGAAGACGTAGACTTCCTCGTTATCAATGTGTGCCGCATATCTTTCGTGTTAACGAAAGTAATATCCTGCTTTACCTCTTCTTACATCTCAAATGAAATGAATGCCATGAGGAATCGAATATTTGTTGACTGCGTCTCTTCTTGCTTCCATCCTTACCAACATATTTCTTCATTCTCGTGGTAATCATGACATTCAATGTGTATGCTGCAAAAGATTGCACGTGGACAAATTCGACATCGAGGAGCAAAGTGTTTGGTGTCTTACATTACATTCAATTCGAATAAGCTTTTTAGATGATTATGAACGTTACGGAAAATTATCTCACATGCTTTATGTTGAACGAGAAACATTGAATGACCCGTTTTGCTTTCCCTACGTTGAAATGATATAATGTCGGCGTCAACAGCCTTCTTCCATGCCGGAAGCTGAAACTTGTATCATTCTGGATTAATGATAATTGAATGTCTCATATGTATACATAGCCGACAAGGCGACGTCAGAAACCATCAGGGGAGAACGCCGCATAAAAACCAAACGTGCGCGCGCGTCTCCACTCTGAAGAACCGTATCTGAGAATCACGGCAAGCATTTCGCTGAAGAGCTGCCTCGTAAGAGAGCCGAGAAATGGCAGCGTCGTAGCAAGTATTTGTCAACACTCTGATAGTGCATTTACTTCCGAGTGTAGGCCGGCATTACCTCGCTAAATTCACTTGACATTCGTTTTCCACATCGAAGACTCGTACGATATAATCCACTGCAGGATGACACAATTAGAAAGTATATTTAATTTCTGGACTCCAAGAACGGCGTTCTTCACATAAGTAACACCTGTTTGTGTGTGCATTCGGGAGGACGACGGTGCAATCCCGCGCCCGGCCATCCTGATTTAGGTTTTCAGTGATTTCCCTAAATCGCTTCAGGCAAATACCGGGATGGTTCGTTAGAAAGGGCACGGCCGATTTCCTTCCCTAATCCGAGCTTGTGCTGCGTCTCTAATGACATCGTTGTCGACGGGACGTTAAAACAGTAATCATCTCCTCCTCCTCTGTTTGTGTGTTTAAGGTTGCGTTTTGAGGCTCAGGCAACATCGCAGTGACTATAGTCCGTCTCTTGCCGCCAGTGTGTCGTTAGCTCAGACGTTCCCTTGTGCGTTGCAGTGAACATAGTTCCAATCACGATAGAAGCAGCTGACTACAACCTTTTATTTTCCATTTTAATTAATGGAGTTGCAAACTGCTAGTAAAAATTCCTTATACAAAATCTGAAGAATGCCTTTAAACATCAATCTTCGTCCGATTTCGACTTAGTAAATTAAGTTAATATCATGGATGTCTGCTTTGCAAATGCCAAGGTGCTTCACTGTAAAATAGATCCTGAAAAGATTCAAACCGACTGTCAACGATATAAATTTGAGCTTTGTTCGTCATATAGGTCTAACATGTCAGAAGGTTGTTTATGAAGTGCACATGTTGATTAATATAGTTCCCCTCTTCTAAATTTTTGCAATAGCATTTAACTGTAGACGTTTTCTAACACCGGCGTTAGCAATTCCTTTCTGTTCTCTGAAACCTCCAAAACGACAAATTTTTCTGGTTTAAATCTGATGACCTTAATTATCACTTCCGACCAACATTAAATACTTCATGAACCCATACATGGAACTCCAAATGTGCAGTGTTCCTGCACTGCATTGCAAGGTATTCACACAGTATAGAACTGTAATACACTTTACACCACAGACGCTCACTCTGGCTTGACGAAAACATCCGAACATTGACCAAAAGTTGCACAAATAATTGAGTTTGAAAGGAAAAGAAACGAGGTATGAAGCATTTATAAATTCATCGAATGTAGTGAGGTGGTTTAATTTCGTCCCAGTCTATAAAATTAATTTCGGGCCATACTCAGCTCTTGCCGATTAATGTAATATAATACCCGCCTACTAATCAGGGCGTCTGTCTCCGTTGCTTTTGAGCATGAATGGAAATTGTAGAAATTTTATGTGGAGCATCATTTAATAATAAAGCGTTTTAAATCATCAAAAGCGATGAGCGGGAGCAGGCGCTTTCGATAAAGAACGGTAGCCAGCAAATGGATCCCGGAGCTTTGCCGCAAACGGCGTCCAGAGGAGGACAGTCTGCAGGAAATCTGCAGCAAAATCGTTACTGGATAAAATTTTGATATCGGTGTGTCAGAAAGCGAAATAGATTGAATCTGCGTTACCATTACATTCACGTCTTCAGCATTCAGACAGAAGAGGCTATAAAAATATTTTATGCCAGCTGCTCTCGATCCACTGACATTTTGAACAGAAACAACACACGCTACTGCTAGACCACAGGCGTAATCAGCCTAGGGTTTCTCTATCATGGGACAAGTTTTCCTCCAGGAAGTGCCGCAGTCTACGGTGTTGCCAGATTGTGCAGATAACCGGACTTAGAGAATTAGCGAGTTGGCCAGTTTTTTGTCCCATGTCGCGATCGGCGCGGACTTAGCCTCTGAAGCGGCCGGCCGCCGGTCGAGTTTTATGTCAAAGAGTGTACGTTGTTGTTCTACATTGTTTAGCTCTGGTATTTACAGGGCCACAGAGAAAGCAACCTAGGTTTTGGAGGGAAAAGCCGTAATTATAATGATCTACACTACAACAGGAACAAGATGCTCATCTTAAGGAAAAATAATGTAATGTGTGTTCCAGCTCACAAGCGACATTGAAGCAGGTAGTTCCTGTGACTTACTATGGACAGAGGTTATATTCGACAACCGGAATAAATTAATAACTGGCTCCTTTTACCGACCCCTGGTCTCAGATGAAACAGTTGCTGAACATTTGAAAGAACAGTCGAGTCTCATCGCAAAAAGGTACCCTACTCCTACAATTATAGTTGGCAGTGACTTCAATCTACCTGCCGTATGTTGACAAAAATATATTTTTCAGACCCTGTTGTAGATAGAAAACAACATCCGCAATTGTTCTAAATGCTTTTTTAAAAATTATTTTGAACAATTAGTTCACGAGGCCATTCAAATTGTAAATGTTTATGAAAACACACTTGACCTCTTAGCCACAAATAATACTGAGCATCACGATGGATACAGGGATTAGTGAACACACAGTCGTAGCGAGGCTCATTTCCATAACAAAGAAATTCACTAAAACTAAAAGCGAAATATATCTATTTATAAAAGGAACTAAAAATTCGGTTGACGTCTTTCTAAGAGACAGTATCCAATTCTTCCAAATTATGTAAGTGAAGACCACTGTGGCTTAAGTTCAAACAAATAGTATCAATAGCACTCGAGAGATTCATATCAAGCAAATTAATAACAGACGGAACTGATCCCCCATGGTACACAAAACACGACAGAAAGCTGCTGCAGGAGCATCGAAAAACGCACGTATAATTTAGACGAGCGCAAAATCTCCAAGATTGGCGAAGCTTTACTGAGGCTCGAAATTTGATGCGGATTTCAATGCGAGATTCATTTAATAGTTTCCACAACGAAACACTCTAGAAATGTGGCAGAAAATACAAAGAGATTCTGGTCCTACGTTAAGTAAACCAGCGGAAAGGCTCAGTTAGTACCTTTACTGCGGGTCGGGCGGCGGGCGAGGAGGAGGAGGAGGAGGAGGAGGGGAGAGACAAGGGATCCAACCCTTCGAAGCAGGTACAATCGTGGCAAATGTCCTCACACCGTCTGTACACCAGTGCGAGAAATTTTTGGGACCACCATTCTGTCCCCTAATTGCTTCAAGTTGTTCCCTTCCCTAATAGCAGCACGTGGCTTCTAAGGCCGAAACCTCCACGGCAATATTTACTGTTAAATGACCAACCTGCCTGTTTGCTCTTAACTCTAGAAAAATACTATTCGAAGGAGAAACGCAACTCGCCCTTTTTTTCACATGATATTTTGCGAACCATGGATGAAGGGTATCAGACGGATGCCATATTCCTTAACTTCCGGAAAGCGTTTAACTCGGTGCCCCACTGCAGACTCCTAACTAAGGTACGAGCATATGGGATTGGTTCCCAAATATGTGAGTGGCTCGAAGACTTCTTAAGTAATAGAACCCGTTACGTTGTCCTCGATGGTGAGTGTTCATCAGAGGTGAGGGTATCATCTGGAGTGCCCCAGGGAAGTGTGGTAGGTCCGCTGTTGTTTTCTATCTACATAAACGATCTTTTGGATAGGGTGGATAGCAATGTGCAGCTGTTTGCTGATGATGCTGTGGTGTACGGGAACGTGTCGTCGTTGAGTCACTGTAGGAGGATACAAGATGACTTGGACAGGATTTGTGATTGGTGTAAAGGATGGCAGCTAACTCCAAATATATATAAATGTAAATTAATGCAGATGAATAGGAAAAAGAATCCCGTAATGTTTGAATACTCCATTAGTAGTGTAGCGCTCGACAGTTACATTGATTAAATATTTGGGCGTAACATTGCAGAGCGATATGAAGTGGGACAAGCACGTAATGGCAGTTGTGGGGAAGGCGGATAGTCGTCTTCTGTTCATTGGTAGAATTTTGGGAAGATGTGGTTCATCTGTAAAGGAAACCGCTTGTAAAACACTAATACGATCTATTCTTGAGTACTGCTCGAGCGTTTGGGATCCCTATTAGGTCGGATTGAGCGAGGACATAGAAGCAATTCAGAGGCGGGCTGCTAGATGTGCTACTGGTAGGTTTGATCATCACGCGAGTGTTACGGAAATGCTTTAGCAACTCGGGTGGGAGTCTCTGGAGGAAAGGAGGAGTTCTTTTCGTGAATCGCTACTGAGGAAATTTAGAGAACCAGCATTTGAGGCTGACTGCAGTACAATTTTACTGCCGCCAACTTACATTTCGCGGAAAGACCACAAAGATAAGAGATTAGGGCTCGTACGGAGGCGTGTAGGCAGTCATTTTTCCCTCGTTCTGTTTGGGAGTGGAACAGGGAGAGAGGATGCTAGTTGTGGTAGGAGGTACCCTCCGCCACGCACCGTATGGTGGATTGCGGAGTATGTATATAGATATAGAGCCACCATAAAGATCCCACATGCATTAGCAACGTACATGCTCCCATCACTGCCTGCTCAGGCTGATAACTTCGTGTCGTCTCACAAAAACGATGTCTTGGTAAATCATCATTAGCCTTGAATATGGAAAATAGTGACTCGTCCCTTCTCGCTTTCAATTCTGTAGCGCTGTTTGAAGTTATGCAAACATCCACTGCTTCCGTTGAAATCACTGTAATCTATGTTGCGTGCAGCTTGATGTGCGTAATGTAGTAGATCACTATCATGCACATCTTGTGAATCGTATCAAGCAGCCTTGAAACTCGCAAGCACCACTTTTTTTAACAATTGCGCCTTGTCCTCCTTTGAATATCCGTAGTTTTTTAATTAACTACATCGTCATATTCTGCTGACTTACTCGTAATCTGTTCATAATTCTTGTTTTAGTACGTTGTGGATGATCTTCCATGTAAATAATTATGTTTCGCACCCGCTCCTTGGACAACGATTCTCTTTTACTCGTTTACTCGGCTTCACTGGAGACGGCATTTGTGGGTCCCTGTCTGACAAGGATTATGTACTACATGGCTCGACATCTGTGTCAGCCGGCCGAGGTGGCCGAGCGGTTCTAGGCGCTTCAGTCCGGAACCGCGCTGCTGCTGTGGTCGCAGTTTCGAATCCTGCCTCAGGCATGGATGTGTGTGATGTGCTTAGGTTAGTTAGGTTTAAGTAGTTCTAAGTTCTAGGGGACTGATGACCTCAGATGTTAAATCCCATAGTGCTCAGAGCCATTTGAACTTTTTTTTTTTCGCTTCTAATGGAGAAGTCGGAAAATGAATACCCAGGCAGTGCTGGGTTTGTCAGCTAGTAAGTATAACATGTAACGGGGAATATTTAGAAGAGAATAGCATGATTGCAGACTAACAAATGAAGGCAGCATTGTGTTCAATGTTCACGGCAATAGCATTCTGTTGCTTCCACAGACATTGTCCATGATGGCGTCAACGCCAGGACTGGGGCATCATTTTCTAAAGGTAATGTTGTTGTCTACCCAAGTTTCATCGATATAAAACCACTTCCCGCCCTGCTTTCTTAATTTATTACTTAGAAAAGATATCTGCATCCTCAATCAATTAAATCAGTTTCCCCCACCAGAATCTTACTTCCATTTACAGATCTTCTCCAGAAAAATGTCATTTCACGCAATGTCTTGTGCGAAAGAGCTTTCTGCTGAGGGAAATGTATTTCACTGCTTTATTACAATAAGTAGCCAACGACCTTGCCGCAGTGGTAACACCGGTTCCCGTCAGGTCACCGAAGTTAGGTGCTTTCGGATGGGTGACCATCCAGTCTACCGAGCGCTGTTGGCAAGCGGAGTGCTCTCAGGTCTTGTAAGGCAAACTGAGGAGGAGCTACTTGATTGAAAAGCAGCTGCTCCAATCTCGTAAACTGACATACGGCCGGGAGAGCGTTGTGCTGACCACATGCCCCTCCACATTCACATCCAGTGACGCCTGTGGGCTGAGGATGACACGGCGGCCGGTCTGTACCACAGGGCCTTCATGGCCTGTCCGGGCGGAGTTTACTTGTATTACAATAAGTAATGTGTTCAATGTCAGCACTATTTTTTTTATATTTATGTAAAAGTCCTCCGTTGTTTGTCGAATTACCACATTTTCCAGCTATCCTGTAACGATGGGTTTTCTTCCAAAATAGTTTGCGCTCTTTCTTGGCAATTTGAGTAAACTAAGTGGTTTATTTTCACCTTTCTTTCCGTTGCGTCCTATTCTGCAAAGGCTGACTTTGTTCAAAATTGCAGCCATTTGTATGGGGCTGGCAACATTAGTCAACAGTGCTTTTCGTTTCAACTATTAATTACAAGCCACAATTACGTTAGAAACGATTGGACGCCCTTTACTCCGCAAATACCTCATCTTTGTATTGTGCATATTTTCTTGCCATGTAGTACGCTTATCCGTCACTTCTGAACAACTGTGTCACTAAACATTCGTATTAAATTGACTGGGTGTAGCAACTAAAATAGCAGTAGCAGAATTGACGTAAATCTCCGCACACTGCACAACACTTTAAAACAGGAAACAAGTGACTGATTTTGCGTGTGCGAATAGGCTACTATGTGCTGTAGGGCAGATGCAGGGTCTTTTCTGGAAAGGCCACTTCCTGCACGAAGAGCGCTGCTAGCTCCTGGGTTTGCCGACAGGCGGCTTGCGGATGTAGATGTAGGACCTGTGTAGAGTTTACAGAGGGGTTTATTGCTGCTTCCCGCGCGAAATCCGTCAGCCAATGCTACCTGCCGCTACGTCTCTGCAGAGACGCGGCTGCAAATCGGTTACCGTCGCTTGCTGTAGTCTCCAAGCAGTATGGCTTCGTGTGTGGGTGGTGTTGTGATTATTACGTTTCTTCTGATTATAGAACTACCGATGAAATTAACGAGAGCGTAATTGTACCACTGCTCGTTACAACAAAATTGCCTATAAAATTCAGGATACTACGTTTCATAGCTTCCCAAAGAGCATTGTTGTTCAGGACGAATGGGTATCTAGGTGCAAACTAGTTGATGAAATAAATGTTCGAAATACAAGGATATGCTCGGAGCAGTTCATTCCTGAGGATTACACGTGGATTAGAAAATTTGTGTTAGGTCTGCCTTCGAGTGAGACACAGAGACTGAACACTGTCCTTTCGCAGAAAATACATATTTGGGAGGTAAGAGGATGCAGTAAGAGACTGTAGCAATGCAGGAAAGAAAGGGACGAGAGGAGTGGGAGAAGAAAACGAAACAGGATTGGGCTCGTATGAGAAACTAGGAAGTAATTCTGAATCTGCCCGACCGGTTTGCCGTGCGGTCTAACGCACGGCTTTCGGGGCGGGAAGGAGCGCCTGGTCCCCGGCAAGAATCCACCCGGCGGATTTGTGTCAAGGTCCGGTGAACCGGCCAGTCTATGGATGGTTTTTAGGCGGTTTTCCATCTGCCTCGGCGAATGCGGGCTGGTTCCCTTATTCCGCCTCAGTTACACTATGTCGGCGATTGCTGCACAAACAAGTTCTCCATGTACGCTACACCACGCAAGCATAGGGGTTACACTCGCCTGGCGTGAGACGTTCCGTGGGAGTTCCACCGGGGGCCAAACCGCACAATAAGCCTGGGTTCGGTGTGGGGGCGGCGGTAGGGTGAACTGGACTGCGGTAGTCGTCGTGGGGTTGTGGACCACTGCGGCTGCGGCGGGGACGGAGCCTCTTCGTCGTTTCTAGATCCCAGGTTAACATACAATTCAATACAACACTGAAACTCGTTTAAATGGGTTTATGAAACAGAAGAGAAGACAGAAATGACTCGTATCCTTAATTATTATCTTAATGGAAAATAGGTCTCATTTACATAACGAACCTGTCCATTTTTTTACTTATGGTGAAGAAAGCATTAAGGTTTTACATGGCGATGGTTATAGTCCCAAGTTGGCAAATCTATTCTGGCATACAACAGATACCCATCACCTCCGAGAATCCACATTCAGAGCAAACACAGCTGTACATTCTGGGACTAATCACAGGATTAGGACAAAGGAAAAATGCAGGTACGCAAAACGTTTATGTGTGAGGGGGTTCTACTTTCGAATGAGGGCCACACATGCACTATAAGGGAAAAAAGACACTCCACGAAGGAATTATCCGAATGCGACGGAATTCGTAGACGTTATGCACATGCAGAGACAAAGAATGGCCACAGTTTCAAAAAAATGGATGATTAATTCAAGAGAAAGAGCTTCACAAATTAAGCAAGTCAATAAAGCTTTCGTCCACCTCCGTCCCTTATTCAAGCAGTTACTCGGCTTCGCATTGATTGATAGAGTTCCCAGAATGAGATTTTCACTCTGCAGCGGAGTGTGCGCTGATATGAAACTTCCTGGCAGATTAAAACTGTGTGCCGGACCGAGACTCAGAGGAGGACAAGGCGCAATTGTTACAAAAAGTGGTGCTTGCGAGATTCAAGGCTGCTTGATACAAATAACAGGATGTGCATGATAGTGATCTACTACATTACGCACATCAAACTGCACCCAACATAGATTACAGTGATTTAAAGGGAAGCAGTGGCTGTATGCATAACTTTAAACAGTGCTACAGAATTGGAAGTGAGAAGGGACGAGTCACTCTCTCACTATTTTCCATATTCAAGGTTAATGTTGATTTACCAAGACATCATTTTTGTGAGACGACACGAAGTTATCAGCCTGAGCAGGCAGTGATGGAAGCATGTACGTTGCTAATGCATGTGGAATCTCGGTCCGGCACACAGTTTTAATCTGCCAGGAAGTTTCATATCAGCGTACACTCTGCTGCAGAGTGAAAATCTCATTCTGGAAACATCCCCCAGGCTGTGGCTAAGCCATGTCTCCGCAATATCCTTTCTTCTGTTAAGTTTGGAAGGTAGGAGACGAGGTAATGGTAGAAGTAAAGCTGTGAGGAGGGGGCGTGAGTCGTGCTTGGGTAGCTCAGTTGGTAGAGCACTTGCCCGCGAAAGGCAAAGGTCCCGAGTTCGAATCTCGGTCCGGAACACAATTTTAATCTGCCAGGAAGTTTCATTGATAGAGTCGTTGGATGTCCTTCTGAGGTATAATGTGCCACATTCTGTCCAGTTGTCGCGGTAAGTCGTCAAAATCCCGAGATGATTGGAGGGACCTGTCCACAATGCTCCAAACGTTCTCAACGAGGGAGACACCAGGCGACATTGCTGGCCAAGGTAGGGTTTGGCGAGCACGAAGACAAGCAGTAGGAACTCTCGCCGTGTGCGGGCGGCCATTATCTTGCTGAAATATAAACCCAGGGTAGCTTGCCTTGAAGAGCAGCAGAAAGAGGCGTAGAACATCGTCGACGTGCCGCGGATGACAACCAAAGGGGTCCTGCTATGGAAAGAAATGGCACCCCAGAACATCACTCCTGGCTATCGAGACGCATGGCGAGCGACAGTCTGGTTCTTCATCTACATACATACTCCGCAACCCACCATACGGTGCGTGGCGGAGGGTACCTCGTACCACAACTAGCATCTTCTCTCCCTGTTCCACTCCCAAACAGAACGAGGGAAAAATGACTGCCTATATGACTCTGTACGAGCCCTAATCTCTCTTATCTTTGTGGTCTTTCCGCGAAATGTAAGTTGGTGGCAGTAAAATTGTACTGCAGTCAGCATCAAATGCTGGTTCTCTAAATTTCCTTAGGTGCGATTCACGAAAAGAACGCCTCCTTTCCTCCAGAGACTCCCACCCACGTTCCTGAAGCATTTCCGTAACACTCCCGTGATGATCAAACCTACCAGTAACACATCTAGCAGCCCGCTTCTGAATTGCTTCTATGTCCTCCCTCAATCCGACCTAATAGGGATCCCAAACGCTCGAGCAGTACTCAAGAATAGGTCGTATTAGTGTTTTATAAGCGGTCTGCTTTACAGATGAACCACATCTTCCCAAAATTCTACCAATGAACCGAAGACAACTATCCGCCTTCCCCACAACTGCCATTACATGCTTGTCCCACTTCATGTCGCTCTGCAATGTTACGCCCAAATATTTAATCGGCGTGACTGTGTCAAGCGCTACACTACTAATGGAGTATTCAAACATTACAGGATTCTTTTTCCTATTCATCTGCATTAATTTACATTTATATATATTTAGAGTTAGCTGCCATTCTTTACACCAATCACAAATCTTGTCCAAGTCATCTTGTATCCTCCTACAGTCACACAACGACGACACGTTCCCGTACACCACAGCATCATCAGCAAACAGCCGCACATTGCTATCCACCCTATCCAAGAGATCATTTATGTAGAAAGAAAACAACAGCGAACCTACCACACTTCCCTGGGGCACTCCAGATGATACCCTCACCTCCGATGAACACTCACCATCGAGGAAAACGTACTGGGTTCTATTACTTAAGAAGTACCCCATCACTATCTGGGGCATCTCCAGACACGTTTTGGGCCTATAATGTGATGGGCTGGAGTATATTTGTCTTCAGTGATGAGTCCCGCTTCGAAATGAAGACGATTTTGGTTTCTGGGACGCTCAACATCGTGATCATCAGCGCCCATACAGGAGCCCAATCTTGCCATTTCCAGTCTCGCCACTGCCCAAATGATGAGGAAATGACGACGACATGATGAAGGCAGCACAAACACCCAGTCCATGGTCGGAGGAAATCCCTGACCCGGCCGGAAATCGAACCCAGGACCTTGTGATCCATAGGCAGCAACGCTAGTCACTAGACCACGAGCTGTGGATGTTTCGAATTGAGGTCAGATGACCAGCGAAGACGTGTCTGGAGACGCCGCCGATAGTAGTCGGATACTAACCTTACTGTCGCCTGTCTGACCGCATGACAACCAGGAGTGATGGTATGGTGTGTCATTTCATTTCATAGCAGGATCGCTTTGGTTGACACCTGTGGCACCCTTACAGCACTGTGGTATGTCGACGAAATTCTATGCTCTGTTTTGTTGCTCTTTGTGGCAAGCCGTCCTTCATCTTTCAGAAAGATAATGATCGCCGACACACTGCATCGTGCTTGCCAAACCCTACCTAGGCCAGCAAGATCGCGTGATCTCTCCCCAGTTGAGAACTCTTGGAGCGTTATGGGCAAGGCCCTCCAACCATCTCTGGAGTTTGACTATTTAACGCGCCAGTTGGACAGAATTTGACGCGATGTCCATCAGGAGGACATGAAACAACTCTCTCAACTAATGCCACTCTGAATAACTGCTTGCATAAGAGCCTACTATTTATTGACTTGCTGAATTTGTGAAGCTATCTCCTGAATATACACGGTGATCAAAAAGGCAGTATAAATTTGAAAACTTCATAAACCACGGAATAATGTAGATAGAGAGGTAAAAATTGACACACAGGCTTGGAATGACATGGGGTATTATTAGAACAAAAATAAAGTGTTGCTAGACGCGTGAAAGATCTCTTGCGCGCGTCGTTTGGTGATGATCGTGTGCTCAGCAGCCACTTTCGTCATGCTTGGCCTCCCAGGTCTCCAGACCTCAGTCTGTGCGATTATTGGCTTTGGGGTTACCTGAAGTCGCAAGTGTATCGTGATCGACCGACATCTCTAGGGATGCTGAAAGATAACATCCGACACCAATGCCTCACCATAACTCCGGACATGCTTTACAGTGCTGTTCACAACATTACTCCTCGACTACAGCTATTGTTGAGGAATGATGGTGGACATATTGAGCATTTCCTGTAAAGAACATCATCTTTGCTCTGTCTTACTTTGTGATGCTGATTACTGCTATTCTGATCAGATGAAGCGTCATCTGTGGGACAATTTTTGAACTTTTTTTGTTTCTAATAAAACCCCATGTCATTCCAACAATGTTTGTCAATTTGTACCCCTCCATCTACATTATTCCGTGATTTATTCAGTTTTCAAATTTATACTGACTTTTCTGATCACCCGGTTTTTTCCAATTTTTCTGAAATTGTAGTTATCCTTTGTCTGTACATGTGCATAATATATACTGATTTTCCTCCCATTCGGATAATTCCTTCGTTGCGAGTCTTTTTTTGTCTTAGGAAATGTAAATATTGGTCCCGTGAGGCACAGAAATACGCGAACAGTGGGTAATTAACCTTCATTAATTTATTCCCGAAAGCAGCTTATTGTAACGTGCATGCTGCATGGACCTGTCGTAACTGTTTCTGTCCCTATAGCCCCAAATGGTTACAGACTTACGGAGACACTCCATTGAAACAAATGTACTCCTCATGCAGAAGACCAGCGGCTCACTGCGGTGGCGCTCGGCGGCCGGCGTCCTTATGTACAGACACAAGTAGTTCGACAGAATTCGGAAATTGTGGCGGCGTGCGTGATTGTACACCCCACTCTGCTGCGTGCAAGCCTATAGATGTAATGACCGATAATAACGACCCTCTTCCTTCCTTGAGGCTTGTTACAATAGCACATGGGCAGCTGGAGGCAACGAAAAATTGAAATAACTCGACATCGAAACTGGATCTGAGGAATTTGTTTCAGTACATGCATTTTCCATATCTTTCTACCTCAGTGCTGTACAATGAACATTCATGCATAAAAAGAAGGGTGTAGCTTCCCTGTTAATGTAGTACAGTAGAGCGTCGATTATCCGAACGTCGGTCAACCGAGCGACCGCTTAACCGAACTGTGTACTCTCACCCTACCGTCCATCATCCCCCTCATTCCCAAACCAAGTTTCCCACAGTAGTCGCCGCACTGGGCCACCGCTGGCGGAACATTGCTTCTAATTGGTCCTTCACAAGTCGCTGCTGACCGGCCAAGCCACCAGTCGCTGTGTTTCAACAATCAGCACACTTCTGTCGGCTTGGCACTGGCAGTAGAAGTAGCGGCAGTATCAAAGCTGTTCACAGCAACAGCTGCGCCAGCTTAAAGTTGAGGCGTGCCGCTCCGCGCAGTTTGAAGGATTGCGCGCCCCCCCAAGAAGAGCTTCTCACGGTGCAAACACCTTCTGTTCTCTGTTACGACCACTTGTGTGCTGCTCCGTGAAGAAGTGAACTTGACGATACAAAATGCTTTAACGTAAACGTGTTGTCCTTTCTGTGAGGGACAAGTACGAGATTATTAAAAGGTTAGAAGAAGGTGAATCTGAAACCACTTTATTCAATGGGTGCAAGGTGGGGAAGTCGACAATTACGGATATAAAAATACTGAAGTTGCCTTTGTATGTTACTTTGTAATATTAAAAAAGATGCCGGTTTTCATGAATAAATTTACTGTACAGTACTTCTTTTTGGCAAATAAACATGTACAGTTCGATTATCTGAACAAACCAGTTTTCCGAACTCCCATTTCCCCCAATTACTTCGGATAATCGACGCTCTACTGTATTGTTTTATTGTACCACTATCTGTTACATATTTGTAGTTTTGTTGTGATGGGTGATGAGAGTAAATAAGCTACTGTACGTGGAGTAACATCAGCTGCCCTCATGTGTTCGCTGTTCACGTAAGCATAGTTCGTGATGTGTGCCACGCTCTCTCCCCCCCCCCCCCCCTCTCAAGCTGTCGAACGCATGATGCATCGCCATGCACAGTGTCGCTGCCAACCAGTATGTACACAGGGCTATGGGCAGGAGTGCATTGAAATAGCTATACATTATACAACATTTATGAGCCGTGTCACGGCTCAGCTCATTTGATTTACCCGCGAGATTATTCACTTGTTTTCGCCTCAGCGATAGGGGGCGTGATCGCTGAGCGCTGTTGGCGCTGGTGTGCGAAGCAAGAGAGATTGGGATCCTCCACGCCCGCACCAACGTGGTGACCAAACCAAAAGTTCTACTGTCACCTCCGTCAACATGTTAGTTTTCTAGCAAGTCGATTACAGGATGCTGGACTGTGATGTTATCCGTCCGTCTGGGTAAGACTACGCATTAACATGGTCCATCAGGTGATAGATAGTGGACGAAACGCGAGTGAGGGTAGCGATTTGAAGAGCAGAGGGAAAAAAGTGCCAAGGCTCGTGCCGTGGGAAAAAAACATCTGCGACAGTGGGATGGGTAGTAAGAGCAGTAGTGGCTTACTAGCTGCGATAGTTCATGCAAGGTTGGATTTGTTACTATGGGTATCATGCATCATTACCGTGGCAAGCGATGGCGATGTATCCAAGTTGCTGCAGCCGCTACACTCCTGGAACAATCAAGATCGTTATACAATAGTAGGAGATCGGCCATAGATCATCTCACTGTGTGGGGGACGTGTGGAGCTTGACTGTATGCAGTGTACGGTACGGCTTCCCTGCCTGGTGCCAGTTATTCGGCTGTGTATTCCAGCTGGATACCCAGTAATGGCGTCTGATTAACAGGGGCTCACCAGTACCGTTGTGTTTGCGTGTGCTTGGCCATAGATGTTAGGTCCTTACAAGTATGTCTTTTGGTCTTCTATGTTTCTATTTATGGTTGTGGTCGTAGTTCCCCAGATTCAGAATAAACGGCGAAGCAAGAGTTTTGGAGGACGGCTCGGTCGGGATATGGCGAAGAGGACCAGTCAGTCAGTCAGTCAGTCAGTCTCGGCGAGTCTGGTCAGTCAGTCAGTCAGTCAGTCAGTCAGTCAGTCAGTCAGTCTCGGCGAGTCTGGTCAGTCAGTCAGTCAGTCAGTCAGTCAGTCAGTCAGTCAGTCAGTCAGTCAGTCAGTCAGTCAGTCAGTCAGTCAGTCTCGGCGAGTCTGGTCAGTCAGTCAGTCAGTCAGTCAGTCAGTCAGTCTCGGCGAGTCTGGTCAGTCGATCAGTCGTTCAGTCGTTCAGTCTTTCAGTCTCGGCGAGCCTGGTCAGTCGATCAGTCGTTCAGTCGTTCAGTCTTTCAGTCTCGGCGAGCCTGGTCAGTCGATCAGTCGTTCAGTCGTTCAGTCTTTCAGTCTCGGCGAGCCTGGTCAGTCGATCAGTCGTTCAGTCGTTCAGTCTTTCAGTCTCGGCGAGCCTGGTCGGTCGATCAGTCGTTCAGTCGTTCAGTCTTTCAGTCTCGGCGAGCCTGGTCGGTCGATCAGTCGTTCAGTCGTTCAGTCTTTCAGTCTCGGCGAGCCTGGTCGGTCGATCAGTCGTTCAGTCGTTCAGTCTTTCAGTCTCGGCGAGCCTGGTCGGTCGATCAGTCGTTCAGTCGTTCAGTCTTTCAGTCTCGGCGAGCCTGGTCGGTCGATCAGTCGTTCAGTCTTTCAGTCTCGGCGAGCCTGGTCGGTCGATCAGTCGTTCAGTCGTTCAGTCTTTCAGTCTCGGCGAGCCTGGTCGGTCGATCAGTCGTTCAGTCGTTCAGTCTTTCAGTCTCGGCGAGCCTGGTCGGTCGATCAGTCGTTCAGTCGTTCAGTCTTTCAGTCTCGGCGAGCCTGGTCGGTCGATCAGTCGTTCAGTCGTTCAGTCTTTCAGTCTCGGCGAGCCTGGTCGGTCGATCAGTCGTTCAGTCGTTCAGTCTTTCAGTCTCGGCGAGCCTGGTCGGTCGATCAGTCGTTCAGTCGTTCAGTCTTTCAGTCTCGGCGAGCCTGGTCGGTCGATCAGTCGTTCAGTCGTTCAGTCTTTCAGTCTCGGCGAGCCTGGTCGGTCGATCAGTCGTTCAGTCGTTCAGTCTTTCAGTCTCGGCGAGCCTGGTCGGTCGATCAGTCGTTCAGTCGTTCAGTCTTTCAGTCTCGGCGAGCCTGGTCGGTCGATCAGTCGTTCAGTCGTTCAGTCTTTCAGTCTCGGCGAGCCTGGTCGGTCGATCAGTCGTTCAGTCGTTCAGTCTTTCAGTCTCGGCGAGCCTGGTCGGTCGATCAGTCGTTCAGTCGTTCAGTCTTTCAGTCTCGGCGAGCCTGGTCGGTCGATCAGTCGTTCAGTCGTTCAGTCTTTCAGTCTCGGCGAGCCTGGTCGGTCGATCAGTCGTTCAGTCTTTCAGTCTCGGCGAGCCTGGTCGGTCGATCAGTCGTTCAGTCGTTCAGTCTTTCAGTCTCGGCGAGCCTGGTCGGTCGATCAGTCGTTCAGTCGTTCAGTCTTTCAGTCTCGGCGAGCCTGGTCGGTCGATCAGTCGTTCAGTCGTTCAGTCTTTCAGTCTCGGCGAGCCTGGTCGGTCGATCAGTCGTTCAGTCGTTCAGTCTTTCAGTCTCGGCGAGCCTGGTCGGTCGATCAGTCGTTCAGTCGTTCAGTCTTTCAGTCTCGGCGAGCCTGGTCGGTCGATCAGTCGTTCAGTCGTTCAGTCTTTCAGTCTCGGCGAGCCTGGTCGGTCGATCAGTCGTTCAGTCGTTCAGTCTTTCAGTCTCGGCGAGCCTGGTCGGTCGATCAGTCGTTCAGTCGTTCAGTCTTTCAGTCTCGGCGAGCCTGGTCGGTCGATCAGTCGTTCAGTCGTTCAGTCTTTCAGTCTCGGCGAGCCTGGTCGGTCGATCAGTCGTTCAGTCGTTCAGTCTTTCAGTCTCGGCGAGCCTGGTCGGTCGATCAGTCGTTCAGTCGTTCAGTCTTTCAGTCTCGGCGAGCCTGGTCGGTCGATCAGTCGTTCAGTCGTTCAGTCTTTCAGTCTCGGCGAGCCTGGTCGGTCGATCAGTCGTTCAGTCGTTCAGTCTTTCAGTCTCGGCGAGCCTGGTCGGTCGATCAGTCGTTCAGTCGTTCAGTCTTTCAGTCTCGGCGAGCCTGGTCGGTCGATCAGTCGTTCAGTCGTTCAGTCTTTCAGTCTCGGCGAGCCTGGTCGGTCGATCAGTCGTTCAGTCGTTCAGTCTTTCAGTCTCGGCGAGTCTGGTCAGTCGATCAGTCGTTCAGTCGTTCAGTCTTTCAGTCTCGGCGAGTCTGGTCAGTCGATCAGTCGTTCAGTCGTTCAGTCTTTCAGTCTCGGCGAGTCTGGTCAGTCGATCAGTCGTTCAGTCGTTCAGTCGTTCAGTCGTTCAGTCGTTCAGTCTTTCAGTCTCGGCGAGTCTGGTCAGTCGATCAGTCGTTCAGTCGTTCAGTCTTTCAGTCTCGGCGAGTCTGGTCAGTCGTTCAGTCGTTCAGTCGTTCAGTCTTTCAGTCTTTCAGTCTCGGCGAGTCTGGTCAGTCGATCAGTCGTTCAGTCGTTCAGTCTTTCAGTCTCGGCGAGTCTGGTCAGTCGATCAGTCGTTCAGTCGTTCAGTCTTTCAGTCTTTCAGTCTCGGCGAGTCTGGTCAGTCGATCAGTCGTTCAGTCGTTCAGTCTTTCAGTCTTTCAGTCTCGGCGAGTCTGGTCAGTCGATCAGTCGTTCAGTCGTTCAGTCTTTCAGTCTTTCAGTCTCGGCGAGTCTGGTCAGTCGATCAGTCGTTCAGTCGTTCAGTCTTTCAGTCTTTCAGTCTCGGCGAGTCTGGTCAGTCGATCAGTCGTTCAGTCGTTCAGTCTTTCAGTCTTTCAGTCTCGGCGAGTCTGGTCAGTCGATCAGTCGTTCAGTCGTTCAGTCGTTCAGTCTTTCAGTCTCGGCGAGCCTGGTCGGTCGATCAGTCGTTCAGTCGTTCAGTCTTTCAGTCTCGGCGAGCCTGGTCGGTCGATCAGTCGTTCAGTCGTTCAGTCTTTCAGTCTCGGCGAGCCTGGTCGGTCGATCAGTCGTTCAGTCGTTCAGTCTTTCAGTCTCGGCGAGCCTGGTCGGTCGATCAGTCGTTCAGTCGTTCAGTCTTTCAGTCTCGGCGAGCCTGGTCGGTCGATCAGTCGTTCAGTCTTTCAGTCTCGGCGAGCCTGGTCGGTCGATCAGTCGTTCAGTCGTTCAGTCTTTCAGTCTCGGCGAGCCTGGTCGGTCGATCAGTCGTTCAGTCGTTCAGTCTTTCAGTCTCGGCGAGCCTGGTCGGTCGATCAGTCGTTCAGTCGTTCAGTCTTTCAGTCTCGGCGAGCCTGGTCGGTCGATCAGTCGTTCAGTCGTTCAGTCTTTCAGTCTCGGCGAGCCTGGTCGGTCGATCAGTCGTTCAGTCGTTCAGTCTTTCAGTCTCGGCGAGCCTGGTCGGTCGATCAGTCGTTCAGTCGTTCAGTCTTTCAGTCTCGGCGAGCCTGGTCGGTCGATCAGTCGTTCAGTCGTTCAGTCTTTCAGTCTCGGCGAGCCTGGTCGGTCGATCAGTCGTTCAGTCGTTCAGTCTTTCAGTCTCGGCGAGCCTGGTCGGTCGATCAGTCGTTCAGTCGTTCAGTCTTTCAGTCTCGGCGAGCCTGGTCGGTCGATCAGTCGTTCAGTCGTTCAGTCTTTCAGTCTCGGCGAGCCTGGTCGGTCGATCAGTCGTTCAGTCGTTCAGTCTTTCAGTCTCGGCGAGCCTGGTCGGTCGATCAGTCGTTCAGTCGTTCAGTCTTTCAGTCTCGGCGAGCCTGGTCGGTCGATCAGTCGTTCAGTCGTTCAGTCTTTCAGTCTCGGCGAGCCTGGTCGGTCGATCAGTCGTTCAGTCGTTCAGTCTTTCAGTCTCGGCGAGCCTGGTCGGTCGATCAGTCGTTCAGTCGTTCAGTCTTTCAGTCTCGGCGAGCCTGGTCGGTCGATCAGTCGTTCAGTCGTTCAGTCTTTCAGTCTCGGCGAGTCTGGTCAGTCGATCAGTCGTTCAGTCGTTCAGTCTTTCAGTCTCGGCGAGTCTGGTCAGTCGATCAGTCGTTCAGTCGTTCAGTCTTTCAGTCTCGGCGAGTCTGGTCAGTCGATCAGTCGTTCAGTCGTTCAGTCGTTCAGTCGTTCAGTCGTTCAGTCTTTCAGTCTCGGCGAGTCTGGTCAGTCGATCAGTCGTTCAGTCGTTCAGTCTTTCAGTCTCGGCGAGTCTGGTCAGTCGTTCAGTCGTTCAGTCGTTCAGTCTTTCAGTCTTTCAGTCTCGGCGAGTCTGGTCAGTCGATCAGTCGTTCAGTCGTTCAGTCTTTCAGTCTCGGCGAGTCTGGTCAGTCGATCAGTCGTTCAGTCGTTCAGTCTTTCAGTCTTTCAGTCTCGGCGAGTCTGGTCAGTCGATCAGTCGTTCAGTCGTTCAGTCTTTCAGTCTTTCAGTCTCGGCGAGTCTGGTCAGTCGATCAGTCGTTCAGTCGTTCAGTCTTTCAGTCTTTCAGTCTCGGCGAGTCTGGTCAGTCGATCAGTCGTTCAGTCGTTCAGTCTTTCAGTCTTTCAGTCTCGGCGAGTCTGGTCAGTCGATCAGTCGTTCAGTCGTTCAGTCTTTCAGTCTTTCAGTCTCGGCGAGTCTGGTCAGTCGATCAGTCGTTCAGTCGTTCAGTCTTTCAGTCTTTCAGTCTCGGCGAGTCTGGTCAGTCGATCAGTCGTTCAGTCGTTCAGTCTTTCAGTCTTTCAGTCTCGGCGAGTCTGGTCAGTCGATCAGTCGTTCAGTCGTTCAGTCTTTCAGTCTTTCAGTCTTTCAGTCTTTCAGTCTCGGCGAGTCTGGTCAGTCGATCAGTCGTTCAGTCGTTCAGTCTTTCAGTCTTTCAGTCTCGGCGAGTCTGGTCAGTCGATCAGTCGTTCAGTCGTTCAGTCTTTCAGTCTTTCAGTCTCGGCGAGTCTGGTCAGTCGATCAGTCGTTCAGTCGTTCAGTCTTTCAGTCTTTCAGTCTCGGCGAGTCTGGTCAGTCGATCAGTCGTTCAGTCGTTCAGTCTTTCAGTCTTTCAGTCTCGGCGAGTCTGGTCAGTCGATCAGTCGTTCAGTCGTTCAGTCTTTCAGTCTTTCAGTC
This sequence comes from Schistocerca serialis cubense, assembly GCF_023864345.2. Taxonomy (NCBI): domain Eukaryota; kingdom Metazoa; phylum Arthropoda; class Insecta; order Orthoptera; family Acrididae; genus Schistocerca; species Schistocerca serialis. The sequence goes on from NC_064640.1 coordinate 781,537,261, forward strand.
TCGGCGAGTCTGGTCAGTCGATCAGTCGTTCAGTCGTTCAGTCGTTCAGTCTTTCAGTCTTTCAGTCTCGGCGAGTCTGGTCAGTCGATCAGTCGTTCAGTCGTTCAGTCTTTCAGTCTTTCAGTCTCGGCGAGTCTGGTCAGTCGATCAGTCGTTCAGTCGTTCAGTCGTTCAGTCTTTCAGTCTTTCAGTCTCGGCGAGTCTGGTCAGTCGATCAGTCGTTCAGTCGTTCAGTCTTTCAGTCTTTCAGTCTCGGCGAGTCTGGTCAGTCGATCAGTCGTTCAGTCGTTCAGTCTTTCAGTCTTTCAGTCTCGGCGAGTCTGGTCAGTCGATCAGTCGTTCAGTCGTTCAGTCTTTCAGTCTTTCAGTCTCGGCGAGTCTGGTCAGTCGATCAGTCGTTCAGTCGTTCAGTCTTTCAGTCTTTCAGTCTCGGCGAGTCTGGTCAGTCGATCAGTCGTTCAGTCGTTCAGTCTTTCAGTCTTTCAGTCTCGGCGAGTCTGGTCAGTCGATCAGTCGTTCAGTCGTTCAGTCTTTCAGTCTTTCAGTCTCGGCGAGTCTGGTCAGTCGATCAGTCGTTCAGTCGTTCAGTCTTTCAGTCTTTCAGTCTCGGCGAGTCTGGTCAGTCGATCAGTCGTTCAGTCGTTCAGTCTTTCAGTCTTTCAGTCTCGGCGAGTCTGGTCAGTCGATCAGTCGTTCAGTCGTTCAGTCTTTCAGTCTTTCAGTCTCGGCGAGTCTGGTCAGTCGATCAGTCGTTCAGTCGTTCAGTCTTTCAGTCTTTCAGTCTCGGCGAGTCTGGTCAGTCGATCAGTCGTTCAGTCGTTCAGTCTTTCAGTCTTTCAGTCTCGGCGAGTCTGGTCAGTCGATCAGTCGTTCAGTCGTTCAGTCTTTCAGTCTTTCAGTCTCGGCGAGTCTGGTCAGTCGATCAGTCGTTCAGTCGTTCAGTCTTTCAGTCTTTCAGTCTCGGCGAGTCTGGTCAGTCGATCAGTCGTTCAGTCGTTCAGTCTTTCAGTCTTTCAGTCTCGGCGAGTCTGGTCAGTCGATCAGTCGTTCAGTCTTTCAGTCTCGGCGAGTCTGGTCAGTCGATCAGTCGTTCAGTCGTTCAGTCTTTCAGTCTTTCAGTCTCGGCGAGTCTGGTCAGTCGATCAGTCGTTCAGTCGTTCAGTCTTTCAGTCTTTCAGTCTCGGCGAGTCTGGTCAGTCGATCAGTCGTTCAGTCGTTCAGTCTTTCAGTCTTTCAGTCTCGGCGAGTCTGGTCAGTCGATCAGTCGTTCAGTCGTTCAGTCTTTCAGTCTTTCAGTCTCGGCGAGTCTGGTCAGTCGATCAGTCGTTCAGTCGTTCAGTCTTTCAGTCTTTCAGTCTCGGTGAGTCTGGTCAGTCGATCAGTCGTTCAGTCGTTCAGTCTTTCAGTCTCGGCGAGTCTGGTCAGTCGATCAGTCGTTCAGTCGTTCAGTCTTTCAGTCTCGGCGAGTCTGGTCAGTCGATCAGTCGTTCAGTCGTTCAGTCTTTCAGTCTCGGCGAGTCTGGTCAGTCGATCAGTCGTTCAGTCGTTCAGTCTTTCAGTCTCGGCGAGTCTGGTCAGTCGATCAGTCGTTCAGTCGTTCAGTCTTTCAGTCTCGGCGAGTCTGGTCAGTCGATCAGTCGTTCAGTCGTTCAGTCTTTCAGTCTCGGCGAGTCTGGTCAGTCGATCAGTCGTTCAGTCTGGGAGTCGGTGCAGTGAGGCCACAGAGTCAGGCAGAAGGCAGACACTTGCATGTTAGTCGGTCGGCTCTAAGTCTCAGTCGCTGTTGGGTTGTACACTGACAAGGGGAGGCCGCCAATTGTGAAATTCAGATCCGATTCATACTGCGCATAATAAAAGCTCATGGCCAGAGGTGTAATGTGGCAAAGCACCAAGATGCACTTCTCAGCCGTTGTCGAGAAAATCGACAGTTAAAAGAAACCGTTGCCGTGAAATACTCTCTACGATTAACAATTTTCTACAGCGTGGTTGCGCAGCGGTAAGCGCTCGGGTTCGTAATCCGAAGGTCGCCGGATCGAATCTCGCGCCATGCAACCCTTTTTTTATATTTGTTTTTTTGTAATTCATATATAATTCCCGGAAATCAGTTGCAACAATTATGCACATAATAAGTTGTTGAAAGTCGTTTGTCGTGCAAAAACTGGCGACTTCGAACATCATTATGTTTTCCGCAAACAAAGTTGTATTTCACAAATGTTATTAATTGTCTTCATAATGTTAACCACGTATAGTTAACGGAAGACATAGAAACGGTATTCCGAAACGAATACGTGTAGCGTAAGTCAAACGTTAGAATTAGAATAGAGACCCCACGAACACAAATTTGCTGCGGCATGTATGAAATATAAACTCCGTTACTCGCTCGTTACACTTGAAGGACAGATGTTGAATGGGCCGAAACGAGCCGCCGCATAACAGCGTAGTTGCCTGCTAACTTCGAAAGAAGGTAGATGCGGTCCCTAGCGCAACTTATAACACCGTCGAAAATCAGTGCGGACGGGAGAGCTTTGGTACACCCTGTTAAACAAACGGAAAAATGGAGGCGGTACAATTGGAGAGCGATCCGCCTTCACCAACATGCATAAGCAATTCATTAATAGTTATATATATATATTTGAATTACAAAAAAATAATAAAAAAATGCATGGCGCGAGATTCGAACCGGCGACCTTCGGATTACGAACCCGAGCGCTTACCGCTGCGCCACGACGCTGTAGAAAATTATTAATCGTAGTGAGTATTTCACCGCAACGGTTTCTTTTAACTGTCGATTTTCTCGACAACGGCTGAGAAGTGCATCTTGGTGCTTTGCCACATTACACCTCTGGCCATGAGCTTTTATTATGCGCAGTATGAATCGAATCTGAATTTCAGAATTGGCGGCCTCCCCTTGTCAGTCGCTGTTGGGTTGTACACTGAGTCAGGTTCGTCGTTACTCCGCGGTTGGACGAGTTGGGAGTCAGCAGCAGCCAGGTCAGCACGGTGCAAGAACGCGCCGGGGCTGTGGTCGACGCAGACGGAAGGCCGTTGGTCGATCGGTCAGCTGGTCGTCGGATGGCGACAGGACGGAAGCAGCTGGGAGTCAACAGGTGCTTGCCGTTTAAGGACTGCGATAAGATGGCTGTTTGCGAGCATGTGGGGAGGACGGAATGCTCGCTTGCTTAGCGTGGTTCTCCATGACCAGCTGTTGTTTGTTGGGCCTAGCACTCGAGTGCAACAGGAAACTGCATTGGTGTGGTTCTCTTCACCTGGCTAAGGCTGAAATTTTCATATACTTTTATTATATTTCATGATCATTACTTATTATGGGGTTGGCACTTGTAGCCAACATTTTGTGATTTGGAATAATTCAGAATACCATCACGTGCCAGGTGTCTACTGTGAATAATTCTTAACTTGTTTCACAGTGTGTGGCACGGTATCCACTATCATCGATCATTTTATGAAAGTTCTGTCCAAATTATTATTACATTACATCTTGTTAAACTTGGTGCGTTTAAATTGCAGATTCCCTAATTCTACGAATACTGTTTGGGATACAGATTTTGAGCTGTGTTGTGTGTGCACTAAAAAGGACTGTTGTGAGTGAGAAGCTCACTTGAGTGTGTTATCTTTTTCAGTTCCATTGTTACGAAGTGACCATTATTTATATTGCGCGATTTGTTGGATTTTGTAGTGAGTGGAACTTTAATTTGTGTGTGATTCTGTTTTGTTGAATGTTTGTCGTGGCACCATTTGAGAATCAGTTGTTACAAGAAGTTGATAGCTCTGAATTTCCACCTCGTTAATCAGTCATTTATTGACAGATGTGTTTGTCGGTTTGTAGCAAGTAAGAGGCAGCAACTGTAGCTTGTTAGTACAAAAACTGTTATGCAGAAATTTGAACGGGAGAAAAGGGCAGTCATCTTTTATTATAAAGTTGTTTTATAGTATGTTGGAAGATCATTCTTTTGAGCTGTGTTTATTCTGTATCAATCAAATTTAGGTATCACTCAGGTGGCGGAAATGACTGTTGAGCTCGTAGTAGACTGTATGTGTGAAACAATTCGTGTAGTTTTGTTAGTGATGTGTTAAATTGTTTATTCGTAAGTTGTTTTGAAGATCTGCATTTTTGGTGTTTCCACCTTATGTTGAACCAAAACAGTATTCTTCAGATCTTGATGACTGCACATGATACATTATATACCTTTTACGAACAGTACCTTTATGTAATGTTTCTGAGTGGGGCTGCATGTTCTTCTGGAGAATGTTTAAAAAAAATTTCTATTGCTAAAATTTCCTTTAAACTGTTAATTGTATTAACTTGGATGTATAACCAATTATTGTTAAATAATAAATTTGTGTTAACAAGGCTTGGACCAAATAAATGTGCCTACACCTTCCCCATCTTGGCTCTGCTACCGCCTGTACATTACAATTTACATTATGCGGTAACTAGTGTAGACATGCGGGTTAAACATATTGAAGGTTGTATAACTGTATAGTTACTGGTACGTCCTAATTGTATTCATTACTTTGAATCGTGTCTCTCAGCACATACCAACCAATCACAGCATCTTCACAAATATGATAACAATCAAAAGCCAAAGAGTAAAGAGCTTTTTCAAAGAGTAAATATTTTCCCCTGATTCGCGTAATATTATTCAAATCAATGAGTATCTTGAACTTCACTACTTTCGAAAAAGTAGCTTATGTTCTTCCTCGGGGTTCGTGCTACCTATACCAGATCGGTTCAACAGCTTAGTTGTGAAAATGTAACAGACAATTACACTGAGCAACCAGAACATTATCACCACCGATCTACTATCTACGCATATAAACCCCTCTACATCTACATCCATACTCCGCAAGCCACCTGACGCTGTGTGGTGGAGGGTACCTTGAGTACCTCTATCGGTTCTCCCTTCTATTCCAGTCTCGTATTGTTCTTTAGAAAAGGTAGTCCATCAACAAAGGGATTGGCTTACAAAACACTCGTTCGACCTATACTTGAATATTGCTCATCTGTGTGGGATCCGTACCAGGTCGGGTTGATGGAGGAGATAGAGAAGATCCAAAGAAGAGCGGCGCGTTTCGTCACAGGGTTATTTGGTAAGCGTGATACCGTTACGGAAATGTTTAGCAAACTCAAGTGGCAGACTCTGCAAGAGAGGCGCTCTGCATCGCTGTGTAGCTTGCTGTCCAGGTTTCGAGAGGGTGCGTTTCTGGATGAGATATCAAATATATTGCTTACCACTACTTATACCTCCCGAGGAGATAACGAACGTAAAATTAGAGAGATTCGAGCGCCCACGAGGCTTTCCGGCAGTCGTTCTTCCCGAGAACCATACGCGACTGGAACAGTAAAGGGAGGTAATGACAGTGGCACGTAAAGTGCCCTCCGCCACACACCGTTGGGAGGCTTGCCGAGTATAAATGTAGATGTAGATGTAGAAACCACGTCCAAATGTCATGGGGTTGAGCGGCCAACTGTGATTACAGATGCCAGACGTCGTAGGCTGGGCAGACTTGTAAAACAAGACAGGCGGCGAACTGTGGCGGAACTAACATCAGACTAATTCAGGGCAGAGTACAAATGTGTCTCAACACACAATGCACTGAACACCGCCACGGCCGACGATCCGTGCATGTGCCAATATTAACACCATTACAACGTAAATACAACTGAAATGGGCACGTGACCATCGCCACCAGACCTCGGTACAGTGGCAGAGCCTTGCGTGGTCTCATGATCCCGATACTTTCATGCTGATGGGAGGGCAAGAATCGGTTGTGTTCCAGGGGAACAGCTGCTTGACACCTGTATTGTGGGACGGAAGCAAGCTGACGGCGGCTCCATTATGATCTGGGGAACATTCACGTGGGCATCCGTGTCTCCTGTGGAGCTCATGCAAGGCACTATGATGCTGAAGGAGTATCTTCCACTGGTTGCAGACCACGTACACCCCGTCATGACGATCACGTTTCCCGATGGCAGTGGTATTTTTCTAGAAAATAATGCGCCGTATCACAAGGACAGGAGTATGATGGAACGGTACGAGGAAAGCAGCGGCGAGTTCCAGTTGATGTGCTGTCCCCCAAACTCACCGGATCTGAACCACATCGAACATACCAGGTCATCAAAAAGTCAGCATAAATTTGAAAACTGAATAAAACACGGAATAATGTAGAGAGAGGTACAAATTGGCACACATGCTTGGAATGACATGGGGTTTTATTATAACCAAATAAATACAAAAGTTCAAAAAATGTCTGACAGATGGCGCTTCATCTGATCAGAATAGCGATAATTAGCATAACAAATGGCTCAAATGGCTCTGAGCACTATGCGACTTAACTTCTGAGGTCATCAGTCGCCTAGAACTTAGAACTAGTTAAACCTAAGTAACCTAAGGACAGCATACACGTCCATGCCCGAGGCAGGATTCGAACCTGCGACCGTAGCGGTCGCTCAGCTCCAGACTGTAGCGCCTAGAACCGCATGGCCACTCCTACCGGCCAATTAGCATAACAAAGTAAGACAAAGCAAAGATGATGTTCTTTACAGGAAATGCTCAATATGTCCACCATCATTCCTCAATAATAGCTGTAGTCGAGGAATAATGTTGTGAACAGCACTGTAAAGCATGTCCGGAGTGATGATGAGGCATTGGCGTTGGATGTTGTCTTTCAGCATCCCTAGAGATATCGGCCGATCACGATACACTTGCGACTTCAGGTAACCACAAAGCCAATAATCGAACGGACTGAGGTCTGGGGACCTGGGAGGCCAAGCATGACGAAAGCGACGGCTGAGCACACGATCATCACCAAACGACGTGCGCAAGAGATCTTTCACGCGTCTAGTAATATGGGGTGGAGCACTATCCTGCATAAAGATCGTACGTTCCAGCAGGTGTTTATCAGCCAGGCTGGGGATGGTGCGATTCTGTAACATATCGGCGTACCTCTCACCCTGCAGGGTAGCAGTTTTGCTGTCCAGCGCCATCTGTCAGACATTTTGTGAACTTTGTTTTTTTTGGTTCTAATAAAACCCCATGTGATTCCAAGCATGTGTGTCAATTTTTACCTCTCTATCTACATTATTCCGTGGTTTATTAAGTTTTCAAATTTATACTGACTTTTTGATCACCTGGTATGTGGGATGTGATTGAACGGGGCGTCAGAGCTCATCGCCCTTCTCCTCAATGACTGGGTGTTGTGTGACGTCCTTAGGTTAGTTAGGTTTAATTAGTTCTAAGTTCTAGGGGACTGATGACCATAGGTGTTAAGTCCCATAGTGCTCAGAGCCATTTGAACCAGCCTTATCCTCAAACTTGACTGGAACTGGGTGACTTATGGGTGCAGATGCGGTGCCAGCTCCTTCGAGCGACCTACCCAGGCCTCATTACTTCCATGCCATGACGCGTCGTCGCAGTTATCCATGCCAGAGATGGACGTAGGGCTATTATGAAGGTGACCATAGTGTTCTGTCTGATCAGTGTACTTTAACATTCATAATATTAGTGTGGATAAAACTTCCTATAACAATATCTTTTTCTTTCTGTAATCCGATTTTCGGAGTGGCCGAGCGGTCCTAGGCGCTACAGTCTGGAACTGCGCGACCGCTACGGTCGCAGGTTCGAATCCTGCCTCGGGCATGGATGTGAGTGATGTCCTTAGGTTAGTTAGGTTTAAGTAGTTCTAAGTTCTAGGGGACTGATGACCTCAGAAGTTAAGTCCCATAGTACTCAGAGCCATTTTTTTAATCCGATTTTGATGTAAATAAAGCCTATACAGTGCCCCAGGCCCTTACCTCTGGAAACTCCGTGGAAGAGATTAGCGTGTTTAGACAGACAGATTCAACGGTTTTAGATAAAATATCAAATCACGATTTCTCTCTTTTTTCTGTGACCCGATTTTGATGAACTAAACCCTGTACTGTGCCCCAAGCTACCAGCGAAAATCCCACGAAAATTTGTATAGCTGTTTTGGAGAAGCGTGTTTAGACAGACGTGACAGTTTTACGGATTTATTATTGGTATAGATGAGTGGCGACCATTTTCTTTGAGTGTATGTTGGTTGGTTGGTTGGTTGGTTGGTTGGTTTGGGGAAGGAGACCAGACAGCGTGGTCATCGGTTTCATCGGATTAGGGAAGGATGGGGAAGGAAGTCGGCCGTGCCCTTTCAGAGGAACCGTCCCGGCATTTGCCTGGAGTGATTTTGAGTGTATGTGTTCACCAAAATAAGCTTTTATTTGTCAATCGCTTTTGTGGAAAATTTAAGACTTCTAAGTCTTCTGTCTTACTGACCTACACCATACACTTATTCAAATTTATACAGTTTTCCATGGCATTAGTAGTTGCCGAAAGCTAAAAATCTTGTTTGCATTCTCAGTTGCGTAAGAAAAATATTTATTCGAGTCGTTATCTGTTGCCAGATTTAAATGCTAAATGCTGATTCATGAATTCTGCTCAGGGTACCATCCCCACTTTCTTTTAGATTTATCATCCCACAGTAAAACAGATACCATTTATATAAGCTCAACCAAGCAGGATCAACCTCGTTGAGGTCGTACAAATTACAGGCAGAGGGTTTTCTGTCATGTTCAGCTACAGTTTTCTCCTAATCGGACCGTTAATGAGGCTTCATGTTTTCCTATTAAACTAAAGGAGTGTACTATGGATGCTGCATGCGGCGTATTGCGACGGCGAAAATTTATTTAGTTATGGACTTCTGAAGTTAGAAGTCGAGGGCACGCATCGCATATTTTCTGCAAAATTGTTACCGGTACGTCCTAATCGGCTCGTTAATGTACTTACTTTTTTTTCACACAACGCTGAAGAATGAGTGTCCCATGGACGTCGGATTTTGCAAGTGGCTTTGTATTTTTGTAGATACAGCTGTCCGAACGTAATATGTGCTTAATATTGTCTGAAGAATGGCTCTGAGCATTATGGGACTTAACATCTACGGTCATCAGTCCCCTAGAACTTAGAACTACTTAAACCTAACTAACCTAAGGACATCACACAACACCCAGCCATCACGAGGCAGAGAGAATTCCTCACCCCGCCGGGAATCGAACCCGGGAACCCGGGCGAGGGAAGCGAGAACGCTACCGCACGACCACGAGATGTGGGCAAAGATTAGATGGCTAGATCATATAATTAATGAGGAGGTATCGAATAGGATTGGGGAGAAGAGAAGTTTGTGGCACAACTTGACTAGAAGAAGGGATCGGTTGGTAGGACATGTTCTGAGGCATCAAGGGATCACCAATTTAGTATTGGAGGGCAGTGTGGAGGGTAAAAATTGTAGAGGGAGACCAAGAGATGAATACACTAAACAGATACAGAAGGATGCAGGTTGCAGTAGGTACTGGGAGATGAAGAAGCTTGCACTGGATAGAGTAGCATGGAGAGGTGAATCAAACCAGTCTCAGGACCGAAGACCACAACAACAACATTGTGTCTGGATGTCAATCTTTGTGTGAATTTGGTAAGTGAAGTTCGAATATAGTTTTAGGCTCTCAACTATGTTTGTTCGTCAAATGGCGACTATTCTGTGCCTTCTGTTAACTGCGTATATCGCCGTAATGCGCTATGTAATTTACGCTTGAACGTCAATATATTTCAGCAGTTGGTACCGAATCGTTTTGCGCCTGCAAGTTATATTGTCCCTTCTCCCCTCACCAAAAGAACCCGTGGGGGGGGGGGGGGGGGGGGGACTAAGATAACTCCATACGTGCCGTAGAACAAGGACCATATGAGTGTGTTCTCAAACGTCTGTTATCACATCTGCTATGATAGTAAAAAGTGAGCTTTTCTAATTTCCATATGTATCTCCTCATAGTACATTTGTAGCAGGCAGTCAAGTACCTCTCTAAATGGTCTTAGAAACACCTCTGAAGACTGTGTGGCTTCTAAGTGTTTCTTCAAACCTGACTCTAATTTAGATGCAAAAGTTATTAATCCTCTAAATAACCATTTATTTACTCAACCGTCCTTTTCGTTATATCCATAAAAGAAAACCCAGTCTATTAGTTTGGACAAAGTTTCACGTTCTTTTTAATGTTGATATTATGTTCATAGATCGAAAGTCTCTATGTGTCATTAAGTTTTTTTTTTTTTTTTTTCAGTGGTTAGCACACTGGACTCGCATTCGGAAGGACGACGGTTCAATCTCGCGTCCGGCCATCCTGATTTAGGTTTTCCGTGATTTCCCTAAATCTATTCAGGCAAATGCCGGGATGGTTCCTTTGAAAAGGGCACGGCCGACTTCCTTCCCTAATCCGATGAGACCGATGACCTCGCAGTTTGGTCTCCTCCCCCAGCACAACCCAACACCCAACCCTTCACACTTTTTTTTAAAAAAACTGACAGTCATAGCAAGGTATCATTTAACCTTGATCAAACATACTTTGTAGAAGAGATATTCATAAATGCGTCTTCAGAATACAGCCGTGACACGTAGTCAACGAGATTACTAGATACAATTAACAGTAAAGCACTTGTTTGTATGAAAGCAGGTAATTCTGTTCTTGTAGTAAGATTGGCAGGCTGCTCGCCCGGTCAGCCGTGCAGTCTAACGCACGGCTTTCCGGACTGGGAAGGAGCGCCTGGTCTCCGGCACGAATCCGCCCGGCGAACTTGTGTCGAGATCCGGTGGGTCGGCCAGTCTGTCGATGGTTGTTAGGCGGTTTTCTATCTGCCTCGGCGAATGCGGGCTGATTCCCCTTATTCCGCCTCAGCTACGCTATGTCGGCGATTGCTCCGCAAACAAGTGCTCCACTTACGCGTACACCACCATTACTATACCACGCAAACATACAGCTTACACTCGTCTGGTGTGAGATGTTCCCTGGGGGCGCCCGCCGGGGGCCGAACCGCACAATAACCCTGAAAGAGAGGTTCGGTGTGGGGTGGCGGAGGAATGAAGTGGACTGCGGTAGTCGTTGTGGGTTTGTGGGCCACTGCGGCTGCGACGGGGACGGAGCCTCTCCGTCGTCGTTTCTAGGCGCCCGGTTAACATACAATGCAATACAAGATTGGCAGGCATCATTCCTACAGATTTGTGTATCTTCTTGAGCTATAAACTTTGCTATGGCACATGTACTTCTATTGTATGAGGAGCGTTCGATAAATAATGCAAAACTCTTCTCTAAGGCCAGTTTCGGTTGGAAAAAAAATGCAGAGTTTGTTGTGAGAAATTGTGGAATATTCTTGCTTCAGCCCATGTAGTTTCATTAGGTTCTGATAGGTGGCGGCGCTTTACGTAGCCTTCAAAATGGGATTTGTAAAGAGGTGCGTTCCAAGCAGAGAGCTGTCATTTAGTTTATTTTAGCGGAAACCCATAGTATCGCAGATATTCATAGGCGCTTGCAGAATGTCTACGGACACCTGGCAGAGCGCAAGAGTAAGGTGAGTCGTTGAGTGAGGCGTCTGTCATTATCGCAACAAGGTCGCGCAAAGCTGACAGATTTCCCGCGTGCTGGCGGCCGTACACGGCTGTGACTCCTGTAATGTTGGACCATGCGGACACTCTCATTCAAGGTGATCAATGGGTCGCGATCAGACACCTCGCTGCTTAATTAGGCGTCTGTCAGGTAGTACTGACACACTCGTGCACCACTCGGGGTACTCGACGGTGTGTGCCGCCTGGCTTTCTCGCCCCCTAACAGGTGACCATTAACACTTTGCCGTCCGCACGTCTCGTACAAATTTATTCGCTTGGCGCCGGCAGCGCTAATTCGGATTACTTGGTTGGTCGCCTGCCGCTTGTCACCTTTATATCCATGCAGAGCTGATGCCACTTTCCTTTAGAAGGTGTCAATAGTTCCATCACTGTTTTTGCTAAAGGTTGTCCAGCGCCTGAATATATCTTGAATGAGGAAATGTATCCCACACCGAGTGGGCACGCGAGTCTGTTATGAAACGTATAGTATTTCACAAGCAATTGTACATAGTTAGCATGCAACAGCAGTCTATAGATGCACTACATCAATGTTTTAAGGAATAAATAATTTTGCCTTCAATCTTATCTTGTGTACCGATGTTACGTCGCCGTTACCTTCGCCATTTACCTTGTAGTTTTCCTTGTTGGTCCACCTATAGCGTTTCCATGTGCACAGGTGTAGTGATTAGTGTCCCTTTTTTTATCTGAAACAAATGCTCTGGAATAGATCGTGTTTTCACGAATCTTGCTGCAGGCTGCACTTACGCATGGTGTTCACGACCTATTTACTTTACTCAATATTTGATTCACGGGAAGAATGCCTGGATCATATTAATAACTACATCCCATTCTTTATCAATGACTTTACAATGAATGTTCTTTTGTGAGTTTTCTTATTAATAAATTAAGTAATTTTCCGACTCAGTGCTACCTCTTCTTTGTCGTGTGGCTAGAGTTGGTGGCGACCCTATCTTTTATATTGATTTCAGTGTCAAATAGCATTTTCTTATTCAAAGTGCGCGTGGGTCTTTTAGCTATCAGGATACATTCAAAGGGCGCTTCATGCTTCTTGCACATAGCGTCCTTTTATTCACGCTACTTACAAAGTAATCAGTTAGGAATTGCGCTTTGAAAAGCCGATCGGCATTATGCGGTTTACTGTTCTTGTCGGAAAATGTAAAAATAAGCCGGCTGCTCGTGGCCGAGCGGTTCTAGGCGCTTCAGTCTGGAACCGTGCGACCGCTACGGTCGCAGGTTCGAATCGTGCCTCGGGCATGGATGTGTGTGATTTCCACCAACAGAATGAAAAAGGTACTAACGTGCTGTCACCGGCCACTGCGCGATACTATGCTCACGACACCACTGTAGTGTCGCCGGCCACTGAGCGATACTATGCACACGACACTACTGTGGTGTCGCCGGACGGCAAAGTGTTAAGAGCAAGAAAGAACCATCTGTGCGGAATTGCTTTCCCGTTACGAGGCTAATGATGACAGATTTTTGTCGAACACTGTCACTGGTGATGAAACATGCATGGGTTCATCACTTCGAGCCGGAAACAAAACGGCAATCCATGGAGTGGAGCCACACCATCTGCCCTCCAAAGAAAAAAATCAAAGCCACACACTCAGCTGGTAAAGTCATGGCGACGGTCTTCTGGGACTGTGAAGGGGCTATTATGTTTGATGTCCTCCCTCATGGTGCAACGATGAACTCGGAAGTGTATTGTGCCACTTTCAGGAAACTGAAGAAACGGCTTCAGCGTGTTCGTCGTCATAAAAATGCAAACGAAGTGTAATGTTGAGGCATTAAGTTGTTCTTAAAGCGGTGCTCATATTCAAGACAGTAAAAGCGGGTTAAAAGCTGTAAGCTAACTGGGGAAGTTAACCTTGCATTACTGAGCAACTGTTTCACCAGGTATCCGGTCTAGCTTACCAAATTCCCAATCAGACTAACATTAATTATAATCTTTTCGTAGTCATCTTACAACAACCGGTGATTATATATATATATATATATATATATATATATATATATATATATATATATACATATAAAGAGAATTTAAATAAAAAGAAATAAATCAGTTTATATTTGGACATTTATTTTAACATTGATCATTGTTCCGTTAAAATTTCAGCATATTAAACTTGATTCATAACTAAACTGGTGCCTTATTTAGGATTGTGAAAATGTGAGTTTGTAATCTTACGGAACACATCAAATATGAAGCCAAGTTTGGGAGTCTGCATACAACACTGCATTCATAAAATAACACACGGAGACTGTTGAAACATATGCAAGAGGAAATTAACCACACCCAACCGATTCAATTTTCACCCAAAGAAGTTACGGTCGTAGCGCAATCCTGTCCGTCATGAAATTACCACACACTGGTATACTAAATTCATACTAACTCTCTGTGAAATCTTCCCGGAAAGAATAGCTGAGGGCTACTTTGATGATTACACCACATGCTTTACGTGGTCAACTTGGTTTACACAAAGAGTGTAACTCCACAATAATTTTGATAATTAAAATAAATTACATCGAAACGCAATTTACAAAAGAAAAACCTCGAACTGGTTACTATCGTCTTACTATGAAGCTGATGGGTCAAACAATTGTATAAGCACGTGGTACTGGTCTCACAAAGTACACCCCACGTGGGTTGAACATAAAGAAAAGTTGCTATATTGAAAAATATTGTCAAGACGAGACGTTATAATCTCACGCACATTCGCATTTAAGATTGATGATCTTAGTTAGAGTTACTGATCAACACGTGGTTCCACTTAACTCACAAAGTAGTGACAAAGCAACTACCGGAATATATTCTGAACTTCGCACTCGAATTCCACTGCGCTGCAATTTAAGATAACATTAGATATTTTAGAGCTAAACCTGAAATAAAGATGATTAAATTTTCGGTTATGCTGAACTTAGGACTTAGCAGACACGCGCTTAGCCGGAGATCTTACCACTTCAGACGCTCGCCGCGGACAGACCGGCTTGGGCCTTTACCAAGGATGTTTCCAGATACAAAACGGAAGTGACCAGAGAGGCAGCTTCCTATACCAACATGACAAGGGACGGACAGGACCATACCAAGAATAGAAACCTCTTTGCTTTTAGAAAGCGTAGCTACCTGTTCGGGCGTTGGTCCTACTGTTCTCTAGCAGACAGGCTTGTCTGCTACCCTCAAGCATGCAACTAGAAATAAATTGCTCATTCATCCTTTGACACAGAAGGGAAGGGGGATGACAGTATCTTATCATATACAGTATATAAAAGAAAGTGGATGTAGGTTCCGTATGAGACTGTGTGACATGAATTACATATAAAGTGTGTTTTAAAGTGTAGTAGTGTGACAGATCGTTCTTGTTTATGTGTAAAAGTAACACGTTACACTGCTCAGTCTCCTCCCAGATAGTCAGAAACACCACAGTAAATTTAGATGAGGAATTTATGCCTTAAATGACAACAGATTTAAGAAATTAACATGAAAGGAATCCAACAGAGACCTTTCAGAACTTCTCCTTCTGCATGCCAACGCAAGGCCCCACACTAGTCTGCGCATCCGAAAGGAGCTGACAGAACGTCATTGGACTGTTCTTCCTTATCCACCCTACAGTCCGGATCTCGCACCTTCCATCTGTTTAGTCCAATGAAGGATACACTCCGCGGGAAGCAGAACGTGGATGGCGGGGAGGTTGTTGATGCATCAAGGCATTGACTCCGACGTCGACCAGTAGGGTGGTACCATGCGGGCACACAGGCCCTCCTAGGAAGATGGAGTAGGGCCGTCTTATTGAACGGAGATTATGTTGAAAAATAGAGTTTTGTAATCGAGAGAGTAGGGAATAATATGGTGTATTGGAATCATAAATAAAACCAACCTGCTTTCAGAAAAAAAAGTGTTGCATTAGTTATTGAACGACCATTGCATTTCCAAGAACTGGGGTAGTGTAGAGTAGTTGGCAATGACTAAGTCACGAAAGTTCCTGTAAAAATTTCTCTCTGTCAATTTCACGCTTGCACTGAGGTAGAACACGATTGACGTTGCAAGTTATGGATCATCACATTGACAGTAAGGTGTCTCTGATACACCGATTATCTGTAAGTGGGAGGAGAAAGATCGATGATTGTGACTTATTTGCAGAACGGACGATATTAATTTGAACTGTACAAACCACGGATGCCTTGGTATGATGGGCTGTATACCTGCGGACCTTTTATCCGTATCTTCTGACTATTGGTTCATGCTTCGCGCCACTAAAAAGTCGTTTGTCGTTTTATTTGCATAGAGTAGTCTGTGTATGGGAGTTTTATGTCTATAGGTCTTCCGTTGCTAATCGCTTCTGTTACTAGTCAGTCTGCTTTGTCATTATATTCAATGCCAAAATGTGATTTTCAGACTTTTGTGCTTGATAATAGCGCTCTACTAGGACGAGGGTTTATTTACAAGTTCGTTTGTTCAAATTCCAGTAGCTAATAGATCAGAACGCTTTGGGAGTCAGTGGTTATTACTTCCGTAGGGATCTGGAGATAGATTACGTAATGCACAGCCTACAGAACATTTCAGCGAGATATTTGAGAGCATCGCATGGTAGCTGAAACTTTCTTTCTTCCACAGCTTGCGGGCGGAATAAAGTGCACTCCGTATAACGTTCCGTATCCATTTTTGAGCAATCGGTATAAATTTGAGTATAGCCTGCCCACTTCTCCACTAGGTGCGACGTAGATGAAAACTGCCCATATCCTTTTCCGTTTTTGGAACAATCAACAGGAATGAATTGAGAAGAGACATGATAATCATATAGGAACAGTGGAAGGACTTCAGTTCGGAGAATTTTTGTTTGCAGATGTTTCGTGTTCGTATCATTCATAGAAAAGAAACTGTATTTTCTTTCAATAAATATTTTTTCCGAGGTGAGAAAACATTTCACATTGTGTGATCAGTGGATGGGAAGTATCAGCCATTCTTTGTAAAACGTAAAGATTACACAGCACTGTCCTGCGATGGTGTAAAGGCATTGATTGCTGTTCCTTTCAGAAGAAGGGCGTTACTGGGGGAGGAAAGCGTAGCTCCTAGGCAGGAGCGCTAGGTAGTTTTTTAGCAGCATTGTGATAGACCATGCATCAGTAATCGATGTGGAAACGTAATAGCAGAATGTTGGGGTGAGCCTCTCACTATACTGTCGTCACCGATCTGGTAAGATTTAATGCAATTTCTCACATACTGACGGTGGTGTGGATATGAGGTCCCTAACTCATTCGTGAATCAAAGAGAACGCAAAGGAAGCTTGTTTTGGATTTTATTGGTGTTTCATGAGCAGAGTGTCGGTCACTGTGGAAATAGCGTAGTATAGTGCATTTGGTGAAAGCTACAGTTACAGATTTTTCTAGAGGCTGTGCAGTAGTTTTCCAGGATAGTTTCAAGCCGAGATAACGATATAATTCCATATTGTGTCACGTTACAAATCTGGTGTCACCTTACACACTTGGGTTCATTGGTGCTCTCACTACCTCTCCCCAGAGGAACCATAGAGAATTGATCAGAGTCACCCTGGGGAATCACCCAGGCAATTGAGCTACTTATAGTCAAGGTCAGGACGTAACTAGACTAGCACACTGGACTCGCATTCTGGAGGACGACGGTTCAATCCCGCGTCCCGCCATCCTGATTTAGGTTTTCCATAATTTCCCTAAATCGCTCCAGGCACATGGCTCCTTTGAAAGGGCGCGGCCGACTTCCTTCCCCGTCCTTTCCTAATCCGATGAGACCGATGACCTTTGTGTCTGGTCTCTTCCCCCCTCCCCCCCCCCCCCAAACAACCCAACAACCCTACGTAACTAGACATGTGACGTAAAATATGGCTGCACCCCTTCTCAGCCAAATAGGACTGAGCACTCGTTCCTTAACATCTTTTATAACTGGAACATCTGGAACATCTGGAACATCTGAGTGGAAGGTTACTCTGTAGCTGGACAGCATAGGGAGAGGACAAGGCTGTGGCTATTTGTTAATAACAAATTACGTTAAGCTACATTACTCGAGTTTTATATGTTAATAACAATATTACGTGGCATCTGCAGAGACCTCACCTGGACAGATATTTAAGTAGTCTCATTTTCCCGTATTTTTCCATATTTTTCATCGTTTCCATCATTTTACATATTTTTCACCTGTTTTCCACCTGTTTCCTGTTTTGTAACTGGAGAAACGCTGGAGCATGGGGAGAGCTTGTAAGCGTTGTCTATATATTTATAACTAATTGCGTCACTTTCGGTCTGTTTGTTAGTAACAGTTTAGTACGATGTGACACCAGCAGAGACCTCATGTATGCAGATATGTAAGCACTCTTAGTTTTACGTATTTTTCGTTAGCTTTCGTATTTTTACAGGGTTTTACACAATTTTACTTATTCCGTCCAATTACACAAGGCTGTTCCCTACGGAGGTTCGAGTCCTCCCTCGGGCATGGGTGTGTGTGTTTGTCCTTAGGATAATTTAGGTTAAGTAGTGTGTAAGCTTAGGGACTGATGGCCTTAACAGTTAAGTCCCATAAGATTTCACACACATTTGAACATTTGTTCCCGACGTCGCCTCGAAATCATGACGTTCTCAGGCAATCGCAGTGCTGTAAGTGCGTGAAATTGTTATCACAGATATTGAGGCGCACCTCCCCAACTCCACCTTTTAAACCTGGGACACTCTGGAGCTGGGCGCTGTACGGACAAATGGTTCAAATGGCTCTGAGCCCATCTGAGGTCATCAGTCCCCTAGAACTTAGAACTACTTAAACCTAACGAACCTAAGGACATCACACACATCCACGCCCGAGCCAGGATTCGAACCTGCGACCGTAGCAGTCGCGCGGTTCCGGACTGAAGCGCCTAGAACCGCTCGGCCACCGCGGCCGGCCTGTACGGACAGACCGAGTCTACTTGTTAATAACAAATTACGTCGCTTGAGGTCTGTTTGTTTAATATTTCGAGGCACCAGCAGAGGCCTGACCCAGACAGATGTATAACTACCCTCAATTTCATGTAGTTTCCACAATTTTACGCGTTGTGCCAAATTACGAGAGTTACGTGTCAACATCGCATCACATCGTGTCACGACGTCACGTCATGACGTCGCATCACAGTCTGTCGTCCCGTCGCATTGCGTCGACGTCGTAATGCTCTGAGCATAGTGGCGATTTATGTATCGTTGATATGCCTTAGCTCAATTACTAGTGTGTTATGTCATAGTACTAGAAATGAGGACGTTGGTATAGTGACGTCATGTCGACGTCGTCATAGAGAGTTCTATAAGCACTACCGATTTCTAAGCAAAAATATAGTATGAGAAATACCGCAATACGTTACTAGATTATATGACGTTATAGTGAAATTATATCTACAACCGAAGATACTGTGTTTGTAGCACACTTCTAAAGAGAGGCGAGCAGTATCTGCGACAGCCTCAGCAAAAAATCATGTCGCCTGCTGAATGGTATATCGCCCATCAGGCTCCGAAATGTTTGTGTGTAGCCGCGAACGCCTTTGATCGCGGACACAGCACCCAGTAGGTGCCGATAAAGTCGCAGTTGGTGTGTAACATTGCTGCTATAATAGTTCTGCCCGAGAGATCCCCCGCTCGCGGTAATAACGGTAAATATATCCCAAGAGGTAGATGGAAATATCACTGACAGCTACACCCCTAGATTAGGAGGAACTGCTCCACAGTATTTGCCAGATAACGATACAGGTTGGCAATCCTTGTAGTATCGTGGCCATCAGGTCTTGAACGGGACAAATTCATATGTCTAACACTACGCCAGGCCATCTCCCCAGCCGTGGTACATAAATTTGAACAATGTATGTGTAATCACGTCCGACATAGTAGTTGTCACAAATGACACACGATTATCCAGGGAGCGATCATCTTGCAAAAAAAAAAAACGTCGTAACGTGTTGGCGCTTTTGCAGATCAAGGCTGCTAACGGTTTAAGCACCAAGCACTGCCTTTCCCGCCCCTCCGATTGTAACTCGCAGATACATACATGATCACCAGAGGAAATCTGTGGGCACCTTTTCGGATAAACGTTGCTGACCGTTCTATCAACCCTACCACAACAAAGGTCAAAATTTAATAATGATTATGCTGTTGCTCACGCTGCTAAATACTGCATTTTCGGGCAACAACAAAGTTATTATGTGGCAGGTGTCATTAGAGCACAGTTAATAAAGTCATTTCATATAATAATGAATAAACTAGGTACTCATCTTTTCGTGTTTCCCACACTGGTCTCGTTGTAAAATCATGGCTCAATCGTCGAAAATCTAGGTGGTGATGATTCCAAGCTCGGATGCAAAGAGGCCTAGGTTTATTCTGCTATATTCAAAAGTTTTATAGATGTGTTTTACAAACCATTCTTGAAGATTAAACCTTTGAAAATTAGCGCAATGGTGATGTAAAAAAAATAATCAGCACTCCGAATTTAAGTTACACTTCCTTTTTTATTGTTTTTGTTGCAATATCACGTAACACATAAAACATCACTTTACAATACAAAACATACTTGAAAACATCTTCCTCACTGTTAAAGTTCACACCTTACAAGCTGACTACGTTATGCGTCTTTCCAACATGACGTCCAAGACTTGACTTTCTCAAGGTCCGACTCTCTAACTAATAACCGCTTACGCGCCCAAAAATTAAGAGTTACAAGTATGTCAAAGATCATAGTGACAAAAGATAGAATACACATAAGAATAATATCATTGCAATACAAACATATCGATGTATCAAAGTACCTCTACATTAATGAAATCAAATCTGAATGTTGTCTCAGAAACATGTTAACTACTTTACAGAAACACAGTAGAATATTGCTGGTATCGAGAGGTTCAGGTGAGCTGCCGTAATGGTTACGTAATTCAAGTTCTATTACACAGTTCAAGCGCCAAGCACATACTTCCCCACTACCTTTTCTTTCTGGAACAATCGGAAACATATAGAAACTAGCTTTCAGCTAGGCAGCCTCCCAAGAAAAATGAAGACCCGTAACAAAATAATCCCTGCAAGTATAAGCGACATTACCATAAGCCTCATAAACTAACCAAGGGAAAATCCGACTATGGTATGTAATTTCGACTCATCCGTAGAATTCCAAAGACACACGCTGAACAGCCAGCGCACTGATGTATTTACTACGAAAGCGTATCTGTGCATTAATAATGAGCGTCCCTCAAATGTGAGCAGGACGGGTGCAACGGACATATCCCCCTACTAGTCGTGACACATGCCTGGCACATTGGGGAAAAAATTTAGCAACCAAATACAGTCCTAGAAGCACAATGAGAGTGGACTAGACCTGGCAGGCATGTAACTCTCGCAACCATATTGTAACCAATACAAGTTTGGATTGTTTTTGCAACTAAATAATGTTATTTTTGTTAATCTTACTGCATGCAGCAGCTCAGTGACGTGTAATACAAATTAATTTTAGGACATTTTTATTCTGAAAATCTGCTGGCTGCTCCAGAATCGGCAGGAGATACGCTGTTAGCATTATCAAGCAGGACACTTGAGATTACCGTCAGCGTGTGGTCGATCCTCAGCTAGTGTTTCTGAACTGCCGCATTGCGACCGGAGCTACGCTATTATCAGACCAAAGTTGTTGGAAAGGAATTTTGGACCATTACTCATAGCCACACACAGAACCGTAATTCCCACCATCTCTCAGTTGGTGTAAGACGCTCCTCGTGGTTACATCTACATACATACTCCGCAATCCACCATACGGTGCGTGGCGGAGGGTACCTCCTACCACAACTAGCATCTTCTCTCCCTGTTCCACTCCCAAACAGAACGAGGGAAAAATGACTGCCTATATTCCTCTGTACGAGCCCTAATCTCTCTTATCTTATCTTTGTGGTCTTTCCGCGAAATGTAAGTTGGCGGCAGTAAAATTGTACTGCAGTCAGCCTCAAATGCTGGTTCTCTAAATTTTCTCAGTAGCGATTCACGAAAAGAACGCCTCCTTTCCTCTAGAGACTTCCACCCGAGTTCCTGAAGAATTCCCGTAACACTCGCGTGATGATCAAACCTACCAGTAACAAATCTAGCAGACCGCCTCTGAATCGCTTCTATGTCCTCCCTCAATCCGACCTAACAGGGATCCCAAACGCTCGAGCAGTACTCAAGAATAGGTCGTATTAGTGTTTTATAAGCGGTTTCCTTTACAGGTGAACCACATCTTCCCAAAATTCTACCAATGAACCGAAGACGACTATCCGCCTTCCCCACAACTGCCATTACATGCTTGTCCATATCGCTCTGCAATGTTACGCCCAAATGTTTAATCGACGTGTCTGTGTCAAGCGCTACACTACTAATGGAGTATTCAAACATTGCGGGATGCTTTTTCCTATTCATCTGCATTAATTTACATTTATATATATTTAGAGTTAGCTGCCATTCTTTACACCAATCACAAATCCTGTCCATGTCATCTTGTATCCTCCTACAGTCACTCAACGACGACACCTTCCCGTACACCACAGCATCATCAGCAAACAGCCGCACATTGCTATCCACCCTATCGAGAAGATCATTTGTGTAGATAGAAAACAACAGCGGACCTACGACACCTCCCTGGGGCACTCCAGATGATACCCTCACCTCCGATGAACACTCACCATCGAGGACAATGTACTGGGTTCTATTACTTAAGAAGTCTTCGAGCCACGCCCATATTTGGGAACCAATCCCATATGCTCGTAACTTAGTTAGGAGTCTGTAGTGGGGCACCGAGTCAAACGCTTTCCGGAAGTCAAGGAATGCGGCATCCGTCTGATACCCTTTATCCACGGTTCGCAAGATATTGTGTGAAAAAAGGGCGAGTTGCGTTTCGCAGGAGCGATGCTTTCTAAAGCCGTGCTGATGCATGGACAGCAACTTCTCTGTCTCAAGGAAATTCATTATATTCGAACTGAGAATATGTTACTTGGAGCTAATGAGGTGGCTCTATCTCTGTGATCTGTGAGACATGTTAAGCGTCGGTGTCTGTAGCGCCTGCAGATACGAGCGGCATCTCGTCATAAACATGGTACTGATTACACTGTTATTAGGTTTGTGCAACTCGCTTTTCTACAAGTCATTCTACGTGCATTGTTCGAATTTTTTCAAACCATCTTAGTAACTGGACGTTGGAGAATACGCTTATCGGTATACGGTGCTCGATCTCTAAGATCGCATTTTATAGTATCCTAACCTCTGCGGAATTGTGACTTTGCATATAGGAAGAGTTAATTTTTTGCTGCACTGTGACCATTTCTCATTCTCGTTTCCGTGTAGCAATGTCGTATACGATTATTCCCGCAACTATATACGATTTTATTTATTTATTTAGCGTACGGCTCATAACATCACAGTAAAAATTACAGAAACAACACGATTTAAAAAGAAAATCACATACGTATAAACCGAACAATAAATAACAGTTTGTATATAAGGACACCACCAATTGTAAATTTGCACTCACAGAAGAGCAATAAAAGACAAACGTCCAGCTTAGATAATATGTAGTCGATTGCCTCTTGGGTCGCCATTAGGAAATCCTGTGGGTCACCCTCATATGCCCTTAGTGGGCATTCCTGCACGATGTGTTTGACCGTCTGTCTCTCAGCGCCACAGTCGCAAGCGGCCGAAGGAAGTTTACCCCATCTGTGTAAGAAGTCGGCGCATCTCCCACAGTTGGTTCTGATGCGATTAATAGTTGACCAAACTTTGCGAGGTTTTGGTTTACTCAAGATGCATGGCATACTGTGGCAGTTTATTGCTGTTCTGCTCTCCCATTCCTCTTTCCATCGGTCATTTATTTTGAAGTTGGTTTGGTGTAGCGCCTGTGCGGTCTTTAGTGGAGGATGCCTAGACCGGAGTCGGTTTCCTTGGATGTCGTAAGTATCTTCATGGATTTGTAATTGAGGGTTGGTCATGATTTTTTTGAAATTCTCTAACCAGAGCGTGTTCTCGGCGCAGGTTAGGAGGGGCTATGTTACTGAGAACGGGCAGCCACACTGTAGGAGTTGGCCTGATTGTGCCTGATATAATACGCATTGTAGCATTAAGTTGGCTATCTACCATGTGTGTGTGTGTGTGTGTGTGTGTGTGTGTGTGTGTGTGTGTGTGTGTGTGTTTGCTGTTGAGCCACACTGGGGCACAGTATTCTGCCACTAGATACACCAAACCAAGTGCGGATGTTTTTAACAAGGGAACCTCCCCATCGCACCCCCCCCCCTCAGATTTAGTTATAAGTTGGCACAGTGGATAGGCCTTGAAAAACTGAACACAGATCAGTTGAGAAAACAGGAAGAAGTTGTGTGGAACTGTGAAAAAATAAGCAAAATATACAAACTGAGTAGTTCATGGGAACATATGCAACATCAAGGACAATAGTATCGCAGGAGCGCCATGGTCTCGTGGTAACGTGAGTCGCTGCGGAACGAAAGGTCCTTGGTTCAAATCTTCCATTGAGTGAAAATTTTCATTTTTTATTTTCAGTTTATGTGACAAACTCTTATGTTTTCATCACTTTTTTGGGAGGGATTATCACATCCACAAGAAAACCTAAATCGGGCAAGGTAGAAGAATCGCCAAGTGTGCAAGTTAGGTGGGTCGACAACATATTCCTGTCATGTGGTGCACATGCCGTCACCAGTGTCGTATAGAATACATCAGATGTGTTTTCCTGTGGAGGAATCGGTTGACCTATGACCTTGAGATCAAATGTTTTCGGTTCCCATTGGAGAGGCACGTCCTTTCGTCTACTAATCGCACGGTTTTGCGATGCGGTCGCAAAACACAGACACTAAACTTATTACAGTGAACAGAGACGTCAATGAACGAACGGACAGATAATAACTATGCAAAAATAAATAAAGTAAAATTTTCACTCCAGGGAAGACTTGATCCAAGGACCTCTCGTTCTGCAGCTGCTCACGCTACCACAGGACCACGGCGCTCCTGAGCTCACATTGTGCATGATGTTGCCTATGTGGCCCATGGACTATTCAGTTTGTATATTTTGCTTATTTTTTCACAGTTCCACACAACTTCTTCCTGTTTTCTCAATTGATCTGTGTTCAGTTATCAAGGCCTATCCACTGTGCCAACTTATAACTAAATCTGAGGGGGGTGCGATGGGGAGGTTCCCTTGTAAGGTACATGCTGTGGAGCGCCAAGTGGTGCCACAGAGATTCTGCAATATATGAGTCTTATAGTGATGCCACGCTCTAATATCGCGAGAGTTACATGTCTATCAGATTCAGTCCACCGTCGATGTGGTCCTAGGATTGTATTTGGTCGCCAATTTTTTTTCCCCCAATGTACCAGGCATGGGTCACGTGTAGTGGGACGATATGTCTGTGGCAGAAGTACTGCTCATATTTGAGTGATGCTAATTATTAATGCACATATAAGTTTTCGTAGTAAATACATCAGTGTGCTGACTGTGCGGCTTATGTCTGTTAGCAGCGTTTATCTGCAAAAGCATCGACAAGTTATGACAGGTTTTGCTCTGCCGGACGCTCTCTTCCTAGCGTCATTTCTGACAGCTATTATGCCGGAGGTGATTACACACATATTTTTCAAATTTCCTTACCACGGCTGGGGAGATGGCCTGGCGTAGTGCTAAACAGACCTGTGAATTTCTCCCGTTCGCGATCTGGTGGCCACAGTAATACGAGAACGTTCACGCCGCATCGGCATTATCCGACGAATACTGGAGAGGAGTTCCACTTAATCCAGGCGTGTACCAGTCTATGATATTTCCACTTACGTCTTGGGATGTATTTGCCGTTATTACTACGAGCGGGAGACCTCTAGCCCAGAACTCATATAACAGCGATGTTACGGACTAACCGCAACTTTCTCGGCTTTTGCTGGGCACTGTGTCCGCGATCATAGGGTTTCGCGCTTACACCCACACGTCGGAGTCTGAAGTGTAATTTACTCTTCAGCAGGCGACACGATTTTCGCTAAGTCTGTCGGAGATAATGCTCGCCTCTCTTTAGTAGTGTGCTGCCAATACATTATCTTTGGTTGTAGGCACCAGAATTTTACTATGACGTCACATAATAATGTAGGGTGGTATTTCTTATGTGGTCTCACCGCCAGACACCACACTTGCTAGGTGGTAGCCTTTAAATCGGCCGCGGTCCGGTAGTATACGTCGGTCCCGCGTGTCGCCACTATCAGTGATTGCAGACCGAGCGCCGCCACACGGCAGGTCTAGAGAGACTTCCTAGCACTCGCCCCAGTTGTACAGCCGACTTTGCTAGCGATGGTTCACTGACAAATTACGCTCTCATTTGCCGAGAGGATAGTTAGCATAGCCTTCAGCTACGTCATTTGCTACGACCTAGCAAGGCGCCATTATCATTTGCTATTTATCTTGTGATACATGTACCGTCAGACCGATGTTCACCAATTATGAATTAAAGTTAAGTATTCCAGTAGTTACTTATGTTCTTTGCTACTATAAATTCCCTTACCTGTTCCAGACCTCACGCCAGCCTGCGTGAGCTTAAACGCGTGGTCGTGCGGTAGCGTTCTCGCTTCCCACGCCCGGGTTCCCGGGTTCGATTCCCGGCGGGGTCAGGGATTTTCTCTGCCTCGTGATGGCTGGGTGTTGTGTGCTGTCCTTAGGTTAGTTAGGTTTAAGTAGTTCTAAGTTCTAGGGGACTGATGACCATAGATGTTAAGTCCCATAGTGCTCAGAGCCATTTGAGCTTAAACGCGTGCCTTTCGGCCTCCCGTCCTCGTGGATTGGTTGTCTTGCCAGTCCACAAAATCTTATACAATATTTTTGGTTAGAAATCGGTAGTACTTATTGAATTCTCTATGACGACGTCGACATGACGTCACTATTTATACCAACGTGCTCGTTTCTGACACTATGAAGTCACACACTAGTAATCGAGCTAAGGCATATCAACGATACATAAATCGACACTATGCTCAGAGCAGTACGACGTCGACGCAATGCGACGCGACGACAGACTGTGATGCGACGTCATGACGTGACATCGTGACACGATGTGATGCAATGTTGACACGTAACTCTCGTAATTGGGCACAATGCGTAGAATTGTGGAAACTACATGAAATTGTGGGTAGTTATATATCTGTCTGGGTCATGCCTCTGCTGGTGCCTCTAAATATTAAACAAACAGACCTCAAGCGACGTAATTTGTTATTAACAAAGAGTCTCGGCCTATCCGTACAATACCCAGCTCCAGAGTGTCCCAGGTTTAAAAGAAGAGTTGGGGAGGTGTGCCTCAATGTCTGTGATAACAAATTCAGGCACTTAGGGCACTGCGATTGCCTGAGAACGTCATGATCTCAAGGCGACGTCGGTAACAGTCTTGTGTAATTGGACAAAATAAGTAAAGGCGTGGAAAACCTGATAAAAGTACGAAAATTTGTGAAAAAATACGTAAAACTGAGGAAAGTACGAAAAATACATAAAACTGAAAGTACTTACGTATCTGCCTAGGTGAGGTCTCTGCTGGTACCATGTAGTGCTAAATTGTTATTAACAAATAGACATAATTTGTTACAAACGTATAGACAACGCTTACAAGAAACTTCCTGGCAGATTAAAACTGTGTGCCCGACCGAGACTCGAACTCGGGACCTTTGCCTTTCGCGGGCAAGTGCTCTACCAACTGAGCTACCGAAGCACGACTCACGCCCGGTACTCACAGCTTTACTTCTGCCAGTATCTCGTCTGCTACCTTCCAAACTTTACAGAAGCTCTCCTGCGAACCTTGCAGAACTAGCACTCCTGAAAGAAAGGATATTGCGGAGACATCCCCCAGGCTGTGGCTAAGCCATGTCTCCGCAATATCCTTTCTTTCAGGAGTGCTAGTTCTGCAAGGTTCGCAGGAGAGCTTCTGTAAAGTTTGGAAGGTAGGAGACGAGATACTGGCAGAAGTAAAGCTGTGAGTACCGGGCGTGAGTCGTGCTTCGGTAGCTCAGTTGGTAGAACACTTGCCCGCGAAAGGCAAAGGTCCCGAGTTCGAGTCTCGGTCGGGCACACGGTTTTAATCTGCCAGGAAGTTTCATATCAGCGCACACTACGCTGCAGTGTGAAAATCTCATTCTGGAAACGCTTACAAGCTCTCCCTATGCTCCGGAGTGCATCCAACTATAAAACAGGGAAAATTGTGGAAAACATGTAAAATTGGGGAAGCTATGAAAAATATGGAAATATACATAAAAATTATAGCACTTACATATATTTCTGGGTGTAGTCTGTGCTGGTGTCACGAAATATTCTTATTAACAAATAAACACATCTTATCCCCATGTTGCTCAGACTTCGAGTGAAGAGGCCCATGCACAGTTGAGCTACAGGGTGGCGCACGAAATGTGTTACCATTTTGTTTTTGAATATAAACTTTATTGTCAATACAATCTGAAAGGAACATATACTACAATGAAAAGCCGTCCATGGAGATTTGTTCTAACTCAGCACATGCTCAATATGTCCACCATTTCGTTTCCTAACTTCCTTCAAACGAACACTGAAGTTAGTGAGTACCCTACGGCACATGTCTTCCGTAATTTCACTGCAAGCTTGAAGAACAAGTCTTCGGAGCTCTATAAAATCACGTGGACGTTTCGGGAAATTTTTTTCCTTTAGGTACCCCTAAAGAAAAACGTCACATGGATTGAGGTCTGGACTATTGGGGGGCCAATTTTGTCCGTCATTGAAGCGACCTGGAAACCTGAGTGAAATGATCCGCATGTCGAAATGCTCGTGTAAAAACTCCAACACAGTGTTTGCAGTATGTGGCCTTGCTCCATCTTGCATGAACCACTGCGTGTTGTTGCG
This sequence comes from Schistocerca serialis cubense, assembly GCF_023864345.2. Taxonomy (NCBI): domain Eukaryota; kingdom Metazoa; phylum Arthropoda; class Insecta; order Orthoptera; family Acrididae; genus Schistocerca; species Schistocerca serialis. The sequence continues at coordinate 781,565,612 of NC_064640.1, forward strand.
AAGCATGCTCAAATACCGCTCGCTGTTCACAGTTTCTTCAAAGAAAAAGGGTCCAATAAGTTCGTGACTGGACACGCTGTAATCCTCGGAGCATAATGTTGTCGTTCATGAGGCACTTGTGGGCTTTCAGTGGTCCAAAAGCGTACATTTTGTTTGTTAACCACACCGTCTAAATGAAAATGCGCCTCGTCTGAAAACCAAACTTTGTTGAGAGTTTCTTCCCTATCCTCCGCCCACTGAGCAAACAGTAGTCTCTGCTGCTTGTGTTCTTCAGTGAGCTTCTATGCACAGATCATCTTGTATGGGTACATATGGAGGTCACTTTTAAGAATTCGTTGAACGGAGCATCTGGTTATTCCCAGTTGCACTGCTGCCTTTCTACGCGATTTCCTGGGACTTCTCTGTACAGCAACTCGTACAGCTTCATTATTCTCCGGCGAACAAACAAGCTTAGGCCGGGGTCGCTTCGCTTACAATACTGTTCCTTCCCGTACAAATTTATCGTACAACCTGTGGATGGTCTTCTTGCAAGGGACCCATCGTGTTAACTGTTGTCGAAAACGCCTCTGAGTCACAACAAGGCTTTTCGTTTCATGAAAAAGTAACACAATTGCCGATCGTTGCTGTGTCGCCAATCTTCAATTGTCAGCAATTGCTGCTTACTAGTCTCCTAGCGGCGGTATCTTGAATTACACGTCATTTCGTAACTCATTTGTTTTACCAAGCTCTGCTGGTACTGCTGTAGAGATCCCAGCGTGATATCTAATGTGTGTCGTAAATTGTGAAAGAAACAGTTGGTAACACATTTCGTGCGCCACCCTGTATTTATAAAAGATGGAAGCGCGGATCGAGGAGGGGAAGAAAGGGCTCCCGCCACTTTTGTCACATAACCTCGAATATAAGTAGTGCAATCGCCTTCGTGATTCCCCTGGGTGGCCTTGATTAGTTCCCGGTGGTTCCCTGAGGACAGGGAGTGGAGGAAGCAAGGAGCATAACTGTGCAACCTGAAACCGGATTAGTAACGTGATACAAACTTGTCCTATAACTGATAAGAATGGAATGTTCGCACGCACAAACACACGATGTGGAATAGTGCAACTCGCTTCTCAAATTGTATACAGGGTGAATATTAACAAAACTGACAACCTTTAGGGATGGGTTCCTGACAGGAAATGGAGAAAAACAGATCCTGTGAACATGTGTCTGGAAATGGATGGTGTGTGTCCTGGAACACGGTACAGAGTTGCATTGCATCCATATCATAACAGATGTTGAAAGTGGCCTCCGTGGGATTCAAGGCCAGAGGGATAGTAGTGGCTGTCATGCAGGATACACATAACCGTACTTTGTATTGCACCGTGTTGGCAGGTCACTTGACGAGCTTGTGCTAGGGTTCGTCTCAACATTCTATAGAATCTGGTCCTCCAAATCTGGTGTACGCACGATCTGCCACCTACCTGCACGTTCGCATATCTGAAGGGACCCATGATAACACAAACGCCCAAAAAGGACTCGAAATGTTGTGTGATGTAGTTGGTACATGTGAGGGTATTTATTTTGGTAAGCTGTGCTGCCTCGTGACCGTTTCCATCTACTTGGCCATACACAAACATCATCTCAACTTGTTCCTGACATGAATACCAGACCACTCTGCTGCTTACAATATGCTGCATCAGTAACACAGCCTGCAACGCAAAAAGAACACACGGCATGTAGTCAGAGGAACTGGAGGAACTTTCATTTGTCAGCGACATCTATCGTAGCAGTGATACATTTCCGGATACATGTACATTGAAACACGTATGTAACATAGCAGCGATGGCGAGGCATTGTAGCATCTGTGACCAGAGAGTATGCGCTTGACCGCGCGAGTGTTGCGAGCGGTTCTCAGTCTGTCAGTCAGTCGTTGCGAGTCTGTAGCTCTGTCTAGTTGAGAGCAGTACTCTGTCAGTAGTCGTCGCGTGCAGTACGCTAGTAGTCGTCATGCAGAGCGGTCGGTCAGTGGTAGCAGTCCAGTGGGATTGCGTGATGTGGTCTGGCGACAACACTGGTCAAGATGCTGAATGAGGTATACTGTTAATTAAGATAATCATCGGATAATGTAAAGTTTAACTATTGTAACTAATTTTCAACAAGTGCCCCCAATAATAACTTTGATTTCAAAAGCAATTTTACATAAAATTTTCATTTAATTGAAGTAACTATTTCGTTCCACTTCCCTTAAACAAAAGTTTCAGTTTTCAATTAGATTACAAAAAAAAAGGGGAATATTATTATTTGCAATGCAGTTCCTCCAAGCGGTGCGCAACAACAAGAGCAGAAATTTGATTAGGTGTTGTAATGAGGTAAGAATTTTAATTTTGATTTTTTGCACAGGGCCAAAGACCGATATTTCGGTTTAATTGAATCATTATTATCACTGAGATTTTCTTATCACTAAATGGACCTTAATTTTTTGTGAAGAACTTATACTTGAGTCAGATTGCGATTCTCACTTTTATTGTCATTAAATTTAATTGCTAGGGAGGTTACGTTTGGCTCCTATTCATTTATTATTTCTGTCTTTAAAATTTCAGTGGAGAGGTTACACTTAGCGCAATGTCCATTGGCATTCCTAAATAATATTTCTGTCTTGTAAAAATTTTGTGGGGAGGTTACACTTGGCGACACCCAGTCCAGGATCGTATTTCGTTGAGAATCTTTTGAGCGACAGTCAGATATCTGCTCTTATTTGCTTAGATATAATTAGGATTTGGCGCTACGCTTTTATTAACTTGTGACTTTCTTTCTACAGGTCAACGGCAATTCGTTGCTCTGTTGTATTTGTGTATTGCTTTTGCATTGTGCTTATTTATTTTGTGAAAAATTGTGACTATAGCAAAAATGCCGCGAAAGACTGTGAATAGTGTATCGCGAGGTATTTTGAATGAAACTACCGACTTAAACAGCGTGACCGATAGTAATTGTGACACGCAGTATAATGATGACAATCCTGCGTTCACTAACAATCAGTGCATTCCAACCACTAATGATGACTTTTACCTTAATGATGAACAAACGAACTCAATTGTCTCGTCTGTTAATTTGACGACAATTGATGACGCGGGACGCTCTATAGTTATGAGCGCTGCCGAGTTTAACACACCCAATTTAGAAAATCCAAGTAATGTACAGACAAATTTTTCGAATGAAAATGGTCAGTGTAGTGAGAGTATGACGGATCCATTTAATTCCGAAATAATGTCTGACAGTGTACATCCGACTGATAATCCTTTTTGTAAGTTGCAGAATGACCAAATGGTCACACAAAGCGGGACAATTGCATGTACTCCATCACAGAGTACTGAGAATGCAACAGCTACTTTAAGTTTGGATCAATTTATGACAATAATGCTACAGTTTAAGAACGATCTTGGTGTAGATATCAAACAACTTAGGGAAGATAACAAACAACAGAATGAAAAACAAGACAAACTTAGTGAACAGGTCAGACAACAGAGTGAAGATTTTAAACAACTTAGGGAACAGAACAAACAAGATAATGAAAATCTCAAACAATACTTAAATGAAAAATTAGACGACAATTCCAGACAGCTTAGTGAACAAATTAGAGCCGTTGCCGCGCAATGTCATGACACTAAGGAACAGCTGCGCGTGGAAATTGAGGCTTGTTCACGAAAAAATAGCGAAGAAATTAAGTCTGTTGCGCAAGAATTAACGGAAATGCAAATAGCCGCAACAGAAACACTCAGAGACGAAATTAGCGGAGTCGCTAAACAATGCTCTGAAAAAGCTACACAATTACGGGACGAGTTTAAAGCAATGACGGTAGAACTTTCGCGCACAGTGGACGCAAAGATAGACGCGAAATTCGAACAGCAGAACACTCAGATTGACGAACGCTTTAATCTTCACATACAAAACAGTGATACGCGTTTCCGTAAATTTATTCAGGATCAAAACAAAGTGAAACGACAAGTAATGGAAACAATCACAGCACAGAGACAAGAAGACAAACGTAAAATGTTCGCGAAAGCGAAGACGTATGTAGACAATAATATTACTACAGTGTCCGACAAAATTAATGTCATAGAACAGTTGAACGCGGAATTACGGGATGAAATTTCTGATCTTAAATCAAAAACAGATACACACACAGTAAATATTCAAACAGTGACAGACAGATTCGAACAATTAGATCTAACACAGGATTGCGATGTCATCAAAGCTGATGTTAAAAAACTGAGCGAAACTACGGGTAAGTTGCAAAAACAGATTAATGCGTCCGATTCTAAAACCGATGATCAGGCAAAAATACTGACTGAAAAATATGATGAATTAGCCAGTCGTATTGATGCTATTGAAAGTAGTAATGATAATAAATCAGACGATAATGCACCGGTTTCATTTATCCAAACACCTGAATTTCAAAATTTACAGCAGACAATTAATGAGATCGATTCATCTAACAACACGTTACGTAGGAAGTTATCAAATTTACAACAAGAAGTAACAGAGATGAAAAACATTTCAGTTAATAACTTGCCACAACAGACGCCACTTTATGAACATGTGTCAGACTCAGGCAGTGCGTATAATTTGGGTAATCTACAGAGAGTACGGGACTTAGATTCCGATCAACCACAGTTCAATAGATTCTCTTACGATCCTGAACCTGTTCCATCACACAGAGATGATAATTTCGACTACAAACATTTTCTGTCAGTGAGAAAGTTTAAGGTTTTCAAAAACGATAGAACGCAGATTCACCCAGTGGATTGGATTCAACAATTTAGCTTTGCTCTTCCACCGACTTGGCCTGTAACACATAAACTTGAATTTATTTGCAGTTTTTTGGAAGGCGAACCGGCAACTCGTATGAGACCGATCGCGAGGCAATGCTATTCAATAGAAGAGTTTCAGAATGCTTTTCTGTCAGCGTACTGGTGGAAGACGACACAGCGCGGAATTAAAGATCAGTTAATTAGTTTGCCGAATTACGAGAACTCAAATTTTCCCAGTGTGACGCAATTTTTTGAGCATATGGTCCAACAAAACCAGTACCTAAGTGAGCCGTACAGTGAATCCGCACTTATACGATTATGCATTTCCAAATTACCACGGTCATTACGAGTGTCACTTCTAACAGGTCAGCAAAAAGAAAATATTTCAGCGTTCAGAGATCTTTTACAGCTCTTGGAAGTACAGCAATCTGATTATTCTTTTGTAAACAAAAACTTTTCTTATAATAACCAAGGTCAACAAAAGTACAGCAATTATGATCAGACACGTAATTTCAATAGGAAAGATAACAGACGCTTTAGGAACGGCAACTACCAAAATTCTAATAACAGCCAAAATTTTAATTATCAATATCGTCAAAATTTTCAGCAACAGGAACCACACTTTAGTAACAATAGAGGTGTTTCACAACAACAACATCAAAACCAGCCGGTTAGCATACATAACCAACAATGTAATGCACAAGGTCAACCAGGCTTTAATGTTCCGCCGCGAGCACGTATAGTCCCTGATACAACAAATAGTAACGTACGTCAGCAAGGAAACAACTACGTACAAAGAAGGCAGTATTTCAATTCCTATCGCAATACACCGTATAGGAATGACTATTACGACAGACGTAAAAATAATGAGAACAATTTTCAGCGTACATCTAACAACAGACGGACATACCAACAGCAAAATTTTACACAAGAACCTATTCTCATGAATGAACCCGACAGTAGGTACCATCCAGAGCGTAACACGTCTGGAAGAGGTAATAGAACAGTTCGAATAGTCGAAATGCCACAGAATCCTCCTAATAACAATAACACGTCAGATAGAATCTGACTAGATACTGTACAGAACGCATCTTCCAATAACACAAGCACTACCTTTGACACGCAAAATGTTGTTCACGAAAATGTAATTACTTTTGACGATATCAGAGACACTCTCTTGCAGGAAAGACCAGTTATTCAGAAATCTATTTCACATCCTGTTATCGAAATTAAGATTGGTTCATCGAAATTCTCAGCAGTAATTGATTCCGGCTCACCTATATCTGTAATAAATGAAGAAACTTTCAACGAGTGCAACAAAGAGAATATTTATCCGACATTACCTTTAGGCAAAACAAAAGTGAAAGGAGCAGTACCGAGTAAAGGAGTAGACGTTAAATTACAGACGCATTTATCATTTTGTATTGGAGGTCATACTTTCCACTCTAATTTTTGGATTGTTCCTTTATTGACAACAGACATAATTTTAGGTACGAATTTTCTGGTACAACACGACGCAGTCATTGATTTTCAGAATTCTTATTTAATGTTAAAGGATGAAAATATAGAATTTGCTATAGAATTTCAGCACTCACTATCTGCGGAAGAGCAAACAATTAACCGCACAGAGGTCATTTCCGCAACACGTAACATAGCCTGTAATCCCACATTGTTCACAGATACGTACGTACACAACTATAATACTCCAGACGAAGCTGACTACGACGTAATGCAATTGATTTCTGATAAGGTTAAAGAGAGCAGTGCAAATACAGACGACGAAAGAACGCAATTACACAAAATTCTTTTACAGCAAGCTCCAGTTTTCGACAACATTCCTGGTACTATGTCCGGTTTTATGTATGAATTTCAAGTCAAACAGCACGATACATTTAAAGCAAAGCATTATCCCATTCCATATATTCACAGAGAACAAGTTAAAAAAGAACTGCAGGATATGCTCGACCAAGGAATTATAGAACCAGCAGTTAGTCCGTACATAAACCCGTTGCATATTGTTAAGAAAAAAGATGGCTCACTTCGCCTTGTACTTGATTCACGTCACATTAATGACATTATTATTAATGAAACAGATCGACCACAGACATTAGAGGAACTTTTACAGAAATTTCATGGTACAGCTATTTATTCTACACTAGATTTGAAATCGGGATTTTGGCAAATTCAACTTCATCCGAATTGCAGAAAATATACAGCTTTTCTCTGTTTTGGCGACTGTTATCAATTTTGCAAATTACCGTTCGGCTTAACTATTTCTTCTGCAGCTTTTATTCGCGGTTTGAACACAATACTTCCGACAGAACTTAAGGACAGAATTACGACGTATGTAGACGATATTCTTATCGCAGAAGCTAACTGGTCTGAACACAATCTGATTCTTGAACGACTGTTACAAACTTTCCATGCACAAGGACTTACAGTTAACCTCAGTAAATCGCACTTTGGCAAAACTTCTATAAAATTTCTTGGACACGTAATTTCAGCAGAAGGCATTGCACCTGATCCGGAAAAACTTCAAGCTCTACGTGACATTACTGTTCCTACGACAAAGAAACAACTACGCAGTTTTTTGGGCTTAATTAACTTTTTTCGTAAATTTATTCATTATTCCGCTTTAGACACGCCTAGACTATGCCAATTAACAGGTAAAAACACTATTTGGTCTTGGGATAAGCAAGCACATTCTGAATTTGTGAACCTGAAACATGCTCTGTTGAATGCTCCACTTTTATCGCACCCAGATCTTACCAGAAATTTTTCCATTGCCACCGACAGTTCTAACACCGCTTTAGGCGTACACATTTTCCAGGAAATTGAAGAAGATGGTTCAACAGTAATTAAAAACATCGCGTTTGCAAGCCGCATTCTGTCACCTGCTGAACGAAATTATTCCGTTACAGAATTGGAAACATTATGTGTTGTATGGGCTTTCACGAGATTTAGGCATTTTCTTTACGGCAGACATACCACCGTCTACACAGACCACAGAGCGATACAATTTTTACTTTCGGCTAAATTTACTCATGACAGGTTAAGTAGATGGAAACTATATTTACAAGAATTTAATTTTACAATAGTTCACATTCCCGGCACACAAAATGTTATAGCAGACGCACTATCGCGTTCTCTCGGCAACAATCAGCAAGACGTAGCAACCAACTTCTGCAAAACAAATTTCAGTGTCATGTACATTCAGCAAGTCGCATTTGAAAACTTTATTTCATCGTCACTACAGGACATAGCGCAAGAGCAAAATAAGGACAATGTGTGGAAAGAAATTAAACACCTTTGGCAAGATAGGAAAAATGTTACGATTAGGAACCACTACACTGTATGCAATGACATTCTGTTTCGCCGCTCTCATCCTGACAGCAACAATTGGTTATTATGCATTCCTGACGAACTGATTAACAAATTAATTTGGTACACTCATTTAAGTTACGCACATTACGGAGCACGAAAATGTTTTCTTATACTGAGACAGAACTCTTATTTTTACTAACATGGAGAAACGTATACGACGAGTTTTAGCGTCTTGTAAAATTTGCCAGAAAGCTAAATCAGACACCACTTCACATATTCCTCCTTTATATCCCATTATACCTGTTAAATTAAGACACATGGCCGCAGTAGATATTTTTGGTCCGATTCCGAGAACTAACAGAGGTTTTTGCTACATCTTTGTCGCTGTTGAGCTCACTTCAAAATTTGTTACTTTCACTCCGTTACGTAAAGCTACTGCTAAAACTGTTTCGAAAGCATTTGTAAAACATTTTCTATTTCATGTAGGGCATGTGATGAAAGTAATTTCTGACAATGGATCTCAATTTCGTAGTAGCGTATGGACACGCATGTTACGAGCTAGAAACATTTCTCCGATTTATATATCCAAGTACCACGCTTCTTCGAACCCCTGTGAAAGATTAATGAAAGAAATTGGTAAACTGTGTAGAATATACTGCCACAAAAGACATATTGATTGGAATACACACATACTCTCATACCAAGATGTAATTAATTCCATTCCAAATGAATCCACTATGTTATCTCCGTCTGTTATACTGAAAAACGTTGAACCACCAAACAAAATTAAAGAATTAGTAAACTTCCCTAAATGTCGTCGACTAAGACACCACGAAATAATTGACATTGCGCTGAACATCATCAAACGTGCCGCAGAGCGCCGGAGAAGACAGCAAAAACAGGTTTGTAGACGCCGAGACTTTCACGTTGGACAGAAAATATTAGTACGTACACATTATTTATCCAGTAAATTAAAAGGTAAGTGCAGTAAATTTGAACTTCTATACGCAGGTCCATATCGGATTCGCAGCATCCCTCACCCCAATGTTGTACACGTCGAAACTTTGAGAACCAGAAAATCGAAAGGCAACCACCATATCTCAAACATTAAACCGTTTATTGAGTGAAACCACTTTATGATGTAACATGCTATGATGCCATTTACTTATGCAATTATTTCACTTGACTAATTACTGATGATTATCGCATTTTTTCTTGGCAAGTGCCCGGCAAGGTAAGGTTAGCAGGTCGCTTTTCTTGTCGTTACACATCAGACCGTGCACATTTTCCATTTTTTTTTTGTGTATATGATTGTACTCCAGTTTTGTTTGTATGCACTGTGAAATAGTTAAGATATAACACACACCAGTTGACTTTGACATTTTTTGCCTTATGACATCTCAACATCGTGACTGTTTTACATTTTTTGCTGCTGCATTGTGATATTATCTGTACATTTTGCCTCTGAACACTGTCAATGCCTTTGACATATTACGTTTTCTGTCATGTTATGCTGTATGGTTAATTATGTTACCATAAACCAGTCATTATTTTATGGGTATATGATTTAAATGCAAGACATTAATCTCTGTTCATCAATTTCAGAAAGAAATGATGCGTGTAAGAAATAAATTCAACAGAAATGGGAATTTCACCTACGGAATAAACGAAAGAAGATGCAATAACTTTATGAGGAAGAGTAAATGGATCAGGATTAACAAGCATTAACAAGAATATACTATACTCATCGTAGAATAGCAGTCTTAACTAATTATTTCTTTCAGAATACAAGGTGATTGATGCAGGCTGTCAGACTGAACTACACATCTTAGTTTTAGTGATGAAATATGCTAGAGATAAGGTGTAGTTGTATAATGAGTAATGAAGTGATTTTTTGCAGATGATAATGAATACTGATGAATAATGATGAAGGATATGGTATTATGAATAATGAAGTTTTTCTTTACAGGTGATGATAATAATGAAGTTATGATAATATGGATAATGAAGTGATTGATAATGAAGTTTTTTCTTTACAGATGAGGATAATGTTGGAGTTTTATATTTATGCTATGTAGTTTTTTAAGTATTTGTTGCAGTTTGTTTTGACAGCAGGTGTTATATTGCATAGTAGGATGACGGAAAGTTTTGGAAAGGACAGCTATGGAACACATTTTATACACATTTCACTACTTGTTAATTCGAAGTTCACTACTTTTCAGCATAGTGTGCATTTCTTCTTTCAGGTCAATAATCCATTTTGTATTTTTTCCAGGAGATGCTTGTCATGATACTTACTAAACCTGTTACCTATTATACCTGTTCTAGTACTTGCATTTTTATTTTTTTTACCCATTTGTGTCTATCATTTATAAATGTAATCACATATACTGCCTTGTTACATAACCTTGCTACAGCTGACTCATGACGAATGACGTTACCTATCCTCATTTGCAGCAATAGGTCAAAAGCAAAAAGTGTTATGCCTCAGCAATTAATTATCGATCCCAACGCAATGCATTGCTAACAAACAAAATGTATTAACAGTCCCAAATAGTGATACCAGTTCGAGAAAATTCTGAATAATACTGATTAGCTCTGAATAGTATGTCACTTGAGTAATGACTTCTTAATGAGACAACAAAAATACACATATATATATAAAATAATGCTTAGTAACTGGCTAGTAATTGCCACTGTTATTGTAATGAGACTACTTATAATCCCCATGATTATTAATGCTATGACTATAATTAACTGATTTTTAATAATGACTTCGTAATGATCTGAATAATACTGAATGAGGAACAATGCTTTATACTATTCGATACGTGATGGACACTGAGTGCCAATAATTAGTGTCACTTAATGAATTGTTATTAATTATGCCATTAATTACCTCTTGTTTTCAATGTTCATACTTTGTAATTGGAAATGAATGTAACTGTTTAATAATGCTTTGTAATTAGAAGGAGGCTAATGATTCTTACTAGATTCGAATGACACACAATTAATTAACTATGCTATTGTTTCATAATGCTTTGTGATTAGGAAAAAGCTAATGATTATTACTATTGGAAGACAAATGATTAATTAATTATGCTATACTTTATAACCGGAAATGAATGCGATTGTTTCATAATGCTTTGTAATTAGAAGACTAATGATTCTTACTATATTGAAATGACAAATGATTAATTAACTATGCTTTATAATTGGAAATGAAAGTGACTGTTTAATAATGCTTTGTGATTAGGAAAAAGCTAATGATTATTACTATTGAAATGACAAATGATTAATTAACTATGCTTTATAATTGGAAATGAATGTGACTGTTTAATAATGCTTTGTAATTAGGAAAAAGCTAATGATTATTACTAATGGAATGACAAATGATTAATTAATTATGCTATGCTTTATAATTGGGAAAGAATGTGATTGTTTAATAATGCTTTGTAATTAGGAAAAAGCTAATGATTATTACTATTGAAATGACAAATGATTAATTAACTATGCCATACTTTGTAACTGGAAAAGAATGCGATTGTTTCATGATGCTTTGTAATTAGGAGAAGGTTAATGATCAATACTATATTGGAATGACAAATGATTAATTAACTATGCTATACTTTGTAACTGGAAAAGAATGTGATTATTTCATAATGCTTTGTAACTAGGAAAAGAAGATTACTGATTCTATGTAAAACAATTAATGAACATTTTTCTGTAATACTACATACATGGTACAGAAATGTTCAATAACTGGGCTATGAATGCCGCAAACTACTACTGTAATTGACAATATTATGTGACTTAATGTCCTTCACCTTATGAGCTAACTACCCTGAATTACTGCAATGTCCATTTGTTCTGTTTATCCTAGTGATCATGGAGCACTATCTTTGGTTTTGCACTAATTCTACGTTGATGTGTCGTGTAAGAGCGTGGTGTTGACACGACATGCTGTCCACAACCGTGAGCGATGAAGACGTTATTATGGTCCCACTGTTTGGTGTACCTAATATACTGCCAAAATAAAAAAAAAATGGAATATTACTACGACAGTTCAGTGTCTTGGCTACGCTGATAAATTCTGAGGGGAAAAGAACTTCAAGTTGTGTCACTTGGTGTTGTACTTCTGTGGAAAGATATGGACTTTCAGAACAGCTGTGTGCAATCTAAAGTGCTACAACCATGATGCAATCCTTCCCTTTCGTATCCTAATTCTTGTCACATAGTGAAAATCATTTTTGCTAACATTATTTATGTTCATGGCTATACATTTTTTTTCAATTCGCTAAAATCCAGTGCGAGTACACTTATGTCACTGGTCGACATGATTTTTTTTTTTTTGCTATTATGTTTATTTATTGCCAAAATGCTAAAGACATTTTTTGATTTGTTCTGAAGTACAGTATATGTGCACTTTTGTCTTTTATATTGTATATACATTTTATTTTCTGAACTACAGTGCATGTGCACTTCTGTTAGGTGTTAATATGTTTTCTACTGAACTTCAGTGCCTGTACACTTTTCTCATTTTTCAATATGATTTCTACTATTCTGTATATTCAATACTTTAATGCGTATGCACTTATGTCATTTGTTACTAATTGTACTTACATTTCATCAATTACTGATATGTTCTCAACTGCAGTGCATGTGCACTCATGTCACTTGTCAACATAATATTTTGCCAGTCTGTTTATTTGTTCTGAATATGCTAAAGAATTTTTTTCAGTGCCTGTGCACTTTGTTATCTGTCAAATAATTTGTATATACATTTTTCTGATTTGCTACTATGTTTTGTACTCACATTTTGTCTTTGTCTGATATATTTTGTACTTAGTGCGTGTGCACAACATTTAAATATTCTGTAAGTTGTAGAATTTTGTTAGTTAAAGAAAAATTTTGCCGCGCTTGGCAAGTCCAAATGACTCACCATCGCTGCCAAATTTTTGCCCCCCCAGTGGAGGGTTATGAAACACGTATGTAACATAGCAGCGATGGCGAGGCATTGTAGCATCTGTGTCCAGAGAGTATGCGCTTGACCGCGCGAGTGTTGCGAGCGGTTCTCAGTCTGTCAGTCAGTCGTTGCGAGTCTGTAGCTCTAGTTGAGAGCAGTACTCTGTCAGTAGTCGTCATGCAGAGCGGTCGGTCAGTGGTAGCAGTCCAGTGGGATTGCGTGATGTGGTCTGGCGACAACACTGGTCAAGATGCTGAATGAGGTATACTGTTAATTAAGATAATCATCGGATAATGTAAAGTTTAACTATTGTAACTAATTTTCAACAAGTGCCCCCAATAATAACTTTGATTTCAAAAGCAATTTTACATAAAATTTTCATTTAATTGAAGTAACTATTTCGTTCCACTTCCCTTAAACAAAAGTTTCAGTTTTCAATTAGATTACAAAAAAAAAGGGGAATATTATTATTTGCAATGCAGTTCCTCCAAGCGGTGCGCAACAACAAGAGCAGAAATTTGATTAGGTGTTGTAATGAGGTAAGAATTTTAATTTTGATTTTTTGCACAGGGCCAAAGACCGATATTTCGGTTTAATTAAATCATTATTATCACTGAGATTTTCTTATCACTAAATGGACCTTAATTTTTTGTGAAGAACTTATACTTGAGTCAGATTGCGATTCTCACTTTTATTGTCATTAAATTTAATTGCTAGGGAGGTTACGTTTGGCTCCTATTCATTTATTATTTCTGTCTTTAAAATTTCAGTGGAGAGGTTACACTTAGCGCAATGTCCATTGGCATTCCTAAATAATATTTCTGTCTTGTAAAAATTTTGTGGGGAGGTTACAACATAGTACCTCTTTCCATCCAAATCTAGTCCTTCGACCATAAATATAATAGACTGGTCCTGACGTCATTTTCGTGGCTCCAACATCTCTGGGCTAAAGTCACGTGAATGTTGGCAAAACATAGTTGTTTCGCGTTGCGCTTATGGCTGTGCTCAGTGTTTTGTCGGGGGAAATGGCATTACATTCCACGTGTGTTTATATGATGGTGCAGATGCGTTTATTGAAATCTGCTGAAGTGACTTCTATATGTTTTCTACTCTTGAAGTAGAGTATCACGTAAATTAAAGTGTTGAAAATGATGCCTGTAAAGTCAGACACATATTACATTTTGGAAAGTATCTGTGATAATTCGGTCACAGAAGTAAGTATAACTGTTTCTCGTTCCTACTCGTAGGTTCCCTAAGGATGGAAACCGAAGTCAGCTTTGGATACAGGCCCTGAAACGGAAAAACTTTAAGCCATCTGCACATACTCGCCTTTTTGTATATACAAGTGAGATTATAATAAGGTAAGAGCACCTATAGTCGACACATGAAGAGAATTTTTTTCTACCTTGTAATACTATTAAATAAATGTAGGCTCCAAAATTATTTTCTGAAACTTCAAAGTCTCACCTTTCATCTAAAATATCATTTTTTTAAACTGATAGTTTAAACTTTTGTAAAATAGTAGGAACTGAACCTTTGAAGTGCACCTAAAATTGAAACTCTAAAATGGACCTGCTCCTAAAGTCGACAAGAATTTTAACGACATTTTACTTTAATTGATAGTTTATAGTAATTTCGTCCCGCTGCCCACAAGAGGGGCGTTCGATGTATTTGTTAGATTTTATAAATGGTACTGTGAACAAATCCATCTCAAATGTAGTTCTGACATAATTTTTCGCAAATAAAAATGTAATTTTTGTTGGAAGCGTTTGGCAGTCAATTGAGCAATGTGGGTAAAATATGATACAAACATAGGTTGGCAGACCGCTGATTTGAAATCCCGCCACGTTTTGCCAACAGTCACGTGGTTTATATTGGAGCCACACCAGCCCTATAGCTTCTGCACAGCAAGGCCAGTCTACTAGTATCTATGGTCGAAGATCTAGTCAGGAATCCGTCTCCGCGGTTTGTCGGGTTTCTTATTGGTTCAAATGACTCTGAGCATTATCGGACTTAACATCTGAGGTCACCAGTCCCCTAGAACTTAGAACTACTGAAACCTAACTAACCTAAGGACATCACACAACACCCAGTCATCACGAGGCAGAGAAAATCCCTGACCCCGCCGGGAACCGAACCCGGGAACCCGGGCGCGGGAAGCGAGAACGCTACCGCACGACCACGAGCTGCGGACTAGTTTATTATCGTGTGTGACAAATGTTACTTGCCTATTCGCGAGTGTTAAATGCGTTAAAATCCAGGGACGGTGTAGGACATTGTTCAGTTGAACTGTTAATCAAACACGTGGATCTGTGGAGAGTTTATTGTGATTCAGTTTAAAAATGGTTCAAATGGCTCTTAGCACTATGTGACTCAACATCTGAAGTCATCAGTCCCCTAGAACTTATAACTACTTACATCTAACTAACCTAAGGACATCACACACATCCATGCCAGAGGCAGGATTCGAACCTGTGACAGTAGCAGAAGCGCGGTTCCGGACTGAAGCGCCTAGAACCACTCGGTCACAGCGGCCGGCGATTCAGTTCATTTTCTTCAGTATCCATTTCGCGAGAGCGTATATATTAAGTATGATTTCCGTGATTTTATGACTGAATTTTGTGCAGTTCGTCTCACTTGATAACTTTCTTTGTGCACACTTTTGTTTGTGAGGACCACGTGGTCGTGATCTATGAGAAAGTCTACAGTGCCAAGGCCACAGTGAGCTTCCGCTGTGGAATATTTGAATCAATTGTGGTTCTTATTTATGTTTCATTTTTATAACAATTTACTTTAATAGAAATTCACTTTAATAGATATTTTATTCACTTATCCCTCATGTTAAAATCAAGGGAAAAGTCCCTCTTGCTACCGACCTGTACTGTGGTGGGGGTTTTTAGTTCTTTTCCTTCCTGTTAGTCTCTCAAGTGTGTGTGAATGTAAGTGTTCGCAATTAAACCATCCTTTGGTGATTCCTCTTCCATAGATCATAGACCTTGCAGGGGACTCGGAAGTGAAGTTTTAGGGTTAATTGATATGCGACGTAATAGATTGCAGGCAACAGCAACCATCATATTACTCACTATACTCGTTCATGTGTGCAATTTACCGATCTAATAAATGTTATTTTGCCAGAATTTTTGTTTACGCTCACTGCTAAAATTCCACTCCATGCTTCATTCAGCTCTGATACACGGCACATACTACTGCATTCCGTTTGCGCAACAGTTGTATTGAGGCCACACTTTAGTTCCCCCCCCCCCCTCCCCCCCCCCTCCCACGAAGATTAATTGTAAAGATACCCCTTAATTGTAAAGATACCTTTCATATGGCGACCCTGATCCCTGATCTCTGAGTACGTTCTTCCTAGGATTTTTTTGTGAAAACATCAATTTCCGTAGGATGTATCAATGCTCTAACTATTCAAATTTTTTTCCATTTAGCTCTTGAACAATTTCTGCGTTGTTTCAAGCATCAGCGTGGAAACCGCGTTGTGATCTATACGGCGTTGTTTCTATCGTTCTGTTTCTAGTTTTGTGTGTGTATTTTTGGTGTGTTAATTCATAGTCCGATAGTAACATCGTGTGACAATATCAATTTCCGGGACGCATTTTACGTACGTACAGGAAATTCGTCATTGTTTTGCGTGCGAAAGATATTACTTGTGTTTGGCTGTTGCAATCTCGTTCTCGTCTACGAGTAACGTACGGTAATTTTGGTGCTAGAAACGTATGAGAATTTTCGCATACCAAACAGTATTCTTGTAGTAAGTGGCTGGCGAGCGAAATTAGTCAGGAATAAATAATGGACACGCGTAGCCGCTCTAAGAGCAACTCGAGACGCAACTAAACAGAAAATACTGTGCCTTCCGGCGAAATTTCGCCTAGGGAACTGGAAAACATCGCGAACGAACTAAACAATATTCCCGCTTCCCAAAGTGTTAGCGAATCAAACGATTCGTTCTGTGCACCTGACTTCAGTACTGCTACTGGAATATTACCCTCACAAAGTGCACCAGTAAGCTTTGAGGAACAATGTGCAACACAGAGTCCCCAGAGGGCAGACAATATATTTGCTGGATCCGTGAACAGCTTATCCACGAACCATGTGCCGTGTTTACCTGAATGGGCGTAGATAATGGCGCGATTTGAGGCGCCAATAATCAGAAACAATGCACACACGGTTGAAAACTTAGGGGCGCAGTTGACTGCGAATAATAACCAATTAGAGGGGCTGATCTCCGCTATCAAAGAAGGCTTATGAGCACAGATGACGGTGAACTCCGAGCAACTGGCTAATGTACAAGGCAAATTACGAGACGTAACAACGAACATTAAAGAATCTATCGTCTCTGAACTTGGGTCGAGATTTAAATGCATTGAACAGAGTCTGCACACAATAGAGGCGACTCACGTACGCGTGATAAAGGCGAGCGAACAACGCAACAACCGAATAGAGCGGGATTTCTAGGCTCGTAATAGCGTCAACATGAACGCGAAGTAGTGTTAGCGTTGCTGGAAACCTCGAGGGCGGAGGACAATAGGTCCTCTGATGCTAGGATAGATAACAACATTGTGGCTATTTATATTTAGATTAAAGTTCAGTCTTGATCACGTTATGTCTGTTTTAATGAGTAACCGGTTTCGGTTTTTTCTATAAAACCATCATCAGACCTGTGAATAAATTTTAAGAAATACTAGATACCAATCTTTAAATGAATGAAAAAGTCTAATGATGTCAAAATTTTTAACAAAATAAAATAAAATTAGTTATACCCATTGGCTCCCTTGGGTTGGTAGGTGGAGCTCTCCTTGCTGCTGTGCAGTCAACTGATGGTTATGAGTGCTGAGCACGAGCTTAAATATACAGAGGCTCCGCCTACTTCCTGTCACACTACTTCATAACTGCCAATCAGCGTTCATAATATGACGCCATCGTCAAAGTATAAAAGTAGGAAATACACTAATAACATAAAATTGATTCATTTAAATATCTGATTAACAGATAATAGTTGTATCTACAACTTATTTATATTTTGGATAAAAATAGTGAATTACAATGTGTGATAGCTGTGCCCTCTATGGACAACCTTAATATTATTACAGTGCCAGTTACTTCAAAGATGTAAAATCCTTGGTGTTGTGGTATATATCGATTATACCAAGTTGCCTGCATCACAATTGCATCTTTGTTGGATGCTGCAGAATCGTCTTGTTTTCACTGTGGTTTTTATGGCAATGTTCTTTATAGCATTAAGTTAGCAGCCAATAGTATGTTCAACATTATGTATATCTGAATAACTGGTGAGACTGCTGATGCAGCATATTTTACATACATTGCTTTTGCCATGGGTATAACTAATCTTATATTAAAAAAAAAAAAAAAAAAAAAAAAAAGAGTAGATGCTTTTATTATAAAATTTCGTCAAAAAGGTCGTAATAATATTTTTCGCGAAAATCTATTGTTATTCCAGAATTTTTGAATAAGTTAGTGATTCTATCTGATATGTTTCCCATATATGTCATCTTCATATATTTTGGATTACTTATTAGTGGAGTACTTTGTGATTGTTGTACTTTATTAAAAATGATATCTACCTGTCGTGTGTCGAAAGAGTTGGTTTTTGCAATTTGTTTTAATATGGTCATTTCCTTTTTGATCTCATTAGCTTCTAGCGGTAATTTTAGTATTCGGTGTATCATAGACTTAAAAAATGCTTTTTTATACTTGTCAGGATGACATGATGTAGCATTAATAATATCAGTGGTTGTAGGTTTCCTGTATATGGTGAATAAATGTTTCCCGTTGCATTTACAACTGACAATATTTTACAACAAAAATTAAGACATACCGTAAATAAAGATAACGGAAAATCTACCAGATCGGGAGTGTACAAGATCCAATGTAGAGACTGTGAGAAAATATATATCGGCCAAACAGGTCGAAATTTCGCAGTAAGGTACAAAGAACATACGTCAGGTACCTCACGAACAAAGTCTGTTTTTGGTCATCATATAACATTCAATAATCATGCTGAGGGGACAGTACAACAGAATTTACAAGTTCTTCATTATGCAAATAAAGGCTTACTTATGAATATCCTAGAAGAAATTGAGATATATGCTCATTTGAAAACCAAATCATCAATGCTGCTCAATGAACAATTAGATTTTCGCGAAAAATATTATTACGACCTTTTTGACGAAATTTTATAATAAAAGCATCTACTCTTTTTTTTTTTTTTTTTTTTTTTTTTAATATAAGATTAGTTATACCCATGGCAAAAGCAATGTATGTAAAATATGCTGCATCAGCAGTCTCACCAGTTATTCAGATATACATAATGTTGAACATACTATTGGCTGCTAACTTAATGCTATAAAGAACATTGCCATAAAAACCACAGTGAAAACAAGACGATTCTGCAGCATCCAACAAAGATGCAATTGTGATGCAGGCAACTTGGTATAATCGATATATACCACAACACCAAGGATTTTACATCTTTGAAGTAACTGGCACTGTAATAATATTAAGGTTGTCCATAGAGGGCACAGCTATCACACATTGTAATTCACTATTTTTATCCAAAATATAAATAAGTTGTAGATACAACTATTATCTGTTAATCAGATATTTAAATGAATCAATTTTATGTTATTAGTGTATTTCCTACTTTTATACTTTGACGATGGCGTCATATTATGAACGCTGATTGGCAGTTATGAAGTAGTGTGACAGGAAGTAGGCGGAGCCTCTGTATATTTAAGCTCGTGCTCAGCACTCATAACCATCAGTTGACTGCACAGCAGCAAGGAGAGCTCCACCTACCAACCCAAGGGAGCCAATGGGTATAACTAATTTTATTTTATTTTGTTAAAAATTTTGACATCATTAGACTTTTTCATTCATTTAAAGATTGGTATCTAGTATTTCTTAAAATTTATTCACAGGTCTGATGATGGTTTTATAGAAAAAACCGAAACCGGTTACTCATTAAAACAGACATAACGTGATCAAGACTGAACTTTAATCTAAATATAACAATTAATTGATCACTGAATTCCAAAAATGTTTACCAAAATTGTGGCTATTTGTTCGCTTGAAGAGCGTTTCCTGCAACTCAAACTAAATTGCGAGGAGGAAATTTTCAAGGTGATGCGCGATCTAGGAAAACTTGTGGAGAGCGCCAGTCACGTAAGTGCATCTTCAGGTAGTGGTGAACAAACCGTGCCGACACTAGTAAAGGAAACAGAGGAAGTGCGGTCCCTGTTGAGGGGGTAGGACGTCAAACGGGCCGTCTTGGAGCAGGAGAGACACCACAGGACATTTTAATTTCCATTGTCTATACTTTTACGAATAAATTCATAAAACCTTGTCAGCATGACCAGGAAGGATTCAGGAATTACAATCATAGCAGTGGAAGTTCAAAAACATAAAAAATAAATATTTTTATATGTGAAAGTTCATCATTTTTTCACTTCTATTGGCTGCGTTTGTTGCTAGGTACACGTTTCTTTATAAGTAAGAGAGATTCTTCGATGAATGTTGCACAGCATACAATTCATACTTACAGGTGTAAGAAACTCTAAAAATTATTTAAATTATGAAAAAATGAATATACTGTTATATTTTTAACTTCATGTTTAGAAAAAACTCAAATTTTATAGTTAATTATCTCAAGTTTTACCACAGTTTTTAATAGATTTGGAAAATTCTAGAGTTTCATACACCTGTACGTATGGTTTGAATGCTGTGCAAAAGTCATCGAAGAATCTCCCTTACTTATGAAGAAATGTGTACCTATAGCAACAAATGCAGCCAATGGTAAGTGAAAAAAAGGTGAAATACAAATGCCAAAAAAATTAATTATTTTCTTATATTTTTGAACTTCCACCACTATAAGTGTAAATCCTGAATCCTTTCTGGTCATTCTGACAAAGTTTTATGAATTTATTTTTAAAAGTATAGACAGTGGAAATTAAAATGTCCTGTGGTGTCTCTCATGCTCCAAGTCGTCCCGTTTGACGTCCTACCCCCCTTAAGATTTCAACTAGGACAGTGTGAAGTCAGCAGGGGACAAAGATGGGCTACTGAGGACTTAAATGAGCCCGTATCTGTACTAGAGAACCGGCGCAAACGTAATGAAACGAGGGAAGGAAACAATAAAAAAGACGGGCGATACAATGAGGACAGAGACTCGGGCCGTGAGGACGACTTTGATCTCAGGCACGAAAGCGAAGTGCGCGTGGACGAACGAAATACGGTAATTTTGGCGGGCTTTCGCCGGGAGAGGAAACGCACGATTTCGATCATAAGCATTTCCTCATCGTAAGGGGGGTCTGAAGTGTTCAGAGACGATAAGAACGGAGTTCATCCTCAAGCCTGGCCTGATCAATTCCAGTTTTCGTTGCCTCCCATTTGGCCTCATGCCCATAAGATGGAGTTTATGTGCGGCTATCTCGAACAACAACCAGCATTACGAATGAGATCGGTTGCGAGGAAGGGCAACACTGTTCTAGGAGGCATTCCTTTCGGCCTACTGGTCAGAAGCGATCCAGGAACAAGTGAAACGTGCCATCATAATGCTACCAAACTTCAACCAGTTCGGCTTCACGAGTTCGGAGATCTTCTTCGACGATATGATACAGAGAAATCAGCTCCTGTGCAATCCGTATGGGGTAGCGGAGCTTATCCGCATTTGTATCACAAACCTGCCACCGCATCTTCGACATATACTTCTAGCTAGTAGGTGCAAGGATGATCTAGAGTTGTTGCTTGAGAAGACATGAGGGGAGAATTACTGCGTGAAACTACTTGCATGACAGTTCCAGTGGTTAGCCCTGTGGTTGCCATCTCAATTAGATAAGAGTCACTGGATTTGCATTCCGGAGGACGACGGTTCAATCTCGCGTCCGGCCATCCTGATTTAGGTTTTCCGTGATTTCCCTAAATCGCTCCAGGCAAATGCCGGGATGGTTCCCCTTGAAAGGGTACGGCCGACTTCCTTCCCCGTCCTTCCCTAATCCAATGAGACCGATGACCTCGCTGTTTGGTCTCTTCCAAACAACCCAACTCAAGATAAGTGTCACTTACGTGCGTAATCGACACTGAGAGTCTGTTCAGCATTCTGAGCGAAACGGCGTTTCGAAGATGTAAGGCCGGCCGGTGTGGGCGTGCGGTTCTAGGCGCTTCAGTCTGGAACCGCGTGACCGCTACGGTCGCAGGTTCGAATCCTGACTCGGACATCGGTGTGTGTGATGTCCTTAGGTTAGTTAGGTTTAAATAGTTCTAAGTTCTAGGGGACTGATGAGCACAGATGTTAAGTTCCATAGCGCTCAGAGCCATTTGAACCATTTGAAGATGTGAGGAGACAGGGTATTGGCCCACTCTTCCATTGCATGGAACGAAGGTGAGGGGAGCGATCTACGGACAGAATATCGCAATCAGAAAACAGACTCGAATTATGTTTGTCAAGGGACAGAATTTGAATGGAATTTCTTAATCGTGCGGCTACTTAATGTCGAAACAGTTCTGGGCCGGCCGCGGTGGTCTAGCGGTTCTAGGCGCGCAGTCCGGAACCGCGCGACTGCTACGGTCGCAGGTTCGAATCCTGCCTCGGGCATGGATGTGTGTGATGTCCTTCGGTTAGTCAGGTTTAAGTAGTTCTAGGTTCTAGGGGACTGATGACCACAGATGTTCAGTCCCATAGTGCTCAGAGCCATTTGAACCATTTGAAACAGTTCTGGGCACTGATTTTATGCATGCTCACCAGGCGGTAATTGACCTGGGTGGAGGAACCATATCGGTTAAAATTGAAGAAGATTCCACGGCACTTGTTTGTAATGAATGCGTCCTGCGTGACGAATCTGAGGTGAGCTGCTTGAAATTTGGTACTCGGTCTGGATCGCGACGCGAACTGGAGATCCTTGTCAACTACGTTAGTGGGTTGAGCTATCCATCCGACGAGCATCACAGAGATGCTGTTTTCGCGAAGATTGCGGAGAGATGTACTGCCAACGTCGGAGCATTCGAAGTTGACCAACAGAGGCTATACCACATTTTGCGGGGTCATGCTCGGGTATTTTCGGACGCGCCTGGCGCGATCTAAGGCTTCATATATCAGTTTAGGGTGCATGAGCACAACTCATTCTTCGTGAAGTCATGCCCCATTCCACTGACGTATAAGGCGCAAGTGGAAAAGGAAATTAATGACACGCTGGACCATGCCGTGATTGAACAAGCGGTCAGCTCGTACAATTGACCATCACTTGTAATTCCAAAGCATGATGGGTCTGCACGCTTAGTGTTAGACTCAAGGCAGGTGAATACCATTATTATACCTGAAATGAACAGACCGCAGAGCTTGGACGAGCTTTTACAATGGTTCCTTGGTGCAAAAGTCTTGTCATCAATATATTTACGCGCAAGCTTTTGGCAAATTATTCTTCGCCCCTCATGCAGACTGTACACTGCATTTCTGTGTTCTGGAAACTGTTACCAGTTCAAACGCCTTCCGTTTGCGCTGAATATCTCATCAGCCGCCTTTATTAGAGGCCTTAACAGCATCATTTCGAAGGATCTGCGATCGTGTTACTCAATAGGTGGACTACATTCTGGTAGTAGAAAAGTCATATACTGACCACAATGAAGTGGTGGACCATTTATTGGAAGCATTTGAAAAGCGGTGTAGTCACAAAGGCGGGGGAGTCACAATTCGGCAGAAAAGAGATAAAATTCTTAGGACACATCGTTTTTGCGGACGGGATAATACGAGTCGACCCAGACAAAATTAGTGCGATTGCGGAATTCACAATGCCAACTAGCAAAAAAAAAAAAAAAGGTTTTTAGGACTCTGCAGTTTCTGCAAGCGTTTTGTGAACTTAAACTTGAACTCCACACTACGTCTTTGTGCCCTGACTGGGAAGAATGCCCTGTGGATCTGGGACCAGCAAGCGCGAGACGAATTTACGAAACACAAAGAGGCGCTAGTCAATGCATCTATTTTTGCGCACCCTGATCGATCGCAGGATTTCTGTGTCATGACTGACAGCTCATTGTCAGGTTTGGACATTATTTTATTCCAAGCAGAGGATATCAATGACCCATCCTCTTGGAAAACACTTTCTTTCGCAAGTCGGGTGCTCACTCGCTGCGAAAGAAATTATTCGGTTATAGAATTGGAGACGCTCGCGACCGTGTGGGCGTTTGCCAAATTCCGGTACTACCTTTTTGGTCTAACGACAAGGGAGTTTACCGACCACTGGGCTCTGTAGTTTCTAATGATCGCTAAACTGTCCCACAGGAGACTAACAAGGTGGGCGTTGTACCTCCAAGAATTCCGGTTTATGGTGGAGTACATTCCTGGGGACAAAAACATCATTGCAGACGCTCTCTCGCGGTACCTGTAGGATTAGTACATGCAGAAGATGGTGATCCTGGAGAGAACAACTTCAGAATCCTATATCTGAAAGGGGTGGTAGGAGAAAATTCCATAACAATTTCTCTAAGGGACGTCGCACACGAGCAGGTCAAGAATGAGGTGTTGAGGGATATCAAAGAGAAATGGGGCGATCGCGATAACGAGGCGATTCGTCACTTCTATGTAATAAAAGACGGCGTTCTATTCGAAAGATGTGGTCCAGACGATACGCGCTGGGTACTAGCAGTTCCCAATGTAGTTGTGGAGCCCGCATCTCGTGGTCGTGCGGTAGCGTTCTCGCTTCCCACGCCCGGGTTCCCGGGTTCGATTCCCGGCGGGGTCAGGGATTTTCTCTACCTCGTGATGGCTGGGTGTTGTGTGCTGTCCTTAGGTTAGTTAGGTTTAAGTAGTTCTAGGTTCTAGGGGACTTATGACCACAGCAGTTGAGTCCCATAGTGCTCAGAGCCATTTTTTGTAGTTGTGGATAGATTAGTGTGGCACATACACTCGAGTTACGGGCATTTCGGCGCTAGGAAATGCTTCGAGAAACTGCATGAGACCTGTTACTTTAACGACATGCTCAGGCAAATATGTCGCGTCATTAGAGTATGCAGGCCATGCCAGCGAGCTAGCCGAGCGGTTCTAGACGCTACAGTCTGGAACCGCGCGACCGCTACGATCGCAGGTTCGAATCGTGCCTCGGGCATGGATGTGTGTGATGTCCTTAGGTTAGTTAGGTTTAAGTAGTTCTAAGTTCTAGGGGACTGATGACCTCAGAAGTTAAGTTCCATAGTGCTCAGAGCCATTTGAACCATTTGAACCAGATCTGATATCTCACGGCGAGGCTGCAGACAGGGGGCCAACGCCAACAGCGCTGTCTTCACGTCATTGGAATGCGACATTTACCGGTTCCTGTGAATGCGGAGTCCCGCGGCTATCAGCTAGTCCGCGTGAGCCAATTAGAGCGGTGGCTACCCTGAACAAAGAGGCGCGCGGCCGACCCTTCCTCTGCGGCAGACCAGCGAACCTCTCTACCTGGACGCACTTTCGCTGCCCTGGGCCAGACATAATAGCAGACTGCGGGTGACGTGTCACACCCAGTGTCAGCTGAGCGTGGCATGCTGAAGAGCCGACAACACCGTTAGGTGCATCCGACCTGCACCTGACACCAATCAAAAGCGTCGCGGGCAGTGCTCCTGCACAACCCGACCTCCTGTGATATCAACGAAGGAGAGTGTGCCGAAGAAAAGAGTGTCACTGCACCCCACTGCGAGTTGGCTGATGATGCAAAAAGTCGACAGTGGACAAGGTTCTCTGTTGTTCCATAAAAACACGGGAGAACTGCCGGATATCAGTAATGTCCAGCCACGATATTTCGGCGCAGAGTCTTCTGGCCATCTTCAGGGTCCGCAGCTCGTGGTCGTGCGGTAGCGTTCTCGCTTCCCACGCCCGGGTTCCCGGATTCGATTCCCGGCGGGGTCAGGGATTTTCTCTGCCTCGTGATGACTGGATGTTGTGTGATGTCCTTAGGTTAGTTAGGTTTAAGTAGTTCTAACTTCTAGGGGACTGATGACCATAGATGTTAAGTCCCATAGTGCTCAGAGCCATTTGAACCACTTGAACCATCTTCAGGTGAGTGCCACTGTAGTAGTACTGGCGAGTACGCTTTTTTTTTTACTTTATTGTTATTTTAAAACCTGTACAACTCAGGTAGGCTGGCAGCGGCACACTACGCCGCTCTTCAGCCATAGCGTTTTACAAGAGTATAAAACATGGTGAATGACAATGAACAAAGTGACGGGCAAAAGAGAGAGGTCACAGAGACATAAAAAACACGGAGTCGTTCACATGTGACGATAACAACACTGAAAACACGTTGGCACGGCGCACAAAACACTGATGAGTCCGACGGCACAAGTGAACGTAGGAGTGGGACGGCGGACACCAAAAACACTATACGACGTCACACACAAGAGACACAAAAGGCGACGATCTCCGGCGCGCGAATGTTCACTATACGTGTGCGAGTCCGGGGACCTGCCAAGAGAGGGGGAGGAGGAGGGAGGGGAGTGGGAGAGCGAGAGGGGAGAGCAGAGATGCCACAGGCAGGGGAGATAGGGAGGAGGGAGGAAGGGGGAGAGGAAGCCCGGGGGAAGAGGGGGAAGGGAGGGGACAGGGAGATGGAACAAGAAGGGAAGAGAAGATAAGGGAGGGAGGGTGCCGAAAGGAAAGGACACGGGAAGTGGGGGGCAGGGCAGGGTCAAAGTTGATAGGAGGGGTAGATGGAGGGGACGAGGACATCATCAGGGAGAGGGAGCTGGCGGAAGCCACCTTGGGAGAGGGTATGGAGGGTGGAGAGATGGAGACCGGGTGGGACGTGGGAATACAGGCGCGGCAGCGGGCGGGGGTGGGAGAGGATCGGGGAAACGAGCGGGTGAGGAGGATCAAGTTTACGTGAGGTGTACAGGATACGTATCCTGGCGAGTACGCGCTGAGCTCCGCTATTTAAGGCCGTACTGAGGTGACATTGCGCATGCGCTGCTCAGCATGCGCGTTCGTAACGGCTCCGTGCGCTGCGCCTCGCGCCCTCACTGTGAAAGCCTGGCGTATCGGTATCAGGTCGATTTCCATCTTTATGCAGATAACTACGTCGACTACGAAGTTTCTCTATAACAGGATTCCAAGCAGAGTTTAGCTGATAACCGTTATCTCGATTGATGAGTCTCGTTGTCAGACAATCTTATTTCCACAGATTCATTGATAATCGTGCTCCAAATGTTTGATGTATGGGCCAAAATTTTTGTGTCGTTGTAATTCATGGAATGGTCTGTGGAAATACAATGTTCGGCGATTGCGGACTTGGTGGGTTGGAGAAGGCGAGTATGCCGTTGGTGTTCGACAATGCGTTCCTGCACAGTTCGTGTTGTTTGCCCAATATATGATTTGCCGCATTCACACGGAATTTTGTAAACACCTGATTTACACAGGCCCAGATCGTCTTTAACGGATCCTACCAGTGATGAAATTTTGGAAGGAGGACGAAAGATGACTCTCACTTGATACTTTCTCAATATTCTGCCTATCTGTGAAGAAATATTCCCAATAAATGGTAGATAAACAGTCGACCTGAAGGCCTCTTCCTCTTCCTTGTTCCGTCGTTTGTAGGTCTTCATCACTCTGTTCACTTGCCTAGGTGAAAAGCCATTCTTCAAAAATACTTCTTGCAGGTATTCCGGTTCCGCTTGAAGACTGTCGGCGACAGAGATAGTATGGGCACGGTGAATCAAGGTTTTGAGAACGCCCATTGTTTGTGCTGGATGGTGGCAACTAGTAAACATCACAAGTCCCATATTGCTTAGAGGCATTTAGCGCTGAGGGGGGCACACAGAAGAGCTCTTCAGTGCCACCCTTGCACAGGACCTTGTCATTAATTATGCTCCGAGATACAACGAGGTCCACACCTTAGTTCGACCACCAATATGAGTCGTCATTAGAGCAGGTGGAAACACCTTATCATTCCACGGCCGTCTGATTACAGCGAGATCGCCGTCGCGGAGGCTGTGCAAGGTTCTCTGCTGGCAACGGGGGCACGAAGAAGAGCTAATTAGTGCCATCCTTGCGTGGGAACCCGCCGCTGATCACTCATTGATCACGGCAACGAGGGCATTACCTGACACGGCTACCAACAAAGAGAGGGCGCACACGAGCCGTTGTGGAGAGGACCGCAAGACGTCATTGACAGAAGGGTCGGGCCTCGCACATAAGCAGTCATCCCCACTGACAGCTGCGGCGACGAACCCGTCCTCCACCTCCCTCGACAATGGACTCCACAGAAAGTGCTCCCCCTATGTACACTATGTGATCAAAAGTATCCGGACACACCCAAAACCGTACCTTTTTCATATTAGGTGCATTGTGCTGCCATCTACTGCCAGGTACTCCATATCGGCGACCTCAGTAATCATTAGACATCATGAGAGAGCAGAATGGGGCGCTCCCCAGAACTCACGGACTTCGAAATTGGTCAGGTGATTTGGTATCACTTCTGTCATACGCGAGATTTCAACACTCCTAAACATCCTTAGGACAACTGTTTCCGATGTGATAGTGAAGTGGAAACGTGAAGGGACCCGTACAGAACAAAAGCGTACAGACCGACCTTGCCTGTTGATTGAGAGAAACCGCTGACAGTTGAAGAAATGTAATAGGCAGGCGTCTATCCAAACCATCGCACAGGAATTCCAAATTGCATCAGGATCCACTGCAAGTACTATGACAGTTACGCGGGAGGTGAGAAAACTTGGATTTCATGGTCGAGTGGCTGCTCATAAGCCACACATCACGCCGGTAAATGCCAAACGACGCCTCGCTTGGTTAAGAAGCGTAAACGCTGGACGATTGAACAGTGGAAAAACTTTGTGTGGAGTGACGAATCACGGTACACAATGTGCCGATCCGATGGCAGGGTGTGGGTATGGTGAATGCCCAGTGAACGCCCTCTGCCAGCGTGTTGAGTGCCAACAGTAAAATTCGGAGGCGATGGTGTTATGGTGTGGTCGTGCTGTGCATGGAGGGGGCTCGCACCCCATGTTGTTTTGCGTGGCACTATCACAGCACAGGCCTACATTGATGTTTCAAGCACCTTCGTGCTTCCCACTGATGAAGAGCAATTCGGGGATGATGACTGCATCTTTCAACACTATCGAGCACCTGTTCATAATGCACGACCTGTGGCGGAGTGGTTACACGACAGTAACATCCCTGTAATGGACTGGCCTTCATAGAGTCCTGACCTAAATCCTATAGTACACCTTAGGGATGTTTTGGAACGCCGACTGCGTGCGAGGCCTCACCGACTGACATCGATACCCCTCCTCTGTGCAGCACTCCGTGAATACTAAGCTCGCATTCCCCAAGAAACCTTCCAGCAGCTGAATGAACGTATGTCTGCGAGAGTGGAAGCTGTCATCAAGGCTAAGGGTGCGTCATCACCATACTGAATTCCAGCATTACCGATGAAGGGCGCCATGAACGTGTGTCATTTTCAGCCAGGTGCCCGGATACTTTTGATCACATACTGTACATTTTGTGTGTGCTGTCACAGATATCAATCTCGAGTACAGCAAAACCGAAATGGAAAGTGGTTTTTTTAACGTAAATTATATTAATTTGGTGTGTTATCTTTGTCATGATCTTACTAAGTCTGAGTCTCTCAAGCGTCAATTTTTCATGTATTCCTTTTCAGCGGACAATAACTTCTTAGAAAAAAATTGCACAAAGAATTACGTCTTACACAATGTGACTTTAATGTTTCTCTCTCTTCACTGTGATTTTAAAATTACGTGCTTAACTATCACTACACTTCTGTGTCTTTATACGCTGCTCAGTTGATCACGTAATTGAATTTGTTTACTAGTGTCATTTTCTTTATCATGTTACACAATTGTTATTTATTACTCAATACTTTGTGTTTTTAATTTCATTTTTTTTGCTCAGCTTTTTTTTATTTTCTATAACTGTGTCATGTTTGCATCTCATTATTTTTCGTTAATATTTTTGCTGTCTTGTTAGTGACGTACAGTTTCCATTTTCACAACAAAATTCATTTAAAATTTGAAACCAGTGTCACAGAAGCTGTGAATTTGTAAAATGTTAGGTTATAGTGGTGGTTGCCTGTTATCAATCTTGATTATATTTCATACTATTCCTGGGGTTAATTAATATGCGATGTAATAGATTTCAGGCAACAGAAACCATCATATTACTCACTATACTCGTTCATGCGAGCAATTTACCGATCTAATAAATGTTATTTTGCCAGAATTTTTGTTTACGCTCACTGCTAAAATTCCACTCCATGCTTCATCCAGCTCCGATATACGGCACATCCTACTGCATTCCGTTTGCGCAACAGTTGTACTGAGGCCACACTTTAGCCCCCATTATCAGATTAATTCTAAAGGTACCCTTAATTTAAAGATACCTTTCTTCATATGGGCGAGTGCACGACAGATGGGCAAGTTAAACTGTTTCTTGCACACCATGTGTGTATTATCTGTACAGTAGGTTTAGTTTCACTACTCCTGGGCATACCAAGAGAGATCGCATTTAGTTTAGCGTTATGTGTCACAGCTGTAAATAAATATTCCACACCAAAGTGTAGCTAAAAAAAATGTACAAGTCCGTCAGCTGTGTCTTGAGTACTCCAGTTATATCAAGTGCAATTAAAATGTTTAAGTTTGTGTGGCATGAGTATTCCAAGATGTTCAAAGAATTAAAACTGTCCCTCTACTATTTGTAAACTGTGAAAGCGTTTTCAAAACGTGACAGCTTGGATTACTCACGGCACACAGGTTTGCATACACTGAAGCGCTAAAGAAACTGGTATAGGCATGCGTATTCAAATACAGAGAGATGTAAACACGCAGAATACGGCACAGCGATCAGCAACGCCTATATAAGAAAACAAGTGTCTGTCGCAGTTTTTAGATCGGTTACTGCTGTGACAATGGCAGGTTATCAAGATTTAAGTGAGTTTGAACGTGGTGTTACAGTCAGCGCACGAGCGATGGTACACAGCATCTCGGAGGTAGCAATGAAGTGGGGATTTTACCGTACGACCATTTCACGAGTGTACCGTGAATAACAGGAATCCAGTAAAACATCAAATATCCGACATCGCTGCAGCCGGAAAAAGATCCTGCAAGAACCGGACCGACGACGACTGAAGAGGATTGTTCGGTGTGACGGAAGTGCAACCCTTCTGCAAATTGCTGCATATTTCAGTGCTGGGCTATCAACAAGTGGCAGCATGAGAACCATTCAACGGAATATCATCGATATGGGCTTTCGTAGACGAAGGTCCACTTGTGTACCATTGATGACTGCATGACAAAAAGCTTTACGCCTCGCCTGGGCCCATCAACACCGACATTGGACTGTTGATGACTGGAAACATGTTGTCTGGTTGGATGAGTGGATGAGTCTGCTTTCAAATTGTATCGAGAGTATGGACGTGTACGGGTACGAAGACAACCTCGTGAATCCATGTACCCTGCATGCCAGCAAGTGACTGTTGAAGTTCTTGGAGGTAATGGCGTGGGGCGTCTGCAGTTGGAATGATATGGGACCCCTGGTACGTCTAAATACGACTCTGACAGGTGAAACGTACGTAAGCATCCTGTCTGATCACCTTAATTGAACCATGTCCATTGTGCATGTAGACGAGATTGGGCAATTCCTGCAGGACTATGCGACACCCCATACGTCCAGAATTTCTACGGAGAGGCTCCAGGAACACTCTTCTGAGTTTAAACACTTCCGCTGGCCACCAAACTCCCCAGACATGAACATTAGTGGGCATAACTGGGATGCCTTGCAACGTGCTGTTCAGAAGAGATCTCCACCCCATCGTACTCTTACGGATTAATGGACAGCCCTGCGGGATTCATGGTGTCAATTCCCTCGAGCACTACTTCAGACGTTAGTCGAGTCTATGCAACGTTGTGCTGCGGCAGTTCTGCATTCTCGCGGGGGCGCTCCATTATATTAGGCAAGTGTACCAGTTTCTTTGGCACTTCAGTGTATTTTAACTGCACTTGACGTAGTAATATATATATATATATATATATATATATATATATATATATATATATCCATTCCAGTAAATTAAGTTGCTTTTGTGTTGTTTTCTACGTAATCTGTTAATGTGAGGCATGTCGTTTATCTATGCTGAAAATTATGTGAAATATTCGAGTATTTATTGTAAGAAAGCATAATATTTGCAGTTACTTATTTTATCAAACTGTTTTGTTTTCTGTGTTCAGAACAAACATATTGTCTGAAACAAATGAAATAGTCCAATATGTGGAACCTTTCTTGTAAGATAAAAAAAAAAAACTTTTCTGCTATCTATTTTCTCGAGAAAATAAATGTATTTGTTAAACTCTAGTCTTTCGTTTCCCTTCATTCTACCCTCTTATAAATGTATATATAATTGTTTACAGTGTGCACTTACATCTGCAACGCACATTTCCTTTCTATAAGGATGGACACATTTATACACTCCTGGAAATGGAAAAAAGAACACATTGACACCGGTGTGTCAGACCCACCATACTTGCTCCGGACACTGCGAGAGGGCTGTACAAGCAATGATCACACGCACGGCACAGCGGACACACCAGGAACCGCGGTGTTGGCCCTCGAATGGCGCTAGCTGCGCAGCATTTGTGCACCGCCGCCGTCAGTGTCAGCCAGTTTGCCGTGGCATACGGAGCTCCATCGCAGTCTTTAAAGGCCGGTTCCCACTAGGGCTGGCGCGCGTCAAAACGGCGCGTCAGCGGCGTGGTTGCCATGGAAATGGCGTCAGCGGCAAGGCGCGGCGGGCTCTGCGTCGCGGTTTGACCATGTCAAACCGCTTCCGCTGCCGCGTGCCGCGCTCCAGGTGCGCGCCGCCAATCACAGAACGCGCTGAGCGTGACGTCAGGTACGGACTCCCGGGCCACACGAACTTTCGCCGAACCGTTGGCGCGGACGCGGCGGCAGCTATGAAATACTTATCATCCGATTCCAAGGAAACTATTCAGTAGAAAAATTTGATTCTTGGGCATGTTACAGCCTGATATCTTCTCTCGATAAAGGACCGAATTTCTTTTCGTTATTCGTCGTGGTTACTTGCTGTATCGCATTTACGTAAACCTTTACACGAAATTTTAATGAGTGTGCAGAGGTAAAAACGCATTGCGTGGACTTTGCGTACAGTTCATTTTAGGTAATACATTATTGCGTATGAAATTTAGTCAACATATCGAAATTGGTTTTAAAGCTGAGAGCAGATCGATAGCTATCACCGTTCTCGAGATATTGACTGATATGTCGGCGGACGGGCTATGCCGTGACCGCTCGCGGGTTGCTCGGCGACGCGACCGGTACTTCGTCCTGCTCGTCGTAAACCATGTGGTTGTATCAACCGCAAATTTCGTAAACGGTTCAAGAAATCGAATGGTTTTTTTTTTTTTTTTTTTTTTTTCAGACGATAACTTGTGAAAAGTCATGTATTTCGTCGCATGATAAATATCCTAAATCTGTTTATCTACCAAGATATGAAAGTAACTACAGTTTTTCAGAAGGGATAGATGAATTTTTTTAAATGGCATTAATAGCATGTCGAATGAGAAGTTAAACCGAAACTAATTTGCTGGTATGTCATAAGATGTAATTTACTAAATATGTAGAGCTATTGATTATTTCCTTTCTTTTTTCTTTATCCAGTGTACTTTACTGATTCAAGACGCGTTTCGCCTTTTACTTTAAGGCATCTTCGGTGGAATCTAGAATGACTCAGTTTTGTTTTGATCTGTGATACTTGGAGATTATAAAACAGTTCACATCTTTTTTTACGTGAATGACTGATTACTTACAGTGAATTGAGTTTTTGGCGGACATATACGTTTCCCCTCACCTGGTCACATGCTGGAGGTTGAACTAAAACTTAGATTATGGAACATAAGCACATTTTCATGTTCGCTCTTTTTTCTTCTGTCACTAGCAGTAGACGTTTTACCGAAAACTCTGATTTAAAGTCGTAACTACAGTGTGTTCACCTCATGTCCCTTCCTGTCTAGTTTGTTTATGTACATGTTGCCAACCTGCAGAATTATATGCTGAAAACTAATGTTTGTTTATTTTTGTTCTCCTTATATCTGTATGTGTGTGTGGCTAGCCAGTGATAGTTATAGAAAGTTGAAAGTGAATCCAGTAGTTGTCAGACAGTGGTTGAAAGATTTGGTGTTCAGCTGATTTCAGTTTTGGTTTAAATGTTTTAAGGAGTGCATGGAAGAGTAAATTCACTGCTTACATTAATAGATAAAATAGTAGAATAGTATTTCAACAGATGATTATTATCAGAATACTATCACCCAACCCCTTTGTCCTCACTCTTTGACGCCCCACAATACGCCCTGTCAACTAACCCCTATTGTCGTCAAAGTTGTACCGTAATTTCCTCTTCCTCCTCTATTTAATTCCGTACCTCTTCTTTAGTCACACGATCCTCGTATCTAATGTTCAGCATTCTTATGAATCACCACGTTTTGAAAGCGTCCATTGTCTTCTTGACAAAAGTGTTCATCGTCCACGTTTCACTTATATACAAGGCTGCACTCCACACAAATACCTTTGTAAAATAGTATCCAACCATTAGCATTTATATTCGGTGTGAACAAATTTTCTTTTTCAGAACGCTTTTCTTGCTATTGACAGTCTTCAGTCAGGTTTGCGTCTGCACCAGGAAATGCCTTACAATTTAAAATCTGGTTTCGAAAACTGTTCCAAATATATATTATTTTTTCGTGATTCTTAAGCAAGGTGCTGGCGATGATTACATTATGCTCTATGGGAAATTCTATAAGGTGGCTTCCACTTTCATCCCCTCCACCTAGCCTTTGTGTTCTTACTGTTTTCGTGTACCTGCTACCGTACCACATTTAAAATTTTGTCTCGCTTAACCATCTGAATAATCTCTCTTGTTGTACATTGTTTCACTGTGTTACGAGATAGTGAACAATCGTGAACGGTAGTCATGAAATCTGTTTATGGTGAAATGAGAAAACATGAATAATGAAGTATGTGAAAGAGCACATTGTACAGAAAATGAAAAATTGGTATGTCTTCACCCAACTTCGTCTTTCCTTCATGTAGGTGTAAGATATAGTTAATCAAACGCACCGGGCGTTTCGGTGGGTCCCGCCCCGTACCTCAGTGGCTGTCCGTCATTGGCTACCGCTAACGTCTGCCGCTTCCAGGTGGGAACGCCAATTCCGCGAGCCGCCGCGTCAAAGCGGAAAACGCTTGCCGCTGCCGTTGCCGCACGCCGCGCTGCCGCGCTCTAGTGGGAACCGGCCTTAACACTGGTAGCATGCCGCGACAGCGTGGACGTGAACCGTATGTGCAGTTGACGGACTTTGAGCGAGGGCGTATAGTGGGCATGCGGGAGGCCGGGTGGATGTACCACCGAATTGCTCAACACGTGGGGCGTGAGGTCTCCACAGTACATCGATGTTGTCGCCAGTGGTCGGCGGAAGGTGTACGTGCCCGTCGACCTGGGACCGGACCGCAGCGACGCACGGATGCACGCCAAGACCGTAGGATCCTACGCAGTGCCGTAGGGGACGGCACCGCCACTTCCCAGCAAATTAGGGACACTGTTGCTCCTGGGGTATCGGCGAGGACCATTCGCAACCGTCTCCATGAAGCTGGGCTACGGTCCCGCACACCGTTAGGCCGTCTTCCGCTCGCGCCCCAACATCGTGCAGCCCGCCTCCAGTGGTGTCGCGACAGGCGTGAATGGAGGGACGAATGGAGACGTGTCGTCTTCAGCGATGAGAGTCGCTTCTGCCTTGGTGCCAATGATGGTCGTATGCGTGTTTGGCGCCGTGCAGGTGAGCGCCATAATCAGGACTGCATACGACCGAGGCACACAGGGCCAACACCCGGCATCATGGTGTGGGGAGCGATCTCCTACACTGGCCGTACACCACTGGTGATCGTCGAGGGGACACTGAATAGTGCACGGTACATCCAAACTGTCATCGAACCCATCGTTCTACCATTCCTAGACCGGCAAGGGAACTTGCTGTTCCAACAGGACAATGCACGTCCGCATGTATCCCGTGCCACCCAACGTGCTCTAGAAGGTGTAAGTCAACTACCCTGGCCAGCAAGATCTCCGGATCTGTCCCCCATTGAGCATGTTTGGGACTGGATGAAGCGTCGTCTCACGCGGTCTGCACGTCCAGCACGAACGCTGGTCCAACTGAGGCGCCAGGTGGAAATGGCATGGCAAGCCGTTCCACAGGACTACATCCAGCATCTCTACGATCGTCTCCATGGGAGAATAGCAGCCTGCATTGCTGCGAAAGGTGGATATACACTGTACTAGTGCCGACATTGTGCATGCTCTGTTGCCTGTGTCTATGTGCCTGTGGTTCTGTCAGTGTGATCATGTGATGTATCTGACCCCAGGAATGTGTCAATAAAGTTTCCCCTTCCTGGGACAATGAATTCACGGTGTTCTTATTTCAATTTCCAGGAGTGTACTTCAGTTTACTTCAATTTAGGAGAAGCAATTTAATAAAGTATTAAAATTTTGGTACAATGGGCAGAGACATCTGCATTGCAAATGACCTTATCTATAATGAGGGATGCATTAAAACTGTTGAAATGTAAACACCTATACCTACACATCAGACACATACGTAAGCAGGGAGTGGATTTAGCGCTAGCTTTGCAGATCGTGCAGTGGGCGAAATGCTGGCCGGCGCTATGCAATCTAGCTGCAGGAGTAGCAGTGGCATGACCCCAGAGGGGAGACTGGTAGCTGACACTTTGGAAATTTGTCGTAAGGTTCAAGAATGGTTCAAATGGCTCTGAGCACTATGGGACTTAACATCTGAGGTCATCAGTCCCCTAGAACTTAGAACTACTTAAACCTGACTAACCTAAGGGCATCACACAGATCCATGCCCGAGGCAGGATTCGAACCTGCGACCGTAGCAGTCGCGCGGTTCTGGACTGAAGCGCCTAGAACCGCTCGGCCACCATGACGGGCTGTCGTAAGGTCTTATGGGACCAAACTGCAGAGGTCATCGGTTCCTAAGCTTACGCACTACTTAATCGAACTTAAAGTAACGTACACTAAGGACAACAAAAACACACACACACACACACACACACACACACACACACACACACACACACACACACACACACACACACACACACACACACCAAGAGAGGGCTCAAACGTCTGATGGGAGGAGCCGCGCGTGGCGCTTTGGCATGGTCACGCACTGTGGGGATTGAGGGCACTTTCCCTCCTTCACAAGTGTTTTGTTTTTTAAATAAAGACATAGTTGTTACTACTACACAGTGTACAATTTGGACAGTAGCTCATGATGCTGTATGACATACGTGCTGCCCAAACATAAAAATTTGTTTTAGCTGGGAGAATAGCTTAACTTGAAACAGGCGGGATGGAATTACAGAGTGACCTGAGTGCTGTAAATAGCCCTCCAGGTCTCCATAGGCGAGTTACTTCCATTTGTCCTACCATTTTGGAGTCTGACATCATAGAGCTGTACCAGTTTTCCAGATCTGGAGCATTACATCAGAATTCTACACTTTTATAAATAGCATGATAGATCTGAGCTTCATTGTGATGTCATAGCGCCA
Source organism: Schistocerca serialis cubense (assembly GCF_023864345.2). Classification (NCBI taxonomy): domain Eukaryota; kingdom Metazoa; phylum Arthropoda; class Insecta; order Orthoptera; family Acrididae; genus Schistocerca; species Schistocerca serialis. The sequence continues at coordinate 781,603,341 of NC_064640.1, forward strand.
GTGTTCCAAGTCAGCTACCATGACAATCCACCATGTCTAATCTGGGCAAATACGCTAGAATTTCACACAGTTATGAACAGCCCGACAGGTCTTAGCTGGATTGTGACGTCAAAGTTCTGTGCCAGTATGCCCCGATCGACATCTTCTAGTCAAAGTCAGCCATCTTGGATTCTGACGTCAGAGTTAGGCAGGTGCTCTTGTTTCAATTCAACCAACATGACGATGTACCATTTTGAATTTCCCTACAGTTCATATCTAGGACAACAGTAGAGGGACAAGGTTCGTGCCAGCGCACATTGCATTGTTGCCAAATTTATTCAAGATGGCGGCGATGACGTCATCCAAGATGGCAGCATGTAGACTTGGCAACATCGCATGACGTCATCCAAGATGGCGGATTTTGGCGAGAGAATAGTCCAATTGTGCTACGTCCACTAACCTGACCTCAAGGAAAAATGGCGGGAATTTTTAATTTTCGCGGGAAAATAGTCCAATTGTGCTACGTCCACTAACCTAAGCCTCCAGAAGAGAAAATGGCAGGAAGTTTGAATTCCAACAGGATAATGCATGCAAAACCGTACTTCTCTTTATTATTATTATTCATTATTATTGATTATCATTTATTAACATTCAATATCATTTATTATTATTTATTATCATTTATTATTATTTATTATTATTTATTATTATTTATTATTATTTATTATTATTGACCTGCCTCCACTAGAAAATTCCGTCCAAATTCAAATTCCAACATGATAATGGCTGCAAAACCTTACTTTTATTTATTATTCATTATCATTCATTATCATTTATTAACATTCATTATCATTCATTGTCACTTAATATCATTCATTATCATTCATTATCATTTATTATCATTTATTATTATTTATTATTATTGACCTGCCAACACTAGAAAATTCCCTCCAAATTCAAATTCCTACACGATAATGGTTGCAAAAACTTACTTTTGTTTATTATTATTCATTATCATTTATTAACATTCATTATCATTCATTGTCATTTATTATCATTCATTATCATTTATTATCATTCATTATTATTTATCATTGTAGGCCTACCTCCACTAGAAAATTCCGCCAAATTCAAATTCCAACATGATATTCTCTCGAAAACTGTACTTCTATGTATTATTATCATTTATTATTTATTCAAGATGTCCGATTTTCTCGGTGAGAAAGCCATTCTCCTTAGATCCATAACAAAAATCTATCACAAGTTCAAATCCCCAACACTATAATTGATCACATGTACGAGCTTTCTCCGTCACTTATCGTTTTTCACTGGTAGCCTATCATAATCGCGTCAAATAATAAACTGTACTTATAGCATCGTAATTCACGTCCTTTGACTTTGCAGGGGGGGAAGGGACTGAAGACTTTATTTCAAGCAGTACGGTCATCACTTGTTCTCCAACACAGTCAGCACACACGTCTTTGATATCGCAGTGCAGTCACCACGACGTCCGCGCTGCAACTGAATTAGTTCAAATCCTCGCCACCCCCTGGCCAGCGCGCAGAGACACTGCCTACGCCTGTCACGTCAGGCGGCCGGCCACTAGCGCGGGGGGCGAGCCCAGCGACCGCTCCCACGTCGTAAATATGTTTTCGCTGGACACGCTGAAACTTGTCGAGTTTGACGTTACAGCGCCCCCTTGTCCGCTCACCACGTGTATTCGTCGCCTCCACACGTTTTCCGCCAAAATTGTCTCCCTCGGAGCTGAATCGCACAACGGGCGGCCGTTTCCCTGCAACACATTCGGCGCCACGTTCAAACCTGTCGATGCCGACCGCTCACCGTCTACCACGTGTCCCTGTGCGAGCGAGAACGCAGTGCTACACTTTTGGCGGCAAAGTTTGCTCGACAGTGGAATCCGCCATGACTATATAACAGCACGTTTGGACCGCACTAGAACGCCCGCTAATTGACTCGCTCTCACGCGGTCGTAATAACTGTACAATCGCTGCGCCGCCGCCCCGCTTAAGTCACACACCCTCCATACACGCGACGAACATAGCTTCCTGTAAATATCTGGAAAATGGCTCTTTATTTCAGACATTACGGTCATGCAGGTGTGTTCCAACTGACTTCTCCATGCTCACACAGTGAAACTCCAGAGCGCAGCTGACGTACGCGCGGCCGGCTGAGCCCACTCCATCGGCAGCCCTCTGGTCGGCTGACCTCAAGCACACCCCCACGACCAGCGCGCCAGCTAGGCGGCGAGCGGCGCCACAAACGGTCAGCCGTGCCCGCGAGCACTTAAAATGCTGCACACGATGGAACCTGTCGACCGCGTGCCGGACAAAGGATACGTTTGGCGCCAGCGTTTCACCGGCAGTGGAATCCACCATGACCGTATAACACCGCGTTGCTCGTCACGAGAACGCTCGCTAATTCACTCTCACCACCCCGCTATATTAAATAATTCAATTTACAATTTCATATACGTATGCAAACGTGTTCAACTCCCTAATTTCAACTACTTTTCGCCGACCAGACCACCACCTCCTCCTCCTAGGAACCAGCGCCAAGTTTGAAATCTGCCAGTGAATGAAGCTCACTTGCGCTTCCGCCACCAACCTAAGAAAATTGTTTCAAACTAAGCCACCAGCACTCAACCTCTTCCTACACGTTTCTGGTAAACGGTCCCACCCTGCAGTAAGTCCATGGATGGAGGTACGAATTTACTTTATTTAGGAATGGAGTATATCTATCACACTGACATGTCCCACATCATACAGACCTGCAAAACACTCCTACATAACTCATTTATAATGTTCTACACACACGCTTGCTAATTGTAAACAGTTAAAAATAGATCATAGCATAGCCTACAAACATGCGAACCGCTCGTAAATAATGCAAAACATTTACCTCCAAATAGCCAAACAACTGCTAATTTTCGGAAATAATTTCAGTGCATAGGCTGATGGAAGGAGGAACGAGTGTACTTTGTTTATTTGCGAGATATATTTTTGAAACTTTTACTTCTCATAGGTTTCGATATGTAACGCTCACATAAGGCAGTTTCTGAACTCCAGTAGTGCACTACACTTGGCAACACAGCCACACCCATCAAGATATTCATTCCAATCCAGACCTGTAACTCCTCTACAGATACAGGGTGTTTCAAAAATGACCGGTATATTTGAAACGGCAATAAAAACTAAACGAGCAGCGATAGAAATACACCGTTTGTTGCAATATGCTTGGGACAACAGTACATTTTCAGGCGGACGAACTTTCGAAATTACAATTTTCAACAACAGATGGCGCTGCAAGTGATGTGAACAACGCAGTCTGTGGGTGCGCCATTCTGTACGTCGTCTTTCTGCTGTAAGCGTGTGCTGTTCACAACGTGCAAGTGTGCTGTAGGCAACATGGTTTATTCCTTAGAACAGAGGATTTTTCTGGTGTTGGAATTCCACCGCCTAGAACGCAGTGTTGTTGCAACAAGACGAAGTTTTCAACGGAGGTTTAATGTAACCAAAGGACCGAAAAGCGATACAATAAAGGATCTGTTTGAAAAATTTCAACGGACTGGGAACATGACGGATGAACGTGCTGGAAAGGTAGGGCGACCGCGTACGGCAACCACAGAGGGCAACGCGCAGCTAGTGCAGCAGGTGATCCAACAGCGGCCTCGGGTTTCCGTTCGCCGTGTTGCAGCTGCGGTCCAAATGACGCCAACGTCCACATATCGTCTCATGCGCCAGAGTTTACACCTCTATCCATACAAAATTCAAATGCGGCAACCCCTCAGCGCCGCTACCATTGCTGCACGAGAGACATTCGCTAACGATATAGTGCACAGGATTGATGACGGCGATATGCATGTGGGCAGCATTTGGTTTACTGACGAAGCTTATTTTTACCTGGACGGCTTCGTCAATAAACAGAACTGGCGCATATGGGGAACCGAAAAGCCCCATGTTGCAGTCCCATCGTCCCTGCATCCTCAAAAAGTACTGGTCTGGGCCGCCATTTCTTCCAAAGGAATCATTGGCCCATTTTTCAGATCCGAAACGATTACTGCATCACGCTATCTGGACATTCTTCGTGAATTTGTGGCGGTACAAACTGCCTTAGACGACACTGCGAACATATCGTGGTTTATGCAAGATGGTGCCCAGCCACATCGCACGGCCGACGTCTTTAATTTCCTGAATGAATATTTCGATGATCGTGTGATTGCTTTGGGCTATCCGAAACATACAGGAGGCGGCGTGGATTGGCCTCCCTATTCGCCAGACATGAACCCCTGTGACTTCTTTCTGTGGGGACACTTGAAAGACCAGGTGTACCGCCAGAATCCAGAAACAATTGAACAGCTGAAGCAGTACATCTCATCTGCATGTGAAGCCATTCCGCCAGACACGTTGTCAAAGGTTTCGGGTAATTTCATTCAGAGACTACGCCATATTATTGCTACGCATGGTGGATATGTGGAAAATATCGTTCTATAGAGTTTCCCAGACCGCAGCGCCATCTGTTGTTGTAAATTGTAACTACTGTAATTTCGAAAGTTTGTCTGCCTGAAAATGTACTGTTGTCCCAAGCATATTGCAACAAACGGTGTATTTCTATCGCTGCTCGTTTAGTTTTTATTGCCGTTTCAAATATACCGGTCATTTTTGAAACACCCTGTAAATTTGTCCAGTTATTTCTCTACTCACTCACATTCTGACCAGATTGCCGTTATTGCGCAAAAACAGCGCAGACTACGCTGTGCTGCTCGGGGAAGTAAGAAAGGGCTGAACTCTATTTATTTGGAGCCCTTTTATTTAGTCTTGGAGTATATTTGTCACAAAACACCCGCACTGATCCCACTGTGGTCATCTGACACAGGCCACGAACACATAAACAACTCCTTAATTTCACCACACAATAGCAAACAGCTCTTAAATAATGCAGTACACAATATCAGCAGACGAGCTCTGTACTCTTAAACTCTCCAAATAAAGCACCGCACAGTGCACAGACATGCTCGCAAAATAGTGCAACAGACGCGCCCAAACACCACCAGCTGCCAAACCGACCAAAAGTCTCTGCTCGGCCTCCCCCAAACATGACCTCAACACAGTCGCATTCGCACCTATCACCGGAGAAATTGATATCGCCCATGCGCCTTAGATTACGCTCCAAGGCAGGCCGCGCGCGCGTGCGGTCGGCGGGGAAGGGTATTCCAGAGTCGCCAGCCAAGTTCAGCTTCCGAGCGCTCGTGACAGCCGACACATTTCAAAGCTTCATTGTTCTTCTCATGTATACCGCCGGCGTCTCAGGTCTGGACCTGCCTTCACGTCTATTCTCAGAATAGCCCATAGCTCGTTGACACACTCGTTTAACGAACCCGGGAAAACATTTACTACTCGCATGCAACCGAGATGGTGACGGAAAACCAATCACTCTGATCTGCACTGCAGGCCCGTGTAATCATTGAGAACACTCTATTTATTTTTTTCGAACAACTTATTTAACCATACAGTCTATCTATCACGCTATCACAAAACACCAATCCCAGATGTGCCCTGGGCCATGTTGCACAGCCCACAGACACGCACCCAATCATAATTTCAGTACACACTATAGCAAACTGCTACTAAATAATACATCACACAGACGTGTAGATACGCTCAGTACTCGTAAACTATCCTAATAACGCGTAACAGAGACTGCAGATCCGCTCGCAAAATAACTCAGCACACGTGCGCAGGTACCCCCACTCTGCACCCTGCCCACAGGATCGTGAAGTCACCCATCCGTCTGATTTCAGACCTCGCACAGCCCCTGCTCGGCTCCCGCAAGCGTGAGTTGGCGCGGTCAACGCGCTCGCCAGCGGTCAAAGCACACACATACGTCCGTCCAGGACCGCGATCCCGAGCCGCGACCACCGAACGCGGGTGAAAGTCAACTTTATATCAACGTAGCATAATTCCAAAGCGCAGCCTCCATACGCTAGACACATCATAGCAGCACCTGTCTTTACCTCCTATGACACTGTAGCACACTGCACATTGCTCCTCACACGGCCCTTTAACTAAACATAACTACACATCCGTGCTCTCGCCTCGTCGCGTGACCAGCCATCTAAATACCTTCTCAATATTATTAATACTTTACAACATTTTTTTTAATAGGATCTAATTTACACCTCCCACCGCACCTAACCTCACAACCGTCCCACCATCAACATACGCAAACGTCCTCAACCCTATCTTGACACTCATATATCACCCCACAAACCATTCTCATCCCCTCTTTTCGAATTACAAACGTAGCACCAATCATCTCATCTTTCTCGCACTTTCAACAGTAAAATTAATTTTACACACTCCCAGAAATACCAAACGCAATTAAAGAGTCAAACTTTTATACAGAGCATCAAGCACATACGACAATATTCAAAGCCTGGTCCATATTTACCACCGCCACCTTCAATTAAATATTATTACCATTGCCGCAACTTTCTGCCAGCGCTCGATTTGTACCTATTTTTCCGCTCTTGACTGTTGTCACTAGCGGTCGAATATCACTATCCATAGATTGCATAAATTTCCACATAAAAAAAAATCTCGCCCCGCCGTTTAGAGACTCCTATAACCGAACACAAAGCATCATTCAACTATCACTTGCTCTTATCTAATAACTCATCCATCGGGTCTGGGGGCAAGGTCATCCCTTTCTTTCTTTCTTTCTTTCTTTCTTTCTTTCTTTCAGCAGCAAACAGAATAAACCAGTGCTTTGACATGACCCCAAAGATAAAAATCCAAAGGAGTGAAATCTGGTGAACGTGGTGGCCACTCCACAGCACCCCTACTACCAATCCACTTTTGAGGGAACTGCACATCCAGGTATGCCCGCACATTGTGCCCATAATGTGGTGGGGCTCCATCATGCTGGAAGAATTCCAGAAATGTCTCGTCCTCTGTTAACAACAAGGGAAAACACTTCTTCATCCAATAACCTCAGATAACCGTTGGCTGTTAACGTACCATCAATAAAAAAAAAGGTCCAACGGCTTTGGTACTCTACACACCACACCAGACCATCACTTTTTGTGTGTCGACCTTTTTGGAAGCATCAATCCAGTGCGGATTTTTGTCAGACAAGTATCTGTGATTCTGCTTGTTCACTTCACCATTGGTAAAGAAATTGGCTTCATCACTGAACAGCACCTGATAGGGGAAACGTGGGTTTATCTGCAGCTGCTGTGTCACCCATTCTGCGAACTGTAGCCGACGGTCTGGGTCATCCTCGTTCAGGTGTTGGAGCAGCTGAATTTTGTACGGGTGTCATTTGTGCTGCGATAAAACTCGCAGTATAGAGGTACGGCTAACCCCACATTCTTGTGACAGGCGACGAGTACTCCGTTGCAGACTCTTGCTAAATAATGCCAACACGCTCACTGTTGTTGCTTCATCGGTGGCGGATTTTGGTCTTCCAGTCTTAGGTTTATCTGCGACAGGTACTGTTGCTCGGAATTTGTCCAAAAGCTTGGCAACTGCGCTGTGAGTGATGGGCTGTCTGGTTGGGTGACGACTATTGAAATCCTCAGCAATGACCCGTGTGCTTCTTTCTCCTGATATCAAGATGATTTCAATGCATTCTTCATGTGTTAAGGACATTTTGTAACATGTAAATAAGGAAACAATGATTAAAACGTTAGCATGAGTAAATGATACCTAACAGTTAAACACATGTAACATGGGATAGTCACTCTGCACCGTTCCAGACTCCATTTTATGACTTCTCAGTACGTAATACTCACGCTGCCGAGCGTCCCTCGGCTATAACCCGAGAATGAATAAAGCTATGTTTAAAATAACAACGTCATTGTTTTTCTGGTGAAATTCTCTATCTGTCTGATATGCCACATGACCACAAAAAATGGTTCAAATGGCTCTGAGCACTATGGGACTCAACTGCTGTGGTCATAAGTCCCCTAGAACTTAGAACTACTTAAACCTAACTAACCTAAGGACATCACACACATCCATGCCCGAGGCAGGATTCGAACCTGCGACCGTAGCGGTCGTGCGGTTCCAGACTGTAGCGCCTTTAACCGCTCGGCCACTCCGGCCGGCACATGACCACATTCCCACTTGAAATTTTGGAGTTGAATCCAAGATGGCGACTTTCAAGATGGTCGCCATGTTGGTGGCATAGCCTATAAAGTTTCCCCCTTCCCGTTCCTCGTGTGTACGGACTCTGTTTCCTTGTTTGCTACTCCATTTGGATTTTATCAGGGTGTTTCCGGACTTTTGGACCACCCTGTACATGTGTATACGAATTAGCTTATTTTAAACTGATCTAAATTTCTAAATAGGCCTACTTTGACATGTCCTATATCTTTGTAAAAAGAGATCTACGGATGAATAAAGCTACTACTACTGCTGCTATTATAGGGAGGAGTGGCAAGCCATCTTCAGTGGGAGCAGCTGTAGAATGTTTGTTTCTAAAGGAGCTGCAGGCGATTGAAGGGGTTTGCCTTTCGAAGTAAACAGTATCCCATCATATCGTGGACATGACAGCGAATTTAGAGACACAACCCAGGAAAAAGGCTGAGAGCTTTGTTGCGTTTTCACATTTGATGAAGGTACAGATATATCTGACGGTGCTGCAGTATTTGTGCGCGGTGCCGATAGGGAGCTGAAGAACTCTTGGATGTGGTAGCGTCCGGTTAAACCACAACAGGTCTTGATGTTTTTGAAGCTGTTATTGAATCAGTGAACAACATGAATTTGCCATGGTATAAGCATTATTCTCTAGCCGTAAATGATTGGGCGTCATCAAAGTTTCACTTGTCATTTAAAAATAAACTAGGAAGCAAATTCGGGAAAGACGTTTTGCCTGTTCAGTATTTCATTCACCAAGAGGCACTGTGTGCTGAAACAGTGGAATCAGGTGATGTAATGAATGTCATGGTCAAGGGTGTGAATTCTGTGTGGCATCACGGTGTTGTCACCACCAATCTGTTACAGTTAAAACCCGTTTTTGGTTAGAACGCTTTCTTACTAGTTAAAACTAGTTTATACTGAGTCACTTCATCAAAAGGCGTTTTGCCCAGTTAAAACTAGTTTTAACTGACTTCCGCTTTTGACCATCAGTAAATTCTAGTTGTAACTAAGGCTATCAGTATCAACTAGTTTCAACTAGTAAGAACGCGTTCTAATTAAACTAGACAGTTCTAGTTTTCACTAAATTTATTTAGGGGCAAATATTAAAATTAAGAGTAACCACGTGTTAATTGAAATAAAAAACAGCATTTTTGTATTTATTGAGAATATTGATCATACATCTAAGTCATTAATATTAACTACAGCAATACAAAAATAACCATACACTGAAGAAACGTTTTAAGGAACATTACAGAGCCATATTAACAGTATTAGTTACGAAAGTGGAAAAAAATAATCATACAGTAAAAATATATTAATTACTCATACATTTAACAAAAGTTGCTGCAGTCTTAATAAAAGAGAAACGTACGAAAAAATTTAACAATTAAATTTTGATTATTTGTTATTGCAAGGCAAACTGTCGTGATATTTTGAGTTACAAAGGTTTCCTTTTTTCCTACAAAAGCACCATTTTGAAAGCCATGCGTTCTTACACACACAGCGAACAAATCCTTGTCCTGATCATAAGGCTGCCGTCTTGGCAGCAGTTCTTAATGAGGCCTTTGTCTCTGGCAGATCTTCCAGTAGCAAGAATTTCTCTTTGGACACGTCGAATTCAGATCTGGAAGAGAACTTTTAATTAGCTTGTTTGATAGGCGCTTAGGTACTTAATACATATTATAAAATATATTACAATGTAAGTATTAAAACAAACAACATTAATTAATTACTTGAATAGTTAGCAACATTTTCAGAGCATTAAATCAATGAAGTAATGAATATGTCTGACATTTGTCCTTAATTATTGAAATCAATTCAGAAATACATACCTGCAATACAATTTGTCGAGTATCCCATATTTCGTTCCAATCTTGTGCAAGGCCTGTTCATCTTTCTGAAGAACAACTCCAATAATATTTGGGAGATCTGCTTTTGCTCTGTCGATAACAGAAATCGGTATAATTATATTGTCACTGATTTGTAGAGTGGCGTGTATTGAATCTGAAGCCATCTTCATTCTTTTGGCCTGTTTCGTCAGGTTTTCATGAGCATTTTCTCTAGCTGTTCGTATTTGAGATTGTCGTTTCGTAATAGCTTCAACTTCTGGATCTTTGTGACAAGCTGGAATTATTTGAGGCTCTGCTCTCGTACTAGCTACGGCTTCCGGATCCTCTTGATTGGCTGCTGCTGTTATTGGAGACTGTATACTTGTACTGGGCAAAGCTTCTGCATCTTCTTGTCTGGCTGCAGCTGTAATCTGTCCTTTGCTACTAGCCGTAACCGCTATCTCCTCTGAGTCGTGTGATAGCTCCAATTCATCAGGTGTCTCATTTACTGTGTCTACCACATTAATTTTATTTACAGCCTCTTTAAGATCAACTTCATCTTGTATGTCCTTAATAACATCCAGAGGCAAACTCGAAGTCATAAGCCCTGCTCGTGGTTCTGTGCCAAACATAGCTTTGTAAGGTGTTTGCTTGTTACCAGAATGATATGCCCGATTTTTCATAAACTGTACAGAGCGAAGACCGTTTGACCAGTTGGTGGTAATGTTGTCTTGCATCCATGAAGCCAATATTTTTTCAACGTCTTGGTTGGTGCGTTCAACAGAACCTTGGCTTTGGCTGTGCTCGGTTTCCCGTGAATCAGTTTACACTCAGGCCAAAATACAGCCAGCTCTTTTATGACAGAATTAACAAATTCTCTGCCGTTTCAGAGTGTAAAATACAAGGAGCACCAAATGTCAAAAATATATCTGCTAAATGATGTGCCACTTCCTCTGTCCTCTTGCTTTGCAATGCACGCAACAAAACAAATTTTGTCAAGTGGTCCTGATACACCGTTATATACTTAAAGCCACGATCTTCTTCAGTTTGTATGTCGATCAGATCAACTTGGCAACGACTGTTCGTTTCTGAATGAAGTATAGGTTTCAAAACATGCCCCCATTTCTTAATGCTCCTTTTGCGTCGACAATTTTCACACATAGACAGATAAATGTTTATCATCTCCACTGTTATGTTTGCATATTTTATTGGAGTTTCAACCTTTAATCTGTCTCGACCTCCATGACCAACGGCCTGATGAGCTGCTTCAATAATGCCGAAAATTTCTTCGACACATAAGTAGTACTTCACAGGCTCTTTTCTTGTCACTAAACTTCCTGGTCCCACAAATATTAATAACCGTGAATCGATTTAATATTCTGTACCGCTTCTGTATCTTTTTCTCAGCTGATTGTGCTTCCTCAATTTCGCCCACTAATTTATCGTAAGATTCTTTTGTCATAACATTGTAGTGGTTTTCTCTTTTGTCGTGTTCTTCAATCTGTAACATCCTTGAAACTTGAAACTTCCTAACAGATTATAACTGTGTGCCCGACCGAGACTCGAACTCGGGACCTTTGCCTTTCGCGGGCAATTGCTCTACCATTTTTTTTTTTTTTTTTTTTAACGCGCTTCTTCTGAACGACGAACGAAGTATGCCCCTTCTGTTGCCTTTGTTTGCAACATGGCTTGAATAAAAATAAATGTAAATTCCATTGAGAAGGCAGGTGGAAATGTAACTGCATCTGTAAATTTCGTTCTCCGTGCGTGGAAAAACGGAAAGAAGCAAACTCATTATTCCTGATAAGTATAATTTCCTTTTTCAGAAGGTAATGAAGTAAAATAGGCTTCTTCTGCTTGATTTTACACTTAATTAACATAAATGTGTCTTCTTGTGAAAAGAAAAGGAAAGAAAGACAGAAACTAAATAAATGGTGTATACCAGTTTCATCACTGTGTTTCCCCGAAACCAAAGTAATAGATACACGTAGGCTTAATTGGTCTATACTGATGATCTTCTCTGACTACTTTCTGTTGGAAACCCTCCTCCTGCTACGTGAAGTACAAACTTTAACCAAAAATCATTCGTCTAATATACGAAATGCTTGGATGTGCAATGTAAATTACGCATTTCTATTGGTTACAGGATTGTTTTAGTTAAAAAGTTTGCGTAATTTTCTTTGTATTTTTTAGTATACATCAACTTGTGGTGCTCAGTTGTAAGGTATACTCAGAAGTCCTCCCTATTACTTGATTCTTTTGTTAGGACGTAATGCATCGTTTGGCCTTTCAACCAGTTAATTGCATTTCGTTTTGTTTTAGGGTAAGGTATACCATCAGGGTTTAAAAATTCAGCAGTCGTAACGGCATTGGGCGTAGTTCTGCTGACGGTCGCTATCTTTTATCTTATGTAGAGCCATATTTCTTTTACCCTGTCACACAGCAATCTACGCTCTTCGGTATCTGGTAATTTACATAATGGACACAGCGGTGACTCGGCCAATCGAATAGAGTGAAGTTTAGAGTTCGTTGTAATTTTTCTGTTTACAGCAAAGTACCAGGTCGATTTGACATACGTTGGCAAGTTCCGGCAGTGAATATTTTCCCATATTGTTTCCCAGTTATAACAAGGATACTTTTGTTCTACGTCGTTTCTGGGTTTGTCTTTCATCAAGTTATTATAAAGTTCTTTTACTTTCATGATGTCTTTCCCAGGAATTCTTGCCTGTATATAGCTGTATTCTACGAAACAGTATTTCAAGTGGTATAGTCCGTTGGGTATGTGTTGGACATTTATAGGTGCACTGACGTCAGCAGGAGCTATTTCGTTTAACAAATGTGCAGCAAGGGTACCACTTGGCTCTTTCCAGTGTTTGTATGTGGTAGCAAGGTATAAGGCTTGCGCTTTTTTGCTGACATCGGTAAGATTTAACCCACCACATTTCGTAGGGAGCATCAGAATGTCATATTTGACTTTGAAAATACGTCCGCGGCTCACAAAGTGTCCTAGTGCAGATCCGATGCTTTTCAACAAAGTCGCAGGTGGTGGCAGAACTTGTGCTACATAATTAACTTTGGATGTGATGTATACATTTGCCACTGTTACTTTTTGAAGTTCATCGAGTTTCCTAATACTATGTGCTTGTACAGAGGCGCGTATGCTGTTAAGTAATTTTCGATAATTCGCAGCAATAGTGTGCTTGATATTTCTTTTAAAATCTATGCCGAGACATTTCATGGTTACAAGCTCGCGTAACAGATCCTGCGTTTGCGTCCCAATTCCACGGCCGATGTTGAAAATCCCCGACTTTGTTCTATTAAGTTTTGCACCAGATGCCTGTTCATATTTTGTTACTTTTCGTAGTGCGCTCTGTACTTCAGCGCCATTCACGACTAGGAAGCCAACATCATCAGCGTATGCCTTGCACACGATCTTTTCTCCATGTATTTGTAGTCCTTGTAGATGTTTCATAAGGGAGGCAAGCAGGGGCTCGATGGCGATGGCGAAGAGTGCCATTGACGTTGGACACCCTTGCCTAATGGAGCTGGTGACGTCAATCGGGCGGCTAATGTGTCCATTGATGACAAATCTGGCTGAGTTGTTTGTTACTGTATTTCTTACTACCGCAATGAATCGAGGTGGGAAGCCCATTGCGCCCATGGTGCGAAGGAGAAAACTATGGTTAACTCTGTCGAAGGCTTTGTCAAAGTCGAGGGAGATGAGTGCACATTTTATTTTGCAGACGTCGGCCGTTGTGATTAGGTCCCTGTAATCACAGAGGGTCTGGAGAATTCTTCTGTCTTTGCCCACACTTGTTTGATAAGGGCCAGTGACGCTGGTCATTGTGGTTTTCAGCCTGCGAGCGAGGATGCGGCCAAAGATTTTGTAATCGCTGTTTAAAAGGGTAATTGGCCTCAGAGCGCTTACAGATTTCGTATTGGCAGTTTTGGCACTAGCACTACGAGTCCCTCACGAAATTCTTTCGGGATGTCATTCTCAGGGTTTAGCAGTTCGTTGCAGATGAGAGTAAACTTGCCTTTTACGAGGCCACTGAATCTGCGATATAATTCTGCTGGAATTCCATCTGCCCCTGGAGCCTTATTTTTCGTGCTTCCAGATATAGCTTCTTCGACGTCTTCTTCAGTCACTTCCGAGATGAGAGTTTGTGCTTCCGCGTGGCATACTTTGCCCTGGAGGTTAATCATTAACTCGTCTTGAAGCTGTTCGTCAACCGGCTGACTAGACATTAAGGATTCAAAATGCTGTACGATTGCCTCTTTAATCTCTCTTTGCTTCGTCAGCTTCCTTCCATCATCAGTTGTTATTTCAGATAATATCTTGCGAGACGCCCTTTTGCTTTCACGAATGACATGATAAATGGAAGTAGCCCCGTGCTGGGCTATGTTCTGGGCACGCGACCTTATTTGGTAGCCTTCCAGTTGTTTACGCCGTAGTGCTAAAATTTTTGCTTTAATTCTGTTAATTCTTTCGTAGTTGTCCACAACTGTTGCATCGCACTTGTACAAATCCCGTAGACACTGAAAGTAAAATTCTATAGTTGATTTGTACCAAAAGTTTTTGTCTTTGGAGTAGTTTATGAAAAACCTCCGTATTTTAGGTTTGGCATGTTTCAGCCACCAGTCAGTGCCAGAGTTGTACGAGCTAAATTTGCTTTCACACTCTCTCCATACCTTGTGAAATGCCTCCTGACAAGCATACCATCTGAGCTACCGAAGGACGACTCACGCCCGCTCTCACAGCTGTACTTCTGCCAGTATCTCGTCTCCCACCTTCCAAACTTTACAGAAGCTCTCCTGCGACACGGCCGTGTCTCCGCAGTTTCCTTTCTTTCAGGAGTGCTAGTTCTGCAAGGTTCGCAGGAGAGCTTCTGTAAAGTTTGGAAGGTAGGAGACGAGGTACTGGCAGAAGTAAAGCTGTGAGACCGGGCGTGAGTCGTGCTTCGGTAGCTCAGATGTTAGAGCACTTGCCCGCGAAAGGAAAAGGTCCCGAGTTCGAGTCTCGGTCGGGCACACAGTTTTAATCTGCCAGGAAGTTTCATATCAGCGCACACTCCGCTGCAGAGTGAAAATCTCATTCTGTAACATCCTTCTCACAAATTCCTCTTTCCGTTGCCTTTCTTGATTTAGATCTGCCATGATAAATACGTACAAGCTGATCTGCGCGTGCTTAACCCCTAGACCGTGTTGTTTGTTGTGGCGAAAAGCGCCCAGTGGCGGGCTATTGTCGGCCGCTGGAATGCTGCTCAGGCGGGGGGGGGGGGGGGGGGGGGGCGGGGCGGGTTTGGCGCTTGGAACTGTTCCCGCGCGTGATTCTTTCCGCGCCTCTAGCGCTTATTGTAGCGGCGCGTATTTGGCGCGTTTATGTACGTTTGTTGTGGGGGCAAGTGATTATCTAACAACTGAATACGTAACAAAGCGAAGGTTTTCACAGTAGTAACGCTGTTGCAGAATTAAAAATTATTTATTATTAATTTTTATACAATGAGGAAGGGTTTTAGTGGTAGATTTAAAGGAAACGAAGTTTCTTGAAGAATATTTATTAGAAATGACTCTTTGTATGGTATAGCTCAAAGCATGGCATTGCACACAATACACACGCGTTTCTCTTATGTTTATCCCGTTGTCATCCAGTTTGCAGCAACACTCGCCATTTTCGTGTCGGCGCCTTCTTGTTTTCACTATCTGGAAAGTGATTAGATGTTTGATCAATATTCCTATAAATACTGCATTGTACAACACAAAAATACTGTTTTTTATTTCAATCAACATGTAGTTGCTCTTAATTTTAATATTTGCCCCTAAATAAACTAGTTCTGTCTAGTTTAGTGAGAACACGTTCATACTACGTGAAACTAGTTGATATTGGTAGCCTTAGTTACAAGTTCCCCCCCATGAACCATGGACCTTGCCGTTGGTGGGGAGGCTTGCGTGCCTCAGCGATACAGGTAGCCGTACCGTAGGTGCAACCACAACGGAGGGGTATCTGTTGAGAGGCCAGACAAACGTGTGGTTCCTGAAGAGGGGCAGCAGCCTTTTCAGTAGTTGCAAGGGCAACAGTCTGGATGATTGACTGATCTGGCCTTGTAACAATAACCAAAACGGCCTTGCTGTGCTGGTACTGCGAACGGCTGAAAGCAAGGGGAAACTACAGCCGTAATTTTTCCCGAGGGCATGCAGCTTTACTGTATTATTACATGATGATGGCGTCCTCTTGGGTAAAATATTCCGGAGGTAAAATAGTCCCCCATTCGGATCTCCGGGCGGAGACTACTCAAGAGGATGTCGTTATAAGGAGAAAGAAAACTGGCGTTCTACGGATCGGAGCGTGGAATGTCAGATCCCTTAATCGGGCAGGTAGGTTAGAAAATTTAAAAAGGGAAATGGATAGGTTGAAGTTAGATATAGTGGGAATTAGTGAAGTTCGGTGGCAGGAGGAACAAGACTTCTGGTCAGGTGACTACAGGGTTATAAACACAAAATCAAATAGGGGTAATGCAGGAGTAGGTTTAATAATGAATAGGAAAATAGGAATGCGGGTAAGCTACTACAAACAGCATAGTGAACGCATTATTGTGGCCAAGATGGATACGAAGCCCACGCCTACTACAGTAGTACAAGTTTATATGCCAACTAGCTCTGCAGATGACGAAGAAATTGAAGAAATGTATGATGAAATAAAAGAAATTATTCAGATTGTGAAGGGAGACGAAAATTTAATAGTCATGGGTGACTGGAATTCGAGTGTAGGAAAAGGGAGAGAAGGAAACATAGTAGGTGAATATGGATTGGGGGACAGAAATGAAAGAGGAAGCCGCCTGGTGGAATTTTGCACAGAGCACAACATAATCATAACTAACACTTGGTTTAAGAATCATGAAAGAAGGTTGTATACATGGAAGAACCCTGGAGATACTAAAAGGTATCAGATAGATTATATAATGGTAAGACAGAGATTTAGGAACCAGGTTTTAAATTGTAAGACATTTCCAGGGGCAGATGTGGACTCTGACCACAATCTATTGGTTATGACCTGTAGATTAAAACTGAAGAAACTGCAAAAAGGTGGGAGTTTAAGGAGATGGGACCTGGATAAACTAAAAGAACCAGAGGTTGTACAGAGATTCAGGGAGAGCATAAGGGAGCAATTGACAGGAATGGGGGAAATAAATACAGTAGAAGAAGAATGGGTAGCTTTGAGGGATGAAGTAGTGAAGGCAGCAGAGGATCGAGTAGGTAAAAAGACGAGGGCTAGTAGAAATCCTTGGGTAACAGAAGAAATATTGAATTTAATTGATGAAAGGAGAAAATATAAAAATGCAGTAAGTGAAACAGGCAAAAAGGAATACAAACGCCTCAAAAATGAGATCGACAGGAAGTGCAAAATGGCTAAGCAGGGATGGCTAGAGGACAAATGTAAGGATGTAGAGGCCTATCTCACTAGGGGTAAGATAGATACCGCCCACAGGAAAATTAAAGAGACCTTTGGAGATAAGAGAACGACTTGTATGAATATCAAGAGCTCAGATGGAAACCCAGTTCTAAGCAAAGAAGGGAAAGCAGAAAGGTGGAAGGAGTATATAGAGGGTCTATACAAGGGCGATGTACTTGAGGACAATATTATGGAAATGGAAGAGGATGTAGATGAAGATGAAATGGGAGATATGATACTGCGTGAAGAGTTTGACAGAGCACTGAAAGACCTGAGTCGAAACAAGGCCCCCGGAGTAGACAATATTCCATTGGAACTACTGACGGCCGTGGGAGAGCCAGTCCTGACAAAACTCTACCATCTGGTGAGCAAGATGTATGAAACAGGCGAAATACCCTCAGACTTCAAGAAGAATATAATAATTCCAATCCCAAAGAAAGCAGGTGTTGACAGATGTGAAAATTACCGAACTATCAGCTTAATAAGTCACAGCTGCAAAATACTAACACGAATTCTTTACAGACGAATGGAAAAACTAGTAGAAGCCAACCTCGGGGAAGATCAGTTTGGATTCCGTAGAAACACTGGAACACGTGAGGCAATACTGACCTTACGACTTATCTTAGAAGAAAGATTAAGGAAAGGCAAACCTACGTTTCTAGCATTTGTAGACTTAGAGAAAGCTTTTGACAATGTTGACTGGAATACTCTCTTTCAAATTCTAAAGGTGGCAGGGGTAAAATACAGGGAGCGAAAGGCTATTTACAATTTGTACAGAAACCAGATGGCAGTTATAAGAGTCGAGGGACATGAAAGGGAAGCAGTGGTTGGGAAGGGAGTAAGACAGGGTTGTAGCCTCTCCCCGATGTTGTTCAATCTGTATATTGAGCAAGCAGTAAAGGAAACAAAAGAAAAATTCGGAGTAGGTATTAAAATTCATGGAGAAGAAATAAAAACTTTGAGGTTCGCCGATGACATTGTAATTCTGTCAGAGACAGCAAAGGACTTGGAAGAGCAGTTGAATGGAATGGACAGTGTCTTGAAAGGAGGATATAAACAAAAGCAAAACAAGGATAATGGAATGTAGTCTAATTAAGTCGGGTGATGCTGAGGGAATTAGATTAGGAAATGAGGCACTTAAAGTAGTAAAGGAGTTTTGCTATTTGGGGAGCAAAATAACTGATGATGGTCGAAGTAGAGAGGATATAAAATGTAGGATGGCAATGGCAAGAAAAGCGTTTCTGAAGAAGAGAAATTTGTTAACATCGAGTATTGATTTAAGTGTCAGGAAGTCATTTCTGAAAGTATTCGTATGGAGTGTAGCCATGTATGGAAGTGAAACATGGACGATAAATAGTTTGGACAAGAAGTGAATAGAAGCTTTCGAAATGTGGTGCTACAGAAGAATGCTGAAGATTAGATGGGTAGATCACATAAGTAATGAGGAAGTATTGAATAGGATTGGCGAGAAGAGAAGTTTGTGGCACAACTTGACCAGAAGAAGGGATCGGTTGGTAGGACATGTTCTGAGGCATCAAGGGATCACCAATTTAGTATTGGAGGGCAGCGTGGAGGGTAAAAATCGTAGAGGGAGACCAAGAGATGAATACGCTAAGCAGATTCAGAAGGATGTAGGTTGCAGTAGGTACTGGGAGATGAAAAAGCTTGCACAGGATAGAGTAGCATGGAGAGCTGCATCAAACCAGTCTCAGGACTGAGGACCACAACAACAACAACAGTTACAATTACTTACTTCTTAAATAATAGAACCCAGTACGTTGTCCTCGATGGTGGGTGTTCATCGGAGGTGAGGGTATCATCTGGAGTGCCCCAGGGAAGTGTGGTAGGTCCGCTGTTGTTTTCTATCTACATAAATGATCTTTTCCATAGGGTGGATAGCAATGTGCGGCTGTTTGCTGATGATGCTGTTGTGTACGGGAAGGTCTTGTCGTTGAGTGGCTGTAGGAGGATACAAGATGACTTGGCCAGGATTTGTGATTGGTGTAAAGAATGGCAGCTAACTCTAAATATAGATAAATGTAAATTAATGCAGATGAACAGGAAAAAGAATCCTGTAATGTTTGAATACTCCATTAGTAGTGTAGCGCTTGACACAGTCACGTCGATTAAATATTTGGGCGTAACATTGCAGAGCGATATGAAGTGGGACAAGCATGTAATGGCAGTTGTGGGGAAGGCGGATAGTCGTCTTCGGTTCATTGGTAGAATTTTGGGAAGACGTGGTTCATCTGTAAAGGAGACCACTTATAAAACACTAATACGACCTATTCTTGAGTACTGCTTGAGCGTTTGGGATCCCTATCAAGTCGGATTGAGGGAGGACATAGAAGCAATTCAGAGGCGGTCTGCTAGATTTGTTACTGGTAGGTTTGATCATCACGCGAGTGTTACGGAAATGCTTCAGGAGCTCGGGTGGGAGTCTCTAGCGGAAAGGAGGCGTTGTTTTCGTGAATCGCTACTGAGGAAATTTAGAGAACCAGCATTTGAGGCTGACTGCAGTGTAATTTTACTGCCGCCAGCTTACATTTCGCGTGAAGACCACAAAGATAAGATAAGAGAGATTAGGGCTCGTACAGAGGCGTATAGGCAGTCATTTTTCCCTTGTTCTGTTTGGGAGTGGAACACGGAGAGAAGATGCTAGTTGTGGTACGAGGTACCCTCCGCCATGCACCGTATGGTGGATTGCGGAGTATGTATGTAGATGTAGATGCAGAACTAGAATTTACTGCTGGTCAAAAGCGAAAGTCAGTTAAAACTAGTTTTAACTAGGCAAAATGCGTTTTGATGAAGCGACTCAGTAAAAACTAGTTTTAAGTAGTTAGAACGCGTTCTAACTAATACGGTTGTGGCCGAGCAGTTCTAGGCACTTCAGTCTGGAACCGCGCAACCGCTACAGTCGCAGGTTCGAATACTGCCTCGGGCATGGATGTGTATGATGTCCTTAGGTTAGTTAGGTTTAAGTAGTTCTAAGTTCTAGGGGACTGATGACCTCAAATGTTAAGTCCCATAATGCCCAGACCCATTTGAACCATTTTTTTAAATACAGGTTTTGTCTGTAACAAATTCAAGGGATTGCTGAGAGATGTAGAAGCGGAGTACGGGGAATACCTTAGTACAGTACAGTTCGTTGGCTTAGTCGGGGAAAAGTTGTTATTGTTTTCTTTACTATTCGTGAGGAAATATCTACCTTTTATGAAATGAAAGGAGGAGAAATGTATTGTCTGAAGGACTTAAAATGCGTTCATAGTCGGTATAAATATGCATTTCAACAATTTAAATTTGTTATTGCAGGGCAAAAATCAGCTGATATTTGACATACACGATCAAATCAGACCTTCAATAGGAAAGTCATGTACGTCTGAGAGGCAAATTGCCGGCCGGAGTGGCCGAGCGGTTTTAGGCGCTACAGTCTGGAACCGCGCGACCGCTACGTCGCAGGTTCGAATCCTGCCTCGGGCATGGATGTTTGTGATGTCCTTAGGTTAGTTAGATTTAAGTAGTTCTAAGTTCTAGGGGACAGATGACCTCAGCAGTTAAGTCCCATAGGGCTCAGAGCCATTTGAACCATTTGAGAGGCAAATTACTAATGGTATTTAAACATTCTAAAATCGTCTGTCTTCTTTAAAACTACCTGAAGGTACTAGTTTTGGCGTTTACCAAGCCAAGATAAAGCAACTCAACGTGCCTTTTGATACAAGATTCCGAGAGCTAACCACTTTTGAAATGAGAAAGAAATTGTTCAGTTCAGCATTGCTTTCTCAGTTTCATCCGATGATTTGCAATCGTTTCTACAGTTAGAAGTTATACGCTTGTAAAATTCAACTTTGCTGAAAGACACTACAACACGCTGAATATGTTACGGTGGTATCGTTTATTACAAGAAAAAACATTTACCAAGCTGCACAAAAATGTCGCCAGTATCACGTACATGTTAACGGATTTACATTCTGTTGTGAGCGACCTTTCAATCAGTAATGAAAAGCATAAAAAGCAAGGAACGATTTTTTCTAAAACGCCATAATGAAGAGCATTCTCCGTAATAACGTTACGAACATTTTGACGCCTGTTGATTTGAATATAAAGTGTCAGATTTCAGAAACCCAATAAATGTATTCAATTTGCTTTAAAGCAGTTGCCTTCTTATTTATATCCTTATATTTGTTTCCCTGAAGTCCGCAGCTCGTGGTCTTGCGGTAGCGTTCTCGCTTCCTGCGCGCGGTATCCAGGGTTCGATTCCCGGCGGGATTTTCTCTGCCTCGTGATGACTGGGTGTTGTGTGTCTTTCATCATCATTGACTCGCAAGTCGCCGAAGTGCCGTCAAATCAAAAGGACTTGCAATACGGCTACCGAACTTCCCCGCATGGGGCATCCCGGTCAACAATGCCATGCGATAATTTCATTTCATTTTTGTTTCCCCGAAGTAGCATGAGGCTACAGCATGGCAGCTAGGAGAATTAGATTAGCGATCATGAGACAACCGACTATTTTCAACAACCAGTTGTCCAGTCGATTGTTTTTTCGTTCAGTCGGTTTTTTCAGTCGAATGAAACAACCGAATGAACGGCCACGTCACTCGTTTGAGTGGTTAATGTGACCCAAGTATCTGTCGGTTACGTAAGCTGTATGAATGTTTTCAGTCTCTGTGTTTGAGTGATTTTACTTACATAATTTTTCACCCTTTCCCGGGGGTGGTGAGGGGGAGGGGGTAGTGGGGGGCGACGGTCGTTGGTGGTTTAGGGAGTAGTAGGGGGGCGCGAGGCGATGCCGCCGTAGCCTCCTCCTACATCTGCTAGAGCCAGCGTTGCAGCCGGAGCGAGGAGGTAGCGAGGCGTACGTCGCTACAGCGGTGGCGAGGAGGTGGCGCAGCGCCCGGCACAAGCGCAGTGCTGCTAGGGCCGAAGTTAGCGGTGACTGGTTACCTCCTCGCACCGTCTGCCTCCCTGGCCCTCAGGCAGCAGGACGCTGACGTGGCCCCAGGTGACAGATAAATAAATAAAAGTAATTAATTAATATAGACATTATACCTTTCAGTTGAACTTAGCGCAAACAGTCGTAAAAATCTGGCAATGTTCCTGTCTAATAGAGCCTGTAACATTATGTGATTGCCTTATCTTTTTAAATCATTCACTAATCGAGCAGTCGCTCGGCAACAGCTACAGTTAAGTTAGCAAATAATGTTGCGAGAATGTAAAAGGTGAACGACCTGTGACGTAACTTGTTTATTGTCGAAGCGCCGTCAGAGATACAGTGAGTTATTGACTTTGACTTCTTGACTTCTTCTCTTGTCTCTTGTAACTTGTGCCGGACGCGCATGTTTTGCCGCCGTATTATTATCGTTAAAAGTAATATTATTTTAGTGTAAAGTAAATGTGCAATACTAAAAGTGCAATACTGCATAGCAGTAGATTTATTGTGCGACGTGTATGTGAAAACGTCAAAGGAATTATTTTCATTACGAGAAGAGAAGTGCCAGTCAAAACGGCATCCATGTGAAATTCTTCATTGTAGTGTAAGTTCATCTATTAACTGCCATAAATTCAGAGTTAAATGGAACTAGTGTATGGACTATTTATTTAATATGGAATCTATGTCTCACTCCTTCATAAAGTTATTTAATTTTCTTTATGTTTCTGTCAAATAGAGAGTTCACAGTCACGAATTCTTTCGTCTAAATCGGACGGAAATTGTATGCCTCGAAATATTTTCTCCGCGCCATATTCTACCGGTAAATGCATGATAAACTACGGTCCTTTAGGAAATTCATGTTGAGCTATCCAAAAATAATTATAATTTGCCCGCATCTCGTGGTCGTGCGGTAGCGTTCTCGCTTCCCACGCCCGGGTTCCCGGATTCGATTCCCGGCGGGGTCAGAGATTTTCTCTGCCTCGTGATGGCTGGGTGTTGTGTGCTGTCCTTAGGTTAGTTAGGTTTAAGTAGTTCTAAGTTCTAGGGGACTGATGACCATAGATGTTAAGCTCCATAGTGCTCAGAGCCATTTGAACCAATTATAATTTCAATAAGCATTTACTCTGCTCTGCAATGCAACTTCCGACTGATCAGACGATCCAACAAGAAACAGCCGCACACGGTCGCGTTCGCAAATATATTTCCACCGCTGATTATAGCTATATGTTACAGCACAAAAGTAAACATATTGTTATAATTAGCGACCACGAACGGGGACATTTATAACTGTATGTTTATGTATACACATTACGTAAACATATCGTTATAAGCCCCAACGAATCTTTATTAATTTAATCGCACCTGGAACAATTTAATAATTGCACAGCAGCAATCAATCCTTTTATCACTTTTAAACAGACATGCTTCAACCGCCAGAAAAACTGGTTTCACTTGAAAAGAAAGAACGAGTAAGTCAGTCAGATTAGATTAGATTAGATTAGTACTTGTTCCGTAGATCATGAATACGACACGACACTTCGTAATGATGTGGGACGTGTCAGGTTAATAAAAGATGTCTATACAAGATATTACACTAGACAAAATATTACATGACACTCAATATCTTTAATTTTTTAAAAATCTTTTTCGTGGGGGTTGGGAAATTACCCACTTACTATATCCAAAAATTCATCTAATGAGTAGAAGGAGTTGCCATTAAGAAATTCTTTTAAATTCCTTTTAATTGCTATATGGCTATCTGTCAGACTTTTGATGCTATTAGATAAGTGACCAAAGACTTTTGTGGCAGCATAATTTACCCCCTTCTAAGCCAAAGTTAGATTTAAACGTGAGTAGTGAAGACCATCCTTTCTCCTAGTGTTGTAGCTATGTACACTGCTATTACTTTTGAATTCGTTCGGATTGTTAATAACAAATTTCATAAGTGAATATATATATTGTGAGGCTACAGAGAAGATTCCTAGCTCTTTAAATAAGTGTCTGCAGGATGATCTTGGATGAGCTCCAGAAATTATTCTGATTACATGCTTTTGTGCAATGAACACTCTTTTACTCAATGATGAGTTACCCCAGAATATGATGCCATACGAAAGCAGAGAATGAAAATAGGCGTGGTAAGCTAATTTACTGAGATGTATATCGCCAAAATTTGCAATGAACCTAATAGCATAAGTAGCTGAACTGAAACGTTTCAGCAGTTCCTCAATGTGTTTTTTCCAGTTCAATTTTGAATATTCTTTCTTAGCCACCGATTTCTGATCGAAGTCTATATTTATTAATGGGGTCATTCCATTTACTGTGTGGAACTGTATACACTGTGATTTGTCAAAGTTTAATGGGAGCCCATTTGCAGAGAACCACTTAATGATTTTCTGAAAAACATCGTTTACAATTTCACCAGTTAATTCTTGTCTGTCGGGTGTGATAGGTATCTTGTATCATCGGCAAAAAGTACCAGCTTTGCATCTTCGTGAATATAGAATGGCAAGTCATTAATATATATTGTGTCGATTGTTTTCATTCGGTTGCTCCCAGAGACTGGTTTCAGGTGAAAGAAATGAACCGATACGTAAGTAAAGCCACAACCGACCGATTTTATTCTTTGTATTCAGTTGCTGCCAGACTTGTTTCACTCAAAAGAGTTCAACCGATACGTAAAATTAAAACCGAATGAGTCGATTGTCTTGCGACAAACAACTGAATCGATTGTATTCATTCGGTTGTTCCCATCACAAGCGATCAGGGAGTTCTGATGAGGCTCGGCGTGCCAGGTGCCGAATCCCATGCCACCGGCTTATTTGATTGTTGAAACTTCCTGGCAGATTAAAATTGTGTGCCAGGCCGAGACTCGAAATCGAGACCTTTGCCTTTCGCGGCCAAGTGCTCTACCAACTGAGCTAACAAAGCACGACTCATCCCCTGTCCTCACAGCTTTACTTCAGTCAATACCTCGTCTCCTACCTTCCAAACTTTACAGAAGCTCTTCTGCGAACCTTGCAGAACTAGCACTCCTGAAAGAAAGGATGTTGCGGAGACATGGCTTAGCCACAGCCCGGGGGATGTTTCCAGAATGAGATTTTCGCTCTGCAGCGAAGTGCGCGCTGATATGAAACTTCCTGGCAGATTAAAACAGTGTGCCAGGCCGAGACTCGTACTCTGTTCACAGCCAGCGACAATGCACCGCAGAGCAGAGAGCGCTCTTCACCTCAACAGGGAGCTCAGCAGCTGGAATACCCATTTCATTGATCTCCACTATTCTGTTAATATTTGTGTACGTAAATGTGTTTAATAATTTTTATTATAATGGATGACCGGAAAAAGTAGTGGAGCGACGTACAGGAAAAATTAGCAGAAGAAAGTAGGAAGAAAATAAGTGACATGTTGTCCCAAACATGAAAATTGGATTCATTTTTCACAAAGCCTACTGCCAGTAACGAAAACTAAATACCAATTAAGATTGTATAATACCTGTATAAATACAATCCGCAAGCGATACCGCCGGCCGGTGTGACCGAGCGGTTCTAGGCGCTTCAGTCTGGAACCGCGCGACTGCTACGGGCGCAGGTTCGAATCCTGCCTCGGGCATGGATGTGTATGATGTCTTTAGGTTAGTTAGGTTTAAGTAGTTCTAAGTTCTAGGGGACTGATGACCTCAGATGTTAAGTCCCATAGTGCTCAGAGCCATTTGAACCATTTTTTTTTTACTATATTCGATTTTTATGTGGTTTTAAAATCATATTTGTAATTGGTTGTAGTCTTATTTTATCGTTTGATATTATTTTCTTTGTAATAATTTTAAGTGACTGAAATGGATCCTATGTGCACAAGAAAGAGGAAGGCAGAATCTAAACAAAACCTTAGGCTGTGTGCTTTTGTTTTATTTCTATTTTTGGTTTGTTCACGTCGCGATCAGCATTACGTTTGCGTACGTGAAGGATTTTAAAAACGCAAAGCATCAAGTAGTTTCTGTTTTAAGATACCGGTAAACATACAGTACATAATAAACGTTTCTAATCATATCTAACCATAGAGCATATGATGCCGTGCAAGGTCAGTCGAGAGAAATGGTTTGTGCGTTAAGTGCCTACTTCGAGGCTCAAAAATGTAATGGCAGCCTGCTGCTCGCCTTTAAAACTAATCGATAGAACTGATGCAGCTCTGAACATAAACAAAAACACAATTTTGAAGATTGCCAATAAATGTTCGCGAAATAAAATGAAGCTGAATGACATCAAAGCTTGACATTCTTGGGGAAAAATCGTTGTATGGATAAGCGGATTACCAATACAGATTTATTTCCTGAGGATGCTATTCGTCGTCATGTTTTTGATTATAATTGCGGAAAGGAAAATCCGACACTCAGCATGTTGTTAGTCACCATTAACGAATCCTGTCTTTTTCAAGTTAGCCGCACACAGTTCTTTTTAATTTCATTAAATAACAAAGGTGACAGTTACAGCTACACTTTAAGCATCTGTAATAGCAACGAGAGTGATGTCAGTGGAGTTTTTGCGTTATCTCCACAGAAATGAAGTACATTAGGATTCAGCTGCATGTTTGAAGTGCGCAGTCTAAAATGGTAGGTAAAAAGAAAAAAAAGCACTCCGTCTTCAGGCCACGAGTGGCCTACCGAAACCATCCGACCGCCGTGTCATCCTCAGTGGAGGATGTGGATAGGAGGGGCGTGGGGTCAGCACACCGCTCTCGCGGTCGTTATGATGGTATTCTTGACCGAAGCCGCTACTAGTCGGTCGAGCAGCTCCTCAATTGGCATCACGAGGCTGAGTGCACCCCGAAAAATGGTAACAGCGCATGGTGGCCTGGATGGTCACCCATCCAACTGCCGACCACGCCCGACAGCGCTTAACTTCGGTGATCTCACGGGAACCAGTGTATCCACTACGGCAAGGCAGTTGCCGAAATGGAAGGTAACACAACGGAATTGTATTAGCGTACGTTTTAATAAGAACCTCTTATCAGCAACTAACTCCAACTGCAGTTTGTCAGGAATTCAGTCTATATCACAAAAAATAAATATTACCGTTTACAATATCACTGCAGCAATACTGAAGTAATGTTTTCGTAACGCTTTTTTTCTTTCTCCCTACACTAGATGGACTACGTAAGGTACGTTCTCTAACCACGATAAACACGATCTTATACTCTGTTATGCTCCAAATAAGTAAATGGATTAGAAAACTTCATAAGGGATTAATTATAAGTCTAGCGATCCGTTACCTACGGGCGACCACTAAGTGCGTCGTATTTAACGGACATTATTTCGTGTTTAGAAAACTCTGACAGAGTTCCGGTTAGGAGTACATGAAAATTTGATGTATTCGTAAGATTTCATCCACTGCATCTCTTCACCTTGCTTCAATAACAAAAGCGCTTCTCGCAGGTCGGAATTTCAGTAGCGTCGTCAGAAAATACAGTATTTTAAACTGCCCGTTTAGCGTCTTAATAATTTGTTGCCACAAATAAAAGTAAAATTGACACATACTGCAGCTCTTCAGGATCACATTGATCCACGTTCCACATTTATAAGGTGAGTAGTTTGCGAGCTTGAGTAAGCTGAATGAAACGTTAAGCTCACGCGTGTGCTCTCCATGCGGAACGTGGCAACTTTTGTCCGCGCCTCGGCGTTCTCGTGCCGAACTGTCAATCCTAATGTAACTTTTATAAGCTTGAAGCAAGTAATGGTAGATTTCCATCGAATTATCTCATGCGATCGTATAGATTTTACTTTACAATAACAGGCTACGTACGAATAGTTTTCTTCTTGCTTCCAAGGCTCTCGGGTGTACTGCCGCATGCAATCGTTGAAGGTGCACTATATTTCGGCGAACAACCGTTCCGCCATCATCAGGTGGTACTGACGATATGAGGAGTGTGCCGTGCGCTCCCAGTGTATAAGTTTTCCTCTTGTATGCGCGTTTTTGCGACATTTTAAACACGGATTAACCCCTTGCCGTTACTGTAAGACTACCACAACATCAAAGGACGTTGACAAATTACTACTGGACAGTAAATCTCAAAAGGTTAGCGTAGATTTTATATTTTTTGGTTTCAGTTTTGAAGTTAACCACTAAGATGACACGAGTATGCAGGAAACAGAAGAGACGGTGAAATGTGAAACGCCAATTTCTGGAATATCACCTGGTCTTCGTGAAAAGGGTGAACCTTGTGAATTTGAATTTGATTTTAACGATCCTGCTACATGGCAGAAGAGGTTTTCTGACACTGAAACATGTTATGCTATAAAAATGGCTGTAGAAAACTAACGTGATCCCCACATCAGTGAAAGCAATGTAGAATGCGGCAGTTTAAATAAAGATTGGTTTCGAAAGAAGTTGAAAATTGGACAGTAGTTAAAAGACCATGGCTAGACTATAGTCAGAGCAAAAATGTTTTATATTTTATGCCCTGCAGATTATTTTATCATTTAGGTTCAGATTCTTACTCAAAATCATTATTAGCTAAAGAAGAAGGAATGGTTAGCTGAAAAAAAAAGCCTGCTCATGAAAATTCACCAAAACCACAAGCTTTGTTTTTGCTCACGGAAGGCTCTAGAGTCTCTCACGGGAGCGGGGGCATTGACAGAGAGCTACAAGACAAGATACAAAAAGAGGAATTGTGTTATTCATGCTTTTTTCCTTTTTTTCTTTTCTCCCCTAGCAAGGAAAAGGAATCCGTTCAGAGGAACAAAATAAGTTGATGATTTTGGTGATCCAGAGGGTGGCAGCTAACTGTATACCATTGATCTCATATCACACTATAGTGCTTCCCTTCATCAGCATACTGAACGCCACAAAGATGAGTTCATTGACGTCATTGCCAAAAAAATGAGACAAGATATAATTAAAGATATTTTAGATGGTAAATATTTTTCATTGATGTTTGACTGCACTCCAGCTGTCAGTCACAATGATCAGATGACTCAAGTATTTCACCATGTCAAGTTCAATGACTCAGAAGTACTGGAAGGTTTTGTTGACTTTTTTATAGTTAGAGACAAAATAGGAGGTCTTAGTCAAGAGATACTGTTGCATCTATTCTTTGTGGCTTCAACTTCAAGATGGAATGTCTTACAAAAACAAGTCCTCATATCATTAAAATCCCAGAGTGAGACTAGGTAGTCTGCAAGAGTAAAGGTGGTCGAAATTGTTTACAAGAATTTTGATAAAGTCATAAAGGCTATGGAAGAGGTTATGACTCAGAACTTGTCAACACCAGGAACAAAAACTTAGACAAAATCTATTTTAAAGAATACAATAAAACTCTAACTCGTTGGTTTAACTTGTTTCTGGTGTGCAGTATTAAAAAAAATGGTCATTCCAATCAGTTTCTGCAAAGAGATCTTACGATTGATAAAGCTGTTCGAAAAAATTCAAGGCTTTTTGAGTTTTCTAAAGAGCAGTGGTTCCCAAACTTTCTAGGACCATTTTCCCTGAGTGTAATCAGACATTAGCTAGTACCAGCGCCCTCCTCCTCTGCCATCTGTTGCCCTCCCCCCCTCCCCCCCAAACCACATTATCACCAACTTTAGCAACTAACTAAAACGGAAGAATGAAAGACTTTTCTAGGAACACATTTATTTTTAAAATGATGAAAGATGGATGACATTTAGTTTGTGTGTGTGTGTGTGTGTGTGTGTGTGTGTGTGTGTGTGTGTGTGTGTGTGTGTTAGAATGAATGACGGAGGAATTTGTGGTGCAATGCAAGGGCTACGCACAACATCTCAAAAACGAAAGCTTGTACTCACAGTGGGTGTACACACTTATTACAAAACATGCTTCCCCTGCATTACTCCTCCCCATGCAGCACTCGCTTGATATGCACGCTGCAACCCCATTTAAAATCAAACAAGTTCAAATGTGTGCACTGTACTTGCTGTTGGTAAATCAGTTTATTGCTGCACTTACTTCTGAACTGGCAGAAGTTGGAAGACTTTAGGTTGTTAATGCTTTGTGTTCAAATGCTTCAAATGGCTCAAGGCAATATGGTACTTAATATCTGAGGTCATCAGTCCCCTAGACTTAGAACTACTTAAACCTAACTAAGCTAAGGACATCACACACATCCATGCCCGAGGCAGGATTGAAACCTGAGACTGCAGCAGCAGCACGGTTCTGGACTGAAGCGCCTAGAACCCATCGTCCACAGCGGCTGGCAATGCTTTGTGTCTAACCATTCTAATAATAATAATAATAATGCAAAAGTTTTGGATTTCTAGAGAAATAATTTCCAGTCTATATCTTCGGAATTATGTTGAACAAGCGATACTGCTATGTAAGTGATATTGCTATGTGCTTGATATCGAGAAGTACCTCGCAAATTTTATGATATTCTGGCAAATCATGCGAAATTATATATGTTCTTGTAATTCCAGAGTCTGGAGATGTGCGTAGAAAACAGGCAATCAAGCAGGTCTGGACCAGAAACGTGTTTGTGCAGAGGGGAAACAAGCCCATTTCTGCACAACAGTTCTGAGCGTGACTTTGGTCCACTGAGTTCACTCAGGTCACGCGTTGAGAGTAGATCACCACCTAATCTTGTGGGGAAGTATCTAGTGCAGTGAGGAGTATACCTATGGTGCATGTGCTTATGCTGTCTGTCTTTGTGGTATATGTACAAGTGTCTGGCAGGCGATAGCTATACAAATTATGTAAAAGGGCGATTTTGGTATGTATGTTTACTACATTGACATGGTACGTGGACATATATTGCTGGGTTGGAGAGCAGTTTCATGCTCTAATATTCAAGCTCCAGCCCTCAGTGGCAGAGCGTTGTAATTGAATAAGAGTCTTTCCATATTTGACGATCTGTAGGCCACTTTATAGGGTTTAATTGTCAGTGCAATATGATGATCTGTACAAAATAGTTTTTTGTTTGCCACTGAAAGTCTCGTCTGCAGAAAGAAATAAAATGTGTATGGTGCTTCCACACTGGCAGCATCAGTAATTTGGTGCGTAAATTTAATAAGAGCCAATCATAATGCTCCATTCATTCGCAAGACATCCTGTGTGTCAGAACATAGGAGTCTCTATTTAGCAGTGAGAAAGTTTGCATATGTTGGAAGCAGAAAGGGTAACACATCATGGATGGGGTGCCACTTTAGGACCACAAGGAAGAATGCATTAGGCGTTTTTCCTTTAAGATATTTTCTTAAACAGGGTCTGTTAGGGTTAGAATTTCCTTGCAGACAAGCTGACACATCACGGAAGCTCCTACAAAAGTGACTGTCCAGCTGGCCATGCAAAGTGTGCGTGCGCATTGGAGCCTCTTATACTTGCGGTTGATGATAGTTAAAAAGCATTTTTTACGTGCACTGAGCGTTTGTGACTGGATTATTTTCAGCTGTTTAAGCGTTGTGAGCATTACACATGCATTACCGTTTCATAATTTACAAGCTGTTTTGGTGTCTGTTGCATTATTTTGTGAACAGGTGTGCAGTGCATGATTTTGACAGTTGACGATTAGCAAGCGAGTTTGCAGCATCCTTTAGATACATTATTTTGACAATTTACGAGTTGAAACTTCCTGGCATATTAAAACTGTGTGCCGGACTGAGACTTCAACTCGGGACCTTTGCCTTTCGTGGGTAAGTGCTCTACCAACTGAGCTACCCAAGCATGACTCACGCCCCGTCCTCACAGCTTTACTTCTGCCAATACCTCATCTCCTACCTTCCAAACATTACAGAGGCTCTCCTGCGAACTTTACAGAACTAGCACTCCTGAAAGGAGTGAGTCATGCTTGGGTAGCTCAGTTGGTAGAGCACTTGCCCGAAAAAGGCAAAGGTCCCGAGTTCGAGTCTTGGTCCAGCACACAGTTTCAATCTGCCAGGAAGTTTCATATCAGCGCACACTCTGCTGCAGAGTGAAAATCTCATTCTGGAATTTACGAGTTCAAAAAATGGTTCAAGTGGCTCTGAGCACTATGGGACTTAACTTCTAAGGTCATCAGTCCCCTAGAACTTAGAACTATTTAAACCTAACTAACCTAAGGACATCACAAACATCCATGCCCGAGGCAGGATTCGAACCTGCGACCATACCAATCGCGCGGTTCCAGACTGAGCGCCTAGAACAGCTAGACCACCGTGGCCGGCAATTTACGGGTTGTTTGGCTCTCTGCACATCAATGTACTGCATTATTTCGGTGATTTACGAATAGTTTGCAGGTGTGTAGGATGTGCAATGCATTATTTTGACAGTTTGCAATTAGCAAACGTGTCTACAGAGCGTTTTACATGCATTATTTCGGTGACCTACGAGACGTTTGCAGGTCTGTAGGGTGTGCAAAGCATTATGTCGGTAATTTACGAGTCGTTTTTGTAATTGTACATCAGTGTACTGCATTATTTGGGTGATTGACAAGTAGTTTGAAGCTCTGTGTGCTGTGTAGTGTGACCCCAAGCACATCAGAGTGAGTGTTTTGTATAAGTGTAATAAATATACTGTGTCAAATCCATCCCTAAATAAATTGTTCCAAAATAAATACTCCCCTTCCTCTCTCCAGCAGCCCAGCACAGGCTAAGTCCTTTTCTCGTTATTTTCCCCCACCCCAGACCACCATCATGGATTACATCACAGGAGGGATGACAGTGCCCTCTGGTGGCGATACCGTGTACTAGGTCAGTCGGACTCCAGACCTCATGGTGGACACACTGGATGGAGCTACGTCCTCTAATTGTTTAAATAAAGACTGAAAATATAGACTTACGTTCATCCTATTCAGCACAGTCCTTTTCCCACCAATTACTAGGAAGAGGTGGTGGTCAGATGACTTAGGTTAGAGGAGGTAGCCCAAGTGACCTGTTTTTCCACCATTTTCTTAGGTTAGTCAGGGTAGTCGTGGTGTATTGCATTGTCCTGCTGGAATTTGAACTTCCGGCCATTTTCTGGGGGAGGAGAGTGGAGGCCGAGGGGATGGGGTTAGGTTAGTGGAGGTAGCCCGATTGACCTATTTTCCCGTCATTTTCTTAGGTTAGTGGAGGTAGCCATGGTGTGCTGCATTGTCCTGCTGGAATTTGAACTCCCCTTCATTTTATGGGAAGGGGAGGGGAGGGGGTTAGGTTAGTGGAGGTAGCCTAATTGACCTATTTTCCCGCCAAAATGTGAACTTCCCGCCATGACGTAATTGCAACATTGCTATATCTTTCTCCGCCGTCTTGGATCCGCCATCTTGAATAAATTTGGCAACAATGCAATGTGGGGTGGGATGAACTTTGTCCCACTACTGCCAACTACCTTCAGAAAAGACTTCATAACATTTAAATCTATATTCGATGTTAACAATTCATTTCTCTTCTTCAGAAATTGTTTTCTTGTCATTGTCAGTCTACATTTTATACCCTCTCTACTTCGGCCATCATCATTTATTTTGCTGCCCAAATAGCAAAATTTATCTACTATTTTCAGTCTCTTATTTTCTAATCTATGTCCCTCAGCATTATCTGCTCTAATTCGATTACATTTCGTTATCCTCGTCTTGCTTTTCCCTGTCAGGTTAGCTAAGGGCACTAATGGGCTCTTTCATGGACTCGTTTAGGCTGCCGGACATGGATCGAATCCGTCCGGTGGATTAACGATGAGGGCTGGTGTGCAAGCCAGCCTGGATGTTGTTTTCAGATGGTTTTCCACATCCCACTAGGTGAATAGCAGGCTGTTCCTCATGTGCTGCCTCAGTTACTTGACTTGCAGACATTTGCGAAACATTCACACTATTTCATGGCTTACACTAGACACAGACAGCTGGGGTACATTAATTCTGTCCCGGGACATATGAGGTGGCAACAGGGAGAGCATCTGGCCATCCTCCAACACTAACATCACCAAATCCATAGTAACAAGGCCGCCCCCATGTTTAAGTGGAATAGAGGCCCTAGACTATGACAATGATCCTAGCCTTGCTTTCGTTGATGTTCATCTTACTACATCCTCCTTTCAAGGCACAGTCTATTCTGTTCAACTGCTCTTCTGAGCCTTTTACTGTCTCTGATAGGATTAAAAAGTCATCGGCAAACCTCAAGATTTTTATTGCTTCTCCGAGAACTTTAATTCCTACTCCATTTTTTCTATGCAAGTTTTAAATAGCCTTTTGCTCCCTGCATTTTACCCTTGCTACCTTCAGAATTTAAAAGAGAGTCTTTCAGTCAACATTGCCAAAAGCGTTCCCTAAGTCTACAAATGCTATAAATGTAGGTTTACCTTTCCTTACCTGCCTTCTAAGATAAAATAACCTACCTTCTAATTTAAAATAACACTTCCTGAAATGATTACGAAACAGTTTCTTTTACCAACCCATTTAGCTGACACAAGGGAAATACTGACGTACGAGGCAATACCTACATCATCATTTTCTCTGCCTTGTAGTGCTGGAGTTGATAGGAGATAGTGCTGCAGCATAGCTGATGATGCCGGAAGTAGGGCACAGAGGCGACAAGTTCTTAGCTTGTAAATGACAGTCTTATTATGATGATAGAAATTAATTTTTATTAAATATAATGCAAGGACATAGTATGTTTTCTAGTGCATTTTTGAATGGGTTTCTTAGCTTTTTGAGCATTAGCAAAGCCGAAGTAGATAATCTCCCATGCTCTAAACCTGTGAAGAAAAGTTGTTTATGCTTAAGAAATGTCGTATATCTAATTTCACATGGTGAGGACAAGAAAAAGAAAGACATTAATTTCAGTGACGTCAGGGAGAGCACTGAACAGCAATTCACAGGAACCAAACATACTAAAAATTACACTTTATGATCAATTAAAATAAAATTGGGATAAGAAACCTTCCATAGGGTAAGGGTCTGTGTATACTCCTGAACAAGTTAGTCAACCATGTGGCATCATTGGCACAATTATTCTATGGCATTTTCTTGGTTTAGCCACAGCATACCCTACAATAAGCTTCAGAAAATCATCAGCTACAAGTATCAACAGAGTAATGGGTTTCAATAAAGGTGAAGTTCATTTATTTTTTCCAACTTGAGCACTATGTTTGGAAAACATGCTGTGTATGTATTTTGATAAATGTTAAGATAATGAAGGATGTTGCGTTCTTAGAACATAAATTTTATTCTGTCTGTATTTCATGCTCTTACTACTACCTTGTAAGAGTGTCAATTGTTCCCTAGGTACATGGGGCAATACCAACGGGTTTGAGACTTGAGAAAACATTTATATGACTCTGAACATACTCAACATTTTTCGATTTTTCTGGTGGAGCTAAGTGGCTAACATTCCTGGTTCACTTTATAAGGGAAGTGGCATATTCTGAAACAAAACAAGAAATCTCTTAAGGTGTCCCCTGATACCCTCCACTCTTTCATCTTTGTTCATGATCGGAGGTAGCCAAAAAAGTAAATACAGTAAAGTTGGAAATGACACTAAATAAAGTCTTCTTATTTCTGCTTGAAATTTCCAATTATTGTCGAGCTCAGTGATAATGAACTGTTGAAACTCAGGTGTATATTAACCTTGGGAAAAAGCAGCCTTCATCAGACATTATTGAAACCTACAGCTATTGGCAAAGGGTAGATATAGTAAAATTTTCTTCTGGGCAATTGAATGTGAAATGGGAACAAGCCATTTGATCATTTACATGTACTTTGAAATATCACTTGTTTTACTCTTCCTGTAGATTGGTGTAATCTGTGGTTTCCTCTAACTGCTAGGTAAAGTGTTTTGTTCAAGGGATGTGCAGTAGATCATGGTTGGAGTAGGAACAATTTCAGCCACAAATTCTGTATACAATCTGATAGGTGTTCCTTTGGGTGCTGGTGCTTTCTTTAATTTTAGCTATTTTGGCTGTTTCTTACACTACTGACACTGTATCACTCATCTCTGTAGCAGTGTAGAAATAAAATTGTTGCAGTATTCCTGTATTTTCCTTTGTAAAGGAACATTTGAAATTGGAGTTCAGGTTTTTGGCTTTTGCTTTGCTGCAATCAATTCAAGTTCCTGTGCCATTGATAACTGTTTGGACACTAACTGAAACACCACTGACAACCTCCATATATGATTAGAGATAATTTTCGTTTTGTGAGAAGTCTTTTGACAAGAGTCTGCTACAGCAGTCTTTGAAAGACTCACACATTGCCCTTTTGACAGCCAAATGCACTCCCTTTACCCTCTACCTGTGTATTTCATCTTCAAGCATTTTACATGCCATTGGTGATAATAGTTTACACAAACTGAATAATAGATAACTGTACATATAACGATAATAAGCAGTTAAATTATGTAGAATTGCATACAAACATAAAATGAATATAAGTTAAAATATTAGATCCACTTTAGCACAATCAAAAAATTCTCCTATGTAATAGAAAGCCTTCTGTTTAAGCCAGTTTTGTAGAACAATTCTGAAGGGTTTTAATGAGATAGTGGTGCTTCTGGTGGCACTGCACTGAACAGTTTTACTCCAAGGTTGGTATAGCTATTAAGAGTCTTGCTTAGTCTTGTAAAGGACTGGTCAATTTTTCTCTGTGACATGTATTGTGACAATGAAATGATTGCTTTATTTATAGCTATCTTGATTTTCTTTTGTGTAGACTAGGCAACTAAATATGAATACTGATGGGACTGTCATGACACCCAGTTTCTTGAAAAGTGGCCTACAAGATACATTGCTTTGTCAAATATGCACTACACATCTAACAGCATTTTTCTGACACATAAAAACACTTTTTGCCCAAGTGGAACTGTCTCAAAGCAGTATGCAGTAGGTTATGTGGCAATGAAAAAATACATAACAGGAGCTGAGCATGATCTTCTCACTCACTCATGCTCTAAGTCTATGTAACAGGTATATTACTCTTGATAATTTAGTGCATATATAATGTGTGGAGATTCCAAGTTAATTTGCAATCTGAGTGTACACCCTGAGGTTTAACTGACATACAATTATTGTTGGTACTGCGTAAGTTAAAAATAGTGTTTTCATTGTAATTCACTTTCTTTGAACCAGATACTAGAAATTCTTAGACCGCCTGGGCTTTGTTCCTTTAGTTCCTCTATGTTATTTCCAGTTGCAGTGAAAATGGTGTCATCAGCATAAAGAACAGATTTACATGGCATGGTACTAGGTAGATCATTAATTTAAATTGTAAACAAAAGTGTCCCAGTATGGAGACTGAGACATGCATCTTGAAACACTTAGGAACCCTTTAAAGCCCACCTTCTGCTTCTTACTGTCAATATATGATTTAATAAGATTGAGTTCTGTCTCTCAAATGCCGTAGCGTCCAAGTTTATCTATCAAAATCCAATGCCTCACAGAATCAAATGTGTTGCTCAGGTCAATCACTAGGACATCAACAGATGATTGTGGTTGAGAGGCACTGAGTATTGTCAAAACAAAATTTCCAACAGCTTTCAGTGTAGATGAATTTCCCCTGAAGCTATACTGAGTGTTCTTCAATATTTCATTGTGGGTGAAATGTTTGTAAATTTGTTGGTGTGGCAATTTTCTGCTATTTTCAAAAGTATTGGTAGGAGAGAAATAGGACAGTAGTTATCAACACATGATTTGTCTCCTTTTTTATGAAGAGGGACCACTACTGTTATCTTTGAGCAGACTGGAAAAGAACAACTCATAAAAATCCAATTTATTAGTAGGTAAAGTGGTTGCAGTACAATGTGTGCTATCTTCTTAATAACAAAATTTGACAGACCATACACATCATCTGATTTTGAGTTGCTGAATTTTGCTATTGCTACTGTAATGTCAGTGACAGCAATTTTTTCCCACTTTAGTGTAGATGCTGCAGGTTTGTTGTGTGGTATGAATAACTTTTTTTTCCTAGGTGTTTATTAATGCCTGATTTATAGCTGTCATTTTGTTGTGTTGGGTGCCGTTTGTTACCAGAATTAATAAGATTAGATTAGATTAGATTAATACAAGTTCCATGGATCATGAATACGATATTTCGTAATGATGTGGAACGAGTCAAATTTTCCAGTACATGACATAATTAAGTTAATTTAACAACATACTTAAGTTAATATAACAACTTTTTTATTTTTTGTGTGTTTTTTTTATTTTTTTATAATTTTTTTGGTTTTTTTATTTTTTTCTTAATTTATATCTAAAAATTCCTCTATGGAGTAGAAGGAGTTGTCATTCAGAAATTCTTTTAATTTATTCTTAAATACTTGTTGGTTATCTGCCAGACTTTTTGGTAAGTGACCAAAGACTTTAGTGGCAGAATAATTCAACCCTTTCTGTGCCAAAGTTAGATTTAATCTTGAATAGTGAAGATCATCCTTTCTCCTAGTATTATAGTTATGCACACTGCTATTACTTTCGAATTGGGTTTGGTTGTTAATAACAAATTTCATAAGAGAGTATATATACTGAGAAGCTACTGTGAATATCCCTAGATCCTTAAATAAATGTCTGCAGGATGATCTTGTGTCGACTCCAGCTATTATTCTGATTACATGCTTTTGTGCAATAAATACTTTATTCCTCAGTGATGAATTACCCCAAAATATGATACCATACGAAAGCAATGAGTGAAAATAGGCATAGTAAGCTAATTTACTAAGATGTCTATCACCAAAATTTGCAATGACCCTTATTGCATAAGTAGCTGAACTCAAACGTTTCAGCAGATCATCGATGTGTTTCTTCCAATTTAATCTCTCATCAATGGACACACCTAAAAATTTGGAATATTCTACCTTAGCTATATGCTTCTGATTAAGGTCTATATTTATTGATGGCGTCATACCATTCACTGTATGGAACTATATGTACTGTGTCTTATCAAAATTCAGTGAGAGTCCGTTTACAAGGAACCACTTAGTAATTTTCTGAAAGACAGTATTGACAATTTCATCAGTTAATTCTTGTTTGTCAGGTGTGATTACTATACTTGTGTCATCAGCAAAGAGAACTAACTTTGCCTCTTCATGAATATAGAATGGCAAGTCATTAATATACACTCCTGGAAATTGAAATAAGAACACCGTGAATTCATTGTCCCAGGAAGGGGAAACTTTATTGACACATTCCTGGGGTCAGATACATCACATGATCACACTGACAGAACCACAGGCACATAGACACAGGCAACAGAGCATGCACAATGTCGGCACTAGTACAGTGTATATCCACCATTCGCAGCAATGCAGGCTGCTATTCTCCCATGGAGACGATCGTAGAGATGCTGGATGTAGTCCTGTAGAACGGCTTGCCATGCCATTTCCACCTGGCGCCTCAGTTGGACCAGCGTTCGTGTTGGACGTGCAGACCGCATGAGACGACGCTTCATCCAGTCCCAAACATGCTCAATGGGGGACAGATCCGGAGATCTTGCTGGCCAGGGTAGTTGACTTACACCTTCTAGAGCACGTTGGGTGGCACGGGATACATGCGGACGTGCATTGTCCTGTTGGAACAGCAAGTTCCCTTGCCGGTCTAGGAATGGTAGAACGATGGGTTCGATGACGGTTTGGATGTACCGTGCACTATTCAGTGTCCCCTTGACGATCATCAGTGGTGTGTGGCCAGTGTAGGAGATCGCTCCCCACACCATGATGCCGGGTGTTGGCCCTGTGTGCCTCGGTCGTATGCAGTCCTGATTGTGGCGCTCACCTGCACAGCGCCAAACACGCATACGACCATCATTGGCACCAAGGCAGAAGCGACTCTCATCGCTGAAGACGACACGTCTCCATTCGTCCCTCCATTCACGCCTGTCGCGACACCACTGGAGGCGGGCTGCACGATGTTGGGGCGTGAGCGGAAGATGGCCTAACGGTGTGCGGGACCGTAGCCCAGCT
The DNA here is from genome assembly GCF_023864345.2 of Schistocerca serialis cubense. NCBI lineage: Eukaryota > Metazoa > Arthropoda > Insecta > Orthoptera > Acrididae > Schistocerca > Schistocerca serialis. Next base: position 781,643,506 of record NC_064640.1, read on the forward strand.
TCATGGAGACGGTTGCGAATGGTCCTCGCCGATACCCCAGGAGCAACAGTGTCCCTAATTTGCTGGGAAGTGGCGGTGCGGTCCCCTACGGCACTGCGTAGGATCCTACGGTCTTGGCGTGCATCTGTGCGTCGCTGCGGTCCGGTCCCAGGTCGACGGGCACGTGCACCTTCCGCCGACCACTGGCGACAACATCGATGTACTGTGGAGACCTCACGCCCCACGTGTTGAGCAATTCGGTGGTATGTCCACCCGGCCTCCCGCATGCCCACTATACGCCCTCGCTCAAAGTCCGTCAACTGCACATACGGTTCACGTCCACGCTGTCGCGGCATGCTACCAGTGTTAAAGACTGCGATGGAGCTCCGTATGCCACGGCAAACTGGCTGACACTGACGGCGGCGGTGCACAAATGCTGCGCAGCTAGCGCCATTCGACGGCCAACACCGCGGTTCCTGGTGTGTCCGCTGTGCCGTGCGTGTGATCATTGCTTGTACAGCCCTCTCGCAGTGTCCGGAGCAAGTATGGTGGGTCTGACACACCGGTGTCAATGTGTTCTTTTTTCCATTTCCAGGAGTGTATATTAAGAACAACAAAGGACCCAAGACTGACCCTTGTGGAACCCCATTCTTGATAGTTCCCCAGTTTGAGGAATGTGCTGATCTTTGCATATTATGAGAGCTGCTTATTTCAGCTTTCTGCACTCGTCCAGTTAAGTACGAATTGAACCATTTGTGCACTGTCCCACTCTTGCCACAATATTTGAGCTTGTCTAGCAGAATTTCATGATTTACACAATCAAAAGCCTTTGAGAGATCACAAAAAATCCCAATGGGTGGTGTTCAGTTATTCAGATCATTCAAAATTTGATTGGTGAAAGCATATATGGCATTTTCTGTTGAAAAACCTTTCTGGAAACCAAACTGACATTTTGTTAGTCTTCACTTTTACAGATATGTAAAGCTACTCTTGAATACATTACTTTCTCAAAAACTTTGGATAAAGCTGTTAGAAGGGAGATTGGACGGTAATTGTTGACATCAGATCTATCCCCCTTTTTATGCAAAGGTATAACAATAGCAAATTTCAGTCTATCAGGGAAAATGCCCTGTTCCAGAGAGCTATTACACAGGTGGCTGAGAATCTTACTTATCTGTTGAGAACAAGCTTTTAGTATTTTGCTGGAAATGCCATCAATTCCATGTGAGATTTCGCTTTTAAGCAAGTTTATTATTTTCCTAATTTCAGAGGGAGAAGTGGGTGAGATTTCAGTTTTATCAAATTGCATAGGTATGGCCTCTTCCATTAACAGCCTAGCATCTTCTAATGAACACCTGGATTGTACTATATCCACAACATTTAGAAAATGATTATTAAAAATATTTTCAACTTCTGACTTTCTGTTCATAAAGTTTTCATTCAATTTGATGGTAATACTGTCTTCCTGTGCTCTTGGTTGACCTGTTTCTCTTTTAATAATATTCCAAATTGTTTTAATTTTATTATCAGAGTTGCTGATTTCAGACATGATACACATACTTCTGGATTTTTTAATAACTTTTCTTAATATAACACAGTAGTTTTTATAATGTTTGATAGTTTCTGGGTCACTACTCTTTCTTGCTGTCAGATACATTTCCCTTTTCCGGTTACAAGATATTTTTATACCCTTAGTAAGCCATGGTTTGTTACAAGGTTTCTTATGAGTATATTTAACTATTATCTTCTTCTTCTTGGGGAAGCAGTTTTCAAATGCATTTACAAAAAGTCATGAAATAAATTATATTTTTAATTGGCATCAGGTTCACGGTACATAACTGCTGTAGGCTTTCCCTGAAATTTGCAATTGTTAAATTGTTGACTGAACGTACTACTTTGGAGGACTGTTTAGTATTGCTGAATGGAGCTATGTCATATATTGTAACTAGCTGTGCACCATGATCAGAAAGACCATTCTCAACAGGCTGAGCATTTATCTGGTTAAACTTATCTTGGTCTATAAAGAAGTTATCTATCAGTGAGCTGCTATCCTTTACCACCCGAGTAGGAAAATCAATAACGGGTGTCAAATTGAAAGAACTGAGTAATACCTCAACGTCATTTTTCCTATTACCCTCTTTCAGAGAATCTACATTGAAGTCCTCACAAATAATAATTTGCTTCCCCCTGTCTGACAGATAGGACAAGGAGTCCAAATTTTTCAGAAATAGATGAAAATTTCCTGATGGGGACCTATATACAGTTACAATCATAAATGTGCCTTTATTTAATTTAAGCTCACAGGCACATGCTTCTATATGTTTCTCTACACAAAACTTTTTTGTTTCTATACTTTTTGCACAATGATAACTTTTGACATATATGGCAACTCCTCCTTTCTCCATATTTTCTCTCATTACATGTGCAGAGAGCTTATATCCACTTACATTTACCTTATCCATATCAGTAACAATGTGATGCTCAGACAGGCATAGTATATCTATTTCATCCTCAGCTTCTAAATCTTCTAAACAAACCAGAAGCTCATCTATTTTATTCTTTAAACTCCCAATATTTTGATGAAATATACTTACATTATTTTTAATTATACTTTTATGAGAACCTTTCCTTATTCTAACATTTGCAGTACTCTCCTGTCAGTTTCTCATTGTGCTTAGGCCTAGTTCCTACACCAGTGGTCACATGGTGTTCAGAGAGGCAGATTATGTCAACTGGGTTGTGTGACTTTAATTCATCAATGCAATTACCTAGAACTGAGATACAACTTGCTGGAGATAAAATTTCTGGTGATTGGTGAAAATTTATAATTGACAGGTGTGATTGGTGATCCAATGTGCTAGAATTGTGCTGTTTAATTTCTTTCCTAAACTGAAGATTTGTTTCAATCCTGACCTCTCGTAGAACTTGACATCTTTCTGTCTTACCTATCCTAAAAAAGGTGCTGCTCGAACACCTGTAACCACTGGTATTTTACCATTCATGGCAGTGCCACCCCACCTTAAATTTCCTGCTATTACCCCAGCCAGAAGTTATTCATTTCATCGGGTGTGATGTTTGTAGTATCACAAGTGGTTCTGTTAGTATTACCAAGTTCTGATTTGATAACCCATCAAGCAGCCTTGCATTTATTTTGTGATTGCTGAATATTAGTTATAATTTGCCATTCATTTCTGTTTATAATTTCTAATCTGTAGCTATTCTTCAGGTTTATCTTCTTTTACTGTTCTTAGATCTGTCATAGAGAGTGATGACATGTGTTCTTAATTTTTTGAGGTCAAGTGGGAAATATCAAAGAAAACTTCTATGATTACTTTTACTTGGTTTCCCCTTCTGTCTTTTCAATCCTGTGGGGACAGCACTTATGAAACATATTAGAATCAAGATTGACAAAGCTGTCAGCAGCTTCATCAACATTTCTAAATTGAGACAGGAAGCTGGACCATTCTGTCATACACAGCTGTGGCCTGAATGCTTTGACATAAATACCATTAACAGTTCTAATGTGTCCGGGTTGTTCACATTGCTCTGTGGGACTTTTTGTCAGAAATTTTAACCATATCCCCCCATGATCTGATAGACACATAGTAAGCAGTATAGCAAGAGTTTATTGGCAATACAATGTAAAAGATTAAGTTTCTTGGGTGCTTCACGTTTGTTGATGTGTACCTTGTTTTGTTCCAAATCTATTGAGGTCCTCCTTCTTAATGTGATCTATGGGACATGATGTTCATTTGAATGAGTGAATCTCTTAAGCCTTCCAGTGTTTCAAAGTCTCTTCCATCGCTCTTAAGGCAAGTATTAGCAATGATTAAACTGCTCACCATGAAAAATTCTACTAAGCTCCTGCTCCTTTCACTCTTTACCACAGTCCATGTTTACCTACTGTTTTGGCTTCTCTTCCTACTGTCAAAATGAAGTTCCTAATGACAATGAAAATTTCATCCTTAACATACTGAAGAATTTCTTTTCTCTCATACATTTTTTTCAGTCCTTGGAGCTAGTTGCCATTTACACTTGTACTATTGGTTTAGTGTCTGTCTTGAATGTGGTAATGTGTTCACCATGTTATAATAGTTATCTGCATACCTATTTTTCTGTTTATTATTAGATCTAATCCTACATCGCAAGTAGTTTGATTTTGGGTTGATAACCCTATATTCACTTGACCAGAAATCCTGTTCTGCCTGCATTCATACTTCACTAATTTACACTATATTTAACTTCAGTCTTTCCATTTAGCTTTCCAAGTTCTCTAATCTCCTTGCATGACTGAGTGATCCAGCCATCAACCCTCAAACCCATAGAAGGCCAGATTTATTTTTGCTGATGACAATATCCTTCTGAGTAGTTTCCATCTAGAGATACAAATGGGAGTTATTTTATCACTAGAATATTTTACTAGAATGTCTACAAGAAGAATAATGGCTATAGTTTCCCTTGTTTCAGGCATCTACAGTGCCAACATAGCAATAGCATGTTGGTTAATGTTTCAAGGCTAAATCGATCAATCATTGACACTGTTGCTCCTGTACTACTGAAAATGTTATTTCCCCTATTCAGGAACCATATGTTGTTAGTCTCTCCCCACCACACTCATCTGATGTGGTCGCATTTATGGTGCTGCCATCTGTCTGTGTGAGGCATGCATGCTTCTTAATTATTGTAACCTCCATGATTTGCTTCTTATAATAGTGTCTGAAAATCACATCATACAGAAAATAGACTTCACAAATATCCTGATACACACCCATATTCAGAAAAAACAGAACACCTTGAATGATTAGAGACAGGATATTCATATTCACAGAATATGTACATTAGTATGTTCTGCAGAACAACACTACCTGAAGACCTTATGTTGTGGGGTACTATTGGATACAACCACAAATGTCACCTGTTGCATGTCCAGGGCACTGTGACCGGTGTGACCTACATAAATGACATCCTGGGACCTGTAGCCACACCCTCTCTACACAACACCTCAGATGCCATTTTTCAGCAAGACACTGTATGACTTCATGTTGCTGCAAGAAAACATGTCTTCTTGGTGTCACAGGATGTCAGCCTTTTGCACTGGCCTACCAGATCACCAGACTTGTTGCCAATCAAAAATGTGTGAGATATGGTGAAACTACAGGTGCAGTGCTGTGACCCAATGCCTACCACAGGAGATGAACGTTGGAGCCAGGTGAATGCAGTATGGATTGCTATACCACAGGATCCCATTCATGCCTTATACGCATCATTGCCATCATGCATGGAACAAGTTATCAGGACTCATGACAGACCTGGTGCCTACTTGGCAACAGGACACATGCTGAACCTAGGTGACGGAAATCATTTCTGCAGAATATACTAGTGAACATGTCCTGTGAATATGAAAATCCTGTCTCTAGTAATTGAAATTGTTCTGTTTTTTTTTGAACAAGAGTGTATTTTATTGGATTAATTATTATTTTTTGTTTTCTACAATAAAATTTATTTACTAATGTTATCAGTTGGGAAAATTAAGAACTTATTATCAGATAATATGGGTATGGCCCCATGATTTGAATTATCTGGGCACTTCCACACAGTTTAACCAGTCATATGATAGGCAGTATCTTTAGCCAATGAGTTCATTTAAGGGTGCATAACATGCGATATATATTTCTTGAGTGTTGTCAAGTGAGGTAGCACAATTGTAAAACACTACACTCTCATCCGGATTTATATTTTCAATGATTTCTCTAAATGCAGGGATTGTTCTTTTGGAAAGGACATTGCCAATTTCCTTCCTCATCAGGTTTTGTGCTTTGTTTTTAATGATCTCATCATTTACAGGAGACATAACTATAATCTTCCTTCTACCTGAATTTTCTAAGACTACAGTTATATTGTGAACTCTGGTTTTTACCTTTTGAGTATTCTTCAATTTTATATTTATTCTTGTATTCTGTTCACCTGCCTCTGCAGTGAATTCTTATCAGATATGCCCAACTTCTAAAATCATTATTTTACTATTAAAAGCTAGTAGGAGCATTTGTTAATTCCATCCTTCTGTGGATTACTGCCATTGTCATCAATAATGTTTAGTTTATAAATAGTGCCCAGAGTGATACACAGAAATTGACATATATGTCAGTATGAATTCAGCATGCAGTATAATTAGTTTTTACTAATACAATGAATACATTTTGCCTAAATAAATAAGTTTCTTTAAAATTTTCTTACCATAACTCATCATATCATGGCAAACAAATACTTCTCATACAGATCCATATGTCAAGGATGGTGGGTAAGGCATGGCATGACTGGATAGCTGATAATACACAATATTAAAATGTAACAAAGGAATTTTGCAAAACATGTATTAAAATTAATTTAAAAGTGATAGGCTCTTTGGATAAATATTTTAGTACATGTTTCAGATAATGTCTTTGTTACAATTTAACAACACACATTATCAATTGTCTAGCCACTCTCCCTTATGCTTCCACCTTCCACCACTCCCACCCATCATCCCACACATTTTTAGATCTGAATGATACAGAGTAGGGTTAGCAATATGGTGGAGACCACTGGATGCTGTTACAAGTCTGGTATATAGCTGTTCCTCAACTTTACAGCTTATAACATTTATTTTACTAAATTTCTTGACATTTTACAGCTTATGATTAATTAATTATTATTTCAGGACTTTTAAATCTTAAAATATTTTCAGTCTATGTTAATTACTTAAATAGACACTTACTAATATTTTATTTTTATTTATACCTCTGACAATAAAATAAGTTTTTATTATTATTGTATGCATCAATTAGAACAACAAAACTGTTACATATATATTTAATCACAAAACTTACATGTGCAACTAAACATTCAATGACCCAAACTACAGTCACACTTGTCGGAAGACTCAGTCCAGTGGAGCATGTTGTTGGACACTTCATGGAGACACTTGACAGCACCGGGTAAACATCTCTTAAGACAATAATTTACAGCTTAGTTCTTTGTGTGAATATCACTGCAGTCAAATGTGCTGTGAGTTCAAAAGCCCCACTCGTGCATGATGTATTTGCACATACCATCTTCAGTTTGGGGTCTATTAAGCCTACCTCCCAAGGATGATAAAAGCCTCGAACTTTAACAGATGGATTGTCAACAAGTTCATGGCTCTGTGTTTTCATGGCTTACCACTCTTGGAATTTAAGGAGATGGAACCTTGATAAACTGAAAGAACCACAGGTTGTAGAGAGTTTCAGAGAGAGCATTAGGGAATGATTGACAGGAACAGGGCAATAAATACAGTAGAAGAAGACTGGGTAGCTTTTAGAGATGCAATAATGATGACATCAGAGGATCAAGTAGGTAAAAAGGTGAGGGCTAGTTGAAATCCGTGGGTAACAGAAGAGATATTGAATTTAACTGATGAAAGGAGAAAATATAAAAGTGCAGTAAATGAACAGGCAAAAATGAATACAAAATTCTCAAAAATGAGATTGACAGGAAGTCCAAAGTGGCTAAGCAGGGATGGCTAGAGGACAAATGTAAGGATGTAGAAGCATATATCACTAGGGAAATTAAAGAGACTTTTGGAGGAAGGAGAACCACCTGTATGAATATGAAGCACTCAGATGGAGAACCAGACATAAGCAAAGAAGGGAAAGCAGAAAGGTGGAAGGAGTATATAGAGGATCTATACAAGGGTGTTGTACTTGAGGGCAATATTATGAAAATGGAAGAGAACATAGATGAATATGAAATGGGAGATACAATACTGCATGAAGAATTTCAGAGCCCTGAAAGACCAGGAGTTGACAACATTTCATTAGAACTGCTGATAGCTTTGGGAGAGCCAGCCATGACAAAACTCTTCCATCTGGCGAGCAAAATGTATGAGACGTGCGAAATACCCTCCAACTTCAAGAAGAATATAATAAATCCCAAAGAAAGCAGGTGTTGACAGGCCGAAAATTACCAAACTATTGATTTAATAAGTCACAGTTGCAAAATACTAACATGAATTCTTTACAGATGAATGAAAAAAACTGGTAGAAGCTGATCTCAGGGTAGATCAGTTTGGATTCTATAGAAATGTTGGAACATGTGAGGCTATACTGGCCCTACAACTTATCTTCGAGGATAGGTTAATGAAAGTAAAACCTATGTTTCTATCATTTGTAGACTTAGAGAAAGCTTTTGACAATGTTTCAAATTCTGTAGGTGGTAAAGGTAAAATGCAGGGAGCAAAAGGCTATTTACAATTTGTACAAAAACTAGATGGCAGTTATAAGAGTCAAGGGCATGAAAGGGAAGTAGTGGTTGGGATGAAAGTGAGACTGTGTTGCAGCATATCCCTGATGTTATTCAATCTGTATGTTGAGCAAGCAGTAAAGGAAACAAAAGAAAAAATTTGAGTAGGAATTAAAATCCATGGAGAAAAAATTAAAACTTCGAGGTTTGCTGACAACATTGTAATTCTGTCAGAGACAGCAAAGGACCTGGAAGAGCAGTTGAACAGATTGGACAGTGTCTTAAAAGGAGGATATAAGATGAACATCAACATGAACAAAACAAGGATAATAGAATGTAGGCAAATGAAATCAGGTAATGCTGAGGGAACTAGATTAGGAAATGAAACGCTTAAAGTAGTAAATGAGTTTTGCTATTTGGGGAGCAAAATAATTGATGATGGTCAAAGTAGAGAGGATATAAAATGTAAACTGGCAATGGCAAGGATAGCGTTTCTGAAGAAGAGAAATTTGTTAACATTGAGTATAGATTTAAGTGTCAGGAAGTCATTTCTGAAAGTATTTGTATGGAGTGTAGCCACGTATGGAAGTGAAACATGGACGATAAATACACTCCTGGAAATTGAAATAAGAACACCGTGAATTCATTGTCCCAGGAAAGGGAAACTTTATTGACACATTCCTGGGGTCAGATACATCACATGATCACACTGACAGAACCACAGGCACATAGACACAGGCAACAGAGCATGCACAATGTCGGCACTAGTACAGTGTATATCCACCTTTCACAGCAATGCAGGCTGCTATTCTCCCATGGAGACGATCGTAGAGATGCTGGATGTAGTCCTGTGGAACGGCTTGCCATGCCATTTCCACCTGGCGCCTCAGGTGGACCAGCGTTCGTGCTGGACGTGCAGACCGCGTGAGACGACGCTTCATCCAGTCCCAAACATGCTCAATGGGGGACAGATCCGGAGATCTTGCTGGCCAGGGTAGTTGACTTACACCTTCTAGAGCACGTTGGGTGGCACAGGATACATGCGGACGTGCATTGTCCTGTTGTAACAGCAAGTTCCCTTGCCGGTCTAGGAATGGTAGAACGATGGGTTCGATGACGGTTTGGATGTACCGTGCACTATTCAGTGTGCCCTCGACGATCACCAGTGGTGTACGGCCAGTGTAGGAGATCGCTCCCCACACCATGATGCCGGGTGTTGGCCTTGTGTGCCTCGGTCGTATGCAGTCCTGATTGTGGCGCTCACCTGCACGGCGCCAAACACGCATACGACCATCATTGGCACCAAGGCAGAAGCGACTCTCATCGCTGAAGACGACACATCTCCATTCGTCCCTCCATTCACGCCTGTCGCGACACCACCGGAGGCGGGCTGCACGATGTTGGGGCGTGAGCGGAAGACGGCCTAACGGTGTGCGGGACCGTAGCCCAGCTTCATGGAGACGGTTGCGAATGGTCCTCGCCGATACCCCAGGAGCAACAGTGTCCCTAATTTGCTGGGAAGTGGCGGTGCGGTCCCCTACGGCACTGCGTAGGATCCTACGGTCTTGGCGTGCATCCGTGCGTCGCTGCGGTCCGGTCCCAGGTCGACGGGCACGTGCACCTTCCGCCGACCACTGGCGACAACATCGATGTACTGTGGAGACCTCACGCCCCACGTGTTGAGCAATTCGGTGGTATGTCCACCCGGCCTCCCGCATGCCCACTATACGCCCTCGCTCAAAGTCCGTCAACTGCACATACGGTTCACGTCCACGCTGTCGCGGCATGCTACCAGTGTTAAAGACTGCGATGGAGCTCCGTATGCCACGGCAAACTGGCTGACACTGACGGCGGCGGTGCACAAATGCTGCGCAGCTAGCGCCATTCGACGGCCAACACCGCGGTTCCTGGTGTGTCCGCTGTGCCGTGCGTGTGATCATTGCTTGTACAGCCCTCTCGCAGTGTCCGGAGCAAGTATGGTGGGTCTGACACACCGGTGTCAATGTGTTCTTTTTTCCATTTCCAGGAGTGTAGTTTAGACAAGAAGAGAATAGAAGCTTTCGAAATGTGATGCTACAGAAGAATGCTGAAGATTAGATGGGTAGATCACATAGCTAATGAGGAGGTATTGAATAGAAATGGGGAGAAGAGGAGTTTGTGGCACAACTTGACTAAGAGAAGGGATCAGTTGGTAGGGCATATTCTGAGGCATCAAGGGATGACCAATTTAGTATTGGAGGGCAGTGTGGAGAGTAAAAATCATAGACGGAGACCAAGAGAGGATACACTAAACAGATTCAGAAGGATGTAGGTTGCAGTAGGTACTGGGAGATGAAGAACCTTGCACAGGACAGAGTAGCATGGAGAGCTGCATCAAACCAGTCTATGGACCGAAGACCACAACAAACAAAGAAGAGAACAGAAGCTTTCAAAATGTGGTGCTACAGAGGACTTCTTCAGATTAGATGAGTAGATCACATAACTAATGAGGAGGTATTGAACAGAATTGACGAGAAGAGGAATTTGTGGCACAACATGACTAGAAGAAGGGATTGGTTGGTAGGATATGTTCTGAGGCATCAAGGAATCACCAATTTAGTATTGGAGGGAAGTGTGGAGGGTAAAAATCGCAGAGGGAGACCAAGAAATAAATACACTTAGCAGATTCAGGAGGATGAAGGTTGCAGTAGTTGTTTGGAGATGAAGAAGCTTACACAGGATAGAATAGCATGGAGATCTGCATCAAGCCAGTCTCTGGACTGAAGACCTTAACAACAACAACACCACTCACATTTCCATTCAGCATCCTGGTTGAACTCAGTAAAGTGCATTTAGACTCCTTCTTCATATGCTTGTCTTCTGGATTTGAGGAATTTCCTAGGCAGCAAGGGTAAATCTTCATCAACAGGTTTCCATTCATGTTTAGAAACTTGCTGGCAGAGGTTGAAGAGAGAATCATGTTTTGAGAAAGGTGAGCTGGACAGATGCTTAATAGTATTGGTAGCCAGCAAGCAGGTGTAGAGCTGACTGTGCCATTAATTATTCTCATAGCTACATTCAAAAGAATGTTAACTTTCTTCACATGATTGCTGCCGAGCCAATCTGGTGTGCAGTGTTCTGCTGCTGCGTATACCAATGTAGAGGATGCTCTACAGAAAATTGATGTATTTAATTCCCATGTGCTACCTCCCAGGATCCTCATCAGGTTCTCTCATGTTTGTACCTTCATAGTTGTCTTAGAAATGTGTTCAAGATATGTCAATGTCCTGTCTAATGTGACACCAAGTATGTTGGCTTATCATTATATCTGACTATGGCAAGATGACCAAACCATGGGCTGATATTTGCTGATGATAAATCACTAGAGAGGTGGAAAAAGACATATTTCTGTTTTAGAAACATTAAGTCAGGCCTGGTCAAGATTTTTCCTTCTGGAGTGCACACATACTCTGTGAGTGCAGGCAAGTCTGCTCAGCCCTCCAGCTTCCACCACCACTGCGCAATTCTGAGCAGGTGTGTGAGTGAGTCGGCTACATGCCAAAGGCCACAAATGCGGGAAAGTTAGGAAGATGTGTTTGCAACACAGTGCGGCTACTTCTAAGAGATGAATATTACAGCATACTTTTATAAGCAGAATTTTTGTCATGTGTGTTTCTTTTCATCTTTTTATTTTTCTGCCAAAACAATAAGTGTTATTACCTAATTAAATAAGTACATTAGATTGCGCTACAATGGTGAGCAGACCTACAAAAAGATTTACATGTAGGCAGTTAACATCAAGTTGTGCTGTTTATAGACTTACACACATTATGATTTCAGAATAGGTAATATATCTGAATCTATGGTTCATGGTATAAACACATGGAGCTACCCAGATTAAAATCTGGTAAAGTTGACCATTGACAGGACTGGGTCAGCTTGTTAATATAGAAAAGTTGGGACACACCTGTTGAACCAAACATTGAAATAGCCTTAGCAGCTTTTCTGTGCAATTGAAGATATTGCTCTTGAGGGTAGCAATTCATAAAAGTCTTGTAATTTACTGGATCAGAGAAACAGGTCATTGAACAGGGTGCTGCACTGTATGGCGAACAGATCAAGCTGGAAGTAATGAGGCATGTTACTGAAAACTTTAATTAGTTGATTACAAAATTTGTAACAATCCAAGGTTTAGTAAATTATTATTCCTCTTTCCCACTGTGTACATATGATAGTGGAACACATTATTTTACATGTTTATTTTTTATCATGGAAATGGAGCAGCTCAGAACATGGGTTATTATTCAGGCCATTTACTTCTCAGCATCCTTCACAGCTTAAAATTTAAAAACGAGTTGTATGCAGGATAATAACACATTTAACACTAGCTTGGGTCAGATTAATTCATTTCAGATTACCCTGTGGTCTTTTGAACTTCCCTATTCAAGTCACTGAAAGCAGACTGCATGGTCATAACACTATTTTTCTTTTTTTTGCCCTGATATTTCAATGAGTTACTTGTTACATTCTCACCTTTGCCTGTAGTATACACAGTATGAAAATATATTATGTCAAAACTCTTAGGAGTGGCAGAACAGACAGAAAAAAAGCACTTTAATCAATATAACTGTAGGTTGGAAGTCTGTCTTTAATGACTACAGGGTTCGGAAATAAGATAATAGCACTATATATGTCACCTGAATATTCCAAACATAATTTGACTTTGTCACTATGTACGTCAATAATTTATCAATATTTATGGGATTGTGACACTTTAATGAGTGACAGGAATGTTACATGATAAATATAACCACTGTACTGCATGTATTTTGATGATGTATTGTTGCAAATCCAGATCCCACTGACAGTTAAAAGTTATTCAGTAAGAACCATAAGTAACCATATGAATGAGAGAGGGGGTGGTAGGTTTGGAGGCAAGAAAATTTCTGTGGGCATTCACAATAAGAACTGCATTTTCTTGACTTTTCAGGAACTCCTATCAATTTTTTATATGGAACTATATTGTATCCATTATGAGTGTCAACCAAAACATACAGTATTTTTTATTCATCCTTACCATACAGAAGTTGCCAGAATGCCATATTACTGTATGGAACAAATTTACATTTTTTTTTTGTAGGATGAAGCTATACTTTTGTTTTAGCCACTGAAAATGATATGTATTTAATTTGCAGATTTCTGCTTACTTTCTTGTAGATTTCAGCTCTCAGAGTACATATATATTGACACTTATTGCTTATTCTTCAGATATGGGCTATCTAGCTGATAGCCCATACAATAACAGATGAAAAATAGCTGTTTATATGAATTACGGCTAAACTGATGATTCTGCCGGTAAAGTAATATCAAATTAATTCATCTTCATGTACAGAAACCTAAAGAAAAAAATAAAACAGATGATCATAAACTGCTACAGACATCACTGAATAGCCTGTATAATTGTGTTCAAAATGTTTCTGTCTTTGATTAGCTATACACCTGAATACTGCCAAAAATATGTGCAGAGTAAAATTAGACTCTGTTGCCAAGAACAAAACATGTAATTTCCTCAAACTATTGTGATATTTATCACCTTGGTAAATTCCATTTAATGCATTTCTCTTTTTACATGTTTGTTACTTCAAGTGATTTGCTTATACTTTTACAGGACACAGGTCTACTTTATTTCTCTATAAGAGAATGAAATTTAATTCATTTTAGCCCTCAGAAAATATACTAAAATAAATATATTTATTGCAAATCATTCTCACATAAATTACAAAGCATATGAAAATAATCTCTGAGTTACAACATTATATGTTTGTCAAGCAGTTCAGTACATTCATCAACACCTCTCAAACTTAGAAAGAAAGTTCATTATTGCTTGAAACACATGAAAGCAATGACATAGAGGTACAAACATTTTGGTTACTTTGCCCTGCCATTCTTGATTAAAAACAAGTTTACAGGAAATTTTATTTCATAACAAAATAAAAGTATTCTACATCTTCCCTACAGAACAAAATAACCAGACAGAGCAATTCTTTAAATGTGCAGTGCAGCCATTATAGTGAGTTGTATGTTGCATTTCTTATAATTTAGCCAAAATGAGTTTCTTAAGCATCTTTCTTTTTCACGTGGACCAATGCTGATGGTGGTAATGGATCATGTAATTAACAATTATATTAGTTTCCTGAAAGCCACATTTGTGGTTTGGTATTTATTTAAAATCTGTTCTTAGGAACAGCCAATGAATTTTTTTGAAAATATGTTCGTGGTGGTTTGCAATGAGCTGATGGAATGATCATTTTTTTTTCTGTTTTGAGTAAATCAACTGAGTTCAATGATTTGCTATGTATCTAGTATGGAATTCAACTTAGTTTCATTTGATCTTCTGTTTAATGTAGTATTTTCATAAATTTTGTTAAATAATTCATACAATTTGAAACATTTCCAAAATGAGACAACCAATAGCAACTTGGTATTTCTTTAAATGCAAGGGTCTTCATCACCACACTTCATGCTGCATGCAACTAGCAAGTGTTGGGTAACACTATCTTGTACCTTTCGTTGCTAATATGTTTTGAACTTGCTACAACTAACCATAATTGTCGTAAAGCTTTAAATTATCTCAATTATTTTTATACTCCTGTCTATCCTTGGACTGCAGACTGTGACAGTCTCAGAGTTGCACTTTAACTTTCTGTTTAAAGGTAGCTAATGAAGTTCTGGATCTTTAATTTATCATAGCATTTTGCAATATTCTACAAACTCTTGGGTACCTACTGAGCATACTGTCCAAGAGAGAGGTTAGAGAGGTTTAACACACTAACTCTCCTTGCCCTTCTTTTACAGGTGTAGCCTGGAAAAGATGAGATACTGAAGAAAGTATAATTTTTTATTGTGTATTGCACATCTTGGCCTTTTGTAGCAATCTTTTCCCATTTTAAGAGGCATGTGGTGAATTTTATGGTCCTTTTCATTATGCATATCCAGTACAGATTTAACAGTTTTATTGAGATTTTAAATGTGATCTCACTGCTTTTCTTTCTTGATGAAAGAATTTTTTGTTAATCCTGTGAGTAATTAAATATGGCACTGTAGTCTGGCTGTACAGTCTTGCCAATATAGTTCATTTCCAGTCCTGGGAAGAGACAGTACTCTATGATGTCACATTTTCAGACTTTTAAAAGCTGTGTTTGTACTACATCTTCACCTGTGTCATGATTTCCATATTTATTATTTACTTAGTGACTTTTCTTAGTGAAAATGTTTCATATACTCAATATAATCTGTTACCTTTGCTAAACAATTACTGTTGGAATGCTACTGTGCCACGGTGTTTTGCAGAAATCTTCAGCTGAGTGCACACAATATATACTATTCCCTACTGGTAAGTGCTGCAACAAAGCCCAGAATTATTAATTCCCATGTCATCCAAACAAAGCTCAATATGGCTGAGGTTTTACCAAAGAAGCATTAAAGTAATTGCTTTTGTCATGTCCACACTGTGTCAAATATACTGCTGACATGTGTTAAGAGTAACTTTTTTACCTTTAGGTAAGACATTTACTGTTGTCATTACTAATATACTGACTGAATTGTTAGGTGGCTGATGAACCGGTTGTTTTGGAGCTGGGCAGATTGTTTAGCTGTCTCTGATCTTTCATAGCTTCTGTGGTTTATGATTGTCCCAGGGCACTGGTTGTGTAAGTGGCAAAGAACAAACTTGGGTGGTACAATAGTGCTGTAACAGATATAATTCTCTTGTAACTGCATCATGAAAGAGTTCTTAGGCATGCACTCTGCTGATTAACTTTTAGTGACATATTGAATCTCACATCTAGCATATTGAAGGCCAAAACATGCAAATACAATATGTAGCATCTACCAGCAGATATTATTAGTAAACAGATGTCACATCCCTCATACAGCCAGATATAAGCCTATCTAGTTAGTAGAATATTCGCTACCTCTTTCAGCTGATAATGGTAAAGTGGTAGTGTGTTCATTTCATCTGATATAAATGAAATTTTTTGGCAACATGTAATGAAAACTTAATTTTCATTTGAATTATATCTAACAGAAAATTATATCAAACAAAAGACAAGATACTAATATAATAGAGGGAAACATTCCACGTGGGAAAAATATATCTAATAACAAAGATGATGTGACTTACCAAATGAAAGTGCTGGCAGGTCGATAGACACACAAACAAACACAAACATACACACAAAATTCAAGCTTTCGCAACAAACTGTTGCCTCATCAGGAAAGAGGGAAGGAGAGGGAAAGACGAAAGGATGTGGGTTTTAAGGGAGAGGGTAAGGAGTCATTCCAATCCCGGGAGCGGAAAGACTTACCTTAGGGGGAAAAAAGGACGGGTATACACTCGCGCACACACACACATATCCATCCACACATATACAGACACAAGCAGACATATTTAAATATGTCTGCTTGTGTCTGTATATGTGTGGATGGATATGTGTGTGTGTGCGCGAGTGTATACCCGTCCTTTTTTCCCCCTAAGGTAAGTCTTTCCGCTCCCGGGATTGGAATGACTCCTTACCCTCTCCCTTAAAACCCACATCCTTTCGTCTTTCCCTCTCCTTCCCTCTTTCCTGATGAGGCAACAGTTTGTTGCGAAAGCTTGAATTTTGTGTGTATGTTTGTGTTTGTTTGTGTGTCTATTGACCTGCCAGCGCATTCGTTTGGTAAGTCACATCATCTTTGTTTTTAGATATAAAAGACAAGGTACCATTAAAAAAAAAAAAAAAAAAAAAAAAAAAAAAAAAAAAAAAAAAAAAAAAAAAAACCCTCTGTCCAAACAGGCCTTGAAGGATCAACAGTACTGACCATCCGCCATGTCACCCTTAGCCCTTAGGTATCATTAGATGTGGATACTGAGGGGCATGTGGTCAGCACACCACTTTCCCAGCTGTTGTGTGTTTTCATGACTGGTCACTACTCTTTAATCGAGTAGCTCCTCAATTGGCCTCACAAGGGCTGAGTGCATCCTGCTTCCCAACAGCACTCGGAAGACCCAGATGGTGACCCATCCAAGTGCTAGCCAAGTCTGACAGCACTTAACTTCAGTGGCCTGACTGGAACCGGTGTTACCACTGCAGCAAGCCATTGGCAAGGTACCATCTAAGCTACTCGATTCTTCATATTTACTATGACAAAGCAAGTATCTTACATTGCATTGATCAAAAAAGATATTGAGACATGGAATGTGGAGGATGAGTGAGGCAACAAGAACTATTAAGAAAATAGTTATAGTGCAGGAATCTGACAGTTCTGCCACTTGTGGGGCCAATATATGAAACGTATAGTAACTCTGAGCAACTGATAGTCAGCATTTGTCTTCATGATTAATGGTGTGGCCAGTCTCTTGAAAAGATATGGAAATTATGAGTTTGAAGACCAAAACAGAATTGAAACATTCAACAATAGTCATAACATCCCCACTCAATGGCAAAATTTGTTAATTATGTGTGACAAAACATTAAGTGGAACATAGTTGAAAACAAGTCAACAGTCAACATAGATTGGAAATTACAGACTTCAAGAAAAATACCTAATGAGTAGGCTAATACATTTGTTTAGAGATATAGCATCAAGTAATAAAAATAACATGTTAATACACGGAATCTAAATCATTAAGAGAAAAATCAACAATTTCTACAGTATTTAAGCCTATTTCAAACTTTTTCTATAAATAACTGATACTAATACATTGTACAGACAAATAAGATATTTAAATGCATGTTCTCACAAATAAAATTGATAGTGAATAATATTGAACAAAAATATAACAAATGGTAAAGGAACTACATTACAAAATGCTCATTGATGGTTCTTTTCCTATGACATGAAGAAACAGGACATACTATTCATTAACCTACTGTGTCATAAAACAGAAATATTTCTGTTTCAATTAATATAGTGCACATTAGCTTTTAAAGAATAACACAGAGAGTTGTCTTACATGGAACAGTAGTGAAATTGCTGCCATATTCGCACACATTGACAACAGTAACACTAAAAAATATAGATCATAAGCATCTTTTCACCTCAGGTGGTAGGCATTCCACAAAATCTACAAACACATCTTTTTATTCGAGTAATTTTTCTCTTCTGCATGAAAATAGTGCCTCTTAACTAAAGCAAATATACTTTATTTCCTTCTTGCAATTTGATAATTTATACAGTTGTGTTATGAGGAATACATTGTCCTTACTCTCCTCAGATGTAGTAGCTTCAGTGCTTACATGATCTTAAGTTTCATTTAATTTGTTAGTAGAATATCTGTAAAGCATTTATGATATGTTTACAATTTGCTGACAGGAGTTACATTTCCTTTAAGTTTACAAGAAACCTGATCATAGTATTTGATAAAGTAACTATCAAAATATGTTGTTTTAATTATGATATGTAAATATGATTTTTTTCTAATTAATAGTTTGCCCAGTTTATTGTGTAATGCTGTGAAGTGCCTGAGGATGCACCCAGTAGAAAAATAATTACAGTAATCATATGTCAATCTGTACAATACTTTATCATTTCAAATGAGAATGTGTCAGTCTTTGTAGATTTTAGTTGTGTCTGATAAGTATTGGACAGAAACTTCTTCTAACTTTGTAAGACAGACAACTTTTCAACATTTGCAAATAACAGCTTCTTTTTATTTATGCATATATTGTCTCTGTTAAAATGTTGTATGAATTCTCTGAGCAACTGAATGAACATAACATTATTTCTTTTTCACAAATTTATCCTCTTTCCACATGGTCAGAAGTTGTATTACAAGAGAGTAGCTACTTACAGATGCTTTATATCCTTACAAGAAAAAAAAAAAACTACATCACACTGTGGGATGTGCAAACAGGCTTGTGTGTGTGTGTGTGTGTGTGTGTGTGTGTGTGTGTGTGTGTGTGTGTGTCAGCAGCATTCATGGCTGGACCTTCAACAGGGGAAACATAAATACTGTATTATAACACTGGCCATGTACTAATATTAGCATTCTATCATTACTAAATACTCATACTTGGAAGAAGTGAACATTGATCCCTTTCACACCTTTAAACCACATAAGAACTTTTCAGTATTATTCATAATTTATAATTGTCCTTGGAAACCATTCTCATATGCCATGCTAGTTACTAAAAATGTGTGGTACTACACTACATTGTTGTTAAGGAATAGTTTTCATTTGATTTTTTTGTTAATGTTTTCAGGATTTACAAGCAACAATGCATTTACTTACAATTTAATAATTTTTGGAATGTGTATTGCAGAAAAGTGTATAACAGTAACATCAGCACTTTTTATCCCAATTATCCACAGTGAAGCTATGTGATAGAGAGAATTGTCAGAAATGGTTGTGTCTTGATATATTTTACTTTCTTTCATTCTTTTACATAAAAATTCTGTGCAAAGAACATGCCTATGAAAAGGTATGCTATTTCAATATTTGATTTCCACTTTGTGTTGGTCCAGATTTTCAACATTTCCACCTACAGCTTCATTGGCCTTTTAGCTATGGAAATATTACTTTATCCATACACATACATTTCTTTATCTCCATTTTCAATGTCTCAACATTCTATCATTTACAGGAAATTAAAGGACTGCTTGTGTCTCAAAGGTTGCAAGTGTGTGCTGTGGCCTATCTCTAAGCAGAACTATTCATAGAATATCACAAGAGGTAACAAACAAGAAAATACAGTGTCTGTGGTTGCATTCTGCAAATCATTTTCTTCTCTGTACAGCAAAAGGATAAAAAAAAATGAATAAATGAAATGATATTCTGGAAGAATTATGACTACAAGTTCTCCACATGAAACTACACACTTTCCTGTATTAGCTAGCAAGTTCTATAAAGTAAGTAATTAAAATACTCTTCAAATGTATATGTTCTATTTACAGTCAGTATTGTGAGGCAGCTTATCTAAATACCATATGATGTTTTTATAAATAAAACCAGATTACTACTTGGAAGGTCTGATACCACAACAAAACCTGACACACTTTGGACTTATCTTGAGAAGACATGATTCACTGGAAAATATCTTAATACTGGGGAAGAGCAAAGGTACAAGGAGAAGAGGCAGCAAAGGATGAGATGAATTGTTGACATCATAAAAGTAATGGATTTCAAACTGGAAAGTCTTATGGAGATGCACCAGGACAGAAGAAATTTATATGATTTATCTCATGTGGTCAGGAAGAGTCAAAATTGATTAAACAACTAGAGAGAGAGAGAGAGAGAGAGAGAGAGAGAGAGAGAGAGAGAGAGAGAGAGAGAGAGAGAGGGTGCTATTTTTATTTACATGTCTCACTGAACTGTTTGGGCATCTCACATGTATAATAAATTTTGTGTCAGTTGGGACAAAAGTTACAGCATGCACACTGTATAGACAGGATGATAAATGTCCCCATTGAAACTGATCTGCTTCATGTTTGGCAATTATATTTGGCAATTCACAGGAAATAAATGAAATATCTGTGAATATATAAGAGTATTACAGAAGATATAGGTATTAGTAAAAAAACCTAATGGGTGCCACCACTAAAAATTAGAGGAAGGGCTCCAATTTATGTGTTGGTTTTTGGAGAATGCAGTGGTATACTTGCAGCAGGATGGGCTTTATACTAGTGTCTGATTATATGTGATAATTTAAGACTGTGTAGGGGTCTGAGAATCTGAGCTGGATAATCTCTTTTCATGGCTGTGTTCTTCCAGTTGAGCCATCCAAGCATACCTCGTGGGCAGACACACAGATTTTAGTTTTCATTTCTCTCCAAGCATACTTCATGGACAGGTTCACAAACCTTAGTTTCCATTTCTTTCCCTGTTCCCAGTGTTTTGTGTGGTAAATTTTACTTTATGTAAGCAATGAATACCTTGTGTACATTAGATTTCACAATTTCTTTCTCCACATGAAACTATATACATTCCAGTATTAGCTACAAAATTTCTATTAATATAGAATGCTTGAGAATAGCACTTGCATTAATCATTGTCTAGCACAACAATGTGTTTATGTAATTTGTACATAAATGCTCCAAATTGGAGAAAAATACTTTATTGACTTTCTTAATATTTTACTAGTATTTATGGCAGGAAATTCTGAAAGTGTTCATAGCTGGCATTTCTTCTGTTTCAAGAAAGCAGTCATTAAATAATGCCAGTACAGTGCAGTTTGTGTATACAAAATATGTTGAAATAGTTTATGGAAAGCAAGTACCAGTTCCCTATGACACAGAGAATCGTAAATGAATATCAAGAGGATCAATGCAGGCTTATTAATGATAAAAGAGAGACAGATTATTTTGTGTTACTTGGCTGCTGTAACTGAAAAGAAAATTAGAGGCAAGAACTGCAGGAAGGTCACACTAAAATGTGAGAACACAAACTACAGGGATATTTTCTATGATAGTTAAAATTTACTCTATTTTAATTGTGATGTCCATAAAATAATGTAGGAGGCTCTTATAAAACAATGTTTCCAGCTATATCATCTAATGAATGGTACCATATAAGGCATAGAGCACTCTTTGGTTTCTAGAGAATTAGGCCAACATCATGTCTTTTATAAGACATAAACTAATAACACATACTTTATTGAATTTCAGAAACTAGATCATAAGAACTACATAATAAATGAAACTTAATGAAAAGCTAAAAGCTTAATCCTTACTTCAAAGTCATTTTAAATATCACAATATTCTTAATGTATAAATGTAAAAGTAAATAGGTAATACCAAGGATCAATACTTATTTCTAAGCCGTTTCAAATACTGTGATACTTTTAGTTATCATGATCATATTAAACGCACAGAAGGATAATTATTTTACTACATTATGGAAAGTATTGATTTGAATTTATGTAATATCATTTTCGCAGTATCGCAATCACATGATCTTAAATAAATCATGTGTATTAGGTTCTTTTGTGCTCATGGCAATCAGGGTATAACATATTTTACACTGTGATTCAAAATAAATATGTTAATTTTAACAATGTGGTATGCCACACTGTACCACTGAGAGTAAAGTTAAAAATAATAATAAAGAAGAGGATTTCCAGATGCAGAATTTGAAACATACTGAAATAAGTCATTAGTTGCACATTATTTAACATGCGCCACATCTGCAATTGGGTATCTTTCACTGTGCTTCTGAGTGTGCTGACTAGGCACATGAGACTGTATACATCACGACTTTTTCCTGCATCATGATACAAAAGATAATCCTTGCCTTGATGAAAATAAAACTGCTGAGATTATATGGCAGTAGACAGTATTGGAGCAATGGGTAGCTCAAAGAGTGAAATTAAATTTTGGGGCAATTAGTAGCAGATTCATATTTATGTAAGATGTAACTGCCTCCAGTACGAAGCAAACATAGTGCACTGACTCATACTTAATTAGATCTGATTATGTTGCTTTACAACTTTTGTTGACAGTTAACATTAAGAACCGATTACAATTATACCTTTTGATGTAATATATTCTGTGGATTATGCATAAACCATTCTTGTTTCCCCATAAGCCTCTGTTTTCTAGTGTCTTTCTTGTGGGTATTGTGGTTGACAGTTTTCTTAACATTTCCAATATGTTATAAAACCAGCTGCAACAGATGGTTTATTGACATACAAAATCTTCCTTTCATAGTTATTTACATGTTTTTCACAGTCTATCAACAGAAAAAAAACACAAACTGAACCCATAAGAAGCTGCCTTGTGCTATGATATTCACCTTCCGCACAGTCCTTTCTGTGGACCAATTTCTAGTGTATATGATTGCTAGTCTATAAAATATTTAGTTGAAAAGAAAAAGTTCAGAGGTCACAGTACATATAATATTATTTTCCCTTATGGGCACACTAATTTCAGAGACAAAAGTTTAATACTTTTTTGTATTTCATTCACTGCTATTGATTAACTAATAAAGATAATCCACACATTTGTTCAGGACAGAAAGTATTTCAACTGAAAATATTTGTACTTTATTTTCATTCACACTTTGAACAAGGTTTGTGAAATGAAATACCATTCACTCCATGCTAGCCAGAGGAACTTCATATTTTTCTTTGCTTCTTCCAAAACAACTTGCACATGCTGTGTCTCCTTCCCCAAATTTCTCACCATCTTCTAAAGTTTGAGGCATTGGTTTATTCAGTGTTTCTGGGAGTAAAAGTGCTAATAAGCCTGAAGCAATGGCAATTGTGGCAAAGATGACAGAAGGTAGCTTTTTATCAAAGGAGTCCTGCAAATTAAAAAAGAAAAAAATGTTACACATATAAGATATCTTGCACTTAAGGATCAGTTTACTCCTTTGCCAAAAGTATATTTTAACTTACACTCAAAGAAACTTGTTGCTAATATAGAGAATATCATATTATACTTACATGTAATTTATTAGGTCATATGAGTAATGTGATTAATACACTCCTGGAAATTGATATAAGAACACCGTGAATTCATTGTCCCAGGAAGGGGAAACTTTATTGACACATTCCTGGGGTCAGATACATCACATGATCACACTGACAGAACCACAGGCACATAGACACAGGCAACAGAGCATGCACAATGTCGGCACTAGTACAGTGTATATCCACCTTTCGCAGCAATGCAGGCTGCTATTCTCCCATGGAGACGATCGTAGAGATGCTGGATGTAGTCCTGTGGAACGGCTTGCCATGCCATTTCCACCTGGCGCCTCAGTTGGACCAGCGTTCGTGCTGGACGTGCAGACCGCGTGAGACGACGCTTCATCCAGTCCCAAACATGCTCAATGGGGGACAGATCCGGAGATCTTGCTGGTCAGGGTAGTTGACTTACACCTTCTAGAGCACTTTGTGTGGCACGGCATACATGCGGACGTGCATTGTCCTGTTGGAACAGCAAGTTCCCTTGCCGGTCCAGGAATGGTAGAACGATGGGTTCGATGACAGTTTGGATGTACCGTGCACTATTCAGTGTCCCCTCAACGGTCACCAGTGGTGTACGGCCAGTGTAGGAGATTGCTCCCCACACCATGATGCCGGGTGTTGGCCCTGTGTGCCTCGGTCGTATGCAGTCCTGATTGTGGCGCTCACCTGCACGGCGTCAAACATGCATACGACCATCATTGGCACCAAGGCAGAAGCAACTCTCATCGCTGAAGACGACACGTCTCCATTCGTCCCTCCATTCACGCCTGTCGCGACACCACTGGAGGCGGGGTGCACAATGTTGGGGCGTGAGCGGAAGACGGCCTAACGGTGTGCAGGACCGTAGCCCAGCTTCATGGAGACGGTTGCGAATGGTCCTCGCCGATACCCCAGGAGCAACAGTGTCCCTAATTTGCTGGGAAGTGGCGGTGCGGTCCTCTACGGCACTGCGTATGATCCTACGGTCTTGGCGTGCATCCGTGCGTCGCTGCGGTCCGGTCCCAGGTCGACGGGCACGTGCACCTTCCGCCAACCACTGGCGACAACATCGATGTACTGTGGAGACCTCACGCCCCACGTGTTGAGCAATTCGGTGGTACGTCCACCCGGCCTCCCGCATGCCCACTATACGCCCTCGCTCAAAGTCCGTCAACTGCACATACGGTTCACGTCCACGCTGTCGCGGCATGCTACCAGTGTTAAAGACTGCGATGGAGCTCCGTATGCCACGGCAAACTGGCTGACACTGACGGCGGCGGTGCACAAATGCTGCGCAGCTAGCGCCATTCGACGGCCAACACCGTGGTTCCTGGTGTGTCCGCTGTGCCGTGCGTGTGATCATTGCTTGTACAGCCCTCTCGCAGTGTCCGGAGCAAGTATGGTGGGTCTGACACACCGGTGTCAATGTGTTCTTTTTTCCATTTCCAGGAGTGTATATTGAAATTCAGAAGCATATGAACCATATTAAACTCAAAATATTCTATGAAGTTAATGTTATTTACAATTGAATATGATGTAATTAACAGAGAATTTTAGATTCATTTTATGTTATCACTACTGAAATGAAGCTTGCAAAACTGGTGTCAGAATTCTGATAAAAGTAGCACAGCAATAAAACACACTTTGATAGTTCATTCATTCTGAAATCAATATACCTATTTAAAATAATTGCTTTACAGGATCTTTTATAAATAATTGAACATGGTACACCAAATGAAAAGTCACACAAAGTAGTATAAATGAGTTTGAAAAATTTTGTGAAAATATCAAGCCAAAATATGGAAGAGAATAAATAATGAGATACAAACAACTATATGTTTCATTTAAGTAAACATAAGTACCTGGGACCTGCTGGACAATGATGTAAATTATTTACCACTACCTTCAAGAAAGATGAGTATAAAAAATTAATTCTTTTATAAACATTCCGCCCTTGCTTGAATTAATAAGTGGCAAAATATTAATGTGCTTACTAGAAGTGCACTTCACTTACTGAAATTTATACAACTTGTAAAATGAACTGTGTAATTTGTGGAAGTAGTTGAATGTTTAAAAAATTTTAATAGAGTTTCTAATTAGGAGAAGGGAGTCTACAGAGTCTATTAGCAACCTTTTTCTTTGATTACATTTTGATCCTTTACCTATCTGTCTGTTAATGGAATGTGAAGAAAGTTATGTTGAATAATGTGGCTTAAACTATCTAGACTTATTTCTATGGTGCTGTGATATCTTGATACTAAATTTTGCTGCTGATTTATTCAGAAATCTCATTCAGAAATCTCAGTATACAACAATCTAATATGACTTATGTAGAATTAACTGTCAGAGCTACATCTAGATATATACTCTGCAAATCACTGTGGAGTGAACAGCAGAGGATGAATGCCTTGTACCAATTATTAGGATTTCTTCACATCCGATTCACATATGGAGTGTGGGAAGAATGTTAGTTTGAATGCCTCTGTGCACTGTGCAATTATTCTAATCTTATCCTCATGATCTCTGTGTGAGCAATATGTAGGGGCCTGTAGTGTATTCCTAGAGTCATAGTTTAAAGCCTGTTCTTGAAATTTGTTAGCAGATTTCCTTTGATAGTTTATGTCTATCTTCATGAGTCTGCCAGTTCAGTTTCTTCAGCATTTCTGATACACTCTCCCATGAATCAAACAAACCTGTGACCATTCATGCTGCCCCTCTGTGTATATGTTCAGTATCCCCTGATTGTCCTATTTGATACAGGTCCCACACTCTGGAACAACACTCTAGAACCAGTTACACAAGTGATTTGTAAGCAGTCTCCTTTGAAGATTGACTGCACTTCATCAGTATTCTGCCAACAAATGGAAGTCTACCAATTGCTTTACCCACAGCTGGGCCTATGTGATCATTCCATTTCATATCCTTACAAAGTGTTATACTTGGTATTTGTATGAGTTGGCTGATTCCAACAGGGACTCGTTGGTAATATAGCCATAGGATACTACCAGTATGTTTTTTTCATTTTGTGAAGTGCACAGTTTTATATTTTCAAAGAAAGTTTCCAAATATTTGCACCACTTTGAAATATTATCAAGATCTGACTGAATATTTATGCAGCTTCTTTCAGACTGTATTTCATTATAGATAACTGCATCCTCTGCAAAAAGTATGGGTTTACTATTAACATTTTCTGCAAGGTCATTAATATAGAAGATGAACAGCAAGGGCTCCAACACACTTCCCTGCGGCACACCCAAAGTTACTTCTGCATCTGATGATGACTCTCCATCCAAGATGACATGCTGCATCCTCCATATCAAAAAGTCCTCAAACCAGTCACAAATTTTGCTAGAGACAGTATGTGATTGTACTTTTGACAAGAAGTGTAGGTATGGTACAAATTGAAATGCTTTTTGGAAATCAACAAATACTGTATCGTTGTGACTGACTTGGTCCAAAGCTTTCAGTATATCATATGAGAAAAGTGTGTGTTGGGTTTGAAATGACTGATGCTTCAAAATGTGAAACACTGCTCTGTTATAGATCTAAACTGCTAATTACACAGACAATTCTGTTTCAGAACATTATATAGCTAAATGAGGGACTGTTTGCTTCTCCATTGCATTATGAGTAACTCACCAGAAGTGTGATTAGAGGTGTCAAAGCACCACTGAGACGTGCACACATACTGCCAACACCCAATGCTGTATTGCGCACTACTGTGGGAAAAAGTTCTGCTGTATAGTTGTAGATGATAGCAAATGATCCTGCTATGAAAAACTTTCCAAGCATAACTACTGTAACTGCAGAAACACTTCCTGTTGCTGTCTCTGGAAGTACAATAAATAATTCACATTAAAATTATATGAAAAATATAATATAACTCTGTATGAAGGCTATCATTTAAGAAAAATTTTAAATGCAATAACAGAATAGTTTCTAAAAATTAAATTATCATTTCCTACAAAAAAATCACTGTAATTCTCAGTTGTCAGACTCAAATTAAATGGTACTGCAATGATCAATTCATATTTAAAAAATAAAATAGTTCCTAATGTTACTCTTATTCATCTGCTGCTATAAACTGAAAGCCATTGTGTTTGTTTTTACTTATTGTTCAGTCCCTTATTTTATCTGAGGAAATTAGAACTAACCTCAAAATTATTCAAATAAAAAATATATCGAAAAAAGAAAGCCAATTTATTTGCTGACATACCCATCTACTACAGTTCTTTTTGTGGTCAATCTGAACTGGTTGATATATGACTGACCATTTAAAATGGTGTGTAGTGATAGAATAAATGTATGATTTACTTGAGTACTATCAGCAATGAAATTCAAAATGTGTTTCAAATACAAGAATTTGTAGAAAACCATACAGTAAAATCACTTTACTAAAATCTGTAGCAGTAGAATGTACACAGTCATAAACACAAATTAAAAGTAAACCAGTGTATTGACTATGGATACAAATGGTCTTTGGAAGATCAAAATGATGTTCCCAGTTGTCTCCTGTGTTACAGCAATAAGCAGCTAAGAGAAAGCTGAAGTGTAATTAAGTATTTAAATAATAATAATAATAATAATAGTTATATTAATAATTGCAAAGAACTATGGAATCTGAGATTAAGTAAGTGATGTTAAAGGCGCGGGAATCATGGAGGAATAAGAAAAGTAAGAAAGACGCGAATTTGCAGAGCAAACAGTATAGCTTGACTGCTAGGTTTCAAAATGTGCTCTGCAACATACTTATAAATATCTGTAAAATATCCACTATCTAGAGTGAACACCGAGAAGTAGGAATATAGTTTAGAACTGGTGAAAATGCCTAAATACTGCTAAGGAAAATTAGAAGTAAAACAGCTGAAAATAACAAATTCAAGTGAAAAAGGTGTTTCTTGCCATGTTCTGGAACTTATTGCCCCATGGTTTTTATTATGTTTGCACCTCAGTTTCCAAATATAACTGAAAACGAATGCACTCTACTTGAGACATATTAATTTGTTAACTGCTCTGTTTCCCTCTTAACAAAGCATTCTTAATTAGATATCATGTTTACCACTAATATGTGTATTTCTTCTTGCCAGTTTTTCAAAATGAAGCATACATTTTATATTTTTCACTTTTATTGACAGACCAAATGGTATTTTCAAGCACTGGTTAATGTTTGTGTATGTTACCATTATTAACTCTTTTTCCAACTTTTCCTCTTATTTTTCTCTTTTTAATCTCTTACTTTCTTTCATAATATGTATTTTGTTTTTCACTACCACTGTTATAATGTAAAATGATAATACTCTTACATTATTCATATAGTTGTTATAGCAAAGTATGTAATAATTTTATATGAAATGCAGACTGTTGGCCAGGATTAAAAAAATAAGACCTGACAAGTTTCTCTGATCTTGCATAAATTTGCTAATACATTAGGGCACCAGTAACTACCTTATACATTATAGAGGATGATCACAAACATTATGTACAAATTGTTAGGGTGTTACAGGGTAGGTCATACTAAGAACTAATTGTTAAGAAAACAATTCCATATGTTGCACTGTTTCAGTGTTAATCAACATTGAAATTAGCCAATCAGGCCATTATACATGCAATTTCAAGTGGCTCACCAGCCTTTTGTTTGGGTTCAATCCTTACTGCCATCTCATATCCAGTTTTTGTATTGCTCTCTTGTTCAGTTTTAGGAAACCAAAGGAAGAACACATCCGATGAAACTGTTCCTGGTGGGCCACTTCAATTTGCTTGTGCAACTACTTGATTGGCTAACTCCAGTGCTAATTAACTCAGAAAAAGTGTAGCATATCAATTTTTTTTTAACAGTTATTTCTCAGCACAACCTACTCTGCAACAACCTTACAAGCTTTCCAGACTGTTTCTGAGTACCCTGTGTAACTACATTAGATTTATGGACATTGGGCTATGTTATGTACTATAGTATATACGCTGAGCAAATAGAATATAATGTATTTACTTTTGTGAATAGAGAAGTTTAGAAAACACTGTTGACATACCTTGTGGAATGTAGCATGCTATGATACAGCATATCCCACCCAGCAGCATCAGTGAGCTTATAAGCGAACGTCTTCCAGTACGGTCCATCAACAAAATAGTCATGATATAACTGGGTATTTCTACCAACCCAAGAATGAATAAAATTAAATATGGATTTCCTGCAAGATTCCCTGTGTTCAGGGACAAACCATAGTATGCCAGGCTATTAGCAAACCTGCAAAACAGAGACCATAGACCTCGTAGATAATATTTTTGTGATTCATTGTATTTAAATGAATTATGCATTATGAAATTTCTAAAAGAACGGTAATATCTGTATTCAAACCGAAATATGCATCCACAAGCAGAATATTCCAGAGAAAAATGTTTGGAGCAGTGAAAGACCATACCACTGGAGACTGGCATATCCAAACGATAAACAAGAACTCTATGGCCTAATTGAAGAACCTGACAATGTAGCAAGAGAATGAGATTCTAAGATGATGTGGAATAGAAATTAAATTTACTTGCAAATTTCTAATTGGAGAGAACATTGTAAAAACAGACAAGTTTGGGAAACATTATGTGAGCAGCAAAGAGATTATGTAGCTTGTAATTCCTTAATAATAAATAATAATTGTATTTAATTTTGGAAAATAATTATAATTTTGTATGAAATGCTACTTTTAAGTAGGTGTCTGTGTTATATTTCTAAGAGGTTCAGTGTATTTCCTAGTCCTTAATGAAAGCCTCAGTCTTCTTTAGTTGCTTCATTTACTGAAACATTTTTTTCAGAATTTTACATTACACTCATCAGCAACTGAAGAAGATATAGTTACTGTATTGGAAAGAGAATGTGCCAGTCACTATAGTGACTTGCATATAATGTGAGTGGGAGTTCATCAGACTTTGTAGTGGTTTTGCCATGATAGACAGACATAAAATTGGCAAGAGGTATGATATCACAACAGTCGATTGTCACCAAATCACAGGTGCTTGTGCATGGGACAATCCACCTCTAAGATCAAGCTGTCACTGTGATTTTCATGTGTCATCTTGTCAATGCTGCACCACAAATACCTTACTTTGAGGAGATTTACCTCTAGACATATCAACTACCATATGCAACAGCATGTTAATAACAAGAGTTGCCATCAACTACAGATAGTGTAACAGAAGAGAGAGAGGTCATAACAGTAAATTATAACTTCAGTGCTGGTCAACAGCAACCAGTGAGTTGACATACAATCCAGAACCAGTTTCACATTATAGAAATCAGAGACTACAGTCCCACATCAGTACCTATGCTCATCACATGTTACAGGGAACACATACTTTAGCCTGGGAACAGTAACACTATCACTGGACGCCCAAAGTGTGAGAAAATGTTGCCTGGTCTGATGAGTCATAGTACATATTGGTAAATGGTGATGACAGGATCATTGAAAACTATATGAAGTAATGCACCCTCTTTTGAGGATGAGTATGAAGTTAGATATGTGTATATGAAGAAAGAAATGGTATCTGTTGCCCAGAAAAGAGTTCTTCAACATTCCTTCAAATAAGTTGCATCAATAGTATGAAAAAGGTGGCTATGATATCTAGTAGTGCCCCACATCATCATGTGAAGCATTTATTTAGTATGACATTGAATAATGCCCATTGGGAGATTGTTTTCACCTCTACAGTATCACATGGGGTCATTATTACAGTTCACAAGGAAGCAAGACTTATTGGAAGTTTCTGTTCTTTACCAATTGGCATGCCATGCACTGTATTGTTGAACTCATTGTAACTGGCTGTATCTCTGATTTGATAAAATACACAAATTACATGCATGAAGCATCCCCATTTACTTATTTCAAATTCTACAATTCTGTGAAAAAAAAAAAAAAATTCTGCATGAGGCGTACTGATCTGCGGTGTAATGTTTGGTTGGTTGTTTTGAGGAAGGAGACCAGACAGCTAGGTCATCAGTCTCATCGGATTAGGGAAGGATGGGGAAGGAAGTCGCCCGTGCCCTTTGAAAGGAACCATCCCGGAATTTGCCTGGAGCGATTTAGGGAAATCACAGAAAACCTAAATCAGGATGGCTGGATGCGGGATTGAACCACCGTCCTCCCAAATGCGAGTCCAGTGTCTAACCACTGCGCCACCTCGCTCGGTGGTGTAATGTTTCCCTCTGAGTAACACTAGTGCGAAATGTTGAACTCTCTCTGTGCAACAGTTTGTGTGTCTCCATGGTTCTCGTGAGGAAGCTGATCAGCACATATGTAGACTAATTGGTTCAAAATCCTAATTATTTATATGCTTCAAATATTCTTTGTATTTCAAACAACTTTCACATTTTCTTCATGATGTTACACTGTTCACAAACCTGTTCAGAGAAGTGGGTATAGTGATTACTGCTTGACACTGTGTTTATTCATCAGTTAATCAATTGGATTTACATTAAATAATATATACAGTCTCCAAAAACATCAGTTCAGTTCACAGAATTATCACAAGGAGTAGTTAAGGGTGCTTGCTTTTATTCCAGACAAGATGTCTGATTGCCAGTAAAGAAAATTTTCAGTAACTTGTTAGCAACCATAATGAGGAGTCTGCTAACAAGGTACAGGCAGTTTCAATGGTAACCACTCAGTTCATCAATTAATTTTGTAATAAAACTAATTATTGTTTATAATGTTAATGATGTCACTATGTTACTGCTATACAATATACGACTTCCACACATCTTAATTCCGTAAAGATTACCAGTGCAAGTAAAAAAGACAAGGAATTATTTTATGTACAGTGCTTAAGTAATTGTGGATTTATATGTTTATGTCAATTGTATTAAACTGTGAATTAAAATGAATTCCACAGTTGAAGATTTTTTAGCTTCTGTTGTGCTAAATAAGTTTGTCATGAATATTAATATAAACATGTTAATTTTTGTATTTCACATTTTATTTTGTATTATGTCCCACATCAAGAAGGATCTCATCACAATGGGTCTATTAAATAAACAGAGTATCTCTTTTAATCTAATGTATTGTTGGGAATGTTCCTCCCATTCCTTGAACATTAACCCATACTATGCTGTAATACACTTTATTCTTTCCTTTTACATGCAAAAAAAAAAAAAAAAAAAAAAAAAAAAAAAACTCAGTCATTTTCATTTGAGAACTGTTGTTCCTTTTCAAATGTACTACATAATTTCAGTTATGTCAATAAAAAAAATCATGGAAAATGTAGAAATTATTTTGATAAGATTACGTACCAGTTGAGACAAACATTGAGTGTTTTATTTCTGAGATTTGGTGTTTTGAACAAATCTAATAGGCTATATGCAACAGTTTCTTGCTTCTGTGCAGACAGTGCACCTTTAGAAACAAAGTGTGCTATATCCACTTTTTCTGAGTTGCTATTGACTTGTGCACCACGATCAACGATCTTCACTGCTTCAGTGACTCGCCCTTGAGCCCATAACCAGCGGGGCGATTCATCAATAAGCCTGAAAAATAAAAATGAGCTCTCAGACATTCCCCCAAAAAACTGAGCTACATAAGGAGTACTATATGATTAGAGGGAAATTCTAGTAGAAAAGTAAGTAATGAAATGGACTAAGACTTCCAACAACTGCAAAGTCAACTAGGCCACATATTACTGAAATTATATTATTAAAAGGATAGTTGTCACTCACCATATAGTTGAGATGACACACACACACACACACACACACACACACACACACACACACACACACACACACACACACACAGGGGTAGAGGAAAAGGAGAGAAATATACAGACAGTGAGCATTGGTGGAATAGAGGGCTGTGTAGTGCTGGAATGGGAGGGAAGGGGCTAGATGGGTAAGGACAATGACTAATGAAGGTTGAGGCAAGAAATGTTATGGGAAGATAGGATATACTGCAGGGAGAGTTCCCATCTGTTCAATTCAGAAAAACTAGAGTTGGCGGAAGGATCCAGATGGCACTGGCTGCGAAGCAGTCATTGAAATGAAGAACGTCATGTTGGATGGCATGCTCAGCAACAGGGTGGTCCAGTTGTTTCTTGGCCACAGTTTGTGGTGGCCATTCATGCAGACAGGCAGCTTGTTGGTTGTCATGCCCATGTTGAATGCAGCACAGTGATTGCAGCTTAGCTTGTAGATCACATGACTGATTTCACAGGTAGCCCTGCCTTTGATGGGATAGGTCATGTTTGAAACTGGACTAGAGTAGGTGGTAGTGGAAGGATATATGGTCTTGCATCTAGATCTATTACAGGGATATGAGCCATGAGGCAAGGGTTGGGAGCATGGGTTGTGTAGGGACAGACGAGGATAATGTGTAGTTTTGGTTGGTGGCAGAATACCACTGTGGGAGAGGTGAGAAGGATATTATGTTGCAAATTTCTCATTCAGGACACAACAAGGGGTAGTTGAAATCCTGCCAGAGAATGTAATTTAGTTGCTACAGTCCTGGGCGGTACTGAGTCATGAGGGGAATGCTTCTCTGTGGCTGGATGGTGCAACTTTGGGAGGGGGTAGGAGACTGGAAAGATAAGGCATGAGAGATCTGTTTATGTACAAAGTTGGGGGGGGGGGGGGGTAATTATGGTCTCAGTGAGACCCTCAGTACATTTCGAGAAGGATTGCTCCTTACTACCGATGAGACGGCCTTGGGTGGCTGGGCTCCATTCCATACAGCCTAGCCACCCAAGGCTGTTCCTATGATGTGACAAACCTATTTCCGAGAGACATACAATTGTGCCCCTTGTAAACGTATTTATTATTTGACAAGCAAACTGCAGACCAGCCTGCAGCAGGAACTAACTTATAAGGGGAGACCATGACGTTGGGAATGCAGATTTACTTCAAACATTGTACACTTTTAGTAGGCCATTAACACAACATAATGTGCAAGTAGTAGGGTGCACTAATCTGACAATCCTGAGAAAATTGCAAGAGAAGTTTTATGCATCTATTATGTAACTGATATTTCTGTGTGTAGGGTCCAGACATTAGAGTTCATGGTGGGCAAGTGTTTAGCATCTGAGCATCATAAGCTGATGGTTCAGTCTTAATTTTTAATCTATATTTTTTCATCACTGGTCATATTATTTAATTTATGACATATGAGAGGTAACAGAATTTAAAAAAATGCATCATGTGTATTTGCATGAAGTTTTAGTGAATTTCATGTTACTTGACTACTTACTAGTTTTAATTAAATTTAATTATTAGAACAAACACATTTATAGCTATTGACAAATAAATGAAGTGTCATGTGGAGTTTTCCTGAAAATGTATGCCTGTTGCAATTTGCAAAATTCCTTATACATGCAATCTGGTAGGGTACCTGGAACTACTTTGCACCTTGACACTTTGAGCTGCAGACACAGAGGCAGGCCCCATTTAGCAGTTAATCTGCATGGTGGTGGGATATTGCTAATGCAGCAAGAACAAATAGTGTAGGTGCAATTTTTTGAATATCACAGAATTTACACTTGTACTACAAAAACAAAGGTTTGAGCAGGAGTTGAACCATCTCCTCATACACGTACATCTTACAAAGCTCAGACATATTAACATGAATATTAACATCTGGCACCTGTGCACAAATACATCATTTATTTAATAGATGTGTAAAACTCTTCTTGCACTTTTCTCAGAACTGCCAGAGTAGTACACCTTGCTACTTGCACATTATGTCATTTCAATGGCCTACTAAAAGTGTACAAAGTTTGAAGTCAATGTGTGATCTCAATGTTGCGGCCTTCCCTTATTAGTCACATGAGTAGGTGCAGCTATGTTCCAGTTGAATATTGTGTACTTTACTACTTCTCCGTGCAAGTATTGAAAGTTATCAAACAAAATGTTTCAGTGGCAGTCACTATGGTTTGGTCTCAATGGCATTAAATTTAGAGATAGTTATAAGAAGAAATGTTTGACAGTGCTGATGGTAATGGAGACAGAATGTACAATCAAAATGTTAAAGTTGTGCAAGTAAATTGTGTCCAAATGACAGTGGGTGGGAATGATGTGAAGTGGAGGGTGACTGAAGTATCTAGAAGCACTGCACACACAATAAGTATCTCATTGATGATATGGATAAATGTGTTATTAGAAAATAGTATTTGTGATACTTTGATCAACAGAAAGAAATAACAACTTTGCAGAAAATTCACAGCTTTTGTTGCTCAGAAATGGACTTAGAGATTAGTAAGCAAACTTCGGGAAAAATTATTTTATCAATGGGATTTGGTTTTAAAGGCTACCAGAATAAATGAGTCATCATGTATACAAACAAGACAACTTAGTTTCACAAAAGGTAGATGAAATTAGTTTGTAATGAAAAAATGAAGCAACAGAATTCAGGCAGTTGTAACAAAGCAGATGGATTCTTTCCCCCTGTTACATTTTCCTTCCTACCAAATTTTTATTTTATTTTATTTCATTTATTTATTTGCAGATATCTTCCATATTATCACCTATATGGTCTGTGCACACTACTAAATTCTCAAATATCAACTCAGGCCTTAGCCAACTTGACTTTATTAACCAGTACCATCATTTTCTTAATCAGAATCTGTTGATGTAATTAGATAGTTTACCGAAAAACTGTGCTAATTACAAATACCAGTAATTGCAAACTTTGGTATCATTGTTCACATGTGAACATATACCCAGTTACTACCTTTCAGAGAGAAGAGGAAAAAGAGAGATAAATAATTGTAGCACTTATACGGCTAATGTTGGAGATATGATAGTAGCTTTTGCCCTCATTTGGTTTCAGAGTAATTAACAGTCTTATCTAAAACATTGTTACTGAAACAGAATACCAAATTTTGGTAAACCAGACAGCATAATTCACCAGCAATAACTCTTTTATCTAAAAAGTCACCAGTAAAAAAATCATGTTCCACTATTCAGTTATTCAGAAACAGCAATTTTTAACTGTAACTTGTAAAACCCCAGCAAATGAACATAGCTGAATTTATTGCTAATTTTTGCAATCTTACAAAAGGAAGCCTGCTGGGAGCCATTTTAATCAGTCTGCAGATGTGAATAATGTGAGCAAGATCAGTGCCTCAAATTAACGCAGTGTACCACAGATGAGTTAACGCAAATTACAACTTGTACAGTGTGCTGAGTTTTAGCTAAAATCCATGTCCATGAGGCTACTCAGCGACTGTTTCATTTGATTGACTGTGAACTTGTAATTAGTTTCATGGAATGTGTTAACCTTCTAATAATCCCTTCTGCAAACTGTGACAATAGTATCAAATTGTGAACTGTGTTATTTCCAAATTATGTTTACTGTGCATATCATTTTATTTTAATATGAATAGCTACCTGAAAGGACAGTGTAATTGATGAATGTGTTAATGATTCCCTTGCTACAAATTACTTATTGTGAATCAGGGCATTTATGTTAGATTAGTGCACTCAAACAGCCTTTGTCTTTATAGGTCATCAATTGAGTGCAGTATGTGGGTGAAACATTGTCTGTGCTTAAATTAGAGTGAATGAGACTTGATTTGGCAATAAACATTAGGTTATTGGATATCAAAGTGCCATTAAAGCGTTTTGGACTGTAAACCTGGAGTGGAAAATGTCACATGAAATAGTCTACTTTCGCCAATTACTTTTCAGCCAGATTCAACAGAGATGCAGGTTACCAGAGGCATATTAGCCCAGATAAATAGGATAATGTTACACATTTGTTGTTTATTCAGACAAATTGATGATTCATATATGTTATGCTGTTAATTAAATGTTCTTAGAGTATGTGAGCAGTATTGTTATGAAGAAGTGCAGGTCAATGTTTAATTGTTGAGCCATTCAGGGTATAAACTTGTAGCACATTAAACCACTCCATTTGCAAGAATACTGGACTGAGCACTAGTACTACTTCTTTCCCCTGTTTCTTGGCCATAAACACAATGGTACTGCCACTCTGGTTACGTTTACAGTTCAGTTTGGCATTTAATACTTGCTGATGTTGTACACTTTAATGTGTACAAGGCATACTGACACTTGCTTTCACAATTCCTCTTTGTTTGTTGGTTCTTCACCAATTGAGCTTGGTGTAATTAATGTTATCCTAACCACTTATTACAAGTATACAAGTGCACTGCTCTACACATCACTTTAGTTTGTATTTATACAAGCTGTTCTTTTTGGATGCTGCACTTGCACAATCATTAGTGTCTAAGGCAGTTGACAGATACTCCAAAAGTCTATGTCAGAGAAGGACACATGAAGCAGCTGATTGCGTTTATTGCAGTGGCACATTTTGTATAGACAAAACAGAAATGTGGGAATAACTGTATATGGTGGCAAACAGAAAATGAATACAATGAAGTGTAGCAGAGAAGATGCAGATTATTACTGAACAGATAAAATTAACATTATAATTTCAAAATTAATTTGTAATAATAAAATAAGAAAATAAGTTTGGAGCAGAAATTAAGACAATCTACTCAGTAGAACCAAGTATTTGTATTTGTTTCCTGTTTAGTAACATTATTTATAAACACCATGTAACTGTTGAAGTTATTTGTTTTCTGCACATAATACTTGAATATTTGGAGACAAGCCCCATATGAAAGTGAGAAAAGCTGCAAAAGTAGTTGAAGCAGCATAATCCTGGTACTTATATTTATAACTTTGTTTACAAACAAAGAAACTGGTGCCAATATTGATCTAAATTCTATTTTCAAATAACTTAAGTTATTTTACTCATTTACACCTATAATTTATTGATAGTAAAAACAGAAAAAATTTCTGTAATGTATTTTTTTTTTGGTCTTGCAGAAATTAGACTGTACTTACCACCAGTGTGCAATGAGAATTGTACTGTGTAGTCCATATACAACTTGAAGCAGTGTGCTGTCTTTTATAAAATATCCCCAAAATGCAACCATCATAACACCAACAGCAAACATGGCTTGGAATGTTACCCCACAGATGGTTCTTTTTGATGGGCCAACTATTTCCATTGCTGATAAAGAGGAAAAAATAGTTTCAGCAATATAGCTAAATTAAAAATGCATAAGAACATTCCCAATAAACATATAAACATACAAGATTTTAGATGTGGTAGAGAATAGAGAGTAGAAGAAGCCATTAAAGATGTATAAATGCTAAAGTACAAAATAATTTATAGAAATTCTGTTTTATGTTTTGATCTGAATTGATATTTACACACATCAAAATATTTGTGTAACATTATAGGCATGTCTTCCAGGCATTTTAAACTCACTACAACATAAACACTATTTAGAAGAAAACCAATGTTAATTTCTCAGCAGTTGATTTATTGCCATTATTGCAGTTTTAGTAGCTTTAGTTTGTGCTGATATCATTCTTGTGTTTGTGAACAGTAATATGACACTATAATTGTATCAAAAGTTTGTTGCTACTTTTACTTGACATTTAATAATTGGTAATCTTGCATGAAAACCTATGAAAATTCAGTGATTATGACTTACAATATAAGTTGCCAACATTTCTTTTACAGGATTTTATGAATCTGAAATGTGGACTTATTACCACTTTCATGAACCACATTGTTGTTTTCTTGTTTCTAATTTCTCTTTGGGTCTTGAAAATCATTAAAGGCCCTTTTTAGATTCCATTAGATAACAAATATAGTTTAACAGCTATCAATAAATAAGGAAGACATTTATTCTGGATAAACAGTGAAAGAAAATGTCACACAAAGAATTAACTAACTCTGCCAACAGTGAAATACAGTGTTGGTGAATAACTAGAAATTTGTAGATTGAGCCAAATGTACAGTGGAATTAATTCATGATAAATTAATACTGTGTTGTAGTCTGGGACTGGAAATGAGATATTTGTCTTTCATGGACCATACTCTATCATTTAGGGCATCTAAGCATATCTCACAGACTGAACCAATTCTTCAAGTCACTAGTATCTTTCTGTTACACTTTCAAACTCAAGGGTCTTCTTTCTCTCCTGCTCTATTATCAAACTTAGACTAAAGGTGTGAGATAGAATAGCTTAGTCAGAGCCCAAGAATTGGTTGCACAATGACACTTTTACTCTGCAGTGTGCCATGCACTAAAGTGGACATTTCAGACAATTTAAAAGGGGTGGTGTGATATAACACCCAAAACAATAAGCCACACACAATGTGGAAACCGGACAGTAACCTACATATGAATGTAGTCTCATGAGGGGAACCCACTATATGTCCCTCTCTGATGCAGTCCAAACACTGCAGGGTGAAATAAGAATGAAAACTGTAGTGAACCACATAGATCTATACCTCAGATCAGAGTGTGCAGTAATAAGCCATGCCACATAAGATGGCAGATGCAGCTAGAAGTTAAACAACTGTTGGACACCACCACTTGTGGATGTGTGTGCAGCCTCTTGTCCATGCACTGTACCAGCTGTCAGATAGATTTTAGAGATTGGTATAGCAGCTTTGATTCAGTTACATGTTTACCTTTGCATATGTGTTATCAGACTGTTATTGTCAGCCACTATGTGACTAATGTGCCCATTATAATAAATTGTTCTCAACATTTAATAAAGTTCTTTGTATCAGTTATTGTGTGGTGTTCTCTTGCAGGATTAGAACAGTTGCTTTCCACATTTTGGCACGGCATAGGGTCTCTGATTCATATGTTGGTGCAGGAACAGATGGACCTCATCACTGTCATGTAACAGGCTTTGCTGGTGTTGCTCTCCAAAAATTCAGCTCTTGCTCCATTTCTTCTCAGTTTGTGCTATTCAATAAAGTGGCAGAAGATTGGTAGGCATGCAAACACCACCTACAGTAGCATTTTCATACTTTCAGTGTTACTGATGCAAAGGTATGCTATGTACTGTTTTTGTCATGGATTTCTTCCACCTTGTATCAGGCATTCCAGCAGTTGGCCCCATTGCAGGAGCCTTACTCATTGTCATTTGACATTTGACATCTAACATTCGTTGATGGCTTCATATTATTGTTTCTGCATACACATCATGGTCACTAGGGTTGAATTTTACCATTGGAAGAAGCAGCACCATCAGTCTTACCATTCCTGGGCCATGACCCTCCATGGTGGCCTTAGTTGCAAGTGCCATTTTGTCACAGATAAGGCAAAAGAGTCAAATGCAGACATGGTTCGTGATGTTATCATACACTCCACCCCAGATAAGAAAGTCTGGTAATTGGCCCTCCAGAGGTTTTGTTACTTGCACAGTTGTATGAGGTTTCACAAGCCACTGGTCAGCAACTGGAAGCCTAGTGCAATGTCACAGTGGTGCAGGGAGGCCTGGCTGTATTCGGGGAGGACAACATCATGGCACTGCAAACTGGCCGATTCAGCAGCTCCTGCACAGCATGTATACACTGTTCCACCTGCCACCCGCAGTTGCCATCATGTGTGTTGGGTTGGTCCAGACATACTGATCTGGGCCTTCTGTCTTAAGTGTCAGAAAAAAAAGGCCACACTGTGGCAGTCTGCCACTCAACTGCTCAGCTGTACAGAACACAGTATCAGAGAACATAATATGGATGTTCAGGAAGTGTTGAGGTCAGAGCTGGTTCCCAACAAGTTTTTTTATTGAAGTTTAGGTTCTCTCAAGGCAGCTGCATCTGGAGGTGGACACCAGCATGGTAGTTTCTCTGCTTAATGCCCAAAGATCTTCAGACCTCATCTCTCATCAGCTGTCACAGGGAATCAGGCACCTCAGGGGATAAGGTAAACAACAAATCCGTTTGCTTGGTCAGTTCACTGAGGAAGTTACCTATAAATCAGTGACTCAACCTATTACCTTTATAGTCATTCATGATGCTAGCCCAGCAAATCTTTTCACGTTTGATGTCTTTTATGCCTTTGGCTTTTCAGTTACCGACTCAATACAGTTGGTATCTGTTGAGGTCCTCTATCAGTCTTTGGAATCTCTGTGTTCATAATTTCAGGATATCTTTGCGGGAGGTCTTGGGTGCCCACAGACTTCCAAGTCCTCATAACCTTGAAGCAGTCAGCTTGTCCTTGATTTTTTTATGCTAGATAGAGTCCCCTGGCTTACACGTCAAGGTGGAGCTGGACTGGCTTGCCTCTCACGGGATTGTGTCTCTCATTTTCTCTAGTGAATCGGCCACACCCCCTTCACTGTTAAGAAACCATCTGCTAAACTGGACCTTTGTGGTGATCTTAAGGCCCCTATGAATTTGCAGTCTGTGATCGACATATACTTGTTGCCACATCCTGACAAACTTTTCACATGCTTAGCAGGGGGTCAGTTCTCTTCCAAATGTGATCTTTCCATTTACCCCTGGATGATGAGTCTAAGCATATCATGGTCATTAACATGCCATTCAGCCTTTATAAATACCAATGGTTGATGTTCAGGGTGATTAGTGCCCCCCCAATTTCTCAATGCTGTTTGGAACAGGTCATGTCCTGTATTCCACACTGTTTCAACTTACCTGGATGACATCGTCATTACAGGATGTACTATGAGCTACCATCTGCACAACCTCCAGGCCCTTTTTTTCAAACTTTTCCATCCATCCATTGAGTATTTGGCACCTGCTATCTCAAGGCAGGGCATTCAACTCACGGAGAGTCTTTGTGCCGTTACAGACCTGCCACATCCTTTGTCATTTTGTGAACTGAAGGCTTTTTTGTTAGGTAAAATTGCCTATTACCACCAGCTCATTCGCAAGCCATCCACCACTGTGCACTCACTGCATCTCCTATGCAGAGGTGTTCCCTTTATCTGGTCCCCGGTGTGTGACCAGACCTTGACCGCACTGAAGGAACACCTCTGGTTGGCTCCATGTCTAGCTGCCTTTGATCCCATAAAACTATTAATTTTGGCTATGGATGCCTTTCACCATGGTGATGAGGTGTTCCTCTTGTATTGGACTGCAGATGGCTTGGAGCAGACACTGGCATTTGCATCCAAAACTCTCAGTCTACTATTCTCAGATCAATGAATGACTGGCCATTGAATATGTGGGCACTAAATTTCACATTTTCTTATGTGGCACCAAATTTGCATCTAATTATGGACCACAAGCCCTTACTTTTGTCATTCAGTCCATCCATCCAGATGCCTGATAAGGCAGCACACATGTTGTATTGGTGGGCCCTTTTCCTCACCAAACACAACTGAGGCATTCATTTTTGCCCCATGGGGTACCATACCAATGCAGGTGCCTTATCCCAGCTGCCTGTTGGCCCCCAGTTTGATCAAGAGGAGCTCATGTGCTTTCATCTGCATGTCTCCTCCTCCTGAGTGGTAGACAGTTTTCTGACCATGAGTGCCCAATTTGCCAAGGAAATAGCAGCCAACCCCATCCTGAGGCACATAGTCTGCCTCATCCAGCAGGAATGGTTTTCTCATCCTCTGGGCCACTTCTCTGATCTACTTTGCAACTTCTTTGTCTTGTACCACTGTCTCTCTGTCTTGGATGAAGTCTTTATCATCTCAATGGACAATGCAGCTCACTTGGTGGTCATTCACAGGAGTTTGTGGTGGGAAGTTTTACAGCTGTTACATGAGGGACACTGGTGTGCTTCCCTTACCAAAGTCTTGGCTCACAGAAATGTTCACTGGCTCAGCATCAACCAAGAGCTGGAACACTTGGTTGCTGCTTGTTGCCAGTGTGCTAGTTGACCCGTGGCTCCCAGGTCATTGTTCTCTCTGTGGTCTCCAGCAACCCAGCTCTGGGAGCACTTCCATCTTGATTTTGCAGATCTGTTTCTCAACATGATGTGGCTGATTGTTATTGATGCATTTTTGCATTTTCCATATGTGGTCTTGTGCCACTCAGCCACTATTGAGGCCATTATTCAAGCTCTCTCCAAAATTTTTTCTTTGGAAGATCTTACAATTACCCTTGTTTCTGACAATGGACGCCAGTTCCTGCCTCAGGCATTTCATAATTTGTGTGTATGGTCAAGTATTCACCATGTTTGCTCCCCTCCAGTTCACCAAAAATCTAATGGGGAGGCTGAGCACATGGTTTGCACCTTTAATACCCAGATGAAAAAATATCTGCAACACGTCCCCCTCAAATAAGCATTAATTTTTTTTTCTGGCAGCCTACCAGATGACTCCTATAGATTCCCATAGCCCAGAGGAGCTTCTCCATGGGCGCCAGCTATGGACACTGCTTCATTTTCTCCATCCTGGATATTGACCGCCACAATGTTCCAGAGTACATGGTTTTGCACCAGGGGTGGCAGTCTAGGCAAATCGTTTTCATCAGCGTCCCACTGGATACCAGCAGTCATCATATGCTGGAATGGCCATCACATATACACCCTGTGAACAGGTGACTGGGAGGTCCAGTGCCATCAAAATCAGTGCTGTGTATGGGGGAGCACCCACTCACTCCCATCCTGGGCAAAACACCACGTTTGCCGGTATCCCAGTCACTGAGACTGGCTACCTGCTAGGATCCCAGCCTTCTCTTCCACCTGTGGCAGCGCCTCCACATGAAGAGTGTATGCCTCCACAGCATACAGCAGCAGCTCTGGTGGCATTTCAGTTGGAGTGCATACCCCTCACTGGTTCAATGTCACAGGAGCAGCCTCACCCTGCATTGGTGCAGAAACTGGTCTGGCTAGTTATTCTGAGCCACTGTGTTGCCAGTGTATCCACAGTAAGTTGTTTTCAAAAATTGATAAGTTTTGTTGTGTCAGTCATCCTGTGGTGTTCTCTTGTGGGATTAGAACAGGAAGCTTTTGAGGAAATGACACTCAAAGTTTTGACACCACTTCA
Source organism: Schistocerca serialis cubense (assembly GCF_023864345.2). Taxonomy (NCBI): domain Eukaryota; kingdom Metazoa; phylum Arthropoda; class Insecta; order Orthoptera; family Acrididae; genus Schistocerca; species Schistocerca serialis. The sequence goes on from NC_064640.1 coordinate 781,687,918, forward strand.
TCAATATGTGCACATGACATTGAGCTAAGCAAGCATGTAGCATAATGGCTAAGAGCATAGTTTCAGAGTTTTGCACCCCTGTTCAAATACAATCTAATTATTCTTTTTTTGTTTTGTTGTAACAAAAGTATGACAACAATATTGGCAAAATAAATAAGCATTTCAGATCTTGATAAAAATAGAGTTAATCACTACAAATTGTATATAATTAACAGTAACTGAAAATTAAAAACATTTAAGTTCTAGTATTTCAGTTTTTGCTTTGTCTTTTAGTATTATACATTCTGTAACATCAGAAAAACCACTGCATTCCCCAGGGTAATATTTATCATTAAACACTCAAAGTACAAAAAAATGGGACACCATGGGCACTGTATGAAGGTACATATGTGACAGTCACATGTTTAGGTGTAAATGTCATTAGAAAAAGCAACCTCATTAACACTTTTGAGTATCTTGTGAACTGGTGATAATTTTGTGGCAAACTACACATATCGAAGCACATTCTTGACAGCTGGAGTGTGTAGTTGATTATGGATCAAAATGTGTATTTTAGTTGCCTCAGTTCTTCTTGTGATTTCTCTCTGCTGTGTGACAAGAAAGTGGCATTCCTGCAACCAGGGAATCTTTGCCTACTGGTAAAAGTGTAAATTGCAGAGTTGACAGAATGGCATTCTCTTTGGTGGAGTTACTCTTAATGAACATCTTGATATTCCAATTTCATCAACAAACAGCCCATTGCATAAGGGGACTGGTTTTGTCCACACCATGAATCAATAATATACAGAAACAGTTCCATTTTTACAAATAACTAAACTTCATAAAAAACTAATGATAGGTATCTTGTGAAACTTTTGCAGATTTTGTTGCTGTTTTCTACACATTCTGATACTATTTCATTAACTGTTATATGTCTTATTGGACTCAAGGATCCGATTTTCCACTGACTTCTTGGAGACAAACAAAAACTGTTTGTAACAGTAAGGGCAAGCAAACCATACATACTGAAGCATTTTCTCAAAAGCTAAAACCTTCAATCGATTGTGGATAAAGGCATGTATTTAATTGCATTACTTCTACAGAAGCCTGCGATGTAGGAGCAATGCAGTTAAAATACATGCCTTTAACTGCATTACCTCTACAGAATCCTGCAATATAGAAGCAATGCAGTTAAAATACATGCCTTGATCCATAATCAATTGCACACTTTAGCTTTTGAGGAAATGCTTCAAAATGTATGGTTTGCTACAAAATTATCACCAGTTCATGAAGTATTTGGTAACATTAACAAGGATGCATTCTCTAATGACATTTACACTAAAAAATGTGACTGTAGCATATGTGCCTTTGCACATTGCTCGTGGTGCTGAATTTTTGTATTTTGAATGTTTTTTTATGATAGAGCTCAACGTGGGAAATCTACTGATACTCCTGAAGTATAATAGTAAAATTCAAAGTAAAAATTGAAGTACTAGAATTTATATGTTTTTCATTTTCTGTTACTGTTAATTATATAAGAATATGTTATGGTAAAATCTATTTTTGGCAAGATATGAAATGTTTATTTCTTTGGTCAGGATTGATGTCACATATTTTCATAATAACAAAAGAAAAGAAACACTTGACATTGGATTTGAACACAGGACATAAAAATCAATAGCTATGTTCTTAGCCACTACATTATCAGCTTGCTACATTCAATACCACATGTGCATATTGACCAAAGGGCATCAAAAATGTGGGTGTCATTGTCTTGAAAACAATTCAGTATTGGCACCTAAGCCAAAATAGCAGTCCTTTATTTCCACTCTTTTTTCACCCCGAGAAGTTTAGACAACATCAGAGAATGACCTATTACCAGTTCCCCTTGTCAATGACATTGTGGAAGCAACCATGTTGTTAACCATTAGTGTGTGGCTCCAACCAGAAGATGTGCAAGGACAGCACTGGTTGATAACTTTGTTTGTATCCTTAGTCACTGGTGGTCAGTAGGTGAATTGTTTTGCAGATTGTTTGGCCAGGGAATGGCCACTTAAAATGAGGGGTGTGACTTTGATGCCATATGTCACATATCCAAAAGAGTGTAGTATACTGGACATTTAACTGACGGTCTATGAGGGCCACAGCAGGTGATCCTGCAGTGGGTAACAGATTACCATCAGAGAGTCAATATTGTCAACAGTCTCCACAGGAAGTCAAGTAAAGGTATTAGCAGAGGCATGGCACACTGCAGATTTAAAATTAGTGCTGTAATTTTCATTGGTTAACAGCAAATGCTAAATGCTGTGGTCATACTGTGCTCACAGGGCTATGGTGGTCGGGACGGGCTTGCAGTCTAACCTGATCAAATGGTAGTCTGTAAAGATAGTAATAAAAGTTATAGATGCTATGAATGATTGATAACACTTCTTTCTCTGTTTCAGGAACACTTGTTTTGAAGTGATGAGAGGGCTTTAAAGATTATATGATTAGGGGTTGTGACCCACACAGTGTGTGTAGTTCTATACTAAGGCTATATACTGATTTGTCTATTCTCTGAATATGTTAGCAACCTGGGATGATGTGCTTGAGACATGGTGCTTGCAACTGACAGTTCATCAAATGGCTTAAGGCTTGCTTAAAGTGAGGAGTGCAAGCAGATTGAAAGATATTATTACCAACTTATGTAGTGAGCTGAGTGATTCTGCAGTTGTAGTAGCATCTGGGATGAACTGAACATAAGAGTTCACCTTCTGAGACACAGATTATTATTTAGTGATGTAAATTCTTTAACAGAAATACTTTAGGAGTGAAGGAGACCACTCACTGAAAAGGAGAAGTGTCATTGACAGGTACATACAAAAAAGACAGAAAACTTGCTAGCTTTCAGAGCACATCCTTTCTCGAGCTTGAGTACAAATACAGACTCAAAACAAAAACATTTACAAAAACATGCATGTACACACACACACACACACACACACACACACACACACACCAGGTCCTTACACAGTGGTGGCTAGGTGCAAAATTTGAGGAATGCAGTTCAGCAGGTGAACTGGTGTAGGGTAGGGGGTAATGGTAGCTGGCAGCTTGGAGAGAGGCAGCATGTTTGCTGACTAGGAATGTGGGAGGGAGTGGTGGCAGGTGCTCAGGCTAGATATGTGATGCATGGGAGTCAAAGCCAGTAGCAAGCAGCTCTCCATGAAGGTGAAACAGAGAGGTGAATTTGGAGGGGGTGATAGAACAGATGGATGGATGGTATGGAGACAGCCAATTAATATAGGTTGTGGCCAGGACAATTCCAGGACTGAAGGATGTGCTGCAAGGATAACTTCCAACTGAGTAGTTCAGAAAAGCAATTGGTGGAGGGAAAACTCCAAGTGGCATGAATCATGAAGCAGCCATTGAAATCAAGCAAGTTGTGCTCAGCTGCTTGTTGTGCCATTGGGTGTCTATTTTGTTCTTGGTCACAGTCTGGCAGTGGCCATTCATTCTAGTGGACAGCTGATTGGTTGTCATACTGACATGAAGAGTTGGTATTTTATGATATGGCCACTTTCACAGATGACAAGGCTTTTAAGTAGTGGGATAGGATAACCTTGTGACAGGACTGGACGAGTAGGAGGTGCTGGGTGGGTGGATTGGGCAGGTCTTGCATCTGGTTCTTCCATAGGATATGATCCTTATCGCAGGGGGTTGGGAGTGGACGTGGCATAGGGATAGACAAGGATGTTTAGCAGGGTGGGTGGGTAATGGAACCCCACTTTAGGAGTGGTGGGAAAGATCTTTGGTGCAATGTTCCTCTTTTCAGGGCACAATCATAGCCCTGGTGAAGGACATGGTTCAGTTTTTCCATTCAAGGATGATACTGGGTGACAAGGGGGAGTGCTCCTTTGTAGCTGATTCTTGGAGGTGGTGGGAGGATTGGTGGTGTGTGAGGATATGGCATGGGAAATCTGTTTGCGGACTAGGTTTGTGGGTATTGCCTGTCTGTGAAGGCATTCAGCATACTGGGCAAGGGAGTTCTCATCACTGCAGATACATCATCCACTGGTGGGTACACTGTATGGGATGGATTTTTTTCTATCAAAATGCAGGTATTGTTGGTGTTTTTGTGTTTTGTTAGACAGAGGGTTGGATGGAGCCATCAGAGAGGTGGAGGTCATCATCCAGGGATGTGGTATCTTGGGCAGAGGAGGATCGGTGAAGCAGATGGGAGAGAAGGAATTAAGATTGTGAAGGAATGTGGACAGGGTGTCTTGGCCCTGAGTCCAGATCATGAAGGTAACATCAGTGAACAAATCACATGCCCAGACTAGTGGTTCGGAGTTTTGGGGGCTTGGAAGGTTTACTCTAGATAGACAATAAACAGGTTGGCATAGGAGTGTGCCATGTGGGTGCCCATGGCTGAGTCTCAGATTTGTTTTTATACCTTTTGGTCCAGGATATAGTAGATGAAGTATATAAGGGATGGTGGGTTTGGAGCCTGAACGATGATGGGAGAGATAATGTTTGATAGCAGCAAGGCCATGTGCATGAGGGTTGTTGGTGTATAGGGAGGTGGCAGCAACAGTGATGAAAAGGGATCCTAGAGGTAAATGGGTGAGGATGGTGGAAAGTTGATGAAGAAATGACCATGGATACCTGCATGGTATGTTCCTATGCCAACCTTTTTTTGGGCCATCTAGAGGAAACCTGCCTAGCCTCCCAAAACCCCAAATTCCTTGTTTGGTTCAGGTTCATTTAGGATATATACATGATCTGGACTCAGTGCCAAGACACCTATCCTCATTCCTTCACATCCTCAACACCTTCTCTCCCATCTGCTTCATCTTGTCCTCCCCTACCCGACATGACACCTTCTTGGAAGTTGACCTTCATCTCTCTGATGGCTTCAACCACATCTCTTTCTGTATGAAACCCACTGACCACCAACAGTACTTGCATTTTGCCAGTTGACATCACTTCCACATCAAAAAAATTCCACCCATACACTGTGGCCACAGATCTGCAATGATGAGAGCTCCATTGCCCAGTATTATGGAGGTCTCAAAAGGGTCTTGACAGAGAAGCACTATCCCCTCCCCCTCCACCTCCCAAATCTAGTCCCCAAACAGATTTCAAGTGGCACATCCTCACACCCCAAATCTCCCCACAAACCCTCCCCTCCATGAGTTAGCTACAAAGCAGCAACTCCCTCATCATCCAGTCTCTCCCTGAACTGGAACAGCCAAATCATATGCTTCACCAGGCCTTTGGTTAACAGCATGCCCTGAAAAGAGGGAAATCATACCAAAGATCCTTCTGACTAATCCTAAAGTGGTGTTCTGTTGCCTACTCAACCTGCACAATGTCATACGCAGTCCATCCCCATGCCACTCTCATTCCTGACCCCTTGCCACACAAATCATATCCCAGTGGAAGATCCAGGTGCAGATCCTACACAATCCACCCACCCAGCACCTCCCTCTCCATTCCTGTCACAGGCTTATCCTATCCAATCAGAGGCTGAGCCATCTGTGAAAACAGCCATCTTATATACCACCTTAGCTGGAATCACAGCACAGCTTTTTATGTCAGTATGACAACCAACCAGCTGTCCACCAGAATGAATGGCCACCACCAAACTGTGGGTAAGAACAAAACAGACCACCTGGTAGCACATCATCCAGCTGAGTACAACATTCTGCCTCATGAGCCAGGCCATCTGGATCCTTTCCTCCACCGCCAGCTTTGCTCAACTACACACATGGAAGTTATCCTTGCCACACATCATTCACTCCTGGAGCCATTGTGGATACAATATCAGTTAAACAACTGTCTGCACACCCTCTACCCAAGAGCTTCCCCTTCCTCTGTCCTATCACAATCTCTTCACCTCATCTTCATCGTATGCTACCCTCCACTGGCTCCGTCACCTGTGCTCCATACTGGCTGCCTCTCTCCAAGCTATTAGCTACCTCCCCCCTCCACCCTCCCCCCAATGCCTCCCTCCTCTGTCTTCCCCTGCCTGCCCCATGTGGCTCAACCTGCACCCCAGCATAATCTATCAAAACATGTACTACAAAAGCTAGAAAGTTTTTTGTCTGTTTTGTGTGTGCCTTTCAGTGATGCTTCTACTTTTCAGTAAGTGGTCTCCTTTGTTCTTTATTCCTAGTGTCAGACTGTAGTTCAGTAACTTGGGAGATTCTGGAAACTGTTAGATGATTTTTAGACAGAAATTTGTAAGGCATGTGCTTCAGATATTCAATATCTGGCAGGAAGATCTGGCATTTTTGTGGGTTGGAGTGCTCACCTGTCCACTTTAGTAATAAGAAAACCTATCATGTGGTGTGCTGATCTATGCCTGTAACTGTAGTGTCATCAAGGGAAGGGTGCCATGAGTTACATCATCAGAAAATGTTACAGAAACCAATGAAATGTTACCTGTGCACTTGCAGTGCTTAAGGACTTAATGAAACTGGTACAAGCCATAGAGAGTATTGATCATCATGAGTTTTTGTTATGCATTATCAATGAGTAGCTGAAACTGTGCTTTCTCTAGAGTAATATTTGTGCAAGAGTGACCACATGCTGTACATGAAAACAACTTATCAGGGCTGGCATGGGATATGTATCAATCACATATACATCAACTGTTGTCTTGAAGCTGTCACATGGACCGACCACATCATATTTTCAAAGAACAATAATGAGGATTTCCAAGCACTGGTTAGAATGCCGTGAAGCTATTCACAGTTTGACTAGACAACTGAGCTCTTCATACATCACATTGTGAAAGGTATATGGAATGGAAATGTCATAGAAAAATCAAGGGTAGTGTTGGCTTGAATGTAAATATGCACATTTAAATTCTTTGTGCTTCTGGGTCCTGTTAAAATTCAATGGTAGTTGAGTTTTTTGAATGTTATTAGCTCAGTTATGGCCCATACATAGAATAAGATAGAAAATCCAGAAGTGTTACATGAGCCAAGCTCAAAAATAATTGAAACATCATCCCAGGTGACCACCAAGCATATGAGGTGGCACACTGCCAAGCTGTACATGGGGTATGTGTGCTGCATATCTAAGATTGCAACCAATTACTCCCTATATGAGACCAATTCAATGATAAGTTTTAAAAGCTGACCAACTATCCATATGTTGTGGCTGAAATTAATTCTGCTGTTGGTTAGGTGTCTAGTTGAAATAAAAACTCATTGTGGGCAGTGGTGTGATAGAACCACAGCAACCTACCTTTGTGTGTATTATATCCATCTATTTCTGTAACATGAAAGGTGTGCTGTTCCTCTTGAATGTAGAGCAACAAGCAGTACCAGAGGAACACCAATGAGGACTGTCTACTCTTTTGTGCTGCTAGAAGCACTTAGGGCAAGATATCAAAATAAAGTAATTTTGAGGAGGCAACTCAAGTCATCTTGGTAACTTCAGAGATTATGTGATAAACACAGTCTCTAGCACTATGGTATTTTCAGCATCTTGTGTTGATTCTATTAACTGCACTGGTAAAGCTTTTGCAGCATTAGTAGTCAAAAGACTTTTGACCACACTAGTCCAGGAAATTATCACTGTGGTGGTCTGTGCCTGTAACTTGAACTGCTGCAATATGATGTGATATCTTGCATAGTCATTCAAGTCATTGGGGGTTCTGTCAAATGACAGGAATGAGATGAGGATCACCAGGCACTGAGAAAGCAAAGTGACGAAGACGCTCACTGTACCGTAAATTTTTCAGTAAGCCATTATTGACACAGAAGTTGTTGCTTTTCCAACTGTTTATGTTTTTATGTTGATCCACTATGAATTTTGGAATTGTCCCTTCCATTATGAATATGAATTCTATCCAAGTTGAATTTATGGCAATCAAAAATGTTTGCCATCATGCAAATGTGCTCAGGGGAAAGACACTTGACTCTTATTTGGAAGGATAGTGGTTCAGATCATTGTTCACTGTTTAGCCATCCAGATTTATGTTTTCTATGGTTCCTTATATCACTTAAGGAACATTTTGGGATGTTCCTTCACAAAGTCAACAGTTGATTTTCTTCCCCATTCTTTTTCAGTCCTAAATTGTACTCTGTCTCTAATGATCTTGCTCATGGATTACTAAACCCATTCTTTTTCAAAAACCTTGTGTTTTCCTACAAAAAGATGGGAACTGTGTTGAATGGATTAAAATTTTATTCATTTTACATCATAACCACAAGGAAAAGCAGGCATTACATTTGATTTTAAGTTGCTTAAAAACAATAACATTTAATGGGATGCAAATAAAACATTTTGAATACTAACTGCTTGGTTGCTCCTGTAAATATTTTATATAATGACTGGTTTTGTAGCCTAGAAGCCACAGCATCAGGTTAGATGTGTTAAATTACAAAAAAGTGTGCACTACAACTGGAGTTGAATTATGGTTACAGTCAATGGTGAATTATGGCATGAAAGCTGCAACATCAATGGGACTCAACATTCCTTGTATATATATAAATGATGTAATTGGCATATCATCAGATAATTGGAAAGCATTGGTCCAAGGTTTCTCAAGCAAGCCTAAATTTTTTTTAAAAACTGTGAGAACTGTCAAGAAATAGCCTCCCAACCTAATACAATAAAACATTTTTTAGGCAGGCTTGAGGAACCAAGAACTCATACTTTCTGTTTACATCATGATTCACTAATAGCATCATTGATTTGTGGAAAAGGAGTGTGTGGTCCTGTCCATTTTGCAACTTCAATGTAATGATTCACCATGTAAGTAATTCTCTCCACTTCTCACTACTGATTGCCACTACAGTTTCATCACAATATTAACAAACACTTTTTGTAATATAACAGATTTAATCTGATGATATGGTTTCTAGACTACAACCAGTTGTTAAATAAATTGTTCACAAGAGCAGTAATCATTTTTCAAGATATCTACTTATGTCTGTGGTTGTCCCTCATATAAGATAGTGTGTAATGACCAAACCAAGTTTTAGTTTTAGTTCATGTTTGAAATGAAACACAAAGCCAAAGAATATCAGGAATTTGATTTGAAGACTGTCAATGGGGTCAGTTAAGGTTAAACACAAAGAAACCAGATATCACTACAACATTTATCAGGCTAGGTCCCAGAATAATTTAAGTTTCATCACTGGTGACAAGGGTGGAAGTGAGTAAATCATTATTGATGAAAATTCATTTTAGTTTACTGTTTTTGCATGTTCTATGGATCATATTCACAACATAAACATATCAGTAGGCTCACAAGTAAGATACATTTTCTATGTGAAAACATGACATTTGCTGGCCATTTACAAAACTGGATTTTTGTTGTAATCTTAGCCTACAACAAAATTTGGTGAAAGTAAACTGACCAGATGCATACCGTCTACCCATAATTTCATCTATGGAGTAGAAAGAGATGTCAAGTAGAAATGATTTCATTTTTTTAGAACTTTCATTACCTGCCAGCACCTTTAATTCACAAGGGAGGTGGTCAAATACTCTTACACAAAGTAAAGAAATTGTGTGATGATTCCATCACCAAAACCAGCAATTACATGTAGAGCGAATATTACTGATCTCAAGCATTTTTGAAGACTTCTAATTTGTGATTTAGTATTCAAGTTTAGTTTAATACAAACACCCAGGAATTTTGACTAATCAGTTTTACATATTTCCTTTCTCCCTTACTGTATTGTTATTGATGATGATCTATCTTGTTTGGAATAGAATTCAACAAATCATGTTTTTTTCTAAGTTAAGTGATAGACTATTAGCAGGGAACCTATAAATAATGTAGTGTCACCGCCAGACACCACACTTGCTAGGTGGTAGCCTTTAAATCGGCAGCAGTCCATTAGTATACGTCGGACCCGCGTGTCGCCACTGTCAGTGATAGCAGACCGAGCGCCACCACACGGCAGGTCTAGAGAGACGTACTGGCACTCGCCCAATTGTACAGCTGATGTTCATAGCAAAGGTTCACTGACAACTACGCTCTCATTTGCCGAGACGATAGTTAGCATAGCCTTCAGCTACATTTGCTACGACCTAGCAAGGCGCCATATTCAATTGATAATTAATATTATGAAGCATGTATCGTAACGAGAGATGTTCTACAATTGTGGATTAAAGTTAAGTATTATATCAACTACTTACTTTATTTGCAATTCTCAAGATATTGTCCTGTTCCAGACCTCACGCCAGTCAGCGTGTAATTAAACGCGTGCATTTCGGCCTCCTCTAGAAAAACAGTGTTGGCTCTTCTGCCAACACTACAAATAATACTTGTGAATATTTCATTTATTGCTCTTTCTGTTGTTGCAGCACTGTTGGGATTGATTATTGTTTTCATCATCATCAGCAAAGAGCACTTTTTCTGCTTTATGACTATAAGATGGAAGTAATTTATACATGCCAAGAGCAGGTGTGGTCCCAGAATTGAATCTTGTGGTATTCCAGAAGTAATTTGTCCCCATTCAGAATAAGATTTATTGTGAGAGCTAAATGAGTTATCTAATATGATCCTATGCTTTGTATCAGTTAAATATGGTGTGAACAACTAACGTATTATGCCTTAAAAGTAATGATTTTTAAGTTCTCCAAAAGAATGTTGTGATTTTCTCAATACAATGCCTTGGAAAGATCTAAGAAAGTCTTGGAAGGTGAAATCTTGTCATTCAGATATTTTTAAATGTGGTCGTGAAATGGTGAGTGGCATGTTCATTGATGAGGCCCTTCTGGAATTCAGATTGTGACTGACACATAATCTTATGTTTTGCAGATATACAATCCCATTTTTAAATATGTTACCTTATGGAAATCTTTGAAAAGGAAATTGATAGTTACTAATATCTGTCCTATCATTCTTAAAGAAGGATATGACAACAGCATACTTTAGTCTCTCTGGAAAGTCACCTTATGAAATCAATGCATCAAATATGTGGCTGAGTGCAGTAGATATAATCATTGAAAAGACATGCTTTTAATACACTGCCTAGCAGAAAACAGGAAAAATACAGAAGACTTGGTTGGATGTCAATCCCGCTTTGTACATGTACCCACTATTCGTGGGTAGATAAATAATTAGAGTTGTGTTTCTCTGAGACAGGTAGAACTGCCACAAAAGTGTGTTAGAGTTGTTTGTGTTTGGTGTTGCTACAAGCCATGATAATGTATATAAAAAGTGTGAACAGCATCAGATGTTGAGTGTTCACTGTGAAAGAAATGAAGATGCCATATACACATGTCAGAGAGAGTATCAGCACCTGACAAAGTTTGAAAAGGGCATTATTGTGGGTCTCTATTTGGCTAGCTGGTTGAATTATGCAATATCCAGATGTGTGAGGCATTTGGAAGTGACAATGGCCAATTGTTGGATTGCATAAGAATGTTAGGGCAGGTATACTCATTATCAAGGCTCCATCAACTACATCGAGAGAGGATTGTCATATTGTGCACCAGTCACATCATAACCCCTTCGCATCTGCACCTGCCATCTGATAACAAGTAATGAATTCGCTACAGCATTCTGTGTCATCCTGCACCATTGGTCAGAGACAAACAGCAGCCAGGCCAGGGATTATACATGCATGGGCTTCCCAAACACCACATCAGAAAAGGCTGTTTTGAAGTGGTGCTGTGATTGCAAAGCATGGACTGCTGATGAATGGCATCACATTGTGTTCAGTGATGAATCATAGATCTCCTCTATGCCAGATGACCATCATCAGTGTGTAGGGTGGGGACCTGAAGAGACATTCTATTCTTCCAGTGTTTTGAAAGGCATTGTAGTGTTATTCCTGGGGTCATGGTGTTGGCAGCCACCATGTATGACTTCAGGTCACAGCTGGTAGTGATTGAGGGAACTCTGATAGGACAGACATCATGCATCCTCACGTGTTACCTCTCATCTGACTGAATTGTGGTGCCATTTTTCAACAGGACAATGCTCATTCACACATAGCATGTGTGTCTGTCTACATGATGTCAAGGTGCTCCCATGGCCAGCAAGATCCACAGATCTGTTCCTAATAGAACATGTGTTGGACCAGGTCAGATTCAGCTCTATTTTAGTACCAGTATCTGGGACATCAAGGACCAATTACAACAGTTGTGGACCTGCATGCCTCATGAGAGAATACAATGGCTTTATGAATCCTTCCAAATTGTATCAGTGCATTCACCCAGATCAGAGGGGTTGCAACATCATACTGATAAGTGGGCTCTTATTGCCATGTTCTTTATAAATTTTATTCAAATTTATGATTACTGAAATAACATGACACATCCTCTCAACCTCAAAATTTTCATTTCATTTTTTCCTCTTGTTTGGGGCGCTTCACTTTTTTTCAGGCAATGTGTTCTGCTTGAAATGTTTTCAACCCCCTGAGAATTTTTGGTTTTGAGAGCTCATCACTTTCTCGATTTTCAGGAAGGAATTGGTGTGACCTAGAATTGATTGAAAGCTTTGGTATTAGTCATTACATATATGGCAATGCTTTTTCTTTTGATTTGACTGTACTTAATTACTCAGTTACTTTTAGAAAGTGATTGTTAAGGAAGACTTCTGTATGTTCTGAGTCATGAACCATTTGGTTATTGTCAAGAATTGCAGAATTTTGGAACACGTATTGTGTTCGAGTATAATGACTTTTCTGGAGAATAGAAATCTACTCTGTAGGAATCAGCATGGGTTTCGAAAAAGACGGTCATGTGAAACCCAGCTCGCGCTATTCGTCCACGAGACTCAGAGGGCCATAGACACGGGTTCACAGGTAGATGCCGTGTTTCTTGACTTCCGCAAGGCGTTCGATACAGTTCCCCACAGTCGTTTAATGAACAAAGTAAGAGCATATGGACTATCAGACCAATTGTGTTATTGGATTGAGGAGTTCCTAGATAACAGGACGCAGCATGTTATTCTCAATGGAGAGAAGTCTTCCGAAGTAAGAGTGATTTCAGGTGTGCCGCAGGGGAGTGTCATAGGACCGTTGCTATTCACAATATACATAAACGACCTGGTGGATGACATCGGAAGTTCACTGAGGCTTTTTGCAGATGATGCTGTGGTGTACCGAGAGGTTGTAACAATGGAAAATTGTATTGAAATGCAGGAGGATCTGCAGCGAATTGACGCATGGTGCAGGGAATGGCAATTGAATCTCAATGTAGACAAGTGTAATGTGCTGCGAATATACAGAAAGATAGATCCTTTATCATTTAGCTACAAAATAGCAGGTCAGCAACTGGAAGCAGTTAATACCATAAATTATCTGGGAGTACGCATTAGGAGTGATTTAAAATGGAATGATCATATAATGTTGATCGTCGGTAAAGCAGATGCCAGACTGAGATTCATTGGAAGAATCCTAAGGAAATGCAATCCGAAAACAAAGGAAGTAGGTTACAGTACGCTTGTTCGCCCACTGCTTGAATACTGCTCAGCAGTGTGGGATCCGTACCAGATAGGGTTGATAGAAGAGATAGAGAAGATCCAACGGAGAGCAGCGCGCTTCGTTACAGGATCATTTAGTAATCTCGAAAGCGTTACGGAGATGATAGATAAACTCCAGTGGAAGACTCTGCAGGAGAGACGCTCAGTAGCTCGGTACGGGCTTTTATTGAAGTTTCGAGAACATACCTTCACCGAAGAGTCAAGCAGTATATTGCTCCCTCCTACGTATATCTCGCGAAGAGACCATGAGGATAAAACCAGAGAGATTAGAGCCCACACAGAGGCATACCGACAGTCCTTCTTTCCACGAACAATACGAGACTGGAATAGAAGGGAGAACCGATAGAGGTACTGAAGGTACCCTCCGCCACACACCGTCAGGTGGCTTGCGGAGTATGGACGTAGATGTAGACGTAGATGTAGAAGATCATCTTGTTCCCTGATTGACTATGCTCCATATTGGTTTGATTTTAATTTCAGAACTCTGACATGACATGAAAGTTTTTTGATTTTCTAATAACTTTTCACAAAACAACAATACTCTCCACAACATAAAATCAGTTGAACATCTGTGCTTATCCTGGCCATTAGGTGTACTTCCCTCCTACTGAGATATGTGCTTTAATATCTTTCATTTTCCACAGTTTCTTTGATACATAACTGGTACAATATTTCACAGTTTTTATTGGTAAATAACTTTTAAAAGCGGATATAAATTTATACAGATATTCAATAAATTTAGAATTTACATCCACTACATCATACAGCTCATACCAGAATGGGACTTGAAGCAGAAATGTTATTGTCTTGATAAGGCTAGAGGTGCTGAATGGCTGGAGACATGGAATTACCGCAGAAGAATGTGGCTAGACTACTGCTCAGAATGAACTGATTGTGGACAGGCAAAAACCATCTTATACTGACACTGAAAAGAAAGTTACTGCAATATACACAGTACATGAGCTGAGCTTGATCTCTTTGGATGATTATATGTCATTGATCATCAAGGTCAAATTTTGTTTGCATCTGCTCTGTACCCAATAACTGCCAAAGAGAAGTATGAGGTGTTGCTATAAAATAATGGTACTATTACTGTAAAACATTTTATTTCAGAAACATACAGGGTAGTGCACGAAATGTGTTACCAATTGTTTCTTTCACTATTTACGATGCACATTAGATATCCCACTGGGATCTCTACAGCAGTACCAGCAGAGCTTGGAAAAACAAATGAGTTACAAAATGACGTGTAATTCATGATACTGCCACTAGGAGAATAGTAAGCAGCAATGGCTGACAATGGAAGACTGACGACACAGCAACGATCGGCAATTGATTTACTTTTTCATGAAATGAAAAGCCTTGTTGTGGCTCAGAGGTGTTTTTGACAACCGTTTAACACATGATGGGTCTCTTGCAAGAAGACCATCCACAGGTTGTACGATAAATTTGTACAGGAAGCAACAGTATTGGAAGCGAAGCGACCTCGGCCTAAGCCTGTTTGTTCCCAGGTTGTACGATAAATTTGTACAGGAAGCAACAGTATTGGAAGCGAAGCAACCTCGGCCTAAGCCTGTTTGTTCGCCAGAGAATATTGAAGCGGTACGAGTTGCTGTACAGAGAAGTCCCAGGAAATCGTGTAGAAAGGCAGCAGTGCAACTGGTAATATTCAGATGCTCCGTTCAACGCATTCTTAAAAGTGACCTCCATATGTACCCATACAAGATGACCTGTGCACAGAAGCTCACTGAAGAACACAAGCAGCAGAGACTACTGTTTGCTCAGTGGGCAGAGGATAGGGAAGAAACTCTCAACACATTTGGTTTTCAGATGAGACACATTTTCATTTAGATGGTGTGGTTAACAAACAAAATGTACACTTTTGGGCCTCTGAAAACCCAAAAGTGCTTCATGAACGACAACATTATGCTCCAAGGATTACAGCATAGGCAGCAATTTCCAATCACGGACTTATTGGACCCTTTTTCTTTGAAGAAACTGCGAACAGCGAGCGTTATTTGAGCATGCTTCACAATAGCTTTATTCCACAGCTTCTTGTTACTGCCTTGCCCTTCAACATGCAGTGGTTCATGCAAGATGGAGCAAGGCAACATACTGCAAACAATGTGTTGGAATTTTTACATGAGCATTTCGACATGTGGATCATTTCACTCAGATTTCCAGGTCGCTTCAATGAAGGACAAAATTGGCACCCCAATAGTCCAGACCTCAATCCACGTGACTTTTTTCTTTGGGGGTACCTAAAGGAAAAATTTTTCCCAAAACGTCCATGTGATTTAATGGAGCTCAGAAGCCATATTCTTCAAGCTTGCAGTGAAATTACAGAAGACATGTGCTGTAGGGTAATCACTAACTTCAGTGTTCGTTTGAAGGAAGTTAGGAAACGAAATGGTGGACATATTGAGCATGTACTGAGTTAGAACAAATCTCCATGGATGGCTCTTCATTGTAGTATATGTTCCTTGCAGACTGTATTGACAATAAAGTTCATATTCAAAAACAAAATGGTAACACATTTCTTGTGTCACCTTGTATATATGTAGTTATTGTCACCCTCAATATACTCCCCTCCTCTGTCCCTACAAAGCTCAATCTGAATTTTCAATTGATGGAAACAGTGCTGGAAGTCTTTCTCTTTGAGCTCCTTGATGATGCCACTTTTTCTTTCACTGCTTCAATGGATGGGAACCTTGTTCCTTTTAATGTCTTTTTTTTATTTTCTGTAGAGCAAGAACCTCAAGGTGGTAATTTTGCTTAACAGTTTGAGCTTCAGGAACCCACTGAAGATACACCCCTCCCCCCCCCCCCCCCCCCCAAAAAAAAAAGAAAAAGAAGATAATCTCACTTTGAATTATGATTTTCTCATTCAAGCTTTCTCTGCTTTCTGTGAAACTGGACCCTTCTAATGCCTGGATTGCTGCTTAGATTCGCAGTCATAAGTGAAAAATCAATAACATAAAATTAGGGCGATTTTAAATCATATTGAAAGTGTCAGAATGAACATTTTCAGAAGCTGCTTTTTATTCAGTTGTGAGAATTTTTGGCACCAGTTTCACACACATTTTTCTCATGTTAAATTGGGCATGTAAAATTTAACTTTTGTTTATCGACTCTTACAGTTTCAGCAAGCAATCAAATACTCAACTGATGGTCATATCTAATCGGACTACCTACTTTTTTTAATATTTTCATCTGTTTCTGATGTTGAAGGATGCCCTGGGCATGAGTCATCTTCTTACCATCCATCTTGGGAATGCCTGAACCACTCAAAACCTAACACACATAATAAGCAGTCTTTGCCATGTGCTTCTTTTAGTAGAAGAGAGGTTTCAGTATCAGTTTTTCCAAGTTTTGTGTGAGACTTCACGACAATTCATTGCTCTATTATTTCACTTATCATTAGTATAGCAAAACGAAGTAACAGCTCTTACACAAACAAAGGACACAGTCACATTGATCTGCCTACAAACCACAGAGATGCTGCATGCGACTGGGAAGGCTTCAGGCTTCACAGCTATTGGTCATTTATTTTGTGTACTTACTCTGTGACAGCATCAGTCACATCATTTTATAGCCAAAGCTCATATTTCTCCAAACAGTGAGCACACATAACAGCAACAATGTTTAATAATGTCATGAAGGTCTACTTACTCCTAGAAAAAACAATAAATAGGAAATAAAATGATGGAAAGTCCAGGAAGGAATAACTACAATATGAAAGGGCTAGATTGCCACTCACCACATAGAGAAGGCATTGAGTTGCATTATTAAAGCTGTCAGAAAATACAGTCGATATGGTCACTGTCTCTGGACATGGGGCCTGATTGCGAACTGCTCCTGTGTCTGACATGCAGCATTCTAGGGCAGGTGGGGGGGGGGGGGGGGATAGCATGGGACTGGGAGTGGGAAGGATAGGAGGGTAGGGATGAGAGAGGATGTCATACTGCTTGTGGGAGTGTGCAGGGATATGGTGGGGACAGGACGTCCTGCCAGGTTTAGCGTTGGGAGGCTGTGGTGGTGATGGGGGTTGCAGGTGGAAAGGGAGAGGGGTGAGGAAAGATGTGAGGAAGTGGAAAATCCTGTAAATGTATTGGTGAGGTAGAAGGTGTGTGTAGTTCTATAATGGGAGTAGGGATGGGGCTAGGAATGGGAGGACAGGGACTAGCGAATGCCAAGGACAGAAGATTACAGGAGTGAAGGATATGTTATAGGGAGAGTTCTCACATGCACAGTTCAGAAAAGCTAGCATTGATAGGAAGGATCCAGATGGTGTAAGCTGTAAAGCAGTCATTGAAGTGAAGCATATCATGCTGGGCAGCATGTTCAGCAACTGTCTCTCGACCACAGTTTGGCATTACCCATTCCTGCAGACAGACAGCTTGTTAGTTGTCACATCCACACTGAAAGCAGCTAAGTGGTTACAGCTTAGTTAGTAGATCACACGACTGCTTTCACAAGTAGCCCTGCCACTGACAGGATAGGAGGTGCCTATTGCAGGACTGGAGGAGGCTTTTGTGGGAGGATGGAACACATCTTGCAGCTAGGTCTGTTGGAGGGATCTGAGCCATGAGGCAAAGGATTCGGAGCAGGGGTGGAGTAGAGATGGACAAAGATGACATGTGGGTTCAATGGTTAGCAGAATACCACTGTGGGAGTGGTGACGAGGATAGTGGATAGGATATTCCTCATTTCAAGGCATGGTGAGAGGTAGTTGAAACCCTGGTGGAGAATGTGATTCAGTTTCTCCAGTCCTGGGTTGTACTGAGTCATCAGAGGAACCCTACTTTGTGGCCTGACAGTGGATATGTGGGAGATGGTAGCTGACTGGAGAGACAAGGCACAAGAGATCTGCTTCTGGACAGGGTTGGGAGGGAAATTTTCATCTGTGAAGGTCTCATCGAGGCCCTTGACATATTTGGAGAGGCACTGCTCACCACTACAGATGCAACGAACATGGGTGCCAGGTTGTATGGAAGGGACATCTTGGTATGGAATGGATGGCAGCTGTTGAAGTGGAGGTGTTGTTGGTAGTTGGTAGATTTGATGTGGATGGAGATGCTGACAAAAACATCTTTGAGATGGAGGTCAATGTTGAGGAAGGTGGTTTGTTGACTTAAGGAGGACAAGATGAACTGAGTTGGGGAGAATGTATTGACATTCTGGAGGAAAGTAGGTAGTGTGTCCTCACCCTCTGTCCTGATTATGAAGATGTCATCGCTGAATCTGAACCAACTGAAGGGTTTGGGATTCTGGGTGGCCATTGAATAGGTTGACATAGTACAGTGCCATGTATATGCCCATTTTTGTACCATGGATCTGTTTGTAGGTGATGTTTTCAAAGGAGAACTACTATGAAGCACCAAAGAAACTGGTATAGATATGTGTATACAAATACAGAGATATGTAAACAGGCAGACAATGGCAGTGCAGTTGGCAACACCCATACAAAACAGTTTGTGTGTGGCACAGTTGTTAGATTGGTTACTGCTGCTACAGTGGCATGTTATCAAGATTTAAGTGAGTTCGAATGTGTTGTTATAGTTGGCGCAAGAGCAATGGGACACAGCATCTCTGAGGTAGCGATGAAGTAGGGATTTTCCTGTATGACCATCTCATGAGTGTACTGCGAATATCAGGAATCTGGCAAAACATCAAATCTCTGACATCACTGTGGCTGGAAAAAGATCCTGCAAGAATGTGAACAACAATGACTGAAGAGAATCATTCAATATGACAGAAGTGCAACCCTTCCACAAATTGCTGTAGATTTCAATCTTGGGACATCAACAAGTGTCAGTGTGTGAACTATTCAATGAAACATCATTCAATATTGGCTTATGGAGCCAAAGGCCAACTTGTGTACCATTAATGACTACATGACACAAAGCTTTACTCCTCACCTGGGCCTGTCAGCACCAACATTGGACTGCTGATGACTCGAAACATGTTGCCTGGTCTGATGAATCTTGTTTCAAATTGTATTGAGTGGATGGACATGTGTGAGTATGGAAACAACCTCATGAATTCATGGGCCCTGCATGTCAGCAGGGGACTATTCAAGCTGATGAAGGCTCTATAATGGTGTGGGCCATGTGCAGTTGGAGTGATATGGAACTCCTGATATGTCTAGAGATGACTCTGACATGTGAGACATATGTAAACATCCTGTCTGATCACCTGCTTCCATTCATGTCCGTTGTGCATTCTGACGGACTTGGGAAATTCCAGAAAGACAATGTGACACCCACACGTCCATAATTGCTGCAGAGTGGCTCCAGGAACACTCTTCTGAGTTTAAACACTTCTTCTGGCCATGAAACTCCCCAGGCATTAACACTATTGAGCATATCTGCGCTGCCTTGCAATGTGCTGTTCAGAAGAGATCTCCACCTCCTCGTACTCTTATGGATTTATGGACAACATAGCAGGATTCATGATGTCAGTTCCCTCCAGTGCTACTTCAGACATTAGTTGAGTCCATGCGACATTGTGTTGCTGTAGTTCTGCATGCTCATGGGGGCCCTACACAATACTAGGCAGTTTCTTTGGCTCTTCTATGCAATTGAGTGTGGGGATCTAGTTGATCATGATGACCATGGAGGAGGTTTGAAGTCAATCTGGCATTGGGAAAAGTTGTGTTCAAGGCCATGGGCATTGGGGATGTTAGTGTAGAGCATCAACAGTGATGAGCAGTATATGAGGAACAGGAACAGGCACTGTAGAGAGTCTGTGGAGGAAATGGGTGGTTTATTTTATATACGGCGGTAGGTTAAGGGTAATTTGCTGAAGGTTCACAAGAGCAGAGATTCTCTTAGTGGTGGCACAATAACCAGCCACAACATGGCATCCCAGGTGGTTGGGTTTATGGACTTTAGGAAGGATGTAGAAGACTGGAGTGTGGTGAGTGGTGAGGGTGGGGAGAGAGATAGGGAAGAGGTTCGGTAGTAGACCTAAGGATTACATCCTGATGGATTTCTGGAATGGGGACACCATGACAAAATATGTTGGTGGATGTATCAGAGAGCTGGAGGAGTCCCTCTGCCAGGAAATCAATGTGGTTCATAACCACAGCAGTGGAGCTTTTGTCAACAAGTAGCATTATAAGGTCAAGATCAGTTTTTAGGTGGAAGAGTGTGGTTCTCTCTGTGGATATAAGGTGGTTTCCATGTTGACAGATTCGGGAAAGTTAACAGGGAGTGATTTGGGGGCAGTGGGGATAGATCACAGTTGGATGGATTGGATGGAGGAGGAACTGAGTCAGGAAGGGTTCAATATTGGAGCACATTCTTTGCCAGGGTTTTGAATACCTCTCATCATGCCCTGAAAAGAGGAATACTGTACCCACTATCCTCCCCACAAACTCCATAGTGGTATTCCACTGCCCACTGAACTTACACAATATCCTTGTCCATTCCTACTTCATTTCTGCTCCAAACCACTTGTCTCATGGTTCATATCCTTGCAATCGACCTTGATGCAAGATGTGTCCCATACATCCTCCCACTACCACCAACTCCAATCCTGTCACAGGAACCTCCTATCCCACAAAGGCACAGTACCTTTGAAAGCAGTCATGTGATTTAAAAACTTTTTTTCCAAAAAGCTTAAACATTTAGCAGTATTTTCATTATACAATACGGGGAGGTTTATTATCGAAATTACGAGAGAGCACATTCCGGGAAGAGATGGACAACATATTACTACCGCCCACATATATCTCGCGTAATGATCACAACGAAAAGATCCGAGAAATTAGAGCAAATACGGAGACTTACAAGCAGTCGTTCTTCCCACGCACAATTCGTGAATGGAACAGGGAAGGGGGGATCAGATAGTGGTACAATAAGTACCCTCCGCCACACACCGTAAGGTGGCTCGCGGAGTATAGATGTAGATGTAGATGTGACTACAAGACAACACCACCTCTATATGGTGAGTAGCAATTTATCATTGTCATATTGTTGTTAACTAGGAAATAAAGAAGAGCCAAGTTATTTGTTTACATTTTTATCCATCCATATGGTTAATAGAGCACTTAAAGGAGAAGAGTAATCTCTGTTGGTGCTTGTCCATCAATGGATGTGAAACAGTAGCCAAAGTCTATCGAGAATGGAAGTAGAAGAGACACCTGTTATTACAAGACAGTTTTCAGACCCTCCAATTGATCACCTAGCCACCACATCTTGGAAACACTGATGATAAAGACACAGTTTTTCTATGAGAGGAGGACTCAAAATCAGCAAATCTTCCTCTGCTAGATGTCATTTAAATGTCATGTAAAAATATAGATAACATCATGGTTTGTCAACTAGTAAGAGTATTTATCATCTCTGGTGTTTTTTTCCAAGCTTTTCAAAAAAGTGTAATTGCACCCAAAGGAAAGCCAAGGATTGCTGGCAACATAAATTATGCACACCACATTAAAGGGCTCTGTTGTTTGGAAATTCTACTTTGTTGAGTTTGCAACAATATGTACATACAATATTTTTGCTTGAGTGGTTCAAGTTTGGCTCAACCAGAGGCTCAGTTTTCATGAGGTCTCATAGTAATTAGCACATTGATTTTCAGTAGCTAGATTTTTACAGAATTAATTTTAATAAATGGCAGATGCAAACATGAACAAAGAACAGAAATTAAATTTAGTAAAGAATCTCAGTGGAGTCATTGTGCTTCAACATTTGAGAAGAACATATATTTGAGAAAAACCTGCCACTAGAAAATCACATACTAATATTATCTAAATTTCAAATACTCAAGAAACAAAAGTGAAAGAGGAAATGATAACACAACAGAATGCTGAGAGCAGCATGAGAGCCTCTTGCAGAAAACTGCACTGCAACTCTACCCTCCAAGCAGTTCTTGGGATCCTGCCCATGTCCAGATGTGCTAGCTTTAGTTTTAGACATAGGCCTCTCAGCGTGCTACCAACCATCTGTCTGGTGGCAACACCTTCATGAGTTTTTAACCACTGTTCAAAGTCCCCGAAAGATGAGCTACCCAATGACAACTCTGTGAATGACCATTTGTCAGCAACCTGCAATAGCAATCCCTGAAAATTTTAAGATAGATGTCTTGATAAAATATTTATGGACTTTCACTACATAATCCAGTCAATGATCTGAAAGCTATGTATTCAACCAGTAAGATGACTGTTCAATAAAGAAAAAGATTCTTTTAGTAAATTTCGTTAACTTGTGATGATTTAAAATTTTTAGCAAATCACACACTACTCTGATGGAGTTTACTTCAGTTAATGAGTATTTTATTTCTCTCAACGATTTAAAAAAAGAAAAAGATCAATGGTCATACAAATAAATAATGGAGGAAATTACAGAGAAAATATTTGATTCAGATACAGCTATAAAATTTGCATAGTTTGTCACCAAACAAAAGATGATTCCACAGAGTGGATAATTTAATCGAAGGTGAAAGTTAAAATGATTTCATCACATTATGTGACACATATTCTTACTACTTACTCATTACAAATCCTGTGATGTAGGAACCTGCAGATCCAAAAACTCCATACAGGAATCTTATTACTAGGAATGTATAGTATTCAGGTATAAATGCCACTCCAACACCAAGAAGAAGCTGCATTACTGCTGAGAGGTAAAATATAGTCTTTCGTCCAAACCTAAGAAACGTTTCAAAGAAGATTAGGGAATATACAACAAAAAAGTGTTTTCTATCTATACAATTTATGCGATCTGTTAAACACATTATACATATTTACAAACTAAAAACTGGATTTTTCAAGTTACATTGCAAAATTGCAAATGTTTTCAGGGAGTACACTAAAATCTATCATCATACTAAAATTACAGATGGAATTTATACAATACTTGCCCCGGTTAACATTCAGGTGTATAAATTAACATTTTTTTATACAGGGTGATTCAAAAATTGAAGGAGCTGCTACAGGTGACAAACTACAACAACTTTGGAATATAAATATCTGTCTCTTCAAGGAGACTACTCATAGAAAATCAGAAGCACTGAGTTGTCAATAGGCACATTTTCTAGCTTTCAGAGTTATCCTTTTACAAGCTACAGTAAAAAAAAAAAAAATAAATAAATAAGAAAATGGAAAAACCTACATCGTGCTGGCTGGACCAGCAGTGTTGGTGCTACATTTTGGCAGTTGAACTGCTTGTGGTGGGTTCAGTGTCAAGTGGGATGGGTAGTGGGAAAGGGAGGCAGGAGACAGGGATTGGGGGTGGGTAGCAAGCAGCTCAGAGGAAGGTGGCCACTTGGTGAGATTGTCAGTTAGTTATGTGGGAGGGAGGATTGGCAGGTATAGCAGCTAGCCATGTAATGCAGGATTGTAGGTGTTGGTAGAGAGCAGTGCATGCTGAAGATGATATGGGAACATTAATTTTGAGGGTGTGACAAGACAGGGGAAGAGGAAACAGTTGGGAGGAGGGTGCAGAGACAGTGGGTTACTACAGGCTAAGGAAAATATGAATATTGGAGTGGAGGATGTGTTACAAGGATAACTCACACCTGCATACTTCAGGGAAGCTGGTGGTGGAGGGGAAGATCCAGATTGCTCAGGTTGTGAAGCAATAAATAAAATTGAGCATGTCATACATATTGTGACAGCAGGTGGTCAACTTGGTTCTTGGCAACAGTTTGGCATTATGGTGGACAGATGGTTGATAGTCATACCAAGATAAAAAACTGTGCAGTGTGTAATGGTACTTGAGTTACGTAACCATTATGGCACCTCACCTCAACCTCTCGATACCAGCAATATTCTACTGTTTTTCTGTAAAATAGTTAACATATTTCTGTGACAACATTCAGATTTGATTTAATTAATGTAGAGGCACTTCGATACATCGATATGTATATATTGCAATGATATTATTCTTATGTGTATTCTTTCTTTTGTCACTATGATCTTTGACGTACTTGTAACTCTGATGTTTGGGCGCGTAAGCGGTTATTAGAGTGTCAAGCTTTGGTCATCACGTTAAAAAGACGCAAATTGTAGTCAGTTTATGAAATGTGAACTTTAACAGTGAGGAAGATATTTTCAAGTATGTTTTATATTGTGAAGTGATGTTTTGGAATGATTTACATGATATTACAACAAAATTAATTAAAAAAGAAGTGTTAACTTAAATTCGGAGTGCTGATTACTTTTTTACATCATCACTGTCCTAACTTGCAAAAGTTTAATCTTCAAGAATGGTTTATGAAACAAATCTATAAAACTTTTGAATATCACAAAATAACACCTAGGCCTCTTTGCATCCGAGCTTGGAATCATCACTACCTAGATTTTCGATGATTGAGCCATGAGTTCACAACGAGACCAGCGTGGGAAACACGAAAAGATGAGTGCCTAGTTTATCCATTATTTCAAGAAATGAGTTTATTAACTGTGCTCTAATGATACCTACCACATAATATAACTCTGTTGTTGCCCAAAAATGCAATATTTAGCAGCGTGAGTAACACTACAATCATAATTAATTTTTGACCTTTGTTGTGGTAGGGTTGTTAGAAGTGTTTGCAGTGGAGCTGGTATTGGGTAGGGCTGCTTTCAAGGTGGCATGGCCTCTGTGGTGTTAGATAAGCTGTGACAGGACTGGAGTAGGAGGTGCAGGTCTTGCACCATGGTCTGCCACAGGAATATGATCCATGAAGCAAGGAGTTGGGAGTGCAAGTGGCTTAGGAATGGACAAAGATGATGTGTAGGTTGGATGGGTGACTGAATACCATTTTAGGAGGGCTGAGAATGATCTTCAGTAGAATGTCCCTCATTTTTTGGCATAATGAGAGGTAATCAATGCTCTGGCAAATGACATGGTTCAGTTGTTCCAGTTGAAGATGATACTGGGTAATGAGGAAGGGTTCTCTTGTAGCTGACACTTGGCAGTGGTGGAAGGATTGGGGACATATGAGGCTATGACATGGGAAATCTGTATGTGGACTAGGTTTGACGGATATTGCCCATATGGGAAGGCCTCTGTGATGACGTCAGAATACTGGGCAAGGGAGTTCTCATCCCTGCAGATACGTTGTCCATGGGTGGCTAGGCTGTATAGGAAGGATTTTTTGGTGTACAAAGGATGGCAAGTGTCAAAATACAGGTGCTGTTGGTGTTTAGTAGGTTTCATGTGCACATACATGTTGCTGGAACCATCTGAGAAATGGAGGTTGATGTCCTGAAAGCTGTTGTGTTGGGTAGAGGAGGATCAGGTGAAGAGGATGGGAGAGAAGGTGTTGAGGTTGTAAAGGAATGATGATTGTTGTAGTTTGGCCCTGAGTCCAGATCATGAAGATAACATCAATGAACCTAAACTGGACTAGGGGTTGAGAGTTTTGGGAGGCTAGGAAGGTTTTCTCTAGATAGCTTATAAATATTTTGGCATAGAAGGGTGATATGTGGGTGTCCATGGATGTGCCATGGATTTGTTTGAACACCTTCCCTACAAATGAAAAGTAATTGAGACTCAGGATGAAGTTGGTAAGGCGTATAAGGAATGAGGTGGTGAGTATGGAGTCTGAATGACATTGGAGAGGTAGAGTTTGATGGCAGCAAGGCCATGGGCATGAGGGATATTGGTGTATATTCAGTGTCGTCAACAGTGACAAGTGTTAATTCAGGAGGTAAAGAGGTGACGGAAGTGATTAGTATCTTTGCTGAGAGAGGCTAGTTTCTGGGGAATTGGTTGAGGTGTTGGTCAACAGGAGTGGAAAGTCTTCCCATGGGAGCACAACAGCCAACTACAAGTGGGTGTCCAGGAACGTTGGGTTTGTAGATTTTGGGGAGAATATAGAAGGTGAATGTGTGGGTTGTTGTTGGGATTACGAGAGAGATGGACTTGCAGGAAAGGTTCTGGGAAGGGTGTATGGGTTTTCAGTAGGGAGTGGAGGATATGTTGGAGGTATGTGATGGGATAACCTTGGCAGAGCTTGTAGATGAAGGAATCAGACTGTTGGTGGAGGCCTGTCAGGTAGCCACTGCAACTCATCATGACAGTGGTGGATACTTTGTCTGCAGGGAGGATGATTAGGTCAGGATCCGTTTTCGGGTTGTTTATGACTGTCCTTTCTTCTACAGATAGCTTAGTGTTCTTGAGAAGGAATCTGAGGAAGGATGGTGAGGCCAAGTTGGATGTAGGGAATTTCTGGAAGGTGACAAGGGAGTGGTTTGGTGGGTGGTGAGAGGGGGAGGGGGGCGGGGGAGGGAGTCTGTTATGATTGGATGGTGGTATGAACTGAGACTGACAAAGTTCAGTGTTGGGATGAGATTGAATTTCAATGGAGGCATTGGCAGCAAAGAAGTGTTTCCAGTAGGGATTGGGAGAAGGAGAGTAGGCCTTTGACGAGTCCAACATCATTAAACCTGTGTGTGGAACTGAAGGTGAGGCCTTTGGATAGCACTGATATTTCTTTGGCAGAAGGGTTAACAACAGTGCTTTGAGTTTGTCTAGTTTCTAGGCTTTATGGGGTGCTGGGAGGGAGTTTTCAAGGATCTGATGAACTGCAGAGGTCAGCTAGGTAGAATCTGGGTGCTATGAGGAGTCAGTGAAGAGTTTCACTGTGAGTAGGATAGGTGTTGATGGATATTGGTTTTCCAAGGTGGGAGTAAGGTGTCAAACAGGCTAGACAATTGATAGAGGTTGTGTGTGGGAAGTTCTTCCAGGTGTTGGAGTGCAAAGGTTTCTATTTCTGAGATGCTTTGTAAGTAGTAAGGATAGCACAGCAGCAGTATCTTGTTGAGGGAGTAGATTTAGTTTTGAGATGTGTAGGCCTATGACATGGAGAGGCATTTCTGCAGTGGAGTTGGTGGGATATGAAACTGTGAATGTCACTGTGAAAGGAATGGTGGGATCCAGAGAAGGAAATTTTTACTGTTAGGCTATTGGGGTTTTTCATAATTTAGACAGGATTTAAGACTCAAGATGTGGGACTGAGTTTTAGCCAGGGACAGGGATACCTTCCTGAACTGGTGCAGAAAAATGGAGCAGGGGTTGATTGGAATATGGATGGTGTTGGGAAACGGGAAATGATGCAGGAAATGGGTGAGTGGAAGTGTTGGGTAGTTATAAGGGAACTGGATGATATAGTGTAAGATCATGGAGTAAAAAGGACAGAAGAAGTTGTGCCAGGAGCAATAGGATGGATTTGTGGCACGTGGATATTTGATTACATGCTGGAAAGGAGAAGGAAAGACATGAAATTCTGACAGGAGCAATGACTGAGGAGGGATGAGTGGATTTGATGGTTAAATGTGGTGGTTAGTCACTGGAAAGTGTTGTAGCTGTGATCCGGGAGATGGGATGTATGTAGAACAGTGTGTGGCGCAGTCGTAACAATAGCAACCATTGCTACACGGTGTCACAAAAGTCACATGTCACCAGGTTGGTCACCACCAGTGAAGGGTGTGCGTAACATAGATGAGTGGGAAAATTTAGGAAGAAATATGGATAAACAATGCAGTATAGCAAAGAGGATTTAGATTTATGAGTAGTAACAAAGCAGGGCTCACATGATGTTTGGGGGGAAGAGAGCTAATAGATAGCGTAGACGTTGCAGGAAAGTTCTCATAGGTAAAATAATCATAAGGGTGGGAAAGAGAGTCAGTTCTGTCAATAATACTAAAATATACATTATTATTGAAAATTGGAGGTGTACTGTTTCAGTTTTGATTGGCACAGTTATGAAGGCATCAAGATTAATCACTTGTTTAATGCATGACAAAATAACTGCTCCAATAATAGTTTTATCTTACTGTTATCAAATAAAAACTTTCATTTTTTCAACTGAAATTCTAAAAATTGTTACTGATATATTAGGACCACTGTGGCAATATTTAATACACCCATAAACTTGACAATTAGAATGAATAATTATGTCACTAATTGTAAGACAAAATATTTTGTTAGTTATTCATAATTAGAATTAATTGTAGTCATAATATTAAAACAGTAAATCTGTATTTCATAATTCTAAATTAACTAGCAAAAAGCAGAAATTACATTTACACTATTCTTATTTTTATTCACATTACATGGATTATCATCATTTCTTGGATTTCAACAAAAATGAATTGTTATACAATCAGCAACCTTAATAACAGTTACAGTGGTATTAACAAATGTTACACTATATGGTTATATATTAATTTGATTTCTGCCCTTATTATATCATATTCAGAAAGTTTATGATCAATAAACATTAAAACTCTGTAATCCAATTTTAACCTACCAATAATAGTTATAATTGCAACACTAGAAGTGATGTCAAGACTGACTTTAATCACTCTATGTTAAGGACTTATTTGCAGCAAAGTAATAATCCTAAAAACAATAATTAAAAGGCCAATCTTTTAAGTCTTAGTGGAAATTTACACGTGAAGAATTGCAGTATAGAAGCACATTTGAATATAAAATTTATTTCATGGCAAGAGAGAAAGATTTTCCAGAAGTAACATTACAACACAAGACCAAATACATAAGCCATCTTGCTTAAAAAATAATTCTTCTCAAGAATGTATAAGGAGATCAGTACTTCATTTTTTAAATTATGGCCTGGGCAGAAATAGTCAGAATATCAGTAAGAATACTTACTGAAGCCAAACTAGATCAATTTATATCTATAACTGGGACTTATCAAACATATAATGTACTGTAATTACTACAGCTCACACATTAATAATGTTCTTTATAGTAGGTGGGTTTGTTAAGTGTTTTTCAGCATTAATAATCAGGCACCAGATATTGAACTTTTACAAAAAACACAATGTTTTTAAATTTTCCAATATCATTAGCAATTTTCTTAAATCTTCTGTAACAGACAATGGTGCTGGTAAAGAATGAAACGTTTCTCCACTACTGGCAAGTCTATTGGTCATGAAGAAATACCAAAAGGCATTACAATTTCTTAATTAGATTTTCCAAGTGTTTTGTCGATTTTAGGTGCAAATTAACTTTATTGGAACAGTAACTAAGACATGCTCAAAAGTATGATGACTGATCAAATACCATTATTTGTTTTATCAGTATCTATTACATCCCTTCATCTTCTAACATTACATATACTGGAATGCTATGTAATAATATTATTAACTGACCAAAACTTAAACTCATCTTTCTTTGAACTGGTAGGAGTTTGTGATTCCACTTCTACAAACATTTATTTCGATTTTCTTGGTCATGTAGAAGCTTGTACATTAATTTTATCAGGGTTTTATGTTACTTCACATACTGTTTGACAAGAAAGTGGAAAATATTTAGTACATCAAGTATAAACTATTCTATTTTATCAACTGGATTTATAAAATTAATTGTATGAGCATATCACATATATTTGAAGAACTCTGGGACCTGAAGCCAAAATTTCTTTGAATATTCATTTCATAGGGAAATGTTTAAAATTCATTCATCACATTTTACTGTCATCCCAAGAGAAATTAAAGTATTAAGACGATAAACAACACTTTACAGACCAATGTAGAAATGACACCAGTGTGTACTTTGAATTAAGTTACTTATTTATAGTTGGTGGATTAATAGGTATAGTGTGTAATAAATAATAACTGATAGTCTAGTATCTTTTGGAGAATACATTTATTTTATTATTGTTTATTATTCATGTAAGTGGATCATCATACAATAATTTTCCATTTAGTAATTTTGTCTACTGTGCACTTTGTGTTTGGGGTTGTTGAAAAGGCAGAATATACTTACTAACCTCTATTTAGGTTGATTTTACAGTTAATTCGTAGTTAATGTGTTGTAATCATTACTGTATTAATTGAAGAATTAAATGTCAGTCATCTTCTATGATATCTATCTTCTCCAGGAAAAAATAATTTTTTTGGTGAATTTTCTTGTTATTTAAATTTTGAAATTAATCATTTCAACCTGTTCATTCTTTAGGGGATAAATTCTAATTATTTATTAAGTACTGAATATAACAGTATGCTTTAAAGCAGCTATCTTCCTCTATTATATTGTATTTCGTTATTTATTATTCTAATTGTATTATTATTTTAGGTTTTCATTAATAATAATGAAATTAAAATATTGATCTTGTTTATAAAAATTAGTCAATTTATTATAATAAGTAGGCAAATATGATTTTCAGCTGTTTACCAAAATTGTTCCTCTGCTCACTGGCTAAGATTAGAGGGACAGTATCTTCACCATTCAAAGGTAGCATAATCATTATTCTCTTAATCAGGAGCAGAATCAATGATCTGATGAGAAATCAATTGTCCCTTATTAACCATCTTAGTTAAAAGGCTTAAATTTTTTTACGAACAGAAGGCCGTACAGAGCTTGACATTTCGCTTTGTATGTATTTTTATATTTACAGGTAATATTTTGTCGGGGTTATGTAGAGGACAAATAAACTCTTTATTATTACATTATTAATTTTTCTTTGTTTTGCTTCAAAAATAGCGATCATAAGTTTAAGTTACTTAATGGGTAACAGCACAACAGTTTTAATGTAAGAGCTGATACTGCTACAGGCTGTGTTGCATGCAGTGTAGCGTAGTGATTGGTGTCACTAGCTTGTGTGCTGGGGTTTACCAGTTCAGACCCACTCATCTGCAGTTATGTGTTATTTAGTATTTTACTTATGTGGAAGGTTCTTGAAATATCTTATGTTTTGTAATGTTTGTATGTTCTGGAATATTCGTTTGTATGAACACCAGCATTCTGGAATATCTGATGTTTGTATAAATAACTGCACTCGCCACCCTGGAGGTCAGTTCTGTTCTGACTTTGCGTTGGTGTAAGTAATAAACGTACTTTAGCTACTTTGCCTTCAGATTTAGCCTTGATTGTGGTTTAGACGTGCCACTGGTTGGTGGAGACGTTGGGTGCTCAACATCTATATCACTATGGCTTCAATTAGACAATGGAAGAGCCGTCGCCTAGACGGACAGAAACCGAATTATAAGCATTGTATCGTTCCTAAGACGCATACATTCAGGAAAGAGATGGACTCCAAAACAGCAGAAAGTCAGTTGCACATCAGGCATCCATCAGATGTTTGCGGATACACTGGTTAGGAATGGACAAAAATGGCTGAAAGTATTCGATCAAGTCGACAAATACAACAGATGGGATGACACAAGGTGTTTTGCAAATGTTTACTTCTCCTTGGATGGCACAGGCCATTAGTGGTTAGGAAAAACGTAGAGGCATACAGCTGGTAAAAGTTCCAGGACAAATGGAAGAAAACGTTAGGTGACGATCAGCAGCAAGTACACTTACAGGACGAAAAACCGAAGAATAGGGACCAACATCATGGGGAAGCGATACAGTGGTACACACAGAATGTTTCAGCCTTACGCCACATCGCGAATCCTGACATGATAGAAACTGACAACATCTCACACTTGATGAAATGAGCTGCAGAAGACATGTACCGAACTCTTCTGGTAAGTATGTCACAACAGAGGAATTCATCATGTGGTGCCAGGGAATTGAGGAAATGTAACACAAACGAAGTGGACGAAAAAGATATTACCGTCTGCCGAATGTGGCCACTATGGCAGTAGTGGAAGACCACCATGGGTTCGCCCCTTTCATACACCAATTCGTAAGATAAGAGATACAGCAGCGTATGGCAGCCTGGAATGTCAGATGATCACACAAGGTATAAGAGCCTTGAATGTCGACCTCATAAAGCAGGAGGTAATAGAGAATGTTGAAGAAGAGATGCATCCGTCATTAGTGTCAATCTCCGTCATCAGCAATGGGTGCCCATGCGATAGTTGGTAGGGGGGGAAGGCTAGATCTGGGGTTGTGGAGTATTTTTAATATTTAGGAAGACGAATGGCAACTTGTTACTAACTATAGAAAAGTTCCAGTTCTGCTCCTGTTAAAAACCTACGTAAAACGACTTTTAAATCATTTTATTGAGAGAGAAACACCTTACTACACTATGTTTTTTTACCTAGGAACTGGAGGGTGGAGGAAGTGACTGCCTCTTGACCCCGGACGTGGGCGACCTTGTCACCAGAACGCGTAAGGAAGAATGGACTCACTTGCACTTACGTTGCAGCCATCAAACGACAACCCAGCACTCCAACAACACAGGTAAAATCAACTCCTATGCCAAGCAGAAGGCTCCACAGAAGAACAGACATTTGGAAGACAGAGGACAACACCCCAGCGTGTTTCCACATTGGACGACCTGGACACATTGAATGTACTGCGAAGAAAGAAGGCGAGTTTTTGAAGACTACTACGCAGCCAGACCTAGTAGATAGTGTCGGAAGTTCCATGCGGCTTTTCGCGGATGATGCTGTAGTATACAGAGGAGTTGCAGCATTAGAAAATTGCAGCGAAATGCAGGAAGATCTGCAGCGGATAGGGACTTGGTGCAGGGAGTGGCAACTGACCCTTAACATAGACAAATGTAATGTATTGCGAATATATAGAAAGAAGGATCCCTTATTGTATGATTATATGACAGCGGAACAAACACTGGTAGCAGTTGCTTCTGTAAAATATCTGGGAGTATGCGTGCGGAACGATTTGAAGTGGAATGATCATATAAAATTAATTGTTGGTAAGGCGGGTGTCAGGTTGAGATTCATTGGGAGATTCCTTAGAAAATGTAGTCCATCAAGAAAGGAGGAGGCTTACAAAACACTCGTTCGACCTATACTTGAGTGTTGCTCATCAGTGTGGGATCCGTACCAGATCGGGTTGACGGAGGAGATAGAAAATATCCAAAGAAGAGCGGCGCATTTCGTCACAGGGTTATTTGGTAAGAATGATAGCGTTACGGAGATGTTCAGCAAACTCAAGTGGCAGACTCTGCAAGAGAGGCGCTCTGCATCGCGGTGTAGCTTGCTGACTAGGTTTCGAGAGGGTGCTTTTCTGGATGAGGTGTCGAATATATTGCTTCCCCCTAGTTATACCTCCCGAGGAGATCACGAATATAAAATTAGAGAGATTCGAGCGCGCACGGAGGCTTTCTGGTAGTCGTTCTTCCCGCGAACCATACGTGACTGGAACAGGAAAGGGAGGTAATGACAGTGGCACACACCGTTGGGTGGCTTGCGGGGTATAAATGTAGATGTAGAATTACCATCATAACAGTTCTGTTCACGCCACTCAGCCGCACACGATTTTAGTCGACCTATGGGACGAAGCCCATCGCTATACAGTGGAAGAGATAGCCCTTCAACACGCCACAGCCGCTCCCTGTCGCGATTCAGAGGTACTAGCTGCTCGCCTAGCTAACTGACTTCAGGAAAATTAAGTAAGGCGACCATCTATGGAAGTGAGGTCTTCGTAGACGAAAATCCTGCATAGATGACAGTCACCAAGATATCAGAAAATCTCACTGACGTCATCATTGATGGCCAATCTCTCCGGTCACTAGCTCACTGAGGGACATCCCTTTCTGTAATGCCGGACGCTTATCGCTGTCAACTAAAGAATACTATGTTCTGTGATATGAAATAGCTTGCGGTGAAAGTTACAAACTATACATACATCCAGCAAACAGGGACGTGTATTGCAAGAATAACTACCAATGACTGAACACAGCCACTCGAATTTGTTATTTTATCAGAATGTAATCATAGGGTTATTCTCAGATTGTGCTTGTTGCCAGCGTCACAAGCTGTCATAGGCTATGGAAGATCAGAGCTCCAGACTGGCAAAGCTATTCCAACAGGTACACAAAACAAATACTGCTCTGGGCGGTTGTTTGTCACTGGAGAAATTGTTATTCTACTGTCATCAACGAGACGAGCTCCAGTCGTCAATCGAGATGCACAGTTAAATTGTGAAGCTTTTGTCGATTGCAAAGAGATACTCAGGCTCACTAAAGAAGTCTACATGACTACATGACAGCGACCATCATAATCACTGGCGGTGGTCAAGGAGAACTCTGGATCACCATTGCCACGAGCAGGTGCAACACGTTCTTAGATACGCGCATAGGGACAGATGAACCAATCCAGGAAGGGCAGCTCAGTGTTATCAGTGAAAAATTATTCCAGGAAGGGCCAGTTCAGTCTTATCGACGAGGAATTGTGCCCTCATACCACTAAAGACAATGCAGAGTGCATTCTTCCAGTCTTCCTAGCCACAAAGATGTTGCACAATCTTTGATCATGAAACAATGCTCGGTGACCATGAATGCTATCACGAAGACACGTCAGCATTGCCTGATAACACGCAAAGAATTGGAGATGCTCTGTGCTGAAAATGATATTCTACTCCAACACCTTCACAACATATCTGTATAACTTGCACACAACATATCTGCATAACTTGCACGTGCACATAAGCTGTACAAAAGGCTCTCTGCCACCCCTGCATATGCAGAACACATCTCATCGCCTCCACATCAAGCGGACACGCCACCGGCGCACTTGACCACACTGCACCACTCTTTGGGAATGGTAGTCCATTCTTCACGGTTTGCTGCACTGAAGAGAGGTAGCGACGTCGGTCGGTGAGGCCTGGCACGAAGCTGTCATTCCAAAACATCCCAGACGTGTTTTATTGGATTCAGGTCAGGACTCTGTGCAGGGCAGTCCATTACAGGGATATTACTGTCGTGTAACCACTCCGCCACAGGCCGTGCATAATGAGCAGGTGCTCGATCATGTTGAAAGATGCAGTTATCATCCCCGAATTTTTCCTCAACAGTGAGAAGCAAGAAGGCGTTTTAAACATTAATGTTGACCTGTGCTGTAGCAGTGCCACGCAAAACAACAAGGGATGCAATCTCCCTCCATGAAAAACACGATCACACCATAACACCACCACCTTCGAATTTTACTGTTCAATCGTGCAATGTTTACGCTTCTTACACTAAGCGATGCGACGTTTGGCATTTACCGGCGTGACGTGTGGCTTATGGGCAGCCGCTCGACCATGAAATCCAAGTTATTTCACCTCCCGCCTAAGTTTCATAGTACTTGCAGTGGATCCTGATACAGTTTGGAATTCCTGTGTGATTGTCTGGATAGATGTCTGCCTATTACACATTACGACCCTCGTCAACTGTCGGCGGTCTCTGTCAGTCAACAGACGAGGTCGACCTGTACGCTTTTGTGCTGTACGTGCCACTTCACGTTTCCATTTCACTATCACATCGAAGACAGTGGATCTAGGGATGTTTAGGAGTGTGTAAATCTCGCTTACAGACGTATGACACAAGTGATACCTATTCACCTGACCAAGTTCGAAGTACCTGAGTTCCGCGGAGCGCCGCAATCTGCTCTCTCACGATGTCTAATGACGACTGAGATCGCTGATATGGAGTACCTGTCAGTAGCTGCCAGCACAATGCACCTAATATGAAAAACGTATGTTTTTGGGAGTGTCTAGATACTTTTGATCACATAATGTAGGCGAGATTGTCGTTTTTTCGAAGACATTTGAAGAACGCACAATCTGCCTGACAACGGTGCTGATGTTTATTCGCCTCCGCCTCCAAAGTCACAGCCCGCGCTGAGCGTGTCCCGCTTCAGACGCCCCCAGCCGTCTACCGCTCACCTGGCGCCGTATCATCTCTACACCACCGCCGCTGAGTACTAGACGCCACGAAACAGTCCAGTCGTGCCCTGCGTCGCAGTCGACTACGACACAACTGGTCATGTGTATCTGCACACGCTCTCTAAACTAACAACACTTACCAAGCATCACCACCCACAGTTGCGTTGGGTTGTTTGGGGGAAGAGACCAAACAGCGAGGTCAACGGTCTCATCGGATTAAGGAAGGACGGGGAAGGAAGTCGTCCGTGCCCTTTCAGAGGATCCATCCCGGCATTTGCCTGGAGCTATTTAGGGAAATCACGGAAAACCTAAAACAGGATGGCCGGACGCAGGATTGAACCGTCGTCCTCCCGAATGCGTATCCAGTGTGCTAACCACTGCGCCACCTCGCTCGATAACCACCCATAGTGCTCTGCACTATTGAAGGAGGAGGGGGGAAGGGGGGGGGGGAGCCCTGTGGTGACATCAGCGTTAGAGACACCGCTGATCAGAGAGTCTCCACTGTTGTGTTGAATATCTGTGTGGAGCTCGGGAAAGACAGTTCAGTCTAGAATCTCATATAATGCAGATGTGCTGTATGTACTCTGTTATAATAAAATGTTATTGCTCAATATCGTCTCGTCTACGGTCTTGGTATTTCTACCTTACGGGAAAATGTATCGCAGTGGTGTTCGTCCATGAAATCAAGAGTACTGTAAACTAAAGTGCCCATATTGACGGGCTGTGCCTTGACATCTGGAAGGCGCACTGTACCACTCGGGACTGTCGTTTACTGAACAAAATGTGAGCGAAGTGAGCACTGGATCGGATTTGTTACAGGATTCCGGGTTTCCTAGGAGACAGAAAGAAACAAACTGTTCTTAACAGGACGAAAACGTCGGATGTAAAGGTATCCCAAGGAAATTTGATAGTACCGTCACTTTTCGCAATATACCGGTATATAACTGATCTAGTGCATAACGTCGGGAGCTCGTTGACGCTGTTTGGAGACGATGCTGTTGTCCACAGGAATGCTGCAACACCAGAAGAGTGTAGCGAAGTTCAGGAAGACCTGCAGAGGAACGATGATTGGCGCAGGGATTGGTGGTTAATCCTGAATGTAAATGAATGTAATGTATCGTGCATAAATAGGCGAAGAGATCTATTACTGTTCGATAACACTGTTGGTGAAAAGTGACTAGAACCATTAAAAACCGTAAAATACCTAGGAGTAACTGTCCAGGGCGACCTAAAGTGTGATGACCAGATAGCACTAATTGGAGGAGAAGCTGATGCCAGGTTAAGATTCCTTGGAAGGATCTTAAGGAAATGTAATTATTCCACGAAAGAAGGGGCTTACAATACACTTATTCGGCCGGTTCTTGAGTACTGCTCCTGAGTATGGGACCCCAGCCAAGTAGGATTAATAGAAGAGATAGAGAAGACCAAATGAAGAGGGCACATTTCATCAAGGGATCATTTAGAAGGTGTGAGAGCGTTATGGAGATGTTCAACGAACACCAGTGACGGTCGCTACAAGAGAGGGGTTGTCCACTGTGGAGAGATGTACATATAGAATTCTGAGAGAGTACGTTCCAGGAAGTCTTGGGTGTCATCTCACTTCCTACCAAATACTTCTTGTGAAACGACCACAAGAAAATCAGAGAAATTAGAGCTGATATGTTGATTGATCAACAGTCATTTTCCCACTAATCGTTTGCGAATGGAACAGGAAGAGTGAGAAATAACCCAGCACCACACACCATGAGACGCTGACGTAGTTGCTAAGTGAAATACTGATGATAGCGAATTCACGCATCGATCTTAGAGGTGCTACTCAAACGTTCCCGGAATACACCAACAAATAAAATTACACTTTACCTGGACATTATTTATTACCATCACCTTCAAAGTAGTCTCATTGGTGGTATACACAGCTTCTAGCGTTTTTTTTTCCCATGAACTGAAAGTTCCTTGGAATGAATTTTTAGTGAGCCTGTTTAGTACCATTTGCGATTCTGTTTGAATCTCCTCAACTGTCTGAAATATTCAGATTTTTAACCTGAATTTCATTCCAGGGAATAAAAAAAATCACTCGATTGCAGTTTGGGTGAATATCGCGGATGAGGAACAACAGGAATTTTGTTTTTCGCCAGAAACGCCCGGATGATCAACGCAGTGTGTGACCTCAGACTGTCAGGAAGGGGGAACCATTCGTTCATGCGGACAAAATCCTCTGACACGTCTCGTAAGACAGCCCCAAGGCATTGCATTACGTCCTGGATGGTCTACCCACAATCTTTTGGCACCGTATTCCGAACAGCAGGTCGTCCTGAATGGGCTTCATCGTCAAACGATGTTCTGCCATCTTGAAAACTTTTAAAACAGTCGTAAATTGGACTGTGACCTAAGGCATCTTCCCCAAATGCTTCCTTCAACATGCCATATGTTTATGTAGCGGTTTGTTTTTGAGTTTGAAACAAACGTTTATACTGCATGTTGTTTCCAGGCACCCCCCCCCCCCCCCCCCCTATTTTCGCAAGACACACAACACACAAGAAGGGAGAAATGCGCATAAAAACTAAACGCGACTACCTAGCACAAAGTCGCTTAAGCCACTAACACTCAAAGAATGTATGAGATACCACCCGGCGGCGTTCCGTCGTGTTAACCAGACTTCACCAACTACACATACATTTTGGGAACTTTCGGGTAGCACATCGTATATTGTGTGAATATACACTCCTGGAAATGGAAAAAAGAACACATTGACACCGGTGTGTCAGACCCACCATACTTGCTCCGGACACTGCGAGAGGGCTGTACAAGCAATGATCACACGCACGGCACAGCGGACACACCAGGAACCGCGGTGTTGGCCGTCGAATGGCGCTAGCTGCGCAGCATTTGTGCACCGCCGCCGTCAGTGTCAGCCAGTTTGCCGTGGCATACGGAGCTCCATCGCAGTCTTTAACACTGGTAGCATGCCGCGACAGCGTGGACGTGAACCGTATGTGCAGTTGACGGACTTTGAGCGAGGGCGTATAGTGGGCATGCGGGAGGCCGGGTGGACGTACCGCCGAATTGCTCAACACGTGGGGCGTGAGGTCTCCACAGTACATCGATGTTGTCGCCAGTGGTCGGCGGAAGGTGCACGTGCCCGTCGACCTGGGACCAGACCGCAGCGACGCACGGATGCACGCCAAGACCGTAGGATCCTACGCAGTGCCGTAGGGGACCGCACCGCCACTTCCCAGCAAATTAGGGACACTGTTGCTCCTGGGGTATCGGCGAGGACCATTCGCAACCGTCTCCATGAAGCTGGGCTACGGTCCCGCACACCGTTAGGCCGTCTTCCGCTCACGCCCCAACATCGTGCAGCCCGCCTCCAGTGGTGTCGCGACAGGCGTGAATGGAGGGACGAATGGAGACGTGTCGTCTTCAGCGATGAGAGTCGCTTCTGCCTTGGTGCCAATGATGGTCGTATGCATGTTTGGCGCCGTGCAGGTGAGCGCCACAATCAGGACTGCATACGACCGAGGCACACAGGGCCAACACCCGGCATCATGGTGTGGGGAGCGATCTCCTACACTGGCCGTACACCACTGGTGATCGTCGAGGGGACACTGAATAGTGCACGGTACATCCAAACCGTCATCGAACCCATCGTTCTACCATTCCTAGACCGGCAAGGGAACTTGCTGTTCCAACAGGACAATGCACGTCCGCATGTATCCCGTGCCACCCAACGTGCTCTAGAAGGTGTAAGTCAACTACCCTGGCCAGCAAGATCTCCGGATCTGTCCCCCATTGAGCATGTTTGGGACTGGATGAAGCGTCGTCTCACGCTGTCTGCACGTCCAGCACGAACGCTGGTCCAACTGAGGCGCCAGGTGGAAATGGCATGGCAAGCCGTTCCACAGGACTACATCCAGCATCTCTACGATCGTCTCCATGGGAGAATAGCAGCCTGCATTGCTGCGAAAGGTGGATATACACTGTACTAGTGCCGACATTGTGCATGCTCTGTTGCCTGTGTCTATGTGCCTGTGGTTCTGTCAGTGTGATCATGTGATGTATCTGACCCCAGGAATGTGTCAATAAAGTTTCCCCTTCCTGGGACAATGAATTCACGGTGTTCTTATTTCAATTTCCAGGAGTGTATTTTCAAAACTGTGAGACAGTGTTCCTATTACATTTCTTAAATCAATTGCAAAACACATGTACTTCTCAAAGTTTTGGACGAATGCTTTTAAATTGATATGTATCACTCAACTGCTACAATACAAGTTACTTTAAGGTGATGCAAACAAATTGATATTACTGTTGTTATATAAAACATTTCATATATTATTATAGTTGTAGGAATCTGTGGCAAGCTAAACCTGGAGGTGTTGGTAAGATAGATCTGTGAGGAATGAGAAGTGGGAGAGAATGTAACAATCCTTCCAGAACTGAACCCAGTGTTCATGCTTGAGCATTCGAGATGTATATAGCAGAACAAGTGAAGCACAAATGAAGACACGAGTGCTACAGGTTTATGTTTTGCCTTAGTATCAATTAAAATTATTCGTAACCCTGGTGTTGTCCAGGTGAACGACAAGTAGTGGAGTGTATAAGGCAACAACATACAGGACCAAGTCAGAACACTGTAATATGGAGTGCCGGAGCTTACAATTGCGTTTGCTGGAGTTAGAATGAACAGTGCAAAATATAGCTAGAATTTCATCCATCACATTCTGTTACCGTTCCTTCAAAATCAAGGAAATATGCTTTTCCAACAGGACAGAATCTGTGCACACACTACGCACATCACTCAACACAATCGCCGAGATATCCGTCAGCTGCAGTGGCCAGTTCAGTAAACAAACTGGTCCACCACTGAGCTTGTGTAAAATTGAATAGGAACGTGTCTGGCTCAGTGTACATTACTTTAACATCCCTTGATAAGCTGTGAAAGCAAGTGGAAGTGGCATGGAACACTATTTTCCAAGTGGCTTTCAACAGCTCTGTGACCATCTGTATGCAGTATTTTTGGATGAAATTATGACTGGAAGAAGCTATACAAAATACTGAAAGTCTTTTCTGAGACAATCAGTTCGAAGTTACACAGCTCTGTGATTTTGGGCATATATCGTGTACAAGCTACTTCTCTGTGAATAAAACTTCATTCATGTGGAGCTATTACTTCCAGAGCCTTGTGTTTCATTTTCCACTAGTGTTGTAGCATCTTTTCAACTCTATTAATAAAAAACGCTGTGAGGTTGGCTGTATCCTCGCCATACATCCGTGGCGGAAGGGGAAAAATGTAAGTAAAAGTAAAAATGAGGGTGGGTAATGTTGAACCACTATCTTAGGACTGTAATGAAAATATACATTTGTTACAACTAAATAATAGGCCAGTCATTCTCTCCTCTTGATGTTATCTAGTAATCAATACGGTGCGAGGAAAGAAAAGAAAAATATTTCTGTTGAACGTCTAATATTCTGCAGTGGAATCTGAATTATTATATCATTTGTGAAAGACCTGAAACCACATGCTTCTGGTTCTAAGAGGAAGGGATGTGTCATGCTCCTCTGATGACGAAGTACAATCTACAGTAGAAAGATGATCTTGGGCACGAGAGAGTTATGAATGGTCTGATTTTGTTTTCCATTAACATCAAAAAATTGAATTCCACTTCATCCACCTGTGGCATTTCACTACACTTCCAAGTCATAACACGATGGGAATTGAACCCGATGCTATTACTGGACTTACTATTTGCTTTATTGTCTGTTTGTCCTTCTAAGAGGTTCACAGCAGCTCCACAATCTGAGACCGTGTTTTCAGCGTCCCTCAGTGTTGACAGTCTCCTCTTAGCTCATAACATATTATTGCTAAATGCAAGGCAAGTGACACATTTAAGACTGTAATATGATTGCCCTCTGCCACTATTCACATCTTTTACGCTCTATTCACCGTTCATAATTTTCTGCGGGAAATGCCTCTTCTGAAAACTATCTGATTTGGAAACACCTATAAATAGTGCAGAGCAAAGAGACGGTAAGATGGCGATATTTTGGACCTGCACTAAGATTCAGGAATGATAGAAGCACATCATCACTGACATCCAGCAAGCTACTGGCATCCATTCTATGGTGTCCTTGTCGTCTTAAGCAAGGATCTGCAGTTTGGAAATCATGTGCATACAGATGATATCACATACACAGGGTGATCAGAAACAGTTTGGAAACCCTGTAAGGGTGTTGCAGCTTAGGTTGTGCTGAGAAACAATTTAAGAAAAAAAATCGATACGTTGCGCAATTTCCGAGTTAGTTAGCGTTGAAGTTAGCCAAAAAACGTTGCGGGTGCAAATTCAAGTAGCCCGTCAGAGAGGATGTCGCCAAACGAGTCCCTCGTTTGGTTCTCTAATACCGAACAAGATAGCGATACAAGAATTGGACATGGAACTGTAGTAAGGACTTAACCCGAGGCAAAGGCTGAGCAGTCTCGTGTGCCATCTTCTATGCTAAAGAAAAACTGACGCGAATTGAATCTGGCGGGCCGCTTGATTTTGCGCGCGCAACGGCTCAGTTGACTATCTTCAATGCAAACTAACTCGGAAACGGTGCAACGTATCAAATTTTTTACTTAACAACAATTTCTCAGCAGAACTTACCCTGCAACACTCTTAAAAGATTTTCGGACTGTTTCTGACCACCTTCTTTATATTTACCGGTAAAACATCAGCTCTACTATGAAGTATTTCTGTCAAGTACAAGTCCTCTGTTTTGGTATGTTTGAGTATTTAATTATAACAGTATGCGCATATTTTCTGACATGAAATTAGTTAATCAAGAAATCAGTCTTCATATGAAAGAAAGGAAGTAAATGTAGCTCACACAAGCGTCGATCTGAAATTGTTGAGAAGATAACGCAAATTTCTAATAAGTCAAATATTTACTTTCAAGTCTTCTCAAAGT
Organism: Schistocerca serialis cubense; assembly: GCF_023864345.2. Taxonomy (NCBI): domain Eukaryota; kingdom Metazoa; phylum Arthropoda; class Insecta; order Orthoptera; family Acrididae; genus Schistocerca; species Schistocerca serialis. Next base: position 781,730,815 of record NC_064640.1, read on the forward strand.
ATTCTCCATCAATTTTTATTCACCGTTATGAGTGAAACGTGAGTATTTCTTAGCCTGATGATGAAAGACATTGTTTTTTTAGGCAATAAACGAATTTTTATTTAGTGCTCCATTAGGTTAGTCCACTTTGTTCAACATTCTCCAGTGAGTGTATTCTATACCAGAAGCATGATTCTTGAAGATCTTCAAAATCCCGTTCAATAACTGTTAGTATCTTTATTGGCCTTGAAATGCGTTCTAGCCAAACTTTCTTTAGGTTCTGGAATGTGTGGAAGTTACAACGTGCAATATCTGTTTAATACAGTTTATATTCGAACAGTTTGTCCTGCTGATTCCTGTTTTTCTGTTGCCTTTGTAGCCAAAACTGTTGTGCTGAAATATCACGATTTTCTCCAGGTCTCTTTCCTTGTATTTCTCGCACTGTGGAAACAGTTGTTGGAACAATATCAGCAGCAGTAGGAATGGTTCGGTTCTAACAGTAGCATCATTATCGTCATCATAATCAACAACAACCACAACAGCAGCGGTAACCACTGTTGCAACAACTACAACAAGAACGATACAGAGCGGCAGCAACATGTTCCAGTTACTGCCTTTTGCTGCATTCAACGAAACCGAGGAAACCTGGGATGTTTAATTATGACATTTCTTACTGTATTGCAGTACAGGTGCCATTTCTCACCCAGTTCATCAGTGTGTCTACTATTTTCCAGTAGTCATTTTTATGAGACAGCTTCAAAATTTACAGCTTCTATCAGCTACAGGTATGCTTGAATTATCTGTTGTCTATGATTTAGCGACAAAAAGTAATAGCCAACAACTGTCTTTCAGATCGGGAGTTATTTATGTGGACAGCTCCAAAATTTACATCTTCTAGCAGATAACAGTTGGCTAGAGTTTTCTGTTGTCTGTGATTTAGTTACAAAAAGTTATAGCCAACAAACTCGCATTATAGCCAAGTTAGAAGTCTATCAATGTACAATTCTTGACAATCCTCTTGTTTTGTATTCTATTTAAGGGCCCATACCACGTTAGCCTTGATGTTTCCGTCCTGTTCTGCAAGGATTCCTCTTTCACTATTTCCATACCCTTTCATCCCTTATCCTGTCTCTCCTCGTTACGCCTTTCGTACTTCTGAGTTACTTCATTTCACATACCTGTAATCTGCTTACATCTCTTTACTTCATTACCCATGTTTCAGATGCATAGGCCTGTACTGACAAGTAGTAATTTCTATACAGGGTGTTACAAAAAGGTACGGCCAAACTTTCAGGAAACATTCCTCACACACAAATAAAGAAAAGATGTTATGTGGACATGTGTGCGGAAACGCTTAATTTCCAAGTTAGAGCTCATTTTAGTTTCTTCAGTATGTACTGTACTTCCCCGATTCACCGCCAGTTGGCCCAATTGAAGGAAGGTAATGTTGACTTCGGTGCTTGTGTTGACATGCGACTCATTGCTCTACAGTACTAGCATCAAGCACATCAGTACGTAGCATCAACAGGTTAGTGTTCATCACGAACGTGGTTTTGCAGTCAGTGCAATGTCTACAAATGCGGAGTTGTCAGATGCCCATTTGATGTATGGATTAGCACGGGGCAATAGCCGTGGCGCGGTACGTTTGTATCGAGACAGATTTCCAGAACGAAGGTGTCCCAACAGGAAGACTTTCGAAGCAATTGATCGGCATCATAGGGAGCACGGAACATTCCAGCCTATGACTCGCGACTGGGGAAGACCTAGAACGACGGGGACACCTGCAATGCACGAGGCAATTCTTCGTGCAGTTGACGATAACCCTAATGTCAGCGTCAGAGAAGTTGCTGCTGTACAAGGTAACGTTGACCACGTCACTGTATGGAGAGTGCTACGGGAGAACCAGTTGTTTCCGTACCATGTACAGCGTGTGCAGGCACTATCAGCAGCTGATTGGCCTCCACGGGTACACTTCTGCGAATGGTTCACCCAACAATGTGTCAATCCTCATTTCAGTGCAAATGTTCTCTTTACGGATGAGGCTTCATTCCAAGGTGATCAAATTGTAAATTTTCACAATCAACATGTGTGGGCTGACGAGAATCCGCACGCAATTGTGCAATCACGTCATCAACACAGATTTTCTGAGAACGTTTGGGCAGGCATTGTTGGTGATGTCTTGATTGGGCCACATGTTCTTCCACCTACGCTCAATGGAGCCCGTTATCATGATTTCGTACGGGATACTCTACCTGTGCTGCTAGAACATGTGCCTTTACAAGTACGACACAACATGTGGTTCATGCACGATGGAGCTCCTGCACATTTCAGTCGAAGTGTTCGTACGCTTCTCAACAACAGATTTGGTGACCGATGGATTGGTAGAGGCGGACCAATTCCATGGCCTCCACGCTCTCCTGACCTCAACCCTCTTGACTTTCATTTATGGGGGCATTTGAAAGCTCTTGTCTACGCAACCCCGGTACCAAATGTAGAGGCTCTTCGTGCTGGTATTGTGGACGGCTGTGATGCAATACGCCATTCTCCAGGGCTGTATCAGCGCATCAGGGATTCCATGTGACGGAGAGTGGATGCATGTATCCTCGCTAACGGAGGACATTTTGAACATTTCCTGTAACAAAGTGTTTGAAGTCACGATGGTACGTTCGGTTGCTGTGTGTTTCCATTCCATGATTAATGTGATTTGAAGAGAAGTAATAAAATGAGCTCTAACATGGAAAGTAAGCGTTTCCGGACACATGTCCACATAACATATTTTCTTTCTTTGTGTGTGAGGAATGTTTCCTGAAAGTTTGGCCGTACCTTTTTGTAACACCCTGTATATTACTTGTCTGTGTTTTTGTGGGACGTCTTCGTTCCAAGCCAGGCTCTTAACACTTAGAAAGGAATTCTTGTGCCTGTCTAACACGCTCTCTCTTTCTCATTTCTTCCATTTTCCTATATCACACCTTCCAAATGTTTGACACTTCCACCTCCTTCGATTGTCCACCTCCAGTCCGTATTTCAGCTAGTTTGGTCTGCCTTTCTTTCTAGTTGTAACCAGGATTTGACATTTGTTTACATTTAATTTCATTCCATACCGTCTCACAGCTTCTTCCCAAGCACCCAGCTGTTCCTGAATCTCGTTCTTCCTGTTTCCGCACATTATCAAGTCATCCGCGAACACTACTGATTTCATCTTGTCTTCTCCAGTTTTTTCTGACCATAAGGCGACATTCAAGAGGAGAGGTGACGCCTGCCGTTGTGGCCGAGCAGTTCTAGGGGCTTCAGTCCGGCGCCGCGCGGCTGCTACGGTCGCACGTTAGTTAGGTTTAAGTAGTTCTAAGTCTCGGGGACTGATGACCTCAAATGTTAAGTCCCATTGTGCTCAGAGCCATTTTTGGAGAGGTGACAATGCACTGCCCTGTTTCACACCACTTGTGTGCTGGAACTAATCCACCCTTCCATTTCCCACTTTCACACAACCCATACTTCCTCAATACGGCTCTTCCACTCTCTTGTTTTCTACAGCTTCCCAGACCTTTCTTCTACAGACGCCATCAAATGCGTTATCTGTATCGAGGAAGGCTTCCAGAAGATCTTTCCAAAATTCGTAGTGATGCTGCCGGAGATGCTTCACTATAAGTGTAAGGTCAACAGTTGACCTCCCAGGTCTGAAGCCACGCTGTTTCTCTCTCAATTTGTTGACGACCGTTGTTCGGCTTTTGATCTCCTGGATCTTTTCATACACCTTCGCACAATGTTGTATTTCTGTCGCTCCTCTATAGTTTCTACAATCCTTCCTACGCCTTTTCGTACATATAGAGACAATTAGCGCCCTCTATCAATCTCTTGGAGTCTTCTTCTCATTCCACACCCCTCTCATCACACGTACAATCAGTATTTCCCACACCCTTGCTTTCACCATTTCGACACTTACTTCGTCCATAACTGGTGCCTTTCCTACTTTCATCTTGTCAAGTGCCACATTTCTACTTCTTCCCATTTCAGGTCCCCCCACCCCTCCCCCTAGAGTTTACTTCTACTTCCTTTAGTCTATTATCATTATGTCCAAGCCCGTTCGGATTTAGCAAGTACTCAAAGTAAACCTTCCTCACTGTCTTTAGTGTCTCTTTGTTATTAAATTCTCTTCCATTTTTATCTAGCATCCTCTCTCATACCTTTCCTCTCATTTTTGACCATTCCATATACTACTTCCTTACTTCTTCTGCTATCCTCCTCCATCAACTTTGTCCATTCTTCCAATCACCTTCTTCAGTAATCAGATATTGTCTTATTTGCCTTTTTCTTCTTTTCCTTATACTCCTCCCTTGCTAATTCGATCCTTTCTTCTAACTATAATCTAAAGGTCTTGTTCTTCCTTCCCACTGCCTCCTTGACTCTTTCTGCCACCATGATGACACTTTCAGTCTGCATACAGTTACTGCAGCTTCTACCATAGCACTTTTAAACTTTCCCCGTTCCTCTTCTCCTGTTTTTGGTTCATCCATTTCGTAACTTTTCCATCATAACCTCCCGGTATTCTTTCGTGACTTCCTTTTCCTTCAGTTTCCATATTCCAATTCTCCTTTCCTGGTTCTCTGTCTTCTTCCATTCCTTCATGGTTCTCGTGCAACTCACCATGGCTCTGTTTCTTCTGAAACCAGGAGTTCCCTATTACTAAACCACTTCTGTTGCAGAATTCCAGCAATCTCTTTTCATCTTCATTTCTACTTCTCCATCCTTCTGCTCCCAATACATTTTCATACCGCTGTCTTTCACTCCATTGAAGTCTCCTGTGACTGTTATCCTTTGTGTATTCATCAGTTTTCATCATTCTTCCTCAAAGTCCTACTTGAGGGGCATACACCTGAGCCACCGCCAAGCTTCTTCCCTTTGCCATTATTCTTATCTCTATTATCCTGTCGCCTGTTCTCTGTTCCTCTCCTTTTAGACCGTCCCTCATAACAACTCTCATTTCCTTCCGTCTTCATTCTTCATTTCCACTCCAATACAACTTGTAAACTTTCCTCAGTTCCCTTTTGCCTTCTCCTTTCCATTTTGTCTCTCCCATGCCTAACATATCCAGCTTTCTCCTCTCCATCATATCCACTATTTCCTCTACCTTCCTTGACGGTGTTCCGATGTTCAGAGTACCAACTTGTGGTCTGTTTGCCTTGGAGGGTCGTTGTATTTTATACCCATCCTTTCCGGGGATAGTTCCCTTGTCGAAAGCTAGTTGTTGATCCACTGTTGGCTAGCTAGGCCTATCACAGTTTTACCACAGCTCCGTTAGCCAATATTTTTCCAAAATCAATCTCCCTACTCCTCCCTTTGACAAGTAGTCATTTTTAATACATAATCTGGGATGTACTAATAAAACTGATTGCTGTTCGTGGAAGCAAGCATGCCTGCTGTATTCCAAAGGTATATCGGACAGTTGATTCAGGGCATCCCTAACTGTATTAATTATTTAGACGATATTTTGAGAACCAGACCTAAGCGATAACAACGTACAGTTAGTCGTCAACCATTGTTTAACACTGCAGGGTAACAGCTTAAAATTGTGGTTCGACAAGTACATTATTTTTCATCAGAGTTTGAAATGCCAAGGGCATGCACGAGTAAAAGGGGCTCACACCCGTGAGAGAACATATAGTGGCCATAGAGACTCTGCCAATTCTGAGGAATTTAAAAGAATAAGACTAATTTATTGGAGATGTGGCAGTGATTTGCTATCTCAGTAATCACACTCATTTCCTAACGTTAAAGTTACGTAATCGAGCCAGCAGAAATAGTAATGGAACGTATCTCAGTATGAGCTCTGTTTAATTTGATACTGATTGGTGCAAACCGCACATTCATCCAACCTTTGAACCTGTAGATTTTGAATTTTAATTGAGTGAAGGCATCAGAACTTACTGGATTGTGCGACAGACGCTTCCGACCATTGTTGCACGGAGGGCTGCCGAGCGTCTGGTAAATATGCAAGCCACCCATGGTGGGGCCGTAGTGAAGCATTTGGAAGGTTCTGCGTTCTTGGCACAGGAATACTACCGGAAAATATTAAAAGTAAGGCAAGTTGGTGGGGGTGGACACCGCTTAGCAACAGGTGGTTGGAGTTGTCTCAAGCCCTTAAACTAGCGAGAAGTAAAGGTAGTTTACCCGTAAAAATACCTTTTCAAGAGATAGCACGATCGTAAAATTATTTCAAACCGTATTTACCAGAGAGTTGGTACTTTAGGTATCAGTGTGTATCATTGTCATGTCAAAATTGTATACAGGATGGCCAGAAACAGTTAGAAAAGTTTGTAAGGGTGTTGCAGGATAGACTGTGCTGAGAAATAATTGTCAAGAAAAAAATTCGATACACTGCAGCGTTTCCGAGTCATTTAGCACCGAAGTTAGCCAATCAGGCCGTTGCACGTTCAAGTGGACCGCCAGAATCAATTAGTGTCAGTTATTCTCACATCGTAGATGATAGTGCGCGATCCTTACTACCGTCCCATGTCCAATTTTTGTATCGCTCTCTTGTTCGGTTGGAAACCAAACGAAGGACACGTTTGGCAACACTGCCTCTGACGGGCCACTTGAATTTCCACGTGCAACGGCCTTATTGGCTAACTTCAATGCTAATTAACTCGAGAACGGCGCAACATATCGACTTCTTTCTTAACAATTATTTCTCATTGCAATCTACCCTGCAACACCCTTACAAACATTCAAACTGTTTTGAAACCCTATATATTGGGGAAAGTGATGCGACTGTCATCACAATTGGCTAAAAACTGGTAAGTAGGGGTCTTAGGCCTTTGTTCGAGGCAGAAACCGACTTGTGTTGACTTTTTGATGTGCATTTTATGCTAGCAAAGTCAAAATATGAACAGTCACGTCGGAATTTATATTTTGATTAAGACAGTACCTTCGGCCTTAGACGTTGGTAGCTTAGATGAACAAAATTCATGTCGCATCGCTAAGTCATCTCTCACGCCGCTGATTGTAAGTAGGACGATGCTTAATATCTTGTTGTGGTTCAAATGGTTCAAATGGCTCTGAGCACTATGAGACTTAACATCTGTGGTCATCAGTCCCCTAGAACTTAGAACTACTTAAACCTAACTAACCTAAGGACATCACACACATCCATGCCCGAGGCAGGATTCGAACCTGCGACCGTAGCAGTCACGCGGTTCCGGACTGCGCGCCTAGAACCGCTAGACCACCGCGGCCGGCTATCCTGTTGTGAACTTTCCCAGTCTTGTGTTGTAAATAGTTGCCGATAATCTTTTGATTGCGACTGTGGCTGTCCATTTTTATAGTCTTGGAAATATGGTGCTTAGTTCCCACACACGTTCAGAACTGTCCTGGTGTTTCCTTTCCAGGGTCCCCCGAGGCACCAGTATTGCTGCAACGGCCTGGAACACAGCCACAGCTCAGGGTCTTACGTAGAGCTCAGCTGCGGGCAACGACTTTCCTTTTCAGCAGCAGCGAGGAATTTCAACACCGAACTTCCACGAGTCAACGACTAGACCGCTGACCAACTTTCTGGAAGATTCTGCAGATTCACTCATTACCGTGTGGCAACACGTGGACCTTGGTCACTGACCTAAGCTAGAGACACTTCTGCAGTTCACAGAAAGGCGGGTTCTTCCGCACGCTCAGCGCCGGACAGTGGTATCTCAGCCCTCAGGACCACCCCGTTATCGCTTTCGACAGCTGGGCAATATTGCTGCGCCTAGACCTTTGAGCTACGTTGTAACAATGACACAGCCCAGGATTCATCTCCCTGGACTGTACCACCCGCCACCACGCCACTATGACACTGCCGGCTATAGCGTTAAGATGCCTACGCAATGTTGCAACTGGCCGCCAGCTCCGAGACTGCGTCCGTTCACGCCACCACTGACTCAACGTCCAGAGTGCAACAATGTCGACCTCAGCACGTCCGCCTCCATGGTAGCGTGCATATACAGTGATGTGACAAGTCTTATCATGGTGTCGGACCTCCATTTTCCCGGCGTAGTGCATCAGCTCGACGTGGCATGGACTCAGCAAATCTTTGGAAGTCCCCTGAAGAAATACTGAACCTTGCTGCCTCTATAGCCGCCCATAAGGGCGATAGTGTTGCCGGCGCAGGATTTCGTGCACGAACTTCTCGATTATGTCTCATAAATGTTCGATGGATTCAGGCCGAGCCGTCTGGGTGGCCAAAGCATTCTCTCGAATTGTCTAGAACAGGCTGTTCCAACCGAGCTCCAGGGAGCCGGAGCGCTCCGGAGCGCTCACTGCTGCAGCTCGGAGCCCGCGTGGAGGGGGAAAGCGAACTCACTGCCCCCTGGCCGCATGCAGCCGCAACTGACGCAATAATCCGTGTTCAATGACAGCTATGACTAGCCGCGGGAGCCCTGTACCTCTATTGGAGGATACCTTTCAATTCATTGAGAGGGATGGTCGTCCGCAGTGTCTTGTATGTCATAAAGTATTTAATTCTGCGAAGAGGTACAATATACAACGACTTTATACACGTCTTCTCGCAGCGCACTACTATCAGGTGGCAGGTGTTGCACGCAGAGAACTGGTAGTCAGGCTTAAGAACGACATACTAGGAGACGTAAGTTTAAAAACGGTTTCGTAATACGGAGGGTAACAAAACATGCAACATAGTTCGTGTTCTGTAATGCGATTATTATTTTCAGGTGAATGAGAGCGGAGAAAACACTACAGAATCTGCAATTCAGGCAAGCTACAGGGTCGCTCACATCATTGCGACGAGTGGCAAGCCGTTTTCGGTGGGACCACTCGTAAAATCGTGCATGGTAGCAGTTGCAGAATGTTTGTTTCCAAGGGAGGTGCAGGCAATCGAAGCAGACAATGTGTTCAGCACTCCTTTTTCAGTTTCCCATGATGACTTGTCATCGTCACTTCAATTGGAAATTATTGATTTGCAAAATTCAACTTTGTTGAAAGAGAGGTACTACAACACGTTGGATTTATCACGATGGTATCGTTCATTACAGCAAAAAACGTTTCCAAAGCTTCACAGCAATGCCACTCAGATCACGTGAATGTTTGGTTCTACGTATTGTTGTGAGAAGCTTTTCTCAGCAATAAAAAGAGTAAAAAGTAAGGAACGATCGTTTCTTCAGGATGCAACAATGAAGGCTATCCTCCGCACTAAAGCTGCGAACACTTTGACGCCTGATATTTCCGATCTTGGGATGAAAAGAAAATGTCAAGCTACAGAGGTCCAATAAATTTAGTATGCAATTTCTTGTGGAACAGTTGTTTCTTATTTATTTCCTGAACATCGTATTTTCTGGTGTAGCATGTCTCCACGTCTTAGCGGCTAAGAGTATGAGGTTGTCGATTTTGTAAGACGCAGCTGGCACATCACAACGCTTGCCTTGCCGCCTGCCTCAGCCGGCGTGCCGGCCCACTTGAATGTTCACAGCAAGCGACACGGCTCCCTGGAGCAGGGAGCGCTCCGCGGCTCACAAAGGAGCCGACGAGCTGGAACAGCCTGGTCTAGAATGTTCTCCAAACCAATCGCTAACAATTATGGCCTGGTGACATTACATAGCTGTTTGTGAACATGAAGCCCATGAATGGCTGCAAATGATCTCCAGGAAGACGAACAGAACCATTGGTTCAGTTGGACCGCAGGATCCAGTCCATTCCATGTAAACGCAGCCCACACCATTATGGAGCCACCACCAGCTTTCACAGTGCCTTGTTGACAAGTTGGGTCCATGGCTTCGTGGGGTCTCTATCACACTCGAATCGTACCATCAGCTCTTGCCACCTGAAGTCGGGACTCATCTGACCAGAACACGATTTCTAGTCGTCTAGGGTCTAGTCGTCTAGGGTCCAACCGCGCGGGAGTGGAGCTGCAGGTGAAGTCGTGCTGTTAGCAAAGATACTCGGATCGGTTGCCTGCTGTCATAGCCCACTAACGCCAAATTTTGCTGCACTGTCCTAACGGATACATTTGTCGTACGTCCCACATTGACTTCTACGGTTATTTCAAGTACTGCTCTCGGTCGTTAAGTGAAGGCCATCGGCAACTGCGTTGTCCTTGGTGGGGGGTAATGCCTGCAATTTGGTATTCTTGGGACAATCTTGACACTGTCGCTCCCGTAATATTGAATTCCTTACGACTTCCGAAATGAAATTTCCCATTCGTCTAGCTCCATCTACCGTCCCACGTTCGAAGTCTGTTAATTCGCCTCGTGCGGCCGTAATTGCGTCGGAAACCTTTTCACATGAATCACCTGAGTACACATGACAGCTCCACCAATGCACTGCCCTTGTGTTGGCGATACTACCGCCATCTGTATATGTGAATATCGCTATGCCATCACTTTCCTCACCTCAGCATATACCGCATACACTTTGTGCTACGCATACCTCGCTTGCAGTGCTGAGAGAAAATATTACAAGACTACAGCGAGCCGTGCCAGAAATGATTGTCCAAATCAGATGGAATAATAAAGAACAGTTTTGGCTCTCTGAGCACCATGGGACTTAACATCTGGGGTCATCAGTCCCCTAGAACTTAGAACTACTTAAAGCTAAGTAACCTAAGGACATCACACACATCCATGCCCGAGGCAGGATTCGAACCTGCGACCGTAGCAGTCGCGCGGTTCCAGACTGAAGCGCCTAGAACCGCTCGGCCACCGCGCCCGGCAAAGAACAGTTTTGTTCACCGTTTACTTCTCTCCACCCTTCTACAACGGTCTCATGTCTCTCTTCGAATCACCTTAACAGTATAACAGTACAGTGCACTTTTTTCAGGGTAGTGTATTTATTTAATGGTGTATGACCTTCTTCCTGAATTGTTTTGTGATAATGCAAAGATTAATTTACCACACCTGTTGGACCAAGGGATGTCGGGTATCGCAACGGATTTTCGGTTACATCGTTTCTTTTCGTCTCCAGTTTAACCCGACTGTTAAAATTGTTCAAAATAACCGGTTTCTGAATTAACCAATTTTCAGGGTTTTATTGCTATTACTTCTACTAACAAACGTAGATTTCGAACAAAAGTGGATATTCTAATGAGGATGAAGGATTAGATCACGGGCGATATGAGGCTGAAGCTACGGCAGAAATCTGTCTCATTGTCTCCAGCAAAGACTGCGAAAGTGAAGGAGACGGACACGGCGACAGCAGAGCGTAAGGTCACAAGTTGATGTCTTCTCTGCATCGTCACTTTTGGATGGTATGAATTTTTCGCTCTGAAGCCGCCACAGAATTAAGGAAGGTAGGACGTCAAACGGGTTGACTTGGAGCAGCAGAGGCATCACAGGACATTTTAATTTCCAGTGTCTATAGTTTTACAAATAAAGTCATAAAACTTTGTCAGCATCTTCAGGAAGGATTCAGGATTCACACTCATTGCAGTGGAAGTTCGAAAACATAACAAAATAATTTTTTTTTACGTGCGAAATTTCATCATTTTTTTCACTTACTAATGGCTGCATTTGTTGCTATAGATACACTTTTCTTCATAAGTTAGAGAGATTCTTCAATGAATTTTGCACAGCATACATACCATACTCACAGGTGTATGAAACTCTAGAATTTATTTAATTTATGAAAAAACCAATGAACTGTTATATTTTAAATTTCATGATTAGAAAAAACACAAATTTTATAGTTAATTACCTCAATTTTTACCACAGTTTTTAATAGATTTGGAAAATTCTAGATTTTCATATACGAGGGCGGTTCAGAAAGTAACCTCCGATTGGTCACAGTGCGGGTTGTGGGGGGAGTAGCGATGCCATCTGTGCGTTCACGCACTCAACAGGTCAGTCGGCATCAAGCCGTGGTCGAGTGAACGTCGTACCTGCGCTAGTTTAGTTTTTGTGGCAGTTTCAAATGTGTGCTGCAATAGAAAACCCCGCCAAATGTGAAGTGCGTGCTGTCATAAGGTTTTTTACAGCCAAAGGATATTCTGCAGCAGCTATTCATCGTGAGCTTTGTGCCGTGTACGGACCAAGAGTTATGAGTGAAGGAGTTGTCCGTGAATGGGTACGTTTATTTAAAAGTGGACGAGCAAACGTTCATGATGAAGAGAGGAGTGGTAGACCATCATTGGTGACTGACGAACTCGTTCAGACAGTTGATGCAAAAGTTCGTGAAAATCGACGTTTCTCAATGTCGGAGTTGTCTACTGGTTTTCCACAGATTTCTAAGACTCTCTTGTACGAGATAGTGACAGCAAGATTGGGTTACCGTAAGTTCTGTGCACGATGGGACCCCAAAATTCTTACCGACCACCACAAAACTCAAAGAATGGCCTCTGCATTAGACTTTCTGTCACGTTATGAGGACGAAGGAGAACCATTGTTAAACAGAATCGTGACCGGTGACGAAACCTGGATTAAGTACGTGAACCCTGAGACAAAAGAACAATCAAAGATGTGGGCACATTCAAATTCGCCTACCAAACCAAGAAAAGCCTCGCAAGATTTTTCTGCCAGAAAACTGATGGCAACGGTGTTTTGGGATGCCAAAGGGGTGTTGTTGGTTGAATTCATGGAACGTGGTACGACCATTAATCAAGACGTGTACTGTGAAACAATAAAAAAGTTACGACGGGCTATACAGAACAAACGCCGTGGTATGCTGACTTCCGGTATCGTTTTTTTGCATGATAACGCCCGTCCTGACTCTGCTCGCAGAACAACGGCCCTTCTTGAGTCCTTCAAGTGGGACGTTATCAACCATCCACCTTACAGCCCAGACCTGGCGCCAAGAGATTATCACCTCTTCATGCATTTGAAGAAATGGCTCGGGTCACAGCGGTTTGATGACGACGAAGAGCTCAAAGATGCGGTCACAGGCTGGCTCCAGGCACAAGCGGGTGATTTTTATGCAGAAGGAATTTCAAAGCTTGTGAAGAGATACGATAAGTGCCTCAATCGCTATGGAGACTATGTAGAAAAATAGTGCAAAGATGTAGTTGTTAGATGTATATACTAAAATATTTTTATTTAACTTGGTGTATTTTTTTAAATCAACTGGAGGTTACTTTCTGAAGGGCCCTCGTACCTTTAAGTATGGGTTGTATGCTGTGCAAAATTCATCGAAGAATCTCACTTACTTACGAAGAAAAGTGTACGTATAGCAACAAATGCAGCCATTAGTAAGTGAAAAAATGATGAAATTTCACATGTAAAAACATTATTTCGTTATGTTTTCGAACTTCCTCTGCTATGGGGGTAAATTCTGAATCCTTCTGGCCATGCTGACAAAGTTTTATGAATTTATTTGTAAAAGTATTGTTGTTGTTGTTGTGGTCTTCAGTCCTGAGACTGGTTTGATGCAGCTCTCCATGCTATTCTATCCTGTGCAAGCTTCTTCATCTCCCAGTACCTACTGCAACCTACATCCTTCTGAATCTGCTTGGTGTATTCATCTCTTGGCCTCCCTCTACGATTTTTACCCTCCACGCTGCCCTTCAATACTAAATTGGTGATCCCTTGATGCCTCAGAACATGTCCTGCTAACCGATCCCTTCTTCTAGTTAAGTTGTGCCACAAACTTCTCTTCTCCCCAATCCTATTCAACACCTCCTCATTAGTTATGTGATCTACCCATCTAATCTTCAGCATTCTTCTGTAGCACCACATTTCGAAAGCTTCTATTCTCTTCTTATCTAAACTATTTATCGTCCACGTTTCAGTTCCATACATGGTTACACTCCATACAAATACTTTCAGAAACGACTTCCTGAAACTTAAATCTATACTCGATGTTAACAAGTTTCTCTTCTTCAGAAACGCTTTCCTTCCCACTGCCAGTCTACATTTTATATCCTCTCTACTTCGACCATCATCAGTTATTTTGATCCACAAATAGGAGAACTCCTTTACTACTTTAAGTGTCTCATTTCCTAATCTAATATCCTCAACATCACCCGACTTAATTCGACTACATTCCATTATCCTCGTTTTGCTTTTGTTGATTTTCATCTTATATCCTCCCTTCAAGACACTATCCATTCCATTCAACTGCTCTTCCAAGTCCTTTGCTGTCTCTGACAGAATTACAATGTCATCGGCGAACCTCAAAGTTTTTATTTCTTCTTCATGGATTTTAATACCTACTCCGAATTTTTCTTTTGTTTCCTTCATTGCATGCTCAATATACAGATTGAATAACATCGGGGAGTGGCTGCAACCCTGTCTTACTCCCTTCCCAACCACTGTTCCCTTTCATGTCCCTCGACTCTTATAACTGCCATTTGGTTTCTATACAAATTGTAACTAGCGTTTCGCTCCCTATATTTTACCTCTTCCACCTTCAAAATTTGAAAGAGAGTATTCCAGTCAACATTGTCAAAAGCTTTCTCTAAGTCTACAAATGTTAGAAACGTAGGTTTGCCTTTCATTAATCTAGCTTCTAAGATAAGCCGTAGGGTCAGTATTGCCTCACGTGTTCAAATATTTCTACGGAATCCAAACTACTAGTTTTTCCATTCGTCTGTAAAGAATTTGCGTTAGTATTTTGCAGCCGTGGCTTATTAAACTGATAGTTCGGTAATTTTCACATCTGTCAACACCTGCTTTCTTTGGGATTGGAATTATTATATTCTTCTTGAAGTCTGAGGGTATTTCGCCTGTCTCGTACATCTTGCTCACCAGATGGTAGAGTTTTGTCAGGACTGGCTCTACCAAGGCCGTCAGTAGTTCTAATGGAATGTTGTCTACTCCCGGGGCCTTGTTTCAACTCAGGTCTTTCAGTGCTCTGTCAAACTCTTCACGCAGTATCATATCTCCCAGACAGAAGAAATTAAAAGGTCCTGTGGTGCCTCTGCTGCTCCAAGTCGGCCTGTTTGACGTCCTACCTCCCTTAAGGGTTCAGTTCTTATTCCAAGTTTATAGCACGTCTATGTATAGACCAGGTGGGGGCAAATCTAGTAGACTGCACTTACAGGCGTACCGTCTCTATCGGACCACTGCACTAGGATCGCCAGAAATCCGGCTTTAGCCTGACATGTCTGGCTTTTTACATACGTGTCCGGCCAGAGAGATACAGATTTTGTTCTACTTTTCATCGATGAAATAGAGAACGCACTACTAGGGCCAGTTCCAAGCAAATGACGCAAGCACGAGTAATAAGTATGAGGAGGAATGGGGACATATACTATAATGATATACAAATAGAGAAATCATTGTTATTATTATGTCTGTGTCCTATGTTTCTCTTCGAAGGTCGGACGAGCCTAACACAGAATATCACAACCACACTAGATGCACAGCGAGCGAGGCAAAGAAGAATGTGCCTATCAGCCGTTGCCAACCCGCTACGCCATGATCGCACGCCTCTCCTATCCGTTTTCAAACAAGTAAGTGCACAATGAAGAATTTTATTCCGAATTATTGAAATTGGCAGAATGTTACTTTGGAATTCCAGGCCTTAACGCCAAAGTCGAACGGGTGTCCTGTTTCGTAAACGCCCAATGAACAAAGGAACGCAATAAATTGCAAACCAACACAATCGCAAAGATGTTGTGGTTGTGTAATTTAAAATTATATTGTCACGAGTTGCACGAAATTATTTCTAGGAAAAATAATGTTCTTGATAAAGTGGGTTTAAAAATGGTTCAAATGGCTCTTAGCACTATGGGACTTAACATCTGAGGTCATCAGTCCCCTAGAACTTAGAACTACGTAAACATAACTAACCTAAGGGCATCACACACATCCATGCCCGAGGCAGGATTCAAACCTGCGACCGTAGCAGTCGCACGGTTCCGGATTGAAGCGCCTAAAACCTATTTTTTTAAATCTCATTTTGTTCGTTTTCGTTCGTTGCATATGCTCGTGGCGGACGTCGCAAGACACCCTTTTTAGTTCGTCGTTGATCCATTAACTCAGTTTTTTTTATTACAGAGGGCAGCTAACCCTCCGACCGAACACGCTGAGTTACCGTGCCGCCATGGCAAAGTGGGTTCAGTTGAGAAATATTAACACTTAATTGCCTATTACTGTCCTTTGTTTATAAGTCTAAATGAAATGAACGTTTTTGAATGTCTTTTCACTTTCTGTCCCAGAAGAATGTATAATTATTTACTTTGCGTGCTGGAGAGCTTTTAGTTTATTCTGACATAATATTATCATAGGAACAACACAGCAATTCAGAAGACTGAGTACTTAGTTGCTAACATAATTGCCAAATTATAAGGATGTTTAATGATTGCTGCTTAGTTTAAGTACGTTTATTGCTGGTCTCGCAAAAAACTGACTTTAACTGGTTGTTAACAAATGATTGAAAATACCCAACTGACGATTTCTATTCAGAATTTGTAGTCCGGCTTTTAGAGCAAAAAGTCCAACTAAATATAACACCGAGTCCGGCTTTTCTGGAAACCCGCACGTCACACGACAACAGGTACAGTATTATCCCCGCAATGCCGTACTGATTCGTGTGTCTTGTGTTTTGTTGTTATTTCCTAACCGTAAGCGCCGTTATTACTGCTGGTCGATTTTCCCAAATTCTATCAGACCCAGTATTTCAAAGCAGTGGAAATTTTACGAATAAACAGCACTCGTTTTTAAAAAGGTTTTATTTAGAAAGCAAAAATTTTAGCACTGCTGCTGTGAAGGTATTTACTCGGTTATTAGCAAAAAATGAAAGAAACCTGTTATAGCCGAGACCAAACAAACACCGGAAAATACCGGTTATTCAGAACTAAAGCACGCGGAGAGATGCAGCGACCATGGTGATCCTAGAGGCAACAGGGAAGCCTCAGCTATCGCCACAGGGGTGTCATCAACCCAGGCCAAAGGCAGCAGCTGGAGACCAACTTCTAGCTGCTTGCGGACAGTGACCATTTTGATGAATTCTTCTCGAGTTATCAGCTGAGTGGTGGCGTCGTCTTGTCGCAACGTTTCAATGAGTTTCGCACCCATCATCCTCTGGTGAAGATGGGTACGAAACTCATTGAAACGTTGCGACAAGACGACGCCACCACTCGGCTGATAACCCGACAAGAATTCATCAGTGGAATACGCCGAGAAAGACTGCAATCGCAGAGACCAGTTTGCCCTGCATCCACTCACAAGAATTCTCCTACCTATTCAGAATATTCAGGAAGTGAAATCGAAATGACTATATTCAAATAGTCAAACATATTACAGAGTTCTACACTTACACCATCTGTTCAAAGGTATCGGCACACCTATTAGTGGACATTAATATGGGGTGTGTCCACACTTCGCCTTGATGACAGCTTGAACATTATTGGGGGCACATTCAGTGGGGTGTCTGAATGTCTGTGGGGGAATGGCAACTCATTCTTCCTCAAGAGCTGAAACCAGAGAAGGTAGTGATGTGGCACCTCGGGGTCTGGTGCGAAGTCGACGTTCTGACTCATCCCAAAGCTGAGTGGTCAGCGTGACGGATTGCTGTCCTACGGGCCCGGGTTCGATTCCCGGCTGGGTCAGAGATTTTCTCCGCTGAGGGACTGGGTGTTGTGTTGCCTTCATCACCATTTCATCCCCATCCGGCGCGCAGGTCGCCCAATGTGGCTTCGAATGTAATAAGACCTGCTCCAAGGCGGCCAATGACGCCAAACGCTCATATCCCTATATAGCCCAAAGGTGTTCCATTGGCTTCAGGTCGGGAGTCTCTGAAGGCCAGTCCATTTCAGGAATGTTATCGTCCACAAACTATTGCTTCACAGACGCTGTTTATGACAGGATTCATTGTCATGCTGATACAAACAACTGTCGTGTCCGATTGGTGTTTGGTGCTGGCGGGCGGTCGACGGCGAGGTTGTCAGCAGATCGTGTCCGAACTGTTTCTGTACTGTACACAGTAAAACGTGCTCATATCATACCGCATTTAAATTTCTTAAGTACAATAAGAGCGCTACACTCTGATGACGGAAAACACCCCGTACCGCAAGACTGTCCTTTGTACTCAACTGTTTAAACTACACATGATCGCAGATAACATCTGCATCTACGTCTACATCTACGTGATTACTTTGCTATTCACAATAAAGTGTCTGGCAGAGGGTCCAATAAACCACCTTCAAGCTGTCTCTCTACCGTTCCACTCTCGGACGACGCGCGGGAAAAACGAGCACTTACATTTTTCTGCGCGAGCCCTGATTTCTCTTATTTTTCCGTGATCATCATTTCTCCCTATGTAGGTCGGTGCCAACAACGTTTCCGCAATCGGAGGAGAAAACTGGTGACTGAAATTTCGTGAGAAGATCCCCCTGCAACGTACAACGCCTTTGTTTTAATGACTGCCACCCCAACTCACGTACCATGTCTGTGACACTATCTCCCCTATTTCGCGATATTACAAAACGAGCTGCCCTTCTTTGTTCTTTTTGGATGTTATCCGTCAGTCCCACCTGATGCGGCTCCCACATCCCAGCAGCAATACTCCAGAATAGGGCGGACAAGCATAGTGTAAGCAGTCTCGTTCGTAGACCTGTTGCACCTTCTAAGCGTTCTGCCAATGAATCGCTGCCTCTGGTTTGCTTTGCCCACAACATTATCTATATGACCGTTCCAATTTAGGTTATTTGTAATTGTTATCCCTAAGTATTTAGTTGAATTTACAGCTTTCAGATTTGTGTGACTTATTGCGTAATCGAAATTTAGCTGATTTATTTTAGTACTCATGTGAATAACTTCACGCTTTTCTTCATTCAGGGTCAATTGCCACTTTTCGCACTATACAGGTATGTTATCTAAATCATTTTGCAATTCGTTTTGGTCATCTGATGACTTTACAAGACGGTAAATGATAGCAACATCTGCAAACAATCTAAGACGTCCACTCAGAATGTCTCTTATGTCGTTAATATATATCATGAAGAATAATAATAATAAGCGAATGACATTGGTGGCCAGGAGACTCCTCGCGGGGCGGTTCGGCCGCCGCTCCACAAGTTCTTTAACGCCACTACGGCGACTTGCGAACGAATGAGGATGAAATGATGATGAAAGACACACAACACTGAGTCATCTCGAGGCAGAGAAAATCCCTGACCCTGCCGGGAACCGAACCCGGGACCCCGGGCGCGGGAATCGAAAACGCTACCGCAAGACCACGAGCCGCGGACTTCAGGAACAAAAGATGACCTGTAACACATCCTTGTGGGACGCCGGATATTACTTCTGTTTTACTCGATGACTTTTCGTTTATTACTACGAACTGTGACCTTTCTGACAGGAAATCCCGAATCCAGTCACACAACTGAGGCGATATTCCATAGGCACGCAGTTCTGTAAGAAGACTCTTGTTGGGAACGGTGTCGAAAGCCTTCTGGAAATCTAAAAATATGGATTCAATTTGACAGCTCCTGTCGGTAGCACTCATTACTTCATGAGTATAAAGATGGTTCAAATGGCTCTGAGCACTATGGGACTTAACATCTGTGGTCATCAGTCCCCTAGAACTTAGAACTACTTAAACCTAACTAACCTAAGGACATCACACACATCCATGCCCGAGGCAGGATTCGAACCTGCGACCGTAGCAGTCGCGCGGCACCGGACTGAGCGTATAGAACCGCGAGACCACCGCGCCGGCTGAGTATAAAGAGCCAGTTGTTTTTCACAAGAACGATATTTTCTGAATCCGTGCTGACTATGTACCAATAAATCGTTTTCTTCGAGGCACTTCATAATGTTCCAATACAGTATATGTTCCAAAACCCTACTGCAAATCGACGTTAGGGGTATGGGCCTGTAATTCAGCGGATTACTCCTACTTCCCTTTTTGGGTATTGGTGTGACTTAACATTCTCCGGTCACCTGCCAACGGAGACCCATCCATCTGATTGCCACGGGGTATAGTGTGATTCATCACTCCAAATCACTCTTTTCCAGTCATCCACTGAACAGTGGCGTCACTCTTTACACCATCTCCAGCGTCGCTGAGCACTGATGACAGAAATGTGTGGCTTATGGAGAGCTGCCCGACCGCTCTACCCCATTCTTTTTAACTCCCTAAGCACAGTCATTGTGCTAGTAGGACTGTTGGTCGCGCTTTGGAACTACAAATGACTCCTTCCGCTAATTTCGTACCATATTTTACTACCACCCTCCGCAATGCACGACGGTGGCAGCCCGTCTGTGCATGAGGTACACTTGGTCTTGGTTTAGTTGTGGTTGTTCCTTCGTGTTTCCACTTCATAGTCACATCACCAACAGTTGACTTTGGCACCTTTAGAGGGGGTGAAATGTCCCTGATGGATTTGTTACTTAGGTGGCATCCAATGACTAGTACGAGGGGCGTTTGAAAAGTCCGTGCAAAAATAAAAACTACTTATGTGTTTGGGGTAAACATTTTTTATCTTTCGGCATAGTCTCCTTTTAGACTTATACACTTAGTCCAGCGCTGTTCTAATTTGTTGATCCCTTCCAAATAATAGGAATTGTCCAAGTCTGCAAAATAGCTATCAGTTGCTGCAATCATCTCCTCGTTTGAGTAAAATCTTTGTCCTGCCAGCCATTTCTTCAAATTGGGGAACAAATAGCAGTCCGAGGGAGCCAAGTCTGGAGAATAGGGGGAATGTGAAACGAGTTGGAATCCTATTTCCATTAATTTTCCGACCACAACTGCTGAAGTGTGTGCTGGTGCATTGTCGTGATGCAAAAGGACTTTCTTTGCAGCCCAATCCCCGGCGTTTCTCTTGCAGCTTGGTTTCCAAACGGTCCAATAACGATGAATAATATTCACCTGTAAGAGTTTTACCCTTTTCCAGATAGTCGATGAGGATTATCTCTTGCGAATCCTAAAAGACAGTCGCCATAACCTTTCCGGTCGAAGGAATGGTCTTCGCCTTTTTTGGTGCAGATTCTCCCTTAGTAACCCATTGTTTAGATTGTTGTTTGGTCTCAGGAGTGTAGTAATGTATCCATGTTTCATCCACAGTGACGAAACGATGCTTGAAGTCCTGCAGATTCTTCCTGAACAGCTGCAAACCATTCTTGCTACACTTCACACGATTCCGTTTTCGGTCAAGCGTGAGCAATCATGGAACCCATCTTGCGGATAGCTTTCTCATGTCGAAATGTTTATGCAAAATATTATGTACCCGTTCATTCGAGATGCCCACAGCACTAGCAATCTCACGCACCTTATCTCTTCTGTCATCCTTCACCATATCACGGATTTTATCAATGATTTCTGGAGTCATAACCTCCACAGGGCGTCCAGAACGTTCACCATCACTTGTGCCAATATGGACAATCCGAACATTTTGAAACCACTTATAAACTGTTCTAATTGAAGGTGCAGAGTCACCGTAATGTTTGTCAAGCTCCTCTTTAGTCTCTTGAGGCGTTTTGCCTGTCATAAAGTAATGTTTCATTACCACACGAAATTCTTTTTCGTCTATTTTTTGACAATCAATCGACTTCCTTGATTCACACGAAAGCCAAAAACAAAGAAATAGACCAATATGGCTCAAACTTGGTGTGCATTCTTACCAAAGATGCTACTAACTAAATATGACCTCGATACGCGCCGGTGGTGCCATCTCTCGGACTTTGCACGGACTTTTCAAACGTCCCTCGTACACGTTCGAAGTGACTGAACTCTTTCGACCGTCCCAGTCCGCTGTTACCGCCTCTGTACTGACAACGCAGTTCTCCCCGTCTCCTTTTATACGGGCGGGTCTGCCTCTCTTGGCAGCTAGCGGTGAATTACGCATTACATGAGGGGGAGAAGGGGTTCCAGATACTTTTGATCAGATAGTGTATAGTTCTAAAAATTTTCTCAACAATGGCCTAACTTTGTTGGAAATGAACAACAAAATACACGATGATGACAATACCCAACGATAACATTCATCGGATAAGTCTAAGACTGAAGATCACGACGGAGTGAGAAACATAGGGAGGTTAGATGCCTCACTCTAAACAGTGACAGAAATTTAGGGATAATTGAGGAATGAAGAAATGGAATAGAAAAGGTGAGCAGTCACTGTAAATGACTGACAAGCTCTCTCCTCAAACCAGACCTTTGCTGTATGTATAGGACTGGGTGAGCACCCCGTCTCAAAGAGGCTCGTGATTCAAAGAGAACGAAAAGTAGTTCGTTGAAATCCCGTGGCGGAATCCAAAGAACTAAACCCAGTGAACAAAGACCAGACCATAAAGAGCAAATGTCAAAGTCGAAATAACAGCTCGCAACAAATAATGCTCATCTGGCATTTGCGCAGTTCGTACACCACCACTAGACTGGATCAGAAGCTAATGCGATTCGTTACTTCGTTTCTTACTCTGAATTGCTGTAGGCCTGTGAGCAACGTGTTTTCTGTCACCGTGATCGGCAGCAAACAACTGATGTGGTCCTTCGTTTATGTGCCTCCTTCTCACCTGTGGTATCCCAGCACATATTTTTCTGAACAAATGGTACGAATATTAATATCTTTTAAGTGGAAATCGAATGTTTTGATATTTATCGGCCAGCCGCAGTGGCCGAGCGGTTCTAGGCACTTCAGTCTGGAACCGTGCGACAGCTACTGTGGCAGGTTCGAATCCTGCCTCGGGCATGGATGTGTGTGATGTCCTTAGGTTAGTTAGGTTTAAGTAGTTCTAAGTTCTAGGAGACTGATGACCTCAGATGTTAAGTCCCATAGTGCTCAGAGCCATTTGAACCATTTTGATATTTATCAAGGTGTAGGTGGCCCCTGTTTGCGAGTATTTTCGACTTCCATGATCGAGACTGTTTAAAGTCTCCGTTTGCGGCCGTTGCTGCAGCGTGTATGCAATGTAGTGCGACTTCGATGCGGGTATACAAGCTCCGACATTTAGGCAAGGGAGTAGTGGGGCATTCGTGCGTGCGGTACATGTGGAAACGTGAACTATGGCGACGTTATTACCAAATGCGTCCAAACAGGACCAACGTGCTGTTATTCTTTTCTTGGTTTCCGAAGGATAAACGCCGTAGACGGCCATTCGAGAATGAAGAACGTGTTTGGGGCAGCATGTCTGCCGAAAACCATCTTGGTGGAATGATACGCCAAGCTCCGTGCTCGTCACGATTCGACACAAGACGCTGATCGATCTGGGAGGCTAGCCTCATCCATCAACTCAAGCGGAAGACAGTCGAGCACCCGCCATATAGCACTGATATCTCGCCAGGCGATTATCACTCCTTCGGTCCCTTAAAAAAGGCCTTGAAGAGTCGACGATTCCTGTCAAATGGCGATGTGCAGCAGGCAGTTACAGACTTCTTCACGCAGCAGGACACAATGTTTTACCAAAAGGGTATATTCATCCTGGTGCGTGGGTGGGATGATTGTCTCAATGCTAACAGCGATTTTGCCTGACCGACATGCCGATTCTGGACCGAACAGCCTTCGAACAAAAACTTTTTGATCGCTCTTTCTATCTCGTAAAGCACTGACTTTTCCTCTTTTGCTACGTCATCCACTGTTGAATATGGAATGTGAAATTTGACCGAAATCTCACAGAAGGGCAACTGCGTTAATAGAAACTATAAAACTACTCTTTTAATTCACATCTCTGTGTCTTTGCGGTGTTTCGGATAGCATAGCTGGAATCTAATGTAGACGTCCGGGGCTCAATCCAGAGAGCTACAAAATACTTTTTTGCAGTGGAAAGTTTTCGACAGGAGTCTACTGTGCCTCGTGGGACTAAGTGAGAAGCTATTTAGCAAAAGAAACGATAATGACACGCAGTCCTTTTAAGTGGCGTCCAGTCGAAATTCTTGCAACATGTTAGGATTCATACGTCCAGCGCTTGTCGTTTGTTCGTTTAGTCTTCTGCAGCCAGAAATAAGTCTTCTGAGCCGCTAGATTCCAGTAAAGAAGATTACTGTTTCACGTTCTATCGATGATGAGGTCATGATGGACGAATCACAAGTTCGGAGTAGGGAAGAAATCGACTGTGTTCTTTATAGAGAAACCATAGTGGCATCTCCCTTAAAAAACAACGGAAAACCAAAATCTGGATGGGTGGACGAATATCTGAACCTCTGTCTTCCCGAATGCGAATCCAAAATCATAACAGTTGCGCCAATTCACGCAGCTAGTACATTTCTGATATCACTAAGTGACCTATGGCAACAATCTACACTGTCTAAAACCGTTATCCAGTAAGAAAAAAATGTAAATATGTGAATTATGCTCATTCACTTGCAAGAGAACATTTCCAAGCGTTGATAAACATCTGTACGAAACTTGGCAGGTGTGTTGAGGGAACAAAATAATGCAATACATATTTTTTTGTTCGTGCCTAATTTCACTATTAAAGGGGAAAACACACTCCAAAACGTAATTTGGTGTATTAAGTTTAGAGAGAATATCTTCGCAACGACGATGTATAAAAAATGTTTTTTCATATGAAAACTCTATAATCAACTTCCGCAACATTTAGAAATTTTGCAAAATACACCACCATCATTAATTAATTTTGAAAAATTAAAAATTTTCTTACAACGTTAATTAAAGAAGCTTCGAAGCCACATACACTCCTGGAAATTGAAATAAGAACACCGTGAATTCATTGTCCCAGGAAGGGGAAACTTTATTGACACATTCCTGGGGTCAGATACATCACATGATCACACTGACAGAACCACAGGCACATAGACACAGGCAACAGAGCATGCACAATGTCGGCACTAGTACAGTGTATATCCACCTTTCGCAGCAATGCAGGCTGCTATTCTCCCATGGAGACGATCGTAGAGATGCTGGATGTAGTCGTGTGGAACGGCTTGCCATGCCATTTCCACCTGGCGCCTCAGTTGGACCAGCGTTCGTGCTGGACGTGCAGACCGCGTGAGACGACGCTTCATCCAGTCCCAAACATGCTCAATGGGGGACAGATCCGGAGATCTTGCTGGCCAGGGTAGTTGACTTACACCTTCTAGAGCACGTTGGGTGGCACGGGATACATGCGGACGTGCATTGTCCTGTTGGAACAGCAAGTTCCCTTGCCGGTCTAGGAATGGTAGAACGATGGGTTCGATGACGGTTTGGATGTACCGTGCACTATTCAGTGTCCCCTCGACGATCACCAGTGGTGTACGGCCAGTGTAGGAGATCGCTCCCCACACCATGATGCCGGGTGTTGGCCCTGTGTGCCTCGGTCGTATGCAGTCCTGATTGTGGCGCTCACCTGCACGGCGCCAAACACGCATACGACCATCATTGGCACCAAGGCAGAAGCGACTCTCATCGCTGAAGACGACACGTCTCTATTCGTCCCTCCATTCACGCCTGTCGCGACACCACTGGAGGCGGGCTGCACGATGTTGGGGCGTGAGCGGAAGACGGCCTAACGGTGTGCGGGACCGTAGCCCAGCTTCATGGAGACGGTTGCGAATGGTCCTCGCCGATACCCCAGGAGCAACAGTGTCCCTAATTTGCTGGGAAGTGGCGGTGCGGTCCCCTACGGCACTGCATAGGATCCTACGGTCTTGGCGTGCATCCGTGCATCGCTGCGGTCCGGTCCCAGGTCGATGGGCACGTGCACCTTCCGCCGACCACTGGCGACAACATCGATGTACTGTGGAGACCTCACGCCCCACGTGTTGAGCAATTCGGCGGTACGTCCACCCAGCCTCCCGCATGCCCACTATACGCCCTCGCTCAAAGTCCGTCAACTGCACATACGGTTCACGTCCACGCTGTCGCGGCATGCTACCAGTGTTAAAGACTGCGATGGAGCTCCGTATGCCACGGCAAACTGGCTGACACTGACGGCGGCGGTGCACAAATGCTGCGCAGCTAGCGCCATTCGACGGCCAACACCGCGGTTCCTGGTGTGTCCGCTGTGCCGTGCGTGTGATCATTGCTTGTACAGCCCTCTCGCAGTGTCCGGAGCAAGTATGGTGGGTCTGACACACCGGTGTCAATGTGTTCTTTTTTCCATTTCCAGGAGTGTATATCCATGTGTAATACAGCTGTTTTTTGAAATACTGTTGTCGGAAAATAAGCTGAACAAAATGTGCTGTCAGCGTAATTTCAACATACCTAATAAATATTGTAAATATTTGCATCCACTTCTTCAGTTGCTAATAATAACTTCATTTATATTTTATCATAAAGATAAGAAAACTTCTTTCTTTTGCAACGGAAATTTACTCTTGAGTACCAGACATGTTTCGCCTGTTCATGTTGGGCAATTCCAGTACAATAAATATAAAATTATTTAATCATACATATTTTAAGGGCAATACTGACCTTACGACTCATCTTAGAAGAAAGATTAAGGAAAGGCAAACCTACGTTTCTAGCATTTGTAGACTTAGAGAAAGCTTTTGACAATGTTGACTGGAATACTCTCTTTCAAATTCTAAAGGTGGCAGGGGTAAAATACAGGGAGCGAAAGGCTGTTTACAATTTGTACAGAAACCAGATGGCAGTTATAAGAGTCGAGGGACATGAAAGGGAAGCAGTGGTTGGGAAGGGAGTAAGACAGGGTTGTAGCCTCTCCCCGATGTTGTTCAATCTGTATATTGAGCAAGCAGTAAAGGAAACAAAAGAAAAATTCGGTGTAGGTATTAAAATTCATGGAGAAGAAATAAAAACTTTGAGGTTCGCCGATGACATTGTAATTTTGTCAGAGACAGCAAAGGACTTGGAAGAGCAGTTGAATGGAATGGACAGTGTCTTGAAAGGAGGATATAAGATGAACATCAACAAAAGCAAAACAAGGATAATGGAATGTAGTCTAATTAAGTCGGGTGATGCTGAGGGAATTAGATTAGGAAATGAGGCACTTAAAGTAGTAAAGGAGTTTTGCTATTTGGGGAGCAAAATAACTGATGATGGTCGAAGTAGAGAGGATATAAAATGTAGAATGGAAATGGCAGGGAAAGCGTTTCTGAAGAAGAGAAATTTGTTAACATCCAGTATTGATTTAAGTGTCAGGAAGTCATTTCTGAAAGTATTCGTATGGAGTGTAGCCATGTATGGAAGTGAAACATGGACGATAAATAGTTTGGACAAGAAGAGAATAGAAGCTTTCGAAATGTGGTGCTACAGAAGAATGCTGAAAATTAGATGGGTAGATCACATAACTAATGAGGAAGTATTGAATAGGATTGGGGAGAAGAGAAGTTTGTGGCACAACTTGACCAGAAGAAGGGATCGGTTGGTAGGACATGTTCTGAGGCATCAAGGGATCACCAATTTAGTATTGGAGGGCAGCGTGGAGGGTAAAAATCGTAGAGGGAGACCAAGAGATGAATACACTAAGCAGATTCAGAAGGATGTATGTTGCAGTAGGTACTGGGAGATGAAAAAGCTTGCACAGGATAGAGTAGCATGGAGAGCTGCATCAAACCAGTCTCAGGACTGAAGACCACAACAACAACAACAACAACAACAACAACAACATATTTTATGTTGGATTTGCAGTGTTTTTGGCAGTTTGTTCTGATCTAGTTATTTCTATTTATAATTGCGTGCTTATATTTTTTACTTACAGAAATTTTTGTGGAATTTTCATCCAGCCACTTGTTGTTCCATATGTGCTAAATGCACATTTTATAGTTTTCGTCCAGTAAATACTTCTATTCACATAATGTGTGCTGTAGAAAAGTGCATATGTTTGCACTGTTCTTGGCCACCTGCTATAGAGATGACTGAGGCATCATGAGAACTGACTGAGGGATCCTGAGGGAATGGAGTGGCGTGTTGAGCTGGGGATTGAGGAAGGATGGGTAGTGAGGCACTGTCTGTGTGTGTGTAAATTTTTATTTATTTATTCTTATTTATATTTTCTTTTCAATTCTTTTAATTTTTAATATTTTTAAACATAAGTTCATGGTAGCTTGTGAATTAGTTTGGATATGGGTCTTCTGCTGTTGCTGTTTTGGTCATTGAGCATATTTTCATTTTTATTTATGACCTTTTCGTATGAAATGTGGATGCTTTGGGATGACCATTCCCTAGCTTTTGTTGTTATGGTATAAGAATGCCATGTCTGTTTTTACCTCAGTGTGGTGGTGATTTTCTTTTATTCGGTGTTAAGCATATTTCTAGTGGGTGCATTCACTCTTCAGTGTCCTTATACAGAGTGTTCGGAAATTCTAGGACATGTAGAGGGAAGTGAGTACATAACCTTTAGAATAGGAACCCATGTCCGGAAACGTACGGTTTCCATTCCCAAACGGTTTCAATTCAGATTCTGAACTCATCCACTTCTGCTTGAGGATTGAATTTCGCGTGACGCAGAACGATTATTTGGTAACAATTCGAAAGGAAACATAACGAAACATCCATTTATCGCTTAAGCACATTTGTTTGTATTAAAACTGAAAACTTACATGTTAACATTAACCCAAAACAAAAAAAGAACCCAGCGTACTGTATGTACAGAACAGTACTGATGCATTACAACGGCGGCTGGATGTGGTGACCCTCAACGCTGTTACATTCATTGTACCTTCGAAGCAAGTTCTGGTACACACTCTCCATCCCACCAAATGGTTCAAATCGCTCTGAGCACTATGGGACTTAACTTCTAAGGTCATCAGTCCCTTAGAACTTAGAACTACTTAAACCTAACTAACCTACGGACATCACACACATCCATGCCAGAGGCAGGATTCGAACCTGCGACCGTAGCGGTCGCGCGGTTCCAGACTGTAGCACCTAGAACCGCTCGGCCACCGCGGCCGGCCCCATCCCACCAGGTATATCTTCAATTTCTAGTGCAGCAATCAGAATTCGTGCCAGCAGATCTGTCTCTACAGGAGACTCGTAAATTAAACATTTCATACGGCCCCACAAGAAGTACTCTGTAGGAGTTAAATTCGGCAATCGCGGTAACTACGCCACTGAACCACCTCGGCCTCTCCATCTTTCACTATATCGTCTCCGAACGGCACACGAGAAGTAAGGTGGTTCACGATCATGCTGAAACCACATTTCCTGACGGATATTCAGTCGCACAGCTTCCGCGAACGGGTCCAATACGTTTCATAGGCAGATCAAGTGTGCAGGACCAGTTAGCTTCAGTGGAAGGAGGTATGGCCCATTCACATGACAGCCTAGAATACCTGCCCACAGGTTAATACCGATCCGGTGCTGAAAGCCCTGAACATGTGTGGCATGAGGGTTTTCTTCTGCCCAGACGTGGCTATTTTCCAGATTCAGAACAGATGAACTTACATTCATCTGTGAACAGAAGTCGAAATGGGAACAGAGGTATTTGGATGCAGCTGCGCAGCAACCACGTGCAATAGGCAACGCGTTGTGGAAAATCTGCTGAACTCATAGCGTGTACGTTTTGTAAGTGGTATGCAAGTAATTGTTGCTTGGACCGGTCGGTTAGCCGTGCGGTCTAACGCACGCCTTTCCGGAGTTGGGAGGAGCGCCTGGTCCCCGGCACGAATCCGTCCAGCGGACTTGTGTCGACGTCCGTTGAGCCGGCCAGTCTGTGGATGGTTTTTAGGCGGTTTTCCATCTGCCTCGGCGAGTGCGGGCTGGTTCCCCTTATTCCGCCTCAGCTACACTATGTCGGCGATTGCTGCGCAAACAAGTTCTCCACGTACGCGTACACTAAAATTACTCTACCACGCAAACATAGGCGTTACACTCGTCTGGTGTGAGACGTTCCCGGGGGCCGAACCGCACAATAAACCTGAAAGAGTGGTTAGGTGTGGGGCGGCGGAGGGGTGAAGTGGACTGTGGTAGTCGTCGTGGGGTTGTGGATCACTGCGGCTGCGGCGGGGACGGAGCCTCTCCGTCGTTTCTAGCACCCGGTTAACGTACAATACAATACAATACAATACAACTGTTGCTTACGTAGAATTTCCCAGACGATACTGTGACTAACACCCATTGCACGCATAATTGTTCGAGTACTCGTTGACGGGTTCTCTTCAACGCGATGCAGTACATGTTGTTCAAATTCGGGCGTGCAGTATTGCCGTGGTGCACACAGTCCTGCCTCCTCATAGTGAAGGTACCTGCTTTTCGGAACCGCTGATACAGCCGACTAGCAGTTCTTCCGTTACCTCGAACTTCACCATACACAAGGAGCATGTCGGTGTATTCCGAAAACGCGTAACGAAGCATGTTCACTGTATCGGAGACGCACAGGTATTGAATAGGTCTCGCAGCAAAGCAGAAGTTAAATGACATCACGTAATCGTGTGACGTAGTGCAGATCATCCTGTCCACCCTGTTACATGCCAGCACAATCAACTCTCATACATTTCTCTTTCCTTCAGCAGACGTGGACACGTTACACATCTGATCTTAAACCATTGTAGAATGGAACGGTAGGTTTCAGGACATGGATTTCTGTTCAAAATATTACTTACTCATTCCCCTCTACAGATATTAGAAGTTTATAACAGGAATTTCCGAACACTCTGTATGTTCTTGTACAAAAAAAAGCTACGAACTTACGCTTCAATCTAATTGTTTACCGTTTCACATAAATGTATTTTATTAAATAAAAATAATAAGTAACTCAAAACGATTTTTTCACTCTGACCACCAGTTTTTTCAGAGATTTAAAAGAAACTAATAGTGAGTTAAGACCAAGAATTAATCTCTTTTTGAAGCTACAAATGTCCTTGTAACAACGTAGAAATCTGGTAAACAAATGTCTTACCAGGTCAAAAGATATTTGAAAGATGTTTTCTTTCCCAAGGGGGGAGAAAAATCTGCATTGTTGTTACATTCTTGGAGTGGTCAATGTGCAAGAACCGCTTAGAGCACAGCAATTGAGGACAAGAAACTTGCACATCTGGTCATCCCAAAGGGCTCGTCAGCACGAGTTAGCCGTGCGACTTATACGGCCTTTATGTCAGGGAAAACTTTATGGGAAGGTTTTCAGATCTAGTTCTGTAAAATGATTATGATGTCCATCTCCACTTGAGAAACAATATAATACAGCTGCAGTCACTGGTGCATAATCAATTCTCTTCGTCAAGCATTACCAATGTACTGAAATATGCCTGATACAAAGCTGGATATTTAGTGGATCACATATGAAAATTTGAAATCCTGCTTGATTTTGTTTTATATTTTCTCCGTCGTGTATATTATGTGAAGAAATTTCGTTAATTTTATGTGGATACTGTAAAAAACGTTATGTTTAAATATTTCTTTACAGATAATCATCATTATAATGATTTTGTATCATAGCAGTGAGTTACTATTTTCAATTAATAAAATACACATACTTGAAACACTAATCTAAAAAACAGAAAAACCATGAATGTACAACGTCAAATAACAATTTAAAACATAAAATAAATGTAAGTGAAATACAGAATTAGGATAACATAAAACGTTTAGATATTTTAATTATGTATGTTGAAAATGCTCCGACAGCACATTGCGTACAGATTATTTTCCAGAAATGTGTTTCAGAAATGAGCTTTATTAAACATAGAAGTTTGTGGTTTGATAGCTTTTTAATTAATGCTGTAACAAAATTTTTCATTTTTGAAAATTGATTAATGGTGCTTCGGTACGTTATAAATTTTCAAATTATTAAAAAAAAGTTGATTATACAGTTTTCAAGAACGTTAATAATATATTAACTTTTTTATGAAAAACGTTTTTAATGCCTCACCGTTTCGGAGGTACTCACTCTAAGCCTAATATGCCAAATTACCTTTCAGGGTGTGTTTCACCCCTTAAAAGAGACGTCGGGCACAAACAAAAAAATAAGTAGTGCATTATTATGCCCGCTCTACACACTTGACAAGTTTCATCAAGACATTTTATTTAGACTTGGGAATATTCTCTTGTCAGTGATTGAGTGATCGACATAAAGTAAAATCAAGCTAACGAGACTAACGAGCACAGACCTGTGGTACCGTACTGTTTTGCCATGATCTCTCAGCTGTACCAGATGGCTAATAACTGTACATGAATAGCCATTTCTGTCGTCATTATGATCATTTATCCTTCTAATTTTTTATTAAGACTGCAGAGACGTGGTGTGCGTAGGTCCAGTAGCGCTCTCTTTTCTGTGACCGAAGAAGTTAATGTTACGCTCCATTCAGTGGATGCAGAGCCTTCAAACGAAGTGGAAACGTGCAAGCAAGTGTATACACGCTTCGTCAACGTCAGGGGCGGCAATGTCCGCTTTTGAGTGAGTTCTACCGGGGCAGAATGAACGGTCCCAGAAAAATGGCTTTGTAGTAGTGTGGCACTGCAGCTGCGAAGGCAGAGATGAGTGTGTCGAACCAGAAGAGGGTCTTACTCGGCGACGAGTAGACACTGAACCACAGAAGGCGACCACAGTAAGGGATCACCGCCATCTTCTCCGCATGGCCGTAACCGACAGAACAGTATCGTCCACACTGTTTTTGGCTCGATGTCGGAGCTCTGCAGCGGATGGGGATATGTCTCCGTCAAAGGTTCGATGCTTTCTGATGCGAACTGGACTGGTGGCATGCCGCCATTCTGAAGCGTTCCACTGTCCAGAAACAACCAACGCCTCAGACTGCTACGGGCAGAGAACGCCATCAGTATCACGCTGAGTGGAAAAATGTGTTTTCGCACAAGTCTCACTTCAGCTTGTTTTACAGTGATAGCCGCGTACATGTTACACGCTAACGCGGTGAACGCAATCGGGCAGACTGCACTATTTTGCGGCATAGCGCACAAACGATAATTGTGGTGGTTTGAGATACCATTGGCTATAACGTGCCATCTCGCCTCCTACGTAGTGAGGGCAACCTGAACAGCAACCGCTGCATCAGGGGCGTCTTAGAGCCCGAGGCAATGTCCCTCCTGCATCAGCTACATTTGCCGTATTTCAGCAGGACAATGTCCAGCCACATATAGCAAGGAATTTTCTAGCCATCATCGAAGAATGACAGGTACCACTGCTTCCCTGCTTCACTTTGATCTCCCGAACTAAATGCTGTTCAGGGTGTTTCAGGAGGAATAGTAAATATTTTAGGAGGCGTTGCTAGGCTAGTACGAATAAAACATTTCATAAAACATGTGTCCAGTTCTTATTATTTACAACGACAGTGACTATTCCATTTCGCGTGTTGCTATCTAGTTTATATGTCCTTATTTATCGACTCTCATTGTTGTTTTGAAGTTCAGGTAATTAAATTGTGCTCGAGTTTACGTAACTGAAATTTTCAACTGTGATTGTGATTGCGGTATTTTGATCAATTGTATTGTATCGTTTAAGCATACTGTACTTATTTACAAATAACACATAGCAAATACCGAAGGAACAAAGTTACATTTGGCTGTAAGGTTAGGTATATTCTTCCAGCATGACGATGCTCCTGCACATTCTAATCGTCAGGTGACACATCATTTATACTTAACATTCCTCGGCAGATGGATCGGGCGAAATGATCACGTTCCTTGGGCACCAAGGTCCCCTCTACTTACGACTTTAGATTTTTATTTACCGAGCGAGGTGGCGTAGTGGTTAGACACTGGACTCGCATTCGGCAGGACGACAGTTCAATCCCGCGTCCGGCCATCCTGATTTAGGTTTCCCGTGATTTCCCTAAATCGCTCCAGACAAATTCCGGGATGGTTCCTTTCAAAGGGCACGGCCGACTTCCTTCCCCGTCCTTCCCGAGACCGATGATGATGATGAGATTTTTATTTGTTGGGGTTGTTGAAAGGTGGACTCTACAAATGAAATGTAGACACAAGAGTCGAACTGATCGTTCTGATTACGAATATTGCTGCCCCTTTCAAATATCGCCGAAGTAACCTCAGAAGACATTGCCAAGAGAATTCAAAAGCGCTGTTGCATGCCCACCTTGTACAAGGCAACAAACGGTTAAAATTTACATTTACATTACGGTGGTGTCGACACGAGGCGGGCGCGGAGAATAACATTTCACGATAGAGAGTGGATCAAGGGAAAACACATCATCGCGGATTCTGGCGAGCCAGACAGCGGACCTTAGCAGAAATGTAGTGAGGCAGGGCAGCTGGGTGGGATCGCGTCACCATCCTTACGTCATGAAAGAAACGCTTTTGCTAATGCAACAATGTGTACCAAGAGCTTTTACGGACCAGTCTTATACTGTAACAAATTAGCTGAGCTACCCAGCAGAGTGAGAATCGCTTATATCTTCGTTACAACAAGACCGACGTATGTGGTCGTAGCGCCGGGTAAACATTAGCCACAACGTCGCTGCATAAATACTTCAGTATTTTAGCTCGTAAGGCAGTGGCTCACACGGCTGTATGGCGTATATTACGTTCACACTCGACTTCCTGATTTCAGCAAAGCGACGTATGGCACAAGTCTCTTGTAGATTTCCTGCACGCTACTGAGCAACGACAGTCGCTACTGGGCTATCTCGCTATAATCATCATTCGCAGAGTTCAATATCACAGCCTGCTGCTGTCTACATCTACATCTACACCTACATCCATACTCCGCAAGCCACCTGACGGTGTGTTGCGGAGGGTACCTTGAGTACCTCTACCGGTTCTCCCTTCTATTCCAGTCTCGTATGGTTCTTGGGAAGAAGGATTGTCGGTATGCTTCTGTGTGAGCTCTAATCTCTCTGATTTTATCGTCATGGTCTCTTCGCGAGATATACGTAGGAGGGAGCAATATACTGCTTGACTCCTTGGTGAAGGTATGTTCTCGAAACTTTAACAAAAGCCCGTACCGAGCTACTGAGCGTCTCTCCTGCAGAGTCTTCCACTGGAGTTTATCTATCATCTCCGTAACGCTTTCGCGATTACTAAATGATCCTGTAACAAAGCGCGCTGCTCTCCGTTGGATCTTCTCCATCTCTTCTATCAACCCTATCTGGTATGGATCCCACACTGCTGAGCAGTATTCAAGCAGTGGGCGAACAAGCGTACTGTAACCTACTTCCTTTGTTTTCGGATTGCATTTCCTTAGGATTCTTCCAATGAATCTCAGTCTGGCACCTGCTTTACCGACGATCAACTTTATATGATCATTCCATTTTAAATCACTCCTAATGCCTACTCCCAGATAATTTATGGAATTAACTGCTTCCACTTGCTGACCTGATATTTTGTAGCTAAATGATAAGGGATCTATCTTTCTATATATTCGCAGCACATTACACTTATCTACATTGAGATTTAATTGCCATTCCTTGCACCATGCGTCAATTCGCTGCAGATCCTCCTACATTTCAGTACAATTTTCCATTGTTACAACCTCTCGATATACCACAGCATCATCCGCAAAAAGCCTCAGTGAACTTCCGATGTCATCCTCAAGGTCATTTATGTACGAATAGCCAAGGTCCTACGACACTCCCCTGCGGCACACCTGAAATCACTCTTACTTCGGAAGACTTCTCTCCATTGAGAATGACATGCTGCGTTCTGTTATCTAGGAACTCTTCAATCCAATCACAGAATTGGTCTGATAGTCCATACGCTCTTACTTTGTTCATTGAACGACTGTGGGGAACTGTATCGAACGCCTTGCGGAAATCAAGAAACACGGCATCTACCTGGGAACCCGTGTCTATGGCCCTCTGAGTCTCGTGGAGCCTGCATCTCGTGGTCGTGCGGTAGCGTTCTCGCTTCCCACGCCCGGGTTCCCGGGTTCGATTCCCGGCGGGGTCAGGGATTTTCTCTGCCTCATGATGGCTGGGTGTTGTGTGCTGTCCTTAGGTTAGTTAGGTTTAAGTAGTTCTAAGTTCTAGGGGAATGATGACCATAGATGTTAAGTCCCATAGTGCTCAGAGCCATTTGAGCCATTTGAGTCTCGTGGACGAA
The DNA here is from genome assembly GCF_023864345.2 of Schistocerca serialis cubense. Taxonomy (NCBI): domain Eukaryota; kingdom Metazoa; phylum Arthropoda; class Insecta; order Orthoptera; family Acrididae; genus Schistocerca; species Schistocerca serialis. The sequence goes on from NC_064640.1 coordinate 781,766,498, forward strand.
TAGCACGAGCTGGATTTCACACGACCGTCTTTTTCGAAACCCATGCTGATTCCTACAGAGTAGATTTCTAGTCTCCAGAAAAGTCATTATACTCGAACATAACACGTGTTCCAAAATTCTACAACTGATCGACGTTAGAGATATAGGTCTATAGTCTGTCACGGATGGGTGGATTCCGGGGTGTTCCCAGGTCAGGACGCCAGCGATCCTGATACTTCGGCTGACTGACCAGAGCCTACCTGAACGACAGGCAAAGATCGTTGTACTACACTTCTACACGGCATTCACTATAGCGGTCAATAGATGAAGAACGGTGGTGAGTGGGAGGGGACAGAGCACTTCCCAAATCGTCGTGTGTGAATCCAGCATACGCGTCGCCATCACTCACTGTCGCAGCATCGCAGAATGGCCAGCGCCGGAGCCACCGCGTGGCAACCGCCACAGCACCAGCCGACGAGAAACGAGCGTACGGCGCCATCTACCTTGAGCGGCTAAACGACAGTAACGGCGAGTCAAGACACTGGCTATGACTTACGGAAATAAACAACTAAATCTGAATCTTCTTTGACTGCGCTTACGGGTGACAACAGGTTACCGCTATCCTTCCGAAGGAAACCCGCGAGGAGCGATCTGGAAGAGTCCCTGCTTTACGGAACTATCTCTACTTCAGCCGCCCAAACAGTCGCCTCTCTGAGTAAATAGAAGTCAGAAATGGAGCTTCGAAAATAAACTTTCATCTTAATCATTTGCCTAAGCTTAACACCTTCTGTGAGTATTTTTTTGGGTTGCATTCTAACAGCTGCGTCTCTGTAAATAATAAAAACTGGACACATGTTATACGGTTTTTTTTTTCAAATCAGTCTGCACTACAACCTCCTAAAATATTTACTGTTCCTCCTTAACACTTTGCGTCCGGCGACACCACAGTGGTGTCGCGTGCATAGTATCGCTCAGCGGCTGGCGACACTACAGTGGTGTCGTGAGCATAGTATCGCGCAGTGGCCGGTGACAGCACTTTAGTACCTTTTTTCATCCTGTTGGTGTTTTGTTTAGATAACATAAGTTACACACGTCAACAAGTTTTTTTGTTTTTATAAGTACTTGTGGACTTTCATCATGGCAGACGAAAGAGATGATACGATTATTTACGATGAATGCGCGGACATCTTGTCTGACGTTCTGGACGACTTGGCCGGTTGGGAAGAAGACATTGGATATAAAAAAATGAAAGTGAAGCAGAATCGTGGGAAGATAGTTAAATACATCCGAGAAGAATCCGGCGAACGCTACGGTTGCCAACTGATTCGGATGAATCAGACGCAGAAGACAGACTATGATTTACTGAAGACCCATAATAAATTTGGAGGATCTCCGGATCCACACATATTTCCGAAAGATACACAGAGCGTTGTGGATATCGTAGAATTACATAATGGTAACTAACTATCTGAATATATTAGCAACGAAACCAACAAGTATTATAGTCAAAATTACAATAGAAGGAAACTGGATTTAAAAAATGCCAAATCTCTCAACATTACGGGACCCGAACTTAGAAAATGGTTTGGGCTTTCTATCCTTATGGGAATTGTAAAAAAAGCAAGGATCGATGATTACTGGTCCACGAATCCGTTGATAGACACACCGATATTCGCAAAACGATGTCCCGCAACCGATTCAGACAAATATTATCATTTTTACATTTTTTTCGACAATAACAATAAACCGGATAATGCCGACTGGCTTTTCAGAGTGCAATTCGTAATTGATTATATTCCCAAAATGTTTAAAGAAACGTTTAATCTAAGTCAAAACATCTCAATTTATGAAGGAATGATACCGTGGCGTGGAAAGTTAAATTTTAAATTACGAAATATGGCATACTCGTTCGGATGCTTTGTGATTCGATTACGGGGTACATTTCCTCATACAAGATATATTCCGGTGCTGGACAACCATTAACGCGTACAGTGATGGAACTATTGCCACCTTCTTATGGAAGTGGCATCACCTCTACATAAATAATTATTATAACAGCGTAGAACTTCCAGAAAAGTTACTTGAAAAGAAAATTCGAGTTTGTGAAACGATACGGCAAAATAGAGGATTTCCGGAAAAATTAAAGCGCGGAAAAGTCAATGTGTTTCAAGCTTGTGATCATCGGGAAGGTGACAAGCGGCCGGTGACAAGCCAAGTAATGCTAATTAGCGCTGCCGGCGCCAAGCGAATAAATTTGTACGAGACGTGCGGACGGCAAAGTGTTAATTATTCCTTAAACCGTATGGAAATTGAAGTGTTTCACGAAAGTAACGTTGCAGAAAGTTCTCTGTGAGATGTAACCATGTCTGTAGAGAATTCGAGAGGCGTGTTGCAGCTCTAAGTCCACCTCTGCAAACTTCTACCTCAGTGAGAGGACCTTTTCGAGGAGAATGCCAGTAATTGTCTGTATGTGTTCTGTTGTTTCTCAAAATAATAGTGCTCCTATTACCTGCGCCATTGTGAATGAACTAATCCATTTCACACATTTCAAAGATGGTTTGGAATGTTTATGGAACAAAGATGTTTAAGGAAGCCAGTATGGCAAAGGTATCTCTTGTAAGCCTTCTATTTGCTTGTTTTACTATTGTTTTAATCGTTTTAACGTTTCCTTCATTTACCTCTGACAACGCCCTTGCCGCAGTGGCAACACCGGTTCCCGTCAGATCACCAAGGTTCACGCTGTCGGGCTTGGCTAGCACTTGGATCCGGATCCAACGAGAGCTGTTGGCAAGCGCGGTGCACTCAGCCCTTGTGAGGCCAATTGAGTAGCTACGTGACTGGGAAGTACCCGCATCCAGTGATACCTATCGACTGAGGATGATATGGAGTTTAGCTCATCTACATCTACATGATTATTCTGCTGTTCACATTCTGCATCCTCAGCTGTCCACTTCGTCACATCTCAGACTATACAGCGAGATGGCTCTGCCATCTCCTCTGTAGGAAAGAGGAATGTGGCGTCTTGGATGGCACCTAAAGACCCAGCCACTAGCCACACATCCAAGTGCCACGGGTTGCCACCCTGCCAAGGCGCCAACAAACCAATCCCACGTTATCCTGCCTGCGTCAGCCGCCGCAGTATCTGGGGGCACCACAGCGCCGCTTTTGACGACACTAGCTCTCCTATGTGGCCATGTGATAGAAGCACGACTTCCCAGTGTTCGTCTGCTTGACGGCTTTACAAGACGCTGCCCAGCAGCGCGCCTGTCGGTCTGTGAGTGTGCGTGTTCGACATCGACATTTACCGAGTGCCATTCGTCAGAGCGCAGCGCACGCCAGTCGAAACGGAGACATCGATACTGCGGCAGATACGGACTTTATCTATGGCAGTCATTTCTTACTGTGACAGGCTGCGTTCTCAAACTGTATAATGAAGAACTGCTGTCGAATAGTCAAATTTCTCATTAAATCAGTTGCATTTGCCAGAAGCTATTCAGACCCAAACGTTAGTGTGTATTCTTTATGTCAGTAATAAAGTTGTACTGTTTTTGGTTACCTGGCCACATCTCTCTTGCAGTGGTTAGCACACTGGACTCGCATTAAATCAGTTGCATTTGCCAGAAGCTATTCAGACCCAAACGTTAGTGTGTATTCTTTATGTCAGTAATAAAGTTGTACTGTTTTTGGTTACCTGGCCACATCTCTCTTGCAGTGGTTAACACACTGGACTCGCATTCGGGAGGACGACGGTTCAATCCCGCGTCCGGCCATCCTGATTTAGGTTTTCCGTGATTTTCCTAAATCGCTCCAGGCAAATGCCAGGATGGTTCCTTTCTCAGGGCACTGCCGACTTCCTTCCCCATCCTTCCCTAATCCGACGAGATCGATCACCTCACTGTTTGGTCTCTTCCCCCAAATCAATCCTAGCACATCTCTCTTCTGGCCTGCAGCACCCATGCAACGGGATACTAAATCACACTTAAATGCGGAACCGAAGGTTCACAGAACCATTTTCACATTATTTGTCAACTGTTCCACTCACGAATAGTGCATTGGAGAAATGTACACCTAAATCTTTCCGTGTGTGCTCCGATTTATCTTATTTTGTCACGATGGTAATTTCTTTCTACGTAGGTGGGAGTCAACAAAATATTTTGGCATTCGGAAGAGAAAGACGGCGAGTGTTCATCAGAGACAAGGGTACTGTCAGGAGTGCTCCAGGGAAGTGTGACAGGACCACTGTTTTTGTCATCATTATTTCCTTGAGGCCTTATACCCGCTGCAAAGCGGAGTCGGCCTTGTTATTATTAAATGGGCAGTGTTAGTGCCCTTCCTGCCACCACTCCGAACCCCCCCCCCCCCAGGACGGAATCAGTGTACCCCAGCTGTCTGCGTCTAGTATAAGACATGAAAGAATGCGAACGTGTTTCAAATATCTGCGAGTCGTGTAACTGAGGAGGGACGTGGGGACCTGCCCAGTATTCACCTAGCGGGATGTGGAAAACCACCTAAAAACCACATCCAGGCAGGCTAGCATACCGGCCCTCGTCGTTAATCCGACGGGCGGATTCGATCCAGGGCCGACGCGCCTAAGAGTCCAGGACCACTGTTTTGGTATATACATAAATGATCTAGCGGACACGATAAGTAGCAATCTGCGGCTGTTATCTGATGATGTTGCGGTGTATGGGAAGGTGTCGCCGTTGAGTGTCTGTAGGAGAATACAAGATGACTTACATTAAATTTCTAGTTGGTGTGATGAATGGCAGCTGGCTCTAAATGCAGAAAAATTTAATTTAATGCAGATGAGTAGTAGAAACAAATCCCTAATGTTCCAATACAGTATTAGTAATGTGCAGCTTGACACACTCCCATCGATTAAATATCTAGGCGTAACGTTGCAAAGCAATATGAAATGGAACGAGCATGTAAGGACTGCAGTAGGGAAGGCAAATGGTCGACTTAGATTTATTGGGAGAATTTTAGGAAAATGTTGTTCATCTGTAAAGGAGACCGCATATGTGGCACTAGTGTGACCCGTTGTTGGATGCTGTTCGAGTGTTTGGGGTTAAAGGAAGACATCGAACTAATCCAGAGGCGGATTGCTAGATTTGTCACCGGTAGGTTCCAACAACACGCTAGTAGTACGGAGATGCTTCCGGAACGTGGAAAAAAATCACCCCGTAGACAATCTTTTTTCCCTCGCTCTATTTGCGAGTGGAACAGAAAAGAAAATGACTACTAATGGTACAGGGTACTCTCCACCACGAACAAGATGGTGGCTTGCGGAGTGTGTATGTAGATGCAGATGTAGAAGTTACATGAAAAGATCTCGCCTCAAATAAAACACCTTTGTTTTAATGATTGGCACCTTATTTCACTTATCATGTCCGCGACACTCTTTTCCCCTATTTGACGATAATAACAAACGAGTTGCCCTTCTTCGAACGTTTTCGATGTCTCCCGTCAATTGTATCTGGCGCTTCAGTCTGGAACCGCGCGACCGCTACTTTCGCAGGTTCGAATCCTGCCTCGGGCATGGATGTGTGTGATTTCCTTAGATTAGTTAGGTTTAAGTAGTTCTAAGTTCTAGGGGACGGATAACCTCAGATGTTAAGTCCCATAGTGCTCAGAGCCATTGTATCTGGTATGGATCCCATACCGAACGGCAATACTTCAGACGGCGTAATGTGGGTAGTGTCTTTAGAAGATTTGTTGGATCTTCTAAGTTTTCTGCTTATAAAACGTAATCTTTGGTTCACCTTCGCCAAAACATTTTCTATATGATGTTTTCAATTAACGTTGTTCATGATTGTAGGTATTTAGTTGAACCGACAACCTTCAAACTCATATGGATTTTCGTTTTACCGAAATGTGACGAAATTTTTTTGTACTGAAGCGGAGGCGCACACACTTTTTACTGTTTGTGGTCATCCTTATTTTTCGCATCATGCTGATCTTCTTCTCCTTTTCCGTAGCGTGTATACCGCCTTGTATGGGGCCCACTTTTTGAGGAGTTTGCACATTTTATTTTGCTATTTAACTGTGTGGCTCGAAGCCTTTTCTGACGCCACAGTCGTCATGGTAACCTAAGGGAGGGATGTCGTCAGCACCATTTGCCTCTGAACCGTGCAAAATAGATTGCCGGAAAAAATTCAGTACACCCTTTAAGCGATTTCCAATTCATTCAAGATCTATAGTTGCAACAATGAATATGGAATACATGAAATGACTACATTTACAGATCAACAGCACAAGCGATTATGAGGTACCAGGTGTCGCCCATTAATCAGACACATACACTACTGGCCATTAAAATTGCTACTCCAAGAAGAAATGCAGATGATAAACGGGTATTCATTGGACAAATATATTATACTAGAACTGACATGTGATTACATTTTCACGCAATTTGGGTGCATAGATCCTGAAAAATTAGTACCCAGAACAACCACCTCTGGCCTTGATACGCCTGGGCATTGAGTCAAACAGACCTTGGTTGGCGTGTACAGGTACAGCTGCCCATGCAGCTTCAACACGATACCACAGTTCATCAAGAGTAGTGACTGGCGTATTGTGACGAGCCAGTTGCTCGGCCACCATTGACCAGACATTTTCATTTGGTGAGAGATCTGGAGAATGTGATGGCCAGGGCAGCAGTCGAATACGTACTGTAACCAGAAAGGCCCGTACAGGACCTGCAACATGTGGTCGTGCATTATCCTGCTGAAATTTAGGGTTTCGCAGGGATCCAATGAAGGGTAGAGCCACGGGTCATAACACATCTGAAATGTAACGTCCACTGTTCAAAGTGCCGTCAATACGAACAAGAGGTGACCGAGACGTGTAACCAATGGCACCCCATACCATCACGCCGGGTGATACGCCAGTATGGCGATGACGAATACACGCTTCCAATGTGCGTTCACCGCTATGTCACCAAACACGGATGTGACCATCATGATTCTGTAAACAGAACCTGGATTCATCCGAAAAAATGACGTTTTGCCATTCGTGCACCCAGGTTCGTCGTTGAGTACACCATCGCAGGCGCTCCTGTCTGTGATGCAGCGTCAAGGGCAACCGCAGCCATGGTCTCCGAGCTGATAGTCCATGCTGCTGCAAACGTCGTCGAACTTGTCGTGCAGATGGTTGTTGTCTTGCTAACGTCCCCATCTGTTGACTCAGGGATCGAGACGTGGCAGCACGATCCGTTACAGTCATGCGGATAAGATGCCTGTCATCTCGACTGCTAGTGATACGAGGCCGTTGGGATCTAGCACGGCGTTCCGTATTACCCTCCTGAACCCACCGATTCCATATTCTGCTAACATTTCACCAGGAAACGCAGGTCAACTGCTGTTTGTGTGTGAGAAATCAGTTGGAAACTTTCCTCATGTCAGCACGTTGTAGGTGTCGCCACCGGCGCCAACCTTGTGTGAATGCTCTGAAAAGTTAATCATTTGCATATCACAGCATCTTCTTCCTGTCGGTTAAATTTCGCGTCTGTAGCACGTCATCTTCGTGGTACAGCAATTTTAATGGCCAGTAATGTATATTAGTACGTGGTGTGGCCCCCACGGCAGTAATGCGGGGGCTGACTGTGGTTTCCCGTCGGTTGTACAAATGCCGAATGCTGCCCTGCCACGCCTGCTCGACATATCCACGTAGTTCTGCGAGATTTGTTGGCTGACGAGTCGCACGAAACATTTCTCGTCCCTTCATATCCCACACGTGCTCGGTTGGAGACAACACCGGGGATCTTGTTGGACAGGGACGTCGCTGCACGACTTTCCGAGCACGGTGAATTTCACGGGCAGCGTGTTTGCGAGCAGTATTCTTTTGGAACAACACATCACCTTCCTGTTGCAAAGACGCCAAAAGGACGGTGCCCCAGCAATGCCTCTGCGACGTTGTTACCGTCGTCGCTGGCGGCGCAGTGCACCTATTTACAAGACATTAAGGGTGATTGAAATTGATCTCGACGGACAGGTTAATAAGCAACAACTGATTGAAGGTCCTAAAGTGTTTTGTGGACTATGAATGCAGTTTACTTGTGATGTACAAACTGTGTTTGGAGGCAGTACATGGCTGATATTGGCAGTTGTACGGAGCAACCAAGCAGATTATGGCGGCCTTGAAGCTTTTCCAGACTTTAACATCTTGAGTTAGAAGACATTGAGTATAGCAGAGAATACAGGACTGCTTGCTAAAGTTCCTTCCAAGAACATTCTGCACGTACCGAGCCTGTTAGCGTCCTTTCCAGAAACACCAAAAGCGTACGGGAGTTGTAGCTTATAGTACCCTAGAGCATTAAGCCTGGGGTAGGGGAGCGTGCCCTGGACGAATGCACTCTACGAGACAGCGCTTACCAGGTCTAAGTTTTATGCAGAAACGACCGTAACTTGCTTGCATGAAGAAGTTACTTTCATCGCTGAAGATCATGGCGCGTCATTCCATCTTCCAAGTGATCCTCTGATGGCACCAGTCAAACCATGCACGTCGATCCTGTGGCGTGAGTGGAAGACGGGCTAGAGTGTGCATGTCCGTAGTCCCACTGTTAATGACGAGTTGGAAACAGTTCCTGTTGCTACGCATGGAAAAATGGCTCTGAGCACTATGGGACTTAACATAGGTATGACATTCCGTCGCGCTGACCACTCAGCTACCAGGGGCAGACTCATTTGTGCTGTGTCAGCTGTACGATCTGCTACTGCTGCCCTTACAAAACGACGATCCTTGTGGGCGTTTGTACTGCCTGGACGTCTACAACCTCGTCTACGAGTGTGAGAGTTTTCATGTGATCACGGATACCATCATCGTTGCACAAGTGACGCAGCATGTCTAACTCGTGTGGCAATTTTCCGAAAGGACCATTTCACCATTCGGAAGAATATAATTTGACTCCTTTCAAACTCGCTCATTTGGCTGTAGGAAGCACGAGTGCGTCTCCGTAGCATAGTGGTCTGCTTGGTTTACACGCGTGAGCCATAGTGAGGCTTATTGCTGAGAACATTCCCTATTAAAGGATAGACACAGATGGCACTCTGGTAGTTATGCCACTATGATATCTGTTGGCGGACGACGTTGAAACCATTATCAGTACTTCTACTGTCCTCCAGGTGGCATATGCCGTTATCGAATCAAAATCGACGTCGTGCTTTTAGGTATACTAATTTTTTCCCCAGCAGTATACATCCTGTGTCTTACTATATTTTAACCGTTTGTGTGTCATATTATCTGATGCAGAAGTAGGGTACCAACTTTTCATTAGCCTAAACGATCCTGCGAAACACCATCTAAACAGCACGCTCAGGCTGACTGATGTACTAGTGAACGGTCATTCATATGCTGCGCTGATTCGATTCGTATGTGGTTGATCTCCATGTCTCGCAACGTAGTGCACTGTACGGTACGGTACGCTAATAGAGCAGGTCCTCAGCACCCTGCAGATACCTTGTCAAAATCATTTTGCAATTCGTTTTGATATTCTGATGAGTGTACAAGATGGTAAATGATAGCATCATCTGTAAACAATTTAAAAGAGCTTACAAGAACATCTCATAAATCGTATGTATAGATTAAGAACTGGAGAGGGCCTATAACAACTCCTTGGCGAACTTCAGATATCAGTCCGTTTTCACGAGATGACTTCGCGTCTATTACTACGAATTGTGTCCGTGATGACTGGAAATCACGAATCCAGCCGCACAACTGAGACGATACTCCGTAGGCATGCATTTTGATTAGAAGCCGCTTGTGAGGGACGGTGTCAAAATACTTCTGGACATCTAAAAATACACTCCTGGAAATGGAAAAAAGAACACATTGACACCGGTGTGTCAGACCCACCATACTTGCTCCGGACACTGCGAGAGGGCTGTACAAGCAATGATCACACGCACGGCACAGCGGACACACCAGGAACCGCGGTGTTGGCCGTCGAATGGCGCTAGCTGCGCAGGATTTGTGCACCGCCGCCGTCAGTGTCAGCCAGTTTGCCGTGGCATACGGAGCTCCATCGCAGTCTTTAACACTGGTAGCATGCCGCGACAGCGTGGACGTGAACCGTATGTGCAGTTGACGGACTTTGAGCGAGGGCGTATAGTGGGCATGCGGGAGGCCGGGTGGACGTACCGCCGAATTGCTCAACACGTGGGGCGTGAGGTCTCCACAGTACATCGATGTTGTCGCCAGTGGTCCGCGGAAGGTGCACGTGCCCGTCGACCTGGGACCGGACCGCAGCGACGCACGGATGCACGCCAAGACCGTAGGATCCTACGCAGTGCCGTAGGGGACCGCACCGCCACTTCCCAGCAAATTAGGGACACTGTTGCTCCTGGGGTATCGGCGAGGACCATTCGCAACCGTCTCCATGAAGCTGGGCTATGGTCCCGCACACCGTTAGGCCGTCTTCCGCTCACGCCCCAACATCGTGCAGCCCGCCTCCAGTGGTGTCGCGACAGGCGTGAATGGAGGGACGAATGGAGACGTGTCGTCTTCAGCGATGAGAGTCGCTTCTGCCTTGGTGCCAATGATGGTCGTATGCGTGTTTGGCGCCGTGCAGGTGAGCGCCACAATCAGGACTGCATACGACCGAGGCACACAGGGCCAACACCCGGCATCATGGTGTGGGGAGCGATCTCCTATACTGGCCGTACACCACTGGTGATCGTCGAGGGGACACTGAATAGTGCACGGTACATCCAAACCGTCATCGAACCCATCGTTCTACCATTCCTAGACCGGCAAGGGAACTTGCTGTTCCAACAGGACAATGCACGTCCGCATGTATCCCGTGCCACCCAACGTGCTCTAGAAGGTGTAAGTCAACTACCCTGGCCAGCAAGATCTCCGGATCTGTCCCCCATTGAGCATGTTTGGGGCTGGATGAAGCGTCGTCTCACGCGGTCTGCACGTCCAGCACGAACGCTGGTCCAACTGAGGCGCCAGGTGGAAATGGCATGGCAAGCCGTTCCACAGGACTACATCCAGCATCTCTACGATCGTCTCCATGGGAGAATAGCAGCCTGCATTGCTGCGAAAGGTGGATATACACTGTACTAGTGCCGACATTGTGCATGCTCTGTTGCCTGTGTCTATGTGCCTGTGGTTCTGTCAGTGTGATCATGTGATGTATCTGACCCCAGGAATGTGTCAATAAAGTTTCCCCTTCCTGGGACAATGAATTCACGGTGTTCCTATTTCAATTTCCAGGAGTGTATAAAATGAACGTGAGCTCTCCTGTCTTGAGTTCAGGTCCTTTGCCAATATGGTCATTTCACGAGGAACACCGTATTTGATGTTTTCTATTTCTAAACATAGTTTTTGCCCCGTGATGACAATTGGGGAGCTACCTACCCTAGTTCTAACTGCTCTACGGTCTGTGAAGTTAGCAAAACAGCCCACATGCGTCACCACACTGCATCCGCACGACATCGCAAGGCACAGGATGACACGTCGACCGGTCGACATCCATTGGGCCCTTACGGCCTAGAAGAGGAGCTCGTTTTGTTTTTTCCTTGTGTTTCTAATGTATTTTTTGTGTGAGTGCCTGACAAACAAGGCAGGTCACTGCCGCGAACAACACATCCTATGGAAACTAAGATCGACTTTAAATTGATAGCCGAAAACGTAGATGTGTGCGAATGTTACCACTGAATGGTATATCAGCTCAAATAGGTACTAGAGAAAAAAGCAAAAATCATCTTGACCACAATATGCATAATCAGAGTTCCGTTTCAGAATTCCCGTCGAGAAAGCGAGGTAACTGAAATACAGATGCTTCGAAAGCAAGATACAAAGTGACGATCCAGCCGCCAGCACGACTGCCCTTCCCACGTGACATTTTTTCAGCGACTGCCGGGGCAGCGGAGGCCGAAAGCTTAAGTATCTGCTATACAGATAACATCTTACCCTCACTCTGAGCATGTTTCCATATTGTTGTAATTGCAGAATGTTAGGGAGATGATGCATTTCTCCTCTGTAGTGGAGTATACTTTGTGATGAACACTGGTGACATGTTAAAACTGTGTCGGATTGTGATCTGAAACCAGATCCACGCTTTTCGTAGTTAGATGTACACAGGATGGCTTTGGAATTTTAGTAATTAGTTAAAGTTTCAAATATTTTTCAGCTGAGGTTTACTTTCTCGTTGCTATCAAACAATACGAGCACACATCGTTAACTAAGCCATAGCTTCGACTTGCCACTAGAGTTTGGAGGACGAGGAGAGACGGGAGTAGCAATCTGAAGCCTTGTGAGAACGGTGAGGCTTTTTCAGGTCGTACAATTCGTGACTAAGTATTCACGAAAGACTAAAGTGGCACAGAGCTTTCACTTATAACATACACTATGTGATCAAAAGTATCCTGACACCTGGCTGAAAATACTCGTAACTTCGTGCCACCCTCCATCGGTAATGCTGGAATTCAGTACGGTGTTGGCCGATCATTAGCCTTGATAACAGCTTCCACTCTCATAGGCATACGTTCAATCAGGTGCTGGAAGGATTATTGGGAAATGGCAACGCATTCTTCACGGACTGCTGCACTGAGGAGCGATATCGATGTCGGTCGGTGAGGCCTGGCACGTAGTCGGCGTTCTAAAACATTCCAAAGCTGTTCTATACGATTCAGGTCAGGACTCTGTGTAGGCCAGTCCATTACAGGGATGTTATTGTCGTGTAACCACTCCGCCACAGGCCGTGCATTATGAATAGGTGCTCGATCGTGTTGAAAGATGCAGTCGTCATCCTAGAATTGCTCTTCAACAGTGGGAATCAAGAAGGTGTTTAAAACATGAATGTAAGCCTGTGCTGTGATAGTGCCACGCAAAACAACAAGGGGTGCAAGCCCCTCCATGGAAAGCACGACCACACTGTAACACCACCGCCTCCGAATTTTACTGTTGGCACTACACACGCTGGCAGATGACGTTTACCGGGCATTCGGCATACCCACACCCTGCCATCGGATCGCTACATTGTGTACCGTGATTCGTCACTCCACACAACGCTTTAACACTGTTCAAACGTCAAATGTTTACGCTCCTTACACCAAGCGAGGCGTCGTTTGGCATTTACCGGCCTGATGTGTGGCTTACGAGCAGCCGCTCGACCATGAAATCCAAGTTTTCTCACCTCCCGTTTAAGTGTCATATTACTTGCAGTGGATCCTGATGCAGTTTGGAATTCCTGTATGATGGTCTGGATAGATGTCTGCCTATTACACGTTACAACCCTCTTGAACTGTCGGCTGTCTCTGTCAGTCGACAGTCGAGGTCGGTCTGTGCGCTTTTGTGCTGTACGTGTCCCTTCACGTTTCCACTTCACTATAACATTGGAAACAGGGGACCTAGGGGATATTTAGGAGTGTGGAAATCTCGCGTATAGACGCATGACACAAGTGACACCCAATCATCTGACCACGTTCGCAGTCCGTGAGTTCCACGGAGCGCCACATTCTGCTCTGTCACGATGTCTAGTGACTACTGAGATCGCTGATATGGAGTACTTCCCAGTAGGTGGCAGCACAATGCACGTAGTATGGGATACGTATGTTTTTAGTGGTGTCCAGATACCTTTGATCACATAGTGTACGTTCTTACGACATACTGGTGGTTTGTTAATTAGATGAAAGGCATTCAATTTATTCTGCCCTATATACTAACAGTTCGTGAATTGACCGGTTGAAGGCTTTCAATGCATGTGAAATCCAAGCAGTTTATTTGGTGAAGTTCATATAGAACGTTGTTGGTAAAGACAAAACCTAACAGCCTACCTTGTACGAACAGAAGAGAAGATAAACTCTGAAGCTAGGAATATGATTTTACCTGTATAATTTCGGAACAGATCAACGTGCGAAGTATGGATTATTGAGGAGCTCTGGAGAAACAGGTAAATCGAGCTGTATGCTATTTCTGTGTCTCATCGTCTATAGTGAGGTGAGACTACTGCCTGTTTCAGACAGTAGGAAATGCACTAAAAGTCACTGAATTATTAAAAAGCGAAGAAGGCAACCTATTCATATCAGGGCAAAATTATAATATTTCACTTGACACATCGTTGAAAATAAATCTGATAATATTTTTGGAGTCCAAATAATCTTCTGATTTTGGCTGTCATGTGTAATTTAAATGTAAAATCATCTGGTGAAGAATAGTGAGCACACCTGAGTCTCTTGCGGCAGAGTAAGCAGTGTTATAATCTCGTTGCCGCGTTTTTCGCAAAAAAGAGTCGGAATTCACTGAATGTGGTGGTCACTGATAGATTTATGTTTCCATTTGTCTCACTGACAAAAGAGTGAATCATAGCCACTTGACATCAGTTATCATTCAATTTTGTTTACTACATAATAAATTCATTGTTATTTTTCACCTTCAGAGCTACACTGGAATATACATAGTTTCTGTATTCTTGATGACACAAGTTTGGAATTTGTTGAACCTTTTCTTGGTGACATTTCTCCGTTGAATAGGGCTGTTTCTGTGACTGAAATAAAATCCTCTCATTCTGGTGCATAATTATTTTGTTTATAAGGTTGTACTCAATTTTTTTTGTATTTGTGTTGAATTTCACTGTTCAAGAAAATGTTAACTTTATGGTGCAGTAGTGGCATAAAAAGTGTGAACTTTCTTATCTACAGTGACTGTATGACACATCCATTATTTCATGTGCGATCTAATTATTTGGTTCAAATAATTAGAATATTATCTTTCACATAATATTTGTTTCACATTACTTGTAATATATATGAATCGATTTATTGTTAAGGCTATTAATATAAACAATTTATCTTATCACATATTTTGCATCATTGTAAGCTATTAAATCCAGAAACAGTTTATTAAAAGTTCCCTTAATAGTTCTTTTTGTCCTAATGAGGTTCTGCAATAAGGAATTAAAAGATCGATACCATCTCTCCATGTGATCTCTGTACAAGTACAGAACTGATGTTGCTATAATTCTTTATTTTTGTCCGATGTGTTTTATTAATGGAGTTGCTCATTAATCAGCGAAAAATTTAAATTATTCCTCTTAGAAGCCTCTGTCATTCTTAGGTCACAAAGAATTTCAAAATATTTATTGAGTATATCATTCACGAAAATTAAAGTTTCCATAATGGCTCTGCTTTTTGTATAAACAGCTATTATTCATTTCATGTTATTACTTGTGCAGTAACACATAGCCTATTTCCCTTAAGAAAAATTTAGTCCACAACACATACGGACATACAGGTGGAAAGACTGTGACAATTTGTTATTACTTAAAGAAACGTAAATACTTAATCTCTAATGTTTGAAATTTGTACATTTGATTAATCTTCTTACTTTTAAAATTTGATGCGGTCTTTGTTTTATGAAGATATTACTGATCTTCTATTTCAGTATGAGTTTTTATATTTAATTATGTATTTGTCAAATAATTGTCGCAGTAACTTTAGCTGTGCCTGCTGTATTGTAAAATATATATATTTTTTATTTGAGAATGACATCTATTTTAAAAAATATTCATACATTTTGAAGCTGCAGTCATTTTTCACTGCTTAATGAACTACACTTAGAAAATGTTTCTCATGTAACAATCCTTTGGCATTTGTTCCAATTATTTTTAATAACTGATTAATTTCTAGAATGGGATGTAATTTTTTATTCAGACGAACAGTAGAGTAGTCGGAATATGAATGTAATATACTGTTAACATGCCCATCTTAACAAAATGAAATATAGCAAGAACTCCACTGACAATACACTTTCAGCTAGTTTATAACATTGATCGAGTTATCTGATGACTGTGAAACACAATCTTTATCAAAGTTAATCGCTATTTTAGATTTGGCTTTGAGAGAAATATGGCAGTAGCAAAACAGAATTTTGTATTAATATATAGTTTTAAACAATCTTTCATTGTATTTTGAAAGGGAGATACTTCTCACTTGTCATGTACCCCCTTTACTTTCATTGCAGTACTGCACTTTGTCCCATTAGAAAAGAATATGCTGAAATATTTTGTTGGTCAAATTTGTCTTTAAGAAAATTTATTGGGAAAAAAGTTGCTATTGTCTTTTTAATGATGCTCATTATCATTTCTTTTTAATTTACACCAAGACTGACAAGATAGAACTACTCATAATGCAAAATGAATGCGATTCACTTTTACACGAATAAGTAAGGGAAAGATCACTATGTATATATAAGTGAGCACTTTTAATGTACTTCTTATCTGAAAAATGCCCTGTGTTTAATAGCTACCCGTTACCTTCCAAGAGTCGTAACTTTTGATTGAATGTAAAGAGAGGCATTAGGTAATTTCTGCGTGCTTCATTTCAACTATACTAAATCAAAAGCTTTAAAAAATACTTTGTTCAATATTTTCCATCCCATTTTATAAGATCATATGGTGAAATAAATTATTTTTTCTTGGTTCTAGTGCATTTCTCCCAATCTGAGAATACTTCACCAGTCAAATTTGCAGTTGTGTGGAGGAAAACTTTATATCAGCAAGATGTCAAACCGCATGTTAAACAGTGATTTGTGCTACATACGTAAATGTAATGTCTGTTCTGTGTGCTTCTTTATCCTTAATGTGATAGTGGCCACACTTGAACAAAGATAGCCATTTCTTGAAACGATCACTCATGGACGTGAGACAGTTGTGCAAAAATGATACTCGAGTGTTAACTGAAAATGTAATAAGTGATCTTTAATCACATCTGTTTCAGATTTTTCGATTTACTTCTCTATATATCATACTCTGCTTCTCTCATCAGATGTACAAAAGCATGTTCAAGTATCTCACTTGTCAGCGAGGCTCCCCAGCACAACAGCGCCAGTAAAAACACCGAACATGTACGCAGATTGTGCAACAGCTCCCATCCACCGGCGGTCACAAACAAAATTCCACTGCAAACAATAATAAAAAGTCTTCAGGCATCTTATTGTGAACATGATATTTTTATGTACATTGAAAATTGACGAGAAATTAGTTATATACATCAGAAATGAAACCAAATCACAGGAAACAAACTCAACTGATTATGTGTCAAATTATTTCTCAGACTTTCTGAGTTTGCATTCCAAGAGTTTGTTTCTGGATTACTTTTTTCTTTTGTGATTGTGCAGATGTTTATCAATTTCAATTTTCTGATCTCCTTATGCATAGAACGCAGTATTAAGTAATGTGGAAGAGAAAGATGCAACATACAGATTTATGGAAAGTCACAGTGGCATTACGTCCTTGATAATTTCACACATACGAAGCAATCTACGCCATAGTTAGAAAACACATTAAACGTACTTGAGGGGCCATGTGAATATCAATATTGTAAATAGTTCTTTGGATTCTATCTCAGGAACTTTACTGATCGAGCTTCTAGTCTCTGAGAAAGGGATATGGTGGAGTGTAAATTCTGAGATCGCAAGAAAATGTTTGCTTTTCACAGGCCTCAGTTCTTAAAAGACCTATTTACATTCTAAATTATAAAATTTAAATTCTTTATAAATGATACTCTACTTGGACTTGTTATAATGTTTTCTATGAGCGGATGTAGCGTTTCTGAAAGTCTAAATTTTCACTATCTGCTAACTTAGCGTCATAAAGATGCAGGTAATTTTGGCACAGCAGAAGTGTTAACGTTGAAGATATTAACCAGCAGCGTCATTTTTTAGGTGTTCTGAAGTTCATCAGTAAATACATTTCACAAAGTATACCGTTGCTACAGCAAGGAGATGTATGACAGTATATAGGTACGCCTGTTTTGAAATGCGGTCTTCATCACACAGTGTTTGAAACTCACTTGCTTAGGTGTGCTTGAAGTAATTTGCGGCACATCACTCAAATTGTGTCGTAATCTCAACAGTGGCAGTAGATGTGAAAAGAAAAGAAAAAGATAATAATAATAGGGAATTCGAATACCAATATAGTATTCATAATTTCACGCCTATGAATCAAATTGTACCACAGATAAATAATGAGTAATTTTTCAGACCCGCTCGGTTTCGAATTATCGATTTAAAAAAAACTGATGGATTCCTCGAATTTTCAATACCCAGAGGCTATTTAGAACGATTGTTTGTTACGAGGGAAATATGTGAATTTCTGAGGCGGAGTGGAAGACGGGATTGTTTACGTAAAAAATGTACTTATTTTCTGATGATGTCCACTTTTATGAGGTCTCCTGGCCAGTGTTTTTCCAGTGAGTAGATTTCATTCCTGAAATGCGATTTTGGAGGATCTGAAAAAACATCTGTCTATGGCTTCCATAGCCTCATCATTGAACTTACAACGTTATCCATCCATAAATTTTGTTTTTGGAAATAGTTGGAACTCACAGACTGCAAGATCTCGTGAATATCGTCCAAGCTGCAGGAGTTTTCCTCAGGTGAGAGAATCTTTTGTTTAGTCGCCGAATCTGGTGTACGTCTCCTTCGTTTTGTTTTGACATCCAGTTGGTCGAGATGACTTGTGTATCATTCATCAGTTTTTGTTTTATCTCTGTAGGTAGAAAACAGGATATTTTACAGACCATAAAAAACTGATTATGTTCTTTCCGACTGATGAAACCAATTTAGTCATTTTTGGTACGGGGCTATCGACTTCCACTCACTGCTTTGATAACTGCTTCGTATCTTGCATGAAGTGTTGGATCCACGTCCCATCCACAATAACAAATTGGTACTCACCATTATTTGGTGGTTTATTTATGAAAGGGTTCAAACATTGGTAACAAACAAGTTTTCGCAATTTCTTTTGGTCAGTATTCAACAAAAGCGGAACCCGTCTTGCACGAAGCTTTCTCGTCCATAATTTGGCACATAACGTTACTGTTTCTTCTGATATGTCTACGGAGTTAGCTATGCCACGTTAAGCACTTTCTCAGTGTTTTCATATGTGGTTGCAGGTTTGAGACGTCTTTCACTTCTTCTTGAAAAGAAATACCGCAAGTTTTGAATTCAGCCATCCATTTCCTAACTGTTAAAATGGAGAATTCGTTGGCGCTAAACAGTCCACAACAAAGTTTAATGACGACTCTATTTTCCAGTTAATCAGTTTGTGCGAATCACAAACAAGAGAATAACTTAAAATAGCAGTAGAAACTGAACTCTTTATAGATACAATAAATACTTGATGAACGTTACAAAATATACCAAAATAACAAAAACAAAATTTCATTGCTAACAACACCATCTCTGCGGCTGGTGCCTCGTCCTCTTTCTCTACCGGTTCTTGCAGAACAGAGTCAGAACCTCTCATTCTGGTAACACATTAACTGCCAAAACTCCGTTGGCTCTTCTCTTGTGAACTGTCTATTGACAAGATTCTCCATATAATCTGATATGGAGACGTTCTTGGCTGCATGAGAACCGGAAGTGCATTGCGGAACGTCACATAGTTAGCAGATATTGATTCAAGACCACAGCTGTCATAATGAAATAGTATGTTGTGGAAATTCTATAATAATGTTTCCTGGAGCAGTTCCAAAGCCCTACGTTATTGCACAGTAATGCAAAATGCCTTACAGACAAGTTACCCATCGACGGCATTCCTGGTGCGACATGTTACCCTGGCATGCAAGATCCACTGACCAATCACACACTCGACATGGTGGGGCCCGATGTGAAGGTTAAAGTCTGGTACTAGGGATCTGAAATGCTCGTTGCAGAAATACGGCACATTTCCTCAGCAATACGTCAAGCGCCTCTATGACGCAATGGGTGTTCGCCCCAATGTGCAGTGTCTCATTTTAACAGTTGGCCATATTTGTGATGCAGATAATTTTATATTATTTGTATATACATATTTACGAAAAAAATAGATTTTATGATTTTACAATTTTTTATATCGCAAATAATATTTACAAAGAAACACGTGAAAATAATCATAAAGTAACAGAACATAAAACGGAGACACTTTAATATTCGGCTGTCCATCAACGACCCAATAAATTTCTACTTTAAAAAGTTCTCAATATATTGTTTGACATTGTTTTAGTCTTAGAATCTCTTAAATGTTTATACCGGTACCTGTTTCCTTAGCATTTTTCTGTTGTTTTTCGAGTGGGTAATGAGAAATTCTTTAGTTCTGTCTATACGGAAATTATCTATGCCATACTCTTCTTCTCAGAATGTCTCATTACTTCTCCATGAGCCTGAGCTACAGAGATTGCGAGATTATTTAAATAACTTTAGAGCAGCCAAAAGGCAGTCGCAGACGCACTGCGAAATCCTCATGTTTCATATCTCGGTGGAATATGATCGTCAATCTGACGCAAATTATTTGGTTCGACTTCTGTGCAAATACTCCTATAAAAGATTCAGGTACTTGCCTCTAGTCAAGTTCTGTCAGTAAATGTAAGTTCGCCTCCCCTAGTCGAAGATATAGATTACATATAATTACACCAGTTCCAATGTGGTTTATTGTGATGCGACGGTTTTACTTTGTAATATTTCGTCGATCAAGTGCCACTCACGCGCTCTGTCATCTGATTTATTACTTTCGTCCTTAAATGCATTTCCTACCAGTCAGGTTCTTTACTCGTGTAGTTCGGATCCATCGTACAACTGTTCACATTAAATAGGTAATCTTTCCTTTCTTTCCACCCGGTGTAATCTTGACAAAAATGCATTGTCCTCTCTGAGGGTTGATTTTGGTGCCACTGTTCTGAAAAAATTACGCTGCTAACTTAAGCAATTGTACAAGGGGTTTCCCTTAACTTACGGCTGATGAGACGTCTGTGTGTTTCACTAAGCTTCCCTTGCTGCCGCTGTTGTGAAAGTGAGAGGATTCTCTCTTCATTTCTGTACGAACGAATACATTATGATGATTTACGGCGGAGGGCGCTAAACAGAAAGGTCATCCGCGCCCGAGCGTATAGAGCCGATAGTGATGGAGAGAGATGTGTTGAAAACGAATCATATCCCTGAGCGAATCGCGCTTTTTATAGCAACAGGCCAGCAGCTGTCACTAATAGAAAGATATTGTTGGCGACAAGTATTACTGGGATGTAAAGAAGGTATTTGTTACAGTTTCAATGAGGGAACAAACGCTCGAGCCATTGGTAGCAGCATGTTTGTATATTATAACTTAATGCTACTTTAACGACAAAAAGGAAATTTTTTCCTACAGTTCAAGCCAGATATAATTGAACGGTAAAAGTACCTGTCTGAAGATTTACTTCCTTTATGTCGTTACTTACTTGCTATCATGCCTGCTTTTTGTCTGCGGAATTTCGACGTTGATGTACTAGGTTGGCCAAATATTAAAGTAATGCACTGTATATCATCCTGAAAACCTGATATATGTAACGTAATTAAAACGAACATTCCAGTACAAAACAGTGTCGCTAAATTCTGATATGGAGTGTTCAGTTTTGTTCCCTGGCGAACGTGCCATAATCGTGAAGTCTGATTGCGTTACGCATGTTCTCGGGTCACTTTCCATACTAATGGCAATGGAATTAATTTCAAAATGGTTGCAATTCGGATGTAGTGTTAGGCTGATACTACTAAGTTTACAGAACTAGACAAGGAGACGGAATAATTTTAGACTTGTAACCACGATAGCTGTAAAACAGAATGCACAAGGTATAGCTCGACAAGAAATAATATGACGCTTTTCATTTAGAAATAATATTAACCCTGAGAGATCTGAATTTTGGAGAATTGGAATTAAAAAAAAAAGAGCTACTTAGAGAATATGTATAAAGGAAATGCAGCAAATAAACCTTGCTTCGAAGCGGTAATGGCTCCTGGGTATAACGAACTGTTATCTAAGCTTCACTCGCAACTGACGTGGGACGGAAAAATCTTCTCAACATGTCTCGTGCCACTGGACCTCAGACTGACTGATGGGTATTTTATTGGAGTCATTCAAGCGATATCACGTACATAAGGCTTTATGTCAGACATCTACCCCGGTTGAGCCCAGTGTCAAAAAACTAGCATGTCCCGTTAATCGGCTGCAGATATGCAGCACTCACAGCACTTCCGTAACCAGTATATGCTGCACAACGTTTGGGCATGGGCAGTCTGGATAATCAGGTTTGAATGCATGATGCTACTTGTACGGGTCATCACTCATTCCATGTGGGGTACAGAGGGCTTGCCCAAATGGTAGGTGACTGGTAAAGGACATGGAAATATGATTTGAGTTTAACGTCTCATGGTAATCAAAGTCAATGGAAACGGAATGCTAGTTCAGTTATGGAGGTATCAGGGAAGGAAGCAGCCGTGGCCTATTTAAAGATTCAGTCCATTGTTCGACTGAAATGACTTAGAGAATACACGCAAACGAGGTTATCTAGATTAGTAGATGGGTGAAAGTGTTTCCCTTACGGTAAGTCCCCCCCCCCCTTCCCTCCACACCGCCTCCCTACCCACCCCATGCCGCACGTGTTAGTTGTCCTAAAATTTGGTGTCAGGGAATGGCGATGATCGAAACTTGTGATGTAACGACTGTTTAGGATTCTCATGTACCAACGTACTTCACTCATTGTCTAACTGTGTGACCAACAACGTCCGTTGCAAAACAATTTATTTACGATATTTACTGTTCTGTTAACAATGTGAAAGCCGAGCAAAGTACTTGATAATAAGGAGAAAGAAAACTGGGTCTCTTACATTGTTAAAGCGCTTGGGCTGCATTGACTTGATAAGATAGCTGAGCTTGTCAGTCAATACAAGGGGCAAACCGAGGTAGCTGAGATTCACCAGTTGGAGAAGACTGAAGTCTATGAACATGGTTTCAAGCGATACCAGAAATTTACAGAGGCAAATGTACGTCTAATATTGAGTACTTCTCAAATTGGCATATGATAACGTGACGTAACTTCAGCGTACGCACTGTGAACGGTTTTCGCAAAAGATGAAGACTCGCCTACTCCTGACAACACTAGAATAGGGTAAAACTCAATATTCTAACACCAGTCTAAAAGGGAACCGCACTGTCTATGTCATTAGCTATGGGATGCGAACTGCGTTGGGCGATAGGCAATACGAAATGCCTGACTGCGCTGTGGAGAGAGAAACATCCTGTGGGCAGCTAAGTCGCTAGAGGCTCTATTCAGCGGTTTCCTTCCTCGAGTTGTTTACATCGCAGTGTTTCCTCTGATTGCAGAGATTTTTAAATTTCCGGTCAATATCGGTTATTTGCACGCAGAATTAAAATTAATAGATACGAAACTCTGAGCAAAAAACAGATTATTTCTCTTTACCATGCTAATTTCTCTAAATTATCATCTTCTATGTACAGTATTTGCGTTGTATCATGTTTATCTACTTTGGGAACGACAGAAGATCAATTATTAGTCATTCTTTGTAGGTAGAAGATTTATTCAAGATTTATCGTGGTCTAGTTAATACCACGTGTAGGAACATTGGCAGACAATAAACAGAAAGGTTTAATGTATTTTAGTAAACAGTATTAGGGTGGACTTAAGGCGCAATCGATAAACTATGCATACTCTGAAAGGTTATACCGACACCTAGAAAGAGCTAAGTTCCGTTTAAGTTCCTGCCGGGTTTCGTACGTCAGTCTATCCACGGCACAGTTTATTCTTTTATAGGAGGTTCTCGTTTGTTTACTTTTCAAAAACTTCTCTAAGCTGAGCCAAAATATGTACCTGTAGCCCACAGTATACGATGAACTAACAAAATCGATTAGACTACACCTCCACGATGTACTTTGCGTGGAAAGTATCTAGTCGCCAAGAAGAGCGTTAGAATGGTTTCCATGTCCTCTTGCCACTTTACATAGACATATACTATCAAGCTACGGTATAGACGGACCTCATCTCTTTCTTGCAGCGTATAACACGGGCGTAGTGTCTCTACAGAGATAGCGAGCTCCTCAAATGCACTCTCTATCATCCATCCTGCTGCGGATAAGCTGTCCGACAGTCCATAATACATATTTTCTTAATTATTATAGAACTAGAAACATGCGACTGCATCATTTCATCACTCACCTCTATTGCTTTGCTCGATTCGTAATACGTATTATCAAACACCCAAGAGTCACACTTGATTGATTGGTTCGTCGAGTGGTCTATTATACGGCAGGAATCGAGACCGTCCTTTCCACGCGGTATATGGAATGTCAGCTCACTTGTGTTCCAAGGAGCTACACTGCGATTCACGTCAACTCCGGGAATTGCACACCTGTCAAGAGAAACAAACACGTAAATTGTTGAATGAATGTTAACTGCCATTTGTTACTGAAAGGAGAAACACAATTATTCTTATGAGAAATTACTGAGCAAATTAAGAATTAGACAGTCAAACGGTGTTCACTATGTTCTACGTTATGTTTCTGCAAAAATATTTTGCAGTTAATTCATTTAATACCTTTTTTGAAAAATCAAATGTTTTTTGGTATGATTTGTTTAAAATTAAGTGATGAAATTGATTAGAGAAACGTTTGACATGGCTCTGAATGATGCTTGAAGTCATGTACAGCAGCTGAGATGCTCATATGTTAGTGACATAAGGAGGCTAATGAGTGAAGTTCTACCAGAAAAATACTCTCCAGCACAATTTAAAATTCTAAGTTACACATTGGACTTTAAATTTTCAATCGGCACCTCATTTTCTTTACGTAATTTCAAGTATCGTTCAAAAGTGCGTAAATGTTCCTTTAATCTAGTTTATTTTTTACATTCAAATTATTTCACAAAACATTTGTTGGTCTTTCATTAAATTTTTATTTTCAAGAAGCTTGAAATATATTTAAATATCGATCGACAGTCTGTTATTATTAAGAATATACAGAGTGTATCAAAAAGAACCATCCTATTTGGCACGTCTATATTTCTGAAACTAATAAACATATACAATGAATTTTGTTTTTTCATGAACGGGAAATTCAAAAAGTTTTTCCTTTCCATAGGTGTTCAATGCGCCCCCCCCCCCCCCCCCATACCCATATGGCATTGGAGGCACGTGAACAGAGTGTTTTATAAACCCCGACAGGAAATAATCACATACAATCAGGTCCGGTGACCTTGGAGGCCAGGAATGTAGGGCTGAATTATTTGGTCAAGTGTGACCGATTCATCGTTCAGTAATCCTTCGATTTAAAAATTCCCGCACTTCCAGATGCCAGTGTGGCGGTGCCCCATCCTGTTGGTAAATGGAGACGTTCGAATCAGTCTCCAACTGTAGGAAAAGAAAATTCTGAAGCATTTCGAGATATGTGTTTCTTGTAACGGTGTTCTCGGCAAAGAAAAATGGACCATACACCTTTTGCCGTGAAACTGCACAAAACGCATTAAATTTTGGAGAGTCCTTCTCATATTGTAAAACTTCATGTGGTTCCTCCGTACCCCACATTCTCACATTACGACGGTTCAGCTTTCCATTCAAATGGAATGTTACCTCGTCACCAAACACTGCCATCCTCCATCTTGCCAAGAACGAAATTACGGAACTCCACACGTTATTGTTTGTCACCTTCGAAGAGCTTGCAGTAGCTGAATTTTGTATGGTATCATGTATAAACGTCGACGGTACATACGCCAGACGGACATAGGGGGCATGTTGAGTTGTCGACCTGTACGGAGAACGGATTTCTGCGGTCTCCTGCCTACATTAGCGTCGTTAGTGATACTGTTAATGCCAGCTACGGATTATCGTAGTACTTTATACACAAAGGAGGATTAGTAAACCTTTACGCCACTAGATCCCATGTACTCCAGAAAAAAAATACGAGAAATGTAGTTAATAGAACTGAACTCTGTTGAGTTTGCAGCACTCAAGACTTCAGCGAATTCGAGTTTTGTATCAAGGGGCCATCAGGTTTTGACTCAATGTTGCGGCACTGTAATTATTTTTTCACTGATGTCATGTCGAGTGAAATAGCACAGAAATTACTTCTTAGCTCTAAAATTAAAAACCTTAAATATGTATAAGAACCTGCAAAATAAATAAGATTACAGTGTTTTTTGTTCCTTTTTTTTAAGCTTCCAAGGTTCCGTAGTCTGAATCAAACTGGGAAACAGAGAGTCTAGTTCTATGGTCAATAGAGGACAGATCATTAGAGGGTCGCAGCAACAAAACTGCCTTAACAGGGAATGTGTAAAATTTCTTTTAACCTCTTTCACAGTGAGGGAGAAGTTAAGTCCTGTGGTAATATAAAATATATCAGTAAAGAGAATTAGAAGAAATGTGACATAATCACAGTGAAGGACATAGCGATCAGGTGCATAAAACTTGTAGAATACAAAAAAGTTTCAATTGAAATTTTTTAATTTTATTTTATGGCCAGTTTCGATCTATAATACCAACATCATCCATTGGTCAGCAAAACTAAAGGACGCGCGTGATATGTCTCTGCCAAGTAACACAGCTCGATGAAACTTCGACCATACATAGAAAGACAGAAGGTAACTGAAGCAAATACGCAATAAGACGAAAAAAATAACACCTTTGCTCAAAGGCAGTAATTACAGTGGAGTCACCACATTTTATGATGATGCCCTGGACACTACAAAAGGCGGGTGTGTGATCACCACAGGCGGTAGTGAACGCTCTAGAACGTGCTTCCATGTGGGCCACAAAGCTGATATGAGTTTCTTGTGGCAGGGCGTTCCATTCTTCAAATGGTTCAAACGGCTCTGAGCATTATGGGACTTATTATCTGAGGTCATCAGTCCCCTATAACTTAGAATTACTTAAACCTAACTAACCTAAGGACATCACACACATTCATGCCAGAGGCAGGATTCGAACCTGCGACCGTAGCGGTCGCACGGTTACAGACTGAAGCGCCTAGAACCGCTCGGTCATTCCGTCTCCATTCTTCCACCAGCGCTGTTGACAACTGCTGAATGGTCGTTCGTGCATGTGGACGTCTCCCCAATACATAGGACCTGACTTCATTTTTATGGATGACAATGCGCGCCAGCATCGAACAGAGCAGGTAGAGTAGCTCTTGGAAAGAGAAGAATTTGGCGAATGGACTGCCCTGCCCGTACCCCCCGACATAAATCTCGCAGAGCATGCGTGGAATGCGTTGAGGAGACGTATTGTGGCACATCCACGTGCACCAACGAGCGTCCAGCATTTGTCAACCGTACTGGCAAAGGATGGTGGTGGTGGTGGTGGTTAGTGTTTAACGTCCCGTCGACAACGAGGTCATTAGAGACGGAGCGCAAGCTCGGGTTAGGGAAGGATTGGGAAGGAAATCGGCCGTGCCCTTTCAGAGGAACCATCCCGGCATTTGCCTGAAACGATTTAGGGAAATCACGGAAAACCTAAATCAAGATGGCCGGAGACGGGATTGAACCGTCGTCCTCCCGAATGCGAGTCCAGTGTGCTAACCACTGCGCCACCTCGCTCGGTCAAAGGAATGGAACGCCCGACCACAAGAACTCCTTACCAACCTTATCGCCAGCATGACTATTTGTTGCGATTACCTACCATCTTACGAACTACGTTTCGCCTTTTGTAATGTCCAAAGGACCACCATGAATACCGCTGACTTCAGTGTAATAGTTGTCTTTGAACAAAAGTGCTATTTCTGTTCGTCTTATTGCGTATTCCTTTCAGTTACTATCTGTCCCAGACGGTAGCTGTTCTTTCTGTGTATTGTCCAAGTTTCATCGAAGCACACTGTCCATTCAAATTAATGTGACGACCTATCAAATGCCTAAATAACGACCTTTTGCCACACTGATCGCTGCGAGACGTGCTGGAGGAGGAGGAGGAGGAGGAGGAGCAGGAAGAGAGGATTAGTGTTGAACATCAAGTAGACAACATGGTCATTAGAGACGGAGTACAAGGTCAGATTAGGAACGGTTCAAATGGTTCAAATGGCTCTGAGCACTATGGGACTTAACTTCTGAGGTCATCAGTACCCTACAACTTAGAACTACTTAAACCTAACTAACCTAAGGACATCACACACATCCATGCCCGAGGCAGGATTCGAACCTGCGACCGTAGCGACCGCGCGGTTTCAGACTGTAGCGCCTAGAACCGTTCGGCCATAAGCGAAGGACCAAGAAGGAAATCGGCCATGTCCTTTTAAACGAACCGTCCCGGCATTTGCCTTAAGCGGTTTAGGGAAATCGAGGAAAACCTAAATCAGGATAGCCGGACGCGGGCTTGAACTGTCGTCCTCCCGAATGCGAGTCCAATATACAAACCGCGAGAAGAGAGTCATTGAGGTTCTGGAAGGTATCGACAGGGGCGTGGAGCGATGCTAACCCCAGTGCCTTAGCCACCTGCGCTAGGGCGCGGTTGAGGATCCATTGAGCGTACAGCTCGATTGAGATGGTCCCACAGCTTGACGGTCACAGGAATACAGTAAGCTCAACCTGGTGCTCTTCGAACAACGCATGCACATTGCGAGGTGTGTGACACCATGCATTGTCCTGCTGGTAGATGTCATCGTGCTGCAGAGGAACAAACTGCGTGTAGAGGTGGACATGATGCCCAAGGATAGATGCATACTTGTGCCTTCCAGAATGACGAGATCACCTTGGGGATATTGTTGCTAGCTGCTTGGTTCAACTGGGGGGGGGGGGGGGGGTCAGTTGCTCAATAGTTGCACGTCTATTCACTGTACTCATCTTCGCTACCGTCATTCAACCGTTTCATCTACGGCCCATGATGCACCACAACTGCCTCGGCGCCGGTTTTGGATAGCGCCTTTTTTACCGTACACAGTATACGTTAAACATGGTGGCACGTGAACAGTTTACAAACTTAGCCGTTTCGGAAAGGCTTCCACCCTTGGCGAGAAGCTAATGACTATTCCCTTTTGGACGTCAGGTACACTATGTGATCAAAAGTATCCGGACACCACCCAAAACATACGTTTTTCATTTTAGGTGCATTGTGCTGCCATCTGCTGCTATGTAATCCATATCAGTAATGTCAGTAATCATTAAACATCTTTAGGGAGCAGAATGGGGCGCTCCGCGGAACTCACGGACTGCGAACGTGGTCAGGTGATTGGGTGTCACTTGAGTCATGCGTCTGTACGAGAAATTTCCACTCTCCTAAACATCCCTAAGTCCAGTGTTTCCGATGTGATAGTGAAGTTGAAACGTGAAGGGACACGTACAGCACAAAAGCGTACAGTCAGACCTCATCTGTTGACTGACAGAGACCGCCGACAGTTGAAGAGGGTCGTAATGTGGAAAAGGCAGACATCTATCCAGACCATCACACAGGAATTCCAAACTGCGTCAGGATCCACTGCAAGTACTATGACATTTAGGAGGGAAGTGAGAAAACTTGGATTTCATGGTCGAGCGGCTGCTCATAAGCCACACATCACGCCAGTAAATGCCAAACGACGCCTCGCTTGGTGTAAGGAGCGTAAACGTTGGACGACTGAGCAGTGTTAAAACGTTGTGGGGAATGACGATTCATGGTACACAATGCAGCGATCCGATGGCAGGGTGTGGGTACGACGAATGTCCGGTGAATATCTGCTAGCGTGTGTAGTGCCAACAGTAAAATTCGGAGGTGGTGGTGTTATGGTATGATCGTGTTTTTCATGGAGGGGCTTGCACCCGTTGTTGTTTTGCGTGGTGCTATCACAGAACAGACCTACATTGATGTTTTAAGCACCTTCTTGATTCCCACTGTTGAAGAGCAATTCTGGGATGACGACTGCATCTTTCAACACGATCGAGCACCTGTTCATAATGCACGGCCTGTGGTGGAGTTGTTACACGATATTTACATCCCTGTAATGGACTGGCCTGCGAAGAGTCCTGACCTGAATCCTATAGAACACCTTTAGGATGTTGTGGAACGCCGACTTCCTGCCAAGCGTCACCGACCGGCATTGATACCTCTCCTCAGTGCAGCACTCCGTGAAGAATGGGTTGCCATTCCCCAAGAAACCTTCCAGCATCTGATTGAACGTATGCCTGTGAGAGTGGAAGCTGTCATCAAGGCTAAGGATGGGCCAACAGCATATTGAATTCCAGCATTACTGATGGATACGGTCGCAGGTTCGAATCCTGCCTCGGGCATTGATGTGTGTGATGTCCTTAGGTTAGTTAGGTTTAAGTAATTCTAAGTTCTAGGGGACTGATGACCACAGCTGCTAAGTCCCATAGTGCTCAGAGCCATTTGAACCATTTTTGAACCATTACTGATGGAGGGCGCCACGAACTTTTAAGTCATTTTCAGCCAGGTGTCCGGGTACTGTTGATCACATAGTGTAAATCGTTCCGTTTCCGCATTACTCCAACATCCACCCACACCCCCCCTCCCCCCAAACGCTTCATATACCATCGCTAGTGCTGACACCTGTCGTCTGCAAGTGGTTATTCCACGTTAACCTGGAATATAGGCGGTTGTCACATTAATGATCCTGGATGGTTATATTACGTGGCAGTGAAACATTATGTGAAAATTACTTTCGTCCTGGTTTTGCGTACCAGTGTATATGTCTAGAAAAGACAAAAAGAACGTGCGGTTTATCAATTGCAGCATTAGAATAGCATACAACGGCACTGGAAATAGCTTTTAAGTAATTGGCGATCAGTGATGTTTAAACCTGCAGTGAACTACCGACGTACTAACTGCAGTGTGGTTCTTTACCGCTGCCGTTAGGTCTCAATATAACAGTATGTAACTTACGAAATGGTAGGGATTTTATTTTATCTTTTTTTTTTTTTTTAGCTTGTGTAGGTTTACAAGTGTGCAAGTGTGAATTAAGTGTACGTTGTTTCTGTAGTGTAGAACCAAGTAGTCACATACCTGCGATTGTCTTCTTTTTTTTTCAGTGATTTCTGAAGTGAAGTGAAAAGTGTGGGAGTGGTAGCAGATTCGATAGCAGTGAATCACTATGCAGGGGATTTAAGGTGTACTTATGTAGGGAGAAATGTGGTGGGGAGATTACAACGAAGCTTAGTTAGACTCTTCCCTCATTTGTCAATTTTTCAGCAGTAACAGACAAACAGAGGTGTAGAAGGAAATATAAGCGTCGTTGAGGCACTGTTAGAGGGTGTCAGCAAACAATCTGACAGGCTTAAGAGGGCCGTGTGGAGACGGAAAGGGCTAGAAAGTGCAGCAGACAGAAACAGGGGGAAAAAGAGTATGATTCCGTAGAGTGATGTTAGAGAGTTTTAGGGTTGATGGAGAATGACAGATGTATCAATTTGAGGTAAGTGACCCTGGTTCAAAAATGACCGAATCGTTCTGATACCTCTGACATTGGACCTCTTATCATGCATACCTTAAGAGTTATGAACACCTGTTCAGTAGAAGAGATGTGTTACGCATAGCTCTTAATGAATGCACTTTTGAGACCATGTTTACCGGATTTCTTTTCTTATGTTGGTCCATACTTAATCCTCCAAAAATACGCAAAGCAAAGAGCTTATAGCAGAATAGGTCAAGTCAGCGGTGTCAGAACTATTTTCGCTTATAACTTTCGACTCGGTCGTTTCCGGATCAGGGTCCCTTATTACATACTAATAGGTTTACTCCTCTCCATCACCAATGACATTATCATCATCACGGAATCACCCCGTTCATTACAGACGGAATATGTATTTTTCTAGCCGTCAGATTCCAATGAATGTGTATGTAAAGTAGGTATAGGTGTAAAGAACGTGGAGAATGTTTTGAACGAACCAAAAACCATACATGAGGCTTCAAATGTCGCTTGTTTGAAGTGCCAATATGTGAGCATCACGTAACTGATGTATACAGACACATGTTTCAGTCCATTAAAACAGAATATGAGACTACTCCGCAAAGACTATACAAAGGATGATCAAGTGGCGATAGCGGATGGGATGGGTTAAGTTGCGACGGGGCAAAGTCAGCTTTTCAGATTCATGGGCTCTTATCATGAGCGACGGCTCTTCATCGGTGATATGAAGTGAAGTCTCGCACGACTGGATTACCAGTAATTTGGGTTTTTCAAGGCAGATGATCTGAAAAGGAGAGGCAGGTTGCGTGCGTCAGATTTAGGCTGTAATGGATCTGAGACATAGCTCTACTTAGGAAACTGACAAAGGTCACGGAGCAGGCAGGTCAGGGGACGGAGCCAAAGCGGTGCTGTACCCCAAGGAGTCAACAAAGTTTTAGGAAAGCGGAAGGACAGAGAATGGAGCAGTTGACGGAAGCGGACTCCCGGTGGTAGTAGGGAGGAAGGGCGGCCTACATACCCTAAATCCTAGGAGGCGTCGAAAAAAATGTCATGGGCCGGATTTGCAGGCATGGAAGATTAGATGCCTGGCATAACGACTCAGAAGGACTGCTCGCCGATTGGACAGCGGAGGTTCAGCAGTCTCAGCATAAAGGCTTTCCACAGGGCTGGTGTAAAAAGCTCCAGACACTAAACGTAATCCACGGTGGTGGATAGAGTCGAGACAACGAAGAATAGACGGCCGAGCAGAGGAGTAAACTATGCTTCCATAGTCCAATTTCGATCGCACTAAGGCGCGATAGAGGCGGAGAAGGACCACTCGGTCCGCTCCCCAGGAGGTACCATTCAGGACACGGAGGGTGTTGAGGGATCGCAGACAGCGAGCCGAAAGATAGGAAACGTGGGAGGACCGGCACAGTTTTCTGTCAAACATAAGACCCAAGAATTTAGCGACGTCCGAAAACGGAAGGTTGACAGGTCGTAGATGTAAGGAAGGTGGAAGAAACTCCGTACGTCGCCAAAAATTAACACAAACGGTCTTACTGGGAGAAAAGCGGAAGCCTGTTTCGATGCTCCAAGAGTGGAGGCGATCGAGACATCCTTGAAGACGTCGTTCAAGAAGGCTGGTCCGTTGAGAGCTGTAGTAGACCGCAAAATCGTCCACAAAGAGGGAGCCCGAGACATCAGGAAGGAGACAATCCATAATGGGATTTATAGCAATGGCAAACAGTACAACACTTAGCACAGAGCCCTGGGGTACCCCGTTTTCTTGGGAGAAAGTACGGGAGAGAGTAGTGTTCACCCGCACTCTAAATGTGCGCTCTGCCATAAATTCGCGAAGAAAAAGGGGCAGCCGACCTCGAAAGCCCCAAGAGAACAGTGTGCGGAGGATGCCTGTCCTCCGACAGGTATCGTATGCTCTCTCCAGATCAAAAAATATTGCTATGGTTTGGCGTTTCCGGAGAAAATTGTTCATGATATAAGTGGAGAGAGAAACAAGATGGTCAACTGCAGAACGATGCTTTCGGAAACCGCATTGGGCAGGTGTTAAAAGACTGCGGGACTCCAGCCACCAAACTAAACGGCAATTCACCATACGCTCCAAAACCTTACATACACTACTCGTGAGAGAAATGAGCCGATAGCTAGAGGGGAGATGTTTGTCCTTTCCAGGTTTCGGAACAGGAACGACGATAGCTTCCCGCCACCGTCTGGGAAAAGTACAGTCGGTCCAAATTCGACTATAAAGGCGAAGGAGGTAACGCAGACTATGGTATGGTAAATGCAGCAACATTTGGATGTGGATACGATCCGGTCCTGGGGCGGAGGGGCGAGAAGAAGAGAGTGCATGTTGGAGTTCCCGCATGGAGAAAACAGTGTTGTAGCTTTCGCGATTTTGAGAGGAGAAGGCAAGAGGTTGCATTTCCGCAGCGCGTTTCTTCGGGAGAAACGCTGGCGGGTAATTTGAAGAGCTCGAAATCTCAGCAAAGTGTTGACCCAATGAGTTAGAAATTGCGACGGGGTCCACTAATGTATCATGCGCGACAGTGAGCCCAGAGACCGGGGAGAAACTAGGCGCGCCACATAACCGTCGAATCCGACTCCAAACTTCCGAGGAGGGAGTGAAGGTGTTAAATGAGCTGGTAAAGAAGTCCCAGCTTGCCTTCTTGCTATCACGGATGACGCGACGGCATCGCGCATGGAACTGCTTATAGCGGATACAGTTGGCCAATGTGGGATGGTGTCTGAAAACGCGAAGAGCACGCCGCCGCTCACGTATTGCGTCACGGCATGCCTCGTTCCACCAAGGAACTGGGGGGCACCGAGGCAATTCGGAGGTGCGAGGTATTGAACGTTCTGCAGCTGAAAGAATAACGTCTGTAATATGAGTGACCTCATCGTCGACGCTCGGAAAGTGACGGTCATCGAATGTCGCTAGAGACGAAAAAAGTGTCCAACGGCTTGGGCAAACTTCCAGTGTCGCGGGCGCATATATGGCAGGTGTGGCTGGAATCGAAGGACACATGGAAAGTGGTCACTCGAGTGTGTATCAGCAAGTGTGAACCATTCGAAGCGCCGAGCTGGCGGAACAGTACCGACCGAAAGGTCCAAATGAGAGAAATTTGTCGTGGAGGCAGACAAAAATGTAGGGTCCTCAGTGTTGAGGCAAACAAGATCCGCTTGGTGGAAGACGTCTATCAATAGTGAGCCACGCGGACAAGGATGTGGAGATCCCCAAAGCGGGTGGTGGGCATTGAAGTCCCCAACCAGCAAATAGGGGGGTGGAAGCTGACCAAGAAGATGAAGCAGATCAGCTCGTGCCATTGGTATGGACGATGGAATGTATACAGTACATAGAGAGAAGGTGTATCCAGAAAGGGAAAGACGGACAGCGACTGCTTGGAAGGAAGTGTTTAAGGCGATTGGGTGATAATGGAGAGTATCATGGAGAAGAATCATGAGTCCTCCATTTGCTGGAGTGCCTTCAACAGCAGGGAGATCAAATCGAACTGACTGAAAATGGGGGAAAGCAAAGCGGTCGTGGGGACGCAGCTTTGTTTCCTGAAGACAGAAGATGACCGGCGAGTAGGATCGTAAGAGGATCGACTATTCGTCCCGATTGGCTCGAAAGCCGCGTATATTCCAATGTATAATGGACGTAGAGTGGACAGAAAATGGAAGAGTGTGACCAAGGTTGCCCTCAACTCAACGACAGCTCAGAGCTTGCGACTGACAGCGTGGAACGGCATTCAGCCGAAGGCAGATGATCCTGATCCATAGGTTGTTCAGGAGCAGCTCCTGCCACCAGCGATCGGCCGGTTGATCGGCCGCCAGCAGTGCACCTCGGCGACACAGAAGACGGCCGAGGGCGGCTACCGCCAGGTGGTGCTGTAGAAGAGACACGCCGTGGCGGAGAAGGAGAGGAACTGAGTTTCTTATTAGCCTTCTTGGAAGCAGGATGGTTAGATTTAGGAGGAACTGATGGTTGTGAATTTGGGGTACGTAAAAAATCTTCACGTGAAGGCTCTTTTTTGGAAGTCTGGGTGTCTGACTTTTGGGCTCGAGATTTAGCAGAACCCGATGAAGGGTGAGCCTTAGAGTGAGCAGGCGAAAGTGGGGAGGTTGAACGGGCGATCATTGCGCTGGCCGATCTGACGACTGTGGCACTAAAGGTGAGATCACAAGTCTGCGTGGCCGCCTCCTTTGTTGGCCGAGGAGAGGCAAGGACAGTGCTGTATTTACCTGTCTGAGGCACAGTGGGCTTTCGACTGGCGAATAATTTTCGAGCAGCAAAGGTCGACACCTTTTCCTTCACTCTGATTTCCTGAATGAGCTTTTCGTCTTGAAAAAGGGGCAATCTCGAGAGGAAGCAGCGTGGTCACCCATACAGTTGATGCAACGAAGGGATGGAGGTGGACAAGCACCCTCATGGGCATCCTTGCCACACGTAACACATTTGGTCGGATTGGAACAGGAGTGGCTGGTATGATTGAACTGCTGACACCGCGTAAGGTTTGGGATGTAAGGGCGAACGGAAATTATCTCATAGCCTGCTTTGATGTTCGATGGGAGTTGAACTCTGTCAAATGTCAAGAAGACAGTATGGGTTGAACGATGTTTGTGTCAACCCTTTTTATGACTATGAACAGCCGTTACGCCCTGGTCAGACAGGTAATGTTGAATTTCCTCGTCGGACAATCTGTCGAGGGAGCGTGTATAAACGACCCCACATGAGGAATTTAAAGTGCGGTGTGCTTCCACTCAGACAGGGAAGGTGTGTAGCAGTGAAGTACACAGCAATTTTTGGGCTTGGAGGGCACTGACTGTTTCTAACAACAAGGTGCCATTTCGTAATCTGGAACAAGACTTTACAGGACCTGAAACTGCGTCAACACCTTTATGAATAATGAAAGGGTTGACCGTGGAGAAGTCGTGACCTTCGTCAGACCGAGAAACAACAAGGAACTGTGGCAACGATGGAAGAACTGTCTGTGACTGAGACTCATTGAACTTACGCTTGTGAGCAGACATAGTAGAAGATGAGGAAGCCATTACGGAAGTATCCCCCATGATTACTGGCGTCTCCAATGGCGCGCTCCTCCCTTGTGGGGGCCCTCTCTGAGGGCACTCCCGCCTTAGGTGATTGTTCACACCTCAGGTCACACCTCCCGAGAAACGGACGGAGGGACCAATCAGCACTTTCGGAAGGTATCAGCTCGGGTAATCACACCTCCCTGGGCCTGGCCGTTACCAGGGGGTACGTACGTGTCCTACCTGTCTACCCGGGGCGGGGAATTACGCGTTACCCCGTCACCGGCTACGCATGGAAATGCGTGGGTCGGCCTTCAGACACGCACAGGGAGGAAAAAAGAGAAAGGGGGAAAAAAAATGGCTCTGAGCACTATGGGACTTAACATCTATGGTCATCAGTCCCCTAGAACTTAGAACTACTTAAACCTAACTAACCTAAGGACATCACACACATCCATGCCCGAGGCAGGATTGTAACCTGCGACTGTAGCAGTCGCGCGGCTCCGGACTGAGCGCCTAGAACCGCTAGACCACCGCGGCCGGCGAAAGGGAAAAACAAAGAAATCGGAAGGAAAGAAGAGAGGTCTCAAACTCCATAGCGGAGAAAGGGTAAAGAGAAGAGGTATGGAAAAGAGAAGGGCAAAGGAAGGATGAAGACGTGCAAGCAGAGAAAGCAAAGAATGTGTTACATTTTCGAGTGTCCGTCTCCGAACGTAGGCACAAAACATACTCCCAGAGGGGGAGAAAGGGAAGGAAAGAGGCGGTGGCGAGGGGGGGGGGACGAAGATGGGGGATGGGGGGATGGGGAAGGATGCGGAGAAGGAAGGTATGCAGCCCGGAAAGGAAGGAGGGCCACATTAGCTCGGGGTCCCGTGCTCGCTACGCACGTATCCACAAAAGAATTGTGGACCCCCTGGGGGGACTGAAAGGTATGTGGAGTCATGACTACTCCAGTGCTGCGCCAGGTTTCTCGGTTGAGGAGCCATGGCGCTAACAGCCCGATAGTGGTGATCCCACAGATTCTCGATTTAGTTTAAATCTAAGGAGTTTTGTCACCAAGAGAGTACGGCAAACTTATCCCGGTGCTCTTCAAATCACTATCGTATATTCTGAGCTGTGTGACACATTGCATAGTCCTGCTGGTACATGCAATAGTCCCGAGGAAAACCAAACTGCATGTCGGGTAGACAAGGTCCCCAAGGATTAATAGATACTTGTGTCGATCTGTCGTGCTTTCCAGAATGACGAGATTACCGAAGTAATGCCACAAAAACATTCCCCATACTACACTGAAAAGCCAAAGAAACTGGTACACATACTGAATATCGTGTTAGGCCCCCGCGTGCACGCAGAAGTGCCGCAACACAACGTGGCATGGACTCGAATAATGTCTGAAGTAGTGCTGGAGGGAACTGATACCATGAATCCTGCAGGGCTGTCCATATATCCGTAAGAGTGCGACGGGGTGGAGATCTCTTCTGAACAGCACGTAGAAATGCATCCCAGCTATCCTCAATAATGTTAACGTCTGGGGAGTTTGGTGGCCAGCGAAGTGTTTGAATTCAGAAGAGTGATCCTGGAGCCATCCTGTAGCAATTCTGTACGTGTGAGGAGTCGCATGCCGCATTGGCCTGCTAGAACTCCGAGAGTCCATCGGAATGCACAATAGACATGAATCGATGTAGGTGATCAGACAGGATACTTACGTACGTGTCACCTGTCAGAGCCACACGTACGGGTATCAGAGGCCCCATATCACTCCAATTAAAGAGCCTCCACCAGCTTGAACGGTTCCCTATAGACGTGGATGGTCCATGGGTTCATGAGGTTGTCTCCATAACCGTACACGTCCATTCGCTCGATACAATTTGAAACGACACTCGTTCGACGAGGCAACATGTTTCCTGTCATCAACAATCCAAGGTCGGTGTTGACGGGCCCAGGCGAGGCGTGAAGCTTTCTGTCGTGCAGTCATCTAGGGTACACGAGTGAGCCTTCGGCTCCGAAAGCCCATATCGATGATGTTTCGTTGAACGGTGCGTACGCTGACACTTGTTGATGGCCCAGCATTGAAATCTGCAGCAATTTGCGGAAGTGTTGCACTTCTGTCACATTGAACGATTCTCTTCCGTCGTCGCTGGTCCTTTTATTGCAGGATCTTTTTCCGCAGCGATATCGGAAACTGGATGTTTTAGCGGATTCCTGACATTCACGGTACAATCGTGAAATGGTCGTACGGGAAAATTCCCACTTCATCGCTACCTCGGAGATGCTCGTGCGCTGGCCATAACACCACGTTTAGACTCACTTGAATGTTGATAACCTGCCATTGTAGCAGCAGTAACCGACCCAACAACTGAGCCAGACATTTGTTGTCTTATATAGGCGATGCCGACCGCACCACCTTCCTCTGTCTGTCTACATATCTTTATATTTGAATACGCATGCCTCTACCACTTTCTTTGGTGTTTCAGTGTATAACGCTCCCTCCTCCATCCTGGATGCTTGCAGGACATTTGTTTTCAGATGTTTCACGCCGAACAGGGCAAAGGCCACCTATGCAGTGGAGCATAAAACGTGATTCATCTGGAAAGGGCACCTGCCGACACTCAGAGGACGCTCATTGACTTGTAAATTCCAGCTTTTGTACTGATAACAGCAGTCAGCATGAGAATATGACCAGGCCCTGGCTGTGGAGGTCCTTATGCAGCAACGTTCGCTGAACAGTCGTTGAGGAGACACTGCTAGATGGTAGCCCTTGGTTCATCTGGTGGTCAGTTGCTGAACAATTGCACGTTTGTTTGCCCGTACACATCTCCGCAGCTGTCATTCACCCCTTCCATCTATGGCCCGTGGTGCATCTCAGTTGGCATGGCGCTGGTTTTGGACAGCGCCATTTTTCCATGCTCGTAATATTTTATGCAAGGCGGCACGTGAATACTTTACAAACTTAGCCTTTCGGAAATATTTCTACCTCTGACACGAAAGCCAATGATCAAGCCCTTTTGGACGCCAGATAAATCGCTCCCTTTCCGCATTACAACGATTGCTTCGTTTTCCGCGTCCCACCGACAGGCTTTGCATACCCTCCACTGCTAGTGTTGCCATCTGCCGTCTGTGAGTGGTTATTGCACTTTAACGTAGAACATAGGCGGTGGTCATACTAATTATTGTTATTATTAGTGTTATTGCTATTATTATTATTATGTTTTTCGTGTTACGCCATACTATAACACTATAGCCCCATACTTTATTATTCTGTTTTTCCTTCTTTCTGCAATTTCGTGTTTTGCACACATATACTGTGACATTATCATAGCGTAGATATCTAGCTGAATAATAATTAAATCAAAAGGGGCATTCACATAGTAACAGTGCTCAGCTGACTGGTACAGGGGCAGGCGCTTTTTAACGATGGCTCGTGCCAAAGGGAACCTGGCGATTTATATAAAAATAACGTCACGCGTTCACATTGAGATTTTAATTGTTGGATCACCAACTCCAGAAGTGTGGCGGACATTTACAAGTATAAAGAAAAAAAGCATTATACAGCTCTTTTAATTGAAGACTGACTTCAGTACACAAAAGACGAAGATGGTA
The DNA here is from genome assembly GCF_023864345.2 of Schistocerca serialis cubense. Taxonomy (NCBI): domain Eukaryota; kingdom Metazoa; phylum Arthropoda; class Insecta; order Orthoptera; family Acrididae; genus Schistocerca; species Schistocerca serialis. The sequence goes on from NC_064640.1 coordinate 781,806,228, forward strand.
AGGCCGAAGAAACCGTTCAAGTTACGACTGTTACTATAGACTAGGCGAACAGCGCGTTAGCTAAGGTGAAGAATGGCGGATCACCCCGTCATGGAAATATTCTTGTGGAATTGTTAAACACTGGACACCATTTGAAGAAAAAAATTACGGACGGTATGAGCAACTGTTGTGAAAGGATTGAAACATCCACAGAGTGGAAAAAAGATCGTGTATGGTTTCCTTTCCTAAGAAGGGGAGAAGAAGAGACATTAACTGCTCCAGAGGCATTAGTGTGAACTGCACAATGAGCTGCTTATAATGTTACTTGAAATCCGTCTTGATTGCAAATTTTTTTTATTCATATGACTGGTTTCGGTTCATTCAGAACCATCTTCAGATCTGTAAAAATAATGATACTAATTTACTATTTCACGGAAGCAAATCTTTTTCATCCTATCTAATCAACATCAAATGTACCAGAACGTACCTGATATTTCAGTTACAGGAGTAACCCGTCCAAATCCAGCAACTTTCACATGCTACGTCACATAAAATTGGTTGGCAGAGTGCACGTCATTTATTTTAATTATAACACTATTACCGACAGGTGGCATCTGGTACATTTGTTACATTCCATTTGCACATACTGTATTCAGTAGATCTTTTTTATATTAAAAATACTTAATTAAAATATGTAGATGTCAAGGTTAAAATCTGTACTCGTCAAAATTAAAAAAAACAGTAAAATTATCATTTTTATACGATCCAAAAAGCATAGGGCGATTTATATATCTACGGTGCTGGTGTGAACTTGTTTTCCTCTACGGTCTGCTTCCGTGGTTCCCGCCATTTCGGTGTTGTGCCGCGGTCCGCTCGGTCGTCTGATGTCCGTCGCCGCGGGCAAGAGGGCCGCACAGGAGGGGCCCGTCAACGACACCAGGCCCTGCACGCGTCTTCCGGCTTCTCCACCGCGCACCATCTCTCATCCCTCGGCCTGGATCTCCACACGCAACAGTTGTCATCTTAGTGGGTCGTCATAAATGCTAAAATAGGCGTTATGATTGAATTCGCTTTGCTCGTTGAGGATTAAATCCGGATCTTTATTTTTGTGGGTGTATATTTCAATCTCTTCCAAAATGTTAAGAAACCGTCCCTTATGAGCTCTATGCAGGATGTCTAAATTGTGTTCAATGTTCGTGACAGAGTGCTTTGTCGCAGCCACATGCGCCCCAAAAGCTGTTTTGTTTTGAGAGTAGGTGTGCTCCCTGAATCTGGTTCCAAAGTTCCTACCAGTCTGCCCTATATATTGTTTACAGCAGTCATTACATTTGATCTTATATACACCCGAATCCTGAAATTTATTCCTACTATTACATATTCTATGCCGGAGCTTCAATTTTAAGGTGTTATTTGTTCAGAATCCTATTTTAAAGTCGGATTTACGAAAGCATCCCGCGCGACTGCTACGGTCGCAGGTTCGAATCCTGCCTCGGGCATGGATGTATGTGATGTCCTTAGGTTAGTTAGGTTTAAGTAGTTCTAAGTTCTAGGGGACTGATGACCACCGATGTTAAGTCCCATAGTGCTCAGAGCCATTTGAACCATTTTTGAACGAAAGCATCTTTCAATTTTGTCTGTAATTCTTCCATTGTAAGTGAGAGCTACATATGTTTTCTTGTTGTTCCTCTTAACTGCTACTTGACTTCCTTCTATTTTCTTCCATTTGCCTCTTCTTTATCTTCCTATAAATATTCATCACCTGCTTACACGTATATCCGTTCGCTACGGTCACTTGTTTTAAAATACTTAACTCCTTTTCTACTTCCTGTTGGCTTAGTGGCAATCTTAGTAGCCCGTATACCATCGAAGTAAAATATGCCCATTTGTATCGCGGTAACACAACAGCCAGTCATCACGAGGCCATTGCGAAAAGAACCAGGATGTAACTTGTTCAATTTGTAACTAAAAGTGCCATTGTGATTTCTCAGAATTTTTGCAAAATAAATAATAACTTTCGTTAGTTTCATGTTTTTCTTACACTAACTAGCACTACTCCAGTACCCAAGTATCCCACTAGTTACGTAAGAAATTTTGCGAATTTTTGTGTCATTTCCGTACATCGGACGACTCCAGAAGATATTTATTGCTGAAAGTTTTTCAGGCTTTTCTCTTTAGAACGTTAGGAGCGTCTGTCTGACTTCTGTAGTAGTGTGGGTGTGGAAATTGCATCTTGCAGGAGACACAGGGTAAAGGGTTCATCTCAAATTAATCTGTTGCGCAGAATAACAGAATAACAGATCAACCTCACACCTCAGAAAATCGCGACCCTGCCAGGAAAGGTAAAATAGGTAAGCTACCAGGATAGGAAAGTGTCAGGATAGTTAGGTACAGCAGGTCGCAGCAGTAGCACTTTGAATAACTTTCTTTCATGTATTAAATAGCTATTTGCAAAGATTTTGATCAGAATAGATACAGGTAGTGAAGAAAGCAGAATTGTAGGGAAAAGGGCGTGTGTTATTGTGTTGGAAAATTTTGCATTTTTTTTTACTATTTTTGTATAACTGTTAGGGCATAGAATTTTCAGGTGATAGGCACAGACGCAGAGTGACGCAGGGACGCAGTGTGTCATATAAATTAGAATTAAGAAATAACATTTTTCTCCCTTTGCAAGCGCACAGGTAGAGATTGGAGACTGTAGCAGAGCAGATAGAACATTAGCCGAGAAGTCACGACGTTGTTGTTGTTGTTGTTGTTGGTTCAACCAACTGGTAAGTGGTCATACAGTTTTGTAGATAGGGTTGTGGTGTGTTGAAAGAATTTCCGTGTTAACGAGAGCACAAGCCAAAAGGTTACGTGAGAGACAGCAAGTACACAAGATGGGGGAGAATCAACCAGATAGACAGCAAGTAAACGAGCTTATTGAGAATAGGACAGAAGGTGAACCTGAAAATAGGACAGACGGTGAATCAGAGAATAGGACAGTCGGGGAGCTGCAGAATCAGCAGGCTCAGTTAGACTGGGATAAAATTGAGACAGATCAGACAGATGGGAATCGAAGGGATGAGACCATCGAATTTCCCGAATATGAAATTCCAGGTAGGGCACATTCTGAGACAGAAATAGACAGCCCACGTAGGAAATGGCAAAGATTAGAAGCGAAACGAGCACAGGAAACTCGTTTGTTTGCCGCATATTCAGGGACAGAATACGCGTCAATACAGTCAATGAACCGGCAGTTAGCTAACGTTCAAAGAGAAGTAGACAGTGAGGACGAGGGGAAACATTTAGAATACGTCGAACCTATTGTACACATTCTAAATATGCCCCAACAGCAGACACAGAATTTTGCAGAGTTACGAGCGCCACGAAAAGGTTCCGTAACAGACGCAACAGTACCTGCAAACACAAGACATACACAACAGAGAGGGCAGAATGCGGAGTTGTTTGCGCCACGTAATGGTTCAACGACGAACGCAACTAGTCCTCAACACAGACAGCACGGGTTATTGGAGTTATCAAACTTAGAAACGCCACAGCACAGCCCAGTAAACGACGTAACTGACCGAGTAGAAAACAATAGATCGAGAATAAATAGTTCAGCAGAAGGTAGTGTTACAGGACAGGACGCGATCATGGAGATGTTACAAAAAATGAACGCTAGTGTGACGAAACAAAATACAGTATCAGGAATTGAAACAGGATAATCAGGAATAGAAACAGGACAGTCAGGCTATTAAGACACAGATTCAACAGGTTAAAATCCAGATGGAAGAAGGGATCGCCAGAATTGATAGTCAGATCACTCAGATAAACAAAGACGTGAAAGAATCTAGAGAAAGAATTCAGGTACTAACACAAGGTCAGCAGCAATTACGCACTGACGTGGACAAGGTCCAATTGGACATCGTAAACGTTGACAAAAAGATGGAACGTTTTACGAAAAAAGCGACTCGAACAGCAATACAATTTTCGGAAGAACAAGCAATTCAAAGCAAGGTCGCAAAGGTCGCACTGAAAAAGTATGATCAGTGGATTAATAAAATAGAACTTAAAAACAAAGATCAGTTTGAAAAGCTTCGAACAGAATAGATACAAACTATCTAAGAAAAGATCGAGACCGATTACACCTGCAGCGAAACAAATGACGCGTCAAGCATTAATTCAGTACACGAACACTAGCCGTCTAAGAAAGTTCAAGTAGAACCAAGGCTAGACGTAACACTCGCGCAGAAATCGAAACAGAAAACCCCGATTAAAGTAATACATGACATGCCACAGGACCAGGCACAGTACCCAGAAAAACATTCAGCCGATAGCAATCGAAAGACAGGTAACTGAACCAGTAAATCCAATGACACAACATAATAGCAGCACAGGTACTATACCACGAACGACGAGAGTAGAAACACACGAACAACACTTTTGTTCACCAATGACACGATATGACGCGGATATGAGTCAGGAAATTGAGAATAGGCAGACAGGCAGTAGATTACCAGAGAATAAACACGACGACACAAGCAATGGCAGATTATTTGAGTCCATGAATCAGCCACAAACCGGATTTATGAGTAGAAATGATACAGGCCACTTCCTTACAGTTAGAAAATTTCAACATTTCAAGGAAGAAGGCGGTAGCTTGCATGAACGCACATTCATCGACCAGTTTCAAGTAGGCTTACCAAACCACTGGAGCGTAGCTCACAAACTTGACTTCATTTGTGCACACATGTCAGGGACAGTAGCAGAGGTGATGCAAAAGATCGTGGCTACCTGTACATCTTACCTATAGTTCAGAACAGCATTTCTCGAAACATATTGGTCCAAGGAGGCGCGAAACAAAATTAAATACGAGTTACTTCAGATGACACCATATGAAAACTCAGGAGAGAAAAGCGTGGTAAAATTCTTTGATACAATGGACAAAAGAATCAATGCCTAGACAAACCATACAATAACGGAGAGCTGATACGTCTGTGTAAAATGAAATTACCGGTAAAGTATCAACAGGTAACAGTAGGAAAAAATGAAAATACCGAAGAATTCAAAGAGGTTTTAAGGGAACTTGAATTTATGTTTAAAGAAGACGAGGTGAAAGAAAAAATAAAGGAAAGGGAACAGCAAAAGGAGAGGACTAGAAACGAATATTCCAATAATAATAATAATAATCGTAATCCTAACACCAATAATGTCAGGCAATTTAACAGACAAGGACAGTGGCACAATGGAGACAATTGGCATAGAAACGATAACCAGAATAATTGGTACGGAAATAGGAACAGTAATGGACACTCATACAGTGGCGGTTATGGATTTAGGAATCAAAATGCCAACGGTCAAGGGTACTTTGAAAGAGGTCACGATGTTAGAAACAGCAACTGGCGAGACCAGAGCGCGAATAATTACCGAGGAAATTGTGGTCCACAAAGACAAGAACAACACAGCAAAGGGAAACCAGAAGTAGAAATTAGGCCACCAAATCCTGAAAAACGTAAAAATTGACGGGAAAATCCGGAAGAGGTTAGGCAAACTAACGCCCATTCATTAGAACACTCAAAAAAGGACATTCATGTTTTGGAAGTAGCTAGATCAAAATTATAAAAAACTGCAAATAGCCAAAATTCAGAGAAACGGCGACATACGAAAAATTCCGATAAAGAGTCAGCACCAGATACACTTTAATTACGCTACATAGTCTGGGAAAACAGCGTAGAATGGGAAAATTCTGAAAGCGAGGATGAACTGCCACCACTTCCGTGTATTAAAGAATTAAGCGATGAAGAATTGTTAACCGGACTTAGCAATATATTTGACGAGAAGCAAGTAAATGAACGCAATAAAACAAAGCAGAGTAAGCTAGATAAAAACAAAACACAGACGCCACGAACACAAAAGACATATAATGTATACAACATGGGTGACTGTATTCGACGCGTTCTTAAAAGTTGTAAAAAATGCATACAGTCAAAACATGTGACATGTCAGACCAGACCCCCAATGGTTCCAATTATCCCTGATAAATTAAGACAGGTTGCTGCAACCGATATTTATGGTCCAATTCCACGAACAAGGAAAGGCTTCACCTACATATTTGTTGTAATTGAACTAGCATCAAAATACATTACACTTCCACCCTTAAAGAAAGCCACAGGATTTATAATTAGTAAAGCATTTCAAAATGACTTTATAAAACAAGTTGGGAGAGTGAAAAGGATCATCTCAGATAATGGGCCCCAATGCAGATCAGTGCATTGGAAAAACACATTAAACAAATTAAAAATCAAACCCACCTTTATTTCCAAATATAAACCAAGTGGAAATCCGGCAGCACGTACCATGAAAGATTTGGGAACATTTTGTAGGCTGTTTTGTAGAAAGAACCATCGTACTTGGGACCTATATCTACGAGACTTCTAAGAGGTAATTAATGAGACACCACATAGTACCACGACTTATCCACCAATTACAGTATTAAAGAATATAGATCCACCAGAAAAAATAAAAGAAATCATTAAATTTCCAGTTATTCCCCGAAAGCAACATAGACAAATCGTCGCTTCTGCCCTACAAAACATTCGTTCAGCAGCAATGAGATGTAAAATCACTCAAGACAAATCTGCCACAAAGAAACGCTTCACACTGGGCCAAAAGGTATTCGTAAAAACTCATTACCTTTCACATAAGTCAAAATAAATGCAGAAAATTTTTTGCAATCAATAAAGGGCCAATGATAATTTCCAGGATCGCTCACGAAAATGCCGTAGAGCTAACGAATCCAAAAACAGGAGAAAGTATTGGCATCTACCACGTGAGCCACCTAAAAGAATGTGAATGAAAGAAATGGTAAAAGAGAAGAAAGGGAAACAGACAGAGGGGCAATCGCTAATCGTGTACTAACCACTAAATCAAAAAATAAATTAAGAATCAACAAAATAACACATTAATTAAAAGAAAAAAGAGACACAATACACACTAACAATATCTTGTAGTATCAAGTACACTACAACATGCACACAAACAATAAACGGTACACAACAATTAAAAGAATGAAGAAGTGGTAGACATAATTAGAATAAAGAAAAGATATCATATATATACACAATAATTTTTGCCACTATCAGAAAATTTTTGCATTATATAAAATCAGAGTTTTTTTTTGTAAATAACAAATATATGTAAAACAAAAATTGTAAATATTTCTGCGCATCAGAGGGACATCGCCACCAACACCAATCACCAGCTCGCTTAACACCAGATGCTTCGAGATAGCGACGGAGAGGGTACAGACATGCTGAGAAAGCACTTAGGGCAATAGCAACAACATGAAGACCAACGCCACACTGGAAATGCAGGTCGTAACCAGGGTGGACTTCAGGAGGACAACACGCAGCATGGACATTTCATATGTCACGACACTGGTACACAACACAAGAGTGTGGGGAGAATCACAATATGACGAGACGACAATGAGGGTACAAGAAATTACTAAGATCTACAAACTCATCAAGTAACAGTTGTAAAGGCAGTCAGATCCTACAAATCCTATATCACTCCTACACTAAAATTCACATATTCCTAGCCCAAAAAGAACAGAAGAATGCAAGAAAGGAGAGAAGAACAGAAGATGCAAGATGAAGAAGGGCAGAAGACAGCAAGATAACTTTCTTTCCTATCCTACAAAGCAAATTGCTACAAATGTCTTTCCATGAACTTTGAGGCATAGCAACTACTACAACCACCTCTCCAAAAATAAACCTTGAATCGTCAAACAAATACAAGTGAACGGCAAACGGAATATTAAGTAGTACCAACCAACATTATCTAGAAATAGATTCAGTAAAATGAACAGTATTCTCCCTACCACATCATCAAATTGCCATTTCCGAACCAGATGTAAAGTACCAAGACGTCACAGCACAATATTGGGTGACGATCGTCGGTAGTCAACTACAATCATCGAACTGCCACACCGTCCCAGGTGTGACAGCAAAGGAGTACCAAGATATCACTGTTTATGCAGTAAACCACAGTCATCATCATCGGTTAAAAGTACCACTCCATGATGACAATGTCAACAAGTAAGACCCGGAATCGCATGCTAGAGTGCTTCTCTCATGATTTGTGACACCCATACAAACGAGTCAATGCCCTCCAGCATTTCAGTGGGGATCATAGAGCACAGATCTGACGCAGCAAATGAAAAAAAATCACAAAACACAAATGTAGGGTTCAGAAAATGATATATTTGTAAAAGTACCTTTTCCCTTTCTTGTAAAAGTAATTATTTTTATTACATATGTAAAGTCCACAATTTATAGATACCTTAAACCTTTTGTAAAGAAACTTAGTTAGTATAGTTATATAATCTCACAAACTCATGGAAAGTCTATTTATTTCTTTTATATGTAAAAATAGAAAAGGATTTGTGCAGGATCTTTCTTCTTTAAGTAACATTCAAAGACACCTTTTTGGGGTAATAATATTAAAACCGAGGATAGAATTAAGAGGAAACGCTTCTTCATTCTTACAAAAAAAATGACACATAATGAAAAAGATAATGCCTAAATAAATAAAACAAAGTAACACAACAGAGCTTTTGCAAACATTTACGCACGCTTAACTAAAGAATAGATATAACCACACTAAAACATGATACACTGTACACTTACAAGTTTAGAAAAATTAATATTGTAAAAACAAATTTTAGGAAATGAAAAAGACAGAGACACGTACTGGCAATGACAAAGAATAACAACCTTTGTAAAGCCTATATTTGCCTAACAACAAAACATAAACTGTAATTTTGAAAAAAATAGGAACAATAGCTATAAAGAAATCATTAGAAAAAATTCTTAAGAATGGCTGAGAAAAGTTTATTGGAAAAAAAAGAACAATTTTTGCCTGACTTTGTCAATGTTTTCCTCGGCATTGACAAACCCCAGACAAAAATTTTGTCAGAAGGAGGGAGGTATGGAAGACGTCGTGGTCTCCTGATCTTCATTGCTTAGATACTCCGCCCTCACAATCATATTCCGCACATCAAGACGCATCATTCGAACCCAAACTCGATAAGATAAAGTCAATGTTGTATGAATTCATGTAAACAATACGCAATTAACAAGCAAGCACACCGTGGTTGAAATACTCGAGGCTGGCGTACACACATACATTCCAAACAATGGTCGCAGAAGCTTTTAGTTCGGGAGAGAAACCCCGCAACGGGATGCCGGACCCTTCAGAGGATGACGGAGCCTATGTCGGCCGGTGACCACCCGTGTAGCAGACAGCGTGGACCCAAGTGAAAAGGGGGAACAACCCAGTGTTTGGCTTAAAAGCAAATTCTGCTACATTGTGTGGGAGCGGCCAGGCTACGCATTCTTTACACATAGCATGCAGTTTCAGAGATTTTCACAGGGAGACAGCAAACGCCAAACGCCAATGCTACAGGTTTCCGGATTGGTCGCCTTAAACAAAACGTCGTTCTCCCGTTTTAGAAAAGCAATGCTGATTGGCAGATGATATTTCTGACGCCTTGAGCTGAAGGAATAATGGAAGAGACCGAAAGATATACCCCTTCACGTCTGGCATGGAGAGGCGCCGTTCCATTGTCGCTCTTCGAACGAGGAACAAATCTCTCCTCAGTACTTCACTGGGAGAGCACCTCTGTCGAGAGCGAATCGAAGTGCTACTCTATATTGAGTCCTTGCAGTTAAGTGTTGCTCACTGTGTTGGCCGACACACTTATTGTGCGGTGTGAACGCACAGAGTTATAGTTAAACGCCTGCGAGCGAATTCTGAGTGGCATCGCGGTGGACTGGTTATCTGATCGGTGTACCACGCCAATATTTAGACTTGGGGCGAATAGGAATCCTTGACTTCATCAAGGCATAGGGAGAGTTTGATTGGTGAAGGTCAATCCAGATAGAACGAGAGTCATTTTATTTGTCAGCAGCGAGCGGCGCAGACAGCAGTCATCGCAGCTTATGGTATTGTGCGCTACAGCTATTGCGAGCCCCATATTTCCTCCACAACAGTACACTTCACTGCATTTCACACGCGACAGCCTCGACCGTACCTAGCAACATTCTGAAGGATAATTATTCAAGTTGAGTAGGCGCGCCTCTCAGCCATTCTGCCAAGTCAACAACCATCTTTGCATAGAAATTTCATTAGCGAATCCTATCCTTGAGAGGTTACTTCACGTTTCGAAAAGAATCAGGATATAACTTGTTCAATTCATAACTAAAACTGCCATTGTGATATTTTTGCAAAATAAATAATAACTTTCGTTAGTTTCATGTTTTTCTTACACTAACTAGCGCTACTCCAGCACACAAGTATCCCACTAGTTACGTAAGAAATTTTGTGAATTTTTGTGTCATTTCCTTACAGCGGACGACTCCAGAAGATATTTATTGCTGAAAGTTTTTCAGGCATTTCCCTTTAGAACGTTAGGAGCTCCTGTCTGACTTCTGTGGTAGTGTGGGGGTGGAAATTGCATCTTGCAGGAGCCACAGGGTAAAGGGTACATCTCAGATTAATCCGTTGCGCAGAATAACAGAATAACAGATCAACCCCACACCTCAGATAGGGAACAGAGTTCTTGTTAAGGTCGTTACATATGTATTCTCTTCTCCAGTCACAACAGAGAATTTCTTACTGCTTATCTGGCAGGAGATGAAAATCTGAAGTGTAAACCCGTTATTGCTTAATAGTGACAAGTTTTCGGGTCCAGATCGTATACCAGTTAGGTTTCTCCCAGAGTATGCTGATGAAATACGTCCATGTTTTATAATCATATACAACCACCTTTGCACAGCAGAAGATCTGTACTTAAAGACCTGAGAGTTGTCATGTTACACCAGTGCACAAGAAAGGAGATCTACATCACTGTCATCAATGTACAGAAAGGATTTGGAAGACAGACTGTGTTCGAACATTATGAAATACCTTGAAGAAAACGATATACAGTCAGAACAGATTAAAAAAATATCGTTCTTATGATCTGTAATTCATACGAAGTAATGAGTGTTATCGACAGGGGATATAGTGGTGCTTCATCTGAATTAAACGTAAGGATATTTCATTGTCTATTTCTTATAGGATAAGAAAAAAAGAGTTTTTGGGTGTTGCACTAGACTTGATTGTTTTAAAGATAGATTTTGCTGTAGCGACATTGCAGAATGGCTTTATAGTATATCAAAATGAAAGCGATGAATTTTATTTCAGCAACTAAATTTAGTCAGATTAGTAGTCTTTGTGACACCTCGTGAATTAGCCATGAGCGCAAAGTAATCGGCCATTTGCTTAATGTAGGTAATATGAGTTTGCATGATGTGCAAGAAGTGCAGTCTCCAGACGGTGTGTCGCACTACGTGCTGGCCCTAGGCTTGGAAAGGACAGCTATCAGCAGATATCTCGTGTAACATGCAACGGGACCACACACTCAATGCAGCGAAGTCCCGTAAAACGTACCTCCAATTGTATCTGTTCTGTGAGTAACTTCAGAATTTTTTCGAGTAAATAAACAATTGTCTGAATATCACAAAAGACATGCCTCATAGAATGTTCGATCGAATACGAAAATTAGACTCTGCGGAGACAAGAGAGGATCGTTGGCACTGGCTTAACTAAGCTGATAGCTTTGAAATGAGAAGTTACGAAACAAACGTGATACTGTTGTAATGTATGTAGATAAATATCAACATCTAACTACTACTCCATTCGATTTTTAAAATTTTTGTGTCTGCACTAATTTCAGTTAACAAAACTTACTCACTGCCGATGGAACGCTGTCAATGGTCTCGACTTGTTAGCGAATTTAGATTTTAAATGACAGGGCAGATACAGATTATCAGCGACATTCCTGTTAGATTGGGCAAAGTAGCACACAGTAGATAATCATATGCAGTCTATGAGTGTCGTAATGAAAGTTATTCGAAGTAGATGGATATTCGTAAGATATTTCTCGATCCATTTGATTAATAGGGAATTTCCCGAAACATCTTCAGATCTGTTAATGTAGATTTATGCTGTAGTTTCGTAAGGCGACATAGGTATGTGAACCGCAGATGTGGTGTTGATCAATAATTAGATCTTTGTGTTACTTATATATGGAAAGTAAGTTTGTTATAATTCGATTTTCATCATTTCTGTTACCAATGTAAAAGTGTTATACAGAACTCAAGTAGCAATCCTAATTCTCTGTTGTCGACAAGTGCAGTACATTAAGTTCACTCGGTAGATGTTCCTAGCAGACACTACTGCGTCTGTATGACTTCGTTACTCCTTCATTTGTGGCTTAGCTTAAAGAATATTTCGTCCATGAGGCAGTTTTACTCGCTATTAATTCAGAATTCCGCAGCAAATTTTCCTCATTAGTACTAAAGAGAGCTACAAATGATGCGAGATGCTACTACCAACCCGAGCAGTTCATACCACGCCGGTAATTTTATAGAAAAGCAGAAAGTAGAAAAAAGCACGAGGTAATACACTACTGGCCATTAAAATTGCTATACCAAGAACAAATGCAGATGATAAACGGGTATTCATTGGAAAAATATATTATACTAGAACTGACATGTGATTTCATTTTCACGCAATTTGGGTGCATAGATTCTGAGAAATCAGTACCCAGAACAACCACCTCTGGCCGTAATAACGGCCTTGATACGCCTGGTCATTGAGTCAAACAGAGCTTGGATGGCGCGTACAGGTACACCTGTCCATGCAGCTTCAACACGATACCACAGTTCATCAAGAGTAGTGACTGGCGTATTGTGACGAGCCAGTTGCTCGGCCACCATTGAGAGAGATCTGGAGAATGTGTTGGCCAGGGCAGCAGTCGAACATTTTCTGTATCCAGAAAGGCCCGTACAGGACCTGCAACGTGCGGTCGTGCATTATCCTGCTGAAATGTAGGGTTTCGCAGGGAGCGAATGAAGGGTAGAGCCCCGGGTCGTAACACATCTGAAATGTAGCGTCCACTGTTCAAAATGCCGTCAATGCGAACAAGAGGTGACCGAGACGTGTAACCAATGGCACCCCAGACCATCACTCCGGGTGATAAGCCAGTATGGCGACGACGAATACACGCTTCCAACGTGCGTTCACCGCGATGTCGCCAAACACGGATGCGACCATCATGATACTGTAAACAGAACCTGGATTCATCCGAAAAAATGACGTTTTGCCATTCGTGCACCCAGGTTCGTCGTTGAGTACACCATCGCAGGCGCTCCTGTCTGTGATGCAGCGTCAAGGGTAACCGCAGCCATGGTCTCCGAGCTGATAGTCCATGCTGCTGCAAACGTCGTCGAACTGTTCGTGCTGATGGTTATTGTCTTGGAAACGTCCCCATGTGCTGACTCAGGGATCGGGACGTGGCTGCACGATCCGTTACAGCCATGCAATAAGATGCCTGTCATCTCGACTGCTAGTGATACGAGGCCGTTGGGATCCAGCACGGCGTTCTGTATTACCCTCCTGAACCCACCGATTCCATATTCTGCTATCAGTCATTGGATCTCGACTAACGCGAGCAGCAATGTCGCGATACGATAAACCGCAATCGCGATGGGCTACAATCCGACCTTTATCAAAGTCGTAAACGTGATGGTACGCATTTCTCCTCCTTACACGAGGCATCACAACAACGTTTCACCAGGCAACGCCGGTCAACTGCTGTTTGTGTATGAGAAATTGGTTGGAAACTTTCCTCATGTCACTACGTTGTAGGTGTCGCCACCGACGCCATCGTTGAATGCTTTGAAAAGCTAATCATTTGCATATCACAGCATCTTTTTCCCGTCGGTTAAATTTCGCGTTTGTAGCACGTCATCTTAGTGGCGTAGCAATTTTAATGGCCAGTAGTGTATTAAATGGCAGTCGAGTATATATGGCACACCATCGGAGGACAACTCCAGCGTCATGCACAGCCTATATTGACGGATCAAACGCAGCAGACGTGAAACTCAATCCCACAAGCTAACATCCGGCACCTGTACAACACAATGCTCAACGTTGTGGCGGTTACACCTGTTATTAACGTGAGAGCATTTCACATTTGCAATGGCTTACATGAACCTGTCATCTTGTAATGTTAATCATTTAATACACTACTCACTCTGTCGTCAGGCCACGAGTGGCCTACGGAACCACCCGACCGCCGTGTCATCCTTAGCTGAGGATGCGGGTAGGAGGGGCGTGTGATCAGCACATCGCTCTCCCGGTCGTTACGATGGTTTGCTTTGATCGGAGCCGCTACTATTCGGTCGAGTAGCTCCTCAATTGGCATCACGAGGCTGAGTGCACCCAAAAAATGGCAACAGCGCATGGTGGCCCGGATGGTCACCCATCCAAGTGCCGGGCACGCCCGACAGCGCTTAATTTCGGTGATCTGTCGGGAACCGGTGTATCCACTGCGGCAAGGCCGTTGCCTGCTAGAAGGAATATTTTGACAAAAAATAATATGGGCATGTATCTATACATAGGGAGTGTCTATTCTGTAGGACACAACTAGTGATGACGTGGTGGTGTACACATTACAGTACATGAAATATACGAATGGGAAGGAAAGAGAAAGGGTGGGTGAGAAACTATTGACTTACAGGCGCACAGAGCATTGTAGAAATGCAATGTGCAAAGTTGAAAAGATGCGCCGGATTACGATTTGAACCCTGATTTACCGCATCTCATGAACGGTTGCCTTAACAGTTTCGGCCATCCCGAAACGGTCCCTGACCGACCCAAATTTCCGAGTCACCGCACGCTACAATCAGCATCCCTTGTTCATTAACTCCCTACTCGCAAATTATTGATTCCCGTAGGAGTTCTGGAAGTATTAGTATCTTCGCACTGAAGTAAATACATGCTCGACAAAACAGACGCCAATCGTGATAACACGGCTAGTGTAGACATTGTATATGAAACAGAGGAATAGGAATGACAGAGAAATGGTGGGTGGGAAACTGCTGACTTCCAACCATATGGACCATTGTGGAGCTGCAGTGGCGGGACTCAAACCCGGATTTATCGCTTCTCGTGAGCGGCCATCAGCACATAGTAACTGACCGACCCAAATTTCCAACTTATCGCACGCTGCAAATGCAGCGTTCCTCGGCCATTAATCCGCTACTCGTAGCATTTAGGATGATATTAGTGCATCCGCACCAAGGAAAATGTCATGGAACCGTTACGCTATCACAGAAATGTATATATACACATATCCAGCAGAGCAGACACCTCTCGCACATAAAAGGGGCTAAAGAAACTGTCGAATACTTTGAGAGATGGTAGTACTCATCGAGACAAGAAAAAAAGTCCAATAAACATGGTTCGCAAACGCATACTTTCCGAGATAAACATGCGTTTATAGGAAGGTCTGTGCGACGCTTGGTTGCGGATATTAGAAGAGCCGTTGCATTGGCGCTCCGTTAAATGTGTCGGCAGGGTATTATGATGTCTTAATCACAGTACTCTACCTATCATTAGGTGGTCTGCAGTCCGTTGTGTGGTTCGAGTCGTGTTGTAGGCTACGTTAGCTTTCGTCGTGTTTGTGTGCCTTATTGTATAGTACTGTCAACTCTGGGTACATATCATGGTGTTTTGCCTTCCTTCAAAAGCGGATTCACTTATATGTTTACTGTTATTGCCGTGTTTGCACGTACGGATCGTGTAATACGTTTAGATTTTCCCTTTTCCACCACTTGTTGGTAATGGCAGCCTATTATTCGACAAGTGAAATGGCGGATATGGTATTCTGCTACGGTTTAGCAAATGGACGAAGCCTGTGACCCCGTGCCCTTTAGGCTGAAAAATATCCACAGAGAAGAGTGCCCTCTGATAAGCTGTTCGGCAGACTTTCGCAGCGTCTGAAGGTCATAGGTACCTTTGCACCTCGGAAGACTGACAGTGGAAGGTCCCGCACAATCCACAGGCCTGACATGGAGGAGCGTGTGCTACGTTCGGTGGAAGAAACCCTTGAGACCACTGTGTGATGATTAGCAGCAGGAAATTGCGTCTCCACTCTATTATTTGGGGGGGGGGGGGGTACTTCATGAACAATTGCTGTACCCATATTATCTACAGCGCGTTCAGGCCCTAAGGCCACAGGGCCATCATGGCAGATGGCGGTTCTGGCAGTGGCTGTTGCAGAAGTGTGTCGCAGATCCACTGTTCACATCCAAGATTTTGTTTACCGACGAATCAGGGTTCACAAGAGATGGTGTTGTGAATTTCCATACCCAGCATGTATCCCCAAGCAATTCAGGAAAGCGGGAGTCAACTGCGAGTCTCAGTCAACGTATGGGCAGGCGCACTTGGCTACCACAAAGGTTAATTAGGGCGCATTGTCTGGACTTCCTCATCAGTGTACTGCCTACCTTGCTGGAGGCTGTGGTATTGCCTGCCGCTGTGACCGAGCGCTTCTAGGCGCTTCAGTCCGGAACCGCGCTGCTGCTACGGTCGCAGGTTAGAATCCTGCCTCGGGCATGAATGTGTGTGATGTCCGTAGGTTAATTAGGTTTAAGCAGCTCTAAGTGTAGGGGACTGATGAACTCAGATGTTAAGTCCCATAGTGCTCAGAGCCATTTGAACAATTTTCTTGAGCTGTGGTATTGCAGCAACAAATACACACGTGGTTCATGCATGATGGCGCACCGGCACACTTTCGTCACAATGTGCGCGAACATGTGACGCAGACATTTCAGGACCGCTGGATTGTACGGGAGGCTCCACACCTTGGCCTGTTCGCTCCGCAGACGTCAATCCCCTAGACTTTTGGTTATGGAGACACTAGAAGGAATTGATCTACGCTTCGCCAGTCAACGATGTGCGGACACTACAGGGATTTTAGTGCGTGTCAGCAGGTACAACAAACGGGTATACTACAAAGGGGCGTCATTCCTTACCCCAGAGGGCAGAGGGGTGCATTGACATGAATGGACGCCACGTTGAACACTACCTGCAATCACGTGTTTATCGCAGGAAGTATGCATTTCCGAACTCGTGTTCATTGGACTTATCTTTCTTCTTTCGATGAGTACTATCACCCTTCAAAGTATTCGGCACTTCTTTTTGAAAACGCTGTATATACGTTACCGTGATTCGGCTACATGACGTTCTCTTCAGTGCGGGTGCAGTGGACGAGGGACGCGGCATTGAAGCGTGCGTTAAGTTGGAAATTTGGATTTGTGCGGGGCCGTGTCCGGATGGCCAAATCGGTTAACAAAACCGCTCGTGTGAAGTGGTGAATGAGCGTTCGAGTCCCGGTCCCGCACAGAATTTCAACTTTTGCCATTGACTTTTCTCAATTTGCTTTTGTAAGTCGCTGGTTTCCCATTCACCCTTTCCCTTTCCTTCCCATTCCTGTATTTCATATATAACGTATACACCAGCGCATCATGATGAGTGGTGTCGTTCCGTTGGACATGTCCTAATGGACAGACACTACCCGTTTATACAGTGTCAAACACCTAAAAGTTGCACCGCAAATATTGGAGAAATGGAGAGGGCTATTACTTGTAGTTTTCACAGAATGGATTGGTAGTCAGGGGCTCGTATTCTCAGCGAACAAACAGATTATAATAATACTTGGGAACTGTATTTTTTGTGCAAACATACACTTTTTAAATGGAACAATGCCTTTTGACATTAACAAACTAAAAGTAGAGTAAATTAGAGTGTCAGTGGCGTTTGTTGCAGGATTCTAGTGCGAATCGTTTACGAGATGTCGTATTTTGAAAAGTTTCCACACCGACATTTGTTTGTGCCATTCAACCTCCCTAATTGCTGGATACGATGTTGTTATGTTTGTTTATGTTGTGCTTATGTGTTCTTGAGTGCAATGTGACTTGTTAGTGAGTTAGTATGTGACAGTTCAATCGGTAGGTCGTGAATGGACGATGGTATTTACCAATGCAAAAAAAAAAAAAAAAAAAAAAAAATGGTTCGAATGGTACTGAGCACTATGGGACTTAACTTCTGAGGTCATCAGTCCCCTAGAACGTAGAACTGCTTAAACCTAACTAACCTAAGGACATCACACACATCCACGCCCGAGGTAGGATTCGAACCTGCGACCGTAGCGGTCGCGCGGTTCCAGACTGTAGCGCCTAGAACCGCTCGGCCATTCCGGCCGGCTTTACCAATGCAGAAAAAGCCGATATGTTGATGGTGTATGGAGAGTGTAGGAAGAATGCGGTAAGATATCCCAAATGACGTTAACCATCTCAACAGTTATTTATCAACTTGTTCACCCAGTTCCGTGAAAGTGGTAGTGTACCACCTAAACAACGTAACGGAGGGAATCAAGTGACGACAGAAGTGGGGGAAATCAAAGTTCTTGCTGCTTTTGCAGTTGTTCCGCACATTAGCTCCCGTGTAATCGCACGAGGAAGTGGCATGAATCAGGGAAGTGTCCTACCCTTTCTCCAACGATACAGGTTCCATCCCTATCACCTCTCTTTCCATCTATAGCTGCATGGAAACGATTATGAGACTCGTGTTAACTTCTGTACATGGGCATTAAGGCAGGATACTCCAGGTGCATCATGTATCTCGCTTAGAGATGAAGCCACATTTACCAATCATGGCCAGGTAAACCCCCGAAACATGCGCTATTGGTCTGTTGACAATGCACTTCGTCAGGTGGAACGTCAGCGTCTATGGAGTGTAAACATGTGATGTGTCATAGGAAACCATCAGCTCGTAGGCAAGTTTTTCATAGACGGAACACTGAATGCGCGGAAGTACCGCAGCCTCCCAACAGGCCATCTTCCACGGATGCTAGAAGATGTTCCTCTGCAGACTAGGAGGAAGCTATAGTACCAACACAATAGCTGTCCAACCCATAGTGCACCAAGTACTAGAGCATGTATTCACGGATTGTTTCAAAATCTTTGGACTGGATGCATAGGACCTGTACTTTGGCCGGCCCGTTGCTCGGATGTAACGCCTGTAGACTTTTTCCTGTGGGGACAGCTGAAAGACACTGTCTGCAAGGATATACAAACTACTCCCGATGATATGCAACGACGTATTACTGCAGCCTGCTCGAACATCTTCACTGAAATGCTAGGATGTATGCAGCAGTTATTTCATACCAGATTGGAAGCGGGTATTACCACTGCATGTGGTCATTTTGAACACAATTTGTGGTGGTCAGCTGTTTCATTACTGCTCAGAATCCACATAACTAGTGTATACAGTTGTGTTCTTTAGTGTGTGCTACCACAGGTATTATACAAGTGTCGATGTGTGAACTTTTTCAAAATACGGTATCTGGTAAACGACTGGCACTAAAATCCTGCGAAAACTATGCTGAAATCTAATTTACCCTACTGCTAGTTTGTGAATGTCAAAAGGCATTTTACCATTTAAAAAGTGTATGTCTGCACAAAAAATACAAGTTCTAAGTATTATTACAATCTGTTGATTGGCTAACAATACAAGTCCCTGACTACCAATCTATTCCGTGAAAACCGCATATCAATAGCACTTTCCATTTCTGCAATACTTGCGGTGAAAGCTTTAGGTGATTCACCCTGTATATAAATTTCTGTACTAACGTGACCGCTGCATGCCATTTCCTTCAGTACAAATGCACTAAGATCGTCCGAACTACTATAGTGATCAATAATTTGCGAGTAGACGGTTAATGGACGAGAGGCGTTGTATTGCAGCGTCCGGTAAGTTGGAAATTTGGGTCGGTCAGTGACTACGTGCGGGTGGCCGAAGCGATTAGGGCACCGCTCATGAGAGTTGTAAATCCGTGTTCGAGTCTTCGGTCCGTCACAGAATTCCAGGTTTAGCTATTGCGCCTCCACAATGCCCTATGCGGCTGGAAGTCTCTAGTTTCCCACCCACCTTCTCTCTTCCCTACCCAGTCCTCTATTTCATATACAAATAATGAGGGCGATCTACACTTGTCTTATCGGCAGAATTATTACAATTTATTGATGTCGTGACGGTTCGAAAACATACACAAATACGAGGCACCTGAATGTTTAATAAATTTAGTAATGCCTATTTAACGACAAATACACAACAAGTCTAGATTTTACCTGCATTATTAGCGTGTGATGCCTCTATAATCACAGAGCTTCTGCTGAACGTATCGCTTTACGCAGTTACGGGACAGCAGCCTTAAAAATTTTTTTATTACACGTCTCTCTAACTATCGAGAATATTTCCAGTAATAAGTCATTACCAAAATCATTAGATCAGAAGTGACCAAGCTTCCAGCTGTGTATATTTCTTTAGTAGCATTCCGCATATAGTGAAGAATCATCCCTCGCTGAATATGAATATGTAAGAAAAGAACGTGTTATTGTCTTGGAACCTGGAAACGCTTTGACGTACCTTTCTTCCAGAGCAAGTCTGGTATGAAGTTTTCCTCTGAATATCGTTTTTATCGTCTGTTCCTCTTTCATGATGGCTGGCCAGAAAGTTATTGGTAGGATCCCAAAAATGGTTCAAATGGCTCTGAGCACTATGCGACTTAACTTCTGAGGCCACCAGTCGCCTAGAACTTAGAACTAATTAAATTTAACTAACCTAAGGACGTCACAAACATCAATGCCCGAGGCAGGATTCGAACCTGCGACCGTAGCGGTCGCTCGGTTCCAGACTGTAGCGCCTAGAACCGCACGGCCACTCTGGCTGGCGGTAGGTTCCCACATGATAGCCAAAACCGTAGAGTGTTTCTCAACAGTCTTCAGATCTGTTAATGTAGTTTCATAGAGTAGTTTCGTGAGGTGAATAGCATGCAAATACCACATATAGTGAACATTACAGTGTGCATAAATTAATGACGTCGTACCATATTCTGCAAAATAACGGCAAATATTCAAATATTCTGCTATATTACAGTGCATATAAATTAATGATATTATGGTGTATTCTGAAAAATGGTGGAAAATTTTGAAAAATCTATCCAGTATGGAGAAGGCTCCAAGATATTCACTACAAACCATGACGTTGCTTCTAAATTTGCTTCTTGCGAGTTATCAGATGTTTTCTTTGAATTTTAAATACTACAAAATGGTACAAATCGGGAGTAAAGGTTGTAGAGTAGATGCATTGGCAGGATAGACCGTAAAAATTGGAAAACTGGCAGGACAGGTTGTAAAATGATCAAACTGGTAGCGTAAGAAAGAAACTGGCAAATTTATACGATATCAAATCTGGAAATTGGCAAATTGGCCATAAAAACTGGCAAATTAGTAGGATAGGTATTCAAACTGGCAAATCGGTAGGATAGACCATAAAAATGACAGAGTGGTAGGTGCCAAGTCTTTCCCTTACAGATACGCTAAAACTCTCACATGGAATACTCACTTTAGATATCTGAAGTGACTTTAGATATCTGAAGTGATTCTTACAAAAATATCTTTCCACGATCACCTGACAACGATGATTTCCATTTCTACTTTCTCGTATGTTAATAACACAGACTACAGTCCAACTACAGCTCGCAAGCTTTGTATATGTAACTTGAACCTGTAAGATTTATGTGAAAGATGGAAACAATAACAATAATGTTCAAGGAACAGACCCATGCGTGCCTCGATGTATACAGATAAATTCCAATTATGAAATATGTAAACTGATGTACACTCAATATTCGGAAAATGAACTACGTGATCAAAAGTATCCGGACACCTGGCTGAAAATGACTTATAAGTTCGTAGCACCCCCCATCAGTAATGCTGGAATTCAATATGGTATTGGCCCACCCTTAGCCTTGATGACAGCTGAAACTCTCCCAGGTATACGTTCAATCAGATGCTGCAAGGTTTCTTGGGGAATGGCAGCCCATTCTTCACAGAGTGCTCAACTGAGGAGAGCTATCGATGTCGGTCGGTGAGGCCTGGTACGAAGTCGGCGTTCCGAAACAAATGATTCAAATGGCTCTGAGTACTATGGGACTTAACATCTGACGTCATCAGTCCCGTAGAACTCAGAACTACTTAAACCTAACTAACCCAAGGACAGCACACTCATCCATGCCCGAGGCAGGATTCGAACCTGCGATCGTAGCGGTCGCGCGGTTCCAGACTGAAGCGCCTAGAACCGCTCGGTCACACTGACTGGCTGTTCCAAAACATCACAAAGGTGTTCCGTAGGATTCAGGTCAGGACTCTGTGCACTACACTCCATTACAGGGATGTTATTGTCGTGTAACCACTCCGCCACAGGCCGTGCATTATGAACAGTTGCTCGATCGTGTTGAACGATGCAATCGCCATCCCCGAATTGGTCTTTAACAGTGGGAAGCAAGAAGGTGCTTAAAACATCAATGTAGGCCTGTGCTGTGATAACGCCGAGCAAAACAACAAGGGGTGAAAGCCCCCTCCATTAAGAACCTGTCCGCAGCTCGTGGTCGTGCGGTAGCGTTCTCGCTTCCCGCGCCCGGGTTCCCGGGTTCGATTCCCGGCGGGGCCAGGGATTTTCTCTGCCTCGTGATGACTGGGTGTTGTGTGATGTCCTTAGGTTAGTTAGGTTTAAGTAGTTCTAAGTTCTAGGGGATTGATGACTTCAGAAGTTAAGTCCCATAGTGCTCAGAGCCATTTGAGCCATTACGACCCTCTTCAACTTTCAGCGGTCTCTGTCAGTCAACTGACGAGGTCAGCCCGTACGCTTTTGTGCTGTACGTGTCCCTTCACGTTTCCACTTCACTATCTCATCGGAAACGGTGGACCTAGGGATGTTTAGGAGTGTGGAAATCTCTCGTATAGACGTATAACACAAGTGACACCCATCACCTGACCAAGTTCTAAGTACCTGAGTTCCGCGGAACGCCCCAATCTGCTCTCTCACGATGTCTAATGACTACTGAGGTCTCTGACATGGAGTACCTGGCAGTAGGTGGCAGCACAATGTACCTAATATGAAAAATGTATGTTTTGGGTGGTGTTCGGATACTTTTGATCACATAGTGTACGTCTCCTTCTACTGCTCTGTGTCCTATTTTATGTTACACACCGAATGCTTCTTTTAACGCTACCGTGTGAGGTGTAGACCACACGCTCCGGTTGATTTCTGATTCTATTGCAGGCAGCTGCTCAGGATTAAAGTATGGACTCGCTGACTAAGCACTTCTGAAAGCTCTAAATTGCAGAGACGGTGAAATACGAAACCGCAGCCTGACAATAATATTAGACCCGTCTACTGGTTTAATTGGATGCCGTTGTAAACTACTAAATGACAAGTAAGCCAATCCCACTAAGCTTCGAGCGTTATGTGAGCACCATCAGAACCCTGATAGTCGCCAATGTGCATGTTATCGGAAGTTTTCGAGACAAAATGTGTGTGAAACCTTATGGGACTTAACTGCTAAGGTTATCAGTCCCTAAGCTTACACACTACTTAACCTAAATTATCCTAAAGACAAACACACACACCCATGCCCGAGGGAGGACTCGAACCTCCACCGTGGCCAGCCACACAGTCCATGACTACAGCGCCTAAGACCGCTCGGCTAATCCCGAGCGGCCTTTTCGAGACACCAATGTTTTATAAGCACGTAATATTTCGTCGACAGATCTCAGACAGTAACAATAATGATGATCCAAATCATATGAGCTGCTTGGCCGGAAGTCGACGGAACACCATTGTGTCAAATAAGCATATCTAATATTATGCCGACAAATCATGCGGTTTTACATGGGACCAATAATATGCTGATAGGATCTGGCAGGAGGCCACTGACGAGCTACATATACACATGGCGAAGCACTTGTTAACAGATGATAGGAAACTGAATATTTTACCAATAGCGCCTTGTGGATGAAGAACATGACGTCTTTTTAACCCTGCAGAATAACATCCATGTTGACAAAACACTGGTACTATCTGCCAATTCTATGTTTTACCACTAGAATCATAACTCTAAATCTTTCCAGATATGCCTGTTGCTGATGCAATATCATCCACTTGTAGGGGAATACAGCAATTTCGTCTTGACACTATGTCTCTCTAGAATGTACAGTCTTTCAGTTATTAAAACACGCATGTAGTATCATTCTGCCCCTGTATTTCGACACTGCTTCTGTAAAAATACATAATGTTTGCATTTCCATTTCGTATCCATGTTTTTACTTTTTTCATTATTTTCCATATTTTTCCTAATTGCAGTCATATTTTCAAAATTTTTTCAATGCCCTACCAGGTTTCTTTAGCATGCAACGTACAATGCTAGCTACCGAAACAAAGCCTTATATGTACACTGAAACATACACCCATGTGGACAGCTGACTTTACATGTCTTAAATACAGTGTTATGCCTACTGATTCTTACAAAAAAAGTATCACTCCATGACCACCTAACAACTATGACATCCACTTGTCTTTCTCATATGTTAATAACAGAGAATACAGTCCAACTACGGCTGGCAAAGGTTTGCATATCTACTCTAAAGCTACGAGGTTTATGTAACGAATGAAAACTGACTTTATCCTGTTGTAAACAAACATCGTTCAACTAGATTATTTTGTGTGATCCCCACGGTCGAGAGTAGGTCACCTACATTTTTTTGATCGCCGTTGAAATTACGTATCTTCATTTCTTGTTGGTGTGAGGTATGGCTGAAAATGGGATCACCCAGGCATAAGCGTTAGTTTTAAAAGCATAGTGGTAGGAGGAAGAGGGAGAAGTTCTGTCCTTATTGGTCTGGAGAGATAAGGCGAGGAGTGTGAAGTGTTTAGCGCTTACTCTGCTAGCAACGTTTATCCACAAATTCGTCCAATGATTTCCGTTGGTGAACGTGTATTTGTCTACGACTTACTACTGGTTTGCTATGGCGGGGTGTCCCTCACTGAATGACTAATTTCGTAACAGTGCTTTTTCTGCCAGCCACTAGCACGGAGATGATTAGACATATACACAGAGGTAACAAAACTGAGATACCTCTTAATATCGTATCGGAACTTCTATTGGCCGGCGTTCTGCAGGGGATTAAACAATTCGTTGAAGTCCCCATCTACAGCCGTCCATAATTGCGAATGTGTTGCCGCTGCAGAATTCTGTGCATGAACTGACCTCTCGGTTATTCCCCATAAATGTTTGATGGGTCTCATGTCGGACGATCTGGGTCATCAGGCAATTCGCTCGAACTGTCCATAACGTTCTACACACTAATCGCGAACAATTTTGGCCTGGTGACATGGCGCATTGTAATCCATAAAAATTCCATCGTTATTTGGGTACATGAAATCCATGAATGGCTGCAGATGATCGCCAAGTAGCCGAACGTAACCATTTCCACTCAATGATCGCTTGAGTTGGACCAGAGGACCCAGTCCATTCCATGTAAACACAGCCCACACCATTATGGAACCACCACCAGATTTCACAGTGCCTTGTTCACAACTTGGGGCCATGCCTTCGTGGTGTTTGCACCACACTCGAACCCTACCATCAGCTCTCGTCAACGGAAAGCGAGACTCTCTGACCAGGCAACGATTTTACAGTCGTCTAGGATCCAACCGATATGGTCACGAGGGCAGAAGAGGCTCTGCAGGCGATGTCGTGCTGTTAGCAAAGGCATTCGGACCGGTCGCCTGCTGCCATAGCCCATTAACGCCAAATTTCGCCGCACTATCGTAACGGATACGTTCTTCGTACGCCCCACATTGATTTCTGTGGTTGTTTCAGGCAGGTTTGCTTGTCTGTTAGGTCTGTGGAGAAAGGTAATGTCTGAAATTTGGTATTCTCGGCACACTTTTGACACTATGGATCGCTGAATATTGAATTCCCTACCGATTTACGAAATGGAATGTCTCACGTTTCTAGATTCAAATACCATTCCGCGCACGCGCCCAGAATCACGTCGGAAACCTTTTCACATGAATCACCTGAGTACAAATGACAGCTCCGTCAATGCACTGTCCTCTACATGATACTACCGCCATCTGTATAGGTGCATGTCGGAATCCCACGACTTTTGTCACCTGAGTGTAATTATACAACTTTCTCGGCCATTGCTGGTTTGGAATAGTGTTCACGGCTACACTCCCCACGTCGGTACTTTAACCTGATAGCTACTTGGAGGTTGGTCTGAAATACTGCTCACCTGCACTGTCTGTTTCTTCTATACACATTATCTTTGTTTGAAAGCATCACAATTTTGCTATGACGTCATTATTTCCATCGATATGATAAAGAGATAGTTTTAGCAAACCTTAGTACTGTAGAGATGAATTTTAAAGAGTTTATATATCGAACCATGTTATTTTGCTAGGTATCTCCAACAGGCTAACTTCACCGATCTGATGGACGCACACAATTCACCTAGATGTGTGGGTACAGTAATATTTTGCAAAACATCTAATAACTAGCCAGAATGAAATTTGGATTAATGTCATGCTCTCCAGATGTGTATTTAATTGTACTGTGCCAATTCATACACACACACACACACACACACACACACACACACACACACACACACACACACACACACACACACATATATATATATATATATATATATATATATATATATATTATTTTTGGTTGGTACCATAAGAAATTTACTATGACGTCACACAAATTATTAATGTGTTGGTGACTTAGCAGGGGTTTATCTATCACTGTGTGGTATTTCCTATACGTACTGTATCCTTGATTCAAAATCGGTAGAAGTTCAGTGCTTATCGGATTTGCTATGATGTCACTATTGACACCAATGTGTTCGTTTCTAATTCATGCAAAAATGGTTCAAATGGCTCTGAGCACTATGGGACTTAACATCTATGGTCATCAGTCCCCTAGAACTTAGAACTACTTAAACCTAACTAACCTAAGGACAGCACACAACACCCATTCGTCACGCTAATTCATGCACTATCAGGTTACACACACACTAATAATGAAGTGGTGGCTTAGCAGTGATAAATAATTCGGGCATATGCTGGACTCTGATTGGCTGAGAGCATCATGACGTCGACATGACTTCGAGAACAGTAGGGCGGAACTCACGTAATTTGGTATAACATCGAAAAATATTGACAAATAGGAAAAAATGGGTGAAACATACGTAAGATTGTGGAAAATATGGAAGAACGAGAGTATGTATATATCTGCCTGGATGTGGTCTCTGTTGGTGCCTAGAATGACGAATATTATGTAACATTAAATTATTAAAAAAATAGATCTTGAATGACATATTTTAACACAATTTGTTACTAACAAACAGACATAATGTGATCCTCTCCATACGATGCCCACCTCTAGAGTGAACCCCACTCACTTAGGTGTCCCATTTATAAAAGATGAAGATGGGAGATGGTGTTTCAATCTCTTTGGTCCAGGCGGTGGAGCAGGTGAAAGGGAGAGGGAGAAGAGGGAAGGGGGTTGCGGTTCTTCTGGATTACCTTGATCAGTTCCTGGTTGTTCTCTGGGGGTGAGAGGAGTGGAGGGTGATCATGAATGTAAGTCCCCCAAGTATGCAACCTGTCATCTGATATGTAACCTGATACTACCCCGTATCAGCGACTTACAGATAAGATCGTTATCTGAGCTCCAATGACCACAGAATAATTACTACTGTTTGCTGTGTTTACCCCTGATTATGTTCGTTTCATAGTCGCTGAGCCTTATGGCTCGCTGACAGTGCAGTGAGCAAACATGCCAGGGAGGAAAGGGGGGTTTTTATTTTCCACAAAGTGTGTTAACACCACATGGAATACCGACATGAGTTACTAATAATAATCACCCAAGAAGTGCATACGGACTGAATCTTCGTCAATTTCTGCTCGCTGTTCTACACTTCTGGAGGAGAAAATGATTTTAGTCATCCTGTACGGAGCTGTTGCCTTCTTCCGCGAAAAACTACCTTCCCTACCATGAGCGAAGCTCGCTTTTCAGGTTATGGACCATGCCTTATCAGCATTTCCTGTCCAGTTATCTTATGTGAGTAGAAAAAATAACATTTGAGCACAGTGTTGCCGGCCAGGGTGGCCGAGCGGTTCTAGGCGCTGCAGTCTGGAACCGCGCGACCGCTACGGTCGCAGGTTCGAATCCTGCCTCGGGCATGGGTGTGTGTGATGTCCTTACGTTAGTTAGGTTTAAGTAGTTCTAAGTTCTAGGGGACTGATGACCTTAGAAGTTAAGTCCCATAGTGCTCAGAGCCATTTGAGCAAGCACAGTGTTGTTATTTTCAGTTTATTAAACGAGTATTTATTTGCAGTTGTTAAGTCAGCTTATGCAAAAAAAGTTCATCAGATGAAGCTGTCATCTGTATCACACACTGCAGAACCTGTTCCATGTGTTACAGCCGGCCGATGTGGCCGAGCGGTTCTAGGCGCTACAGTGTGGAACCGAGCGACCGCTACGGTCGCAGGTTCGAATCCTGCCTCGGGCATGGATGTGTGTGATGTCCTTAGGTTAGTTAGGTTTAATTAGTACTAAGTTCTAGGCGACTGATGACCTCAGAAGTTAAGTCGCATAGTGCTCAGAGCCATTTGAACCATTTGTTACATGATGTCAACATGTGTCCTACAATGACGATTTCTTTATCTCCACTTATAACTTGTTGGAATACTTTTCACAGCATGAGGAGTAGAAAATGAACAACCCCCGCCTCAACTGTCCCATCATTTGAAGAAACCCAGACGCTTAAATTGTCTCCCTCTCCAACAGAAGTAGGTCACCTGGGAGTAACGGAACATCAGAAATTTCAAATTAAGTCAAGCAATGTATTACAGCAGATCAATGTTCTAGACTTCAATATGACTGCCCATTCCATCAGACATATTCACACCTACCTTGGAAGACATAGTGTGGATGCGCGGTAAGTATCTCCAATAAAGTAAAGCAAAGTCGTGTGGCACGGAGGGCTCGGAGACTCCAAAGGGCAGTTCAGCCGTCTAATTGGAAAGGTTTTCACTATCCTCTGCGCTGCAGGCACCTTTTCTCTGGGAAGTATAAGAGCTTTGTGTGTAAATGTATCTGTTAAGTGTAGGTGAATGGCTCTAAGCCATATGGGACTTAACATCTGAGGTCATCAATCCCCTAGACTTAGAACTACTTAAACCTAACTAGCCTAAGGACATCACACACATCCGTGCCCGAGGCAGGATTCGAACCTGCGACCGTAGCAGCAGCGCGGTTCCGGACTGCAGTGCCTAGGGCCGTTCGGACACACCGGCCGACTGAAGTGTAGGTGACTGTGATGGTGGGTGTGTCTTTGTGTATCGGAGATAATGAGGGAAGGGAAACGGTGAAACCTGGTGCCAGCTCATAGTCTACTCCTCTCGAAGAGGACGAGGGCCCGCAGAGTTTAACGTCCCCATCCGAAAGCCAGATCAACATCAACTATGCTGCATGCCCTCACATCATGAGACATTGCAGGGGGGTCTGGAACTGGATCCAGGACATTGACGCAATGACTGGTGATCAACGATTTTCTTTCAGGAGTGCTAGTACTGCAAGGTGTGCAGGAGAGCTTCTGTAAAGTTTGGAAGGTAGGAGACGAGGTACTGGCAGAAGTAAAGCTGTGAGGACGGGGCGTGAGTCGTGCTTGGGTAGATCAGTTGGTAGGGCACTTGCCCGCGAAAGGCAACGGTCCCGAGTTCGAGTCTCGGACCGGCACACAGTTTTAATCTGCCAGGAAGTTTTAAGTTTCAAGGATTTTACCCTTCTTCCGTAAAGCCCGGACAGTCATCCACCCAAGTATTGCCCACTCTCGACCGGTGCTTAACTTCAGTGATTTAACGGGAACCGGGGTATCTATCTCGGCACGGTCGCTGACAGTGGCTCCACTGAGTGCAGCCCACTCTTCAAGTGCCAGCACTTCCTGAATGGTAGAGGTTTATACAGTCTACCAGTAACAGAATTAATAGTGAGAGCAGTGCAGTAACTTTCTAGACATTCACTAATTCTCTACCAAATGACTACAACATAATTACATGGCTCTACAATATGCTGCCAACGACAGGCAGCAGCAAGGTTCAACGTTTACCAGTTTAATCCCTTTCCCACAAACACTTCAAGGTCAATGACAACATCACACTTACAAACTATACACTTCTGAGTTTTTACTTACAGAAACGTATTTTAAATAGAAGCTCGTCTAATAACGTACTCATTTAATAAACCAAAAATAGCTGCACTATGTAAACACCAACTCAGTGAAGATATTTTTCCTACGCAAGTAAGAGAAGTGGACAGGAAATACTGGGGAGGTACAGACTGTCTGTAAAATGAAAAGCGAGCACCATTCGTGTTGAGGGAAGGTGGTTTTCCCGAAAAAACATCATTGATTTGTACAATGTCTGTGTCTATATAGTGTCCGTATCTTCATATTACAATGTCCTGACACTGTTCTGGTAAATATTACGGAATAGATTAGAATTTTTCGAATGTGGATTGACATCAGCTGTTTGTGACACATGGAAATTGTACCGAGCCAGGACTCGAAACAGGATTTCCCGCTTATCGCGAGCAGTCATCTTAACCACATTGGCTATCCGAGCACGCCTCCAGGAACGATCCAAAGTTCCGTATGTCTCCGAAGAACACTTCAGTTACCGTATGGTGTGACAAGAATCACTTACTCTTCTAGTAGAGTACGACACTACAAGGAGCTTTATATAGAGTCTGTCCAAACGCGTTTCTTGTGTTAATATTATTTATAATTCATGCCTGCATTCCATGTGGTGGTAATGCTCTTTATGGAAAGAAAATACTAGATACAGGCTCCCAGGTAGATGCCATTTTCCTTGACTTCCGGAAGGCGTTCGATACAGTTACGCACTGTCGCCTGATAAACAGAGTAAGATCCTACGGAATATCAGACCAGCAGTGTGGATGGATTGAAGAGTTTTTAGCAAACAGAACACAGCATGTTGTTCTCAATGGAGAGACGTCTACAGACGTTAAAGTAACCTCTGGCGTGCCACAGGGGAGTGTTATGGGACCATTGCTTTTCACAGTATATATAAATGACCTAGTAGATAGTGTCGGAAGTTCCATGCGGCTTTTCGCGGATGATGCTGTAGTATACAGAGAAGTTGCAGCATTAGAAAATTGCAGCGAAATGCAGGAAGATCTGCAGCGGATAGCACTTGGTGCAGGGAGTGGCAACTGTCCCTTAACATAGACGAATGTAATGTATTGCGAATACATAGAAAGAAGGATCCCTTATTGTATGATCATATGATAGCGGAACAAACAGTGGTAGCAGTTACTTCTGTAAAATATCTGGGAGTATGCGTGCGGAACGATTTGAAGTGGAATGATCATATAAAAGTACTTGTTGGTAAGGCGGGTGCCATGTTGAGATCCATTGGGAGAGTCCTTAGAAAATGTAGTCCATCAACAAAGGAGGTGGCTTACAAAACACTCGTTCGACCTATACTTGAGTATTGCTCATCAGTGTGGGATCCGTACCAGGTCGGGTTGACAGAGGAGGTAGAGAAGATCCCAAGAATAGCGGTGCGTTTCGTCACAGGATTATCTGGTAAGCGTCATAGCGTTACGGAGATGTTTAGCAAACTCAAGTGGCAGACTCTGCAAGAGAGGCGCTCTGCATCGCGGTGTAGCTTGCTGTCCAGGTTTCGAGAGGGTGCGTTTCTGGATGAGGTATCGAATATATTGCTTCCCCCTACTTATACCTCCCGAGGAGATCACGAATGTAAAATTAGAGAGATTCGAGCGCGCACGGAGGCTTTCCGGCAGTCGGTCTTCCCGCGAACCATACACGACTGGGACAGGAAAGGGAGGTAATGACAGTGGAACGTAAAGTGCCCTCCGCCACACACCGTTGGGTGACTTGCGTAGTATAAATGTAGATGTAAATGTAGAAGCCCTGGGCATTTCTGCACACTGCGTCGTCGGTGATTCATATGGCGTGTTGCGGAGGATCAATATAACTTTGTGAAAAACATTTCAGCTGCTTCTTGTGATATAGTGGGGAAGGTGGAATGGGGAACCACCTTCTCGCTTTTCACTTTGCAGACCTAAGAAAGAGGGAAGTGTGTGACCACAACCCGGCGACCGTTCTTTCCTCGCACTTCTACCCTCCATCGTCCCCTCCACTCTGTTATATCCCCCGATCACAGTTTACCCTTTAAAATGGCTCTACTGCACTTAGACGTGATTCAAACATTGAATATTGGTTGTTAACCCACTTTGTTTAGCAATAAATATTAATTTTATGGTATTAAAAAAATATTTTAATAATCTGCGATTTTTCCATCCCCTGCAACGCGGAAACTATATTGCTAGAGAAAAAATGAATATGACCTTCTTTGTAGGAAATGTAACGTAGTTTAACTTTGTACTGGAAAACAGTTTCGCTAGAAGGCAGGATTTTCGAGTTATTCAAGAAAACCTAATAGCATGACCATCACACACCCCTCCCCAACCCTCACATCCTACACGTGGGGAGGCCAGGTGGGCGTGGGGCCAGTGTGGGCCAGTGTAAGTTTACGAAATGCTTCATTCTGGGCCACAAATTTCCAATCTGATTCAGGTCTTACGCTCTAACAGGTCAGTCAAATGGTTTAATGGCTCTGAGCACTATGGGACATAACATCTGAGGTCATCAGTCCCCTGGAACTCAGAACCATTTAAACCTAACTAACCTAAGGACATCACACACATCCACGCCCGAGGCAGGATTCGAACTTGCGACCGTAGCGGTCACGCACAGGTCAGTAGATCAGATCCATGTAAGCCGGTTGCAGAAGTCATCGCTGAACTGTTCGACTCGTGTGAACCGATGAGTGTTCCTGCTGAACTGGATCACTTCACTGTATTAACGCAAGTCGAGTGGCTGGAAGTGACACATGATAAGCTGCGTCTAGTGAAGCCCACTACGTGGCCGTGACGTACTTCCTTTCAGACACGTAGACGGGATCAGGTTTGCATAAGCCACAGCCCTCTGATGCACAGCTTCTTGCTCTGGAGAGAGGTTCTTTCAATGTGTGGTGCTTGTGGCGTACAGATCACTGTGTCACACATTTTATTAGACTCTGTTTTATTTGGAAACGAATTTTAAGTGCTTTAAGGTTCTGTGATCTGTTCTTAATGTGTTAACATGCCCTCATTATGTCTCCTTTGTTTTACGACGTCTGATATGAAGTGATTGTCTTGGTCTACGCCGGCCGGTGTGACCGAGCGGTTCTAGGCGCTTTAGTCTGGAACCGCGCGACCGCTACGGTCGCAGGTTCGAATCCTGCCTCGGGCATGGATGTGTGTGATGTCCTTAGGTTAGTTAGGTTTAATTAGTTCTAAGTTCTAGGGGACTGATGACCTTAGATGTTAAGTCCCATAGTGCTCAGAGCCATTTTTGTTGGTCAACGCGAATGAAGTAGGAGTGACTGAGTGAGTGTGTGATTGAGTGAGTGAGTTAGTGAATGTGACAACACACTCACATTCGCTCCTTTTAAAATTTGTAAGAGTTTTGATATCCTTGCCGTTGAGCGACACACACACACACACACACACACACACACACACACATACGAGCGTGCGCGCTGTTTCATGCCGTGCAGAATCCACTCACTGGTCCGCGCCATGATGACCATAAATTCGATGAAGTATCAGCCATCTGATGACAATCACTCCCAGCACGAGACTGTGATGCGGCCAACACACGAACGTTGGCCCACGTGGGCTTTCTGTGGGCTGTAACGTGCTCCTCATAGCTTGTAAACGATCACTGGACCGTCATCCACTGAGCTAAATATTGACTTCTCTGATACGGCCCACATCAAGTTCAGCTTGGCTGCAAATGGTTTGCTAGTATCCAGGGAAATTGGTCTCTTTCTTGAATTGGACGGCATCTAAAAACCGACTTTTCATACGTGTGTCAACTACCACGTTTTCTTGCTGAGGCTTCCACACCCTTCCTTTCTCCGACTCTCGAAGTCGGCCAAGTACTCTGTCCCGCGTCACCGCTTTGTCCACTTCTGGCACAGGGAGGTTGTACGCCACTCCTAGGTGCCACTCCACGCGCAATGGTCGAGTGCGAGGATGCTATCTGTCGTGGCCCGCGTATGCAGAGACAGTCTGGCAGTAAATGACTGTTTGTCATTTACTCGTCCATGGCGCCGTGTGTTATCTTGTTCGGTATACCTCAACTATATCCGTGTTGCGCTTGTAACACAATATCGAACAATACAATGTAAAACAAAAGTGGTATGAGGGGGGCGAACGCAAATTACTTCAGTAGAATTGCACTGCAGCGAACGCAGCCACGCGGTTACCCTGTAACTGTACAGGTTTGTTCTTACTAGTTTATTCGAGGCTGAAGCGTCTCGCCGTTCCGAACAGATAAAAGAAATTGCCGTATTGTACAGTCGTGGACAAAACGAGCGAGACCCCTCGCCTTTTCGTTATGCTGATCCGCACAGCTTTAAAGTCTGCTACACAGCATACAACGCAAGGCGACGAAGTGCTACCAACATATTATGCACAGGTGTGAAATTGAAAAACAATCTTAACTTTGTCAGACAGTTTTCAGTCACGTGTAACACTATATTTATGCTGGTTAGTGTGTTAAACAACACGTAAATATAGGATATAAACGAAAGAAGAAACGCTAGTTAGCATTAACTGTACTAATAAAAATTAATTTCTTACACCACTAAGGGACCGTATACCGCAGGAAGTGCGATACATTTCCGCTTATTAGGTCTACCTGTACTAGAGGTAAATGGGTTTTAAGGGTTGGGTAGACAGATGACGGTCAAGAAATTGAGACTAGTGGGGTTTCATTTTTACCGATTTAGGTGACGAAATCCTAACAACGAAAATAGCTACGACAGTTACTGAAGATTAGGGCCACATTAATAATTCCCCCTACTCTTTATTCGAAATGTTCTAGTTGCAGTCGATACATCAGCATAGTAATCGCAGCTACGCTTTCGATCCAAATCACGTTTACAGGAATGCAAATAAAATACATTTGCCTATACACGTGGTAATTCAGATCCCAGTATTAATGCCACCGCGTTTTAGAAGTGCGAGCATTCCCATTGCTAGCTAGCTTAAGAAACACTTCGGCTAATGAACGTTTTCTGGCTGTGGTGAGTCTAATGGAGAATTCGAAACATTGTAGAATATGTTTGGAGCTATGCAGACAGTTTTCAGTCACGTGTAACACTATATTTATGCTGGTTAGTGTGTTAAACAACACGTAAATATAGGATATAAACGAAAGAAGAAACGCTAGTTAGTATTAACTGTACTAATAAAAATTAATTTCTTACACCACTAAGGGACCGTACACCGCAGGAAGTGCGATACATTTCCGCTTATTAGGTCTACCTGTGCTCGAGGTAAATGGGTTTTAAGGGTTGGGTAGACAGATGACGGTCAAGAAATTGAGACTAGTGGGGTTTCATTTTTACCGATTTAGGTGACGAAATCCTAACAACGAAAATAGCTACGACAGTTACTGAAGATGAGGGCCACATTAATAATTCCCCCTACTCTTTATTCGAAATGTTCTAGTTGCAGTCGATGCATCAGCATAGTAATCGCAGCTACGCTTTCGATCCAAATCACGTTTACAGGAATGCAAATAAAATACATTTGCCTATACACGTGGTAATTCAGATCCCAGTATCAATGCCACCGCGTTTTAGAAGTGCGAGCATTCCCATTGCTAGCTAGCTTAAGAAACACTTCGGCTAATGAACGTTTTCTGGCTGTGGCGAGTCTAATGGAGAATTCGAAACATTGTAGAATATGTTTGGAGCTATGCAGCCGTTTATTTCCTGGGGTGGTGCAGAATTATCCTACTAAATTTACTCGCTAATAACAGTATTTTGTAATTTCGACAAACATCCCGAATGATTGTCACATAAGCGGTGACATAAAGGTAGAAAATTCATGTTTTTGACTCCAGAAAGCTCTATGCAACAGAAATTGCAGATCATTTTGACATTTTCAGTGCGAAATTGCCGGCTCATTCATGTGTGGGGTAATAATAGAGGGCTGTTTACCTGGGTTGTCTGCTAGCGTAGTGAAAAGTGTTTGCTACTGCAAGGGAGGTCTGGTTTGTTTTCGGCTCTAATCTAGATGGAGGCACATAGACTGTCAGTAATGCAATTGTAAGAAATTCTCGTGCCCCTCCAATACGTTTAATTGCTACCTTTATTATGTACCGGCGCCCTGTGGATGTAAATATGAAAATCTTGTAGAGTTTCATACTTGTTACTGCCTACTTTTTCCTCTTTTGTCAATACATGAATTGACTTAACTGTGGCAATGAATGATTTTTAACTGAATTTCGTTATGAATCTTCACGCATTGCTAAATTTGCTAACTTTCATGGTAGGTCAGCATCGGTGATCCAGTATGACTGGTCTGAACGTTGACACAGACCGTTTCACGGCCGAATGCGCATAATATTTTGCTAATTCGTAACCATCTGGGGTACTTTGTCTTACTAAAACAGTTATGTTATCTCGATAAGCTGAAATTCATTTTTATTAGTTCAGTTCATACTAATTAGCGTTTCTTCTTTCATTTATATCTTCATTTACGTG
Source organism: Schistocerca serialis cubense (assembly GCF_023864345.2). Lineage (NCBI taxonomy): Eukaryota > Metazoa > Arthropoda > Insecta > Orthoptera > Acrididae > Schistocerca > Schistocerca serialis. The sequence continues at coordinate 781,842,714 of NC_064640.1, forward strand.
TTGTGTTTAACACACTAATCAGCATTAATATAGTCTTACACATGATTGCTAATAGTCTGACAAAGTTCAGATAGTTTTTCAGTTTCACGCCTGTGCATAGTATGTTGGTAGCACTTCGTCGCCTTGCCTGTTATGCTGTGTAGCAGAATTTAAAGCTGTGCGGATCAGCATAACGAAAAGGCGAGGGGTCTCGCTCGTTTTGTCCACGACTGTACATGTAAAACAATACGCTGTAATTATACCCTGGCACAGAAAATCAAAAGCTCTAGGGGTAAAACTGATACAATAATAAGGGAACAAATACACTTCTAAAAGTGTGTTACATGTGATGCTGTTGCCGTTGCCAGTGCATGTCGCGTTAACATTGGTGCGAACTGTACACAACCGAAGGTACCAGAGCTTATCAAGACACGCGAACAGTTTTATTTTGTCGACTGTACAGGTGCCACACAATTAATTTAAGAACTATAATAGCAGCAAACGCCACGACATTGATATCGTCGTAATTTACACAATACAAAATCTAAGTGTGCGCTCAAATTTATCAGCTATTTCACTAAGCTTTACGACTGCGATCTGTGTATGTAAATGAGGGAAATGCAATTTCTTCGAGTCGTTTCCACCCACGTTTGGAAAATCCGTTTTTCTGTGTCTTCTCATTCATAGATGTTCTTTCCCGTTCCCTCTTGCCTTACTCAAGATGTGGTTTGGTGGTTCTACCTGCGAACGCAGGAACCGCATCCGATTTGTTATTGGCAGCAGGCATGGTCAGGCCGTGGATGTGTGTTTTTCCATGACTGGTATCTCACTTGTCAGGCTGGGAGCCCATCCACCTCGGCATCACGCAACCAACTGAAAAGCATCCTGTGCTAAATGTGGTTTGAAAGTTCTGGAATTCCTTGCCGTTTTCGAGAATCTTAGTCTTCGCGCTACTTTATTATCCGAAAGTTAGCTGTGGAATTTGGAAATTAACATATGGGGTGATTCCGTGATGATGTTACGAAACATCAGGGATTATGTAGAAGGGAGAAAGGATCAATTTCAGGCAGGGGACCCTGGTCCAAAAACGACCTAGTCGCAAGTTGTAAGTGAAAATCGACTCACGTTCCACTTTACCCACGCTTATCGCTCAAACTACTAACGCGAATTCTTTACAGATGAATGGAAAAACTGGTAGAAGCCGACCTCGGGGAAGATCAGTTTGAATTCCGTAGAAATGTTGGAACACGTGAGGCAATACTGACCCTACGACTTATCTTAGAAGCTAGATTAAGGAAAGGCAAACCTGCATTTCTAGCGTTCGTAGACTTAGAGAAAGCTTTTGGCAATGTTGACTGGAATACTCTTTTTCAAATTCTGAAGGTGGCAGGGGTAAAATACAGGGAGCGAAAGGCTATTTACAATTTGTACAGAAACCAGATGGAAGTTATAAGAGTCGAGGGGCATGAAATGGAATCAGTGGTTGGGAAGGGAGTGAGACAGGGTTTTAGCTTCTCCCCGATGTTGTTCAATCTGTATATTCAGCAAGCAGTAAAAGAAACAAAAGAAAAGTTCGGAGTAGGTATTAAAATCCATGGAGAATAAATAAAAACTTTGAGGTTCGCCGATGACACTGTAATTCTGTCAGAGACAGCAAAGAACCTGGAAGAGCAGTTGAACGGAATGGATAGTGTCTTGCAAGAAGGCTGTAAGATGAACATCAACAAAAGCAAAACGAGGCTAATGGAATGTAGTAGAATTAAGTCGGGTGATGCTGAGGGAGTTAGATTAAGAAATGAGACACTTAAAGTAGTAAAGGAGTTTTGCTATTTGGGGAGCAAAATAACTGATGGCCGCAGTAGAGAGGATATAAAATGTAGACTGGCAATGGCAAGGAAAGCGTTTCTGAAGAAGAGAAATTTGTTAACATCGAGTATAGATTTAAGTATCAGGAAGTCATTTCTGAAAGTATTTGTATGGAGCGTAGCCATGTATGGAAGTGAAACATGGACGATAACTAGTTTGGACAAGAAGAGAATAGAAGCTTTCGAAATGTGATGCTACAGAAGAATACTGAAGATTAGATGGCTAGATCATATAACTAATGAGGAGGTATTGAATAGGATTGGGAAGAAGAGAAATTTGTGGCACAACTTGACTAGAAGAAGGGATCGGTTGGTAGGACATGTTCTGAGGCATCGAGGGATCACCAATTTAGTATTGGAGGGCAGCGTGGAGGGTAAAAATCGTAGTGAGAGACGAAGAGATGAATACACTAAACAGATTCAGAAGGATGTAGGTTGCAGTAGGTACTGGGAAATGAAGAAACTTGCACAGGATAGAGTAGCATCAAACCAGTCTCAGGACTGACGACCACAACAACAACAACAACAACAACAACATCGCTCAAACTAAGAAATGGTTCAAATGGCTCTAAGCACTATGGGACTTAACATCTGAGGTCAGCAGTCCGCTAGACTTAGATATACGTAAACTTAACTAACCTAAGGACATCACAGACATCCATGCCTGAGGCATGATTCGAACCTGCGAACGTAGCAGCCGCGTTGTTCCGGACTGAAGCGCCAATAACTCAAACTAAGAGCCCCAGCTTCCGAACCTTGATCATGACGTACAGAATTACCGTTGATTATTCTCATATACCCTCAGATAATATCTCCTGTTGATGGATTAGCAACTTGATGTCACAGAGACCGGAAATCGTAAGTCTACGGTACGGTAATAATGACTTCCATTTACCTGCACAAGTTTCAGAAGCCGCTACACTTACAACAGTCGTTCGTAATGGCGTCCCTCAGTGTCAATGCAGGCATGGCATCTTCGCATAAAGTTCTGTCGTACCCGTTATAATAAGCCCGGTGCCGTTTGAACAGTGGCGCAGGCTGCGAGAATTCTTGCCAGGAGAACCTTTTCAGTCTCGACAGACATCTTGTACACAAGACTTTTCACAGGGCCCCACATGAAGGAATCAAATGGGGTGAGAGCAGGTGAACATGCTGGTTACGAAACAGAACCTCTTCTGTCTCTTCACTCTTCACGGAATGTCTAATCCAGATGTTCACAAACTCTCAGTTCAAAGTGAGGCGGGCTCCACCATGTTGGAGCCACATCCGTTGATGAATAACAAATGGCATATGTTACAGGAACCTGGATAGTATGTCCGCTGGTGCATTAAAGTGGGGAGGAAGATGAAACTGGTCTAGTAAGTAATCACAGACTATGCGTGCCCACACCCTGACGGGAAATCTATGTTGATGGCTCTTCACAACTGCAACGTGGGGCTTCTCATCGGCTCAAACATAACTACAAGGTGTGATTGGAAAGTTTTAAGAATGGGCTTGTAATTGTACAATGGTGGTACTTACATGCTACTGTGATGCATCTCCTTCAAAATAGTCTCCTGACTAAACACACCGACTCCAGCGGTGTTTCCATTTTTGAAACATTCCTGGAAATTTTTTTCCTGAAGGACGCTCTCCATATTTGCCTGGATGTTTTCAGTAGAGTCAAATCGCTTCCCTTTCAGTGAAAATTTCAGTTTAGGTAACAGGTAGAAGTGCGAAGGGGCCAAATCAGGGGAATATGGCGGTTGTGGAAGCACAGAAATTTTGAATTTGGTCAAAAATTCAACGATGGCGAAGGCATGATGAGCCGGAGCATTGTCATGGTGTAGCACCCAATTCCCGTCTTTCCTCAATGCAGGTGTTTTCTTCTGCACGTTCAAGGACACGTTTGTAGTATTTCTGGTCACTTGTCTGCCCTCTAGGGGTAAATTCATGATGCACAATACCGGTATAATCGAAAAAAAATCACCAACATAGTTTCCATCTTTGCCGACCGGGGTGGCCGAGCGGTTCTAGGCGCTACAGTCTGGATCTGCGAGACCGCTACGGTCGCAGGTTCGAATCCTGCCTCAGGCATGGGTGTGTGTGATGTCCTTAGGTTAGTTAGGTTTAAGTAGTTCTAAGTTCTAGGGGACTGATGACCTCAGAAGTTAAGTCCCATAGTGCTCAGAGCCATTTGAACCATTTGAATCTTCATCTTTGAGCGACTTTGCCGTGCTTTTTTGGTCGTGGTGAACCTGGAGTCTTCCACTGCGAAGACTGCACTTTAGTTTTAGGATCATATCCATATACCCACTATTCGTCACCTTTAATTACTCTATTTAACAAATCTGGGTCATTTTCAGTCCAATTAATCAGTTCTTGGCATACTTCAAATCGGTATCGTCTCTTGTCACTTGACAACACTTTTGGAATGAATTTTGCGAACACTCAACGTATGTTCAGATCTTCAGTTAAATTGCCTGAACTGCATAGAAACTTAAATTAAGTTCATCAGCCATCTCGCTAATTGTAAGTCTATGATCAGAGCGCACTAAGTCGCAAACTTTCACAACATTTTCATTCGTTTTTGAGGTGGAAGGACGGCCGGACCATGGTTCATATTCAAATGATTCACGGCCATTTTTAAATCTGTTGAACCAGACAAAAACATTTGACTGGCTCATACAGTTATCTCCAAAAGCCGTTTTTAACAGTTCGTAAGTCTTCGAAGCTGATTTATCGGTTTTAAAACAAAATTTCACAGAAACTCGTTGCTCCGTTTTTACGTCCATTTTCACGCAGACAGCTGCCACAAGGAACTGAATAAAGGAAACGCAGTTTCCTGTCAGAGGGCGTTCAAGGACGAGGCAATGACTCACTCCCCACCCTCTGTGTACCTGCCTGCCAAACCAGTAAACAGTAGTGGATCCATTCTTAAAACTTTCTAATCACACTTCGTATTTCGACCATTTAGCATTCCGTCTCTGGTGAAACAGACTTCATCCGTGAAATATACAGGATATTAAGGATCGACTGTAAGGGCCTGTAATAACCATTGGCTGAACACGGCATGTTGTCGGAAATCAGCAGGAGCCAAAGCATGCACTTTTTGTGGATAGTAGGGTTGTAGCAGCATTTAGTGTAATAATCGCCACACTGTACTCTATGAAACATTCATTTCACGTGCGTGTGATCGAGTGCTGATTGTAGGTTCGTCATCCACTTGACCAAGCACTGCATCTTCTAAGCCTATAGTCCGTATAGTTTTACATCCTCCTCGGCCGTTTGTACTGTGATACCAATTGCCCCGTTTCCCTTAATCGTTGGAAAAGTATTGTAAAAATGGTGCGAGCAGAATGTTTTCTACGCAGATATTTGGTCCAGCACAACATTTCCGCTTCTCTGCCGTTTTCATTTGCTTGCCCATACATGGCAATCAAGTCTGGAAGATCTGCCACCGGGTACAATCCAATTTGGTTAGCTTTAAGTCACAGACTGTAGTCTACTACAGTACAGACATTGTACTCCAGGACTGCTCATGTCGGTATACAGTACGTCATCTGCACTGTATTAGTTGAGTTATTATCCCAACCTCTACACCTAAGTGCTCTTCAGGATTCCGTACTCAACAATCTTAGCGACAACATTACCGTTACATGTATTCCACTGTCAGAAGTATCAGAACGATTTTCGATTACAGCTTTCGACTCGATCGTTTCCGGACTAGGGTTCCTTACCTCAGATTGATATATTTACCCTTCTACATAATCCCTGAAAGTTTAGGTCGTCATCACGGAATCACCCTCTCTGTAGAATATAAATGTTTCTACAATTTTTTTTGGGGGAGGGGAGGGGGGGATGGGAGTCTTGTACCTTATGACACCACTACCCCTCTGCCCCCCTCCCTCCCATTTTTCCGATTCGGGGGTACTGAAGACTTCTGGAATATATCTTAAGATTCGCAAGACTGTATAGTAATGTACTTGGAAAAGTTAATTCGTTTTGTTATATATGACATAAGAGCAAATCCGTACCGACAATGCAGTGCGTAAAGACGCGCACAGCTTATGTCATTTACGGACTTAGCCTTATCTAAGGGCACTATACTGCCGCACTCAAGTGAGTCCTCAGGCTGAAAGATTACATTTTAGCCTAGTATTCCTGATCCCCTTGTATCTGTGTAACCAATGAATCGTGCACCGACTTAATTTCAAGAGTAGATTTGCAGGTATTAAGGACTTACCTGTGATCCGGTACTGCGGCGACGGTTACCAGTGACAGCATGTGCATGCCGGCTGTGAATGCGGCCATTATGTGTAGTGCGAACTGGCGCATCTGGTAGGGCCCAAACTCCCCTGCAAGCGAACGAGACAAAGTTAACACACTTCGTTAAAAAAATGGCTCTGAGCACAATGGGACTTAACTTCTAAGGTCATCAGTCTCCGAGAACTTAGAACTACTTAAACCTAACTAACCTAAGAACATCACATACATCCATGCCCGAGGCAGGATTCGAACCTGCGACCGTAGCGATCGCGCGGTTCCAGAATGTAGCGCCCAGAACCGTTCGGCCACCCCGGGCGGCAACACACTTCGTTCTCGCATTACTTAGCATAATAAGTAATAAGCTCCGATAGGCATTCGTTGAATGCTATCCAGTTCTCTGTGACCTTTTTTCCACTGTATTTAATTTCGTGTTTTATTCTGTGTATACGGAAAACATGAATTTTGTTGAAAATGTGAAAGCCTGTAGCTTTACATAATGACACACTGCATGACAGCACACAACCCGAGATAACATACCATACACTACTGCAACAGAGCGTTGCATTCTCTGAAAAATGGAGAAGATAGACTCTTTGTAATTTGTTCGCATTAAGAGGGAGAGAACTGTAATGAAATGGGACTAATACGGTCTGAGGTTTCGTGGAGATACTATATGCAGTGTATTATTGTGAGCCGGCCACTGTGGCCGAGCGGTTCTAGGCGCTTCGGTCTGGAACCACGTGACAGTTACGGTCGCAGGTTCGAATCCTGCCTCGGACATTGATGTGTGTGATGTCCTTAGGTTAGTTAGGTTTAAGTAGTTCTAAGTCTAGGAGACTGATGACCTCAGATGTTAAGTCCCATACTGCTTAGAACCATTTGAACCATTTTTATTATTGTGAGACTTATCGATAAATTTATAATTGACAGAAGTACGTCCGGCCGTCGGCGAATTCTGAACCGTGATTGTGACTAATTGTAACGGGGATTGGTTCAAATGGCTGTGAGCACTATGCGACTTAACTTCTGAGGTCATCAGTCGCCTAGAACTTAGAACTAATTAAACCTAACTAACCTAAGGACATCACACACATCCATGCCCGAGGTAGGATTCGAACCTGCGACCGTAGCGGCGACTCAGCTCCAGACTGCAGCGCCTAGAACCACGCGGCCACTCTGGTCGGCTGTAACGGGGATTGCTACGACTGATTTTAAAAATATATGGTATTACGTTTTAGGTACGTGCCCGGCGTCTATGTCTCAGTTTTTATATGTAAGATTTATTTCTACGGAAGTTGTAGACATGTGTGAAAGATGACGTGTTTAATAGAACCTACATCACAGTCAAAATGGCTCAAATGGCTCTGAGCACTATGAGACTTAACTACTGAGGTCATCAGTCCCCTAGAACTTAGAACTACTTAAACCTAACTAACATAAGGACATCACAAACATCCATGCCCGAGGCAGGATTCGAACCTCTGACGTAGCGGTCGAGCGGTTCCAGACTGTAGCACCTAGAACCACTCGGCCACCCCGGCCGGCGGGACCGATGACCTCAGCAGTTTGGTCCCATAGGAGTCCACACATACACACACACACACACACACACACACACACACACACACACACACACACACACACACACGCCGCTTATGGGAAGAGTGAACGCTTTTGTAAATGTACTATTATTAACCCATTTCAGCTCGGATGTAGCACAGCTTCGCTGTAAATGTGAAATCACATTCACCTTGAGAAGCTATTCAAATTCTATTTCAATTGTCCGCATAATAGCTGGGTGTTAATTTGTTCGCCTCCCATGCAAGGAGCCCGGGTTCGATTCCCGGTATTGTGTTGTCTTCGCCATCATTTTATTCTCCTCACCGGCGCGCAAGTCGCCCAATGTGGCGTCGACTGAAATAAGACTCGCACTTGGAGGCCGAACTTTCCCTCCCGGCCAACGATGCCATACTCTAATTTCCATCGGTGATTTATTGCTCTGAAACGATAAAATTCCTAGGACAAACATTTCATTTAACAACAATTTTCAGAGTTCCATTTTCAGCTACATACGCAGTTAAAAACGTCTGTGTCAGATTAAATAAATCATTGTAGAAATACAATAGTTACGGGAGTACAGAATTTTCTTTTCTCTCGTTCGAGTTCACATGAGTGTTGCACTAATTATCTAACTGTGTCTTCAGCAATTCAGCGTGCAAAACATTCTAAATAAACGCACACGAGTCACAGGCAGTTTGTTCAAAATGGTTCAAATGGCTCTGAGCACTATGGGACTATGGTCATCAGTCCCCTAGAACTTAGAACTACTTAAACCTAACTAACCTAAGGACATCACACACATCCATGCCCGAGGCAGGGTTCGAACCTGCGACCGTGGCGGTCGCGCGGCTCCAGACTGTAGCGCCTAGAATCGCTCGGCCACCCCGGCCGGCTATCTGGATAATTTATGAGCAAGACTGAAACAACAATGAGGGTGTGCCAAGTTAGTGCCACATTAATCACAGCAACCCACTTCTGTAGCCGAGGTCACTCACGTATACCTGTGCGCTGGAGTTCGACGTGGAGGTAATCCTGCTGGCGGATGAAATTTTCACGGCCAGTATTTGGCCGGCAAGAGGAGGAGGGGCGGCAGCGACAGTCTTTGCACCAATGTCCTGGATTAAATTCCAACTCTCTTCGTAGTGTCTCATAAAGAGAGGGACGTGACTGTGGTTGGTGGTGATCCGTCCGTCGGATGGGGACGTTAAGTTCGGCGGTCCCCTTTGTATTATTCGAGAAGCGTAGGCTACGTACCAGCACCGGCTTTCACTCTTTCCTTTCACTCATCATAATCACACAACTCAAAAAAAAAAAAAAAGACTGTACTACACACGCATCCATTACACTTACCCTCAATATACAAACACATATACGACACAACTCTCACATATCCGCAAGGAAAAGCGCTGAAGATCGCGGAAGAAAACCACTCTTTGCTAATAGCGACTGAACCCACACGTGGGATTTTCCAGCCAACACTAATGACAGCATTTGCCGTTGTACTGATGTTCTGTTACAGAAATGTAGAACTAACATCGAAAGCACGATAATTGTAACGACTGAAACCAAATAATAATATTTTAAAATCCGGTAATACACTACTGGCCATTAAAATTGCTACACCAAGAAGGAATGCAGATGATAAACGGGTATTCATTGGACAAATATGTTATACTAGAACTGACATGTAATTACATTTTCACGCAATTTACGTGCATAGATCCTGAGAAATCAGTACCCAGAACAACCACCTCTGGCCCTAATAACGGCCTTGATACGCCTGGGCATTGAGACAAACAGTGCTTGGATGGCGTGTACAGGTACAGCTGCCCATACAGCTTCAACACGATACCACAGGTCATCAAGAGTAGTGACTGGCGTATTGTGACGAGACAGTTGCTCGGCCACCACTGACCAGACATTTTCAATTGGTGAGAGATCTGGAGAATGTGGTGGCCAGGGCAGCAGTCGAACATGTTCTGTAACCAGAAAGGCCCGTACAGGACCTGCAACATGCGGTCGTGCATTATCCCTCTGTAATGTAGGGTTTCACAGCGATCCAATGCAGGGTAGAGCCACGGGTCGTAACACATCTGAAATGTAACGTCCACTGTTCAACGTGCCGTCAATGCGAACAAGAGGTGACCGAGACGTGTAACCAATGGCACCCTATACCATCACGCCGGGTGATACGCCAGTATGGCGATGACGAATACACGCTTCCAATGTGCGTTCACCGCGATATCGCCAAACACGGATGCGACCATCATGATGCTGTAAACAGAACCTGGATGCATCCGAAAAAATGTCTCCGAGCTGATTGTCCATGCTACTGCAAACGTCGTCGAACTGTTCGTGCAGATGGTTGTTGTCTTGCATACGTCCCCATCTGTTGACTCAGGGGTCGAGACGTGGCTGCAGGGTTCGTTACATCCATGCAGATAAGATGCCTGTCATCTCGACTGCTAGTGATACGAGGCCGCTGAGGTCCAGCACGGCCTTCCGTATTACCTCCTGAACTCACCGATTACATATTCTGCTAACAGTCATTGGATATCGTCCAACGCGAGCAGTAATGTCGCGATACGGTAAACCGCAATCGCGATAGGCTACAATCTGACCTTTATCAAAGTCGGAAACGTGATGATACGCATTCCTCCTCCTTACACGAGGCATCACAACAACGTTTCACCAGGCAACGCCGGTCAACTTCTGTTTGTGTATGAGAAATGGGTTGCAAACTTTCCTCATGTCGGCACGTTATAGGTGTCGCCACCGGCACGAACCTTGTGTGAATGCTCTGAAAAGCTAATCATTTGTATATCACAGCATCTTCTTCCTGTCGGTAAAATTTCGCGTCTGTAGCACGTCATCTTCGTGGTGTAGCAATTTTAGTGTCCAGTAGTGTATGTCTACTCTGCCACACCTCAAGGTCGTTTATCTGTAAAACTATGCATTTATGTACAATCTATGTTTGAAAATTGATTAAAATGAGGACCACAAAATCAAACATCATTGAAGAAACAATACAGTGTAACAGACAATTGTAACCGGCAGATTCATAAGAGTCATAAATGAGGTAGTATTTGGCAGAAAGGTAAACATCTGAAAGTTAATGGCAGATTAAAACTGCGTGCCGGACCGATACTCGAACTCGGGACCTTTGCCTTTCGGGGGCAAGTGCTCCGCCAGCTGAGCTACCAAAGCACGGCTCACAACCCGTCCTCACAGCTTCTGTTCTGCCAGTACCTCGTCTCCTACCTTCCAAACTTCACAGCCGCTCTTCTGCGAACCTTGCAGAACTAGCACTCCTGGGATATGGCTTAGCCACAGCCCGGGGGATGTTTCCAAAATGAGATTTTCACTTTGAAGCGGAGTGTGCGCTGACATGAAACATCCTGGCAGATTGAAACTGTGTGTCAGACCGAGACTCGAACTCGGGATATTTGCCTTTCGCGGGCAAGTACTCTGCCATCTGAACTACCCAAGCACTACCCACCACCCGTACTTACAGCTTCAGTTCTGCTAATACCTCGTCTCTTACCTTCCAGAATTCACAGAAGCTCCTCTGCGAACCTTGCAGAACTAGCACTCCTGGAAGAAAGTATATTGCGGAGACATGGCTAGCTCTGCAAGGTTCGCAGAAAAGCTTCTGTGAAGTTTGGAAGTTGGGACACGAGGTACTGGCAGTATTGAAGCTGGGTAGCTCAGATGGCACAGCACTTGCACGTGAAAGGCAAAGGTCCCAAGTCCGAGTCTCAGTCCAGTACACGGTTTTAATCTGACAGGAAGTTTCATATCAGCGCACGCTCCGCTGCAGAGTGAAAATCTCATTCTGGAGTTATACATTTAGTTGAAACAATTTGCGTTAACACATGCAACACTTACAAAGCCACTCTGTACAGCAGGAGAAAGTGGCGATCTGTGGAATATCTGACGATAGAGTACAATTCTCTATGCGAAAGGCTACTCGAGACATGCACCGTGTCACGGACGTAGGCCGATTGGGGGCAGTTATTACACCATTGAGGGGATCCACTTGGTGTTTCACGGGACGTGTGGACTATTTCAGCATTTTGCGGACCACCGATACCCTTCAAATCTTACGTATTTCCAGCCAGCAATGCTATCTTCCAGTAGCTTAAATGCCAATGTGGTGAGCCCAGAACCGTGCTACAGTGGTCTGAGGAACATGAAAGTGAACTCATGTTGATGCCTTGGCCAAGAAACTCCCCTGACCTAAACCAGGTTCATCTGGGACACTATCGGACGCCAGTTAGCCACAAACCACCAGCCCATAGCTTAACGGCATTGTGTGACCTGTGCATAGACACATACTGCCATATACCGCCTGAAATCTACGAATTACTCGTCTAATCCGTGCCACCAAGAATCGCTGCTATATTGTGCTCCAAATTTCGACTAAGACTCTAGAAGCAGGTGATCATAAAGTTTAGGCTCATCATTGTCTGTACTTGCAGCAGTTACAGAGTTATATTTTCCAAAATAGTTGATGTGTTGTCGTACGTTCTTCCATTCTTCCTCATCAAAGTGTAAATACAGAGTTTAGATGAAATAATTAAAAGGCGGCGTATTGGAAAAATATAGATAAGAGGAATATGTTGAGCCGGTGTATCCGCACTGCATTATTATTATTATTATTCTTTCTTTTCTCAGACGTTATGTCTGGTCAAAAATGGAAAGTGACACGGACCTTGATCAAGCGTGACTTCCTTTTAACTGTACGGTATATGTTACATTGCATTTAGGAACTTTCGGGTAACTGAACATGTATCAATAATTACAGATTTCTGTAGTTGCATATATAAGTTTGGATGTAGCTGTATTGCGTTGATGTACTGGTGGATATTGTGTGGTATGACTCCTGTAGTTGATAGTATAATTGGTATAATGTCAACTTCATCCTGATGCCACATGTCCTTGACTTCCTCAGCCAGTTGGATGTATTTTTCAATTTTTTCTCCTGTTTTCTTCTGCATATTTGTTGTATTGGGTATGGATATTTCGATTAGTTGTGTTAATTTCTTCTTTTTATTGGTGAGTATGATGTCAGGTTTGTTATGAGGTATTGTTTTACTGTTATAATGGTTCTGTTCCAGTATAATTTGTATTCATCATTCTCCAGTACATTTTGTGGTGCATATTTGTATGTGGAAACGTGTTGTTTTATTAGTTTATGTTGTATGGCAAGTTGTTGATGTATTATTTTTGCTACATTGTCATGTCTTCTGGGGTATTCTGTATTTGCTAGTATTGTACATCCGCTTGTGATGTGATATACTGTTTCTATTTGTTGTTTGCAAAGTCTGCATTTATCTGTTGTGGTATTGGGATCTTTAATAATATGCTTGCTGTAATATCTGATGTTTATTGTTTGATCCTGTATTGCAATCATAAATCCTTCCGTCTCACTGTATATATTGCCTTTTCTTAGCCATGTGTTGGATGCGTCTTGAGCGATGTGTGGCTGTGTTAGATGATACGGATGCTTGCCATGTAGTGTTTTCTTTTTCCAATTTACTTTCTTCGTATCTGTTGATGTTATGTAATCTAAAGGGTTGTTGAAGTGGTTATGAAATTGCAGTGGTGTAGCCGATGTATTTATATGAGTGATTGCTTTGTGTATTTTGCTAGTTTCTGCTCGTTCTAGAAAGAATTTCCTTAAATTGTCTACCTGTCCATAATGCACGTTTTTTTATGTCGATAAATCCCCTTCCTCCTTCCTTTCTGCTTAATGTGAATGTTTCTGTTGCTGAATGTATGTGATGTATTCTATATTTGTGGCATTGTGATCGTGTAAGTGTATTGAGTGCTTCTAGGTCTGTGTTACTCCATTTCACTACTCCAAATGAGTAGGTCAATATTGGTACAGCATAAGTATTTATAGCTTTTGTCTTGTTTCTTGCTGTCAATTCTTTTTTCAGTATTTTTGTTAGTCTTTGTCTATATTTTTCTTTTAGTTCTTCTTTAATATTTGTATGATCTATTCCTATTTTTTGTCTGTATCCTAGATATTTATAGGCATCTGTTTTTTCCATCGCTTCTATGCAGTCGCTGTGGTTATCCGATATGTAATCTTCTTGTTTAGTGTGTTTTCCCTTGACTATGCTATTTCTCTTACATTTGTCTGTTCCAAAAGCCATATTTATATCATTGCTGAATACTTCTGTTATCTTTAGTAATTGGTTGAGTTGTTGATTTGTTGCTGCCAGTAGTTTTAGATCATCCATGTATAGCAAATGTGTGATTTTGAGTTGGTATGTTCCAGTAATATTATATCCACAATTTGTATTACTTAGCATGTTGGATAGTGGGTTCAGAGCAAGGCAGAACCAGAAAGGACTTAATGAGTCGCCTTGGTATCTTCCACACTTAATCTGTATTGGCTGTGATGTGATATTATTTGAATTTGTTTGGATATTAAGTGTGGTTTTCCAATTTTTCATTACTATGTTAGGGAACTGTATCAATTTAGGATCTACTTTGTATATTTCCAATATTTGTAGTAACCATGAGTGGGTTACACTATCAAAAGCTTTTTGGTAATCAATGTATGCGTAGTGTAGCGACCTTTGTTTAGTTTTAGCTTGATATGTCACCTCTGCATCTATTATCAGTTGCTCTTTACATCCTCGTGCTCCTTTGCAACAGCCTTTTTGTTCTTCATTTATAATTTTGTTCTGTGTTGTATGTGTCATTAATATCTGTGTAATGACTGAAGTTAATATTTTGTATATTGTTGGTAGGCATGTTATGGGGCGAAATTTTGCTGGGTTTGCTGTGTCTGCTTGCTCTTTAGGTTTCAGATAAGTTATTCCTTGTGTAAGTGTGTCAGGGACTGTGTATGGGTCTGCAGTGTAACTGTTAAATAATTTATTTAGATGTGAATGTGTTGAGGTGAACTTCTTTAGCCAAAATTTTTTTTCTTATTATTATTATTATTATTATTATTATTATTATTATTATTATTATTATTATTACTATTCGTATGGCTTACATGGTCACTTTACTTCCTATATAAATGTTAAATAAATATAAAATACATAGTATGAAAGCAAACACAACATAAAAAACAAACACTCAAAAAATTAAAACTTAATATATAAGTTTCTTAACTAGTCCACAGATTTTGGTATCATCAAATATATTCACTGAGTCCACCAGGATATTTTTGTAATACACATTCTTCAGTCAGGCGTTGGTAGTTTGCACAGCAATCCCACAGTTGCACGTAGGCGCATCCTTGCCGTACAAACGGGCACCACATCTTCCGTGCCCTGTAAGGAATCGGTTAGAGCTGTCCATAGTTTCTTGGGAAGAGCAAATCCATTTAAGCGTTTCGTAGGATCTGCAGTGAGGCAAAAATTTGCTGGTGGAAACGCCTACCAAACATCCCTCCATCCTTGACACACATCATATATAACAGACGTAACTTAGGTTGTTCTGGGTGGTTTTCTGGACTTAAGTCAACTGGCAGATATATTCTGTGGCTGGTTATACAGAAGTAAATTTTGCTGAATAACACGCTTTTGGAACTCTGTTACAACTGCTGCTTTTCGTCTAATTGATGGTGGTGCAGTATTACATAATACATGGAAGTAGTGTTGATTTAGTAGTGCCGCTTATTATCCTCACAGCATGATTTAGCTTCACATCAAATTGCGTGCATCTGTACCGTATCTCCATACTGGAGCATGGTACTCTGCCATAGAGTAAACCAATGCCAGTGTAGCAGAGTATCTGCATTTGCACCACATCCTGACCGAGCTAGTTTTCTAATTCATGAGTCCAATACCAAAAACCACAGTTATTCCATTATCAAGATCTTCGCCACAAGGTGCCCCCTTTCACTGTATTATAATCATTTCATTTGAACCACACGTTCGCTGTGATGAATAAGGGAAGAACGTGCAATACAGCAATTTTATTTTAGGAAATATGACTCTGTAAGTACAGTATGTGTTA
The DNA here is from genome assembly GCF_023864345.2 of Schistocerca serialis cubense. Lineage (NCBI taxonomy): Eukaryota > Metazoa > Arthropoda > Insecta > Orthoptera > Acrididae > Schistocerca > Schistocerca serialis. The sequence goes on from NC_064640.1 coordinate 781,858,352, forward strand.
ACATATACCGTTTCAATTAAATGTGTATCTTTTTTCCAAATAATACCTCGTTTATGACTCTTATGAATCTACTGCTCTTAACTCTCTGTTACGCGTATTATTGGTGCTACGACGTTTGCTTCTATAGTCTGTAGATATGTTAACTTTCAAACATCGACTGTACACAGATACAGAACTTGACAGATAAATAACCTTGATGAATGGTAGAAAATATGTATTTTCGACTATAAAAATATTTTGTATTCGGTTTCAGCCGTTAAAACAGCCTCGCTACCTTTGTCAGAATACGAGGTCATATCTCGAAGAGCAGAATCGAGCGGCAGATAAGGGAGGCAGAAACGGCAAGATGGAGTACGGCCATTATCCTAAAGTTGAATGAGACACGTTACGTTACGAAATCTCGTAAAGAAGGTCACTGGTGCAAGCAGAGCTACAGACTTAATACGAGGCTTGTGACACAATTCCCGTTTACAGCATCGCGGACGTGCTTACCGAAGAACGTGTAAGGCTCACAAGAGCACGACTAAGAACACAGGTAGGAATGTAGTGAGGATGAAAAGTTTGAGGCGTTGAACCAATAGTTTTGTAGGTAATGAAAAAGAAAAAGAAGGTTAGGGTTTAACTTCCCGTTCGACGTCGAGGTCATCAGAGGCAGAGCACAAGCTCGAAAGGTTTCAAGGATGGAGAAGGAACCCGGCAGTGCCTTTTTAAAAGGAACTATCCTGGTACTTGCCTGGAGCGACTGGAGGAAATCACGGAAGACCTAAATGTGGATGCCCGGACGCCGACTCGACCCATCGTCCTGCCGAATGCGGGTCCAGTGTGCTAACGGGCAATGGAGGAAAAATATTAGTGTCTTGTACTTACTGCAGAAGCTATCTGCAGGCCCGGATGGAGGGGGAGGGGGTGGGGCAAACCGGGGTATCTGCCCCGGGCGGCAGTTTCAGGGGGCGCCAAATTCATAGTCTTGAAGAAAAAAACCTTGTTTCACAAAGCGCCCGGCAACCGGCGCACGTTGGTCTATCGATTGCTCATACGATTTTGAAACGCATCCCTGTTGGTTTTTGAACACATTCCATATTTGAACTAATCATAAGTTGATTTTTGAATGCGTGCATAGTGTACGTGCTGTCTCTGCCAGGGGAAACCCCGTCGCATCTAGAAATAAAAAAACCTTCCGGCAGAGAAAAGGGGACGGCGCTATACGAGCTGAGCTGAATAAACTCGAACAAGTCAATGCTAATTGCGGTTTGTTTATGTGGTTGACTGGATGTGCGAATGATAAGCGTTGTTGTAATTGTTAGCGAAATCCATACACTCAGACCACCAGAGTGGAAATAAACACCGTCCGGTGTGACCGAGCGGTTCTTGACGCGACTGCTACGGTCGCAAGTTCGAATCCTGCCTTGCGCATGGATGTGTGTGATGTCCTTAGGTTGGTTAGGTTTAAGTAGTTCTAAGCTCTAGGGGACTGATGACCTCTGATGTTTAAGTCTTGAACCATTTTTTTTTAAATAAACGACTCACTGGAATAACTGATAAGAAAGATTACATATTATCTTCTAGGTATATCCAAGAAAATTAAATTCTGACAGAAAATTTTTGCTATATCGCTACACTACTAATGGCCAGTTGCAAAATCCACGGTTAGTAGTCACCTAATTCAATTTTCGGAATAGCGCAGAAAACACGTTGTACGAAAGCGTAAAATCGCCTAACCGGATAATAAACCGTGGGATAACTAAACCGATGATTCTGGCAGGATTAGTGAAGTTAACCGGAGAATAAGTTTTGACAATAACATGAATAGTTACTGAATTAGTGATGACAAGATTGTTTGTTAGAACGAGGAAAGAGAAGAAACGGAGATATCACACAAATTACATCGAAGAATATGGCGATTCCAAATTCACATAAAAATTTCGTACTATTACTACTTTTCGATTCCATGTTTGAGAAACTGGAGCGTATGAATGAAATGTGAAAGTACTTTCTAACACAAAACTTTTTGCTTGTAGTAGGCGTAAGAGACATCTGATATTGGTACGTTGTGAATTATGGTCTGTCGTGTTATTTATGTATGTGACATTGATAAAAATGACCATTTGTGCCAAAACAGTCTTGCTTATTTTGGCGTGTGTTAGAACGTTTTATTTAGCAGACAATGACAAAATGAATCTAGAAACCACACTAGTTTTGGGTACTATTCGTATTAACAGCCTTTTCAATGACAGACAACGACATTTTGATATTTCATGTAGCAAAAGTTTGACGAACTTTGATAAGGTAATAGATTCTCTCGCATAAGGCAAATGGCTAGAAGATTCGTTTCAAAAGGACACGGTACCACTCCAATCCCCATCTCTCATGACCTCGTCGTTGACGGGAAATTAAACCAACCTTCCTTTTTTATTTGTACAGGTTCATTCTTACGACGATAAAGTGAAAACAGGAACCCGACACTGTTAATAGTGTTATTTTTTAAGAAAATATAGCACCCCATTACCGGTTTAGGGCTGACAGGTTATTCATCAGACGGCTGTTCATATTTAAAATTAAATTTAGCTAATGCTGTACATGCTATGTTTGCTGATTTCCTTTGTGGCGAAAGTTCCTTGGCGTAGTGGCGCCCTACAACAAAAGAAAGTAAGGAAACGTAATAATTTAGTATAACTTGACCTAACAATGAATTAAAGCAATGTAAACAAAAAAAAATGGTTCAAATGGCTCTAAGCACTATGGGATTTAACATCTGAGGTCATCAGTCCCCTAGACTTAGGAACAACTTAAACCTAACTAACACACATCCATGCCCGAGGCAGGATTCGAACCTGCGACCGTAGCAGCAGCGCGGTTCCGGACTGAAGCGCCTAGAACTGCCCGGTCACAGCGGCCGGCCGCAATGTAAAAGACTGATCCTTCTGTCTGCATGTGGTTAAGGCTAATCTCAGGAACTACTGTAGGGATTTTGATACGGTTTTCATTAATACATAAACTTATTCACGAGGGAGGTTTGTGTATATAATTTTTAATTATAGTAATGATGAGTATGTGATATGTGTGTCGGTACGCACGGGACAGCATGCTTACCAGTATATTCCATAACACCGAGCATGAATACTTGATGTTCTTGTGCTTGTGGGTGACAAACAGATAGGGTCAACAGATAGCCCTTGCACTGGAGACCATTTGTATACCCATCAGAAGGATCGTGTTACTGTCACTTCCCAAAGCACAGGGTCAATGTATGAATATTACATGCTTCCTCCGGCATAGGCCAATGGAGCAAATCGGTGTGTTCTTTTTGCACTTGATGTGGTCTACGGTGGGCTTGATGTGACTTATGGAGGCACCATTATTTTATGGGCGATTCCTCGGGAAAAACACAAAAAAGGTTTTTTTACTATGTTTAGCCGTCACCAACGGTCCAAATTAGCCAGCCAAGGATTCCAAGATAGCTATGCACAGCAAATGGCTAAATTTTTTAAGATGTATTCCTAAGATGTTATGTTAGATTTACTGATAAAAAAGCGATAAAACTGGCATTAAAATCCCAAAGGTATCAGCGTGTAAGTGCGAGTTCAAATGGTTCAAATGTCTCTGAGAAGTATGGGACTTAACATCTGAGGTCATCAGTCCCCTAGAACTACTTAAACCTAACTAACTTAAGGACATCACACACTTCCATGCCCGAGGCAGGATTCGAACCTGCGACCGTAGTGGACGCGCGGTTCCAGACTGAAGCGCCTAGAACCGCTCTGCCACAGCGGCCGGCCGCAACGCACAATACCGACCAAAACGCAAAAAAAATGGTAAATCATTGACTTTATCGATAGCAAGAAATCCGGGTTCGAACCCCGGTCCAGCGCAAATTTTCTTTCTCGTCATTCCATTATGCAGCTGATGAGTCTCCATATCTGCAATCGCGCATACATTTCGTGTACTGTAATGTTTAATTCTACTAACACATTTGGAACTAGGTTAAAATGTTGTGTGCTGTATCCACATATACCAATTGATATGCAACATTTAGTCTGTTCTTTTATCTGGGTAACAGACTAAAATAAAATAGCAAATAAAAAATAAGTAATAAAAATGTATCTATTTCTGAGACGCTGTCGCACTGCCTAAACAAACCGGCAACGTATTGTGCAGCTCATTTTTGAATATCCTCCATCTCTTTTGCTAAACAATGATAGCAACATGCAGGTTTTTGTGGTATTGAGGTGACGACACTACCTCATGTAACAGTGGTCGTAGATTCGAGTCCCACTTCAGGCAAGGGTGTGAGTTTTAAATACGCTGTTTCTCTCTCTCTCTCTCTCTGTATGTGTGTGTGTGTGTGTGTGTTTTTTCGTAAAATTCTAAAGTATGAGTTATGAATTTTGAACCACATGATGAAGAAAATACTGTAAAACAATAAAACTGATGGAATATTTCATATCTGTACGTACTCGTATTAGAAAGTCCTCCACTGCGCTTTTCAATCTGTATGTGAAGGCTACTCTTAGGAGCCACTGTGGGAACTGTGATACGGCTTTGACTAATAGACTGATTCACGACGAAGCTTAGTGTATAATTTATTACCGCTACGCCAGACAAGTCGTCCCGCATAATCCGGGGCGGGTCGCTTGTACTTACGTAAAGAGCACAAACGTCTACTTGGCTGTATGGTCGAGTTGTCAAATGAGAATTATTTTCATGAAAATAGCTTGGTAAAAATGGACTACGTAAAAGTTCCCTTCGTATTATTATATTCGTGCCGGATCAGTGGCCGGATTATCGTCGTCTCCTTACTGTCCACGGTTCACGTCAGGAACCAGTTCCAGCGAGATGTAGCAAGCCCGCGTATGAGCTCAAGTAAGCTGCCAAATCGTCCGCTAACATGTTGTGTGAGGTCAACTGTGTGATACGTCTGAAGATCTGACAGGAATATAATCAATAAAAGAAGCTTCGTTATGAGCTCTGACCGACCAACAACACTCAAGAATTCGCCGAACGGGGTTCCTGCTTGTCACCATTTTAGTGTATAAATTACACTTACTAAGGGTCATTTCGACAAATCTCATTCCAGCACCTAGCTTCTCAATGGCTAGATTGGTTAAGTATATTTAGGTGCTTCACAGTTGAGACTCATTGTAGTGACTAATAGCTGATGGTGTAGTCAAACGGAGCCGGGTCTTCTTTTTAACTAATATTTACACACACTAGATTACATTTATTGATGTTAAATGCCAGCTGCTAGTCTTTGCAACAGGTTCTGATATTTTGTATGTGTCTTTTCTTTGTTGCCCGCAAAGATAACGCTGAGTCCGAGACGCCAATGCAACTAGAAGCAGTTTCTCGTCAGAGGGCAGTGTTGTGAGCTGCCGCCAACACTGTGACACACTAGTGAAACACGGGCCGGGCCTCTAGCGAAATGGTTCCCAACCTTTACTCCTGAGTGTAATCAGGTAGAACTCCCGCCCCAATCTCTCACCATCACCAAAATTATCGACAAACTAAATTTTATAATGAAAGAGAATTTTCTTTGAACTCTTATTTTTAAAATGACCAAAGATAAATATTTAATTTTTTGGGTGTTTTATTAAACCACGAACTAATGAGTCAGCGCCATAACTTGTAATACTTGCTTCCCAACAACCTTTTTTATGAAGCTCCCTACATACAGCTGCTTCTAAGAAAAGATAAAAGAAAAGCTAACTATCCACATTGAGAGTAGACCCTTGTTACAAAACATGATTCTGCTCTACCACTCCTCTCCCTAGCGATATTTGCTTCACCCGTATTTTGCACCCCCTGTTAACAGCAACCAAGTTGAGACTGTCAATGTTTGCGTCTGACCAATGATAATAATAATAATAATAATAATAATAATAATAATACTGTGTAGGCTGTAGGCAGTGTAGAAACTATTACATAGTTACCGTTGTGTTGTGCTGTCAATTAGTTTATCTCATGCGAAGTGAATAATGAAGTTTTTTCTGGTTCATTCTGCAAAATAGGTAGAACTCGACAAAGGAATATGTGACATATATGTCTCGGTTTTACTGTCATAGATGCATGGTAAAAAGTGCAAAGTATGTGTGTAATGTAAAGATTATGAGAAGAAGATGTTGCTCATATATTCATTTCACGAGCTGTAGCCTTCTCCACATTGTGTCATGCGTTAAGACTAGTACTATTAAAATGTATTATATTGTAATCAGTATTGCAGCCTTACGAGTTAGTGATAATGGTAATGACATTTTAAAAATAATTTAGTTTGATGACAGAAACATAGTCAAATCCTTTCGTTTTTTAACCTTCAGGAAATTTCGTTTACACCGGGTTGGGAGCCACGGCTCTAGCGTGTAATCCCCGGCCTCGAGCGGTCCCAGCAGCCGTTTATCGCCGTAAGTCGTGGGGCTCATTGCTGAGCGTTGAGACCCCGTGAACCAAGTGTCTCCATCCCGGACGGCTGCTAGTTTCTCTTAGAGCCTGCTGAAGAGGTACACCCGAGATCTTCTTGGTTTGACCTATACACCTGCTCGCTGGTCTTCCCTGGTCTGTTCCCCTCCATCTTCCCAAGCAGGATTATTTTCTCTAAATTTCCTCTATCTCTTCTCACAAAACGCCCAAAGAACGGAGAATTTTTTGGTTGACTTGAAAAGAAAGGCACCTGGGGAATGAGTTGCTCAATAATGGACATGCTGCGGCCTTAGGGGTCAATTTTTCGCTTTTATAAAAAAAGACTTCTTCGTAGACACTCGCCCTAACGTGATCCGTCTTCTGATCTCATCTTAACAGCTTCCCGGGTCGCAGATTGTTGACCTGAGCTAGATGAAAGAATACACGACTTCCAAATCCTTTTCTTGACCTGGGAATTGAACCTGTGCTCCTCAGTCAATTATGATAAGTTTGGACTTGCTGAGATTGATGTCTATTCCATATGATAAACTAATTTTCTTTATTTTCGTTAGTAGCTCAGCAGGTTCATCTTCGCTGCTAGCTAAAAGCAGGTTGTCGTAAGCAAATCGGAGGTTATTAACAGTTTTACTACCAACTGCGATGTCTTTAGTCCAACTATCGAGAGCATTCCCAATGACATGTTCTGCATAGATGTTGTACAGTTGGGATAGAACACAACCCTGTCTGATATCTTTTGATAAACTGAAGAAATCAGACGTGCCAGCACTTGTTTTTAGTAGTTTATGTTTACTGCCAAACTGCTGCTTCTCTGGTTGACGTTAGTGATCGAAGTGGCACATTGGACTCGCATGCTTCAGGAGGTGGTTCTAGTTCCTTTTCGGCCACACAAATTTAGATTTACCATGGTTTCCATAAATTGTTTACGATAAATCCCCCGATGGTTCCCTTGAAAGGATACGGTCTATATCCTTCCTCAGCTGAAGCTGGAGCTCCTCTCTAAAGACCTCGTCGCCGACCTGACTTTAAATCCTAATGTTGCTTCTTTTTCTGGTTGTTGCTTGGAAATTTATTCAGGTGCTCTGTACTTGTGAAATCACTTGACCCTTGACACGGCTCGATGTGAATTACGTTTAGGTGGGACTTGGACTTTACTGCTGATAACTGAACACCCTCGGTTATTGTTTATAATATTCTAAAAAAATGGTTCAAATGGTTCTGAGCACTATGGGACTTAACATCTTAGGTCATCAGTCCCCTAGAACTTAGAACTACTTAAACCTAACTAACCTAAGGACATCACACACATCCATACCCGAGGCAGGATTCGAACCTGCGACTGTAGTAGTCCCGCGGTTCCGGACTGAAGCGCCTAGAACCGCACGGCCACCGCGGCCGGCTATAATACTCTCTTATGCTGTGATTCGTTATTAGGTTCAAGTAATCACGGAGTCGTTCTCACCTCCTTGCGCACAGCAGTGTAATCTGAGAACAGCTTTAGAGAACTACAAAAGTTACGTGCTTTGCTAGTAGTGCCAGTAATAGGAGACCATAGGGCAGCTGGATTTTTGCAATTTTCTAATTTGTGGTAAGTGAAGTTCAGAACTCAAACATCAATCTACCGAAGTATATCGTTGCAACTCTCAAAAACTCTCGAGAAAATCGACTTCGAAGTTTTCCGTGCGTCTTTAATATCCGAAAGAATGGTTGGATTTTATTTCGAGAAGCTGCCTGGCTCTGTGGTAGGATGCTCAACAACCACGTAAGGTTCCTGATTTTGATTCCTGGCCGACAGAAATTTTTTAAAAAAGTTACGTGTTCTACGAGAATTTCTGTGAAGCTGAAAATGTAGGGTGGTTATAATTATACATTCGTACACGAGAGGGCTTCCATGAAACATTTGTAAGGACATGCAGAACAGAAATAACGAGTAAACAAGTGAAAGGAACATTTTAATTTTCGCATGAGAGAGTAATATCTGTCAGTTGCGTACCACGTTTACGTTCCAGGTTACGAATGTTGCTCATTCTGACTACCATCTGCACCCTCTACACAAAAAAAAGAAAAAGGCTCTGAGCACTATGGGACTTAATTTCTAACGTCATCAGTCCCCTAGACCTTAGAACTACTTAAACCTAACTAACCTAAGGACATCACACACATCCATGCCCGAGGCAGGATTCGCACCTGCGACCGTAGCGGTCGCGCTGCTCCAGACTGTAGCGCCTAGAACCGCTCGGCCACCCTGGCCGGCGCACCCTCTACAGTCTGTAACAGCACAAGTGATACCATTTCACAATTGTTCACACACAGCTCGAGCTGTGCAGTATTCTAAGCCACAGAAACAATAATTTTTCCAGCAATCTGTGGCAAAATTGACCGTCGGCCTCTCCCAGGAGCAATTTACAAATTGCCAGTTAATTCGAACTTCTGAATCATGTTCTTCAGTCCTACTGCGGGAAGGGGACCTCTCCGTATTGTTTTAATGCGTCAGAACTCGCGAAGAGCAGCAGAACTTTTTCTGTTGTTTTGATAAAGCGGCATTAAGAGTAAAGCCCTGTCCACTTTGTTCAGACTCATATTGACTGTCTGCAACTGTAATGCAGACCGATGTTTGTGTTTCAGCCCTACGTCACCGGACCAGTCCCGGTGTCTAACGCCAAGGCATGATATTAATACTACTAATAAGGAAAATCATGCAGCGGAACAGTCTGAAAATCATCCGCTTAATGTTGGGTACCCATACGGTAAATAGTTTTCCTTCTATACTGGCTCCAGTAGTGAAAGTTTAGTTACAGCCACCCCGTACACAAAGATGGAAAGAAGTTAGAGCGTACGAGACTGGTAATTGCTGTTTCAAGTCTCGTTTCTGTCTCTTTGTTTTCTTTTCCTTTCAGTTCAAATACCTACGTCATTTGAATATAAAATTCATCAAATGTATGCCAATTATCACATATCTATCATTTTTAAGAAAAATGCACGTCTTCTTATTACTAGTTACATATCGTACACGGTAACCCAGTTTTCATTGAAAATACAAAATCTTAATTATTGACAAATAAAATATTGTTAATAAAGATTGTTTAAACTAAAAAACACTACAAGATCTTTTTAACGATTCACAGAAATGGTTATGGAAGATGAATCTATGTTTAAAAATTCAGCATGGCTTGGAGTGAACCCTGGTTGGCCACATGCTAAACAAGCATTCTACCACAGACCCACATATAAGGTCTGAAACAGGACCTGACTTTAAGATATTAAAGACACTTGGAAAAGCTTGATAGTCGATTTTCTCGATTATTTTTGAGAGTTGCATCGGACTGCTTCGGGAAATTGATATCTGTGGTTTGAACTTCACGCACCATAAATACACTCCTGGAAATGGAAAAAAGAACACATTGACACCGGTGTGTCAGACCCACCATACTTGCTCCGGACACTGCGAGAGGGCTGTACAAGCAATGATCACACGCACGGCACAGCGGACACACCAGGAACCGCGGTGTTGGCCGTCGAATGGCGCTAGCTGCGCAGCATTTGTGCACCGCCGCCGTCAGTGTCAGCCAGTTTGCCGTGGCATACGGAGCTCCATCGCAGTCTTTAACACTGGTAGCATGCCGCGACAGCGTGGACGTGAACCGTATGTGCAGTTGACGGACTTTGAGCGAGGGCGTATAGTGGGCATGCGGGAGGCCGGGTGGACGTACAGCCGAATTGCTCAACACGTGGGGCGTGAGGTCTCCACAGTACATCGATGTTGTCGCCAGTGGTCGGCGGAAGGTGCACGTGCCCGTCGACCTGGGACCGGACCGCAGCGACGCACGGATGCACGCCAAGACCGTAGGATCCTACGCAGTGCCGTAGGGGACCGCACCGCCACTTCCCAGCAAATTAGGGACACTGTTGCTCCTGGGGTATCGGCGAGGACCATTCGCAACCGTCTCCATGAAGCTGGGCTACGGTCCCGCACACTGTTAGGCCGTCTTCCGCTCACGCCCCAACATCGTGCAGCCCGCCTCCAGTGGTGTCGCGACAGGCGTGAATGGAGGGACGAATGGAGACGTGTCGTCTTCAGCGATGAGAGTCGCTTCTGCCTTGGTGCCAATGATGGTCGTACGCGTGTTTGGCGCCGTGCAGGTGAGCGCCACAATCAGGACTGCATACGACCGAGGCACACAGGGCCAACACCCGGCATCATGGTGTGAGGAGCGATCTCCTACATTGGCCGTACACCACTGGTGATCGTCGAGGGGACACTGAATAGTGCACGGTACATCCAAACCGTCATCGAACCCATCGTTCTACCATTCCTAGACCGGCAAGGTAACTTGCTGTTCCAACAGGACAATGCACGTCCGCATGTATCGCGTGCCACCCAACGTGCTCTAGAAGGTGTAAGTCAACTACCCTAGCCAGCAAGATCTCCGGATCTGTCCCCCATTGAGCATGTTTGGGACTGGATGAAGCGTCGTCTCACGCGGTCTGCACGTCCAGCACGAACGCTAGTCCAACTGAGGCGCCAGGTGGAAATGGCATGGCAAGCCGTTCCACAGGACTACATCCAGCATCTCTACGATCGTCTCCATGGGAGAATAGCAGCCTGCATTGCTGCGAAAGGTGGATATACACTGTACTAGTGCCGACATTGTGCATGCTCTGTTGCCTGTGTCTATGTGCCTGTGGTTCTGTCACTGTGATCATGTGATGTATCTGACCCCAGGAATGTGTCAATAAAGTTTCCCCTTCCTGGGACAATGAATTCACGGTGTTCTTATTTCAATTTCCAGGAGTGTATAAATAAATATAAAAATTCGATTGGCGTGTGGTGTGTTTGTGAGACGTGGAGTTACGTCGACTGGGGATGTTCCCAACATATTTTACGTGTCGAGCTGCAGGTAGATGTGCTAACATAATGGAGTTGAGCTGTCCGTCAATAAAAGCAATACGGTTCATTTTTGGAAATATTATCAGTTAGATCTTATTACAGTAACGAAGACCATAACAAGGTTTATTTTTTATTTGTAGATTTATTCTGGTAGTGTGAGTGAGCGGGCGGGGGGGGGGGGGGGGCGGTAGGGAGTCAGTAGGTTCCAACAAAAAAATTTTAAAAAAATCGTACTGTCCTGAATGGTACTCGACGAACTGATCTTTTTCTACTTGAGGTCAAAGGAAACAGATTTAGATTGTTCAGTTTGCCCTAATGTTGCCTTCGATTAAAATCGAGCTTCTTTGGCCAGCTACGTCTGATTGCCATTGTGAGGCAGTTGTTTCATTTTTAACAAGTTATTAATAAGTTTTGTTTTACAGTTCAACTGTTTATTTATTTATGGACCTCCACGGTAGAAACGGACATGAAATAATTTCGTCTTGGAGCTTCAGGTTTGATTTCTTCTAGTCAGCCGTGTGCTTATTACGTTCATGAGACTCCCCGTTCGCGTAGGCAATTCAGTACTACTACAATATCACCTATGACAATCGTCAGGGTTGCACGGTGTGTGCGAGAAATGCACCTATAAGCTTAGGTCGCGTTAACGTAAATTCACTGGCTGCAACTACTCGAAAGTGTAGTGACATAGGGGTCAAAAGTACCTAAGTGAATTGAAACAGAAGTAATACGAAATAAAGCAGAACTAGCTTCTCACGGCCTGACATTGGTCCTATTAAAAACACTCGTGATCACCCGTCGAGAGCAAAGTGTGCGCTTCCTATAGAGTACTCATGTGTTGCGAAGGTTCCACATTGCATTCGACGCCTTGCTGAATCCGTCTTACGACTGCCCAACGTCGTCTGCAAGACGAAAACAAGAGCGACATGTCACTGAGACGGTGAATGCCTCTCAGTGGATCATTGGTTTTCAAGAACCTTCTATAACGTCAACAGTCCGTTATGACTGTCCTAGATTAACAGCCGTTGTTATCCTTGAGGCTTCTCCAATTTCAGAAAACACTGATGAAGGATCTTGCCGCGGAATAGCTTAAATAAACGTTACCGCATTTGACAGAAGCAGCTCAGGGAAGAATTGGAATATCTAGAACAGCATCGCTGCACAATTAGAAACGGAACCACCTTGACTGATCGTTTTACAGCATGCATTCTCTCTCGGTGTGATAGACTGCTGCAGCTACACACGCACGGCTTTCGAGGAGGTAGCAAGGGGAGCTGTCAGTTTGAGCAGCAGACGACACCTAAACCTCTGCTATTGGCCAAACATATGGTCCACGAAGTAAGCTGGCTGTCAGATGCGCAAAAGCTGGTCTGAAGGGGTCTGCGAGTTGTTTTCCCTAGGCGAACGGCCGTTGCAGGTGCGCCAGGGGTAAAAGCTCAGAGGTTGAAAATTATTTCACAGCCGCCAAATGAGTAAAATCCATATTAATAAAGATGAAGGAAATGCAATGGCACGGAGCACGTCTCAAAACCTACTCTGTAGATATACACTGAAGCGCCAAAGAAGCTGGTATAGGCCTGCATATTCAGATACAGGGATATGTAAACAGGCTGAATACGGCGCTGCGGTCGGCAACGACTATAGAAGACAACAAGGGTCTGGCGCAGTTGTTAGATCCGTTACTGGTGCTACGATGGCAGGTTGTCATGATTTAACCGAGTTTGAACGTGGTGTTACAGTTGGTGCACGAGCGATGGGACACATCTCCGAGGTAGCGATGAAGTGGGGATTTTCCCGTACAACCATTTCACGAGTGTACCGTGAATACCAGGAATCCGGTAAAACTTCAAATCTCTGACATCGCTGCGGCCGGGAAAAGATCCTGCAAGAACGGGACCAACGACGACTGGAAAGAATCGTTCAACGTGACAGCAGTGAAACCCTTCCGCAAATTGCTACAGATTTCAATGCTGGCCCATCAACAAGTGTCAGCGTGCGACACATTCAACGAAACATCATCGATATGGGCTTTCGGAGCTGAAGGCCCACTCGTGTACCCTTGATAACTGCACAGCACAAAGCTTTAAGCCTCGTCTAGACCCGTCAACACCGACATTGGACTGTTGACGACAGGAAACATGTTGCCTGGTCGGATGAGTCTCATTTCAAATTGTATCGATAGGATGGACGTGAGCGGGTATGGAGACAACCTGATGAATCCATGGACCGTGCATGTCAGCAGGGGACTGTTCAAGCCGGTGGAGGCTATGTAATGGTGTGGGGCGCGTGCAGTTAGAGTGATATGGGACTCCTGACACGCCTAGGTACGATTTTGACAGGTGACACGTACGTAAGCATCCTGTCGGATCACCTGCATCCATTCATGCCCATTGGGCATTCTGACTGACTTGGTCAGTTCCAGCAGAACTATGCGACAACCTACACGTGCAGAATTGTTACGGAGTGACTCCAGAAACACTCTTCTGAGTTTAAACACTTCCGCTAGGCACCAAGCGCCGCAGACATATCTAGGATGCCTTACAACCTGCTGCTCAGAAGAGATCTCCACCCCCTTGTACTCTTACGGATTTATGGACTGCCCTGCAGGATTCATGGAGTCAATTCCCTAGAGCACTACCTCAGACATTAGTCGAATCCATACCACGACGTGTTACGCCACTTCTACGTGCTCGCGGGGGCCCTACACGATATCAGGCAGGTGTACCAGTTTCTTTGCTTCTTCAGTGTATTAATACCTCTATGAGTATGGAAGAAATTAGTAACTTCTAATGGCTTTAAGCGAAATTAACGAACGAATTATCAACTGATATCGTTTCAACAGCTCTACCGGAAAGCAGCTTCAGAATTTCTATTAAAGCAGTTGAATCTGAACTATGAAATGTCATGTTGATCCCATGGGCTAAAAAAACGTGTTTTACTACAAAATAAGCAGCAAAACATTAAGTGTAGTGGTAGTATAAGAGAATAAACAGTACCTATCTGCAGAGGTTAGATTACCCGTAGATTTAAACTAGGTAATAGTAAAGGAGCCCAAATTTGACTATTTCACTGAATTAGTTAGAAATAACCCAAGAACCAATGACCTCAGCCAAAAACTAGATAGGGACGCAAAATCTAATGAAATTCTAGTCCTAATTATTCATACGTAATACTTACAGTAGCGGTAAGTTTAATGTAATTTTTATCAGTTATAAAGTTCATACCCAAACAACGAGTAACGATATGTTAAATTTACTGATAAAAAAGAGATAAAACTGGCATTAACATCTCAAATGTATCAGCGCGCAAATGCGAGTCATGTAAAGTGTTTACATTTGTAGTCCTTACAGTGTCCGCAGGTTTGTGGCTTTTTGGGGCGACAGATCGAGGCTACATAGGGGCAGTGACCTTTTGGCATAGGTCAGTTTAGGTGCGTGAGATAGAAGAGCCAAGTCCTGCTCTGATGAGCGGCACGTCAGTTTGATTAAAATGTTTGAAATATTTCGAGCAAAAAGTACAGAAATTTGTAGAATTTCTGCAGGAGTTCGTGAACTTGACAAGTTTTAGACAATCGCGTTCGTCAATAGCAGAGCGGTGTTAAAGTATTGTAAAATTTACGTACGCTATCTGATCAAAAGTCTCCAGACACCTATTAGTGATCATAAGTACGGCGTGTGTCCACCCTTCGCCTTTAAGACGGTTCGAACTCTGCGGCAGACACTTTCAGTGACGTGTCTGAATGTCTGTGCACGAATGGCATCCCATTCTCCCTCAAGAGCCGAAGCGAGAGGAGGTAGTGATGTTGGATGATGAAGGCCCGAAGCGAAGTCGACATTCTGACTCGTTCCAAAGGTGTTCCATTGCGTTCGTGTCGGTACTGTGGGCAGGTCAGTCCAGGAAAGTTATTGTCTATAAACCAGTGCCTCACAGATGCAGGTTGCATTGCCGTGTTGATACAATCATCTCCGAACTGTTCCATTACTGTACACAGTACATAGAGTTGTAAAATTTGTTCATATCCTTCCACATTTGACGTTTCCTGAAGCGAAATAAGGGCCCCACACCCTAACCAAGAGAAACACGTAACCTCCTCCGTATTTCACTGTTGGCACTAAACATGATGGCAGGTAACGTTCTCCACGCATTCGCCAAATCCAAACCCAACCATCGGATTCCCACAGAATGCAGTATGATTAATCACTCCACATTAGTCGTTTTTAATCATCCAATGTTCAGTGGTGTCGCTCTTTTCACCATCTTAAGCGTATCTTAGCATTGATTTCAGATATGAGTGGTTTATGAGGAGCTGCTCGACCATTGTACCCTATTGTTTTTAACTCCCTACACAGCCATTGTGATAACTGGACTGCTGATAGCAGTTTCGAACTGACGAGTGATTCCTTCCATTGATTTCATGTGATTTTTTTACAACCACCTTCGCTACGGTCGCAGGTTCGAATCCTGCCTCGGGCATGGATGTGTGTGATGTCCTTAGGTTAGTTAGGTTTAAGTAGTTCTAAGTTCTAGGGGAAGGATGACCTCAGATGTTAAGTCCCATAGTGCTCAGAGCCATTTTTACAACCACCTTCCACAGCGCTCGACTGTTTCTGTACGCAATTATATGAAGTGGGACAAGCATGTAATGGCAGTTGTGGGGAAGGCTGATAGTCGTCTTCGGTTCATTGGTAGAATTTTGGGAAGGTGTGGTTCATCTGTAAAGGAGACCGCTTATAAAACACTAATATGACCTGTTCTTGAGTACTGCTCGAGCGTTTGGGATCCCTATCAGGTCGGATTGAGGGAGGACATAGAAGCAATTCAGAGACGGGCTGCTAGATTTGTTACTGGTAGGTTTGATCATCACGCCAGTGTTACGGAAATGCTTCAGGAACTAGGGTGAAGTCTATAGAGGAAAGAAGGTGTTCTTTTCTTGAATCGCTACAGAGGAAATTTATAGAACCACCATTTGAGGCTGACTGCAGTAAAATTTTACTGCCGCCAACTTATATTTCGCGGAAAGACCACAAAGATAAGATAAGAGAGATTAGGGCTCGTACAGTGGCATATAGGCAATCCTTTTTCTCTCGTTCTGTTTGGGATTGGAACAGGGAGAGAAGATGCTGGTTGTGGTACGAGGTACCCTCCGCCACGCACCGTATGGTGGATTGTGGAGTATGAATGTAGATGTAGATATGAGGACTGCCTGGTTGTGGTTCAGCTGCGGCTGTTCCTTCGCGTTTCCACTTAACAGCCACATCACCCACAGGCCTGTTGGGCAGCTTTAAGGGTTGAAATGTCGCTGATAGATTATATACTGATGTTATATTCAATTGCTAGTCCACGTTCGAAGTAACTGAATCTCTCTGAATGACCCGTCCTGCTGTTTCTGCTTCTCTACTGACAAGACAGTATTCCTCGTCTCATTTTGTGCTGGCGCGTCCACCTACCGTGTAATCTAGTCGTGAACTCCACATTTCTTAGGTGCATCCGGATACTTCTGATCAGATAGGCCCGCGGACTGTAACTCTGAGCAACAATGTGGTGTGCCGGCCGGGGTGGCCGAGCGGTTTTAGGCGCTACAGTCTGGAACCACGCGACAGCTACCGTCGCAGGTTCGAATCCTGCCTCGGGCATGGATGTGTGTGATGTCCTTAGGTTAGTTAGGTTTAAGTAGTTATAAGTTCTAGGGGACTGATGACCTTAGAGGTTAAGTTCTATAGTGCTCAGAGCCTTTTGAACCATTTTTTGAACAATTTGGTGTAAGAGAATTGCATAATTTATACATCGGCTCGTGGACCTTAACTGTGGACAACAGTGTCGTGTTCTAAGATTTGTGAAACTTCTGCTTAGGTTGGTGGACAGTAAAATTATCCAGAATCTATTTTTCGAACTTTAACTCCGAACAGCAACGTGGTGAGACCGACTTAGCGCATTCGTAATACAGTTCGCGAATCGATCTGTTCTTGCACTCACAAAAACAATTTTAAGTATTGAACAGTACGCAGCTTATGTTATGGACGTTTCTCAATACTGTTAACCAAAATCCTCCCTACAATTTAGTAAAGCTAATGGATGTTAACAGAACAGTAAGAGGGTTATATGAAAGGTGTGCGGCTGTTCCCTGGACAGCTACGAAGCCAACGAACTCTAAAAATCGGCCATGAACTTAGTTTCTCTCTCTTACACGAAGGCAGTGTAAAGAAAGAGTTAGTTGGTCACATCGGGACTTCCATAAGTTGATCGTTTTATTATGTTAAAATACACTCCTGGAAATGGAAAAAAGAACACATTGACACCGGTGTGTCAGACCCACCATACTTGCTCCGAACACTGCGAGAGGGCTGTACAAGCAATGATCACACGCACGGCACAGCGGACACACCAGGAACCGCGGTGTTGGCCGTCGAATGGCGCTAGCTGCGCAGCATTTGTGCACCGCCGGCGTCAGTGTCAGTCAGTTTGCCGTGGCATACGGAGCTCCATCGCAGTCTTTAACACTGGTAGCATGCCGCGACAGCGTGGACGTGAACCGTATGTGCAGTTGACGGACTTTGAGCGAGGGCGTATAGTGGGCATGCGGGAGGCCTGGTGGACGTACCGTCGAATTGCTCAACACGTGTGGCGTGAGGTCTCCACAGTACATCGATGTTGTCGCCAGTGGTCGGCGGAAGGTGCACGTGTCCGTCGACCTGGGACCGGACCGCAACGACGCACGGATGCACGCCAAGACCGTAGGATCCTACGCAGTGCTGTAGGGGACCGCACCGCCACTTCCCAGCAAATTAGGGACACTGTTGCTCCTGGGGTATCGGCGAGGACCATTCGCAACCGTCTCCATGAAGCTGGGCTACGGTCCCGCACACCGTTAGGCCGTCTTCCGCTCACGCCCCAACATCGTGCAGCCCGCCTCCAGTGGTGTCGCGACAGACGTGAATGGAGGGACGAATGGAGACGTGTCGTCTTCAGCGATGAGAGTCGCTTCTGCCTTGGTGCCAATGATGGTCGTATGCGTGTTTGGCGCCGTGCAGGTGAGCGCCACAATCAGGACTGCATACGACCGAGGCACACAGGGCCAACACCCGGCATCATGGTATGGGGAGCGATCTCCTACACTGGCCGTACACCACTGGTGATCGTCGAGGGGACACTGAATAGTGCACGGTACATCCAAACCGTCATCGAACCCATCGTTCTACCATTCCTAGACCGGCAAGGGAACTTGCTGTTCCAACAGGACAATGCACGTCCGCATGTATCCCGTGCCACCCAACGTGCTCTAGAAGGTGTAAGTCAACTACCCTGGCCAGCAAGATCTCCGGATCTGTCCCCCATTGAGCATGTTTGGGACTGGATGAAGCGTCGTCTCACGCGGTCTGCACGTCCAGCACGAACGCTGGTCCAACTGAGGCGCCAGGTGGAAATGGCATGGCAAGCCGTTCCACAGGACTACATCCAGCATCTCTACGATCGTCTCCATGGGAGAATAGCAGCCTGCATTGCTGCGAAAGGTGGATATACACTGTACTAGTGCCGACATTGTGCATGCTCTGTTGCCTGTGTCTATGTGCCTGTGGTTCTGTCAGTGTGATCATGTGATGTATCTGACCCCAGGAATGTGTCAATAAAGTTTCCCCTTCCTGGGACAATGAATTCACGGTGTTCTTATTTCAATTTCCAGGAGTGTAGTACCTCATTCTATTATGTAACATTTACCTTCTCGAAATACTATTTGCTACTCCATTATTCAGTTTCTTCAGATTATACTGGTAGTAGGAGTAGGCAATTACAAAGCTCTTTCCAAGAAACTGTTGTTAGGTATTAAACGCTTGATAACATCTTAAACGTTTCTAGTCGTCCGCCGTTTCGGAGCTTCCGTGGCGTCTGGCGAAGCCCCACTCGCGGCAATGACCAGAGTCCACGCACTCTGTGCCGTGCGGAGTGCGAAGCAAACCAGGCGACGTATTGCTGCGTACACTCCTCCGAAACGTTTGTTGGCGGGCTCGAATTATTTCTATGGACTGTTACACAGATAGTATCACGGTATATATTGGAGCATTATGTGAAGAGCTCTCCGAATAACTCGGGATTTTTACGACCTAACGGGCCAGATGAACAGAATTTGGCACGATATCCTGCACCAGAGGGCTTCAAACTCCCTCCTGCTTCCCACCAGGGCTTCCGACCGACTCTTCCATTTAGTGATATTTAGTGAGCTTCTCACAGCTCCACGACACTCTTTTCACATGTTGAAGTTTCGGCCAATCAGCCTCCAGACCAGAAAGTAGGTATTGCGATTGTACATTTCATGTTAACGCTCGCAGTATTACTGTCACGCACTGCTGCCTGTTGACACTTTCAGGAGTTTGTTTCTCAAAGGGTACTGAAAACGTTTGTCATTCCGAGGGGCCGGCCAGGGTGACCGAGCGGTTCTCGGCGCTACTGTCTGGAACCGCGAGACCGCTACGGTCGCAGGTTCGAATCCTGCCTCGGGCATGGATGTATGTGATGTCCTTAGGTTAGTTAGGTTTAAGTCGCTCTAAGTTCTAGGGGACTGATGACCTCAGAAGTTAAGTCCCATAGTGCTCAGAGCCATTTGAACCATTCCGTGGGACCGAGCGAGGTGGCGCAGTGGTTAGCACACTGGACTCGCATTCGGGAGGACGACGGTTCAATCTCACGTCCTGCCATCCTGATTTA
The DNA here is from genome assembly GCF_023864345.2 of Schistocerca serialis cubense. NCBI lineage: Eukaryota > Metazoa > Arthropoda > Insecta > Orthoptera > Acrididae > Schistocerca > Schistocerca serialis. The sequence goes on from NC_064640.1 coordinate 781,878,345, forward strand.
GGTTTTCCGTAATTTCCCTAAATCGCTCCAGGCAAATGCCCGGATGGTCCCTTGAAAGGGCATGGCCGACTTCCTTCCCCGTCCTTCCCTAATCCGATGAGACCGATGACCTCGCTGTTTGGTCTCTTCCCCCAAACGACCCAATCCAATCTATTCTGAGGGAAACCCTCGAATTTGTGTTAACGTGCCTCAGCAATGCCTCTGCGACGAGCGTTTCGTCGTCGCTGGCGGCGCAGCGCCCTAGTGTATAAGACACTGAGAGCAATAGACATTGATTTGACTGGAGTGTTTAACAAGCAACAGCTTCTGGGTGGCCCTAATGTTTTTCGTGGATGACGAATGGAGTTCACCTGTGATATACAAGCTGTTTTTGGAGGCAGTACATGGCTGACCTTGGCTGTTGTTTGGGGCAATCATGCAGACTATGGTGGTCTTGATGCTTTCCCTGATGCTAATATCTTGGCGTGGAACACTTGGAGTATAGCAGAGACTACAGGATTACTTGGTAAAGTTCCGTATGGGACCCTTGTTCCAGATAAGCCATTTACTTTGTCTACAAGAAGAAAGAAGAAGCTCAATGCAGATGAATATCTTTTTATTTGGGCCAAAGTTGGCAATGGTAATTGTAAACTAAGGATTAATGGTAACTGTATGTTCTATTACAGACAGTAAATGTCCTGTTCCTTGTCCTTAATCCTCCCTCCTTCGGATCAGATCACCACCCGTTAGCCAGATTAACGAAGACCAGACAGCCGGCCGTTGTGGCTGAGCGGTTCTAGGCGTTTCAGTCTGTAACCGCGCTGCTGCTACAGTCGCAGGTTCGAATCCTGCCTCCGGCATGGATGTGTGTGATGTCCTTAGGTTAGTTAGGTTTAAGTAGTTCTAAGTTCTAGGGGACTGATGACCTCAGATGTTAAGTCCCATATTGCTCAGAGCCATTTGAACCAAAGACCAGACATTTCATTACAGGCGTGAGGACGGTTTCTGTTCCCCGGAGGCAGGGAAACCGATGCTGCCGCCCACAGTACCGACCAGCCTGCAAATGATACTTACACCTCGTGATTAGAGATGGTCGAATGGCCACTCTGGATAAGTGTGAGTGAAGGTATTCGCTGGGGATGACAGCTGAAATTATTTGGGAAAATATAGAAAGAACTCGTCAAGTAAATATACAATAACACTGAGCATCGGGTTTTCTTGGCATTCGTCCACTCCATGGTATTACATAGCGTACAGCAGTGTTTACTGCTGCTGATCCGTAAATTGAAATAGCGGCAGCTGACAATTTCCTAATTCACTTAATGACATACCGTAGCAGGAGTCTTTACTAACAGTATCATAATGTGCAGCGGGCGGAATGATGTCTTGCAGGACATAGTACTGGACAAAGCTAGGAAAGAAGAGTCCCATAAGCGTATGTGTGGAAATTAATATTTGGTGAGATGTAGGCTATACTTTCCTGTGACACCCACTTTCCTGGTAACACTACAGATGTTACCATATTTCTCTACATATCCTTCAGTCTGCATCTACATCTATGTAGATACTCCGCAAGCCACCGTATGGTGCGCGGCGGAGGGTATCCGTCCGCAGCTCGTGGTCGTGCGGTAGCGTTCTCGCTTCCCACGCCCGGGTTCCCGGGTTCGATTCCCGACGGGGTCAGGGATTTTCTCTGCCTCGTGATGACTGGGTGTTGTGTGATGTCCTTAGGTTAGTTAGGTTTAAGTAGTTCTAAGTTGTAGGGGGCTGATGACCATAGCTGTTAAGTCCCATAATGCTCAGAGCCATTTGGAGGGTATCCTATACCACTACTAGTCATTTCCTTTCCTGTTCCACTCCGTCTGCCAAGTCATTTATGTATATGAAGAACCACAGCGGTCCTATCACACTTCACCTAAGCACTCCTGACTATACCCTTGTCTTTTTCGAAAACAATTAAGTGAAAAAATTTGAGTTATGCACACGTTACATTCTGATATCTTAACTCGATGAATAAATGGATTTCCTTTCTTTATGCGTCATGCTTACTGCGCTGCATCAAATTAAGTAAAACACTGCACGAAGTTGTAAAGACTTCACAGAGGTGAAAAGCCATTGCGTAAACTTTGCGTATGCTTCGCTTTAGCTGATACCTTTTAGTGAATCAAATGTTGATAAGATATCGACACTTTACTTTAAATTGAGAGAAGAAGGATAACTCATTTTGTTCTCGAATTATTGGGTATTATATCCCAAGGACGGTCGCACGCGATGAGCCCTTTCACGTCCTTGGCATCGCTAATCATATTGTCATAATAATCGTCGTATTTCGCAAATGGTTCAAGCTATCGAAACGAGGTTCTTTTTGTAAATGACAGCACGACATAAAATGCATATGTTGTACGACAAATACTCGAAACTTTTTGTGCAGCGAAGAATATGAATAACTCGTCCGTATCAGTGAGAAGTGGGCGGCTAAAGACGCTTTCAGACATCCATAGCACCGTAGGAAAACCCAAATGGCGCGCGTATACACGTCCATAACACCTGGGGAACGGAGTAGCAGAACGAGTATACGCGCCCACAGCAGCGAAAGGACTCATCTACCGCAGTTATCCAACAGGGGAATGGAACCTACACTTTAAAGCGGAATCCGAACTGAGTGTCGTTCCTGGTGACTCTTCGCATCACAGAGGTGAAGAGTACGTTAGAAGCAGTCTGAAATATTCCGTGGTCTAACCGGCATTCGATCCCGCGACATCTTGGGTTCCATGTACGCGCTTTACCGCTAGACCACCAGGGCCAACAATGCCTGGCCATAAATATGAACCTGAGTGGCCGAGCGGTTCTAGGCGCTTCAGTCTGGAACCGCGCCACCGCTACGGTCCCAGGTTCGAATCCTTTCTCGGGCATGGATGTGTGTGATGTCCTTAGGTTAGTTAGGTTTAAGTAGTTCTAAGTTCTAGGGGACTGATGACCTCAGATGTTAAGTCCCATAGTGCTCAGAGCCATAAATATGAAATTGGAAAAATGGTTCAAATGACTCTGAGCAATATGGGACTTAACATCTGATGTCATCAGTCCCCTACAACTTAGAACTGCTTAAACCTAACTAACCTAAGGACATCACACACATCCATGCCCGAGGCAGAATTCAGACTGTAGCGCCTAGAACCGCTCGGCCACTCCGGCCGGCTATGAAATTGGAAATTTGTGGTAATGTCTTGTGGGACCAAACTGCTGAGGTCATCGGTTCCTAAGCTTACCCACTATTTAATCTAACTTAAACTAACTTAGCTAAGGACAACACACACCCAACACACACACCCATGCCCGAGGGAAGACTCGAACGTCCGACGGGGGAAGCCGCGCGGACCGTGACAAGGTGCTTCAGACTGCACGGCTACCCCGCGCGGCCATAAATATGAATTAAGAGTCTTAAATACTTCTAATCGGCACTAGCGTTCGGAATCCACCTCCGTAATGGAGTGGTCAGTATCGATGGAGAAATATAAATGTGTCTAAGTTGTTTATTGTTTTGCATAAACTTATTACTCTGTATACCTGGTACACCACCAGTAACAACATGTTCTTCAGTAGAGAGAGCGATACAGTTATTGCATTGTTGTATATTACACTCCGATTAACAACCAGTCATTTACAGAAAAATAACTGGGGCAACGGGAACGACGACATTTCAAGAAAAACAAGCAGGTAAAATGAAGAAACTGAGAGAACTTCACAGTAAAAGGAATGAGGTTCGCCAGTTGAATATTTAAGAACTCGCGCAAAAGGACAAGCACCAAAATCTACCTACCAATTGGGAAACAAAAAAGAGCATAATTGATTTGGAATGAAGAAAAGAAAAGAAGAGATTCTGAGAAAAGTGGTTAACATTATGACTGTGCGAAACCTCTTAACACTGGAGCTTCTGAGGTTGAAATTATTGAAAGACAGAGAAGTAGAAAAATTCTGGTACTTGTTTTGTAGACAATGAACAAGCTACTATCAGACAGTACGACGTAACACCACAGTCGACAATATGAAAAACGTAGAGAGGCTTTCTAGGGTAGCCAAAACACTACTGCAGAAAGACACGAAAGAGGGGTTTGACAGATTGGTTGAAGATTTGAAGAAAAAGATCGCCAAGAAGGAAAAATACGGCACCCGCAGTGATGATGATGACATCGATTACATCAATGAATGCAACACTAAATTCAACGAGGAGTTGCAATGCTTTTATGGTGAACACACAACAGAAATCAAACAGACTCTTGAGCGTGGAATAACTGGTTGAGTGATTTATGAAACACTATTTCTATCCCAAATTTCGCCACCTTTCTCAGAGCTCCTCAGCCGTTTGTTATCAAAAACAGCTTTATTAGTGGTTTCAGACTGATTGCCGAAGAAGGATTGAGTTTAGGATAAAAGAAGAGGTGCTGTAAATAAACTGCATGTAAACAAGTGATAAGTACTGTACAGGTGCACCTTGTATCTTTGTAGTTACGTGGGAATTTTCATATTGAAAATAAGGAACATATGCCCATGACAAAAATAAGTGATTACCGATTCTGAGTGCCATGCGGAACAGTCGGATTCAGTTATCGGTGCTAAAAGACATTTTTCTTGGTGAGCGGACGGGAAAGATTTCCACTCAGCTTCATGATGCCTAGAAAGCAGTTTTAATGAGATGTAGCGGCTCCAAGATGTGGAAAGTCAGCAACCGTAAGATGAGCGATGTGCTGATCCCATGCGCCGTCATAATGCCATACCGCAGAGGTTGACACGGCGGTCGGTTGGCATCGCTCAGTCATCTCACCCTGATGGTTGAGTTTAGTTTTTTAGTTTTACCTGCATTTATAAAGCCTATCATTTCTGATCACATCGTCATTCAGTCATATACCTTACGACAATCAATGGGTGCTGGCTGTAAGTTTATGCTGTATTCTGTGAGCGAATGGCCCAAATTTCTATATAGCATTATGAAAATAAAAAAAAGGGACAGGCTGCTATTCAATCCCGACAAATAGCATGCTTCCTGTGGACTGCACCAAGGGATACACCGAGCTTAAACCCATGCAGTGAGTGGATCTCCTTCAACTATTACAGATAACCTCATTCGACGAAACACTGCTGAGAGGTTTGGGATTTACGCTACAATATTGGTTCACCGTTTACTGATTAGGAACAGTAAGCCACAATGTCTCTTTCCTCCTCCGTGAAAAAACCACGTTCGAAATTTCTTCCATAATCGACTTCCTTCACGTCAAGCACAATCCTACTATCGTGAGTTAGTAACCTCTGCCATAAAGGCGAATGGAGGTCAAGTAACTACTCGATAACATTAGCATCTGTCTCGGGAACAGCTGTCGTGAGACACTTAATTCGGTATCTTTATACACGTCACCCATAACGCTGTAGATATCGTCGCTAAACAGGAGACTGTGTTTCTTGATATCGGGAAAACCTTCGATAAAGTACAGTAATGTCGTTAATTAGAAATCAACGTCCATGTTGATTGCTTGTTCAGTCACACTGTTCGATAACAGTGTTTTTGATGGTAGGACGTAGTATGTTGCTGCAGATTGCACAAGGTTATAGGCAACGACCATACGGCCGCGTGGAATCGTCGAAGTGTGGTGGCCACACAACGTTGTTAATAGCATGAATATTTTACGCTCACACAATAGCTCCACATTTAGCAATTATATACAACGGCTCGCTCACAGAAAGATCCGTACCTAAAGACTGGAAAATTGCTCAAATCACACCAATATTAAAAAATGTACAGACCGACGAGCATTGCGGAGGGTGGTAGTACAATATGGCACGAAATTAGCAGAGGGTATCATTTGTACTTCCAAAGCGCGACCAACAGTCCTACTAGCACAATGACTGTGCGTAGGGAGTTAAAAAGAATGGGGTAGAGCGGTCGGGCAGCTCTCCATAAGCCACAAATTTCTATGGCTCAAATGGCTCTGAGAACTATGGGACTTAACTTCTAAGGTCATCAGTCCCCTAGAACTTAGAACTACTTAAACCTAACTAACCTAAGGACATCACACACACCCATGCCCGAGGCAGGATTCGAACCTGCGACCGTAGCGGTCGCGCGGTTCCAGACTGTAGCGCCTAGAACCGCTCGGCCACCCCGGCCGGCCACAAATTTCTATCATCAATGCTCAGCGACGCTAGAGATGACGTAAAGAGTGACGCCACTGTTCAGTGGATGACTGGAAAAGAGTGATTTGGAGTGATAAATCACACTACAACCCGTTGCAACCCGATGGATGGGTCTCGGTTACCAGATGACCCGAGAATGTTAAGTCACACCAATACCCAAAAAGGGAAGTAGGAGTAATCCGCTGAATTACAGGCCCATTTCACTAACGTCGATTTGCAGTAGGGTTTTGGAACATATACTGTGTTCGAACATTGTGAAGTACCTCGAAGAAAACGGTTTATTGACACATAGTCAGCATCGATACAGAAAATATCGTCCTTGTGAAACACAACTAGCTTTTTATACTCATGAAGTAATGAGTGCTATCGACGCGGGATGTCAAATTGATTTCATATTTTTAGATTTCCAGAAGGCTTTCGACACCGCTCCTCACAAGCGTCTTCTAACCAAACTGCGGGCCTATGGAATATCGCTTCAGTTGTGTAACTGGATTCGGAATTTCCAGTCAGAAAGGTCACAGTTCGTAGTAATAGTCGGAAAGTCAACGAGTAAAACAGAAGTAAAATCAGGCGTTCCCCAAGGAAGTGTTATAGGCCCGCTGGCCGGGGTGACCGAGCGGTTCTAGGCGCTACAGTCTGGAACCGCGCCACCGCTACGGTCGCAGGTTCGAATCCTGCCACGGGCATGGATGTGTGTGATGTCCTTAGGTTAGTTAGGTTTAAGTAGTTCTAAGTTCTAGGGGACTGATGACCTCAGAAGTTAAGTCCCATAGTGCTCAGAGCCATTTGAACCATTTTTTTTTTTTGTTATAGGCCCTCTATTTTTCCTGATCGACATAAAGGACATAGGAAACAATCTCGGTAGCCCTCTTAGATTGTTTGCAGATGACGCTGTCATTTGATTTGCCGTCTTTTAAAGTCATCAGATGACCAAAACGAATTCAAAATGATTTAGATAAGATATCTGTATAGTGCGAGAAGTGGCAATTGACCCTGAATTAAGAAAAGTGTGAAGTTATTAACATGAGTACTAAAAGAAATCCGCTAAATTTCGATTACGCGACAAGTCATACAAATCGGAAGGCTGTAAATTCAACTAAACACTTACGGATTACAATTAAAAATAACCTAAACTGGAACGATCACAAAGATAATGTTGTGAACAAACCAAAGACTGCTGTTCATTGGCAGAACACACAGAAGGTGCCACAGGTGTGTTAAAGAGACTGCTTACACCACGCTTGTCCGCACTATTCTGGAGTATTGCTGTGCGGTGTGGGATCCGCATTAGGTGGGTCTGACGGATGACATCCAAAAAGAACACAGAAGGGCAGCTCGTTTTGTAATATCGCGAAATAGGGGAGATAGTGACACAGACATGATACGTAAATTGGGGTGTCAGCCATTAAAACAAATGCGTTTTACGTTGCGACGGGATCTTCTCACGAAATTTCAATCACCAGGTTTCTCCTCCGATTGCGAAAATATTCTGTTGGCACCCACCTACATAGGAAGAAATGACCATCACGATGAAATAAGGGAGATCAGGGCTCGCACAGAAAAATGTGAGTGCTCGTTTTTCCCGTGTGCCGTTCGAGAATGGAACGGTAGATGGTTCAAATGGCTCTGAGCACTATGGGACTTAACATCTCAGGTCATCAGTCCCCTAGAACTTAGAACTAATTAAACCTAACTAACCTAAGGACATCACACACATCCATGCCCGAGGCAGGATTCGAACCTGCGAACGTAGCGGTCGCTTGGCTCCACACTGCAGCGCCTAGAACCGCACGGCCACTACGGCTGGCGGAACGGTAGAGAAACAGTTTGAAGATGGTTCATTGAACCCACTGCCAGGCACTTTATTGTGAATATCAGAGTAATCACGTATATGTAGATGTAGATGTACTAAGCGCACATCGCGGATTGAAACTGCATGTCAGACTGGGACTCGAAGATGGAATTTAGAAAAGCAAGAGAGAAATGTCGACAGATCAAAACTTGAAGTCGGACCACGAGGTGCAGAACCCTCGCAGGTAGTGATGTTATTTGTCGCGAGATGTCATGAAAAAAAAATTGGGAAATCGGGTAGGATCTACAGATATTGCTTGATTCAGCGGGAAAGTTGTCATCTGGTGACGAACGTAATCACGCGTATTGCTCAGTGTATAAGTCCAGGGAAAGCCCCTTATCGCTGGCTAAAGCTTCTATAATCAAACTTCGTGGCTGATTCAAACTGGCTGCTCTAATGGGAGTAGAATGCGAACTCTAGCACGTGCAAGGCTTTTATCAGCTGGGTAACTGAAGCGTTAAACTGCATAATCTACCTCCTATTTCTCCTATTTCCCAAGTTCCAGTGCCGCTGTCACGCATAAAGATAACTTGCTGCATTAGCATCTCAGCCAGAAATAAGTATGTAGATTGAAGTCACATGTAACCACTAAGTTGTAATGTGTCAAGGAGTTTGTTACTGGAAAAGAATAACTGTTTTGAAAAACAATCCATATGTTATGGATGCCAGTATCGTTTCCATATCCTTTCATATACTTGTTCAGATCCAATAAGATATACAGGAGGCTCTCTGTGGTATATGAAAAAGTCGGAAAATCGTAGTGGGAAGTAGAAGGCTCGAGGCGAATCGACGAGCGTCCTCGTGTAGCACTAAGCGCGAAGACCACATGCCGGCGTTCGAATTTATCAGGAAATTTCGTGTGTTACGTTTCTTGTAGCACCTTTCACTTTTGGTGAGAGACGCTTTGTAATTCACGAGCAAAGAAATGTGATTTAGCAAGAACCGTTCTTTCAGCACTACAAAAGGTACTCTTCATGAACATTGGCTTCCTGAAAGGTCAGGTATACCTTTTGAACATAAAACAGTACGAACTGAAAAATCTGACTTCAAATGGTTCAAATGGCTCTTAGCACTATGGGACTTAACATCTGAGGTCATCAGTCCCCTAGAACTTAGAACTACTTAAACCTATCGAACCTAAGGACATCGCACTCATCCATGCCCGAGACAGGATTCGAACCTGCCACCGTAGCGGTCGCGCGGTTCCAGACTGAAGCGCCTAGACCCGATCGGCCTCACCGGCCGGCCAATCTGACTCCCCAGACCAGATAATTAGAAGACGTACATATTCAGTAAATAGGCATCTGGAATGCGTTCTGCAACGCGTATGGTTGAAGTTTTCGCTTTTTAACAGCACCATTCAGCTCAAACAATAATGCAGTTCACTTACGGCAGCAAACTGTAACGCATTCTGTCAAAGATTTTAAAGATCGTCCGTATCAGTCCAATAAGTTACGAGACTGGATTAGTAAAGACTGGAAAATGGAAATAAGCGTTTGGCGTCATTGGACGGGTGGTATCTTACGGGGCAGGTCCGGCCGCCTAGGTGCAGGTCTTATTACATTCGACGCCACAATGGGCGACCTGCGCGCCAGATGGGGATGAAATGATGATGAAGACAACACAACACCCAGTCCATGAGCGGAGAAAATCCACGTCCCAGCCTGGAAATCGAACCCGAGCCCCTTAGGACGGCAGTAGTAAAGACTAGAGAAAAGTTGAGTTGGTGATTTTAAGGCTGCAGGTGTTCTGTATAGTCTCTCTCTCCCACCCCCCACCCCCCACCCCCCCTCTCAAACTTGAATTCAACGCACGGAACGTTCATACAACCAGGCAAAACTGTCAGATAAGTCTTTTATGACATGTTGTTCAACTCGCGTGTCACTTTGGCTTTAATGTCGATTACGTCGGGGCAGACTGTTGACCTTCCATACCAATTTATATATTTTGTCGTTTCTTAGTAGGTTCATACTGATAACGCTAAGTCTCGTCGTCAGAGGTGCTTTTTCCAGTAAAGAACTGTCCGCGTTTGTCATTTCAATAAGTCGTGGCAGGCGTCCACGCGTCGTTGTTTTTGTTCGGAAGATAAGGTGTGCGGGACGAACTTGGCACACTCTCTTCTCTTCTTCAAAACGTCCTTGAGATATTCTTGAACCCTCGATTTAGAGATGTTGCTACATTATGATCTGTGGCACAACAACGCTGACACATTACGCTCGCACGTCCACTGCTTAACGCTGCCTGCTCACACCTGATTGGTCGAATGCACATCTGTTGTCAACACCTGGAAGTTCAAAATAGTTCAAATGGCTCTAAGCACTATGGACTTAACATCTAAGGTCATCAGTTCCCTAGACACAGAACTAATGAAACCTAAATAACCTAAGGATATCACACACATCCATGCCCGAGGCAAGATTCGAACCTGCGACCGCAGCAGCAGCGCGGTTCAGGACTGAAGCGCCTAGAACCACTCGGCCACAACGGCCGGCCCTGGAAGTTCAAGCTGCCTCCGTAGTTACTGCACTGACGTCGCTCAGGAACAAAATCTGTCTCGAAACTTTTTGGACGAAAGGTGTTTTGTGCTGTAGTGCTATAGAAGTAAGATTCTGCGGTGTGACAAGAAAGTCGTTCACCAAGATTGGTATCAATGGCGTTGCAAGGGACTACTAATGTTATTTAACACTATTCAAGGGAAGTTCAGTGGGCCAGCCGGAGTGGCCGAGCGGTTCTAGGCGCTTCAGTCTGGAACCGCGAGACCGCTACGGTCGCAGGTTCGAATCCTGCCTCGAGCATGGATATGTGTGATGTCCTTAGGTTAGTTAGGTTCAAGTAGTTCTAAGTTCTAGGGGACTGATGACCTCAGATGTTAAGTTCCGTAGTGCTCAGAGCCATCTGAGCCAAAGTTCAGTGTAGAGTAACATTGTGTTGTCAAGGTAAATTAGTTACGGTTTCGATGGGCTAGTAACAACATCGCTGCTTCTTTACTGATGGGCTCCTGATCTTATCTGAAGAGAAGCCGTGGGTGTCTGCCACAAGAAACAGAGAACTATAGTAGCCCTAAGTTGCTTTCACGGCTAGAATTATGCTAGTGGTAGTGGCAAATTGAAGTTGAAGCTCTGAGTCGGTCAGGGGGCCGAAAATAAAAAAAAAATTAAAAAATGAAGTGTGCGTGTGGCTAGAGCCTTTCGTCGGTAGACTTGTCGCCTGGTGCAAGTCTTTTTAGTTGACGCCGTTTCGATGAATTGCGTGTCGAGGTTCAAATTATGTCCTCAGGGACATAACCGTCAAAGGCAAAAGATATGATTTCGAGTATTGATTCGGGCTGTAGTGTCGATGTCAGGATGTTTCAACGCCCAGTTCGTCCATCTATTGATAAAAGTGTCACGGAGGTTTGGGCGCTCCTATCGGAGCAGGTAAACGGCGAAGCAATTTTTTTTATCAGGGACGATCTTGACGTAAGATTACAAGGAGCTATTACGGCAGGTATCGCTTCGAAGTCTATGAAGGCAGTCCGCTAGACGATACTGGTTTTTGTTAGCTCTGCATTGCCATCCGCATCCTGAATGAGTACACAGATACACAATCTGATCAAACGTATCCGGAGACACGTACGTAATGCTGAGTTGAGCAGTAGATATCACGAGAGATGTATCTACCAGTATAATTGGAGGCGGAGAGTACTGAGTTGTGGGTGGAGAAACAGTATAGACGAAACATATCGATTACACGTATAGAAGACCGCTGAAAAACTATTTATTCATCAAGGAAACTCCGATAAGTCTTAATTGAGGTACAAGGATGGAATCACAAATCATACTTGCGTACACAATTTTCCGCAAACGATTATAATGTCGTAGAAAACGCATTTGAAGTTTCAGTAGCTCAAAATACGAGGGCAGCTAGGAGAGGCCACTCCGTTCGAAATACATGGTGAACGTTAATTAAACCGACAAACTGCAGGGACAGGTTTCTGACTGGAAATAGAGGAACAAAGGTCCTACAAGTCTGTGTCCGGAAATGCATCGTTGCCACAGTAGGTGGCGCTGACACTGATGAACGGAATTTCCCCCGACCATGTGCCGTGTGTTGCAGGCTGTATGATTGACGAAGCGAGCTGTAAGCAGCAGAATATTCATGTTGGGATCAAGCCGAAATGGGTTTTATATACGGCCAAGCAGATGGTTCAAATGGCTCTAAGCACTATGGGACTTAACATCGGAGGTCATCAGTTCCCTAGACTTAGAACTACTTAAACCTAACTAACCTAAGGACATCACCCACATTCATGCCCGAGCAAGGATTCGAACCTGCGACCGTAGCAGCCGCGCGGTTCCGGGCTGAAGCGCCTAGAACCGCTCGGCCACAGCGGCCAGCCCAAGCAGATGGAAATGGTCAACAGGTAGCACGGCTATACCAAAACAAGTATCCTCACAGACACCAACCACATCACACAACGTTTAAAGTCCTTTTTGGGTATTTATGTGATCATGGGTTCTTTCAGTCAGACGAACATGCAGGGAGGCAGCGGCCTACGCATGCACCAGATTTGGAGGACCGTATTCTACAGGATATTGAGACAAACCCTGGCACAAGCTTTAGGCAATTAGCCCCTCAACATGGTGTAAGCCAAAGTACGATTATGTGTATCTGCATGAGAAAAGGGCTTGAAATATTGAGTGATGTAGTTGGCGTCCGCGAGGGTACTTGTTTTGGTACAAATGGAAATGAGCGTTTGGCGTCATTGGCCGGGAGGCACCTGTGGGGCAGGTCCGGCCGCCTTGGTGCAGGTCTTACTACATTCGACGCCACAAGGGGTGACCTGCGCGCCGGATGGGGATGAAATGATGAAGACAGCACAACACCCAGCCCTGAGCGGAGAAAATCCCCGACCCAGCTAGGAATCGAACCCGGGTCCATAGGACGGCAATCCGTCACGCTGACTACTCAGCTATTGGGGCGGACGTTTTGGTACAGTGGTGCTGCCTCTCGACCATTTACATCTGCTTGACCGTGCACAAACACCATCTTGGCTTGTTCCCGAGATGAATACGGGACCACCTGCTGCCTACAGTACGCTGTGTCAATCACACAGCATGCGACTCACAAGTAAAACACGGAACGTGATCAGAGGAACATTCATTCGTCAGCGTGATCAACCGTGGCAACGATGCATTTCCGGACACATGTTCATAGTACCTTTATTCCGCCGTTTCCAGTCAGCAATCCATCCCTGCAGTTTGTCGGTTTTATTAATGTTCAACCTCTATGTCCAGAATTAGTAAATATACTGAGTTTCAGTTTTCGCTATGCTATAGCTGACAGTGTGGTGGTTTTTCTCAGGCAGACAAGTAGTTGTTAACATTTATAGCTCCAGAATTATACCACCTTTTAAAGAGAAATGTATACTTTTTTTCTCTGGCATTGGAATGACTCATTATAGAGGAGTTCAGAGCCCTAATATGTGTGGAACTTGGTTAAAATATAAGGAGATACGAGCACCGTAAACCACAGCTCCGCCTAACAGTGCCAAATGTAAGTAAACATTTAATTCAGGTACGGTATGTGTGTCTATTATTATGGCCGATATTATCAACTGCTGCAGATGTTGACTCTTAACAGTGATACATTCCTATAAAGCGATTCTGGACAGGAAAGTCTGCGCATTGATTTTCATCTGAACTTATACCAGCACAGGGCCGTGTTGTATGGGATTTCATGTCTTCATGAGAAGTCGGTGTTAACTTCTAAACCTCTTGTTTTAATTTTTCCCACTGATAAAAATCCAGAGATCTTAGTCTTGAGAGCGAAAATATTTTTTGTTTACCGAACGAAAGATGCAACAATTTCTCAGTGTTCCGTAAAGTACACTCTTAGGGGAAAAAAAAAAAAAATCCGACGCACCACAAAGAAATTACCCGATTGGCACGGAAATCGGTATATGTGATGTGCAAACAAATGTTTACAGTTTCATAAAAACTGGACGATTTATTCAAGAGAAAGAGCTTCACAAACTGAGCAAGCCAATAACGAATTGGTTCACCTTTAGCCCTTATTGACAGAGTTGCTGGATGTCCTCCTGAGAGATATTGTGCCAAATTCTAACACTTGTGGCGTTAGATAGTCAAAATTCCGACACTATTGTAAAGCCCGCCTCCCATGCTCCAAACGTTCTGAATTGGCGACGTTGTTGGCGAAAGCAGGATTTGTTCAAATGTGTGGGAATTCCTAAGGGACCAAACTGCCGAGGTCATCGGTCCCTAGACTTACACACTACTTAAAATAGCTTATGCTAAGAAGAACACACACACCCCTGTCCGAGGGAGGACTCTAACCTCCTTCGGGAGGGACCGCACGATTAGTGACACGGCGCCTCTAACCGCGCGGCCACTCCGTGCAGCTGTAGGATTTGCCAAGCACAAAGACAAGCAGTAGAAATTCGCATCGTGTGCGGGCAGGCATTATCTTGCTAAGAGGGCTTGCCACGAGGGCAACAACACTGGCAGCAGAATATCGTTGACATATTGCTGTGCTGTAAGGATGCCGTGAATGAAAACCAAAGAAGTCCTGCTATGAAAAGAAATGGCACCCCAGACCATCCCCCCTGGCTGTCGGGCCGTATGGCAGGCGAAAGTCAGGTTGATATCCCACGACTGTCCGGGAAGTCTCCAGAATGTTTTCACTGCTCGAAGCGAGACTCATCACTGAAGACAATTCTACTCCAGTCACTGAAATTCAAGGCCGAAGACCTGTCCGGAAAAGCCATGGACAGCGGTGGTATACAAGTCTGCTGTCATACGGCCCGACAGCCAGGAGTGATTGTCTGGGGCGCCATTTATTTTCACAGGATAACCCCTTTGGATGTCATCTGCGGCACCCTTACAGCACAGCGATACGTCGACGATATTCTGCACGGTGATTTGTTGCCCTTCATGGCAAGCTATCCTGGGCTTGTAGTTCAGCAATATAATGACCACCCACGCATTGAGAGAGTTTGTTCCGCTTGTATTCGTGCTTGCCAAACTATACCTTGGCCAGCGGGGTCGCCGGATCCCTCCTCAAGTTTGGAGCATTATGGGGAGGGCCTTCCAGACATCCTGGGTTTTTGACGATATAACGCTCCAATTGGACAGAATTTGGCTCGATATCTCAGGAGAACAACCAATAACTCTTTCAATCAATACCAAACCGAGTAACTATTTGAATAAGGGCCAGAGGTGCACCAATGCATTGCTGACGCACTAAGTTGGTAAAGCTCTTTCTCTTGAATAAATCACCCAATTATCCTGAAATTGTAAGCATTTGTTTGTTTGTACATACACATCAAAGGTACCGATTTACGTCCCATTCAGATAATTTCTTCATGGTGCGTGTTATTTTCTTTTCGAGTCTCGGTGTGGCACACAGTTTTAATCTGCCAGGAAGTTTCATATCAGCGCACACTCCGCTGCAGAGTGAAAATTTCATTCTGGAAACATCCACCAGGCTGTGGCTAAGCCATGTCTCCGCAATTTCCTTTCTTCCAGGAGTGCTAGTTCTGCAAGGTTCGCAGAAGAGCTGTGAAATTTGGAAAGTAGGAGACGAGGTACTGGCAGAACTGAAGCTGTGAGGACGGGTCGTGAATCGTACTTGGGTAGCTCAGATGGTAGAGCACTTGCTCGTGAAAGGCAAAGATCTCGAGTTCGAGTCTCGGTCCGGCACACAGTTTTAATCTGCCTTGAAGTTTCAAATGGATTCTTCTATGTACAGTGGGGTGTCTTTCAATAACTCAGGCAGCATATCTGTTAGGAACTGTAGATACTTGTGGCTATTTAGAGTACCATCAATGCTATGATTCTTCTCTCAGCAAGGACAGATTTTCAGCTGACCAGTAGCGAATGCTGCGATGATTGACTTGCCCATAATTTCTATTTGTATGTTTCATCCGTAAACAAAATCTTGCATAGAACCTCGGGATCACTTTGAGTTTCTTGTCGACACCATTCTGAGAACTGTAACAGATTTTCAAAGTCGTTGTCATGAAGCTGTTGATGGAGCGAAATGTGGAAAGGATGAAATGCATTGGAATGTAGTATTCGCAGAACGCACGCGTCGGTGGTCACACTCGTACGTTGAAGCTGCCTCGTAGGGACATGTGGGCTGAGTGGTACTGCTACTAAGATGTTAGTTGCATTTCTCTCATCATTTGCTGTTCTTTATTGTTGCCGTATTTTATTCTTCACAGTTTCAGTTTCCTGAAAGTTTTTCGTAATATTTGCAAAGACAGACAACGAGGATCTGACGCCACCAGGCCTTCTTTCAGCATATTACCGCACTGCTGCACTATCAGTTTGGCGATATTTGTATACGAGTATATAAAAGGCAGTGTCGTAACTGACTGACCCATCATCGCACAACCGAAACCGTTGAAGATAGGAACTGAAATTTGGAGAGGATGTTGATCTTACACTATAGGCGTCGTGGGCGAAACAGCGGCTGGAAGGTCTCTGGAAATATGTCGCTATTAGGGTAATTTTGGAACTAGACCTACGACAATTGATATTTAGTTTCTCATCAGAAATAAAGAAATACATGTTTCACCATTTTGGGAAATTCTATGGGGTGACATGGTGGGTGAACTTTGTTATGAGATAAATCGTAACTAATGAACTACTAAGCAATTTTCATAGTTAAATCTATGAAAATCTGCATTTCACTCCGTCTAGATATAAAGAAGTATGTTAGGGGATGGACGTTTCCATGGAAATATCACCACAAGAACGCGAAAGGCATGAGTAACAAAAACCTTGTAATCCAGCTACTAGGACAGCTTTTTTGTCATAAGTGCATTCGGAAAAGACCATGCTTGTCTGACCTTAAGTACCGTGAAAAATTAAGAAGGTGTTTCAATTTGTGAACAACATAAAAAATCGATTGAACAAAAACAGAACAAATCTGTACATACCATACAGTCTACAAGAGCGTCGCAGAGTGCGCTAAGCTAGTTTTACATAAACGCAAACCACATACATTCTGTACATTATCGCATACAATGTGAAATTCTGAATTGCTGCAGCAAAAAGTTGTATGATAGCTATAACAGCAGAGCACAAACTACTGTACTTCAAGCGCACAAGTAAACACACGAGCCATGTCTACTGTCCAGTTTGTCGATATTTTTTCCAGTTGGGTAGATGTATGAGGGACCTCTTCTCCTCTGGGTCAGTGGTTTGTGATGCTGTTATCTTTTTACCGCTTGAGATAGTTCCACACGTGCTACGTCTCTGAAATCCATTACGAACGCTCTTTCCAGTGCCACAGAAAAAGCATGTAGTTTCATTTAAAAAACAGGAACGAGAGTCGTAATTCGGCAGCTATAGACGTTAAAAATTACTCGCATACATCAGAAATTTTGCCACGTTGTCCGTTGCAGCATAAAGAAACTCTCACGCTCACGTATTTCCTCACTCTGGATATATCTGAGGTGACCTGTCTCAGCTGCGTCGCCCAGTATGACATATTGTAGCTACATGCCTTTGACTGCATGAGAAGAGAATTCCAACGTCTCTTTCATGACAACTATCATGTAACTTTCTTTGGTTTTTCACACGTGTCGTTAACAAACTGAGTCTGTCTCCGGGAACGATGTGGCTGACTAATCAGGAACTATGTTGATACATGTGAGTCCTTCAGAGCCATGTCAGCGTGACACCATAATGCTTTACAGTTACTGCGCGGCAACGCTGGATCAGCGTTTACCTTTGTTTCACGATTACTGCCGACTACTAGATAAGCGGCCTTAAGGCACGGAAGTCTAAGGCAAAGGCGAGCCACTAACACACGGTTATAAAACGCTGCACGCTGCACTTCTGCACTGAACATATCCACGCCGAGCGTCGTTAAGGCACTGCGGTTGTATTCGGATGAACGACGGTTCAAATCTCCTTCGAGCCATCTGCGTATTGTTTCCTTAAACCACTTAAAGTAAATGCCGGAATGGTCCTTTTGAAGACATCACTGGCCATTTCCTTCCCCATCCTTGTCGAACCCAAGCTCGCGCTCCGTCTTATTGCCGACGGGACTTTAAACTTCATCTGCCTTCGTTCCTTTTATCTCTGCATCTACACTAACTAAAAAAGGATCACAACAGCAAAAAATAAATAAAGTAGAGTAATGAAATTTCGGGAATATATTTGTCTAGATAACATACACGACTGGCCATTAAAATTGCTACACCAAGAAGAAATGCAGATAATAAACGGGTATTCATTGGACAAATATATTATACTAGAACTGATATGTGATTACATTTTCACGCAATTTGGGTGCATAGATCCTGAGAAATCAGTACCCAGAACAATCACCTCTGGCCTTAATAACGGCCTTGATACGCCTGGGCATTGAGTCAAACAGAGCTTGGATGGTGTGTACAGGTACAGCTGCCCATGCAGCTTCAACACGATACCACAGTTCATCAAGAGTAGTCACTGGCGTATTGTGTCGAGCCAGTTGCTCGTCCACCATTGACCAGACGTTTTCAATTGGTGAGAGATCTGGAGAATGTGCTGGCCAGGGCAGCAGTCGAACATTTTCTGTATCCAGATAGGCCCGTACAGGACCTGCAACATGCGGTCGTGCATTATCCTGCTGAAATGTAGGGTTTCGCAGGGATCAATGAAAGGTGGAGCAACGGGTCGTAACACATCTGAAATGTAACGTCCACCGTTCAAAGTGCCGTCAATGCGAACAAGAGGTGACCGAGACGTGTAACCAATGGCACCCCATACCATCACGCCGGGTGATACGCCAGTACGGCGATGACGACTACACGCTTCCAATGTGCGTTCACCGCGATGTCGCCAAACACGGATGCGACCATCATGATGCTGTAAACAGAATCTGGATTCATCCGAAAAAATGACATTTTGTCATTCGTGCAACCAGGTTCGTCGTTGAATACACCATCTCAGGCGCTCCTGTCTGTGATGCAGCGTCAAGGGTAACAGCAGCCATGGTCTCCGAGCTGATAGTCCATGCTGCTGCAAATGTCGTCGAACTGTTTGTGCAGATGATTGTTGTCTTGCAAACGTCCCCATCTGTTGACTCAGGGGTCGAGACGTGGCTGCACGATCCGTTACAGCCATGCGGATAAGATGCCCGTCATCTCAACTGCTAGTGATACGAGGCCGTTGGGATCCAGCACGGCGTTCCGTATTACCCTCCTGAACCCACCGATTCCATAATCTACTGACAGTCATTGGATCTCGACCAACACGATCAGCAATGTAGCGATACGATAAACCGCAATCGCGATAGGCTACAATCCGACCTTTATCAAAGTCGGAAACGTGATGGTGCGCATTTCTCCTCCTTACACGAGGCATCACAACAACGTTTCACCAGGCAACGCCGGTCAACTGTTGTTTGTGTATGAGAAATCGGTTGGAAACTTTCCTCGTGTTAGCACGTTGTAGGTGTCGCCACCGGCGCCAACCTTGTTTGAATGCTCTGAAAAGCTAATCATTTGCATATCACAGCATCTTCTCCCTGTCGGTTAAATTTCGCGTCTGTGGTATAGCAATTTTAATGGCCAGTAGTGTATTAAATGGCAACGGCCTTGCCGCAGTGGATACACCGGTTCCCGTGAGATCACCGAAGTTAAGCGCTGTCGGGCTGGGTGACCATCCAGGCTGCCATGCGCGGTTGCCATTTTTCGGGGGGCACTCAGCCTCGTGATGCCAACTGAGGAGCTACTCGACCGAATAGTAGCGGCTTCGGTCAAGAATTACCATCTTACGAGCGGGAGAGCGGTGTGCTGACCTCACGCCCCGCCTATCCGCATCCTCCACCGAGGATGACACGGCGGTCGGATGGGCCCGGTAGGCCACTCGTGGCCTGACGACAGAGTGAGTACGGTATTAAATGATTAACATTGCAAGATCACACATTCATGTAAGCGCGGATAAGCCATTGCAAATGTGAAATGCTCTCACATTAATAACCGGTGTAACCGCCACGATGTTGAGAATTGTGTTGTACAGGTGCCGGATGTCAGCTTGTGGGACTGACTTTCACGTCTGTTGCGTTTGGTCGGTCAATATAGGCTGTACATGACGCTGGAGTTGTCCTCCGATGCTGTCCCATATATGCTCGATTGGAAACAGATCTGATGATCGAGCAGGCCAAGGCATCATCTTGGCACTCTGTAGACCATGTTGGGTTACAACAGCAGTAAGTAGGCAAGCGTTATCCAGCTGGAAGACATCCCTGGAATGCTGTTCATGAATGGCAGCACAACAGGTCGGATGACCACAAATTTTTAGTCAGGGTGCATGGGATGACCACGAGAGTACTCCTGCTGTCATTCTGAATCTCACCCCCAGAACATAACTGTAGGTGTTGGTGCAGTTGTCTAACATGCACACAGGTTGTTTGCAGGCCCTCAACTGGCCTCCTCCTAACCAACGCTCGGCCATCACTGGCGCCGAGGCAGAACCAGCTTTCATCAGAAAACACAACAGACGTCCACCTGGCCCTCCAATGAGCTTTCGTTTGACACCAATGAACTCGAAAACAGCGGTGGTCTGGGGCCGATGGAATGAGCGCTTCGGAGTGTTTGGCCCGGAACAGTCTTAGAAGTAACAGATTTGTAACGGTTCGTTGTGTCAATGTAGGTGCCATCTGCTGCTCAAATTGCTCCTGCAGATGCAATACGATGCGCCAGGCATTTTTGACTGACCAACTCACCACCACATCCTGTCACAAAGGTAAGTTGCGCCCACGACCATTACAGCGCGTATTTAAAAATGGTTCAAATGGCTCTGAGCACTATGGGACTCAACTGCTGTGGTCATAAGTCCCCTAGAACTTAGAACTACTTAAACTTAACTAACCTAAGGACAGCACACAACACCCAGCCATCACGAGGCAGAGAAAACCCCTGACCCCACCGGGAGTCGAACCCGGGAACCCGGGCGTGGGAAGCGAGAGCGTATTTAAAGCAAATCTGATTTGTATCCTCATGGTGGCGCCACTATCGCCATTCTTTATGCGACTTGCTTGAAATTTGAATAGACATCGTCTTTCAGATGTAGTAACACACCTACCAACTCCCGTTTATGTCGCACTTTTCTTTCCTGGTGTTGCTGTTGTTTCCATTGTATATACTGCACAGATGTAGAGGTACACGGTTGAAGGGTTGTTTGGGAGCATATATTATATACTCCCAAACTAGCTATTCATGTACCACAGCCGGCCGCTGTGGCAGAGCGGTTCTGGGCACTGCAGTCCTGAACAGCGCTGCTGCTACGGTCGCAGGTTCGAATCCTGCCTCGGGTATAGATGTGTGTGATGTCCTTAGGTTAGTTAGGTTTAAGTAGTTCTAAGTTCGAGGGGACTGATGACCTCAGATGTTAAGTTTCATAGTGCTTAGAGTCATTTGAACCATGTACCACACTCGGTCCCGTTCGACTGCCAGTAAGCCCTTGTATAACCATTAACTTTCTTGATATTAGCATTATCATCATTTCAAGCTGTCTAGACGAACGTTAGACGAAATGCGTCTCTCTGGATTTTCTCTACGTCCCCTATTATTTTAACCTGATTATGATTCCAATCTGACTAGCAATACCCAAGAATTGGTCGAACGATGGTTTTGTCTGCTATCTCCTTTTTGAGTTACTTACATTTTCTTAGAATTCTCCCATTGTCCCATTGAATCTGTCTGTCTTCTGCCTTTTCTACTACTAATTTTGTGTGGTCAATCCATTTTAAATCGCTCCGAACGAATACTCTAAGATATTTAACGGTTTTGATTATTTTCCATGAATGATCATGAACTGCGGATTCAAATAATAACTAGCCTCTTGCCTTTTTATGCGCTACATGTGAAAATTGCTTGTGCTGGGTATAAATTCCACTCCCTTAGCCTTTACCAAGCGTCGATACTTTGTAGCTATTCTCATTTTTTATTTTTTTAAATAATTTTCTGGCCTTATGACAACCGTATTTACAACACCATTCCCGCGGCCATTCGACGTTATTCACCAAATGGTTTACGTATATCATTAACAGATCTATAACACTCCACTGGAATACAACTAATTTTGTTTCCACATCTGATTATTTTTTCCTAAACAAAGCCATGTAAATGCTGAGCTCCAGTTGCTCTGAACTCTTCAGTATCATCACAAAGGTAGGCATTCTGTAAGCTCGCATTTGGCACACAATTTGGAAATCGGTGGAAAAGTGTCAGTATGCTGGAAGGAAGAAATTTCTTCCTGCACAACACTTCAGGGTCTCCCGTATAAGAAATCAAATTGCTTTACTTTTAGTTTCCAGTGTTTTATACCTGAAATTAGCCAGAATGTTCATCACTATATAGTTCATTCTTTCACTGGGCGTGAACAAAAGTTTCTGACAGTCTCTGTTATTTTGTTGTCAATACAAAACTTATACAAAACCATCCGCAGCTCGTGGTCTCGCGGTAGCTTTCTCGCTTCCCGAGTACGGGGTGCCGGGTTGAGGGATTTTCACCCGCCACGAGATGACTGGGTGTTGTTTAGTTTTCATCATCATCATTCATTCCCATTACGGTCGGAGGAAGGCAACGGCAAACCACCTCCAATAGGACCTTGCCTAGTACGGCGGTGCGGGCCTCCCGCATCGTGCCCTACGCTCTGTTACGGAGTATGGGACTTCATCATACATAAAGCATTATAATATTTGGTCAACTTTTATTTAAGTTGTGTAGCAGCAAGGCAGAAAGAACTTTCGGTTATACTGACACAATCTGCCGTCGTTTGGAAATATCTATCTTCCTTCAACTGGAAATTTAATATTTCAGCGTTGACGAACTGCTGTTTTAAAGCGTTTGTGTGCAGGTTTAATGTGTAGACGTAGTTTACTAGGACAGTAGACAACATTTGTTTGATGAACTATTGTGCTGTAGATATGGGGAACTGAAGGCTTTGCAGCCGGCCGGTGTGGCCGAGCAATTCTAGGCGCTTCAGTCTGGAACCGCGCGACCGCTACGGTCGCAGGTTCGAATCCTGCCTTGGGCATGGATGTGTGTGATGTCCTTAGGTTAGTTAGGTTTAAGTAGTTCTAAGTTCTAGGAGACTGATAACCTCAGATGTTAAGTCCCATAGTGCTCAGAGCCATTTGAATTTGAAAGCTTTCCAACGTTTGACTCAAAAGATAAGAATACATGTGGTTCATCATTCGACGGTCAATAGCCAGTGGAATAATGTAGATT
This sequence comes from Schistocerca serialis cubense, assembly GCF_023864345.2. Classification (NCBI taxonomy): domain Eukaryota; kingdom Metazoa; phylum Arthropoda; class Insecta; order Orthoptera; family Acrididae; genus Schistocerca; species Schistocerca serialis. Next base: position 781,901,594 of record NC_064640.1, read on the forward strand.
TCTTTGTGAATAAATGGAAGCCGCCGTCATTTAGATAAGAGCAATACACTGGCGATAATGATGGAGGACCTTTGTCTTTGTCAATGTCCATGCTGTCTCTGCCAGTACAGCTGGCAGGTGCTTCTACATCTACATCTACATCTACATCCATACTCCACAAGCCACCTGACGGTGTGTGGCGGAGGGTACCTTGAGTACCTCTATCTGTTCTCCCATCTATTCCAATCTCGTATTGTTCGTGGAAAGAAGGATTGTCGGTATGCCTCTGTGTGGGCTCTAATCTCTCTGATTTTATCCTCATGGTCTCTTCGCGAGATATACGTAGGAGGGAGCAATATACTGCTTGACTCCTCGGTGAAGGTATGTTCTCGAAACTTCAGCAAAAGCCCGTACCGAGCTACTGAGCGTCTCTCCTGCAGAGTCTTCCACTGGAGTTTCTGTGAAAGTGGCCAGTATTCCTGGAGGCAGGCGAATGTTACTTTCTGTCGAACGTCACTGAAAGGGTCCTGGATGGAGGTGCTTACGGGAAATGGCATCTGTCTTGGAGATGCCACAGAGTTCTCTTTGCTCCCTAATCGGATCATGAATACTCACTGTAATGTGTATGTTGCCTTGGAACATACTGTTAGATACTCCGCACAATAACGAAGTGCAGAAGTTCCGTACCATTATGCCAGTCTGTACAAGTCATGCTTTGTGTAAGTGTAATATTAAAGATTATTTCCTATGTTAAAATGTATTTATTTTTATGTACTTTGTACGGAAAGCCTTGAAACATTTCATAAACTGGACAGTAATCGTACATTCTCCTATACAGACGCTGTCCATTCCCGATTAAATTTGAAATGTGACAGCCAGATTTTGGGCTGAAACGTTAATATCTCCCCTTTATTGCCCCGATCTACAGATATCTGTATGATGACGTCCTGAGTAATGATGATAATTGCGAAAATCGAGCCACTAACACCCATGTAATGTTTTTTTACCTAACTTCACATTCTGAAAAGTAAGTCCCCGAATTTTTTATGTAAAAACTCTCAAAGCTTTTTAAATAAGACAAACGGTATCAACATTCTACATATTTATGCTTTATGCTTACATAGCTATTCTCAACGTAGTCACCTTGATGAGGAACACATTTCTCTCAATGAGAAACCTGTTTGAGGATACCGCCACCACAGAATGTCTAACTTTGTTGATAGATCCACAGCTTCAGTTGTGCTTGCACCGCTTCATCTCTGTCAAAGTGAAGTCCTCCGGATGGTGTCAAGTAATTTAATGAGGACGATCGATGACAGTGAACCCAAGGCGTCAGATTGTTGTAGATGTAGCAGAGCCCGTCGGTGGTCTGACATTATCATGCTGGAGAAGTGAGTGCTCCATGCGTGGACGAAATTTTCGAATTCGAAACTCGACTGCAGTATAGCGTTTCTCACATACCGTCATAGTTACGTTGCACACGGCCATGTTGCACGCTACAGTTCGAGGTCCTCTAGAGAGGAGGCAGAGGCCTAGGGCTGCAAATGTGTAGACGTCCGTCTGTAGAGCCCGAACATTAATAAAACGGACAAAGTGCAGAGACGGATTCCTGACTAGAAATGGAGCAAAAAGGTCCTATGAACATACGCCCGGAAATGGAAGGTGTGAATGCAACGACAACAAATTTTCCTGGAACAGCGTACACAGCTAAGCAAAGTTGGATTGCTGGTGTTGAGGATAGTAGCGGTTGCCATGGGAGATACACGCGATTGTAGTTTGGCTTGTAGTATGTTGGAAGGTGACTTTCCTGGAGCTTGTACAATGGTTCGTCGTAATATCCTGTGGAACACAGTCCTTCAGATCTGGTGCACGCACTGTCCACCTCCTCCCTGCACGTTCGTCTGTCTGAAATGACCCATGATCATACAGTCTTTTTTTTTTTATTGAATTTCGAATTCCCCCCCCCCCCCCCTCGAAGGGGGGCGGGCTGGCAGCAGCTTAGGATGCCGCTCTTCAGACTACAGACTTTGTTTGAAAAAGGTGAAGATAATACGTAATAAAAAACAGGCGATGAAATCGAAGACTTAAAGGATAACATGGAGGAAAAATCGTGGAACTTAAAACAGAACAAAGGGATGATGATGTTAATAAAAATACGTATGAAGCAAACGGGTAAAATAATAGACAGACAATTAAAAAAAAAACATGGCGACAGTCTGGTTTCTGTTCGCAAAGGATATAAAATCCACAGCATGGTTTCTGTTCGCAACACGGGAAAAGATGAAACAACACTGAACATTCACTAGAATGACATACCACAGCCGTGAGCACGTGGGGGGAAACTAGACAGATGAGGGGAAGATAAAAAAAGGGGGGAAGGTGAGGAAAAGTGAAGGGGGGGGAGGGGGGAAAGGAGCCAATGGAGGATGAGGACCCATAAGAGGGGTGGGGGGTGCTAGACGCAACAGGGAGTGGGGAAGGCAGAGGATGGGAATACAAAGGGACTTGGGGGGGGGGGGGGGAGAATGGAGGTAGGTAGAGGTTAGGCGGGGAGAAACACAGGATGGAAGGGGGGGGGGATTAGGGAGCCCAGGGAAAGGATGGGGGAAAGGAGAGGGGGGGTGAGGATCAGAGTTGATAGAAGGGATAAATGGAGGGAGAGAAGGCATCATCTGGGAGGGGGAGTTGATGGAAGCCACCTTGGGAAAGGAGATGAAGGGTGTAGAGATGGAGGGTAGGGGGGAGACAACAGTGAAGACGCGGCAGGGGGTGGGGATGGGAGAGAGGGCCGGCCAAAGTGGCCATGCGGTTCTAGGGGCTACAGTCTGGAACCGCGAGATCGCTACGGTCGCAGGTTCGAATCCTGCCTCGGGCATGGATGTTTGTGATGTCCTTAGGTTAGTTAGGTTTAAGTAGTTCTAAATTCTAGGGGACTGATGACCTCAGAAGTTGAGTCCCATAGTGCTCAGAGCCATTTTTTTGGGGATGGGAGAGGAGAGGAGCAACCAGGGGGTGAGGGGAATCAAGGCAGCAGGAGGTGTAGAGTATGTGGATATGTTCGAGGAATAGGAGCAGATGGGGGAAAGGAATGAGGTCATAGAGGATCCGCGAGGGGGACGGGAGGCGTATACAGAAAGCGAGGCGGAGTGCATGACGCTCAAGGATCTGGACGGACTTATAGAAGTTGCGGGGGGGGGGGGGGGGCAGATATCCAGGCGGGACTGGCATAACAGAGGATGGGACGGATTAAGGATTTGTAGGTGTGGAGGCATACAATCATACGAAAAGGGCTTGAAATGTTGTGTGATTGGGTTGGTGTCTGTGAGTGTACATTTTTTGGTACAACTGTGCTACTTATCTACCGTTTCCGTGTGCTTGGGCGTACACAAACACCATCTCGGCTTGTTTCCAGCATGAATACCGGACTATTCTGCTGCGTGCAGTACGCTGCATCAGTCACACAGCCTGCAGCATGCAAGGAGGACACGACACGTGGTCTCTGGAACTGCCATTCGTCAGAGCCATCTACCGTAACAACGATAGGTTCTGGACACTTGTTCATAGGACATTTTTTTTCCTCCATTTCCATTTTCGTCCCAGCAGGTTGTTGGATTTATTAATGTTCACCCTCAGTTGTGCGACTGGATTCGTGATTTCCTGTCAGGAAGGTCGCAGTTCATAGTAATAGACGCCGAATCATTTAGTAAACCTGAAGTGATATTAGGTGTTCCCCAGGGAAGCGTCCTGGGATCTCTGCTGTTCCTGATCTATATAAATGACCTGGGTGACAATCTGAGCAGTTCTCTTAGGTTGTTCGCAGATGATGCTGTAATTTACCGTCTAGTAAGGAAATCCGAAGACCAGTATCAGTTGCATAGCGATTTATAAAAGATTGCTGTATGGTGTGGCAGGTGGCAGTTGACACTAAATAACGAAAAGTGTGAGGTGATCCACATGAGTTCCAAAAGAAATCCGTTGGAATTCGATTACTCGATAAATAGTACAATTCTCAAGGCTGTCAATTCAACTAAGTACCTGGGTGTTAAAATTACGAACAACTTCAGTTGTGGGGAAGGCGAGTCAAAGGTTGCGTTTCATTGGCAGGACACTTAGAAGATGCAACAAGTCCACTAAAGAGACAGCTTACACTACACTCGTTCGCCCTCTGTTAGAATATTGCTGCGCGGTGTGGCATCCTTACCAGGTGGGATTGACAGAGGACATCGATAGGGTGCAAAAAAAGGGCAGCTCGTTTTGTATTATCACGTAATAGGGGAGAGGGTGTGGCAGATATGATACGCGAGTTGGGACGGAAGTCATTAAAGCAAAGACGTTTTTCGTCGCGGCGAGATCTATTTACGAAAGTTCAGTCACCAACTTTCTCTTCCGATTGCAAAAATATTTTGTTGAGCCCAACCTACATAAGTAGGAATGATCATCAAAATAAAATAAATCAGAGCTCGAACAGAAAGGTTTAGGTGTTCGTTTTTCCCGCGCCCTGTTCGGGAGTGGAATGGTAGAGAGATAGTATGATTGTGGTTGGTTGAACCCTCTGCCAAGCACTTAAATGTGAATTGCAGAGTAATCATCTAGATGTAGATGTATATGTATGAGGGCAGTTCAATAAGTAATGCAACACATTTTTTTTCTCGGCCAATTTTGGTTGAAAAAACCGGAAATTTCTTGTGGAATATTTTCAAACATTCCCGCTTCGTCTCGTATAGTTTCATTGACTTCCGACAGGTGGCAGCGCTGTACGGAGCTGTTAAAATGACGTCTGTAACGGATGTGCGATGCAAACAACGCGCAGTGATCGAGTTTCTTTTGGCGGAAAACCAGGGCATCTCAGATATTCATAGGCGCTTGCAGAATGTCTACGGTGATCTGGCAGTGGACAAAAGCACGGTGAGTCGTTGGGCAAAGCGTGTGTCATCATCGCCGCAAGGTCAAGCAAGACTGTCTGATCTCCCGCGTGCGGGCCGGCCGTGCACAGCTGTGACTCCTGCAATGGCGGAGCGTGCGAACACACTCGTTCGAGATGATCGACGGATCACCATCAAACAACTCAGTGCTCCACTTGACATCTCTGTTGGTAGTGCTGTCACAATTGTTCACCAGTTGGGATATTCAAAGGTTTGTTCCCGCTGGGTCCCTCGTTGTCTAACCGAACACCATAAAGAGCAAAGGAGAACCATCTGTGCGGAATTGCTTGCTCGTCATGTGGCTGAGGGTGACAATTTCTTGTCAAAGATTGTTACAGGCGATGAAACATGGGTTCATCACTTCGAACCTGAAACAAAACGGCAATCAATGGAGTGGCGTCACACCCACTCCCCTACCAAGAAAAAGTTTAAAGCCATACCCTCAGCCGGTAAAGTCATGGTTACAGTCTTCTGGGACGCTGAAGGGGTTATTCTGTTCGATGTCCTTCCCCATGGTCAAACGATCAACTCTGAAGTGTATTGTGCTACTCTTCAGAAATTGAAGAAACGACTTCAGCGTGTTCGTAGGCACAAAAATCTGAACGAACTTTTCCTTCTTCATGACAACGCAAGACCTCACACAAGTCTTCGCACCCGAGAGGAGCTCACAAAACTTCAGTGGACTGTTCTTCCTCATGCACCCTACAGCCCCGAACTCGCACCGTCGGATTTCCATATGTTTGGCCCAATGAAGGACGCAATCCGTGGGAGGAACTACGTGGATGATGAAGAAGTTATTGATGCAGTACGACGTTGGCTCCGACATCGACCAGTGGAATGGTACCGTGCAGGCATACAGACCCTCATTTCAAGGTGGCGTAAGGCCGTAGCATTGAACTGAGATTACGTTGAAAAATAGTGTTGTGTAGCTAAAAGATTGGGGAATAACCTGGTGTATTTCAATGCTGAATAAAACAACCCCTGTTTCAGAAAAAAATGTGTTGCATTACTTATTGAACTGCCCTCGTATATACAAAGAATAGTGTCCGTTTGTTTGTAATTCATACAAATCTGCAGTTTTATTCCTATCTTGATGAAATTTTTCAGACTTTACCCTCAAGACAAGAGGATGATCGCTGTCTACATAAGATTTGTAAATCTGACCTGAAAAATATATACATGCTATGATGAATGGGAGAGATTGTTGCCAAAAATCTCTGGAACTTCTTGGCCGACTTACTTCAAATTTCTCCAGGATCTCCTAATGAGGAGGAGGACATTAGCATTTAACGTCCCATCGACAACGAGGACATTAGGGACGGAGCACAAGCTCGGATTAGGGAAGGATGGGAAGGAAATTGACTGTGCTCTTTCAAAGGAACCATCCTGGCATTCACCTGAAGCGATTTAGGGAAGCCGGTTGCGGTGGCCGAGCTGTTCTAGGCGCTTCAGTCTGGAACCGCGCGACTGCTACGGTCGCAGGTTCGAATCCTGCCTCGGGCATGGATGAATGTGATGTCCTTAGGTTAGCTAGGTTTAAGTAGTTCCAAGTTCTAGGGGACTGATGACCTCAGATGTTAAGTCTCATAGTGCTCAGAGCCATTTGAACCATTTTCGATTTAGAGAAATCACGGAAAACCTAAATTTGGATGGCCGAACTCGGGTTTGTACCGTCGTCCTTCGTAAAGCGAGTCCAGTTTGCTAACCACTGCGCCACCTCGCTCGGTGATACCCTAATGAACATTTGGGCGGACGAAGGCTATAAAAGATTGAAATGGTTCAAGTGGCTCTGAGCACTATGGGACTTAACTTCTAAGGTCATCAGTCTCCTAGAACTTAGAGCTACTTAAACCTAACTAACCTCAGGACATCACACATATCCTTGCCCGAGGCAGGATTCGAACCTGCGACCGTAGTGGTAGCGCGGTTCCAGACTGTAGCGCCTAGAGCAGCTCGGCCACTTTGTTTCAAACAGCTCGAAAAGCACTTGACTGATTTACTTTGAAGTGCTTGGCAATTTACTTCAAATTTCTACATTCAGCTGAACAACGAAGAAATTTAACGAAGATTTAAAGCCTAACAAACCAACGGAGCTAACTGGAACGAGTATGCAAGGTCTGTTGAAAGGAAAGCGAATGGTACACTTCGATTTGTTGTTAGAATTATAGCAAACTGTAGCACTCCTATAAAGGAGGAAGTCTACAGAGGACTTGTATGGCACTTCCTTGAATACTATTTTAATGTTCGCGATCGCCATCAACTCGAATGAAAAGAAGACATCGAACTAATTCCGAGGAATGCTGCTAGATTTGTTGCCCGTAGTTTCGATCAGCACTAGAATGTTTTATTAATGCTCCGTGAACTCAAATGGGAATTCTTTGAGCAAAGATGATGTTCTTTTTGTGTGTGTATGTATGTGTGTGTGAATGTGCGTGTGTGTGACGAGGCGGCTGAAGTACTTCACTATTTTACTAACATATTCTCCTGATGAATGAATTTTTCAATTAACTATCTCACTTAGTTTCCCGAAATGTTTCGTTTCTGGGTAAAAATCCTTCATCTACTACCGGAAGAATATGAAATTCACGTCCGTATAAGTGAACAAAGGTTTTCTCGATATTTTTTTTCACTGCAAATGTTAACAATATCAAAGGACGAGTTTGCCAACCGGTAGAAGTGCGTGCTCGCGTTTGTGTGTTTGAGAGAGTTAAACGCAGGAAGAAAAACAGAAAGATAGTGAGAGAGAGAAGGAGATAAAGAGAGGAAGATAGAGAGAGAGAGAGACAGAGAGAGAAGAGCGATTGGATAACTGTTTTAATGAATGATTATAAATAGCCGGCCTCGGTAGCCGAGCGGTTCTAGGCGCTACAGTCTGGAACCGCGCGACCGCTACGGTCGCAGGTTCGAATCCTGCCTCGGGCATGGATGTGTGTGATGTCCTTAGGTTAGTTAGGTTTAAGTAGTTCTAAGTTCTAGGGGACTGATGACCTCAGAAGTTAAGTCCCACAGTGCTCAGAACCATTTGAACCATTTGATTATAAATAGTTTATACGTATTCCTCATGGAATTTATCTGCCACAACGTCTATCATGAACACACATCTCTGATAATTTTATGCAGCGTAAAATGTTACTGAAGGAAGTGTGAAAAGCGGAAAAATCTTTTAAATCTCATTTTATGTCAAGATACTATGTATACTGGAAAAGAATATACCTATTTCGAATGCATATATTTATTAAACTTTAAGGCTTACGAATATGAAACTTTACTCACATATTTACGAACCTCTGAAGCTCAGATTACAGGCGTTCAATATGTCCTCCATCAGCGACACGAACAATATCACATCGAAACTCAAAATCCTCCCATACTCGGGCAAGTGTGTCCGTCGTCACTGATGTTATGGCAGTACAGATACGGTTCTTCAACTCTTCCGGGTTCTGTGGGAGTGGCGGTACACAAACTTTGACTTAAATGAAACCCCACAGGAAGGTATCTATTTAGTATCTCAACCTGAAACGTCTTTGCACTGTAATCACGGAATTACACCTCGCAAACTCGAGAACACAAATGATTTCTGCTGCGGAGTAGCCATTTCAAACGTATGACGGTTACTAAGCAAAGCCGAAGACAACTGACATCTAGCGGCTATTAATATAAACTAGACTGTGTATTCGTTTCTCCACTAGCCGAGCCGGGACGCGGCGATCGGTAGTTTGAACAAAATAATACTTAGTAATACGTATTTTTAAATACTTTTGGTACACACTAATATCCACTGAAGTAAGTCTGTGTTCTGTTATTGTTGGCGGCAATGAATTCAGTTTGAACGAGTTTTTGTGAATGGATCCAAAGGGAGATTAACATGATACCACCGTTCGTACTGCTTAAAACAAACTATAAAGCTGGTGGTTTGCCATATAGTAGCTTGAGTCAAGCGTGTAGCAGACACACATAAGCGACGTTTAATGATAGGAGCCCCTTGTTGGTTGAATGAATGAATAAATAAATAAGTAAACAAGCACGTAGTTTTTGATATACACAGGGACTACTATTTAGGAGAAGCGACGTTTCGATACCTGTCCGACAGCCAAACAGGTTTAGACTTCCCGTAATTCACCTGAAGCGAACGCGGGGTGCGTTCACTTGCATGGGCCGCAGTCAAGTTCACCTCTTCCTTCCCTATTCTGTTTCACCCCTAATGACTTCTACGTCGGCTCTTAGCTTCCTTCCTTCGGAGCAGGAAAGCGTGGCGGCGTCCTTGTGTGACGACTCTGTCGTGAGTGCAATCTACGAACTTAGTCACGCTTTCGATTCAGAGAGACAGGAATTATACGAAACCTTTATTTCGGTCTGATGGTCTTACAATATCCCTTCTTTAGCGATACAGCGAACCGGAAGAAAAGATTTCAACAACGAAAACTAGCTGCGCTTGCCATGTCCTTCAACATGGTACAGTTGTAGACGCAGACACGCACAATCGAGTCCACGTGTGAGTTTTTCCCGTGTCTGCAGCACGCCGTGTACCTCTTCAGCAACAGACTACTCCGCAACACAGTAGTCTCACCTCTCTTCCGCCCGTAGGCACAGAATCCTCATTTCCATTCATGTCGGTCAAAACGAGTATGACATCGTACTAGATGTCAAGCATTAGCGTGAAGTTAGCAGCTCACTCTCTCATCATACATGAGAGGATGTATTTCTAGATACAGTACATTGTGTTCCTGGCCATTTTTTTTCGATAGCATAACGTCCCACATAATTCCGGTAGAATGTGGTTTCAACAGACTATCAACGACGAGTTGCATAGCTAAGCCGGCCGCTGTGGTCGAACGGTTCTAGGAGCTTCAGTCCGGAACCAAGCGGCTGCTACGGTCGCAGGTTCGAATCCTGTCTCGGGCATGGATGTGTGTGATGTCCTTAGGTTAGTTAGGTTTAAGTAGTTCTAAGTCTAGGGGACTGATGACCTCAGATGTTAAGTCCCATAGTGCTTAGAGCCATTTGAACCATTTTTACATGGTTAAATTCTCGAAGGGGAGCTGTTAAAAAATAAGTATCGTTGAACGAAGCTCTCAAAGTTAAATATTTTTTGTCTGGAAAGAGCTTTGGCGTGTTGTGCCGATTCAAGGACTGCGATAAAGATACGTTCCTGACACTCTAGGCTTGAACTACGCTAGAGGAAAGATGTAATAAAACGTTAATTGCTAGCGCTGCGATGAGAAAATAAGGTTCTTACTCTTACTCTTTTTTTCCAATGTAGCAATAAGATTACGGTTATCAAGTCGTAAACAATATTTTATATGGAAATTAATACAAAATAACACTACCACCTGTTATGGTCATTATTTCCGACTGACATTTCCTTGGTGGGCCACTCATACTTTGCTCAAAATTTTCGCTGGTCGATGGGTTCAGAGAGAAACTTAGCTCTCCACGATTGTTTATTGCGGGAGAGTGTCAAAGACACGGTGTACTGATACTGTCCTACGAGAAGAGGTGAAGTGATTACTTATTTCTGGAAATACATTTGTTGCTACTAGTTGTAAATAAAGTATGTAGCTGTAGACGGGGCACGAATATGCATAGAATAAGACGAAAAACATTTTAAGTATTTCTTACAGCAAACCGAAAATAGATGAATGATTCGTTTATAATACAATATAAGAACTAATTATCATGAAATTTTATTTAAAATACGAAGTACGGGAAAATTTTCAATTTGTGCTACGAATAGTTGAAGTCAATAACATAACGGTATACTAGTTTATTTTATTAAGTGGTTTCGAACCATTTGAGTCTCATCTTAAGATTAAAGGAAGGAAGTTTAATATCCCGTCGATGACGAGGTCATTTGCATGTTAGGATTAGTGAAAGAAATCGACCGTATCCTTTTGAAATGTTCCATTCCGGTATTTGCCTTAAGATATTTACGGAACATCAGTCGCTGATGTCCTCTCTCGCCTTTCTGTCATATTTATGGAAGTTTTTCATGTTTATTTAACTTACTGATTCCTTTAGACCTACTCTATCTATATAATTTGTCATATTTTTCCCATTTTTTGAAGTTAAATGTTTCGATTGATTATAAAATTATGTCTCAACACAGTAATAGTACTAGCAATAATAATAATAATAAAATAATCATAAAAGGAAATAAATATATCCAGGACGTTCCTTTTAAGAGTCGTCAGGCAGATTTTCTCTCGTATTTTGCAGACATCTGCAATTTCGTGTCTGCAGTGTTCAGTTGGAGACAGCGCAAACAAGTACTGCTCATCACGTGTTTCATTCGAAGCCCAGTGTCAACGGAAAGCGACGGTTTTTGTTCCTGTTACGAACTAAATTATTTTCAAAGCAGACTTTTTCGTGTCCATTCTATAGAATGGTCTCAAATTTGTGGATTTCGATATTTGTTTTATCGATATGCAATGACAAAGACAGTAAAAGGCGAAGAACGTCCAGTATTCCAGGAGCAAATGAGCGGCGCCCTGGGCCCCGCTGACAGCTACCACTGTCCAGCAGCGCTCGTCAGTCGCTGCTGGCGTACTGGTTCTTGTCATTCATTATCGATAAAAGGAATGTCGGACTAGACTCATTTGCGAACGTTGTATCGAATGGGCACTCAAAATTCTGTTATAAAAATAATTTTGCTTGTATCGGGTAGCAAGCCGACACTTTCCGTCGACGCTGGGTGTCGAATGAAAGACGTGATGGACGGTATTTGTTTGGGGTGACTCCAGCTATACACTAGAAACCGAAATTGCTAATATCGGCCGAAATATGAGAACAATGTGTCTGACAACTTTTGGAAAAGACACCCTGTATATTTGTAATGTATTATGTATTTACGGATTACGTATTACATATTTACGGAACTATGGAGTACTTGCATCGTGGTGGCTGGACGGGAATTTGAACCACGCTCTTCCGGAATGAGAGTTTACCTGCGACTACTTAATTATTTAATTACTAAGAATAAATCAAATTCAACAGTTCTCAAAAGGATCTATTTCTGGCAGAGACGACCCATCGTAACAGATAAATTAACTAAAGGCATAATAGTTGTTTCACGTATTTCTGATGTGTGAGGCGGGGTATATATACCAACCCAGAATACATCTACGTATGTAGATGTATGTAGAGTCGAGGGGTATGAAAGGGAAGCAGTGGTTGGGAAGAGAGTGAGACAGGGTTGTAGCCTATCCCCGATGTTATTCAATCTGTATATTGAGCAAGCAATAAAGGAAACAAAAGAAAAGTTCGGAGTAGGTATTAAAATCCGTGGAGAATAAATAAAAACTATGAGGTTCGCCGATGACATTGTAATTCTGTCAGAGACAGCAAAGGACTTGGAAGAGCAGTTGAACGGAATGGACAGTGTCTTGGAAGAAGGCTCTACGATGAACATCAACAAAAGCAAAACGAGGATAATGGAATGTAGTCGAATTAAATCAGGTGATGCTGAGGGAATTACATTAGGAAATGAGACGCTTAAAGTAGTAAAGTAGTTTTGCTATTTGGGGAGCAAAATAACTGATGATGGTCGAAGTAGAGAGGATATAAAATGTAGACTGGCAATGGCAAGGAAAGCGTTTCTGAAGAAGAAAAATTTGTTAATATCGAGTGTAGATTTAAATGTCAGGAAGTCGTTTCTGAAAGTATTTGTATGGATTGTAGCCATGTATGGAAGTGAAACGTGGACGATAAATAGTTTAGACAAGAAGAGAATAGAAGCTTTCGAAATGTGGTGCTACAGAGGAATGCTGAAGATTAGATGGGTAGATCACATAACTAATGAGGAGGCATTGAACAGAATTGGACAGAAGAGAAATTTGTGGCACAACTTGACTAGAAGAAGGGATCGGTTGGTAGGGCATATTCTGAGGCATCAAGGGATCACCAATTTAGTATTGGAGGGCAGCGTGGAGGGTAAAAATCGTAGAGAGAGACCAAGAGAGGAATACACTAAGCAGATTCAGAAAGATGTAGGCTGCAGTAGGTACTGGGAGATGAAGAAGCTTGCACAGGATAGAGTAGCATGGAGAGCTGCATCAAGCCAGTCTCAGGACTGAAGACCACAACAACAACAACAACACGTGAAGGAAACTATCAAACTAAAGATTGTCTGAAATTAATATTTCCTCTGAGTGTAAATCCAATGATTTGAAAATGGCCTACCTCTACTCTTTGTTTCTTGGAGCTCTCTTGGCGATCTGTGGCAAATTTATGGATGTGTGAGAATGTGAGTAATGGTTTTCATTTTCTTCATTTAGAATGATTAATCGTCCTCTTGACAGAGAGAAGGTCTTGAGTGACGGAGCTGGACGAGGAAGATGGCAGGAATACAGGAACCGTATACAGGAATACAGGAACATTGAAAGTAGTTTACGGAAAGTGCAGGAGCCTACGTAGAGATTGCCGGAAGGATGGTGAGAATTCCGGGACAATCAATGAGTGAAGATAACGAGTCTCTCATTGCGTTGTAACGATAACAGTCAATCTGTGTATGAGTCATAACTGAGTGCGTGTTGCAGAGAAAGGACAAACGGGGCGACACAGCTGCGATAAGAAAATCGCCTTGACCGTGAACTAATCTCTCTCCTACTCTCTCGCGAACGCCTCTGAGCCGTCCTCTGCAGCCGGCCGAAGTGGCCGAGCGGTTCTAGGCGCTACAGTCTGGATCCGCGGGATCGCTACGGTCGCAGGTTCGAATCCTGCCTCTGGCATGGATGTGTGTGCTGTCCTTAGGTTAGTTAGGTTTAAGTAGTTCTAAGTTCTAGGGGACTGACGACCTCAGAAGTTAAGTCCCATAGTGCTCAGAGCCATTTGAACCATTTGAACCGTCCTCGGCGATGGCAGGTATCGTCGCCATTACTAGTCTATCAGGCGTCAGGCACAAAGAAGCAAGAACGTTCCACCACCATGAGGTCGTTATTGGCTATGCACAAGCTCGGATTGGGGATCGGTGGGAAAGGAACGCGGCCATATTCCTCTGAAAGAACCGTCCCAGCATTTGCCCTGAGTGATGTAGAGAAATCTCCGGAAACTTAAACCTATACGCCAGTTTCTGTATCTGAACCGCTGTACTCCTGAGAACAGGTCCAGTGTCTTACCGCTACACTAATTAGTTCGGTTCCAGACTCATGGAAGACCAGGAGTACAGGGCGTGCCTCCGAATATTTTATATGAAAACTCTTAAGGCTTTTTAAATGAAACAACCACTGTTAACATTCTCGATATTTATTCTTCATGTCTACATATTTGCAACCCTCTGCCGTTAAAGGGTTCAGATTTGTAGCGCGTAACATGGTGGTGAGTATTGTTAACTATTTCGGTGCGAGAGAAACAGAGTGCTATAATCGAGTTTCGAACTCTAAGAGTTCGTCCGCACATGACACACACTATCGTTCAGCATGACAATGTCAGACCACACACAAGCTTTGTGACATGAGCTAAATTCCCGACGATTTGGGTTCGCTGTTACTGATCATCCTTGATCCGGTCCTGACTTGGCCACAAACTTAAAGGACGCGGTCTTGGACTTCACTTTGATAATGATGAGGCCGTGCAAGCAGAGGTAAGCTTGTGGCTCCGCCAACAAAGTCGGTCATTCTATAGCGACAGTATCAACAAAAATGGTTCCAATGGCTCTGAGCACTATGGGACTCAACTGCTGTGGTCATAAGTCCCCTAGAACTTAGAACTACTTAAACCTAACTAACCTAAGGACAGCACACAACACCCAGCCATCACGAGGTAGAGAAAATCCCTGACCCCGCCGGGAATCGAACCCGGGAACCCGGGCGTGGGAAGCGAGAACGCTACCGCACGACCACGAGATGCGGGCCAGTATCAACAAACTGGTATCTCGTTGAGAGGAATATGTTCGTCACCAGGGTGATTATGTTGAGAAAAAAATATGTAGACATGAATAATAAGGATATAGAATGTTAAGAAAGTTTCTTTTATTTAAAAAGCCTTAAGAAATTTCATATAAAAAATTCGGAGGTACTCATTTTCAGAACGCCCTGGTCTATTGTTAGATTATGGTTGGTTGCATGACTACGTTTTTCATAAGGGCGAAGAGGTATGTGCCACGACTTTGGCTACTCTACGCCCAAAACCAATAAAATAGAATAAAGGAAAGATTTTGGTTAAGCACATAACTTACGAGGGAAGCAACAGAACAGACGTAACATATTTACTGTATGGCGGCTATTGACAGCTATGTGTTTCATTTCTCTTCTTACAGTGCTAGTAGAAATGAATTCCTGATTTTCCACGTTCAAATCGGCTGCTATCTGACTACCAGCTGACCGCTGGTCGTCTTGTATAGGTCTGGTGAGACGACGTGACTTCCGTTCGTCAAATTTTTGTGGTCCTCTTATTTCGCGCATGGAAACATTATCTCTACGAAATTTAAGATCCACCTTGGACACCAAAATTCTCGTGTAATTCCCATAACTGAAGTCGGTTTACAGGCGACGAGCTGCCATGTTCACCACACACAGTTCTGCAACGGACTGCTCAGATACCATGTCCACACTACCGCCACACCTAGCATTTAGAGGCAACATTGGGCGTCATACACGGCACACTTCAAATGGAACAACGCTTCCCGCGACTTTTGGCTACTCACAAAAGGGACCGATCTAATCGTCAATGCCGATTTCGTCCAGATTAATGGTATATGCAGGGCTTGGCCAGAAATGAAAGTGACGGAAGAGTGAGCTCAAGATGGACAACCACTCAGAAAAAAAAATGGTGGGTTTTGACGCGAGTTGGGTGACGCATGAGCTGTTTATGTTAGCAACGCTTCGAGACAGCGGCTGCCGCAGTGGAAAGAGTGCAGAACTGTGCTCCAAGGGTCGTGGGCTCGAGTCCGTATATAAAATTTATTTTTTTACTTCACTTATAATTCAAATAAACTGAAGTAATGCTCAATACATAGTATTTATTAACATTTTATTAAAACGTATGAAAAGAAAAGCCAAAGAAAAATTTGGGATTGCGAATTAAATTCGAGGAAGAGATTATGAGGGGTATACGAGAACTTCCTATAGAAAATTTGATACGTTTCTTGTTTTACAGTTGCTCATTTACATGTCCTGGTGTAATATCCACCGTAGAAACAGGGCAGGTTGTAATTTTCTCGGCATCTTCACACGTTATAAACGTTGAATTTTTACGATCACATTGTTGTTTTAAAGTTTACGTACAAAAGCAACCCTGGTTTACATTCATAAAAAGTTCTCTTTCATTGCACAGTTTGGCAGTGAACCACGCTTAACGCATCATTTCGCTTGTAACGGTGAGCGTAGCTTGCGATGTCCAACGGAATGTATTTTGATGCAGTTTTCTCGGGATGTGATTTCTTATTATCTCTCGAAGAGATAAGAGCAGATTTGAAGCTTTTTGGTCAGATTCTTTACTTGAGGATACAAATACGTCGAAGGGTTGCACTAGCCTAGTGTATTTGTGGGGTATCGCTTTATAATTGCACGATGGCATTCCCAAAGTTTCCTTTGCCTTTCCTTTTCATGTCTTTTATGAAAATATTAATAAATACAATCTATTGAGCATTAGCTCGGTTTATTTGCAGTGTAAGTAACGTAACAATTGAAAATAAAAAATTTCTACATAGGGATTCGACCCCATTACCCTCATATTGCCGTTCAGTGCTCTTTCCGTTACGGCAACCGCTGTTTGGATACATAAATGGCTCATGCTGGCCCGACCCGCTCCAAAAAAGCTATTTTTTCTAAACGCTTGGTCATCTGGAGCTCTCACTTCCCTCGCTTTTATTTCTAGCCAAGCGCTGAATATATAATAAATTTGGACGATCGGTGTTTACTAGTAGCCGCGGTTCCCTTGCCAGTTTATGAGGAGAACATTTTGGGTTATGTTTCACTGAAAGAATCATCTGGCGCCAGCACCTTCCCTATATCCACTCATTTCGATGGACGACGAAAAACGGTTCATTTTACCTATGCGCTAGATCACGCGTGCCTTCTTGCTTTGAGTAGATGCCACGTGGTTAAAATACCTGATCCAGCTGTGATGGAGTACATAACAGTCTTTGAGGCAGCAAATGAGAAGGAATTGTAGCCCGTCCCATACTTTATTCAGTCTATAAGTTAAACAACCCGTAAACGAGACCAAAGAGAAATTTGGAAAGGGGTTTAAAATTCATGGAGAAGAAACAGAAACACTGAATTTTTCCTATTGCAAGGTAATTCTCGCAGAGACGGCAAAATGTCTGGAAGATCATTTGAACAGAATGCGGTGTGGTCGAGTAAAATCAGGCGGTACTGAATGGATTGCATTAAAATGTGAGATACTATGAGTTTTGCTATTTAGACTGAAAAATAGTTGACGATTGCCGAGGTAGAGAGATTATAAACAGCATACTGCAATAGCTAGTAAAGCTTTCATGAAAACGAGAAATTTGTTAAAGTCGAATACTGGTACAAAGCCTTTTTCATGATATTTTTCTTAAGTGTAGCCTTTTGCGGAAGTGAAAGGTCTACATCTACTTCTACACCTACATGGTTACTCTGCGATTCACACTTAAGTGCCTGGCAGAGGGTTCATCGAAACATTTTCATACTACTTCTCTACCATTCCACTCTCGAATGGCGCGTCGGAAAAAGGAACACCTAAATCTTTCCGTTCGAGCTCTGATTTCTCTTATTTTATTATGATGATCATTTCTCCCTACGTAGGTGGGTGTCAACAAAATATTTTCGCATTCGGAAGAGAAAATTGGTGATTGAAATTTCGTAAATAGATCTTGCCGCAAAGAAAACCGCCTTAGTTTCAGTGACTGCCACCCCAACTCGCGCATCATATCAGTGACACTCTCACCCCTATTGCACGATAACATGAAACGGGCTGCCCTTCTTTGCACTTTTTCTATGTCCTCCGTCATTCCTATTTGGTAAGGGTCCCACACCGCGCAGCAATATTCCAGCAGAGGACGGACAAGTGTAATGTAGGCTGTCTCTTTAGTGGGTTTGTCGCATCTTCTAAGTGTTCTGCCAACAGTCTTTGTTTCGCCTTCCCCACAGTATTATCTATGTGGTCTTTCCAATTTAAGTTGCTCGTAATTGTAATTCCTAGGTATTTAGTCGAATTGACAGCCCTTAGATTTGTGCGATTTATCGTGTATCCAAAATTTATCGGATTTTTTTTTAGTTCCCGTGTGGATGACCTCGCAATTTTCTTTGTTTAGTGCCAATTGCCACTTTTCGCACCATACAGAAATTCTCTCTAGATCATTTTCTAAGTGGAATTGATCGTCTGATGATTTTACTAGAAGGTAAATTACAGCATCATCTGCAAACAATCCAAGGGGGCTGCTCTGATTATCACCTACATCATTTATGTAAATGAGGAACAGCAGAGGGCCTATGACACTACCTTGCGGAACGCTAGACCAAACATGGACGACAAATTGTACAGGCAAGATGATAATATAAACTTCTGAAATCTAGTGCTACAAAATATAACTGAAGATCAGATAGGTAGATCGGATAACTGATGAATTGAGTAGAATCCGGGAGGAAAGAAATTTACGGCCCAAGTTTACCAAAAGAATGGATCTGTCTTTCCGACGTGCGAGTGGTAAATGCGGAAACGTGAACTATGGCGACGTTGTTACCAAATGCGTCCAGACGGGAACAATGTTCAGTAATTCTTTCCTTGGGTGCTGAAGGACAAACAGCAGTAGACATCCATCGGAGAATGAAGAATGGGTATGGAGTAGCATATCTGTCGAAAACGACCGTTGTGGATTGGACCGCCAAGGAGTGTTACTGCTTCGTGATAACACATGTCGCCGCATACCTAACGTCGTAAAGCTAAAGTTACGCCAACTGAAGTGGGAGAGACTCGAGCATCCGCCCATAGTCCTGATCTCTCCCCATACCATTATCATGCCTTCGTTCCGTTAAAAAAGGCCTTCAAGGGTCGACGATTCCTTTCGGATGAGAATTTGCAGCAGGCAATAACGGAATTTATCACGCAGTAGCATATGGTGATTTACTAATCTGGTATCTTCAACTTGGTGCGTCGGTAGGACGGTTGACTCAATGCAATTTTGCCTGAATGGCATACCGATTCCGAACTGTACAGCGGTCAGACAGAAGCTTATTGATGGCCCCTTATATATTAAACCGTTCCATCAATTACACATCGAACCGCATTAACGAGGAGTTGTAAAACGAATCTCACGGAGAAGATTCCACTTGTTAACTATTCAGCGCAGCAGCTCGTGCTTTGAATCAGTTAATGAGGAAAAGGAGGGAGTGCTCTTCGCAACTATAGATATACAACATTTAAGCTTTTGATGCAATATATGAGGTGAGAAGGGTGAGAAATGAACGATATGGAAACATATCCTCCATTTTAGAGGATAATGATCATGAAACAGTTTTGCTTTAGGGCAATAATGAAGGCAAAGTTTTGAATTTACGGAGAGGTATTACCGATACAGTGAATGTCATCAATTTTGGTTTATTTTCTCCAGCTAACGCGTTTCAAGATACGGTAGCTGGTTGCGAGGGATCTTTACCGAGAGAAACAGCTCAGTAGTACAACACTAGACTCACAGTCAAGAAGCACTGTGCTCAGCCAGCCGGTTGCAAAATCTGATTTATGTCTCGTATGGTTCCCGAAATTAATCGAAATAATACCATTAATCAAAATAATACCGTAGTGTTTCTTTGGAATATGTCACAGCTAATTCCCGCCCTTATCTTTGTCAGAATTAAACTCCTGTTCCGTCACTGAGGATCTTGGTTTCTATGGTGGTTTAAATCACACCAAAACGCACGAAAAAAAATCGCATGGAGACTCGTGAAGTGTTGTGCCCTGCCCCTGAGTGACTGCTAAAACATTGCAGGTTTTTAGCTTCAGGCTGGCCGGAGTGGCCGAGCGGTTAAAGGCGCTACAGTCTGGAACCGCACGACCGCTACGGTCGCAGGTTCGAATCCTGCCTCGGGCATTGATGTGTGTGATGTCCTTAGGTTAGTTAGGTTTAAGTAGTTCTAAGTTCTAGGGGACTTATGACCACAGCAGTTGAGTCCCATAGTGCTCAGATCCATTTGAACCTTTTTTTTTTAGCTTCAACGAATGAAACGACAGATAACTTTTATGAGCTATTATAATCGAAGTAAGCTACATTCTAGCTTTTAAGCCCACATTTCAGAAGTATTACACTCATACTCTTGCATTCTCGATACTCTTCTGCTATTGCTTATATTGGACCGTTCTTCCACTCATGCTGTGTGAAAATGTAGCTGCGGACGCAATTCATCTTAAAGATGTCAATAGTAAGCGTGTTGTATCCATTCACAGTTTGCCATCTTTCGGATGATCTGTTCTTGGCTCGGTATTATTTTTTTCCTCTGGTCCCTGGATTACTATATGGCAAATATTCCAAAATGCTCGTTGGTCTTCCTGTAAACAGCGGCGCCTTCTTTAGCATGTACTGAAAATTCTTCGTTTGTGTAGTCATAGTGTCCTTAGCTGCTTTATAATTGTCGAAGATATTTTAAATCCATCCAAGCAACTACAAGAAAATGCGTGATTTTATTGATGTAAAACATCATCAGCGGAGTTGTTTTATGTCTGATGCTGGCCCACATCGAACGAGGTAGCGGAATCGTTAGCACACAAGACTCGCATTCGGGGGGACGACGGTTCAAACCCACGTCCGGCCATTCAGATTTAGGTTTTCGTGATTTCCCTAAATCGCTTAAGGCAAATGCCCTGACGGTTCCTTTGAAAAGGCACGGCCGATTTCCTTTTCCGACCTTCCCCACTCCGAGCTTGTGCTCCGTCTCTAATTACCTCATTGCAACGGAACGTTAAACACTAATCTCCTCCTCGTCCTCCTCCTCTTTTCTCTCACAGCAAGAAGTGTCGTCTTCTTGCACATTTCTGAGGTATTCTCTCGTTTGGCACTGCTGTTCTTTCCCAGATCCCCCATAGCTTTGCAGCACCACATATTTCTTGATGTGGAACAGGACACAATGTGGCACCACTACTGTTTGCTTGCAAAGCGAAAATCGGACATAAATTAACTACTGATGACGTTTTGTATCAATGTAATGAGACGCGTGTGACGACAAAAATACGCACTTCATTTAGTTGCGCAGACGAATTTAAGGGGAGGTTTACTATCTTTGGCCCCAAAAAAGCATGTTCTTTGAGAATTTTTCCTCAGGATGTGCTATAGATACCAATGCCAAATTTTGTCAAAATACTTATTGATATTTGCTCTACAAACTGGAATTTTTCGACCGGAAATGTCGAAGAGCAAAGGTGGAAGTGCCGTCAGAACGAAACAAAATTTCGATGTAGACCTCCACGCGCGGTATGTCACAGATCAGCCGGCTCGTCTGAAATCAAAATTGAGATGACGTTAGTGAAGTATACAAGATTCTTTAGGAGTTGCACCTCGCTTAACTTATTTGGACCACAGGAAACAAAATGGTGGCCATTTGAAAAAATAGGGGATTTTTCATCGATTTTTCTACTTCGTCGACCAAGTAAAATATTTATATTTGATGGATCGGAATAAAAGATGTACGACTCCCACACAATTTAGTTAACTTCGTCGGAAACAAAGAATCATGCCAATCGCTTCAGTAATTTGAAATTACCATACCGCGCGATAAAAGAAAAGTCATTTCGAGAAAAACACGTTTGAAGTTTTGACTACACATAAATGCAATACTATGCAACTTACGTTCAATCTGCTATTCCGAGTCCATAAACTAGTCACTCCTCTTCCCCATAGAGGGCGTTCTACTCGCCCTGGGCCATCCAACGCTGCTCCAGAGCCGCGCGTACGGCCGGTGACAAGCGGTTTTCGGCAGCTTGAATCCGGTGGTCGTCCGAATGCTTGGCGAACTGCGTCGTATAGAGTCCCAGGGTGACGTCCATCGTTGTCATGGTCTATAGAATTGCTGAATACCCTTCGTTGAAGCTGCTCACTGCCAGGAAAGTCGCAATCTCTACAGTCTTCGCACCAGAATGCAAATGCCTGCTGGCTAGCTTCCAAATACACGCGTTCAAACTTTCATTGGAATTTTGTGTGTTTCCTCCCAAGCACCGGTACAATAACTAATCCTCAGAAAGAAAAAAACTGGTGCGTGAAAAAGGCCGATTTCAGCCAGGTGCATTTTTTGTTCAACCGCGAATACCAAACATTTCCGTTCCGTATTCGGAAAAACCGTTTCAGAGGTGGATTCTAAACACTTTTATGGATCCAAAAATGCAATTAAAAAAATAGATTTTTTGAACCAAAAGATAGTAAACCTCCCCTTAAAATACCTGCAATATTCATTGACTTCTCAGCTAAACCATGTGTTCCACATTTGAATGCTGCGAATCACTGTACACCACATGGATGAGGTTACTTTTTTTCTTTATTGCTACTTCAGACTACCTGCCCCAGCTGACGAGAGCGGACTGGTAACACTACAAGAATCCACTCCACAACCACACAATACTAAAAGTGAAAGTCTGATGATTTTTTTCAAGTACGAACGCATGAAATAGTTTTAATATTATTTAAAAAATTATTTCCTCTGACACTTTTACAAGTTCACACAGTCATAATTATTTTGTTTCAAACGACTCGCCGAAAAGGTTTAAAAGAAGTACTGCAAGTATCTGTTCGGGAAGGACATGCACTGGGTAAGGATAAACAAGAAGAGGGATGGTTGACTGGACTATAGGGCTTTAGTTGTGTGCTACGGCAGGATCAGGAGAGTTTGGATGTATGAGTAGGATTTGTGGTACCTGACTGTTGGGTATGAATACGGAGCAATGATGTACGGTCATCGAAATGAATCGCAGTTGGAATCAGTCAGTGCATACAAATAGCTGAGAGTAATAGCTTGTGGGAATATGAAACGGAATGATCATACGAGGTGCGGCTAGAAAAAAACCGGACTGATGCTGGAAAAAACATTTATTTACAATTATTTACAATTTCATGTTATCTCCTTCAATGTACTCTCCTCCTCGGTCTCTACACCGCTCCATACGAATTTTCCACTGTTCATAGCAATGCTGCAGATCATTTTCGGTAAGTCCATACATTGCTTCCATCGCTTTTTCTTTTACTGCTTCAACAGTCTCAAATCTATTTCCTTTCAAAGCTGACTTGACTTTAGGGAAAAGAAAAAAGTCACAGGGGGCCAAATCAGGTGAGTAGGGTGGATGATCTAAGATGGGAATGTTGTGTTTTGCCAAAAACGTCTTCACTGACAACGCACTGTGAGCTGGGGCATTGTCTTGGTGAAGGATCCATGACTTTTTTCTCCACAAATCGTTCCGTTTTCTCTGTACTCGCTCACGTAGGGTAGCCAGGACGCTAATGTAGTAATGCTGATTCACTGTTTGTCCCTCTGGTACCCAATCAATGTGCACAATCCCTTTGATGTCAAAAAAAAACAATCATCATTGGCTTGAATTTCGATTTTGACATTCGTGCTTTTTTTGTCGTGGAGAACCAGGAGTTTTCCAATGCATCGATTGGCGTTTAGTTTCGGGATCGTAAGTAAAAAACCACGATTCATCGCAAGTAATAACATTTTGTAAGAAGGTGGGATCACTTTCAATGTTTTCCAGGATGTCAGAACAAATCATTCTTCGGCGTTCCTTCTGTTCAATTGTGAGACACTTTGGAACCATTTTTGAACACACTTTACTTTGTTCATGTTGAAACTTTCATGAAGAATCTACCTAACACTTTCCTTGTCAACTCCTGTTAACTCAGACACTGCTCTGATTGTTAAACGGCGATCTCGTCGAACAAGTTTACCGATTTTTTCAATGTTTGCATCAGTTTTTGCTGACAATGGTCTGCCAGTGCGAGTGTCATCGCTGGTGTCTTCGCGGTCATCTTTAAATCGTTTAAACCACTCGAACATTTGTGTTCGCGATAAACAATCATCGCCGTACACTTGTTGTAACATTACAAACGTTTCACTTGCAGATTTTCCTAGTTTGAAACAAAATTTGATGTTAACACGCTGATCTTTCTGTACACTCAACATTTTCCGACGCACAGACAAAACGTCAACTACTTAAAACAGACGCCACGGGCAGACTGAGTGCAGGAGGCAGATGAAACTCGAGCAGTAGGCGGAGCGAGAGTCACGTGACAGGCCACGCGACTTTCAGCCTTATTGCATTCGTTTTATTGTTTCACCAGTACTAGTCCGGTTTCTTTCTAGCCACACCTCGTATAGGCTCAGTCGTAGGTAAAGCAGGAGAGAGATTTTCTTTCATGGATAGGATACAGGAAAGATGCAATTAGTCTGCAAAGGAGTCTTTTAACAAAATACTTGTGAAACGCATCATACAGTATGACCCAAGTGTGTGCGGCCTTTACCATATTCACAGGGTATATTGAAAGTACAGAAAGAAGGATAGCACAAATGGTTGCATGTTTGTTTTCGTCACAGCAGAGTGCCACGGAAATACTGAAAAACCTGAGCTTTCAAATGCTTGAAGATAGATGACACTATCCCGCGAAAACCTACTTACAAAGTTTCAAGATCCAGTGACTGGAGGTCGGTCGAAAATTCGTTGGGGAGGATATAGTGCACGTGTAGATGTCAGGTCGGCGAGATATGTAGTAAGGCATGGCCGAGTACCAGAATTGTAGATTATGGGGGAGGGGGGGGGGGATTACAGGGTTGCTGGAGTATAGTTTCCGGGAACCATAGGATATAAATCGATGTTTAATGTGTAATAGCAGAGAGCGGAAATTGACGACTTGCAGAGAGAGTCGTTTTGAGAACAAGAAACGGATACTAAAAGAGGGGCGTAATGCGTAGCGTTCGAGGACATGAAGAGAGGTGTACGCAAGGTACAGCAGGATCGGTAGGATGATAAACAAGAAGAACGCAGAAGTTACACCTCTGTACCGGTCCGAAATCTCAAATTTTACGCGATATATGTATGGGCTGAAACGGTACTTTCCTAAGGCTGCTACCGAAACGTACGTTTCGTGAATTATAAGATGAATCCAACCAATGATGCGCACATGATTTATTTTGGTGGCTTCCTCTGTAGTATGTTGAGCATGTCTCTGATACTGTCAGTTTGACTAAAGCAATACAATAAAGTAATTTCGAAGTTCTTCTTTCCATATTTCGGCACTTAATCCTTGTTATATTCAGGAGAATGTGAGGAATGTGGGGAAATGATCGTTGGAAGAAAGAATGGCTAATTGACTCGTAAATGGGTGAGTAGGAAATGTGTGTGTGTCACGACAAGCTGTCGCTTTGGGCGGGCATTCGCAGGCGGCGTGGCCCGGCGAGCTCAGATAACACAGCCGGTTGCTGACCGACCTCCATGCGGTCATCACCATGTTGCTGACTTCGTTATCACAGTTATGTCAGAATCAGAACTATAGGGGAAGAGACATTCTCACCACTTCAAAAACTGAAATCTTCCCCAGGTAAAATGCGATAACGAGGAGTTGATTTCTAGGTAGATGTTAGCTCTGTACTGCCAGCATTAAAAAAAAGTGTGCTTCATGAGAATATATTAAAAAGTTATTGATGTCAACTAGGTAGCAGCAAATGTGGATTAGTTCGAAATCACGCCCGATCCGAATACTCTCAACTCAGCCAACCTACCAGGTCAACATAACAAAAATGTAATGGCATTGAAAGTATCCAACCACAATTGTATCCTTTTATTCTGTGAAAGTATCAGTGATAAGATTGTTCTAAATTAATTATTCAGCAAACCTGCATCTGACTGCGTCTGTGAACTTGTTTCTTGCACTCCTCCATTTTGCCAGAAATGCAACATGTATTTGACTCAGCAATAAAATTTAAGAGAATAATGCCGTTTGTGCAATGGCATTAAGATGGTCCTGGAAAATTAACTTTTGGCCCTGATGTTTACTTGGTTTTTTCATTGGTGGGTAACTGTACTCTACTACTCATTTTCATATTCAATTTAAGCGAAGGATTTGGATTATGATTCAGGCTCTTAGATTGAAACACATTGTTGATCTCAATATATATATTGTTAAAATTTTAAGTCATACACAAAACCTACATTTCCAACATTTTTGTAGCACGAAACAATCTTACAAAAAATTTTACTAAACGCTTACTGTGTCAAACCTTGGACATACAAAACCAATTTGAAATCATCATATATCTTCTCTCATTTACGTGCTAAGGTTTAGTCTGGGGCAGCGAGCGTGACCTACCTTACAGCTGTCACCACACGTCTGCTTCCTCCGGGCACCTATCTGCGACTCCCCGGTTTTTTACTGCTGTGCCCGGCTCTCTTAACCATCAAAGAACCTCCTACTCGAAGATATTATACTCGTTCAACCTTGCCGTTGGCAACTACCGACTATTTTCTGCAGCTACCCTGATCAGACCTTAGCACATTCCTTTCAGCATGTACTGCAAAGAACCTAATTAGGAGATGACTTCAAATAATCTTTACCAGTTTCGTTTGCTAACCAGGTAAGCCAACTGCTACAAAATCGCTATGTTAGAATATACATGTACGAGCGAAAGCTCCATCTTCAAGCTTCTTCGCAGTTCTCACGTATCTGAAGCTTCTAATATTCTAAGCCCGAACTGCCGTTATTCGCGCGGAACCGCTCTGTAAGCCACATAGCATGACATGCAATACTAATACGCCAACCGATACTGAGTGCAGAATAAAAAATTAGGAGGCGTTACGTTTGAACACGCAGTGATAAATAGCTGCATCAGGTAAACAAGCCTAAATCTGCTTT
Source organism: Schistocerca serialis cubense (assembly GCF_023864345.2). Classification (NCBI taxonomy): domain Eukaryota; kingdom Metazoa; phylum Arthropoda; class Insecta; order Orthoptera; family Acrididae; genus Schistocerca; species Schistocerca serialis. The sequence goes on from NC_064640.1 coordinate 781,928,294, forward strand.
ACATGAACAGTTATTCCCCTACTCTGTAACTTATTTCTGTGAACTACAATCATCGTAACACAAGTAAATTGATCTAAAGTACTCCTGCAAGCCACAGACTGGGCTTTCTAGCAGGGAAGCCTTCTAATTAGGGTCTAATACTTCAAGTTTGTCAACGATAGCCCTCATATTTTGTAGAGTCCTCTTGTAAATGTATGATAGAAAGTTCTTCACACTTTTTGAACATAATTAAGAGTGTGATACGATGATAAATATTGAAACTTCCTGGCAGATTATCACTGTGTGCCCGACCGAGACTCGAATTCGGGACCTTTGCCTTTCGCGGGGGAGTGCTCTACCATCTGAGCTACCGAAGCACGACTCACGCCCGGTCCTCACAGCTTTACTTCTGCCAGTATCTCGTCTCCTACCTTCAAAACTTTACAGAAGCTCTCCTGCGAACCTTGCAGAACTAGCACTCCTGAAAGAAAGGATACTGCGGAGACATGGCTTAGCCACAGCCTGGGGGATGTTTCCAGAATGAGATTTTCACTCTGCAGCGGAGTGTGCACTGATATGAAACTTCCTGACAGATTAAAACTGTGTGCCCGACCGAGACTCGAACTCGGGATCTTTGCCTTTCGCGGGCGAGTGCTCTACCATCTGAGCTACCGAAGCACGACTCACGCCTGGTCCTCACAGCTTTACTTCTGCCAGTATCTCGTCTCCTACCTTCCACACTTTACAGAAGCTCTCCTACGAACCTTGCAGAACTAGCACTCCTGAAAGATAGGATACTGCGGAGACATGGCTTATGATAAATATTGTTCCACTTCCTTGTGTTCATTGAATGGTTTACGCTGTTTCTTTAAGATACATTTATATTGCCATCTATAAAACACAAACGCCGCGAGTTCTCCTGATGTGTCGTTTGTGGTCTAAAATATTCTTCGTATTTAAATGGAGTTGCCACGTCTCATACGCAAAACAACATTAAGGAATTAAATTATACAAAGACGACGATCCTGTGCTGATTACCCACTCGTAAATTCGGACGTTATTTTTATGTATGAAGAGGAGGGGCATCATGAATTCTTACTATTTCACAGAGGAAGATCTTGTTGCAGTGTTTTCTTTAAATCGCCCAAGAGAGGGAACGCCACTGGATCTGACGGAATGCCGATAAGATTCAACATAGAGTATGCGCAAGAACTTGCCCCTCTTCTATCAGCAGGGCGCCGTAGATCTTTCGAGGAGCGAAGTGTTCCTGATGATTGGAAAAAAGCACAGGTCATTCCTGTTTTCAAGAAGGGTCGTCGAACAGACGCCCAAAACTGTACGCCTGTATATCTTACGTTGGCCAGTTGTAGAGTTTTGGAACATGTTTTGTGCTACGCGTATTATGCGATTCCTAGAGGCCGAAAATCTCCTCCGTAGGAACCAACATGAGTTCCGAGAACAGCGATTGAGTGAAACAGTTCGCTCCGTGCGTCCGCGAGACCCAGAAATCAGTAGATACAGGCGTTCAAGTAGATGCCGCGTTCCTTGACTTCCGGAAGACATTCGATACAGTTCCGCGCTACCGCCAAATGAACAACATACGAGCGTATGAAATATCAAACTGTGTGATTAGATAGAAAAGTTTGTGGCAAACGGAACACGGCCTGCCATTTTGAACGGAGAGGTCTTCAGACGAAAAATAAACTTAGGCTATGCTGCAGGGGAGTGTCATACGACCATTAATTTTCACAATAGATATAAATGACCTCGTAGATAACATCGGAATTTCCGTGACTGATAGAGGAAACAGAGAAGATCCAAAGAAGAGAAGCACGTTTCGCTACATGTTCGTTTAGTAAGCACGAAAGCGTCACAGGAATGATCAACCAATTGCAGTGGCAGACGCTGCAAGATAGGCGTTCTGTATCACAGTGTGAATTATTATTACAGTTCGTTCCGAGAGCGTAAGTTTCTTGATGAGTCAATAAATATATTGCTTTCACCTCCTTCAATCTCGCGAAGAAACCACGAAGATAAAATTAGAGAGATTCGAGCCCACACGGAGGCTTAACGGCAATCGTTCTTCCCGCGAACTATTCGCTACTGGAACAGGAAAATGAGGAAGTGGCAGTGCTATACGAAGTACCCTTCGCCACACACCGCAAGGTGACTTGCGAAGTATAGTCGTAGAAGCAAGTGTAGATGAGTTGCAAGTAAGCGCTGTATCTCCTGTGAAGCAGCGTTCAGCCCTGTAATGTGTAGAGTCCTGACCATTAACTTATATTAAACGCGGCTACATCAGCCAGTTTCATTCGCCGCTACAGATATTATTAAAGTAAACACATGCACGACACTTTGGTTCACGTTTACTAAATACGCAGACGCGAAACTACCATCAGCCGTACTGCTGCTTGTGCCAAGGTATGCGTTACTATTTTGGGAGCGGAAGTTTTTGTTCTGATGCGCTGACAGAGAAGTGAGGCGCCGCGTTGGCCGCAGCATCTGTAGCAACCGGGACAGTGAACTCCGAGAAAGAGACTCGTCGTTTTAGCGATCACTGCAGATAACACACCTCCCTGCATTTTAAAATGTTTGTACAAAAACGCACTTATAGGGGTTCTGTGAAGGTAAATGCAAAGAATTTAAACGTGAAAGGGGTCTCTGTATTTATGCTCTGTATTAATCTAGTCAGGAATTTTTCTTTTTAATAGCGATGAATGACGTCAATAATGGCCCTATAACAGTCATTGTGATTCCACCGAGAAGTTAGCGCGAATAAAACGGCTGCAATTACTGTGCAAAAAAAAATCAGGCACACAATTTTTATCTGTTGGAAAGTTTCAAATCAGCAAACGACTTCGCTGCAGAGAGGAAGATTCACTTTCGAAACTTACGTATAATTACGCCGAAATCAACGAACGTTTTTACACTACTGGCCATTAAAATTGCTACACCAAGAAGAAATGCAGATGATAAACGGGTATTTATTGGACATATGTATTATACTAGAACTGACATGTGATTACATTTTCACACGATTTGGGTGCATAGATCCAGAGAAATCAGTACCCAGAACAACCATCTCTGGCCATAATGACGGTCTTGATACGCCTGGGATGTGAGTCAAACAGAGCTTGGATGGTGTGTACAGGTACAGATGCACATGCACCTTCAACACGATACCACAGTTCATCAAGCGTAGTGACTGGCGTATTGTGACGAGGCAGTTGCTCGGCCACCATTGACCAGACGTTTTCAATTGGTGAGAGATCTGGAGAATCTGCTGGCAAGGGCAGCAGTCGAACATTTTCTGTATCCAGAAAGGCCCGTACAGGACCTGAAACATGCGGCCGTGCATTATCCTGCTGAAATGTAGGATTTTGCAGGGGTCGAATGAAGGGTAGAGCCACAGGTCGTAACACATCTGAAATGTAACGCCCACTGTTCAAAGTGCCGTCAATGCGAACAAGAGGTGACGAGGACATGTAACCAATGGCAACCCATACCACCACGCCGGGTGATACGCCAGTATGGCGATGGCGAATATACTCTTCCAAAGTGCTTCACCGCGATGTCGCCAAACACGGATGCGACCATCATGATGCTGTAAACAGAACCTGGATTCATCCGAAAAAATGACGTTTTGCCATTCGTGCACCCAGGTTCGTCGTTGAGTACACCATCGCAGGCGCTTCTGTCTGTGATGCAGCGTCAAGGGTAACCGCAGCCATGGTCTCCGAGCTGATAGTCCATGCTGCTGCAAACGTCGTGGAATTGTTCGTGCAGATGGTTGTCGTCTTGCAAAAGTCCCTATCTGTTGACTCAGGGATCGAGACGTGGCTGCACGATACGTTACAGCCATGCGGATAAGATGCCTGTCTTCTCGACTGCTAGTGATACGGGGCCGTTGGGATCCAGCACGGCGTTCCGTATTACCCTCCTGAACCCACCGATTCCATATTCTGCTAACAGACATTGGATCTCGATGAGAAATCGGTTGGAAACTTTCCTCATGTCAGCACGTTGTAGGTGTCGCCACCGGCGCCAACCTTGTGTGAATGCTCTGAAAAGCTAATCATTTGCATATCACAGCATCTTCTTCCTGTCGGTTAAATTTCGCGTCTGTAGCACGTCATGTTCGTGGTGTAGCAATTGTAATGGCCAGTATTGTAAAATTTTGCAGAATATATTTCACATGGCACACTGCCTGATAAAACAAGTAAGGCACACAAAAGATATGGGCGGATGTCAATGTAACTTTGTACCCACACATACCACCGGGAAGAACAGCTATCACAGTGCGTTAGTATTGCTAATGTTTAATTTTGTAACATCCACATCTGCATCTGCATCTACATCTACATATATACTCCGCTAGCCACCAAGCGGTGTTAGGCGGAGAACACAATTCGGGTCAAAGTCATATTTCTCCCCCTTTGTTCCACTCGCGGATCGCGCGAGGGAAACACGACTTTCTGAACGCCTCAGTACGAGCTCTAATTTCCCTTATCGTTGAATGATGATCATTGCGCGATCTGAAAGTTGGTGGTAATAATATATGCTCTACATGCTCGGTGAAGATCGGATTTCGGAACTTAGTGAGCAGCACCTTCTGTTTAGCGCGTCGTCTATCTGCAAGTGTGTCCCACTTTAAACTTTCTATGAGATTTGTAACGCTCTCGCGATGGCAAAATGTACCAGTCACGAAGCTTGATGCTCTTCTTTGGACCTTCTCAATCTCTTGAATCAGACCCAACTGGTAAGGGTCCCATACGGACGAACAATACTCTAAGACTGGACGAACTAACGTATTGTAAGCAATTTCCTTTGTTGAAGGACTGCATCGCTTCAGGATTCTACCAATAAACCGCGATCTAGAGTTCACTTTGCCCGTTAATTGTGTAATCTGATCATTCAATTTGAGATCATTTCGAATAGTCACACCCAGATACTTGAGAGATGTTGCCGCTTCCAAAGACTGGGCATTTATATTGTACTCGTACATTTATGGGGATTTTCGCTTTGTTATACGCAGTAGGCTACATTTACTAATATTGAGAGATAACTGCCAGTCATTACACCAAGCATTTATTTTCTGCAAATCCTCATTGATTTGTTCACAACTTTCGTGCGATACTACTTTCCCGTAGACTACAGCATCATCGGCAAACAATCTAATACCGCTGTCAATACCATCAACCAGATCGTTTATGTAAATCGTAAAAAAACAGCTGACCTATTACGCTGCCCTGGGGCACACCTGAAGTTACGCTTGTTTCTGTTGAAGTCACCCCATTCAGGACGACATTCTGCGCTCTGCCTGTTAGAAAACTTTCTATCCAACTGCATATGTCATCGGATAGGCCGTAAGCGCGCACTTTTGGAGCAAGCGACAGTGCAGAACCGAGTCGAACGCCTTTCGAAAGTCGAGAAATATGACATCAACCTGAGAGCCGGAGTCTAGAAAGGTCATTCATTATGTCTTAACACAAAATGTGTTCCATGACTCTACAACAAATACAGGCCTGGTAGGATGTATAAGTGGGACGAACAGCGTCAGATGTTGACTGGTCACTGTGAAGGATGCGGAGACGCCGCATATTCTTCTGACACAGCGGAGTAAGCAACCGGGGTTGCGAAGCAACTCAAATCGCTTGATACGGGCAAGTCTTCAGGTCCAGATTGTATACCGATTAGGTTCCTTTCAGATTACGCTGATACAATAGCTCCCTACTTAGCAATCATATACAACCGCTCGCTCACCGGTAGATCTGTACCTACAGATTGGAAAATTGCGCCGGTCGCACCAGTGTTTAAGAAGGGTAGTAGGAGTAATCCATCGAACTACAGACCTATATCATTGACGTCGGTTTGCAGTAGGGTTTTGGAGCATATACTGTATTCAAACATTATGAATCACCTCGAAGGGAACGATCTATTGATACGTAATCAGCATGGTTTCAGAAAACATCGTTCTTGTGCAACGCAGCTAGCTCTTTATTCGCGCGAAGTAATGGCCGCTATCGACAGGGGATCTCAAGTTGATTCCGTATTTCTAGATCTCCGGAAAGCTTTTGACACCGTTCCTCACAAGCGACTTCTAATCAAGCTGCGGGCCTATGGGGTATCGTCTCAGTTGTGCGACTGGATTCGTGATTTCCTGTCAGGAAGGTCGCAGTTCGTAGTAACAGACGGCAAATCATCGAGTAAAACTGAAGTGATATCAGGTGTTCCCCAGGGAAGCGTCCTGTGACCTCTGCTGTTCCTGATCTATATAAATGACCTGGGTGACAACCTGAGCAGTTCTCTTAGGTTGTTCGCAGATGATGCTGTAATTTACCGTCTAGTCAGGTCATCCGAAGACCAGTATCAGTTGCAAAGCGATTTAGAAAAGATTGCTGTATGGTGTAACGAAAACTGTGAGGTGATCCACGTGAGTTCCAAAAGAAATCCGTTGGAATTCGATTACTCGATAAATAGTACAATTCTCAAGGCTGTCAATTCAACTAAGTACCTGTGTGTTAAAATTACGAACAACTTCAGTTGGAAAGACCACATAGATAATATTGTGGGGAAGGCGAGCCAAAGGTTGCGTTTCATTGGCAGGACACTTAGAAGATGCAACAAGTCCACTAAAGAGACAGCTTACACTACACTCGTTCGTCCTCTGTTAGAATGTTGCTGCGCGGTGTGGCATCCTTACCAGGTGGTATTGACGGAGGACATCGAAAGGGTGCAAAAAAGGGCAGCTCGTTTTGTATTATCACGTAATAGGGGAGAGAGTGTGGCAGATATGATACGCGAGTTGGGACGGAAGTCATTAAAGCAAAGACGTTTTTCGTCACGGCGAGATCTATTTACGAAAGTTCAGTCACCAACTTTCTCTTCCGAATGCGAAAATATTTTGTTGAGCCCAAGCTACATAAGTAGGAATGATCATCAAAATAAAATAAGAGAAATCAGAGCTCGAACAGAAAGGTTTAGGCGTTCGTTTTTTCCGCGCCCTCTTCGGGAGTGGAATGGTAGAGAGATAGTATGATTGTGGTTCGTTGAACCCTCTGCCAAGCACTTAAATGTGAATTGCAGAGTAATCATGTAGATGTAGATGTAGATGATGAACGGTGACGCATTTTTGTTTTTTATTTACTAGCCTTCGGGACGTGCCCATACAGCCATCTCAGTAGTGAAATGTCATGACGGTATTAACGTGAGGACAACACAACACCCAGTACCAGAGCGGAGAAAATCTCCGACTAGGCCGGGAATCGAACCCGGGCCCCTTCAGTTAGTAATACGCCATGCTGACCGTGCAGTTACAGATACGAACCGAATGCGAATTATGTCCAACAACGAACCCCGGATGACCGTCGTCAGCGAGTATGGCGGCGACCTGGTGAGACGCCCCACTTAACTAATGTTTTGGAGACGCACAGCGCTCTTACTCTGGCCACCACGGTGTGGCGAGCCACCGAATATTACTTCAGTCACGGTTAGTAGTGATTGAGGGAACTATAACGGTACGTCATGGACATCCTGCGTCATTGTGTATTGCCTCTCATGCGACAGTATTGTGACGCCATTTACCGATGGGAGATCGTTCGTCCACATATGCCAAGTGTCTCTGTGAACTGTCTAGGTGATGTTGATGAACTCCTGTAGCCAACAGGACTCCCAGATCTGTCCCCAATAGAACATGTGTGGGACCAACTCGGACATAAACACTATCCCAGTGCCAATATCCAGGACCAGTTAGTACAGTTGCGGGCCAGTTTGTCTCAGGAGAGGATGCAACGGATTTAATACATAATGCCTAACCGAATCAATGCATGCATTCAGGCCAGAGGGGGTGTGACGTTATACCAGTAAGTGGACCCATTCTGCGAAGCGCTTTGTCAATTTGACTCGTCTTTGTAATCACTGCAATAACATCACATTCCCTCTCAACTCGTGAAGTTTCATTTATTTCCCTCCTACCAGTCTGGTTGTTTTACTTCTTTTACCAGGAAGTGTATTACTCTCAAGCAATACATTAGATATTTAAGCTTTCAAAAATCTGAGATATATATAACAAACATTTATCTTACAATAAGTCTGTTTTGTTGTGCCAGTAGATTGCAAGTGAGCAACCTAATTCTTTGATCGACATTTCAAATGAGATCGCTGCACTCACGGGATGAGAGGTACTCGTCTATGAGTAGACTGTTCAATTCTCAATGACAGAAAGCATTAGAATAAACAGGATTCGAATGTCATGACAGTTCTTGATCTAAACATCATGCACCGAAGTTCATTGTTATTTGTCCGTACCTTCCAATCAAAGCCTCGTTAGCGCGCGAAAAACTATCGATGGCAATGGGTTCATTGGTAGCGACGCGAGATCTCCTAGTATGTAAGAAACACTTGGAGGAGGCACAGTTTTTCTCTTCTGTCTACTCTCTACTGTCAACTTCAACATAAGATCCACCTGGATTTCATTTACGCCCTGGCTCACCCTTATTTGCTTATTATTGACCATCACACCCGGACATTTTGTTTTGAAATGTGACATTTGCTGTATTTAATACAGCTGTAAGTGTTTTGTCCAATGAATGGTACGAGTTTTCACTCTGCCGCACTATGCAGTTCCACATTTCACTCATCATACAGCACAGATAGGAAAGGCATGCGCAAGCTGTCCTCAAAGAAGTTGTAAAGCGACCAGTTGATAGTTTCCGAAGTGCTTCTCAGTTTTTGTTACAGTGTCTGAAGATATGAATCAACCAAAAAATTGCATTTTAAAACAAGCTTTCTTAGTCCTTCGGTTCAAGTTCATACTCCATTGGCAAAGAAGTCACGGAATCTTTGAGCACATTATTTTTAACTATAAAGTTTGTTTCAGGCGACACCAACATAAGTTGTTTACTGGCTAACCAGTTTCAACTGACCAATCACTACGAGTATTTCATAAACACTTCTCAGCGGATGGTTGTTGACAAAGCGCGCTGGGTGTCAACATTTCCATGAGGTACCTACTACAATCCTCTTTTTACGCACATTTTGGAAGAGTTCCCTACATTTCCTGTTCCACAGACGCACACAGCCATCCTTGAAGATTTTTCTTCGCCAAAATGGAAAACATCGGAAGACATCATTTCTGCCAATTTTCTACGATGAACTAAAGTTCACAATGAATACAGTCAGTTCGACTCTGCGCATCCTAGCTGATATGTGCTGGTCGAATTATTTTCTTCGAAAACTGTTGTTACACTTTTCTCCAAAGAAATAAGTTCCTAGAAACACGGAACTGAACATATTTGTATGAACGACAAGAAAGACAACGGATTCGTGTGCAAAAGAAGCAGAGCTCAAATTCTCATTCAGCCATCCCAATTCACAGGCGAAATTGTACCGAAAATAAATCACGAACCAGCTACTGTTAATAGCTCTGCTTACTAAAAATGTGGCTATTATCGGTTTCTTATCGACAGATTCATACTTAGACGGCTGTGGACGTTTATTTGATGAGTTTTGCACATGCCTTTTATAATATGTCAAACAAATGTGTACGGCCGTCTTAAGATGAGCATGAGGTTCGAAACAAGTAACGGTTCTACTTTATTTAAATATAACAATTGGCTGTGGTTTGATGTTTTTCTTAGTTACAATAAAAATTCGCCTGTATTTTCACACAGCCACGCTCTTATGGCTTCAGTCTTCGACGAAACAGCATTCTGATTTAGATTTTCAGCTTTCCCCGAGTCTTTCCAATTGAATAAACCCTTCGAGAAGATTACGGTCAGTTTCCTTCCCTGTCCTTTTCTACTGATATACTGGTGAACCTCTAATTAGCTAGATGTCTGTTAGTTCTTCCTTCATTGAATGCTCAGGTTCAGTGGCGTAATAATCAGAACTACTATGTTATTACTGAACCCCCATAATGAGGTCAGTCTGGGCTTGTATACTATTGTTTTCACGAAGAGGAGCGAATGTATTTGTAAACAGGGTTAAATGCTACCTGCAACGTCGCTGTGCTGGACAATGGCCAAGATGACCAGTAAAATATAGCCTCGGCGCTAAACTTCCGAGGCTGCCGACTGCCGGTGGACAACGTAAACGCAAAAAGCCGTTCAGCAATGCCACCCAATTACGCAGCTCTCCTGGCGGCGTACGGCAGCTTTTTGATGACCACCATTTGTCGTTAGCTGACGGAACATTATTAATTTAGTCTGGAATTGTGTTTTTCAAGCTATAACTTGCATTAAAAGAATGATTATCGGTTACCTTCTTCACGCTTTTGCTGAAAGGAATGAATACATGTTGCCTTTTAGGTCTCTCTTCTGTAGCCGCAGTTTTACAAGTGCTGTGGGATGTGTTCCATCTTTGCAACTGTAATAGAAGTCTTATTTAGACCAGGAGTGTTTCGCTTAATTTTGAAGCATATTCAGTGGTCACTGTAACTGCTTTTTTCTTACAAGTCTGTCTGGCGGTATCGTAGAGAGTGCTCATGTTTGAAATTAATACTGTTGAGCAATTCTCAGGTTTTAAATTACTATTATCGCTCATGATTTTTGGCTCCTATTTCGTTTCATAAAGATTTCTACACACAGCGAAAAACGCCAACTGAGCAAAAGCTGGACATGCCTTCTTGCAGTCGCAATGATCTAAATCGGTTGGACCTCCGGAGAGGTAGGTCGCTATCTACAGACTCAGATGCAGCAATAGAAACTTGGGTGCAGCGAAATAAGGTGGTGAACAGGGTGCGCCTAACAAGTGAGTCCTGGGTATTGTGCGTTCAAAAACCATTAATAACTCCAATAAAGAGTGGTCATCAGGCTACTAAAATAAGATATTTGTCCAAATTGTCTCCAATTAATTGCGAAATGTGTGAGTCAAATAAGTAACACATATTTTCAGACAAAATGATATCGAGAGGTGTAATACAAAGGGAAAATAAAAGAAATAGCTTTTATCGACAATGAGCATCTAGAATGGGAATTTGCACTCTGCAGCGGAGTGTGCGCTGATATGAAACTTCCTGACAGATTAAAACTGTGTGCCGGACCGAGACTCGAACTCGGGACCTTTGCCTTTCGCTGGCAAGTGCTCTACCAACTGAGCTACACAAGCACGACTCACGGGTTTCAGAGTTCGAGTCTCGGTCCGGCACACAGTTTTAATCTGTCAGGAAGTTTCATATCAGCGCACACTCCGCTGCAGAGTGAAAATCTCATTCTGTAAACATCCCCTTGGCTGTGGCTAATCCATGTCTCCGCAATATCCTTTCTTCCAGGGGTGCTGGTTCTACAAGGTTCGCAGAGGAGCTTCTGTGAAGTTTGGAAGGTAGGAGACGAGGTACTGGCAGAATTGAAGCTGTGAGGACGGGTCGTGAGTCGTGTTTGGGTAGCTATAAGGAAGAAGGGAATAGTCACAAACTTACAAATTACTGATAAAACGAAACGATAACGGCGCTCCGACTTTGCCAGAAGGCATAGGATGTCACATGCAAGTACCATAACTAAATGGGTCATTTATGAGCCCTGAAACTCCTAATGAAAAGTATCGAGAGCCCGGAATCTAACTTTGTTCAAAACATGCGTCTACCGAATGATTGATAACTCTCATTCCCGATCGTCTGTGCAGCAGGTTCTCGTCATGATTTAAACCGCAGGATGGAGCAGTGTGGACGGCTGCTGACAGATTGGACGCTGCGTACAGTTTCCTCCCCCAGAAGTAGGGCTGTCCCCAACCAGAGTCACAGAAGGAGGTGGAGAGCAATGTGCTCTCGTAGAGGTATAGAACCCCGGTGTTCTCGCAGAGACGTCCTCAGTGCTCCCCCAGAGCTGTCGAACCAGAGTGCCCCTGCAGAGCTGGCTCCTCTCAGCCCCTCCCCCCCCCCCCACCCGCCCCCCTCGCGCGCGTAGGTCACATGAACTGTTCTTCGCAAGCGGCAAGGCCCCATTAATTTTTGGCGAATGAAAATCTTCGTGACAAAACTGCCGAACTCCCCTCCTAGGGAAAGTTTTATCTACCAGACAGTGGCTTATGTTTCCTAAAAGTTTCACGTAGAATTCCCACGCCCCAAAGATATTTCTATTTCAGCAAACCCGCGGTTCCTCCAGGTCCGTAATATTACCCAAAAAAGTGGTCTGCTATCTCCTACACGCTATTTTTTTTTTCAAGGGGCAACCATGGAGTCCTTTCCCTCGTTTTCTACGAAACAGAAAAACCCTTCACCCAGCGTGGAGAAGACATCCGCCTGACGGCACCTCACCGGCACAAAGGGGGGAAAGAAATTCTTAAACGAACTCACCTATTCACTCGAATAAGACAGACATCTTTATCTACTAGTGGAATCCCACGCTCCTACTTTCTAGGAAGGCTGACGGCCAAAGCAAACAAAATTCTATAAAGTGGTGCTCTCAGCGAATGGGTTTGGCTTGTAAAAATTGGCAGTATTCTGCACAGGGCGAAGTTTTCGTCATTGCTCATTATATTAGCGTTCTGAGAAGTTTCCGACCGCTGGCAGTCTGGTGCTGGTCTAAACGAAGCTGTCCGCTCTGCACGTGCTTCACCCACCCTTGGCGGCACTTCTCTTACAAACGGAAGCAACTCTCCCTTTTTATTAGCCTGGAGTCACCGGAACGTGAATGTTCCTTCATCAGACATAGAGCTACAGAAAAATTCAACATGCAATAGCTGTCAAGTGTGAAGAGAATTTGAGAACAGGAACTGATGGCTTAACCGTTGCAGTCACCTAGGCTGCTCATAATCAGCACTGATATACCTATGTAATCGGTACAAGAATGTATCAGATGCGAAAATATAATTGGAGAAATGAAATAAAAATGAGACGAGTCAGCCCAGAACAGACTAAAATGTTTCAACAGATGTTCGATTTAGATCACATTGCACTTTACGCACACAGAATACATTGTATTTTTCATGTTTGTCTTGTTATACTTGTGAACCTTTTCGATTGCGTTGATAATATCACCTTGGGTTGTTTGTGTGACTGTGGCTTCGTTTGCTGTTGTTCTGTTTATTTCTATTTTTCGACTGGTATGTGTGTGTGTGTATGACAGTTATTACTCTGGTAAAGTTCTTTATTACAGTACTATTATGGGTGATCAAGAGGGGGTTTGTTGCCTGGTTTAGATGGTAATGTTTTTCTGATAGCTACAGCGATGGGATATTATTTAAAAAATGGCTCTGAGCACTATGGGACTTAACATCTATGGTCATCAGTCCCCTAGAACTTAGAACTACTTAAACCTAACTAACCTAAGGACTTCACATAACACCCAGTCATCACGAGGCAGAGAAAATCCCTGACCCCGCCGGGAATCGAACCCGGGAACCCGGGCGCGGGAAGCGAGAACGCTACCGCACGACCACGAGCTGTGGACTCTCGCAATCCTCTAATACGAAATTAGTGATGCCTTAGTATCTCAGAATGTGTCCTATCAACCGATCCCTTTTTTAGTCAAGTTGTGTCACAAATTTCGTATCTCCCTAGTTCTGTTCATCAACTCCTCATTGGTTACATGACCTATCCATCTAACCTTTAGAATTCTTCTGTAGCACCACATTTCAAAACATTCTATTATCTTCTTGTCTGAACTATTTATCGTCCACGTGTCACTGCCATTCAAAAATATCTTCAGAAAACGTTTTCTAACACTTAAATCTATATTGGAAATGAAGTCCCATGCTTCTTGACAGAGCGTAGGGTGACGATGCGGGAGACCCGCACCGCCGTACTAGGCAAGGTCCTAATGGAGGTGGTTTGCGGTTGCCTTCCTCCGACCGTAATGAGGATGAATGATGATGATGATGAAGACGACAGAACAGCACCCAGTCATCTCGGGGTAGGTAAAAATCCGTGACCCCGTCAGGAATCGAAACCGGGACCCCGGGCGCGTGAAACGAGAACGCTACCGCGAGACCACGAGCTACGGACTAAATCTATATTGGTGTTGAAAAATTTCTTTTCGTCAGAAAAGATTTTCTTGCCAATACCAGTCTATATTTTATATCCTCTCGTCTTCGACCATCATGATTATCTTTACAGCCCCGACAGCAAAATTCTACTACTACTTTGGGTGTATTGTTTCCCAATCTAACACACTCAGCATCACCTGATTTAATTCATTCCCCTTGTTTTGCTTTTTTTGATGTTTATCTTATATCTTCATTTCAAGACACTGTCCATTACGTTCAACAGATCTTCCAAGTCCTTTGTTGTCTCCGTCAGAATAACAGTGTAACTAGCAAACCTCAAAGTCTTTATTTCTTCTCCTTGAACTTTAATTCCTTCTCCAAATTTTTCATTGGGTTAGTTTGCGGCTTGCTCAATGAAGATATTGAATAACATCGGGGCCGAGCGGTTCTAGGCGCTAAAGTCTGGAAGCGCGCGACCGCTACGGTCGCAGGTTCGAATCCTGCCTCGGGCATGGATGTGTGTGATGTCCTTAGGTTAGTTAGGTTTATGTAGCTCTATGTCTAGGGGACTGATGGCCTAAGATGTTAAGTCTCATAGTGCTCAGAGCCATTTGAACCAATAACATCGGGAATATGCTACAATCTTATCTCACACCCTTCTCATCCACTGCTTCCCTTTCATGCCCCTTGACTCTTATAACCGCCGTCTGGTTTCCGTACAAGTTGCATGTACCCTTTCGCACTTTATATTTTATCTCTGCTACCTTCAGAATTTCAGAGAGTGTATTCCAGTCGATATTGTCAAACACGTTCTCCAAACCTACAAAAGCTATAAACGTAGGTTTGCCATTCGTTAGCCTACCATCTAAGATAAGTCGTAGGGTCAGTGTTGCCTCACTTGTTCGTAGTTTCTCCGGAATCCAAACGGATATTTCCCGGGATTGTCTTCAACCAATCTTTCCATTCCTCTGTAAATATTTCGTGTCAGTATTCTGGAACCATGTCTTATTAAACGGATAGCTCGGTAATATTCCCACCTTTCAGCACCTGCTTTCTCTGGAATTGGAATTACTACATTCTTCTTGAAGTCTAGGAGTATTTCGCCAGTTTCATACATCTTGCATACCAGGTGGAAAAGATTTCTTATGGCTGGCTTTCCCAATGATATCAGTAGTTCTGCCGTATAAAACGAAGTATTTTCATTACATTTTCGGAGAAATTTGTCGGCTATAATCTCCAAATATTCATTTTTATTTGTTACGTATTTGGGGATTACTAACAACAATGTAACCCTAATTATCACAGTCTTGCTTTCTGTAGGTTTTTAGTTCCAGTCAATGCAAGCATCGCTTTGAAGATGTTACAGTAAAAGAGGAAAATATTTAATACGAAAGGAAAGTCACAGACAATATGGCGATAAAAAACGGGGAAACAAACGTCAGCATTGCGGAGTAATTGAGTGTCTCACACTCAACGATTACTACAATTTGGAACGACAGAGAGAAAACGCAGTTTCTTTTCGAACACAATACTTTAAAAATCGGGGGTGCGATATCATCTGAGCACAAAAATATTGAAGAAGTTTAATGCGGTAAATATCAATAATGTGTCGTTCAATGGACATACTGTTCAAGTGAAAACCAATGAATTTACGCTTGCGTTGGGAAATCCGAACTTCAAGTGTTCTTTATCTTGGATACAACGCTTCCGAGTTCGCCATGATATTATCACCGGGAAAATTTGTGGCGAAACTGCTGGTGTACCTGATGGCATAACAGACGAGTGGCTATCTAAGAAGGGGCCTGTTTTGTGTGAAGGTTACAAGCCAGATGGCATATTTAATGCAGATGAGGCTGGCTTGTTTTACAACATGACCTCAGGTAAGACACTGAAATTTAAATGCGAACAACAATGGCCAGGTGGGAAAATATGTAAGGCAGTAATCACAGTTATGGTTGCTGCAAATGTGACAGGATCATGTAAACAAAAGCTTTTGGTGATCGGAAAATCGAGGAAACCTAGATGTTTTAAAAAATTCACACTCTACCTTTACTTTACGAAAACAGTGCAGATTCTTGGATGACATATGACATTTTTGAAAAGTGGTTGCGTAACTGGAACTCTCAGCTGAAATTAAAGAAACGAAAAATTATTCTCCTGGTCGATAACTGACTTGCTCATTTAGTAGTCGATGAGCGTAGTAATCGACGGAAAGCCCTCGAGTAAAACATGAGTGGTTTCTGGCGTTCCCCAAGGTAGTTTTATAGGTCCTCTGTTGTTCCTTATCTATATAAACGATGTAGGAGACAATCTGAGCAGCCGACTTATGATGGTTGCAAATGATGCTGTCGTTTATCGTCTATTAAAATTGTCAGAAGATCAAAACTAGTTTCAAAATGATTTAGGTAGGTATCTGTATGGTGCGAAAATGGGCAATTGACCCTATTTATGAAAAGTTTGAGGTTATCCACATGAGTGCTGAAACAATCTGATAAAGTTCAGTTACACGGAAAATCCATCAAATCTAAAGGCCATAAATTGAACTAAATACCTAGAAATTACAACTAATAACAACTTAAATTGGGAAGAACACTTAGAAAATGTTGTGGGGAAGGCGAACTAAAGACTGCGGTTTTGTTGGTAGTCCACTTACAAGATGCAACAGATCTACAAAAGAGACTGCCTACACTACGCTTGTCCGTCCCCTTTTGGAGTACTGCTGCGCGGTGTGGGATCATTTCCAGATAAGACGAACGGAGTACATGGAAAAAGTTCAAAGAAGAGCAGAACGTTTTGTATTATCGAGAAATAGGGGAGACAGTGTCACTGACATGGTACAGGATTTGGGGTGGACATCATTAAAAGAAAGGCGTTTCTCGTTGTGGCGGAATCTTCTCACGAAATTTTAATCACTAACTCTCTCCTCCGAATGCGTAAATATTTTGTTGACGCCGACCTACATAGGGAGAAACGTTTATCATAATAAAATAAGGGGAATCAGAGCACGCACGGAAAGATATAGGAGTTCGTTTTAACGGCTCGCTAATTGAGAATGGAGTAATAGCGAACTATTGTGAAGGTGGTTCGATGAACCCTCTGCGAGGCACTTAAGTGTGATTTGCTGAGTAGCCAAATAGATGTAGATGCAGATGTAGATGCAGTGCTTAAAGCTTGTGTTTTTATCTCCAAAGGTCACTTAATTTCTACAACCAATTGACCGGGGATTTGTAAACTCTCCTAAACGCAGTACAGAAAATTTCAAGAGATGAACACGTTATAAAAAATCTAAGAAGGTGAAGGAACAGTTTCCAGTGTTCTTTTTGTAATTTTAATCTCGGAAGCGTGGGAAACTGTCACTCAAAAGACAATTGCCAATTGTTTTAAACATGCAAAATTCAGAGATCTTTCTCCACCATTCCATAATGATAATGACAAAGATGAGGATAACGTTTCTCTGGCGGAATTAGTGCAAGAACTTCGTCGTCTCTTAAAATAATGTGTGCACCTCATCGAGTGAAGAAGAAATTGTAGCTGACATTCAAAGCCAACACTTGACTGACAATTATGAAAATGAACAAAAAGAACAGAAACTCTCAGTGCGGTGAGAACTTCACAAAAATTTATTATTTTCGAAAAAGAGTTTAACTCGAATAACAATAACAAGGCGCTAAAACGAATGCGTCGTCAAATGAAAAATGTGCACGCACACCTTAAATGCAAGAAGCAAACGAAGACAACTTATTAACTTAAGTAGGACAGTATACACTTATCAGCCAGAAAATTACGACCACCAATCTACTATCGATATAAACCCGTCCTGGCGATAGCACCGCCACCTGGCAAGGAACGACTGCTAGTCAGACACTGGGCAGAGTACAAGTGTGTGTGAACACACAGTGCACCGAGCACTCCTAACAATGTACCTCCACAGCCGACGACCCATGCATGTGCTAATGTTAACACCACGACATCGCCAACTATGACTGAAATGGACACGTGGCAACCGGCACTGGATGCTGGCACAGTGGCAGATCGTTGCATAGTGTGATGAAACCCGATATCGTCTTCATCATGTCGATGAGAGGACGCGGATCAGTCGTCTTCCAGGGGAACAGCTTCTTGACACCTGTACTGCTATTATTTAGGTGGGCATATTGTTCTGGCTCATCGATGTACTGTTTGTAGTATGTGTTAGTTTTTTAACCAGTTGCTTTAACTTTCAAATGCAACACACTATCTTTGCTGTTATTGTAGAAAACTAGAAAATTCAATTCCAATATATGTTATTTTTTTCAAAACGCAGAAGTGGAGTACGAGGTGCATTCAAGTTCTAAGGCCTCCGATTTTTTTTCTAATTAACTACTCACCCGAAATCGATGAAACTGGCGTTACTTCTCGACGTAATCGCCCTGCAGACGTACACATTTTTCACAACGCTGACGCCATGATTCCATGGCAGCGGCGAAGGCTTCTTTAGGAGTCTGTTTTGACCACTGGAAAATCGCTGAGACAATAGCAGCACGGCTGGTGAATGTGCGGCCACGGAGAGTGTCTTTCATTGTTGGAAAAAGCCAAAAGTCACTAGGAGCCAGGTCAGGTGAGTAGGAAGCATGAGGAATCACTTCAAAGTTGTTATCACGAAGAAACTGTTGCGTAACGTTAGCTCGATGTGCAGGTGCGTTGTCTTGGTGAAACAGCACACGCACAGCCCTTCCCGGACATTTTTGTTGCAGTGCAGGAAAGAATTTGTTCTTCAAGACATTTTCGTAGGATGCACCTGTTACCGTAGTGCCCTTTGGAACGCAATGGGTAACGATTACGCCCTCGCTGTCCCAGAACATGGACACCATCATTTTTTCAGCACTGGCGGTTACCCGAAATTTTTTTGGTGGCGGTGAATCTGTGTGCTTCCATTGAGCTGACTGGCGCTTCGTTTCTGGATTGAAAAATGGCATCCACGTCTCATCCATTGTCACAACCGACGAAAAGAAAGTCCCATTCATGCTGTCGTTGCGCGTCAACATTGCTTGGCAACATGCCAAACGGGCAGCCATGTGGTCGTCCGTCAGCATTCGTGGCACCCACCTGGATGACACTTTTCGCATTTTCAGGTCGTCATGCACAGGTCGTCATGCTGTGTGCACAGAACCCACAGAAATGCCAACTCTGGAGGCGATCTGTTCAACAGTCATTCGGCGATCCACCAAAACAATTCTCTCCACTTTCTCGATCGTGTCGTCAGACCGGCTTGTGCGAGCCCGAAGTTGTTTCGGTTTGTTGTCACACGATGTTCTGCCTTCATTAAAGTGTCGCACCCATGAACGCACTTTCGACACATCCATAACTCCATCACCACATGTCTCCTTCAACTGTCGATGAATTTCAATTGGTTTCACACCACGCAAATTCAGAAAACGAATGATTGCACGCTGTTCAAGTAAGGAAAACGTCGCCATTTTAAGTATTTAAAACAGTTATCATTCTCGCCGCTGGCGGTAAAATTCCATCTGCCATACGGTGCTGCCATTTCTGGGACGTATTGACAATGAACGCGGCCTCATTTTAAAGCAATGCGCATGTTTCTATCTCTTTCCAGTCCGGAGAAAAAAAATCGGAGGCCTTAGAAATTGAATGCACATCATAATACTGTATTCGTTATTGATGTTTTCTGCTTATGTGCGTTGGATATTTTCAATGTTTTAGGTACAGCACAACCCCACGACGTCTGGAAGTGGTTCCACCTTCGTTTTGCCACGTGTTGAAGACACTCACCACAGAACTCCTCGAACGCTCGACAAGTCGTGCCATTATCGAAATGCTCGTGCCGAGCCTCCAGGCTATCACAATCTGTCCTCGGTCAAACTCAGATAGAGCGCTCGCCTGCCCCATTCTGCGTACAGATAGCCCGCTGGCTGATACTGCATGCACCGTGCGTGTGTCTGACTCGCCAGGTGACGCTCCTATCGCCTTGATCGGTAGTAGATCGCTGGTCACAATGTTCTGGCTGTCAGTGTAATACTCTTTTCGTTTTTGTACACTTGATCAATTTTTGTCATACAGTAACTGGAACGAATTTGCGTCATTCATGTCTGTTATACTATAGAGCACTTACAGTAAGTTTCAAACATGCCCGATATTTATCTTATTCATTTTCTAAGATCGTGTTGCTACTTTGCTGCCTCTTTCTTCACTTATTAAAGTTTTTTACATTTTGCTCCACGGCAGGCAAAAGAAACTCACAGTTTTATGCGACTATCGGCTATAACGGCCGAAAGCCGTCGGTCTCTTCAACGTCGTTATAGCCGATTTCGACTGTATGTTCTATGCGAAATTCTACTATATAGACTCGTGGTCGTGCGGTAGCGTTCTCGCTTCCCACGCCCGGGTTCCCGGGTTCGATTCCCGGCGGGGTCAGGGATTTTCTCTGCCTCGTGATGGCTGGGTGTTGTGTGCTGTCCTTAGGTTAGTTAGGTTTAAGTAGTTCTAAGTTCTAGGGGACTGATGACCATAGATGTTAAGTCCCATAGTGCTCAGAGCCATTTGAACCATCTACTATATAGATACACAATTCCTTTCCCTCGGGCCGTATTCACTTACTATTTTTCCTACTACCGAATTCCAGTCGCCCGTTATAGTTAAGTTTTCCTCTGCCTTCACTAACTGAATAATTTTCTTTGTTTCATACATTTTTTTCAAATCTCCTCATCATCTGCGAAGATAGTTACCATATAAACTTTTACCTCTGTGGTGGCTGTTGGTTTCGTGTCTGGCTTGGCTATGATACTGTATTCACTATCGTACTCCAAATACCTTACTGGCATTAATCATTCCTTATTCATTATTAGACTTACTCCTGCGTTATCCCTGCTTAATTTTGTATTTATAACCCTATACTCACTTGACAAGGAGTCCTGTTCATCCTGCCACCGAACTTCACTAATCTCCACTAAATCTACCTTCAACCTATCCAATTTACCTTTTTAAATTTTCTAACCCAACTACCTACCCGATTGAGAAGGGCTCTAACATTTCACACTCCCACCCATGTAACACAAGTTTTGTTTCTCCTGATGTTGAGATCCTCCTGTGTACTCCCCACCTGGAGAAATGGATGAGGGACTGCTTTTCCTTTTGAATATTTTACCCAAGAGTACGACATAATGAATTAACCGATCAGTAGAGCTGCATGCTCTCGAGAAAAATAACGGCTGTACATTTTCTATGGTTTCAGCCGTTCACAGAACCAGCACTGCGAGGCCACGTTGGTTGATGGTACGAGGCCACATCAGTCGGCATCCAGACTACTGGCCCTGCAACTGTTGAAAAGGCTGCTGCCCACCTCAGGCACCATCCTCAGGAAGTAGGGACTAGGGACTTGGTCACTGGGAGTGGCATGCGTGCCTCACCGATACAATCAGCTGTAACGTAGGTGCAACCACAACAGAGGGGTATTTGTTGAGACGTCAGACAGAGAAAACGACAAGAATCATGTATCCCTTACTTATGGGGATGACTGCGATGAAGGCTTGAACAGTTAGGCATTATGTCTACCTTTTTATGAACAACTATAACCTTTAGAATAATCGGTAGATTTTGGGCATTGACGAGATGCATTAGTTAAATACACAACAATGGTTTACAATATTTCTTCTGGTGGTAAATTTTAGTGATAAAAATTTCTTCCACCACTGGGATTCGAACGGCCTATCTACCTATTGGAAGCCACGTTTTATCACCCATTTACTGACTGTACTGTGTCTGTCGATAAAATGGAAGTTTATGGTTAAACGTCTCTTCGATAAGGAGGTCGTTAGAGATAGTACAAATGCTAATTTGGAACGAAGATACATTAACTTATTCTTTACTTGAAATGTACCTCAAGCTTAATACTAATTTTTAAAATTTATTAGGGTTTCATACTCTGTAGACACTGAGGTTATTAAACGCGGAGAGTTGTCTCTTGTAGAAAATGAGGACGAGGTCGCCAGTGACCGTGGCTAAAGTGGTCGGGCAATATCCATAGGGCATTGTTTGACAAAGGCTATGCAGCACAAAAATTATGATGGCGGGACCGTTATCAGGATAAAATTTTTCTCGAATAGAAATACTGTATGGTCCAAACGCAGACTTAATGTAGCTTTTACAACGAGTTTCTTTATCTAAGAACTCTTTTATATTTTCATTTTTTGTTGGTGTTGCTGTCATTGATGAAAATATGTTTGTTGACAAGTACAAACTACACAATCGGTATAAGATTCAATATGAAGAATACGTCTATTCCCAGCCAATAACTATACGTTAGTTTAAGAACCTTAATAATGGTCCAGGTTTTGGTACCAGATACGTCAGTAACCGATTCTTAATTTTTGCTTGTTATTTATTTATTTATTCATTGTCATCTTCCACATGTCTTTAATGTTATTGCGGGCAGTATGTTCTATCAATGAAAACTTCCTTCTGGCCTCGTTTATTACAACTTATCAGTGAAAAGTATCTACACTTGAAATATTGCCGCCGGCCGCGGTGGTCTAGCGGTTCTAGGTGCTCAGTCCGGAACCGCGCGACTGCTACGGTCGCAGGTTCGAATCCTGCCACGGGCATGGATGTGTGTGATGTCCTTAGGTTAGTTAGGTTTAAGTAGTTCTAAGTTCTAGGGGACTGATGACCACAGATGTTAAGTCCCATAGTGCTCAGAGCCATTTGAACCAAGCCATTTGAAATATTGCCTTGCAATGTTGTGGACTAAGAACGGGACTGGTTCATTATTCAGAAGAAGCGCCATAAAAATGTTTATGATCTGTCGTTTCCGAAAATGATTGTATATGACTGCCAGATAGATTCTATAAATACGTTCGCGGCAGATATCCAACTGGTCTAGGTGTTCAGCCTTCAGTGGTCGGGAGTTCGAGTGAACTCTCGTGCAGCAGAATAATTATATTGCAGATGTTTAATTTTTTTTAAAGTTCTACCATCCGAGTTCAGAACAGTGTTCCAGGGCCAGTGTTCCAGACGGAATGTCAACAAGGCAAACCTGTTGATGTAACAGACATCAGAACAACGCCAAGCATTGACCCATCATCGCAGAGTGAGGAAGGCAGAAACGCAACATTGAAGCGCTACGTATCAAAGCACTGGGTAGTAACACTGTGTAAGTTCAACGTCAGAACGGTATTGCAAAATCAAATAAAGGCAGAACGAACAAAGCTCGACGACCCAGATTAATTATCGTACCACAGTCAGGCAAGCAGCGATGGCGGGACCTATAAACGAAGGAAAATGCACTCATAAATCCAGAGCCATGATCGCAGGCTCGGCTCTTTTAATAACTAGGCTTTCAGACCTCAAAGACACATTCAGTCATGCTGCCAATCTGTCCATGTCCCTAGAACCAGGGAGAATGACAATGTATTGCGTTTCGGTAAAACCATAACAAGCCGATAGATAATAGTTTGCCTGCTACTTGCTTGCTGACTTCAACACTGAGATGCTGCCAGCCTGATGCATACCACAACCATAGTCTGCGGTTGTTACCTACTGGCACATCGCGGATGAGAAGTCTGGTGTGCGGTCAGCCTTCCTGCAGTACGAGTCACCGCGGACGATCTGCAAGCTGCCATCTCCACAGTGAGCAGGTGTGACATCGTGCAGCCTCCTGGCCGATTCCCGAGCATCTGCTGCAGTCTTGATCAATCTATGGTGGATGGCCAGGGCCTAGTCTTCAGGACAGACAACATGCCGGACCAAAAGACGACAGTCTTCACCTCAGCATGTGAAGGGCTGTCGTCGAAGGTGCTGAGATGGGACCCGCACTGTATCACGGAACGTTCGCGAAGGAAATGGGGGGGGGGGGGGGTTTGATGCCTCCTTGACCACCATTGCTGCCAACACAGCATGTGCCCATGGCCCACTGTCCTGCGGGGTGACGTCACATCTCGCTGACATGGCATCAGCACTTCTTCACGACGTGCCCTTACGCCCTGCCGCCTTGAAGACACTTCATAAACTCAGCACGGTAAATAAATGTTATTGTAGATACCGTTGTGTTCAGGCGTAAACTGGACCAGTCACCCTCACTCGGTACTCAGCATAACACTCACGACACAACTCCAGCTACCTGGATCGCAACAGAATGTTGAGGTTTTTGGGAAAAAGCCTGGAGTGCGAATCGTTGCATTGATAACGTATTCTCGAAAGACATGAGTTTGTCCCAGACGCGGAATTTTCGCGAGAGTGGCAACATTACTCCAAGTGAAACTGTAGGTGTGTAGGAGAAATTTGCAGGAAAATTAGCAGAGATCTAATACTCACAAGGGAACCTCCCCATCGCACCCCCCTCAGATTTAGTTATAAGTTGGCTCAGTGGATAGGCCTTGAAAAACTGCACACTGATCAGTTGAGAAAACAGGAAGAAGTTGTGTGGAACTGCGAAAAAATAAGCAAAATATACAAACTGAGTAGTCCATGGGCTACATAGGCAACATCAAGGACAACGTGAGGTCAGGAGCGCCGTGGTCTCGTGGTAACGTGACCAGCTGCGGAACGAAAGGTCTTTGGTTCAAATCTTCCATTGAGTGAAAAGTTTAATTTTTTATTTTCAGTTTATGTGACAAACTCTTATGTTTTCATCACTTTTTTGGGAGTGATTATGACATCCACAAGAAAACCTAAATCGGGCAAGGTAGAAGAATCTTTTTACCCATTCGCCAAGTGTACAAGTTAGGTGGGTCGACAACATATTCCTGTCATGTGACGCACATGCCGTCACCAGTGTCGTATAGAATATATCAGATGTGTTTTCCTGTGGAGGAATCGGTTGCCCTATGACCTTGCGATCAAATGTTTTCGGTTCCCATTGGAGAGGCACGTCCTTTCGTCTACTAATCGCACGGTTTTGCGATGCGGTCGTAAAACACAGACACTAAACTTATTACAGTGAACAGAGACGTCAATGAACGAACGGACAGATAATAACTATGCAAAGATAAAGAAAGTAAAATTTTCACTCGAGGGAAGACTTAAACCAAGAACCTCTCGTTCTGCAGCTGCTCACGCTACCACGGGACCACGGTGCTCCTGAGTTTACATTGTGCATGATGTTGCCTATGTCGCCCATGGACTACTCAGTTTGTATATTTTGCTTATTTTTTCACAGTTCCACACAACTTCTTCCTGTTTTCTCAATTGGTCAGTGTTCAGTTTATCAAGGCCTATCCACTGTGCCAACTTATAACTAAATCTGAGGGGGGTGCGATGGGGAGGTTCCCTTGTCAGATGCTAGTTGAAAAGTTCGCGTTGCCGCTACTTCAGTAATCTTCAAGATGTTGTATATATTTACAGTAGCAATGACCTTGAATAAAATTGGAACCTTTGGGGGAATACGACCAAGAGAAAGGCAGTTGACCATTGATATGAGCACACTCTAAATGTACTAAAAAGAACGGACAGGAAAATAATATCTTTGTTGAATATGAGAGCCGACTGAAGTCGCTACCGGACTGAGGAACACATTGGCGCTATGACGCTTCTGACGTATTTTGGGATATAATACCTAGGTTTTTACGGAGTATGATAGAATTTTTGAGATGCCGTGTTGAAATGGGACTTGTTGGCATGTTAAAATAAGTTACTATTCTAAAGATAGCTGAAAAACGGAAATCGACGTTCTCATAACAATGTCTGTATAGATATCTAGATTTTGTTTGGTACTGCCTGGAGCGGGTGAACAATAGACTACAAATGTACTCCATAATGGGTCTACATAATCCATTGCTATCAATATTTTATAGCAGATATATTCAAACGAAAAACGTCAAACGTTTGGAGAAGAACACAGCTGGTTTTTATTTGATGTGAAAATGAGGATTGTACTCTGTCACAGAATTTAAGATTTTCTGTTACACTGATCATGAGAAACTGAATGTAGGACGTGATTGATATGAACACAGTTACATTTCGTATTCGTCATATGATTCACGCTGTCACCTTGTACGAAAAATACGCTTAATGTGTGATTAGATAAGAAAATTCTTGACATGCGGAACATGGCACATTATCTCTAAGTGGGAGCACTTACCAAAAATATATGTAGATTTGGACGTTTATCGAGGAAGCTCGGAACGACATTTGTATCGATGGAATTTCTGAATAATTTGCAAGACGACTTGAGAAGTACTGCCTGATTGTTTCCAGGTACTTACCTGATAATAAGGTAAAGAAATATGGGTTGTAAGGCAGTCAGGTCTTCTTAAATCTTCCATATTACCTCACATTTCAATTAACTGCCAAATAATTAAAATATTTGTCTGGGTAAATGAGTATTTAAATTCACCCTGAACTCACCCCCTTTCTTGTTTAGTAGTTTGTTGATAAAAAGCCCAGTAAGAAAACTGAATTATTTCGAAAAGTATTGCAATCTTCGGCAAAATATGAGTGCATCGTAGGGACGCTAAACGACCGGAGGGATTGTCAGGGTAGTGCCACAACAGAGCAAAGTAGGCTAGGAATGCGTGAGTGCTGGACGTAGGAGTAAACGATGACGAATGATACGGGACTGCTGTAGAAATATTAAGATAACAAAACGTTTTTGAAAGAATACTGAGGCAGTAGATAGGTGTGAGTATTGAATAAGAAAATTATCGATCAAAACACCCCGTATCTATCGACACTGTATGCCGAGAACTCCATAAAGCGAATATTCACCGACGAGCTGCTATATCGAAACCATTAGTGACGACAACCAACGCAAAGAAACGTAAAGCATGGTGGCAGGAGCATAAATCCTGGACGGCTGATCAGTGGAAACACACAATGTGGTCCGACTTATCAACGTTTTCATTATTCCCAACATCGGGTCGGTTTTACGTCTGGAGAATGCCAAAAGAAGCCTGCAATCCTGATTGATCCCAACGTTTAAGCATGGAGGTAGATGTCTTATGTTGTGGGCAGCCATGGTATTCTGCTGATCCCATCATTATTCTCAAAGGCCGTGTTACAGCCAACGATTATGTGTAGATTTTATGTGATCAAGTGAACCCAATGATTCAAATGTTGTTCTCCAACAATGATGCCATATTTCAGGACGATAATGCCCACATCCACACAGCCAGGACAGTACAATTGTGGTATGAGGAGCATGCAACTGAACTGCAGCGTCTTCCCTGGCCAGCATAGTCCCTGGACTTGAACATTATGGGAACCTTATGGACGATATTTGAGCGCAGACTCCCTCGTCACTACAGGAGTTAGAACAGGTTCTGATCGAATAGTGGCGTAACATTCCACTGGATACTATAGAATCATTATATGCCAGTATTCCAAGAAGAATCGCGGCTGTATTACGTGCAAGTTGGGGCTCAATTCCTTATTAATAAATTATTCCCGAGTAAGTGCAGGTGTTAACATTCTTTCGACTATCCCTGTACACCATCTGTCCAAACGGGTCTGGTACTGATTTTATTCCTGCCGTACAAGCGACGTTAATAGGTTGAACTAACAATTACATTGAAGGGAAAAAATCCCAGCACCAAAAAATAATTAATGTAGAGTAATGAAATTTCGGGCATACTTTTGTATAGGTAACCTATTCAAGTGATTAACATTGCGAGATCACAGATTAGTGTAAGCGCGAGATAAGCCATTGCAAATGTCAATTGCTGGTACATTAATAGCCGGTGTAACGTCCAGAGTCTTGAAAGTAAGCATGCAAACGTGTATGCATTGTGTTCTACAGGTGCTGGATATCAGTTCGTGGGATGGAATTCCATGTCAGTTGTGTTTGGTCGGTCAGTACAGGACCATTTATTGCTGGATGTGCATGACGCTGAAGTTGTCGTCCGATGTTTTCCCATATGTGCTCGACTGGAGACAGATCGAGCAGGCCAAGGCATCATGTCGACACTCTGTAGACCATGTTGGCTTGCAACATCGGTACGTGGGTGACCGTTATCTTGCTGGAAGACACCCCCTTCAATCCTGTTCATGAATGGCGGCACAACAGGTTGAATCACCCGACTGACTCACAAATTTGCAGTCAGGGTGCGTGGGATAACCACGAGAGTACTCCTACCTCCACCCTACCTCCAATGAGCTCTCGCTTTACGCCACTGCAGTCGTATATGGCGGTGGTAAGGGGTCATTAGATAGTAACTGCAAGGCATGTGGCTCGGAGATGTCCTTAAAGTAACCGATCTGTAACAGTTCGTTGTGTCACTGTGGTGCTAACTGCAGCTCAAATTGCTGCTGCAGATGCAGTACTATACGCCAGAGCTCCAAGCCGAACACTGTGGTCGTCTCTCTGGGTAGTGCAACGTAACTGTCCGGAGCAAAATGGTTCAAATGGCTCTGAGCACTATGGGACTTAACATCTGAGGTCATCAGTCCCCTAGACTTAGAACTACTTAAACCTAACTAACCTAAGGACGTCACTCACATCCATGCCCGAGGCCGGATTCGAACCTGCGACCGCAGCAGCAGCGCGGTTCCGGACTGAAGCGCCTAGAACCGCTCGGCCACAGAGACCGGCCTGTCCGGAGCCCGCTCTTTTTTTTCGACCGTATGTTCTCTTGACCATCACTACCAGCAGTCATGTACAATGTCAACATTATTGCAAAGTCTTTCAGCAGTATCACAGAAGGAACATCCAGCTTCACGTAGCCCCATTACACGACCTCGTTCAAACTCAGTGAGGTGTTGACTTTGGTGTATTTGCCACCTTAAAGGCATTATTGGGTAACATCAGCTCACTATGTCCAATGTCAAAGGTTACTAACGCTCACGACCGTTACAGCGTGTATTTAAAGCAAACCTGATTTACACGTTCGTAGTTGCTCTACAAGCGCCACTCATACGCGATTGGTGCGAAATTTGAAGAGACATCATATTTCACATGCAGAAATACGCCTACCAACTTAGGTTCATGTCGCACAATTCCTTCTTCGTGTTGCAGTTTTCTCCGTCAGTTTATAAACAACAGATTTGCATAGACCAGTCAGTTGTGAGCAGGCAGTGTTAAGTAGTGAACTTACGGCTTTACTGTATCAGTGTTGCTGTGTCAGAAATCGCAGTGGAACAATGTATCTTAAATCAAGCTTTCAAGATATTCTCTGGAATGTTTGGAAGATGAGTGAAATATGTTCGAAGTTTGCCCCGCACACCTTGATTCCCGAATAGAAACGACGACGTGTGGATGCCTGCTGCGACTTGACTGAAATGTGAAACGCGGACAGTTCTCTTCTAGGAAAAATCGTCATAGGCGACGATGCTTGGCGTTTCAGTACGAACCTACCACAAAATGAAATGTCAACGCTTTGACCGATGTTCGAAATAATGAGACGTGCGAGTGGGAGAACAACCCAAAGAAGGACTTAACCGAGAATTTCACTTCATTGTGTTAAAGTTCTAAGCGTTTTACTCCAGTGGCTATGCAGAGCACCTGAAGCATTAAAACGACTGTAGTCATATTTCTCCACTTGTTACTAATCCAGTTTCGAAATATACGGGGTCTTATTCGCTAGGTCATGCAGGATCCTACAGTTACGTCACGTTGCTTGTGTGAGGAAAACTCTGACAATACGACGACGTCTGGTGCACTACAGAATCAGCACAGCGACAATTGTGGCGGTTTCCCTTGACGCGGTAATAGAGAGATGCACACCAATCGACGATACTGGACACAGGAAAGACGCCACGCCGTCTTTTCAGACGAGTACCTCTTCTACATACAACATCGCAATGGACGTATACACTGATCAGCCAGAACATTATGAACACCTACGTAATAGTCGGTATGTCCACCTTTGACATATACAGGCTGTTACAAAAAGGTACGGCCAACTTTTCAGGAAACATTCCTCACACACAAAGAAAGAAAATATGTTATGTGCACATGTGTCCGGAAACGCTTACTTTCCATGTTAGAGCTCATTTTATTACTTCTCTTCAAATCACATTAATCATGGAATGGAAACACACAGCAACAGAACGTACCAGCGTGACTTCAAACACTTTGTTACAGGAAATGTTCAAAATGTCCTCCGTTAGTGAGGATACATGCATCCACCCTCCGTCGCATGGAATCCCTGATGCGCTGATGCAGCCCTGGAGAATGGCGTATTGTATCACAGCCGTCCACAATACGAGCACGAAGAGTCTCTACATTTGGTACCGGGGTTGCGTAGACAAGAGCTTTCAAATGCCCCCATAAATGAAAGTCAAGAGGGTCGAGGTCAGGAGAGCGTGGAGGCCATGGAATTGGTCCGCCTCTACCAATCCATCGGTCACCGAATCTGTTGTTGAGAAGCGTACGAACACTTCGACTGAAATGTGCAGGAGCTCCATCGTGCATGAACCACATTTGTGTCGTACTTGTAAAGGCACATGTTCTAGCAGCACAGGTAGAGCATCCCGTATGAAATCATGATAACGTGCTCCGTTGATCGTAGGTGGAAAAACATGGGGCCCAATCAAGACATTACCAACAAAGCCTGCCCAAACGTTGACAGAAAATCTGTGTTGATGACGTGATTGCACAATTGCGTGCGGATTCTCGTCAGCCCACACATGTTGATAGTGAAAATTTACAGTTTGATCACGTTGGAATTAAGCCTCATCCGTAAAGAGAACATTTGCACTGAAATGAGGATTGACACATTGTTGGATGAACCATTCGCAGAAGTGTACCTGTGGAGGCCAATCAGCTGCTGATAGTGCCTGCACACGCTGTACATGGTACGGAAACAATTGGTTCTCCCGTAGCACTCTCCATACATTGACGTGGTCACGTTACTTTGTACAGCAGCAACTTCTCTGACGCTGACATTAGGGTTATCGTCAACTACACGAAGAATTGCCCCGTCCATTGCAGGTGTCCTCGT
Source organism: Schistocerca serialis cubense (assembly GCF_023864345.2). Taxonomy (NCBI): domain Eukaryota; kingdom Metazoa; phylum Arthropoda; class Insecta; order Orthoptera; family Acrididae; genus Schistocerca; species Schistocerca serialis. The sequence goes on from NC_064640.1 coordinate 781,959,064, forward strand.
CGTTCTAGGTCTTCCCTAGTCGCGAGACATAGGCTGGAATGTTCCGTGCTCCCTAAGACGCCGATCAATTGCTTCGAACGTCTTCCTGTCGGGACACCTTCGTTCTGGAAATCTGTCTCGATACAAACGTACCGCGCCACAGCTATTGCCCCGTGCTAATCCATACATCAAATGGGCATCTGACAACTCCGCATTTGTAAACATTGCACTGACTGCAAAACCACGTTCGTGATTAACACTAACCGGTTGATGCTACGTACTGATGTGCTTGATGCTAGTACTGTAGAGCAATGAGTCGCATGTCAACACAAGCACCGAAGTCAACATTACCTTCCTTCAGTTGGGCCAATTGGAGGTGAATCGAGGAAGTATAGTACATACTGACGAAACTAAAATGAGCTCCAACATGGAAATTAAGCGTTTCCGGACAGATCTCCACATAACATCTTTTCTTTATTTGTGTGTGAGGAATGTTTCCTGAAAATTTGGCGGTACCGTTTTGTAACACACTGTATAACCGCAGCGACGCGTTGTGGCACTGGAGCAATGAGGCCTTGGTAGGTTGCTGGAGAGAGTTGGCACCACATCTGCACACACACAGCTCACATAATTCCCGTAAATTCCGGGAGGGGGGGGGGGGCAATGAGCTCTTACCCCATATTCAATCACATCCCAGATGTGTTTGATCAGGTTCAGATCTGATGAGCTAAGGGGCAGCACATCAATTGGAACTCACCAATGTGTTCTTCCAACCAATCCATCACACTCCTGAGGTTGTGACGTGGCGCATTATCTTGCTGAAAATGCCACAGCCGTCGGGAAACGTGACCGTCAGGAAGGAATGTATGTGGTCTGCAACCAGTGTACGATACTCCTTGGCCGTCATGGGGCTTTGCACGAGCTCCACTGGACTCATGGATGATCACGTGAATGTTCCCCAGAGCATGATCGAGCAGTCGCCAGATTGTCTCCGTCCCGCTGTACAGGTGTCAAGGAACTGTTCCCCTGCAAGACGACGGATTCGCGCCCTCCCATCGGTATGATGAAGAAGGTATCAGAATTCATCAGACCATAAAACGCTCTGCTACTGTGCCAACGTCCAGTGCCGATGGTCACGTACCGTTTTCGGTCGTAGTTTCCGATGTCGTGGTGTTATAATCGGCACATCCATGGATCGTCGACTGCGGAGGCCCACCGTTAGGATTATTCGGTGCACTGTGTGTTCAAACGCACTTGTGCTCTGCCCAACATTGAAGTCTGATGTTAATTCCGCCACAATTCGCCGCCTGTCCTGATTTACCAGTCTGCCCAGTCTACGACGTCCGAAGAGGGGTGCTTTCCTCCCCGCCCCGGTACCCCACGACGTCTGGGCGTGGTTTCACCTTGGTTTCGCCACGTGTTGAAGGCTCTCACCACATCACTCCTCGAACACCCGACAAGTCGTGCAGTTTCCAAAATGCTCGCACCGAGCCTCCGGGCCATCACAATCTGCCCTCGGTCAAACTCATATAGATCGTGTGCCTTCCCCATTCTACACACAGACAGCAAGCTCACTGATACTACATGCACCGTGCGTGTGTCTGACTAGCAGTCATTCCTCGCCAGGTGACGCTGCTGTCGCCGGACCCGTTTGTGTCCGTAGTAAAAGAAATTTGTGTTAAGGACTATGGGACCAAACTGCTGAGGTCATCGGTCCCTAAGCTTGCGCACTACTTAATCTAACTTAAACTGACTTATGCTAAGGACAACACATACACCCATGCCCGATGGAGGACTCAAACCTTCGACTGGGGGGAGCCGCGCGAACCGTGACAAGGTGCCCTAGACCGCACGGCTACCCCGCGCGGCTGTGTCTGTAGTAGGTCGATGGCGATAATGTTATGGCTGGTCAATGCCTATCGGTGTAGGCTCCGAGGAGAAGGTACGTTGTGGCATTGCATTCGTCACCGTTATAGTGGTTTATTACCTGGTGTGACCGTCTGGGGTACCATTGAATACACAAAACGGTCACCTCTGGTTCACACAGCCGGTAATTTGGACAGCAGGCGTAACATTTCTGACGTGTCAAGGCTGGTGGCTGTGCCCTGTCTTCGAGGTCGCCTGGGCGTTACGTTTCAACAGGTTAGTTAACACAAGTCCGCACGTTGCCCGTGCTGTCCTGACCTACCTCGATACAGAGTATATTTGACTGTTGCCCCCGCCGGCACATTCTCCAGATCTCCAACCCGTTCAAAACATCTGGTGATTTGTAGCCAAGACACTGGCACACAACCACTACGATTGATGAGCACGGGCACAGAGCTGAAGCTACATGGAATGACGTACACGTATCCGTCATCTTAGCTGCGTCGAACTTGATACTCTGCGGTGCTAGAGCCGTTGGTAGTGCCAGAATTGACAGCTTTGTGTACTTAATTTCGCACCCTTTATACCCCCATAACACCCTTAAATTAAATCACATATTCGTCCTACTATATCATATACAATAAGTTCAATTTCGTTATTAGCTTTCCCTTCTGGGGCCTATAGTTGCAGGCGCTAGATGCGTACTTTCATTTCCTTTTCTTCATGCGGAGCAAAATCAAGGAGCAATCCATTATGCCGTCGGCACACGGTCCATGCGTTCAAACGTCAACGTGCAACTTGACAAGTTTCTGACGCCACTGGGTGGAAAAAGCACGTTGCGGAATCTACCGGAAAGTGCAGAGCAATATCTAGCATGTCAGGTATTCTTAACGTGCGTTTAAACATAGAAAAAAAAAAGGTTCAAATGGCTCTGATCACTATGGGACTTAACATCTATGGTCATCAGTCCCCTAGAACTTAGAACTACTTAAATCTAACTAACCTAAGGACATCACACAACACCCAGTCATCACGAGGCAGAGAAAATCCCTGACCCCGCCCGGAATCTAACCTGGGAACCCGGGCGCGGGAAGCGAGAACGCTACCGTTTAAACATAGAAAAGTGAGACGGAAAAACGCCACCTACGTCACACGACGACATCCCTCTTCATTACAGAGTCCCAAGAGGCCATATTGGCTTTCAGTTGGTTGGTTGGTTGGTTTGGGGAAGGAGACCAGACAGCGTGGTCATCGGTCTCATCGGATTAGGGAAGGATGGGGAAGGAAGTCGGCCGTGCCCTTTCAGAGGAACCATCCCGGCATTTGCCTGGAGTGATTTAGGGAAATCACGGAAAACCTAAATCAGGATGGCCGGACGCGGGATTGAACCGTCGTCCTTCCGAATGCGACTCCAGTGTCTAACCGCTTTCAGTTGAAGCCCATGTATGCCGATACTAAGCACCAGAAAACTGAGGGTCTCTCGAAATCCCGTCGTTAATTGCACAATTTGTTGTAAGACAATGACGGGAAACGTCATATTCGTGGTTAAAAAAATATTGTAACTTGTGTATTATGAAAGTATGCTGTTTCAAGGCATCGGCAAGTTGAGGATCCACCAAAAACGCATTGTTCTTGGTACGATTTGTTATAATTAAATGTGAGTTAATCACATATCTACAGTTGAAACCACCAGGAAATGGTAAGACGTTAAGTATGGTTGTCTATCAATCCTGGACGATGGAGCGTAATGAATAGAGATGCAGAGCTTTAACAGGTGCTGTGTTGCTGATTCACATCTCACTGCACCAAAATATTTTTTTTTAGTTACCTACGCGTTTTCTAATATGTTCTAATACTAGCTTATTAGTTAAACAGAAATATATTTCACAATATTCGATGTTATGTAAATAGCAGTGCGCTCTTTCTGACAAGGGAATCTCCCCATCGCACCCCCCTCAGATTTAGTTATAAGTTGGCACAGTGGATAGGCCTTGAAAACTAAACACAGATCAATCGAGAAAACAGGAAGAAGTTGTGTGGAACTATGAAAAAAATAAGCAAAATATACAAACTGAGTAGTCCATATGCAAGATATGCAACATCAAGGAACACGTGAGCTCAGGAGTGCCGTGGTCCCGTGGTTAGCATGAGCAACTGCGGAGCGAGAGTTCCATGGTTCAATTCTTCCCTCGTATGAAAATTTTAATTTTTTCATTTTCAGACAATTATAATCTGTCCGTCCGTTATGTTTTCATTACTTTTTTGGGAGTGATTATCACATCCACAAGAAAACCTAAATCAGGCAAGGTAGAAGAATCTTTTTTCCCATTCGACAATTGTACAAGTTAGGTGGGTCGACAACATATTCCTGTCATGTGACGCACATGCCGTCACCAGTGTCGTATAGAATATATCAGACGTGTTTTCCTGTGGAATCGGTTGACCTATGACTTTGCGATCAAATATTTTCGGTTCCCACTGGAGAGGCACCTCCTTTCGTCTACTAATCGCACGGTTTTGCCGCGCGGTCGAAAAACACAGACACTAGACTTATTACAGTGAACAGAAACGTCAATGAACGAACGGACATTGCCAAAATAAAGAACGTAAACTTTTCACTCAAGGGAAGACTTGAACCAAGTACTTCTCGCTCCGCAGCTGCGCACGCTAACCGCGGGACCACGGCGCTCCTCAACTCACAATCTCCTTGATGTTGCCTATCTTGCGTATGGACTACTCAATTTGTATATTTTGCTTATTTTTTTTCATAGTTCCACACGGCTTCTTCCTATTTTATCGATTGATCTGTGTTCCGTTTTTCAAGGCCTATCCACTGTGCCTACTTATAACTGGATCTGAGGGGGGGTGCGATGGGGAGGTTCCCTTGTGAGGAGTTGGTTTGTTCTATTGTCCTTAGGCTGAAGACAGCTTGCACTACTTGCAGCAAGATATTCTCTCTTTCTTGTTTCAAGTCTTCTATTTCACATGTTGTTAAGATTCTGCTAGTGGATAGGAACAGTGATCGAGTAAGAACGAGCTTAGGGTTTTACTAAAAACTGAGAATGATGAAATAATTTTTATCTTATGTGGAGAACTATTGTCAATTTGTATCGCACTGTTTTCTATTAGCCGATGTCCGCACTGACTGGACATGGTACTTTCCTTTTTGCCTTGTAGCATGTTAATCGACATTAAGGTTTTATATATTTATACTACAGACAAAAATGACTAGCATATGGGCAAGGGAGGAATGAGCGTTTTAATAGAGATAACATAGAAATTTTACGCCTGTCCATTTCGTAAACAGTGTGATTTGAGAGCCAGATACAGCCGATAACTGCCGCTGGAGTGCGCTGCGATCGCGTATACCACGTTGAGTCACACATGCCGTATGCACAAGTCGCATCGTTTTCGAGCGTTCAGCAGATGTTGAACTTGACACCCTCAACTGTGACGCTCCAAATCACTACCAACGGCTTTAGTTAATTGGCTGTAGGAGGTATGCAGTCATGTGAACATCGGTGGTAACGGCTAAACAAATGCTTACACATAAAAATGTGCCCATGAGCGATAGAATACCACAGGAGAGCTGGTGACATGTGAGAACTGGATGTCAGGGCCAGGCGGACGGTGTTGGCCGCGGCGGATATCCAAGAGCACGTGACGTGGGCTGCCAGTGGAAAGCAGGAAGAGGAACGGCCGCGACCGCCCAAAGCGCTTGGCCGCCCGCCAGGGAACCTTCCCCCAAATTGGCTGCCGGCCTTCACCGGACACAGACGATGACGCACAGCGTCTCCTACACAAATCACAAACAACGGCGGCAGCTACAGTATTTACAGCGCCCACCTGACGCAGGCTACGCCGTCCAGTTGACACAGCTCAGACGAAGGTAGCTTGCGACAAAGACGCTAGTACAGTGTGGCGCACGAAATGTGTTACCATTTTGTCTTTGAATATAAACTATATTGTCAATACAATCTGAAAGGAACATATACTACAATGAAGAGCCGTCCACGGAGATATGTTCTAATTCAGCACATGCTCAATATGTCCACCATTTCGTTTCCTAACTTCAAACGAACACTGAAGTTAGTGATTACCTTACGGCACATGTCTTCCGTAATTTCTACATCTACATCTACATTTAGACTAAGCAAGCCACCCAACCGTGTGTGGCGGAGGGCACTTTGCATGCCACTGTCATTACCTCCCTTTCCTGTTCCAGTCGCGTATGGTTCGCGGGAAGAACGACTGCCGGAAAGCCTCCGTGCGCGCTCGAATTTCTCTAATTTTACATTCGTGGTCTCCTCGGGAGGTATAAGTAGGGGGAAGCAATATATTCGATACCTCATCCAGAAACGCACCCTCTGGAAACTTGGACAGCAAGCTAGACCGAGCGAGGTGGCGCAGTGGTTAGCACATTGGACTCGCATTCGGGAGGACGACGGTTCAATCCCGTCTCCGGCAATCCTGATTTAGGTTTTCCGTGATTTCCCTAAATCGTTTCAGGCGAATGCCGAGATGGTTCCTTTGAAAGGGCACGACCGATTTCCTTCCCAATCCTTCCCTAACCCGAGCTTGCGCTCCGTCTCTAATGACCTCGTTGTCGACGGGACGTTAAACACTAACCACCACCACCACCACCACCACCACCAAACTAGACCGCGATGCAGAGCGCCTCTCTTGCAGAGTCTGCCACTTCAGTTTGCTAAACATCATGGCTAAGCCATGTCTCCGCAACATCCTTTCTTTCAGGAGTGCTAGTTCTGCAAGGTTCGCAGGAGAGCTTCTGTAGTTTGGAAGGTAGGAGACGAGGTACTGGCAGAAGTAAAGCTGTGAGGACGGGGCGTGAGTCGTGCTTGGGTAGCTCAGTCGGTAGAGCACTTGCCTACGAAAGGCAAAGGTCCCGAGTTCGAGTCTCGGTCCGGCGCACAGTTTTAATCTGCCAGGAAGTTTCATATCAGCGCACACTCCGCTGTAGAGTGAAAACTTCATTCTATCACGCTTACCAAATAACCCTGTGACTAAACGCGCAGCTCTTCTTTGGATGTTCTCTGTCTCACTGCAAGCTTGGAGAATAAGTCTTCTGAGCTCCATTAAATCACGTGGACGTTTCGGGAAAAATTTTCCTTTAGGTACCCCCAAAGAAAAAAGTCACATGGATTGAGGTCTGGGCTATTGGGGGGCCAATTTTGTCCGTCATTGAAGCGGCCTGGAAACCTGAATGAAATGATCCTCATGTCGAAATGCTCGTCTAAAAACTCCAACACTGTTTGCAGTATGTGGCCTTGCTCCATCTTGCATGAACCACTGTGTGTTGAAGGGCAAGGCAGTAGCAGAAATCTGTGGAATGAAGCTATTGCGAAGCATGCTCAAATAACGCTCGCTGTTCACAGTTTCTTCAAAGAAAAAGGGTCCAATAAGTCCGTGACTGGAAATTGCTGCTCACGCTTTAATCCTCGGAGCATAATATTGTCGTTCATTAAGCACTTGTGGGTTTCCAGTGGCCCAAAAGCGTACTTGTTTGTTAACCGCACCGTCTAAATGAAAATGAGCCTCGTCTGAAAACCAAACGTTGTTGGGAGTTTCTTCCCTATCCTCCGCCCACTGAGCAAACAGTAGTCTCTGCTGCTTGTGTTCTTCAGTGAGCTTCTGTGCACAGGTCATCTTGTATGGATACATATGGAGGTCACTTTTAAGAATGCGTTGAACGGAGCGTCTGGATATTTCCAGTTCCACTGCTGCCTTTCTACACGATTTCCCGGGACTTCTCTGTACAGCAACTCGTGCCGCTTCAGTATTCTCCGGCGAACAAACAGGATTAGGCCGAGGTCGCTTCGCTTCCAATACTGTCCCTTCCTGTACAAATTTATCGTACAACCTGTGGATGGTCTTCTTGCAAGGGATGAGTCACAACAAGGCTTTTCGTTTCATGAAAAAGTAACACAATTGCCGATCGGTGCTGTATCATCAGTCTTCCATTGTCAGCCATTGCTGCTTACTAGTCTCCTAGCGGCAGGATCGTGAATTACAAGTCATTTCGTAACTCATTTGTTTTTCCATGCTCTGTTGGTACTGCTGTAGAGATCCCAGCGGGATATCTAATGTGCGTCGTAAATTCTGAAAGAAACAATTGGTAACACATTTCGTGCGCCACCCTGTATTTGCGGAGACGCCTTCCCCGTAGCTAGAGATCTGCGCGGGCGAGAGGAATCCTGTCCGCAAGTCAGTTTTATGCGTACGCAACTAGTCACTTAAGTACTCTGGAACTCTGACGGCAGGTTTGAATTTTAGCCTACTGAAGTCGGACCTCGCAACTTATCTTCCATTGAGTAAGAACGCAGAGGTCGACCATGACCACTATTTAATGCAACAAAGTTTGTCATATTCTCGACACGTTCCATAAGTTACAGTTTTCTGTCACAATTTCTGAAAATGATTTTGTGAATTTTTCTGTGCAACATTACGAAGTCGTTAACTGTATTCAATTGTTGCTTAATATGAAATGTTTATAACGTAGATCGTTTATTATCAAATGTACCTATATTAAATGATGTTAACGTGCCACGCTTACCAATATAATAAGTGTTGCAATGTATCCTCGCCGATATACTTAAGAGAAATGTCGAAAGATTCACTGATTTTGTACCGTGAATTATTTATGTAGTATATGAAACACAAACAGGAGTGTGAACGTAGAGTAATTGTTCAATACTATGTACTATCCTAGAATAGTCTTAAGGTGGCTTTGTGGCAGCTGTTAATATACACAAAGCTTAGAACTTGCAGAACAAGCTGGTTCATGTCCTTATAGCCGCGCGGTTTGAGGCGCCATGTCACGCATTGCGCGGCCCCTCCCGCCGGAGGTTCGAGTCCTCTATCGCGCGCGCCCACACACACTCACTCACACACACACACACACACACATACGCACGCTCCTACTACGCACAGTCTTTAATACTGACACTGAAGCTTGTTTTGCGAGTTGTGAGTCTTTTTATATCAGATGATGGGACTAGCCGAAACGGCGTAATCAATAAAGAAATTTGTTAAGCTGTCTAAACTGTTACACTCACAAAATGTTCAGAATGATCGTGAACATATACAGAAAATTTGTTTCTTTTATTATTGAGGATTTGAATCTCAATCCTCCCAGATGAAAGGCCAATGTCAAATCATTGCAGCATCTTGCTCGGTAAAAACTGGAGTAAAAATATTTTTAAAAATTTTTACACGTGTGTGGAAAGTTCCTCGCCAGAAATCAGAGGAAGGTCTCTGAAGACAGGTTTTGTGGGACTCTAAGGCAGCATCATTCTAAGCCGATATTGTGAAACGTTCAAATATTACACAGTCTTTATAATCAGTCTATATAAGACGTTAGGAACTGTACAGTAACTTTTTCAGAGAATGTGTGTACAAGAAGAGGATGGTGGTTGTAGAGTATATCTGTATCTGCGTATAAATTATAAAAAGTATGTATGTATGTTCAACATCTCCTCCTAAACTACTCTATCGGTTTCAACCAAACATGGGACACATTTCACATATCTGGAAAGAAGCAGTGTGGGGGCAAAAACATTCTACCTATCAAAGGGATGGGGGAAGGGGTGAACAAGAAGCCTAACGCACCGCGTGCAGTTACTCAGAATCTATTCATCCAGTATTTGACAATGAGAGCATTTAGGAGCTTGCAGCAAACTTTACCCCTAATTTCAAACGCTTATGAAACTTTTTCTCGCTGACTCTTCTCACAAAATGATGAAAAGAAAATGTTCATAGTTTACTATATTTTCGCTTTTGATGCAGTAAAACTGCCGCACGAGGCATGACGTTTTAATTTATTATTTCTTTATTACTAACTATTAAAACACAGGTTGCTGACACTAGCCACATACACCACTGAATGTACCTGAAAACTTATATCACTGTACGACATACAGTTCACGAGATATGACGTCGTAAGCACTAAATAGTTAAAAAATTAGTTTTTCTGAAAACGGAGGGCAAATTACCTAGGCTATACTCACCCACGGTTTGATAATGAGAGCACTTAGTAACTTCCAACAAACTTTAAACATGTTTCAAACCTTTTACAAAAATTTTCTTGATTACATGCGTAACGTCAAAATGGTTCAAATGGCTCTATGGACTATGGGACTTAACATCTGAGGTCATCAGTCCCCTAGACTTAGAACTACTTAAACCTAACTAATCTAAGGACATCCATGCCCGAGGCAGGATTCGAACCGGCTGCATAACGTCAGATATTTAACACATTGACTCACTTGTAAAGTGACCAGAAGTTTGAAGCTGTTTTATATAGGGGAGATCAATTGTTGAAAGTATCGTCGTACACTGATCACTTACTATCTGGAAAGAAACACTGTGGGATTAACAACCATCTAGATCCCCTAGGGGTGTGAATGAAAACGGGGTGACATTGAAGCACAGCTGAGTAACACCTGAAGCAGTTTCAACCAAATTTGTTACGTAAATGTATTATATGAATAAACATAGGATGATTTAGGAGGAACGTCACATAATTCGTGAGATGATTCTGCATGTGAAAGTAAATCAAGAAAGTCCTATGAACGCGTGTCCAATTTTCGATCGTTACGTAACTGGAGCAGGTTGAAGATTACACACACCCATGAATGAACATGAAGACAAGTCTGAATTTCACAAATTATGTGACATTCCTCCTGAAATATCCTATATGTAGCACGAATTAGATTTCCCACCTCCACTTGGGGTAGGGGCGTGAATGAGAAGGGATGATGAAAAAATGGTCGAAAACGACCTAATGGTACTTATTTCCTGTGTTTATTTGACTTGGAATACTTTTAAAAGTATAAAGTGCAATTTGTCTCCTATTTATGCTCTTCAGTGAGTCAACCAGATTGCGAGAATGATAGCTTCATCGAGCCAATAATTTTTTCAAAGTGTTTTGGGACATAAGATCGAGCAACACGGCTTAATACCGCAGATAAATTCAACATCCTCCATGGAAGCGTATGACGTAAAACAGCTGAGAATCAAACATACACGTGTGCAATAGATGTCACATACTCCTCCTAAGTAGCTAAATCTATTTGAACTTGGTACACATATTATTTACTACCTGGAAACTAATAATGTGGGGATAGAACCTCCAACGTTCCGTTGGGATAGGGTCGGGTGGGGATTGATAATATGGTGATAAACAGAGAAGGGGGAGGAGGAGCTGGCTAGAGACAGGTAGGGTGGGTGAAAAACGGACCGTAAGATAGGGGGGAGGGTGAGAAGATGTACAGAGAGATGGCAGGGAAAGAAATGGACAGATAGAGAGGGGAGGAAAAGATAGACAGATTGAGGAGTGAAGAAGATGGACAGAAGAGAGTGGTGAGGAAGAGATGGACAGATAGAGGGGGAGGAGAAGACAGGTGGAATAAATAAATATCCGGGCAACAACCGCTTTGTCAACTAGTATAAAATAAAAGTGTAAGTTTTTATGTACATGCCTATGTTCCATATCTCCTACTAAACCACTGGACCGATTGCAAGAAACTTTGGTACACGTTTACTATCTGGAAAGAAACACTGTGTGAGCAAGAACCGCTTACCTTCCACGGGTGTGGAGGGTGAAAAGGAGTTACTTAAAAGAATAACTCAGGGACGCCTGGAGCAACTTCAAGCAGATTTAGTATATTCTTGACTCATTTCTTTGTGTAAAATCGCTGTGGAGGTAGAATACCCCTACCACCCTTACGGATGGGGATGGTGATGAGAAGTGGGTGATAAATAAAAATTTTCTAAACGATCTGTTGGTATTTCTTTCTTGTATTTACGTGAATTCGAATATTTAAAAAATATGAAGTGCAAAATGTCCCTCATTTTTGCTGTTCAGTGTGTCAACCAGATCGCGAGGATATGCATTAAAGCGAGCCAATAATTTTGTCAGCGTGTTTCGGGACCTAAGATCATGCCATATGGCCGAATACCACAGATAAATTTAACATCCTTCTTGGATTCGTATGGTGTAAAACAGCAGAGAATTAGACACATATGTGTGCAGTTTATGTGGCATACTCTTACGTTGGCGAAGCCGAGAGTAAGAAGCTAGTTAATAAGCGGACTGAAATGCAAATGGAAGATGTTAAACACTGGGAATTCCTTGTTTTTTTTCGGAGAGATAACTTGGCTGTTACATACAGCATAGCTGCATTATTGTGGTGACTCTGTTACCAGGTTAGTGGACGGCTAAATCATAGCACCACTTCTTACGAAACATTTCCATCAAGAAAAACAACACTCACTAGAAAGTTCTATACTGTTCCTGCTTGGTTACTAATTGACAGTTTTTCATAAATCTGCAAGTCATATTGAATCAGAATAATCGATTTATGGTTGGAAAAATTCAAGATCATGGGGAGAAGATCACCGACAGGATTTTCTGGCACTTTTTTATTTGCAGAGTGAGCTCGCGCAGTGGTTAAGATAATGGACGCGCATGCAGGAGGATGGCGGTTCAGAGCCCGTTGTTTCCTTAAGCCGCATGAGGCAAATTGTAGGACGCACACGGCTAATTTCGTCTTCCATCATCCCACACTCCAAGCTTGTGCGCCGTCTCTAACGACCTTGTAGTCGACGTGACGTTAAATCTCGATCTTGCCCCCTTCGTTTCCTCCCATGCAAACACGGGTGTTTCCCGAGTTCGAGTCTCGGTCCGGCACACAGTTTTAGCCGGCCGAAGTGGACGAGCTGTTCTAGGCGCTACAGTCTGGAACCGGGCGACTGCTACGGTCGCAGGTTCGAATCCTGCCTCGGGCATGGATGTGTGTGATGTCCTTAGGTTAGTTAGGTTTAAGTAGTTCTAAGTTCTAGGGGATTGATGACCGCATAAGTTAAGTCCCATAGTGCTCAGGGCCATTTGAACCATTTTTTGAACACAGTTTTAATCTGCCAGGAAGTTTCAAACACGGGTGTGTTGCCCTGTGAGTAGACGATCAAATCGCTGGATGATAAATTCAGGAAGAAGAAATAAATGTTGCTGTGATTAGGGAACGATCTAACAATGCAAATTCCTTTTTTTCGGTTTTTAATGCACTCTTGTCTAGCACCGACAACGAGTAAGAGCTGTGCGGCACGTAGAACGTAGGGAGGAAACGAAGAATTCGTTCGTCTATTCTCGTAATTGGCTTTTAATAGAGTTTGTAGTAGCGGCGAGTTGTTAAAAATAAACGTCATAACGTGTACGTGGGATACATTTATTAGACAGACGGAGTGAAAGCAAAAACCGTGTGTAGGTTGCGGCTGAGGACACGAGAGGAATTCGACGCCGGAAACTCGAGTAATTATCTAATAGGCACACGCAATTACTGCCGGCACAGCATAAATGGTCAGCCAAGCTGTTTCTTTGTTGGTGCTCTTGGTCCGCTAACGAGGAAGTGTGCGTGAATGCGCCCAAGAGGTGCGTCGCCTACATGATTCGCTAGCTATGGTCAGGCACGGCTGCAACAAAATCGCCCTATGTGCTAAGGCAGAAGCACTAGACGGCTACGTACTTTCCTACTAGACAGAGATAATATTGTTTAACAGAACATTTCAAAATTTTTCACGAATTCTTCTTTTCTTTCTAAATCTATAGCTCCAAAAGGCGTTTTTCGCTGCGACGGAATCTTCTCACGAAATTCCAATCACCAACTTTCTCCTCCGAATGCGAAAATATTTTTTTGACACCGACCTACATAGGGCGGAACGATCACTACGATAAAATAAGAGAAATCAGAGCTCGTACGGAAAGATATAGGTGTTCATCGTTTCCGCGCGCTATACGAGATTGGAATAATAGAGAATTGTGAAGGTGGTTCGATGAACCCTCTGCAGACACTTAAATGTGATTTGCAGAGTATCCATGTAGATGTAAATGTAGATGTAGATGTAAAACAGAAGGTTACTGTTTATTACTGTTCACTGGCTTGGCGAACGATGAGAAAACACGCATGGGTTTTCATACAATTACGAACAAACGCCTAAAATTAAACCTTTACTGAAGTTCATTCTCTTATTTTATTTGATACTACTAAAAGAGTACAGAACTACGTCTGTCATCTTGAAACTGTAGTAATTGTTTACGCATCGAAGTGCTCTCTTCCGACCATTTCCAGGGTATGGAAATCTGGAACAGGCATCTCAAAATTTCGTGAGCGCTGCTTAAAGGCTGGCTCAATAAAGAAAATATGATAGTATTCATCTTGTGTACAAAACATCTGAATGAACACGAAATAATTAATTCGAAATGGTTTACAGAAATAGGAACCCCACTCACGCCAAGTTGTAGAATGTGAATGTAGAAATAAAGTAGAGTAATGAATTCACATCTACATCATTAATCCGCAAACTGCGAGTTCTAATTTGTCTTATTTTATTACAATGCTCATTTCTTCCAATGTAAGTGAGAGGCAACAAAATATTTTCCCATTCTCAGAAAAAAGCTGGTGACTGAAATTTCGTGAAAAGACCTAGCCGCAACGGAAAACGCCTTTGTTTCAATTATTGCCACCACACCTTGCTCATCATATACGCGACGCTCCCTCCCCCATTTTGTGATAATACAATACGAGCTATTCTTCTTCGAACTACTTCAGTGTCCTCCGTCTGTCCTATCTGGTGAGGATACCCTATCGCACACAAGTATTCCAGAACAGGATGGACTAGCGTACTGCAAGCAATCTCTTCATCAGATTTGTTCACATCTTTAAGTGTTGTGCAAATACAACGCAGCCTTTGGTCGGCCTCCCCCAGATCATTTTCTAAGAGATGGTTCCAATTTAAGTTTTTCGTATCTGTAATCCCTAGGTACGTAGTTGAATCGACAACCTTTAAATTAGGGTCATTTATCGTGTAACCGAAATTTTTCTCTTCATGTGGAGGACCTCGCAATTTTACTGTGTAGGGTCAATTACCACTTTTCGTACCATGCAGATTTATTGTCCAAAACATTTTGCAATTATTGATTTTGATCTTCTGATGACTTTACTAGATGGTAAATGTTGTGGCTTGGCAAGACAGCCAAGCCAATATGAGCAAGCCGAAAGGCACGCGTTTAAGCTCACTCAGGCTGGCGTGAGGTCTTGAACAGGTAAAGTAATTGAGACTAGTAAATAAAGTACGTAGCTGCTGGAATACTTAACTTTAATCCATAATTGGTGAACATAGCTCTTGACGGTACATGTTTTACAGCATCAATAGTAACTGGTAATGGCGCCTTGCTAGGTCGTAGCAAATGACGTAGCTGAGGGCTATGCTAACTATCGTCTCGGCAAATGAGAGCGTAATTTGTCAGTGAACCATCGCTAGCAAAGTCGGCTGTACAACTGGGACGAGTGCTAGGAAGTCTCTCTAGACCTGCCGTGTGGCGGCGCTCGGTCTGCAATCACTGATAGTGGCGACACGCGAGTCCGACGTATACTACCGGACCGCGGCCGATTTAAAGGCTACCACCTAGCAAGTGTGGTGTCTGGCGGTGACACCACAGTAAACGACGCCATATTCTGTAAACAGCCTAATAGGGTTGCTCAGTGTGTCTCCTACTCGTGCGTATTGATTAAGAATAGGAGAGAGCCTCTACTGAGGTGACTAAAATCATGAGATAACGAAATGCACATACAGATGGCGCTAGTATCCTGTTAACAAGGTATAAAAGGGCAGAGCATTGGCGGAGCTGTCATTTGTACTCGGGTGATTGCTGTGAAAAGCTTTCTCACGTGATTATGGTCGCACGACGGGAACTAACAGACTTTGAACGCGGAATGGTAGTTGGAGCTAGACGCATGGGACGTTCCACTACGAAAATCATTAAGGAATTCAGTTCAGAGATCCACAGTGTCAGGTAACGAGAATACCAAATTTCAGGCATTACCTCTCACCGCAGACAAAAGCAGCCGGCCGCTGGTGGCCGAGCGGTTCTAGGCGCCTCAGTGTGGAGCCGCGCGGCCGCTACGGTCGCAGGTTCGAATCCTGCCTCGGGCATGGATGTGTGTGATGTCCTTAGGTTAGTTAGGTTTAAGTCGTTCTAAGTTCTAGGGGACTGATGACCTGAGCTGTTAAGTCCCATAGTGCTCAGAGCCATTTGAACCATTTTGAACAAAAACAGTGGCCGACGGCCTTCTCTTAACAACCGAGAACAGTTGAGTTTGCGTCGAGTTGTCGATGGTAACAGACCAGCAACACTGTGTGAAATAATCACAGTAATCAATGTGGGGCGTACGACGAACGTATCAGTTAGGACAGTGCGGTGAAACATGAGGTTAATGGGCTATGGAAGCAGACGACTGATGCGAGTGCCTTTGCTAACAGCATGACATCGCCTGCAACGCCTCTCCGGGGCTTGTGACCATATTAAATGACCCTAGATGACTCGAAAACCGTGGCCTGGTCAGCTGAATCGTAATTACAGTTGGTAATAGCTGATGGTAGAGTTCGAGTGTGGCTCAGACCCCACGTTGCCATGGACGCAAGTTGTCAACAGGGCACCATGGAAGCTGGTGGTCTCTTCATAATGATGTGGGCTGTGGTTACATGGAATGGACTGTATCCTGTGGTCCAACTGAACCTGGAGACCATTTTCAGCCGTTCATGGACTTCCTGTTCCCAAACTACAGTGGAATTTTTATGGATGACAGTGCGCCTCTTAACGGGGCCACAATTGTTCGCGATTGGTTTGAAGATCATTCTGGACAATTCGAGCGAATGATTTGGTCACCAGATCACCCGACATGAATATCGCCCGACATTTATAGGTCAGTTCGTGCTGAAAATCCTTCACCAGCAACACTTTCTCAATTATGGACGGCGATAGAGGCAACATGGCTCAACATTTCTGCACGGGACTTCGACCGACTTGTTGAGTCCATGCCACGTCGAGTTGCTGCACGAAGCCGGGCAAAAAGAGGTCCGACACGAAATTAGTATGTATCCCTTGACTTCTGTTACATCGGTGTATCGCCTTCCTTGGCTAACCCCAGATATCACTTCGATCTCTCTAGATGACTAACCTTTAATTACTACTAACTGTGACTGTTGTAACAAGGAATCACAAACCCGAAACACGACAGAGAGAAAACACACGGTTTGACTGGAAGCTGCTTGTGACGAATGGATTCAGAAGCCTTCTGGAAATCTAGAAATTTGAAATCAACTAGAGCTCCGCTGTCGATAGTACTCGTTATTTCGTGTGAACAAATAGCCAGTTGTTTTTCACAAGAAGGATATTTTCTGAAACCGTGCTGGTATATATCAACAGAATTTTTTTCCCTCGAAGTACGAGGGCTGTTTTTTAAGTAATGGCCGTTTTTATTTAAAAAAAAGATACAAATACTTTTGTAAAAAAACTTTTATTTTCCGATTCTACACACTTTTACCTATTTTTCTACATAGTTGCCTTGTTTATTTAAGCACTTGTCATACCGTACAACTAAGTTTTTAATTCCCTCTTCAAAGAATTCGGCCGCCTGCTCCGACAGCCAAGAGTTCACGGCCGCTTTCACTTCATCGTCGTCATTGAAGCGCTGCCCGCCAAGATGGTGTTTCAGGTACCGGAAAAGGTGAAAATCGCTAGGAGCAAGGTCGGGGCTGTACGGTGCATGGTTCAAAACTTCCCAGCCAAAAGAATCAATCAAATCCCGAGTCTTTTGAGAGATGTGAGGCCTAGCGTTATCGTGCAGGAGCAAAACTCCTTTTGTCAGCATGCCGCGCCTTTTGTTTTGAATTGCTCTGCGGAGCTTCTTTAGAGTTGCTTTCGGGAGTGATATGGGATACCCATGTTTCATCTCCAGTGACTTTTTGACTCAACATATCATCCCCTTCTTCCTCGTAACGAATCAAAAAGTCCAAGGAAGTGGCAAATCTCTTTCCTTTGTGGTCCTCTGTGAGGAGTCTGGGTACCCACCGAGAACACAGTTTCTTAAAGTTTAGGTTTTCAGACACAATTTTGTACAAAACCGATCTTGAAACTTGTGGAAATTCTAAAGAAAGAGTGGAAATTGTGAATCTTCTGTCCTCACGAATCTTTGTTTCGACTGCAGCCACCAAATCATCAGTGATCACAGAGGGCCGGCCTGAGCGTTCTTCGTCATGGACGTTTTGACGGCCATTTTTAAACTCTATAACCCATTGACGCACTTTACCTTCACTCATTGCATTCAAGCCATAAAGTTCTGTTAACTGACGATGAATTTCTGCAGCTGATAGGCTTCTCGCGGTCAAAAAACGTATCACTGACCGTATCTCACACGCGGCGGGCCATTCAATAATCGTAAACATTATAAAGTAGCACAGCGATGCGTACACGTCAGCTACAGAGCTGCAACTTGCATCAGTGTGAACGGGAAGGATGCCGACAAGTGCGCGGTGGCTTGTTGCGGCGTCCGCGAAAACTACGGGACTACACGCGTGAACGGCCCTTACTTAAAAAACAACCCTCGTATTACATTACGTTGGAACACAGTTGTTGTTGTGGTTCAAATGGCTCTGAGCACTATGGGACTTAACATCTATTGTCATCAGTCCCCTGGAACTTAGAACTACTTAAACCTAACTAACATAAGGACATCACACAACACCCAGTCATCACGAGGCAGAGAAAATACCTGACCCCGACGGGAATCGAACCCGGGGACCCGGGTGCGTGAAGCGAGAACGCTACCGCACGACCACGAGCTGCGGACTATTGTTGTGGTCTTCAGTCCAGAGACTGGTTTGATGCAGCTCTCCATGCTACTCTATCCTGTACAAGGTTCTTCGTCTCCCAGTACCTACTGCAACCTACATCCTTCTGAATCTGTTTAGTGTATTCATCTCTTGGTCTCCCGCTACGATTTTTACCCTCCACGCTGCCTTCCAATACTAAATGGGTGATCCCTTGATGCCTCAGAATATGCCCTACCAACCGATCCCTTCTTCTAGTCAAGTTGTGCCACAAATTTCTCTTCTGTCCAATTCTGTTCAATGCCTCCTCATTAGTTATGTGATGTACCCATCTAAACTTCACCATTCGTCTGTAGCACCACATTTAGAAAGCTTCTATTCTCTTCTTGTCTAAACTATTTATCGTATATGTCCCAAAATCCGACAACAAATCGATGTCAAAGAAAGGAAAAGCATGCTGAGAAAAAGTCAATTAAGAGGTCAATGAAGGACCTACTTTTATGCTTGCAGATGCATATCTGTTCAGATGATTTGCATCCCAGCAATGAACTACCACTAATAAGCGTAACAGAAAGGTTATGGAGAATGTTCGCAGTAATTTTGGATCAATTGTGAGTCACAGAAACATTCCAGGAAAGCGCTTACTCACACTAATGCCGTCGTTGCTCTGTCGTGCGTTACTCTTCTTAACAGTATGAAACTGTTAGGAGGCTATCAGGAATATTATCGTGGATCTCAAAGCTTGTACCTTTACATCTTTTGACTGAAGATATTTCTTTTCGCAGGTAAGATGCTTTATTAATATAACCCATATCTCTTTAGCAATTTGAAAAAAGCCTAATATGATTAAGATGTTTTAGTTAGCGCCTAAAGGTTGGTGAAGGCGAAGGTTCACACACCTGTTCAAACTCGTTAAAAGGGATTGGTTGAGGTCTCGATCTGACATTTGCTTTGAATAGCTTAGGAAAAATTTGGAATACTTAAATCACAGTTACAAGAAAGTGATTCGAATCGCAATCCTTCTGGGTAAGAGACCTTGGTATTATTTGCTCATTTTCCACGTCTTGCGTCATTACGTACGATTCACTACTGTCGATAGCACTGGTGACTATCCAACTCTGTGCACGGCAACCATCTATTACCTGCCACAAAAATGCATTTCGCATTAGCATTAATTAACTCAACTACTGCCAAAGCCTGGCAGTTCCAGTCAAGGACTGAACAACTACCCTTCGCAACCAGGGATCCCAGATTTAGTAATGGTTATTGGTTGCCGTAATTATGCATGGTTTCAAAAAGGTAAATATTTACGTCTACATCTACATACATACACCGTAAGCCTAGGTACGGTGCGTGGCGAGGTTACCTTGTACCACTACTAGTCATTTCACTTCCTGTTGCACTCGTAAATAGAACGAGGGCCTTCGCACGAGCTTTAATTTCTCTTATCTTCATGGTCCTTAAAGCAAATGCACTTATCAATAGTAGAATCGTACTACAGTCAGCTTGAAATGCAGGTGCTCTAAAATTTCTCAAGATGTTCCTCAAAAAGAATGCCACCTTCCTTTCAGGAATTTCCACATAAGTTCACGGAGTCTCTCCGCAATGCATATTGATCAAATCTATCAGCAACAAATCTAGTAGCCCGCCTGTGAATTTGTTCCACGTTTTCCTTTAATCCGAACTGATGGGGATCCCAAACACTCGAGCAGTACTAGTGTTCTATTCGCGGTCTGCTTTACAGATGAACCACACTTCCCTAAAATTCTCCCAATAAACTTAAGGTGACCATCCGCCTTCGCTACTACCATCCTTAGGTGCTCGTTCCATTTCAAATCGCTTTGCAGTATAACGCCTAGACGCGAATATTTAATCAACGTGACTGTCAAGCAGCGCATTACTAATCTTGTATTCGAACATTACGGGATTGTTTTTCTTACTCACCTACATTCAGGGGAGGTTTACTATCTTCGGCCCGAAAAAAACATGTTCTTTGAGAATTTTTTCCTCGGGATCTGTTATAAACATCAATGTCAAATTTAGTCAAAATGTTTATTGATATTTCCTGTACAAACTGGAATTTTTTCGACCGGAAATGTCGAAGAGCAAAGACGGAAGTGCCGTCGGAACGAAACAGAATTTCGATGTAGACCTCCACGCGCGGTATGTCACAGGTCAGCAGGCTCGTCTGAAATCAAAATTGAGAAGACGTTAGCGAAGTACATAAGATTATTTAGGAGTTGTACCTCGCTTAAGTTAATTGGACCATAGGAAACAAAATGGTGGCCATTTGAAAAAATAGGGTTTTTTCGTCGATTTTTCGACTTCGTCGGCCAATTAAAAATATTTATAGCTGATGGATCGAAATAAAAGTGGTGCCATCCCTAGACAATTTAGTTAGCTTCGTCGGAAACAAAGAATCATGCCAATCGGTTCAGAAGATTTGAAGTTACCATACCGCGCGATAAAAAAAAGTCATTTCGAGAAAAACGCGTTTGAAGTTTTGACTACATGTAAATGCAATATTATGCAACTTACGTTCAATCTGCTATTCCGGGTCCATTAACTAGTCCATCCTCTTCCTCATAGAGGGCGCTCTGCTCAATGTGGGCTATCCTGCGCTGCTCCAGAGCCGCTCGTACGGCCTGTGACAAGCGGTTTTCGGCAGCTTGAATCCGGTGGTGGTCCGAATGCTTGGCGAACTGCGTCGAATAGGGTCCCTGAGTGACGTCCATCGTTGTCATGGTCTTCAGAATTGCTGAATACTCTTCGTTGAAGCTGCTCACTGCCAGGAAAGTCGCAATCTCCACGGTTTTCGCACCAGAATGCAAATGCTTGGGAGCTAACTTCCAAACACACGCGTTCAAACTTTCATTTGAATTTAGTGTGTTTCCTCCCAAGCACCTGTACAATAACTCCTCCTCCTAAAGAAAAAAAAACGGTGCGTGAAAAAGGCCGATTTCAGGCAGGTGCACTTTTTGTTCTCTCGCGAATAACAAACATTTCCGTTCCGTATTCGGAAAAACCGTTTCAGGGGTAGATTCTAAACACTTTTATAAAACCCAAAATGCAATTTAAAAAAATAGATTTTTTGAACCAAAAGATAGTAAACCCCCCTTAACTTACATTTTCTACTTTTAGAGCTAGCTGCCATTCATCACACCAACTACAAATTTTGTGTAACTAATTTGTATCCTCAACGACGACACCTTCACGTACCCCATAGCATCATCAGCAAACAGCCGAAGACTGCTGCTTACCCTGTTCCCCAGATCATTTATGTACACAGAAAATAACAGTGGTCCTATCACACTCACCTAGGGCACTCCTGTCGACACTCTTGTCTCACTCGCTGCCATGGACAACGTACTGGATTACGTTACTCAATAAGTCTTCGAGCCACTCACATACCTGGGAACCTATTCTGCACGCTTGTATCTTTGTTAACAGTCGGCAGTGTGACACCGTTTCAAATGCTTTACGGAAATCCAGGAATACGGAATTCCCCTGCTGTCGTCCATTCTTGGTTCGTAGTATATCATGCGAGAAAACAGCAATCTGAATTTCTCACGAGCCGGCCGCTGTGGCCGGGCGGATCTAGGCGCTTCAGTCAGGAACCGCGCTGATGCTACGGTCGCAATTTCGAATCCTGCCTCCGGCATGGATGTGTGTGATGTCCTTAGGTTAGTTAGGTTTACGTAGTTCTAAGTCTAGGGGACTGATGACGCAGATGTTAAGTCCCACAGTACTTAGAGCCATTTGAACCATTTCGGACGAGCGATGCTTCCCGCTCCCGGGTTCGATTCCCGGCGGGGTCAGGGATTTTCTCTGCCTCGTGATGGCTGGGTGTTGTGTGCTGTCCTTAGGTTAGTTAGGTTTAATTAGTTCTAAGTTCTAGGCGACTGATGACCTCAGCAGTTGAGTCGCATAGTGCTCAGAGCCATTTGAACCATTTGATGCTTCCCGCAGATAATCATAGACCAGTTAGGACTTTATGAAGTGAGAAGTGAGCATTCACGTGTACGTGCGTTCGGTAGGCAGCGATCGGTGTTCGACAACATGGCAAATTTTAAAGTCAAGATTAGCACTGATATTTAGGACAGCGGTAAACCAAACCAACTACTACAAACAACTCCTCTGGCACTGCGTACATCATCGCTATTACTTTTTTATTTGCACTTTATGGTTCCTCGATCACATGTCTCAGCATTTACTATGAAGCTTGGACTGTTCACTAGTCAAGAATGCAGTTGACAAAGATATGGTTTTCGTTCATGATAATGCATTGGGAAGAAAAGGTGCCGGCCGGAGTGGCCGTGAGGTTCTAGGCGCTACAGTCTGGAGCCGAGCGACCGCTACGGTCGCAGGTTCGAATCCTGCCTCGGGCATGAATGTGTGTGCTGTCCTTAGGTTAGTTAGGTTTAATTAGTTCTAAGTTCTAGGCGACTGATGGCCTCAGATGTTAAGTCCCATAGTGCTTAGAGCCATTTGAACCATTTGTAAAAATTGTAGAGGGAGTCCAAGATTTAAATATAGTAAGCAAGTTCAAGCGAGTGTAGGATACATTTGTTGTGCGGACATAAAAAGACTTGCAAGTATAGACTAGCGTGGCGTATTTCCTCAAACCAGTCGTCTGACTGACAACCATAACAACAACATTA
This sequence comes from Schistocerca serialis cubense, assembly GCF_023864345.2. Taxonomy (NCBI): domain Eukaryota; kingdom Metazoa; phylum Arthropoda; class Insecta; order Orthoptera; family Acrididae; genus Schistocerca; species Schistocerca serialis. The sequence goes on from NC_064640.1 coordinate 781,982,256, forward strand.
CAAAAAAAAGGGTCAAATGACTCTGAGCACAGATGTTAAATCTGTGGTCATCAGTTTCCTAGAACTTAGAACTACCTAATCCTAATCAACCTAAGGACATCACACACGTCCATACACGAGGCAGGATTCGAACCTGCGACCGTAGCGGTCACCCGGTTCCAGAGTGAAGCGCCTTTTCTTCTTCTTTTTCTTCTTTTTTTTTGTTGTTGTATTTCGTCGTCACACGACATCCGTTGAAGTTTGTTGTTGATCTGCCATGGCGGCAACTTAGAACTGCTCGGCCACTGCGGCCGGCAACAAGATTACATTTTTGTAATATACTTGTACAGTAATATGCGAAGATAACGGCCCATATGCAATGAATTAAAAAGAGCATCTACAATTGAACTGTAAGACAGTATAGCATTAGACAGTTGTGTCACTGATTAGATTTCGACGGCGATTGCATACATTGACTGTGATAACAGGATCATCGGTGAGACGTAAAGCACTAGAAACTGTAAATTAGGACAGTTGTTTGACTAACTGCTCTCTTAGCGAGTGACAACACATTATACCGTGAAGGAGCATTTCACAACGTTTGGACAGCCGGTATGTTTGCACGGTATTACACAGAGAAAGGCTGGGTGTTTCAGGGAACTGCTTGCGATTGCGGGACGCACTGAACCAGAGGCGACGTGACGTTTCGCACGAGTACCACAAGAGAAAACATGCGTCCTTCATCGAGTGCGGCCGTTACCAGGTCATCGTTATCCATCACACGGGGACATTTTAGGTCATCGGTCATTAACCGCTCTCGACCAGTGTAGTAGGACAGGATTTTGCTCCTCGGGGTCATTGCAATAGCCTCGATCGAGTAGCTGTTGTAAACAGCTGGTATGGACGTACCTCCAGTGGCTTAAATTGAGAAGTTTGACTTAACCAAACTGAATAGTTGTTATTTTATTGACACAAACAACTTACACCTTATAGAAACAACTTAAGCTTGAGTATTCCTGTTGTCTGTTGTGCATTGAGACAGGGGCTACGAACCGAGCGAGGTGGTGCAGTGGTTAGCACACTGGACTCGAATTCGGGAGGACGACGGTTCAATCCCGCGTCCGCCCATCCTGATTTAGGTTTTCCGTGATTTCCCTAAATCGCTTCAGGCAAATGCCGGGATGGTTCCTTAGAAAGGGCACGCCCGATTTCCTTCCCCATCCTTCCGTAATCCGAGCTTGTGCTCCATCTCTAATGACCTCGTTGTCGACGGGACGTTAAACAGTAATCTCCTCCTCCTCCTCCAGGGGCTACGACCCCACCAATCAGTCCCTCCGGTATTTCGCACGCCAACGACTCCGTGTAACGCGACAGGAAAATAAATAGTTGCAAATGAGACAGGATCCTCACTTAAAATCCAAAGACGAGTGTAACTGTAGTTCAGGAGCTCGTAGTAGGAATAGTACAGTTTAATTTTTCATCGACATCGCAACTGATTGCAAGCTCGGGTAACGAAGTATATCGGCTGTGTTCTTTCCATAGGAATAATCCTGGTATTCGGTTTAAGTGATTTACGAAGACTACATACTACCTAAATCTGGGTGTCCTAACGCGGTACATGCCCACGGAAACTGATATCGAAGTGAAACAGCGCACCGTCTCGTTGAAACCACATCATCTCGTGGGCACCAAGAAGCACAGTCTCCAACAACTGTGTACACACGGCTCAGTCAGCACCTGGTAACATGCGCCACTCAAACGGTACGGTAACAAATACGGTCCTGTTAGTTTCTCTTGTATAATTCCAGTTAATAAGTTAATAGATAATCGTCACTCTCGACAAAAGTTGAGAACAGTTTTTGTTGATTGTGCTCCACAGCTTTGATAAATCTTAGAAATGACATCATGGCAGAGAATCAATGTTTTAAGAATGTTCTTTGTCTTTCAGTTTAAATGGTTCAAAATATTGTTAGGCACTGTACGCAAGCCCATTATCGCTTGCTGTAATTTATTTTCATAAGACTAACTAAAACCACTCTTTGAAGAGATGATCTGTTCCGAGTTACACCGAAGGCCATAAAAATGACGAAATTTTACTTCTGAGCATATGCAGTATAGTAGGAAGAGTGCAAGATTAAGTTTGTAGCTGATTTGATGGTATACGTGATGCGGAATTTCGTAAAAAGAGCTGCAGTCTTTGTCAGCAGTAGTTGTTCTATACCGGCTGAACATCGAGTGAAGTGACATGTAAGGGTACGCCAATTCATGCTGATTCGGCTCTACGCCAGCGTTCGTCAATCGTAGTGGCTACAGAGTGTCGCGGCAACTCACAAGCACATGCTTTCCGTGGGAGAGAGATCTGTATCTATATCTACACTATGTGATCAAAAGTATCTGGACACCTGGCTGAAAATGACTTACAAGTTCGTGGCACTGTCCTGGCCCACCCTTAGCCTTAATGACAACTTCCACTCTCACAGGCATTCATTCAACCAGGTGCTATAAGGTTTCTTGGGGACTGACAGCTTATTCTTCACGTAGTGCTGCACTAAGGTGAAGTATCGAAGTCGGTCGGTGAGGCCTGGCAAGAAGTCAGCGTTCCAAAACATCCCAAAAGTGTTCTAGAGGATTCCGGTCAGGACTCTGTGCAGGACAGTCCATTACAGGTATGTTATTGTCGTGTAACCACTCCGCCACAGGCGGTGCATTATAAACAGGTGCTCGATCGTGTTGAAAGATACAATCGCCATCCCCGAATTTCTCTTCAACAGTGGGAAGCAAGAAGGTGCTTAAAACATCATTGTAGGCCTGTGCTGTGATAGTGCCAACCAAAACAACAAGGGGTGAAAGCCCCCTCCATTAAAAACGGGACCACGTCATAACACCACGGCCTCCGAATTTTACTGTTGGCACTACACGCGCTGGCAGAAGACGTTCACCGGGAATTTGCCATACACTCACCATGCCATCTCATAGCCACAATTTGTACCGTGATTCGTCACTCCACACAACGTTTTTCCACTGTTGGATCGTCCAGTGTTTACGCTCCTTACACCAAACGTCGTTTGGCATTTACCAGCGTGATGTAGGGCTTATGAGCAGCCGCTCGACCATGAAATCCAAGTTTTCTCACGTCCCGCCTAACTGTCACAGTGGATAATGATGCAGTTTGGAATTCCTGTGTGATGGTCTCGATAGATGTCTGCCTATTACACATTACGACCCTCTTCAACAGCCGGCCGAAGTGGCCGTGCGGTTCTAGGCGCTGCAGTCTGGAAACGCGAGACCGCTACGGTCGGAGGCTTCGAATCCTGCCTCGGGCATGGATGTGTGTGATGTCCTTAGGTTAGTTAGGTTTAACTAGTTCTAAGTTCTAGGGGACTAATGACCTCAGAAGTTGAGTCCCATAGTGCTCAGAGCCATTTGAACCATTTGAACCCTCTTCAACTGTCGGCGGTGTCTGTCAGTCAACAGACGAAGTTGGCCTGTACGCTTTTGTGGTGTACGTGTCCCTTCACGTTTCCACTTCACTATCTCATCGGAAACACTGGAGCTAGGGACGTTTAGGAGTGTGGGAATCTCGCCTACAGACGTACAGACACAAGTTACTCCCAGTCACCTGACCACGTTCGAAGTCCGTGAGTTCCTCGGAGCGCCCCATTCTGTTCTCGAGTATGTCTAATGACTACTGAGGTCGCTGATATGGAGTACCCGACAGTAGGTGGTAGCACAATGCACCAGATATGAAAAACATATGTTTTTGGGGGTGTCCGGATACTTTTGATCATATAGTGTACATCTTCACGATTACTTTGCAGTTCACAGTTAAGTGCCTGTCAGAGAGTTCATCGGACCACCTTCAAGCTACACTAAAATAAATAAATAAATAAAAACGACACACCACAAAGGAATTATCCGAATGGGATGGAAATCAGAAGATGTGATGTACATGTACAGACAAACAAATGATTACAGTTTCAGAAGTATTGGATGATTCATTCAAGCGAAAGAGCTTAACAAAAAGAGCAAGTCAATTACGCGTTGGTCCACCGCTGGCCCTCATGAAAGCAGTTAATCGTCTTGGCATTGATCCATAGAGTTGTTGGATGTCTTCCAGAGAGATAACATTTCAAATCCTGTCCAATTCTATTCTCAGAATCCCGTGCTAGTTGGACGGCCTGTCAATAATACTCAAAATATTCTCAACTGGGGAGAGATCCGTCAACATTGCCTGCCAAGTTGGGGTTTGGCAAGCACGAAGGCAAGCAATAGAAACTCTCGCCGTATGCGGTCGGGCGGTCGGGCATTATCTTGCTGAAATGTATGCCCAGGATGGCTTGCCACGGAGTGCAGCAAAACATGGTGTACAGTATCGTCGAGGTACCGCCGTGCTGTAAGGCTGCGCCGAGTGAAAACCACAGGTGTCCTGCTAGGAAAAGGAACGGCATGCCAGACTATTACTCCCGGCTGTTGGGCCGTGTGCCTGACGACTTCGGACTGGTATCCCACTGCAGTCCGGGGCGTCTCTAGACATGTCTTCGGCCTAGAATCTCATTCACTTGAGTAGAATTGTCTTCATTGGTGAGTACTGCTTAGAAGTGGGACCCGACGACCAGTGAAGACGTGTCTGGAGACGCTTTGGACAGCGGTGGTATAGTGACCTCACTGCCGCTAACCACACGGCCCGACAACCGTGAGTGATGGCCTTGAGTGCCATTTCTTTTGGTAGAAGAACCCGTTTCATTGTCATCTGTAGCACTTTCACAGCACAGCGGTATGTTGACGATATTCTACTCCCCGTTTTGTTGCCCTTTATGGCAAGCCAAATGGTTCAAACGGCTCTGATCACTATGGGACTTAACTGCTGAGTTCATCAGTCGCCTAGAACTTACAAGGGAACCTCCCCATCGCACCCCCCTCAGATTTAGTTATGAGTTGGCACAGTAGATAGGCCTTGAAAAACTGAACACAGATCAATCGAGAAAACAGGAAGAAGTTGTGTGGAACTACGAAAAAATAAGCAAAATATACAAACTGAGTAGTCCATGTGCTAGATAGGCAACAATAAGGAATGCGCAAGCTCAGGAGTGCCGTGGTCCTGTGGTTAGCGCGAGCAGCTGCCGAACGAGAGGTCCTTGGTTTAAGCTTTGCCTCGGGTGAAAAGTTTTAACTTTCAGTTTATGTTACAAACGCTTATGTTTTCATCACTTTTTTGGGAGTGATTGTCACATCCACAAGAAAATCTAAATCGGGCAAGGTAGAAGAATCTTTTTACCCATTCGCCAAGTGTACAAGTTAGGTGGGTTGACAACATATTCCTGTCATGTGACGCACATGCCGTCACCAGTGTCGTGTAGAATATATTAGACGTGTTTTCCTATGGAGGAATCGGTTGACCTATGACCTTGCGATCAAATGTTTTCGGTTCCCATTGGAGAGGCACGTCCTTTCGTCTACTAATCGCACAGTTTTGCGGTGCGGTCGCAAAACACAGACACTAAACTTATTACAGTGAACAGAGACGTCAATGAACGAACGGACAGATCATAACTTTGCAAAAATAGAGAAAGTAAACTTTTCAGCCAAGGGAAGGCTTGAACCATGGACCTCTCATTCCGCAGCTGCTCACGCTAACCACGGGACCACGGCGCTCCTGAACTCATACTCTCCTTGATGTTGCCTAACTTGCGCATGGACTACTCAGTTTGTATATTTTGCTTATTTTTTCATAGTTCCACACAACTTCTTCCTGTTTTCTCGATTGATCTGTGTTTAGTTTTTCAAGGCCTATCCACTGTGCCAACTTATAACTAAATCTGAGGGGGGTGCGATGGGGAGTTTCCCTTGTTAGTCCTACTTAAACCTAACTAACCTAAGGACATCACACACATCCATGATCGAGGCAGGATTCGAACCTGTGTTCGTAGCGGTCCCGCGGTTCCAGACTGTAGCGCCTAGAACCGCTCGGCCTCCCTGGCCGGCTTTCTTGTTGAAATATAACGTCACTGAAACCTCGATGATAGGACGCAGCCGCTGGCCTTAACACGTCAGAAATGTTGCATCTGTAGTCCCGATTACCGACTATGCGTGTAGTGATCGTGTTGTGTATCTGATGCAGCCCATACCGTTTAAGACAGCTACTGCGCCTTTATAACAATAACGAATACAATCTGTCAACGTTCGTCGTTCTCGGAGTTTGCATTCACGGAAACGCCCGTCGTGATGTTGTACGCACGACTGGGACTTATTTGAAAAGACGTGATGGTGCCACTCCCATGTCCTCTGTTTCCGTTGTGCGCAACACAGCCAGCGCGCCCATCTCTGCTGCCATGTCAAGGGAAACTGTAGTTATGGTCGCCATGCTGACCGTCCGTGCTGCTCAAAAGCCGTTGCAAATTCGACATGGATTCTGTTTTTGCTGCAAACAAGCCAAAGCCCAGAACAATGTGCCTGTCCTCTCAGGCGCTAAACGCATTGGGCAATTGAGATTCTACGTGGTGTCGAGTATGGCTCTCCCGAACGCACTGATTCCATGTTCACATTACACTTCTGGGATCCCAACCAATACGGGCAGCTATACTACTGAACGATAAACTGCTGTGTCGGTATGCCACGATACTGCTGTTGTTCAATTCTGTCACATGCTGGTGTACGTTTCTCCATCTTGGATGATTTCTCATAACAGAAAGAACATAGAAACGCGACTTCTGATGGAGAAACCCACTGCTTAATTTTTTTTTTTTTTTGCACACAGAATGTAGATAGCGTTATCCGAACTCACTTTTTTGCGGTTGCGTTGACATGCTAATCATTTACTTATTTTGGCATGTACCGGGTGGCTATAATCCATGTGCAGCTACTCACAAAGCTCAAGGGCGGGCTGCAATTATCGTATGGCAGCAAAACTTGGTAGACAGTTTAATGTGTTAATGTGGAACCAACTTACACTGGAAAAAAAAATTAGTTCCAATTTTGGCCACTGGGTGCAACTTTTGCGCTCTGGGTGCAAGAAAAACGTATGGAAATGGTTCCATATGTAATGTACTAAGAATGGGACGTTGGCAGAAAAGGTCACACAAATGATAAAGGCATAATGCTACCTTTATTATTAACCGCGGCTTACATAATTTGTGCAGTATGAGCACTGGAGACGTCGACGAGATGCTGTACAGCGCCCGATTGGCACCTGGAGATCAGAATTGGAACTAATTTTTTCCGGTGTAAATCGGTTCTGCAGTAACGCTTTAGCATATCTACCAAGTTTCGCTGCCATACGATAACTACAGTCCACATTGTGCCTACGTGAATACCGGCACTTTAATTACGAGAGGCATTCAATAAGTAATGCAACACTTGTTTTCTCGGCCAGTTTCGATTCAAAAAAGGCAGAAATTGTTGCGGGTCATCGTGTAATATAGCCGCTTTAGCCCTTCTAGTTTCACGAAGTTCCGATACGTGGCGGGGCTACACGTCGCCTTCAAAATGGCGTCTCTAACAGAGGTGCATCCAAGCAGAGTGAGTTTCTTCTGGCGGCAAAACAGGCCGTAGCAGATATTCATAGGAGCTTCCAGAATGTCTATGGAGACATGGCAGTGAATAAAAGCACGATGAGTCGTCGGGGAATGTGTCTGTCATCATCGCAACGAGTCGTGCAAATCTGTCCCATCTCGCGCACAGCTGTGACTCCTGCAGTGTTAGAACATTCGAGGTGATCGACGAATCACAGTCAAATACCTGCGATTCTGAAGGGTTGGTTTGGGAGGGGAGGGAGGGGGCAAACAGCGAGGTCATCGGTCCCATCGGATTAGGGAAGGACGGGGAAGGAAATCGGTCGTGCCCCTTCAATGGAGCCATCTCGGAATTTGCCTGAAGCGATTTAGAGAAATCACGGGAAACCTAAATCAAGATGGCCGGACGCGGGTTTGAACCGTCATCCTCCCGAATGCGAGTCCAGTGTGCTAACCATTGCAGCACCTCACTCGGTGCCCTCCCCTGATAGCTGAGTGGTCGCCGGCACGGTAGCTCAGCGTGTTCGGTCAGAGAGCTGGTTGGCATTTGTAATAAATAACTGAGTGGAAGGATCAACAACGAACAAAATGCAAAAAAAGGTGGTCAGCGCGACGGAATGTCATACCTAACGGCCCGGGTTCGATTCCCGACTGGGTCGGAGATTTTTTTCCGCTCAGGGACTGTTGTTGTTTTGTCCTTATCATCATCATTTCATCCACATCGACACGCAAGTCGCCGAAGTCGCATCAACTCGAAAGACGTGCACTACGCGAACGGCCTACCTGATAGGAGGCCCTAGCCACATGGCATTTCCATTCACCTCACTCGGTAGTGTGAAGGGGTTGCTCTGTTCGCTATCCTCCATCATGGTGCAACGATTAGCTCAGAAGTGTACTGTGCTACCCTCAGGAAATTGAACAAACGACTTCATCGTGTTCGTCGCCACAGAAACGCAAACGAACTTCTCTTTCTCCATGACAACGCAAAGCCTCATACAAGTCTGCGCACACGAGAGGAGCTCACAAAACTTCATTGCATTATTCTTCGTCATCATCCCTACAGCACGGATCTCGCACCTTCCGACTTCCATCTGTTTGGCCCAGTGATTGATACACTCTAGGAGTGAATCAAGTGGAGGTTATTGATGGACCAAGACATTGGCTCCGACGTCTACCAGCGGGCATACGGGCCCTCACAGTAGGGTGACGTCAGGCTGTTGCGTTGAACGGAAATTATGTTGAAAGTTAGGGTTAGGAAGCCAAAAGAATGCGGGTGATACGGTATATTGGAATCCTGAATAAAACCAACCTGCCTTCAGAAAAAAAATTGTTGTGTTTCTATCGGACGTCCCTCGTATAACCACCCGGTAGTGTGCTTCATGGCCGGCCGGAGTGGCCGAGTGGTTCTAGGCGCTACAGTCTGGAACCGCGCGACCGCTACGGTCGCAGGTTCGAATCCTGCCTCGGGCATGGATGTGTGTGATGTCCTTAGGTTAGCTAGGTTTCAGTATTTCTAAGTTCTAGGGGACTGATGACCTCAGAAGTAAAGTCCCATAGTGCTCACAAGGGAACCTCCCCATCGCACCCCCCTCAGATTTAGTTGTAAGTTGGCACAGGGATAGGTCTTGAAAAACTGAACACAGATCAATCGAGAAAACAGGAAGAAGTTGTGTGGAACAATGAAAAAAATAAGCAAAATATACAAACTGAGTAGTCCATGAGCAAGGTAGGCAACATCAAGGAGAGTGTCAGGTTACGAGCGCCGTGGTCCCGTGGTTAGCGTGACCAGCTGCGGAACGAGAGGTCCTTGGTTCAAATCCTCTCTGGAGTGAAAAGTTTAATTTCTTATTTTCAGATAATTATCAAAGTTCAGTCACTCACACATAATCAACTTCGCTCTCCAAAATTCCAGCACATGTTCAGATTTGCTTGGACATATACAGGATTTGACGGTCTACGCACGGAAACATTTGAAAACGTAAAAAACATATGTTTTGACAGAGCACAGGGAAAACTGTGCGACTGTGAAACTGTTGCATTCATTTGTTGCAGTTTATGTGACAAACTCTTATGTTTTCAACATTTTTTTGGGAGTGATTATCACATCCACAAGAAAACCTAAATCGGGCAAGGTAGATGAATCTTTTTACCCATTCGCCAAGTGTACAAGTTAGGTGGGTCGACAACATATTCCTGTCATGTGACGCACATGCCGTCACCAGTGTCGTATAGAATATATCAGACGTGTTTTCCTGTGGAGGAATCGATTGACCTATGACCTTGCGATCAAATGTTTTCGGTTCCCACTGGAGAGGCACGTCCTTTCGTCTACTAATCGCACAGTTTTGCGGCGCGGTCGCAAAACACAGACACTAAACTTATTACAGTGGACAGAAACGTCAATGAATGAACGGACAGATCGTAACTTTGCGAAAATAAAGAAAGTAAAATTTTCACTCGAGGGAGGACCTGAACCAAGGACCACTCGTTCCGCAGTTGCTCACTCTAACCACGGGACCACGGCGCTCATCAGCTAAATTGTCCTTGATGTTGCATATCTTGCACATGGACTACTCAGTTTGTATAATTTGCTTATTTTTTCGTAGTTCAACACAACTTCTTCCTGTTTTCTCGATTGATCTGTGTTCAGTTTTTCAAGGCCTATCCATTGTGTCAATTTATAACTAAATTTGAGGGGGGTGCGATGGGGAGGTTCCCTTGTCAGAGCCATTTGAACCATTTTGTACTTCATGCTAATTTGACGTATTTTGCATGCCTTCTTGTCTGTATTGCAATTTGGATGGACAACAGCGTACTTTATGAAGTCTCCACAAATCTTCCTTGAAGGACTGCTCTCTGTTTGTCTTTCACAGCTATCTTAGTACAGTCTTGAAGGAGATCGCTTTTTGGCCCTTACGCCTTCTGACTGCACCGTGTCGTGTGGATTTTTTTAGTGGTGAACGTCGAATAACTCGGCAACGCAAGCAAGACACGAGTCGGCGATTTCGCACGTGCTGTGGGACCTTGCAGACTGCGAGTTTGGCAGCGGTGAGCGGCTGCGGTGTCTGTGTAACACGGCAGCTGCGTGCTGAGGCGTGCAAGCGGCCTTGTGCTCATTCCTCGCGCATTGTGCCGCTGCTATTGCGCTTGCTTCTGGAGCACATGCTTTCCCTCCCGCTAGCCACGCTCGTACTCGTCGCCAGTGACGTAAATCCCAAGTTCAGTCTTAACCAGCTAGCGAAGGCGGCAGTTCACAATAAAATGAGTATGCATAGTGTCAGTCGCAGTTAAGTGCTCGGTCCACTGTATCACCTGAAACGGCCTTTAACCTGCTCATAAGTGATACGGTATTACCAGTTTCTGTCATCTGGGCTTCTCCATTTATCAGAAAGCTATTTACAGCAACCTACACGACTACTTCAATACTGTGGCGTAGAATAAAATAAAAGCAATATCACGTCTCTGGCGTCAATTATAAAATAATTATTCAGTCAATAGTAAAATGTACTGACACAGTTAACTGATCTTCATGTACCGTCATAATCTGGTTTAACGTTTTCGTGTAAAGTTATTAACTGCGTTAGTACATTGCCATCAACAGAAAAATATATTGTAGAGTCAATACTAAAACGTACTGACACAGTGGAACCTGATGATGATGGTACATGAAGATCAGTTAATTGTGTCAGTACATTTTACTAATGGGTATATAACGTATTTTACTGTTGACGGCAGAGACGCAGGATGGCAGAACGCCACAAAGTACAGGCAGTAAATAAAGAATTGGTTTTTGAGCAGCATGTGCGATAATCGTGAATTTTGGTTCCGATATTAAACCAATTAGTAGTTCTGGTATATTATTGGCTTATTTTTTTTATCGGAACAGGATTTCAGTCATCTGGTTTAGCCAGTACAAAGGTGTTATGGGGGTGGTTGATTCAAATGGCTCTGAGCACTATGGGACTTAACTACTGAGGTCATCAGTCCCCTAGAACTTAGAACTACTTAAACCTAGCTAACCTGATCACACACATCCATGCCCGAGGCAGGATTCGAACCTGCGAACGTAGCGGCCGCGCGGTTCCAGACTGTAGCGCCTAGAACCTCTCGGCCACCAAGGTCGGCTGTTATGGGGATGCTAAACGAACTTTAATCACAATCGTTGGTTGAACATCAGTTTTCTCACAAAAAGCCAGTGGTAAATTTATAGATCAAATTTAATTTTGAACATAAAATTATTTTACTATTTCTGAGTCATACTTTGCGCAAAGACTATAAGGACAAGCTAAAAGCGAACAAAGCATAGATGTAGCGACAGACATTTTCTATTCTGGTTTCTATTTAAATGGAACTGGGAAGGCCGCAAATAGCAATAATATAAAATACCGTCCACGGCACAGGGTGAATCATATAAAACTTGCACCGCAAATATCACGGAAATGGGAAGTGCTAATGATGTGCGATTTTCACAAAATATGGCTCTGAGCACTATGGGACTTAACATCTATGGTCATCAGTCCCCTACAACTACTTAAACCTAACTAACCTAAGGACAGCACACAACACCCAGCCATCACGAGGCAGAGAAAATCCCTGACCCCGCCGGGAATCGAACCCGGGAACCCGGGCGTGGGAAGCGAGAACGCTACCGCACGACCACGAGATGCGGGTGCGATTTTCACAGAATGGATTTGTAGTCAGGGGCTAGTATTATTAGCCAGTAAGCAGATTGTAATAATACTTGGAAAGTGTATTATTTGTACAAACATACGCTTTTTTAATGAAACAATGCCTATTGACGTTAACAAACTGAAAGTAGGGTAAATTAGAATGTCCGTGGTGTTTATGAGTTACCCATGTTTGTGCCTTTCAACCCACGTAGTTGCTAGGCATGCTGTTTGTTATGTTTGCCTACAGTATGCTTGTGTGTTCCCGGAGGTTCGAGTCCTCCCTCGGGCATAGGCGTGCGTGTTTGTCCTTAGGATAATTTAGGTTAAGTAGTGTGTAAGCTTAGGGACTGATGACCTTAGCAGTTAAGTCCCATAAGATTTCACACACATTTGAACATTTTTTTGAGTGTATTGCAACTTGCTTGTCAGTTAGTGTGACACAGTTCAAGCAGTAGGTCGTGATTGGACAATGGGATTTACCAATGCATAAAAAGTCAACATTTTCATGGTGTGTGTGTGTGTGTGTGTGTGTGTGTGTGTGTGTGTGTGTGTGTGTGTGTGTGTGTGTGTGTGTGAAAATGCAGTTCGTTCTAGTGCAGTGTGGTTCAAATGGCTCTGAGCACTATGCGACTTAACTGCTGAGGTTATCAGTCGCCTAGAACTTAGAACTACTTAAACCTAACTAACCTAAGGACATCACACACATCCATTCCCGAGGCAGGATTCGAACCTGCGACCGTAGCGGTCGCTCGGCTCCAGACTGTAGCGCCTAGAACCGCACGGCCACTCCGGCCGGCTAGTGCAGTGTGTGCGGCAATATATCTCAATAGACATCAACCATCTCGGCAATTATTCATAAACTTCTTCAACCAATTACGAGAAAATGGTAGTGTAACACCTAGACGACGTAACAGAACGAAACAATAGACGACAGAAGAGGAGGAAATTAATGTTCTCACTGATTTGGCAGTTGATCCGCACGTTAGCCCTGTGCAATCGCACGAGGAGGTGGCATGAGTCAGGCAAGTATCTTACACATTCTACATCGACGTAGGTTCCATCCCTATCACATCTCTCTCCATCAAGAGCTGCATTGAAACGATTATGAGAATCGTGTTAACTTTTGTACATGGGCATGTAAACCGCAAAAACATACACTACTGGCCTGTTGAGAATCCCCGTTGGCTTCGTCAGGTGGAACATACGCGTCCATGGAATGTAAACGTATGGTGTGGGATAGTGAACCATAAGTTCATAGGGTTGTTTTTCATAGACGGAACATTGAACGCGCACAAGTATCACAGCTTCCTAACACACCGTCTTCCACAGATGCTAGACAGAGTTCCTCAGCAGACTAGGAGGAACCTGTGGTACGAACATGGCGGCTGTCCAGATCATAGTAAACGAAGTACTACGGTATGTCTTCATGAATTGTTTCCAAATCGTTTGATTAGACGCAGAGGATCTGATCTTGGTCGGCCTGTTCCCCGTATTTGACGCCTATAGACTTTTTTTTGTGGGGAAAGCTGAGAGACGCTGTCTACAAGAACATACCAACTACACCCGAAGGTATGCAACGACGTGTGCAGCAGTCGGTGGCCGTTCTGAACACAACTTATGATTAAAAATTCGAGTGTCACCCTTCGATCGTGTATTGTCGGCAGTCTTCGGTCCTATTCGCGAGTAAGAGAATGTGAGCTGCGCGCGCATCGAACCCTCACGGTGATACAAGTGCCCACAATTCTAGCGGGCAGTATTGGCGGCAGCTCGCGCGCCCAGTCCTGTTGGCTCTGAGCACTATGGGACTTAACATCTGAGGTCATCAGTCCCCTAGAACTTAGAACTACTCAAACCTAACTATCCTAAGGACATTACACACACCCATGCCCGAGGCAGTATTCGAACCTGCGACCGCAGCGGTCGCGCGGTTCCAGACTGTAGGGCCTAGAACCGCTCGGCTACTCCGGCCGGCGCCCAGTCCTGTTCTAGAGGGATTACTGGGAGCTACTAAAGAATTAAACCAAAACTTTCGAAGTGGAATTAGGACGCAGTTCCAATTGTACACCATCCCAGCATTTATCTCTGCACTTCGTCGCTAGGGTAGTTAGTTGAAATAGCTTAAAATCGTCACTGTTAATGAGATTTATAAACATCGTTTTTCGTGGTCTATGAGAGTTATCCGGCAAGCAGATCCTGATGTCGCAACAAATAGATACATCAATGGTCCCAAAGGAACAAAAAGTCGTATGGTGTTTGTAACTGGGAGACCCCAAAGGGTAGGCCCAGCCGCGTAATCGGAAAAGATTTTCTTCCTTCGCGAATAATGGCTCCTTCGTCTTGGTGTGTGTGAATTATGTCTTAAGTGTATCTATTGAGCCAAGGTGAATGTAACGTATGCGTATATAGTGTATGATGATGAGAGAATGGAGAGAATGAAACCTAGTGGGAGGTCAGCACCAATAGGGCCGCAGAGCTTAACGTCTCCTCTTAATGGAAGGATCTGTAGCAAACTTGATACATGTTCTCACTTTATGACACGCTGTCGAGAGGTTGGGATTTAATACAAGATATTGGCGCAAAGTCTGCTCATCAAGAACTTGACGCCATCACCTCTCATCCCCTTGCCAGCCAAATACTGGTGATGATAACTTCTTCTCCTGACAGGATTCTAACCTACCAGCACGTCGAGCGCAACAAGACAAGGGTACGTTTGCGACCTCGGCTACGGTGGCAGTCTGATGCTATCATTTTATCCACAATGTATGTTACTAGAACCTCAATGACTGCAGTAAGTAATATAAATGAAGAGTACGTACAGTAATCATTGGTTAAAAGAGACGAAACTCGTCATCAGATGACGCGCATTCCTCAGCATGTAACTGAATTTACGTGATGCAGGACGTTAACATTTGTCCCGAGACGACTGTTTTTTTCATAGTGCATATTCAAGCACTTTGTGATACAACAAGTGCGTAAAAGCTTAAAGTATGGATGAACATTGAAAAAAATTGGCAAAATACTAACATTCTCAACGTGTCATATGAGTAATATGTCTGTTAGTTTTGTGCTGTGTAACGCAAGGAACAAATGTAATTTATGTACTTACAGACTCTATACAGCACAAAAAAGTCAGTACTTCAGGCATGTTACGCCATAATTTTATAATTTTTAACGTGGTACACACCCCTACGTAGTAAAGTGTATCATTGGGTGGAAATCTCACGCCATCCAGCTCATACATAAATTCTGTTGTATTACGAAGAATTCGTGCAATTCAGGTAACTTCAACTACCTTTCTTAAAACTTGTCCACATTGTTGAGGCATTTGTGGTAGCGTGATACCAGATATTATACACCCTCGTGTAAATTTGTGACAGATACATTCACTTCATCATCATCATCATCGCCCAAACGAAAATGTCGTCAACGTGAAACATATGAACTGAACATACACTGCTTTGATCATTCCAACAATTCCCCAATCACTCTTAAAAGTAACCCACTCGTACGCGCCAAGTATCCTCCGACAACAAATCTTTATGGTGTTCGCTTCAAGCAATGGTTTCTAGGTGTGAAAGCTACGATTTTGTTACCAGATCCGTATGGAAACCGGTCTCATCACTCCTAGCTAGTCGCCTATGCTGAACCACTGAAAAACCTCTCAAGTGCTGTCGCAAGTAAGCGTTTCCAGTAAGTTCGCGAGAGAGCTGCGGTAATAGGATTGATTAAAGTGTTTGGAAAGAGCCGTTCGATGTTCTACAAGCCATGTTGCGTTCACGAAATTTTCAGGAACACACTACCTTCCCATTATTGAAATTAATTACAGCGTGCCAGGTCGGACAGCGCAGCTAAGACGAACGAGACATAGTATTGTTATTCTTTCAGAGCAGTAATATAACTTAACTGGAACGAATAGACTTTCTCATACTTTAAACATGTATCGTGTGATTCCTAAGTTTATTTTTGTCCTTGGTAGAACCTCGTGAACTCCAGACATCTGTGCTAAGAAAGTGGTGAAATGAAGTCATTTAGCATCTCCCGTAAATCAAGAATCACAGAAGATCAATTTTTTCTGTAAATTCTTATCTTAATAGAACACTTGTTAACCAATAACATGCTCTATGCTATAAAACTAAAACTTAGCTAGTTTCCAGTCCATTATCTGTTTCTAGTCGAAACTTCTGTAATTTTATGATCAACGATTAATTTTACTAACACAGTCATGGAGACTGACGCATAGGACTGTCTATGGTACGTTCACCTTCCACCATCTGAGGCTAAGCGGAGTCTATAACGCAAGATAAAGCTCATGTTTAATGCGGTCACACCTTTGCGAAGTTGTAAGACATGTATGGAGCTACATAACCTAGCGAAATCAGTTATTTCTAATAACACGTTTCCTGAATTTGCTTTGCAAGCAAATGGAGGACGGGTAAGTGAGGAGAAAAAGGCATAACATGTAGCATTTGTCTGATTTTTACAAAGTGTAAAATCGACAGTTATGCCAAAATATGGCAAGTGTGTCTTTACACACGTATAGTTACGAAAATGACTAAATGACTAAAAGGAAAGCAGATCGGTCTGATGGCCAAAACTGAAGTATGCCAACGCTAAAAAATAATTTCTGGGTATTGTGATTAGACGAAACTACTTTCGACTGGTCATAACTGCGTTTTCTTTTTATTGCTCTGCGAAAATGCTCATCGAGCTGGAACACATGAAATATTAGTTCACTTTATTACACAATGGATGAAAATATTTACTTCAGGCTGTTCATTGTCAGAAGAGAGCCTAGAATATTTGCAACTGTCATTGACTACATAAGCATCACTTGATGCATACGATCACAAACTGATCTCTTGAAGTACGGTGTTCAGCTTCAACTAAAGCACATGTTCCTCTGAAACTTCCCGATCAATGTTCCTTCACAACGTTGTTGACTGCTGAAGCTGAGGTCACAAACTGGGACAGAGCTCTTGCATGCTCGACATTACTTTGACCTCAGCATGAGGGTGCAGCTCTGCTGAGAGGGAGGCGTGGTCTTCTGGCGTGCCTCTCATTGGTTGTTGCGGATTGCAGCGAGCCCTCGCTTAATGTCTGTGGCATCGATCGATTCGCGTTGTCGAAATCGGTCTGGCACCGCGAGCTCTGGACGACATCGCACTACGCTTGTTCATCACGGGACGACGGAGCATAGGCTCCAAACCCAGTTGTGATATGTTGAAAATAAGTGAACAACAGTTACTGGTCATTTAATATCCATATTCCTGGTTGTACGTATTTGGCTGTATGTAAAAATAGGGATATCAGAGGAATCAGTGGAAACGAAACGTTGTACCCCTTCTACATGTCCACATCCACATGCATACGAAGCACACCACTTTTGGATATACAGGGTTAATCACCTAAAATCTGCTCCGCAGATATTGCAGAAATGGAAAGTGCTATTGATGTGCGGTTTTCACAGAATAGATTGATAGTCAGGGGTTCGTATTGTTAGCCAATCAGTAGACTGTAATAATACTTAGAAAGCGATTTTTTATGCAAAAATACACTTTTTAAATGGAACACTGTCTATTGACATTAACAAACTAAAAGTAGGATAAGTCAGAATGTCAGTGGTGATTATTATAGGATTCCAGTGCGAGTCGTTTACGAGATATCGTACTTTGAAGAGTTCCCACACCGACAAAAATGGTTCAAATGGCTCTGAGCACTATGGGACTTAACATCTGAGGTCATCAGTCCCCTAGAACTTAGAACTACTTAAACATAACTAACCTAAGAACATCACACACATCCATGTCCGAGTCAGGATTCGAACCTGCGACCGTAGCGGTCACGCGGTTCCAGACTGTAGCGCCTAAAAGCGCACGGCCACGCCGGCCGGCTCCCACACCGACACTAGTACAACCAGTGTGGAGGCACACACTAAAGAACAGCACAAGGTGACAATAGCACACGACAGGAAAGGCGTTGAACGTCTGCAGTTCGACTGAGGCACAACACAGCGACAAAGAAACAAATAAATAATAATCTTTTCACTTCGCAATTCCTTAATCAGCACAGTGGCGTTGCAAAGTAATACATTGTATAGGTTGACAGCAAGTACAAGCGTTTCAGATTTCCAAATTCTGTCGTTCTGTTCAGTGTAGAAACGGGTGGGGGGAGGGGAGAGAGGCGATTCAAGGATAAAGAAAATATGAATAAAATATCGGTGATAAGCTAAGAACACATTTTTTATTACACTGCTATTAACTTAACACATATAATGTTACTGAGAACTTTTAAGTTCGATCAGGCACATCTTGCCGCTCGCGCGCCTTTAACGAATGAGCGATGTTAGCAGAGAGGTGGAGGAGGAACTGCTGGCTGACAAGCAGTATGGGCGCACGTGGGCGCGTTAGCAAGTGTCCACCCCTGCTCTACAAGGACGCACGCTCTACAAGGAAGCACGAACACCACTCTTCGTCCTAGATGGCTGAAAAACATATCTTTCTTGAACTGATCAAGATGTTTACTGATGGGAACTTATTTTGAAATTCAGGCGTCACACAGACACTAGCTGGCATTGTTTAGCACAGTGGTAGTTGCCTAATGAGATGGGGTACATTCTCAAGGCACGATCTTATCCTCCGACGGGACGGAGTCTTAGGAAACTATACTTCGTTTCGCTAGCCCACGATCTCCCTTTGTGAGCTTCATGTCTCTTTCCGGCAAGGACATTTTCAAGCTGAAAGTGCGCAGCCAATTCCGAGCAATTTCACTCAATAATTTGGCCACATGTGTAGGTGGAAATAGCCTAACATCACTGATTTGTGACAGTACGCTGCAGCTGTACCCTAGTTACTGGCCGGCCGAAGTGGCCGTGCGGTTAAAGGCGCTGCAGTCTGGAACCGCAAGACCGCTACGGTCGCAGGTTCGAATCCTGCCTCGGGCATGGATGTTTGTGATGTTCTTAGGTTAGTTAGGTTTAACTAGTTCTAAGTTATAGGGGACTAATGACCTCAGCAGTTGAGTCCCATAGTGCTCAGAGCCATTTGAACCATTTTTGAACCTAGTTACTGCACCTACAAATGCCAGGCAGTTACGTCACGTAGAGAGAGAGAGAGAGAGAGAGAGAGAGAGAGAGAGAGAGAGTCTCTCATATTCCGACGACAGTGGGATACATGTATTGACAAGAAACAACTAAGACACTATCTGTCGTGGCGTATTGTACTCGACTGCTGCTACGTACACAAATTTGCAATTCCCGTAACTTGCGAGTCGGTGATATGTTGATGCTGAGGCTGGCGCCTGATACCGTTCCAGACGTGGCCCATCGAATTTAGATCAAACGACTTTGTTGGCCAAGACATCAAATTGAGTTTACTATCATGCTTCTGAGACCACCGTAGCACGTTTCTGACCGTGAGACATGGAGAGCTATTTTGGTAGAATATTCCATAGCCGTCGTGGAAGACACCTAGCATGCCAGGATGCTGGTGATCCACAGTACTTTTCATGTAGTCCACACCTGTCATTGTATCTTGGATTACTACCAGAGGACACAAGAAAGCCCATCTGAAAGACCCCCCACTGTCCCCACCAGCCTGTGTCCGTGGCAAGGCACTCGACGGCAAGTGTTCACCAGAGACAAGGGTATCGTCAGGAGTGCCCCACGGAAGTGTGATAGGACCGCTGTTGCTCTCTATATACGTAAATGTTTTGGCGGATAGGGTGGACAGCAATCTGCATTTGTTAGCTAATGATGCCGTGGTGTACGGTAAGGTGTCGAAGTTGAGTGACTGTAGGAACATAAAAGACGATTTAGACAAAATTTCCAGTTGGTGTGATGAATGGCAGCTAGCCCTAAATGCGAAAAAATGTAAGGTAATGCGGATGAGTAGGAAGATCAAACCGTAATGTTCGGAAACAATCAAGACGTTTAAATATCTGAGAGTAACGCTGCAAAGCGATATGAGGTGGAACGAGCACGTGAAAACTGTGGCACGGAAGGCGAATACTCGGTTTTGGCCGACCCCGGTAGCTGAGTGACCAGCTCGACGGAATGTCATGCCTAACGGCCCGAGTTCGATTCCAGGGTGGGTCGGAGATTTCTCCACTCAGGGACTGGGTGTTGTGTTGTCCGTATCATCATCATTTCATCCCCATCGACACGCAAGTCGCCGAAGTGGCGTCAACTCGAAAGACTTGCACCAGGTGAACGGTCTACCCGACGGGAGGCCCTAGCCACACGGCATAATAAAATTTCGGTTTATTGGGAGAGTTTTATGGAAAAGTGATTCACCTGTAAAGGAGACCGCATGTAGGACGCTGTAGGGACCTATTCTTGAGTACTGCTCGAGTTTTTGGGTTCCGTACAAGGTTGGATTGAAGGAAGACATCGAAGCAGTTCAGAGGTGGGCTGCTAGATTTGTTACTGATGGGTTCGAACAACACACAAGTACTAAGGAGATGCTTCGGGATCTCAGATGAGAATCCTTGTAGGGAAGGCGACGTTCATATCGAGAAACACTATTGAGAAAATTTAGAGAATCTGCTCCATTTGCGAATGGAACAGGAAAGGAAATGACAAATAGTGATACAAGGTACCCTCCGCCACGCACCGTAAGGTGGTGGCTTGCAGATAATCTATGCAGCTGTAGATGTAGATGAATAATTCGCCTGAGTGACGGTTTACTCGAACACTATCATCGACGTGGCGTGACAAAAAAATGTTTCATCCGGCCACGGATCCCACTGATCCGCCGACCAATTTGTTGATCCCGTGTCCACTGCAGTCGTAACTGACGATGTCATTGGGTCATCTGCTGTGAGGCGGGTTGGCTTGGGGGGTTGTTTTGGGGGAGGAGACCAGACAGCAAGGTCACCGCACTCATCGGATTAGGAAAGGACGGGGAAGGAACACGTTCGTGCCCTTTCAAAGAAACCATCCCGGCATTTACCCGGAGCGATTTAGGGAAATCACAAAAAACCTAAACAGGATGGCCGGACGCGGAATTGAAACGTCGTCCTCCCGAATGCGAGTCCAGTGTGCTAGCCACTGCGCCACCTCGCTCGGTTGCTGCGGAGCCACATATTTAATGATGTGCGCTGACGGTGTGCTCTGGAAAACATTTGCTTGCACCACTCTGTCGTCAGATCTGCCACCTGCGCGATCTGTAGCGAGGCGTGTACGGCCACCTTCTACCACTATCCATCGATGCCAACCCATAAGAATTTGCCCTTCTTCAAAGTTTCTCGTGCCATCTGATTTCCCCATTTTCGGCCCTTATCATATTTAGAAGCCTTTCCCATTCTTGTCTGCTCCATTTAAATACTTTTCTTACCGCACCTCTTGTCCGCAGAGCCAACAGGAGGCCTTCAAACTCGCGTGTACAGTGGTCATAATCTTTTGGCTCTTCGACGGCCAGTGTGGCCGAGCGGTTCTAGGCGCTTCAGTCTGGAACCGCTCGACCGCTACGGTCGCAGGTTCGAATCTCGCCTCGGGCATGGATGTGTGTGATGTCCTTAGATTAGTTAGCTTTAAGTAGTTCTAAGTTCTAGGGGACTGATGACCTCAGATGATAAGTCCCATAGTGCTCAGAGCCATTTGAACCATTTTGGCTCTTCAGTGTATATTATAACACTTGCAGACCTGGCAATGCTTCGCCATTGCTAAATATGTATAGGAATTGGATATACATCCTCAACTCCTTCCCCCCTTTCTCTACCCATCTCCCACCCCTCTCTCTTTGTCCACCTCCTCCGCTCCCTCTATTTTCTTTTCCTCCCCTACCCTTTCTGCTCGATTACCTCTCTCTTTACCTTTCAGCCTTGTTTATTGTTTCTGTAAATGTTACCTTGATTTCGAATTCAAGCCCTTAAAACGAAAGGAGAAATCGGTTCCGACCATTTGTACGCAGGGTACGAGAGATACTTCTCCAGATGTTGAATTTGAAAAGATAGTAGCTTCAATGAAAGCTTCTTGTACAGTTTTAATCTGCAAATGGGTAGAATTACTCAGTGTCGAACGATTCGGATTCCATAGGTCTATTCTAATGATACACAGATAACCCCTAAGTCCAACTTTTCTGTTTCCTGTAAAGCCGACGGCGAGCAAGTGAACAAAACAGCGCATTGTTGTACACATAATTTTTGTTCGAAATTATATATAGGAAGAAAGACGGCGAGCAAGGGAACAAAACAGCGCATTGTTGTAGACACAATTTTTGTTCGAAATTATATATAGGAAGAAAGAATATACAGGTTGTTTATAATTTATGTTTCAAATTCAAACGCTGTAGAAAGAGAATCATTGCTCAGAACGACGTCAAATTTGAATAGCATATTCTCGACATATGGGGAACTGTCGCGAAAAAAAAAACGAAACTTTTATTAATGGATGGTGCTGCAAGCGTTTTAACATAAAGGGACCAGCTACAGATGACAGATAAAGCGCAATACGACGGCTATGGTTTGAACCACACATTACACCATCCGTATTTTTCAAAGTACGTAACTTCACAAGTGTGGCAGTCAACAGTTGTGGCACTGTTCATTAGGTAAGCCCTTCCACCACCGTAAGTTCGTTCTACATCGGATTGGAAAAATCTGTTTTTAATTGTGCTGAGACCAAAAACCTCATAAAAAATAAATGACATTTCTCTGCCTCGTGATGACTGGGTGTTGTGTGATGTCCTTAGGTTAGTTAGGTTTAAGTAGTTCTAAGTTCTAGGAGACTGATGACCATAGATGTTAAGTCCCATAGTGCTCAGAGCCATTTGAACCAAAATAAATGACAACGGTTTCTAATTATAGTGCCACTGGCACAAGAAATGTTTAAGATGGTGTCCACTGTTTTCTGCCACAAGTTGAAATCGAGAAACAGAGTTCCACAACACATCATAGTGTCTCGGGGGTCACTTTCAGAATGCATTACGCAATGAGTATCTTCAGTTTAGCTACGTTCGCAATTGAATAATTCGACATAATATCTTTCAGGTGACCTCTCAGCCAGAAGTCACACGGATTAAGATCAGATGATCTGGACAGCTGAGTTCTAGGGAAATGACGGCTGACAATTCTAGTATTTCTAAAAGGCCTCTGCAGCAGCTGTTTCACTGGCTGTGCAACGTGCGAAGGAGGGCCATCTTGCATAAAAATGACCCCATCCACACATCAACGCTGTTGAAGGGCTAGAATGACGTTGGAGCGCAAAATACTCTCACACCGTTTACCAATGACGGTACAGGTAACGGGACCCTCACGCCTCACGTCCTCGAAACAATACGGCCCTACGATAAACGAAGCCGTCAATCCGTACCACACAGTCACCTTTGGTAAGTTCCTATGGGACCTAACTGCTGAGGTCATCTGTCCCTAGGCTTACACACAACTTAGTCTAACTTAAACTACACTATTGGATATAAAAATTGCTACACCAAGAAGAAATGCAGATGATAAACAGGTATTCATTGAACAAATATACTAGAACTGACATGTGATTACATTTTCACGCAATTTGGGTGCATAGATCCTGAAAAATCAGTACCCAGAACAACCACCTTTGGCCATAACGACGGCCTTGATACGCCTCGGCATTGAATCAAACAGAGCTTGGATGGCGTGTACAGGTACAGCTGCCCATGCAGCTTCAACACGATACCACACTTCATTAACAGTAGTGACTGGCGTATTGTGACGAGCCAGTAGCTCGGCCACCATTGACCAGACGTTTTCAATTGGTGAGAGACCTAGAGAATGTGCTGCATCCAGAAAGGCCCGTACAGGACCTGCAACATGCGGTCGTGCATTATGCTGCTGAAATGTAGGGTTTCTTAGGGATCGAATGAAGGGTAGAGCCACGGTTCGTAACACATCTGAAATGGAACGTCCACTGCTCAAAGTGCCGTCAATGCGAACAAGAGGTGACCGAGACGTGTAACCAATGGCACCCCATACCATCACGCCGGGTGATACCCCAGCATGGCGATGACGAATACACGTTTCCAATGTGCGTTCACCGCGATGTCGCCAAACACGGATGTGACCACCATGATACTGTAAACAGAATGTAAACAGAACCTGGATTCACCCGGAAAATGTCTCCGAGGTGATAGTCCATGATACTGCAAACGTCGTCGAACTGTTGGTGCAGATGGTTGTTGTCTCGCAAACGTCCCCATCTGTTGACACAGGGATCGAGACGCGGCTTCACGATCCGTTTCAGCCATGCAGATAAGATGGCTGTCATCTCCACTGCTAGTGATACGAGGCCGTTGGGATCCAGCACGGCGTTCCGTATTACCCTCCTGAACCCACCGATTCCATATTCTGCTAACAGTCAGTGGATCTCGACCAACGCGAGCAGTAATGTCGCGATACGATAAACCGCAATCGCGATAGGCTAAAATCCGACCTTTATCGAAGTCGGAAACGTGATGGTACGCATTTCTCCTCCTTACACGAGGCATCACAACAACGTTTCACCAGGCAACGCCGGTCAACTGCTGTTTGTGTATGAGAAATCGGTTAGAAACTTTCCTCCTGTCACCACGTTGTAGGTGTCGCCACCGGCGCCAACCTTGTGTAAATGCTCTGAAAAGCTAATCATTTGCATATCACAGCATCTTCTTCTTGTCGGTTAAATTTCGCGTCTGTAAAACGTCATCTTCGTGGTGTAGCAATTTTAATGGCCAGTAGTGTAATTTACGCTGAGGACAACACACACACCACGAGGGAGGACTCAAACCTCCGATAGGGGGAGTGGGAACCGTGGCAAGGGACTGCAGACCACGCGGCTACCCCGCGCGGCTTTGCAGAATAAAGTGGCACCGGTTGATGTGCGTCTGGATTTTCCTTTGCCCATTTTCTGCAATTCTGTCCTTGGAGATGGGAATGGGCTTCGTCTGTCCACAGAGTATTCCATGGCCATTCGTTGTCCACTTCCATGCGAGTAAGAAATTCCAGCGCGAACATTTGTCTTGCTGGAAGGTCAGTACGAAGAAACGCCTGAACATGGGGGATTTCATTTGGATAGTATAGATGTTTGGACACCACCGCTCGCCCCTCCTACAATGCTGTGGCTACTACGTCGACAGATGTCGGATCAACTGCTTACCTCCTTGTGCCACATTGCACTTCCAAAGAATCTGTCTTTTCGAATTTTATGATCATATTCTCCAGACGCTTAGCAGACATCGGACTAGTGCATTTCTTCATATCCCTGAGAGTCCGAAACTTCTGCTGGGCTGCTGGCGCACAGACACCGTTCTTGTAAGTAGGATTTACCAGCAGCACGCGATCCTCCATGCAGACAGTCACTTTGAGCGTCTCTCACATAGACTAAGGAACAGCCGCCTGCCGCACGTCTGTTGGTGAGCATATTCTGACACTTACAGCGCCATCTATAGGTAAAATTTTCGTTAAATTTTTTTCTTCCGTAACGTGTCCCCCTGCTAAAATAATATGCTGCTCAAATTTGACGTTGGTTCTCTTTCTACAGTGTCTTGGAACTGGAAGTTTAACTATGGGCACCCTGTGTATGGAGAAAGAATTTGTTGCGAATACGAACAACCATCTGGTGTATTAAGGGAGTGACGACAGTGACAATGTGTGCTGGACCGGGACTGGAAACCGAATTTCCCGCTTTACACCTTAACCGCTTTGGCTATCCGTGCACGACCGGCCGGGGTGGCCGAGCGGTTCTAGGCGCTACAGTCTGGAACCGCGCGACCGCTACGGTCGCAGGTTCGAATCCTGCCTCGGGCATGGATGTTTGTGATGTCCTTAGGTTAGTTAGGTTTAAGTAGTTCTAAGTCTAGGGACTGATGACCTCAGAAGTTAAGTCCCATAGCGCTCGGAGCCAATTTATCCGTGCCCGACTCACAGACCCAAACTTCCATAGGTCGTCATTCCTACGTCACAACCTGTACTCGTATACACATTATTTAATTCCTGTACAGACGAGGACATTTTAATTGAAAATCGCTGCCCAATACTGCCGGATAAAAACGATACTGAAATGCTTGTGTTGTTAAGAAGAACGATGTAATCTTCCTTCGGACTTGGGTGCATGTCTCAAGCAGCATTGCATCGTTTTTGTTAACAACACAGTACTCCAATATCGTATCGAATTTGTCTATTGGTCTACATGCCCTGCTATCGTAGTTGAAACTGACTGCGATAAAGAAAACGAAATAGCACATTTTTCACAGCACAGCACATGTATTTCTTTCTCACAGTTGGTTTTAAGAGAAAACTTGTACATTTCCATTTAAAAAAATGTATGCCCTATGTGCGTCTTTTCAGTCCGGAACCGCGCTGCTGCTACCGTCGCAGGTTCGAATCCAGCCTCGGGCATGGATGTGTGTGCTGTCCTTAGGTTAGTTAGGTCTAAGTAGTTCTAAGTCTAGGTACTGATGACCTCAGAAGTTAAGTCCCACAGTGCTCAGAGCCATTTGAATTTGAAGAAAACAACTGCACTATAGCAACATATCTGGAAACATTATACAATGCATTTATAGTATACATTCAACAAATCTGTATTAGAGAATGATTTAGGGAAATCACGGAAAACCTAAATTTATATCATATACGTTAAAAAATATATTGCCTATAAACATCCGAATTTTCATTAGTTTATCGTTTAAAAATCTGAAGTAAATTGCTGAAGACCTTTTCAAGATTTTTGGTAACAACGTTAAACAACGACTTGTCTTTACATAGTAGCATAGATGTAGACTGCCCTTGTAGTTCAGATCACTGTTCTCGCAAATGACACAGGAGGGAGAGGGAAGAAGTACGGCTTCGCGCCTCTCGTTAGCGCAGTCGGCGGAGCACTTGCCGGTCGAGCGAGCATTGTTGCAAGTGGTCCAGCCCGCGCCGCGTGAAGTGAGAGTGCCAGCTATGTCTGCTGGCGATATCACGCCTCGCGGCCGCTACAGAATTGCACAAAGTCCAGGAGAGAAAGTGCCGCTGTGGACGGATTGGACTGCGTCCTTCCATTACTCACGTTTCTCCCATATTTCTCAATTCGCTGCTCCTTCACCGTGTCCGTATCATGCTCTCAGGAAACCGCGAATTCAGTGCGCATTGTCATTTTAGTTGCGTCCGTTGCAGTATTCAGCGTCTCCCAAAATTCTGTTGGCGACGCGGTCTCAAAAACATCAGTAGATTGTTTTATTATTAACGATTTTTCGGCTATGATTTCCTACGTGCAACTGCATAAATCCCGTTTTTAATTTGTCAGACGCGTTTCGCCCTAACTTTGAGGCATCTTCTGGGACAGTATGACGTATTATCTTGGCAACCTCATAATTCTAACATTAACTATGCGCAAAACCTTCCCCAACCAAACCGATCAGTAGCCACGAAATTTATGAAATGACAACATTTTCGCTACGCGACTGTCTGTGATGTGGCATTCAATTTACAGGCTGGACCTGAAATTCTGGAAGTGGTTCAGGCTTGTTTTTCGAGAATTTTGGTATGAGGGACCCGTGGACTCCGGTGGTTCAAAGATGGTTCAAATGGCTCTGAGCTCTATGGGACTGAACATCTGAGGTCATCAGTCCCCTAGAACTTAGAACTACTTAAACCTAACTAACCTAAGGACATCACACTTATCCATGCCCGAGGCAGGATTCGAACCTGCGACCGTAGCGGCCGCGCTGCTCCAGACTGAAGCGCCTAGAACCGCTCGACCACCGCAGCCGGCCCGGCGGCTCACCACAGAGCAATAACGTAATTATCATTTATTCGGTACGTTACTCCACTTATCTCTGTTTCCCTAAAAGTACTTTCACAACAGTGAAAAACACTTGTGAGATGGAATCACCAAGTTGTACAACCCAAAACATAGAGTAACGTAAAAGCACTGTCATGCGGAAACAGCGCAGAGCAGAGTCGTCGTGCTGCTCTTCCATTGCATACAGTGAACCCATATGTGAGATATAACTGACAACTCTTCATTAGTGAACCTCTCCATTCTGCTTTGCATATCTGTCAACATATCAAGTAACACTGTTGTTGTTGTTGTCTTCAGTCCTGAGACTGGTTTGATGAAGCTCTCCATGCTACTCTATCCTGTGCAAGCTTCTTCATCTCCCAGTACTTACTGCAACCTACGTCCTTGTGAATCTGCTTAGTGTATTCATCTCTTGGTCTCCCTCTATGACTTTTACCCTTCACGCTGCCCTCCAACGCTAAATTTGTGATCCCTTGATGCCTCAGAACATGTCCTACCAGCCGATCCCTTCTTCTTGTCAAGTTGTGCCACAAACTCCTCTTCTCCCCAATTCTATTCAATACCTCCTCATTAGTTATGTGATCTACCCATCTAATCTTCAGCATTCTTCTGTAGCACCACATTTCGAAAGCTTCTCTTCTCTTCTTTTTCAAACTATTTATCGTCCATGTTTCACTTCCATACATGGCTACACTCCATACAAATACTTTCAGAAACGACTTCCTGACACTTAAATCTATACTCGATGTTAACAAATTTCTCTTCTTCAGAAACGCTTTCCTTGCCATTGCCAGTCTACATTTTATATCCTCTCTACTTCGACCATCATCAGTTATTTTGCTCCCCAAATAGCAAAACTCCTTTACTACTTTAAGTGTCTCATTTCCTAATCTAATTCCCTCAGCATCACCCGACTTAATTCGACTACATTCCATTATGCTCGTTTTGCTTTTGTTGATGTTCATCTTATATCCTCCTTTCAAGACACTGTCTATTCCGTTCAACTGCTCTTCCAAGTCCTTTGCTGTCTCTGACAGAATTACAATGTCATCGGCGAACCTCAAAGTTTTAATTTCTTCTCCATGGACTTTAATACCTACTCCGAATTTTTCTTTTGTTTCCTTTACTGCTTGCTCAATATACAGGTTGAACAACATCGGGGAGAGGCTACAACCCTGTCTTACTCCCTTCCCAACCACTGCTTCCCTTTCATGCCCCTCGACTCTTATAACTGCCATCTGGTTTCTGTACAAATTGTAAATAGCCTTTCGCTCCCTGTATTTTACCCCTGCCACCTTTAGAATTTGAAAGAGGGTATTCCAGTCAACATTGTCAAAAGCTTTCTCTAAGTCCACAAATGCTAGAAATGTAGGTTTGCCTTTCCTTAATCTATTTTCTAAGATAAGTCGCAGGGTCAGTATTGCCTCACGTGTTCCATCATTTCTGCGGAATCCAAACTGATCTTCGTCGAGGTCGGCTTCTACCAGTTTTTCCATTCGTCTGTAAAGAATTCGTGTTAGTATTTTGCAGCTGTGACTTATTAAACTGATAGTTCGGTAATTTTCACATCTGTAAACACCTGCTTTCTTTGGGATTGGAATTATTATATTCTTCTTGAAGTCTGAGGGTATTTCGCCTGTCTCATGCATCTTGCTCACCAGATGGTATAGTTTTGTCAGGACTGGCTCTCCCAAGGCCGTCAGTAGTTCCAATGGAATGTTGTCTACTCGCGGCGCCTTGTTTCGACTCAGTTCTTTCAGTGCTCTGTCAAACTCTTCACGCAGTATCGTGTCTCCCATTTCATCTTGATCTACATCCTCTTCCATTTCCATAATATTGTCCTCAAGTACATCGCCCTTGTATAGATCCTCTACATACTCCACTACCATAAAATAAAACCGATACACAACCTAGCAGCACTGACTGCTGGCTTGTGGAGATGTAATAAATTGGGTATTGGAATTGTCAACAGCAGGTACCGTGACTGAATTGAGCAAATTTGTTTCCAAAGAAGACAATTAGTACATACTGTCAACATTTGCAATTGTGTGCAGATATTTTTGGTTCAATATGGGTACAAAAAAATCAAACGAAATGCAACTACTGTATAGCGAGCCACTGGAGACCAAAGATTCCTTATTCCAATAATGAGAAAATATCTCTGAAAAACTTCAGAAATTTTGTCGGTTTGGTTCGGGTTCACTCTGTATGTGTTGAATGTTATACCACCAACATCCTCCTAGCGGAAATGTTGTCATTTCATGAATATAAAGCGACTGTGGTGCCACCAAAGAGAAAAGCATTAATAACCGAGGAGCTAAGTACGGAATAAGCGAAATATAGTGCGTTTTTTCAATATTTATTTAACACGGTGGTACATATTACAAACTAAAATCCCCTAGAGAGTTTTTCTGTCTGTATGGGAAGGCATATCACAGGCACCATTGTAGGGATTTTGATATGGTTTTCACTAATAGATAGACTAATTCACGAGGAAGGTTTGTGTGTATAATTTATTATCGCTGCGCCATACAAGTCGTTCAGCAGTAGATAGTGCTGCCAGAGCGAAGCCGGGGAGGGAGGAGGAGGAGGAGGAGATTAATGTTTAACGTCCCGTCGATATCGAGGTCATTAGAGATGAAGCACACGCTCGGATTAGGGAAGGATGGAGAAGGTAAGCGGCCATGCCCTGTCGAAGGAACCATCCCGGCATTTGCCTTAAGCAATTCAGGAAAATCACGGAAAACCTGTATCAGGATGGCCGGGCGTGGATTTGAACCGTCGCTCATCCGAATACGAGTCCAGTGTGTTAACCACTCCGTGAAGTCGGGGCAAGTCATACTAAAAATGTGGGAAATGTAGCAGGAACGGTTACTTCCTTTCATATCAAGCCTTTTGCTGAACACAATAAAAAAGCTCAATCAATACAGAAATTACCATAAATTGGTGCGACAAAAATATAACATGAAAGATATCAGTCCAATCCTAGGCTGATCGCTCTAAACCCCCACCCCCTCCCCGTTTTGAAGCCGCTCACAGCGCAGTATTAAAATGGTGTGTAAAAATGTTGTCAAGTTACATTATTTACATATACATACTTCTATATTTAACCACTGTAATATTAAAATGACGTGAAAGACCACTCCAATCATAACGAAGTCTTTTATCCGCGATTAAAGTGAAACAGCCTATCATAGTGTAGCTCAATCTTGGCTGTTCTCAACTGTATCTAAATTATTTG
The DNA here is from genome assembly GCF_023864345.2 of Schistocerca serialis cubense. NCBI lineage: Eukaryota > Metazoa > Arthropoda > Insecta > Orthoptera > Acrididae > Schistocerca > Schistocerca serialis. The sequence continues at coordinate 782,013,387 of NC_064640.1, forward strand.
TCAAAAATTTACGTTTGCAGTATTTCCATTGTTCTGGCGTAACCACAAGCGCCGGAACGAAGATGAAGAACGCGATACCAGCTGAGGTTCTGAAACGACGTCGGCCAATGGTGCACTGACCAGGACCGCGCCATGACAGGAGCGTCCCCACGCCGAAGTGAATGTAAGAGCCGCTCCTGTCAGCCTCGGCTGGACGTTAGTGGACATTCGCAGAGTATTAGCACGGCCTAGCAGAGATCCGTATCAAGTGCTTACTTGGACTTTGTCTAGAGCGAAGATCATTTACTGTTTGCATGTCACCCATTGCTTGCGACACTTTCTGTACATTCAAGTTAACTATTGTCAAATCTGCTTTACTGAAATAAAACTATTAATGTTATTTGCTTGAATCTTTGTATAGCATTCCGAGAACGCAACATCCCTTAGGCACCCTGTTGAGATGAGTGGGCAGGACCCAACATCCACATCTAAAATAGTCATCAAAACACAAACACACATCTAAAAAATGCCTAATTTGCGTAAATGACACCAAAACTATTGTCGACTAAGTTCTAATTACTCACCAAAAAAATTGTTTGTGGACTGGCTCGCAAGCCACATCTGTGAATTTAATAAGAAGCTATAAAGCATTAGCTGTGGAATATTAGAATGAGTATAAAACACTCTCCATAAGTAGTTAAAAACCAATCTTTATTGATACAATGCATTTAACAAATTAGCACTACACAGTTTTCGAACATGAGTTTTACTTTAAATAATGTTCTACAAAACTTCAAAATCAACTACTGATATACGCCCTTTTGTCCTGTCTTCGCCAACATATGGCTGCACCCGTTAACGTTCAAAGTTTCGTTGCTGTGTTATAGTGTAAGACAAAACAGAGGCATAAACTAATTATTTATTACATCTGTGATTCCTGTCAGATGTTACAATATTCTTTCGAAGTGTAAAATGTTTGCAGAAACGCATAAGCAATGCGAAAAAGTGCAGTGCCTGCGTCGAGAGTCACAGTGGTACCATCACATACCACAACATTATTTTACAAGCATATCTGTCAAATTGATGTCTAAAACATGATTCTAAATTCTAAAGTATGCTATCTCCTTGTCCAAACACACATGGGCTAAGAGAAGTAGCTGACTGTTGACATTAAAGTTAGGCTTAAAAGGTCGAATCGAACCTGACCAGGCTAAAATACAAGGCAAACACACAAACATATAGGCATTCTGAATGTAATTATTTAGGTAGGCTCTTCGTGTAGAACCATCATTTAAATATTTAAGTGTTACAATGGTATATAAACACACAAAGGCTGTCCAGTCTGTTACTGTGTACTGTCGTCACCTAACATTTTTCACGACCAGTTCAGGACAAGGGCAAAGATACTGTATCAGTAGAAAAATATAACAGATGATACTGATTGCCAGTTATTATAAATAATTGGACCTAGTCGTGGTCAAGTATGAAACTAACTGCTGCCATCGGAACTATGGCTCCGTAACACCCTTACCAGTCGGAGCTAAGGCTTTCCAAAACGTTTACAGACTGTATCTTATATAATAAAGTACTAAATAACAACAACATGGAATAAAAGCACACGGCTTAAAACACTTCACTCGTACAATATAGCAAAAAATTATTTTAGAAAGGAAGGGAGAAGGTGTTTTATTACAGGATATTACGTAAACTCGAGAACAACTGTTTTGTGTACACACACACACACACACACACACACACACACACACACGCGCACGCACACACACACACACACACTAATACCAAAGATGTTGACAGAGATATAACATCTCCAAAGACATCACTGATGTCTACAATGTCTGTGTTTATACAGTGTCTGTACCTTCACATTACAAGATACAGATACAGATAAGATACAGGAGTCAGGCACTGTATAAACACAAACATTGTAACTATCTATGATGTACCCTTATCTCGATGGCCTTCCCTGGGCGGGGAAGCATGAAGTGACGACGATGGTGTTTGCTTTGTGGAGCGCTCAACTACGCGGGCCCATACAAAGTCCCAATTTTTTCCATATTCCAGTTTTTACGCGGTTCAGTCTAACCACTGTCAAGAATAATGATGATGATGAAATTATGAGGACAGCACAAACACCCAGTCCCCGGGCAGAGAAAAAGCCCCAACCCTGCCGGGAATCGAACCCAGGACCCCGTGATCCAGTGGCAGCAACACTAGTCAATAGACCATGAGCGGGAAGCATAAAATGTGCAAGTGTAAGGGTTGTGGCCTCTGTGACAAATTGAAGTTTGTGTCGGTCCTGGAGGCGTGTTCGAAAAGCCGTCTACCGTCTGCAGCGATGGTCTGCTGTGTGCTGCGGCTGACTTCGCTCGTGCTTGGTGTGGTTTACGCTATTGCAGCTTGTCGCTGTTATTTGTGCGCGTTGTAAAGGTTTTTGAACAATGATTCAGTGATGTCAGAACTGCCTCGAATCGATATGTTGAAGTTTACGTTAGATCGTAACTTTGCAAGGCAGAACTCATTTGTGTTTGAATCGTTCATTGAAGAAGAAGTTAAGTTGAATTTTGACAATATCATTGGCATTCACATGTTTATTGTGAGTAGCGTCGTTTTTATTAAGTTAACATTTGCTGAATTATGTGATAAAATTGTTCTATCTTATGGGGGAACTTTGAAGTTCAAACACAGTGACGGAAACGCTGGTGATTTAAATGTTAGAAATGTTTCATATTCGAATAGTAAGAATATCTTAACTGCCCTTTTAATTGACAGCCGAGCAAATAAATGACGTGGTGTCGACGTACAGATAAGTTCTCAGTAACACTGCTCAGAGGCGGTCAGCTACTTGTAAGTTTCCGGTATTGATCGGATTACGCTAATTAAAAATCGAACTTCAGAAGGGTATCCATTATTATATAAACGTTTGCGAGTACCGCGACATAGTGTCATATGACGGACAACCTCGTAAGAGTGTTGCGTGCAGATTACCGGCTCACTTGTGTACAGCGGCGCGTGGCTGAGCTGCCGGCACGTAAGACCCGCTGCTGTGTCAACGATGCCTTTGACTTACGTAGCTGCTACCAGTGGCAAAAAGCCTACCTCACCGAGCTTGGAATCAATCCAGAATGATACTGTCATTGACAAAGATATTCCAGTGAACATCCCAGATACTGTGGAGGAAGTTGCTGTCGCACTGCAGTCGACCGATCTTACAACAGAATCCCCAACTGATCCCACTCAAGGGCCCTCCAAAAAAGAGGAAGAAACATCTGTTGACCAAAACGATACGGAACAGAAGCAGCGTGCTTCGTTAGACAATTCTCCAACTCCAAAGAAAAGCCGTTCCCCTAGCAAAATTCCCGGCGGGGTCAGGGATTTTCTCTGCCTTGTGAAGACTGGGTGTTGTGTGTTGTCCTTAGGTTAGTTAGGTTTAAGTAGTTCTAAGTTCTAGGGGACTGATGACCATAGATGTTCAGTCCCATAGTGCTCAGAGCCATTTGAACCTAGCAAAATAAGAAAAAAAATGGTTCAAATGGCTCTGAGCACTATGGGACTTAACATCTGTGGTCATCAGTCCCCTAGAACTTAGAACTAGTTAAACCTAACTAACCTCACACACATCCATCCCCGAGGCAGGATTCGAACCTGCGACCGTAGCGATCACTCGGTTCCAGACTGAAGCGCCTAGAACAGTACGGCCACACCGGCCGGCGCAAATTCTTTCGGATATGTCCAAAAGAACAGACACCATATCCATATAAGTATATAGTTCTGGCAATACCGGCCATAACCATGCGGATGCTCACATATTCCCCGAACTCGTACGGGACTTAGTAAGAATATCTTCCACGAGTGATGCCCTCTGTGGCTCATATGGATAGAGCGTCTGCCATGTAATCACGAGACCACGGGTTCGAGTCCCGGTCGGGGCACACATTTTCACATGTTCCCGTTGATATATATCAACGCTCGTCAGCAACTGAAGATATTAATTCTAATTTCACATATTAATTATCTGTAAGAGGACATCCAAGCGGAAATCATAGTGCTTATCTTAAAAAGAATTCGCATTGTGGATCAACCTCAGATGAATTACACTGCTCAACAGTGATTATAAAATCATGTCCCGCTTTCTTGAGCGCGGGGTTAAGATGATAATGCGTGGAGTAATCAGCCCGTCTCAGACTAGTTGGGCAAGGACAGATCTATTTTCCAAACACTGTGTGAATATCGAGATATTATAGCAACTCCAGAGGTTCTCAATATTAAATGTGCTATCGTGACTTTAAATTTAGACAAGGCTTTCGACAGGGTGGCCCATCAGTAACTCCTCAAAACGATGCACGCTCTGAGCTATCCACAACGTTTTGTTAACGTCATCGGTAGGATTTTAGAGAGCAACTCAATCAAAAATCCCGGTCAACGACCAGTTGACCAGAAGTATTCAGTTCGAGAGGGGCGCCCAATGTCTAAGGCCTATATTGCTATTGTTATCGAACTCTTACTGGCAACCATGGCGAAACACCTACAAGGGTTGCACATCCACGGCCAACAAATTATTTTAAGGCCTATGACCAATTAAAGTAGAAACACGATTGAGCAAAAACACCCTGATCGTTACTCGAACGTAATCTGGAGAAATATCAGCACCCATCATCTACCCACGAACGTCAAAGAGACGTGATACAAGGCCGTAAATAGGAAAGTAGCGATCAACTCCATACTGCATGTCATATACCTCGAAGATTTGCCGAATTGTCCATCCTGCAATGGATACCGAGGAACATAGATAAGTGTACACAAAGTCTAGGAAATACGGCCGGTCATCGGGCAAAGACCAGGGAGTTTAATCCGAACAACTCGATATACCATTACGCGAGCAGATTTTTTAAATCCCAGTGGCGTGCTCTACCCACCCACAAAAGGGAATGTTATCCACTGGCTAAAAGGACAAAAGATATATTGCAACCTGGCGGAAGATGACAAAAACAAAGAGGGTTTCTGCCTATACCGCAACAAACAGCTTCACAATATCGTGAAGACCAGAGATTACAAGAAGATTCACTGAGATGACAGAAGTCATGGGATAGCGACATGCACATATACAGATGGCGGTAGTATCGCGTACACAAGGTATAAAAGGGCAGGGCATTGGTGAAGCTGTCATTTGTACTCAGGTGATTCATGTGCGCCATATCACGAATTGCGCGGCCCCTCCCGCCGGAGGTTCGAGTCCTCCCTCTGGCATGGCTGTGTGTGTGTTGTTATTAGCATAAGTTAGTTTAAGTAGTGGTTAAGTCTAGGGACCGATGATCTCAGCAGTTTGGTCCCTCAGGAATTCACATGCATTTGAACACTGTGTTCTAATGTGTGTGAGTTCTTAAGGGACCAAACTGCAGACGTCATCGGTCCATAGCCTTGCACACTACTTAAACTAACTTAAACTAACCTATTCTAAGAACAACACACACACCCGTGCGCGAGGGAGGACTCGAATCTCCGGCGGGAGGAGCCGTGCAGTCAGTGACATGGCGCCTCTAACCGGGCGGCCACTCCGGCGCGGCATTAGAACACATTTTGATTCATGTGAAATGGTTTCCAAGGTGATTATGGTCGCACTACGAGAAATAACAGACTTTAGCTGGAGCTAGACGTATGGGACATTCCATTACGGAAACGATTAGGGAATTCGGTATTCAGAGATCCATTGTGCCAAGAGTGTATGAGAATACCACAACTGAGTGAGGTGGCGCAGTAGTTAGCACACTGGACTCACATTCGGGAAGACGACAGTTCAAACCCGCGTCCGGCCATCCTGATTTAGGTTTTCCGTGATTTCCCTAAATCGGTTCAGGCAAATGCCGGGATGGTTCCTTTGAAAGGGCACGGCCGCCTTCCTTCCCCATCCTTAACTAATCCGATGGGACCGATGACCTCGCTGTTTAGTCTTCTCCCCCCAAAGCAACCAACCAAGAATACCAAATTTTTGTCACTACCTCTCACCACGGACAAAACATTGGCCGACGGCCTTCACTTAATGACCGAGAGCAGCGGCTTTTGCGTAGCGTTGTCATTACTAACAAACAAACAATACTGCGTGACATAACCTCAGAAATCAATCCAGAATGAGATTTTCACTCTGCAGCGGAGTGTGCGCTGATATGAAACTTCCTGGCAGATTAAAACTGTGTGCCCGAACGAGACTCGAATTCGGGACCTTTGCCTTTCGCGGGCAAGTGCTCTACCTACTGAGCTACCGAAGCACGACTCACGCCCGGTACTCACAGTTTACTTCTGCCAGTACCTCGTCTCCTACCTTCCAAACTTTACAGAAGCTCTCCTGCGAAACTTGCAGAACTAGCACTCCTGAAAGAAAGGATATAGCGGAGACATGGCTTAGCCACAGCCTGGGGGATGTTTCCAGAATGAGATTTTCACTCTGCAGCGGAGTGTGCGCTGATATGAAACTTCCTGGCAGATTAAAACTGTGTGCCCGAACGAAACTCGAACTCGGGACCTTTGCAAAGGTCCCGAGTTCGAGTCTCGGTCGGGCACACAGTTTTAATCTGCCTGGAAGTTTCATCTCAGAAATCAATGTCGGACGTACGACGGACGTATCCGTTAGGACAGTGCAATGAAATTTAGTGTTAATGGGCTATGCCAGCAGACGATCGACACAAGTGTCTTTGCTAAGACCATAACATCGCCTGCAGTGTCACAGCTGGGCTCATTACCATATCAGTTGGGCCCTAGACGACTGGAAAACTGTGACCTGGCCAGATGAGTCCCAGTTCCAGTTTGTAAGAGCTAATGGTAGGATTCGACGGTGGCGCAGGCGTCACGAAGCCATGGACTCAAGTTGTCAACAAGGCACTGTGCAGACTGGTGGTGGCTCCATAACAGTGTGGGCTGTGTTGATATGGAATGTACTGGGTCGTCCGGTCCAACTGAACCCATCATTGCCAGGAAATGGTTATGTTTGGCTACTTGGAGACCATTTGCAGCCATTCATGGACTTCTTGTTCCCAAACAACGATGGAATTTTTATGGATGAAAAGGTGTCATGTCACCAAGCCACAATTGTTCGCGATTGGTTTGAACAACATTCGGAACAATTCGAGTGAAGGATCTGGCCACACAGATCGCCCGACATGAATCCCATCGAACATTTATGGGATAATTGGCCACCAGATTACCCGACATGAATGTCACCTAACATTTATGGGTCAGTTCGCGCACAAAATCCTTCACCAGCAACACTTTCTCAACTATGGACGGCTGTAGAGACAACATGGCTCAACATTTCTGCAGGGGTCTTCCAACGACTTGTTGAGTCCATGCCACGTCAGGTTGCTGCACTACGCCGGCAAAATGAGGTCCGACATCATATAAAGGCGTATACCACGACTTTTGTCACCTCAGTGTATTTAATTTGAAGTTTCTTAGAGTTTGAAAAGTGTGGTACAGCAACCGAACTTTCGTCACTAACGAGTGCTGTTTAACCTAAAACCCTTTATCAGTTGTGCAAATAAGCGAGTCGTATGCATTTTTATAAGATAATGTTTTTTGATAAAATATCTGGAATAACAGTGATCTAAATATAATTGTAATGATGTAATCAGTCTTGATCGCATAATTATAATGATGTAATCAGTCTTGATCGCAAAACAGAAGTTTCATCAATGGTGATCGGTTTCACTCCATACGGATCATGTACAGGCCATAAGCCATCTCCTTCAGTGATGTGGGGAGACGCTGAGTGGAACCGAACTGTATGCCAGAGGGCACATCCGTTAACTACAATTGTATACAGTTCGGTTGCGCTCAGTGTCTCCCCGGATAACTAAAGGAGATGCCTCACGCTCTGAAGATGATCTGTATAGCTTAAAATCGAACACAATTAATGAAACATTTTCTGTTTTGCTGTCAAGACATTACTTTAATACAGTTTTAATATGGAATACAGACAATGAGGAAATATTTAAATTGAAGTCCCAATGTACTTCCAAAGTGTGCAAAATTTTACGTATCTCGGGAAGTAATATAAAATGGTTCAAAATGGCTCTGAGCACTATGGGACTTAACATCTGTGGTCATCAGTCCCCTAGAACTTAGAACTACTTAAACCTAACTAACCTAAGAACATCACACACATCCATGCCCGAGGCAGGATTCGAACCTGCGACCGTAGCAGTGGGATGTAATATAATTTTGTTTTGCTGGAACTATCATAGAGACCTTTAATTTTGTGTGTGTGTGTGTGTGTGTGTGTGTGTGTGTGTGTGTGTGTATGTGTGTGTGAGAGAGTGTGTGAGAGAGAGAGAGAGAGAGAGAGAGAGAGAGAGAATGAGTGTGTGTGTGTGTGTGTGTGTGTGTGTGTGTGTGTGTGTGCGTGTACTCAATAAACATTAAATAATATTATCAAAGAATTTACTTTTGGGGCATCAACTCAGTCATTGTCTTTGGAAATTTTGCGCCACTGTAATCATCTTCGGTCGTGTTGAGAGATATAAACAAAGCAGTCGTTCTCCATTTTAAGTGATATATCGAATAAAACACCTTTCTTCCTGTGTTGTGTGAGTGTGGTGCTTTACGTAGAGTATTTTGATTATGTGTTGGTGTTATATAGTAGGTGATTATAGCAGATACGGTGGGGCGTGGCATGTAGTGATAGATAAGAATGAGGTCTTGGCCGGTCACGTGATGGATAAGAGGGTGCGTGGCTGCCGCCATCTTCGTTAGGTCAGTCACCTTGGTCACGTGTGTAAACAAATTAAGGTTTTATGACGTTTGAACAAAGTGCGCTGGTTAGTGCTTACCTACACTACTGCTAAGAATAATAATCTTCCAAAAAAGACTCACATTTAGGTAGAGGAGTAGAAACACTACGAAGAAAAAGAATGATTATTTATTCCATTGCTACTATGCAGAAAAGTGAATACTCAAAAAAATGTAAGTAGAAGTATGGAGTAACTGTTGTATATGAATTAGCATTCAGCGTAAAGAACCTTAATCCAAATGAAAAATAAATACACTACTTACAATCGCATGTATTATTTATTTTTCACATCGTGTGTTTTCAAGAGTTTACTTCCTCATCTTCGAGTGACAGTCTTGCTACACTGGCTTTCTGTACTGTTATATGATGATCGTATAATATCACCAAAATGTATTACAGTACTAAAAATGTTTTTATTTGTGACAATTTATTCTGCACATATGCACAGTAATATTGCTTGTTGTTTTCTCTCAACATTTTGCAGAAACGCTTTCTTCGTGTCCATAGGTACACAAATACATTTCCTATCCATCATATTTCATAGCTAAACACAGACAAATAAATTGTTTGTGGAATGTATAATCATAGTTAATGAACAGTTAGGACATCCGTGCTGTGTATCATATTCCACGCCCGGGTTCCCGGGTTCGATTCCCGGCGGGGTCAGGGGTTTTCTCTGCCTCGTGATGGCTGGGTGTTGTGTGATGTCCTTAGGTTAGTTAGGTTTAAGTAGTTCTAAGTTCTAGGGGACTGATGACCATAGATGTTAAGTCCCATAGTGCTCAGAGCCATTTGAACCATTTTTTTGTGTATCATATTTGTAATAATGCTTCGACAATGACTTAGCTATAAATGTCGACTTCGTTTTAACTATAAATCTATTTGTTAGACACTGATTAAGTCAGAGAAAACACTCGTCAAAAACCTTCTTTGCCTGTACATAGCCTGAAATGAGATGGCGTCTAATGAAACGTGCTTGTGTGCTTATGTTGATATGGACTCAGCAACAAACTGCCTTCATTGTTGGGATGTTTTCAGTGATTTCATGAAAGAAACACGTAAAAGTGCACTAAGTTGGTGTAACAGCTTCTCTTGTAATACTGGTAGCCATTCTGAGCAAGAAACACTACACTTGGCAGTAACGTCTCAAAAAGGCCATAATATACACTTCAGTAACGAGGGAATACATTTATTTGTGAGACAACGTGGAACAGTGGCAGGCATATCCTCAAAATACGGTACTGGCGTTATTAAGAAAAGCCGGAAATTGAAGAGTAGAAATGTCAAACGTTCTAAGTGACGTTTTTACCCGATTGGTTGGTTGGTTGATTTGGGGGAGGGGACCGAACAGCTAGGTCTTCGGTCCCATCGGATGAGGAAAGAACTATCCTGGCATTTACCTGAAGCGATTTAGGGAAATCACGGTAAATCTAAATCAGGATGGGTTTAAAACGTCAACGTCCCGAATGTGAGTCCAGTGTGCAAAACACTGCGCCACCCCGCCTCCCAATTGGGATCTGAATATTACTCATTCTGAATGCTTGTCCAGCATTTTAACAACGCTGCGATCGCTTGAAAAGACAGTGATACTGTGTTTCATCAACAGAAGTTGGCAGTCGGCTAATACAGGGTGTTACAAAAAGGTACGGCCAAACTTTCAGGAAACATTCCTCATACACAAATAAAGAAAAGATGTTATGTGGACATGTATCCGGAAACGCTTAATTTCCATGTTAGAGCTCATTTTAGTTTCGTCAGTATGTACTGTACTTCCTCGATTCACCGCCAGTTGGCCCAATTGAAGGAAGGTAATGTTGAGTTCGGTGCTTGTGTTGACATGCGACTCATTGCTCTACAGTACTAGCATCAAGCACATCAGTACGTAGCATCAACAGGTTAGTGTTCATCACAAACGTGGTTTTGCAGTCAGTGCAATGTTTACAAATGCGGAGTTGGCAGATGCCCATTTGATGTATGGATTAGCACGGGGCAATAGCCGTGGCGCGGTACGTTTGTATCGAGACAGATTTCCTGAACGAAGGTGTCCCAACGGGAAGACTTTCGAAGCAATTGATCGGCATCATAGGGAGCACGGAACATTCCAGCCTATGACTCGCGACTGGCGAAGACCTAGAACGACGAGGACACGTGCAATGGACGAGGCAATTCTTCGTGCAGTTGACGATAACCCTAATGTCAGCGTCAGAGAAGTTGCTGCTGTACAAAGTAACGTTGACCACGCCACTGTATGGAGAGTGCTACGGGAGAACCAGTTGTTTCCGTACCATGTACAGCGTGTGCAGGCACTATCAGCAACTGATTGGCCCCCACGGGTACACATCTGCGAATGGTTCATCCAACAATGTGTCAATCCTCATTTCAGTGCAAATATTCTCTTTACGGATGAGGTTTCATTCCAACGTGACCAAATTGTAAATTTTCACAATCAACATGTGTGGGCTGACGAGAATCCTCACGCAATTGTGCAATCACGTCATCAACACAGATTTTCTGTGAACGTTTGGGCAGGCATTGTTGGTGATGTCTTGATTGGGCCCCATGTTCTTTCACCTACGCACGTTATCATGATTTCATATGGGATACTCTACCTGTGCTGCTAGAACATGTGCCTTTACAAGTACGACACAACATCTGGTTCATGCACGATGGAGCTCCTGCACATTTGAGTCGAAGTGTTCGTACACTTCGCAACAACAGATTCGGTGACCGATGGATTGGTAGAGGCGGACCAACTCCATGGCCTCCACGCTCTCCTGACCTCGACCCTCTTGACTTTCATTTATGGGGGCATTTGAAAGCTCTTGTCTACGCAACCCCGGTACCAAATATAGAGACTCTTCGTGCTCGTATTGTGGACGGCTGTGATACAATACGCCATTCTCCAGGGCTGTATCAGCGCATCAGGGATTCCATGCGACGGAGGGTGGATGCATGTATCCTCGCTAACGGAGGACATTTTGAACATTTCCTGTAACAAAGTGTTTGAAGTCACGCTGGTACGTTCTGTTGCTGTGTGTTTCCATTCCATGATTAATGTGATTTGAATAGAAGTAATAAAATGAGCTCTAACATGGAAAGTAAGCGTTTCCGGACACATGTCTACACAACATATTTTCTTTCTTTGTGTGTGAGGAATGTTTCCTGAAAGTTTGGCCGCACCTTTTTGTAACACCCTGTAGATGTGAAAGCCACCATGCTCTGAGCGGAAAGCTAGTAAGTAACGCCTTGTCACGGATTGGAACTGAGGACAGCCACAGAAGCGCGTGTTGCGGAGAATCCGCCGTTGACCCGGACTGCAGTGTGTGTGGGCCTGCAGTGCCCGGCCTGATCGATGCCAGCGCGGCGTGCAGTCTGCTGCGCCCTGCCCCCTCCTACCCCCACCAGTCAACCACCTCCCCACTCCCCTACTCCGCCTGCGTCCCCTATCGCGCTCGCTTCACCTCGCGCCTCTGTCGCTATGTTCACTAGAGACGCGACGCCTGCCTCTGCGTGACCACGCCACAGCTGACTTGGTTTACCGTGCAGTTCAATTGGAAGCAACTAATTGTGCGTAGAATTTCGTGTAGTGGATTTCCGCTGGCAACTGCTTACATGTACCTCTATGTTAATCAGATCAGAAGTCCCTCTAATTACCAAACACTTAACAGAAAGGCTGTTGCGTTGATTATGAGACAGTCTATCGTAATGAATATATCGTCACAATTGAAAAGCTGTGTCAGACCGAGGTACCTGCCAGTCGCGAACAGTCGCTTTAACCATCTGGCTATTCGACCAAGCCTTCCTGCGTTATTCAAACTTTCATTGTCAGTGATATTTCCACCTATGATTTCCGAACACTGGGAGGTTCAGTTGGTGGAGGAGTGTGGTTTGTGCCGCCACAACAAATATATGTGGAATGAATTAAATGCGATGAAATGAATCTAATTAGCACGACGTATTTATTACATTGCAGTTTCCACACATCTGAACTGTTTGCACTGGTATATTTTGATTCACTGCTGTTCACAGATTTCTTCCCCAGGGATCCATTCATTTCATATACGATATAGCTACTAGTAAAACGGAAATGGCTTTTAAAACGAATCAATGTGAGGAGTTCAATAAGAAATGCGACACATTTTTGTCTAGTTTCGGTTGGAAAATGCGGAATCTGTTGTGCCTCATCGTGGAATTATTCCTGGTTCGGTCCCTAAAGTTTTATGAAGTTCCGATAGGTAGCGGCGCTGTGCGTAGACTTCAGAGTGGCGGCCCTAACGGAGTTGCGTTCCAAGCAGAGCGCTGTCATTGAGTTTCTTTTGGTGGAAAACTAGAGTGTCGCAGATATTCATAGGCGCTTGTAGAGTGTCTACGGAGACCTCGCAGTGAACAAAAGCAAGGCGAGTCGTTGGGGGAAGCGTCTGTCATCATCGTAACAAGGTCGCACAAACCTGTCCGATCTCCTGCGTGCGAGCCGGTAGTACACAGCTGTGACTCCTGCAGTGTTGGAACGTGCGGACACTCTCATTCGAGGTGACCGACGAATCACAGTCAAACACCTCGCTGCACAGTTGATCATCGCTGTCCGTAGGGATGACATACTCGTCCACCAATAGGCGTTCTCAAAGAGCAACGAGGGACCATTTGTGCGCAATTGAGCGTGACAATTTTTTGTCGAACATCGTCACAGGAGATGAAACATGGATTCATCTCTTCGAACCCGAAATCCATGGATTGACGTCACACCACCTCTTCTCCGACGAAAATGTTAAGAGCAGCACCTTCAGTCGGTACCGTCAAGACGACAGTCTCCAGGCACTCTGAAGGGGTTTTTTTGCTTGATGTACTCCTCCATTGTGTACCTATCAATTATGAAGTGTATTGTGCTACTCTTAGGAAACTGAAGAAACGACTTCAACACGTTCTCGCCACAAAAATGCAAACGAACCTCCCCTTCCCCATGACAACGCAAGGTCTCACCCAAGTCTGCATACCCGAGAGGGTATCTTCCGACTTCCATTTATGTGGCCCAGTGACGGGTGCATTCCCCTGAAGCAGTACATGGATGATGTGGAGGTTATTGATGTAGCAAGACATTGGCTTCGAAAATGGTTCAAATGGCTCTGAGAACTATGTGACTTAACATCTGAGATCATCAGTCCCCTAGAACTTAGAACTACTTAAAACTAACTAACCTAAGGACATCACACACATCCATGCCCGAGGGAGGATTCGAACCTGCGACCGTAGCAGTCGCGCGGTTCCGGACTGAAGCGCCTAGAACCACTCGGGCACAAAGGCCGGCCATTGGCTTCGACGTCAACCAGAAGAGTGGTATCATGCAGGCATACAGGTTATTCCAGTAAGATGGGGTAACGCCGTAGCATTGGACGAAAATTATGTTGAAAAATAGGGTTTTGTAACCAAAAGAATAGGGAATAATATGGCCTGTTGGAATCCTGAATAAAACCAACCTGCTTTCACAAAAAAAGTGTTGCATTACTTACTGAACGCTCCTCGGCAAGCCATTTCACAGTGAGTGGCAGAAGGCAATTGTTACTGGTATTATTTAGCCCATTTTATTCACTCATGGAGAGAGGAAGATACGATTGATTATATGCCATTGCACGTACACTAATCTGTCTTATCTTATTCTCGTGGTTTTTGCGGATGCCGATTAAGGCAATTAAATTACTGTGCACCCTCTCTCAGATACAGCTCCTCCAAGTTCATTCGACGTGGCTTCGCAAGAACAACTTCATTCCTCTTCCAAACTATTCCTATTTACTTTCTTAGAGCATTCTGTTACACTTTAGTATAAGGGCTAAAGAGTTGCTTCGATTCTCCCAAGGCATTTCTGAAAATTTTCGTCTCGATTAAGTTGCCATTTAATTCCCATTTACTTCTTCAAATTAATCGCTCTTTGACACTACTCCTTCACCAGGTTATCTTACATCGGGTCAATTAAACATTTGCTTGAAAAATACAAGTGAGTTCAATCAAAACAGATTTTATACACAAAAAATGTGTGTGAAATCTTATGGCACTTAACTGCTAAGGTCATCAGTCCCTAAGCTTACACACTACTTAACCTAAATTATCCTAAGGACAAACACACATACACGCCCGAGGGAGGTCTCGAACCTCCGCCGCCATCAGCCGCACAGTCCACGACTGCAGCGCCTTTGACCGCTCGGCTAATCCAGCGCGGCTTTTATAAACTAATGAGAGTCATTTTCAAATAGAGTCTGCTCTTCCCACCGTCCTGCAAAGTATAGCAAATTTTAGTTCAATAAAATTAATCTACAACATCTAGAAAACTGACGAGTGCCAAAAAAGTTTATGGTTTCTGTCCAGAGGGCCTTAGAGAAATTTGTGAGAATCTACGACGAAAAATGAAAAGAATAT
This sequence comes from Schistocerca serialis cubense, assembly GCF_023864345.2. Lineage (NCBI taxonomy): Eukaryota > Metazoa > Arthropoda > Insecta > Orthoptera > Acrididae > Schistocerca > Schistocerca serialis. The sequence goes on from NC_064640.1 coordinate 782,028,568, forward strand.
GAAGAAGCAGCGATAAATTTGGAAAGGAAAAATATCTGTGTGCCAAAATAGACACTCTTGTTGATGACATTTTTTCTGTACTTTTAAAAAATCTAATACATACAGAAATAACAGTGTTTCTTGTAAGAGAGCAGTTTTAACACGAAAAATGCACGAAAATATTAGAAACAGATGTTATGCGAACAGGAAACGTTAAATAGTTCTAATATGAAGAAGAGCGAATTCAAGAACTTGCGTTAGAAAAAATTTGTAACATATGGAAGAAACTGTAAAGTGGTAAGAGCACATGGAGTAACGAGGACTATTCACGGTAAATGTACCTATCTAGAAGCGCAAAAATACCCCATTATAAAGTAGCAGAGAAATAAAAATGCTGCTATGCGAACGAAATCTGGCCCCTGAATTATAGTTACACAAAAATATGAGTATGTTAGAATATAACGCCTAAAAATGAACATCGTAAGAGGATGGTTGTGAAATTATCTGCAGAAAGGAAAGAGAGACATCGCCGAATATAAAAAAATATTGGAGAAAAACTATCGTGAAAATTTTTCTCTGGTTATTCTGTGAGAATACTTCGAAGGAAGACTGTTTTCAGCAATACTGTTATTCAACATGGCTGGTATGTTTCAGCGACTTACACCTAATAAATACATAATAATTGGGGTGTCATTTTCTGTGCAAAAGACCTTCGACCCGCAAATATATCTGCACGTTTTCTTTTTTGGTAGGTGTATTCCTAAAAACTGCGGATCGTTGTGTTTCTCACTTAAAACGAACATATATTCCTGCAGCGTTTGAAACATTTTGGGTATTGCACTATGTAGCATAAGATTACAGCACATGGCAGTCGGAAATTCGACCACGATTATTTAGCGACTTACTGCTGTGAATTTCCAAAGAACAAAAAAATGTAGGGTGCATTTTCCGTTTCATGGTTTTTGAAGAGTATTTTCTTCCCAAGCTGAAGCAGAGATTATTTTAAAGTGTTATTTCCTTGTTTCGTAGACGACTAATAACAGCCGGCCGAAGTGGCCGTGCGGTTAAAGGCGCTGCAGTCTGGAACCGCAAGACCGCTACGGTCGCAGATTCGAATCCTGCCTCGGGCTTGGATGTTTGTGATGTCCTTAGGTTAGCTAGGTTTAACTAGTTCTAAGTTCTAGGGGACTAATAACCTCAGCAGTTGAGTCTCATAGTGCTCAGAGCCATTTTTGACTAATAACAAATACGCTTCTCATTTCTAATGCTCCTTTTGTACGTTCAGGCATGTTACAAGAACGATGAAAGCACTGAAGAGCTAACACGCTATGTATGGCAGAAATATATCGCGTATCAACAAAAAAAACTGCCGGAATAAAGGAACAGTCAAAGCGTCATGTATGAGATTGCTAATTTTTGAAACAAACCAAGTATTTCTTGAGACTTTTACATCTACATCTACATCTACATTTATACTCCACAAGCCACCCAACGGTGTGTGGCAGAGAGCACTTTACGTGCCACTGTCATTACCTCCCTTTCCTGTTCCAGTCGCGTATGGTTCGCGGGAAGAACGACTGTCTGAAAGCCTCCGTGCGCGCTCTAATCTCTCTGATTTTACATTCGTGATCTCCTCGGGAGGTATAAGTAGGGGGAAGCAATATATTCGATACCTCATCCAGAAACGCACCCTCTCGAAACCTGGCGAGCAAGCTACACCGCGATGCAGAGCGCCTCTCTTGCAGAGTCCGCCACTTGAGTTTGTTAAACATCTCCGTAACGCTATCACGGTTACCAAATAACCCTGTGACGAAACGCGCCGCTCTTCTTTGGGTCTTCTCTATCTCCTCCGTCAACCCGATCTGGTACGGATCCCACACTGATGAGCAATACTCAAGTAAAGGTCGAACGAGTGTTTTGTAAGCCACCTCCTTTGTTGATGGACTATATTTTCTAAGGACTCTCCCAATGAATCTCAACCTGGTACCCGCCTTACCAACAATTAATTAATTTAATTTTTTAAAGGGGCGATGGAAGTATATTGTCTCAGCCTTTATTACACTAGATTGAAATTACTTTTTTCCTTTGATCCATAGTTGGGGGATCCTCAAGGAGGAACACAGAGTAAACATTTACAAACAAGAAGAGAGAAACTAATGCTTCTTCCACAGATCCATGTTAAATGGTCCTCATGGATATGGAATAAGCCAAAGAGTCTTAAATGTATTTTCGTGTAGAAGGTAGTAAACTTGTCACAAACATGTAAATGTATAATACACTGTGGTGCAAATTATAACTCTTATGCTACAGTCGCCACGCTTCGTGAAGGAGAAAACTCAGTTTACAACACTTACTTGATCGCATCACAGCACTGACGATGTACAGAAGTCATGTTTACGTAATACATTATATGGTATCATTAATAATATATATATACATCAGTTGGTTCTACTAAAATATTCATCAACATAGTAGGAGTTTTCTACCAATAAATCCTGTAGGATAACTCATTTATTGTTCCGTGTCATTTGCACATTTTTAATTAGATTACAGGTTTAGATTTCTGTGGATCATCTTCAGAGCTAAAACAAAGTAAAACTAAACATGTACCATCTACTATTTTACAGTAAGTAGAAAAGACAAGAATAGTACATAAATGAAAAATTTCCCTACATAGTTGCGCCAGCAACCTGTCTTGTCTACTCAAAAGCACATATCAACGTACTGTGTTTTGCGACTGCGGTCACTGTTTTAAACAGTACACTGGAGATAGAGGACAGCAGGGGAGGGGGAACTGTGTGAGGCTGACTCGGGAAAGGGGGGTGGGGGGCGGAAGAGCAGGGAGGATGTGGTGGGGATGTCATGACTTTAACAAGAAGGGTCGTGCTAAAATTAAAGAAATCATAATTATGTGAAAATTTCTCTTTGAAACACTAATAACGTAGAACGTTTAGGTACTTCGGAAGTTCTGTGGTATGATCCTCTCAGTTGAATTTTTTATCGAGTTATAACCCAACAATTTGATACTGAAAACCTCTTCCATCTGCTTGTTACCATATTCTAGGGATGTACTCGAGGGAAACATCTTACAAGTTCTAATTTTTCCAACACAATGTGTATGTACAATGGAATTTTAACAGAAGGTCTTTACAAAATTGATTTTTTGCAATTTTAGTACAATAAAATTGCAAAAAATCAATTTTGTAAAGACCTTCTGTTAAAATACCACAATGTATATGTAAAACTGTAAAAAAGGGTAAAATATTAAATAATAAAAATGTAAACAAAGTAGCGAAAACCCCATCCCAACTTCCTCCCTCCTCCCCCCGTCCACCCTCCTTTACCTCTAACTTCCACCTATTTAAAACACTGATCGCGGTTGTAAACCACAGCACTCTGATCTGTGGTTCTGAATAGACAAGCCGGGTTGCTGACGCAACTGCATAGCTAAATTCTTCATTTATATACTATTCTTTATTCTAATTATCGATAAATATATGGTACATATTTAGTTTTACTTTGTTTTAGATCTAAAGATGATCCAGAGGAATAGAAAAATGTGGTCTAATTAAAAATGTACAACTGAGATGGAACAATAAATGAGAATTATCTTAAAGATCAATACAGTTGCTGAGTTTCTCAAGACGATTATTTCGGCTATAGTGAAATCCAGCAACGCTCCTTTTAAAACGAACGTCATCACTAGCAAAATTTATTACGGCTGGTGGAAAGTTAGTGAAGATGTTTGTTCCTGAATAAGAGATATCTTTCTGGACCAAAGTAAGCACTTTAAATCTTCTTGAAAATGATTCTTGTTCCTACTTTTGATTCCATAAACTGAGCTGTTGGTTTGAAAAAGGGATATATTACTTAAGACAAACTGCATTAAGGAATAAATATGTTGTGAAGCAGTAGTCAGCATCCTCAAAAATGGCTCTAAGCACTATGGGACTTAACATCTGAGGTCGTCAGTCCCCTAGACTTAGAACTGCTTAAACCTAACTAACTTAAGGACATCACACACATCCATGGCCGAGGCAGGATTCGAACCTGCGACCGTAGCAGCAGTGCGATTCCAGACTGGAGCGTCTAGAACCGCTCGGCAACGGCGGCCGGCTCAGTATCCTCATTTTCTTGAACATGCCGCTGCAGAACATTCTTGAGATCATATAACAAATAATCCAAGTTACATACTTATGGACTCGGCTTGATGAGTTATCCTGAGAAACATACTATATGACATTATGGGCTGAAGGTGAACGAACTATGCTAGCTTTTTTTTTATTTCTATATCACCTATGTCTGACAACATCCGCACAACAAATAAAGATTCGTTTAGGTACTTCGGAAGTTCTGTGGTATGATCCTCTCAGTTGAATTTTTTATCGAGTTATAACCCAACAATTTGATACTGAAAACCTCTTCCATCTGCTTGTTACCATATTCTAGGGATGTACTCGAGGGAAACATCTTACAAGTTCTAATTTTTCCAACACTACAGTTCCCTGCATGTGCCATGACTAAGGTGTGAATCTCCCTGAAAGTCGAAACCGCCAGTCAATAACAATTACATGGTGAAAACGGACAATTATCTCATAATAAAACTAATCCACTGGAAATAAAAATAAAAGTATCTTTCAGCATTGGTGGGGTGGGAGCAGGGAGACAACACTGCACAAATCATTTCCCTGTTGTTTGTCTCTCTAATTGAAAAGGGATACTGTTAGATTCAACAATAATTTAGGTGTAATTCTTCAACTTCTCCCGGCGTATTTCTTGCTCGAACAGTCCACGGGTGTACTGCCGGTCCATATTTCGGCGATCAGAGATGTCGCCATCGTCAGGTGCGCTGACGAACTGCCGAGCTCCTGAGGGCAGGCGGCCGTCCTAAATCCCCTCCCCCCGCGAGGCGTTCTCCTGGCAGTCAGCACCCACGGCCGCGCATCGGCGGTCGCTGAGAGGCTGGCGTCGGCGTCTGTGGTGGCGTCGGTGTAACTGCCTCGTCCCCCTGGTCGCTCGTTCGTTTTCTTTGCTGAGCCTCTTTTTAATTAGACTCGGTGCTGGTTCCCATGTCTTGCTGAGGTTATAGCCGCAATCTTTGTTGATGAGTCCGTCCCTGGTACGAATTTCGAGAGCCTCTCTAGCGACGTTGTCCCAGTATTTAGACGTCTGTGCCAAGACCCTGGTATGTTGGTAGTCCATTTCGTGACTTTCGGGCAAACAGTGCTCTGCGACTGCCGACTTGTTGGGGTACATAAGTCGAGTGTGTCTCTGATGTTCTCGGCAACGATCTTTCATGGTGCGCACTGTCTGTCCAATTTAAGTCTTCCCACACTCACAGGAAATCTGGTATATGCCGGTCTTCCGCAAACTGAGATCGTTTTTGACACTTCCCAATAATGCTCGTGTTTTATTGGGCGGGCAAAAGACAGTTCCTGCTCTGTGTTTCCTCAGTATTCGTCCTATTTTCCTCGATAGTTCGCCAGTATACGGTATATAGGCAGTGGCTACCTCTTCCTCCGTGACTTCGTCAGAGAGCGCGTCTGATCTGCCATTCCGAGTACCCGTTTTTCCGAAATACAGTTTTGAGGTGTTCCAGCTTACGGGGCAGACTCTCTGCGTCCGAGATGGTGCGCACCCTGTGCACCAGTGTTTTTAGTACCCCATTCCTCTGGGCAGGGTGGTGGCAGGTATCTGCATGCAAATACAGGTCGGTGTGCGTTTTCTTCCTGTATACCCATGGTCCAGGGTGCCATCCGCTCTTCTTGTGACCATGGCGTCCAGGAACGGTAAACTTCCTTCTGCTTCGGTATCCATAGTGAATTTGAGGTTCGGATGTATGGAGTTCAGGTGGGTAAGGAAGTCTAGGAGCTTGTCCCTTCCATGGGGCCATATCACGAACGTGTCATCACCATAACGTAGAAAACAAGTAGGTTTCCATTTGGATGACGCCAAAGCTTCCTCCTCGAAATACTACATATAGAAGTTCGCGACCAAAGACGAAAGTGGGCTCCCCATTTTCATCTGTTATATTTTTCTACTGATACATTATCTTTTCCCTTGTCCTAAACTGGTTGCGAAAAATGTTAGGTGACGACAGTACACAGCAACAGACTGGACAGCCTTTATCCGTTTATATACCATTGTAACTCTTAAATATTTAATATGAGGGTGCTACACCAAGAGTCTACCTAAATAATTACATTCAGAATGCCTATATGTTTGTGTGTTTGCCTTGTATTTTAGCCTGGTCAGGTTGGATTCGATCTTTTAGGCCTAACTTTAATGTCAACTGTCAGCTATTTTTCTTAGCCCATGTGTGTTTGGACAAGGGAATAGCATACTTTAGAATTTAGAATCATGGTTTAGACATCAACTTGCAAAATAATGTGGTATGTGATGGTATCACTGTGATCCTCGAAGTATGCACTGCACTTTTTCGCATTGCTGATGCATTTCTGCACACATTTTATACTTGGAATGAAGATTGTAACATCTGACAAGAATCATAGGTGCAATAAATTATTAGTTTATGCCTCTGTTTTGTCTTACATTATAACACAGCAACCAAACTTTGAACGTTTACTGGTGCAGGCATATGTTGGCGAAGACAGGACAAAAGGGCATAAATCAGTAGTTGATTTTGAAGTTTTGTAGAACATCAAGTTGACAGATATGCTTGTAAAATAATGTCATAATAATCATCATCGTCATTCGTGACGGTGGCGAGACTGGACTGTGTAAAAATTGGGGCTTTGTACGGGCGCTGATGACCGCGCAGTTGAGCGCCCCACGAACCAAACATCATCATCTGTGGATCTTGCTGCCAATGGAAGTACGTCAACGTCACGCAGACAATTCATAGAGACACGTGACAGGTACGGACGAACATTATCCTGTTGAACAATGGCACCATGACAGTATCGGGTGGGAGGTAAGACATAAGGACGCAGGATGTCGTGATTGTGCCGTCAGTGTTCCCTGTCACTACGAGCCGTGACCTGAAGCGATGTCCCACGGATCCCCACAACGGTGGCGCCATCAGTAACATCCATGTGCCTCTCCAAAACATTCGAAGAACGTGATCTCTCCTCAGGTCGCGGCCATACTCTTCGACGATGGTCGTCGGCGGTAATGCAGAGTCGCTATTCGGCACTAAACACAATACCAGTCTTTGCCTCCCGCTCACGGCACCCACCCAAAAGTAACCGTTTGTGTTGTGTTAAAGGCAGCATACGCACGGGACGGCAATTGCCTGGTCCATCTGCTGCTAATATTAGGTTAATTGTGCGGCATGACACATAGTGGTGATGGAAATCTACTACTTGCTCTCAGATGGGAGGTTCAGATGTGAAGGGGTAACGATGTGCTTGGTGCGGAATGAGGCGATCCTCCTTTGTGGTGGTGCGACGTGGTCGACCGGAAACTTGACGACCAGTATGCCTCTCCTCACATTTCCGTGCAGTCCAACATCTGGCAGTACAAGATGAAAGGCTCCTGCAGTCCCCTTTCATTATCATTTTATTTACTTTCCAGTGGCACAAAACTCTCTGGCAGGCGTGAGTGAATGAATGTGGTTGTGTTTCATGTTGCTGTACGGTGGTGTAGTATGCTGCAGAGAACCGGCGGTAGTCGTACAGAATGGCTAACCCCTGTTGTTTTCAGGTAGGCAAAGAGGTTTGCTCTCCTTACCGGTGTTAGGTTGGTGACGGAAGCCTCATCTCTGGGTTTTCCTGGCCACAGAATCGCGTGGGAGACGTTGGAGTATGTGAAACGGTCAGTCTGCTTCCAGAGTGCCGAGGGCCTGCAGCCGAGCTCTCTTCGGACGGTGAGTTGGTTTAACCGCGTGGCGCGTTGTCTCGTAGATACATCAACATTTATACTCCGCAAGCCACCCAACGGTGGCACTTTACATGCCACTGTCATTACCTCCCTCTCCTGTTCCAGTCGCGTATGGTTCGCGGGAAGAACGACTGCCGGAAAGCCTCCGTGCGCGCTCTAATCTCTCTAATTTTACATTCGTGATCTCCTCGGGAGGTATAAGTAGGGGGAAGCAATATATTCGATACCTCATCCAGAAACTCACCCTCTCGAAACCTGGACAGCAAGCTACACCGCGATGCAGAGCGCCTCTCTTGCAGAGTCTACCACTCGAGTTTGCTAAACATCTCCGTAACTCTATCACGCTTGCCAAATAAGCCTGTGACGAAACGAGCCGCTCTTCTTTGGATCTTCTCTATCTCCTCCGTCAACCCGACCTGGTATGGATCCCACACTGATGAGCAATACTCAAGTATAGGTCGAACGAGTATTTTGTAAGCCATCTCCTTTGTTGATGGACTACATTTTCTAAGGACTCTCCCAATGAATCTCAACCTGGCACCCGCCTTACCAACAATTAATTTTATATGATCATTCCACTTCAAATCGTTCCGCACGCATACTCCCAGATATTTTACAGAAGTAAGTGCTACCAGTGTTTGTTCCGCTATCATATAATCATACAATAAAGGATCCTTCTTTCTATGTATTCGCAATACATTACATTTGTCTATGTTAAGGGTCAGTTGCCACTGCATTTCGCTGCAATTTTCTAATGCTGCAACTCCTCTGTATACCACAGCACCATCCGCGAAAAGCCTCATGGAACTTCCGATACTATCTACTAGGTCATTTATATATATTGTGAAAAACAATGGTCCCATAACACTCCCCTGTGGCACGCCAGAGGTTACTTTAACGTCAGTAAACGTCTCTCCATTGAGAAAATCACGCTGTGCTCTGTTTGCTAAAAACTCTTCAATCCAGCCGCACAGCTGGTCTGATATTCCGTAGGCTCTTACTCTGTTTATCAGGCGACAGTGCGGAACTGTATCGAGCGCCTTCCGGAAGTTAAGGAAAATGGCATCTACCTGAGGGCCTGTATCTAATATTTTCTGGGGAGCTTTTAGCTTTTGGTCTCACGTCTCATCTTATAAAGATTGTTTAACCTTGTCACAGCAAGAAATGCAAGTCTTCTGCACACTTTCAGTTTGATTCCTAATGCAGACTTTGATCCGTAAGAATAACGTAACACAAAGGTGTTGCATATGTAAGAAGTGCGCCCTCGGTTCAGTGTGAATGTTTGTCTGCCTGCAACTGCGTCTGCATTCGTTCTAATCTTTCCTGAACCTCAATAATTTTGCCTCTTCGTGAATATTCTGTGTCTCATTTACCTTATGTCCGTTGGAAGCCATCTACGTGGTTTAATATTAGAGTTTGTTGGCCCACTGCTATCACCCTTTGTCTATTCAAATGGTCCTTCTGGAAAATGTTAATTGTTCGCGGCGGCGTGGTTCAATATGGTTAAAACTTGGACATGGTATGTAGATACTGTGTCTCCGCAAACCACGTGGGCATACGAGTGTGTCGTGAATCATGTATCGTTTCACAAGAAACTGTACTTAGTTACCAGGCAACAGCAGTTATGTAGATGCATTACATCAATGTTTTAAGGAATAAATAATTTTGCCACCAATCTTATCCTATGTACCGATGTTACGTCTTTATTACCTACGCCATTTACCTTGTAGTTTCCTTGTTAGCCCATCCATAGCGTTTCCATGCGTACAGGTCCAATAATTAGTGTTCCCTTTTTATTTAAAACAAATTCTTTAGAATAGATGTTGTTTTCAGGAGTGCTGCTGCAAGCTGTTCTTATGCATAGTGACCAGCCGGAGTGGCCGTGCGGTTCTAGGCGCTACAGTCTGGAAGCGAGCGACCACTATGGTCTCAGGTTCGAATCCTGCCTCGGGCATGGATGTGTGTGATGTCCTTGGGTTTAATTAGTTCTAAGTTCTAGGCGACTGATGACCTCAGAAGTTAAGTCGCATAGTGCTCAGAGTTATTTGAACCATTTTCATGCACAGTGTTTACACATTATTTACTTTTTTTAAATATTTAATTCACGTGAACAATGCCTGGACCAAACTGGTTCAAATGGCTCTGAGCACTATGGGACTTAACTTCTGAGGTCATCAGTCCCCTAGAACTTAGAACTACTTAAACCTAACTAACCTAAGGACATCACACACATCCATGCCCGAGGTAGGATTCGAACCTGCGACCGTAGCGGTCGCGCGGTTCCAGACTGTAGCGCCTAGAAATGCTCGGCCACCCCGGCCGGCTGCCTGGACCAAACTAGTAATTACATCCCATTCTTTACGAGTGATACTACAATGAATGTTCTTTTATGAGTCTTTTTGCTTAGGATTAAATTAATTAATTTTTCGATTCAGCCGAACCCTTTATTTGATGTATGCCTAGAGTCGGTGGCGATCCAATCTTTTACGTTGATTTCTATGTCAGTTAGCATTTTCTAATTTCAAAATGAGGTTCACGCAACTTACGCATAACGACATTTTTTTCCGCAGCTTACAGATAGTGACCACGACGAAAGCTAACTTACAAGGAGATGGAGCACGAACTCGAATAGAGAAAGGGTTGGGAAAAAAACCAGATGCGCTGTTTTCATATAAATCATTCATCCTTAGCACGAGTACGGAAAACATAAATATACTTGGCGGGACGCGTATTTCAGCCGTTGTCCTCCAAGATACCAGCTGATCCTTCTACCACTAGGCCATCTCACTAAGCTGTACTTTCGCTCAGCAAGATGTATAACACAGCCTAAGCGGCGAGGCTCGCAGATGAACGCAGTAAGACGAAGGTGGTGGGCAGCTCGACCTGGAAAAGTGTGCGCTAATCTTGTGATGCCCGACAACTGTCGGCGCGGAGGAAGCGAAGCCCCTGGCCTTCCGCCTTTCTGAAACTGGCGCACGGCGCCCACGTGAGGTGCGGCCATCGCCCGCGAAGTCCCTAAACTGCCTCACCTTCCTTGCGACAGCCTCATAATCTACAGCTGTATCGACTGCATTTGTAGAGGAGAACACGAGAATAAAATGTAGAAACGTCCGACCTGATTAGGGATTCTAAAAGACAACATCCGACGGCAATATTTCACCATACCAATTGGTTCAAATGGCTCAGAGCACTATGGGACCTAACATCTGAGGTCATCAGTCCCCTAGAGCTTAGAACTACTTAAACCTAACTAACCTAAGTACATCACAAACATCCATGCCCGAGGCAGGATTCGAACCTGCGACCGTAGCGGTCGCGCGGTTCCAGACTGAAGCGCCTAGAACCGGTCGGTCACTCCGGGCGACACACCATACCTATTGATATGCTGTACAGTGCTGTTCACAACATTGTCCCTCGATTACAGATATTGTTGTTGAATGACGGCCGATATGTTCAGCATTTGTTATAAAGAACAATTTCTTTGCTAAAAATCAATGGTGATGGCCACCAACGACTCTAAAGAAAAAATATTAACTGCAAGTAAATACAAATGTCCTGTCTGAAAACATGTGTGGCTCTTTGAGGCTTTTGGCATACAAGATAATTATACAGGCGTTCAAAAATTCTGTGCCCAAACTTACAGGCAATGTAAGGTGATCCAAAAACCGTTAGCATTGGAAAACATACTAATTCACAGAATAATGTAGGTAGAGAGGTAAAACTTTAGACACGTGCCTAAAATGACATGGGGTATTATTGAAACCAAACAACGAGTACGAAAATAGGATAACAGATGGGGCTAGACAGACAAAGCCCATTTCACATTTTGACGGTCTTCCAACACCCACAACTTCAGAATTTGGGCTACGGAAAATCCTAGAACTGTCGTAGAAACCCCATTGCATGACTTGAAAATCACGGTGTGGTTTGGATTTAGTACGTCAATCGTGATCTAGCACTTTTTCTTCGAGGAAATGCGGATTACTTCTCCTCAAACTGTCAGCGTGACGAGTTCAAGATACGCCGAAATGCTAAAGAACCGCATCATCCTTAGCCTGTCTTATAAACAGTAGCTGGAAGGTACGACTTTTATGCAGGATGGAACTCAATCCCATACTACTACATGTGTGAAAGATTTCTTGTGCACACCTTTTGGTAAGGATCGGGTACTCAACCACCACTATCGTCATGCTTGGTCCCCAGGGTACCCAGACCTCAATCAGTGTGATTATTGGTGGTGGGGTTACCTGAAGTTTTTATTGTTATTTCACTCCCCAAAATGGGGCAGGCTGGCAGCGGCACAATACGCTGCTCGTCAACCAAGAGAGTTACAGGAAAGAAAACATAGTCAAATGAGAAAAGAACACATAACATAGAATAGTATAAAGTGATGATTAAACAAGAACAAAAATAGATGAGTGGAAAAGGTAGATTTAAAAACAACACAGATGAGAGCCACACACACATGCAGAGAATGAACACCATGAGTCGACATGAGAACAAAGAATACTCCACAGTGGGAACACAAATGAATAATGCTGGCGACACTGTTGGTGCTGGTGGAACATAGCACTGCACACGACACTGTAGAAATACTGTCACCACAACGAAAACGTTAAACATCACTGCACCGAAGGGGACCTACCACTGGGTGAAGGGAGGACGGGGGAAGAAAAGGGGGGGAGACGGTAGTGGAAACCAGGAGGGGGGTAGAAGGGGGGCAGTGGAGGGGAGAAGGAAAGGTGCTGGAAGCCCAGGGGGGGGGGGGAGGTGAAAAGGAGAAAGAAGTTGTTCAGCAGGGAACAAGGAGGAAGAAGGGAAGGGGGAGAGGGAGGGAGAGAGGGAGCCCTGAGAAGGGGGGGAGAAGGAGGGGTTAGATCTGGTAGGAAGGGTAGATGGAAGGCACCAGGACATCATCCGGGAGGGGGAGTCAAGTCTACCACGATCGTCTGACCTGATTAGGGATTCTAAAAGACAACATCCAATGGCAATATCTCACCATACCTATTGATATGCTGTACAGTGCTACTCACAACATTGTCCCTCGACTACAGATATTGTTGATGAATGACAGCCGACATGTTCATCATTTGTTATAAAGAACAATTTCTTTGCTAAAAATTAATTGTTACGCTAATTATTGCTTTTGTATCACATTAAGCTCCACCTGTTGATAATTTTGTCCACTTTTTTGGTTTCAGTAAGACCCCATGTCATATCAAGCATGTGTATCAGTATTTACCTCTCTGCCTAAACTATTCCGTAAAGTACTGAATTTACAAACGTTAACGGACTTTTGGCTCACCCTGTATACTTCGTTACGCAACCGGTATGGAGTATCCAGGAGGTCATGTGTGATTCAGAATAAATCAGTGCTGAATCTGTTTCAGTCTTTTATTTTTGTGATCAGTGCTACGGTAAGTTTTCAAAATGAGCACTATTTACTTCAGCGCAGAGCCGGTATCGACGTAGCAAGTCGTCTCGTGCTGGACGGAAATAGGTGTTTCGTGTTTTGTATGTGTGTGGCTGTTGTAAGAACTGGCAGCCCCACAGAAAGAAATCGAATGGGTTAAGCTCTGGGAACCTAGCAGGCCAATGTTCAGGTTCTCCATGACCGATCCACTGATCGCCGAATGTACGGGTTAATGCTACACGTACTGGCTCTGCACAGTGCACTGGTAACACATTCCCCCTCTGATTCGCAGAGGTACCTCTTCCAAAAACATAGCCAGATGATCTTACAAGAACAGTACACACAATGACAACCTGAACGGAGGAAGTAACATGTGGGGCCTAAGCAAGTAGTCACCAACGGTACCGAAGAACGTGTTAATTGCAAATAGTCCCTGATGACACCGCATAACTGTAGTACGCCAGGACGCCACAGTACTACCTACCTCAGATCAACTTTGGTGTAACGATGTTTGAAGAAGGTACTTTTTATAGCTTTCGCCACGGGCATACTTACCCATGTTCAGTGCTCACTGAATATCCGTTACCGACATGTGGTTGTTTAACGAAATATATGTGTTGTTGGCACCTTAGTAATAACTGTTAATTTTGCGCATTGAATTTTTGAACAGCCTGTGTAGAGGGACGTCTCTTAGTTGGAAAATTATTACGACAGAAGACGTGTGTGGATGATCATCACCTGTTTGGATGACTAGCAGCTGCGCCTCAGTTCAAGGAAATGTAATTTAAATCGTTTGAACAGACGAAAGGACTCAATATTGTTTGACCGAACTATGGGTGGTCAATGACTGGAATCAATCTAAACTCTCAAGCACGTATGAGTGTCTGTCCGGGGCAAGCCGATGAGGAAAAACCACATAAATCTAATGGAGGTAGATACCAGCCTCAGGTTTATTGAATGAAAATGAAGAAAACGGTAACTAAACCCTCGCTCGGCTGTTTATTGAACATGGTACGTCATCCTGAAACCGTTACCAAGTCGAATTGTCGGAAGAGATAAAGAAGCTGTAAAGGACAGATACGTTATTCGTCCTGCGTTTGCTTACTTAACGTTAGAGCGTCAGAGGACTGTTGAACCATCTCCAGTGGGAGGCACTGCAAGTAAGAAAGCAGCCTATTGTTCCTGAAAGGAAGCATGCATACCCTTGCATATGTGACATGAAATTATCACACTAAATTATGGCATATAAACATGACTGACAAGGGAAATTGGGGTTTTCTTAGGACTTTAAATTATCCTTATGACTTAATACCCAGTGGCAGCTTAAACCATTACACATTTTGTTGTAACACTACGCCGCATGGCAATGCAGCCTTGCAGACTACGATTACCACAGTAGTGCCTAACACATTTGCACCCATTACTATACGACATGTTGCAGTGGGATTCGTCCAAAAATCTAAGTTCTGGTATACAGTACACCAACGATAACATTCACGTGGCCATTTTATTGGAAGACATCTGTGGGTTCTGGAGAATGGAAGTTGAATGGCATGCATACCATCAGTTCAGCTTAAAGCAGGCAGTGTCAGACTGTCGACGCAGACAGATCCATGGCTGATGCAGCCCCCAACGCCGGGTCAACTCGGTCGACGCAGCTGCAACGGGCGTGTAAAGAAAGTCACTGTTATCTCCAGCTTGTGATACCCAAAATCGCTTGGTCCCACGTCCACGTCACAGGGAAGGTATTGCTTGTCTTGTCGATGGTATTTTCAATAAAGCCACACTTGCTCTCGTGGGGCAATCTAAATGTCGAGCAACTCGGGGATCTCAGCATTCGTTTTCTGGGTACTGTTGGCGAATCCAGATTTCCTAAGATGAAAACTGGTGAGCATCGCCAGTCCTCTGTAGCTGTAAGCTTCAGCGACCACCATGCAGCGCAGCAATGGATTTTTGTGTGTCACAGGGAATGGGGATCTTGATTTAACCGTTTAAATCGTGAGGATGATAAAAACATTTATAAAAAACCTCAATCTGAATGTATGCTACGGCGATGAGACACATGGCTGCTGAGGCTGAACAGTCGTTAGCGGGCAACCTTTGGGGAACCAGCCGCACCTCAGTTATATAAAGCTTCCCCATGCAAGCAGGGCTGTCTGGGTGGACCGTTTTTTCTGTAGCTGGTCGAGGGACCGGGATGGACCTTCGAGGTTCAACAACCCAACTGCTTCCGGAATGGGTTTTTACAGTTGCAGGGTACCAACACCCAACCCAACAAGAGGGTTCGTGTTACCAATTCTTCTGATACAGGATTTACTTCAGATTCTTCATTTTATATTAACAGAACACAGGCTGCTCTGCAGGCTGTGTTTTTAATAGTTACAAGGAAGGAGAGTAGCTTTGAGAAAGTTCCTCTTTCTACATTCAAAAGGGTTTAGAGGTCATTGCTGGCAACCTAAAATCTATTAAACGATTGAAAAATGGGGCAATGTTGGTTGAAACATCTAGTTCCCGACAAACCATAAAACAGCTGAATGTCTCGGACAATATACCATCAAAAGAGAACTACACAACACCTTAAATAACAGCAAAGGAGAGTGTTGTTTCGTGCAGAGATATTGTAAATATTTCCACCTGAAAGATGAGAGGGCTCCAGAAGGTGTCACTGACGTGCAAAACGTAATGAAACGTGTTGATGACGACCTGCTCAAAGCAGATTCCTTCGTTCTGACATTCAACAGCACAACCCTTCCGGGGCATATCTAGGTAGCTTTCCTTTGCTTTAACGTGCAGCCTCGCGCCCCCAACCCAATGTGCATTGCTTTAGGCATACCACTTTTAGTGTGTCAGGGAGAAGCCACTTGCAGCAAATGTGGTAAGGCCACGCGCGATTGAGTCACTTCTTCATTCATTTCCTGTGACGTGTGTTAATTGCTCTGAGGATCGTTCTGTCGGGAGTAGAGACTATAGTATCTATCTTGAAGAAAGGGAGCTCAAAACAACGGAGGATCTACATCTACATCCAAATTCACATCTGCATCTAGACTCCGCATGCCACATTGCGGTGTGTGGAGGAGGATAGTTTGTGTACTAGTGACACTTCGTCCTTTTCCTATTCCAATCGCGATTGGTTCGCAGTTGCCAGTAAGCATCCCTACGCCCGCCCGGTTAACCGTGCGGTGTAATGCACGGCTTTCCGGATTGGGAAGGAGCGCCTGATCGAATCCGCCCGGCGGACTTGTGTCGAGGTCCGGTGAGCCGGCCAGTCTGTGAATGGTTTGTAGGCGGTTTTCCATCCGCCTCGGCGAATGCGAGCTGGTTCCCCTTATTCTGCCTCAGCTACACTATGTCGGCGATTGCTGCGCAAACAAGTTCTCCACGTACGCGTACACCACCATAATTCTACCGCGCAAACATAGGGCTTGCACTCGTCTGGTGTGAGACGTTCCCTGAGGGATCCACCGGGGACTGAACCGCACAATAACCCTGAAAGAGTGGTTCGGCATGGGGCGGCGGAGGAGTGAAGTGGACTGCAGTAGTCGTCGTTGGGTTGTGGACCACTGCGACTACAGCGGGGACGGAGCCTCTCTGTCGTTTCTAGGTCCCCGGTAAACATACAATACAATACAAGTCTCCACATGAGCTCGAATATCTCTTAATTGTATCTTCATGGCCCTTTCGCGAGATCTACGTAGGTCGAAGCTATATATTTGTTGACTCTTCTACTAACGTACGTTCTCGGAAACCACACTGTGAGGCAGAACGCCTCTCTAGCAGCGCCTGCCACTGTAGCAGGATTATCTCCGCCACGCTTTCGCACTAGGTAACAGAACCTGTAACGAAACGCTCTGCTCTTCTATGGATCTTCTCTATTTCCTCTATCAATCCTATATGGTATGGATGCCATGCTGATGAACAATGTACAAGTACTGGTAGAACCGAATCTCAGCCTAGCATGTGCCTTACCTGCAATTACTTTTGTGTGTGTGTTCCGCTTTATCCCGCTCCTTACGCACACTCATAGATAGTTTATGAAAATGGCTAATTCTAGTAACTGTTCTGCACTCGTGTGGTCATCTAAAAAAGGGTTTTTCCGTCTGTGTATGCACAATACGTCACATTTCTTAATGTTGAGAGTCAGTTGCCACTCCCTGCACCCAGCGCTGATCTTCTGTAGGTCTTCCTGTATTTCGCTACAGTTCTATAAAGTTGTGGCGTCTCTGACTTCTCAGTTCTTTCCCTGGTTACTAAAATGCGAGCAGTTGCAGGTCAAGTTCATGTGGGGATCACTACATGCGCTCTGTATCTACCATAACAAGAAGTGATAGATTCTGACGCTTTCGGAGGTCTCGTAGACCGGCTCTCCGGATAATTTCTCCTACTGGGAAACTTAAATGAGCATACCTTGTTATGGGTCTCACACTCTACTTGCCCCAACCTCACAATGTCTCAGGAGCTGTACATCTACAACGCAGTCTATCCTACTCATTTCGACGCCTTTATTGGCTCATGTTCGGCCAGAGACATTTCTTTCTGCTCCCCAGACCTCGCAGTTAAAACTCAGTGGGAAGCAGTGGGAAGTTACTGATGACCTTCATTCCAAGACCGCTTCGTCCTCAGGATTCGCCTACTAAATGGAACAATCCTTGACAGGAAGCTGCCAAGATGGATGATCAGCAGGGCTAACAGGGCGCTGTTCAGCTAGCTGGCTGTATTTGAATGAGGTAGCGACTAGGAATGGGTGGACCACATCATACGAGTTAGGCAACATGCTATTGACTTATCCATCCTGAAGTTCTCAGGTCTTTTTCGAAGGCAGCCTGTACCTTCTTGGATTGACACATTCCGCTCAACAACCTGAGTCAGACGTGTGGCTCCGTAACGGTTCAAGTGTCGCCCAGCAACAGAAAACGCCCTAGACTTTAAAGTAGCTCGGCTCATAATCAAGGAAAGCAAGAAAAGGTCGTGGCAAACGCTCCTGGACCCTATCAATCGCCCCACTTTTTCTACGGAAGTACCCAAAGTCGTCTGGAGGATTTCCGATAAAAACGTCGATTATATATGTCTACATACATCCCATAGACAACGGCAGAGCATTTTGCGATGACTGCTGCCACTGCCAGGCAGGATTCAGCGCCTCTATCGCGCGAACATGGAGAGGTGTGAGTTGCAATTCAGATCCAATAATTCTGAGTCATACAGTTGTCCTTCCCCCATGTGGATTCAGAACTGTCTAAGGCTCGTGATACTGCTCCCAGTCCGACCAAATTCACTACAGCATAATGCGAAACTTGCAAACAGCGTCAAAGGAAATCCTCCGACATTGTTTTTATACAATGTTGCAGACAGGATAATTTCTCCTCAAACCAAGCAAGGACCGAACGTGTCCCAGCAGTTACCCGAGATTCTCTTAAAGAGCTGTGTAGGAAAGACCTTGGAGCGAATGAGTCTGGTTATCAGAGACCAGGCTGCTCCTTAGCTCATCTCAGTGTGTGTTCAGGAGATGTCGATCCACTGTCGACCACCTGACCCTACAAGAGGTGGCTATACAGCAGGCTTTCCGATGTAAAAAGCCTTACATAGGGACATTCTTTGACGTCAGTTAGGCTTACAACACTTCTTGGAGGTACAATATTCTAGGACAGATCAACCAGTTGGGCTTCAATTGCCACCTCCACATATTCAATCAGTCTTTCTTATCTAAGCGCTTTTTTTTGTACCAAATTGGTGATGTGCTGTCAAATAGTTTTGAGCGGGAGAATGATGTTCCCCAGAACAGATTTTTAAGTGATATCCTCTTTGCCATAGCATTTAACAGCGTTACGTCTATGATAAGGGGTCCTATGGAGTACTCCTTATTTGTGGACGATTTTGCAGTTTTCTGTTTCTGCTCCAACAATGCGACAGCAAATAATCAGCTGAAAATTACAGTGACACATCTACACATCTACGTGTTTACTCTGCTATTCACAATAAAGTGCCTGGCAGAGGGTTCAATGACCAACCTTCAAGCTGTCTCTCTACCGGTCCACTCTCGAACGACACTCAAATTTTTCTGTGCGAGTCCTGATTTCTCTTATTTTATCGTGATGATCATTTCTCCCTATGTAGGTGGGTGCCAGCAGAATGTTTTCGCAATCGGAGGAGAAAACTGGTGACTTAAATTTCATGAGAAGATCCCGTCGCAACGAAAAACGCCTTTGTTTTAATTATTGCCACACCAATTCACGTATCATGTCTGTGACACTATCTACCCTATTTCGCAATAATACAAAACGAGCTGCCCTTCTTTGTACTTTTTCGATGTCATCCGTCAGTCCCACCTGATTGCGTATCCCACACCGCACAGCAATGCTCTAGAATAGGGCGGACAAGCGTGGTGTAAGTAGTCTCTTTAGTAGACCTGTTGCACCTTCTAAGTTTTCTGCCAATGAATCGCAGTCTTTGGTTTGCTCCACCCACAATATTATCTATGTAATCGTTCCAATTTAGGTTATTTGTAATTGTAATCCCTAAGCATTTAGTTGAATTTACAGCCTTCAGATTTGTGTGGCTTATCGCGTAATCGAAATTTAGCTGATTTCTTTTAGTACTTATGTGAATAACTTCACTCTTTTCCTTATTCGGGGTCAATTGCCAGTTTTTGCACCATACAGACATCTTATCTAAATCATTTTGCAAGTCGTTTTGATCATCTGATGACTTTTCAAGACGATAAATGACAGCATCTTCTGCATAAATCTAAGACGGTACTCAGATTGTCTCCTATGTCGTTAATATAGATCAGTAACAATAGAGGGCCTATAACACTTCTTTGGGGAATGCCGGATATTACTTCTGTTTTACTCGATGACTTTCCGTCTATTACTACGAACTGTGACCTCTCTGACAGCAAAGTCGTGATGGGCTGGAGAAGAGGATTTCAGTGGCTAGTTTTTCATTTTGTGTTGGTAAGTGTGTTTGTGTTAATTTTAATCGTTCTCGTCGTATTTTTAATTTACCTGGCTTACATGTGACGGATACTGTTCTACAGTTTAAAGGCTGTGTGAAATTTCTGGGCCTCATTTTTGATTCCAAACGGTCGTGGTTATTACACCTAAGGAACTGAAGGCAAGGACCCAGAGAGTGCTTAATATCTTAAAAGTGCCTTAGCCGCAGGGGCCCGGAAACAGACAGGGCGCATCTGCTTCAATTTTATATGGCATTCGTGAGATCGAGGCCAGATTATGGGTACACGGTACACGGCTCGGCCAGACCTTCTACCTGAAGATCTTTAACGTTATCCACCATGAGGTTACCCGGCTGGCCACGGGTTCTTACAGGACCAGCCCAATGCCCAAGATCCGTGCTGAGGCTGGGTAAATGCCACTTCCCATCAGCGGCAACTCCAATTCACCAGCGTACCATACAAGTCCAGGGTTGCTACCGACTACCACCCTGGTTACTACATGGCCCAGAGTAATTTTGGATTTAGCGCAGTACAAGAGAGGTTGGACTTCTGGATATGTATTTAATACAATATTTTACGTAATATTAAATGGCACCATAACTATATAGCTCTATTCATTGATGGGCCTGCGTTAGCTGCTCTGTTGTTTTCACTGAGCGTGTCGTCACGATCTGGTTACCTCAGGAATTCACTGTGTCCGGTGTCGAATTGTACGCGTTCATAAGAGCATTGGAGCAGATAAGATGTGTTAAGACTGCTACATTCGTCTGTTCCGAGTCCCTGAGAGTCCTCAACTCTCTACAACACTTCTACGCTACAAATAAAATAGTCCACAATATCCAGGACGCCCTTCTTCGCCTACAAAGTCTGGGTAAGCAGGTGTCTTTTTGCCGGGTACCAGGGCACATGGGTATTACGGGCAACGAAATGGCAGGTGTAGGAGCTAGCATGTCACGATAGTGTGATAGTTAGTTGTGTCATCCTCCTACATGCTAATTCTCACTGTTAAGGAACAGAGTCATGCGCAGAAGTGAAGAAGAGTTGCTAGATGTGACAGACAGTAGACTGCGTCTAAAGTCCACAACGCGGACATGGCGTATCTCCTTCCAGCCAAACAGACGGGATTGGGTCCTTTTCACTCGTCTTCGTGTAGGGCAGAGCTGTAACAAGCATGGCTTCCTGCTCCGACGTGAAAACTCTCCAATGCGTGGTGCTTGAGGCGAACGGATCACTGTACGCCCCATTTTAATAGACTGTATTTTATATTAAGACCAGAGGGCAGTAGCTAATTTACTGACAGATTTACCCTCTATTTTAACCGACAATTAAGGGAATGTCTTACGTATTTTAAGGTCTTGTGAACTGTCCGAAAGGTTCTCTAAAATCTTAGTGAGCAATTTTTAATATGTTATCACGGTGGCTGCCTCATCCGTGTTTTTTTTTTTTTTAATGTTCAGCTGCCCACATATTCCTGTGTATCAGTTTGTGTTTACCTCTTGTCATATTTGTGTTTCAATAGCCATTTTTAGAACAGCTAACCATTTTATCGCTATCTTACCCGGTGTGAGCTACACACACACACACACACACACACACACACACACACACACAATAGCTACAGCAATGCATCCTCTAGATGATTAACCCATTTCCCAGAGTACTCGCTGATATGCTCATCCTTATTTCGCATTTCCACTTGGATTGACAGCTCTTCATTGATTCAGCTTGGCCGGCCGGAGTAGCCGAGCGGTTCTACGCGCTTCAGTCTGGAACTGCGCGACTGCTACGGTCGCAGGTTCGAATCCTGCCTTGGCAATGGATGTGTGTAATGTCCTTAGGTTAGTTAGGTTTAAGTAGTTCTAAGGTCTAGGGGACTGATGACCTCAGATGTTAAGTCCCATAGTGGTCAGACCCATTTGAACCATTTGATTCAACTTGATGTAAGGATCATCTTTCCGCCCACGCAAGAGATGACGCTACTGTGTCCTCTCTCTGCAGTCTTAATAAATAAATTCTGATTCTGATATATAAGTCTACAGATCCTCCAAGATTTAATTAATTCGGGTAATTCTTGCCGGATGGTTTGAGTTCTCACAAATGACAGTGTACAAGGCTTTGGAAAGGATGGCTTCAGGTACAGGAAACCAGCACTGTATGGCCTCTCTTGGTGCTGTGGCAATGCTTATATTAGCGAGACCACCATGACCATACAGGATCACCGTGATCAACACAGCTGTCAGCGAGAAGCAAACAAATCCGTCACTACTGAGTGCTGTCTCTGCATTGTCCATCGACACTATTATTTATCCCAGGGAGGTTTGCTGTTTCAGCAGATTTTGGAATTGCTTTTTGAAAGAGGCTGTTCAGAACTAGCTAGGAAAATTAGCTACTAAACAGTGATGGTTCCTTAATACCCATGTTACCTGGTACCCAGCAGAAGGACACCTCCTTCCCCAGCATTTGTAGGTGAAGAAGGTCGTCCTAAATATTGTGGACTATTTTATTTGCAAGGTGGAAGTGTTGTAGAGAGTTATGGGCTCTCAGGGACTGGGAACAGACGAATTTAGCAGTCGCAACATATCTCATCTGCCCCACTGCTCTTAAGAATGCGTATAATTTCAATCTGATTCCACGTTGGAACCAGCATCCACCTTACTAAGAATGATGAGGGACTTACCATAAAACCAATGATCTCAGCCCAATAAAAACTGCTACAAACGTTGTGCTTGTGATATTGATATTGGCTTGACCTGCGTGATACTGACTACTATGAAATTCGCCACTTCGACATCATCATTTTAAATCTTATTTTTCCAGTTTTACTAGAGAATGGTGAGAATCTTGGCAATCGAAATATGTGTCATGGACGGTGTGACTAAGTGGCTGCGTTCCCTAACAGGTAACAAACATCAAGCCGGAAAAAGTCTAAACTGCAGATGAAATATAGCCATTTAAAACAGTCATTGAGTGTGTTGTCATGTAGACGACAGATATGCCGGTATAAACTGCGCTAAGAATATAATACTGAAGATAAAAATTGAACTGGCTGGCTTACAAAATAGACCGAACAATCACACATCGGACTTTTATCTGTGACAGTACATCGTGCAAAAACGTGACTCGTAGCGTGGGTAGAATTCTCCGTTAAACAATCTAGATGTTGACTGGTTCTCAACTATGAGAAAACTACCTCCACAGCACTACCCAGGTTGACGGCTGCTATACTTGTATTTCTTGTGGTAACGAAATAAGTTGCCAAGTGTACTGAAAATTATTGAGGGTACTCATTTCGACAAATATTTCTGCGATTTTCTGCATTCGTTTAACACGAAAATACATGTCCCGTAACTGATTTTATTTATTTGCACTCAGCCTTCTGAATGGTTCAATGAGGCCCGCCACGAATTCCTCTCTTGCGCTAACCTCTTCATCTGCGAGCATCATTTACACCCTACGTCCTCAATGACTTTTTGAGTGTATTCCAATCTCTGTCTTCCCCTACAGTTCCCTCTAGTACCATGGAAGTTATTCTCTTCTGCTATCTTAACACATGTCCTTAATCCCGTTTATTCATCTTATCAGAGTGTTCCATGCGTTCCTTTCTTCGCTGATTCTGCGGCGAACTTCCTCATTCGTTATCTCATTAGTCCATCTATTCTTCAACACATTTTATAGTACCACCACATTTCAAACTATTAGATTCTCTTCCGGTTTTTCCACAGCACATGATTCACTACCCTACAGCGCTGTACGTCAAAGGCACATTCTCAGAAATGTGTTCCTAATATTAAGGCCGATGTTTGATACTAGCAGACTTCTCTTGGTCAGAATACCCTTTTTGCCTGTGCTAATCAGCTTTATATGTCATCCTCGTTTTGCCTTCAAGTGTCATTTTGCTTCCAAGGAGCGAAAATCCTGAACTCCGTGTACTGATACCACTGTCAATTGTTCGTCAGCCGCACATCGTGATACTAGTAATCAGTAAAACGTCTGTTGTTAAGACCAGTTAATAGTTCCGGGTCTGAGAATCAAACTTAAAGTAACACACACTGGAGCACATTCTGACAGCGAGGCAAATAGTGCAAATGCGCCGCAGGTAGAGATCGAAGACACTTTTACGACAAAAAATGAAGAAAATCGTTTACCAACTTCTTTCGTCTGTAGCTGTACTGAACGTCATGTACAATCCATGTTATCTTTTATGTGTATTTGTGCGTGTGAATATGTATGTGAGTAAGAGAGAGAAGAGGTCCTTTATAGAGTCCTGGAGAATTCTTGTGCAAGCTGGATTTCGCCGGTTGTACGAAAGTTACATAACTGGCAGTGAGCCAGAATGGCTCTTGTAGGTGCTACAGCGACGTCTGAGATTAACGGAAATACGAGGCCACTTGAACCAGGCTACTATTTTCAAATAATTCAAAAATGGCTCTGAGCACTATGGGACTCAACCTCTGAGGTCATTAGTCCCCTAGAACTTAGAACTAGTTAAACCTAACTAACCTAAGGACATCACACACATCCATGCCCGAGGCAGGATTCGAACCTGCGACCGGAGCGGTCTCGCTGTTCCAGACTGCAGCGCCTAGAACCGCACTGCCACTTCGGCCGGCTTTAAAAAAATTACGCAGCGTTATAATTTATTTGTCCAGTGACAAAGTATGTTGTTTGGAAATACCAAACTAAACCATACATCAGGCTCTACATATGCTGCAAGCCTCTGTACAAGAATGGCGGAGGGCACTGCGTGCGAATGTTTGCCACTCGCTGTACTGTTACTCCATTTGTGTGTAGAACCAAGGATCAGAGGCTGTATTTATTGCTTCAGAAGGCACCCTTATCTGTCTTGTCTTATTATCCTTGGCCCGGATATACAACGAAAGTTGCAGAATTATTGCAAGCATTACCGTGAATAGCTTCTAATATAATTCCACAGAGTTTCTCAAGAGCGACGTTCACTTCTTCCAACGATTCCTATTTAAGGTCACTGAGAATCTCCTTTATAGTCTGTTTTCGCATGGGGAATACCGACTTGTTCCAGTAGTACAAGTGCATCAATACCAGCTCTACGTTTTTCGTCAGGTGGACACTGTATACGTCCCTTATGGATCTTCTTTATACTTGGTGAAATGAACTAGGGATGCCTTAGGCTTCGGATTCCATATGGAACTGTCTTATATTAGAAGAAAATTCCGCTAACTGCACACGTTTCAAAGACCGGGTCGCTTCGCATGAATCAGCAACTAAGTGCTCACCGAGTGTTCAAATGGCTCTGAGCACTATGGGACTTAACTTCTGAGGTCATCAGTCCCCTAGAACTTAGAACTACTTAAACCAAACTAACCTAAGGACATCACACATATCCATGCCCGAGGCAGGATTCGAACCTGTGACCGTAGCGGTCTCGCGGTTCCAGACTGTAGCGCCTAGAACCGTTCGGCCACTCCGGCCGGCTCTCACCGAGTGTGACACTTCTTTACTGCCCTCACAGTATCTGTTCAGGAATGTAGATTATAAGAAGTTAGTCAGAAACTGGTTGCATCTGAACATTTGTACTTTACAGGGACACACGTTATTGCATAAGAATGAGCGTTAACTACCCTTAATCACAGTAAAACGTAAGCTTGCGTTCAATATCAGAATGTCACTAGTCTGTTTAGGCTATTGCTAAGTTAATTTCCGTTTTCTCCTAAGAAAGACTTTACATGATGACTTTGAACAGAAAGCAGGAAAGGCGATGCACCAGCGATTAATTACACACATTCCTTCACTGCCACGGACTGGAAGGGGACGGGGGTGGGGGGTGGGTGTGGGGTGGGGGTGTGGAAGGATCAAGAGGAGGTACGTGACAGCAGACAGCGCCCTATAGTGTCATTCGTGTCAGAGAAACTGACGACAGAAAAAGAACAGAACCAATATTGTCTTCCGAAAAAATAGGCTGATCACATTTACGATCTGGAAAAAATGGAATTATAAAATGAAATTTACCGAACAGGATAACATGCCCACGTCAGTTATGGCCAATACGAGACATAGTACGTTCGGATGGATTAAATTTATAATCAGTGAAGCAATTCGGGTATCTTGGAGTATGCATCACTGCACGCAATGAATTAGACTTGGTCTTGAAAAAGAGGATATAAGATGATGACAGATGTTTATTCAAAATGCCAAATATTCTGAGGTCCACAGTGCCATCACATAGAACAAAGATCTGCACCTATAATTCCATCATTCACTCAGTTGCACTTTATGACTCAGAAACATGCTCATGTAGTAAGTCTGACTGAAAGGAATTTAATATCCTCGACTAAAGGGTGACAAGACGAATCGTTCGATTTGTTAAAAATGGAGGACAATGAAGGCAGCGGAAAGAAAGGAATGTATGTTCTGAAGGATGGATCCAGTGCCTTAGACACGCAATCGCGTGTGAAAATTCAACATACAGAGATGACCAATAGATCATAGGTGGAGTCATAGGCAAAGAGGTAACTCACATTTACAAAAGAAAGTTATCAAGTTGTCAGGAGTAATTATACAGTTTTCTATTTTGGAGTTTCCGATTTTGGCTGCTGGATCTCTGAGGTATCACAGCTAATATCTTCAGAGGTCATTTACATTTACTTATTAATGGTGTTATATTCAGCTTGACGGAAAATACTATGAACAAACAGCTGGCGTGGTGGTGAATATCCTATACCGCTTGTAGTGGCGAACTGTATATGGAACACGTAACAAACACACTAGAATCTGCCAAGTTCAAGTCAGTCTGTACCTGTTGATACAAGGAGGATGCATGTATGGTTTGGGCACATGGACGGAGAAACCTTGATGAAATCATGGAAAATATAAACTATATCCACCATAATATCAAATTCACGATATAACTTGAAAATGAGCGCCAGTTACCTTGCGTTAAGAGAAGAACAGACAGACCACTGGATCACAGTGTATAAGTAATGGAGCTAAGTCTTACTGGCACAGCCTGCACTGTTGCCAGATATGCCCCCTTCTCCCTTCTTCCTCCTCACCAGCTCCACCCTTCTAGGCCAGTTGCCTTATGTATAAATAGTGAGCTGTTTTATTATTTGCTAAGGCATACTGACCCAGTCTGCATGGTTGCCAGATTTCTGGAAAAATGCTCAGATAATTTATTACCCATTTAATTACCTTTATCATTAAAATTTATTACTCAAGTTGGCTACCTGTATAGTTATACCAGCCTTATCATTATTGCTATAATTATGAGCTAATATGGTTGCTGGATGTTTTTCTAAGAGAGCCTTATCTTAATTAGTATAATTTCTGACCCAATATCGCTGCCACAATCAAAAAATGTCTGACCAGACATAGCCCAATGTAAAAATGTCGAGAAATTAAAAATATCCAAGCGAGGTAGCTTGCATATTGTATGGTGTATTTATTTAGGAACGTTCAGTGCTGTGATGAGCGTAAAATGGAATGAAATTTAAAATAATTCAAGTTTGTTTGCTTGCTGAAATAATTACTAACATGTGCATTAAAAAACACTACAAGATTGTCATCCAAAGACACATGTAGAGTGTTTTAATGTTTAAGCAGTTACCACTGAAGGTATGTGTAGGATTGGATGGGAACAACTCTATCTTTGTTTATTCATACAAAGCTTTGCTGCCCCGTGCTGCTACCATTGTCCCTGCGCCTGTCTGTGCCTCTTCATTGCACTCATCAGCATGCCACTGCAAAGTCTCCAGCCACCTCACTCTCACCTCACTATTCCACCGCCATGCTGGAAGGAGCTGTACACCTGCTGCTGCCTCTGAAATGAAAATGGAATGAACGTGTGGCATTGATCACCGGGAGGCCCCACCCAGGGAAGTAAGGCCACCAAGTTGCAAGTCTTATTTCAGGTGTCGCCACATTGGGTGACTTGCGTGTCGGTGATGATGAGATGAGGATGAGGACAACACAATACCCACTCCATAGGCTGAGAAAATCCCCAACCTGGTTGGGAATCGAACCCAGGCCTCCTGGATGGTAGGCAAACACATTACTTCTCAGCTAAGCAGGCAGAATCAGCTGCCTCTGACTGGTTCAGAGGCCAAGCATGGTGTGACACTAATAGTGCGGCCAGCAGTTTTGTGTGAGATGGAGAGTGGTCTGCGGTACACCTGAGTAAGCACGTTAAGCGCCCACCCTACGCCAGGAGCAGATGAGTGTCTATGAGCCATTGCATCACCAGCCTGAGGGAGTGACTGCCAACACAAACACTGCTCCTCTGTCCAACTTAGCTGCCATACAATTGGTGACAGATTCGGGCACAGAGCAACTGATGTCGCACATGACGCAGGACTACAGGGAAATCTGTCTCAGCTAAGAGAGTAGAGGACTTCTGCTGCCTTAGCCATCTACAATATTTCCAGGAAAGAGATGTTATTAACATTCCAAAACCCTAACATAGTATCCCTAGCAAGGTCCTCCTGTATAGGACCTTACCAATTTTGGCTGCAAATACACTCTAAGAGAAAAAAAAATTCCACTCTACGAAGGAATTATCCAAATGGGACAGAAATCGGTGAGTGTGATGTACATGTACAAACAAACAAACAAATGATCGAAATTTCAGAAAAAATGGTTAATTTATTCAAGAGAAAGAACTTCACAGACTGAGCAAGTCAACAATGTATTGGTCCTCCTCTGGCCCTTATGCAACCAGTTATTCAGCTTGGCATTGATTAAGAGAACTGTTGGATATCCTCCTGGGGGATATCGTGCCAAATTCTGTCCAATTGGTGCGCTAGATCGTCAAAATCCTGAGCTGGTTGGAGAGCCCTGTCCATAATGCTCCTGTTGGGGAGAGATCTAGCGACCTTGCTGGCCAAGGTAGAGCTAGAGATCTGGTGACCTTGCTGGCCAAGGTAGGGTTTTTCAACCATTAAGGTAAACAGTAGAAACTCTCGCCATACATGAGCAGGTGTTATCTTGTGGAAATGTAAGCCCAGGATGGCTTGCCATGAAGAGCAACAAAATGAGGCATTAGAATATAGCTCACATACCACTGTATTGTAAGAGTGTCACAGATGAGAACCAAAGGGGTCCTGCTAGGAAAAGAAATGACGCAAGAGACCAGCACTCCTGATTGGTTCAAATGGCTCTGAGCACTATGGGACTCAACTGCTGAGGTCATTAGTCCCCTAGAACTTAGAACTAGTTAAACCTAACTAACCTAAGGACATCACAAACATCCATGCACGAGGCAGGATTCGAACCTGCGACCGTAGCGGTCTTGCGGTTCCAGACTGCAGCGCCTATAACGGCACGGCAACTTCGGCCGGCAGCACTGCTGATTGTCACCCTATATGGCAGGTGACTCTGGCTGTCTTCAGACATGTCTTCACTCGCCATTGGGGTGCAATTCGAAGTGGGACTCATCACTGAGGACAGCTCTACACCAATCAATGAGATTGCAGGCCGAAGATGTATCTGGAGATGCAACAAACTGGCTGATGCCTACATACAGTCCGACAACTGGGAGTGATGGTCTGGGGTGCCATTTCTTTTCATAGCAGAACACTTTTGGCTGTCATCTGTGGCACCCTTAGAGCACAACGGTACTTCGGTGATATTCTACATCTCATTTTGTTGCCCTTCATGGCAAGCCATCCTGGGCTTACATTTCAGCAGGATAATGCCTGACCGCCCATGGCAAGAATTTCTTATGTTTGCCTTCGTGCTTGCCAAACCATACCTAGGCCAGCAAGGTCACTGGGTCTCTCCCCAACTGAGAACATTTGTAGCATTATGGACAGGAACCTCCAAACAACTCAGGATTTTAAGGATCTAACATGCCGATAGGACAGAATTTGGCAAGATAATGATGATGGCGTCCTCTTGGGTAAAATATTCCGGAGGTAAAATAGTCCCCCATTCGGATCTCCGGGCGGGGACTACTCAAGAGGATGTCGTTATCAGGAGAAAGAAAACTGGCGTTCTACGGATCGGAGCGTGGAATGTCAGATCCCTTAATCGGGCAGGTAGGTTAGAAAATTTAAAAAGGGAAATGGATAGGTTGAAGTTAGATATAGTGGGAATTAGTGAAGTTCGGTGGCAGGAGGAACAAGACTTCTGGTCAGGTGACTACAGGGTTATAAACACAAAATCAAATAGGGGTAATGCAGGAGTAGGTTTAATAATGAATAGGAAAATAGGAATGCGGGTAAGCTACTACAAACAGCATAGTGAACGCATTATTGTGGCCAAGATAGATACGAAGCCCACGCCTACTACAGTAGTACAAGTTTATATGCCAACTAGCTCTGCAGATGACGAAGAAATTGAAGAAATGTATGATGAAATAAAAGAAATTATTCAGATTGTGAAGGGAGACGAAAATTTAATAGTCATGGGTGACTGGAATTCGAGTGTAGGAAAAGGGAGAGAAGGAAACATAGTAGGTGAATATGGATTGGGGGACAGAAATGAAAGAGGAAGCCGCCTGGTCGAATTTTGCACAGAGCACAACATAATCATAACTAACACTTGGTTTAAGAATCATGAAAGAAGGTTGTATACATGGAAGAACCCTGGAGATACTAAAAGGTATCAGATAGATTATATAATGGTAAGACAGAGATTTAGGAACCAGGTTTTAAATTGTAAGACATTTCCAGGGGCAGATGTGGACTCTGACCACAATCTATTGGTTATGACCTGTAGATTAAAACTGAAGAAACTGCAAAAAGGTGGGAATTTAAGGAGATGGGACCTGGATAAACTAAAAGAACCAGAGGTTGTACAGAGATTCAGGGAGAGCATAAGGGAGCAATTGACAGGAATGGGGGAAATAAATACAGTAGAAGAAGAATGGGTAGCTTTGAGGGATGAAGTAGTGAAGGCAGCAGAGGATCAAGTAGGTAAAAAGACGAGGGCTAGTAGAAATCCTTGGGTAACAGAAGAAATATTGAATTTAATTGATGAAAGGAGAAAATATAAAAATGCAGTAAGTGAAACAGGCAAAAAGGAATACAAACGTCTCAAAAATGAGATCGACAGGAAGTGCAAAATGGCTAAGCAGGGATGGCTAGAGGACAAATGTAAGGATGTAGAGGCCTATCTCACTAGGGGTAAGATAGATACCGCCTACAGGAAAATTAAAGAGACCTTTGGAGATAAGAGAATGACTTGTATGAATATCAAGAGCTCAGATGGAAACCCAGTTCTAAGCAAAGAAGGGAAAGCAGAAAGGTGGAAGGAGTATATAGAGGGTCTATACAAGGGCGATGTACTTGAGGACAATATTATGGAAATGGAAGAGGATGTAGATGAAGATGAAATGGGAGATATGATACTGCGTGAAGAGTTTGACAGAGCACTGAAAGACCTGAGTCGAAACAAGGCCCCCGGAGTAGACAATATTCCATTGGAACTACTGACGGCCGTGGGAGAGCCAGTCCTGACAAAACTCCACCATCTGGTGAGCAAGATGTATGAAACAGGCGAAATACCCTCAGACTTCAAGAAGAATATAATAATTCCAATCTCAAAGAAAGCAGGTGTTGCCAGATGTGAAAATTACCGAACTATCAGCTTAATAAGTCACAGCTGCAAAATACTAACACGAATTCTTTACAGACGAATGGAAAAACTAGTAGAAGCCAACCTCGGGGAAGATCAGTTTGGATTCCGTAGAAACACTGGAACACGTGAGGCAATACTGACCTTACGACTTATCTTAGAAGAAAGATTAAGGAAAGGCAAACCTACGTTTCTAGCATTTGTAGACTTAGAGAAAGCTTTTGACAATGTTGACTGGAATACTCTCTTTCAAATTCTAAAGGTGGCAGGGGTAAAATACAGGGAGCGAAAGGCTATTTACAATTTGTACAGAAACCAGATGGCAGTTATAGGAGTCGAGGGACATGAAAGGGAAGCAGTGGTTGGGAAGGGAGTAAGACAGGGTTGTAGCCTCTCCCCGATGTTGTTCAATCTGTATATTGAGCAAGCAGTAAAGGAAACAAAAGAAAAATTCGGAGTAGGTATTAAAATTCATGGAGAAGAAATAAAAACTTTGAGGTTCGCCGATGACATTGTAATTCTGTCAGAGACAGCAAAGGACTTGGAAGAGCAGTTGAATGGAATGGACAGTGTCTTGAAAGGAGGATATAAGATGAACATCAACAAGAGCAAAACAAGGATAATGGAATGTAGTCTAATTAAGTCGGGTGATGCTGAGGGAATTAGATTAGGAAATGAGGCACTTAAAGTAGTAAAGGAGTTTTGCTATTTGGGGAGCAAAATAACTGATGATGGTCGAAGTAGAGAGGATATAAAATGTAGGCTGGCAATGGCAAGGAAAGCGTTTCTGAAGAAGAAAAATTTGTTAACATCCAGTATTGATTTAAATGTCAGGAAGTCATTTCTGAAAGTATTCGTATGGAGTGTAGCCATGTATGGAAGTGAAACATGGACGATAAATAGTTTGGACAAGAAGAGAATAGAAGCTTTCGAAATGTGGTGCTACAGAAGAATGCTGAAGATTAGATGGGTAGATCACATAACTAATGAGGAAGTATTGAATAGGATTGGGGAGAAGAGAAGTTTGTGGCACAACTTGACCAGAAGAAGGGATCGGTTGGTAGGACATGTTCTGAGGCATCAAGGGATCACCAATTTAGTATTGGAGGGCAGCGTGGAGGGTAAAAATCGTAGAGGGAGACCAAGAGATGAATACACTAAGCAGATTCAGAAGGATGTAGGTTGCAGTAGGTACTGGGAGATGAAAAAGCTTGCACAGGATAGAGTAGCATGGAGAGCTGCATCAAACCAGTCTCAGGACTGAAGACCACAACAACAACAACATCCCCCACAAGGACATCAAAAAGTTCTATCAATCAAGGCCAAACAGAATAACTGCTTGCATAATGGCCAGAGGTGCGTTATTGACTTGCTCAGTTTGTGAAGCTCTTTCTCTTGAATAAATCATCCAATATGTCTGAAATTGTAATCATTTGTTTGTCTGTACATGTAAATTGCATCTAATGATTTCCATCCCATTAGGATAAATTCTTCGCAATGTGCCTTAGAGTGGCTGCAATAATGCATACGGGCTACAACGACCATGTATAATTTTTTTATGTATACAGGGTGTTACAAAAAGGTACGGACAAACTTCCAGGAAACATTCCTCACACACAAAGAAAGAAAATGTGTTATGTGCACATGTGTCCGCAAACGCTTACTTTCCATGTTAGAGCTCATGTTATTACTTCTCTTCACATCACATTAATCATGGAATGGAAACACACAGCAAAGAACGTACCAGAGTGACTTCAAACACTTTGTTACAGGAAATGTTCAAAATGTCCTCCGTTAGGGCGAGGATACATGCATCCACCCTCCGTCGCATGGAATCCCTGATGCGCTGATGCAGCTCTGGAGAATGGCGTATTGTATCACAGCCGTCCACTATACGAGCACGAAGAGTCTCTACATTTGGTACCGGGGTTGCGTAGACAAGAGCTTTCAAATGCCACCATAAATGAAAATCAAGAGGGTTGAGGTCAGGAGAGCGTGGAGGCCATGGAATTCGTCCGCCTCTACCAATCGATCGGTCACCGAATCTGTTGTTGAGAAGCGTACGGACACTTCGACTGAAATGTGCAGGAGCTCCATCGTTTATGAACCACATGTTGTGTCGTACTTGTAAAGGCACATGTTCTAGCAGCACAGGTAGAGTATCCCGTATGAAATCATGTACATACTGACGAAGCAATAATGAGCTCTAACATGGAAATTAAGCGTTTCCGGACACATGTCCACTAAACATCTTTTCTTTGTTTGTGTGTGAGCAATGTTTCCTGAAAGTTTGGCCGTACCTTTTTGTAACACCCTGTATAATCCATCTTTGCAGTATATATATTACGATGATCCTTGAATGTTTTGCAATTTATCTATTAAAGAATAGAGTTATTGTGTTATCTGCTTCTTATGTCTAACTCCACGGCTTCTGTTGCAAATTCTGAGCACCACACACGCTTCGATACTAACACCCCATACCACTAAACTACCCCTACAGCTAAGTACCAAATGAGATCAGATTCATAATACAGATATCACCCACTCCATTGGGAGTGTATCCTTTACTCATTTGTGGACTATATAGTAACTTCTATCGCTTAAGTCACTAATAATTATACATCTCCATGTAGCATCGGTACATACACAGATCTAGTGAAATATTGTGATTATCCTACTTGATAGTGTTTAGAAGATGTGGAAGGGTGGAGCAAAGGCTGTAGTTTATTGCCGCAACAATTAGAAGATGCAGCAAATCTATACAAAAAAGATTACTAAATAAATAGACCATGCAATGTGCAAACTATCTCACTTGGATTTGACTATGACCACTGTAATGTCATAGTGTTGGCCGTTACTTAGGCAGCCATATTTTGACTGTGGTAGACACATTAGATCATAAATTATAACAACGGTATAAATGAAGAGGCAGCCACCTTGGGTAATAAATTGTAGCCATAAGTTTAATAAATTGGGTAAGAAATTATCTCATGATGTTCCAGGAAACGTGGCTTATATGGTGGTTTGGCCAGTATTCTTCAACTAATAGGATAACAGACAGGGCGGGTGAGGAGGAAGGGGTAGGAAGAGAACTGAGAACAATGCAGGCTGGGCCAGTACAGACATTGCTTCATTAGTTGTATATAGAAACCCACACATACTGACCTTTACCTCCTCACATCAACCATCACCATATGTTTCACAGGAATTCCGTGTTAGAGACTCTGGTCCATGGAGCACGCATGCCGCCAAACAAGGGATACTTCGCTGAAGAAATACAACACCTAAGATTAATGTTAGGATGGAAGGGTACTCAGATCGACAAATTGAGCAAGCATTGCTGTCAAAATCAAAGACGATTGAGGAAGAACTTGAGACTGAAAAAGTAAAAAGAAAAAGGGATGTAGCTTATCTGCCTTATGCTGGCAGTCTCTAGAAAGTTCCGTAGACTTCTGTGGAATTTCTCCTGCCAACAAAGATAAACTCTTCTTTCTATTGTTTAAGAGGATCTAAGTCTCGAAAGTCGTGTGTGTACCGTAACCCATGTGAATGTGGTTTGTATTATGTGGGGGCAGGTTATTATGACATGGAGTATGAAGACGGACGCAAAGAACATTAGTGATATGCCAGACAAAAAGGACACGGTGTGGGTCCACTGACTGACCGTCGAAATCAGAAGTCACTATATTATTCGTCACCCTTAGCTGCATACATATTTGCACCTACGCTCCACTTCCACCAAGCATCGGTCACCCAAGCTCAGTCCACACCCCTTACAAGTGGTGTTACCAATGACTGCATCATCCCCTACACCTTTATAAAACGCTAACGAGCTCGGATAACAAAAATGTGGCGAAGGAAATCAGCCATGTCTTTTTCATAGGGACTATGTTGGCATTTGTCTGATGCGATCAACAGAATCCGTGGAAAAGCTAAATGTGGGCAAATAGAAGGGAGTCTGAAGCCCATTTCTCCCTTATGCAAGCTCAGTGTCTTAATCACTGTGACACTTCATTTGGTGTCGAGTAAAAGTCCAGTTTTGCGACAGTGCTCAAAAGTGTGTGTGAAAATTATATTAATTAAACTATGTATGTAGCAGTCATCGTCCATTTTTAACGACTTACGAATTTTTGTAATAAAAGACAACAGTCTATTCTGACTAAATAATTACTAGTGGAGAGTGTTGTACACTTCAGCTTTTCGTCTACAGCCAGCCATGTATGAGAAGTTATGTATATTTATTTTCTTATTCCATTTTTGAATGATCGCGTTCACTTTTTAAGTACTGCAGTCTTTTTCTGACATTAAAAAAAATTACTCCAGAAAACTAAGGTTTCTCGAAATATGAAAACTTTTTCCAATGTGCAACATGGTCATCTACCTAGAGAGAAAAATTGGATTGAGATTTAAGAGTAGCAATCGAAAAAATCTTTTCAATACTTTATTTAATAGTTTATCTGATACAGTATTAATCTGCTACACACAATTAAGCAGTGAGTCAAATCAAGTTAAGCAGAAGTACAGAAATATCAAAAACCTGGTTTCAATTTAAATACGTTTTGAAATAGAAATAATTACCAAACAACACAGATTTTTGTTTTCAAGGCATGTAAAATTGAGAAGACATTAAAGAAACTCAGTTCATTTGCAGGTATCACACGTTCCTCGGTAAAAGACCCTCTTCTGTGTCGAGGTACAAGAGGTGCACGACCGATGAAGTATGACTTAAATGGCCACATAACATATGGGGTGTCCCAGGAGGAATAGTCGGTATTCAGGAGTATGACAGGAACGATCATTCATATCAAAAAAGTCTAGTAAACTTGGGCTCTAAAATGCAGACCTTAAAAGGTATGAGTATTTCTTCAACTTCGGTATTGTGAATCATACCTCTTCTGCTACAAGTTCTTTGCTTTCCATATTTTGGGAAGAGGTAGTATGGACCAGAACAAGAAAAAGAAATCTGGTAAATATGGGCTCTGAAAAGCATACATTAAGAGCTATGAGCTGTTGTTCATCTTCGCTATTGTGAAACACATCCCTTTCTCTGAAAGAAGTGTCTATAATCTTAAGGTAAGGGCTCATGTTTACCAGGTAATTTTTCCTTATTTTTGTCCATACTTCCTCATCCCAAAATATGGAAAGCAAAGAGCTTGTGGTAGAACAGATTTGTCTCACAGAATCGAAGATGAAGAAGTACTCATAACTGTTAAGATATGCACCCGTGTGGAAAGAACAAATCTGACAGTCAAGCCTAGTCATCCAGTAAATGATTAAGTACCAATCCTCCAGAGATTGAGGCTCAGGAAAAGCCTTATGAAAATGAGCAACATCTTTCAACGCATTCCATCAAAAGCAAGAATGTTAACGCGAAAACTACAAGCAGTATATGATTCTCATTGGCCTCAAGCGTCTGAAAATAACCCTCCTGTCCACCAAGACAAGTGGTCTACGTGACAGGCTATCAGTTGCCTACGATGTCGAGTCAGAAGACATAGATATAATACCCCGAAATGGGGATCTCCAGTCGTCCCTACAGACTGTGACTGCAGAGAAGCGCAGACATGGAGCGCCTGATCAGCTGCTGTTCACTGTCTCGGGTCTTTCACCGAGGAAGATATGCGGCAGGCGGTTCCAAACACTCTTGAGGGTGCCCCTTCTTGGTCACCGAGCGAGGTGGCGCAGTCGTTAGTGCACTGGACTCGCATTCCGGAGGACGACGGTTCAAAGCCGCGTCCGGCGGTTAGGTTTTCCGTGATATCCCTAAATCTCTTCAGGCAAATGCTGGGATGATTCCTTTGAAAGGGCGCGACCGACTACCTTCCCCATCTTTCCCTAACCCGATGGGAACGATGACCTCGCAGCTTGGTTCCCTCCTCCAAATCAGCCAACCAGCCAACCTTATTGGTCATTCATGGTATAATCTTCCATGCACCTATACTTAATCGTGTTTACTACATGTAACTTGCTTCATACACTCTTTTTTTTCATTTCTTTGTACTGATCCTTCTCACACGAATAAAAAGTGGTCAAGCGAACCGCAGGTCTTGTAGACTGAAGCAGTTGGATGCCCTAAGAATAATTCGAGTCTGGTGACCCTAATATACACTCTACGAGGTATGGAGAGAGCCAAACAGCCCTTATGTAATTTACTTACGCAGGAAGTCCTGGGATTGTGAACTCAAGGGAAAGTCGTATTCGAGACAGAAGACTGCACCATGTTTATTAGTCAAACTTATCTGAGCGGACGTGGAATGCATTCATGTACGCTTTCCCTGCCGACACAAAGTATATTATACGAGACATACAGGGTGATTCAAAAAGAATACCACAACTTTAGGAATTTAAAACTCTGCAACGACAAAAGGCAGAGCTAAGCACTATCTGTCGGCGAATTAAGGGAGCTATAAAGTTTCATTTAGTTGTACATTTGTTCGCTTGAGGCGCTGTTGACTAGGCGTCAGCGTCAGTTGATGCTAAGATGGCGATCGCTCAACAGAAAGCTTTTCGTGTTATTGAGTACGGCAGAAGTGAATCGACGACAGTTGTTCAGCGTGCATTTCGAACGAAGTATGGTGTTAAACCTCCTGATAGGTGGTGTATTAAACGTTGGTATAAACAGTTTACAGTGAATGGGTGTTTGTGCAAAGGGAAAAGTTCTGGACGG
Source organism: Schistocerca serialis cubense (assembly GCF_023864345.2). Lineage (NCBI taxonomy): Eukaryota > Metazoa > Arthropoda > Insecta > Orthoptera > Acrididae > Schistocerca > Schistocerca serialis. The sequence goes on from NC_064640.1 coordinate 782,066,968, forward strand.
CCGAGAACGAGTGATGAAAATGTAGCACGCATCCAGCAAGCATTTGTTCGCAGCCCAGGAAAATCGACTCGCAGAGGTAGCAGAGAGCTGCAAATTCCACAATCAACTGTATGGAGAGTCCTACGAAAAAGGTTAGTTATGAAACCTTATCATCTGAAATTGGTTCAAGCACTGTCTGCAGCTGATAAGATTAAAAGAATCGATTTCTGTGATTTTATCCTTGCTCAAATGGAAACAGATGAATCTTTCGTTTCACAGATTGTGTTTAGTGATGAAGCAACTTTCCACACTAACAGGAAAGTCAACCGTCACAATGTCTGTATATGGGGCACTGAGAATCCGCGGGAAACAACTCAGTATGAACGTGACTCGCCTAAGGTGAACGTTTTCCGTGCCTTTTCAGCCAATAAAGTTTTTGGTCATTTTTTCTTCGAAGGTGCTACTGTAACTGGACTACAGTATCTGTTCTCTCAGCTCGAACGAGAAGCACAACAATTCAGCAGGATGGCACTTACCTGTCCGTAACTACCTGAGGCGATGGATCGGCCGCTAGGCAGCCCGTGACAGAGCACTTCATCACTGGCCTCCAAGAAGCCCTGATCTTAACCCCTGCGATTTTTTCTTATGGGGGTACGTTAAGGACATGGTGTTTCGGCCACCTCTCCCAGCCACCATTGATGATTTGAAACGAGAAATAACAGCAGCTATCCAAACTGTTACGCCTGATATGCTACAGAGAGTGTGGAACGAGTTGGAGTATCGGGTTGATATTGCTCGTGTGTCTGGAGGGGGCCATATTGAACATCTCTGAACTTGTTTTTGAGTGAAGAAAAACCTTTTTAAATACTCTTTGTAATGATGTATAACAGAAGGTTGTATTATGTTTCTTTCATTAAATACACATTTTTAAAGTTGTGGTATTCTTTTTGAATCACCCTGCATATTGGGGTTCTGCTCTTAACATACATAACGCACGCGCCGAATAATCCGAACTTTAATAGGCGACAGAGAATATCTCGTCTAGTCACATTGACGAGCAGTGGCGTGTGAAATAACGACTAAGGGGTGACAAAGTCATAATACTTTTCCCGAGGAGATAATTTAAAATTCGTTCAGATCCGATTGAAAAACAAAGAAAGGAACCCAAGCGACGTGGCATGTCGAAGTGTTGGACTGAACGGGAGATATCTAGTTTGTTTTTTTTAATTTCTTTTCAGACTGTCATAATTTACACTGTTCACTACTTCTCAAAATTCTCTTCCTATCAGTACTCTTTTAATGAGACTGTGGGAAACTTTCGCTTGGCCTTATTGGAATATCGTTCATTCTCCGTATCTAACTTCCTCGTGATAATAGTAAGTTATATGTAGCATACCTCCTGATCTCATTGTTTCATGGTACACCCATTTTTCAGGAATTGAATGTTCGGCAGATGGTGATGACTGATTAAGTTTTTGTGATCCTTTGCGCGTTTCACTGAGCGAATACAGGATTGCAATCCATGCATAGCACCTCCAACTCTAACCACAAATAGATGCTAAATTGTTTATAAATCTAGCTACCTTAAACGTTTCTCTATAGGACGACAGTTTTATTTATACGCTCTATTAGCATTATGTTTTTGTGGACTAAACGACGAAGAGTAAAATTTCATCGAGGATAATCCTTTGGAAACGAAGCAAGAAGGTTGCAACATCAGAACCAATGCCACCTTAGGATAGTGTAACACAACTTCGTACTGACGTGTAGTGAATTAGATTCTGTACGTAACTGAGTGTTGTACAATAAGCAGTGATTAAATAACAATATGAAGACTGAAATTTCCTGGCAGATAAAAACTGTGTGCCCGACCGAGACTCGAACTCGGGACCTTTGCATTTCGCGGGCAAGTGCTCTACCATCTGAGCTACCGAAGCACGACTCACGGCCGGTCCTCACAGCTTTACTTCTGCCAGTATCTCGCCTCCTACCTTCCAAACTTTACAGAAGCTCTCCTGCGAACCTTGCAGAACTAGCACTCCTGAAAGTAAGGATCCTGCGGTTCTGCAAGGTTCGCAGGAGAGCTTCTGTAAAGTTTGGAAGGTAGGAGACGAGATACTGGCAGAAGTAAAGCTGTGAGGACCGGGCGTGGGTCGTGCTTCGATAGCTCAGATGGTAGAGCACTTGCCCGCGAAAGGCAAAGGTCCCGAGTTCCGAGTCTCGGTCGGGCACACAGTTTTAATCTGCCAGGAAGTTTCATATCAGCGCACACTCCGCTGCAGAATGAAAATCTCATTCTGGAAATATGAAGACTGTTTATAATCAGCAAAGATTGGCTGCTAGTCAATGTAGTAGCTAAAATTTTGTGATAATAGTCGATTTATGTGGTACGATATGTTCTATAAACTCCACCACTTTAAGTATATAAGCAGAACAGCTCAGCCATATCCAAGACAAGCGGCTCCTGGAAACTGCAAGATTAGTATAAAGAAGGCTTGAAGGGTCACCACTGTAAGGTCATCGTTCATTAATCCTTGTTATGGCGGGTTGTTTTTTGAGACACGTCGTAGTATCTAGTGGAAAACAATTTACATATTCCGTGTGTACTGTCTATGCTAGGATTCAAATAATCACTGTAAAGAGAGATAAGAGAATTACATTTCATTCTGCAGACGAACACGTCATTTACCTCGTGTTTTCTGGCAGTAACAAGGAAGCACGGAGAAACACTCTACTAACTGAATAACCGTAGTACACACGAAGATAAGCTGCATTTTTTGAATGCGTACGCCGTCATACCAGCCGCATATCAGGTCTGTCTCCGCGTTCCTCAGTGATATTCAACTTACACTTAATATCATCACATGCAACTGGCTGCTGGCGCTCTAAAACAAACTGATGTTGTTAACATTCATGAGAGTGCAACCCTCACTATGTGTGAAACATCCATACTGTGCGAAAATTGAACTCATTTTCAATAAAGTTACTGGTCGATCGGAGATCTGGAGATTTGTTTTTTTATGATTTTTATGTGTTTTCAGCCGGCCGCTGTGGACGAGCGGTTCTAGGCGCTTCAGTCCGGAACCGCGCTGCTGCTATGGTCGCAGGTTCGAATCCTGCCTCGGGCATGGATGTGTGTGATGTCCTTAGGTTAGTTAGGTTTAAGTAGTTCTAAGTCTAGGGGACTGATGACCTCAGATGTTAAGTCCCACAGTGCTTAGAGCCATTTGAACCATTTTGAACCCTCTCAAACTGTGAACTTTTATTTCGTTTACTCCTCTCCTGTGTCTTACCCTTTTTTTGTCAGACAGTGTGTTTTGAAGTGCTGGCGCTAGTATCTCGAATTTCTCAGAACGTAATGTGGACTCATTGCGAAGAGCGTTTATTATGAGTGATATCCAAATAAAGGAACCTTTCTCCCACTTCAAACTCAATATTTCTTCATCCTCGGCTTTCCCCTTTGGGTGGCTCACAAAATTATCGAATACATGAATTTACATGGTGTGCAGGAAGAGAGCCAGTGAGGTTATGTAAGATACCGATAGAGATGTGGAACCGTGCCAACTCCATTGCGGTGACCAGCTGCGCTAGAGTTGAGGATCCATGGCGCGAACAGCTCGATCAAGGTGGTCCCACAGATTCTCGATTAGGTTTAAATCCGGGTAGTTCAGTAGACAGAGTATGGTAAACTCCTCCTCCTCCTCCTCCTCTTTCTCCCGAACAGGCCATGAAGGCCCAAAGGTATAGACCGGCCGCCGTGTCATCCGCAGCCCACAGGCATCACTGGATGCGGATATGGAGGGGCATGTGGTCAGCACACCGCTCTCCCGGCCGTATGACAGTTTCAGAGACCAGAGCCGCTACTTCGCAATCAAGTAGCTCCATAGATTGCCTCACAAGGGCTGAGTTCACCCCGCTTGCCAATAGCGCTCGGCAGACCGGATGGTCACCCATCCAAGTGCTAGCCCAGCCCGACAGAGCTTAACTTCGGTGATCTGACGGGAACCGGTGTTACCACTGCGGCAAGGCCGTTGGTGTAAACTAATACTGGTGCTCTTCAAAACACATTTGTGCACTATGAGCTGTGTGAGACGTTGCATTGCCCTGCAGGTAGATGCCATCGTGCCGAGGAAAAAACAAGCTACATGTTGGGGTGGACATAGTCCCCAAGCATAGATAGATGCATACTTTTGTTGATCCATTGTGCCTTCCCAGGGAATTCCACAAAAACATTGCCCAAACCATTACGCTCCCTCCTCCGTCCTGGACCCTTCCGAGGGTTGTTGCAGAGCCATAAACGCCAAAGGCCATCTGTTCGATGGAGCATAAAACATGATTCATCTGAAAAGGCCACTTGTAGCCACTCAGTAGACGTCCAACTGCTGCACTGGCGTGCAAATTGCAGCCTTCGTGGCCTATGAACAGCAGTCAGCATGGATGCAGGAACCACGCGTCTGTGCAGCGTACCGTATGCAGTAACGTTCGCTGAACAATCGTTGAGGAGACACTGTTGGTAGCCCGTTGGTTCATCTGGGCGGCCATTTGATGCATAGTTGCACGCCTATTCCCCCGTACATCTCTGCAGCCGTCGTTCAACCATGTCATCTATTACCCGCGGTGCACCACAGTTGCCTCAGCGCCAGTTTTGGATATTGCCATTTTGCCATGTGCGGTATACTTTAACCACGGTTGCACTGGCCTGTTTACAAACTTAGCCATTTCGGTTATGCTTCCACAGAAAGCCAATGATAACGATCATGTCCGTTTGGACGTCAGATAAATCGCTCTGTTTTTCGCGGTCCTCCGACACTCCTTATACACTACTGGCCATTAAAATTGCTACACCACGAAGATGACGTACTACAGACGCGAAATTTAAACGACAAGAAGAAGATGCTGTGATACGCAAATGATTAGCTTTTCAGAGCATTCACACAAAGTTCGCGCCGATGGCGACACCTACAACGTGCTGACATGAGGAAAGTTTCCAACCAATTTCTCATACACAAACAGCAGTTGACCGGCGTTGCCTGGTGAAAAGTTGTTGTGATGCCTCGTGTAAGGAGGAGAAATGCATACCATCACGTTTCCGACTTTGATAAAGGTCGGATTGTAGCCTATCGCGATTGCGGTTTACCGTATCGCGACACTGCTGCTCGCGTTGGTCGAGATCCAATGACTGTCAGCAGAATATGGAATCGGTGGGTTCTGGAGAGTAATACGGAACGCCGTGCTGGGTCCCAACGGCCTCGTCTCATTAGCAGTCGAGATGACAGTCATCTTATCTGCATGGATGTAACGAACCCTCCAGCCACGTCTCGATCCCTGAGTCAAAAGATGGGGACGTATGCAAGACAACAACCATCTGCACGAACAGTTCGACGACGTTTGCAGCAGCATGGACTATCAGCTCGGAGACCATGGCTGCGGTTACCCTTGACGCTACATCACCGACAGGAGCGCCTGCGATTGTGTACGACGAACCTGGGCGCACGAATGGCAAAACGTCATTTTTTCAGCCGAATCCAGGTTCACTTTACAGCTTCATAATGGTCGCATCAGTGTTTGGCGACATTGCGGTGAACGCACATTGGAAGCGTGTATTCGTCATCGCCATACTGACGTATCACCCGGCGTGATGGTATGGGGTGCCATTGGTTACACGTCTCGGTCATCTCTTTTTCGCATTGACGGCACTTTGAACAGTGGACGTTACATTTCAGATGTGTTACGCGCCGTGGCTCTACCCTTCATTCGATCCCTGCGAATCCCTACATTTCAGCAGGATAATGCACGACTGCACGTTGCAGGTCCTGTACGGGCCTTTCTGGATACAGAAAATGTTAGACTGCTGCCCTGGCCAGCACATTCTCCACGTCTCTCACCAACTGAAAACGTCTGGTCAATGTTGGCCGAGCAACTGGCTGGTCACAATACGCCAGTCACTACTCTTGATGAACTGTGGTATCGTGTCGAAGCTGCGTGGGCAGCTGTACCTGTACACGCCATTCAAGCTCTGTTTGACTAAATGCTCAGGCGTATCAAGGCAGTTATTACGGCGACAGGTGGTTGTTCTGGGTACTGATTTCTCAGAATCTATGCACCCAAATTGCGTGAAAATGTAATCACATGTGAGTTCTAGCATAATATATTTGTCCAATGAATACCCGTTTATCATCTGCATTTCTTCTTAGTGTAGCAATTTTAATGGCCAGTCGTGTATATTCTCTACAGCTACAGCCGTCACCTGCCATCTGTGCGTGGTTATTGCACGTTGACGCCGAACGTAGGCGGTGGTCACATTAATGTGACTGAATCGTGTAGAAACCAAGATGAAATATTACTAGAAAACACACACCTTCATTTGAGCTGTCGCTTATAGTACATAGTTAAACAGTTTCTAGAAGATTTTACTAAGTACCGTGAAATAAGGAATTCGTGGTCGGCAATGGTTATTCCATGCAGAACGAGGTTCAAATCAAATGACTCTGAGTATTATGGGACTTAACATCTGAGGTCGTCAGTCTCCTAGAACTTAGAACTACTTAAACCTAACTAGCCTAAGAGCATCACACACATCCATGCTCGAAGCAGGATTCGAACCTGCGACCGTAGCAGCAGCGCAGTTCCGGACTGAAAAGCCTAGAATCGCTCGGCCACAACGGCCGGCTGCAGAAGGTGGTTTTGAATGAACAGATCGTGTGTGGTACACGTTTGAAAATTTATTTTTTTCATGAAAAACAACAGTCTACTACCTCGCTGCTTGTGGTGCTACTTGGAAAACAATATGAAGCATCTGTTCTCCTTAAGGTGCGTTTACACTATGTGAGACTTGCTTCGTAAGACAGTTGCGTGAGGCTGTTTCGTGAGACAGCTGTCTTATCCTTTCACTTGCACGGAGAGAAACTTTTGTGCAAAACAAGCACGGAAATGGTGTCCCATCAGTTTTGGCAAGAGAACAATGTTGCGCATAGACGCACCTCCGGTTTCTGCAGTCGCATTCACTCTCATTATGACGTTCTATGTGAAATAGAAATCTAAACGAGGACGCCGCTGGTGAAGAAAGGAATTATTCCGCCACCGATGCCAATATGGATCCAGTTTGTGAGGGAAATTCCAGTGTAACCCATACCCTATCAAAGATATCAACAGCAACTTTCAAAGTTGAGGCTGGTTGCTGAAGGATCACGCTTATTTCATTCCATACATCCTCCCTTTTTGCATGAATGTGATGGACTTTTTCTTTAAGAGCTCCCAAAAGTGAAGAGCTTTTGTAAAATTCTGTGAGGTAGATGCTTTCCTCGTGGTTCAGTGTCTAGTGTGCATCAAGGAATGATATCTACACCAGGCGCGACAAGAGAAACGAGACACTTTGCTTCGCGCCCACAAACCTCCAGGGGTCTGGTTCACCGCGAAACAGCCTCGTGTAACACGTTTCGCGATGGGGACCACGTCTGCTCCACGTGAGACTTGCCTCGAGAAGCTGATACAGTAGGCTGTTTCGTGTAATGTAAATGCAGTTTTAGAGGTGATATGAAGATAAACGAAAATACAGATTCTTATATTTGGAGACGTACACAGTCAAGTAGAGACATTTCGTTTAATGGAGTTTGACTCGTTTGTGGGTTCAGATACCATTCTTATCAAGTGATAAGAAAGTATCGCAAGATTTACATTTCAGTACAACTTACACATTTGACTTATATTGCTCGATACTTTAGCACCAACCAGGCACTTAAAATTTTTCTCACAGGTATACAGCTTACTTTTTGCAGTTACTCAGAATGGTGGTGTCACACATCATATTTTTGAATGATGCAAGATATTTCACACATCCAACGTCTTGAGAAGACTATTAACACACATGGGGAATTCGCTATGAACAGAAGAGCCAGTCTGGCATGGACTTAAACTGCTAGTGCTAGCCCACGGTGAAAACTTCGTAGCCTCGTACAAAGATGGTGTCAGTATCAAAAAAATGGTTCAAATGGCTCTGAGCACTATGGGACTTAACATCTATCGTCATCAGTCCCCTAGAACTTAGAACTACTTAAACCTAACTAACCTAAGGACAGCACACAACACCCAGCCATCACGAGGCAGAGAAAGTCCCTAACCCTGCCGGGAATCGAACCCGGGAACCTGAGCGTGGGAAGTGAGAACGCTACCGCACGACCACGAGATGTGGGCTGTGTCAGTATCACTGAAATCTTGTTTCCGTTACTTTGATGCACGTTGTACAATAACACTAGTCAAACATCTGTTGGCTCTCCGGAATAGGTTTTTACACGGCTTTCTATAGCAGTCGTGTTTTTTGTGTTTCATCCAAAGGGATGAACTTGAATATCGTGGCGTCGAAAACATTTCCTGTTCTAGACAGCTTACTGCCCAGGAATCTGTTTCAATCTGAACAACTACGAAAGGAATGGCTGAATTCGAATGAGCCGTAATTCTGTTGAAAACAATCTACATGAAGGACATCCCAAAACTATAACCACTTTGAGAAACTACGCGATATGATATTGTACAATCGAAGGTGACTGAAATGACATACGCCACATTTTACACGAAGAATTAACTACAAGAGATTTTTGTGCGAGACGTGTGCCGCGTAAGTTAAATATTCACCAACAGCAAATACCAAAATGAATGGATCTGCAATATCAGTGCCATTTTTAAAAAATCCCCTTATTTTGGTTTGTCGATTTTTCCCTGGAGACTGGATATGATCCAGTAGTTTACACCAGACAGAAGCAGAAACGAAATTAGTGGATGTTGCACCAAAAAGACAAGGCCGATATCACCTGCCGGGAAAATTACGGCAAACATTTTTTTTTCAAATGTAAAAGGGTATCTTCTTATTGCTTATTTCGCAGAACGTATAACAATAACTAGTGAATAGTATATGTATCTTCTGGTCCAGGTGCATAAACCAGCCGGCCGGTGTGGCCGAGCGGTTCTAGGCGCTTTAGTCTGGAACCGCGCAACCGCTACGGTCGCAGGTTCGAATCCTGCCTCAAGCATGGATGTGTGTGATGTCCTTATGTTAGTTAGGTTTAAGTGGTTCTAAGTTCTAGGAAACTGATGACCTCAGATGTTAAGTCCCATAGTGCTCAGACCCATTTGATTTGGGCCGGCCGAAGTGGCCGTGCGGTTAAAGGCGCTGCAGTCTGGAACCGCAAGACCGCTACGGTCGCAGGTTCGAATCCTGCCTCGGGCATGGATGTGTGTGATGTCCTTAGATTAGTTAGGTTTAACTAGTTCTAAGTTCTAGGGGACTAATGACCTCAGCAGTTGAGTCCCATAGTGCTCAGAGCCATTTGAGCCAGCCATTTGATTTGCATAAACCATATGTGGGAAGACAAGAAATGGTTCAAATGGCTCTGAGCACTATGGGACTTAACATCTGATGTCATCAGTCCCCTAGAACTTAGAACTACTCAAATCTAACTAACCTAAGGACATCACACACATCCATGCCCGAGGGAGGATTCGAACCTGCGACTGTAGCGGTCGCGCGGTTCCAGACTGAAGCGCCTAGAACCGCTCGGCCACAATGGCCGGCGTGGGAAGACACCTCGATTGCAAAAGAAAGTACTGATATTTCTTTAGGACAACGTGCCTGTCCATGAAGTGCCACCACAGTAGAAAAACGTAGGGATTTGGAGAGCAGATTGCTAGAATACTTACCGTACTCATTAGATTTGGCATCGTATAACTACCACCTATTGTGTTTATAAAAAAAAAAAAGAATTGCGTCTGGAAAACAGTCTGACGACCACCCGTAAGTAGACCTTCCAGAATCTTCTTCAGAGCAAGGAATCTTATAAAAATTTTTATATTTGATCTACAAATCATGTGTTTCAACGCCAGGCCGAGGTATTCCCGCCTTGTTCTCGTATGAGACTGTTTAATTATACTTTCGGTGGCGGTTTACTCTATTACAGGTGTCCCAACCTAATGTGGACTTTGTCTGCTTTTTTTATTAAGACGTTTTATAATTTATTAATAAAATTATTTTGTATATGTGACCGCATCATATATGACAAAATATCAAACGTTTCGGCTCTATTGCAGGAGCAGTCTTCATCACCACCCTTATGAAGGCTACCTGCAGTAGCAGTAGATGACACACGTAGAACAATTTCATTAAAATTGACTCCGGCCTTAAAAGCCTACGCTCTTATATGCTTATATTAATACAAGTAACTTACATTCAACAAGAACGTTGGCGAGCACTACCCATGAAGTAGAATTTCGGAGGAACAGGAGAACATGACAGTACATTTCTCTGATCTTTATTCAAGCAGTTTTAAGCCAGAGTGTACACTGATATCTATACTGGACCAGACACGAGTCCTCTCCCACACTTTTGCACTCTATCACACTGCTCTAACGTAAGTATTGTTCCGATAGCAGACCAGGTAATGTCCGAAGTCAGGTGTCGAGTCGACTCTCATTTCATAGGTGAAATAACTTGTTCCAAAAAAATTTTTGAGACTATTCTAAACGAGCGTGTTCGTATCTTTATTTCTAACCCGCACTCTCAATTAAGTTGCGTATGTGCCAATTCATGTCTGAAAATCATGGTATGTCAGCAAACACGTTCCGCAGTGTTGCGATTTCTTCTTTACATAGTCCACTAGCGGGTCACTTACGATATGCGACTGTCCACGAAGTTAATATATTCCTGAACTTTTGCCTGCCATCACAGAGAAATTCATGGCACGACGTTGTTGGTTCAAATGGCTCTGAGCACTATGGGACTCAACTGCTGAGGTCATTAGTCCCCTAGAACTTAGAACTAGTTAAACCTAACTAACCTAAGGACATCACAAACATCCATGCCCGAGGCGGGATTCGAACCTGCGACCGTAGCAGTCTTGCGGTTCCAGACTGCAGCGCCTTTAACCGCACGGCCACTTCGGCCGGCCACGACGTTGTAACCGACACATAACTCATCTGAGACGCTCGTAATGTTTCTGCCGTTTATTGGCTTATCGATGAACCCATAACACTTATGTCACTTTGATGGTTTTTTTTAATCACGGTTCCCCCTGCTACGCAGTACATTTGCTCGATACCTATTGTGGAGTATTGTAGCAAGTCTAGTTGGGGTTGAGGTCGAACAGATACTACAACAGACTAATTATTAGTAATATGTTAAAGCTTGAACATGGTGAATACTTAACTTTGGAAACAAGTAGTGTCCATACAGATGACACGAAACTGATGCTGTCTCTGACACTTATAAAATTCAGCACTTCATTGCAGAATAGTAGTTTCACATCCGAGCTAATTTTCTTTTGCATGACACGATGTTCAGCATAGCTGTTCTAGTCGCACGCAGACGGATCTGTACTATGACGATACCGTCGAAGTAAGCGATGATTACTACTGATCGCTGATTACATAGAGAGTAGGCTGAGCGGCACTGTGCTCGGACGTAAATAACTTTCCAGCTGCTGTGACGTAAGGAAACATTGGGGGCGCGTCTGCACAGACTTCTCAGATTCGTCGCTGAGTTTTGCAGCGACTGTCTGTATTTGTGGTGCTGTCTTGAGGTACCAAATTTTGTGTGATACCTTGTTCTGCGGACATCACACACTACCACACACACAACACCGAAAATTATTTAATAACCGACGGATTTTGGGTTGTTTGGTGGAAGAGACCAGACAGCGAGGTCATCGGTCCAGTCGGATTAGGGAAGGACGGGGAAGGAAGTCGGCCGTGCCCCTACAAAGGAACCATCCCGGCATTTGCCTGGAGCGATTTAGGGAAATCACGGAAAAACTAAATCAGGATGGCCGGACGCGGGCTTGAACCGTCGTCCTCCCGAATGCGAGTCCAGTGTACTAGCCACTGCGCCACTTCGCTCGATCAATAACCGACGGATATGCAGTCGCGATCGTCAGTTGTTGACACGTCGTTCAAGTAAAAACTGGTTAGTGCGAGGCGACGCAAACCACGTGATTGCTGCATATTTGTAGAAATGTAAAGCTACGTACGTATTTTTTCGACCTTGTACAAACTCCAGAGACTGATCGATGAGAGGGTACGGAACAAAAAAGGTCTATTGAATTTATGTCTAGAAATGCATGGTTTCCATGCTAGAGACCATATTCAAAAATGGTTCAAATGGCTCTGAGCACTATGGGACTTAACATCTATGGTCATAAGTCCCCTAGAACTTAGAACTACTTAAACCTAACTAACCTAAGGACAGCACACAACACCCAGCCATCACGAGGCAGAGAAAATCCCTGACCCCGCCGGGAATCGAACCCGGGAACCCGGGCGTGGGAAGCGAGAACGCTACCGCACGACCACGAGATGCGGGCTAGAGACCATATTTTCAAACATGTTTGTTACAGAGACTGCAGTCTAATACGCGCTGTACCATGCAGTCACAGTTACAGTATGCATGGTTTTCTCCTAGAGGGTGCTACCATTCCTCACACGTCATGACCTAGCGCCCTCTCCTGCCCTAGTAATTGGTAATGTTGTGTCCGATTCACTCCTCTTGCTGACTCATCTTGTAGTGGATATGATTCAGCGTTGTACACAATGGTTCGATGTTCGAATAAAGAGCTTGCCGACATGGTGCTTACTTACGGAAAGGCAAATGGCAACGGGCGGCGGGGATCAAGGTTGTTTCGGGAGACATATCCCCGTTGACAACAACCACAGTATTCAATTTTTGCAACAGTGTTTCGCCGTTTTCTGAGACAGGGTCGTTTCAGGAAGCAGGAAATCATGAAGGACGTAGCCAACATGTTCGGACACCAGACGTGGAGGAAAACGTGATTAACACTGTGGAAGGCGACAGCCGTGTTAGTACCAGGCAGTAGGCCCTCCAGTTCAGGGTAAGCCTTGTGTGGAAGTTTCTCCATGACAATAGTTACTACCCTTATCACTTACAGCGAGTGAAGGGCTTACTAGCGACAGACTTTTCACACTAGGAGCAGTTTTGTCACTGGTTTCTTCATCAGGTAACCACGATTCCAGGATTTGTGTCATTCACAGATGCGTGGAGTGGTACGTCGAACTTTCGTAACAAACATCCTTGGAACAGTATACAGAACCCCATGCTATTGTAACACCGAATCATCAGAATCGGTGCAGTCGGAATGTGTGGGCCGGGATGATTGGCGACCGTATTTTGGGACCAGTTTTCCTTCCACGACGCCTAACAGGCCGGAACTATCGGCGTTTCTTGTGGGTGACTTTGCCTCCCCTGCTGGAAGAAGTGCCATTGACGATCCTAAGGGTTATGTGGCTGCTACATGACGGTGCTCCAGCCCACTTCGCCGTTAACGTCCGGACGCATCTGAGTCGTGTCATCCCTGGTAAATGGATCGGACGAGAGGATCCAGTCGCATGGCCTGCTCGTTAACCGGATCTCTGCCCTTGCGATTTCTGGATATGGGGCTATCTGAAAAGTATCGTGTATGCAGAACCCATTCCAGATGAGGAGACACTGGAGCAGCATATTCGTGCTGCCTTTGACACTGGTCGGATGCAGCCTGGCCGATGTGAGCGTGCGAGACAGAACATGCTACGGCGCGAACACGCGTGCGTTGAGGCACATGGAAACCCTTTTCAACACATACTGTAACTGTGGCAGTCTCTGTAACAATGTATGATGGAATAAATGGTCTGTAGCAAGGAAACTATGCATTTCTGGACATAAGTCCATTAGATCTTTTTTGTTCGGTATGCTCTCATTGATCAGTCCCTAGAGTTTGTACTCGGTGGAAAAAATCACCCTGTATACGTTATCGGAGGAAGAGTATCCGCACCCTCTCTAATGCCGGCCGAAGTGGCCGTGCGGTTAAAGGCGCTGCAGTCTGGAACCGCAAGACCGCTCCGGTCGCAGGTTAGAATCCTGCCTCGGGCATGGATGTTTGTGATGTCCTTAGGTTAGTTAGGTTTAACTAGTTCTAAGTTCTAGGGGACTAATGGCCACAGCAGTTGAGTCCCATAGTGCTCAGAGCCATTGACCCTCTCTAATGGGGAACTGACCGCTAATTGTCACAGGCGGTATACCAGCCAGTATAAAAGGAGAGAGAGACAATTCGGTAGAGAAAAAGTAACAGCAGATTAGGTCGGTTAGGGGAGATTATGTCTTTAAACATGGACCAGTCAGTGGATGTCATCTGAGTAACAAATTCACCAGGGACATTTCAACCCTTCTAAAGCTTCAAAACTCGACTCTTGGTGATGTTATTGTAAAATGGAAACGCGAAATGTCTACCACAGATAAACCAAGACCGACCAGACTCATGTACTGACAAACAGGGACCTTTCAGCACTGCGGAGTATGGTTGTACAAAACTGCGTCAAATCAGCAGAATGAATCACTCGTTACTTCCGAAGTGCTGCCAGAAGTCCAGCTAGCACAGTGATTGTGCTGGGGACTTGAGGTACAATGATCGAGCTGCTCCTCATAAGACACAATTCCATAGTCAATGCTAGGCGACGCTTGAATTTGGGTAAGGCGAATGCTTGGAGAACGTTACCTGCCACTACGTATAGTGCCATCATTCAAGTATGGAGGACGTGGTGTTACGGTATGGCGATTCTTTTCATGGTTTGGGTACGGTTCCCGTATTGCGCTTAAGAAAACGCTAAATGTGAACGGATATGAACACATTTGACAGCATTACGTACTGCGTACAGTAGAGGAACGGTTCGGAGATGATGATTGTTTGTACCAGCACGCTCCCTGTAATAAAGCGGCATCTACGAGCAAGCCGTTTGTGGACAGTAAGATTCCAGAAATGGAACACCTGGGATGAGTTTGAACGTCGATTTCACTCCAGACCCCAGCGTCGGACAACATTACCTCCTGCGGCTCTTGAGGAAGAAGCCATAGACATTCAGACACCTCACTAAAAGTGTCCCAGCAGACCTGATCCCGTGTTAAAGGCGAAGGTTGGACATGCACTATATCAGTAGCCACTAGCAGCTGTCCGGATAATTTTGGTCGTACAGTGTACACTCCAGAAGCCACGTTACGGTGAGTCGTGTAGCGAATTTATCTTCAGACCCTTTTCCAGTTCAATACGAGAACGGTGCACAGGAAATGCATCTGTCGGTAAGCTCAGTATAAGCTAGAATTTCTCCGATTTTACCAGCATAGTGATTTCGTGAGATACATTCGAGAGGTCCTTACTTCACTGTAAAAACCGTAACGGGTAAAAGATAAGTATCCGAAGTACTACGGGCTGTCCAGTAGGAAGTACCATTCGAAATATATTGATATATGTTGCACCAGCACGATGGGTTCATGGCTCACAACTCGCTTGTTGCTAGGGAAGAGATCATCCAGCTCTTTCTTCCTCGCTTGGTAGAAGGTGAAGACGTTATGGGTTGATCTATACGTTCGCCTGGTTTGGCGCCATTGGACTTTTTTTGTCTGGGGTAAACTAGAGATGAAGTCAATGCGACGGCCCAAGAGGATTTAACACGTATGTCCAATGATAGCGGTGGAATCTGTTCATTCTGCCTAGAAGTCTTTGCAACAGCGATTGCAAATGTGTATTGCAGTAGATGGTGGACATTTCAAAAACTTGACGACATAAATGGAGTTTCAAGGAGGCTCTTATCACCACATTCTTTTGTGATTTCGTTTTTGCTACTGTTGCTGATGTGACTTTGCAATATGAGTGTATCTTGACAATAAAATCATTCCCTGTTCTAAAAATCCATTCAATTTTTAATTTGCATATTTTTTAAAGGCTCTGGCAGAAGCAGGAGGAGAACTGCACCGTAGTTGACTGTTAAGGTGCCATGTATTTAGCCATCTGGTTGGTGTGTCGGTCCAACCACGTGCACGCAGAAGTGATTAGTATCAAATTAAAATTTTCTTTGTTATTTTGCGTTTATAAGTAGACTCTTAACTGTACCAAGCTGAAGTGACCTGTCAGGACTGGACTCGCATTCGGGAGGACGACGGTTCAATCCCGCGTCCGGCCATCCTGATTTAGGTTTTCCATGATTTCCCTAAATCGCACCAGGCAAATGCTGGGATGGTTCCTTTCAAAGGGCACGGCCGACTTTCTTCCCCGTCCTTCCCTACTCCGATGAGACTGATGACCTCGCTGTCTGGTCTCCTTCCCCAAAACAACCCAACCCTGATACTGATGCTACTTACAGTGGGAGAACTCTATTTCGGTAGCATAATATATTCCATTCGCAACTTTTTTCAGAGACTTAATGAACTATTTTCTGACTTACCTCGATTAAATGGCTCTGAGCACTATGCGACTTAACTTCTGAGGTCATCAGTCGCCTAGAACTTAGAACTAATTAAACCTAACTAACCTAAGGACATATCACACATCCATGCCCGAGGCAGGATTCGAACCTGCGACCGTAGCGGTCGCTCGGTTCCATACTGTAGCGCCTAGAACCGCACGGCCTTACCTCGATTAAAATGTACTTTATTCCAACTATAGCTTAACAAAGATTACTTATCGGCATATGGTCAGCTCTTATCACTGTACAGGCTACATCATTAAGGTAAAGCATTTACTACTGATCTCTGGCCCAACCGCAGTAATGACGTAGAACAAACCTTACGTCCAGAAATAAGGGACTTGTTGGAATAATTGAACAATTAATGTAACTCGTCCCGGTCTGGAACTGATAAAAGGACGAATAATGTGACAACTGTGAGATCTTCTTTGCTCTACTTGAAGCAGAAAAACCCATGTGGCACAAAAAGTCTTAAATCATAGTTGCTGAAATATGGAACGCCACTGTCTCACCATACATATTTACTTGCCTAACGAATAGACTAAAGTCCAGAGAAATAATTTCATCTGGTGAACTGATACAGAGAATATTATTAATACCGCAGCTACGCTATTTTTCTCTCCTTGCATTCGTCTTTCGGTTGTCCTTTTATTACTTACGAACCTAAATAATTTGTAGTGTGGAATACTAAATGCTGGGAAACGATCAGAATGACGTGAAACTGCGATACATTCTAATTGCATCTCGCTGAACAGTATACGTGGACTATAAACACTGGCTCTGGCTGAAAGTAAAAGTTCCCGAGCTGTAACTTGGGTAGATACTTGTTGCGAAAGGCCACGGTAGGACAACACTGTGAAGTGTCTGCCAAGTGACAACATGCAAAGAGGTCGTGCTTGTTTTCTTTCAGCGTGTTGACAACATGAGAGTACGTAGTGTTTCGCTATTTTTGTGGCAGCTTGTTTGGGAGCCAGTGAAGTCTTACGAACGAACTGCTTACAATGGCTGTTGAGCTGGGAATCAGTAAACAGTTTCGCACTGAGGTTTCTTTTGAGATGGCAGACGGACCAAAGGGTTGAAAAATCTGTGACGGACTTTAGAAAACGCAGCTCGTTAAAACTGATGGTTGTACAGCCTCTTACCTTGCTGAATATTACTTTTCGTTTGCAATTTGTACCAACAAATTTGTATTTACTTTATTTTTAATGCTTACTAAAGAGCCTATAATGTATACAGAGCCTGACAAAAAAGTGAAGCACCCAGCCATGGCTGGATTCAACGTAATTTCGTACGTACACACCATCGGCGGATATGGCCGGCCGAAGTGGCCGTGCGGTTCTAGGCGCTGCAGTCTGGAACCGCGAGACCGCTACGTCGCAGGTTCGAATCCTGCCTCGGGCATGGATGTGCGTGATGTCCTTAGGTTAGTTAGGTTTAACTAGTTCTAAGTTCTAGGGGACTAATGACCTCAGCAGTTGAGTCCCATAGTGCTCAGAGCCATTCGGCGGATATGTAAATTATTGTCTGTGACAGGTAGAACTGCCAGCAGATTACATTAGTATTGTTCATGTTTAGTGATGTTAACAGGCCTGGCAGGGATTATAAGAGGCGTAAACAGGGTCATATAACGAATTATGACAGTCAAGGACAAGGTGATGCCGCTTTTTGGTGTGAGATAGTGTCAGGGTAACCTAACACAATTTGAAAGGGGCCTCATTGTTGGTCTCCATTTGGCCAGCCGACTGATTCGGCAGTCTAGAGATTTGTGGCCCGATGTTGGACTGCATGAAAACGTGAGGACAGGCATACTTTTCGTCTAGGTTCCAGCAGACTATGACTGACCACAACAAGGAAGAATCACCGTATTGTACACCAAACACATCGTAACCTTCACATCTGCGTTCGCTATCCGAGAAGAAATAAAGGAATCTCTGCAGTATTGGTAGGAGACTAGCAGCAGTTGGCTCAGGGATTTATTGTCCCATATACAGGCTGCCGTTAACAGCACGGTGCAAACGGCTGCGTTTTGAGTGGTGCTCTGATAAATGGCGTCGCATTGTGTCAGCGAGGAATTACGCTTCTGCACTACTCGGATGACCGTCGCCTGCGACAATAGCGGCGACCTGGGGAGATGTCCCATTCTTCCAAAGTTTCTGAGAGGCACAGCAGTGTTACTCCTACCGTCATGCTAAGAGGAGCCATCGGTTATGACTATTCGTCACGGCTGGTAGCGATTGAGGGAACTCTGGCGGCACAATGGTATGTCATGGACTTCCTGCAGCCTCATATGCTGCGTCTCGTAATACAGTATCACGGCGCCGTTTTACAACAGTTCATTGCTTGTCCACAGTTGGCACGTGTGCCTATGAGCTGTCAATGTAATACTGTGGTACTCTCGTGACTAGCAAGATCCCCGATAAGCTCTCAATAGAACATGTGTGGGCCCTCTTCGGATGGCAACCCCATCCCTGTTCCAGTATCAAATGGTTCAAATGGCTCTGAGCACTATGGGACTTAACATCCGTGGTCATAAGTCCCCTAGAACGTAGAACTACTTAAACCTAACTAACCTAAGGACATCACACACATCCATGCCCGAGGCAGGAATCGAACCTTCGACCGCAGCGGTCACGCGGTTCCAGACTGAAGCGCCTAGAACCGCTCGGCCACACCGGCCGGCGGATGTGTGTGATGTGTGTGATGTCCTTAGGTTAGTTAGGTTTAAGTATTTCTAAGTCTAGGGGACTGATGACCTCGGATGTTAAGTCCCACAGTGCTTAGAGCCATTTGAACCATTTTGAACCCTCTCAAACTGTGAACCTTTATTTCGTTTACTCCTCTCCTGTATCTTCCCCTTTTTTTGTCAGACAGTGTGTTTTGAACTGCTGGCGCTGGTATCTGGAGTTTCTCAGACCGTAATGTGGACTCATTGCGAAGAGCGTTCATTATGAGTGACATCCAAATAAAAGAACCTTTCTCACACTTCAATCTCAATATTTCTTCATCCTCGGCTTTCCCCTTTGTGTGGCTCATAAAGTTTTCGAATACATGATTTTGTATGGTGTTGTTGTAGAACTCCGTAATCAGCATTTATTTTCCGTGCTGATCAGAATATGTCAGTCCACAAATTCAGGTATGATTAATGTTTGGACAAAACGTAGGTTGTTATATGGACACCATTTGACTCCTTTCCTGAGGTGTTCCCTTGCTCAACCATCTGTGTGGACCATGATGCTGCGAGGTTTGCACTGCTGTGTGTAATAGACTTCTGAAGGCGAAGTTGATCGTGCGGAGATGGTTGTATACTGACTGTGTGGGTCGACACCCTCCATCCAGTAGCCTCCAAAAACAGAGCTCTGTTGCAGTGATCTCTGTGTACGTAAGTGACATAATTTATAAGCAGCGGTCATCAGCTGGTTATGTCGACCGTGACGATCATCACAAGGCACACTATCTGATCAAAATTATCTGGAAATCTCTATCTAATGCGGAACTGATCACTAGATATCACGAGAGACGGACCCGTAAGTATAATAAGAAGTGAGGAATATTGTGTTGTCAGTAGAGAAGCAGTAACAGAGGAATGGGTCAGTCAGGAGAGCTTATTGACTTCGATCGTAGACTAGTTATTGGATGTCTCCAGAGTAACAAATCCATCGGGAACATTCGAGCTGCCCAAGTGGGTTTTTGGGGATGTGACTGTCTAGTGGAAACGTGAAGGAACAACTATAGCTATACTAAGACCAGGCAGACGGAGAGGGGCCGTCGAGCATTCCAGAGGACGGTTGAGCAGAAATGCATGAAATCTTCGTAGGGAATCATTCGTGAGTTACATAGTGCCGCCCGCGAGCACAGTATGTAGGAAGTTAAAAAGTAGGTGGTATAATGGTCGAGCAGCTCCTCAAAAAATGTTCAAAATGTGTGTGAATTCCTAAGGGACCAAACTACTGAGGTCATCGGTCCCTAGACTCACACACTACTTAAACTAACTTATGCTAAGAACAACAGACGCACACCCATGCCCGAGGGAGGACTCGAACCTCCGGCGGGAGGGGCCGCGCAGTCAGTGACATGGCGCCTCTAACCGAGCGGCCACTCTGCGTGGCTAGCTCCTCATAAGCTAAAAACATTACTATAATTAATACTAAGCACTGTAATTAATACCAAGCGATGCTTGAGATGGTGTAAAGAGCGAAGCCACTGGACAGTGGAAGACTGGAAGCGAGTGATATGGAGTGATGAATCACGCTGTAGCCTGTGACAATCCAATGAAAGGGTTTGGGTCTGTCGAATGGCCGGAAAACGTTACATGCCATCATGTGTAGTGCCAACAGTGAAATAGTGGAGGCGGTGTTAAGGTATGAAGTTGTTTTTTGTGGTGGGTAGGCTGTGGTCCTTTTATTGCACTTAAGCAAACGCTAAATGCCGAAGTATATGGATACATTTTACGACATTGTGTACTGCGTACAGTTGAAGAAGAGTTCGGGGAGGGCCCGCCGGAGTGGCCGTGCGGTTCTAGGCACTACAGTCTGGAACCGGGCGACCGCTACGGTCGCAGGTTCAAGTCCTGCCTCGGGCATGTATGTGTGTGATGTCCTTACGTTAGTTAGGTTTAATTAGTTCTAAGTTCTAGGCGACTGATGACCTCAGAAGTTAAGTCGCATAGTGCTCAGAGCCATTTTTGAAGTTCGGGTACGATAATTGTATCAGCGGTACAATACAATGCGTCATAAAATAGCATGCGTGAAGCAGCGGTACGTGGACTATTGGTTACTGAAATGGACAGGCCCGACCTGAATCCAGTGGAACACCTTAGGGATGTGTCTGAAAGACGACTTCATTCCAGACCCCAGCGTCCAACGTAATTACATTCTCTGATTTCAGCTCCTGATGATGAATGTGCTGCCATTCTTTCACAGACATCCGGATATATCACTGAAAGTGTCACCAGCAGAGTCCGAGCCGTCATAAAGGCGAAGAGTGGACGCACCCCACATTAGTGTCCACTCAAATTCAAATGGCTCTGAGCACTATAGGACTTAACATCTATGGTCATCAGTCCCCTAGAACTTAGAACTACTTAAACCTAACTAACCTAAGGGCATCACACAACACCCAGTCATCACGAGGCAGAGGCAGAGAAAATCTCTGACCCCGCCGGGAATCGAAACGGGGAATAGTGTCCACTTAGCATAAGTTAGTTTAAGTAGTGTGTGAGTCTAGGGACCGATGACCTCAGTAGTTTGGTCCCTTAGGAATTCACACACATTTTGCTTTTGATCAGGTAGTGTATTGCTTCAATAGTTCATGTCTCACGACAGTGACTGAATATTCGAATCAAGTCGTGATGTACACCAATCCGGTGGGCAACTCGCTGTGATGACAACGCTTGTAACTGTAAAGTGTTAATGCTTAAACTGTCTATGTCTGAAATGAAACTTCGACACATTCTGACAAATTGAACAGTGTACACAATCTGGTGACATTCATGATTGGAATCACAGTGTGCCCTACTGAACTGTACTGAAACTGCAGGGCTATTTACTTCCATTATGCAAGTAATAAAGAAAAGAAACATAAATAACGCAAGTCTTTGGCGGAGGAGGGTGAGGAGGTTGTGCCAGAACTTAGGCAGTTTAGTAATAGTTAAGTCAAATCTACACTACTGGCCATTAAAATTGCTACACCACGAAGATGACTTGCTACAGACGCGAAATTTAACCGACATGAAGAAGATGCTGTGATATGCAAATGATTAGCTTTTCAGAGCATTCACACAAGATTGACGCCGGTGGCAACACCTACAACGTGCTGACATGAGGAAAGTTTCCAACCGATTCCTCATACACAAACAGCAGTTGACCGGCGTTACCTGGTGAAACGTTGTTAAAAAAAAAAAAAAAAAAAAAAATGGTTCAAATGGCTCTGAGCACTATGGGACTTAACTTCTGAGGTCATCAGTCCCCTAGAACTTAGAACTACTTAAACCTAACTAACCTAAGGACATCACACACATCCATGCCCGAGGCAGTATTCGAACATGCGACCGTAGCGGTCGCGCGGTTCCAGACTGTAGCCCCTAGAACCGCTCAACCACTCAGGCCGGCTGAAACGTTGTTGTGATGCCTCGTGTAAGGAGGAGAAATCCGTACCATCACGTTTCCGACTTTGATAAAGGTCGGATTGTAGCCTATCGCGATTGCGGTTCATCGTATCGCGACATTGCTGCTCGCGTTGGTCGAGATCCAATGACTGTCAGCAGAATATGGAATCGGAGGGTTCAGGAGCGTAATACGGAACGCCGTGCTGGGTCCCAACGGCCTCGTATCACTAGCAGTCGAGATGACGGGCATCTTATCTGCATGGCTGTAAGGGATCGTGCAGCCACGTCTCGATCCCTGAGTCAACAAACAGATGGGGACGTTTGCAAGAAAACAACCATCTGCACGAACAGTTCGACGACGTTTGCAGCAGCATGGAGTATGAGCTCGGAGACCATGGCTGTGGTTACCCTTGACGCTGCATCACAGACAGGAGCGCCTGCGATGGTGTACTCAACGATGAACCTGGGTGCACGAATGGCAAAACGTCATTTTTTCGGATGAATCCAGGTTCTGTTTACAGCATCATGATGGTCGCATCCGTGTTTGACGACATCGCGGTGAACGCACATTGGAAGCGTGTATTCGTCATCGCCATACTGTAGTATCACCCGGCGTGATGGTATGGGGTGCCATTGGTTACACGTCTGTCACCTCTTGTTCACATTGACGGCACTTTGAACAGCGGACGCTACATTTCAGATGTGTTATGACCCGTGGCTCTACCCTTCATTCGATCCCTGCGAAACCCTACATTTCAGCAGGAAAATGCACGACCGCATGTTGCAGGTCCTGTACAGGCCTTTCTGGATACAGAAAATGTTCGGCTGCTGCCCTGGCCAGCTCATTCTCCAGATCTCTTACCAACTGAATACGTCTGGTCAATGGTGGCCGAGCAACTGGCTGGTCACAATACGCCAGTCACTACTTTTGATGAACTGTGGTATCGTGTTGAAGCTGTATGGGCAGCTGTACCTGTACACACCATCCAAGGTCTGTTTGACTCAATGCCCAGGCGTATCAAGGCCTATATGACGGCCAGAGGTGATTGTTCTGGGTACTGATTTCTCATGATCTATGCACCCCAATTGCGTGAAAATGTAATCACATGTCAGTTCTAGTATAATATATTTGTCCAATGAATGTCCGTTTATCACCTGCATTTCTTCTTGGTGTAGCAATTTTAATGGTTAGTAATGTACAACTAAAGCATTCTACCTACATCAGACTCACGGACACCACTGTTGTAAGCTACAACAACAACAACAACAACAACAACTTCTGATAGATGGCCACAGGACCCCAAAGGTACTGCGTGCAGGAGACACTGAAGTCGCTTTGGAAGCCGTCCACCCAGTGTTATTGGCGAAATGGGGAGCACTTCGTAAGTCACACCTCATACAAATAAATGCTAGGCGGTGGGTCGTGTCGTGTGTGGACCAACCTAAGTATACTTACGAAATTTATTCGCAATTTCTGAACCTTTTTGACATTAGCTGCATTAGGTATGAAGATACTATTTATTATCTCGAGCGGGAAATGCAGGTTTGAGTTCCGGTCCGGCACAAAGTTTCATGTGTCACCAGTAGGTAATAGCCTCATATTTAATGCAGCTAATGTCAACTGAATTCCGCAGTTGCGAAAAAATTTCATAAATTTTGTGCAGCTGCAAGATCATCACCGTTGTATGTTTCTCCAGACATTGTTAAAAATAATTATGTATACTTATTGCGTTGGCTAATTATGGTAGACCATGTGGTCCTGTGGAAACGTGTGACATTTCAGAATTACCGGTGACTGTGAATTAGCTACGTTTAAGGGACGAATTTAATAACTGCAAGAGTATACATTTCACTCACTCGTTGGCACGGCTGGTGATTCTCGTTGCTCTAAGTGGAAATGCAACAGTAGTTTGAAGGGATTTGCTATACCCTTATTGTACGTCATTATTCAAAAACAGATAGCAAATGGTTTCCGAAATCTGTTTTTAACAGTCACTCGCATTCCTCCCCCTCTTCCCCCAATAGACGCACATCTGCAGAAATATTTCATCAGAAATCGAGTCTTCACTTGTGAAAATAAGGAAGAGTAACATGTGTGAAGATAAGGATTGCAAGAAAAGTGTATAAGTACTTAGAAGCTTACTACAGGTAAATGAAGAGTACTTATTTTTGATCTATGTACTAAAGCGTTGCCGATATGGAAGAATCAGCTGTCGGGTGTCGGTCTAGGCTTTAAACACTTCTGGGAGTTAAGATAGACATCGTTCCACGTACCACTTCTTAACAGACTCTCATATGCTAGTGCACCTTAGCGCTCTAAATCTTACATGCTGGTTCACAGCGGTTCAAACGGCTTTGAGCACAATGGGACTTAACTTCTGAGGACATCAGTCCCCTATAACTTAGAACTACTTAAACCTAACTAACCTAAGGACATCACACACATCCATGCCCGAGGCAGGATTCGAACCTGCGACCGTAGCGGTCGCGCGGTTCCAGACTGTAGCGCCTAGAACCGCTCGGCCACCACGGACGGCTCTTACATGCTGGATCTTTCACCCTATAATCCAAGTGTTTGTCTCATCTGTCAATTCCCTGTTTGAAAGAACACTTGCAAGCTCGAGATTTGCAGATAAAAATGAGGTAAATAGGCTGAACACAGCTGGTTGCCTTCTGAAAGAGGAAGGAAATAGTTTAACGTCTCTCCAACACTGGAGTCATTACATATTGAAATGTAACTAGATGAAGGATGGTACATGGAACAGATCATGGTCTTCAGGGGGGAATATTTTTCAATTCCCCAGAGGTGATGTAGGGAAACCACAGCATTTCCAAAGTGAGAAATGAAGCATTCTCTACTTAAATCGAGTTCAGTGCGTTAACCACAGACCCAGCTGCGTCTGGTTGAATTCCAGGACTAATTTCTTTTCTCTATCCGTATTCTCTAAGTTCATGGACGTGGTAACTGAAGGATGCGAAATTCTGTTCATTTATCATCCGTGAACTTTCTAGAGAAAACGTTACCAAACCACAAACACCATGGACCCAATATAGCAAAAAGAAAGGGTAATTATAATTTATAATAATATGGAAACGCGTTTTTTGATTTATAAGATTATACAAGTTTTGCTAGATTTGAATTCCAAAGGTATGATTCGGAATAGAAGTAGCTGGAAGTAGTGTTTTTTTCATCCCCCGTAACTAAAATACGAATTATAAACAAAATTAGTTAGGACCCTTTTATTAACGAGGTATTCCAAACAGTTTTCTCGTTTACAGTTCACTTTCAGGACGCACAGAGAACCCATTATCTCCCATATAGTATCATTGCGGCCTATTTAGCGGCCATGCTGAATCGCTCATCGGCGCACGCGATATGATTCCATATTTAAATCTGTTCATTGTTATTTAAGTTCATTTGGTTCTATTTGCATAAGTTAATTTGCTGTAAGGTATTACAGAAATCTGATACTGTGAGAAGTAAATAATTATTCCACGAGTTTATTGGAGACTATCTGTATTTTGGACTTCTTCGTATTTTGTTATAAATGGCAACACAATATGCGGTTTTAACCACAAATTAAATACGAAGTTCTTCACTTAACTAAAAGTCTTCATGTTTGATAAAGTTTTGTGCGAGAACTTCATAAGGTAAGATTCACGCGAAACAGATGGAGCCCGACGCGGCCAGGTGTACTAGCTCTACAACGGCAAAGATACATGTTTCAGACTCATATCTCATTCTGTCCAGGAGTGAACACTCGCTTCCACTGCATCTGGGTCTCTTCTGTAAAGAATTCAAATTGTTCAGCGAGGTAACAAGGCACTGAAACAGATCAGCGAGAGAATTATTTGGGAATCAAAATTAGGTCACACAATGCAAAACGAGCCAAGCTGCGATTAAGTGAAGCTTTACACGCAATGCACGTTACGAAAACCATCAGTGGTCCATCTGGGAACACAAAACACACAAATCTGAAAAAGCAGTTGGATCCGTTCAGCACCACGGCACACACTGTAACGAAAAAGTGCGTTCTGGTACTCATACTTCACACAGAATACGAAATGTTCGCTGAGCGTAAGGTAGTAACACAGCATGCACAATGCAGAGTTATGCAAGAATAGTTGCGAAACGTAAAAAAAAAGGAAGTTAGTCAGGTATGGACCAAAAAATGTGTGGTGACTGTCACTCAGTGGACATTGAACATACCCTGAAATCACTCAAGTTCCGAATTGCAGAACCCAAGACGACTCCTGAAAAGTGAAAGAACACACTTAAAGTATGCAACGCAATTTAAACCCTTTTAGCAACATGCAACGCAGACGTAGCAACATTTCTCGCAGTACCTCTCTAGACGTATTCGTGACTGTAGCTGACACATAAGCTGTCCTCTCTGTTATCAGAGATTGAAAGGCATAAGGAAGCCGAAGCATTTACGTCATACCAAACAGAGAGAGGTGGCAAACTGCTAAGGCGATGGACCCGCGCTCGGGAGATATACGCTGTACTAATTTGGTGCCCATCTAAAGACCACAATAAGCTTACAATCATTACGACAGTTGCTTTAGTTCATTGTATCGTTGCTTAAACCAGATGTTTTCATCCATTCACATTGTCTAGTAGAGCGTTCATCCGAACATTTGGCACCAGTTGTTCACTTCTCGTCTCGGTTGGCCGCATGTAACTATAGCTACTCGGTGGAAGTTTCGGTTTTGTGTATGTTCCGGTTGTATGCACATTTTCTCTAGATCTGTTTTTTACTTTCATATACCAGATTATTCTTGTTTTTATGTTCCAGTCACACATTTTTACGATACGTTTCGTCCATTCGGAATCATTCATTCTTCGTACATAGTCATAAAACCGAATAATCTGTAAAATATTTCTCTCTTTTCGCTATAATTCCGCTAGTATATATCTCTCAATGAGGATGACACACTCGAATACATATAGAATCACTGGCTTTATGACAGAGTTATAATGATGAATTATGCTATTTATGGGAAAAAAACTTTTTCTTTGAAATGTTTCATGTGGATGGGAAAATTGTTTCTATTTTTCTGACTCTTGCTTTCAAGGCTTCTTTATTAAGTCAACTGGCTTAAATTTATTCGCCCAAGTATTCGGAACTATTCACACGGTTTATTGTTCTGTACCTGTGTTATACTGGGATGAATTGTCCCTGTTATCTGACAATACTATCGTGTTCTCAAAATATATTTTCAAGCAAGTTTGTTTTGCTACTCCTTTCAACACATTAATCTGTTCTGTCGATGTTTGACAACCTTGAATTACTATGGCTTTATAATATGCAAATGCTAGACAGGCTCTTCCACTTCGGTTCCTCCTGCTGTAGACACAGTGAGAGAATCAGGAGGTAAATCATTGCAGTTTCAGACTATTAATCATCTCTTGCTGTCCCGAAATAATTATATAACGTTCGCTGATTCGCAATTAAAACTCGATAAGGCTTCACACCTTACCTCCACGGCAGGAGATAAAAATTTGAATTTGCGACCACAGCATTACACCTAAGCCCAACCAACTGCACTGGAAAGAAATGGCGACAGAGAAAAACCATGTCATGCTTCCACATTTGTTTTTCTTAACTTTGAACCATATATCATTTGTACATATATCATTTGTCCGTTTTCAAGAAGGGACGTCGAACAGATGTGCAGAACTATAGACCTATATCTCTAACGTCAATCAGTTGTAGAATTTTTGAACACGTATTATGTTCGAGTATAATGACTTTTCTGGAGACTAGAAATCTACTCTGTAGGAATCAGTATGGGTTTCGAAAAAGACGATCGTGTGAAACCCAGCTCGCGCTATTCGTCCACGAGACTCGGACGGCCATAGACACGGGTTCCCAGGTAGATGCCGTGTTTCTTGACTTCCGCAAGGCGTTCGATACAGTTCCCCACAGTCGTTTAATGAACAAAGTAAGAGCATATGGACTATCAGACCAACTGTGTGATTGGATTGAAGAATTCCTAGATAACCGAACGCAGCATGTCATTCTCAATGGAGAGAAGTCTTCCGAAGTAATAGTGATTTCAGGTGTGCCGCAGGAGAGTGTCACAGGATCGTTACTATTCACAATATACATAAATGACCTTGTGGATAACATCGGAAGTTCAGTGAGTCTTTTTGTGGATGATGCTGTGGTATATAGAGAGGTTGTAACAATGGAAAATTGTACTGAAATGCAGGAGAATCTGCAACGAATTGACGCATGGTGCAGGGAATGGCAATTGAATCTCAATGTAGGCAAGTGTAACGAGCTGCGAATACATAGAAAGAAAGATCCTTTATCATTTAGCTACAATATAGCAGGTCATCAACTGGAAGCAGTTAATTCCATAAATTATATAGGAGTAGGATTTAGGAGTGATTTAAAATGGAATGACCATATAAAATTAATCGTCGGTAAAGCAGATGCCAGACTGAGATTCATTGCAAGAATCCTAAGGAAATGCAATCCGAAAACAAAGGAAGTAGGTTACAGCACACTTGTTCGCCCACTGTTTGAATATTGCTCACCAGTGTGGGATCCGTACCAGCTAGGGTCGATAGAAGAGGTAGAGAAGATCCGACGGAGAGCAGCGCGGTTCGTTACAGGATCGTTTAATAATCGCGAAAGCGTTACGAAGATGATAGATAAACTCCAGTGGAAGACTTTGCAGGAGAGACGCTCAGTAGCTCGGTACGGGCTTTTTTTGAAGTTTCGAGAACATACCTTCACCTAGGAGTCAAGCGGTATACTGCTCCCTCCTACGTATAGCTCGCGAAGAGACCATGAGGATAAAATCAGAGAGATTAGAGCCCACACAGAGGCATACCGACAATCTTTCTTTCCACGAACGATACGAGACTGGAATAGAGAGGACAACCGATAGAGGTACTCTAGGTACCCTCTGCCACACACCGTCAGGTGGCTTGCGGAGTATGAATGTAGATGTAGATGTAGAATAACAATACCACGATTCCGTTGTTGAAGGGGCCCACAGAGCTGGTCTGTCCGCGTACTGGCCCACCCGTCTGACAATACCGACCGAGGATTGACGAAAAATGAGTTCCATAACAGCCTCACCGCACAAGTAGCAATAATGGCCGGTGCTCTATTTCGCGGTGGTGGAGACGACGGGCCGGAGGTGACTGTCCGGATGAACGTCACCGTTGATGCGGCGGCGCTTCGCCTAATAAACGCGAGCCACTTAGGTGATTTCTAAGTATTGGTCAACAAGATAATGGCTGCAGGCGACGCCGGCCGCATACAAGTGGCGTGTAGGCGCGCCGTGGGACGTGCTCGCGACCACGGCCGCTGCTCACGGCTCTTGCTCCACCTATGCAGCCACCAGATGGTCGAGCGCGTCGACGAAGGCTTGGCGAACCGCTCTGCTGAATCATTCCTAGTCACCCTCTAAATGATCCTTGTTGACTTGCATAGTAGGAAGCCTCTACGTCTATGAGTCACAGGCGACTGAAAGTAATGGTGTAATGTATCGTTTACGCGCACGGAGGTACATCAATAAACTATCCGATCCGAAAGACAGTCGGGGTTGGGATGGAATTCTAGATATCGAAGCAGCGACGACAATTTCCGATTATGCCCGTCCGCTCGAGATGTTTCTGGAAGCCTCATTGAGTGATAAGCATCTGCACTGTACAGACACGAACATTCGCGATTAGATTTTGCCATGCCGATCGTGTTTGGATCTTGACAGCATTCCTCGGTGTTTCCTGATTACTTGCGTCCTAAATACTTCATATTTTAGAAGTGACGATGATTTTCGTGTTGGAAACTAACCACTCTAATTGGCAACATGCTTAACAACACAGTTTGAGTCAGCTGCTGTTTATGCAATCCCACATAACAAAACAGTGTTGTTGCTCTTTTCGCTCTGGAGATGTGAAGCACATTGTCAAAATGTTCCAGAATAACTGGTCAAGTATACGAAGATATGTTAAAAACAAATCTTGTTTATTTAACTGTTTTAGCACATGAACGCAGCGAGTCATATATTAATCTTTTCATTGGGTTGTATACCGGAAAGTTTTCACTTCCACACTTCCCATTTTGATATATCCTATTAATTCCGTTGTTTCTGGTGGAAAAACCACTTTATAATGCAATATTGCTATAAATGGATAAACTTACAGGCAACCACAATCTGTATGACTACACTGCTAATTACACAAAGAAAGATTGGCGACACTTGGTAAGTATGGCAGAAGTAAGATATATCTTGGTCTAAAAATACCGTGTAACTCATGGCCAATCCTCACTTGTATTATCCTACAGTGTCATTCGTTTGCTAACAGTCTCCCAAACCTCTGAGAACTTATATCGATTATGTGGCTGTCGTCTGAATAAAGTTTCTGATTGAGATTTGGTGTGGTTTGCATATAACGACGTCAGTAGCAGCAGCTGAATCAGTCACCCTGCAGATGCTTCCATGTTGTCTCAGAGAACTCTAAAAGCAGAGTTCACTAAATAAATGATGGTATCCCACAAGGATCTATTTTGGCCCCACTCCTATTTAATTTGTGTACATGCGACCTTGGAAAAACAATGTCTATGGAATTTTTTGGCGCCGATGATATTACTCTGATCGCTCAGGATCAAGCCTTTGGAGAATCTGAAGCAACACTAATATCAGACCTGAAGACGCTGGATGAATACTTCAAGCATAACTCTCTCCAACCGCATTATAAAAAGACCACCAACTTGCCACCTACTGAATAAACAAAATACAAAGCAAATATCACATTTAAAGATCAGAGTTTCCAACACTGCAGCACTCCAAAATAGCTAGGTGTGACCCTAGACGGGTTTTTCATGTATAAAATTCAGCTCCGGATAGTAGCAACTAAAATCAGAACTCAAAACGATAAACTTCTCAAGTAGCCACTACAACAGTCGTCAGTCCTCAAGTTCTTTCGTTACAGAATACTGCTGTTCCGCCTGGCTAAACAGTTCCCACACTGAAACAACGGACACACAGCTCTATCAAGTACACGTCTCATCACAGAGAGTAGTCGTTCCACAAACACGCGCTGGCTACCAGTCCTCACAAGGGAACCTCCCCATCGCACCCCCCTCAGATTTAGTTATAAGTTGGCACAGTGGATAGGCCTTGAAAAACTGAACACAGATCGATTGAGAAAACAGGAAGAAGTTGTGTGGAACTGTGAAAAAATAAGCAAAATATACAAACTGAGTAGTTCAAAGGAAGATAAGCAACATTAAGGACGATGGGAACGCCGGAGCGCTGTAGTCTCGTGGTAACGTGAGCAGCTGCGGAACGAAAGGTCCTTGGTTCAAATCTTCCATCGAGTGAAAAGTTTAATTTTTTATTTTCAGTTTATGTGACAAACCCTTATGTTTTCATCACTTTTTTGGGAGTGATTATCACATCCACAAGAAAACCTAAATCGGGCAAGGTAGAAGAATCTTTTTACCCATTCGCCAAGTGTACAAGTTAGGTGGGTCGACAATATATTCCTGTCATGTGACGCACAAGCCGTCACCAGTGTCGTATAGAATATATCAGATGTGTTTTCCTGTCGAGGAATCGGTTGACCTATGACCTTGCGATCAAATGTTTTCTGTTCCCATTGGAGAGGCACGTCCTTTCGTCTACTAATCGCACGGTTTTGCGATGCGGTCGCAAAACACAGACACTAAACTTATTACAGTGAACAGAGATGTCAATGAACGAACGGACAGATAATAACAATGCAAAAATAAAGAAAGTAAAATTTGGAGTCGAGGGAAGACTTGAACCAAGGACCTCTCGATCAGCAGCCGCTCACGCTACCACGGGACCACGGCGCTCCTAAATTCACATACTCCATTATGTTGCTTATGTGGCCCATGGACTACTCAGTTTGTATATTTTGCTTATTTTTTCACAGTTCCACACAACTTCTTCCTGTTTTCTCAATTGATCTGTGTTCAGTTTATCAAGGCCTATCCACTGTGCCAACTTATAACTAAATCTGAGGGGGCTGCGATGGGGAGGTTCCCTTGTCAGTAATATTCCACCACTATCCGTAATATGTGGACAAGAATGACAAAGTCGAGAATTACCAATTCATTCAGAAATTTAGTTATCAGAATCTCAACAACTGAGGGTTAGAAAACCACCGTGACACACAGCGCTCAGCTTTCAGGACAATAACTTCAACATGTAAGAATTCTAGAGCAATCTTCCATGAAGCAACACCAACTAATCAAAACTCCCTGGGAGCAATCAGTCGGTTTTCACCTACCCTATCGAGGGAACGATCAGCAGGTTTCTTTCCACCCTGATGACACTCCTACATACTGAATCGGATCTGAATTGGCCGTGGCGGATGTGGAACACTGCTGCACAGATGGGGGTGGAAGTCCTCGCCTGAACGTGACTGCGGTGAAGAGCAGCAAACAGTACATCACATAACATGTGAATGTTAACTCAAATCAATGAAAGGGACAATAAAAGCCTTTCACAATTTGTCTATAGGAGCTTCTGGCTGGATATCAAACCTTAACGTAGAGCTATAAACCCAATACGAACTTGAGATTGTGTGTGTATGTTTAGAAATGATTGAATTTTCTCTTGGTGAGAAATTAGAAGGAGCGATCTGTTTTGCTTGGTAAAATGCTTTATATAGCCAAGATCGCATAAATTCTTCTTTATTTTCGACAACCTTTTTGGACAGACTTTTCTGTCATCTTATGGTCTTTTTTGACGTCCAGAAGATGACAGTTAAGTCTATCGAAACTGGTGGTCGAAAATAAATAAGAATTTATGCGATCTTGTCTATAGAGAGATTTTTTACAAAATTTTGAAATGAACATTTGTTGTAAATAATAATAAATTTCTCTTGTCATCATACAATAAACAGAAAAAATCCAAGTGGACTGTTATATTACTAAATATGCTATTCTCAAGTTACAGCTACTGTGAAGTGCGTCAATGTATAAAAAATACTTTATTTCAAGAAGACACTGTCCTCGTGTCATACATGTTTACATATTCTATGCGCATAACAACTCGTGGATTCCATAGTAAATATTACATGAAGTGCTACGTTATTTTATATAGGGTGATGTTACTGAACGGGGACAAACTGCAAGAAGCGATCACCGAGATGTTGAACAAAAAAGGTCAGATAGACATATGGGCGGAAATTTGTTCCATAGGAGGTACATCCACAAGGATGGAAATAAAGGAACTTCGACTGTCATCCAGTATCCGCACCAAGGAGGTGGCCTGCCAGCCTGGGATACGTTAGACGTCCGTGTGAAACACTGTCCACGACAGCTGCCACTAACGTATTACTTACAAAGCGCGCTGGTCTTGTTACGTACGGACTTGCCTCAGCGGCGACTGTTTTGTCGCTGGTTCGTCGCACAGGTGATATGATTTCTGTCATCCATCCTATTCACAGATGAGGCTACATTTACGAGGGGTGGTACAGCCAACATTCACACCACCTGCTTGTGAGCAGCGGAGAATACCCACGGATGGTAATATCGAACCATCGGCCCCGGTTCAGCATCAGTGTGTGGATGAGGACTATTGGCTACAGCTTCCTGGGACCACGCACTTCTACCACGCCTCATAGGCGAAGTGTATCTGCACTTCCTGCGCCCGACCCTCCCGCCCTTCTGGAAGACATACCTTTCGTGGTACAATGGGTAATGCTGTGGCTGCTGCAGGATGGTGCTCCAGCTGTCTTGTTGAGTCTGGCGCTAAAATAATGGCACGGAGAGAACATTACCACTTGCCTATTGTGTTCTCATGTGTGTTTCCAATCATTGAAGGCTACACAGTCAAAGTAATTTTATCTCCACCTTCAAGTGGGTGAACCTTCCTTGGAACACATTTCCGGCCATATGTCCAAATGACCTTTCTCGCTTCTTGTTCTTTCATAGATCGTTCCCTGCTTAGCAAAGTCACCCTGCATGAATGACGAAGACTCCTGTTTTACTATGCGGTCCGCAACTCGTGGTCTCGCGGTTGCGTTCTCGCTTCGCGAGCACGGGGTCCCGGGTTCGATTCCCGGCGGGGTCAGGGATTTTCACCTGCCTCGAGATGACTGGGTGGTGTTGTGTCGACTTCATCATCATCATTCATCCCCATTACGCTCGGAGAAAGGCAATGACAAAGCACCTCAGCTAGGACCTTGCATAGTACGGCTGTGCGGGTCTCCCGCATCGTCCCCTACGCTCTGTCGAGGAGTATTGGACCTCATCATCATTTACCATGCACTTGGAAAGGTAAACATGGTTGCCACGAGGAGAGCGTCCTCGTAGAAGGAACGATTATGCATTGAGGCACATCACTGTGAGTTTTCATGTGACAATGGTGTAAGAGACCGAAATCGCGATCACGAATAAATACATTTAATAACAGTACAGGTGGAAAATGTTGTCGATTATAAAATTAAACCCAGGACTAGTCACATGACATTGCCTAACGGCAGAGCTTTTATGGACATTAGGGTAACAAACGATAGTACAAGAGATGCTGTCAAGTGACGCTACCCGAAAGAGAAATGCATATACTTATAGACAGAGAAGAAAGAATGAGACTGACCATTACTGAGGCCAATTAATATCTTCCGCAGTCTAACCACTTCAACAATTTTTAGTAGCTTTTATAAACGTTGTGCGCAGTTCTGCAGGACCATCAATACGTTCTGCGGTGGCGCAAAATGCAGTGATGAATTTCTAATTTCTTTAAAATGGAAGTTAAGATAGGGTTGACTAAAGCAAATTTAAAGCCTGCAGCACTATCGTGAACCACATTTTCATAAAATATGGTATATATACTCTTGTATCGGCTCTTTCAGTTTTCGAAGGCAACTGAGTTCTTATGATAGATTGTAGAACTAGTCGCAGAATGGAGGAGATGTTGGTCGAATAAACGGATTAACAGAGGTCTTTTGAAATGGAAATGAAGCGTATTGTTCCGTGGAAACTGAAGTGTTCCATTTTGAGTGACTGACTTTCGTACGTTTTAGTTCTTATCTAGAAATTTTACTCCTAAGAGAATCAGAAGACATTGCAAGTGCCGGCCGGTGTGGCCGAGCGGTTCTAGGCGCTACAGTATGTAACCGCGCGACCGCTACAGTCGCAGGTTCAAATCCTGCCTCGGGCATGGATGTGTGTGATGTCCTTAGGTTAGTTAGGTTTAAGTAGTTCTAAGTTCTAGGGGACTGATGACCTCAGATGTTAAGTCGCATAGTACTCAGAGCCATTTGAACCAACATTGCAAGGAAATGATTTAGATGTTAAATAGTCAGTGTTCACGGTTTATCGATTCCTGGTCGGCTCTCATTCTATTCGAGTGCAGTCAGATTGCTACAGGGCATTCATATCGATGGTGTAGGCGTGGTCACTATTTAACCGATTCTAGAGAGTCCAAACTATGCTGATGACCATTATTAACATTATTTAACCATTTTCGGATTGCATGAGGTTGAGCCAGGTGCGTCACTTAATGTTTCTTTCACTGACCGCGATATTTACGTCGCGTAGCAAAACTGTGTTCACCACTAGTAGTCAACAGAGCAGCGGGAACAATGTAGTATATTTCCAACAGTCATAAAGGAAGGAAAGGAGATTAGGGTTTACGTCCCATCGACGGCGAGGTCATTAGAAACGGACCACAAGCTCTAAGTGGAGAGCCGGCCGAAGTGGCCGTGCGGTTAAAGGCGCTGCAGTCTGGAACCGCAAGACCGCTACGGTCGCAGGTTCGAATCCTGCCTGGGGCATGGATGTTTGTGATGTCCTTAGGTTAGTTAGGTTTAACTAGTTCTAAGTTCTAGGGGACTAATGACCTCAGCAGTTGAGTCCCATAGTGCTCAGAGCCATTTGAACCATTTTTCTAAGTGGAGAAAGAAGAGAAAGAAAATCGACCGTGCCCTTTCAAACGATCTATCCCAGCATTCGCCTTAAATGAATTAGGGAAATCACGGAAAACCTAAATCAGGATGGCAAGATGCTGATCCGAACCGACGTGCTCCATGATGTGAGTCATATCACTATTCCATCCCTTGTCGGTTGCTGTTAAACGACGACTCGAGGTACCAGAAGGAAGGCTTGGGTTTAACTTCCTGATGACGGCGTAGTTATTAGAGATGAGGGGCTTGCTCAGATGGAAAGGAAGTCGATCGTGCGCCGATAGAAAGGAAACATGTAGCAATTCGCACTGATAGATTTAGGGAAACTGTGGAGCGTCTAAGTGTGGTCGACCGCGGGAGTACTGGAATACCGCGCCTCTCGACTCTGACAACTTGAGCCAACTTACTCTGCAGAAATTAATGGCGAGGCACGGCCTGGAAAGACGGTCCATGACCTACTAACGTCGTGTACCGGCGCAGCGTCGAGCAACTGGCACACTTCATAACTGGTCAAGGCCTCCATCCGTACTACCTATGCAAAAAGACAAGTGGTCCTATTGCATGTTTGCAGATCGGACTTCATGTGATCAATGTCGGTAGCGCCCGCTAGAACGGGGGTTGCCATTACAAAAGGTAACCTATTCGAATCCTGGAGGGGAAAAAAATGAACGGCAGAGTTTTCGGGGCAGGGGCAAGAGCGGTGGATTAGAGACTTGGTCACGAGAGTGCCATACCTCTCTGCACTGCCTCATGGATTAAAGACGAGTGACACTGTTTATGGTGATCCGTTCTCAGGCGTTAACATTTTCAGTGGTCCATAGTGATGATGGAGATGAGATGACTACGTAGTAGCGCCATTTTTCATCTTCTTCCTTCATTTACTTTCATCAGCAGCACACTCTTACTTGACAAAGCATCCGGTACCCTAGCCGTAGAGAGAACTGATTTGGTCACTTGACTGGCTACAGCTTCCAGTCCAGGGAAATTTACGTTGTTAAAAACGGAAGATCAGGGTTTAAGGCCCTGTCGATCGATAGGTCATTATACATGCATCAAAAGCTCTCATTATGGAAAGATATTGGTCAGAATTTGCCTTAGACGATTTGAGAAAACTGCAGAAACAGTAAAGTGGTATGGCTTGGAAGTGTCTTCGCATCGCACCGCCTCGCTCCGAGTCTACGTTGTTTTCTCCTGGCACCTACAGGCATGTGCACTGACCCCACAAAATCTCACGGACATGCGTGACCGGCTTTACATCCATTGTTGATGACAAAAGGACTGACAACACCGGCAGAGAAGGCGATGGAACGTGAGTCTAGGATTAGTAAGTCGCTGGTCTACATTTACACCTACATGATTACTTTGCAATTCATAATTAAATGCCTGGCATAGGATTCATCGAACCACCTTCAAGCTATTTCTCTACCGTTTCACTCTCGAACAAATGGTTCAAATGGCTCTGAGCACTATGGGACTCAACTGATGAGGTCATTAGTCCCCTAGAACTTAGAACTAGTTAAACCTAACTAACCTAAAGACATCACAAACATCCATGCCCGAGGCAGGATTCGAACCTGCTACCGTAGCGGTCTTGCGGTTCCAGACTGCAGCGCCTTTAACCGCACGGCCACTTCGGCCGGACACTCTCGAACAGCGGGCGGGAAAAACGAACACTTAAATCTTTCCGTGCGAGCTCTGGCTTCTCTTATTTTATTATGGTGATTGTTTGTCCTTATGTAGGTGAGCAGCAACAAAATATTTTCGCTGGCGGAGGAGGAAGTTTAAATCTCATGAGAAGATCCTCCTTTGTTTTAATGATCGCCACCCCTATTCGCCTGTTATATCCGTGGTCCTCTCTTCCCTATTTAGCGATAATACAAAACGAGGTACCATTTTTTCTACTTTTTCGATGTCCTCCGTCAACTCTCCTGGAAGAATACCATACCGCACAGCAGTACTCAAGCAGAGGACGGAAAAGCGCAGTTTAGGCACCCTCTCTAGCGGATTTGTTTCATCGTCTAAATGTTCTGGCAATAAAACGCAGTCATCTGTAAGCGTTCCGTGTTATCCCTGGGTATTTAGTTCAATTTGCAGTCTTTATATTTGTGTAATTTAATTTATCGTGTAACCGAAATTTAACGCATTACTTTTAAATCTATTGTGGATGTTCTCACACTTTTCATTATTTAAAGTCAGTTGTCACTTTTCGCACCATACAGACATTTACTGCGTTGGCCACACAAACCGCAGTCGGTCTTTGGCCTCACCAATCAGCCTCCTCCAGCGTCCTCGGTCCATGTATTCTTCTTCAGACTGCCCCAACGTACTCATATCCTCTCTGACCTGATCAATCCATCAGAGTCGTGGTCTTCTCTGTGGTCTTTTGCCTCTAATATCTTCCTCCACTACCTGCCCGATGATCTAGCCTTCTCGACGCATTACGTGTCCATACCACTCCAGTCTTCTTTCTTTGATCACTGCCACGGTGTCCATCGACTTGTACAACTCCTGCAATCCACAGTTCTTTCTTTTCCTTCATTCAAAATGGTTCAAATGGCTCTGAGCACTATCGGACTCAACTGCTGTGGTCATTAGTCCCCTAGAACTTAGAACTACTTAAACCTAACTAACCTAAGGACATCACACACATCCATGCCCGAGGCAGGATTCGAACCTGCGACCGTAGCAGTCTCACGGTTCCGGACTGCGCGCCTAGAACTGCGAGACCACCGCGGCCGGCTTTCCTTCATTCATCTCCGTCCTTCACTGGCCCAAAAATCTGTCTGAGGATGTCATTCCCAAATGTCAGGAGTTTTCTTTCCATCTTTTGGTTGATTGTCTAGGTCTCCGCTCCTTATAAGACTACAGGTTGTATTATTGCCGTGTAGATCTTGGTCTTTGAGGATCTCGATAGAAGCCGGGACGTTAACACCTTCAGCTTTCCCAGAGCAAACCTTGACCTCTTTCCTGCTTGTATTCGTGCGGTAATTTCCTGGTCTATCTCGTTCCTTTCATTGAGTATATTTAAAGTCTTTTACCCTTTCAAAAAATTGGTCCTCCACCTTCAGGGGCCTGCCATCATTTTCTCTGGCAACTACGAGGTATTTTGTCTTATCCATATTCAACTTCAGGCCTGCTCTCATTGCCTCTTCCATTAACGTTCTTGTCATTTGAACCAGGTCTTAGTCTTTCTCTGCTATTAAAACTATATCACACGCATAGGCCACGGTGTTGATCCTTCTTCCCAGCTGTACTCCTGTCTCTAGGCTTGCTACCTTTCTCAGGGCTCTCCCCAGCACCAGGTTAAACAGAAGAGGGGAGAGGCAGTCTCCTTGTCGCACTCCAGTCCTCACCTTGAACTTCTTTCATATGTTTCCATTTACTTTCACCATACATGTTGTCTCCTGGGTGCATATCCATGTCAGTTTTATGAGTTTTCTGGAAACTTGAGCCCTTTCGAGTTCTTGTCATATTGCTTGTCTATTCACACTATCATACGCTTTTTGGAAGTCCACAAAAAGGCAGTGAACATTTTTGCGGAATTCCCAGCTCTTTGTCTAAATCATTTTGCAATTGGTTTTGATCCCTCGACAAATTTACTAGATGGTAAATGACAGTATCATCTGCAAACAATCTAAGAGAGCTGCTCAGATTGTCTCCTAAATCGTTTATGTAGATCAGAAACAGCAGAGGGCCTATAACACTGCCTTTGGGAATGCCAGATATTACTTCTGTTTTCCTCGATTCCTTACCAGCTATTACTTTAAACTGTGGACTTTGACAGGAAATCACGAATCCAGTTGCCCAACTGAGACTATATTTCATAGACACCCAAGCTGGTTAGAAGTCGCTTGTGAGGAACGGTGTCAGAAGCCTTCCAAAAATCTAAATATCTGGAATAAATGTGATATCCACTTTCGATTGCACTCATTACTTCCAGAGAGTGAAGTGCTAGTTTGTCAAGGTTATCTGTCAATTAATCAAATGGCTCTGAGCACTATGGGACTTAACACCTGAGGTCATCAGTCCCCTAGAACTTAGAACTACTTAAACCTAACTAACCTAAAGATACACACACATCCATGCCCAAGGCAAGATTCGAACCCGCGACCGTAGCAGTCGTGCGGTTCCGGACTGAAGCGCCTAGAACCGCTCGGTCACCGAGGCCGGCGTCAATTAATCGTTTGCGAAATTACGGGATAAAGAAAGCGTTGACGAGTTATTTAGAGTGTCTGGCCGAGAGAAAAGAAGAAACAAAGTACTCACAATAAGTACTCCTTGGACAATATGATAAACTTGTTATTAGCGAGAAATTTATACGATATCGTGGACAGGACAAAGAATTGAAACTTCCTGACAAAGTGAAACTGTGTGTCAGAAGGTGGCTCGGACTCAGACCTTCTTCTTTCGACGGAAGTGCTCTTGCTGGCTGAGCTCTTTAGATACGCCTCATGGCTCACCTGGCAGCTACAATTTGCCGTTACACATCTCCTTCATTCTGTCATATCAAGGCTTATCAATTCTGTGAAACACTCATAGATTTCGGTACGCATACTCACACAAAAAAATTCTGTCAACGAGATTTCGTTTTGAAAGAATAAACGAGTGATGATATTGAAGCAAAGGGCATAATTGCGAAGAGTGCATACTGAGCAAATGCTCCATCCGCAATGACATCGACAGACCGATTTTGTGCGGGGTTGGGGAACCAGACTCGAGAAATCGACTTCAAATACCCGTCCGGCCATCCCGAAATAGGGATTATTTAGCTTCAAAATGGTTCAAATGGCTCTGAGCACTATAGGATTTAACTTCTGAGATCATCAGTCCCCTAGAACTTAGAACCACTTAAACCTAACTAACCTAAGGACATCACACTCACCCATGCCCGAGGCACGATTCGAACCTGCGACCGTAGCGGTCGCGCGGTTCCAAACTATAGCGCCTAGAACCGTTCGGCCACCCCGGCCGGCTATCTAGCTTCCCTTATACACTTGAAGCAAATGTCGAGACTCTCCCTCCGAGAAGGTCACTGTCACTTTCTTTCACTATCGCTGTTTAGTGCGTGTTCTTTCTCAGCTTTTAATGATACTATCGTCGACAGGCCGTAAAACGCTAATAACCACATCTTCCCAATCTCAGTGAGCTACAAGTCGAGGAGACTTGTAATTCTCACTTTTCTGATGTCCTTTGTTATATTCTGTACTTCTCCCAATAAACTACGATTTTCTCTTATCTTCACTAGTATCAAGTAAGCTTTCTTTTCTGTTTTTTCTGGTTTCCTTTATGCCTGTCTGTGTAAATTACTGTATTGTTGTTACTATTGTCACTACCAAAACTAAAATGTAATGGTTGCATCAGTCGAAGAGATACTAGTTATGCTGCCAATCTTTTTTGTTTTGTTTTTGTTTTCGTTAACAAATTAGTCATCTAACAGAAATATATATGTATGAAGAGTCAAGATAAATATTCCTAGAAAAGTGTCATACATTGAGTAAAAAACACAACAGTCTTTGAAACTACGTGGCAGATTAAAACTGAGTGCCGGGACCTTTGCCTTTCGCGGGCAAGTGCTCTACCATCTTTTTTCCGTTAATACTGTTGGTTGTGTTGGGTCATACCGGATGTAACATGACATCCACTGAAGTTCGTTGTTACAGAGACCAGCCGGTTCTCTGATCGAACACGCTGCGCTACCGTACCGGCATAATGTAAGCTACCCAAGCACGACTCACGACCCGTTCTCACAGCCTTACTTCCGCGAGTACCTTGTCTCCTACCTTCCGAACTTCACAGAAGCTCTCCTGCGAAACTTGCAGAACTAGCACTCCTGAAAGAAAGCATATTGCGGAGACATGGCTTTGCCACAGCCTGGGAGATGTTTCCAGAATGAAAGTTTCCTGCTCTCCTGAAAGTTTCGCAGGAGAGCTTCTGTGAAGTTCGGAATGTAGGAGACGAGGTACTGGCGGAAGTAGATATGTAAGGACGGGTATTGAGTCGTGCTTGGGTAGCTCAAATGGTTGGGCACTTGCCCGCGAAAGGCAAAGGTCCCGAGTTTGAGTCTCGGTCCGGCACACAGTTTTAATCTGCCAAGAAGTTTCGTATCAGCGCACACTCCGCTGAAGAGTGAAAATTTCATTCTGGACAAAAGTCCTTTTCCACGTTCCTATACCAATATAAGTCAATGCGACCGAATTTCATAAAACAGAGAGATGTGAAATTCTGAGTTTTCCTGCGCACCTGCAGTAACAAGAAGGAAAAGCGGCAAAACTGCATAATTCGTCTGCGTTGTACACAGCACACTTCCTCGAATCGTCAACTGCTCTGTCCGTTTACAGCTCAGAATTCACGTGGCTTG
The DNA here is from genome assembly GCF_023864345.2 of Schistocerca serialis cubense. Lineage (NCBI taxonomy): Eukaryota > Metazoa > Arthropoda > Insecta > Orthoptera > Acrididae > Schistocerca > Schistocerca serialis. The sequence goes on from NC_064640.1 coordinate 782,109,583, forward strand.
AGACCGTACCCATTGTGATTGGAGACAACGTGTGGTTTACAAAGTCTTATACGACTGCACGCACTCTGCGGAGAGATCTGGTTTTTCCATGTGTTTGCCCAGCGCTGGCCCACACAAAGACTTTAGCGATAAATGTTATACATTTATGGGAGAGTAACGTCTCCGGACCTTTAGGTAGCGTTTCATTAAATGGTAAATGGATAAATTTTGTTTCTTAGTTTAGCGGTCAATTAGTCCAGGAATGAATCATGTTCTTGACTGGTTGTGAATGCAACAAACGATCCTTGTAATAATCTGCATCGCTTATGACGCACCCTGTGTGTAGGACTATCAAAAACAATCTGTTAACAAGGTCAGAGCAGGGTAGCGGACGTCGAATATAGCAAAATTTTCGTCATAAACACAGATCAGAAGCGCACCGTTTTGCAGTCACGCTATAAAACGACAGCCATCCAGCGACGAGCGCATGGCTCTTTGTCCACGTGTTTGGGCGTGTCTGCCAGTGCGGTTTAATCCGAGTTAACTGCTGATTATTACCTCAACAAATTAATTTCCTTACGGTACTTTCAGCGTAGACGGTTTGACAGTCAATCTTTACCCAGTAAACATAAGAGAAAATCCATGTATAACGTAACGAGCCTTGGAATGGTATTTTTTCGAATTTAATTAGTAACTGCATTCTTTAGCATAAAAGGTATTACCCGCGGCTAGTTGTCATAAATGAACACACTTCCGCACGATCTTCGCTCTTTTTTGCCATTTTATGGCCAAAGTTCCAAAATGCCGCAATATAGTCCTACAGTTACCTGGAAAGTTTTGTTCACTTCGAAGGCCCCTACCCTCCTGTATCATTATATTACGTCGTTTTTCTCAACCATATATATTCAGATCCACACGCCCCCTCGCTACACGCGAACTATTGGACCTACAAAAAAATTAACACGTTACTTTTGTAAGAAATTTACTGTAGTTACGTTTTATGCTGATATACTTTTTCGTAAAAGGCCGAAGTTTTTGAATTATTCAAGAAAAACGTGCAAAAGTGACCTTCAAACAAGCTTTTCTTGAATAACTCGTAAACGGTGGCCTCCAGTGAAAACGTATCACAGTACAAAATTTAACTACATAAGTTTCCTACAAAACGATCTTGTTCGTTTTTTCTTTTTTAGACTAATAGTTCGCAATAGTAAATGAGAGAATATGAAGGCGTTTCGGGTTGCATAAATCCTGTTGGTAGGGGCAGTTGAATATATATATATATATATATATATATATATATATATATATATATATATATATATATATATATATATACTTACTTACTTATCGCGAATGGACCCAGAAGGATCACGCAAAGCTTTCTGACGTCGTTTCTTCCATACTTCTTTCATTCGTTCTCCATGTTTTCTTTTTCTTTCTTCTGTCCATTTTGTTCCTGGTCTCTTTAGTGCTTCCTTCTCCGACAATACAATCCACTTTTCCACCTTATTTCTAAAAGTTTTTCTATCTTTGACATCTTTAAGTTCAATATTTGCTTTTTGTAAATCTAATTTTACTTGGCTAATCCATGGTGTTGTTGATTTGACTTTTTCTATGTAAGTGAGAATTCTGTTGGTGAGTCGTGTGGGGGAAGTCTAGTGAGATGTCCATAAAATTTTAATCTTCGCCTTCTTATGTCTGCTGCCAGGTTTGATATAGTTTCTGTGGTTCTTCTTGATTGTATCCGGTATCCTTCTTCTGTTAATTTTGGACCTAAAATCTTTCTCATAATTTTGCGTTCTTCTTTTAGTATTTTTTCTAAATCACATTTTGTGTGGAGTGTGAGCGTTTCACTAGCATATAGTGCTGCTGGCTTAATTACTGCGCGGTAGTGTCTGATTTTTGTGTTCGAGGAGATGCATTTTTTATTGTATATTTCATGTGTCATACCATATGCTCTCTTCATTTTCTGTTGTCTGATCTTCTGTGCAACTTTCTCTCCTCCGGTTGGCTCCAAAATTTCACCTAGGTATTTAAAATGTTTTACTCTATTTATTTTTCCATATTTTGTGTTCAAACTGTGTATATGGAATTTCGTACAGAAAAATTCTGTCTTTTGAAACGAAATTTGTAAACCTACTTTATCCGCGCATTCCTTAAGGATCTCTATTTGTTTGGTGGCGATTTCTTCATCATCTGCAAGTATGGCCAAGTCGTCCGCGAATGCTAAAAAAGATATCTCCACGTTGTCTTTGGTTCTACCAAGATGGATTGGTTTCCAGTAGGATTGATTTTTTAATTCTTTTTCCCATTCCTTAATGACTTTATCCAGGATTATATTAAACAGAAGTGGAGATAGCCCGTCACCTTGACGTACTCCAGTTTTTATGAGAAAAGGTTCAGAGATTTCTCCCCTGAATTTAACTTTAGATACAGTGTCTGTCAGTGATTCTTTGATAAGCCTTAGTGTTTTGGAGTCAAGTCCAAGTTCCTCTAAAATGTTAAACAAAGATTGCCGGTCAATTGAGTCATAGGCTTTCTTAAAATATACAAATGTACAAATTATGGGGGCATTTCTAATTGCTTTGTGTTTTAATATTGTCTTTAAATTAAATATTTGTTCTATGCATGAGCGACCGGGGCGGAAGCCTGCTTGATAATCACCAATTTGGCGTTCCAGCTGCTCTTGTGTTCTTTTCAGCAGGCATGTTGAGAGAATTTTGTAGGTGACTTGTAAAAGTGAGATTCCCCTGTAGTTATTGACATTTGTTCTGTCTCCTTTTTTATGTAACAGGTGAATAAGGGCACATTTCCAATCCTCTGGTAATTTTTCTGTTTCCCATATTTTTGTTATTATTTTTGTGAGCTCTTGCAACGTCTTTGGTCCTAGGTTTTTTAATAGCTCTGCAACAATGCCATCTTCGCCAGACGTTCTATTATTTTTTAAGTTTTTAATGTGACATTTGATTTCTTCCTGTGTTGGTGGTAATGAATCCGGTTGAGCGTTGGCACTGATTTCTTTGGGAAACCTTAAACTAGGTTCTGGGCAATTTAGTAGGTTAGAAAAATATTGAGCCAATACTTGACAGTTTTCCTGGTTTGTTAGGGCTAATTTACCATCTGGTTTTCTGAAACATAAATTTTGAGGGATATATCCTCGTATTTTATCTGCGAAAGCTCTGTAGAAGTCTGTTGTATTATAGTTTTGGAAATTTTCTTCTATGGCATCCAGTTGTGCCTTTGTGTACTTCCTTTTTGCTTGCCTAATAGATTTTGAAACCTGTTTTCTAACCTCGTTAAATAAATGTAGACTTTCTTGTGATTTTTTACTGTTATATTCTTGAAATGCCTTTTTTCTCCTTTCCAATGCATTTTCACAGTCTGAATCCCACCAAGGGTGTTTGAATATCTTTTTCAAGGGAATAGTTTCCTTAGCTATTCGCGTGATTTTAGAATGAAATTCTTCCCATGTGTTTGCCTTTTCCTTCTCCCATTCTTCTTTTACTTTAGATTCTTTAATCTTCTTGGTGTCATATTTCTGTATTTCTGTTTTCTTCTGATGACTTCTTCGTGCTGTAAACTGGGTATGAAATCGCCACATGATCTATTTGAAACTCGCCAATTTGTTGTATAGGAGATCTCCATGTGTTTTGTTTTCTTGGACATTTTCTTAGAGATGTTGACATTATCTTCAGGTTATTCTGCTTACATAGTTCGACGAGCCTTGTACCATTTTTATTGGTAAATTTATGTGCAGGATATTTGCCTACGGTTTTTTGGTGGATTTTCTCTCTACCAATTTGGGCATTAAAATCGCCGAGTAGAACTTTTGTATCATCTTTTGGAATCTTGGCCATTATATTCTCCAAATTTTCCCAGAACTTTTCTGTTTGTATGGGGTTTTTCTTGTTGTCTCCGTTTGTGGGAGCATGAACATTAACCATTGTGTATGTTTTGTTGGCACATTGTAAGCGCATCGTCATTATCCTATTATTTACGGGAGTAACTTCCTTGATGGAGCTGAGCACGCTCTTGTGTATGATAAACGCCATCCCGAGATGGGGGGCTCCTCTTCCGATTCGTTTATCCGTCTTGCTCTTAAAGATGCGATAGTTGCCATAATCTGATGTTTCTTCATCTGTAAAACGTGTCTCCTGTAAAGCTAGTATTACTATCTTTTGCTTTTCAAGTTCTGTTGTAAGGCTGAGAAGTATTCCTGGTTGGATTAATGTATTTATGTTAAAGGTTCCAATGTATGTAGGTGTTTTAAGTGGAAGTTTGCCAGAGAGCTCCGACTTTCTCTGATGTAATCGTGTAAGTCCAGGTTCCCCAGAATCCGAATTCCTGGTTGCCATCTGTTGATGGGTGGATTGGTTACCACCTGGGGTAATGTTGTTATTACTTGCACGAGTCATACTTGCTTGTAATCAAGTTGGTCCAGTGTTTCCACTGGGTGTTTAGAACCAGGGATTGTTAGTTCCTGGCGCATTATGACCAGCCGCACATTGTGTGAACAGACGCTGACCAGGATGCCGATGGTTCCCACTTCAGACGCGTCCTGGATATATATATATATATATGTGCGTGCGTGTGTGGGCTTGCTTTTGAAACATCTAAATGCGATAGATAGCATCACGGGGAACAACTTTTCTCCTTTGGTACCGACTATGCTCCTGAGAGGCTACGGGGTATTGGCGCTCTGCGGTGTGCATATGTTTTATGTATTGCCGATAACAAAGTTATTTGCTCCGGGGAGGCTCAGCAAAATTAGAGTTCCCAATTGGCTTTTAAAATGTCTTTCTCCGCTTAGAGACGCCGATTCTTAAGATTTTCTTGTTCAAGGTCACTCTATCAACTCACTGGGGTAGGTTGTCTGCAGCAACAACTGTGTAGTAACCTATGCTAGTTAGGTGGAAGTTCGTCGTCCAAGTGGCGACGAAAACTAAAGGACGCCTAGCGTATCCGGGAAGCTTCTGTGAACATTTTGTCTCGAAGAAAAGTTGTTGCTCATGGCTTGATGAATTACCCCTTGACATTTGATGCAAAGACTTTGAAACATTCTGTACATAAAAAATGGCCAGCAAAATATTTGTAAGACTGCGCGGAATTCCCCCTTTTTAATGTACAGGAGAACTGCCTTTCCCAGAAACTGTTGGAAACCGTGATTTTGATGCACCAATCAGCTGCTGTCATATGTGTGCTCATGCGCATCTCCCGCTCGCTCTGTCCCGAGTATTTCGCTGTGTCATTACGCTTGAGTGAGTGAGAGGAGCAGACATGTTTAGTGGCCAGTTCAGCGCAATACAACATGGTGCTCACGATAAAATGGCGCATGCTGATTGTGTTACGCGAAACACATTTCGTGGAATAGTGTGCGGTACTGAATACTCAAGAGTTTAAGACTGGAAGTGTTTTGGAAAAACTTCGATCAAAGTCTGCAATCCAAAACTTTGTACAAATGGCGCGAAACGGGCTCTGTAGCGAATAAAACAGCAGCGGAATGGGTCGCTCAGTATTACCTGAGTATCAGATTCATCGGGGACATTTCAGCCCTTCCAAAGCTGTCCAAGTCGACTGTTGGTGAGGTGACAGAAGTGGAAACGCGAAGGAACAATTACAGCTAAACCAAGACCAGGTAGATCTGTGTACTGACAGACAGAGACTGTCGATCATCGCGAAGAGCGGTTCTACAAAAACGCATGGAATTGTCGTAAGGAATCACTCGTGAATTACAAAGCACTGCCAGCAATTCTGCTAGATCAGTGATTGTACGTAGGAAGTCAAAAATAATGGGGCAGGTCCACAAAAGCCCCACATTACTGTAGTCAGTGCTAACCGACGCTAGAGGTGATGTAAAGAGCGACGCCCCTGTATAGTCGATGCCTGGAAACGAGTGATTCGGTGTGATGAATCACCCTGTATCCTGTGGCAATGGAATGGAAAAGACTGGGTTTGACAAATGCCGTCATATGTGGTGCCAACGCTGAAGTAATGAAGAGGTGGTATTAAGGTACGGACTTTTATTTGTGTTTAAAGTGTGGTCACCTTATTACTTAAGAAAGCGCTAAATGCGGCTGGATTTGAACACGTTTTACAGCATAGTGCACTGCATACGGTAGAGGAATATTTCAGAGAGGATGATTGTATCAGCATGACAATGCTGTCATCAAGAAATCTCTACGAAACAGTGGTTTGTGAACAATAACACTCATGAAGCATACTGGCTTGCTCAGATAATCGACCTGAACCCGATGGAAAATCTTTGGGATGAGTTAGAATGTCGAATGCGCTCCAGATGCCAGCACCCAACATCACTACCTTCTTCGGTTTCGGCTTTTGGGGAAGAATGGGCTGTCATTCCTCTACAGACATTCAGGTATCTATAACTACATCTACATCCATACTCCGCAAGCCACCTGACGGTGTGTGGTGGAGGTGAAAATGTCTCCAGCAGAGTTCAAACCGTCATAAAAACAATGGATGCACACTTCCCATACTACTGCCCACTAATAGGTGTCCAGATACACTGATAAGCTAAAACATTACGACCACTGCCCACCGCGACATTGCATGCTGCCTGGTGACGTTGCAGGCACGTGACGCGATAGCAAAAGTATGTAAGCGCAGCAGACACGGAAGGGAAGATGTTGGCTGCAAATGGGGAAATGCATTGAGATAACCTACTTTGACAAAGGGCAGATTATAATTACGCAGAGCCTGCGAACGAGTATGAAAACGGCGAAGCTGATCGAATGTTCACGTGCTACTGTCGTAAGCATCTACGGAAGAGGTAGAAGGACAGTGAAATGAACTCTAGGCGCTAAATGGTTGGATATTCACGACTCTTCACAGAATGTGGGGTCCAGAAGCTTGCCTGCGTTGTAAAATAGGTTACATGATGACCTGTGGCATCTCTGCCGAAAGAGCACAACGCTGGTGCACGCACAAGTGTTTCGGAGCACACCGTTCATCGTACATTGTCAAACATGGAGCTCCGCAGCAGACCACCCCTACGTGTTCACACGTTGACCCAACGACATCGTCAATAACGTATATTTTGTTTTAGGGCACCAAAAAACAACTGAGGTCATACGCACCCAAGTCAAAACGTAAACACAGAGACAAGGAAAACGACTATATGTCAGTCCCAATGGAAAGAATAGGAGACATCTAAACAAGTCACGTGGAAAAGGGGCTAAAACACCATAAAAATGGACATCCAAAACTAAAAATTAAATGGCCTTCACCATATTGATTCGGCGGATAAAAAGTAAAACGCGGGCGACAGCCCGCGCGTCATTTGCTAAAACAGCTGATAAATCAAATGGCAAACCAAAGATGGAATGTAAATTAGTAAAAAAATGGCATTCCAGCACGTAGTGGCCGACAGTTAAAATTTGGGCGCAATGCGTTCAAAGTGGTGGGGTAGCGCCATTGAGCAAATTACGGTGGCTAAAAAGGCAGTGCCGAGTTAAAATAATCTCCTCTCGGCGGGAGGGCCGAGAGGAGGTCGTCTAAGGCGCCGGGAGAGGCTTAAGAAGCCGAAGCTTATTCCCGTGAAGGGAGGACCATTGGCGAAGCCAAAGGGACACCACCTCCTGACAGACGGCAACGCAGAGATCATCGGAGTGAAAAGAAGTACTCACGGGCTGAGGTAAGAGGACTGCAGCCTCGGCAGCAGCGTCAGCAGCCTCGTTTCGTGGCAGACCGACATGACCAGGGATCCACTGAAACATGACATTGGCTCCACCAACAGTGAGCAAATGACAGTTTTCCTGTAACCGCTGCACTCAGGGATGACCAGTGTACAGCGCACAGAGACTTTGGAGGGCGCTGAGTGAGTCTGTGCAGAGGACACAATTGGGAAGGCTGTGTCGCCGGATGTACTCCGTGGCCTGATACAAGGCGAAAAGCTCGGCTATAAATACTGAGGAGCGGGCCGGAAGCCGATATCGAAAGACACGAGTGCCAATGACGAATGCACACCCGATCCCAAGATCAGTCCGAGAGCCATCAGTGTATACAAAGGTACTATCGCTAAGTTCCATGCGAAGGCCGTGAAACAGGAGGTGATAGACCGAGGCTGCAGTAGTGTCCTTAGGAAGCGAATGAAGGCCAAGGTTAACATGGGCCAAGGTGGTGAAGGGTTCACACCCCACTGGGAAAGTTGCAGGTAGCGTGAAGCTAAGCCGCCGTTCAAATGGCGAAAGCGGACGCCAGGAGGTAACAGGGAAGAGGGGCGAGCCCCATACTGACGATCTAAGGAATCATTAAAGGAGGAGGCATAGGAAGGGTGGCCACGCATGGCAAAAAAAAATGGTTCAAATGGCTCTGAGCACTGCTGTGGTCATCAGTCCCCTAGAACTCAGAACTACTTAAACCTAACTAACCTAAGGACAACACACACATCCATGCCCGAGGCAGGATTCGAACCTGCGACCGTAGCAGTCGCGCGGTTCCAGACTGTAGCGCCTAGAACCGCTCAGCCACTTCGGCCGGCCACGCATGGCAGACGAACGGCATGCATACCTACCGAGGAGAAAGTCATGGCGGTAGGACAGTGGTAGTTCAGCAGCTTCAGCATACAGACTCTCAACTGCGCTGGTGTAAAAGGTACCCGTGGCCAAACGGATACCACGATGGTGGATAGTGTTGAGACGGTGTAAAAGGGATGGGCGTGCAGATGCATAAACAAAGCACCCATAGTCGAGTTTCGAACGGACAAGGGACCGGCACAAACGGAGGAAAGTGGTTCGATCGGCACCCCAATTAGCACCATTGAGGACACGGAGAACATTAAGGGACCACGTACAGCAGGCTGCCAGGTAAGAGACATGGGAGGACCAAGAGAGTTTACTATCGAGTATGAGACCCAGGAATTTCGTAGTGTCAACGAACGGAAGGGCAACAGGGCCAAGATGTAGAGATGATGGGAGAAACCATTTCCACCGCGAGAAATTAATACAGACGGTTTTGTTAGTGGAAAATCGAGAGACATTGGCGATGCTCCAGGAGTGAAGACGGTCAAGACAGCGCTGAAGACGCCGCTCAGTGAGACAGGTCCGTAGAGAACTGGAATAGATGGCAAAATCATCGACAGAAAGGGAGCCGGAGACGCCCAGCGGAAGACAAGCCATGACAAATCGTCAATAACGACTGCAGTGGGCACCGGACCGTTGGGATTCGACCAATGGAAATGTGTCGGCTCTTCACGTAAATCATATTTTTGGTACGCTAGGTCGATGGTCGAGTCCACAAACGCCGTCATCGAGGTGAACGAACGCTAGAAACGTGCAGCGCGTCACGGACACAGGCTGGTGGGAGCAGTGTTATACTATGGGAGACGTTCTCCTGTGCTTGCGTGGGACTTGTGGTAGTAATCGAAGACATTCTGACAGCTGCGAACCACCTTCATTCCTTCATGCTTAATGTCTTCCCCGATGGCGATGTCATCTTTCAGCAATATAATTGCCCGTGTCTCGGAGCCAGAACCATGGTTCTCACGTTCATAACGCGGCAGCCAAATTCACCTCATGTAAATCCCATGTAACCAATCTGGGTCGCTATCGGGTGGCATCATCGCGTACGCAAATCAGCAGTCCGTTATTTACGTGAATTACATGACCTCCTCGTAGACATCTAATGCCACATACCTTCACAGATCTACTACCAACTGTAGAACCCTGATACGTAGAATCAGAGATGTATTTCGTTCCAAAGACGGACAAACAAGCTATGAAGCAGGTAGCCATAGTATATTGGTTCCTCAGGTTATAAAGCAGTTCCTAGCAACATATTTCGTCTAATGCAAAAGTGTAGAAAAGACTAGTTCCAATACTATTTTGAAAAGTTCCTTTTGGAGTTACGGTTTGGAAGTTCTGCGAATCTCCCTACAAAACATTCTGCATTCTGCTTGTCCGAAGTCTCCCTTCTGCTGTCACACATCTCTCCTCATAGCGCTCCCTTAGTTTGGGAAACGTGACTAGTGGAATGGGTAAAGAGAGTGCTGAGTGGATTGGTATTCGTGTCACACGTGATAACAGTCCTGTGCCACCTACAGCGGGAACGCCCGCAACAACAAACTCAGTAGCAAGCTCAAGTTTTTACGCTTGCGTTGCAAGAGAGGGAGATAAATAGTCCGACACGTGGCAAGGATCTTGTCCGCACGTGCCTGTCCGCCACGTGGAGCCACGTGGCAGTCGGTCACAGCCGCAGTGAGACGCTCAACCTAGCGCACAGAAGCAGCGCCAAGTCCTGCTCGTGCCCCTGGCTTTACTTTGATCTGTACCCGCCTCGTGGCCGAAGTCAGATGCCCTCTGTTACAAAAAAAACTGAGTGAATGGATCAACGATGAACTTGAATAGGCGTCATAGGACGTCCACCCTGAACATATGCAACCAACAATAACGAACAAAATGACAATGATGTAAGCCGGTTCGAATCCTAATGGTGGGAAAAAATGTTTACTGCCAGTACTTTTCAGGCACTTGGAGGAGAGCTGGTGGCGTAAAGTTCCTGATCACCGAACTTCGCGCCATCGTCCTGGTTTAAATACTAAACCTCTCCGCAATGTCTCATGAGGTTTGGATATGTCACACTGTTGATGATCCGTCCGTTGACAACCCCCTTTGCGCTATTCGATAGGAGTAAGCTATGTGTAGGCACACACACACACACACACACACACACACACACACACACACACACACACACAAAATACAAAATATTGTATTACAAATGGTGTGTAATGGGGCAGGTTGTAAATGAACAAACAAACAAAACTTTCATCTCGGTAGCTGTTTCCCTGTGTAAGACAGCGGGGATGATTTGAGATTCTTCATCTCTATCTACGTTAATCAACACGGGATGATCTTAACAGCTGGCCTCAGCTCACGGAGTTTGATTGTAGCACAGCCCAAAGAAGGCATTTTTCAGTTGACATTGTACAAGCTATGCTTGATAGGATGGTGGTCTATTGATCTCTGAAGCAGTCTCCTGCCTCAGGAGTGTGCGTCACACTGGTGTGACACAGCCGGGTAGCACAGTGTGGAGCTGGAAGGACAGGCGTCTAGAGGGTTGCAGTAAGCAAACGAAGCCCTCGTTATGAAACGGGTACTTGTTATTTCATTTTGTTGTAACCATTTAAACCCCACATTAGTATTACACCACTGACCAAAACCGTTCCGTTTTGGCGAATGGGGTTTGTCATCTGACATACTTTTCTACGCGCATGTACCAGTATTTATCGCAGCTCTCCTGTCCAAACCACAGACCAACACACGTCAACACAGACCCATATGTCATCAAAACAGAATATCTGCAAAGAATATAGACTCTACTACAGACACAAAACCGATAGTTATAAATGAAAAACACAAAATGTGCATATTCTACAATAATAATTTGTTTAGTGAATCACATTGGCATAATTATCTGATGACTGACCGACGTGTTGCGTTTTGTATTTGTAAATGTTAAGTTGATCTACCAAGCGGCGATGGAAGAATTAGTTAACATGACAAAACTAATACATCAACATACACATACTCATACAATAGCACACGTACCTAACTAGGCCTACGCAGGGTTCATCGTGTCCGGCTGTTACATTCGTATGGACACGTTAAATGTGTATTAAGAAATAAGCAATAGATTAGATCGCGTCTGGCTGTTGTTGCTAAATCGCCGGCCGAAGTGGCCGTGCGGTTAAAGGCGCTGCAGTCTGGAACCGCAACACCGCTACGGTCGCAGGTTCGAATCCTGCCTCGGGCATGGACGTTTGTGATGTCCTTAGGTTAGTTAGGTTTAACTAGTTCTAAGTTCTAGGGGACTAATGACCTCAGCAGTTGAGTCCCATAGTGCTCAGAGCCATTTGAACCATTTTGCTAAATCGACACGTTGAAAAATTTTGAACAGTTCGGGACTAACCTATAGTTAACCTACATTGTAGACATACTAACTTAGGCAGGACAATAAAATAGTTCCACATCACGAAGAGAAGAGAATCAATTTATGTGTGTGTGTGTGTTTGTGTGCGTGCGTGTGTGTGTGTGTGTGTGTGTGTGTGTGTGTGTGTGTGTGTGTGTGTGTGTGAAAGAAAGAAAAAAAGAGAGAGAGAGAGAGAGAGAGAGGATGCAAATTTATCGTGATAAACACAAACACGTTAACTATCTGTAATTGAAGAATGCAGAAGAGTCAGCGATAACACTGAATAAAATGTTCTTTGTTTTCCAGGAGCATAAAATGCTTAAAATGCCATGAACCATCGACCAAACACTCCCTGGTCATTTCTGAGTAGAATGACTGTTGACGGGCTTCTAGTACATCCCTATATAGTCTAGATGGTCAGCGCTGCTCACTGCATCGCTATATATGGGCATACGTCGACTCCGCATTCGCTGCCCCGCTTTACCTTCATGACTGCTGGATCGCACGCTGCCCTGAGCTACAGGTCTCCGTCTCCATTAGTGGTGTTATCGGTTATTTTTATTTCGATGGATTCCTTAACTACACAGCCCCAGCCGCCGTTAGTGCACACCATGACAGAGGTTTCGTCAGATCTCATCCGGTGATCGTTTTCTAGAACATGCCCAGTTAAAGCGGATTTTTCGGGGTAGTGCAGGTGATGAAACCTCTCTTAATCCTTCGAGTGTTGTTCCGCAGCGTGCACCGTTTGACCGGCGTAAGACTGGGCTCACTCGCAAGGTATCATGCAGAACCGGTGTTCTGAGACCTGTCGCACCTGTAACTGGTCTCAGTAACTGTCGGATTTTGGTAGGACATCTGAAGATAGGCTTGATTTTATGCTTTGCTTTCTGGAAAGAAACTTCCTGTTTTGCCATTCTGCTGCTCCTTGTCGGGAAAGATAATCCGCCTGCAGAAAATACACATTTTCTTCATCTGCAGTTCAGTTGATAATCACTGTAATTTCATTGTTTGGGTAATAGCTGAAGGTCTCTTTAAAAAGGCTGCTGGATACAGAGCGTTAGTTCAGTTCATCTTCATATACATAGATACTCTGCAAGCCATCGTACGGTGCGTGGCGCAGGGTATCCTGTACCACTAATAGTTATTTCCTTTCCTGTTCTACTCGCAGATAGAGGGAGGGAACACGACAGTCTATATGCCTCTGTATGAGCTCTAATTTCTCGTATCTTCGTGAGCCTTACGCGTAGTGTATGTTGGTGGCAGTAGAGTCGTCCCACAGTCAGCTTCACATACCGATTCTCTAAATTTTATCAATAGAGTTTCTGGTAAGAACGTCGCCTTCTCTCCACGAAATCCCATTTGAGTTCCTGAAGCATTTCCGTAAGACTTACGTGTGTTCGAACCTACCGGTAACAAATCTAGCAGTCCGCCATTGAATTGCTTCGATGTCTTCCTTTAATCCGACCTGGTATGGATCCGAAACACTCGAGCAGCACTCAAGAATAGGTCGTACCAGCGTCCTATAAGACGGTCTCGTTTACAAATGAACCACTCTTTCCTAAAATTCCCCAATAAACCGAAGTAGAACATTCACCTTCCCTACCACAGTTACCACATGCTCGTTCCATCTCATATCGCTTTGCAGCTTTTCACCCAGATATTTAAATGACTTGACTGTGTCAAGCAGTAAACTAGTAATACTGTATCCGAACATTACAGGTTTGATCTTCCTATTTATCCGCATTAACGTAGATTTTCCGCATTTAGAACTAGCTGCCATTCATTACATCAACTACAAATTTTGTCTAACTCGTCTTGTATCTTCCTACAGTCACTCAACATTGACACCTTACATACACCACGGCATCATCAGCATACAGAGGAAATTGGTTAAAAAAATCGATTTTTTAAAATTGCATTTTTGGATCCATAAAGGTGTTTAGAATCCACCACTGAAACGGTTTTTCCGAATGGGGAACGGAAATGTTTGTTATTCGCGATTGAACAAAAAAAGGCAGCTACCTGAAATTGTCCTTTTCCACGCACCAGTTTTTTTTTCTTTCGGAGTACGAGTTATTGTACCGGTGCTTGGGAGGAAACACACAAAATTCAAATGAAAGTTTGAACGCGTGTGTTTGGAAGTTAGCCCCCAAGCATTTGCATTCTGGTGCGATGACTGCAGAGATTGCTACTTTCCTGGCAGTGAGCAGCTTCAACGAAGGGTATTCAGCAATTCTGAAGACCATAACAACAATGGACGTCACCCTGGGACTCTATTCGACGCAGTTCGCCAAGCATTCGGACGACCACCGGATTCAAGCGGTCGAAAAACGCTTGTCACCGGCTGTACGAGCGGCTCTGGAGCAATGCAGGATGGACCAGATCGAGCAGAACGCCCTCTATGAGGAAGAGGAAGGACTAGTTTATGGACCCGGAATAGCAGATTGAACGTAAGTTGCATAATAATGCATTTATATGTAGTCAAAACTTCAAACGCGTTTTTCTCGAAATGACTTTTTTTTTATCGCGCGGTATGGTAACTTCAAATCTACTGAACTGATTGGGATCATTCTTTGTTTCCGACGAAGCTAACTAAATTGTCTAGGAGTTTTACCACTTTTATTCCGATCCATCAACTATAAATGTTTTTATTTGGCCGACGAAGTGGAAAAATCTATGAAAAAATCCTATTTTTTCAAATGGCCGCCATTTTGTTTCCTATGGTGCAAATAACTTAAGCGAGGTGCAACTCCTAAAGAATCTTACATATTTCGCTAACTGCTGACCTGTGACATACCGCACGTGGAGGTCTACATTCAAATTTTGTTTCGTTCCGACGGCACTTCCGCCTTTGCTCTTCGACATTTCCAGTCGAAAAAATTCCAGGTTGTAGAGGAAATATCAAAAATGTTCAATTGTGTGAAATCTTATGGGACTTAACTGCTAAGGTCATCAGTCCCTAAGCTTACACACTACTTGACCTAAATTATCATAAGGACAAACACAAACACCCACGCCCGAGAGAGGACTCGAACCTCCGCCGGGACCAGCCGCACAGTCCATGACTGCAGCTCCCTAGACCGCTCGGCTAATCGTGCGCGGCAGAGGAAATATCAATAAACATTTTGACCAAATTTGACATCGATATCTATAGCACATCCCGAGAAAAAAATTCTCAAAAAAACATGCTTTTTTTTGGGCCAAAGATAGTAAGCCTCCCCTTAAATAAATGAGGACGG
Organism: Schistocerca serialis cubense; assembly: GCF_023864345.2. Lineage (NCBI taxonomy): Eukaryota > Metazoa > Arthropoda > Insecta > Orthoptera > Acrididae > Schistocerca > Schistocerca serialis. The sequence continues at coordinate 782,124,729 of NC_064640.1, forward strand.
CCGAATGCAACTTCTAAGGAAAACAAATCGCATCACTGCATCCCCTCGTCCTTTGTACTTCCTTCAGCTGTCGTGAAAGTTGAGTATACGTGTTATGCAGTTTGAAATCACTTGCCCCGGAATACGCTCCCGTTTCTTGCCAAAGTGTTAGCCTGCTTGGTAAGCTGTAGCCCCTCGTAACCACTACAAAAGAAGAAAGAGAAAAAAAAAATTTTCTCTTGCTTCTCGACGAGCATTTTATTTACGGAGCTTAGCAACCCGGAGTTATTCCTTTGTTCGAGATATTGGGGCGGGTTGGCTAAATAGCATTCTCCGTCTGGCCGCGGTGACGTATTGTGGGGTTACGGTGCCGCGACGTTATATCTGTGTGTACTGGCGCCGTGCCGCGCCGTGACGTCGCCAAGTGTCTCCGCATATAGCGGCCCTACAGCAACTGGGTTATTGCGTCCCAGCCTCACTGAAGTCCGCTAATGAACGGAACGGCAGCCTCTCGGAAATGAGCCGCAAATCTGAGAGCACTGTTAAGAGCCAGACATTTAATTTTCCACAACGTAACTTCAGACAGGTTCAGTAACACGCTTCTAACTATGATATACACGCTGCCTGACAGAAAGTGAAGCAGCCAGACAAGGAGATCGAAACGAAATGAAATTTCATCCATTGAGAAGACATGTAATGTCACTTCAGTGATTACCAAACCCAGTATTACGTTGCTCCTCGTCTGGCCTGGATGGATGCTCTTATTCGGTTCGTAAGGCCGTCATTAAGCCATTGGTTTCCCCCCTTAGGCAAACTGTCCCACAACCAGACTTTGATGTCGTCGATACTAGCACTGGGACGGAGTTGACGTCCAAGCTGGTCCCACACATCTTCTGTCGGGGCAGATCTGGGAATCTTACTGGTCACAGAGGTACCTCAACATGAAGCAGACAGATCATAGAGACACGTACCACGAGTGGACGAGCATTATCTTCTTGAAAACTCCCTCGCTGCTCTTCCGTGAGAGGTAATATTTGAGGATTCAGGATGCCCATGACGCACCTCTGTGCAATCAGAGAACCCTAAATCACTACTAGCCGTGGCCTGGAATCATACCCGATGGATCCGCATATTATGACGCAAGGAGTACTAGTGCTGTGCTTCTCCAAACCATTGGACAATGAGAGAGTTATCCCCAAGTCGCCGCCATAATCGCCTACGCTGGTCATCCGGTATAGTCCAGAACTGCGATTCACTGCTCAACACGCAGCGACGCCATTCATCAGCAGTACACCTTTCCTGGTTCATCAATGGTTCAAATGGCTCTGAGCACTATAGGACTTAACATCTGAGGTCATCACTCCCCTAGACTTAGAACTACTTAAACCTAACCAACCTAAGGACATCACACACATCCATGCCCGAGGCAGGATTCGAGCCTGCGATCGTAGTAGCACCACGGTTCCGGACTGAAGTGTCTAAAACCGCTCGTCCACAGCGGCCGGCACGCTTCCTGGCCACGACACCACTTCAAATAAACACTTTAAAAAATTCCGGCATATAACTGTAATTACTATCCGTTTATTTCACACAATCATGATTTCGGCTTATAGCCATTCTCAAGTGCAAGCTGAAATGTCCGACATATCTAAAGGACATGTCGTCGTCGAAATAACGTATACTGCTGGAAAAAATTAGTACATTCCTTTAGAGGTTTCTAATTCACCCAGTATTTATTGTTGCAACAGTGCATTTGGAGTACAGGAAATGATTACTTTACAGGTCATTAGCACAAGCGATTCCGAGGGACCAGTGATCGGCCAGTGCTGCGTCACCTATATTAGTACTTTGTGTAGCCTTTACGGGCGGCAATGTAGGCGCTGACTCTGACAGCCTGTCGACTGTACAGATTGCGATACGGTCCTGGGATACGTTATGCCACGCCTGCTCGGCCTGTTCACGTCGTCCTGCAAGAGTTGTTGGTTGACGAGTCGCACTAGTCACTTCTCATCCCATAGTGTCCAACATGTGCTCGATTGGAGACAAGTCCGGGGGTCGTGCTGACTAGGGACGTTGCTACAGGTCTTGTAGAGCACGTTGGGTTTCACGGGCAGTGTGTGGGCGAGCATTACCCTGCTGGAACAAAATACCACTTTCCCGTTCCAAGAACGGCAAAAGAACGGATTTGACAACATTCTGCTCATACCGAGCGCTGGTTAGCATCCCCTTCAGAAACACCAAAGGTAAACGAGAGTTGTAGCTTATCGCACCCCAAATCGTAAGGTCTTGAATGAAGGCGCTCTACGAGATAGCGCTCACCAGATCTACGTCATACGCGTACAGGCAGAATCTGGTTTCATCGCTGAAGACCACGGCGTTCCATTCCATTTTCCAGACGATTGACGGCGCCTCCCGAGCTGTGCACTTCAGTGCTGTGGCGTGAATGGAAGAAGGGCTAAAAGCGTGCGTGCCCGTAATGCCACAGCTAATAAACGGTTCGCAGCAGTTCGTGTTGACATGTCTGGGCTCATAAGCCCTCTTATCTGTGCTGTGGTAGCTGTACGACACGCCATTGCTGCCCTTAGATTACGATGATCCAGGCGGGCGCCTATGCTGCGTGGCCGTCCAGAAACTCGTCCACGGCTGTGAGAATGTTCCAGTGACGACTGATACCAGCATCGTTGCACAACTGACACAGTACGTACAACTTGTGTGGCAGTTCTCCAAAAAGGCCATCCCACCAACGGAAGACCACATTTTGACCCCTTCCATTCCTGCTCAGTCGGCTGTAGAAAGCACGAGTGCGTTTCCGTGACACTGTTACCTGCTTGCTTCGCACATCTGCGCCACACTGAGGCTTCTAGCAGTGAACATTTCTTATTAAAGGGTAGACACAGATGGCACTCAGGTAGCTATGCCGCTACGTTTTCTCTTGGCGGACGACGTTGAAATCATTATGAGTATATCTACTATCCCCCAGATGGCAAATGCCGTCATCGGATCAAAATCGACGTCATCTTTCCAGGTGTACTAATTTTTTTTTCTTTCAGGCTGTGTATATCTGATGTGACTTCTGAAATTTTCCCGGCGTATTTCTTCTTCTAATAATTTCCGGGTATGCAGCCGGATCCCGTCGACATTCTGCCACGATATTTCGGCCCAGAGACGTCCTGCCATCATCAGGTGAGTACACAACTACTGCAGAGCCCAGGTGCAGTCGCGGTATTTATGCCGAATCTCGCGCATGCGAAATGTACTGGCATCCTACAGGGCATGCGTCAGGTGTTGACATGCGCAGCATAGCCGAGTTGTACGTGCTGCCCTCGGTGGTGAAAATAAAGGTTCATCTAGTCATTGAGTATCGAATGACACTGTCGAGCCCGCATCTCGTGGTCGTGCGGTAGCGTTGTCGCTTCCCACGCCCGGGTTCCCGGGTTCGATTCCCGGCGGGGTCAGGGATTTTCTCTGCCTCGTGATGGCTGGGTGTTGTGTGATGTCCTTAGGTTAGTTAGGTTTGAGTAGTTCTAGGGGACTGATGACCATAGATGTTAAGTCCCATAGTGCTCAGAGCCATTTGAACCATTTTTGACACTGTCGATTCCGCTGTGATTGTATAATTTTAATAACAGGATTCCAATTTTTATCCAGCTGAAAGCCGTTGTCACGATTTATAAGATTATAGGCAAGACGTATTTTCACTGATTCCTTGATTACGGAATCCCAAAAACCGGAAACCGGGGCTAAAATTTTTGTTCCATTGTATTCCATTGAATGTCCCATTGAATCCCCCACTGTATTTCATTGGGACGTCTCTGGGCCGAAATATCGTGGCAGAATGCCGACGGGATCCGGCTGCATACCCGGAAATTATTAGAAGAAAAAAAAAAGTGTATATCTGGTTTTACAAACGAGTCGTCGTATTACAATACACGAGTTCAATGTCAGCCTTGTTATTTATATTTGATATGTACTCGTATCACGTAGTACGATGACTGGTGTAGAAGACCAGTGTACGCTGAGGCGACAATAATCACAGGCTACCTCCTAATATCGAGTTGAACCTCCTTTTGACCAGCGTAGTGCAGCAACGCGTTGTGGCATGGACTCAAGAAGTTGTTGGAAGTCCCCTGCAGACAAACGGAGCCTTGCTGCAGGATTTTGTGCACGAAATAAACTCTCGACTATGTCCCTTAAATGTTCGATGAGAATCATGTCAGGTGGCCTGTGTGGCCAAATCATGAGCTCGAACTGTCCAGAATATACTTCAGACCGGTGAAATAACTCACTGTCATCCATAAAAGTTCCATCATTGTTTGGGAACATGAAGCCAGTGATCGGTTCAGTTGGACGAGAGGACCCAGATCTTTCGATTCAAGCACAGCCCAGACTATTATGGAGAGACCACCAGCTTGCGCAGTGCCTTGTTCACAACTTTGGTCCATGGCTTCGTGGGATCTGCACCACACTCGAATCGTACCACTAGCTCTTACCAGCTAAAATCGGGACTCATCCGACCAGGCCACGGTTTTCCCCTCATCTGGTATCCAACCGATATGGTCACGAGCCCAGGAGAGGCGCTGCGGGCGATGTGCTGTTAGCAAAGGCACTCGAGTCGGTCGTCTGCTGCCATAGCCCATTAACGTCAAACTTCACCACTGTCCTAACCGATACGTTCGTCGTACGTCCCACATTGATTTCTGCGGTTATTTCACGCAGAGTTGCTTGTCGGTTACCACTGACAACTCCACGCAAACGCTGCTCTCCTCGGTCGTTAAGTGAAAGCCGTCGGTCAATGCACTGTCCATGTTAAAAGGTAATAGCTGAAATTTGGTATTCTCAGTACACTCTTGACACTGTGGATCTCGGAACAGTGAATTCCTTATCAGTTTCTGAAATGGAATGTCCCATGCGTCTAGCTCCAACTACCATTCCGCGTTTAACGTCTGTTAATTCCCGTCGTGCAGACACAATGACGTCTGAAAGCTTTTCATATGAATCACCCGAGTACAAATGACAGCTCCGCCAACGCACTGTCCTTTTATACCTTGCGTATGCGATACTACCGCCACCTGTATATGTGCATATCCTTATCCCATGACCTTTGTCACTTCAGTGCAGAGGTTGTGAGCTAACTCTCAATGCATCCTGCACATTCGAAGGGGGATTACAGTTTTATACAGCGTGCAGAAAAAAGGGCATGAGGTTACATAATGAAACAACTAATAGTGCTGAATTAATACCTGAATTCTTAGCCTAGTTCGCAGTTGCGTTGCAGTGGCATTCACCCCGATCTGCTATTTCCGGTACTGGAGGAGTTTTATTGGCAGTATCCCACCGGATAGAAGAGGAGTAGTCGTGGGTATGCCGGCCGCTGTGGCCGAGCGGTTCTAGGCGCTTCAGTCCGGAGCCGCGCTGCAGGATCGAATCCTGCCTCGGACATGGATGTATGTAATGTCCTTAGGTTAGTTAGATTTAAGGAGTTCTAAGTCTAGGGACTGATGACCTCAGATGTTAAGTCCCATAGTACTTAGAGCCATTTGAACCATTTCTTTGCGTCGTGGGTATTAGTCCACATCACCAGACCTTTTATAAAACTTCTCCTCAGTGTCTCATGGACTGAGGACATATGGCACTGTTATATTTGGAGGGGGGGGGGGGGGTGTTTAACTTAGTGACACCTTTAGTGCTAAACGAAACGAGTATCGTTTCTGCCGATAGCACGTGTCACAACTGCCCGTCTTTCCGTCTTTCATTCCGTGCCCATCCATTGCAACATCGACGCTACATTTCTCAAGCTCTCATTACAGCTATCCGTGCGATGCGGATTCACACTTGATACATCGTGGCAATTTGGAGGAAGGTAACAGCAATATTCGCATCGATTTTGCAAAAAACAGCAATGAAGAATTCTTGCATTGTTCACCATATAAATTACGTAGGTAAGGTATAGTTCTTCACTCTGGCCCCAGACGGGCCAACCGAGCTCGACCGACCACTGTGTCATCCTCTGCCAACGGCTTCATCGAGTGCGGTGTGGAGGGAGATGTGACCAGCACACCGCTCTCCCAGGCCTCAGGTTTCTTGATCTTGGAACTCTTGAACTCTCCTACTCACTAATTAATAAAAAACACATCTCTACACGTGACTGAAAAAATTAAATCTGGTAGTACGTTTCACCTTCTTCCACAGAAGTACTCCTCAACACTTTGCCCGTGTAGCATTTCAGCGAGGTAGCCTCTGCAAAGTCTGCAAGAGTAGGAGAGAGCTGCTGTTGTAATGGAGCAACGAAACATGTCATGAAGCATTCTCGGATAATTCACTTGATGAAAGGTTTCGTGTGAAAGACAAAGACCCATCAATAATGCTGTATTTCTGCTGACTTTGATATAGACAAATGTGGCGTGTGCTCTGCCCCAGTAGCAAAAAACAGTTGCCTGCATAAGGAAAAACAGAACTTCTCATTTCTGGTTTCGTGCTGTTGTTCTCTGTACGATCAAGCAATATATGAACATTGACTTTCTTTAACCAAGAACCTTTATAAATTAGCTATTTTTTGGAATTTTGGGAAAACTCCTGCTATAAGGTTTTCGCTACTCTAATTAATGAAGTTTCGTGTGTAGCTGTTTCGGTAGTAAAATGTTTTCCGTTAGCATCTTCCATTCGATGCACTGATTTCTATCTGTTGAGCAGCGGGTGTACTTCCTCAAGAAGAGTTTTAATGCGTTTCATGTAGCGTAGTGGATCTCTGGGACTTTTATCTGTTGTGTCCTGTATGTTTGTTTACTGTTTAATATACTAATGGTATTAACTTGAGCCACAGTTCTTCCTTTTATCATAGGCCGAATTAAACGATTCTGCCTTCTGCCTAATACATCATGGGACCACCCACGTATCCACTTTACCGACCAAGCAGAATTTTCCGCTATCTTTGTAAGTTCTTGATCATTTTTGCAACAACTGCACCATGATCACAAATCCCAGTCCCTATAATCAATATCCTTAGAGAATCCAGGTCCGTCTGTTATGTGTAAATTTCCCAGAGAAAGCGTTGAGTATGGTGCCGTAGCAAGTTTCTCTAGTGGGCCACCTACGAAATTGTTATTTTGTTAATCAGCTGTAAGGCGTCTCAAATCTTCCGTAACTATTTTGTATTGAGACCTGGAGGATATAGAGTACTAGTGAACATTAAGAAGCTATAAGTGAAGGAAGCATGCTCTGGCGTTCAGTAGAAGAGGTGTAATTCAAGAGCGAGAGTCCTTGAAACGGACACAGAAATCACGTGACTGATAATGGTTTGCATCCACAAGTAGCTTACAGGGGACGGGAGGAGGACGAAACAGGTAGTTAACAGCTTATGACTCGTTTAAGCTTGTTTACCCGGTCTGCAGCCCATATCGTCACTACAGACTGAACTGTCCGACGGTGTTGATTATTCCGCCTTGTTGGTTACTCCGTCATTGGCTGTTCAGAGGCAGCAGCCTGTTGCCTAATACTCAGACAAGGCTTCCATGTTACTGCATTTAACCTATGAAAACATCTTAGATGCCTCCTTCACATTGTTGTGTACTGGTTGTCCGCACGCCTCACGTGCACCAACATCTGCAGGGTGGTAAAAAACAGTCTGAAAGGCTCGTAAGGGTGTTGAAGGATAGGTTGTACTGGGAAATAATTGTTAAGAAAAAATTCGATACGTTGCGCCGTTTCACAGTCACGTCAGCCAGTCAGGCGTTTGCCAACGCGTCCTTCGTTTGGTTTCCCAAAACCGAACAAGAGAGCGATACAAAAATTGGACATGGGGCGGTAGTTAGGATCGAATCAGAGCCATTATTTACGCTATGAGAACAACTGACACTAATTGTATCTGGTGTGCCGCCTCAGTGCTAATTAACTCAAACGGTGAAACGTATCAAATTTTTTTCCTTAACAATTATATCTCAGCAAAATCCACATTGCAATACCTTTACAAGCTTTCCAGGCTGTTTCTAATCACCCTGCAAATCTACTCCTATACACCGCAAGTCATCTCACAGGGCGTGGCGGTGATAACCTTGTACACCAGTGTAACTTACCCCTTTTCCTGTTTCGGTTTCATGTGGTTCACGGGACGAACGATTGCTGGTAAGCCTCCGTGTGGACTCGAATCTCTCCAATTTTATCTTCATGGTCTCTGCGCGACATAGACATAGAAGGAAGCAATATATTTGTTGTACACTCTCGGAACTTTAACAATAGACTATAACTTGATGCAAAAAGCCTCTGTTGCAGCGTCTGCTACTAGAATTGGCTGAGAATCTCCGTGACGCTTTCGCGCCGACTAAATGAACCTGTTACGAAACGTGCTGGCATTCTCTGTATATTCTCTATTCCCTCTATCAGTACCGTCTTGTACGGATCACATACTGACGAGCAATATTCAAGCACTGATCGAACGAGAGGTTTGTAAGTTACCTCCTATGTTGAATAACTATACCTCCTGTCACCAGGATGCTAGATCTCCAAGTGACCCTTTTCCACTACGTCAGATACCCACGAGCCCGATATGGCGTAACGTTAACGACTGGTAGTGCTCTTTGCTTATCAAGAAAAGATGAAAGTTGTGACTCTGACCGTTTAATCGTGTCGACGCTTTTTACCTCCATCTTAATTTACGCGTATAGAGATCCAATTCCCGTGGAGCTAGAAAATTTCAAATCTAGGAATGCTGACAGGGTAAAATTCGTTTCCTATAACTAGATTTTGCGCTAGTGTTCTCTGTAGCCTCTTATGGAATGAGGGTGTAAGTATCTGTTAATGGTGATTCGTTCATCGGACGGTACACACTCTTTGCACTTTTCATGCAAAATTGATTTCGTGACGGATTCATGCGATAATTTGGTACCATATTCGTAGAACACTTTAGTGTAATTGCCAAGCACTTGGCGTAGTCGGATCCGAACGAGGTAGAGTTGAGATTACCACACTGGTCCCGCCTTCAGAGGAGTGAGGTTCAAATCCCCACGCGATCATTCATATTTAGGATAAATCAGTTAAGGCACATGCTGGGATGGTTTATTAGAAATGCCGGTTTCTTACAACACTCAGATCTGATCCTTAGTCGTGCTGTGTTTCTAATGCCCACGTGTTCATCGAGTCTTTAAACCTTAACCAGCCTTCCTTCGACGTCGGCGCCCATCGTCTACAGTTATATACACTCCTGGAAATTGAAATAAGAACACCGTGAATTCATTGTCCCAGGAAGGGGAAACTTTATTGACACATTCCTGGGGTCAGATACATCACATGATCACACTGACAGAGCCACAGGCACATAGATACAGGCAACAGAGCATGCACAATGTCGGCACTAGTACAGTGTATATCCACTTTTCGCAGCAATGCAGGCTGCTATTCTCCCATGGAGACGATCGTAGAGATGCTGGATGTAGTCCTGTGGAACGGCTTGCCATGCCATTTCCACCTGGCGCTTCAGTTGGACCAGCGTTCGTGCTGGACGTGCAGACCGCGTGAGACGACGCTTCATCCAGTCCCAAACATGCTCAATGGGGGACAGATCCGGAGATCTTGCTGGCCAGGGTAGTTGACTTACACCTTCTAGAGCACGTTGGGTGGCACGGGATACATGCGGACGTGCATTGTCCTGTTGGAACAGCAAGTTCCCTTGCCGGTCTAGGAATGGTAGAACGATGGGTTCGATGACGGTTTGGATGTACCGTGCACTATTCAGTGTCCCCTCGACGATCACCAGTGGTGTACGGCCAGTGTAGGAGATCGCTCCCCACACCATGATGCCGGGTGTTGGCCCTGTGTGCCTCGGTTGTATGCAGTCCTGATTGTGGCGCTCACCTGCACGGCGCCAAACACGCATACGACCATCATTGGCACCAAGGCAGAAGCGACTCTCATCGCTGAAGACGACACGTCTCCATTCGTCCCTCCATTCACGCCAGTCGCGACACCACTGGAGGCGGGCTGCACGATGTTGGGGCGTGAGCGGAAGACGGCCTAACGGTGTGCGGGACCGTAGCCCAGCTTCATGGAGACGGTTGCGAATGGTCCTCGCCGATACCCCAGGAGCAACAGTGTCCCTAATTTGCTGGGAAGTGGCGGTGCGGTCCCCTACGGCACTGCGTAGGATCCTACGGTCTTGGCGTGCATCCGTGCGTCGCTGCGGTCCGGTCCCAGGTCGACGGGCACGTGCACCTTCCGCCGACCACTGGCGACAACATCGATGTACTGTGGAGACCTCACGCCCCACGTGTTGAGCAATTCGGCGGTACGTCCACCCGGCCTCCCGCATGCCCACTATACGCCCTCGCTCAAAGTCCGTCAACTGCACATACGGTTCGCGTCCACGCTGTCGCGGCATGCTACCAGTGTTAAAGACTGCGATGGAGCTCCGTATGCCACGGCAAACTGGCTGACACTGACGGCGGCGGTGCACAAATGCTGCGCAGCTAGCGCCATTCGACGGCCAACACCGCAGTTCCTGGTGTATCCGCTGTGCCGTGCGTGTGATCATTGCTTATACAGCCCTGTCGCAGTGTCCGGAGCAAGTATGGTGGGTCTGACACACCGGTGTCAATGTGTTCTTTTTTCCATTTCCAGGAGTGTATTAGGCACAACTGATAACTATCGAAGGTAGTCAATGGCGTAGGAAGTAGTCCTGAACGGCATTTCTTAATAGATGGTTGAGTATATATTTGTTCATTTCTACTACAACAAACATGGAATAAAAGTCAGTTTACCATAATCACAGAGCAAATAACCAGAAGTACCTCTCTGTATATGTCTAGAGTGTAGTCGAACAGTCATTTGAAAAAAAAAATAGATATATTATCTTTTTTACGCATGTCACTACCAATATCGTAACGAGTTTTCGAGCACACCATCCATTAAACAAGCGACAATCGTAGGATGCACTGTAACCATCAGTCTACATCTTGGCGAAGCGTAGTTTTTGCTTGGCGATAATGGCTGCATCGCACGGTGTTCTTCAGCTACTCAGAGCACACAAACTGAAACGCTAGGTAAGAACAGATAGTCGTACACTCTCTATTACTATTACACTCGCAAAGTAGTAGGTACGTCCTCAAGCCACTGTACAGTGCGTAGCTGAAGGCGCTACTTATTTATATCAGCAGCTCTGTCAAATTCTCTCCGCGTGTGGAGTGAGGCTACTAAGCAAGGAAGGGACTGCTGACAAATGGCTCAAATGGCTCTGAGCACTATGGGACTTAACATTTCAGGTAAGCAGTCCCCTAGAACTTGGAACTACTTAAACATAAATAACCTAAGGACACCACACACATCCATGCCCGAGGCAGAATTCCAACCTGCGACCGTAGCAGTCGCGCGGTTCCGGACTGAAGCGCCTAGAACAGCTCGGCCACAGCGGCCGGCGACTGCTGACAGGTGGAAGAAATATGTGGAGAGGCTTTAAAAGAGAAATGAATTTCTAAGCAATATTATACAAAGGGAAGAGAAAGTAGATGAAGATGAGGTGAGGGATGTGGTTCTGAGAGAAGTGTTTGACAGAGCACTGGAAGACCTAAGTCGAAACAAGGCCCCTGGAGTAAACGACATTCCTTCAGAATTATTAAAATCCTTGATGGAGATAGATGTGACAAAACTGTCCCACCGAGTAGCAAGATGTATCAGACAGACGAAATAAGCTCAGACTTCAAGAAGGATGTAATAATTCCACTGGTGCTGACAACTGTGAATGTTACCGAACTGTCAGTTTAATAGGTAAAGGTCACAACGAAGTGACATGAATTATTTACAGAAGAATGAAAAAACTGATAGAAGGCAACGTCGGAGAAGATCAGTTTGGGTTCCGGAGAAATGTAGGAACACGCGAGGCACTACAGGCCCTACGGCTTGCCTTTGAATATACTTTAAGGCAAGGAAAACCTACGTTTATAACATTTGTAGGCTTAGAAGTAGATTTTGACAATGTGGACTGCAATAAACACTTAGAAATTTTAGAGGTAACCGGGAGCGGAAAGTTATTTACAGCTTGTGCAGAAAGCAGACGGCAGTTGTAAGAATCGAAGGACATAAAGGGTTGGTTGGTTGGTTGGTTTGGGGAAGGAGACCAGACAGCGTGGTCATCGGTCTCATCGGATTAGGGAAGGATTGGGAAGGAAGTCGGCCGTGCCCTTTCAGAGGAACCATCCCGGCATTTGCCTGGAGTGATTTAGGGAAATCACGGAAAACCTAAATCAGGATGGCCGGACGCGGGATTGAACCGTCGTCCTCCCGAATGCGAGTCCAGTGTCTAACCACTGCGCCACCCCGCTCGGTGACATAAAGGGGAAGTAGCAGTTGAGAAGGGGGTGAGACAGGCTTTTAGCCTATCCCTGCTGTTATTCAGTCTATATAGTCAGCAAGTAGTAAAGGAAACAAAAAAAAAAATTGGAAAAGAAATCAAATTTCAGGGAGAAGAAATAAAAACTTTGAGGTTTGCCGATGGCATCGTAATTCTATCAGAGACGGCAAAGGACTTGGACGAACAGTTGACCAGAATGTACCATTTCTTGAAAGGAAAATTTAATTGAACATAAAAAACCCAATACAAATCAGGTGATGTTTAAGGGATTAGATAGGAAATGAGACACCAAAAGTAATAGAAGGAAAGCAGTTCTCAAAAACAGGAATATAAATTAAAGTCTTAGGAAGTTTTCCCTGAAGGTCTTTGTCTGGAGTGTAGCCCTGTACGGACGTGAAACGTGGACAAGAAGTATTTCAGACAAGAAGAGAAGAGAAGCTTTTGAAATGTGCTGCTGCAGAAGAACGCTGAAGATTAGATGGATCGACCTCGTAACTAATGAGGAGGTACTGAATAGAGTTGTGGGGTAAAGAAATTTGTGGCATAACTTGACTAAAAGAAGGGAACGGTTGATAGGACACTTCTGAGACATAAAGGAATAACGAATTCAGTGTCGATAGGAATTGTTGGGGATAAAAACTAGAGAGGAAAAGTAAGAGATGAATACAGGAGCAGGTTCAAACGGGTACAGGTTGCAATACTTAGGCGGAGACAACGAGGCTTGAACAGCATGAAGGTCTGCATCAAACCAGTCTTCGGACTGAGGACCACAACAACAACAGCAAAAATGTGGAGTGAGAGTAGACTCACTATCTATATTACACGTTATGCGCCGTAATCTGGTTTATCTCACTCTTATGATTACTACGTGAGATATATGAGGAAGGCAGTATAATTGTTACACGTATTTTCTGGAACAGTATTTTTCTAAAGTAATGGAACAGGGTTTCGCGAGAACAACGCTTGATAAAGACTCCAAGCTGTCTATTGGTCTTGTATCTAAAGCTTACGTTCGTTGTTCCTACTTTTGGTTTCACGTCGTCATTGCATCTCATCAGTGATGTGATGGGCTCCATAACCTTTACACTCGCCTTGTAGTAGGATATATCGAGACCTTTCTCTTTGTTGTGGGCCTTATATTTAATTTATCTGTGTTTCAAGATATCTATCGTTTAGTACTCTACTTGGACACGTCGTCATTGCATCTGAACAGTGATGTGATGGGCTCCATAACCTTTACACTCGCCTTGTAGTAGGATATATCGAGACCTTTCTCTTTGTTGTGGGCCTTATATTTAATTTATCTGTGTTTCAAGATATCTATCGTTTAGTAGTCTACTTGGAAATATTGTCTGAGCCTTTGGCACTTTCACACGATCATCTGATGATATTGTTTTTCTCTAGGCAACAACAGCATCAGCGAACAATCTGAGAGTGCTGCTCAAACTTTCTGAGAGCTAATATGTAAGTGCTTTCATCTATGATAACCTCGATGTCGAAAATCTAGCAGATCCTCATTTGAAAACCGTACGCGCTCTGAGTAGTTTTAATCATGACTGCTTATAACTTTATTAATGAAAAGTTTGATATTTGTGTGTGTGTCAGTAAATGATCGGAGACTGGGGACGAATCAAAGTGGCACACTACACAGCGTGATATGAGGGCGTTTGCACTGGGTGTTTGCGCAAAGAAGATCATCCCACTGGCGTTTACCGAGAGAGGTGGTAACGTTAAGAGTCAACGCATTCGACAGAGCAAGAGAAGGTCACTTAGCATCCGCAAACAGGAATTCCGACAGCGAAATCTGTCAACAAATTTGTATCCCATCCCCAGACGTAGCCCAGTTATTTGAAGAAAAAAAACAAACAAAAAAAACGATTTCTTAGTGCTGCTGATTAATCCTCAGAGATCCTATAGAAACAAATTCAACCATTGGGATGGTTGTGGTATAGTGTTATTACTTCAAAACACGAGAATGTTGTCAAGACATGATGTGTTTATGTTTTTCAACGTATCGAGGGTCTTTATCACTTCACTACCATCAACTGGAATAATAGCTCGTTTGGTCACAGTTTTGTGTTCCATCAACATCTCATGACAATCTATATTTTCGTGCTGCCTGTCATCTCACAATAGTACTCCGATTAGCAGTTCAAAACGCCGTCTGTCAATCAATAGTCAGTTCATCATCATCCATCCACGCTGAGAGAATTGAAAGAAGGAACGTGTATTAGGGTTTAATGTCTCGTCGACGACAAAATCATTAGAGATGAGAGAGAACTGAAGGTAACCTGGGAATGCATGAGGGGTCTGGGAAGACCGGGAACTATCAATAAACTCAATTTACTGTTGAAACAAGGTGTTGCAGGTCTACTGCGGTGGGGTATACAGAGGCCCTTCAGTAGCAGGGCGTGTTCTGTCGGTTGCCTGTCTTCAAGGGTAGGGACTGCCACGGTTCAACCTGTGTTATCCGACTACGCGTGCTCGGTCAGTTATTGTCATGTATTGTTATCTGGTTACGAGTTTAATTGTATAACAGTTTTATTTGGTATTTCGGTCTTTTACTTATGAGCGACCAGGCACAGCCTGCTTCCAGGGTGAAGAGCCACGTTTCAGATATGGCCCTGTAACAATGCGCCAAGGAGATTATAAAAAAGAAAGCAGCCACAACAGGAGCAACAGCACCGTTATAAAAATGAAATCAACCACCACCACCATAGGCGCCATCGAAGCAATATAGAGGCGTGTGGCTAGGTATATTACCGGATCAGTTACATATGCTACGTATTTCGTGCTAAATGACGAGCACCTCTTAGCTCGCCTTGGCTGGATACGGGTTTAGCTATCAAGTGGATCCAGAGACAAGCTTTAACGTTAATCGCAAACTACCTCCAGAGAAAGTATTTCTTAATATGGTAAATGACTGAGAATGCATGAGAACTATGTAAACTTGAGCTATAACAGACGTATGACATTCACCTATTCTCTTTCTATTCATAACTCGATCTCGTGTTCGTACATCTACATATATACTCCGCTAGCCACCAAGCGGTGTGTGGCGGAGAGCATAATTATCGCCCAAGTCATACCCCGCCCCCCCCCCCCCCTCTCTGTTCCACTCGCGGATCGCGCGAGGGAAGAACGACTGTCTGAACGCCTCAGTACGAGCTCTAATTTCCCTTATCTTTGAATTTTGAATGGTGATCACTGCGCGATTTGAAAGTTGTTGACAATAATATATGACCTACATTCTCGGCGAAGATCGGATTTCGAAATTTAATGAGTAGCCCCTTCCGTTTAGTGCGCCGTCTATCTGCAAGTGTGTCCGACTTCAAACTTTCTATGAGATCTGTAACGCTCTCGCGATGGCTAAATGTACCTCACAAATCTTGCCGCTCTTCTTTGGACCTTCTCAATCTCTTGATCAGACCCAACTGGTAAGGGTCCCATGCATACGAACAATACCATAAGACTGGACGAACTTCAGGATTCTACCAATAAACCGCAATCTAGAGTTTGCCTTACCCGTTATTTGTGTAATCTGATCATTCCATTTGAGATCATTTCGAATAGTCACACCCAGATACTTGAGGGATGTTACCGCTTCCAAAGACTGGGAATCGACCGTAAATAAAAGAAATTAAAAATGTAATAAGATGAGTAGAATCACTGTGAGCACTATTGGTTACTGACTGTTCTTGACTGTGACGAAAATGTAGGCGTACAAGTATTTATATGGCTACAGCCAAACTGTTTATGATCCTGTTATACAGCTGAGAGTTAATTTTGAATAGCTTCTAGAATATGTAATCCTAAGAATACAGAAAGAACAGTTTCAATTGCTAGTGATAACACTTTGGTCATTGTCAGTACTCAGTGATCAGCTAGTATTTTAAAATTTAGTGAGAAGTCTTCATTTAGGATTCCTCTCTGCATTTATTTTGAATAACTTAATACTGACACTTTTTTCCTGTAAATAAGGTGAAAGAGTCTGGCTCACGTCGCTGAGCGTAATGGGGATGTTGCCAATCTATCCAATTACTTATGGGAAGTCATCTAAAGTCTAGGGTCATGTATTACATTGCGTTCCAAAGGCGCTGTCCATTTAACTATGAGCGTATATGAACTCATTTTATTGCTGTCATGACATATTCTGGGAGACATTTTTGTTACATTTTGATACAGTGAAAATGGAATTCGTTCTTGTTCTCCCTGAAGCATTGTGAATAATGGTTGCGGGATTCAGGTCGGGGGTTTCAGATGAACAGTTCAGCAAATATATATTCTTGTAAGAACTATACGACAATCTTGTTTTGTGGATGTAATAAAAATGTATAAGACGTATACAGGGTGGTCCATTGATAGTGACCGGGACAAATATCTCACGAAATAAGCATCAAACGAAAAAACTACAAAGAACGAAACTCGTCTAACTTGAAGGGGGAAACCAGATGGCGCTATGGTTGGCCCGATAGATGGCGCTGCCATAAGTCAAACGGATATCAACTGCGTTTTTTTAAATATTACATATACGTGTAGTACGTAAAGAAATATGAATGTTTTAGTTGGACCACTTTTTTCGCTTTGTGATGGATGGCGCTATAATAGTCACAAACGTATAAGTATGTGGTATCACTTAACATTACTCCAGTGCGTTCGGTATTTGCTTCGTGATACATTACCCGTGTTAAAATGGACCGTTTACCAATTGCGGAAAAGGTCGAAATCGTGTTGATGTTTGGCTATTGTGATCAAAATGCCCAACGGGCGTGTGCTATGTATGCTGCTCGGTGTCCTGGACGACATCATCAAAGTGTCCGGACCGTTCGCCGGATAGTTACGTTATTTAAGGAAACAGGAAGTGTTCAGCCACATGTGAAACGTCAACCACGACCTGCAAAAAATGATGATACCCAAGTGAGTGTTTTAGCTGCTGTCGAGGCTAATCCGCACATCTGTAGCAGACAGATTGCTCGAGAATCGGGAATCTCAAAAACATCGGTGTTGAGAATGCTATATCAACATCGATTGCACCCGTACCATATTTCTACGTACGAGGAGTTGCATGGCGACGACTTTGAACGGCGTGTACAGTAATGCCACAGGGCACAAGAGAAATTACGGGACGATGACAGATTTTTTGCACGCTCTCTATTTAGCGACGAAGCGTCATTCGCCAACAGCGGTAACGTAAACCGGCATAATATACACTATTGGGCTACGAAAAATCCACAATGGCTGCGACAAGTGGAACATCGGCGACCTTGGCGGGTTAATGTATGGTGCGGCGTTATGGGAGGAAGGGTAATTGGCCCCCATTTTATCGATGGCAATCTAAATGTTGCAATGTGTGCTGATTTCCTACGTAATGTTCTACCGATGTGACTACAAGATGTTTCACTGCATGACAGAATGGCGATTTACTTCCAACATAATGGATGTCCGGCACATAACTCGCGTGCGGTTGAAGTGGTATTAAATAGCATATCTCATGACAGGTGAATTGGTCGTCGAAGCATGACCCGCACGTTCACCGGATCTGACGTCCCCGGATTTCTCTGTGTGGGGAAATTTGAAGGATATTTGCTATCGTGATCCACCGACAACGCCTGACAACATGCGTCAGCGCATTTTCAATGCATGTGCGACCATTACGGAAGGCGAACTACTCGCTGTTCAGACGAATGTAGTTACACGTATTGCCAAATGCATTGAGGTTGACGGACATCATTTTGAGCATTTATTGCATTAAATGTGGTATTTACAGGTAATCACACTGTAACAGCATGCGTTCTCAGAAATGATTAGTTGACAAAGGTACATGTATCACATTGGAACAACCGAAATAAAATGTTCAAACGTACCTACGTTTTGTATTTTAATTTAAAAAACCTACCTGTCACCAACTGTTGGTCTAAAATTGTGAGCCATATGTTTGTGACTATTACAGTGCCATCTATCACAAAGCCAAAAAAGTGGTCCAACTAAAACATTCATATTTCCTTACGTACTACGTACACGAATATGTAATAAAAGTGGGGGTTCCTATTTAAAACAACGCAGTTGCTATCCGTTTGACCTATGGCAGCGCCATCTAGCGGGCCAACCATAGCGCCATCTAGTTTCCCCCTTCAAGCTAGACAAGTTTCGTTCTTTGTAGTTTTTAGTTTGACGCTTATTTCGTAAGATATTTGGCCCGGTCACGATCAATGGACCACCCTGTATAACAAAGGACACTTTGACGACACTTAACTTCACCGATAAACTTCCATTTCTGTTAAGGAACATACTCTTCGTAATACGTCGTTAATAAGTTATACAGGTGAGTTTTCAGTAAGATTCTGGGATGATTAACAACATTTTATAAATGATTTGCGTTTTGTTAAAGCTGTGTTGGAATAAATTTACAGTAGGTCTTAAGCATATACGGGGGCTCAAGACTGGTTGATTGATAACTTTCGTAAATTTATTCGATTATACCTTTCGTAAAGTGTAATTCTTATACAGTTGTTATTCACTATCAGAACATTACGGACAAACTGTCTGCGCAGCTCGTGACCGATAGGCAACAGCAGATGTGTTCCTTATTGTCAAGAATCCTGCTCTCTGTGTGAACTATCGTCCCTCAGTGTTTGTTACTGATTTCCTGGCTTTGAATTATTCTTAATGCTCAATTGTTTTATTCAATTTAATGTTGGTGCGGTTCGCGAAAATTTTATAACAGCGAGTCTAAAACAGTCAGTTGTTACGTAAACAGTTGTGTTGGAGAGCCAGAAGGAGGAAGACTGTGTGAACAATCGATTTTTGGATTGTATAATCTACGCAAAAGAGGCAGATTCGCATACAAAAATAACAAAAGACTTTATCCAAGGTTGAAGCCAAGTTATTTTAACATAAAAACCTCTTTCTGTGTGATGTAAAAGTTACATACTGAAAACACACGTTATTCGTAGGTGAAGCAAAATTGACGGAAGAGGGCACTAGGGGAATAAAGAGAAGGTCTGGATACGCAACCTAAGAAGCTCATACTGACGCTGGAACTGTAGTAACGAGAGGAATGCAGCGCGCAGTGTAGGAGGCGAGGTTAAGTGTATCACTAAAGACCGAGAAACGCGAGAAAGTGTATTGAATTTCAGTACGCCTCTTACTGACATTAATGGAGACACGTATCAGACCGAGGCAACTGTAGACGGACCTCTATCGCCTTTAAGGGTTGTAGGGTTGCTGTTGTTTTTCAGCGGTATAGAGGAGGAAGTTGTTTGTCACACTGAAGTAACCTCAGTCTCACTGAATTCAGGAAACAGAACGTGGATGCAAAATTTATACAGATAAGAAAGCTATTATTCAGTGCTTGAAACGACGAAATAATACGAGTAGTTCCAAATGCTTTTGGCATTGGTGTACAAGATTTTTACAAGAATTTTCACTTGCAGTCTAGAAAAACCATTCGATATTAACCAAACTAGAGAACAAGCTGGTTTTGAGAGCGAATATAATAAGATGGATCATCCGTTTGTCGTACATGAATTACGGTTTTGTGATTTCGACAAAACTTTCTCCCTGCGTTCCAACAAACTGCACGTTGACATTAAAAAACGCCAATTAAAGATTGTCTATTTATTGAGTAACTTTTTTACTAGGTCTACACCTTCAATTGAAATCGTAACAAAGTCAGCAATTGTCAAAATACAGCGCAATCTCAAAAATTCTTTTTCGAATTCTGTAACATGCCCACACGAAGTTTTAACTTATCCACCGCATAAAACTGATTGATGTGGTAGTGATACGTACTATTGACTGTAAATCAATTTCGTATATGTAATATTTCGTGTGAAAATTCCAATAACTCTTTATTTATTTATGAAGAGGATATGCTTAAGTATTAATAACTTATTTATAAAGTATAAATAAAACTGCACGTTTGGTATACAAATTGTATGAAGCTGTATATTTGAAATGAAAGGTCAAGCAAGCATTATTTGCTGTCGTCAGCATTTGAGCCCACGCAGCGCTCTTGAGTGTCCCATTCCATCGTCAGGACAGCTCAGACATGCTTGAGTGGACTAGACTGAATGCTGGGAAGAGCGTGCCAAGAATGTTTACTGGTCTGCAGCTGAAGTCTGTGTCAGTACAAAGATGTATACAATACCTAAATGAGAGCGGATGGTAACCCGTCAGTATTTTTACCCGACAGTAATGGCCACTTTAGCATATTTAAAAGTAAACAACTCACTTAAACTTCACTTTAAATGAAACGATGTAGAAGAAGTTAAGCCGGCCGCGGTGGCCGTGCGGTTCTAGGCGCTTCAGTCCGGAACCGCGACACTGCTACGGTCGCAGGTTCGAATCCTGCCTCGGGCATGGATGTGTGTGATGTCCGTAGGTTAGTTAGGTTTAAGTAGTTGTAAGTTCTAGGGGACTGATGACCTCAGATGTTAAGTCCCATAGTGCTAAGAGCCATTTGAACCATTTAGAAGAAGTTATACTTTTTATATTAATGAAAACCACGAGACTGCAATGAAGACATTGTAAGGTGAGAACTCGTTAGTTAAATAAATTGATGGTCTAAAACAGTGGCGGTCAACCTGGTTCCTACCGCCCACTAGTGGGCATTCCCACTTTCACGGTGGACGGTAGGCGGTGCGGGTTGTAAAAATATTTTCATTACGTTTTCATAAAATTTTAACAAAGTATTAGGTACGCAATTATTATTATTGTTGTATACTTTGACCTTATAAATTTTATAAAGTAAAGTTACTTTCCTACTTTGCAAATCATTGTTTTCTGGAACAGGTGGGCGATTAGAAAAGCTTATTACTGACGTAGATACAGAACTGAGCGGTGGATAAAAGAGGTTGAGTAGCATTACTTGAGAACATCCACCACATTATTGCGCTTTTCGTTTATAAATATGAAGTTGTTATACCAGTCAGTGTCACAAGACTTAGTCCGTATTATAATTAACATTCGTTTCAAAATATGTGTGATGGTCTGTTATTACGCCCATATTGAAAATCTTGTTCCTCTTCGCTGAGTGAAATATCACTCATAGTTGTGAAACACGTTAGCCTCATTCTCTAATATTATTTCTACAGTGTTATATACAGGTTGTTAGGTGTATAAGTGCAAATAATTTTATTGGTGACTTCGAACAGTGTTCTGAACAACATTACATCATTATTTACTTCATAATTATGGCTACTAGTAGCAGTATCTTTTTAGATTGGTTAGTGCCTCCAAGTATATGTGGCAAGACCAAGCCGTTAAAGCTTATTTACCCCTGCGCAGCAGGTGAGGTGTTCATTTGTGGACACGAGGACGCAAAACGGATAGTCTTATAATGGCAGCCGTAATCGACTTACACTACTAGCCATTAAAATTGCTGCAACACGAAGATGACGTGATACAGACGCGAAATTTAACCGACAGGAAGAAGATGCTGTGATATGCAAATGATTAGCTTTTCAGAGCAATCACACAATGTTGGCGCCGGTGGCGACGCCTACAACGTGCTGACATGAGGAAAGTTTCCAACCGATTTTTCATACACAAACAGCAGTTGACCGGAGTTGCCTGCTGTAACGTTGCTGTGATGCATCGTGTAAGGAGGAGAAATGCCTACCATCACGTTTCCGACTTTCATAAAGGTCGGATTGTAGCCTATCGCGATTGCGGTTTATCGTATCGCGACATTGCTGCTCGCGTTGGTCGAGACCCAGTGACAATTAGCAGAATATGGAATCGGTGGGTTCAGGAGGGTAATACGGAACGCCGTACTGGATCCCAACGGCCTCTTATTACTAGCAGTCGAGAAGACAGGCATCTTATCCGCATAGCTGTAACGGATCGTGCAGCCACGTCTCGATCCCTGAGTCAACAGGTGGGGACGTTTGCAAGACAACA
Source organism: Schistocerca serialis cubense (assembly GCF_023864345.2). NCBI lineage: Eukaryota > Metazoa > Arthropoda > Insecta > Orthoptera > Acrididae > Schistocerca > Schistocerca serialis. The sequence continues at coordinate 782,146,942 of NC_064640.1, forward strand.
ACCGTCTGCACGAACAGTTCGACGACGTTTGCAGCAGCATGGACTATCAGCTCGGAGACTATGGCTGCGGTTATCCTTGATGCTGCATCACAGACAGGAGCGCCTGCGATGGTGTACTCAACAACGAATCTGGGTACACGAATTGCAAAACGTCATTTTTTCGGATGAATCCAGGTTCTGTTTACAGCATCGTGATGGTCGCGTCCGTGTTCTGCGACATCGCGGTGAACTCACATTGGAAGCGTCTATTCGTCATCGGCATATTGGCGTATCACTCGTCGTGATGGTATGAGGTGCCATTGGTTACACGTCTCGGTCACCTCTTGTTCGCATTGACGGCACTTTGAATAGTGGACGTTACATTTCACATGTGTTACGACCCGTGGCTCTCCCCTTCATTCGATCCCTGCGAAACTCTACATTTCAGCAGGATAATGCACGACCTGTACAGGCCTTTCTGGATACAGAAAATGTTCGACTGCTGCCCTGGCCAACACATTCTCCAGATCTCTCACCAATTGAAAACGTCTGGTCAATGGTGGCCGAGCATTTGGCTCGTCACAATACGCCAGTCACTACTCTTGATGAACTGTGGTATCGTGTTGAAGCTGCATGGGCAGCTGTACCTGTACACGCCATCCAAGCTGTGTTTGACTCAATGCCCAGGCGTATCAAGGCCGTTATTACGGAGAGAGGTGGTTGTTCTGGGTACTGTTTTGTCGGAATCTATGCACCCAAATTGCGTGAAAAGTAATCACATGTCAGTTCTAATGTAATATGTTTGTCCAATGAATATCCATTTATCAGCTGCATTTCTTCATGGTGTAGCAATTTTAATGGCCAGTAGTGTATATGTGGCAAGAACAAACCGTTAAAGCTTATTTACCCCTGCGCAGCAGGTGAGGTGTTGAGGTATGGACACGTGGACGCAAAACGATTAGTCTATAATGGCCTGCGTAGTCGACTTAGTAGTGTAGACCATGCAGAAAACATCAGATAGTTAATTATGTGACATGTTTGCGGAAAGAGCGTTAGATGCAGACAGAAAACACCACACACACTGAAGTGGGTACATATTAAGGTACCAATGATCACAGTATCTGCAGTTATGCCCCCAACACCTTGTATATGTACATGAATGTGAGATGTGTGTGCTGACAGGGCTGAGTAATTAAATGCGCAATTTTTCCATTTGCGGCTTCAAAGGTTATGTAAGCTGAAAAACCTTTTGTGACTTTGATTCGGTGTCGCCCATTTCTATGTACTCTTATTGTGTTTCATTCGTGCCGTACTATTTCTAAAGTTTTCTTGAACTCTGTTGGACATATTTCGGTGGAAAAATGAAGCATTTTTCCATTTTTTCAAATAGATAGTTCCGCCTTAGGGGTGAGATTAATCTTAATACGTATCTCTTCAGTGTAGATGTTCTGAAACAGACGTGCTAGTAGCTACGGCAGCACTTTGTGTAGCGGACTGTCAACGAGATTTCAGGTATAGGTCAGGATAGGGAGATGCAGTCCATATCTTCGTAAGTACATTGTCCAATCACAATAATGTGACCACCAGTCAAAAGCCTTAATAACAACTTTTTCGAGCATTCGCAGAGTGAATGAGATCCTGGGATGTGGAGCCATGCCGACCCCAGTGCAGTAGCCTGGTGCGATAGTTTTCTCGGTTCGCGATCCGTGGCACGAAAAGTCCGATTGAGGTGGTCGCACTGATACTCGACTGGTTTTAAATCCGGGGAGTTTAATGGTCAGGAGAGTACGGTAAACTCAACCAGATGGTCTTCGGACCACTCACGTACACTGCGAGCTGTGTGACACTTTGCATTGTCCTGTTGGTAGAGGCCATCGTGCCGAGGAAAAACACACAGTATCTAGGATTGCTCATGCTCCCGAAGGATAGATGCATACTTGTGTTGATTCATTGAGCCATCCACATTGACAATGCCACGAGAACATTCCACAGACCATAACGCTCTTTCCTCCAGCCTGGCCTTCTAACGATTGTTGCAGGATGTTTTCCACCTTTCCGATGGAGCATAAAACGTGATTCATCTAAAAAGACCACCTATCGCCACTCAGTGGACATATATTTGCGGTACTGACGTGCAAAGCCCAGCCTTCGTCGCCGATGAACAGCAATCAACATGGATGCATGGACCAGGCGCCTGCTGCGGAGACCCATGTCCATATGCCGCTCGACGTTCTCTGAACCGTCGTTGAGGAGACACTGTTGGCAGCCACTCGGTTCATCTGGGTCACTTGCCGAACAGTTGCACGAGTATTCGCCGTTTTGGACTGCGCCATTTTCCTATGCACGCTATACTTCAACCACAGCGACACGCGAACAGTGTACAAACTTAGCCGTTTGGAGTTGCCTCCACAGTGATGTGTGCACATCGACAGAGGGATTATCGATCCCGTCTGGCGTAAAGTTTGCCTATATAGCGCGCGCCTAAGACGAGGCACGAGAGGAGAGAGTGAACACGGAGCCGCTAGCAGGCGTGAGTCGCGCATGCAACGTGTTAGGAAGCACGCTGGAGCAGTATAAACTGGCAACGCGTAGAACAGAGACTGGCGTTGGTGATTCTGACGTTCATTTGTTGACGATACTCTGAGTGAACAGACTTTTTTTTGCTCACGACGACACTGGAACTATGGTTTTTTTTTTTTTTTTTTTTTTTTTTTTTTTTTTTTTTTTTTTTTTTTTTTTTTTTGTGGTGAGCAAAATTTCAGCCCATGAACTGTGGTAACAACGTGATTTAATGTATTGCTGCCTCTTGTTGCCTCATTCGAAACTCTCGTCAGCTTCTTCAGTCTGTGCTATGGGTATTACCAACTGCCAGTCCTAACGATTTCGACCCGCCAGGATAGACGAGAGCGCTAACGCCCTGCTTCCTGGACTCGGGTAGGTGCGCCGGCCCCAGATCGAATCCGCCCAGCGGATTAACGACGAGGGCCGATGTGCCCGCCAGCCTGGATGTGGTTTTTAGGCGATTTTCCACATCCCGCTAGGTGAATACCGGGCTGGTCCCCATGTTCCGCCTCAGTTACACGGCTCGCAGACATCAGAACACTTTCGCACTATTCCATGGATTACACTCGACGCAGACAGTTGGGGTACACTAATTCCGTCCCGGGGGGTACGGGGTGGCGGCAGGAAGGGCATCCGGCCACCCCTTAAACATTAACATGCCCATTCCGACTAACAATGGCTGACCCTGAGTAACTGTGGGACAAGGCTCAAGCGATAGATAGATAAAAGTCCTGAACGATTTCCTTAGTAGTGAAATGCCCGTGTTTTGATGGTTTATCAAGTGTGGTTAATTTTTTTTTTTATTTTATTTACTGGACCAACGGCTGCTTGAAGTTTTCCAGGCCATAGTTTAAAGTGTCATTATGGTCTGGCCGGTATTCCCTGAAGCTCGTATGAACATGTTTTTGAGGCCTGTTGAATTAACACCATCTGTTTATATGTTTTAGAAGCTTGTCTTGTTACTTGGTGTTCTCTTCCGCGTGTACAACGACCTGCCTTAGGATACGGGCGAGCTGGGCCTGTTGATTGTTGGAGAGTAGAAGGGCTCGTACCAAGAGCCGCAGTTCATGTGTAATGAAAGGAAAGCTGTTTAATCCTGCTTTAAGTATACGCCTCGAATTATAACCATTATCTCTTGATGCATTTGTAGTTACGTGAGTGGTGGCTTCATTTTAAAACTACGAGTTTGTTCAATGTTGTTTAATGATCCTGTGTTGAACTATTGCAGAAGTTAAAACTAAAGTCATTTACTTGTCAGCTTGAATTTATTTTAGAGATTTCTATATTTAACTAGAGAAATGTTTTTATGAGAAAAATGGTTCAAATGGCTCTGAGCACTATGGGACTCAACATCTTAGGTCATAAGTCCCCTAGAACATAGAACTACTTAAACCTAACTAACCTAAGGACATCACACACACCTATGCCCGAGGCAGGATTCGAACCTGCGACCATAGCAGTCCCGCGGTTCCGGACTGCAGCGCCAGAACCGCACGGCCACCGCGGCCGGCTTTTATGAGAAACTTTGTCTTAAAATTCTATGCTCTCTTCTTCTTTTGAAAAAAAAATCATGAGCTCATTGGTAGTTGCCGGCTTAGGGTAAGACCAAAGGTTATATTCTGGTCTAGTTATTTTTCTAGTTGAAGTACCAGGTTTATTGAATTGTGATTGCTTTGGTAGTGGTTGTTAAATATTATTGTTTGGTAAAATATATTTTAGTTTTTTATTATTTTAATAGCTTGACTAAAAGTTTAATGCTAAATGAGCTGATGTTTGCCTACCCTTGCTTAAGATGAAGTCTGGAAGCGCAATGATTCTGTATGTATATTTTTTTGTATAAGTACCAAGGAATGAAACTTGCTCAGAGAGTTATATTGTAATAAAGTCAATCATGTTTGAGAATTGTGGCCTAGTCCTTTCACTGACTGAACCTTTCCTGTGATAGCGTAAAGTTGAGCTACAAGACACAGTTAGCCCGAAATCCAAATATCATGCTCTTTTCGACGTCAGATTAATCGCTCCGTTAGGCATTACGACATATGCTGTCCTTTTTCCCGCGTCTCCCCGACATGCTTTATATGTCGTCCACTGCTAGTACTGCTAGCTAGCGTCTGTGAGTAATTATTGCACGTTGACGTCGAATACAACAGTAGTCATACTAATGTGACTGGACCGTGTATTATCCGAACAGAAAACGCCTCCCATATATACATCTACCACTTTTCTGGAGGATAATGTCGTGTCCAGTTATAGCACGTGCGTTTTTCCGTTCGAGGCCGCAAGAATTGTTTAAATCAATCGGAAGAATGAATACATTGGCGCACCCACCTGTACAATCTGTATTTAAATGCCTCCTTATTCGAAGTAAGTATGTATGAAACAGATACACACGGCTCTAAAGGTATCACCAATAAAAATAAGCGCATTGGACAAAAAATTAGTGATTCTCAGCAGACATACTGTAACACCGTCTGAAGCCTTGATAAAGGACTGTTTGGCGAAGAAGAGCGTCTATAAGTTTCTTCAGGTGTGCCATATCCAGATGAAGCCATTCGTAGCCAATTAGATCCCACAGAGCTAACAAATTGTGGTGATGTTGATCACTACATTAAACCCTCTGTTCAAAGTAATATTACGCATTTTCTGAGAGACAAGAATCGGGTGATTCAGCAGGTCAGTCAAGGTGCGATAGAGTGCTCGAGTATTTGTCAAACCGAGAATATAGACGTGCAGCCCCGTGGACAAGGGTGGGGTCGTCTTGGAAGACGGGATTGTCCTCAGCATTCATCGCGAAGATGTAGAAGAAACGACAACATCAGGTCGCCGAAAATGTTGAAATAAACATTGAGTTTCATATTCACGACTATCTGAATGAGTGGGCTTACGTTATGCTACAAGAATCGCCACAGAAGCACCTGAACAACACTGAGGTCATAAAAATCTTGGGATAGCGACGCGCACATATACAGACTGCGATAGTATCGCGCGCCCAAGATATAAAAGGGCAGTGAGTTGGCGGAGCTGTCATCTGTACTCACGTGTCCCATGTGAAAAGGTTTCCGACGTGATTAGGGCCCCACGATAGGAATTAACTGGCTTTGACCGCGGAATGGTAGTTGGAGGTAGACGCATAGGACATTCCAATTCCAATTCCAATTCCAATTCCAATTCAATATTCCGAAATCTGCTGAATCAAGAGTGTACCGAGAATACCAAATTTCAGGCATTACCTCTCACCACGGACAACGTAGTGGTCGATACCCTTCACTTAACGACCGACAGCAATTGTGTTTGCGTAGATTCGTCAGTGCTAACAGACAAGCAACACTGGGTGAAATAACCACAAAAATCAATGTAGGACATACGACGGGCGTATCCTTTAGGGCAGTGCGGCGAAATTTGGAGTTAATGGGCTATGGTGGTAGACGATCGACGCGAATGCCTTTGCTAACACCACGACATTGCCTGCAGCACATGTCCTGGGCTCGTGATCATATCGGTTGGACCCTAGACGACAGGAAAATCGGGACCTGGTCGGACGAGTTTCGATTTCAGTTGGTAAGAGCTGATGTTAGAGTGTGGCTCAGGCGGCTACATAATAGTATAGGCTGTGTTTACATGGAATAGACTGGGTCTCCTAGGTCCAACTGAACCGATCACTGACTGGAAATGTTTATGTTCAGCTACTTCAAGACCATTTGAAGCAAAGAACCATGGAATTTTTGTGGATGGCAACGTGTCGCCGGGGCACAATTGTTGGCGTTTAGTTTGAAGAACATTGTGGACTATTCGAGCACATGATTTGGCCCCTCACGTCACGCGACGTTAATCCCATCGAACATTAATGGGACATAATGGAGAGGCCAGTTCGTGCACAAAATACTGCACCGGCAAGACTTTCGCAGTTAATGACGGATACAGATACGGTATGGCTCAATATTTCTGCAAGAGACTTCCAACGACTTCCTGAGTCTATGCCACGTCGAGTTTCTATACTATGTAGGGAAAAAGGAGGTCCGACACGATATTAGGAGGTATCCTATCTGTCGCCTCAGTGTACATCTACGAACTGTGGGTTAAACACTTCAGTTGCTATCGGTGCACTTACATTGTTTGAAAAGTAAAGTCGTGACTCGTTGGGCTACAATACACGCTCACACTCAGCTACTGTCAAGTTTCTATGTTGTTTGACCTACTGAAGACGTGGAATTTCAAGTGGCTCTCTAGCCAATGTTCTTATCCCAGGTACTTGGCTCTAAAAGACCATTGCATTAAGTTCCCTTTGCAATGGTCACCCGCAAAACCGGTTGAGTTGTACCTGCTTTCGCTGACAACACCAATTTCGCCTGGTTTGAAACCGACTGTCATTGGCAATGCGTGACACTTGCCTCCCCTCTCTATCCGTTACGATCTTTTTACGTCCGCTGTTGTTACACCGTGTTTCACCAGTGCGAATGGTGCAATCTTTCTTGTAGACACTAATAAATAAAACAAATGTCGTGTGACTAGGGCCTCCCGTCGGGTAGACCGTTCGCCGGGTGCAAGTCTTTCGATTTGACGCTACTTCGGCGACTTGCGCGTCGATAGGGATGAAATGATGATGATTAGGACAACACAACACCCAGTCCCTGAGCGGAGAAAATCTCCGACCCACCCTGGAATCGAACCCGGGCCCTTAGGATTAACATTCCGTCGCCCTGACCACTTTTTTTATCTCATTTTGTTCGTTTTTTATCGTTGTATCTGCTCGGGGTGGACGTCACAAGACACCCGCTTCAGTTCGTCGCTGATCCATTAACTCAGTTTTTTTATTACAGAGGGCAGCTAAGCCTCTGACCGAACACGCTGAGCTATCGTGCCGGCGACCGCTCAGCTATCAGGGGCGGACTTGTAGACACTCATTCACAATGTAGTCCTGGGAGCGACTATAGACGATAGCTGGAGTCTATCGTTCTGCGTCATATCCGCTTTGGCAGTGGTGGCACGTGGCACCAATTCTACACAATCCAGTGCGCTCCAGTACGACCAGTCTGTTCTTCTCAAGGGGCTGAGTAACACATACTTTGTTCGTTGAGCTTATAAGATCACACATCTAAAGCTGTGTGATTAAGACTGAGTGAATGCTGACATCATCTCCTCCGCTCCTCTGCACTCACATATCTGACGGTCGCTGTGGCATTTCATTGTCATTCTCACTCCAGAAGTAAAATAGGCACGCTCATCGTCTCTAAAATGATGATACAGTAATGGGTTTGGAATTATAAATCGTCTCAGAGCGCCCCAACACCATGTAACTTAATATACGCGATACAGTTATTGTTCAGAGATGTGCAAGTATCGGGAGACCGCACGGACGCTAGGGAACGTCTGACCGAATTGAAATTATGTGTAAGTAGCTCACAAAGTAGCTTTAGTGTCACGATATGTATCAGGACGAAAGGAAAGACAATCGAACAGTTCGGTAGTGATACTTTGTAACATGTAGGCTAGTAACACATTAATGCCATCACAAAAAGGATGTCAGAAGATCTCAATGAGAAGATTAGGACATCATCGCAAAAATTATGACAGTATATTTATCGAATGTCACTGATTCTATAATCAATTGGGCACAACTTCTCAGGATGGACCTTATCAGCAACTAGTGTTCGAGCTAGTCAACGCCTACTAACGCAACGTAACGTTTTCGAATTCACTATGGCCAGCGTAATCGTTTGTACCTTTAGTGAGTTATCAACAAACGGTCTGCGTAACTCTCATTTTTTGTGTGACCAGGTGGAAAAAAATTCATATTAATTCATAATGGAGTTGATAATTTTGTTCAGTGTTAAGGTCAGTATCCAAACAATATTAGTGTTTCATCAAAATTGTATGCAGTATAACGCTGACTGATTTTAAAGAGACAGTGTAGAATGCATATGATTTTGTGAGAGTCGGAAAAGTAACATGAAAATTGTTGTTGAAAACACAGTAGTGAATTCGAGTAACTGAAAAGGTTGCTAAACGATTACGAGTCTAAAGCTGGCGTTGGACATGGTTATGGAAAAAAACGCCGCAAAATTTGTGAAAGTATTGAAAGCATTATCTAATAGTCTGACATATAGACATAAGGAAAGAGGCCGATGAGATCAGGTATGCTACACGTTGAACTTACATCCCTATCCATATGCTCAACACAGCTAGCTATTAGTTTGTGCATCGCAAGCTTTGAGCCAAACTGTTCTATCTCACCATAATAGATGACCATAAATAATAAAAACATGGTCGTATGTTCATATCTGCTTACACATTAGGAATCCGAAGGTGATAATTTCTTGTCCAGAATGTAACAGAGAACGAAACGTGGACATGTCACTTTGAGCCGCGACCAAAGAGCTTCCCCGTCGGAAAAAAAGAGTTCTTCAGTTATGTCACTGGGAAGGATAAATTTAGTAGGTTTATGCCCGTGAACTGCATGATTTACTGGGCGAAATGAATTAGAATGTTTACTAAATTACAAAGCCTTTCAATAAATGCGTTTTACAGTAATAATGAGTGAGTATTTGTTGTTATTCTGTTTAAATTTTTATTATTGCGACCTATCTCGAAGTGCAAACCTCACCGTCACGTAACTATGCCAATACAATAAAATTTACACTAATTAAATAATGATCATTTTGTGGTATTAATGTGTTAGTGTGCACTGTGGATTACTTTATTCATCAGTTTAGGACATATGATGTACTCCCCTCATTCCATCACTGTAGCTGATCGAATTTCGGCCATCAGAATCTGAAGTTTCTTGCCATTTACGGACAGCGTGCTGTATACTGGTTCAAATGGCTCTGAGCACTATGGGACTTAAAATCTGAGGTCATCATTCCCCTAGAACTTAGAACTACTTAAACCTAACTAACCTAAGGACATCACACACATCCATGCCCGAGGCAGGATTCGAACCTGCGACCGCAGCGGTCGCGCGGTTCTAGACTGAAGCTCCTAGAACCGCTCGGCCACACCGGCCGGCCGCTGTTTACTGTACACATTGTAAAAACCTTGTGCTGAAACGGTAAAGTAACTTAGAAACAAATTTTCTGAGGGATTGGAAGTCATAGAACTAAGAAAAGAATTTGTCATTGTGCGTCACACACTCTTTGATACCAAAGACGAAATAAGTATATTGGTGAAAGCCACTGTTCCTCTGCATTTTTAGCTGCGAATGTTTCATCTTCAAACGTATTCCTTTTCGATTTTCTGATGAAGTGGTCTGTGAAAGTATAAACGGAATATTAATAAATACCAGTGGAACAAAGCCGCGAAGGTATACAGGCTCATGCCCCGTAGTGGAATGAAGCCATCATTTGGAATAAGATTGAATTGAAAAACAGATTTTCGTAGTTATCTGACATGTTCGTAATGTTCTGTGCTTAAATGTGGAATGAGATACTTGTCGACTACGATCAGAGCTGAACTTCTTGTGGAATATTTTGAGCGAGGTGGCGGAGTGATTGACAAATTTGATCCCGTTTGTGGGGCGTATGGTTCAAACCCCACCCCATTTATCCTGACTTAGGTCTCTATGTGCTTTTTCTTACCTCTTTGCAGGCGAATTACGTGATGGTTCGCATAGCAATATGACAAGTAGTTTCTGCCTCTAACCTTGTCCGCCTGCGCTATTACGATGTCTCTACCGTGTAGATGTCGACGGAACGCCATACTTCTCGTGTTTTCTTCGTCTCTACATCGTTTACTTTCGGCAGTTACGATCACCACAAGCACGACCACTAACGGATTTTTATTCGAATAACGACTTTGTACAAGTTACAACGCTTCATCAATAAAAATTTCAGAGAATGCGTTACAATAGCGCTCCCCTTGTTATGCTAACACAGTAAGAACATTTCACGCGACTCGCTTTCAGTAAGCAGCATTAGGTATAGCTTTCAGTTGCACCGTTTTAAATGAATGAGACAGTTGCCCGAACCTGTTTACCACAGGCCAAGGTAAAAGTCCAGTCATCAGAACTCGATATATCAGGTTCTTCCGGCTGTGGCCACTGGCTGGGCGAGATAACCAGGTCATTACTTGCTTACGGGCACAGACTGTCGATAATACCGACAAACATTTGTGGGCTGCGTACGATAAACTTCCAAGGACTTACTTAATTATCACTTTGGGCGGATATACAAAGTACACATGAATAACGCTTGAGTGACCACTTACAAATGGACGCTTATCTTAGACAGTGAGTGTTCCCCTTTCGAACAGCAGCGATGTGACAGTGTTGTGGTGAGCGTCGTAATTCTGTGGTGTGACCTGTCACGATACGTACAACACGACATTTATAACAGATACAGACGTGGGGAACGCATCAGAGTGACTGAATAAGTCACTCGTTCCCGCACATACTAGTGTGCTTCGGACCCGGGGACAGCCTCAAAGACTTTTCATTTATTTCACGCGTCTAGTTCCGTAGGACCAAATTGAGGAGCAAACCTCCACGGTCATGGAATGTGACAGTACACGAAATTACGAAAGAAAAGGAATAACAGATAAAGTAAAATGTTTATGAATCCTAAAAACACAAGTCTATATGAACACAATAAGCAATATAACACAGGAATCAGCTTAATTTCTCAAGGAAGTAAACTCTTCAGTTTAGATCTGAAATCGCGTGAATTACTGCTAAGATTTTTCAATTCTTGCGGTAGCAAGATGGATGCACAGGAGTCAAGGAACTGCGATCCAAATATTCATTTGATTTCTGCCTAGCATTAACTGAGTGAAAGCTGCTAATTCTTGGGAATAAGCTGGTCTTGTTAACAACAAACGACATTAAAGAGTATATTGAGAGTCTAGTGTCAGAATGCTCGGACTAATGAAAAGTAGTTGGCAAGAGGTTCGTGAACTTACGCCACTTATTATCCGAAACTCCCTTCTCTGAGCCAAAAATACCCTTTGACAATGTAAAGTGTTACCCCAAAATATAATACCATATGTCATAAGCGAAAGAAAATAAGCAAAGTAAATTACTTTTCGTGTCGAACTATCTATCATTTACTTCAGACACTGCTCCAGCAGTAAAAATGGCAGCAGTAAGTCTTTGAAGAAGATCCTGAAAATGGTGTTTCCACGACAGTTTACCATCTATCTGAACACCTAGAAATTTGAACTGTTCAATCTCACTAATCATATGCCCATTCTATGTAATTAAAACTTCAGGTTTTGTTGAATTGTGCGTTATAAACTTTAAAAATTAAGTCTTGCCGTGATGTAGCGTTAGTCCAATTTTACATGTTATGAGGGTGTCTTGAACGGTACTGTTTGAAACAGTGCCAACGTTGTACACAACATCCTTTACTACCAAGCTAGTGTCATCATCAAACAGAAACATTTTAGTATCATCTGTAGTAACAGAAGGGATATCATTTATATAAATAAGGAACAGGAGCGACCCCAGAGCTGATCCCTGGGGTACACCCCTTCCTCCTCCCCAATTTAATCATGCCAGACTCGGACACCACACCATAGCCATAATACTGTGGAGAATGACCTTTTCTGTCTGTTCTCCAAATAAGAGGTGAATTAATGGTGAGCTTTTCTGTCTGTTCTCCAAGTAAGAGGTGAATTAATGGTGAGCTATTCCCCGTGTTCCACAATGGTCTAACTTCTGGAGCAATGTTTTGTGATCAACACAAACAAATGCATTACTTCCATCAAAAAATATTCGAAACCTTTTGTTCAATCCATCCAGTACCTCACAGAGGAAAGAGAATACAGCATTTTCAGTTGTTAAACCACTTCTAAAAAAATACTGTATATTTAACAGCAAATAATATGAAATGAAATGATCAATTATCCTTACATACACAGCCTTTTCAATAACTTTAGCAAACATTAATCGCATAGAAATATGTCTAAAATTGTGTACATTATTCCTTCCTCCTTTTAATAAAGCAACTTCACTAATGAGTACTTTAATCGTCCAGGGAACTGACCATTCCTAAAGGAAAAATTACAAATATGGCTAAGTACAGAGCTAACATGTGCAGCACAGTACTTTAGTATTCTGTTCGATACTCCATCATCTACAGGAGAGTCTTCAGTCTTCAGTGATTTAATTATCGACTCAATCTCCCCCTTGTTAGTGTCACATAGGAGTATTTCAGATATCAGTCTCAGAGAGCCATTTTCCAAGAGAGTTATATGATTCCCTGTATATTTTATTTAATTCACCTGCTATCTTCAGAAAGTGATTGTTAAATACTGTACAGATATCTGACTTATCAATAACAGAAGTCATTTTTACTACGTAATGACTTAACATCCCCGACCTTGTGCTGCTGACCAGACACTTCCTTCACGACTGACCATATGGTTTTAATTTTACACTGTGAATTAGCTATTCTATTTGCCTTCCTAACAACATTTTAACAACCTTACAGTACTGTTTGTAATGGGCTACTGTGTCTCGATTGTGACTGCTTCTAACATTTTGATATAATTCCCACTTTGTTCCACATTATATCCTTATCCTACTAGTGAGCCACCCAGGTTCTTTTTACTGCTAGCCCTGTTTAATGTTCTAATGTTCTAATGGAAAGCAACTTTCAAAGAGCATGAGACGTGTTAAGGAAAGCATTATATTTGTCATCTATGTTATCAGCACTGTACACATCCTTTCACTCTTTTTCCTTAACGAGGTTTAAAAAACTCTCTATTGCCGTTGGATTAGCTTTTCTACATAGTTTGTAATTATACGTATATAAAATTTGTTTGAGCGTAAAAACCTTTTAGTGTTAAAATTTGGTCATCATAGTCTGAAAGGGCATTCACCCTTTTACTAACAGAATGCCCATCTAGTAATGAAGAATGAATAAAAGTATTGTCCATGATTGTGTTCACTTGCACCCACGTTGAAAACATGCAGTCTGTATCAGATCATATAATTTAGATCTTCCAACATCCTTTTTCTTGCACAATCACGTACAAAAATAATATTGAAGTCACCACATAAAACTAATTTTTGGCAATTCCTTTAAAGTGAACCAAGAATCCTCTCTAGCTTGAGGAGAAGTGTTCTGAAGTCAGAGTTAGGGGACCTATACATAACAACTAGAAGTTTAGTCTCACTAAATTCAACTGCCCCTGAGCAACATTCAAATATCCGTTCAGTGCAGTGCTTTGATACATCTGTGGGCTCGAATACTGTTTTTTTAAGTACATCGCCAATCCCCCACTCCACAAAGAACCCCCTGAAAAACAGCCAGCTAATCTGTATCCTGGTAAAGACTCTGAACTATCACATCATTTAAGTGGCACTCTGATATGCCAATAATGTCAGAGTAAACATCTATAAACAGTTCACTAACTTTATCTCTAATATCTATTATATTTTGCTGAAATATACTTATTATTTCACTACTTGGGTACTTGACCTTTTTTGAAGGTGGTTCCTTTATTAGAGAAACATCCGTTATGAAGGGATACCTATCAGCTGACTCCAATTTAAAAAAGGCGCAGCTCTAACACCAACTACTACAGGAATTTTCCCATGAGTGATCCCATCACCGCCCACTACACTGTCCCCTATAAGTTTTGCCAAACTCCCCTTACCATACCTACCGAGGTGCAGGCCATGCCTAGTAAAGCCCGACCTACTGATAGACTCAACTGCCACCACTGCAATCTGAGCCATGCCCTTCGCCAGCAGGACCTTCACAAGCCTCATGCTAACATGCCTAGTAGCATCATTACAATGAGGCCGATCATGACGCTGAAACAGTTGCACCAAGTGCACATCTGTGGCACCAGTTTGCGTAGCTATCTTTTCCAGGTCACCATCTACATCACACTCCCCGTCCCTATCAAGACTATTTCCAGCCCCATCCACAATCACTACCTGATCCTCTTTCGTAAAATCCCTACGTTAACTCCCCTAAGTTAACAGTCACCTGAGCCAACCCTGCACTAGGCTTCACAATACTGGTGACCTGGTAATCACTCTTTAACATTCTTGCAACTGTTGGCTTACACCTTTGCCATGTGAACTACCTAATAGCACAACCTTTTTCTTTCTATTGAAACTGCAACTATATTACGGTCCTTACCTACTGAGGTGTGCTACGTGTTTCCTACACCTACAGATACAAGAGGCTCCACTAAACTGTGACAGTTGGTTAAATCTATTGGTGATACGCAGAGTACAACGGTCTGAATATCTCCCTCTCGTAACAGCCTTCTTACCAACTGTCAGTTCCCATTCCCGAGACCACTTCTCCCTCCTCGTACTGTTTAGGTCCTCCATTGCGTTCTGTAAATGCACCTGAAGGGCACAGATATTACGCTCCTGCTCCTCTATTAACTTATCTCTGCCACAAATTATGCATTTCCAGGAAAGGGTCTCACTAGATTGCCCACTGGCTTCCCCACTGCATTCCCCCAAGGAAAATACTTTGAACAAATCTCACACCGTAACCCACTGCTCACAAACCTACGACGAAGCCCACAGTTCTCACACATGGTAAAATGTTAACAGTTACTGAAAAACTAAACGTCCACGTTACAGAAGTTCAGTTACTACACTAGAACTATTAAAGAACTAACAACAGTGATCTCGAATTTTGCTCTTTACTAAGAAAGCAACTACTTCTATTAATGCTACTAAACCACAACTGATAGCAATACGACAGAAAAAATGGTTCAAATGGCTCTGAGCACTATGGGACTTAACAGCTGTGGTTATCAGTCCCCTAGAACTTAGAACTACTTAAACCTAACTAACCTAAGGACATCACACACATCCATGCCCGAGGCAGGATTCGAACCTGCGACCGTAGCAGTCGCGCGGTTCCGGACTGCGCGCCTAGAACCGCGAGACCACCGCGGCCGGCCAATACGACAGAAACTTCACACGATTTCTTGTCTAAAAACAAAACTCCAAGCGTCCACTGGAACACTCAACGAAACTAAACTCAATGAGCTTAAGTTTTCAGTGAAATATTTCTTTAGAAACAGCAAGAAATACCGGCTGAAAATTACCGAACTCAATTTAATAAATGACTACAGTGCACAAATAACTTTATTAAACACAGTGAGCGAAAGTTTCTGGAATTTTATTGAACCGTTCTTTCACCGTCCAAAACCACTAAATGTAACAACCGAATACAGTGCACAAACAACCTTGTCAATACTTAGCTTTAAAACCGATTCACCTTCAACTGCTCGCCGCGAAATACACTCCTGGAAATGGAAAAAAGAACACATTGACACCGGTGTGTCAGACCCACCATACTTGCTCCGGACACTGCGAGAGGGCTGTACAAGCAATGATCACACGCATGGCACAGCGGACACACCAGGAACCGCGATGTTGGCCGTCGAATGGCGCTAGCTGCGCAGCATTTGTGCACCGCCGCCGTCAGTGTCAGCCAGTTTGCCGTGGCATACGGAGCTCCATCGCAGTCTTTAACACTGGTAGCATGCCGCGACAGCGTGGACGTGAACCGTATGTGCAGTTGACGGACTTTGAGCGAGGGCGTATAGTGGGCATGCGGGTGGCCGGGTGGACGTACCGCCGAATTGCTCAACACGTGGGGCGTGAGGTCTCCACAGTACATCGATGTTGTCGCCAGTGGTCGGCGGAAGGTGCACGTGCCCGTCGACCTGGGACCGGACCGCAGCGACGCACGGATGCACGCCAAGACCGTAGGATCCTACGCAGTGCCATAGGGGACCGCACCGCCACTTCCCAGCAAATTAGGGACACTGTTGCTCCTGGGGTATCGGCGAGGACCATTCGCAACCGTCTCCATGAAGCTGGGCTACGGTCCCGCACACCGTTAGGCCGTCTTCCGCTCACGCCCCAACATCGTGCAGCCCGCCTCCAGTGGTGTCGCGACAGGCGTGAATGGAGGGACGAATGGAGACGTGTCGTCTTCAGCGATGAGAGTCGCTTCTGCATTGCTGCGAAAGGTGGATATACACTGTACTAGTGCCGACATTGTGCATGCTCTGTTGCCTGTGTCTATGTGCCTGTGGTTCTGTCAGTGTGATCATGTGATGTATCTGACCCCAGGAATGTGTCAATAAAGTTTCCCCTTCCTGGGACAATGAATTCACAGTGTTCTTATTTCAATTTCCAGGAGTGTATAAACACAGTGCTGAGATTTCGATTAACGACGTAAGCACACTCACGAATAACAGACCACTTGCATCAATAACACAACAAGAAAGGCTGATATGAATGAAAATCCACTAATATACAACTTTTACAGCAAATATTATCAGCAATAATCGTTAAAATAAGTATTTGAACCATAAAACTTTATAAAATATTGGTGAGAGACTTGAACAGCTGTCCAGTACTTGTTTGCTTCACCAGTATTTGGCCGAAAAGGCGAGGAGGGGTGGTAACGTAATGTTCCTGACCACTGTATTATATGTCAACTTTTCGGTTTACAGTTTCTCACCGAGAGAGGGCATGTATTACTGTTAGAGAGCGCAGGCGAATTCTTACAATAAAATAAAAATAGCAACCAGCCGCTGTCAGTAATGCTAAGAACAAAGATTGCTGTTACCGGTTTCGAGATGACAGGATCACCATTGCACGACTTCTTTCTTAACGAATAGCACTGTTTACAGTGGTTGGTTTCTGTTTTTACTTTATTGTAAAAATTAACCTACGTTCTCACCCAGCAATGTCTCACCATACCAGTATTCACCAAATACATAGGAACTCAAGAACTGAGTTAAACATGTCGTCCCACGCTGGGACCATTGCTCAACAAGAGTAGCGCATTTTCAGAAGAGAGCCCATGTTTGGGGTTTCCTGCACTCGCAGTCCTGCTGAGGCCCCGATAACAGGTGGCTCACAGTGTGAGAGTGAAAAGACGCGTCGACTGGAACAGCACTCCTGAGTTGAAGTAGACGGGACATTACGATTCTTGTGTGGCGAAACGCCTATTTGCACGCAGATTCAACGTGAAATTCTGGCGGTAATATGGACCAAACGCAGTATCGCTTCCAGCCGCCCAACGGCACATAGACGTGGTTAATGCTAGTCTCGAAGGAAACCTTCAACATCGACCACAGACGAATATGTCCAAACAATCGAGGGATTTTCCGACGAGGAGGTCGTTAACACAGCAGTTTTCGAAGGGCTCCATGTCAAGGACAGGATTTCCGTCGTTGAGGAATTGAACGATTTGTAGAGCGCTCCAATCGTTGTTTACAGATACTTGGTGACCATGTTCAAAATAGTGTCGTGTATCTGTGTCATTTTGGAGTGTAATGCAGATGTCAATAAAAATTACTTGGTCTGCCATAATATTGAGTGACTTACTTCTTGAAAAACCTTCGTAACACAAAGTTTTTACGGAAATCAACACAATAACTTGCCCCCAAGTAGTATTAGATTCAACCGTCCGACGTTGAGCTCGGCGGCTCCCTTCGTGCTATTCGATAGGATTAGGCCTTGCGCTGGTACTTCTTTAATGCCTTTCGCATCGTCGTATACACGGCAGCCACAGTACGAGAGTTTACAGTTCGGTCAAGAAATATGTGTGCTCAGAGGAACAACGGTGTATTTTGGAACTGTTACCGCGCTGGAAATTATGCCGAATGATTAGAAATGTATTCACGCAAAAGAAGGCACGAAAGAACTACAGGAAGACGGTTCGGTAGATTTTTATCAGTAGACTAACATCTACAGTATTCCTAAGGCTCCTTCGTTCCTTTTGCTATTGAAACACGAGAATATGCCAAGAATGTGCACAAGTCACCATATGGAAAAAGATAAATGTTCCGTATTTCGCGGATGATATTATGGCGATAGGAAAGAGCATGGAAGACCTGGAGAAAAGGGGAACTGTACTGATGGAAGAAGCTAAGAAAGTAGCTCTAAGTATAAATGAAAAAAGTTCATGATAATTGGAAGAAGAGTTCATAGAACAAAACATCGTAATGACAATTCAAGCAGGGGCAAGATATCTAGAAGCTACGCATAACATCATAAGATCTAAGTTAGTATCCAGGCAGGCAAAAATAAGAATATATCGGACCATCATCAAACCAATACTGTGATACACAAGCCAAACATGTACCTGACAAAAAAAGAGGAAAAACTCATTACTTATGAAAATAAAGTACTGAGAAAAATATGTGGATCGGTGAAAGAAAATAAACGGTGGGGAATGAGGAAAAACAGAGAACTCAAACAATTGTATAAAGTACCTGACATCGTAGCGTGTGTGAAAACTACAAGACTCGGGTTCAACCGACATGTGAGGAAGAGAGGGTAGAACACGGTAATAAAGGCAGTGATGCATGGAGAAGCCGAAGGAACGATAGACTAGGACGGCCAAGAACGAGATGGAGGATGAGACATGCAGATACTAGGTGTGGGATATGAAGGTGCGTCAGACAGGAAAGTGTGGAAGGCTGGACTGAGTGAGGCTAAGGACTGGCTGCGATATGTGTGGCCAGTATAAGTAAGTATTCCTCCTATGCGAAAAGAAAAGGAAAACCGATTGCACATTTTTCCATTTGTGGTGGATATACGAATAGCTCCCTCCTCATGTACCGAATGTACAACACAGGGCTGTATCGCCATGCACGCCCTGCACTGAAGACTGTACAAGCGCCCATCGCAGTCACCTATACGAAACGATTACACTTAACACACACTACGAAGCACCGAGCGACGGGGTGACATTCGACTCACATTCGTGTGTTTGTAGGGAGGAGAGAGGGGGGAGGGGGGAGCGGGAAACAGGTTTAAATCCTCGCCTGACAATTCAGATTTAGTTTTTTCGTGGTATCCACAACGAGCTTAACACGAATGACGGGAAGTTTGTTTGGAAATGACACATTCAGTTCCCCTCCCCATCCTTGTTCAATCTGATGTTGTGCTACGCCTCTTACAATCTCCACATCAACGGTACTTTATGTTATATGACGGGCTGCTTTCGTGGGAGATATGCTGACGATCTCAAATCCGAGATTTTTATCTTAATGTCGATCTAACTATCCGAGACGCATCATCACTTTCAAATGCACACTCAGGTTCAGAAAAAAAAAAACAGAACATCTTGAACGCTAGAGATAGGACGTTCATAGTCACAGGACATGTTCTGCAGAAATGATTAGCATTTCAGTCACCCCAGTTCAACATGTGTCCTGTTGCCTAGTAGGCACAGGGTCCACCATGTGTACCCTGATAACTTGCTCCACGCATGATGGCATCGACGCGGAAAAGGCGCGAATGGCGTCCTGTGGTATAGCCATCCATGCTGCATTCACCTGGTTCCAAAGTTCATCTGTGGTCATTGGCATTGGATCACAGCGTTGCACCCGTCGTTTCACCATATTCCACACATTTTCGATTGGCGAAAAGTCTGGTCAGCTGGCGGGCCAGGCCAAAATGTTGACACCCTCTGACACCAAGAAGGCATATGTTCCTGCAGCAACATGTGGTCATGTGTTGTCTTTCTTAAAAATGACGTCTGAGGTATTGTGCAGAGCCCGGCCGTGGTGGCTGAGCGGTTCTAGGCGCTACAGTCTGGAACCGCGCGACCGCTACGGTCGCAGGTTCGAATCCTGCCTCGGGCATCGGTGTGTGTGACGTCCTTAGGTTAGTTAGGTTTAAGTAGTTCTAAGTTCTAGGGCACTGATGACCTCTGCAGTTAAGTCCCATAGTGCTCAGAGCCATTTGATTTAGTTGTGCAGAAAGGGCATGGCTACGCGTCGCAGGATGTCATTCATGTATGTCACTCTGGTCACAGTGCCCTAGACACGCAGCAACAGTGATTTGTGTTGGTACCCAATAGCACCCCATACCATAAGCCTTTCAGTTTGCGCTGTATGTCTTGTGCTAATGCTGTCACTGTGATGCCTCTCCCCTGTCTGCCGCGAACCAAAATGCAGCCATCATTTTCAAGTAAACAGAGCCTGAATTCGTCCAAATACACTATCTGATGCCATTCCTGTCCACAGTGATGTCGTTCCATACACCATTGCCGTCTAGCATGTTTCTGTACATTCGTCGAAGGTAGGTAGGCGGAGAAGTGGAATACCTATGCCGCAATGAACGGCGACAGATTGTGACCCCTGATAGCGATGTATTTCACTGCTGCACTAGAGCTAAGGAGGACGCAGATCTGTCCTGAAATGCCATTCGGAAGAGGTGTTGATCTTACATGGGTGGTGCGACCAGACCCATCTCGTTGTATTGTAAGGCCTTCCGAGAAGCATACTGCACACACCCGTTGCACTGCCGAAACACTTCGTCCCACACGAGCAGCAGTTTCCCAGATGTCCGCAGCTCGTGACCTAGTGGCTAGCATTGCTACCTGTGGGTCACGGGATCCGGGTTTGATTCCCGGCCGGGTTGGGGATTTTCTCTGGCCGTGGACTGGATGTTTGCGTTGTCTTTCTCATTTCATCATCATTCGTGACAGTGGCTAGATTGGACTGTGTACAAAAATTGGACTGTGTAAAAACTGAAACTTTGTACGAGCGCTGATGAACGCGCAGTTTAGTGCCCCACAAACCAAACATCATCCTTATCAGTTTCCCAGATAAATGCATTATATTCTCTCATACCAATAATGAGCCCTTTTTTAAACTCACAGATTTCACGATACGGACCTTCGGTTTATAGCGACAAGAGCCGCATTCACATTTTACCGGTAGGTGGTGTTGCGCCGTGATGTCGATGTTGACCTTGAACCCGCGAGCCGACATGGTTTAAATTCTAATCATTTCTTCACAACATACTAATGTACACGTTCTGCGAATACGAAAGTCCTACCTCTAGCCATTCAAGGTGTTCTGTTTTTTCTGAACATGAGTGTAAATTTTAGTGACTGCTTGCGGAGCGATTATATTGTTCTAACCGTGCTCTTTTCATCTATATGAAGCGAGTAATTAACTTTAAACTTAATTCTGGCAGCAAAAGTGCACAAAATGTTTCCTTTGTCTTAGAATCTGGTCCACAGCTGTAGCAAAAAAAAAATTTCTAGATAACTCAAATATCCCTCCTGTTGGCGCTACTGATTATTCTTTTGCACTGAACTATCCGTGTAAATGATTCCCCATGAAGCTGCTGCTGGAAGTACATTACAATTCTCGAATGTTCACCTCATAGCTCTGTACTGAATGGGGAAAAGGTATATTTGTCTGACTACTTCAGCTAACTTTATTTTACATACTCAAACTGTTAGACATCGACAAAAAGCGTTGAAGTAAATAGCGAATCAATTACTAAAAACTAAATTAATGTGAAACTTCCTGGCAGATTAAAACTGTGTGTCGGACCGAGACTCGAACTCGGGACCTTTGCCGCCTTTCGTAGGCAAGTGCTCTACCAACTGCTACCCAAGCACGACTCACGGCTCGTCCTCACAACTTCACTTCTGTCAGTACCTCGTCTCCTACCTTCCAAACTTTACAGAAGCTCTCCTGCGAACCCTGCAGAATTTGCACTCCTGAAAGAAAGGATATTGCGGAGACATGGCTTAGCCACAGCCTGGGGGATGTTTCCAGAATGTGATTCTCTAAATTAATGTGGTACTCAGCAGACTACCTGAGGCAACATTCTGAGACATTATTTCTCGGTGTTGAAGATGGACAACAGATGTAAAAGAGAAGGTTGAAATTTACATTACATGTACTCAGCGATGATTACCACTACTGACTTATAGTTTCTTCTAGATTTTCTTTTACCTCCAATTCATTAACATCTTCAGCTTAAAATATTACGGTACACCGTCCGTGGTGCGCTTTATAATAACAATAAGTCATTTATTTCAATGCAGTTCTTAGTTCGATTACAGTTTTTTAAAAGTTTGAAAAAAAATAGCAATCATATATTCGATGCCACTATGAGATGATTAGTTGCTAGTCATCAGCGAGGACAAGGGTGACTATACTATGCAAAACTGAGTGATATTGTTACAGGTACAGGCTCACCAGACCAGTTTCTACGAGGCTCCTCATGATAAGATCAGTTAACCCTCTTTTCGAGGATACAGGTCTTATATTTCTTGCTGCACTGCTTACCTGTAAAAGAAAAGGGTATACATAAGTATATGTAAACATACGTTTTCTGAAAAAGAGTGGAAACATTTAGTGAAGCAACAAATTTTTAATCGACATACTTAAGAATTTGGTTCCTAGATCCTGAAGGGACATTATGAGCTCCATTTTCGAACCACTGTCTGCCAGAGGAGCACACTGGCTAGAACCTGACTGTCGTTTCTGTTGTTGTTGAGGTGGTTTGATGTATTAGTCGTCCACAGTATTACACTGGGGCGACAAAAGTCATGGGCTAGCGATATGCTCATATACAAATGGCGGTAGTATCGTGTGCACAAGCTATAAAAGGGCAGTGAATTAGCGGTGCTGTCATTTGTACTCAGATGATTCACGTGGAAAGGTAGCCGACGGATTATGGCCGCACGACGGTAACTAACAGATTTTGAACGCGGAATAGTAGTTGGAGCTAGACGCATGAGACATTCCATTTCGGAAATCGTTACGGAATCCAATATTCTGAGATCCACAGTGTTAAAACTGTGCCGATAATACCGAATTTCTGCCACTACCTCTCACCATGGACTACACATTGGCCGACGGCCATCACGTAACGACCGAGAGTGGCGTCGTTTGCGTAGAGTTGTCATTACTAACAGACAAGCAACTCTGTGTGAAATAACCGCAGAAATCAATGTGGGTCGTACGACTAACGTATCCGTTAGGCCAGTGCGACGAAATTTTGCGTTAATGGGCAAAGGCAGCAGACGACCGAAGCGAATGCCTTTGCTAACAGTACGACATCGCCTGTAGCGCATCTCCTGGGCTTGTGACCAAATCGGTTGGACCGATCCATTATAATACTTAAAATGTGGTTCTCCTAACACAGAGAGAACACTGCCCTCTACCCAATTATCCCCGATTACATGGTGACTTGATCTTAATATTTGAAGCAATACCACCAATAGGCAACACTCTATTCGACGAACCCAATCTACCAAATTGTGGAAGAGAGATCGGAGGATGGGAAGCTGAGCAGGTTTACGCTGGATCGACATTCGAAAAGACGATGTACCGAATCCACATTACGTAGATCGCTCCAAGAGACTGAGACGACGGGTCCAATGATTCCACGACCCACCGGACGCCGGAACTATGCTACGTGTTGTTCAAGTGCTTCGCTCATATCGTCCCAATAAGAAAAGTGTGCTGGAAAAATCACTATTAGTGTCCTCATTGTAATGGTTCAGTGGACCCAGTTCATGTAAGAGAAGGCAGAATGTGCTTTTGTTTACCGACATGACATGTTAGTAGTGGCCAATCGTCAATTGGCTGCAATACGGTTCCGGCTTAAGCGAGATGTGACTATTGAACAGTCCACTGCACAATGCTCCAAAGACGAACGTAGACAGGGTGTTACAAAAAGGTACGGCCAAACTTTCAGGAAATATTCCTCACACACAAATAAAGAAAACATGTTATGTGGACATGTGTCCGGAAACGCTTAATTTCCATGTTAGAACTCATTTTAGTTTCGTCAGTATGTACTGTACTTCCTCGATTCACCGCCATGATTTCATAAGGGATACTCTACCTGTGCTGCTAGAACAAGTGCCTTTACAAGTACGACACAACATGTGGTTCATGCACGATGGAGCTCCTGCACATTTCAGTCGAAGTGTTCGTAGGCTTCTCAACAACAGATTCGGTGACCGATGGATTGGTAGTGGCGTACCAATTCCATGGCCTCCACGCTCTCCTGACCTCAACCCTCTTGACTTTCATTTATGGGGGCATTTGAAAGCTCTTGTCTACGCAACCCCGGTACCAAATGTAGAGACTCTTCGATCTCGTATTGTGGACGGCTGTGATACAATACGCCATTCTCCAGGGCTGCTTCAGCGCATCAGGGATTCCATGCGACGGAGGGTGGATGCATGTATCCTCGCTAACGGAGGACATTTTGAACATTTCCTGTAACAAAGTGTTTGAAATCACACTGATTCGTTCTGATGCTGTGTATTTCCATTCCATGATTAATGTGATTTGAAGAGAAGTAATAAAATGAGCTCTAACATGGAAAGTAAGCGTTTCCGGACACATGTCCACATAACATTTTCTTTCTTTGTGTGTGAGGAATGTTTCCTGAAAGTTTGGCCGTACCTTTTTGTAACACCCTGTATAAATTGTCAGTTCCGAAAGTCGGTCATACGTGGTCAACCATGTAGTTTCCTGTCCTGGCAGTTTAAATTCCAGTTTTGGGACTATCTAGCATTTCGCAACTCGCAACTCATGTCGCAACTGCGGGTGCACTAAAATATTTTCGACCGCATCAATTGTTCCATAAAAGCCGAGGGCAACAAGTAAAAATATGCTTTTATGTTATCGTGTGGCATTAATGGCCCATGCAACAGGCCTGCTACGTAACGGTGCTATCGTGACAAGTGCTTCGTTAAATGAAGGACTGTGAAGGGTATAAACTCAATTGCATTCTGGTCGTTTTACCTAGTTCGGAAACAAGTGATTCAGCGGAAATTAATTACAGGCTGAATATCGGTTAGAGCCTTCGATATACAGCTACATAAAAAGAAGTTTCGGTTCTTGTACACTCTTCATAAATATGTGTAGGATATGAAATGCCTGTAAAATGAAATGTACATGTGAAATGAATATGAACACTTGTGAATGACAGTATAGTCCCACACATCGTAATTTCCATTCATTATGTTGCAACTGTTTCCATTAAAGTACCGCTTGTACATGCGAAATGAATATGAGGACTTGCGAACAACAGCATAATCCCACCAAACGTCATTTACATTCATTATAATGTAACTGCTACAAACAAATTACCGCAAATTGTAGCAAAATGCCAAATATCCCCGATATGGAATAGTGATAGGTCCGACTGGAAGCGAATGTCTGCACAGATACTGCTTTGAGGCTATTATAATTTGTGTACTGCACTTATTAGTACAGTCGTGGACACTGTTATTTATGCTGACACATTGACATTATTTTAACTTGTTTTGATACCTTGATAAGTTTGTGAAATATTAAAGGCTGTGGTATCAGACACTTCTATCTTCCTGCGCATTATCTCCGTCTGCAATGAGTGAGGCGGGCGGGGTATTTAAACTTATGAAAAGAAGGAAGGAAGGAAGATTAGGATATAGCATCTCTTTGGCGACGAGTTAATTAGAGACAGATCACATACTCGGACTGAACAACAATGGAGAAGGAAATAGACTGTCACTAAGCTATTTAAGGATAGTGCATAAAACCTAAATTTGGATGGCGTCACAGAGATTTGGAGCCCACTTCTTCCGAAATTGTTACCTTTAACAATAGAATGACTGGTCATTCTTACACTGAGTACAGAATACTTCAGGAATCATTTGTTATTGGGCCTATATTTACTAAAGTATTTTAAAATTTTGTAAAACACGACGACATACAGCTCAGAGAACAAGATACCACGTCACCGACATGGCTTTGTTAACACACGACGAATTCGCTATGGAGCGGACTGAAAGATGCTCTGACTGTAGAAAATATTAACGCTTAGACATTACTGCCGTAATAATGGATCTGCCACATTGGGTAAGATGCTTCTTCCAGATCCATTGTTTCCAATTAGGTTCAAAATATGGAGGCTCTGAAGCCCAGAGAACATGGGTGATTACTTCCAAATATTGCTAATGCCCACCAGTCACAGACGGGGCAAGGTAGATACGGAAATTACTATCTTCGAATATGTGGCCTCGTAAAGATGGCTGCGCGGCCTGACATATGGAATGTTGGCCACCACTGCCTTGCCGCCATCGTGTGCGTTGATACGGCAGGTGTCGCTCATCGCAAGAACTAATGCCGCACCGACAAGCAGTAAAAGTATTGATGATATCCTTGTCACGTGTTACTCCAGAGTATTTCATTCGACTGTAGCGGCAGGATCGTTCTCTTTCCAACACAGCAGTTCTATCAAATTCAGTAGCTTGTGTATGCGTGTTTTTAAACCTTCCATTAAAGTCTTTACGTTTCCTGTTTCAATACTCCGCAAACGGTACTGGATGTTTTTCAACCTTGTCTATTGCAATCTGAATTTTAACAGAAAATAATACCTTCATAATCACGGTCTCACAATGTCTGTTTAAGGATAGGTACCAAATTTCCGAGAAACATGAGAATCTCCAGAATCTGATGACTAAAATTCTGATAATTATAACCCCCTGCTGCCGTGAGCCATGGATCTTGCAGTGGTAAGATAGCTCGTATGCCTTAACGATACAGATAACCGTGACGTATGTGCAACTGCAATGAGGAGGTTGTGGGAGGGGGGGGGGGGGGAGTAGTAGCTGTACAGAGGCCAGGCAAACCTGTGGTTCCTGAATAGGGTTAACAGCGTTTTCAGTAGTTGCAGGGGCCACAGTCTGCTTTATTGACTGATCTGGCCATGTTACATCAGCCAACATGGCCTTGCTATGCTGGTACTGCAGACGGCTGAAAGCAAGGACAAACTGCAGCCGTTATTTTTCCCGAGGGCATGCAGCCTTACTGTATGCTTAAATGATTATGTCGATCCTCTCGGGTAAAATATTCCAGGGGTAAAAAAAAATCCCTCATTCGGATCTCCGGGCCGTGACTATTCAGGAGGCTGTCGTCATCACGGAACACAAAACTGACAGTCTACGAGTCGGAGCGTGGATTGTTAGATCCCGTAATCAGCTGTAGATAGATATAATGGGAATCAGCCAAGTGCGGTTGCAGGAAGGTCAAGATGTCTGATCAGGTAACTACAAAGTTACAAGTATAAAATCAAATAGGGGTAATTCATGACTAGATAATTCTGGGTAACAAAATATGAATGCGGGTAAGCTTTTATGAACAACACAGTGAACGCAGTATCGTAGCCAAGATAGTCAGAAGCCAATATCCACCACAATAATACAAATTTATATCCCAGCTAGTTCCGCAAATGATACAGCAATTGAAAAAATGTGGGATGAAATATAAAGAATTACCCAAATGGTAAAGGGCGACGAAAATTTAATCGTGATGGGTGAGTGGAATTCAGTAGTAGGAAGGGGAAGAGAAGGAAGAATGGTAGGAGTGCTTGGACTGGGGTAAAGGAATGAAAGGGGAAACCTCCTGGTAGAATTTAGCACAAGGCATAATTTAATCATGGCTGATACTCCGTTTAAAAATTGTGAAAGAGGGTTGTATAGGTGGAAGAAATCTGTAGACACAGGAAGGTTTCAAATAGATTACATAATAATAAGAGAGAGATATCGAAACCAGACTTTAAACTGCAAAAATTTCCAGGGGCAGATGTGGACTCTGTCCATAGTTTATCGGGCATGAACTGCAGATTAAAACTGAAGAAATTGCAGAAATTTGGACCTGGATCAGTAGATAGAACCAGAGATTGTTGGGAGTTTCAAGAGAGAATTAGGCAACAATTCACTGATATATGGGTAAGAAACACAACAGAAGACGAATGGGTAGCTTTGAGAGATGTAATAGTGAAGGCAGCAGAGGATCAAATAGACAGAAAGACAAAGTCCAGTAGAAATCCTCAGATAACACACGGTATATCGAATCTCACTGACGAAAGAAGAAAATATAAAAATACAGCAAGTGGAGCAGGTAAGAGTGATACAGAAGTATAAAAAATGAGACCGACATAAAGTGCAAAATGGCAAAGCAGGAATAACTTGGCGAGAAATGCAAGGATACATAAGCATTCATAACTAGGGAAAAGATAGCTGCCGGCTATAAGAAAGTTAAAGAGACTTTTGTAGAAAAGAGAAGCAGCTGTATAAATGTCATAAGCTTATATGGCAATCCAGTACTAAGCAAAGAATGGGA
This sequence comes from Schistocerca serialis cubense, assembly GCF_023864345.2. Taxonomy (NCBI): domain Eukaryota; kingdom Metazoa; phylum Arthropoda; class Insecta; order Orthoptera; family Acrididae; genus Schistocerca; species Schistocerca serialis. The sequence goes on from NC_064640.1 coordinate 782,175,364, forward strand.
AGCTGAAAGCTGTAATGAATATATAGAAGGGCTATAAAAGGAAAATGAAACTGAAGACATTGATATAAAATGGAAGGAAGAGGTAGATGAAGATCAGTTGGGAGGTATGATACTGCAAGAAGCATTTAATAGAGCGGAAGAAAACCTAAGTCGAAACAAGGCCCTCAGAATTATTAAGATTCTTGGTAAAGCCAGATATGACAAGATTATTCCAACTGGTGAGTAATATACTTGAGACAGGCGAAACACCCCAGAGTTCAAGAGGAATGCAATAATTCCAATTTCATCGAAGACCAGTGCTGACACCGAGCGAGGTGGCGCAGTGAACAGACTCTGGACTCGCATTCGGGAGGATGACGGTTCAATCCCGCGTCCGGCCATCCTGATTTAGGTTTTTCGTTATTTCCCTAAATCACTCCAGGCAAATGCCGGCATGGTTCCTCTGAAAGGGCACGGCCGACTTCCTTCCCCATCCTTCCCTAATCCGATGAGACCGATGACCACGCTGTCTGGTCTCCTTCCCCAAAACAACAGTCAATATTACCGAACTATTAATTTAATAAGTCATGGCTGCAAATGCTGTCACAGATTATTTGGAGACTAATGGAAAAACTGGTAGAAGCCAACCACGGGGAAGAGGGTACCCGAGAAATGTAGGAAAGTGCGAGGTAAAATTGACCCTAGGACGTGTCTTAGAAGATACGTTAAACAATGGCAAGACTACGTTTATATCATTTGTAGATTCAGAGAAAGGTTTTGACAGTGTTGACTGGAGCATAATTTTTGAAATTATGGAGGTATTGAGTATAAAATACAGGAGCTAAATTTATTTATAGCTTTTAAAGAAACCAGACTGCAATGCTAATAGTCAAAGGACGTGAAAGGGAAACAACAGCTGAGAAGAGCAAGAAATAAAGAAAATCAAAGAGAAGTGTGGTACGGGAATTAAAGTTCAGGGAGAAGAAATAAAAATTTGAGGTTTGCTGATGACATAATTCTGTGAAATGGAGCTAAAGATTTGGAAGAGCAATTGAATGGTATGGATAGTGTCTAGAAAAGAGGTCGTAAGAGGAACATCGACAAAAGACACTAACGGTAATGCAACATATTATGTAACTTTAACGTGGTAGGCAAGGGAGGGGGGGGGGGGGGGGGAAGGAAAGGAAAAGGAAGAGCAGACATTCATGATGTCAACTGCATCAGGAGTTTATGCGAAGTCAGCAGCGACGAGTGTAAATGTGTGCCGGACGGGGATTCTAACCCAGGATCTCCTGCTAACTAGGCAGTTGCGTTAACCACTACGCCACTCGTACACTGTGTTTATCGCAACTGAGCGGACTATGCCGGTACGCCACTCGGCTGACCCACATTCCCACTCAGCGCCACTATGTGTAGTACCCATCCATATCCCCCATGCTCGCTACTTTGAGATTCCCGCAGGAAGTCGAACGTTACTGTGCATTCGCACTGGAGATGGATTCATAGCCTATCGTTGCGAATCATTTATATGAGTTACTACGCACAGTTTTCCGTAATTCCTTCACGAAAGAAGACGGAGTAAAAATTCCAGAATTCGAAACCAGAACAGCTGTTAGCATGAGTGACATAAAAGTAGATATCTTAAGTGTTGCGAAACAACTCAGATCACTTAAGAAAGTCGAGTCTTCCGGTCCAGATCGTATACCAATCAGGTTCCTTTCAGAGTATGTAGACACAATAGCGTCTTTCTTAAACGAAAGGTCTGTTCCTAAAGACTGGACAGTAGCACAGGTCACACCAATACTCAAGAAAGGAAATAAAAGTAACCCATTGAATTACAGACCCATATCACTGACCTCAATTTGCAGTAGGATTTTGGAGCATATACTGTACTCGAACATTATGAATCACCTTGAAGAAAATGTCTTATTGATACATAACCAACACGGATTCAGAAAATATCGTTCTTGTGCAACACAGCTAGCTCTTTATTCCCATGAAGTAATGAGTGCTGTCAACAAGGGATCTCAGATCGATTCCATATTCCTAGATTTCCAGAAGGCTTTTGATACCGTTTCTCACAAGCGACTATTAACCAAATTGCGTGCATATGGAGTATCGTCTCAGTTGTGTGACTGGATTCGTGATTTCCTCTCAGAGAGGTCACAGTTCTTAGTGACAGACGGTAAATCATCGAGTAGAACAGAAGTGATATCTGGCGTTCCGCAAGGTAGTGTCATAGGCCCTCTGCTATTCCTGATTTATATAAATGATCTAGGTGATAACCTGAGCAGCCCCCTTATACTGTTTGCAGATGACGCTGTAATTTACCGTCTAGTAAAATCATTAGACGATCAATTCCAATTACAAAATTATCTAGAGAGAATTTCTGTATGGTGCGAAAAGTGGTAATTAGCACTAAACAAAGAAAAGTGCGAGGTCATCCACAAGGGCACTAAAAGAAATGCGATAAATTTTGGGTATACGATAAATCGCACAAATCTAAGGGCTGTCAATTCGACTAAATACCTAGGAATTACAATTACGAGCAACTTAAATTGGAAAGGCCACGCAGATAATATTGTGGGGAAGGCGAAGCAAAGACTGCGCTTTGTTGTCAGAACACTTAGAATATGCGACAAACTCACTAAAGAGACAGTCTACTTACACTTGTCCATCCTCTGCTGGAATAGTGCTGCGCTGTATGGGACCCTTACTAGGTAGCATTGACGGGGGACATCGAAAAAGTGCAAAGAAGAGCAGTTCGTTTCGTGTTATCGCGCAAAAGGGGTGAGAGTGTCACTGATATGATACGCGAGTTGGGGTGGCAGTCACTGAAACAAAGACGGTTTTCTTTTCGGCGAGATCTATTTACGAAATTTCAATCACCAACTTTCTCTTCCGAATGCGAAAATATTTTGTTGACACCCACCTACATAGGGAGGAATGGATCATCATAATAAAATAAGAGAAATCAGAGCTCGAACGGAAAGATTTAGGTGTTCCTTTTTCCCACGCGTCATTCGAGAGTGGAATGGTAGAGAAGTAGTATGAAAATGGTTCGATGAGCCCTCTGCCAGGCACTTTAGTGTGAATTGCAGAGTAACCATGTAGATGTAGATGTAGAATGCGTGGTATCTGTTCTTTCGAGCATGTGCGAAAGAACAGACACCACACATTCATGTAATTGATTTGTCTCGATGCATATGAAGCCCTGAAGCAACTGACATTATGAATTCCTTCCTCTTCCTTTCCTTTTTCCTTCCTCCACCTTCTATTTACATGGTATGTGTCACACCTACAGGTTTCATGAGGTGTCTGTTCTTTCCGAGATATACAAAAGCATATTGTCTGATCACCTGCATTCATATAATGGAATGCAGTTGAAGCAAATTAGGTTATGCTGAAGGAATTGGATTAGGATGAGTTTTACTGTTCGTCCAAGAAAATAACTGATGATGACGAAGTAGAGAGGCTGTAGCTCGTAAAACGTTTCTAAAAAAGAGGAATCTGACATCATTTAATATAAATTTAAGTGTTAGTAAGTCTTATCTGAAGGGATCTGTCTAGAGTGTAGCCTTGTGCGAAAGTTAAAGTGAACAATAAGCAGTTCAGACAAGAAGAGAATAGAAGTAGCGAGTAACTAATGGGAACTCATCGAATCGAATTGCGAGAAAAGAAAGAAATTTGCGACACATCTTGAGTGAAAGAAGGTATTGGTCGATATGACGCATCCTGAGACATCAAGGAATCGCCAGTTTAATAATTAATGGAAGTGTAGGTGCTAGGAAATGTAGAAGGAACTCAAGAGATGAATACAGTACGCAGTTTCAAATAAACGAAGAAACTGGTACACCTGCCTAGTATCGTGTAGGACCCCCGCGAGCACGCAGAAGTGCCGCAACACGACGTGACATGGACTCGACTAATGTCTGAAGTAGTGCTGGAGGGAATTGACACCATGAATCCTGCAGGGCTGGCCATAAATTCGTAAGAGTACGAGAGGGTGGAGATCTCTTCTGAACAACATGTTGCAAGGCACTCCAGATATGCTCAAAATGTTCATATCTGAGGAGTTTGGTGGCCAGCGGAAGTGTTTAAACTCAGAAGAATGTTCCTGGAGCCACTCTGTACCAATTCTGGACGTGTGGGGTGTCGCATTATCCTGCTAGAATTGCCCAAGTCCGTCAGAATGCACAATGGACATGAATGGATGCAGGTGATCAGACAATATGCTTTCGTACTTGTCACCTGTCAGAGTCGTATCTAAGCGTATCAGGGGTCCCACATCACTCCAACTGCACACCTCCCACAGAGCCTCTATCAGCTTGAACAGCCCCCTGCCGACATGCAGGGTCCATGGATTCATGTGGTTGTCCTCATACCCGTACACGTCCATCCGCTCGATACAATTTGAAACGAGACTCGTCCGACCTGGCAACATGTTCCCAGCATTCAACAGTCCAGTGTCGGTGTCGACGGGCCCAGGCGAGGCGTAAAGCTTTGTGTCGTGCAATTATCAAAGGTACACGAGTGGGCCTTCGGCTCCGAAAGCCCATATCGATGATGTTTCGTTGAATGGTTCGCACGCTGACACTTTCTGACGGCCCAGCATTAAAATCTGCAGCAATTTTCGGAAATTTTGCACCTCTGTCACGTTGAACATTTCTCTTCAGTCTTCGTTGGTCCCTTTCTTGCAAGATCTTTTTCTGGCCGCAGCGATGTCGGAGATTTGATTTTTTACCGGGTGCCTGATTTTCACGGTACACTCGTGAAATGGTCGTACGGGAAAATCCCCACTTCGTCGCTACCTCGGAGATGCTGTGTCCCATCGCTTGTGCGCCGACTATAACACCACGTTCAAACTCACTTAAATCTTCATAAACTGCCACTGTAGCGGTAGTAACCGATCTAACAACTGTGTCAGAGACTTGTCTTATATAGGCGTTTCCGACCGCAGTGTCGTATTCTGCCTGTTTACATATCTCTGTATTTGAATACGCATGCCTATACCAGTTTTTTTTTGTCGCTTCAGTGTATTTCGATTGCAATACTAATTCGAAGATGAAGAGGCTTGCGTAGGATAGAGTAGACCGGAATGCTGCATAAAAAAAGTTTTCAGAGTTATGACCATAACGATGAGACCTCTTACATTCAGCTATGACTAGCATATGCTATATGATCGTAAGTATCTAAACACAAGTATATAATAATACTAAAATCTCAGGGACATCAACTTCTGTCTCCAAAAACAAGAACAAAAAGAGAGTAGGGTGTTCTGCAAATTTCCAATATGATCGTGTAAATAAACTAATGTTATTAGAATGACATTTCGATCCAGATGTATCAGACTCCGTAAACGTGGAAAAATATCAGAGCGAAGTATAATCTGATGGTACATCTTTATTCTCTATTGCGCCGCACAAAGAGAAAGGTTGGCATCGCGTTGCTACTGAACAACAATGAGCTCCAGTGTCTTAGATTAAATTATTTTCAGCCACTTTTTGAAAGGAGGCATAAAATGTGCACGGTCCAATCACGTGAACTATGTCAATGAGCAATAACCACTAATTAGAGACAGCTGTATGGGGGGGGGGGCGGAGGGGGGGGACGCGGATAACAGCGGAGTAGTTGTCGTAATGCTGAAACAGAGAGGCTTATCTGACGTCCAAATGGGCATGATCATTGGCTTTCGAGCCAACGGCGGAAGCGTTTACGAAACGGCGAAGTTTGTAAACTCTTCGCTTGGGGCCGTGGTTAAAGTTATACCAGCAAAATGCCGTTATCGAAAACCAACGCCGAGGCAAATGTGGTGAAACACGGGCCACAGATGACAGGGGTGAATTTCGGCTGCGGCGATGTGTACAGGCGAAGAGACGTGCAACTATTGAGTAACTGACCGCCGTGTGAATCAAGGGGCTACCAACAGTGTCTTCTCAATTACCGTTCAGTGAACGTTGCTGCATTTCGGCTTTCGCAGCAAGCGCACTGTTCGTGCACCCATGTTGACTGTTGTTCATCGGCGACGAAGGCTGGACTTTGTACGCCAGTGCCGCAGCTGGTTGTCCACTGAGTGGCGACAGGTGGCCTTTTTAGTTTTTAGATGAATCACGTTTTTTGTTCCATCGGACAAATGGAAAACACCCTGCAACAATCCTTGGAAAGCCAGAACGGAGGATGGAGCATAACGGTCACAATGGATCAACACAAGTATGCATCTATCTTTGGGGGCTATGTCCAATCCTACATACAGTGTGTTTTTCCTGGGCACGATGGCTTCTACCAGCAGGACAATGCAACGTATCACACATCTCGCAGTGTACCTGTGTACGTGCATGGTTGGAAGACCACCAGGATGAGTTTCCCGTACTCTCCTGGCCACCAAACTCTCCTGATTTAAACCCAGTCGAGAATTTGTGGGGCCACCTCGATCGGGCTGTTCCCGCCATGGTTCCTCATCCGAGAAACTTAGCGCAGCTGGCTACGGCACTGTACTCAGCATGGCTCCACAATTTACAGAACCTCATTAACTCTCTTCATGCACGTCTCGCAGCGGTCCGCACTACAGAAGGTGGCTATTCAGGCTTTTGACAAGTAGTCACATTAGTGTGACCCCAAGGGGAAGTTTAGAGCTGAATCCGAAACACGTGTCATTTCTGGCGACTCTTCACATTATTGAGATGAGAAAAATTCGTGGATCCATAATTACTGCTGGTTCCAGTTTGTGAGATTTAATCTAAAGTTAATAAATCCATCAACAAAGTTAAGAGAGCTTTTTTGGTAGAAAGAGCAGATAAGCAATTGTTAGCATCCGATTAGAAAAAGAAGAGACATTTAGTTCCAGTATGAGGGATCCAGAGGAATTATTGGCGAAGTTAAAAGGATTGTAAATCGTGCTCTGGAGACTTATGTGCCGACTAAATAGATTAAGGTTAAAATGGATCCAATGGCTCTGAGCACTATGCGACTTAACGTCTGAGGTCATCAGCCGCCTAGAACTTAGAACTAATTAAACCTAACTAACATAAGGACATCACACACATCCATGCCCGAGGCAGGATTCGAACCTGCGACCGTAGCGGTCGCTCGGCTACAGACTGTAGCGCCCAGAACCGCACGGCCACTCCGGCCGGCTAGATTAAGGTCGGGAAAGATCCACCGTGGTTTAATAACGAAATTCTGAAAATGCTGAGAAAGCTGAGGCTGTCGCACTCTCAGTTCAGAAAAGAACGAGCAGATAACGACAGGAAAAAGTTAGTAGAAATTCGTGAATCTGTAAAAAGAGGGACGCGCGATGCATACAGCAACTACCACCGTCATACTGGTTCTAAGTAACATCACTAAGTGGGTCCGAGGATTCTTTCTATCCAGTCACTCGTAGGACAGTTTGGTGCGGCAACAGAAGCCAGCAAAAGGAAAGTCAAAGTTTTACATCTCACGTTTAAGAAATCACTCACACTCGGAGGATCGTACAAACATACCATCGTTTGACCTTCGTACAGACTCCCGTGTGGACCACATAGTAATATGCACCCATGGCGTAGAGAAGCAACTGAAAGAGTTGAAAATAAACAAGTCACCAGGTCCGGATAGAATTCCAGTTCAGTTTTACAGAGAGTACGCTACAGCATTCGCACATTACTTAGCTTCCATTTATTGCGAATTTCTCGCAGAGCGCAAGGTCTCAAGCAATTAAAAAAAAAAGCGCAGGTGAAACTTGCGAATGCGAAGGGTAAATGAACGGATCCGCAATATTCCTCACATTGGTTTGGTGCAGAATTCTTGAATATCTTCTGAGTTTGAACATAATAAATTTCCTTGAGACTGAAGAGCTCCTCAATTCAACACGGTATTAGAAAGCATTGCTCGTGTGAAACTTGCCTTGCCCTTTCTTCACATGATATCGTACAAATCGTGGATGAAGGGCAACATACAGATTCAATATTCCTAGATTTTCGGAAAGCCATTGACACGGTGCCCCACTACGGACTGTTAACGAAGGTACGAGCAGTCGTAATAGGTTCGAGATGTGTGACTGGCCCGAAGTAGTAGAAACCAGAACTTTGTCCTCGACTACGAGTGTTGATCAGAGACAACAGTGTTGTCAGGAGTGCCCCAGGAAAGTGTGATAGGAGACGGTCAAAAAGTTTTCGTTCGAAGGCGGTGCAGTCCAGAAGAGGTATGCGTATCAGGCAAAACCACCCAGAACATTGAGGCTATCATCCCACCGACTTACCAGGTTGAAGATACATGTTTAGTAAATCACCGTGTCCTGCTGCGTACAGAAGTCCGCAACTGCCTGCTGCACATCCTCGTCCGTCAGTAATCGTAGATCCTTCAATGTGTTTTTTAAGGGAATGCGTGATAATTGCATGGGGGAGAAAGCGGGACTATAGCGCGTGTGCTCGATTATCTCCCACCTGAGTTAGAGTAGCTTCTGCGATACGACATTTGCTATATGGGGACGTGCTTTAACGTGAACCAGCAGCACCCCTTGGCGCACCATTCAACAACTGTGGTTTTCGTCAGACATGCTGCCCCATACACGGTCTCCATTTTCCGATGGGTGTCCGCTGGTTTATGTCCTGCGGCACGCAAGGAAAGAATAGCAGCACGTTGGTCGTGTTTGGACGTATTTGGTAATAACATCATCATATCTTACGTTTCCGTATTTTTCGCACGCAGGTGGGGTAGACTTGAATAACACCCTAATCCCTTGCCTGTACGTGCTTATATACCCACATCGGGTTCACGCTACGTTGCATATATGCTGCAGCAACAGTCTGAAACGGATACTTTGTGATCGCCACGTATGCACAAATGATCTGACGGACATGGTGAGCCGTAATCTGTGGCTGTTTGCTGATGATCCTGTGGTGTACAGGAAGGTTTCCTCATTGAGTAACTGGAGCAGTATACGAGATGACTTACACAAAATTTTCAGTTGGTGAGATGAATGGCGTATTGCTCTAAATGTAATTTAATGCAGATGAATAGGAAAAACAATCCCAGTAGTGTATTGTTTGACGCAGTCACCTAGGTGTAACGCTGCAAAGCGAAATGAAATGGAATGAGCACGTAAGGACGGTAGCAGGGCAGGCGGATAATCGACTTCGGCTTACTGGGAGAAGTTTAGAAAAGTGTGTTCATCTCTAACGGAGACCGCATAAAGAACATTAGTGGTTGGTTGGTTGTTTGGGGAAGGAGACCAGACAGCGTGGTCATCGGTCTCATCGGATTAGGGAAGGATGGGGAAGGAAGTCGGCCGTGCCCTTTCAGAGGAACCATCCCGGCATTTGCCCGGAGCGATTTAGGGAAATCACGGAAAACCTAAATCAGGATGGCCGGACGCGGGATTGAACCGTCGTCCTCCCGAATGCGAGTCCAGTGTCTAACCACTGCGCCACCTCGCTCGGTGAACATTAGTGCAACCCATTCTTGAGTACAGCTCGAGTGTTTGGGATTCCCACCAGATCGGACTGAAGGATGACATCGAAGCAATTCAGAGGCGGGCTGCTAGTTTTGTAGCGGTCGGTTCGGTCAACACGCAAGTATTACGGAGATGTTTCCTGAACTCAAATGGGAATCCCTGGACGGAAGATGACGTTCTTTTCGAGTCAACTACTGAGAAAATTTAGAGAACCGTCGTATAAAACTGGCTGCAAAACGTCTCTACTACTGCCAACGTACATTTCGCGTAAGGACCACAAAGATAAGAGAAATTAAAGCTCGTGCAGAGGCACGTAGGCACTCGTTTTTTCCTCGATCTATTTGGGAATGGAACAAGAAAGGAAACTACTAGTAGAGATGGGTTGCGGAGTATGTATGTAGATGTAGATATACTCCATGAAGCTCAGGCCTGTTATTGCAGTGATTCACAATTACCCGAATAATATTTGTATACATGAGATGACACTACAGTTACTATAAAGCTGTGCGGGAAACGGTTGGGAAGTAGATTTAGTACTGTGGACCGCTAGTGATTCCAAAAGTGTTAAGATTCTGATGGATACTGTGAACACGTAAGTTAGTTTTCTACATTCAAGTGATGAAAACTGTAAATTACATAGTTAGGTATTTTGACGACTACATTTATGTACATCGACGGAAATGTCAATTCCGGTACATAGGTAGTGTTACGCATCTTCATTCTAAACTTGCATCTACTAGATAACAGCGATCAAGCAATGAAAGTAATTACTGCAGAAAAGAATGGTTGTCACTATTTATAACCAAACTGAATGTGATAAGCATGGAAGTCGCATACTAGTGTTGTAGACCTTTATCTTGTAATTACCCCTCACACTTTGCTATAATTCAATAAAATAACTAGTGTACCCTCTGACTCTTTAGCAGTAATGGCAAATCATATCTGTGTGCAAAGAAACAAAAGAATTTTAGTGTACCAAGAACCGTGTCTACAAAATACTGTATTTATATACAAATATGGGAAAAATTATATGTTGTTCATGGTCGTTGCATCAACGTAACTACTGTAGACGGTAAGATAAATAGGGAACAATTTAAAGATGAACTATTGTCATACTATTTCACCCACACAGTGTGTATATTTACGTTCTGTACACGAGAATTTCTCGGGCTAGTGTTTAATTTACTCAGGCGCTGCCGTTCTTAAACGCTACAGTTGTCATCGGAGTTGGTTAATCTCCACTTGAGCTGAGGCTTTTCCATAATTCCGATGTAAATGAAGACAGTCGCTGAATTTCACAGTCGCTGAGGAAACGTACTGCTCATTCTAAGGTAATTAAGGACTTTGGACGTAATTTTCCCTTTTCCCATTAAGCGATTTCCGCAGAAGTCATGGTAGGCATACTAATGCTATTTTTTAATCCTCAAATAACATTTTCACATTTGCCTTGCCGCGTCAGAACATTGTTTGTTTACGATATTATAAACTGCAACATTATCTTCAGCTTGTGGTCTGTATAACCTTTATTCACAATGCCACTAATGTGGCGGAACGTATTCTCTTAAATAGGTTTGTTTTTCCGTAAAAGGACGCCCACCTCGTTACGGGCCATCAGTCAACCAAACGGCTAAGTGATCCGATGTTGTAAGTCTCTCAGGAAAATGTAGAATGATGAATTGTGCTTGCAGGAAGTTTATGTGGTATCTGCATACACTGATGAGCCGAAACATTACAACCAATAGCTCGTTGTTCCACCTCTGGAACACAACACAGCTGCGATTATTCATTTCATGGATTCTAAAAGACCTTGGTAGGTTTCAGGGCACATATTACACCAGATGTGTGCAGAGGGTCACACAATTCCCGTAATGTAAGGACCGGTGGTTTTTGGCACGGAGGTAGTGCCTGACAGCGTCTCAGGTAAGTTCCATCGGGTTCAGATCGGGAAGATTTGGTGGCCAAGATTTCAACGTCAGTATTGTATGCCTCACGCCACAATTTATGCGGTTTCCATTTCCGACGTCCACTGCGCCCTTTGACGCTCTTTTGTTTAAGAGAGCACGAACTGACTCAAAATGGTTCAAATGGCTCTGAGCACTATGGGACTTAACATCTGAGGTCATCAGTCCCCTAGAGCTTAGAACTGCTTAAACCTAACTAACCTAAGAACATCACACACATCCATGCCCGAGGCAGGATTCGAACCTGCGACCGTTGCGGGCGCGCGGTTCCAGATTGAAGCGCCTAGAACAGTTCGGCCACTCCGGCCGGCGACTGATACTGTGTGAAACGCAAATTCTCTCAGCGTTTTCCAACTCTGATGACGGATGAATCGCATTCCATGTGAATGTGGCATGCCTTAGGTCCTGCAGATCGTCAGAACAGTCGAGGAGAGATGCAAGGAACATCAATGGCACACCCAACTATAAAACCAAGCAAATCAGTTGCCACCTTGCACTCCTCGAATATAATCATGTAATAAAATACGATCAGACCAGTATTGTGGTGCGATCGCCCTTTCTGGGACAGGATAATTAAGGCGCCTATCGAAATAAAGATGTCAGAGAACCTATTAGACAGGGATGGAGGTTTCAATTTTAATAACGCTTGGGTTCGGCACTCAGTTAATGAAAATCTTGCCCACTGTCAAATCCATCAGCGTCGGAAAACGGTGAGTGAATTTGCGTTTCACGGAGTATCAGTGTGTGCTCTGTAAAACGAAAGATCTTCAAGGGGGCGTATTTGGATGCCGGGAATCGAACTCAGCTATAAATAGCCCCATAAGACCAATAATACAGTGTATTTATAAATGAATATCTGGGTTTTAACGCTTTATAATATTTATTATATTAAACTTACAGTTATAAATGATATGTCAAATGAAAGAGCAACTCAAACAGTTTTACCAATAACCTTATAAATGTTCAACGTGAGCATCATCTGTCACACGGCACACATCAAGTCTATAGCCGAGTGATAAGTGTGTCTTCAGTGACTGTAGCAACAGCTGCTTCAATCCGGTTTCTTAATTCAGGGAGGTCTGCTAGTTTCTTAAAACTTTCCAAACCGTCGACACGGGAACTTGTAATTCACGACAAGCCGTCCAGACTGATTTCTTTGGGCTATGAGTGAACGACTCTCTCACTCGCTCAACAGTCTCTTCACTAACTCTTGGTCGTCCTGTGCTCTTCCCTTTTCAAAGGCAGCTGGTATCATCAAATTGATGATCCCATCTACGAATGTTATTATCACTTGGAGGATCACAACCGAACTTCAGCCAGAACGCATGTTGCTCAGTAGCTACAGATTCTGTCTTTGCAAACTGCAAAACACAAAACGCTTTCTGTTCATTATTCGCCATCTTCGCTACTACCGCTGTCTAGCAGATCGTGACAGAAACATTGCGCGCTGCGCATGTGCACTGGTGCCAGACACAACTGTTTGAGTTGCTCTTTCATTTGACATATCATTTATAACTGTAAGTTTAATGTAATAAATATTATAAAGCGTTAAAACTCCGATATTCATTTATAAACACCCCGTAGATCGCAGTCTGGTTGGAGTCTAGGCAGCGAGTACACACAATAGCAAAACTCACAGTGCCTGCAGGAGACAGATGGGTCGGTCGTCGAAATATTGTGCATAAAATGGAACAACAACTCTGCTGAACACTTGGAAGCTCGCTCTTAATCAATCACGCAGAGAAAACCGCAGAGATCACAACGTTCATACAGTCCACAAGTATCATGGCACTTCGATTATTAACAAAGGTTCCAAGGAAGCCCAGGCGTATGTCTCCCATAACATAATACTGCAGGCGGCGTGTTTCCATCGACCCACTTTCCAGTCGTTAAGATCCCGCGCCCACTGCAGTCATAACTGACCATTCGTTGGGTCAACATGGAAACACGTAGAGGTCGTCTGCTGCAGAGCCACAGGTTCAGCAGTGTGACCTGAATGGTGTGCTCCGCAATGCGAGTGCTTGCACCAGCATTGTACTTTGTCAACAGATCTACCACACATCTTGGCCTATCCTGCTTAAGAGAGGGGGCAAGCCTCCTCCTACCTATACGTTCTCTGATGAGGTCTTTACGCTTAACGTCTCGTCGCCTACTTGTGATTTCACCGTCCAACTACTTTCCGTAGACGCTCGCGATACTAGTACGCTAACAGCCGACTGGATTCGCGTTTTCTGAGATGTTCTTTCCCATGCGTCGGAGCATAGCAATCTGCAATTAATGGCTCTCATCATTCGCAGCCTGTGTCGTCGCTAGAACAATGCGCGATCTGTCTCTGCTTGCTTAGGCTATATAAACTGACAAAAAAATCGCAAAAAAAAAATTATGTAGAGTAATGAAATTTCGGGAATGCATTTGTCTAGGTTACATATTTAAGTAATTAACATTGCAAGATCACAGGTTAATGTAAGAGCCAAAAAGGCCATGGCAAATGTGAAATGCTGGTACATTAATAACCGGTGTAACCGCCAGAATGTTGAATACGAGCATCCAGACGTGAATGCATAGTGTTTTAGAGGTGCCGGATGTCAGTTTGTGGGATGGAGTTCCATGCCGGTCCTGTTTGTGTACCCCTGGAATGCTGTTCAAGAATGACAGCACAACAGGTCGAATGACCAGACTGACGTACAATTTTGCGCTCAGGGTGAGTGGGATAACCACCAGACCGCTCCTGTGTCATACGAAATGACAACACAGATCATAACTTCAGGTGCAGAACCAGCTTCATCAGAAAACACAGTAGACCTGCAGCCTGCCCTCCAATGAGCTCTCAGCTGACACAACTGACTTCGCAGATGGCGGTGGTTTGAGGTCACTGATCTGCACGGTACACGACGCTAAGTAGCTGTCCTTGAAGTAACAGATTTGTAACAGTTAGCTGCGTCACTGTGGAACCTACTGCTACTCATATTGCTGCTGCAGATGTAGTACGATGCGCCAGAGCTATCCTCCGAAAACGATGGTCTTCCAACTCCGTAGTGCGACTTGGCCGTACGGAGCCCGCTCTCTTTGTGTCCGTATTTTCTCGTGACCACCGCTTACAGCTATCATGTATAGTGATTACAATGCTGATAAGCCTTTCTGCAATATCGCAGAATGAATATCCAGCTTCTCTTAAATACACGACCTCGTTCAAAATTGGAAATTTGTGGTAAGGTCTTATGGGACCAAACTGTTGAGGTCATCGGTCCCAAAACGTACGCACTACTTAATCTAACTTAAACTAACTTACGCTAAAGACAGCACACATACCCATGCCCGAGGGAGGAACCGAACCTCCGACGGAGGGAGCCGCGCGGACCGTGACAAGACGCCCTAGACCGCCCGGCTACCCCGCGTGGCCCTCGTTCAAAGTCAGTGAGGTGTTGATAATGGAGTCTTTGTCGCCTGAAAGACATTCTTGACTAACATCAACTCAGCACGTCCAATCTGGAAGGTAACTAACGTTCACCACCGTTACAGCGTGTATTTAAAGCAAACCTTAGGTCCGCAGCTCGTGGTCGTGCGGTAGCGTTCTCGCTTCCCGCGCCCGGGTTCCCGGGTTCGATTCCCGGCGGGGTCAGGGATTTTCTCTGCCTCGTGATGACTGGGTGTTGTGTGCTGTCCTTCGGTTAGTTAGGTTTAAGTAGTTCTAAGTTCTAGGGGACTGATGACCATAGATGTTAAGTCCCATAGTGCTCAGAGCCATTTGAACCAACCATTTGAAAGCAAACCTTATCTGCATTCTCATAGCGGCACTATTAACGCCACTCCTATGCAGTTGGTGAGTAACTTGAATAGACGTCATCTTTCAGATGTAAAAACACGCCTACCAACTTTCGTTTATGTCGCACAACCCCTTCTTGGTGTTGCGATTTTTTTTCTTCAGGGTACATCTTAAACAGCGTGAGATGAAAGACATTTGCCAAAATATCACCACAGATGATGAAAACAGAGATGTAGAGCCGTTTAACAATGCTTATGGCTTTCTTATAATTATTAATACAACTGAATTCCTTTTCCGTCTTCGTATTTACAAAGAAATATTTGTATAATACGTTGATCATGTCTATGCATTTCTTCAACACAAAACTGCAAGCCGTGTTAGTATGAGCAATGGTGAAATCAAGAAGACCATCAGTTTGTGAAAGGATCTCAGTTCAAAAAATCTGTTGCGATTTTTTCGGTCAGCGTAGTTTACTCCCCGCGTCACGTTCCCGTAGCGTCACCGGGTGACATTCAATTTTTCGGTAGGCAGTGGTCATCACCTTTTGACTCAGCAGTGTCAGAACTTTACTGTTACGATAAACAAATGTTCCATGTCCTATGTGTTGGGCCGGTCCAGGGTGGATACCGAGGAACAGGTAAGTGTTGAGACAAAGCAAAATGAGTAGAAAATGGCTCTGAGCACTATGGGACTTAACTTCTGAGGTCATCAGTACCCTAGAACTTAGAACTACTTAAACCTAACTAACCTAAGGACATCACACACATCCACGCCCGAGGCAGGATTCGAACCTGCGACCGTAGCGGTCGCGCGGTTCCAGACTGTAGTGCCTAGAACCGCTCGGCCACAAAATGAGTAGAATCAATGTCTTTTACTTAACTTCCTTCTGCAAGTCCAAACAGTAATCCACAATAGTCTGTTATACAGGCACGTTCATCATAAACAATCGCAGTAGCAGGGAAGTAAACTGGTAACGCTGCGAAGGCTCCAAGTGAACTCCTCGAGCAGTCTGGATGGCGCCTGTGCGGCGTCTTTTTAAGGTCACTCGGTGATGGCGCTGCTCGCACGTGCAGCAGAGGGTGCGTGTACTAGCTGGCTACGGATTGGCAGGCAGTCACATGTGTTGCTGCGAACCTCTGGACGTAGAATGCCTGGCGTGGTGTCGATACTGTATGACACCATACTATGCAATGTATAGAACGTGGCGGAAGATACATAGTTCCACCGATAGCCACCTCCTGCTCTAACCCATTCGTGAATGGAACTACGAAAACCGACTGTCTGTATGCTTCTGTACTCGCCTTAAGTTATTTTATTACTTCTCGCGCTCACACGCGTGACGTATGTAGAATTGTTGCAAAATCTTCCTCGAATGCCAGTTTTCTAACTTTACCTACCACATCATCATGTATCTTCCAAAGAGCCCCGCACGATTTCTCTGAGCATCTCTGTCATGTTTTCGTATGAACCTCGCCGACATATTTGGCACCTGGTGAGCGTGTTCAAATTCGTTGTGTCGCTGTTATGCCTATTCGATTTCACACCCTGGAATAGATAGCCCTATCGCCTTTTAAGCAATTTTCTTAACAGATCCGTTGCAACTGAACAGATTCCTCCCAATAAATCCAGTGAAGTTCCCCACAATTGAAACTGCGTTTTCGTTCCACATGCCACTACGATGTGGCATGTGTAGTTTAGCACTTATATTGTAATTAGATGCTATCCCATTCCTTCTCTTATTTACGGATATTATCTTCCATTTAGTCACACTTAAACGGAACCGGCATCCAAATATATTATAAATTAAAGTCAAATATTTTTTATTCCAGTCTTTGATCACAATATCAATTCTTTTGACGATGACCGGTTTCAGTCAGTAATGACCATCCTAAGATCTTTTCTACGCCATGTCCTAAAGTGATAAGGCCGTAATGGTATCGTCAAAACATATAAATATACTCAGCACAGCATCGTCACATAGATCTAAAATATGGTGTAGAATAGGCCACGAGTTGCTAAAATGACTGTGTGGACGATGTGGCCTATTCTACACCTTATTTTAGATCTATGTGACGATGCTGGGCTGAGTATATTTATATATTTTGACGATGCCATTACGGCTTTATCACTTTAGGACATGGTGTAGAAAAGATCTGAGGATGGTCATTACTGACTGAAACCGGTAATCGTCAAAAGAATTGATATTGTGATCGAAGACCGGAATAAAAAACATTCGGTTCAAATGGCTCTGAGCACTATGGGACTTAACTGCTGTGGTCATCAGTCCCCTAGAACTTAGAACTACTTAAACCTAACTAACCTAAGGACATCGCACACATCTATGCCCGAGGCAGGATTCTAACCTGAAACCGTAGCGATCACGCGGCTCCAGACTGTAGCGCCTAGAACCGCACGGCCACTCTGGCCGGCTAAAAAACATTTGACAATATTGAATCACTGTTCATATACGCGACTATGTCGCAGATGGTGAAAAATTAGTGTCTTGCAGCGTAATTATGTCTGTGCGTGAAGGCTGATTTCAGGAACTACTGTAAGGATTTTGCTATGGTTTCGATTAATAAATAGGCTGATGCACTAGGAATGTTTGTGTATGTAATTTACCAGCCGGCGTCCGTAGATACTTGGTGGTATCCGTTTGAAGGTGGGGCAAGTCGCTCGTTCAGTATACAGATTGGCGGTACTATCTTAAACCGTTTTACATATCCTTACACTTACCCAGAAACAATTCCTGCAGAGAACAGTATTATCAGTAAATATGAGAGTGCTACTGGACGAATATCATAAATCGTGTATGTACGCTAGTGTTTGTAAAAAGTGAAACACCAAGACCGAGAGATGTGATCACAATGAAACTTATTCCACCTATGAGGGACATGACACTACACAAATGATTAGCATTACAGACCTGTAGATGAACAGTCACTGTGCGGAGTAGTGCCACCACGAGCTACAATCAGAGCCTCCAGACGTCGTGGCATGGTGTCAAAGGGCGCCTGGATATGCTACTGGGGAATACTCTGCGACGTGTTTTGTACACGCGTCCACAAACAATCAGTTGTGGCTGCAAGAGGATCTGAACGAACAAGTTACCGACCGACTATAACCTACGCATGTTCAATGAGCGACATGTGTGGAGAAAGGGCAGGCCAGGGAAGCAGAGGGGCTTGCACATTCCTTGCCACATGCGACCGGACGTTGTCCTGCTGAAATATGGCATGTGCAACAGCCTGCAGGAGGGGCAATTCCTCGTGCTGTAAGACCTCCCTGATGTAGCGGGGTAGCTATTGAGATTTCCTCAAGACGTAGGAGGCGAGACCGCATGTTATAGGCAATGGCGTCCCGAACCGTCACACTTCACGTTTGTCCGCTATGCCGCTCAATAATACATTCTGCCCGACAGTGTTCACCAAGGCGGCATAAAACGCGTATGCAGCCATCAGTGATGGACAGGTTGAAGAGTTACTCGTCCGAAAACACTAAATTTTGCCACTCAGTAGGCCAGCATCGGCGTTCACGTGCCCAACAGTCTGCGGCGTTGGTAGGTTCTGGTCTATGGAAGCCAACGCAACCGCATGCGTGCCATCAGTCCAGCCCGCAGAACACAGTGTAGAACCGTCGACGCAGACATATCCACACCCGTTGCAGTACTCCAATGTCGAGCGAACACTGTGGACGGAGCTGTTCTGTCCGTTACGGTCAAGAGGACAAGATGGCAGTCATATTCCGCTTTGGTGACATCGTGTCGTCCAGTACCCTGTCGGCGTTGTGTACGGCCCTGTCCTTTCCATTGGTTCCACATGCGCCTCATTGTTAAAGCAGCTTGTGTCCTGACGAGCCGCAGTTTCACGGAACGACAGACCTGCCTCCCGGAGAGTAATCGTTCTGTCGCGTTCGAACGCACTCACATGCTGCTATTCCACTCTGTGATGTCGGCGAGGCATAGTGGCACACGTTTCCACTTCGTATGACACCTCCGCAACGACTGAGCTTTGCGTAACACTTTGCGCAACCCTTGTTCACAGTACGAGCAGCCCTTAGCGGCTCGCCATCTCACTCACAACTATTCATGACGTCACCTTTCCGGCTTAGATCTTTTTTAATATGTGACTTGTAAGTACTGCATCTTTTTCCAGTCAGTACAAACTTTAATTTTCTTAATGTATTACATACCTAATATGTTTTAGAACAGTTAGTCTAATTCTGAAGACGACGCTCATAGTAGCGTCGAAACCTGGTCAATTTTGACTTAATATTTGTGACCGAGGGCTTATTTGTTCTAATATAATATGGAGGAAAGTTTTGCAAAGAAAGTGGATATTTTTAAAGGCTACGTTTTAAAGATTTCCCGTCAAAATTTTCAGAAGAAGATGAGACGTACTTGGAAGTGTAACATCCTTAACATCAGTTTTAAAATTACGTTTTTATTTTAACGATTGTGTTTCTTTGTCACGACCTCAATTTTCCCATTATTTTAACTGATAAAAGGCCATGAAATGTGTCCACGCTTCTTAATAACACGCTAAACTGTGATTTAACGGACAGCGTAGGCGCCGAGGGTATGCGTTGGTAATTATAGAAAATGTCCTATGACCTCGTCAGTGATTGTCCCACGTAAAATGAATCTCATGGACGTTGTACTTCGACATCATGTACAGTCAACCTGGCGTTTGCGACAGCACTTATATCTCATAATTTACAAGACTCTAACGCGACTTCCACGTTATGCTATAATTCAATAGAATAATGATGGTGTCAACAGCGGCTATGAAACATGCTTGGGTGACAGGAGACAAAACTGTCTTTCACAAGGCTGAGGCGATCTCCAGAAACAGAATATCAGTAACCAGGAAAGCCGGTGTCAAACTGAAGGTTTGCGGCCGCCCTTGAGGTAAGCTTGTATAGGTCAGAAGTCAGAGCACGGGCAGCCAAACCCAGAGATCCGTGTTCGTATCCCTTTCTGGCAAATCTTAAACTGCTGCAAAGGTTCGTAACAAGCTGCTGCCGACTGCAAGATTCCATTCAATAAGGAATTTTATACACACTACTAACATATTTACTCAAAATAGCTATTACATTAAAAATTAAGACGTAATATTTTCGAATGACATAATTTTCACAAACACCATTTAGCTCCACCAATACAGCAATTGTCAATACCTGGAAGTATTTCTGGATAAACCCACAATTAAGAGTTAGAAGTGAAAAATGTGAGGAGTTAACGGTGCTTACATTCAGACGTCACGATGTATGTAACAAAGGAAACATTGTTAATACTAAACGTTTTGACGCCTGACTATGGATAGTGGGTTTACCCTGAAAAACAGTCAAGCGTTGATAAATAAAATATTGGTGCAACTTCATGATTGTGATGAAGATTATATAGTTCAGCAAATGTTTGTGGATTCAAGGCATGGTGTCCAAAAACGTTTGTCATATTTTTGTTTGCTGTAACTTAATTTTGTTTTATATCTATTGTAATGAAAAATTATCTAGACACAGACCATTAGTTGAATCTTTAATCTGGACTCATCTGCTTCTCTGTTTCTGCCAACCATAACTGTAGCGAATTAATCCGGGCTTTTCGTACCATACGACACTATGACGTATACAGAGCGTTCGGAAATTGCCGATACAAACGTGTAGGACTTACAGAAAGGAATGAGTGCATAATATTTTGAATAGGAACCCCTATCCGGAAACGTCATCCAACGATGCTACAGAGTGTCGAAGTTACTGGTGGCCGCCCATGTAATATGTATGTACATACAGGGTGATTCCGTAATCATGTTACAAACTTTCTAGGATGATGGAGATGGATAAATGAATCAGTTTGAGGTAGAGGTCCTTGGTTCAAAAATGAACGAGTCGAAAGTTACAAGCAAAAATCATTTTGATACCTCTTGCAAGTGAAATACATGTGCCGCTACTGTTGTTGCTAAGAATGTAGAGCATGCAACTTTCAGAGGTGGAACAAAACAAGGAAAAAAGGCCAGTAAACATTGGCTCTAAGATACATACCTGAGAAACTACGAGCACTTTTTCATCTTCACTACTGTGAAATACCCAAGTTTCTTATTAACAACGGTAGCGGTACATGGATTCCACCGACACAGGTATCTGAACGATTTTCGCTTCCAACTTTCGACTCATTCGTTTCGGAAGGAGGGATCCTTACCTCAAATTGATACATTTATCCATCTCCATCATCCTAAAAAGTCTGTAACACCATTACGGAATCATCCTGTATGTACATACATTTACAAGCACAGGCGCCTAAAACTTCGACGCTCTGTAGCATCGTTGGATGACGTTCCCGAGCATGGATTGCTACTCGAAATATTACGTACTCACTCCCCTCTACAAGTCCCAGAAGTTTGTAACGGAAGTCTCTGAACACCATGTATAGGAAGCATACGGAGCATTTGTTTATCGTAACAGCAATTTTGATCTCAGTAATGACATAACGTCCTTCCCTTCCTAGCCGGCTGCTGTGGCCGAGCGGTTCTAGGCGCTTCAGTCCGGAACCGCGGTGCTGCTACGGTCGCAGGTTCGAATCCTGCCTCGGACATGGATGTGTGCGATGTCCTTAGGTTAGTTAGGTTTAAGTAGTTCCAAGTCTAGGGGACTGATGACCTCAGATGTTAAGTCCCATAGTGCTTAGAGTCATTTGAACCATCCTTCTCTTCCTACCCAACAACTATCTCAGTTACGATCTTAGTATTCTTTTATTTTCTTATTTTTTTAACATAACATAGCATAATGGCATCCGTATAGATTTCTGGCCTCATAATATCCATATGAAACCATTTCAGTAGCGTACGTACTCCTAACATGGCATTGTCCCAAACGTGTACGTTGGTGTCACAATGTAGATTCTTTTACAGTATACTGGTTGGATAGTGAGATGTCCTGGTAGAGCGCTAGACTAACAGACACTGAGAATCAATCGTTCTCGAGGCTACACCACGATTTACCATGAAAAGGTGGGTCACTGCCCCTCCTGTTCCTGGGTCCACTCACACAGGGAAGAACCATAGTCGCTGAGCCACGCAGTATAATTGTGTGAGGGAAATTCTTAGGCGGGTCTCAGGTATACCAATAACACCGCTCAACTCTCCAACCAAAGCTACTACAGGTGCTTTAACACTCAGATGTTTCCTTAGTGTTGTGTGATATTTGTGGAGGACTCTGACGAGTGCACATTTGGTGTAGCACTGACAACACATTCGACGTTGCCGCATGTAATAAACATAAATATAATCATAGCAAATTGGGCATAGATACTTGAATCCAATCATATTAATAAATTAAATACATGAAATTTATTCGCAGTTGCGAATGAGAACAACCATCAGCTACATAATGAGATGACGGCAGTGAATATTTGTGCCACACTGGGACTCGAGCCCCCATATGCTGCTTATCGCGAGGTGTAGTCACCACAGTGCCTGTTCCTTCGGACAGGTATGTATGTCCGAAGGAACACTGCATCGTAATTCTGAACAACACAAGCACTGCAGTACCGTACTAGATTAAAAGCTTTGTAACACGTTTTTGGATTGTTGCAATCTCTCTCAAAAACCTTTAATCGAATAATAACTCGGAGTCTATTAAGCTCCATTATGGCGTCAATAAACCTTGAAAAGATCGTTATCGGGATTCCTTAAAGAGGCTACTGCCTATTTCCTTCACTATCCTTGCTCAGTACGAGCATTTGCTCACCTCTGATGATATCGGTACCGATAAAACGTTAAACTCAAAACTTCTTTCATTGCCTATGGTATTTAACAATTTGTAAAGTAGTCGTAGTTGGATGTGATGTTTTTATCGCTTCAGATCGCAACAGAAGCTACTCTTCGGAAGTGAAAAATACTAAACGGGACTGCTAGGCCTTTTTTGCTATTGGGGACGCCCGCCGCATCGCTGCCATTCCCGAAGGTCAGTCGGTAAAATAACTCGTCGTGGAAGTTCCATTTGCGTCAGCAAGCAGTATATGGAATTATTTTGACATTACGCACGAAGAAGTCCAGAGGCGACTGACTACTTTTCCATCGATTTGTATCTGGACGCGTTTTTAGTAGACCTCTCTTCCGTAACCGAGCGCTAGCGACACTAGATACTGCTCATCGTTTTCCCTGTTCGCTATAATTTCTGTGGCTGAATCGCGTTATCAGCATTTGTAAGAGACAGGCCTGATAGTTCGGTGAAGCCGAACAAGGTAGCACATGTGTTACGCTAAACTCGTAGTCTGAAGAAATAGGACTCAAACTCCGTTCGGAAGCAGATGTTCAGCCTTTCCGTAACTAGCAGAGTCACGTCAGGCGGGGATGGTTCCTCCACCAAGCCCCACCGACGACTGTATCCCCCATTGCCCTCCAAGAGAAACACTGCTCATTCTCTATCGAATTCACTGTCGTAATTATGTTAAGCCGTAATCATTCTTCCTGTTTTCTGCTTGTCGGATGTTTCCAGGCCCAACCATAGGTGTCCATACTCATCATTTTGATTTGCGGCTCCTTGTGTTGCCGTGTTTGCAGTTAAAATCGTTGAATGTGAGGTCCGCCAGTTATGCAGAACACCGTTTCTTCCCAGTAACTAAACATGTTTCGGCACCACTGTGCCATGATTAGTGGGTTTTCGTTTCTATTTATTCTTTGTATTTGGTGTGCATGAGTTTTCTGGATCACTTGCGTGTCAATTACTACAGGTAGCTTCCATTCTCCGCATCATGCTGAGGTGTTGTGATGCACACGTAACTATAAAAAGTATTTTCCATAAATAACGTAGTAAAACACTTTTCACTTCACCACTTCTCACAAAACACACAGAGGCATTCAAAGATGCAAGGGAGAAGGTGGAAAGGGAGAATTTTCCAACAATTTAGTTTGTTTTAACTCATGCGCTACAAATGTGGTTAGT
The DNA here is from genome assembly GCF_023864345.2 of Schistocerca serialis cubense. Lineage (NCBI taxonomy): Eukaryota > Metazoa > Arthropoda > Insecta > Orthoptera > Acrididae > Schistocerca > Schistocerca serialis. The sequence goes on from NC_064640.1 coordinate 782,199,437, forward strand.
GGAGCCTTGTTTGAGTAACTAACAACTTCAGTGTTTACATTGTTGTACAATTTTAAATACCTTTAAATCGGTGTTGAGTCCTAATTATGTTCTCAGTGATTTGTCTAATTAATGTAGAGTTGTTATACAGGGTGTTACAAAAAGGTACGGCCAAACTTTCAGGAAACATTCCTCACACACAAAGAAAGAAAATATGTTATGTGGACATGTGTCCGCAAACGCTCACTTTCCATATTAGAGCTTATTTTATTACTTCTTTTCAAGTCACATTAATCATGGAATGGAAACACACAGCAACAGAACGTACCAGCGTGACTTCAAACACTTTGTTACAGGAAATGTTCAAAATGTCCTCCGTTAGCGAGGATACATGCATCCACCCTCCGTCGCATGGAATCCCTGATGCGCTGATGCAGCCCTGGAGAATGGCGTATTGTATCACAGCCGTCCTCAATACGAGCACGAAGAGTCTCTACATTTGGTACCGGGGTTGCGTAGACAAGAGCTTTCAAATGCCCCCATAAATGACAGTCAAGCGGGTTGAGGTCAGGAGAACGTGGAGCCCATGGAATTGGTCCGCCTCTACCAATCCATCGGTCACCGAATCTGTTGTTGAGAAGCGTACGAACACTTCGACTGAAATGTGGAGGAGCTCCATCGTGCATGAACCACATGTTGTGTCGTACTTGTAAAGGCACATGTTCTAGCAGCACAGGTAGAGTATCCCGTATGAAATCATGATAACGTGCTCCATTGAGCGTAGGTGGAAGAACATGGGGCCCAATCGAGACATCACCAACAATGCCTGCCCAAACGTTCACAGAAAATCTGTGTTGATGACGTGATTGCACAATTGCGTGCGGATTCTCGTCAGCCCACACATGTTGATTGTGAAAATTTACAATTTGATCACGTTGGAATGAAGCCTCATCCGTAAAGAGAACATTTGCACTGAAATGAGGATTAACACATTGTTGGATGAACTATTCGCAGAAGTGTACCCGTGGAGGCCAATCAGCTGCTGATAGTGCCTCTACATGGTACAGAAACAACTGGTTCTCCCGTAGCACTCTCCATACAGTGACGTGGTCAACGTTACCTTGTACAGCAGCAACTTCTCTGACGCTGACATTAGGGTTATCGTCAACTGCACGAAGAATTGCCTCGTCCATTGCAGGTGTCCTCGTCGTTCTAGGTCTTCCCCAGTCGCGAGTCATAGGCTGGAATGTTCCGTGCTCCCTAAGACGCCGATAAATTGCTTCGAAGGTCTTCCTGCTGGCCGCGGTGGTCTCGCGGTTCTAGGCGCGCAGTCCGGAACCGCGTGACTGCTACGGTCGCACGTTCGAATCCTGCCTCGGGCATGGATGTGCGTGATGTCCTTAGGTTAGTTAGGTTTAAGTAGTTCTAAGTGCTAGGGGACTGATAACCTCAACAGTTAAGTCCATTGTGGTCAGAGCCATTTGAACCATTATTCTGCCATCTCAGTAGTGGACTGTCAGTTATAACGGTACAAACCTGAGAACACAACACCCAGTCCCCAAGTGGAGAAAAAGCACAGACCCCAGCCGGGAATCGAAACCTTCTTGACGTTTGTAGATACCGTAAACTTCCGCCTAAGCAAAATGTTTGATCAGATTTGTTGCGCCGCTATGATGTTACTGTAAACGTGATTAATGATTGAAATTAGCTCATTCATCCTTGAGTATTACGTTAACCACTATGCAGGATGGATATGTTTTGATTTGCAATCAGATGGGAGGTTTTGTTTGTCCGTCTTTTGTAGTTACGATATTACATCATTTTTAAAACCTGATTTACACGACTTAAGGGATTAATTGAATATATAAATTAGAGTGGACAATGCCGCACTGATTATGAACAAAATCGACAGATGTAAAGGTAATATCCGGACTGCCACAACGAAATGTGATAGGACCATTGCTGTTTGCAATACACACTATGTGATACGTTTTTCATATTAGGTGCATTGTGCTGCCATCTACTGCCAGGTACTCCATATCAGCGACCACAGTAGTCATCAGACAGCGTGAGAGAACGGAATGGGGAGTTCCGCGGAACTCATGGACTTCGAACGTGGTCAGCTGATTGCGTGTCACTTGTGTCATACGTCTGTCCGCGAGATTTCCACACTGCTAAACATCCCTACGTCCACTGATTCCGATGTGATAGTGAAGTGGAAACGTGAAAATTCACGTACAGCACAAAAACGTACAGGCTGATCTCGTCTGTTGACTGACAGAGACTGCTGACAGTTGAAGAGGGTCGTAATGTCTGATAGTTAGACATCTATCAAGACCATCACACAGGAATTCCAAACTGCATCATGATCTACTGCAAGTACTACGACAGTTAGGCGGGAGGGGAGAAAATTTGGATTTCATGGTTGAGCCAAACGACGCCTCGCTTGGTGTAAGGAGCGTAAACACTGAACGATTGAACAGTGCAAAAACGTTATGTCGAGTGACGAATCACGGTACTCAATGTGGCGATCCAATGGCAGGGTGTGGTTATGGTGAATGCCCAGTGAACGTCATCTGCCATCGTGTGTAGCGCCAACAGTAAAATTCGGAGGCGGTGGTGTTATGGTGCGGTCTTGTTTTTCATGGAAGGGCTTGCACCCCTTGTTGTTTTGCGTGGCACTATCACAGCACAGGCCTACATTGATGTTTTAAGCACCTTCTCGCTTCCCACTGTTGAAGACCAATTCGGGGATGGCGATTGTATCTTCCAACGCGATCGAGAACCTGTTCATAATGCACGCCCTGTGGCGGAGTAGTTACACGACAGTAACATCCCTGTAATGGACTGGCCTCCACAGAGTCCTGACCTAAATCCTATAGAACACCTTTGGGATGTTTTGGAACGCCGCCTTCGTGCCAGACCTCACCGACCGTCATCGATACCTCTCCTCAGTGCAGCAGTCCGTGAAGAGTAAGCTGCCATTCCCCAAGAAACCCTCCAGCAGCTGATTGAACGTATGCCTGCAAGAATGGAAGCTGTCATCAAGGTTAAGGGTGGGCCAACACCATACTGAATTTCAGCATTACCGATGGAGGGTGCCACGAACTTGTAAATCATTTTCAGCCAGGTGTCCGCATACTTTTGATGACATAGTGTATTAAATGATCTAGTAAAAGCGTCGGATGCGCTTTAAGGCTATTCGGCTATTCGCAGATGATGCTGTTGTCTATACCAAAGTAGCAACGCCAGAAGATAATAAGAATTTGCAGAATGACCTGCAGAGAATTGATGAATGGTGCATGCTCTGGAAGTTGATACTGAACGTAAATAAATGTGACATATAGCGCATACATAGAAAAAGAAATCCACTGCTGTACAGCTACACTATTGATGACAAACAGCTGGAGACAGCGTCTGCCGTAAGATATCTAGGCGTAAATATCCAGAGTGACCTTAAGTGGAACGACCACATAAAACAGATAGTGGTAAGAATCAGATATCAGACTCAGATTCATGGCAAGAATCTTAAGGAAATGTAACTCATCTACGAAAGAAGTGGCTTATAAGGCGCTTGTTCTCCCGATTCTTGAGTATTATTTATCTGTCTGGGACCCTTATCAGGCAAGACTGATAGAGGAGATAGAGAAGATCCAACGAAGAGCGATACGTTTCGTGACGGGATCGTTTAGCTGGCGAGAGAGCGTTGCGGAGATACGAAACAAACTCCACCGGCAGACTTTACAAGAGAGGCGTTACGCATCACGGAGAGATTTACTACTGAAATTTCGGGGCAGCACTTTTCAGAAAGAGTCGGACAACGTATTACTTTCCCCCACATACCTCTCGCGCATTGACCACGAGGAGAAAATTCGAGAAATTAGAGCCAGTACAGAGGGTTACCGATAACCATTCTTCCCACGCACTGTTCGCGATTGGAACTTGGTTGGAGGGATCAGATAGTGGTACCGAGAGTACCCTCCGCCACACACCATTACGTGGCTTGCGGAGTATGATACAGATGTAGATGTACAACAGTGAATCTTCGCAGTGATCAGGCAGCCCATCGCTGCCGCCCGAATGAACGAGTGAAGATAACTACTAAAAAAGAAAAATTACTTAAAGTATCGACTTTGAATATACAAATATCCCTCGTAATCGGCAAGCAGAAATGTGGTAGTGAGTCATTTTCTTCCCAAGATGTGGAAATATACGTAAAAACCATATTCAGGCTTGTTAAGAAACTGATTCCTAGTCATACGTCAATCTCGCTACCGATAAAAATCAGCAGATCCACTACAAGTAGAGCCAATACACGCTTTTAACATATATGGCTAAATGTGATGTACACAGGTTAGTGCGAAGCTTACCTTCTCGACAAAAGTTTCTGTATCTGACTTTATTCTCGAGCATTCGTAGGCGCTGTTGTGCACGTTTTAGATTGTGTTCAGGAAAATAAAACTTTGATCCGGGTACCTGTCTGGTATGTAGCTGCTTTTCTACACTGGCTGAACAGAAGGAAGGAAGGTGTGGCCGCGTAAGTTTTTTATGTACTCGAGAGCAACCTAATATGATTTTCCTCTCTTAGTTTTCTACCGTTTTCTTCAAATGAGATGACTGTTGGATCTGGCCTTGATTAATTCCTTTCTTGGCACTACTGTGTGTATCCTTAGTGCAATCAAGCTACTAAAACCAATGCCAGCGGTTTCTAAAGAGTAATAACGATCTAACACCTAGGTTTTTAGTAGACGCTGCATTGAAGCAACATCTCTCATTGTATACCACAGGTACGTATTTGTGTTCAGGAGGACGGCTGATAAGCTGGAGGTCCGGGTTGCACGGTCAAGATTGTCAGCAGCCCAAAGTGCACCCACCTACGATAAAACAATTCCATGAGCGATATGTTCGAGGTTGACACGTCTGGAATTACGCAGATAGTGTGAAGGACAGATAAGTTTACAAAAGTAATGTTCTGTATTATTAATTAACGTTCTTTTGAGTACTTTACAGCAATGAGACGACACATTCTCTGAGCCCATAAGATAATCATCACTTCTGAGTGTGTAGGTTAAGAAAAAACACTGGGCAAACGTTCGGGAGCAGCGGTGTTCAAAGATGGGCTGCTTTCCCAGAATTACTCTTTAATGAAAGTCAAAGTCCATTCAACAGCCAAATACGAGAGTGTGCTCCATGGCTGAGTCTTCAATGGCCTCATTGTGAAGACAATATAGAACTTTATTTTGCTATCTTTCCATCTGATGATCTTGTTGTATACAACGAGCTAAATAGTAACATATTGCCTGAAAGACATATGGAAATAGTGAAATGGCTGCATATATAGATGTAGATGCTTGAAGTAGTAACAGAAATAGATAAACTTTCGGTTCTGTCGTTGTGAAACACTTGGCTACGGTACGGGAACCAACTCTACTGCACTGCTACTCTCTCCGCCTTACTGCATGGTCAAAAATACAAAAGGAGAGTGCATATTCACCTGCGAATGGCTCCGTACGAGTCCTAATCTCTCTTATCTTGTCTTTGCGGTCCTTAATTGCACGTTGGCAGCAATAGAATCTTTTGCAATCAGCTGAAAATGCTGGTTCTTTAAATTTTCTCAATAGAGTTTTGAGAAAAGAATATCGTCCTTTAACCAGGGATTCCCATTCCAGTTCACGATGCGTCCCCATGATGATCGCGTGTTGATTTAATCTACCGATAACACATCTAGTGGCAAGCCTCTCAGTTGCTTCGATGTCTTCCTTTAATCCTACCTGCTGGGGAGCCCAAACAACCGAGAACTGTTCTGCACACGGTCTCCTTTACTGATGAGCTACAGTTTCCTATTCTCCCAATAAATTCTGTAAAGCTTTTGCGCAGTGTATATAGAGGATTAGAGCGTTCCTATCAGACTTTCCTAAGATTTCCATGGGGCATTCTTGATGATACCGTTGTCCCTGATGAACATTTGCCGTCGAAAACAACGTACCGGGTTCTACTGCTTCCGAAGACTTTGAGCCACTCACATATCTGGGAATCTATTCCACGCTCAGACCTTGCTTAAAAGTCTGCAGGGGGGCATCGTGTCAATCGCTTTCCGAAAATATAGCAATATGGAGTTTGCCTGTTGTCCTCCATCCACGGTTTGCAGGATATCATATATTGAAAAGGGAAGCTGAGTTTCGCACAAACGATGCTTCCAAATCTGTACTGATTTGTGGACAGAAGCTTTTCTGTTAGACAATGATATAACTTCATATTCGTTATATCATGTCGTCTCTAAAAAGTAGCATGGAATTTTAGCAAATCATTGAAGAGCGATGGGAAGAGTTGAGATGTAACAAAAACCTTGCGATGAATCAACATAGTGGGGACAGTTCTGTCAAATAAAGTCAGTTTTCTTACAAAAAATTAAAAAATGCTAAGTGAATTAAAAAATTACCAGTGTACCTTATTTTCCAAGCCTCACTTTCATTTCAAGCTACAAGGAGAGCCACATTTCTTGGTATACCTACAGAGCTCGGACAAAAATATGGAAGCAGCGCAAGAAATACATGGTTGAACATAAATGCACATACTAGCCAAGCCTGCAGTTTGCGGTGTTGTATCTGACAACGCACGGCACCTGGATTATGTCCCGAATACATTGGGAGTGTCCGTCGCGGTCAGAACAGTGTTCTGTATAGCTGTGAGTGCATTATGTCGACGCTAAAGGAATTCGAAAGGGGGAAATTGTTGGTGTTCTTATGGTGGGTGCTTCTATAAACAGGAGAGCCGAAGTGTTTGGAACTTCAAGAGACACGGTATCGAAGATTTATACCGCATACAGGGTAATCGGAAAAAATCATCCGTTAACTCACAAAGTGTGTGTTGGGTGATCGTGACAGACGGTCATTGAAGAGGACTGTAACGAAAAATAAGAGGACGACAGCAGCGAAAGTCGCTACGGAATTGAATGTCGCATTCGCAAATCCCGTCAGCACCAAAATCACACTAACAAGGGAACCTCCCCATCGCACCCCCCTCAGATTTAGTTATAAGTTGGCACAGTGGATAGGCCTTGAAAAACTGAACACAGATCAATCGAGAAAACAGGAAGAAGTTCTGTGGAACTATGAAAATATAAGACAATGACAAATAGCCACAAGCAAGCAATGGAATATCAACTCCATTACGTGCTGGTACGATCTCAGTTGCAGCGGTAGCTCGGGGTCTTCGCAATGCGCACAACACTCGAAAGACACCTGTTGCGTCCTCGCACTTTCAGAATTATTCGAAGAATTAGCCGATAAATTTCTCTAGCGTAACTGGAGACAGAATTCTGTGCTATATATTTCTCGCAGACTCAGACCGAGGGAGGGCACTGATTATGGCACTGCAGGAACGAGATTCAAATACCCGTCCGACTATTCGTATTTAGGTTTTTCTAAATCGTTTAAGGGGGGTCGGACGTCAAACGGGCCGACTTGGAGCAGGAGAGGCATCACAGGACATTTTAATTTCCACTGTCTATACTTTTACAAATAAATTAATAAAACTTTGTCAGCATGACCAAGAAGGATTCAGAATTTACACTCACAGCAATGAAGTTCGAAAACATAACAAAATAAATATTTTTTTACATGTGAAATTTCATCATTTTTTTCCACTTACTAATGGCAGCATTTGTTGCTACAGGTAGACTTTTCTTCATTAGTAAGCGAGATTCTTCGATGAATTTTGCACGGCTTACAAACCATACTCAAAGGTGTATGAAACTCCAGAATTTTACAAATCTATTAAAAACTGTGGAAAAAATTGAGGTAATTCACTAGAAAATTTATTTTTTTCTAAACATGAAGTTTAAAATATAACAGCTCTTTCGTTTTTTCATAAATTAAATAAATTCTAGAGTTTCATACACCTGTAAGTATGGTTTGTATGCTGTGCAAGATTCATCGAAGAATCTCTCTAACTTATGAAGAAAAGTGTACCTATAGCAACAAATGCAGCCATTAGTAATTGAAAAAATGATGAAATTTCACAGGAAAAAAAATTATTTTGTTATGTTTTCGCACTTCCACTGCAATGGGTGTGAATCCTGAATCCTTCCTGGCGATGCTGACAAAGTTTTATGAATTTATTTGTAAAAGTATAGACACTGGAAATTAAAATGTCCTGAGATGCCTCTCCTGCTCCAAGTCGGCCCGTTTGTCGTCCTGCCCCCTTTAAAGTGAATGGAAAAAAAAATTCTGTTGGAAAGGTTACGGTCGATTTCCATTCTTATGCTTATTCTGATGAACTGCTCTGTCTCTAATAACGCTTAACCATCGACAGAAATGTAATATTAAAATTTAAACTATCATATATAATTATACAGACGAATTCAAATAAGCAGAAATAACTGATCGCTTTTACTGACATTTGTATCAACGGCATATTGTGAACCTCTCAGAAGAAAATTTTGTGAAATATTTAAACTTTCGTCGTGATGGAAGGCAGGAATGCAGACGTATGATGAGTTGAAATTGTAAATAAATTAGTCTGTGGCTGATCGGGATCATAGCTTGCTGCCAATACTGTTTCTACAGTACCACACAAAATTTTGTCTGCCGACCGCTGATGTCTCAAATTTTGTGTTGCTTTGGAGACAAAGGTTTGTTGCACGTATTGTTGATCGATGATGTCAGCAAGCAGCCAGAGACTAATTTATTTGTAATTTCTAATTTTACGAAATATCTCGTTGAAACGTCTAAACACGTTTGACAGACGTTAGTAGACACAGATACAAATAATAATAGCGTTAAAGAACCGTTAACTGTCTTTTGATTTACATGTGGCACGTTCTCGGAAAGTATATTTACTTATGTATATTTCTTGTAAGGAATAAAGATTCTCTTTATTAATCCTATAGCGAGCCGTATGGTCGTACTACTTAAATCTTCCTAGTTTCGTTTTCTTTCTGTCGGCTGCGTGACCTAACTAACAGCGTGAGGAATATAGTAATAAATTAATATATTAATCAATATAAATTAATATACATATTGAATCAAAAGTTTTTGAGACGTGAAAATGCTGTCCTGTTGACTTTTCCACAGATTCCGAGCCATTAGATGCAGTTTTTATTGTCCTGGTCACATTTTTGGATGACATGGTGATAAAATACCGGCATGTTCATCCACATTTTGGTTTGCAACGGTTTCACCAAATGTCTTCATGAGAGTATCTGGATGTTTAGTCAGGAAGGCCTTCGGTTTCCGCTTCTTTTAAAGGTCGTGACCTTTTTTATCTTTAGCTTTCCATTTTTTGGTAAAATGTGTGCATGCTTCCATACTGGGAATGATAACATCTTTCCCTATCCACCATATTTTTATTCACCTCTGACTTATCAAGTCTAATTTGAAACACCTACCAAATTTTTCAATTTAGCCAGGTTAGTACTGTCTTCGAGTAATAAAGGGATTTTTATAGATAAATGAAGAACATTTTTTGCTGCATGTACGACGGTGTAAATTATCACCAGTAACCTTTAATTCTGTTATAACGCATTCACAGCACCACAATAGCAACGGAAATGTTCTTTATCAAGTTGCCCGTTACGCAGCTAGAGAAACAGAATGGCATCCTAAAAACTGAGTTTAGATTCGTGATAAGTGGGTGGCACTAATTCATATGGAAGCGCTCGATGCTGCTATTCTAATGGCGGGATGTGTGCAGGAGAATTTATTGCTCGATCGACTAATGACGACTTCCTCTCGGAATTGAGGAGTCTGTAGTGGCCACGTGTTAATCATCAGGGAGATATGTATCTGATGTTGTGAAATGTGTGGTGAGTTTAGACAGCGTTGACGCTCGAAGTATTAAGCACAACCATGTGTACGAGAGATCAATTTCGATATAATTAGCCTCCCGTTCATTTGTGAACGTTGTTCCTATGCGTTTTAATGCACTAAATGGAAAGGAATATTCCGCTTGTGAGTGAGGGCAGTGAGTCGTACGTGGGTGCTCAGTCGGTAAGAGCGTTGCCATAAAAATACAAGGCTCCGGGTTCGAATACCGGCCTGGCATACACCTTTAATCTGCCACGAAGTTTCACTTATTGAACTAATGGTCAAATAACGACATCTTTTTGCACGGGCAAATATGTGAATAGCTACAAGCTGTAGGAAGTTACATTACTGCAAACCAGTAGCATCAAAGAGAAACTAATTCTGTGTGTAGAGTATGTCGTGAGTTGGCAAGGTAGAAAACTTTATCACCTTAAAATCCTATACAGCGAGACACGAGTTAGTCATAGGGAACACGAGCGCTTGTTGTCTATATTCTCGTCCAGATTGTCGCACGCGACGCCTTGCGTGCATGCAAACAGTTACATTGTACCTACTTACTTCTCAAATATCATGTTACTGATACAAAGAAGCTATCTATCTGCTAACGTGCCTCAGGCACTGTGCCTAAATGTATCCCAGTTGAATTTAGTGCAGTATCTCGGCAACAACGTGACCTTTCTGCCAAAAATTGGTCAAGCCGACGTGCTTACTCTTCTAGTTGCTTTGAAAAGACGAATACAAGTGGCAGTACAGAATTAGTTCAGCTGCAAGTTATATTCCTTATAAAGTTCATGTATGTTTTCTATATCTAAGCTGAAACTTTCTGGCAGCTGGAAACTGTGCAGGACTGAGACTCGAACTCGGGAAGTCGGGAAGGCAGGAGATGGGGTACCGGCGCAAGTTAAGTTGTGGTGACGGAACCCCAGCCGTGTAAAGTAGGTCAATTGGCACCGGCACGGTAGCTCAGCGTGTTCGATCAGAGGACTTGCTACCCTCCGTAAAAAAAAAAAAAATAAATAAATAAATTAAAAAAGAGAGAGAGAGAGAGAGAGATCAACGATGAACTTAAACCGGTGTCATATAACGCCCGAGCAAAATGAAGCAATAAGAAAAAAAAGTTGGTTGAGCATTTGTTCACGAAAGGCAACGGTCCCGAGTTCGAGTCTCTGTTTAGCATACAGCTTTAATCTTCCAGGAAGTTTCATATCAGCGCGCATTCCGTTGCAGCGTGAAAATTTCATTCTGGATATATCTAAGTTGTCTGGCAATGTGTGTGTGTGTGTGTGTGTGTGTGTGTGTGTGTGTGTGTGTGTGTGTTAGAGAGAGAGAGAGAGAGAGAGAGAGTTCCACTATACAATTATTAAGCAATATTGGACATCGACCAAAGGAATGTGATGTCTGGTCCATTCACAGGAAATATCGTGGTAATCATTAAACGCGAGTGAATAGACTCCAGAAATATCTAAATTTTCATGCATTAGTGCAGTTTCGTATTTGACCGTGTCTGTAAAGTTGAGCGATAGGGGCCGGCCGGTGTGGCCGAGCGGTTCTAGGCGCTTCAGTCTGGAACCTCGCGACCGCTACGGTTGCAGGTTCGAATCCTGCCTCGGGCATGGATGTGTGTGATGTCCTTATGTTAGTTAGGTTTAAGTAGTTCTAAGTGCTAGGTGACTGATGACCTCAGCAGTTAAGTACCATAGTGCTCTGAGCCACTCTTTTTTTTTTAAGTTAGAAGCCCTATGTAAAAATATTGAGGCATGCTGCCGCTATAGCTGACCGTAATTGCGAAAGTGTCGCCGTTGCAGTATTTTGTGTACGAACTGACCTCACGATTATGTGCCATAAATGTTCGATTGTAAAACTCTGGGGCGCCATGACGATGAAAAATTCAAGTCTGCTTCTTCCTAGACTTGTCCTACGTCTCCATGTATCTAGTGTTATTTTATATCCAAGTATAAGAACGTTTTATAAATGTTTGCGTAGCATGTATCGGAGGCAGGACGTGGATACCAGCTCCGTTTTTACCCAACTGGATGTGGGAAACCGGCTAAGAACCACATCCAGGCTGCTCAACTCATTTAGCTCACGTCGTTAATCCGTTGGGCGGATTCGATCGAGGCCCAGCTCACTTCCTCGTGGTCCGGAAGCGAAAGCTTTAATGCCTTCGACTGTTAGATCAGGTTGAAAAACTGAAATCAGATGCTTCAAAAATGCGTTCGTATGGCGTATTCTGTTTAAACAAGTCCTTTCTTTCGATAACAGCAGCTTCTTTGTAGCTTTTATAGCAGACCAGATTGATCGATTTGGTGTCTTGGTGTTATGTGGCAGTTTATGCCCAAAATGTCACGCAAACTATGCTATAATGTATTTTGCACATCCCAACAGTCACTATAGGCGATTCTTTAACGCTGCATGAAACCTGCAGACAATATACACTACAGCCAATGATTAAGCAGTGAATTGCTTCTTCTTCTCCCTTCCTTTTACTATGGCGAGGAGGACCTGTTATTTTCTGCAGGCTTGGGAGTTTTCTTTAGCTGGCTCAAGAAAGGGAAATTAACTTAGAAAGACCAGAGTGTCATAAACTTCTTTGGCAGTGAAAGCAGCCCCCGAGCAGGCAAAGAACAGGGAAGTCACAGTGTTCCAGCCTCGCATAGGAGGCATGGAGGACGATGGCCTGCGTTCCATAAAAGTCCATTGTGCAAGATTCTGGAAAGAATATTTTTATTGAGATAAAGATCTGAAAGCCAGACGAAGCATTCAGAACTCGAGTCCGTGGCACCGGTCGTTGTCTGTAGCTGCACCATGAAGGAATGTTCATTTAATCTGGAGTAAGAATGACTCTGATTGGTTCACAATAATTATTTCGGTATAAGGTGGTTTTCCTACATGTGTCTACGTGCAAATCTTTTGGTTGACTGGGGTTGGAAACCTGTCATGTAGTCGGAGAGATTTTCTGCCCACTTTCCTGTGCCACATCATTATTGGTCAACTGTGACAGAATCCATGAGAATAGGAATTATTTAAACATGTTTATAAAATAAATGTTGGTCAGAATTCGCAAGGTCTGCTGCAACTGTCCGGCGAGATTCCTACTCTGGCAAAACCAGCTATTTTTCTGGGAGTAAAGTCAGAAAACACTTGTCGCAGCGACATCGAAGAGTAGACTTGCTCTAGGACGTTGCAGAATATTCTGGAGAGAGACGTCTGAAATTTAGACCAGAGTACATAGGTTGTGTTGGACTCAGAATTTCCAGCGACTGCAGCAGCTGTCTTCCACGCCCATTCCAACTAAGGGTGGTAATCATGAGCTGGCAACGCAGTCACCGAACCGAGAGCGCCGTGAAGCTAGTCAAGGGGGATAGGACTGAAACGGGCCGACTTGGAGCAGGAGAGGCACCACAGGACATTTTAATTTGCAATGTCTATACTTTTAAAAATAAATTCATAAAACTTTGTCAGCATGACCAGGAAGGATTCAGGATTCACACTCATAGCAGAGGAAGTTCAAAAACATAACAAAACAATATTTTTTACGTGTGAAATTTCATCAATTTTTCATTTGGTATTGGCTGCATCGTTGCTGTAGGTACACTTTTCTTCACAAGTAAGAGAGAGTCTTCGATGAATTTTGCACAGCATACAAACCATACTTACAGGTGTATGAAACTCTAGAATTTCCCAAATCTGTTAAAAACTGTGGTAAAAATTGAGATAATTAACTATAAAATTCGAGTTTCCTCTAAACACGAAGTTCAAAACGTAACGGCCCATTCATTTTTCCATAGATTAAATAAATTCTAGAGTTTCATACACCTGTAAGTATGGTTTGTAAGCTGTGCAAAATTCATCGAAGAATCTCTCTTACTTATGAAGAAAAGTGTACCTATAGCAACAAATGCAGCCAACAGTAAGTGAAAAAATCATGTAATTTCACATTTAAAAAATATTATTTTTTCGTGTTTTTGAACTACCACTTCTATGAGTGAATCCTGAATCCTTCCTGGTCATGCTGACAAAGTTTTATGAATTTATTTGTAAAAGTATAGACAGTGCAAATTAAAATGTACTGTGGTGCCTCTCCTTCTCGAAGTCGGCCCGTTTGACGTCCTACACCCCCTTAAGTTACATCAGGGTTTAATTGCTCTGGTTTAACATTTGCAGCCAGCTATTTGCACCAATCATACACTTTGGTGAATCTGTTGGTGTTCGTATTTGCTTTTCTGGGATTCTTTTTCAAATCACTAACAATTTTCACAGTCATTGCCAATACCCGAGATATTGTTTCACAGTATGCTTTTATATGTCCACCCACTTGCACCATCGCTATTACAATGTTCTGTCCACTTATTAAATATTTACTTGCTTGATATAGTGGGTAAATCATTTGGTTGATGTCTTATACTAATAAAGCAAACTGTTATAGTGACAACTAATTTCATTTTGTAGTTAGATGAGCCGCTTCATTAATATATCAGTGTGGGGTGTGGTACCCACACTTCCACGCGTAATTGGTCCACCCATAATAATTTTCATCCAATAAGACGTAATCCGTTGCGCGACGTAATTTCTCTTAAATTTCCACTATATTATGGAGAGCATCTCTGCCCTGTAGGTCACCAGGGATCGAACTTACAGCATCTTAGCAGGATGCTAAAAAGCTACACTAAACAGGAAAAATTAGTTAAATAAGAGCTCCGATGTCAGCCGCAGCAGCACTTACACCTCTACAATACAGCTTGTTGACATCAGATGTCATCTTATTTACAATAACAGAAACACAGAAAGCGCAGTTCTTTAAAGAATCGATCTCCCATGTATAAAACACTGTTTCACGCTACTCAATTCTTTATGGCGTTATATCTCCTGAATTATATATCGCATAATGAAATAATTTTGTCTGTCTGCAAAGTGTATTGAGAAGAGATTTCTTAGCTAACGAGTAATAAATTAAAACATCATGCCTGATGCTAAAGTTTTGCTGCACGAACAGAGAAAATATAGTAAACGATAAACTTTTTTTCCTCTCATTATTTTATGGGACGTGTCAACGAGAAAAAGTTTCATAAAGGTTTGAAATTGTGTGTGAAGTCTGTTGGAAGTCACTGAGTGTTATCTGGGCAATTTGCGCGCCAAGAGTTGCTGAGTGTTATCTTCCCAAATTCTGCATGAATATATTCTGGGCAATTTGAGCGCCAAGAGTTGCACTGCCACAAGACATATAAGCCTGCACATTTTCTGACTGTAAAACCTGTCTTACTGTGTTGAACCTTTAACGTAAAGCGAGATGGTGCAGTGCCAGACACACATAGTGGAATAGAGCAGTTCAACTCACTGTCTGGCTATTCTGATTCAGCTTTCCGTAAATCACTTACTGCGGACATTGGGGTGGTTGCTTCAAAGGAGACACAGATGATTTCCTTTCCCAGCCGTCTCCAGCTCATCTAGTGTTCAGTCCCTTGTAGCCGAACGGGACGTTAAACTCTAAATTTTCTTTCTTCTAGTGTAGCTTGCAGTACTAAATTTTTTTCTTGTCATGCCACGTTTATGATTGGAGTTGACGCACTCCTAGTTCACGGAACGTGCATTTTACTAAGCGAAGTGTCTCACATTAAAAGAAAAGCTCTAAAAGAAATCTTTGGAAAGTTTTCATTCAAATTTTAACTGATTTCAGCTGGAACGTGTGATCTTTCTCATCTATCTTCAGGTGGAGGAACAAATTGGTCAACAACTAACATAACGTAAGTTACTGGGCATGAAAGCCGGAGGAGACTTTTTACATGGAACCAGATAAAGGCCACATGAAGCATTGTTCGTGTCAGGAAAGTAACTGCCCCAAGATATAGATGTCATTTAATATAATAAAATTGTGAATAATACCCTACACAAGACACAGCAACGTTAGGCTGATACTTCATGCACGGGGTGAACCCGAAATGCCGCGCAGGATTAGCCGAGCGGTCTCAGGCGCTGCAGTCAAGGACTGTGCGGCTGGTCCTAGCGGAGGTTCGAGTCCTCCCTCGGGCATGTGTGTGTGTTTTGTCCTTAGGATAATTTAGGTTAAGTAGTGTGTAAGCTTAGGGACTGATGACCTTAGCAGTTAAGTCCCATAAGATTTCACACACATTTGAACATTTTTTTGAACCAGAAATCCACAGACAAAATTTCGGTGATGTTCGTGGATATTTTGTGAGTGTTGTGAAATTAGAGCAAATACGGAGACTTACAAGCAGTCGTTCTTCCCACGCACAATTCGTGAATGGAACAGGGAAGGGGGGATCAGATAGTGGTACAATAAGTACCCTCCGCCACACACCGTAAGGTGGCTCGCGGAGTATAGATGTAGATGTAGATGTAGATAAGAGACCCGTGGTATCCGGAGGACCATCACAGAGTAATTGCATTTTGTGTGATTTCTTACCTCATGTATTTTCATATCTGTATTACTCTGAAAGTACCTTCATACCAGTGTAAATGTCGACAGTATGCTCTGTGTGTCTTGTCTTGAAAAATCTGTTCTATTCAGTCACGGTACTTGGTGTTGACACCAATAATATCCACATAACTATTCACACTCAAATATTCATTTGGAATTACTCGGTTCTATGTCAGACTGGTTTTTCCGGCAGTTTTAGTTATAAGTCAATAGTAATACACAGCAGCATCGATAGGTTTACATATGACAAGTTGTTCGATAGGAGCCACGTGTATGGAATCTCTGGATGTTAAGTTTCCAAATCGAAGCACTGATGGTAAACTTTCGACATATTCGCACGTGAAAATACCAGTGCCTGTGTGACGTCTGAGATGGAGTTTCCCATTCAGCAAAGACGGCATTTATTTCACTCATTCGTTCTTTTGGGAAGAAAGATATCTGGTCGATTTCACTTATCCAAATAAAATCTAGAGTACGTGGATTGTCTCTTGTGACTCTATTATCACTGTAGCTAAAACGCACAATAATTTGATATTGTGTATTCCAGCAGGGTATGTGCTTTGAAAACAATGTAAATGACGATATTTACCACTGCAGCCACGAGGAGTCATTACAGGTTATCTCAAGTTGCAGAAGTAGTTGGAGTACCCACTGTTAACGAGAGAGCAAGGTAAGAGCTTTGAAAACAGTGTAAACTACGATAAACACCTCCACTGCGAAATCGGTACGTACACTACCAGATCAAATGTTTCTGTACACCTATTAGTGGACATGAATATGGGGTGTGCCCACCTTTTGACATTATGACAGCATGAACTCTGCTGCGAAAATTTTCAATGTTCGTGAATGTCTGCTCTTCTTCAAGAGCCGAACCCAGAGAAGGTAGTGATGTTGGACGCTGGGGTCTAGATCGAAATCGACGTTCTAACTCATCCCAAAACTGTTCCATTGGGTTCAGGTCGGAACTCTGGGTATGTCAGTCCATTTCAGGAACGTTATTGTCCACAAGCCATTGCCTCGCAGATGGTGCATTATGATAATGCCTTCACAAAAGAAGATGAAGTAAATATTCCAGAATTAGAATCGAGAGTAGCTGCCAACAAAAAATTTTTTTTTTTCCAGATGTGTGTGAAATCTTATGAGACTTAACTGCTAAGGTCATCAGTCCCTAAGCTTACACACTATTTAACCTAAATTATCCTAAGGACAAACACACATACACCCTTGCCCGAGGGACGACTCGAACCTCCGCCGGTGTCAGCCGCACAGTCCATGACTGCAGCGCCTCAGGTCGCTCGGCTAATCCCGCGCGGCAGCTGCCAACATGAGTAATGTAGAAGTAAATATCCTCGGAGTAATGAAGGAACTTAAATCACTTAATAAAAGCAAGTCTTCTGGTCCAGACTGTATACCAATTAGGTTCCTTTCGGAGTATGCTGATGCATTTACTCCATACTTAACAATCATATACAACCGTTCGCTCGACGAAAGATACGTATCCAAAGACTGGAAAGCTGCACAGGTCACACCAATATTCAAGAAAGGCAGTAGGAGTAATCCACTAAATTACAGGCCCATATCGTTAACGTCGACATGCAGCAGGATTTTGGGACATATATTGTGTTCGAACATCATGAATTACCTTGGAGATAACGGTCTAATGACACCCAGTCAACATGGGTTTAGAAAACATCGTTTCTGTGAAACACAACTAGCTCTTTATTCACATGAAGTGTTGAGTGCTATTGACAAGGGATTTCAGATCGATTCCGTATTTCTGGATTTCCAGAAGGCTTTTGACACTACCACACAAGCGGCTCGTAGTGAAATTGCGTGCTTATGGAATATTGTCTTAGTTATATTACTGGATTTGTGATTTCCTGTCAGAGAGGTCACAGTACGTAGTAATTGACGGAAGGTCATCGAGAAAAACAGAAATGATTTCTGGTGTTCCCCAAGGTAGTGTTATAGGTCCTTTGCTGTTCCTTATCTATATAAACGATTTGGGAGACAATCTGAGCAGCTGTCTTTGGATGTTTGCAGATGACGCTGTCGTTTATCGACTAATAAAGTCATCAGAAGATCAAAACAAATTGCAAAATGATTTAGAAAAGATATCTGAATGGTGCGAAAATTGGTAGTTGACTCTAAATAACGAAATGTGTGAGGTCATCTACATGAGTGCTAAAAGGAATTCGGCCGGCCAGTGTGACCGAGCGGTTCTAGGCGCTTCAGTCTGGAACTGCGCGACCGCTACGGTCGCAGGTTCGAATCCTGCCTTGGGCATGGATGTGTGTGATGTCCTTAGGTTAGTTAGGTTTAATTAGTTCTAAGTTCTAGGGGACTGGCGATCTGAGAAGTTAAGTCCCATAGTGCTCAGAGCCATTTGAACCAAAAGGAAGTCGTTAAACTTCGGTTACACGATAAATCAGTCTATTCTAAAAGCTGTAAATTCAACAAAATACCTAGGCATTACAATTACGAACAACTTAAATTGGAAGGAACACAGAAAATGTTGTGGGGAAGGCTAACCGAAGACTGCGTTTTATTGGCAGGACACTTAGAAAATGTAACAGACCTACTAAGTAGACTGCCTACACTACGCTTGTCCGTCCTCTTTTAGAATACTGCTGATCGGTGTGGGATCCTTACCAGATAGAACTGACGGAGTACATCGAAAAAGTTCAACTTCGCTACTGTGAAACAAATCTTTTCTACTGAACAAATGCCCATAGATCTTAAGACATACATTTTAGAACCTATACTTACAGTACATTTTTTCTTGTTTTGGTCCTTACTACCTCCTCCAGTAACATGGAAACCAAAGACATTTCAGTAGTAAAGATGTGTTTCACAGTATCGAAGTGAACGACTGCTCATAGCTCTTACGGTATGCGTTTTAGAGACTATGCTTGCTAAGCATTTTATTGTTGTTTTGGTCCATACTACCACCTCTGAGAGCTGCCTACCCTATAATCTTAGCAACAACAGTACTGGTACGCCGGCCGGGGTGGCCGAGCGGTTCTAGGCGCTACAGTCTGGAACCGCGTGACCGCTACGGTCTCAGGTTCGAATCCTGCCTCGGGCATGGATGTGTGTGATGTCCTTAGGTTAGTTAGGTTTAAGTAGTTCTGAGTTCTAGGGGACTGATGACCTCAGAAGTTAAGTCTCATAGTGCTCAGAGCCATTTGAACCAGTACTGGTACTTGTATTCCACTGTCAGCGGTATAAGAAAGATTTTCCCGCATATCTTTCAACTCGGTCGTTTCTGGACCAGGGTTCCTTACCTCGAATCGATGGACTTACCCTTCTCCATCATCCCTAAAAATTTGTAACATCATCACGGTATCACGGTGTATACTGCACAGCATCATCCCATGCCAGAAAATCTTAGGCTTTGTCAAAAACATACCACGTGACATAACCTTCCAAATAATAATGGGTTACAAAATACACTGAAGCGCCAAAGAAACTGGTATAGGCATGCGTATTCAAATACAGAGATATGTAAACAGGCAGAATAAGGCGCTGCACTCGGCAACGCCTATATAAGAGACCAAATGTCTGGCGCAGTTTTTAGATCGGTTATCAAGATTTAAATGAGTTTGAACGTTGAAAGGTGGCTGCACTGTGCCACTGCGCCAGAGATTGCGCCAAAGAGTACTATTAAGCCGCCTCCACAGTGCTTGTTGGGAGTTCGTAGCGGGCAGTGTGTGTTTAGAGTTCATGGCAGTCAGTGGTTGTCGAGAGATCGTAGAAGTCAGTGCTTGTCGTGTCGTGAAGTCGGAGTAAGATGTTGTAGTAAAGAGTGTTGTTCCATGTCTTATGCAGTTATTTGATGGGAGAGATAGCAGATGTTATTGTAATGAGTGCATTTCGTCAATATATATGAAGGTAAACACTACAATGTTCTTTTATTGGTTGTGTATCTGAAATAATGTGTCACTACAGGTTCAGTCAACAAAGCATCTGGCTTGTGTTCTTGTATTAGAGTGAATTCTGGTTTTCTTACGCAATTACAGTTTTTCTAAATTTCTTTTGTCACGTCAGCATAGTTGGTATTTAAAAAATTCTTGTCTTGTTGGAAAAGAACCGTGCCAGATGTGGACGTTGAGTCACACTCCCACATACAGAACAGTTACTCTTGTGCTTGTTGGCTTCGTAGATTTTTATAGTTGCTGGGGACTTAATTAATTAACTGTGTTTACGAAAATTTTCTTACATTGTTTGTTGCAGTCAGATTGCGTAATAGTACTAGTCAGGGCCAACCGATTACGAAACACAGCGTAATCGGACATACAGCTACTAAAAACCAAAATCATTTTCAATCTTACATTTAATCGAGCCGCCATGCACGTGGCGACCGCTGCTTCGGATCGTCCCTTGGATTCTTCTGATTGTGAAAATTGTAGACTGTAGTATTGTTGTAGCAATTTGTAGTTTAGTAATTGTAGGTTATATTGCATGTGTAGATTTGGTAATTGGCATTCTTCTAATGGTATTTTTCAAAATTTCATTTTATTGCCTTGTATACGCGTTTGACAAATTAGTGCAATTATTTCAATTGTCCGATCAATCGTGTTTGAGGGAGTCATTGCATGTGAATGGTATTGTTGAGATAAAGAGTCACCGTGTGTAATTTTCGTACAGTGACGAATTTTTTGTATGTTTTGCAAATGATTACGCGATCGATGAAAAAGGCAAAAATGATGAATAGTGAGAATGACGAAATTGTTGACATGGCGAACTCGCCAACAGAGGAAAACAGTATGGTGGATAATGAGGTGGAAAACAGTGTAATAAGTCGGGAAAATAGTCCGGAACCATTTCAAAACTTTTCGCAATCAGATAATCCACAGAATCCGAGATTAACGATAGAAGATTCTGGAATAGTATCGAACACTGATAGCTTTACAGCTATGACGAAGGAAAATAGTTTTGCGGGAGATGTTAGGGGCGAAAAGAATTCTGAACAATTTAATATGGAGCAGTTGATGGGTGCAATATTAAATCTGGGATCACGAATGGAAACAGTTAAAACAGAGATAGGAACACGGTTAGACTCACAAGAATCTAAGTTTAAAACAGAGATGGGAACTTTGCGATCTGAAATTAAAACTGATATAGGAACAATGGAAACACGGATGGGAACAATGGAAACTCGGATAGATTCACGAATAGGGACATGTTTCAAAAATATGAAAGATGAATTAAAGAAAGAAATCAGGGAAGAAGTACAACCGATTCTGAATTCTCACAATAATAGATTAATTGCAGTAGAAATCAGACAAAGGGAACAGGATAGAGAACAGGAAGAAAGAGATCGCGTGATAGTACAGAAATTTTCAGAGTTAAATTTACAACGTGCACAAGACAAGGAAGAAATATTTGAAAGAATCGAGGAATCCGTACCAAATGACAGAATAAATAATCTAACACGACAATATGAACAGTTAACTACCAAATGTGTCAATACTGAAACCCGAGTCGCGACACTTACGGAAGATGTAAACAAACAGAAAGAAAAAATAGGTGACTTATCGGAAAGAGTTGAGGAAATTTCAGATAAACTGACAAATCTTAGTTTACATGGGGACAGAGATTCGGATGATACAGTTCCATTACCATTTGCAGAAACCGAAGAGTATCAGAACATAAATAAGCATGTTGAAAATCAGGGAAGATTTAATGAACGCGTGAAAAAGGAATTTGAGGCATTACGGAAGCAAGTCAAGCAGATTGAAGGCGAAATTGTAGGAAAAGATAGCAGAAGAAATTTAGAATCACAGGTAGCAGAGGGGTTTGAAGAAAATAATTTGTTTCATTTACGGGATGCAACAAGAGAGCGCCAGGCGCGTGAACTTTACAATAATCGACATTCGGACCGGGACAGACGCGGTAGGTCTTTGTCGCCACGAGGCGAAAACTTTGACTATAAACACTTTTTGACTGTTCGGAAATTTAAGATATTTCGCAATTCTAAGAATGACATACATACATGTGCATGGTTAGATCAATTTACGTACGCACTTCCGCCAGATGTGCCACAAAGTCACAAACTAGAAATTATGTGCGGCTTTTAAAGTCCTCAGGGGATTCACTACTCTTAAGTGAATATGTGCCGTAGCGAGCATAGGGCCCCGAGCTGTAGTGGTGCTATTTCTCTTTTAGTTTTCTGTACCGCTGCCTACTCTTTTACTATTCTTTGCATCTGTCAAAACAACTCTTCGGCTATCAGTCTATCTAGTGAGTAAGTAAACAATAACCGGATTTGACTAATTGTACCTAAAAGTGATTTCGTAAATTACCATTTGGACTTACTGTACCTTCAGCAGCATTCATTCGTAGCTTAAATGAAATTTTACCTGTTTATCTTCGTGACAATATTACTTCATATGTTGACGACATTCTTATTGCTAAACGTTCTTGGAGTGAGCACAACAAAATTTTGGATTCATTATTACGTATTTTTGCACGAGTTGGCATGACAGTAAACTTGGAAAAATCTGAATTTGGTCGTTCTCAGGTGAAATTTCTCGGTCACATTATTTCTACAGAAGGTATTCTTCCTGATCCAGAAAAATTAGATGCTATTCGTAATTATGCTGTTCCTACTACAAAACGTGATGTTCGTAGTTTCCTTGGTGTCTGTAATTTTCTTAGACGCTTTGTTAAATTGGACGATTTGGCCACACCTCGTTTATGTGAACTATCTGGAAAGAAATCTAATTGATGTTGGGATGAGGAAGCTCAGTCAGAATTTGAACAGCTTCGTGATGCTTTAGTTGCTGCTCCACTTCTTTCACATCCGGATTTATCAAAAGAATTTTGTTTGGCAACGGACTCATCATACAAAGGCCTAGGTGCACATTTATTTCAAGAGATAGAAGAAAACGGCGTTGTAGTACAGAAGACGATTGCATTTGGAAGTCGTGTTCTTTCTAAATCAGAAAAGAATTATTCGATTACGGAACTTGAAGCTTTGGCTGTTGTTTGGGCTTTCACAAAATTTCGCACATTTTTGTTTGGCAGACATACTAAGGTTTACACCGATCATCGAGCTCTGGAATTTCTTATGTCAACAAAATTAACTCACGGCAGATTGTCACGATGGGCGTTGTACCTACAGGAATTTGACTTTAGTATTGTTTACATACAGGGTTCTTCTAATATTGTTGCCGATGCTTTATCACGTGCACCTATAGGTTTGAAACGAAGTGCTGAAGAGGACTGCAAAGAAAACAATTATTGTTTGATGTATATTCAAGGTGTTGCGTTTGAGAACTTTATTTCGTCTTCACTCCAGGACATCGCTAAGGAGCAAAATAAGGATCCAATCTGGAAGGACATTAAGGAGAAGTGGAGGAGAAAGGAAAGCGTAGCGATTAGACAGCATTATCTAGTTCGCAATGACATTCTTTTTAAACGAAAATCGGTCGACAACTCCGTTTGGTTAGTTTGTATTCCTGATGAGTGGGTTAATAAGCTGATTTGGTATACGCATTTCAGTTATGCACACTTTGGTCCCAGAAAATGCTTTCATAAATTACGAGAAAATTGTTATTTCAGTAATATGGAAAAACGTATTCGATCTGTTCTGGCCAAATGCAAATTATGTCAAAAGGCTAAGCCGCCAACAGTTTCTCACAGAGCACCGTTGTTTCCTATCATTCCAACGAAATTAAAGGAGATGGCTGCAGTTGATTTGTTCGGTCCAGTGGTTCGTTCTACTAATGGTTTTGCGTACATTTTCGTAGCAGTGGAACTGACATCAAAATATGTATGTTTTACACCTTTACGCAAAGCAACAGCTCGTTCAGTATCTAACGCTTTCATCAAACATTTTCTTAAAGAAGTTGGTCACGTTGATAAGGTTATATCAGATAATGGATCACAGTTTCGTTCTAAAATTTGGCTTCGTACTCTACACCGTCGTAAAATTAAACCAATCTTCATTTCACTTTTTCACCCTCAATCTAACGCTTCAGAGAGATGGATGAAGGAAATCAATAAATTGTGTCGTCTTTATTGTCATCAGAATCACAGAACATGGGATCAGTATCTTCATATTTTTCAAAACATTCTGAATGAACTCCCTAATGATTCAACTTCTTTACCGCCTATAATGATACTAAAAAACAAAGCACCGACAAATCGCATATCTGAAATCGTCCCTTTTCCGCCTTCACGGAAACTACGGCATTCTGAAGTTGTCAACCTGGCTCTACGAAATATTGCATCTGCGGCTGCTAGAAGAAAGAAATCGGCGAAGCGTCCTGGTCGTTTAAAAATCTTGTCAGTTGGTCAAAAGGTATTAATTAAGTCTCATCGTTTGTCGCATAAAGGAAAAGGCTTGTGTCGCAAATTTTTTGTGCTCTATAACGGTCCATATAGAATTCGTAAAATTATACATGATAACACTGTCGAAGTAGAAACTCTTAAATCTCGACGCTCTAAAGGAATACATCATATATCAAACGTTAAAATTTTTGTGGAATGACATACTTGTGGGAAACTAACAGCTACATGTAAACATGCGGAGAGTACAAGGATACCGCGCTGTGTTTTGGCGGCGGCACATACTCAAAGCAACAGTCAAGTCTGCGCGCCGCACAAGGCAGTCGTTGACCGCGAACAATTGCTTCCTACGTCACGCGCCTACAGCTGATCGAGCGCTCAGTGCGAATGCACTGACAGACGTAAACAAATACACAGTCTAATTTCTCCGACTAAATTCTGTATAAAGCTATAAGGACTTGTTGAATTGTGTTATTAACATTCAGTATTTTGCAGGATACGGTGTATAAAGCATTTAAGAACTACAGGTAAATTGTGTGCGTGTCCGACGTTAAGACGACCTGCTATCGAGAAAATTTCAGGAAGAATGTAATTTCGAAGAAGAAACTAATTAACTAAAAAAAAAAAGGTAACTATTAATTGAGTTTATTTTCAAGTAACATAAATTCACTTAGGTACGTACTTTAGACGTAATTTGCTGCTCGCGATTACGTGATGTGCTAATTTCATGTTCTATGAAATTACTTGTGAAGCGACGTGCTTGCATACGTTAACTGAATTTGAAAATGATTATTAATGAACTGGGTTGTGACTTGTATATATTATGCATCGCTTGGCTGCTATGCTTTTTCACTGATGTCATATTTTTTAATTATGTGCCTGCTGTGCTTATTTATTTAAAGTATAATTGTAACCTGATTTATTGTGCTGATGTGGTTAGGTATGTAAGTTATACTTTGTGATTTATCTGCTTGCGCCTTCATGTTTACTTATTAAGATGACATATGAACATTTATTTGCTTAGGCTGATATGATGCTAATGACTTGTTTATTACGTAAGATATATGTTTGCTGCTTTTTGTAAGGATTACATATTTACACATTTCTGTTTTGTTGCCATAACTGCTCTTTAATTTGGTGTATAGAAATGCTGATGTACAGTGTATAAACATAGAGTTTAGGTCACACTATGGTATTAATTATAGATTGCTCGCTTGGCAGAGCCTCGTTGTAGGAATTGTGCTGCATCCACTTGTTGACATTCTGTTCTCTACTGGTATATTTAATCGCTATTGCATGTTTTGCTTACGCTCAGTGCCTTATATTTTTAAGATAAGAAAATTAACTGCTATAATTCGACGAACGACATTAGTACAAGAAAGTCATAGAAGTCACATGAGCTGGAGGTTTTATGGAAGCTGTATAAATTTATGCTAATAGGAAGGAAGCTAACGACATGACAGACCAAAACTAGGTTTAGACCATTAACAATTATTAGACTGCATTTTTCGTAAGCAATTGAAATAGGAAGTGACACTTGACACAAGAAATACTCCACATGTTTGCTTCTGCTATGATTCTTGAAGTGGTGTACACACTGTGAAATATTATGATCATTCACACTCCGTAATCGTACTTAATTACTGAGAGTTATTCGAACTAAGTCTGTTAGAGGTCAGGTATGCATTTCTTTTATGTAATGATGGACAAGGAACCAAAATGTATCTTATAATTTATAATGAGTAGAAGATTGGGCTCAAATGGATTACACAGAGGTTGTGTGTTGACAATGTGTCTTCGGATTGTATGGGATGATGAGGTTTGCATTAGGATTTTATCTGTACTTGTTCGAGGAGACTGACTAGAGGAAAAAGTTGTTATGGAAGTGAAATGATATTGGTGCTGAGGTTTATATTTATCGACGTATTATTGAGGTATAGAGATTATATGAAGTTGATGATTATTGGAGTTTTTGTGGACAAGAGGTAAGGTAAATGATATTGATGATAAGACGTATTGAAGAGGTATTATTAAGGTGTTATTGAGATTATGTGATGCTGATGATTATTGGAGTTTTGGTGTATAAGAGGTAAAGTAAGTGAGGAGCATATTTTTTTTTTGGTTGGTCTTATGGAACAAGGAGGATGAAGATAGCAGACTAGAACACTAAAATAGAAGGAAGATAGTCTATACACACACTTTGTTAAATCACTAAGCAGTATATACTTTTTTTTGAAGAGAGGAAGTAATTGCATATCTTGGCTCACTGACAGTTGCTCAACAACAGTACATTTTGATCTGGCTTGGCAAACATTGGTCTTGACATGATGACTATGACGTTGACCTAACTATTATTGACTATTATACATTGCTGCCAGTACTACTTGATACACATGATGAACATCAGATTTAGACAGAATTTCATTTACACAATTAACACTATTCAGTTACACAGTAGTACTTAATGTGGATGAGAGATGAGTGAGTGTGTTTTGTGTGTTTTCCTTTCCTAATCCTACCCACCTATCTCCTAAATATTATTTTATTTGTTGGTAGTGGCTTGCACTGACACCCATAAATATTATAGGTTTACTGGTATTTGTGTATTGTAATAGTTAATAGGACAATTATCTGATATCATTTGTGTGTTTGTTATGATTTGTATGTTACTGTAAAAGCATTTGTATGTGCATTCAAACTATTGTTCATGCCTGAACTGTCTGATTAGTGAAGATAAATATTCTGAACTGTTACCTGCACTTTTTCAACATGATGTGTGACATTTGGTCATGTATAATTTCTGCTGAAGAATTGTGTGATCAGTGATTCTAAAAAATTATGGACTGTTATTTGTACCTTTTCTACATGATTGGTGCCACTAGGACATGTTTAATTTCTGCTCATAAACTCTGATAAACAGTGTGATCAGTGCTAGTGAATTTTTTGGAACTGCTTCTGCTGAGAGATGTGACTTTTTGCTGGTGTCTGCACCTACTCAACATTGCTGGGTGCCACTGTTAGAACTGTTTCTACTGAAATGATGTTACTTCTTGCTGTCTGCACCTACTCAACATTGCTGGGTGCAACTGATGGACTGCTTCTACTGAAATAATGTCACTTGTTGCTGTCTGCACCTGCTCAACATTGCTGGGTGCAACGGATGGACTGCTTCTACTGAAATAATGTCACTTGTTGCTGTCTGCACCTGCTCAACATTGCTGGGTGCAACTGATGGACTACTCCTACTGAAATGGTGTCACTTGTTGGTGTCTGCACCTGCACTCAACATTGCTGGGTGCAACTGATGAACTGTTTCTACTGAAATGAAGTCACTTGTTGCTGTCTGCACCTACTCAACATTGCTGGGTGCCTCTGATGGATTGCTTCTACTGAAATAATGTGACTTGTTGCTGGGTGTACCTACTCAACATTGCTGGGTGCAACTGATGACCTGTTTTTACTGAAATGAAGTCACTGGTTGCTGTCGGCACCAACTCAACATTGCTGGGTGTCATTGATGGACTGCTTCTACTGAAATAATGTCACTTGTTGCTGTCTGCACCTGCTCAACGTTGCTGGGCGCAACTGATGGACTGTTTTTACTGAAATTGTGTCACTTGTTGGTGTCTGCACCTGCTCAACATTGCTGGGTGCCACTGATGAACTGCTTCTACTGAACTAATGTGACTTGTTGCTGGGTGTACCTGCTAAACTTTACTGGGTGCAACTGATGAACTGCTTCTACTGAAAAGATGTCACCTGTTAGTGTCTTTTTTTTTGTTTGTATAAACTAATCATTGAAAGCATTTTATGTGAACATTTGTATAAACTGATTTTTTGTATATTGTGTAAACTATTATGTAAAGCCACATGTATGACAAAATTTGTATTGCCTACTGTATTTTAGATATTAGGTTATTGAAAGGTCAGTGCAAAGCCAAAATTTTTAACTAATTATGTGATATTTAGGTATTAATATTATCTTTTATTTTTGTCTGTATTTTTGTGGACGAATTTGGTGGTATTTTCACCACCAATGCTCGCAAAAATACCATCAAATTCTGGCCTGTGGAGGAGGGGCATATGAAAGGTGGCTGCACTGTGCCACTGCGCCAGAGATTGCGCCAAAGAGTACTATTAAGCCGCCTCCACAGTGCTTGTTGGGAGTTCGTAGCGGGCAGTGTGTGTTTAGAGTTCATGGCAGTCAGTGGTTGTCGAGAGATCGTAGAAGTCAGTGCTTGTCGTGTCGTGAAGTCGGAGTAAGATGTTGTAGTAAAGAGTGTTGTTCCATGTCTTATGCAGTTATTTGATGGGAGAGATAGCAGATGTTATTGTAATGAGTGCATTTCGTCAATATATATGAAGGTAAACACTACAATGTTCTTTTATTGGTTGTGTATCTGAAATAATGTGTCACTACAGGTTCAGTCAACAAAGCATCTGGCTTGTGTTCTTGTATTAGAGTGAATTCTGGTTTTCTTACGCAATTACAGTTTTTCTAAATTTCTTTTGTCACGTCAGCATAGTTGGTATTTAAAAAATTCTTGTCTTGTTGGAAAAGAACCGTGCCAGATGTGGACGTTGAGTCACACTCCCACATACAGAACAGTTACTCTTGTGCTTGTTGGCTTCGTAGATTTTTATAGTTGCTGGGGACTTAATTAATTAACTGTGTTTACGAAAATTTTCTTACATTGTTTGTTGCAGTCAGATTGCGTAATAGTACTAGTCAGGGCCAACCGATTACGAAACACAGCGTAATCGGACATACAGCTACTAAAAACCAAAATCATTTTCAATCTTACATTTAATCGAGCCCCCATGCAACGTGGCATTATAGTCGGCACACGAGCGATGGGACACAGCATCTCCGTGACGGAAGTGCAACCCTTCCGCAAATTGCTGCAGATTTCAATGCTGGGCCATCAACAAATGTCAGTGTGCCAACCATTCAACGAAAAATCATTTATAAGGGCTTTCGGAGCCGAAGGCCCACTCGTGTACCCTTGACGACTGCACGACACAAAGCTTTACGCCTCGCCTGGGCCCGTCAACACCGACCTTGGACTGTTCATGACAGGAAACATGTTGCCTCGTCGGACGAGTCTCGTTTCACGTTCTATCGAGCGGATGGACGTGTACAGATATGGAGACAACCTCATGAATCCATGGACCCTACCAGTCAGCAGAGAACTATTCAAGCTGGTGGAGGCTCTGCAATGGTGTCGGGCGTGTGCAGTTGAAGTGATATCAAACCACGGATACGTCTAGATAAGACTCTGAGAGGTGACATGTACGTAAGCATTCTGTCTGATCACATGCATCCATTCATATCCATTGTGCATTCCGACCGTCTTGGGCAATTCCAGCACGACAGTGCGACACCCCATATGTCCATAACTGCTACAGAGTGGCTCCAGGAACATTCTTCTGAGTTTAAACACTTCCGCTGGCCACTAAACTCCCCAGGCAGGAACATTATTGAGTATATTTGGGACGCCTTGCAACGTGCTGTTCAGGTGAGATCTCCACCGCCTCGTACGGATGTATGGACCGCCCTGCAGGATTCATGGTGTCAATATCCTCCAGCACTGCTTCAGACATTATTCGAGTCCATCCCACGTTGTGTTGCTGCACTTCTGCGTGCTCGCGGGGGTCCTACACTATATTAGGTAGGTGTACCGGTTTCTTTGGCTATTCAGTGTAAGTAGCGTCCGAAAAATAAAGAAGGGCCACCCTAAAGGATCAGTGCTAGAGCGTGCGCTTTACAGCCTGTACATATTCGACATGCCAGAAACAAAAGGATGTAAATTTGCTTATGGCGACTGCCTGGTCATAGCTGTCCAAATCAAATGGAAGATGCTGACAGTCTCCTTTCCAAAGAACTTGAAGGTGTTGGAAAATTCTACGCTGACTGGAGTCTGAGTGTCAACACAAGCAAAACGGAAATAGTGTTTTCACATGAATAATGAGGAACCCACAAAATCTCCCAAAGTATACTTCGACAATAAAGTGATTTCCCAAAATCAATTTCCTGATTACCTTGAAGCCATACTGGATCGCATCTTGTCCTTAAGGACCGAGCGATGTGGCGCAGTGGTTAGCACATTGTACTGGCATTCGGGAGGAGGACGGTTAAGATCCGATTCCGGCCATCCAGATTTAGGTTTTCTTGATTTCCCTAAATCGGTCTAGGCAAGTGTCTGAATGGTTTCTTTCAAAGGACACAGGCGATTTCCTTCTCCATCCTTGAAAAAATTCGGGTTTGTGCTCCATCGCTTATGACCTCGACGTCGACGGGACGTTAAACCGTAATTTTCCTTCTTTCCTGTCCTTTAGGAAACACCTAAACACCTAGAGCCAACGGCAGTTAAATTCAATAGATGCAACAATGTATACTCTGTCGTCGAATACTGCTCCGCAATGTGAATGACCACAATGACGTGACAAAAGCTATGGGATACCCCCTAATATCGTGTCGGACACTTTTTTGCCCGGCGTAGTGTAAATAACTCTATGTGGTATGGGCTCAACAAGTCGTTGGTAGTGCCCTGTATAAATATTAAGCCATGCTGCCTCTATAACCGTCCATAATTGCGAAAGTGTTGACGATGCAGGATTTTGTGCAAGAACTGACGTCTCCATTATTTCTCATAAATGTTCAATGGGATTTACGTCTGACGATATGGATAGCCAAACCATTGGCTCGAATTATCTAGAACAGGGGTCTCCAAACTACGGCCCGCGGGCAGAAACCGGCCCGCGAGGGCGGCAAACCGGGCCGCGTTAGCTGGCCGGACATCCCTGGTATCCGGCCCGCCAAATATTTGAGGTGGTACCTATACTGCTAACAATTGAGTTTCGAGGCCTATCGCGACCAATACACCGCGACATTGGCTCTCCTACTCACTACAAGACTACATAACTAAACTTATTGTTGCGCCGCTTGAAATAACAATGCGTTGACATACTCTACCTCTGTTACGTCTTGCAGTAATAGTGTTGCTAACAATGATTTTGAGATTTCGTTAACTTTGCAGGACGCTTTCGTGAAGAATGTGCAGTGACATACTTTTTTGTCGGTGAAATTCACCAGAATAATATACGCCATAATTTCGGTCAGGTACGTCCACCAATCAAAATTATGTAATTAAATAAAAATCGTAGTTCGTTTCAGTGATAGCTATTCCCACAACCTTAGATTTTTGCGATTTTATCTTTCCTTTAGCCTTACATTACGGTGATCATGGAGTGCTAGGGTGCTTTAATCCCACTAGGTAGATCTTGGCCCTTATGTCTTCGTGGAGGAGTCAATGTGGCCCGCGGACTAAAAAGTTTGGAGACCCCTGATCTAGAATGTTCTTCAAACTAATCACGAAAAATTGTGGCCTGGTTACATACGTTCCCTTATGTCTTCGTGGAGGAGTCAATGTGGCCCGCGGACTAAAAAGTTTGGAGACCCCTGATCTAGAATGTTCTTCAAACTAATCACGAAAAATTGTGGCCTGGTTACATACGTTCCCTTATGTCTTCGTGGAGGAGTCAATGTGGCCCGCGGACTAAAAAGTTTGGAGACCCCTGATCTAGAATGTTCTTCAAACTAATCACGAAAAATTGTGGCCTGGTTACATACGTTCCAGTGTATATCTCAGACGTCAAATAAATAAATAAATTCGATAAGTGATAGTACGCAAAAGGTCGAGCATTTTGCTGTGCGTCCAATCCTCGTAACCATTTTTTGTCTGTTACGTCACTGAAGCACTTATAGGTTTTTATACTAAACTATACTTCCTTGACGACATTCGAGATACTTGAAAAACTATTTCAACACATATAATGGTTTTTAGTAAAGTTCGCGGGCTTTAAGGCCTCATATTATCAGAACAGAGGACAACTGAGTGGAAAATGTGCTGTTGTGATTTTTAGGCTTTAACTGTAGCACAACGCTATCTCACTGCGATCATTTTGCTATGTTCCTACACTCATATCCAACTGTTGTTTGAGAATGCTCGACCACACAATGCTGGCCTAATAAACGATACTCAGACTTAAACCCGGTTGAATCTGCAGGGCCGGCCGGAGTGGCCGAGCGGTTCTAGGCGCTACAGTCTGGAACCGCGTGACCGCTACGGTCGCAGGTTCGAATCCTGCCTCGGGCATGGATGTGTGTGATGTCTTTAGGTTAGCTAGGTTTAAGTAGTTCTACGTTCTAGGGGACTGATGACCTCAGCAGTTAAGTCCCATAGTGCTCAGAGCCATTTTTGAATCTGCAGGCTTACGTTCACAACACCGCCACCACGGGCTTTTCATGATCTCCAGAGGGCTGTTGTCGATCAATGGGAAGTGTTACCTAAGGTCATGCAGGATGGTCTGTATTGCCGTGCAACGGCATCGCAGCCCGTATTGACGTTCTCTATGCCGCCGGTGGAGAGACATCTCGGTTTACTGTCTAGCCGTATCACTGTCGCAAGTCTCACAAAGTTGCCAAGGAACCATTTAGAGAACACATTTTCGGCACACCACATGTCGCTTTTTTGGATCACAAAAATCCTCTGGACGTCATCATATTTTCAAGAGACTTGAATAAGGTTATATTAATTCATAATCCTACTAAAAACAGTTGATTAGGTATCTCAGTGAAGTTAAAAGCCCTGACACTACCTGAAGATATTCGCCCGTTTGGCCCGTTTGGGTACTGGAGCTCGTCGACACTATTGCTTCGATAATATCGTCGGCTCCAAAAGTTTTAGAGGCTAGCAACTTAGATGATGGCTAGTACTTCTACTTTGTTTATTCGTAATTTACGAAGTGTAAGAGAAACAAATTTAATTCACATTTGGTTTTCACTTAACATATATTAGGATAATTTTGTTTGGAGGATTTAGAGGGTAAAAGAGGTCCAATACAATTATAAATGTGTTATGTCACAATTTGAAGGTTCTATACGACACATGTTAAATCTACCTGATATCGGTAATCAGGCGTGAATAGCAAGAACAAGATAACAGTCAATACTCGTTAAGACAAGGTATTACGCGGAGTTACACCCTACCATCCCATCTAAGACCTTAAACGTTGTTATTTGTCATACCAAACCATCACCACGATGTGCAGCTTAGGATTTGCTATTGTTTTGTCTGTCAGACGTGTGTAGACTTAATATCTAAGAAATGGCATTATGTGGCTGTGATACTGTGGCGATTGGATATATTTGTCCCTCTTTTTCTCAAGCAGGAAGTGTATAAGCGGATGGGAAAATTTATGCAACAACTAAGAATATTATATGATTATTACCGCAAAACATCAACCCAGTTTTAAACTAGGACAAGCCAGAAATTCTTAAATTACTTTTTGGATTTATATTAGAAGCTCTTTTCACTATATTAATTAGTGTCTTGTGTAATTTTATGGTTTTAATTCTTTGTTATACATCATCTTGAAAATTCTAAGTATATTAGTTATTAACGTTAGTTGTGCATTTTAGCTAGATCACTGAAAGATGTATGATGTCACTGTTAGATGTAAGAAACTTTGTGTAACTCGTTTAAAATGTGTAGCGATCATCGTAAAGCGTTAACGTGAATATTCACTTAGAAGGGCCATAGGATCTCATTGGGCCAAATCTCGAAAATTTTAAAAAATTCTCGTCTGAAATTCAGTTTCATGACAATAACTCTGCTATACCGCCTTCCAATCAAACATTTTCTATAATTGCTGTTCGGTAGCGCAGTAGGTATAGAAATTCAACTAAATTAGCCTTCCTAGGGCAGAAAAATACTTTTCAAATTATAAATTCGTCTGCAGTACTTAAAAATGAAAATTGCAATTAGTTTTCATGATATCTATTGGATCGAAGTTTTCTACAGGAAAGTTGCAACACGGAGAGTGTTTCGAGAATAAAGGAAGTACAGAAAATGTGTGCAGAATACGTATAATGAGAAACTACTTAAATATATTTATAATGCACTTTTTATTTTTAGTAAAATTATCGTCGTTGCCAATACATACAGTGTTTCTGTGAACTACGTCTGGAATCAAATTTCGGTGAACCAGTAAGGATGTTACGCACCTTTTGTAGTCTTCCCAAATGACTCTTATTCTGGGCTGGAGATGATGTCTTGAAATTTCCTAAGATGTTAAAACTATAATATCAGGACTGGGATTCGAACCCAGAACCTTTCCTAACTGCGGGTAGAATCCAGACGCAACTCATGACTCGTCCTCCCAGCTTCAATTCTACCAATACCAGTGAACCAGCAGCCATCTCTTGCTTGCCATAATACACTGAAAATCTCCTGCACACCTTACCAGACTACCATTGAAGGGTATTTTAGATAAATGGTTATACGACAGCCTAGGGACTATTTCCAGGATGAATCTTTATCTCTGCAGCGTAATGTTGCGCTATTTTGAAACTTCCTGGCAGATTAAGCTCGTGTGCCGGACCTGGAATCGAACCCAAAACCTCGTCCACTTATACTCTTTTTCTGAGTAACATTTTGGATATAGAAAACGTTACTAAAGGTTATTTAATGGAGATGATATAACTTTCAGTATTATGAGGAAGGAGTAAGAACACAATACAATAGTGCCGGTTTTAATATAGGACTGTTAGAAGCGTAGCACACCCTCACTCATGTTTAGATAATTCTCTTATGCTTGCCCGTAGTTCCCAAACTACAGCGATGTTTCTCAATATTAGTCGTCGCAAACTGAGTGCAAACAAAATACAATAATGTGTTGATCCTGGTTCGCATGATAGAATTTGGGATAGTATTGTGCGTGGGGACGCTTACAATCAACTTACAGTAATGTAAGTCTGCCACTAGAGTATGATGGACTACGTCGTGTGTACTCGACGTGCAATGCACCATTTTTAAGGAGATCTGTGCGAAAATTGCTGACTACATGTTCTACTATATTGTCTGCACATGAACTACGTCAAATAATTCCTCATGGAAACTCTGAAGAGACCGGTTTCACGAATTCATCTCTACTGCATATATATGGGCTAAAAGAAAAGAAGGCCTACGACTCTGTTGACAGACAAACACTATTCCACATACTTTATGAATCAGAGATAGATGAAAACACCAGAAGACTTGTTGAACAAACGCTCACAGATACAACATCAAGAATTAAGTTTCAAGGCGAAATTTCTGAACCACTCAAAATCAAAACAGGAGTTCGACAAGGTGACGGACTGTCCCCAATTCTCTTTAACTTGGTTTTAGATAAAGTAGTAAAAACATGGGAAAACACATTAAAAAACAGAGGCACAAAGGGTATAAGCATGGGCCAAGGAAAGAACAAATTTGAAGTAAAATGTTTAGCCTTTGCGGATGATATGGCATTGATAACTGAAAACCGAACAGACGCAACAGTTATGCTTGATATGTTACACAAGATTGCTGAAAAGACTGGGCTAAAAATATTCTACGAAAAAACCGAGTATATAGAACACAAACATAATACAGAAAAGTTTATGAAAACAAAGTATGGAAAAATTAAAAGAGTTGATAGATTCAAATACCTGGGGGAGTGGATCCAAGCCAATGGACTGGATAACACAACAAATAAAGAAAGAATAAAAAAGTTGGAATTTGCATATAAATTAACACAAAACTACTACAATAAGAAATCAATATCCATACAAGCAAAGATTAAACATTATAATTCAGTTATTAGGACACAAGCAACATATGGATCAGAGTGCCTAACATTGAATAAGAAAGGCGAATTAAGAGACCTAGAAAAAAGAGAGAGAAAAATATTAAGAAAAATTCTAGATCCTGAGAAAAACAAGGAAAATAGGTGGATTAAAAGGAGAAATGAAGACCTATACAAAAATACAGAAAAGATCACAGATACAATGAGGAAGAGACGGCTAAAATTTTATGGACATTTAAAAAGAATGGAAGAAACACGGATTACAAAGAAAATTTTTAATTACGTTAGTAAGCTGAAAAACACTGTAGGATGGATAGAAGCAGTAAAGAAAGACGCC
Source organism: Schistocerca serialis cubense (assembly GCF_023864345.2). NCBI lineage: Eukaryota > Metazoa > Arthropoda > Insecta > Orthoptera > Acrididae > Schistocerca > Schistocerca serialis. Next base: position 782,235,963 of record NC_064640.1, read on the forward strand.
AACAAAATAGGTGTTACAGAAGAAATAATACGTGACAGGAATAACTTTTGGCTACTTATAGAAAACGCAAACTATGAAGAAGATGCGCCAAAACCTCGACCCAAGAGAGTGTGGACAGTTGGCGAGAAAATGAAGAAGTACTGGGAAGAACGGAAGAAAAAGAAACACCATAAGTCTTAAGTTGTATGCGGTCCATAGCTGGCCAAATTCATAATAAAAAAAAATGGGCTAAAATAAATCTCTTCTTAGTTACGGCATGTTCCTCAGTATTTCTAAGCGAAATTGTGACTAGTGTAGAATATTTTTTAACAAGAGCTTCGCTTCATGAGCAAGCCATAGCAAGACGAAGAACATTATTTTTTGCAGCGGCTGTCGTTTTTCACGGTATACTGCCAGCGAATGTGCTCATGGTACAGATTGTAACGCTACCACTGTCATGTTTCATATTTTTTCTAAACATTCTCAGTGACAAACAGAAGAAATAATATTGCAACACCTCTGCTGCCCTTATTGCTTTAAATGTACTGCACTGCTCGTTCACTACCCTTTCGTCTACGTACAGACTCCAGTGTTATATTTCCGTTTACAAGGCAGCGCAAAATGTCACCACGTTCGTTTCCGTCATCACCTGGTTAAGTTTATACGCAGCTTACACATTATTACTAATGATCGCTCATGAGAATTTATTACTGAGTTTTGGGCAGTCTAATTATCACGAAGAACGTCGTAAATAATAGGTCCTACTGCATGTAGCTAATGCAAATCAAGGGTATCGATCAAATTTGGTGGAAACATGGACTGCACACCCAGACTGCGGAGGCCAAACAGAATTCCCACAGGGACCTCCCACTAAACCGTCTGGCAGACTTTAGCGAAAGTAATACTGATGTTAACTGAATACTGCATTGTTTGCATTTATGCAGTCTAAGGATTTTTCCACCAGGAGCCATAAGAACAGCAGTAATAGGAAGTCGACATCATGTAGCAAATATATTAAATAGTAATTACATCTATCAATTTTTGCTGTCATATTATTTAGGAGAATAATTTACAAAAATCACTAATCGCTTCGAAAAGTAGCATATTACTCAGAATCAAATAGACTGCAACCTGTGTTGTCCATTCCTATATATTACGTTATGTGACTGTGCTGTCATTGGCATAAATACTTCACACACTATTGGAAGATTCATAACTGAGTGCGAACTGATTGTGTGAATATAATTGCAATATAACTGGCAACTGGAATGCTTCATTTCAGTCATGCAGTCAACAGTTGTGGACGTTCTGGCCCTTCGAGTACAGGCAGCGCAACCACTGTCCGATGGAAAAGATTATAAAGAAAATAACAGCCTCAGCTCCGCTTTAAGAAGAGAAAGGAATAAAATATTGCATTTCTTACTTGTCTCACTAATTTCTTAATACCTTCCTAACAGCAATCAAGAAAAAATTTTATTTATTCGCCCGGATGTTAGCGGTACCTCAATGCTACAATCGAAGAAAAAATTGTAGCATAGAATTTTTACTTTCCCCACAGTATATCTCGGAGAGTTAAATAAGACAATGTTTTTCTTAAATCAGACAATAATACGCAGATTGCTGAAGACGCAGTCCAGGAGACATAACGTCATATATCAGTATTAGGACCACTGTAAGTGTATGCAGGTGACCTTCAACTACTTACATATCTGTGATTCTTGAGTTTCTCCCGGCGTATTTGATAATCAAAATATCCACGGGTGTGCTGCCGGTCTATAGTGTCCAACGGGCACAATATTTCGGCGATCATACATGACGCCATCATCATGTGAACTGACGGACTGAGCTCTTGTGAACGTGCCGGCACGGAGATCCGTACGCTATGGCTGCTCAGAGGGAACTATGCTACTTTTCGAAGCTCAGAGGGAACTCTGAGCAGCCATAGCGTACGGATCTCCGTGCCGGCACGTTCACAAGAACTCAGTCCGTCAGTTCACCTGATGATGGCGACATGTATGATCGCCGAAATATTGTGCCCGTTGGGCACTATAGACCGGCAGCACACCCGTGGATATTTTGACTTATATATCTGACTGCCAGGCAAGAGAGCCTAAGAGCCGCCATAACTCAATCAAGCAGGCCCTCGAAGTTATTTACGAGTGGACCAAGAAATCAGCGAAAGTGACGTGTGCGAATATCATTCGAACGAATATACAAATCCTTCTCAATGCCTCTCTTACAGATTTAGTTTTAATGCTGAATTAACATTTAACCTACACTGGAAATACAAAATGGTTCAAATGGCTCTGAGCACTATGGGACTCAACTGCTGAGGTCATTAGTCCCCTAGAACTTAGAACTAGTTAAACCTAACTAACATAAGGACATCACAAACATCCATGCCCGAAGCAGGATTCGAACCTGCGACCGTAGCGGTCTTGCGGTTCCAGACTGCAGCGCCTTTAACCGCACGGCCACTTCGGCCGGCTTGGAAATAGAGTTTGCTACCGACAGTAGTAGTATTTACCGCTTCATATTAAAAAGAAAAGAAGAAAAAACTTGAAAAAAATATTGTTCAGGACTTAATTTTATTTCTCTTCGTGCAACTCGACGACCTACAGCGATGTCTAGATAGTGAAAACTTGCTCCATTGACCTCGCCATAAATTCCTCTGTGGTATAAAAATGGTTCTGAGCACTATGGGACTTAACATCTATGGTCATCAGTCCCCTAGAACTTAGAACTACTTAAACCTAACTAACCTAAGGACATCACACACATCCATGCCCGAGGCAGGATTCGAACCTGCGACCGTAGTAGTCGCGCGGTTCCGGACTGAGCACCTAGAACCGCTAGATCACCGCGGCCGGCCCCTGTGTGGTATACACAATGAAAATGCTATTGATGATTGTACATTAAAATCATAATTGATTTTTCCGTCGCTGCTTGGTAGAACAGCGTCATGCAGTAGAAGATTCACAATTTTGCCCTCTTCACTTACAATTATACATAACGCTTTTCTACAGACACCTACGTTTTCTCCGTCGTCTGTTCTGTATTGCAATCTTACACATACGAGGTGATTCAGCTGCCCCTACCGATGTCGTTTTATGCAACCTGCAATGTTATATTTGGCCTTCTCTCACTCGCTACGCGCAAACTATTAGTGCTCCCCCAATAATTAATAGGACCTTTGTGTAGGAAATGTAATGTACTTAAAGTTTGTGCGGGAATACGTTTTCGCTGAGGGTCACGGTTTACGAATTATTCAAGAAAAACGTATAAAAGTGACCTTCAAACGAATCTCCAACCCCATACTCATCCCTCCCCAGTCGAGATTTCTAGTACGGTGTCCGTGACACTCACCCCTGTACATAAATTTACGACTACGTAAGCTATTCCAGATATTCGACCTTTTTTATGGATTAGACTATTATGCCACCAGCATAGTCCAATATTCCGTTAACGTTATTAATTTGAACGTGCCCGTGAGGATAATGAAAGACAGTTGGTTCGTTGATTTGGGGGAAGGCATCAGATCGGTCCCATCGGATTAGGAAAGGATGGGGAGGGAAGTCGGCCGTGCTTTTTCAAGGCATTTGCCTGAAGCGATTTAGAGAAATCACGGAAAACCTAAATCAGAATGGCCGGACGCGGGTTTGAACCGTCTTCCTCCAGAATGCGAGTCCAGTGTGCTAACCACTGCGCCACCTCGTTCAGTGACAATGAAAGAAAAACTACTTTTTAAAAAAAGTCACGCGAAAACAAGTTACGTTCACAATTCGATCCAGACTTAACCCTTACAAGCACAGTAGTTTCGTAGTCAGAAAGCCCGACGAATACAACGATCTAATCGTTTATTTTATGCTGCCAAAATTCACAAAGTTGTTAGGTAAAATTTACACATCCATCAATATTAAAATTTGTAAATGGTCGACTTAGCCGGAAGCGGCTTAAGGCCAATCAGTGAAGATAAAAAACGGTTGAATGTGGGAAATAATTCGTCCAGTCGCAAATTTTTGTACTGTGGTAGGAGGGAGTGCCATGAATAGCGACTGTTAGGGGCTGAGTGTGTGAGTGGGGTGCATTTGAAGGTCACTTTTGTATGTTTTTCTTTAATAACTCGAAAACTATGGCCTCTAGCGAAGACCTATCCCAGAACAAAATTTAACTACATTAAAGTTCCTATACAAAGCTTCTATTCATTTTTTTCTGTATGACCAATATTTGGCGCGTGGCGAACGAAAGAATATGAAAATATCGCGCGTGATTTTTGAAGGCCAGATAGATCATTGCGGGTTACATAAAACGACATGGTAGGGGCAGATGATTCAGTCTGTGTATACTGTCAAATATAGTCTTTCATACCAACAACTGTCAACGAGAGACTTCCTCGGATTGAAAATTACCTTATGTACCTCAGACGCCTCAAGTACTTGCCATTTCGCATTTCATGCACTTGACTGCAGTATCATTTGAATCGTAATACTGATGAAATCTCACATTTTAGTACTTAAAAAAATAAAGTGTATTATTAGCAGTTAATTTAATAATTTCTTTACTTCTCTCCTCCTTTTTTTCTTTTTCTCCTTTCCTTTCTTTTCCTTTCGATTCTTCAATTTTTACTTTAGTTTTTGTTTTTACACTGTCATTATTATAAAGTTTAGTGACAGTACGACTCCGTGTATTGCCATATACGAATCCATCACACACTGCCAATGTTGTGTAAGACGTCGAATACCCGTGGCCTCACCATGAGCGAATCGTGAGATCTCACGCGTCACTTCTCTGACAATGTCTTCACGTATTCGAAAGCCAGTTCAAAAGCTTGTTCTACGCAGTGGCTCTTCCAGTTTTGGTACGAGGTCATAATCGCAGTGTGATAACTCTGGCGAATATAGTGGATCCTCAAATACCTCCCATGCCCATCGCACGAGCAGATTCTGTACACACACTGCCGTATGGGCTCTCACGTTGTCCTGAAGAATTAACGAATCGAGTAGACTTTCAGGATGTTTCTTCCGAATTGCCGGTCGTAGGTGCTGTTGCAGGAAAGTGTGACAGTAGAACAGTGCATTAAAAGTTTGTCCACGTGGGAAGAAACGGCACAAAGTCAATCCTCTAATGCCATAAGCTATGATGACCATTAACTTGACAGGAGAGAGAGGGCGACGAAATTTCTGCCTGCATGGTGAACCTGGATGACGCCATTCTGCGGACTGGCGTTTCAGTTCTGGCTCATAGGTCCTGGACCAAAATTCATCTATGGTGACGATTCTCGTAAGCATACTGTCTGCCTCCTCCTCGTAACGCACTTGATGCACACGACACGTTTCGTATCGTGTCCACTTTTCCACTTCACTTAGTACATGAGGCACACACTTTGCAGCATCTTAGAGGACCTGTAGCTCGTCACGTAAAATTCTATAGAGTGTTGTCGTCTCAATACCAGTGTGGCGGTGTAAATTCCTGCAGCGTCCATTTTCTGTTGTTCTACAAGCATTGGGCGATCTGAATACGAGCGTAGTCCATACGCATACTGACAGGTAGCCCGGATCGCTGTATGTCGACTGTTACAGCTCTACCACGCCGGGATGCGTCCATCCACCCAGCAACCGTTCGGTACGTTAGAGCAGTATTTCCTACCGCTTCCGCAAGCTCCTCGTGGCATTGTCGCGCATTCCTTCCGCGGTGAACTGCAATCTTTACGTAAGAGCGCTGTTCAAGTCGGGTAACATCCTTTCTGAATGGCTACTCATCTCTCGCTGTGCTCACTCGTCACGCTTCGTTTTCATAGAAAGAACTACCAGCAAGCGTCACGTCACGATCCTGTGGATTTTTGGAGAGACTCCTGATACCATGGAATGTGTGTAGTTTGTAATGTACTATTGTGTATTGTGCAACTGAGAGTGAAAAACGTTTGCGACGACAAACTTTTCTTCATCTTTTTTTGCTATGCCTTTATGTTGTGTGTGTGTTCATCCATCTCCCTACATGTAATGTTTACATGTGAACTAACTTTCAATTTGCATATTTCAGAATCTTTTAATTCTTCACGATTTTCGAGATAAGAAATAGTTGCCCAGATTTTTGCAACGACCCTTGTAAAATACAAGATATCACGTTTGATGTCCGAGATGGACATGATAAATTACCAAATCAATGAGTAACTAAAACACATAGAGGACACATGTCTGTTTAACACCTCCTTTCATTTTAAATTATATAAAATAACTATGATGTACACTTGCTGCTATAAGAACCGTAAAAAATGGCGCATTCCGCTGATAATGCTGAGATAGACCGTTTTATTCTGTTTGGTTCCTCTACAGTACTGTGCCGCCAAGATTTCAGTTTGTACCGGTATTGCAGATGTATATCTGCAAATAATCAATTGATTGCATAAGTTTATTTTTCCGAAGTGGTAATTAAAATCTTAGGAATACCTCTCATACATAGATCATTTGCACAGTTTCTGTCAAAACGATGGGTCATATGTCGATTTACGTGCTACGTAAATTATAATTTTGTTTGCATGTATAGCTATATGCAGCCATTTATAGATTACTAGATAGCGCAGTGGCTTTAATATGAGAGTGACACTACTCAGATTTCTCTTCAAAGTTACACATTCTACTGGTTTTTAGTTTCAGATTCGTCTGTTGAATAGAAGGAGTTGTCTAGTAGATTCAGTATCCGGTTACATTTAAAATTTTCTTTGGTTCGGGCAAATGAACTGTGTCTTTTGTGGCTGAAAATGTGACGCCTGTTTGAGCTACTGAAAGCTTTAGCAGTTAATAGAGCAGGTCTTTTTTTTCTTCTACTACTGTAGCTGTGAATATTAGAGTCCTTCTCAAATTGTGTTGGATTAGTTATAACGAATTTCATTAGGGAAAGTGACGATGGATACGTAATTTCTAACTACCTTCAGAAGCGGCTAGAAGATGATTGGAGACGAACACCACATGTTATTGACGTCATATTCGACATGGGTGCTGAACTGTAGCTACCGATGTCTATGTGCATTACTGACGTTTTCGAGAATCCAATATAGCAACTGTAACTGAAGCGCCGGGTTGGATCCATATCGGGCGTTTCCTTGGCAACAACTCCAACAAGTAAATTGAAGGTTAGTGGAATAAGCCAGATCCAGTTAGAGTTTAATTCGGGAGCAAGTTTGTCGGCATGGAGCGCTAAGTGAGCCGGCTTGGCGATTGTTCAATACGCGTTTCTGCTGCGAGAAAGCTTTGTCCTTCCACTGGGCGCGCGGCGAATGCTCCAGGCGGCTCTGAAGAAAGGACCACCTGCACTAATGGCCACCACTTCTCTCAACAAAAGAGCTTGCTTTCGTCCGCCACTCCGCATCAGTTCTACTATTCTGCCAAGTTCTAACAAGGCTGAAAAATCGCAAGTTTGAGCGATCAGCCTCCTTGTAACCACCTTGTTATATTATTGGCTCTGAGCACTATGCGACTGATCCTCTGAGGTCATCAGTCGCCTAGAACTTAGAACTAATAAAACTTAACTAACCTAAGGACATCACACACATCCATGCCCGAGGCAGGATTCGAACCTGCGACCGTAGCTGCCGCTCGGTTCCAGACTGTAGCGCCGAGAACCGCACGGCCACTCCGGCCGGCCTGTTATATTATTATTATATATTTTATTATACAGAGTGATTGTTATTAACATTTAAAAACCCCCGAAGCGACATAGATGACTCTGAGATAACTAATTTAATATGAGACACATGTGGCCGCAAATGTCGGGAAATACCCCAAAAGTGACTGACAAACGTTGAACGCGTGACGTCACCAGATGACGTACCTCGCAGCACGTTCAGTGGTTGGGTTTGTCGATCCTACCCTCGAGAGTAGGGACAGTGCTACACATCGCTCAGCTATTTTTTTTTCCTTTGGGATCGTATGAAGGAGCTGGTTTACAGCACCCCGTGAGTCGAAAATGGACCTCATAGCCAGCATAGCCGTTGCCGCTGCGTAGATCGAGCACGTGCGTAAAGGGCTGATTCAGCGATGCAATACTTACATTCAAACCGTGCAAATATCGAATACCAATTGCAAATGTGGTCTGTTGTAAAAGTAGAACTTACAAAATTATTGTCCTTGCTGTAACCAAGCAAAAACTGTTTCTATTTTGTGTTTCTTTCCTTTTCGCTCCTCTGTTTTGTTTACAGACATAATTTAGTAAAGAAAACGTAGGTCATCCACTGGTAGCGCGGCAGTTCGGAAGCTTATACTCATTTACTTCTGACGCAATATGATAGGTTTCTGTTGTACCGTATTTTGCAATAAACCAGCGGAGACCGCGAGACCAATAAATAAAATAATGAATCTTATTTGAATGTGAACATGTAACTGTCTAGCGCGATGCAAAAAATACTGCCTGCCAGACGCAAGACTCGAACCCTGAGCCTCACGCTCTACAGTCACGCACGCAGGCCAGGAGCCACACCAACGTGAATTCTTGACTTGGGTTGGGATGATCATTTGCGACTGACCGATAGGGTCAACCGCTGCATGTGCGGCGACGTACATCTGGTGACGTCACATGTTCACCATTTGTGATCCACTTTCGAGATATTTGTGGCTCCGCGCGCCTCATATTGAATTACTTGTCTCAGAGTGTTCTAAATCGTTTAAGAGGTTCTGAAACGTTAATAACAATCACCCTTTACAGTGTGGGGCAAATAAAAGTGGCCTGGAGAGCAGAATTTCATGGTGCAAAGAAACACAGCTGAGGCAAGGCAGTCCTGTACTAACCTGACTATAGCATATTTTGAAAGTGACCACCATTCATCTCTTGGCACTTTTGAGCCTGGTCTGCAAGTTGCTGAAGATGAATGGAAGCTGGACTGCTGGAATTGCTGCAGTCTCATCCGAAATGTTCTGCTGCGTTCTTGAAGGCTATGAGGATTGTTGAGATACGCCTTAGACTTGAGGGCTCCTCACACAAAGTAATTGCGCACTGACAGATCAGGTTACCTGGGTGACCAGCTAGGGCCGCTACCAGACTGACCTTTGCTAACAACTCTGTCAGGCGTGAAGATTGTGTAAATGAGCTCCAATGTTCGGACGGCTGTGTGGGCAGTTACTCAATTCTCTTGGAAGTAACTGTAGATCTTTTCCTCATCCATTAATGCTGCTACCAATGGTTTCAAAATTTTGGCAATCTAACGCGCCGAATCTGGGCCACTTTTATTTGCCCCATCCTGTATATGGTTGCCTCAATTTTTCTGAATTTATCAGTGTAAACTGGTTTCACCAAAAACGATGGTTTAAAGAAATAATAAAACTAATTAAAATTTAGGATACAAAGTGTAGCATACCTATCGTGTCAGCCCTTATCTTTTAAAATAGCGCTCGCCAAAGATTTTGTTAGCTGAGCAATTACGGATAAAGTGGTTGATAAGCTTCGTCTTGCCTGGACTCAGTTAGAATTTGAGGACACGTAGCCATCTTCAGGACCTCAGATGGGAAGATGGCGCAGAATCATCGCAGCTGAACAGAGCTCTCAAAACCCAACAGTCTGGTAACTGTTTGGCATGGCCGCCCTGGTAGCTGAGTGGTCAGCGCGACGGAATGTGCTACATAATGGCCCGGGTTCCATTCCCGGTTGGGTCCGAGATTTTTCTCCGCTCAGGGAGTGGGTGTTGTGTTGTCCTTATTATCTTCATTTCATCCCCATCGACACGCAAGTCGTCGAAGTGGCGTCAACTCGAAAGGCTTGCACCAGGCGAACGGTCTACCCGACGGGAGGCCCTAGCCACACGGCATTTCCATTTTTACTGTTTGGTATCTTCCGTCGATTCAGTGATGTCATCGGATCAAACTCCCTGACCCATGGAGCACGCTACACAGGATAATAAATACGCTTAAGGTGTGGCTGCCCTTGACCTGAAGTTTGGTTTGAATACCGAAGTGTTTCACTAGGTATGGTCCATTGGAAGTGGTACGTCCTTGTCTTCCTCCGACCTTTGAACTGACTTACTCCATCCTTTACATAGTATCGCACATATTATCGTGATCTCCGAAATAAAAGTCAACTTGGCATTTTTCGCAAGAGTTGAAAAAGTAATTGACGGAAAAAAATCGAAGGCCCACTCAGAATTCATCACTGTACCTAAGAATTCTTCGTCTGACGCATACCCAGTAAACTAATGGGATACTTTTTACAGTTTAAGTGAGAAAAATATTCATATAACATATCCTATATGAAATAACTGTATTTTTATTTTAATAATAACAGTTCATGTTTTCTTAAAATGGAAATTCGAGTTAAGCACTGATTCGGGATCGATGCGCCTTGCAGGGGAGTCGTATTCTTTCCTGCTCGATGAATCGGGATAGCGATGGGAGAGGGTGGGGGTGGGTATTTAATTCACCTTTATTATTTTTGCGAGGATCCATGATATTCCTTCAAGAGATGAAATGAAAGACTGCAGTCGGGAAACATACTCGCCACTGCCACATGCATCGCAGCACCCAAAGCGCGAAAATATGGGGGAAGGATGTGAATAGAACAAGATTATAAATATTTTGAAAATATATAACACTAAACGGAAAACAGGCAAAGCTCTTCACTCACAATAATTTCAAAAAAATTTATTTCTGAATTGAAGTTAATACTTTTTGTTTTAAAAACCAAAAGGAACGTTGATTTAAAACAGGAACCGAAAGAAAATTTTGTTTTTTCTCACTACAATATTGAAAATATTTTTTTAAAATATTAACTGCCTTGCAAGATTTTTAAAGACGATTAGTTTGATAATTACATAGAATCGGCGTAAAATATGAAAAAAAAAGTTTCTGAAAAAATCAGTTTGTCAGCTCGATTCAACGATTTTAATATTTGGATTTCCTGACTTTTGGGAATTCTGAAGTTTCTACGGTTTTGATTACATCCCAAGAAATGTGAGCTGTGCCATTCTATTCATCCTTAATGATTTTCCAAAAACACATTTCGCCCCCAAAATCTTAGACGTACCATTTTCGAGAAAAAGTTTTCTTAGAGTCGTCTAAGACATCTTCCATACTCAAATTTAGAAAGTTTAAAAATGTATTTCATCATGTCATCTGAGTCATGTCATGTAGTCCACTCTTTAATAAATAATTCTACAGAACATCTTCAACAACCAAGTACCTTCAAAACATTCGTAATTTATAACTTTATGCCATATTAAAATTATCAATAAAAATCTATTTTTATGAGTTAGCAAATATTAATATTTGCTGCCTATGCTGTTAGTTTAAAAAACAGGGTCGCATTTGAGAACAGACAGTAACATTAAGAACTAACGGCTGGCAAGACGCATATTTAGGAGTATTTCTGAAATGTACCCACGAGGGAAACACTTCTGCTCTAACGGCTGAAACTGAATAAAAAATATTTTCAGACACGCAGGTGCGTCTCTTCTACCACCCATGAAGGTCATTTATTTGTACGAATGTGTACAACTCATGTTTGAAAGTTAACACTGTAAATAGTACAGAAGCACAAGCCGCTGAAGAGACAATACCGGCTAACCGACAATATTATGACGGACAGATTCACAACAGTCATACATGAGGTATCATCTGACGAGCATCTAAACATTCTCTTGACACAATAGGTGTTAACGCATGCAGTACTTACAGAGTAAAGATTTCCAATACAAAAGTTGATGTGTTGTCATACGTTCTTACCGCATTCGACATCTAAGTGCCAATGTGGAACTTAAATGAGGTAATTAAAATATACCGGAATGGAGAAGTTTCAAAGATCTGGATAACATTATCACTTGAATTTTCATATTGGACTGCTGCAGTGTGGCTGAACCGAAAGTGATGTAGCATGTCCACAAGTTGCCCTCAGCAAGAGTGGATACTTATCCATTCCTCTGTGTGTTAATCAATTCATTGAAACTCCACATATCCAGTTGGTTGAAGGATAAGGAAATAGTGTGCGAAAACGCTGGACCTTCTATTTTGGGAAATATAACTCTTTAAGTATTGTATATGTATCACATATTGTGTCAAGCAAATATATAGCTTTTTAATAAATAATATCTAATTTATGACTCTGCTGATCACAATTGTGTGATACAAAGTAGGAGAGAATGTTGTATGCTGATAAACTTTTGACATTCATCTCTAGATAACAGAAGTTTAATGTATTTTCTTAGCTCACTTTTAAATGATGGTATTCACATTTTATGTGATGCAGTCTTTTTCAGAAATTACAAAGATTACTCCGAAAAATAAAGGTTTCTCTGAATGTGAACACATCTTCCAAGGTACAACATGGTTATACACCTAGAAACAAATATTCGATTGAAATCTAAAAGATTTGCAATTGAGGAAATCTTCTAAAAGCTGTGTTTAATAATACATGTATTATTACACTAACACAAACCAATAACCAGTAAGCGAAATCAAGTTAAGCAGAAGTATTATCATAACCATTTACAAGTTAAATTCATTTTGACAAAGAAACTAACTCCAATTTTCAGTCTGAAGACAAGTAAACTTGTTAAGACAATAAGCAAACTCACTCATTTGCAAGTATTGTATGTTCCATGATAAAAGACCTTCTTCTGTTCCAAGGTACAAGATGGTGCTCAATCGACCAAGTATGGCTCGACCGTACACAAGTTACGTAAATAGTTCTAAAAATATGTAGCATTTAATCACCATAAAATTATGAACCTTAATAATAAACAACATATTCAAAGTAGCTTTAATATATTACGGGGTGTTTGGAAATTTCGTTACAGGTTTCTAGGATTTGTGGAGGAGAGTAAGCAAATAATAATTTGAATAATAATTTGAATAAGATACCGTTTCTGTTCTACGACAGTTTCAATTTATGCATAAAATGCATGTTTCACCATCAACCGCTTATAGTGGTGTACACTTGTTATTATTAAGTTCGCTTCTCAATGTCCTGTGTCGTATATTGATATTCATGACATGCTCTACAGAGGATTTAAGTAATGACAAATGTAATGTTGTGGCTTAAACCATTTAACCCTTATCAGTGAAGAGGACCCGTGACTGAAAACGGTTGATATTTGGGTTTAAAATAAAAGCGGCTGATGATCGAACAGGCATTTTATACGTTACTTGACGGCTGCTGATAGTCACCTCCGAAAAAACGGTTTCAATTTAGAAGTTAAACTCACTCATTTCTGCTTGGGGAATTAAATTAAGCGTCATACAGTACAGTTGTTAGATAGCAGTTCGAAAGGAAACGTAATGAAACGTCCATTTATCACTTACGCACATTTTTTGTATTGACACTTAAATATTACGTGTTTACTTTATTCCAAAACAAAAATGCACCCAGCATACCGTATATATAGAGCAGTGGTGATGCATTACGACAGCGGCTCGATGTGGCGACCATCCGCGTCGTTACACACATTGTGTCTCCGAAGTATGTTCTGGCACACACTCTCCATCCCACCTGGTATGCCTTCAATTTCTACTTAAGCGGCCAGAACTCGGCCCAGCAGATCTCTACAGGAGTCTCGTAAATTAAACTTTGCATAAGACCCCACAAGTACAAGTCATCCTGTCCACCCTACTGCATACCAGGACAAGCAACTCTGAAACTTTTTTCTTTTCCTTAGCAGATGTGGACGCATTACATATCTCAATTGAAACGGTCGTAGAACAGAAACGGTACGTTTTCGGGCATGGGTTCCTATTGAAAATATAATGTACTCAGTATCCTCTATAAGTGCTAGAAGTTTGTAAAGGGAATTTCCGAACACTCTACACAGCACTTAAATGTGTAAAACGCGAAATATTCACAAATTCTGCGCAAAACACAATATCATGTCTAACAACAAAAACTGTAGAAAAATGTAGAAACTTCATATGGCGGCCTCCAGTACGCATTCTTTCATGTGATTCGAAAATCAATCACTAGACTGAAGTAACGACCAAAAACACGATGTGTTCCTAGATACGCTACCCTCTCCTCTACCGTTTCTTCATTGACTCGTGCTTCTGTAATCTTTACATATCTTCAAAACTCGATTGTACACAAGCGCAGAACTTTGCAGTAAATGACATTGCTGGGTGGTGGAAAAAACACCTTTCTGAACTTTAAAATAATTTTTATTGTTGAAGTGAATGATTGTAGCTCCGTCATAAGTCGCATTGAGAAGTATCTTTTTTTATTTCTTGATGGTGACTAGATTGGGACACCTATGTCCATTTTCAGACGTTCCGTGTAGTAAGTGAGACATGTATAGGCAATATCCTATGTACAAAAGCTACCCCTGCAGAGAAGATCAAAGCGGCACTATGGCCGACTCAACAACAGTAAATACACCACACAGAACGGAATTGCAGTACGCTGCTAGTTCGTAAGTTTTCATTGTGTTTTAGCCGCTACAGATTAGGTACCTCCCTTGGCAGATAGACATAAAAGAGTGTCGTTGATTCAAATAGATCCAGAGTCTAATGATTTTAGTGGAAGTATGCAACTCATTCCGCTTAAATGAACGTCATGAAAGAAGGTGTCATACACACTGAACGAAGTATCGTTATATTAAGCCGTAAATGTTTATTTGAGGCATCCACAATTAAATTGTAAAGCTTAAAAAGGAAGCATTTTTGACAATAATTTAGCAACGTTAAACTCGCAGGGTATTGGGATAATGTTCAGCTGGACGTAAGGCTGGAGTAATTAAAATTTGTAGCCGTTGTTTCGAAAAATAACGAGCTTCAACAGCAAGTATTTCAGAAACTCTTTTTATCTTTAAAACGGAAAGAAAATATTCAGTTAAAGCCCCATGTCATTCAAGTTTAAATATTACGTCAGAGGATCAAAGAAAAGATGACGATCATGTTATTACATTGACAGAAACTCTTCCACGCTCGCAGAATGTCCCTGGATATTTAACAAAAGTGTCCAGAAAGATTTTGAACTACTTCGCAGACAAATCTGATACATGACTGAATTTGTAGCGCAACAAGTACTAAGTATCAAAAACAAAATTTCTTTGATATCAATGCTATGTGAGTGCTAAGCAGAAACCTTTTCACCTAACTCTCGAAACAGGCGAAATTTTACTAACTGATGTGAAACAGAACGAACACACATATTTCGTTGCAGAGAGATTTCTTTGTAGTACCCCCGGAAAACATAGTGTAAATGCAAAGTATGAAGGGCCGTCAGACGAAAATTAAACTCCCGTCACAGTGTGATCATGGAATGGTTTCATTCAAAAGCAATCACCACACGCGTTAAGACATTTATCCCACTAGGAGACGAGATGATCGTCTCCTGCATCGTAGAGGGCGGACGGCCGCTGGCGGAACCGCAAGCACACCCACTCTTACACTTCCTTGTCAGACTCAAACCGGCGTCCACAGACATATTTCTTCAGCTCGCTATAGATGTGAAAACACGTGGTGAAAGATCGGGGTTGCAGTGTTTCCCAACCAAATCGCTGAAGCGTAACCTTCGTCTGATTGGCAATGTGGGGACGTGCGTTATAGTAAAATAGGGTACTTCGGGTCCGACAGCAATCCGACAGCCTGAGATCAAATGGCAAAGCCAACAGTGGAAAACATTCGACATCTCCTCTGCCGAAGAAATCCAAAGCTGTTCACACAAGTTCCAACAAGATCACGATGACCTTCTTCTTAGACTGCAGAGGCCCTCTCCTCGTAGAAATCCTCAAGCGTGGAACCACAATAATGCGCAGTGCTATGAAGACAATTTGCAGAAACTGAGACACACCATAAAGTTAAAACGCCAAGAAACGCTGTCGGACAAAATCATCCTGTTTCATGATAATGTCCGCCCCACACAGCCCTCGGACGCAGGCTATGCTTCAGCGATTTTGTTGGTAAACACTGCAACAGCTTCCGTACAGCACGGATCTCTCACCGTGTGATTCTCACATCTTTGGCAAATTGAAGGAAGATATGTGTTGACGTTGGTTTCAACCGGACGCCCCCACACAGCCCTCGGACGCAGGCTATGCTTCAGCGATTTTGTTGGTAAACACTGCAACAGCCTCCGTACAGCACGGATCTCTCACCGTGTGATTCTCACATCTTTGGCAAATTGAAGGAAGATATGTGTTGACGTTGGTTTCAACCGGAAGCCCCCACACAGCCCTCGGACGCAGGCTATGCTTCAGCGATTTTGTTGGTAAACACTGCAACAGCCTCCGTACAGCACGAATCTCTCACCGTGTGATTTTCACATCTTTGGAAAATTGAAGAAAGACATGTGTTGACGTTGGTTTCAACCGGACGAGGAAGTGCAAGAGTGGGTGTGGTTTTGGATCCATCAGCGGCCGGCCACTTTTGACGAAACAGGAATTGATCACTCGTCTTCCAGTGGGGTAAATGTCTTAACGAATGTGATGACTAGTTTTAAATGAAATTATTTCACGGTCCCGTTGTGGCCGGTGTTCAGTATTCACTTAACTGCCGCTTACAGCGTACGGAAAAGACACCGGTGCTATTTCTTCTAAACTTTGCTCCAGTTTTTAGAATCTTCACGATATCATATAAAAAAGATTAATCTAATGAATCCATGGAAGTGTTGTCAAATTTGTTGTGCCGGCCGTTGTGGAAGAGCGGTTCTAGGCACTTCAGTCCGGAACGGCGCTGCTGCTACGGTCGCAGGTTCGAATCCTGCCTCGGGCATGAATGTGTGTGATGTCCATAGGTTAGTTAGGTTTAAGTAGTTTCTAAGTCTAGAGGACTGATGACCTCAGATGTTAAGTCCCATAGTGCTTAGAGCCATTTGAACCATTTTTCAAAGATTTGTTGTTATGTTATGTGGCAATCTTTGCAGAGAAGGTGCCATTATTTTCGCGAAACTTTAAGTAACCAATAACTGAAAAAATTAAACTCTTCTCCTACTTCCTTCGAATATCTCACATAAGGATCATAAGAACAATATAAGATAAATTAGGGATCAGGGATGTACAGTCAGTCACTCTTGTGGAACATCATTTACGAGTGAGGCAAACACTATACAGTGATTTGTGCTATATTTAGGAGTATCGAAGGCAGCTGTAGCCCTTGTTACTGAAATTAGCCCTCTGGAGTGGACAGGTTAACGCTCAAAATACGTATATGAGAGATCGTACTAGGTGCGTACGTAGAGATTGCAGTCTCACGCAGAGTGGACGTCAATATGCTACCGCTTTTCAGTTATTGTATTTTATTGGCTTTAATAACTTACCAGCTTTACCCACAAGCAAGATCACTGCCTTGTGACGCACAAAGTGAACGCCGAAGAAGTAGATTCCATAGAATGTAGGCCATGCAATCAGGCAGATAGTTTTCGTTTTGTAAAAATAACTTACATTCTGAACAACAGAGGCTTGTTTAAGGCCTTTATCTTCTCGAATTCGTTTCATTTCTTAGAAATCCTGTGCATTCCCCATATCTCAGATGCGTGTCTAGTTTTCATACAGGAAACAGAGAGAAAAACAGTTTGCTCGTTAACTCTGTCACTTCTCGCCTTTGATGTTCAGGAATGCCGTAATTGGGGAAGCGCTTCTTTTTACTGCTCCCAGGATGAGTCAGATATTGAATCGCGACTTTTAACGAGACGATGTTCTTTGGTAGCGGAGCGAAGAACTGTGCTTACGCTACTCGGCCGATGGCTCCGTATTCCACTGCTAGCAGACACTGAGGAGTGCGGCAAAGCGCTCTGTTTTCTTAACTCTTGTCTATGTTCATCACATTGACAGGGGTTTGTGAGAATAAGATGGAGCGACCACAATCGGAAGACCGTACTTATTCGCGCTAATGCTACAGAACAGTCATTCGATCCAAAAATCTAATTATATTTCTGCGTTATGGAGGTCCTAAGTTGTCAGCATTTCATCATTTCAACGTGCCACGTAGTAACGTATGATCGTATTTTATTATATAATGTATGAAAGGTGTCTTAGAGAAACCGTCATCAGGGTTAGTACAGTGAAAAACATCGTCTGGATGTATGATACAACTTAATATTTTTAGTTTCTTCTTATTTGGTGCACAGATTGTTTGAAAACAATAATCTATTCACTAGGTCTAAATCGGTCCGCAAAATACATGAAAATATTAGTGATCAAGACGTTGTTGTTTCATTAAATGTTTTCTAACCATACGAAGGCTATTCGGAAAGTAAGGTCCGATCGAAATGGAAATGACAATGAAAATCCACTGAAACTTTGCATAGATATGTTGGACGGTGTCTTTAGTATGCCCCTCGATCATTCAAGTCACTCTTTTCAATTCTGAGAGCCCAGTGAGCACATAACGTAACCTCAGCTAACCTAACGTAACCCAACCCAGTACATGCCTAGAAAATAGTGTCTCCGGCCAAGTATGAGTTCCTGTGAGAGATTTCCCCGAATGTCACGCAGGCTACACAACGTACCTGTGATGCATTTCCTTCTTCATGACAATTCTCGGCTGCACCCTGCAGGGACAATGATGACGCTACTGCAGCGCTACCAATGGGAAGTGTTTGATCATCCACCGTACATCCCGGGTTTGTGTCCCTCTGATTTTCATCTCTGCTCGCATGAAACGCTGACTATGAAGACATCATTCTCGCACATGCAAATAGCTGGTGATCAGGAAGAAAGCACAGGCGGCTGCCTTCGATGACGAGGGTATTGGGAAGTTGGTACAATGCTACGACAAATGTCTTAGTCGGAATGGTGACTATGTAGAGAAGAGTTAGCTAGAAGGTGTAGCTAACTGTTTCAAATAAAATACTTTGATTTTCAGTGTGGTTTCCATTTCGCAACCGATCGGATCTTAATTTCCGAACAGTCCTCGTATTTAGGGAAGGTTGTAGAGTTGGTGCACGTTTATTTTTCAAGACTCTGATACTAAAACTGGCAGATTTTAGAGCGACATCTGATGTTCTACACAAAACAGTTCAAGACCAAATGCATCGTGGACGCTGTAGGTGAGTGTGCGCAGTTACGAAACTTACAGGAGGTCCCGAGACAAGCTTCTTCTCCCTTACGGTTTGACGACAAATCAACGGGAAAGTGTACACGCCAGTGTGTGACAACATCAATGCATTGGTGGTACGGAAGTCAGGCAATTCATGTGGATTTTATCAAACAGACAGTAGACCTGCTGCAAGCAGAGAAACGATAAAGCGAGAAATATCAATTTTATGAATGATGGACGTGCTCGCCAGTTTTTTCAGAGCGTGTAACTCTGCAGCGTCATTAGCAGTAAGTATCAGGAATTCGTGTATCACAGGAAAGAGGCCACAAAGAGTCAGTATGGCCAGCCCAATGTAGCGCTTAGTCCCATTTATTTATTTACTTGTCAGGTTCCGTGATAGCATGCAAGCCAAAGCCACTTAGCTAGAGCGAATCACTGCGTAGTTTATAGAGTGCAGACAAGAAAATCTACAAAGAATTTAGGAATTAATAAAACACGGAAAAACTGAGTATACGAATAGATGATACTGTACAGAGAAAACTTCTCAACTACTGCGAGGATTTCCAGTATAGAATAGGAGTGTGCCGCAAGGAAACTTTTGAAGATGAATCTGAATACTTGGGGTTTTATTTGTATCACTCAGTTTTTTTTTCAGTCCTGCTGGAAGCCTATTGAAAATGAAATAATTTCATTGTGAAAAACCATTCAACAGCAAAGAACCCATAAAGTATTTCTTTATTTAAGATAACCTGTTTCAACAGACATTTGCTGCCGTCTTCAGGTCTTAAAACTCTTTTTGCTGTAAAACATTTTCATTTTATGCTTAACCTCACGCACAAGAAGTCAAATGTATAAAACTCAGCACATTGTAAAAGGTCTGTAATCGTTAAAATACTTAAAAATATAAAGCACTTTGTGCAAAAGGCCACGTCCATATACGTATTGCTCACAGATGCTTGTTACATCATACCGTACTGTTTTTCTGATGTAACAAGTATCTCTAAGCAATATGTATATGGACGTGGCCTTTAGCACGAGGTACTTCATATTTTTAAATATTTTAGAGATGGCAAACATTTTATAATGTGCTTAGTTTTATCCACTTGACATCTTGTGCGCGATATAAACATGAAATGAAGGTGTTTTGCAACAAAAAGAGTTTTAAAACCGGAAGACGACAGAAAATGTCTGTTGAAAGAGGGTATCATAAGTAATGAAATATTTTACGCGACCTTGACTACTGAATGGTTTTTTACAATTAAAATAGATCGCCTTTCAGGGTTTTCAAAATTTGAAAACTCAACGAAATACGTTCATTACCACACACGTTTCTGTACAATGCTTAAGTAAGTGTTATCCAAGAGTACGTTGCTTACCCTCTAGTGTTCACTGTAGGGAAGTTGCAGTTCCTGCTGAATCAGCCAATACTGACAACAACAAATTACATGATGGAATATACACTACTGGCCACTAAAATTGCTACACCACGAAGATGACGTGCTACAGACGCGAAATTTAACCGACAGGCAGAAAATGCTGTGATATGCAAATGATTAGCTTTTAAGAGCATTCACACAAGGTTGGTGCCGGTGGCGACACCTACAAAGTGCTGACATGAGAAAAGTTTCCAAACGACTTCTCATACACAAACAGCAGTTGACCGGTGTTGCCTCGTGAAACGTTGTTGTGATGCCTCGTGTAAGGAAGAGAAATGCGTACCATCACGTTTCCGACTTTGATAAAGGTCGGATTGTAGCCTATCGCGATTGCGGTTTATCGTATGGCGACATTGCTGCTCGCGTTGGTCGAGATCCAATGACTGTTATCAGAATATGGAATCGGTGGGTTCAGGAGGGTAATACGGAATGCCGTGCTGGATCCCAACGGCCTCGTATCACTAGCAGTCGGGATGACAGGCAGCTTATTCGCAGGGCTGTAACGGATCGAGCTGCCACGTCTCGATGCCTGAGTCCACAGATGGGGACGTTTGCAAGACAACAACCACCTGCACGAACAGTTCGACGACGTTTGCAGCAGCATGGACTATCAGTTCCGAGACAATGGCTGCGGCTACTCTTGACGCTGCATCACAGACAGGAGCGCCTGCGATTGTGTTCTGAACGACGAACCTGGGTGCACGAATGGCAAAACGTCATTTTTTCGGATGAATCCAGGTTCTGTTTACAGCATCATGATGGTCGCATTCGTGTTTGGCGACATCGCGGTGAACGCACATTGGAATCCGGCGTGATGGTATGGGGTGCCATTTGTTACACGTCTCGGTCACCTCTTGTTCGCATTGACGGCACTTTGAACAGTGGACGTTACATTTCAGATGTGTTACGACCCGTGGCTCTACCCTTCATTCGATCCCTGCGAAACCCTACATTTCAGCAGGATAATGCACGACCGCATATTGCAGGTCCTGTACGGGCCTTTCTGGATACAGAAAATGTTCGACTGCTGCCCTGGCCAGCACATTCTCCAGATCTCTCACCAATTGAAAACGTCTGGTCAATGGTGACCGAGCAACCGGCTCGTTACAATACGCCAGTCACTACTCTTGATGAACTGTGGTGTAGTATTGAAGCTGCATGGGCAGCTGTACCTGTACACGCCATCCAAGCTCTGTTTGACTCAATGCCTAGGCGTATCAAGGCCGTTATTACAGCCAGAGGTGGTTGTTCTGGGTACTGATATCTCAGGATGTATGCACCCAAATTGCGTGAAAATGTAATCACATGTCAGTTCTAGTATAATACACTCCTGGAAATTGAAATAAGAACACCGTGAATTCATTGTCCCAGGAAGGGGAAACTTTATTGACACATTCCTGGGGTCAGATACATCACATGATCACACTGACAGAACCACAGGCACATAGACACAGGCAACAGAGCATGCACAATGTCGGCACTAGTACAGTGTATATCCACCTTTCGCAGCAATGCAGGCTGCTATTCTCCCATGGAGACGATCGGAGAGATGCTGGATGTAGTCCTGTGGAACGGCTTGCCATGCCATTTCTACCTGGCGCCTCAGTTGGACCAGCGTTCGTTCTGGACGTGCAGACCGCGTGAGACGACGCTTCATCCAGTCCCAAACATGCTCAATGGGGGACAGATCCGGAGATCTTGCTGGCCAGGGTAGTTGACTTACACCTTCTAGAGCACGTTGGGTGGCACGGGATATATGCGGACGTGCATTGTCCTGTTGGAACAGCAAGTTCCCTTGCCGGTCTAGGAATGGTAGAACGATGGGTTCGATGACGGTTTGGATGTACCGTGCACTATTCAGTGTCCCCTCGACGATCACCAGTGGTGTACGGCCAGTGTAGGAGATCGCTCCCCACACCATCATGCCGGGTGTTGGCCCTGTGTGCCTCGGTCGTATGCAGTCCTGATTGTGGCGCTCACCTGCACGGCGCCAAACACGCATACGACCATCATTGGCACCAAGGCAGAAGCGACTCTCATCGCTGAAGACGACACGTCTCCATTCGTCCCTCCATTCACGCCTGTCGCGACACCACTGGAGGCGGGCTGCACGATGTTGGGGCGTGAGCGGAAGACGGCCTAACGGTGTGCGGGACCGTAGCCCAGCTTCATGGAGACGGTTGCGAATGGTCCTCGCCGATACCCCAGGAGCAACAGTGTCCCTAATTTGCTGGGAAGTGGCGGTGCGGTCCCCTAAGGCACTGCGTAGGATCCTACGGTCTTGGCGTGCATCCGTGCGTCGCTGCGGTCCGGTCCCAGGTCGACGGGCACGTGCACCTTCCGCCGACCACTGGCGACAACAGCGATGTACTGTGGAGACCTCACGCCCCACGTGTTGAGCAATTCGGCGGTACGTCCACCCGGCCTCCCGCATGCCCACTATACGCCCTCGCTCAAAGTCCGTCAACTGCACATACGGTTCACGTCCACGCTGTCGCGGCAAGCTACCAGTGTTAAAGACTGCGATGGAGCTCCGTATGCCACGGCAAACTGGCTGACACTGACGGCGGCGGTGCACAAATGCTGCGCAGCTAGCGCCATTCGACGGCCAACACCGCGGTTCCTGGTGTGTCCGCTGTGCCGTGCGTGTGATCATTGCTTGTACAGCCCTCTCGCAGTGTCCGGAGCAAGTATGGTGGGTCTGACACACCGGTGTCAATGTGTTCTTTTTTCCATTTCCAGGAGTGTATATTTGTCCAATGAATACCCGTTTATCATCTGCATTTCTTCTTGGTGTAGCAATTTTAATGGCCAGTAGTGTATGTGCAGGGACGCCGGAGTTATAATTCTGAGAAACTCTGAATAACAGTGTAAACGACGTTCTCCAAATCACACCGCAGATCAACCTGACCTCCAGTTTCAGGGCTGAGTCCACTGAGATGACAAACGTCATGCGATACCCCCTAATATCGTGTCGGAACTTCTATTGCCCGCCGTAGTGCAGCAGCTCCACATTTCACGGACTCAACAAGTCGTTGGAAATGCCCATGCAGAAATATTGAGCCAACTGCCTGTATAGCTGTCCATAACTGCGAAAGTGTTTTCAGTGCAGTATTTTGTGCAGGAGCCCACCTCTCGATTATGTCCCATAAATGGTCGATGGGATTCATGTCGGGCGATCTGGGTGGCCAAATCATTCGGTCGAATTGTCCACAACGTTCTTCAAACAAATTGCAAACAACTGTGGCCCATGACATGGCGCACTGTAATCCATATAAATTTCAACGTTGTTATGGAGCGCACAGTCCTAACGGACACGTTCGTCGTACGCCCCACATTTATCTCGCGGTTATTTCACGCAGTGTTCTTTGTCCGTTACCTCTGGCAACTCTGCGCAAACGTCGCTGTTCTCAGTCGTTAAGTGAAGGCCGTCAGTCATTGCGTTATCCGTGGTGAGACGTAATGCCTGAAACTTGGTATCCTTGGCACACTCTTGACACTGTGGATGTACGACTACTGAATTCACTAACGATTTCCGAAATGGAATGTCCTATGCGTCTAGCTCCAACTACCATTCCGCGTTCAAAGTCTGTTATCTACCGTTGTGCTGCCATAGTCACTTAGGAAAATTTTTCACATGAATCAGCTCAGTACAAATGACAGCTCTTCCAGTGGACTGTCCTTTTGTACCTTGTGTACGCGATACTACCGCCACCTGCATATATGCATATCGCTATCCCATGGCTTTCATCTCCTCAGTGTACCACAAAATGACATGCGTTTGATGGGCAGGAATTCATCAACAGGGGCCACGTGATTAGTGCGCACATACTATTATCACGCCCAAAGTATGTTTTGAAACTTCCTGGCAGATTAAAACTGTGTGCTAGACCGAGACTCGAACTCGGTCCGTCACACAGTTTTAATCTGCCAGGAAATTTCATACCAGCGCACACTCCACTGCAGAGTGAAAAATCTCATTCTGGAAAGTATGTTTTGTGATGCATGCTGCTGGTAACATTATTCATTTGCTGAGAGAAGATGGACAGCCTGTGGATGCAAGTATTCCCCTGAAACGTTTTCATAAATTAAGTAATAGCAATGGAGCACCACGACTTATTTTCAAAGTATTTATTACTCAGACGAGTAGTTTCAACCCTACATTTGCGTCATTTTCAGATCCTACTATTAACCTTATAAGTACTTCCAGTCACTCGCTCATGTGTCGTAGGACACATAAATAACTATTTGCCGTGGACTGGTATTCATCAAAAGTATACAGGGTGTAAATTTTAAGTTGACAAACCAGAATAACTCTAAAAATAAGCTTCACACGAAAAAATGTGTAGAATCCAAGGTTGATTATTTTCGAGGGGGACATCTACTGGTGCTAAAATTAGCCCGCCACCCCTGGGGATGGGGTGGGAGGCAACTTTAAAATTTCAAACGGGAACCCCCATTTTTTTTATTGCAGAATCAGATTCCACATAAAAAACTACGTACATTTTGTCTTAAACATTTGTTTTGATTCTTGGTAGTTGGCGCTGTAATTCAAGAAAATCCATGTTCTCATTTTTGCGTGGAAAATGGTTACGGATAAATAAAAAATACTTATTTATTTCGTAAATTTTGATTCGCTAAAACTAAAACTCTTCCTCTTGGGTTAGTCTTTTCCTCAGTTAGTCCTTTACTTTGTTTACTCTGTAGTTAATGAGTTCACTCGTTACCAGGTAGGATGTTTGGTTAGTTAGTTAGCTAGTCAGATGATTTGTTTGATAGTTAAAAGTTGGGTGGCCTCATGACCACGAGAGGAACAAAACTTATCCGAATCTGCGGAAACAAATATTTAGGTCAACATTTGTAAAACTCTAATTTCTCTCTCTCAAACCCCACCCTATGGGGAGAGAGGGAGAGATTTTTGTTTTAGCGAATCAAAATTTACGAAGTAAATAAGTATCTTTCATTTATCCGTAACCGTTTTCCACGCAAAAATGAGAACATGGATTTTCTTGAATTACAGTGCCAACTACCAAGAATCAAAACAAATGTTTAAGACAAAATGTACGTAGTTTTTTATGTAGAATCTGATTCTGCAATAAAAAATAGGGGTTCCCATTTGAAATTGTAAAGTTGCCTTCCGCCCCATCCCCAGGGGGCTGGGGTGGCGGGCTAATTTTAGCACCAGTAGATGTCCCCCTCGAAAATAATCAACCTTGGATTCCACAAATTTTTTCGTGTGAAGCTTATTTTTAGAGTTATTCTGGTTTGTCACTAGTCGTCTGGGTAATAAATACTTTGAAAATGCTGCTCTGGTGTTCCATTTCTATTGCCTATATTGTTAGCCGGTGTCCACGTCAGTAAGGATGAACTTTAACAAGGGTATCATAAATTCACAAGTTTATTATAAACTAGTCTACATTCTCTTGAATGTAAATCATGGAGGCACACAGAAGACCAACATGGAAATCGGACCTACGTACACAACATCCAACTTATCATTAGCTGATACGCAGAGCTACGTTTGAATCAATTCCTCTTTTTTTGTAATACACAACACTGTGATGGCAGTATTTGTATATTACTCCCATACATTTTGGCAAGTAAATGTACATCACAGTCTTGTTTAAAAATTTAGCGAGCTAGTAAGCAGTCGGTATAAATATTTAGGGCATATTAAGCAGTCAGGACGGAGAACACATATGTGAGTGAAAAACAGGAAGCGAAAGAGCTCTAAAATAAGTCTGGAGTCACGATGCGCGACAAAAATAGCACTGCAGCGTGGGGCCGATTGGCTGCAGCCAAGGCACAGTTCCGATTTGGTGGACCACTTCCTACACGCCGTTATTTCATCACTGTCAACTCGCTAACTGAGTGCCATTCTGTCATTATTTGGCGGCGGAGGGTGAAGAGGGGACTGGAGAACTCGTCCACAGATCGCATCCTGATTTGGGTCATTTCCTCAGTAGGGTGATGGAAAAACAAAAGGTACAGGAAGACAAGGTGGCCGAAAGAATCGGACTGTAAAAGAAGGGTAATAGAACGGACCCCCAAAATTGCAGGCCAATATGCTTAACAACGGTTTGCTGCGGAATTGTAGAATACCTTCTGAGTTCGGATATAATAAATTTCCTAGAGATCGAAAAGCTTATGTCCACGAATCAGCAAAGTTTTAGAAAGCATCGTTCCTGCGAAACTCAGCTTACCCTTTTCTCACGGGATATACTGCGACCTGAGGATGAAGGGCAACAGGCAGATTCCATTTTCCCAGGGCCCCGAAAAGCATTCGACACGGTACCCAACTGCAGACTGTTAACTATAGTTCAATTCTTTTATCTTGGCGGCTCGCGCATGCCCGCCCAGACGCGGGAGATTGCTGCGTTGCCAGTTGCACACGATGCACGCGCCAATAGAAGCAGCGCCATAGTGTAGCATAGTTCGCAAGCTTACGTTTAGGGGGGAGCGCGCAGTTTATGAAGTAAAGCCACCACGACCGCATTAACCCTTTCGCTGCTACAGAGACGTGCTCCCCACATTCCGTGGTGTGCCCGATTTTGTCACTGCACTGCTCGCCTGTGCTGACACATGATGTTCCGACTGCTTTGACACTCTTATCATTCGATTCCACAAAAAATACGAGGGCCCAAAAATTAGATTTTTACACATCTTCTTGACTGATACTTTCCCCCCATAAATGACTTAATTTTGTTTCGATGTTCAACGCAGTTATTATGCAGCATTAAATATAGTAAACCATTGCACGAAATTTTGAAGAGTTTGCCGAGGTAAAAGTCCATAGAGTATACTTTCCGTATGGTCGATTTTAGTTGCCACAATGTTGTAAAAGCATTAGGACTTGAATACACCGTCTATCAGTGACGTGCTCTGAGCTATGTTAAATATAATTTTTGTGTGTGGCACACACAAACAGAATTTATTTGCTACAACACTGATCGGCCGACACAAACGTTGAATATTGTGTTACCGCTGCATAAAACTACGAAAGGTGACTTGGCAATGGAGGACACAAAATACTGTCCACTGAAGATGCTTCAAAAGATAGAAACGCGTCTGGTCTAAATAAGTCGCTTATTACAGTTACAGAAGAGGAATATATTTCAATACCATTGGTAAAACTGCGACTGTGGAACAAAAATAAGAAAGAGAACATGAGCACCATTGTGTATGTGCCATACCTTTCATTGATTGGAGTGCTTTAAAATAAAGCGAAACGCGCCCGGTGTAAATAAAACTTTTATTACAGTCGCGAAAGACGGAATATTTATCAATATTACATACGACACCTATCTGGTACTTAAATTAAATGAGATACTGTTATATGGTAAATTTTATATGAAATTTAGGTATCTTGTCCACATTTCATTCTCAACATTGTGGCAACTAAAATCGACCATACGGAAAGTATACGCTATGGACTTTTACCTCTGCAAACTCTTCAAAATTTCTTGCAATGGTTTACTACATTTAATGCTGCACAATAACTGGGTTGAACATCGAAACAAAATTAAGTCATTTATGGGGGAAGGAATCAGTCAAGAAGATGTGTAAAAATCTAATTTTTGGGCCAAATAGTTTTTGTGAAATCGAATGATAAAGTGTGTCAAAGCAGTGGGAACACCATGTGTCTGCACACGCGAGCGCAGTGATGACAAAATCGCGCACAGCGCGGAATGCGGGGAGCAGCAGCGAAAGGGTTAATGAAGAGACAAAGCACTAGAAGTTTCAAAAAACTGCATTCAAACGAATAAAATTCGTGAAGTAAGACATTTCGATATTGTTTTTAAATAAAGAAAACATTGAGCACCGCACAAGGTTTGATCTCCACACCTTTCGCTTACTATCCAAATGCCTTAACCGTTACGCTAATGTAGCTCGTCCTACAATGCGTCTCCTTGACAAGTATAACAGATCACGCAAAATACTGACAAACACTGTTGGTGTGACTGTGAATTATTCACAGTTCGTCGAAGTACAATAGGAAATAAACAATTACGGCTGTTCTTTATTGCGAAAAAGCAGTTCGTGAGATTGATACAAACACCCACACCTTTCCTTGCTATCGCCTGAATTAGTAGTCTTATTGCTTGTTTGGTTTAATTAATTAATAGAATATGAAGCAATTGGTATAAAGAATGCTTTTTTCCAAACTTTCTATAAAAGAAAGTCTGCTATCAAGAAATTACTTTTGTTCTATTACTTTATTTATGACTGAACGTTTCTAAAACTGAAGACACTCGTCCGTGCTCTGCTCTGCAGTCGAGATCTGTCAACGTCGTTCTCTGTTCATTGGCTGACTGTGTTTTGTGACGTCAGATGCGCAGAACGAACCTAAACTCGGCCGCCAACATAAATGATGCGCACTTTAACGTACGAGCATACTGATTCGGTTCCCAGATATGCGAGTGGCTTGAAGACTTCTTAAATAATAGAACCCAGTATGTTGTCCTCGACATCGAGTGTTTGTCGGAGACGAGGGTGTCGTCAGGAGAGCCCCAGGGAAGCGTGATAGGACCGCAGATGAATGACTGTACGATGATACAAGATGACTTAGACAAAATTTCTAGTTGGTGTGATGAATGGCAGGTAGCTCTAAATGTAAAAACAAAAAAGTAAGTTAATGCAGAAGAGTGGGAAAAACACCCGCAATGTTCGGATACAGCATTAGTAGTGCTCCGCTTGACACAGTCACATCGTTTAAAAACCTGGACGTAATATTGCTATATGAAATGAGACGAGCATGTGGGGATTGTAGCAGAGAAGGCGAATGGTCGACTGGAAAATGTGGTTCCTCTATAAAGGAGACCGCATAGGAGTCGCTAATGCTGCGTTTTCTTAAGTACTGCTCGAGAGTTTGGAATCCACACCAGATCGGATTAAAGGAAGCAGTTCAGAGGCGTGAAGCTAGATTTGTCACTGGTGAGTTCGAACTACACACAAGTGTGACGGAGATGCTTCGGAAACTCAAATGGGAATCCCAGGAGGGATGGCGACGTTCTTTTCGTGGAACGCTGCTGAGAAAATTTAGAGAACTGACATTTCAAGCCGGCTGCAGACGATCATACTACCGTCAACATACATTTCGCGTAAGGACCACGATGATAAGATACGAGAAATTAGGGCTAATACGGAGGCATATAGAGAGTCACTTTTCCCTCGCTCTATTAGACGTAGTTGGAATTAAAATCCACGGAGAAGAAATAAAAACTTTGAGGTTCGCCGATGACATTTTAATTCTGTCAGAGACAGCAAAGGACCTGGAAGAGCAGGTGAACGGAATGGACCGTGTCTTGAAAGGAAGATATAAGATTAACATCAACAAATGCAAAACGAGAATAATGGAATGTAGTCGAATTAAATCGGGTGATGCTGCGGGAATTAGATTAGGAAATGAGACGCTTAAAGTAGTAAATGAGTTTTGCTATTTGGGGAGCAAAATAACTGATGATGGTCGAAGTAGAGAGGATATAAAATGTAGACTGGCAATGGCAAGGAAAGCGTTTCTCAAGAAGAGAAATTTGTTAACATCGAGTATAGATTTAAGTGTCAGTAAGTCTTTTCTGAAAGTATTTGTATGGAGTGTAGCTATGTATGGAAGTGAAACATGGACGATAAATAGTTTAGACAAGAAGAGAATAGAAGCTTTCGAAATGTGGTGCTACAGAAGCATGCTGAAGATCAGATGGGTAGATCACATAACTAATGACGAGGTATTGAACAGAATTGGGGAGAAGAGAAGTTTGTGGCACAACTTGACTAGAACAAGGGATCGGTTGGTAGGACATGTTCTGAGGCATCAAGGGATCACCAATTTGGTATTGGAGGGCAGCGTGGAGGGTAAAAATCGTAGAGGGAGACCAAGAGAGGAGACATTAAACAGATTCAGAAGAATGTAGGTTGCAGTAGGTACTGCGAGATGAAGAAGCTTGCACAGGATAGAGTAGCATGGAGAGCTGCATCAAACCAGTCTCTGGACTGAAGACCACAACAACAACAATTAGACGTAGGTGTATAAAGAACCACTCCTCATCCACCTCAAGGGCACAGGGAAACCGTGGGAAACCTCAAAAGGGTAGCCTGATGCAGATCTGAATCCAGTACTACATGTATAGACCTACATCATTAACACATAAATATTCGTTGAAGTTGGATGTGAAGTTTCGAGTTATATCGAGATGCTGAATATTCTATGGTATTATTCTATAAAACAGGATATGATTGACCGCCTTCCACTGATATACTGCCTCACAAAAAAATGAAGCACTCAAAAGTGGAAGAGGAAACGGAATGAAACTTTGCAGGTTGGGAAGGTATGTGATGTCGTTTCGATAATTATAAAATCGAGTAAAAAACAACAGCGCTGTAAAAAACAACGTTTTATCCCTTGGCCTGAATGTGTGCTCTGATTCTCCTGGGAAGAATGTCATAAAGCTGTCTGCTCTCCTGGGGCAAGCTACCCATAGCTGTTGCAACTGGTCCTCTGTAACGTCGATACTGACACTAGGAAGGATTTAACGTCCAAGATGGTCCCACATATGTTCTATCGGGAAGAGATCTGGGGATCTTGCTGGCTACGGGAGTACCTCAATATCTCGCAGACACTTCATAGAGACACTTATCATGTGTGGACGAACACAGTCCCGTCGAAAAATGGCATCACTATACTGTCGCATGAGATATAACGTATGGGGACATTGGATATCTGTACCATACGGTTGTGCCGTCAGACTTCCCTCAGTCGCTAACAGGCGTGACCAGAAGTCGTACCCGATGGATCCCCACACGGCGACGTCAGGAGTAACATCGCTTCAGTCCGGAACCCCGCTGCTGCTACGGTCACAGGTTCGAATCCTGTCTCGGGCATGGATGTGTGTGATGTCCTTAGGTTAATTAGGTTTAAGTAGTTCTAAGTCTAGGGGATTGATGACCTCAGATGTTGTCCCATAGTGCTCAGAGCCATTTGAACCATTTGAAGTAACATCGCTGTGCCTCTTCAAAACATTGGAAGAATAGGACCTTTCCCCAACTCACCGCCATACTCGCCAACGGTGGTTAACCCAGGTAGTGCAGAACCACGGTTCATCGTTGAAAACATTGCAACGTCATTCATTACCAGACCAGACTTCATAGTTAACGTACCAATCAAATCGTAGCCGTTTGTGTTGTGGTGTTAATGACAGACTACGCGTGGGACGGTAATTCCATAGTAGGGATGTTGCTAGTTCCCGACCTATGATGCGGGATGACACAGGATGTTCCAGGGAGACCATTACTTGCTCTCGGATGTAAATCATAGATGTGAAGGGGTTATGATGTGCTATGTCCACAATACGGCGATCCTCAGTGGTGTGGGTCAGATGTGGTCGACTGGAAGCTTGACGACGTGTTCGCATTCAGTCCAACATCGTGCACTGGCACATATGAATGCTCCATAAATATGGACGCTACACGATTCGACCAGTCGGGCAAATGGAGACAGACAATGAGGCCCCTTTCAAACTGTGTTAGGCGCTGATAACGCTGTCTTACACGAGTACGTAGTATCTCTGGGACCTTCACAGTGATCACTCAACATCTGACGCTGCTCGCGGACCTTATATACCCTACGAGGATTGGTAACAACGCTAAGCGTGAACGACTGAGCGAGGTGACGCAGTGGTTAGCACACTAGACTCCCATCCGCCCTTCCAGATCTGTCTTACATGATTTCCGTAAATCACTCCAGGAAAATGCGAGGATGGTTCCTTTGAAAAAAGCACGGCGATCCATCACTAACGACAGTACTGTCGACGGGACATTAATCTCAAATCTTCCTTCCTTCCTTTTTGTAATCCGAGCTTGTGCTCTGTCTCTAATGACCGCGCTTCAGACAGGACGTTAAACTCTAATCATCCTTTGTTTTTAAACACAAACAACAATAACGCACTCTAGTTGCCGTTCTACCTGCCTCAGAGAATTGAAACTCTAATCATTTATATATCCACCGACTGTGTATATGTGTAAAAAGCTACATTGATATCCGACCATGTCTTGATAGTGTTTCACATTTTTGTCAGGCAGTATATGCGCTGGGAACGTTGCAGGTACCTTCACACAGCAAAATACGACTATGTTTGCAGCCAAAATAATAGCTTAGAAAGTCAACTAAGTATCTCTGTAGTCCTTAAATCTCATTTATTACTCTTTGAAGTTCATTTCCTTCAGTTTTTTATAACGCCATGTCCTTTCAGCTTGCTGTGAACAAATCTCTAGATTCCTAGCTGCTGTCGGTAGCCAATTGCAATCAACATTGACGATAAAGTAAAGAGCTTCACTTTCTCGTCCGAGTATTCTCTTATATATTTCTTTCTCGAATACGATCCTTTTGAAACAATATGTGACTGATATATCTGCTCGGCGAATCGTTGACAGCTGCACAACACAGTACCAACATGACATGAGTACAGATTTACACAAAGTACCCTCCGCCACACACCATAAGGTGGCTCGCGGGGTACAGCTGTATATATTGCGATCTCAGCGCTGTCACATCGTCGATACTCCATACCTCAAGCCGTACAGGCATTGTGTTATTCTGGGGCCACTATGTCAAGAGTCGACCGTGAGTACATCGACTTGGCTCATTTGCCGTGGCACGCAATGCGCATATGACACGGTTCGTCGTCTGCAAGTTGGGATTGTATAGCAAAAAGAAAAGACCTTGCGCAATGAGTCACATCTCAATTCAAAGCCGGACAACAACACGTGAGCAGTTATACGGTCGCTTATGAATAGAGAAGACACTAAAGGACAACAGACAACAACATGTGAGCGACTATACAGTCGCTTATGAATAGAGAAGACAAGAAAGGACATTCCATAAGCCCCCCACCTTAACGTCCAGCAATTAGTATGGCTGCAAGTTCACACTCAAGGGATGGTCGACGCGTGGGAGAAATAGCCTAAACTGAGAAATTGCCGTACGTGTGCATGTTGCCTCAATTCGAGCGTATGAGTGCGTGAAAAGAAAGCCCACGAAGTGATGGTTCTTCAACCAGCAGGGTGCATTTTAGGATGCTTGTGTCGTCTCGTAAGGGGAATGTTTAAGTGACACAAAACACATCCCCTGGTAAATCTGCGGTATCCATGGACGATAACTGAGGAAGGTGTCCTGATTTGTTTACTGGGTTCTGTAGGTCATTCGTAAGAGCAAAGAACTTGCAATAGAATTGATGTTTTTCACGTCACCGAAAATGAACACTAGCTCGTAGCACTTAAGATGTTCATTTTGAAGCACATTTTCACTGGACAATTTTATCTCGTTTTGGTCCATACTACCACCTCTCAAAACATGGACAGTTTTTATCACATTTCTGTAACATCACGATCAGAAACCAGAAATCTCAAAATACACTGAGTTTTGTGAAAATTGTAACAACCTAAATCAATCGTCTAAATGTATCAAGACTAGGTGTCACGTTTGTACTTTGTTTGATAGTACTTCACTCTTAGCTTGGTATAACACTGATCTTTTCAGTCACATGACAAAGGGCTTTGCTGGTCCTGCATTTACGTCATCTGTACAAAGTCCAAGTCACTCGTTGACGGTTCACTGTTCTACGTATCCACCAGGCGCCACTGAGCGTCGTTGACGTCAAAGGCCAGCATAACAGCATGTGAATGAGATCGAAAGCAGTCGTTTGATCTCTAGGTAATGGAGTTCCCCATAAGTGATATTTTAGCCGGTTCAAAGCATGCAGCCATTACAGCAGTTGGATAGAAGAGGGTCGCACGTGCGGATATTGGACCACATAATATCATTATAGAACGGGATGATTAGCACCATTTTTTCTGAATGGTCGTAATGGACAGTACAGTACTGATCCGTCCACTGCAATGGCTGGCCGATGTGGCAGAGTAGAAGGTGACGGATGTGGAGCTGTCGATATCGATGGCTGTAGTCCATTTGCTCTTGTCTGGTGTAGGTGCATCTTAGTCCATACCACACGAGGTCATTATATAGGGTGTAACAAAAATGTACGGCACAAATTGCAGGGCACATTGCTGATACGTAGTCCTAGAAATTTCGTTATATGTACATGGGTCTGGAAACGCTTTGTTTCCATGTTACAGTTGATTTTCTCCGACTCATTAATCATGGGAAACATAAACGGACAGAACGCACCAGCATACAACATGCAACTCTTTCTCCCAGAACACGTTCAACATGCCCTCCATGGGCTTTGATACATGCGTCAACCCGCCGTCGTAGCGGATCTCGGATGCACTGATGTATCCCTGCAGTATTACGTATGGTTTCACAGCCTTCTATAATACAGGCACGGAGACTCTCAACATCTTGTACTGGGGTTACATGCACAAGAGCTTTAAAACGCCCCTACAAATAAAAGTTAAGTGGGTTTAGGTCCGGAGAGCGTGGAAGGCAGGAAATTAGTCCATCTCTGTCTATCCATCTGTCACCGAATGTGTTATTAAAGTTGACGGTCATTAGCGCTAAAATGAAGAGGTGTTCCATAGTGCATGAAGTACACATTTTATTGCACAACTAAAGGCATAATATCTGCAAACAGATTAGGTAGAACATTCCCTACAAAATAAGATAACTTTGTCCGTTGAGCCTGGGTGGAAGAAAGTGAGGCCCTTCCAAACAGTGACCAACAATACCAGCCCAAACACTGACAGAAAATCTTTGTTGATTACCTACTTCAACAGCTGCGTGAGGATTGACGTCTGCTCTTACATGTCAATTGTGAAATTTTACAATCAGAGCTCGCGGAAAAGACGCCTCATCTGTAAACAGAACCATTTCACTAAAATTATGGTTGACACTTTGTTGAATAAACCATTTGCAGAAGAGTACCCTTGCAGGAAATCAGCTCCTGATATTCCCTGCACACGCTGTAAATGGTATGGATGCAGCTGGTCCTCGTGTAACACTCTTCAGCAAGTCATGTGGTCAACATCCAGTGTTGCAGCTACCTGTCTTGTACTGACACTAAAGCCGTCGTCAACTGCATGAAGAGCTGCCGCCTTCCGTTGCGGTGTCATCGTCCTTCTAGACTTCCCCGGTCGCGAGTACCAGGCCTAAATGCCCCATGTTCCCTAATACGACGATTAATGGCTTCAAACTTTTCCTGTCGGGGCACTTTCGTCCTGGAAATCTCTCCTGGTACAAACGTTGAGCGCAAGCGCCGTTGCCTTCAGCTAATCCATACATCAAATGGGCATCTGCCACCTCTGCATTTGTTTACACTACCATTGCTCGAGCCAAGTCTGTGATTATCTCTACGTAGTAACCCGTGTCCTCGCAACGGTCGTACTGATCGCTGGCACAATTGATGTTGCCTGTAAATAAGCAATGACGTACGTCGCATGGAATGTAATACAGAACACTGGCGGTGCACAAAGTAACCAGATGTCACCAAGAGTGAATGCCCCCCTGATTCTAACTTTCTGTTCTTGTGCGTTTCAAAAATGGTTCAAATGGCTCTGAGCACTATGGGACTTAACTGCTGAGGTCATCAGTCCCCTAGAACTTAGAACTACTTAAACCTAACTAACCTAAAGACGTCACACACATCCATGCCCGAGGCAGGATTCGAACCTGCGACCGTAGCGGTCGCGCGGTTCCAGACTGTAGCGCCTAGAACTGCTCGGCCACCCCTGCCGGCGTCTTGTGCGTTTCCCATGATTAATGAGTTGAAGAAAATGAGTTGTAACATGGAAACAAAGCATTTCCAGGCGCATTTCCGGACGCATTTCCGGACGTCCATGTCCTGCTTGGCTAGGTGGTAACGTGCTCGTTTCCCATGCAAGCGGGTCCGGGTTCGATTCCCGGCCGGGTTGAAGATTTCCTCCGTTCGTGGACTGGGTGTTGTGTTGTCCTCATCATCATTTCATCCTCATCACCGGCGTGCAAGTCGCCCAATGTGGCGACGAATGAAGTAAGACTTGCACTTGGCAGCCGAACTTCCCCGAATAGGGGCCTCCCGGCCAACGATGCCATATGCTTATTTCAATTCATTTCTACGTGTATGTGTGAGAAATGCGTCTTGCAATTTGTGTCGTACATTTTTGTTACACACTGTACAGAAACCAATATCTCTGCCAGTTGACAGGTATTTCTTCCCGCAGGCGGTTTATGAAATAAGCGTTAATTTTCCTTCTTTACTGTGTTTTCTGCAAAGGTTTTGTATTACGGGAACTTCAAAACGTAAGTTACACATTATTATGGCAGACCAAGTAACTCTTACTGAATGCGCACAACACTGCAAAGTGACACAGCCGCATGACAGTAGTTTTGAACATAGCCATCCAAACTGTGTAACCGACGGTCATAACGTTCTACCACCGCTCAATTCCTCGACGATAGAAATCCGCTCCTTGGTCAAGGATCCATTGGAGAACCTCTTTCTCAACGTCCTTGTCGTTGGAAAATCTCTTTCTTCCAGATGTTCTTCCAGCTTGCCGAAGAGATGAAAATCGTATTGTGCTAGATCTGGACTGAATAGTGGATGCATCCAAATCTACCATCTAAAACGGTGAAAAAGATTGTGTTGTGCTCTCTGTGTGGGGTTGCATTGTCGTGCAGGGTGTAATGGAACTTGAATTACGTAACCATTACGGCAGCTCACCTGAACCTCTCGATACCAGTAGTATTCTACTGTGTTTCTGTAGAAGTAGTTAACATATTTATGAGACAACATTCAGATTTGATTTCACTTTTGATACATCGATATGTTTATATTGCAATGATATTATTCTTATGTGTATTCCTTCTTTTGTCACTGTGATCTTTGACGTACTTGTAACTCTCATTTTTGGGTGCGTAAACGATAGTTAGTTAGTTGTTGAGTTGTTAGAGAGCTGGATGTTGAGAAAGTCAAGTGTTGGACGTCATGTTGGAAAGACGCATAACGTAGTCCGCTTATAAAATGTGAACTTTAACAGTGACTGTGAGAGAGATGTTTTCAAGTATGTTTTGTATTGTGAAGTGATG
The DNA here is from genome assembly GCF_023864345.2 of Schistocerca serialis cubense. Taxonomy (NCBI): domain Eukaryota; kingdom Metazoa; phylum Arthropoda; class Insecta; order Orthoptera; family Acrididae; genus Schistocerca; species Schistocerca serialis. Next base: position 782,273,333 of record NC_064640.1, read on the forward strand.
TTTTGTGTGTCACGTGATATTGCAATAAAAGCAATTAAAAGGAAGTGTAACTTAATTTCGGAGTGCTGATTATTTTTTTACATCACCATTGTCCAGCAAAAGTGTAATCTTCAAGGATGGTTTGTGAAGCGCATCTACATAACTTTTGAATATAGCAGAATAAAATCTAGGCCTTTTTGCATCCGAGCTTGGAATCATAACCACCTAGATTTTCAACGATTGAGCCATGATTTTACGACGAGACCAGCGTGGGAAACACAAAAAGATGAGTGCCTAGTTTTTTTTTATTATTACATGAAATGACTTTATTAACTGTGCTCTAATGACACCTGCCACATAATATGACTGTTGTTGCCCGAAAATGCGGTATTTAGCAGCGTGAGCAACCCCACAATCGTTATTAAAATGATGACCTTTGTTGTGGTTGGGTTGTTAGAAGGGGAACAATGGCTTTGCCTAATCTTCCACGCCTCTTGCACTTTATAGTGATGTGCAGCGGTGTCATTGTTGCAAAGTAGGATCGGCATTAATGGTTGTGTCCTCCGCCATAAACTCTGTGCACACAATTCCGTCAAGGTCGCAGAAAACTGTGGCCATGACCTTTCCTCCTGATGTTACTACTTTGAATTTCTCCCCTGGAGGCAGGGGGAGAGGGGGTGTGTCTATTCCATAGACGTTCTTTTTATTGCAGGTGTGAAATGATGGATCTACGTCTCACCGCCTGTAATGATGTTGGTTAGCCAATGATTGCCTTCCACGGAGTAACGCTCAAGGAAGTCCAGAGACATCATAAACCTTACGTCTTTGGGAGCAGGTCACAATGGTCACAGAACCTAGCGAGAGCACAGATTTCGACACGGCAGACGATCTCGGACGATGGAATGAGCACTACCTACTGGGCTGCGGATCTGCTGAGCAATGTCTGCGATGATCACTCTGCGATTGTTGTGAATCAGTTCTTCGACTGCCTGGTCATTGTTGTATGAGGTCAATGCTGCTGACCTTCCTTCCCGATCAGGATCATTCATATCTTTGGGAACTTTGTCACCATTCCACTACGGCTGGACACGATACTGCGGCTGGTCCATACACCGCCAGAGTTTCACGGTGAAACTCTATGCAATGTAGACGCTTTGCTAACAATAATCGTACTGTAGCGCGAACTTGAGCCTTGAAGTACGTTTCCAGTTCCCGCGCCGTATCACTAGCCCACTCGCGTGCACCTGTTATCCGTACCGCAGCAGAACTATGTCTCTAGGAAACCTGGAATATGTTTTCTCTTTTTGCGCAATGGTCTTAGTGTGCGACGACACGAGTAACTTACTTTCTGAAGTCCCGACGTATAATGGCGAAGTCTTGTGCAGCGTTTCATTACATCGACAAATATGTGAAAGGAGTAATATTTCGTTATACAGTGTAGGTCGTTTTAAATATACACAAGTCTTGCGAAAACGTTTTCCAATATGAGTTTAATGAATCGTAGGCCGAAACTAAGAAGTGACACCGTTCCAGGGACAGATGTGGATGATCTTTACTTGAGAGTTGTTACTTGTATATAAATATTAGGAACTAATTGATAATGGTCATTACACCTGTCGCTCGTAAAAATACGTACAAAAATTTATCAAATGTTAATTTTTTCTGTTCGTGTTACGAAATTCATAATTTTTTATGCAATATCAATACGGATAAAAGGTTTACCACTGAAGAAGTACGAAGAAAAGTTTACAGCCCAGCTTTGAAGAAAGAAAGAATTCCAAGGAAAATCACCACACGAAGCTATGCTGCAAACAGTTTGTGCTTGGATGTTTTGACAATGAGGACTGTGGAATCGAAAGGAAATTGAAGCTAAATGTGCTACCAGTTTTGAATTTTCCACCGCATTTAGAAAACCACCAATTTAGAGTATTATGCGATAAGCGGTAGCTGCATCGGAAAATGTAATTCAATATATATTTTATTTGTACTTTTATCGATGTTAATGCAAAGAAAACTGTGCACAAGTTTCAATCGCTTAAATCTACAGTTTCATTCAATCTGAAACTATCTTTATCTGAAGTTTGGTTTTGATTCTATAAAAATCTATGAGGGACACTGTGACTAGTGTTGCTGAGTAGGAACTGCTATGATCAAAGCATTAAACAGTCTGGCTGCAAAACTTCTGTAGCAGAATGTGGTACGTATACTTTGTAAGTAGTGAAATGTTAACTTGTGTTGAAAATCAGTGTAGAAAATTTGAACAGCACAATATAACTTCCTTTCCCTGTGTCACAAACTTGTACCTTTACCATAACAATCAGTTTTCTTTTGCGCTCATTGACACTAACCTGAGGGCTATACTGACCTTCTTGGCTGCGATCCTACAAATCAAATTTTTCAAGCACTAGAAACGCACTTCCCAGTGACACTTTACCATATAGTCTTCTGTGGTCTCATTCTATGACGAAAATTACATCGCTCATTGCTAAGCTTACCTGACTCATTGCAATACATATCTTAATAATAAACGTTTTCTAATATATTCATCTTTATATTTTGACATCATTTCAGTATTTGTACTAGATTTAGTAAACTTCGCAAAACTCAAACCTTACTGGGTGTAAAAACCAGACATGGTACAAAAAATCGGGTACCCTTTTTTGAAAGCGGGAAAACAATCTTACAATTATTTTTTGAGAAATTACCTGAAAATTAAATGATTCGCGCTAAATTTATGTTTGAATGCACCAGTCCTGTGGAAGTTCAAGTCACACTAACGTTAAAACCAATTTTTTATTTTCGCTATAAATGAGGAAAACAGTAACTGTGAGGAGACCCACTTCGCATAGTCCGTGATATAAAGTCTGCTTTATTTCACTCGTCCCTTAATTTAAATATTCAGAATTTAAATATTCAGACTACTATTCATTTGGCTGCCACTACTCAGAAACCCCAAAGGCAAACTGCTTTATGCACATTGAAGGTCGTCGCAGCGGTGCTGAAGGGGACACTGTATTATTTGGTATACTACTCTACAAGTTCGACACTTACGTGCTGGACAATGCGGTGATAACCGTAATCTGGCAGCCTGCATTATTGAACGACATCGAAAACAAATGCCAACGCCTTTTGTAGCACATGCGATCTCGCTTCTACGTATGGACAGCCTCCCTAAGCGCAGCAGAACCGTATTATGGAATAAATTGTGTTCTGTGATGTTACAGTGCGGAAAGGTGGCGGCCGAGGTTAGAAGTGTCGGGGAATTAGGTCGCCGGATTGTGGTCATGCATTTCCCTCCGTCATACATCTCCAAAATGAAGAGCGAGCAGGCATTTACCCATTTTTTCTACCGCACTATGTCATAAAAAGCAGCTACAAGGTATTTCAGAAAGTTATACCGACCCTCCCGTAGCTCGCCTTATGAAACAGTGGCTACCAACGCAGAGGGGGGAGGGGGGGGGAGGAGAAGTGGGAGTTCACTCTGAGCAGCAGAACTGCTGCACCTAGATAGACTTTGGAGCCCAAGGTGTTGCCCCTCCTTCAGGCAACTGCACATGGGATATTTTAGTGGCACAACTATGTGGCGAAAATTTTGAAGTGTTTATCGAAGTACGACGGGTATAACAGCTTGTATGTTGGGTGCGTTGGCCTGACACATAGTCCACTAAACACGTCTAGAACGTGGTTGGTCAGCAGCTTGTTCATTGCGGTTCTCCAGGAGTCAAAGGTCGTACATAGTTCTGTGACATGTAGCATTTTCTTATTGCCTTGTACGTATACTGTCCAGCAGTCGAGTCAACAAAGACCTTAAAATGTCACCCGGAGGAAGAAAATTTGTGTAATCGCAAGGTTTTGGACAATGGTAGGAGGCAGTGTCATGGACAACATACAAAAAATCCTGACCGGTGGGGTGTGAGTGTGGGGGGTAAGAGAGCGTTTAAAGGTCACTTTTTTTACGTTTTTCCTGAATATCTCGAAAACCACGGCTTCTAACGAAAATGCTTCACAGTAAAAAATTAAACTACGTTACTTTTCCTACAAAAAATGTTCAATTTATTTTTTTCTTTAGGACTAATAATTTCCACGTTGAAGAGGATGGAAAAATCGCAGATTATTTAAAAAATCGTGTTTTAATGATATAAAATTGATGTTTGTTGTTAAATGAAGTGGGTTAGAAACAAATATGAAATTTATGTACCACTTTTAAATACATCAGAACCGTATTAAGTGATAAGTTGTGTTCTAAAGTGTTACGGTGTGGAATGGTGGCGGGGGTGGTAAGAAGTGTGAGGCCAGGTAGGTCACTGGATTGTGGTCGTGCATTTCCCTCCTTCAAACGTCTCTAAACTGAAGAGCAGCAGGCAATTTTCTACGGCATTACGTCACAAAAAGAAACTACAGGGTATTTCAGAAAGTTATAACAACCCCTTCGCAGCTTGCCTTATGAATCACTGGCTACTTATGCGCTAACAGTCCCGGGGAGAGGGAGCTGTTTATTTTCCACAAAATGTGTTAACATTACATGGGCTGTAGGTATGAATTACTAATAATATTAACGCAAGAATCGCATATGGACAGAATTTACGTAAAGCTCTGCTCACTGTTCTGAACACTACAGGAAACATTCTTAGTCATCCTGTACTGCAGTTGTAGCATCCTTCCAGAAAAGCGACTTCCTCTACCGTGAGCGCTGCTCGCTTTTCAGTTTACACATGGGCTATGTCTCCCAGCATTTCTTGTCAGGTTCTCTTATGTTAACAGACAAAATAACTTCAGTCATCTCCTGTTTACTTTCAGTTTCCTATAAATAATGGCTGAGAAGTGCTTAATTTGTAAATGCGATGTTGTCAGTGACCTTTGTAGTGTTGGTGAAAAAGGGATTGGATTGGCATATGTGCCATTTTACGGCTTTATGTCGTTGGCTGATTGTCATTCCAAAACCGTGTAACCTTGTTTCAGTCACTTGGTGGTGAATTAACAAATGACGAGAAAATTTACCGCTCTTCTCCAATTATTAATTGGGTTACTGTCAGACTGAGTAAATCTCTGACACTTATAGAGTGGGCTGCACTGTGTGGAGCCTCTTGCCGCTCATCCAAGTATATCTTGCCAGGTGGGCGTCAATGTGTCTGATGAAATAGGGCTGACCATGTGTAAATCTGTAATGTATTGCTTGACATGTGCTGAAATATCTGAAGTTCCATAACACGTAAGTGACCTACTTCCACCGCAGAGGAAGCAAATTTAAGACTCTGGGCCACTTCAGACGCTGAAAGAACTGAGGTTGAGGTGATGCATTTGATTTCCCCAAACTTCGAATAGTATTCCCCTCACTGATAGCGGAGACAATGAAATCGATATTGTCCAATACATCTTGACAGAATGTTACATTTGCAGCAGGCTCTTCGGTTTGATAGGCAGATGCCGGCTCCAGCTGTTGAGCTTTTTTACGTAACAGCTCATTTAACAACTTCAAATAAATAATTAATAAACTGTAAATAACTCCACAATACAAATACGAGATCACTGAAGTTATTTTTTCTACTCACATGAGAGAACTGGACAGGAAATGCTGGAGAGATATAGCCTGTTTTTAAATTCAAAAGCGAGCAGCACTCGTCATGGGGGTAGTTCCCTTTCCTGGAAGAACGCTACAATTACCGTACAGGATGACTAAGAACCAATTTCCCTCTAGCATTGTAGAACAATGTGCACAGATTAACGTATATTCAGTCCATATCCGATTCTTGCCTTAGTATCGTGAGTAATTCATATGTGTATTCCATGTCGTGTTAACACATTTTGTGAAAAATAAACTTCCCCTCCCGCCGAGACTGTCTGTGCGTTGGTAGCCACTGTTTCATAAGGCGAGCTACGGGAGGGTCGGTATAACTTTCTGAAATACCTTGTAGCTGCTTTTTATGACATAGTGCGGTAGAAAAAATGGGTAAATGCCTGCTCGCTCTTCATTTTGGAGATGTATGACGGAGGGAAATGCATGACCACAATCCGGCGACCTAATTCCCCGACACTTCTAACCTCTGCCAACACCTTTCCGCACTGTAACATCACAGAACACAATTTATTCCATAATACGGTTCTGCTGCGCTTAGGTGTGGTACAAACATTTAGTATTTGTTGTAACCCAGTTCATTTTAAAATGAGCGTCAATTTTATTCCATTAAAGACATTTTTAAATAACTTGCGATTTTTCTATCTCCTGCAACGAGGAGATGTCCAAGACAAAAAATTGTATACGATATTTTGTGTAGAAAATGTAAATTAGTTTAATTTTGTACTTGAGGACATTTTCGCTGGAATCCGAGATCCCAAAAATTGAGGAAGAACCTAACAAAAGTGACCTTTAAACTCTCCCCTTACCCCCAAATTCACACCCCAACGGTCAAGATTTTTAGAGTGTTATTCATGACGTTCCCCCTAACAATGTACAAAAATTTTGCGAATATACGAATTTTTCCCCTCATTTTCCTTCGTTGACTGGACTAATAAAGTTCATTTCAGCCTCATTAATTCTTCATTTCTGCAGCAGCTTAATGTTATGTTACTGTACTATGGAATACAGTATGATATCGGAGGTTCAGGGTACGGTAACCAGGAGGTTCAGGAAATGGTAACGAAGAGTAAGTCTTATTATAACTTCTGTCGTCTTTCGACAACTTCTCAGAAAAGTGAAAAATCGTCTTAAACTGAAAGTGATCTTCGAACTGCAATATGTGTTTGCTCCCAAATGAAAAAATGGTATTTCTGATTCGAAGAAGCCCGACAACACACGCTTCTTTGTTTATTGCATTCCGTTGTGAGGGGGATCCTCTTATCGACATAAATTTATATAAACTCGTTTAATGTGGGGAGAATGATATTACAAAAACAGTTGATACGTACGGGAAAAAGTAACGACCAAAGAGCAATTCATGACAGATATATTGGTCCGTTCCTTGGTATTGACAACACTGATCTTGTGCTAATTGTTCACTTAAGGTGTGACTATCATGCAAGAAAGTGAGAAAAAGCATATATTTAATTACTGGTCAAAAGACGAGTGATGCAACCAATCTTTTCTTACTTACTACACAGTAGCTTCTGCTGCAAAAAATTTAACTTTGAATTTCGTTTCTAACACTTTCCTGATTCTTTAATTCAGTCTTCAGTCGAAGATTCTGACGCAAGAACTCTATACATTTTTTTGGACTGCTGTGTGTTTCACTAAATCTTCTAGCACAGTTTCCTGGTACTCATTAGTAAAGACGTGAAATGAGCCGATTGTGTCCTTTACAAGAATTGCCAATGTTATCATATGATGTGTGGCGCTGCTGGAAGTAGTTAACATTTAGTGAGAAGACGACTATGTCCCAGAAGTAGACTTTGCCATCTCTCTCTCTATCGCTTCACACTTACACACAGCAACACAATGCATGAAAGGTTGCTAATGTTGACAAAATCAAATTTCTTGAGCATTCGCATTATTCACTTTGGTCACAACACGTATTCGCTTCGTAGCTGCTGGGTAACTGTCAGCTTCAAAGAAACGCAGTGCTGTCGTTCCGTCAGTCCAAAGATACACATCAAAAAGTCTTGCATCATCCAGGTTCTCCCAGAACTCCTGAAGGTAGACGTTAACTGTGGATATTGTATCACAGACACAGTCCCTTTGACTGTTCAGAGATGTCACTAAACACGCCCAAAGATGTAAACAACAGCATTAGCAGCGCCTATTAGACGGAGGGGGTCAGACAGCCGATCAGTTCCAGTCATTCTACCAGGAAGGAGCTACACGGCTCGTGTTGTCTGTAGTTTAACCATGGCTAGACTGTCAATACCGCGGTTCGATCGCGTCCGCATTGTTCCTTTGTGCCAGGAAGGTCACTCAATAAACGAAGTGTCCAGGCGTTTCGAAGTGAACCAAAGCGATGTTGTTCGGACATGGAACAGATACAAAGAGACAGGAACTGTCGATGACATGACTCGCTCAGGCCGCCCAAGGCTAGTACTGTAGTGGATAACCACTACTTAAGGATTATGCCTTGGAGAAAGCCTGACAGCAGTGCCACCATGTTGAATAATGCTTTTCGTGCAGCCACAGGACGTCGTGTTACGACTCAAACTGTACGAAAAAAGGCTGCATGATGCGCAACTTCACTCCCGACGTCCATTGTGAGGTCCATCTTTGCAACCACGACTCTATGCAGCGCGGTACAGATGGGCCCAACAACATGTCGAATGGACAGCTCCGGATTGGCATGAAGTTCTCTTCACCGATGATTGTCGCATATGCCTTCAACTAGACAATCGTCGGAGACGTGTTTGGAGGCAATCCGGTCAGGCTGAACGCCTTAGACACGCTGTCCAGCGAGTGCAGCAAGGTGGAGGTTCCCTGCTGTTTTGGGGAGGCATTATGTGGGGCAGACGTACGCCGCTGGTGGTCATGCAAGGCGCCGTAACTGCTGTACGATACTTCAATGCCATCCTCCGATCGATAGTGCAACCATATCGGCAGCATATTGTCGAGACATTCGTCTTCACGGACGATAATTCGCGCCCCCATCGTGCATATCTTGTGAATGACTTCCTTCAGGATAACGACATCACTCGACTAGAGTGGCCAGCATGTTCTCCAGACATGAACCCTATCGAACATGCCTAGGATAGATTGAAAAGGGCTGTTTATGGACGACGTCACCCACCAACAACTCTCGAAGGGATCTACGCCGAATCGCCGATGAGGAGTGGGACAAGCTGGACCAACAGTGCCTTGACTAATCTGGACCAACAGTGCCTTGTCAATCTGGACCAACAGTGTCACGACGAATACAGGATTGCATCAATGCAAGAGGACGTCTACTGTGTATTAGAGGTACTGGTATGATCATCAATCTGGACCACCACCTCTGAAGGTCTCGTCGTATGGAGGTACAACATGCAATCTGTGGTTTTCATGAGCAATAAAAAGGGCGGAAATGATGCTTATGTTGATCTCTATTCCAATTTTCTGTACATTTTCCGGAACTCTCGGGACCGAGGTGATGCAAAACTTTTTTTTTGATGTGTGTGTATACCTAAGAGTGATGACTTTCATGTGAAACGACTACTCAAAAATTACTCGAGGCTTCCGTGTGAGTAAACGAGGAATTGTTGAAGGCATATTGAAGGAGACACGGCAAATAACTTATCCTAAATCACTAAAAACGATTTTCGGGCTCAGTTTAGTATGGATGCTTTTATTCTTAAAGCACTTAAAAACTGATAAATTCTCGCCTCGGTTTAGGTTACCGATTGGCTTGAGTTCTTGAATCATTTGGAATCTATAGGCATACAGTCGTAATTATATGTTCATGTTCGGTTCGTGATGTTTCCAATAATGTCTAGTCATTTTGATGAGTGATGGATCTGTTCTTGCCGGCTTCCAAAAACATTTTCATTCATGGTGGTGATGCTCTATTAGAGCAACGAGATACAAGTCTTCTGTGAAATTTAATGTCCACAGTCTGTCCTTTACTTTTATTTTTTATTGCTTATTTAGCCTGACTAGATTAGGGAATTACGGCCCTCTCTTACATCTGACCAGGAACAACACATACCAACGACGTTACAAAACATTTCCAATAATAATAATAATTGACAATAATAATTAATGGCAAATAGCAAATTTGAAGCCATGTTTAGTATTATCAGAAGCGAAATCGATCAAGAAAGAGGAGAAGATTGAAATGACAGAGACAGTGGTTGTTAGGAAAGAACAGAACAGAATATTGGGCAAGGGGCAGGGAAAAATTGTGTGGCAGGGAGGGGGGAGGTGACGAGAGAGAGCGGCACGCGACATGTGAGAGATGACTGAGACGCGCGGAGTGGCCACGCGGTTTGAGGCGCCATGCACGGATTGCGCGGCCCCTCACGTCGGATGTTCGCTTCCTATCTCAGACATGTGTGTGTGTGTGTTGTTCTTAGCATGAGTTAGTTTAAGTGGTGTTTAAGTCTAGGGACCGATGACTTCAGCAATTTGATCCCTTAGGAATTCACACATATTGGAAATGACTGTTGTAACAGAAGGTCGGCCATTAGCTGTATTTGAAGTTTGGAAAGAATTTAATTTCTCTGATATTTTGAGGAAGATTAATCCAAAGTCTTGTTCCCGATAGAGAAAATGATTAAGAAAACATGGCAGGGCTCTGTGATGGTACGGAGAGAATTTTACTTTGTTGTGAATGAGTATTTCTGCTGTGCTGTTCAGACAGTAGCGTAAGAGTTGAAGACAAATAAGGAGTGCAGTGATTGAGAAGACGATAGAGCAAACGTATAATATGATACCAGAATGAGATTTTCACTCTGCAGCTGAGTGTGCGCTGATATAAAACTTCCTGGCAGCTTAAAACTGTGTGCCGAACCGAGACTCGAACTCGGGACCTTTGCCTTTCGCGGGCAAGTGCTCTACCAACTGAGCTACCCAAGCACGACTCACGCCCCGTCCTCACAGCTTTACTTCTGCCAGTACCTCGTCTCCTACCTTCCAAACTTTGCAGAAGCTCTCCTGCGAAACTTGCAGAACTAGCACTCCTGAAAGAAAGGATATTGCGGAGACATGGCTTAGCCACAGCCTGGGGATGTTTCCAGAATGAGATTTTCACTCTGCAGCGGAGTGTGCGCTGATATAAAACTTCCTGGCAGCAGGCACTTGCCCGCGAAAGGCAAAGGTCCCGATTTCGAGTCTCGGTCCGGCACACAGTTTTAATTTGCCAGGAAGTTTCATATGATATGATAGTTTCTGCTCTTATGAGCACCTAGCAATAATAATCGTTCATAGGCAGGAGTGATATCGTCGAAAAAGCGTCAACACAAATGTAGCGTACACAAGCTTTCATCACCAGTTCCAGCCTTTGTCAGCTTTAATACTAAAGTCTTTCGACAACAGCATCAACAGGTCAAGAATGGGGAGTATTAGACTCTCTACGAGCTTCTTTTTAAGCTCGAAAGGAAACATTTTTTTCTGTGTCTGTAGAGAGTGAAGTGACGCTGACACCTTCTTACAGACTTCAGTTCAGTCTAAGTGAAAGTTGAGAATTAGCCCCAAGTTATGTGCAGAAAAAATCTTATTTCTGTGCCGTTTAAAATTAATGGTGGAAGAGATTCTCTGCACTGAAGTGTAATAAGTCTTTTGTGAGGAACTAAACTGCTTGCGTTTCGGACAGGTTAAGTTTCAAATCCATGTTCTGCGCCCACTCTGACAGGGCAAGTAAATCGACATTTACATGCGGGGTGGCTGTGCACAAGTATGTTGGACTTGTACTTCGATATAAATGAGGTTCGTTAGCGTATAGGGGCTATTTGCAGTGGGAGAGAATAGTTGACACAAAATTAACATATACTGATAAGAATAATGGGCCCAATACTGATCCTCGTGGGATCTCTGACACAACAGAGGCCATCCACATTTGTGTGACCACCGCCCATTTCGACGTCAACGTGCAGTTACCACTCGCAGACGGCACGTTGCCGCATTTGCAGTGGAGAGTATATAAAGGGTGTCGGGGCACACGAAAAAAAGAACAGTCGTTGACGTAAAGCGGAAACGGATCGATTTATCTGGCGTTCAGAAGGGCATGACAATAGGCTTCCGGGCCACGACTGGAAGCATTTCCGAAACGGATAAGTCTGTAAAGCGTTCGCGTGCCGCCGTGGTTAAGTATACTGTGCATGGCAAAATTGCGCCATCCCAAACCGGCGCCGAAGCAACTGTGGTGCACCACGTGCCGTAGACGACAAGGGTGAACAAATGGCTGCGGAAATGTGTAAGGGCGAACAGACGTGCAACTGTTGAGCAACTGACCGCCCAGATGAACGAAGAGGCTACGAAGAGTGTTTCGCAACGACCGTTCAGTGAACGTTGCTGTGTACGGGTCTTCGCAGTAGACGCCTGGTTCGAGCACCAGTGCTGACTGCTGTTAATCGGTGACGAAAGCTGGAATTTGCACGGCAACTGGACGTCCTTTGAGTGATGAATTACGTTTTATGCTCCATCGGATGGATGGTTGTTGGTGTGTACGGCGTGAAACATCTGAAAGCAAAAACCCTGCTGCAGTCTTTGGAAGGGTCCAGGCTGGAGGAGGAAGCGTTATGATCTGGGGAATGTTTTCGTGGCATTCCCTGGATGATTCCGTCATTCTGGGAGGCACACTGTGCAACAGTTGCGCATTAATGTAACTGGGCAGTGTACACCCCTCCATTGTGACCTTTTTGTTCCGATCATTGCTCAGTGTTGGCGAGATGGAAGGTATGAGTGGAACCACTGCACAGCAAATCGACAGCATGAAAAGCTTTGCTGAAATCCAAGAAGCAAATAATAGTCGCCTGTGGATTGTCGATAGCTCGTTATTGCCATAATTCTTTTTTGGTCTCTAGGGTGACTGTTTATGGATGGACGATGAAAACCTAAACGTGTACGCAAATTGTGTTTCGTCTCTTAGAGCATTCATGTATTGGCCCTGCATTTCTGCCATAGCAGCATGCTATTCCGTCGAGTAGCACTATAAACTGAAACAACATAATACTGCGAAGTTGTTGCGTATTTTAAAAAAATATGTTCTTTTCGCGACATCTACCACATTTTTAGGAAATTTCCGCTCATTAATAAGCTTGTTTCTCATGAGCTGGCTAATAAGGGTTTCCTTTGCTTAAATCCCTCTGCAGAGAAGCTGATTGCGTCGACAAATAGTATATATTCTTTAGATGCTCCCCATTATATGATCTCTAACGAAATGTTGACAAACTGCACGACACCTTGCTGAATGAAATGGTGTGATTTAGTTGATACGACACTCTACAACGTGGCATATGCTTTCTGAATCTCGAAACCAGTCATATGAACTTTGGTTAACCGCAATTTACAAAGTCGATCCACCCAATAGCTGAAGTAGTTTCTTCGACAGGGTAACTTGCGTTTACGACCTTGTCTGTATATAACACATAATAATACATCGTCTCCACGTTTCTGTATACGCATGTGAAGTGCAGCCTGACGTAATACTTTGTTTGAAGTGAATTTTATACCTTTCTAGAGAAATAATTGCAATTAATAGTTCGTTAATGTTAAATGGAAAGTCCTGTTAGATGCATCTCTTTCAAAGAGCGCCGGCCGCTGTGGCCGTGCGGTTAAAGGCGCTTCAGTCTGGAACCGCGTGACCGCTACGGTCGCAGGTTCGAATCCTGTCTCGGGCATGGATGTGTGTGATGTCCTTAGGTTGGTTAGGTTTAATTAGTTCTAAGTTCTAGGCGACTGATGACCTCAGAAGTTAAGTCGCATAGTGCTCAGAGCCATTTTTTTAAAGAGCTGCAACTCTGGTCCGGATTTGTTCCGATAAACATAATGACACGTAAGTGAAGGTACTGTGAACAGGATGGATCAGTGCACGGAAGCGTGTGCAGGTCTGGTTGATACGATTAACACCGTCTGGCTGAACCCAGGCTTGTGGGCTGCGCGCAGTAATTATGCAGACGTGGTCCTACGCAACATTCGCTCCTGTGACTTATTGACAGCAGCTGTCGTTGCGTCACGGGCAGCGTAAAGGCTTTCCCGAACACTACACCAGACGACTACGTGCATGTCTCCTCAATCAATACTTCCGTAGGCTGCACCAATAAATTTACATTTAACTGAACCTGCGCATCCCGATGATATTAAACTGTACGCTTATCACGAAGGCACAATTTTCGGAAACTAATAAGTGCGACGTAAGAAAGAAAGAAACATTAGGTTTAACGTACCGTCGAATATATATATAACGTAAAACTGGGTAATTTTTTGACAATAGTGCGTTCAGACTTTTTATTCATAAAAACTGTAATTCTGGTCAACATTCAACATACACCTTTGCTGATGTGTGTTCTTGTATAGTACGGTCATTAACGATTAAACCTATAAGTATGTGATATCACACTTAAGCTGGTCAAAAAACTGTTTTGTTGGCGGGTGGATAAATGTGTTCGTACATGTCTTGGAAACTTTCTGTTACTGCTGATAACTTTGAAGAGCTGAGTAACTGAGGGTAAATTGATATAAACGAGGTATATGTGCAGATCGTTCTGTATAAGAGTTACTTTTTACAAAAATTTTGTTGAACCACTGGAAAAGCGAAATAAGTTTGTAAAAAATAACGAAGATCTATTTCGCATTATAACTTTGTTTTTAAATAAACCTGCAGTTGCTCAGAATGTTGTGTTGGCCGGCCGAAGTGAACGTGCGGTTCTAGGCGCTGCAGTCTGGAACAGCGAGACCGCTACGGTCGCAGGTTCGAATCCTGCCTCGGGCATGGTTGTGTGTGATGTCCTTAGGTTCGTCAGGTTTAAGTAGTTCTAAGTTCTAGGGGACTGATGACCTCAGAAGTTAAGTCCCATAGTGCTCAGAGCCATTTGAACCATTTTTTAATTTCCTTGCTTAGAGGTTACTGTGTTAATTGCAAATAGTGTGACATGTTGCTTTTTCTCATACGGTTCGACTGAACAGATGCATAAATATGTATGTAGAAGTATTGTTTAATTACCTTGCTTAGTGAAGTTGATTTTTTCATTCTCACTTTGTATGAATGGGGATAGGCCTATAATTATTTAGTTTTTAAGAAAATTAGAAAACCACATCTCACCAAATTGGTCAACTTTGAAACAAATAATTTTTTGCATATGAGTGAAACAAAACTCACAAAAACTGGGCAAATTTGTAACAAAGTTGAAACTGCGTTATAAAGAAATACTAGGTCACCCCATCTTTGCGACAGATGAATTTAACTCAACATTCCGTGCCTTAGACTTCACGTCGCAATGTTGCCCTAATGTGAAGATTAACTTTGTGACAATTAATATTCAATATTCCGAGTACCTCACTGTACATCAAAACTTTATTTTTATCAAATGTAAAGGCCAACGGTTATGAAATTCCATACGTGTACATTAAATGTTCAAATGGGTGTGAAATCTTATGGGACTTAACTGCTAAGGTCATCAGTCCCTAAGCTTACACACTACTTAACCTAAATTATCCTAAGGACAAACACACACACCCATGCCCGAGGGAGGACTCTAACCTCCGCCGGGACCAGCCCCACAGTCCATGACTGCAGCGCCATAGACCGCTCGGCTAGTCCCGCGCGGTGTAAATTAAATGTCTCAGTACAGGTTGGTAAGAGGTTTTGTTAGAAGTGCTAAGTTGCCCAGTTTTACAGTACACACACACACACACACACACAGTCAAAAACAGTAATTCGATCCGTCGCGCCATTATAGAGTTAATTAGCATTGAAGTTAGCCAATGAGGCCGATAGGCGCGGAATTACAAACAGTCTGCTGCTAGGGAGGGTGCTACCAAACCTTTTGTTCGTTTGGTTTTCAAAAACCGAACAAGACTGTTATACAAAACTTGGACATCGGTCGGTAGTAAGAATCGAACCCGAGCCAAAGGCTGAGCACTCTATTGCGCTATCACCTACGCTATGAAAAAAACCGACTAGTTTTATCTGTCGAACCGCCTGAATTTGCACGTGCAACGGCCTGATTGTCTAACTTCAAGGTTAATTAACGCGGAAACGGCGCAACGTATAGAATTTTTTTCTTAACAATTATTTCTCAGCACTACCTACGCTGCAACGCCCTTGCAAGCTTTTCAGATTGTCTCTGACCACCCTGTCTACCAGAGTTTATACCATGTACACTGTTTTAATGATTTAGCTAATTTATTCCTCCTACACCTTGTGGCCAGACGTCCCCAACGTCAGTTATACTAA
Organism: Schistocerca serialis cubense; assembly: GCF_023864345.2. Taxonomy (NCBI): domain Eukaryota; kingdom Metazoa; phylum Arthropoda; class Insecta; order Orthoptera; family Acrididae; genus Schistocerca; species Schistocerca serialis. Next base: position 782,289,094 of record NC_064640.1, read on the forward strand.
GGGAAGGAAATCGTGTGCAGCATCTATCTGTGAACTGTGTAAACTCCGTTATGAGTTTTTAGCTGCTTGTGTATCGTATTGTCTAGGGTCACTTCGTGGAGCAGCCCAGCATTTGTCAAAACGACATGGGAAATCACTTAAAAAGCACACTCAGGCTGACCGGTAGATTTGTTAAGACCTTCAGACATCTATTTTCACCTGCGAACAAGAGCTAGACGGGCTAGAAGCTCTCAGGTGGCCTTGAAAACTTTATTTCAGAACTTAATTACGTTACGTAAAGAAATATGACAATGCTCTGCGGAAAACTTAAAATATATTCCAGTCTTTGTTGCTAACTTGTCACGATTACCGTCAGGTACTTCGGTATTAACTTAAAGTGCCGTACAACCACTGAGCAATTACTCACTTAACTAAATTTACCTCTCGTAGTTTCAAGTCATTTTTATGTTATAAGAGCATCCGAGGATGACACATACGAGTTCTATTTGGTTCACTTACGACACGGGATAAGAAACATTGTTGAAGATGCTGTCTTCATGCAAAGCAAAATTCCGTCACATGTGAGTGAGTTGCAATCCTAATTCGTGTTTTCTATTTCCTGGGTTGAAAATATTATACATTTCAAGTGAAATGTTCTTCACGTTATAACCAAACACAAAATTAAACAGGTCACAATTTCATGATGAATCCTGAGAAGGTCTTTAGAGACGGAACATCGTTTAAGATAGGAAGAAGGGAGGAACATTAGCGTTTAAATGATAAATAAATCAAGGCTCTACGCTGTCGACAGGCGGTGATATACATGAACGGGGACAGTTAAAAATGTGTGTCCCGACCGGGACTCGAACCCAGGATCTCTTGCTTACATAGCAGACGCTCTATCCATCTCAAACCACCGAGGGCACAGAGGATCTAGCTACTGCAGGGCTTAGCCCTTGCACGCTCCCCGTGAGACCCACATTCCCCACCTAATGTCCACACACTACATTCGTAGTGCCCCTGCCCATTACACTCATTACTCGCGGCACACAATCTTACCGAGTCCCGTAAGAGTTCGGGCAATACGTGTGCACCCGCACAGAAGAAGAAGGTCAATGGCCGGTCAGCCTTAACTACATGAAGATGGTATCTGTTCTTTCGGACATGTCCGAAAGAACAGATACCATCTTCATATTAGCGTTTAATGTCTCACTGATGGCGGGCTCGTTAGAGACGGAGCACAGGCTAAGACTGAACAAGGATTGGGGAGGAAATCGATAGTAACATTCACCTTCAATGGCTTAGGGAATCATAGAATACCTACGTCTAGATGGCTGGAGTCCATTCCCTTAATCACAGCATCGAATCGCCGTGTCGTTGGAAAAGAATGAGTAAAGGAATTGTCCATAGACTTATCCAGAGAACTACCTATCCATTCGCATGAAGTGATGTAATGAAACCATGAAAAATCTAAATAAAGACGGCGTGACCGGCATTTAAAAACCGTTCCACAAGCTGCAAGCTCAGTGCCTTAAATATTGGCTATGATCAATCGGTTGCTAAAATCGCGTCATTATCTATACAATTGTGGTAACGAATGAAAACTGAATGTCCTTTGACGTATATTGATGCGCTGTTCGGTTATGAAGTAGAGATATTTTATGGTAAACGGTCATCACTAGGTCGAGAGCGCATGCATTCCGTCTAGCATTATGGGCAAGTAACTGACGCCTAATAGCTATGCAACCTTTGATACACGCTTCAGCTAACTGTTCAGTTTTTATGAATTCTTCCTACGTGTTGAAAGATAGCTATTTTTCTTGAAAATACCTCCTGCTCTCGCATGTATGCTAAACATGAATTTTAGGAGAAAATCTACTCTATCATACAAGTGATTAAATATGGTACTAACCTTATCCGGAAACTGCAGTAGGCCGTGCGGTTAAAGGCGTTTCAGTCTGGAACCGCGTGACCGCTACGGTCGCAGGTTCTAATCCTGCCTCGGGCATGGATGTGTGTGATGTCCGTAGGTTAGTTAGGTTTAAGTAGTTCTAAGTTCTAGGGGACTGATGACCACAGCAGTTAAGTCCCATAGTGCTCAGAGCCATTTGAACCATTTTTTTTTTTTTGAAACTGCAGTACTTGTACATTTTATGTCTGCGTTGTTTGAAGGAAAACAAAAAACGAAACATAGTTGTGTCCTTGGAGGACTAAACTCACAAAGGAATCTATACTTCCAAATTTTGTCATTTTAATGTTTTTCGTTCGAGACCCGCAACTGTGCAAGCCTCCTTACGATGTAAGATGGCGGGCGGCTCTTCCTAGTTCCATTCGTGAATGGTTCATGGGAGTAATGGCTATCGATAAGCCTGAATTTCAAGCCTAATTTATCTGATTGTCCAGTCGTGGTAATTTCGCGAGATGTGTATGAGAGGAAGTAATAAATTGTTTGACTCTTGTTGGAGCGTATGCCATAGGAATTTTCTCAATAAACTTTGTCATAAAGCTCAACGCTTCTCTTCTATCATCTGCCACTCTGATTTGATGAACATCTCCGAAACGTTCTCGAACTTACTAAACGATCCCGTAACAAAACGCGCCACTCTCCTTTGGTACTTGTCTATCTCTTCTGCACGGCCTAGTCACATTAATGTGACCACCGCCTACGTTCGATGTCAAAGCGCATTAGCCACTCATAGACGGCATTTGGCAGCCATAGTAGTGGAGGGTATATAAAGGGTGTCGGGAAGACGCGGAAAAATAGCGCAGTCGTTGTCCTAACGCGGAAACGGACGGCTTATCTGACGTCCAAAAGGGCATGATCAATGGCTTTCTGGCAAAGGGCGGAAGTGTTTCCGAAACGGGTAAATTTGTAAAATGTTCGCGCACCGTGGTAAATTATACCGTGCGTGGCAAAATGGCGCTATCCAAATCCGGCGCCAAGACAAGTGTGGTGCCGGCCTGTGTGGCCGAGCGGTTCTAGGCGCTTCAGTCTGGAACTGCGCGACTGCTACCGTCGCAGGTTCGAATCCTGCCTCGGGCATGGATGTGTGTGATGTCAGATTAGTTATGGGATTGATGACATCCAATGTTAAGTCCCATAGTGCTTAGAGCCCTTTGAACATTTGACAACTGTGGTGCACCACGGGCCATAGATGATAGGGGTGAACGACGGATGCCTGTATGTATACGGGTGAACAGATGTGCAAACTGTTGAGCAACTGAGCGTCCAATGGTGCTTATGGGCCTCCTCAGTAGGTGCCTAGTTCACGCACCCATGCTGATTGCTGTTCATCGGGGACGAAGGCTGGAAATTGCACGTCAGCACCGCAAGTGTACGTCCACTGAATGGCGTCAGGAGCCCTTTTCAGAAGAATCATGTTTTATGCTCCATCGGACAGATGGCCGTTGGCGTGTACGACGTGAAACGTGTGAAAACCAAGACCTTGCTAAATTCGTCTATAAGAAAGCACAAAAGCCGAAGGAGAGAATATTATGATCTGAGGAATGTTTTCGTGGCATTCCCTGGGTGATCTCGTCATTCTGGAAGGCAGAGTGGATCAACACAAGTATACATCTATATTTGCGGGCATGTCCACCCATAGTTGCAGGGTCTTTTCCCTCGGTGTGATGCCATCTATCAGCAGGACAATGGAACGTGTCACGCAGCTCGTAGTGTACCTGCGTGGTTCGAAGGGGACCAGGATGAGTTATGTACTCCCCTAGCGATCAAACTCCCGGATGTAAAACCAATTTACAATCTGTGCGACCACTTCGATCGAGCTGTTCACACCATGGATCCTCACCCGAGAAACCTATCGGAGTCGGCCACGGCACTGGAATTGGCCCCAAGTCCCTGTCGGTAGCTTCCAGAACGTCACTGACACTCTTCCTGTGCGTCTCGCAGTGGTCCGGGTTGCAAAAGGCGGTTCATTCAGGCTTCGACTCGGTCTTTCGGGACCAGTGTCCTTGACATTAAATCGATGCATTGGACCATCTCCATCATCCCAGAAAGTTTGTAACATCATCACGAAATCTCCCGGTCTATAAGCAACACCGTACAATTATCTACTTTGAGAGTCATCTGCCATTAATGTGACTGATCAGTGTATTAATTCTACCTAATAAGGGTCACAAACTGAAGAAAACCCTCAAGAATCGGTTCAACGAGTTTGTAAGCCACTTCTTTCGTGCATGAACTGTACTTCCTTAGGACACTTCCAATGAATCACAACCTGGCATCTGTTTCCTTGCAGCTATTTTCATGTGGTTTTTGCACGTTAAGTAGCTCCGGACACTTACTTCTGGGCATTTTACGCTTGATATGTCCACTGACTTACTACCAGTACTGTAATCGAGCATTAATGTATCTCTCCGCTTATAGAGGATGATTCCGTAATAATTTCATAAACTTTCAAGCGTGATGGAGAGGCGGGACCTTAAATCGATGCATTGGACCATCTCCATCATCCCCGAAAGTTAGTAACATCATCACGAAATCTCCCGGTCTATAAGCAACACCGTACAATTATCTACTTTGAGAGTCATCTGCCATTAATGTGACTGGTCAGTGTATTAATTCTACCTAATATGGGTCCCGAACCGACGAAAACCTTCAAGAATCGGTTCAACGAGTGTTATGTAAGCCACTTCTTTCGTGCCTGAATTATACTTCCTTAGGACACTTCCAATGAATCATAACCTGGCATCTGTTTCCTTACAGCTAGTTTAATGTGGTTGTTGCACGTTAAGTAGCTCCGGACACTTCTAGGCATTTTAAGCTTGATGTTTCCACTGACTTACTACCAGTACTGTAATCGAGCATTAATGTATCTCTCCGCTTATAGAGGATGATCCCGTAATAATTTCATAAACTTTCAAGGGTCATGGAGAAGCGTGAATGTATCAATTCGAGGTAAGAGACCCTTGTCTGGAAATGGTAGAGACGAAAGTTATAAGCGAAAATCGTTGTGGTACCTCTGACAGTGGAATACATGTACAGGTGCTGTTGTTGCTGAGGCTGTAGGGTAGGTAATTTTCAGAGTAACACATACCTTAAGAGCGATGAGCAATTGCTCGTCTTCCTTACTGTGAAACACATGTCTTCTGTTGAACAAGTGCTCATAGCTCTTCAGGTATGCATTTTGAACTCATGTTTACTCATTTTTTTCTGTTTTGGTCAACCTCTGAAAGTTGCGTTCCCTACAGTCTTAACAACAACATTACAGGTGTATTCCACTGTCAGAGATATCATAAGCATTTTCGCATATGTCTTTTGACACGGTCGCATCCGGACCAGTGTCCTTGACCTTCATGCACTGGCCCATCTCCATCATCCCTGGAAGTTTGTAACATCATCACGAAAACTCCCGGTCTATAAGCAATACCGTACATTCATCTACTCTGAGAGTCATCTGCTATTCTCGGCGCCATTCATCAATCCACTTCATATCATCCCGCTTACCGCTACAGTCAGTTTGCGTTCAAACTTTCCTACAGACAGCGGCACCATGTGCGAATAACCTCAGAGCTTCAGGCATTATCCAGGAGCTCATTTGTAGGGGCCTATATACTCGTATATTACAAACAGTAACACTCGCGAACGTCTATTTAGTGGTACTCCATATGCTACGTTTACATCTGAAGATTTCGTCCCATTAAGAACAAAGTGTTGAATTATATCTGCTAGTCAGCCACTCGTCCAAAGCGTGCAACTTGTACCGACATCCTGCTAGACCAGCCATCCTGCTCTAAAGCAAAAGTCTTTCTTCAAGAGCTCTTCGGTTCTTCTCGTACCGCTTTCTGTAGCCTTTTCCCCACGCAGCGCGTGGCTTCGTTTGCTTATCAGCAGTTCGCATTATCTTGTTAGGGCCTTAAAACTGGGCGCAGTGGCACATCGACCGACGCCAGCCGGAGACGGTACAGCTTTGTGCCGGCTCGGCTCTTCTTAGCCACTATTTCAGGCTGTGTGGACGCACGCGACTACCGCTTAACTTGGTCTCCATTTCTCCCGACTGATTTTATGACAGCACAAGTTCTTGTGCCGATAATGAAGAAATTTTTTATATTCTTTTCGAAACACCATTTTCACGTGTTCGTCGCTGTGTCTGCAGACAGTAGGAAGAGGTTCCCGTATTTCCGACTATCGATTCGATTGAGTAAAATTAGGACTGTTTTATAGAACATAATTATTTAGCTGTAATTTTGCGAATTTTGCGTGCATCTGTTCCATGCTGCACTGGCTCATCTTCCTGCCTTACTTACCCTCGGATAGGTGTGCAGACGATCTCAGTCCGTAACTGAAATGACACTGTGGCGCCCGACGTGGAAACAGACAGATTGAAAAAACTTCCACCGCGATGATTCAAAGTGACAATTCCGTAATTGAGCGCCACAACAATAGCGTGCGTCAGCGACTTCCACCACTGAGGAAGGTACGCTGTGTGCACCAACTGCCAGCCCTCAGCCTTCCCGTAGCTCGCTTGTGGCTCTTAGAAATGCAAACAATACATCGACTGTCAAAAAAATGTGTGTGAAATATTATGGGACTTAACTGCTAAGGTCATCAGTCCCTAAGCTTACACACTACTTAACCTAAATTAAATTATCCTAAGGACAAACACACACATCCATGCCCGAGGGAGGACTCGAACCTCCGCCGGGACCAGCCGCACAGTCCATGACTGCAGCGCGTCAGACCGCTCGGCTAATCCCGCGCATCGATTGTCAGATGTGACAATGTAGAGGTACCGATATTCGTGCAGTATTATTACATTCACTATACGAGGTGATGCCGTGATGATGATACAAACTTTCAGGGGTGATAGAGAAGGGTAAATGTGCCAATTTCAGGTAAGTGACCCGGGTCCGGAAACGACCCAGTCGATAGTTATAAGCTAAAATCTTTTTGATACCTTTGAGAGCGGACCACTTCTACTGCAAGTCTTTTGCCTTCTATATTTTGGAAGTAGTTCCTATGGACCAAAACAAGAAAAAATTGTCTCGTAAACATGGTCTCTAAAAGGCATACGTTAAACGCTTCGAGCACTTGTTCACTTGAAGAGACGTGTTACACAGTAGCAAATATGAACAAGTGCTCATAGCTCATTAGGTATGCACGTTAGAGCCCATGTTTGCTAGACATCTTACACTACTGGCCATTAAAACTGCTACACAATGAAGATGACGTGCTACAGACGCGAAATTTAACCGACAAGAAGAAAATGCTATGATATGCAAATGATTAGCTTTTCAGAGCATTCACACAAGGTTGGCGCCGGTGGCGACACCTACAACGTGCTGACATGAGGAAAGTTTCCAAACGATTTCTCATACACAAACAGCAGTTGACCGGCGTTGCCTGGTGAAACGTTGTTGTGATGCCTCGTGTAAGGAGGAGAAATGCGTACCATCACGTTTCCGACTTTGATAAAGGTCGGATTGTAGCCTATCGCGATTGCTATTTATCGAATCGCGACATTGCTGCTCGCGTTGGTCGAGATCCAATGACTGTTAGCAGAAAATAGAATCGGTGGGCTCAGGAGGGTAATACGGAACGCTGTGCTGGATCCCAACGGCCTCTTATCACTAGCAGTCGATATGACAGGCATCTTATCCGCATGGCTGTAACGGATCGTGCAGCCACGTCTCGATCCCTGAGTCAACAGATGGGGACGTTTGCAAGACAACAACCATCTGCACGAACAGCTCGACGACGTTTGCAGCAGCATGGACTATCATCTCGGAGACCATGGCTGCGGTTACCCTTGACGCTGCATCACAGACAGGACCGCCTGCGATGGTGTACTTAACGACGAACCTGGGTGCACGAATGGCAAAACGTCATTTTTTCGGATGAATCCAGGTTCTGTTTACAGCATCACGACGGTTGCATCCGTGTTTGGCGACATCGCGGTGAACGCACATTGGAAGCGTGTATTCGTCATCACCATACTGGCGTATCACCCGGCGTGATGGTATGGGGTGCCATTTGTTACACGTCTCGGTCACCTCTTGTTCGCATTGACGGCACTTTGAACAGTGGACGTTACATTTCAGATGTGTTACGACCCGTGGCTCTACCCTTCATTCGATCCCTGCGAAACCCTACATTTCAGCAGGATAATACACGATCGCATGTTGCAGGTCCTGTACGGGCCTTTCTGGAAACAGAAAATGTTGGACTGCTGTCCTGGCCAGCACATTCTCCAGATCTCGCACCAATTGAAAACATCTGGTCAATGGTGGCCGAGCAACTGGCTCATCACAATATGCCAGTCACCACTCTTGATGAACTGTGGTATCGTGTTGAAGCTTCATGGACAGCTGTGCCTGTACACGCCATCCAAGCTCTGTTTGACTCAATGCCCAGGCATATTAAGGCCAGAGGTGGTTGTTGTGGGTACTGATTTCTCAGGATCTATGCACCCAAATTGCGTGAAAATATAATCACATGTCAGTTCTAGTACAATATATTTGTCCAATTAATACCCGTTTATCATCTGCATTTCTTCTTGGTGTAGCAATTTTAATGGCCAGTAGTGTATTCTTGTTTTCGTCTGTGCTACCTCTTTCCAAAATATGGAAGGCAAAGAGCTTACGGCAGAAGTCATCCACTGTCAGAAGGGTCAGAGCGAATTTTTGTTTTAAATATCGACTCGGTCATTTCCGTACCAAGATTCCTTATCTCAAATTGATACATTTACCCTTCTCCATAATCGCTCAAATTTTTAACATCGTCATGGAATCACGCTCTTTATCAACACTATCGATACATATTCCCAACAAAACTGGGTTCCCAAAAAATTTTTATTGGACGCTGAAAGTAAGTAGGCATTTGGTTTTAACACATATCCCACCAAACAAGTTTAACAAAGATTCATTAAGTATTTCCAGCATCACATAGATAGATGCTTACAAGCTCATCTATGTGGCATGTGCTTAGTTGTTTTTAATAGAATTCATTGCGACTTCTAGATGTTTCACACATGTCACACTTATTCGCGTCCGTCACTACAAATAAACATCGAACAAGTCGATTGATTCCCATAATACTTCAAAATGTCTATTCGGTGAACCCTCCGTCTGTGTGAACCAATAAACTCGGTAAGTTCATTGCTTGTCCGAAGCGTATTGTGCCTCCCCATCTGTTCAGTTCGGGTGGTTCAATCGAATCCACGTGCTGTGTTAATTATTGGAAAGTAGTTAACGGAGTTACATATTGAATCTTCCGCAATTTTTTAAAGAGTGTGTTGTTAGGTACTAAACTGACAAAATGAAACGTCTTCTAAAAGTGATGTGGATATACTTTCAAAAAAACGGTACAGCGGACGATATGTGCAATAATTTGAAACATCTGAAAACAGAATGAAGACTTTCACGGCAGGTGCTTTCATCACTTAACACTTCCGGGCTGAGATGCCGTGGTCCATACATAAAACTCTCCCCTGACGTTTCACCTTCGACTGCGGAAGGCGAAACTTCAAGGGAGAGTTTTATGTATGGACCGCGGCATCTCAGCCCGGAAGTGTTAAGTGATGACATCTGAAAACACTTCACACATAGCCGGCCGCGGTGGTCTCGCGGTTCTAGGCGCGCAGTCCGGAACCGTGCCACTTATACGGTCGCAGGTTCGAATCCTGCCTCGGGCATGGATACGTGTGATGTCCTTAGGTTAGTTAGGTTTAAGTAGTTCTAAGTTCTAGGGGACTGATGACCACAGCAGTTGAGTCCCATAGTGCTCAGAGCCATTTGAACCATTTGAACCACTTCACACATAACGACCCAAATGCAACTTCACACATTAAAACAAGAAGTGGCTGATATAAACTATAAATCAACAGCAATCAAATCAAGTGTGATGGATATCTACAAACTAGTGACCGACAATGTGCCCTGACAAACCTGATTTTGAAACTTAGTAGCAGGATAAGGCTAAGTTTGGAAGACGGGAATTCAGCGCGCGTTTTATAATCGCTCGTTTAGACAACCAACATTGAACTCAGAACCGATCATATGAGCGAGCGTTAACACACTGTGGCGCATGTTAACGCAGAGTTCACGGAGGAAATCTACACTCCTGGAAACTGAAATAAGAACACCGTGAATTCATTGTCCCAGGAAGGGGAAACTTTATTGACACATTCCTGGGGTCAGATACATCACATGATCACACTGACAGAACTACAGACACATAGACACAGGCAACAGAGCATGCACAATGTCGGCACTAGTACAGTGTATATCCACCTTTCGCAGCAATGCAGGCTGCTATTCTCCCATGGAGACGATCGTAGAGATGCTGGATGTAGTCCTGTGGAACGGCTTGCCATGCCATTTCCACCTGGCGCCTCAGTTGGACCAGCGTTCGTGCTGGACGTGCAGACCGCGTGAGACGACGCTTCATCCAGTCCCAAACATGCTCAATGGGGGACAGATCCGGAGATCTTGCTGGCCAGGGTAGTTGACTTACACCTTCTAGAGCACGTTGGGTGGCACGGGATACATGCGGACGTGCATTGACCTGTTGGAACAGCAAGTTCCCTTGCCGGTCTAGGAATGGTAGAACGATGGGTTCGATGACGGTTTGGATGTACCGTGCACTATTCAGTGTCCCCTCGACGATCACCAGTGGTGTACGGCCAGTGTAGGAGATCGCTCCCCACACCATGATGCCGGGTGTTGGCCCTGTGTGCCTCGGTCGTATGCAGTCCTGATTGTGGCGCTCACCTGCACGGCGCCAAACACGCATACGACCATCATTGGCACCAAGGCAGAAGCGACTCTCATCGCTGAAGACGACACGTCTCCATTCGTCCCTCCATTCACGCCTGTCGCGACACCACTGGAGGCGGGCTGCACGATGTTGGGGCGTGAGCGGAAGACGGCCTAACGGTGTGCGGGAGCGTAGCCCAGCTTCATGGAGACGGTTGCGAATGGTCCTCGCCGATACCCCAGGAGCAACAGTGTCCCTAATTTGCTGGGAAGTGGCGGTGCGGTCCCCTACGGCACTGCGTAGGATCCTACGGTCTTGGCGTGCATCCGTGCGTCGCTGCGGTCCGGTCCCAGGTCGACGGGCACGTGCACCTTCCGCCGACCACTGGCGACAACATCGATGTACTGTGGAGACCTCACACCCCACGTGTTAAGCAATTCGGCGGTACGTCCACCCTGCCTCCCGCATGCCCACTATACGCCCTCGCTCAAAGTCCGTCAACTGCACATACGGTTCACGTCCACGCTGTCGCGGCATACTACCAGTGTTAAAGACTGCGATGGAGCTCCGTATGCCACGGCAAACTGGCTGACACTGACGGCGGCGGTGCACAAATGCTGCGCAGCTAGTGCCATTCGACGGCCAACACCGCGCTTCCTGGTGTGTCCGCTGTGCCGTGCGTGTGATCATTGCTTGTACAGCCCTCTCGCAGTGTCCGGAGCAAGTATGGTGGGTCTGACACACCGGTGTCAATGTGTTCTTTTTTCCATTTCCAGGAGTGTATATATGCAGCCGCCGGCCGCGGTGGTCTAGCGGTTCTAGGCGCGCAGTCCGGAACCGCGCGGCTGCTACGGTCGCAGGTTCGAATCCTGCCTCGGGCATGGATGTGTGTGCTGTCCTTAGGTTAGTTAGGTTTAAGTAGTTCTAAGTTCTAGGGGACTGATGACCACAGATGTTAAGTCCCATAGTGCTCAGAGCCATTTGAACCATATATATGCAGCCGAATGCGTTTTGACGCGCGGTTAGAAAAATACGTGGCGTCCGTGCGCTGTTCAGTTGACAGCGCGGTTTTTGTCGTGAATAAACGTATTTCCAATTTGTTCCTGTTTTTTCTCTTTATTGGATGTCAATAAAATCCAGTTAAATCGAAAGTGAGAATATTGACATCGAACTGCTAATTGACGAAGTACAAAGAGGCCTCATTACGGTATATAACATCGGAATTGTATAAAAATAAAATTGTGAGACGGCAAGCTTCGGTAGAATTTGTTTTGATCTTGTATGTGGGAAATAACTCGAGCAAAAAAGGAAAATATAGGTAATAAAAACTTATTTCTAACAAGTACATTTCTTCCATAACATACTATCTGCATGTTCAAGTCATTAAGAAAATAGTTGGGAAATTAAGCTCCAAAGTCTCATTACATTTTCCGTCAGTCCAAATGCCAGTTCACCTACAATTATGTAAGACAGTGCCATCTAGTGGTTTACTGTTAAAGGTCGTTGTTTCGGTGCAGCCAGAAAATCTCTGAAAATTCCTGAGTCGCTATCTTTACCAGTAACGTGAATGTCTAACGAGATAAATCGAGTCCGCAGCTCGTGGTCGTGCGGTAGCGTTCTCGCTTCCCACGCCCGGGTTCCCGGGTTCGATTCCCGGCGGGGTCAGGGATTTCCTCTGCCTCGTGATGACTGGGTGTTGTGTGATGTCCTTAGGTTAGTTAGGTTTAAGTAGTTCTAAGTTCTAGGGGACTGATGACCATAGATGTTAAGTCCCATAGTGCTCAGAGCCATTTGAACCAGATAAATCGATATTGTTACATAGCGCCAACAGCGCTACAGAAAAATAATGTTTTATACATAAAGTTTAAGGAACTTCAATGTTCTGATACGATCAGCGTCGAGAGTTCCTATGCTATGAAGAAACATTGCGTACTGTTCAAATCCTTGATATATATCTTCGTCTGGAATATACTTCACAATGTCTGTTTACTTCATCAAGATAACTTGGCACACTTGACGAATAATCCCAAATGTAGTCGATTTTGCAATTTTGTATGAATAGTGTAGCTCCCTCACTGAACACACATTTGGCAGATATCTGAAACCGAAATGGACCGCGAGACAGTAACTGCAGCGACTAATGCGCTCTGGCGCTCATCATCTGAACTTTTTTGAAATTCGATCGCGGGATAGCGTGCGTCAACGCTCGTTACTTCTCAACAACTGTATGTCGGTAATCGAACCAGGAACCACGCCTTTCGCGCTCAACTGAGACGTCCAAGGATAACTCGCGAGTCGCCCTCATAGCCTTACACTGAATTGACGAAAGTCATGGGATAGCGATATGGACATATACAGATGAATGTAGTACCACGCACACAAAGTATAAAAGGGCAGTGCACTGGCGTAGCTGTCATTTGTAGTCAGGTGATTCATGTGAAAAGGTTTCCGACGTCGTTATGGCCGCAAGACGGGAATTAACTGACTTTGAACGCGGAATGATAGTCGGAGCTAGGCGAATGGGACATTCTGTTTCGGAAATCGTTAGGGGAATCGGTACTCTGCGAGCCAGAGTGTGCCGACAATACCAAATTTCAGACATCTGCTCTCACGACGTACAAAGCAGTGGCCGACGGCCTTGACTTAACGACCCATGGCAGTGGCAGTTACGTAGAGGTGTCATAACTAACACACAAACAACACTAACAAGGAGACGGCACTACAGTGGGGTCGGGGTTTTGTCAGAAATTTTGTGTGGTGAAAGAGAACCCCTAACACCTCACGTGGTTAAAATATTAGGACGCACTACCCGGAAAATCCCGGGAAAAATTGATCCAAAGTTTCTTAGGTGCCTTATAAGATGTTAGTCCATTGCCGAGCCGCCGTCTCGCCCAGATGGTTAGGGCTCGGACTTTTACGCCAGAGGTTTCGGGTTCGGTTCCTCCTCTGGCACTTTTTTTTTCTTCTTCTGTTTCATTTTCTTTTGTTATTCCACCAATTATTTAGAAAGTTTCCCAGACTTACATTATCTTTAACAAATTAATTACATTATTGCATGAAAATTATTTTCTTTTTGTCCAACAACACAATTCATGGCGGTGGGCTTTCCATTTTTCATTGTAAAGTATATGAGGAGAAACATTGGGTTCTTAATCAGAATAACAAAGTCGATTGGGAAACATTCAGTTTTTATACATACAATAATTACAAACAAGAACCGCAGTGGTAATTATCGTAAAAACAAACAAAGCAATAATTTTTGCGACATCTTGCGCAACATATAAATGCGGAATTTTTACAATCACAGGGCGTTTGCAATAAATCTGTACAAAAACATGCCCCATTAACATTTACGAAAATGTTTCGAGTTTCTGATAATTTTAAGGCAAAACAGGCATATTGAATCATGTCTCGGAATGTTGGTGACGATAATTGATGGTGAATTATAGAATGAATTTTTATACAATCTTCCCGGGAATTAATTTCACGATTCTCCTGTAACAATGCCCTGCAATTTTGCAAGCGCTTTATGAAATTTTTAACTTGCCTGTAAAAGTAAACGTCACAAGGTTGCACCAAAGAAGTGCATTTTGGAGGTATGACTATTACAGACCAGGTAGGCATATTTTCGTCTTCTTGAAAAATTGCATCACATATCTCCGGATTCGTTTGACCTCCTTAAGAGTCAATGAGAAGTAAATATATATTCTCCCCGACGTAAGATTTTGAACACTTCCGGAGAAAATCCATGTATAAAACCGTTATTAATTTTCCGGACTTCGATGATGTTACGATGACGTTCGTATAAGTATTGGCATAGCCATCTATTAATTTGTGAATACGAGGTCCGAAATGACCGGTCGCTTCTTGTAAGCATATTAATCATCTAACTCAGACGGCAGCTCGGCAATAGACTAACATTTTGTACTCATAAAGCACCTAAGAAACTTTGGATCGTTTTTTCTCGGGATTTTCCGAGTAGTGCGTCCTAATATTTTCATCACGTGAGGTCTTAGGAGTCCTCTTTCACCACACAAAATTTTGGACAAATCCCCGACCCCACGGTCGTGTCGTCTCCTTGTAAGTGAAATAACCGCAGAAACCAATGTGGGACGTGCGACGAATACGACGAACTTTTCCATTAGGAGAGGGCGGCGAAATTTGGCGTTAATGGTTTACGTCAGCAGACGATCGACGCGAGTGTCTTTGCTGCGGCTTTCCTGGGCTCGTGACCATATCGGTCGGACCGTAGGGTGTAAAACCGTGATCTGGTCAGATGAGTCCCGGTTTCAGTTGGTAAGAGCTGATGGTAGGGTTCGAGTGTGGTGCAGACCCCACGAAGCCATAGTCCCAAGTTGCCAACATTACATTGTGCAAGCTAGTGGTGGCTCCATAATGGTGTGGGCTGTTTTTACATAGAATGTAAAATAACGAAATTAACTGTAAATAGTTGTGTTCGCTGCTTAGAGACGATCTGCAGCCATTAATGGACTTCATGTCCCCAAACAATAATGGAATTTTTATGGATCACAATGCACCATGTTACCGGACCACATTTGTTCCTGATTGGTGTGAAGAATATTCTGAGCAATTCGAGTGAATGATTTGGCCACCCAGATCGCCCGACATGAATCCCATTAAACGTTTATGGGACATAATCGAGAGGTCAGTTCGTGCACAATATCCTGCACCGGCAACACCTCCGTAATTACGGACGGCTATGGAGGCAGTATTTGTACAGGTGAATTCCAACGACTTTTTGAGCCCATGCCACATCGTGATGCTGCTCTTCGCCGGGCAAACGAAGGTCCGACACGATATTAGGAGGTATCGCAAGACTTTTGCTACCTCAGTACACTTTTGCCATTACGTTCTGTGAGCACGTCAGAAACCATACAAAACGGCACATACCTCTATCCCGTTCAAATAGGCGGTGTAGGTATTATCGTGTGAAGAATGTGCATGTCCGATGATAACGGCATCACTTGTGCATCTGTCAACGCGTCTCATTGACGAACGATATGGGAACCTAGTTTGTGATTATCTGGTCTGTTTGTTCACTAACGGTAACCTGCTAATAATGTACCGCCGCATCGCTGGCGAATTATGTCAGAATGGTTTGAGATACAGTCTACATCTACATTTACATCCGTACTCTGCAAATCACTGTGCAGTCCATGACAGAAGGTACTTTCCATTTTACCAGTTATTAGGGTTTCTTCTCGTTCCATTCACGTATGGAGCGCGGCTGGAATGAGTTCCTCTTTTGGCGCTGTAATTAATCTAATCTTGTCCTCACGATCCCTAGGGGAGCAATACGTAAACGATTGTAGTACATTCCTAGAGTTATCGTTTAAAGCCCGTTCTTGTAACTTCGTAAGTAGGCTTTGTCGGGATAGTTTACGTCAATCTTCAAGTGTCTGCCAGTTGAGTTTCTTCAACATCTGCGTGGCAGTCTCCCATGGATCAAACATCCCTGTGATCATTCTTGCCGGCCTTCTCTATACACGCTCAGTATTCCCTGTTAGTCCTATTTGGTACACTTGAGCAATATTCTCGGACGGGTCGCACGAGTGATCTGTAAGCAGTCCCTTACTTAGCCAAAAACATTTCCCTAGTATTTTACCAATGAACCGAAGTTTCTCACCTACTTTACTTACGACTGGGCCTATCCCTACAAAGTGTTACACCCAGCTGTTTGTATGACGTCACCGATACCAGTTGTGGTCCTGTGATGCTGCAGTCATCGGATACTACGTTTTTTTCATTTTGTGAAGTGCTCAGTTTTGCATTTCTGAACATTTAAGTAAGTTGCTAATCGTTGCACCATTTTGAAATCTTATCAAGATCTGACAGAATGCTTATAAGTTCTTTCGACGGTACTTTATATATAACTGCATCATCTGCGAAAAGTCTAAGGATAAGGTCATTAATATACAACATGAAGAGAAAGGGTCCCAAAACACATCCTTAGGACACACCCAAAGCACTTCTACATCTGTCTGTCACTCCCCATCCAAATTAACTTGCTGCGTCCTCTCTACCAAAAGAGCCTCAGTTCAGTCACAAATTTCACTAGATACCGCGTAAGATCTTAACTTTGGTAAGATGTCGTGCTGAGCAAATAACTTTTCGGAAATCAAGAAATACTGCAGCTACCTGACTACCTTGGTCTATGGTTTTCACGATGTCTACATCTACATCTATATGGATACTCTGCAAATCACAAATATCTGTTGTTCCAATCTCGTATAGCGCTCGGAAACAACAATCACCTATGTCTTTCCGCGCGAGCTCTGATTTCTGTTATTTGATAATGGTGATCGTTTCTCTCTATGTAGGTCGGCGTCAACAAAGTATTTTCGCATTCAGAGGAGAAAGTTGGTGACTGGAATTTCGTGGGAAGGTTCCCCCGCAACAAAAAACGCCTTTTATTTTAATGACGTCCATCCCAAATCCTATATCGTTTCAGTGTCACTCTCTCCCCTATTTCGCGGTAATACAAAGCGTGCTGCCCTTCTTCGAACTTTTTCGATGCACTCCTTCAACCCTATCTGGTAAAGATCCTACACGGCGCAGCAGTATTCTAAAAGAGGACGGACAGGCGTAGTGTAGGCAGTCTCCTTAGTAGATCTGTCTTGTCAATAAAACGCAGTCTTTGGTTCGACTTCCCCACTACATAATCTGTGTATTCCTTCCAATTTCAGTTGTTCGTAATAGTAATTCCTAGGTATTTAGTTGAATTTATGGCCTGTAGATTTGACCGATTTATCGTGTAACCGAAGATTAACGGACTCCTTTTAGCACTCACGTGGATGACCTCACAATTTTCGTTATTTAGGGTCAACTGCCAATTTTTGAATCATACAGATGTCTTTTCTAAATCGTTTATCATCTGTTTTGATCTTCCGATGCCTAGTCGATAAACGACAGCGTCATCTGCAAACAACCTAAGACGCCCGCTCACATTGTCTCCCAAATCGTTTATATAGATAAGGAACAGCAAAGGGCCTATAACACTACCTTGGGGAGCGCCAGATATCACTTCTGTTTTACTCGATGACTTTCCGTCAATTACTACGAACTGTGACCTCTCTGACAGGAAATCACAAATCCAGTCACATAACTGAGATGATATTCCATAAACACGCAATTTCACTACTAGCCGCTTGTGTGGTACAGTGTCAAAAACCTTCCGAAAATCCAGAAATACGGAATCAGTTTGAAATCTCTCGTCAATAGCACTCAATACTTCGTGCGAGTAAAGAGGTGGTTGCGTTTCACAAGAAGAATGTTTCCTAAGTCCGTGCTGACTGTGTGTCAACAGACCGTTTTCTTCGAGGTATTCATAATGTTTGAACACAATGTATGGTCTAAAATCCTGCTGCATATCGACGTTAATGATATGCGCCTGCAGTTTAATGGATTACCTTTCTTGAATATTGGTGTGACCTGTGCAACTTTCCAGTCTTTGGGTACGGATCTTTCGTCGAGCGAACAGTGGTATATGACTGTTAAGTATGGAGCTACTGCATCAGCGTAGTCTGAAAGGGACCTAATTAGTATACAATATGGACCGGAAGACTTGCTTTAAAAAAAAAAAAAGTTTCAAACGGCTCTGAGAACTATGCGACTTAACTTCTGAGGTCATCAGTCCCCTAGAACTTAGAACTACTTAAACCTAACTAACCTAAGGACATCACACACAACCATGCCCGAGGCAGGATTCGAACCTGCGACCGTAGCGGTCGCGCGATTCCAGACTGTAGCGCCTAGAACCGCTCGGCCACTCTAGTCGGCCAAGGAAATTCGTTCAAACTTTTAGACACTTATAAGTTCAGAGGTATGAGGAATAACAAAGTCACGACACACTCAACATAACATTGGTTCAAATGGCTCTGAGCACTATGGGACTCAACAATGTGATTTGAAGAGAAGTAATAAATGAGCTCTAACATGGAAAGTAAGCGTTTCCGGACACATGTCCATATAACATATTTTCTTTCTTTGTGTGTGAGGAATGTTTCCTGAAAGTTTGGCCCTACCTTTTTGTAACACCCTGTATTTCTCACCATTTGCCACACATCTGGTCGCCAGGGGAATTTTGTCCTCTAGCAAGAAATGAAGAGAAGTTTTAGTTCAAATGGTTCAAATGGCTCTGAGCACTATGGGACTTAACATAGGAGGTCATCAGTCCCCTAGAACTTAGAACTACTTAAACCTAACTAACCTAATGATATCGCACACATCCATGCCCAAGGCAGGATTCGAACCTGCGACCGTAGCGGTCTCGCGGTTCCAGACTGTAGCGCCTAGAACCGCTCGGCCACTCCGGCCGGCAGACTTGCTTTCATTAAGTGATTTAAGTTACTTCACTACCCCGAGGAGATCTATTTCTACGTTACTCATGTTGGCAGCTGTTCTTGATTCGAATTCTGGAATATTTACTTCGTCTTCTTTGGTGAAGGAATTTGTTTCCGCAAGAGTGTTCTGGTCCGTTTTGTTTGCCAACGAGGATCAGCTCCGTCGTTTGTTAATTTATTCGGTACAAATCTCTCAATTGTTGTCGATACTGTTTCCTTGAATTGAAGCCACGTCTGGTCTACACTTACATTGTTAATTTGGAAGGAGTGTAGATTATCTCTCAGGAAGGCGTCAAGCCAAATTTTATCTGCTTTTTTGAATAGGTATATTTTTCGTTTATTTTTGGAGGATTTGTGGGTTACTTTACTCACTCTCACTACGACCGCCCTGTGTTCACTAAACCATGTATCCGTTTTGATGCTCGTTACTAGCTCCGGATTATCTGTTGCCAAGAAGTCAAGTGCGTTTTCACAATTGTTTACTATTCCCGTGGGCTCATGAACTAACTGCTCGAAATAATTTTCAGAGAATACGTTTAGGACAATTTCGGATGACGTTTTATGCATACCTCCGGAATTAAACATGTATTTTTGCCAACATATCGAGGGTAAATTGAAGTCACTACCAACTACGATTGTATGAATCGGGTACGTGTTTGAAATTAAAGACAAGTTTTCTTTGAACCTTTCAGCAATTGTATCATCTGAATTGGGAAGTCGGTAAAAGGATCAAATTATTATTTTATTCCAGTTGCCAAGAATGACCTCTGCCCATACTACTCACAGGAGCCATCTACTTCAATTTCGCGACAAGATAAACTACTTCTAACAGCAACAAACACGCCACCAACCTTGTTTAGCGTATCCTTTCGGAACAGTTAGATTTTTCGCAAAAATTTCGACTGGACATATCTTCAGCTTGAGCCAGCTTTCAGTGCCTTTAATGATTTGAGCATCAGTGCTTTCTATTAGAGCTTGGAGCTCTGGTACTTTCCCAACACAGGTACGACAAGTTACAACTGTTATACCGATGGTTCCTGTATACCTATGTACTTCCTGTGGTCTGCCTGCACCCTTTATGACTGAAGCCCTTTTTGAGTTTTCCCGGGACCCTCTAACCTAAAACACCGCCCAGTCCACGCCACACAACCCCTGCTACCCGTGTAGACGCCTCCTGCGTGCAGTGGACTCCTGACCCTTCCAGCGGAACCCGAAACACGAAACCCAACCACCCTATGGCGCAAGTCGAGGAATCTGCAGTCATGTGAGAAAAGCGTGAGTTAGTTTTCAGCCTTGTCGATGTTTCCGGTATTCGTTCTAGTTGGCAGGTGATTCTGTTCGAGAAATCTCATTACACTTGATGTCAGAATATGTTACAAGATTCTACAACAAATGGGCACTCAAGGAAGTATAGGGACACGCACCCTTCTTGCAGGTCACCTGACCTCAGTCTTACTGGGCGCATCTGAGACTCCAATGAGTGGGATGAGTCGTCCTAAACCCATCACCTGTTGTTGCCAGCAATTGAGATGTCTTATATCGAATATCTCCCCACAGCTTTCAGCGTCTCGCGGAGTCCATGGCACGACACTTTTTCGCTGGTATTGTGAAGAAGGAATGAGTTAAACGCTACCAGATAGGCGAAATCTTTGCACCTCGGATGCATTCAGTAAAAATTATTCTGACAAAAAGCATCGACTAGAAACTGTATGAAACAGTAGTTGTCATCAACCGAAACGGTGTCTATCATTTCGCCCGTCACTGGTTTGACTACACAAAGTGAACCCGACCTTCACTGACAAAATTTTAGAAATGTTCGGGGATTTTTTCTAGGCACTATGGCATCAGGGACCCGTGGTCTACTGTGAATTGTTACGGAGAAATTGTATTTCGTTTGAACAACAATGGATTTCCCGAATGAATTTTCGCTCTGTAGAGGGCGGATAATGATTGGTGCTCGGGTAGCTTAGGCGGTGGAACACTTTCCCGCGAAAGGCCAATGTCCCAGTCCGGCACAGAGTTTTAATCTGCCAGGAAGTTTTAACAATGCATTTTTCCCGGTGGTCCTGTTACACGGTCAGCTCGGTCGCCAGACGTGACGCAAATGGACTTCTACTTTATCGGACACGTGAGGAGAACAGCTGACGAGACTCCTGCCGAAACTCACTGTGCCTGGCTGCTTGGATTGTCGCAGCAGCGAAAGTAGTGCTGTAAACTCCTGGAATTCTTGAGCGTGCAAGACGGCCGACGATGCACCGCTGTACACCCTACCGTCATCATGGTGGTTGACATTTTGAACAAAATACTTATGTTACTTACTGGATTGTACCCTGACAAAATGTTTTCAACAAGCTGTGATTAACCAGAACGTTTTTCGTCTGAGGTTTGTTTCGTTACTCCGTGTTTTGTGATTTTTTTGTGATTGCATATTACAGGCTTTTTCACTATTGCAAAAGTATTTTCACGGAAACATAGGTAATCCGGGGTAACAAATGGAATAAATCATAATAACATTACCACTCTGTAATTATCCACCAAATACCACAGATCCCTTACATCAAAATATTCTGCAAATATCCCTGAACAGCATCCGAGAATTTGTTGGTGGAGTTATGCCATCCATGCTACATGGCGTATTGGCCCGTGCTCTTTTCTATAAAATGATGTTTGTTCAAAAACAGTAATGGTAAAGGGTGGTGATGATAAACTGCTCTGAGCAGTGAATGCAGACGACCCTGATCAGCATCTAACAGTCCACATTTGTTTGAAACTCCGTTGCTACCAACTTATCTTTCCAATCGATAAACTTGAATCTAACATAAGCGAAGTCTGTACGACATGGAGAACAGGGAAAGAATGGGAAGGAATGAGTGGGACGTGACTCTCAGCCGCACAGGGAACTGTGGTAAAGCAATGGTGAAAGTTGAAAGTTTTTGCTGGACCGGGACTCTAACTCGTATTTCCCGCTTCTCGTGAGCGGTTATCTTAACCGCTGTGTTAACTTCATTTTCTTCGTCATTGTTCTCGGCGCTTGGTCTGGGTGGACGTCACGTGACATTCCTTCATATTAATCGCTGAATACTTCACTCGTTTTCTTTTATTACAGAGGGCAGCAAGCCCTCCGACACTGTTTCGGCCATCTGGACACGGTCCCTTACCACTCAGATTTCCATCTTAATGCACCCTGTAACGCAGCGTCCCTCGTCCATTAGTCCCATACTCGCAAATTATTGATTCCCGTAGGAGATTGGACCATATGTGTGCATCCGTACAGAAACAAGCGTCAAGAAGCCGTCGCGCTCTTACAGAAATGTATATATTTGAGCGATGTCTGTTCTATTGGAAATGTACGACAAAATAAGTACCACTCACACTTATACATTAACAAAGTCGCCACTGTGCCTACGACGCTATCCAGAAGACAGCGTATACAAGCCATACAGATGCGTAAAGTGGTCCCGCCTGCTGGACAGACAGAGGAGCACGAGACGAAATGTAATGTGTAAACACTTCTTTTCTACAACCAGTTTCTTAGACAATTAATCAACAGCGCCATAACGTGAAGTCTGTAGTGTATGTATAGCTAGAAGACAGGGACACAGTAGCATTTGCTTCTCCCAGACCTAGTTTACCACGGCAAATATTGCCACTGCAGTAGGACAAAACCTTTGAAGATCGCTATAGAAATAATATTACATGTACGAGCAAGTCAGGGTTACTTATTAATGAATCTAACGGTATATCGAGCGAAGAAACGATGTACCGCTCTTCCATGTGTGACGCCAGATCTAAAATGAAAGATAATTTCTTCTTTATCTATACCGCATAGCTCAGCTGCTTATCTTACGGGACAGCATAGTCTTATCGTGTTTCTTATTTTGTTAGATGACGTTCTACGTTTGAAAGGTGTTTTAAATAGATCAGTGTGATTGTAATCATTGGTACATTGTGAATGAGATCACCTAGTGTTACAAAATGAGCCAAGCACTTTTGCTTCTATTTTTAGTCGATGATCAGCCTTGCCAAAGCCTTCTAGAGAAACTAAAACCTTTCCCTTTTGCCTTTCAGTTTCACGTAAGACCACATAAATTGTAGCCGTATTCTCTTGAGGAACTACCAGATTACATAGGCACTGGGCCTTATATCCGCTTACCTTCGCCCGTCGTCACCGTACGCTGCACTCAGACCGAAGGTTTAGTGTTTGGATATTATTCAGACTGCTCTGAAGTTTGTTGTTTTTAGCATAAATTACTCCAGATGCATATCGAGGTGCAAGGCCACAGTCGATCCCATCTTTTATCTCATAAAATCTAAATCACCATTCGTAGCGATTTCGCTGTTTGCGGCGCATGGAACTTCTCACTGGCCGTGCTCCCCCATCCACAGATCGTTACCGCAGAACAAAAATGATCCGCGTTATCCTCAGTTCAGAGAGAATGTCGATAAAAATTGGAGAAAAAAATTATGTTAACAATAGCTGTGTTTATTTTGTACATTTGCTCATGGTCTCACGAATGTGGGTCATTGGTGTGATAGTCGCTAGTGACAGATGGTGGCGCAGAATCACACACAGACGGTGTTATGTTTCGTAACTTGATGCACTCCAGTTGTAATTCTCAAAAATACAGCTGGAAGTTCTATACATCAATCTGGTCATTTCCTAAACGTCTGCTGTCTCGATTGTAGAAATAACTATGAAGATAACTGTCCACTGCTTTACCGAGTTGTCAGTTATGTACTTTGTAGGTAAAATATTCATTTACCTCTTCCACTTTTTGTTCAACAAAATGGCTCAAATGGCTCTAAGCACTTAACATCTGAGGTCTTCAGTCCGCTAGACTTAGAATTACTTAAACCTAACTAACCTAAGGACATCACATACATCCATGCCCGAGGCAGGATTCGAACCTGCGACCGTAGCAGCAGCGTGGTTCCGGACTGAAGCGCCTAGAACCGCTCGGCCACAGCGGCCGGCTTTGCTTAACAAGATGATGTGTTGCAGTCGATATGAAACTGTGCACAACGTTTCGTTTATTCTATGGAAGAGATCAAATCGAAATTTCGTAACTAAACTGTTTTCTGGACCATTCTATCAGCCAGTTCTACATAAAAGCTGTGTTATAGCAGTTTACTATTCTTGTGGTCCTGTTCGTTTAGTTTCCAGAGACTGAAATCGTAATGGACCTGCGCATTTCTTCTGGTCACAGGTGGTCATCCACCTTTGTCTCCACGTAGACATTATCCAAACACTGCTGTTTCGCTCCCGTAAATCTGACGAAAGAAAAACAGCTCTCACGTCTGCAGTGCCTGGTGTCGGCTTCTATTTACAAGTATGTTCTGAGTTTTGCTGGTGCGATATTATGCAGTGTTAATGATTTAGAAATGTGTGTTGATAGTGTTTTTTCTTAGTTATCGGTTCATTACCTCAGTATCCGCTAACAGAAACATAATTTGTGAAATTCAGTGTTTAAGAAAACCATTTTCTTTTTTATCTTCTATGTCCCGCGAATGTTATTAGCGAGTACAAAGAGTTGGGCTCGCGATGAGTAGATGTACGACACAGCAATAGCTCACAGTGAGCTTGGAGACAGGAGAGCGATAATGTACGGGACCGCTGCTTTCAGCAGCTAAGTAGTACGACTGGTTCGGTTGCCCAGGTCTGCGGATAATCAGCTCGCATGGAAACCTGAAAACGTTCCATCATATACGTTGGCTATGATACCTGCTCGGACCATTAGCACATGTCCGCAGTAGTCATTACATTCTAATATAATTTGTGAATCGTACTTGTTACTCGTTCTCTGCATAACAACTGGTGTCCAGAATCGGTCGTTGCACTGAATCGGGATTCACGTAAGAACATCTTCCTGACACACGATGTTCAGTATCTTGATGCAAACTCACAGCGGTGGCTGACAGTCACTGTAAAGCGCCGCATCGGCTTCCGGGCATGGTAAACTCATCGTGAAGTAGTTCTAGTAGAAATAAGGCTAACTAGAGAGGTCTGAAGAAACTTGTGTAGTTGCGGTTTTGATCCTGTTCATTTGGCTGGCTACTTACCGATACTCATATCCTCTCGTACAACTGTCACAAACTCTGTGATACTAACAACATAGCTGCTTCTTTGGTAACACCAACATCTTTTCCCTTCCTTTTATTCCTTTCTTTTTGTTTGACCTTCCGTTACCTGTAAGGCCAACAGAGACGGCACGTCAAATGATTTCCTACTATGGTCACAGAAAAGAGACGCCATATATCTTGAGAAAATTTGCTTAGGAACTTCTAATGATCTGATTTCATTGCTGAATCTAAGGATGTCAGAACATTTCGGTACAGGTTTTTTGCCCCCAGCATGTTTTGGCGATTCGTATGTGAGTTTATGATATGGCGAGAATCCAAAATTTCTTCAAACGAACCATTTCTTTTCTTATCATCAGCGTGGCATTTAAACCCAGCATCAGACGTCGGTGTACATTTCTTGTGTAAATACTAACGACTGACGTAAGAGTCGCTTCACACTCGCAAGCTTAGGAAATATCACGTATTTTCAAGAACATTGACTGAATGAGTTTAATATTTCCAGAGAAAATGCCTGAATGGGAAGTTAGCCCTAGCGATGAAATGAAACAGAAATTGCCTGCAATTGTAGTAACAATTACGGCCTACCTATAAGTTAGTTTTTTGCGATGTTAAGCATCGAAAAAAAAATTTACCATAAAACGGGTTGTGAAAATTATGTAAGGGCCGTTCAATGTGCATGGTAAAATATTTTATGCAGTCTGCAGCATCACGTAGCACAATATCAAATGGTCTTATGAGAAGATATTCTCTCTAGATGCCACAATCGTGTTTTCGATGTACTGTCTGTAAGTGTGGTAATATTTGTGTCTTCACAACAATTCCATACTCAAATCTAGAGGCGAAAGGAAATTTTTGGTCTGCTCTTTCCGTCATTCAAATTGCTACGTGTACCTTCAGTTCCCACAGTCTAAATTAGTATGGCTGCTACCGCCTACACGCAAAAGGCCTGTGCTATAACGCCGTGGAATTGAAACCGACTCTCAGTGTGTCGTTGTGTGCTAATTAGGTTCTCCATATATCTCGTAAAGGAGGACTGAGTTCAAACACAGATTACTGCCGACATTCTCTTGTGGCCTAGATGTTCAATGAAACGCTCTCTCTCTCTCTCTCTCTCTCTCTCTCTCTCTCTCTCTCTCCCTCTCCTTCTAATCTTCACGTTCTAATATTGATTTGTTTGGTTTCAGAGGTATGCGATGTGTGTTTGGCACTGTATTTTATTTACGCAAGGTTGTGCCTTCCGTATGTAATATCGTTATTACACAGTTGAGGTTGAGGCTTTCACACAATCTACAGTACATACTCCAAATCAAACTTGGCAGGCCAGATTTTCACCCTGCTACTACCATGCTACTGAGTCGTGCTACGTATCTCCCGACTGTTTCTCATCTATGCTTTAGAAAGAGGTGGTGATATGGGTGCCTTCACAGCTTCAGATTTTCATCTCATAACGAAGTTTAGATGAAACAATTACTATCTTAAAAGTTTCTACATATGATAGAATCTGGAGGAAAGATGTTAATTGGAAAACATATTCCAGACTGGTAGCCTCTGGTAGGATCTGATGGATCCATAACAATTATACTGAAACCTAGAGAGAATGCTCATTTACGAAAATGAACTCAGAAGAAAAATCTCATTATTATGCATATAATGTACATCTTTTGGCATATTGATAAGTAGAACAGCTATCATACCGTCCTATTTCACGACTTTCCTTAGAATTGTCCCAATTTTTTCTAGAAATATGTTACTAAAATTGGAATCATCAGACCTCTAAATAACGTACGCTGGAGTCTGTTAGAGATAATATGCTTCCCCGAGGGCATTATATGGTACATTCGCTAGGAGATTCGAACAAATATTGAACAGATTAAATCAGCCTGTCCAAAAACACTTTTGCCACTGAATCCCGAGGCCAGAGTCGGAGAGAGATAATATGAACTTTGAAAGCTCAACTTGTGTGGCAGCGTCAGCAATGTGGACGGAAAGAAAAGGGAAACCGTAAGCACTAGGATGCTTTCCGGGATGGCAACGTAAGAAACGCACTCGCTCACCAACGCTTGAAAGATGATTGCCTAGTCGTTGCCGTTTGAATACTTTTCTAACAAAATAAGCGCTACTACTTAACAAATGTTGAGGAGAGAACTGAAGGTCTACAAGTAATTACTTTAACATATGTTTTCGATAAGATGAAAAGGCAGAAAAGTGAATATTTTGACTGAATTCCATAACGCAGGTAAAGACTCGTTTCCATCTTAACTTCTTCCCGTCGTATCGTATGATGTAATAGGAGGTTGGTAAATTCCAATTTCGTGGTACCAGAACGGACGTTTCGCGTGTGTGCGAAACATTTTCCAGTTAAGCGAAAGCTAGTTTCAATAACTAGAGGCGATAAACTGCAGTATCAGTGCGCTACGACTTCTCGGCTTCCGTGGAAGAGAAGTGAAAGTGTCTGGCGTAAGGATTTCATCAGCCGCTGTACCATGGACAGCGGCCGCCTGTTTCGTGTCCGGTAGGTAACTGTAACGTCCGGGACCAGACAACTTCCCCAAAAACACTCTTATGCGCTTTTCTGGAGAGCTGGAGTGTTTACAGCAGCGAGAAACGCTATTCCAAACATGATTGGAAAGGTTATCCCGCAGTCCAGACGATATGAGTGGAGTACTTTATAATTAGGAATATGTTCCTTGGAACATATTTATGGATAACGTTAAGATATGAAACGTTTCAACTGGACAAAAATATAGAACAGTCTTTTTTTTTTTCAAATGACGCAAGTTCTTGTTTTGTTGTGTTTCACTTACTACATCCAAATAAATGTATATTTCGTTTATCCCGCAGTCTCTAATAAATTATGTGAAATCTATCGGTTGATTTTGAGCCAATTTGCAGTATGCACACGACACTGCATTCCGCGTCTATAAATTTGAAAAGAAGAGAGACTACAATTTAATACCCAGCCGGCAACGAGATTATTAGAGACGGAGCACACGGCAGGATTACTGAGAAACGGGAAATAAAATCCGCTATGTCCTTTTCAAAGGGACCATCCCAGCATTTGACTTCATCTATTTAGGGAAACTATGTAAACGTTAAATCAGGAGAAGTGGACGGAGATTTGAAGAAGTATCATACCACTGTGCCATGTGAATCTATAAATTTAAGGTGGTCGAAACGTGAGTGTCTAGGTTATAGCTGCCACGGTTCTTTACTTGACCTACTTGATTGAAAAATCTCTCAAACTGCAGCCATACATTTAGCAAATAGAGGAATCTCATTAAGTTTTGGCGGGAAAAGGATCAATGTGTTTTACTTTTGACGGCGGATTCAAAAACAACGTTCGACTCAAAACTGTATGAAGTCGTGACTTACGTCGTTCCGAGTACTAAGAGCAGTTATCATTTTCTTGAGGGCTGGCCCCACAGGCTCTATAAATCTGAAGAAAGACATAATTCCACCAGGCTGGTTTTTCTTATTGTACTTTATTCAGCACTATTAGTTTCGTGCACAACCCATTTTAAAAAAATGGTTCAAATGGCTCTGAGCACTATGGGACTTAACATCTGAGGTCATCAGCCCCCTAGAACGTAGAACTACTTAAACCTAACTAACTTAAGGACATCACACACATCCATCCCGAGGCAGGGTTCGAACCTGCGACCGTAGCGGTCGCGCGGTTCCATACTGAAGCGCCTAGAACCGCTCGGCCACAACGGCCGGCCAACTCATCTTAAAGTGCATCTAAAAACAGAACAACACATCATAATGGAAAGAAAGTTACAATTTTACCGGAAACTGGTGCTTACATCTGATTATGAATCAAAATACACTACAGGAATTTCTCCGGAACTAATTTCACATAATTTTTTCGTTTATTTATTTATTCTTTTAAATTCATTCACCATATGTATAATTATTGGAGGAATAAGGTCAATGCAATTTCATTATACACTGGGAAACATTCGTGCAGGAATCTTTTATGGGCATCGGTACATAAATGAAAAAAAACGGTTGTTTTAGTTTTTATGAACGTAGTAGTTATACCCATAACAGATGAAGATACATCTTCTTCATACCTGTATATTCACATCTGTTACAGGTAATTACTTTGTGAAAACACTTCATCCATTGTAGTTGTATGGCTTTTAACTTCTAACTTTCGTTTCATTATTGTGTTTTGTTATGTTTTTAAATGCACTTGAAACTAGAAGCACCGAATAAAGTACAATTTGAAAATAGAGCTCGGTGGAATGGTATCTTTCTTCAGAATAACAGCAGTAGCACGAAACGGCGTGTGCTGCCTAACAGTGGGACGCAGGTTGAATTTTCGTTGCAGCTAGACGCGTTCGCTTGCGCCTAGGCGGAGGCTGTACAGCGTGACACAGGCCCGGCGACGCCGCCCGCTTCTGCCAGCACGTCTTATTACAGTCTGTCTAGCATTTCTTCGCTCTCGTTTCATACCGCACTCGCTCTTTCACCGGACGCAGTTTTATATAACGCTCCTCTTATACTGAACTATCCGAATTAAAAATAAATCTCAGAGGAAATTTTACTCGATTAACCGCAAAATAATACTGGTTCAACATATAGGTACTTTCAAACACTATTATTTGGCGAAAAAAACAACAGCAAAATAAATGCGTGTAGTACACTGTAGGTGGATGTTCGTCACTGATTACCACGGGCGAAGCAACTAATGATAACGCTTGAGCGAAAACTAAGAACTTCCATTTTTTCCTGCAGGCACTGACTGTCAACAATGTATTTACTCGTACTTGTGACGCTTTTGGGAATAGATCACGGTGAGATTGAATGATACGCAGACAGACGAGCCACTGTTCGTCGAAGTGGTGTTTCATTACACATGCACTCGTAGTGAATAGTATAGGTGCTCGTCACGTGCCATTAAAAAGCAGTACCAAAGGTACGCATTCCTCTCGCTGCTCGATTTCCTACATAAAGAAAATCAATAATGAAGTGGCCTCGTTCCGCGGGACAATCCGTGGAGCGTTGCATGACTAAGGCAATTGTTTCATGCAAGGCATCACAGACCTAAGAAACTGTCTAAAACGTGGCCAATTTCTTTTTGGTGATTTACGAAAAAAAATTATATCTGAGGAAGCGAGTGCTGAGGACTGGTGTGTGAGCCGCGACAGCCTAGGTGAGAGTAGGAGTGAGGGAGGGTTGTGGTGGCCCGAGCAACAAGTGGCGACTCACCCAGGTGCGCCATGAGCTGCTCCAGGTCATTGTCGACGTCCATGTCTAGGCTCTGCGCCGCGAGCTGCTGGCGAACTGACGGCCGACGGCGCGGAGCAGCCAGCCACGACCAGCCGCCGACTCCGCACTGCGCACGCGCGCCGCCGCCCCCTCCACGCGACGGCGTCTTTGCCACTACTCTGCCGTCAGTAACCGCCGCTCTTTGCTACCGACGGTACGCACCCGGCGTTGTCTTCATTACTCACTCTGCATGCACAGTACACCATCTCGCACCCTGCGTACGGAGGCTGGACGAAGTAGTGTTAAGACACACGTACTAGTGCGTAGGGCGACACTGACATCTGAAGGTGCGGCGTTAATGGCAGCACGAGCCTAGCGGTGGTATCCGTCCGCCTGTTCAATGGCACTCCTTTACGTAACTGAATGCAACCCTTTCCAGCGTCTTTAGTCGCCCAACGGCAAAGACACAAAAGCGCTGCGCGACATGACTAAAGAGGAGCACACGGCGACTGCCATAACCCGATTTACCGGACACTTCGCCCAGTAGAAGAGGGGTCAAAATAACGCCACACATGTTTCGGATTAACCGTACATACTCCACTCTTTCTGAGAACACGACAGTCAAAGTTTTCGTGGTACTTTAGTGCCATTCAGCGAACAAATTGTTGAACTGAAATGGTGGCACCGTAGGTAGCGTCGCAGCTTCGCACTTGCGTGCTACATGTTCGAACCCCGGTAGTTACTTTTATTTTTTTCATTAATCTACCGATGCCCATAAAAGATTCCTGCACGAATGTTTCCCAGTGTATATTGAAATAGCGTTGACCTTATTCCTCTAATGATTATATCTATGGTGAATGAATTTAAAAGAATAAATAAATAAATGAAAAAGCTATGTGAAATTAGTTCCGGAGAAATTCCTGTAGGGTATCTTGATTCATAATCAGTTGAAAGCGCCAGTTTCCGATAAAGTAATCCTACACTACTGCGCATTAAAACTGCTACACCAAGAAGAAATGCAGCTGATAAACGGGTAGTCATTGGACAAATATATTATACTAGAACTGACATGTGATTACATTTTCACGCAATTTGGGTTCACAGATCCTGACAAATCGGAACCCAGAACAAACAACTCTGGCCGTAATAACGGCCTTGAGACGCCTGGGCATTGAGTCAAACAGAGCTTGGATGGCGTGCACAGGTACAGCTGCCCATGCAGCTTCAACACGATACCGCAGTTCATCAAGAGTAGTGACTGGCGTATTGTGACGAGCCAGTTGCTCGGCCACCGTTGACCAGATGTTTTCAATTGGTGAGAGATCTGGAGAATGTGCTGCCCAGGGCAGCAGTCCAACATTTTCTGTATCCAGGAAGACCCGTACAGGACCTGCAACGTGCGGTCGTGCATTATCCTGCTGAAATGTAGGGTTTCGCAGGGATCGAATGAAGGGTAGAGCCACGGGTCGTAACACATCTGAAATGTAACGTCCACTGTTCAGAGTGCCGTCATTGCGAACAAGAGATGACCGGGACGTGTAACCAATGGAACCCCATACCATCATGCCGGGTAATACGCCAGTATGGTGATGACGAATACACGCTTCCAATGTGTGTTCACTGCGATGTCGCCAAACACGAATGCTACCATCATGATGCTGTAAACAGAACCTGGATTCATCCGAAAAAATGACGTTTTGCCATTCGTGCACTCAGGTTCGTCGTTGAGTACACCATCGTAGGCGCTCCTATCTGTGATGTAGCGTCAAGAGTAACCGCAGCCATGGTCTCCGAACTTATAGTCCATGCTGCTGCGAACGTCGTCGAACTGTTCGTGCAGATGGTTGTTGTCTTGCAAACGTCCCTATCTGTTGACTCAGCGATCGAGACGTGGCTGCACGATCCGTTACAGCCATGTGGATAAGATGCCTGTCATCTCGACTACTAGTGATACGAGGCCGTTGGGATCCAGCACGGCGTCCCGTATTACCCTCCTGAACACACCGATTCCATATTCTGCTAACAGCAATGTCGCGATACGATAAACCGCAATCGCGATAGGCAACAATCCGACCTTTATCAAAGTCGAAAACGTGATGGTACGCATTTCTCCTCCTTACACGAGGCATCACGACAACGTTTCACCAGGCATGCCGGTCAACTGCTGTTTGTGTATGAGAAATTGGTTGGAAACGTTCCTCATGTCAGCACGTTGTGTGAATGCTCTGAAAAGCTAATCATTTGCATATCACAGCATCTTCTCCCTGTCTGTTAAATTTCGCGTCTGTAGCACGTCATCTTCGTGGTGTATCAATTTTAATGGCCAGTAGTCTATATACGTAGTTTGCGGCGCAATTACTGCCAACGCGTGAAATCTTCAGCTATGTTAACGACGTGTCTTCTCGAGTGAGAGTCGTACGAAGAAATGACAGTGTGCCAAACATGGCTTCGAGCAGTGACCATGGCGTTCGGAATTTCGACGTTTAGTAGATGGCGCTGCCATATGTCAAACGGATATCAACTGCGTTTTTTAAAAATAGGAACCCCCACTTTTATTACGTATTCGTGTAGTACGTAAAGAAATATGAGTGTTTTAGTTGGACCACTTTTTTGGCTTTGTGATAGATGGCGCTGTAAAAGTCACAAACGTATAAGTACATGGTATCACGTAACGATCCGCCAGTGCGGACGGTATTTGCTTCGTGATACATTGCCCGTGCTAAAATGGACCGTTTACCAATTGCGGAAAAGGTCAATATCGTGTTGATGTATGGCTATTGTGATCCAAATGGCCAACGGGCGTGTGCTATGTATGCTGCTCGGTATCCTGGACGACATCTTCCAAGTGTCCGGACCGTTCCCCGGATAGTTACGTTATTTAAGGAAACAGGAAGTGTTCAGCCACATGTGAATCGTCAACCACGACCTGCAACAAATGATGATGCCCAAGTAGTAGTTTTAGCTGCTGTCGCGGCTAATCCGCACATCAGTAGTAGACAAATTGCGCAAGAATCGGGAATCTCAAAAACGTCGGTGCTGAGAATGCTACATCAACATCGATTGCACCCGTACCGTATTTCTATGCACCAGGAATTACATGGCGACGAATTTGAACGTCGTGTACAGTTCTGCCACTGGGCACAAGGGAAATTACAGGACGATGACAGATCTTTTGCACGCGTTCTATTTAGCGACGAAGCGTCATACACTAACAGCAGTAACGTAAACCGGCATAATATGTACTATTGAGCAACGGAAAATCCACGATGGCTGCGACAAGTGGAACACAAGCGACCTTGGCAGGTTAATCCATGGTGCGGCATTATGGGAGGAAGGTTAATTGGCCCCACTTTTATCGATGGCAATCTAAATGGTGCAATGTGTGCTGATTTCCTACGTAATGTTCTACCGATGTGACTACAAGATGTTTCACTGCATGACAGAATGGCGATGTACTTCCAACATGATGGATGTCCGGCACATAGCTCGCGTGCGGTTGAAGTGGTATTGAATAGCTTATTTCATGACAGGTGGATTGGTCGTCGGAGCCATACCACAGCCGGCACGTTCACCGGATCTGATGTCCCCGGATTTCTTTCTGTGGGGAAAGCTGAAGGATATTTGCTGTCGTGATCCACCGACAACGCCTGACAACATGCGTGAGCGCATTGTCAATGCATGTGCGAACATTACGGAAGGCTAACTACTCGCTGTTGAGAGGAATGTCGTTACACGTATTGCCAAATGCATGTGTTCTCAGAAATGATAAGTTCACAAAGGTACATGTATCACACTGGAACAACCGTAATAAAATGTTCAAACGTACCTACGTTCTGTATTTCAATTTAAAAAACCTACCTTTACCCACTGTCGTCTAAAATTGTGAGCCATATGTTTGTGACTATTACAGCGCCATCTATCACAAAGCGAAAAAAGTGGTCCAACTAAAACATTCATATCTCTTTACGTACTACTCGAATATGTAATAAAAAATGGGGGTTCCTATTTAGAAAAATGCAGTTGATATCCGTTTGACCTATGGCAGCGCCATCTAGCGGGTCAACCATAGCGCCATCTAGTTTCCCCCTTCGAGCTAGACGAGTTTCGTTCTTTGTAGTTTTTTCGTTTGACGCTTATTTCGTGAGATATCTGGCCCGGTCACGACCTTTGGACCACCCTGTATAATAAATGTATGACACCTATTGTGAAACCAAGTTGTAATTTTACAATTAAAATAACACCCTTATATCACCTAACTTGATAAGGAAACGTTTGTGTAGTAACCTTCAACGGACATTGGCAGACAAATGGAAAGAAATAAGAAATAAAATAATTAAAAAGAATAATCGGGTTTCGAAGACGGGGCTCAAAATTGAGAGCCCGCTACGCTAACGACTGCGCCTCTGTTTCGACGGAGAGTAGCACTCGCCAAAAGACCTGTAAATTAAGTAGAAAACTTTGCCCGTCGCTTTCTCAGAAACGCTTGAGTATCTATGGATAATCTGAATCTTCTTCCACTGAGCGAAGTTTCTGGGAAACTGGGCTATGGCACTTGCCGCGTTCGCCGGCCGGAGTGGCCGTGCGGTTCTAGGCGCTACAGTCTGGAACCGAGCGACCGCTACGGTCGCAGGTTCGAATCCTGCCTCGGGCATGGATGTGTGTGATGTCCTTAGGTTAGTTAGGTTTAATTAGTTCTAAGTTCTAGGCGACTGATGACCTCAGAAATTAAGTCGCATAGTGCTCAGAGCCATTTGCACTTGCCGCGTTCTCCACGTAAGACGCCATTGGAAAGGGTTGAATTCAGTTGTTTCAAAGGTGCATTTACACCTGTGCACCTTTGCATAGTCGCCACGCGCCTGTGTTTCCTTCATACACAACAGAAGGCTGCGTGTCGGTGCATGCCGCTTTTTCGACGTGTGCGCAAGCGTGATTTCATTGTGTTGCAGCCATCGAGATGTCCGCTTTGCTAACAGCAGATATCGCTATAGCCGGTCTGTTTTGAGACCAAGACGAAACTGTAAAAAGGAGCCAACGTACAGGGATATTAACCCTCGCAGTACGAAAAGGGGGGAGGGAGTGGAAAGGTACTTTATGCCCACCTTCTGAAAATATTGTATTCTAGATTATTTCTTTATATTTTAAATACTAAAAGAAAATATTTATTGTTTTTAAAGAATTCTGCAACCAAGTTCCATATATGTTTCAAATTTTCCAGTTAAACATAACCCAAAAATTTAAGTCTCAGTAGTAGATGTCATTTCCCCACCGAAGGTCGTATTCAATATTTCCAGGTTCAGGGCCTTAGCTACACATCAGTATCTCTTCAGAAAGTATGTTGAGAGAAAAAGCCAACAACAATGAACGAAATTTCCATTTTTTATATTTTTTGTGTTGGTCACATAGTTGGTACTACACGTTGTTGCTAAGAGTGTGCTAAAAGATATTTTCAGGTTCTGTACCGTGATTACACATCAGTACCTCTTTCAAAAGTATGTTGTTAGTATACTGCAACAACATTAAAGATTTTTTAAATTTTTTATGGTGGGCACAAATTACCACCCTCCCCTGGCAATGCTCGTTTTGGTAAATTCGTTGGCATTGCCAGGGTTAATACCTTTTCCGTATTCCATGTGTGAGCGAGATGACTCACTTAAACTTAGTCCTTCAAATGCTATGTAGCATTGGGCATTGGGCAACAAGTTTCTCCAGCGTACTCGATCAGCTACCAGGTTTATAGCTTCCTCTCAGTTTATGTCCATACTTTGAAGATTCTTTGCAAAAGTTTGTTTCCAGGTGTTACGAGGTCTGCCACTACTTCTGTATCCATCTTCCCACAGCAGGACTGATTTACCGAGTCTTCCATCTTTCGTGTGCAAAACATGACCCGCAAGCTTCAGTCTTCTCTCAGCAACGTTTTCGTGCAGGCTGCGTAGACCAATTCTTCTCAGCACTTGGTAATTTCAAAGGTGGTCGCTATAGCTGATCAAAATTCGCTTCGAGCATCGTTTGTGAAAGTAAGATCTGCACAGAAGCTAAATGTTTGACATTTTACGGGTCTCACGTGAGTGTATGGTTATCGGGGCCATGATAGAAGAGTACAGCCGATTTTGACTACATATGTTTTCACTTTTTATGCACATTGTGTTTGGCTTTTAACTATTTATTGTTACGTCTACAGAGCTCACCATCCCATCCACCTTGGTAGTCACCAGTTTTGCAGTATCCATACTACAGGGGAAGAAGCTATTTGTACTTGGTGTGCAAAGTATAACCGACACGGAAAATATTTCATACATCGTAAGATAGGCAACCCAACTTACATTATCTGCCCTGGTTGCAGACGATGTAAGTTGGGTTGCCTATTTAAGGTGCATGAAATATTTTACAGGCCAGTTGTAGATTGGCCACGCTATATGCCAAACACGATTTCAATGTTCTTTTATTTGCTCTCGTCGATGCGAACTATTTATAAACCAAAGCAGCTCGTAAAGGAACCAACACGGTTTCGGCACATCAGAGGTTCCAGAATCAGACCTCTCATTCAAAATGTATTCGTCGGAAGTACGAACGAAGGCCTTTTATATTGCTCAGCTTTGCTATTGTCAAATTGTTCTTAGTTGTGAGGAAATGTAGAAATCATTTCGTTATACTCTGTCTTCACAGGCTGTGTATTAAACCCAACACAAACAAGGAAATGCACACGACAATATTTTTCAAATTCTAAATATTTCTCTCTAGACCACTCAGCCAAAGTGCTAGCGCAAAGGCAAATTTGAATTTGTGAGAAGGAAGTAAAGCTTTGACAGGAAGACGTAGTAAAACAAACCACCATACGAATAGCAGTATGGACAGCTAGTATTGTGATTAAAATCTTATAAATTAATTTTGCTTGCTTCTTTATTTTATTTTCTAGGAAAATAGCAATTAAACAGATTTATATATTATTAGTAAGCAGGTATAAATTTTCAGGTGAAAAACACTGATATAAGCCTGAAATTTAACAGGTCTCTCTTATAATCTCATCAATATGTTTCAGATCCATTGAAAAATTTCGCACACGCGAGACTAAAAAGCAGAAAATAAAAAATTAAATTTTAATTACCATGTTTTTTAAATCAGACTGAAAAGTGCAAAATAATTTCTCCTGGTCCCGTACAGAGTTCTCACTCCATACAAATAGACCTGAAAATTTTGATTGTAAATCACATTCTATATATAATTGATGCATGAATAGTTTACCTTCAAACTATTACAGCACTTACTAATTAATGCATGAATAGTTCACCTGCTCACTATTATCTGTTGCACGCAACCCAAGTTTTTCGTTTTAAATCTTACAGGTTTCTTTATAGCTATTAAAAATTCACACTTATAAATTTTCAGGTCTGTTTGTATGGTGTCAGGAATCGGGGCTTGGAGAAATTATTTTTTATTTTTAGTCGTATTTAGTGGGGAACTCTATCGAATGCCTTACGGAAGTCAAAGCAAACGGCAGTAACCTTTGTCTACAGCACTCTGGATCTCTTGGACGAATAGAACGAGCTGAGTTTCGCAAGTTTTCTGTTTCTTGAATGCCTGTTGACTTTTATAGAGAATAATTTCTTTCAGCAAAAACATCATAAAGCGTGAGCGTAAAACATGTTCCGTATTTCTACAACGGACTGACGTCAGCGATATAGGGCCACAAATATGTGTATCTGTTCGACGACTGTTCTTGAGAACGGGACTGACATGTATTTTTTTCCAATCGCTAGGAACTCTTCGCTCCTCCAGAGACTTACGGTGCACTACAGATAGAAGGCAATCGATGTATTTCTAACAATCTCTGCAGAAGCTCACAGGGATCCCGTTGTTTCACAAAGGTTAGGGCAGCGTGTAAGGTTCTCGGCCTGACAGTAAAAACCATCTTTAAAATATAACATGCAGTTTTGGGTCCATGCATTTTGTCTAGTCTGCACCCAGTCAGTGTCCTGATGTACCATGGAGTGCAATTGGAGAAGTTCTGTAACATTTCAGTCTACAGTGTTCATAACTTCTACACTGAATTAAAACCTTTTGCAGCCACTCATTTACTTGAATACAGGAACAGGGAGAATTTATAAGGCGCGAAGTGTGAAATGCAGGGTGAATGACTCTGCCTCTTGTACTTCAAACCACCAGTTTTCTCATGTCCTGACCAATTTTGTAAGCAACTACACTGACCTGATCAAAGATGATTTATTCTGTCTGAATCGAGATAACTGCTCGCGCATTCTTTCACCCAGTCGGGCCTGAAGACTTCGTTAATTACAATTTCAGCTATAAACTTTCCAGCAGATGAAATCGACTTCGACTTTTCTAGCACAACATCACCGATATCTAACCATTGCTTTGCTATGGTTACCCCATTTGCTTTAGGTCAGAATTCAACAAATTTCGTCACCCGTCTAGAACAATGTTTTCTCATAGGTAATTGTTTCGTGCAAATTGTACCGTCTTCTTTATTGACAGAGGTCTGTGATGTCAGGTGTTTAATACACCTCTAATTTCCTAGCGTCCAATAGAATATTGTGCAATTTTTCTACATTTTTATGCATGATTAAAATGTTGCGATGTCATTCATGTGAACCACCTTCAACTGAAATGTATCAACGACTAGATTTAGTTTACTATTTAGTAAGTATAAAAGATGAAAAGCAGACTCCTTATAGACCTTAGCAAACTTTTGATGGATTTTAATTCACAATCAGCTGTACCAAATAAATATTTTTGTGATATGTATTTCACCCTGCCCATTAGTACGAAACAGTTACAGCTCAACTATTTCAAGAGCCGCATATGAAGTCGATGCCTGACTCACGTTATTATGCAATATCTAGCAACAAAATAAAATAAAAATTTTCTTTAATAATTAGGTCATCTCTTTCCCAGTTATGTAGATATCTCCAGCAGCTAATCATCTTTCGTCTTCTCCATATATTTATACCATTATCGAATATGATTTCCTTTATTTAAATGTCCCGCAGTAAATGTGGGTAAGAGTAACGATCTGAAAAGATGTACCTGACGTTACGAGGAAAATATATATGTCGATAAGTGACAGACCAACACGAGACAATTAGCTTCTAAAACAGGGGACAGCAAAAGTGAGTATTGCCAGGTACTCGCTGTCTGACCGTGCGCATGCCGTTTACTAGCTGTCTCCTGTGTTGTGTTTTATGGACACATTCTGGAATTATTGCCCAGTACCCTCCTGGGTGCCATCCATTCGGTTCTGTTCTGTTGTGGGGTGTTTCATGTTCAGTAAAGGCTGAATATCATGTCCTCATTAAAAGCCAAATGTCACAATTTGTCCTTGACTCTCATCAAGGATCCTGTAAATAAGTTGATTCATTGCTGTGGTTAACGTAAATGTCATCACTTCCAGAGGATAATCGTGATTGCTATTCAGAATACGGAGCAGGTTGTATAATTATTCTCATTATATGAGAGCCACCACCACGTAAAGACTCCGCCTCATTTGGTACAGTTATATCACTCCAAATATTTAGATTTGTAATGCTGCATGCAGCCCGCCATTTATCCGATAGCTGCCTGCCCGTCCCCATCTGTGCTTTTTTTAAAATCATCTTTCATTCCCTCTCGTAAACGAGGACCAATGTAGAACTTAGTTCCTCTGAGCTATGCAACTTTAGCTGGAATTGAGGCAGCACGAGCCCAGTGCGGAATAATAACCTGTCTCCCGCCACGTTAGGTTTGAACTTAGTCGCGTCAGTAAGAGGTACACGCGGGCCTTCCGTGAACGACATTAGACGTCAGTGGTTCAATTTTGCTCTTTTCTACGACAAAAATGTAGCCAAGTATCAAAGCAATTGTGAAATCAGTCGATTGTCACGTTACCTATCTAAATTGTGTAAATAATGTCTCCATAAAAATGCGTTATTGCGTTTGTATTTATTAAATAAAATGAATCTTTGTGAAACAAGTGATATTCAGCGCGATTCAGCTGCTCATACTGATGTCGTTCTATTCCACCCACAATGGTATATATGGCCTTCGTGAGTTTCATATTCTCTCGCTCGCTGCGCACAAACCAATAGCCCTACAGAAAAAATGAACAGGACCTTCTGAAGGAAATTTAATGTAGTTAAATTTTGCTCTGGGATACGTTTTCGCTGGACGCCACGGTTTTCGAGTTATTCAAGAAAAATGTACAAAATTGACCTTCAAACGCACCTCCACACTGCATCTAAATCTACATAGAGAGTCCGCAAGCCAGCGTACGGTACGTGGCGGAGAGTACCCTGTACTGCTACTTGTCATTTCCTTTCCTGTTCTAGAGCTTGCGAAAAACGACTATCTATATGCCTCCGTATGAGCCCTTATCTTCGTGATCCTTACTCGAAATGTATGTTGGCGGCAGTAGAATCGTTCGGTAGTCAACTTCAAACACCGGTTTCCAAAATTTTCTCAGTAGTGTTCCTCGAAAAGAACGTCGCCTTTGATCCAGGGATTCCCATTTGAGTTCCCGAGGCATCTCCGTAACACTTACGTGTTATTCGAACCTACCGGTAAGAAATCTAGTAACACGCCTCTGACCTGCTTCGACGTCTTCCTTCAATCCGACCTGGTACAGATCCCAATCTCTCGAGCAGTACTCAAGAGTAGGTCGCGCCAGTGTGCTATATGCGATCTCCTTTAAAGGTGAACCACTCTTCCCTAAAATTCTCCCAATAAACCGAAGTCGACCATTCGCCTTCCCTATCAAAGTTCTCACATGCTCGTTGCACCTCATATCGCTTTGCAACGTTACGCCCATGTATTTAAATGATTTGACTGGTCTTGTATCTTCCTACAGTCACTCAACTTTGACACCTTACCGTACACAACGGCATCATCAGCAAACAAAATGGTTCAAATGGCTCTGAGCACTATGGGACTCAACTGCTGAGGTCATCAGTCCCCTAGAACTTAGAACTAGTTAAACCTAACTAACCTAAGGACATCACAAACATCCATGCCCGAGGCAGGATTCGAACCTGCGACCGTAGCGGTCTTGCGGTTCCAGACTGCAGCGCCTTTAACCGCACGGCCACTTCGGCCGGCGCATCAGCAAACAACCGCAGATTGATACTCACCCTGTCGGCCACTC
This sequence comes from Schistocerca serialis cubense, assembly GCF_023864345.2. Lineage (NCBI taxonomy): Eukaryota > Metazoa > Arthropoda > Insecta > Orthoptera > Acrididae > Schistocerca > Schistocerca serialis. The sequence continues at coordinate 782,330,579 of NC_064640.1, forward strand.
AACCCTCACCAATCAGGATTTCTCGTATGTAGTTCGTGACACTCCCTCCTATTACCCTACAAAAATTTCCAACAACACGAACTATTCCCGATATTAGCCTTTTTATGATTTGCATGGTTGGCTTATTACGTCACCAGAACAGTCGGCTATTTCGTTAACGTTATTAATTTAAACGTGCCCGTGAGGGTTATGAAAGAAAAACGACTTTTGTAGGCGTTACTCTGAAACTAATTACGTTGAAAATTCGATTCCAACTTAAACCTTACAAGCACAGTGGTTTCATAGTCAGAACGCCTGACGAATACAGCGATGTAATTGTTTATTTTATGATGCTAAAATTCACAAAACTGTTAGGCAAAATTTACACAAACGTCAGTTTTACAATTTGTAAGTGCTAGACTAAGCTGGCGGCGTAATAAAGTCAATCAATGAAGACCAAAAGAGGTAGAATGTGGGAAATAATTCGCGCAGTGGCAAATTTTTGTGCAATGATAAGAGGGAGTGCCATGAACAACATACTAGTAATCCGAACCGGTGGGGGCTGAGTATGGGAGTTGGGTTGCATTTGAAGGTCACGTTTGTACGTTTTTCTAGACTATCTTGAAAACCGTGGCCTCTAGCGAAAACGTAGCCCAGTACAAAATTTAACGGCTTAAGGGTCGTCAGCAAACAACCGCAGATTGCTACTCTGGTGTTTCGTGAGATACCTGCAATTTCCCTTTTGCAGTGTGTAACTGGACTCAAACCAAACAAATATTACTCATCACGTCTTTCATGCGACGCCTAGTGTTGACGGAAAGCGTTGGTTTGTTTCCCATTACAAACAAAATTGTTTTTGAAGAGGAATTTCACGTGCCCGTTCGTTACGGCTGAGCCAAACTATTCAGTTGTGATATTTTTGTTTGTCACTGTTTATTATGGTTCAAATAGCTGTAAGCATTGTGGGCCTTAACAATTGAGGTCATCAGTCCCCTAGACTTAGAACTACTTAAACCTAACTAACCTAAGGACATCACACACATCCATGCCCGAGGCAGGGTTCGAACCTGCGACCGTAGCAGTAGCGCGGTTCCGGACTGAAGCGCCTAGAACCGCTCGGCCACGGCGGCCGGCACTGTGTATTAACAGGGACAGTAAAACACGATGGATAATCAGTACTCCAGCAGTAACAGCACCGCTCTGGATTGCACTGCAGGAGCGCTTCCTACTTGCCGCTGGAGTGCCAGTCATTCCTCGTGTTTTATTTGTTCCTGTTAACATATACTGATGAAACGACTATCGCACTAGACTAATGTGGGACGGCTCTATCGAATGGGCACGTAAAATTCCGCTTTAAAAAATCATTTTATTTGTAACAGGAAACAAACCGACGCTTTACGTCGACACTCGGCGTCGCATGAAAAATGTGATGAGTGGAGTTTTTTGGGCTGGCTCCAGTTACACATTGCAAACACTAAATAGCACATATTTGCCAAAACACCAGAGAAAATACGTCTAATGACTCTTCGGAGACATCCTACATTTACCAATATACCAGGTGGTCCATGCACACCGTCCTCCGTTGACATTAGTGAATCCCGGATATCACAGACGCCGAAAGGTTTACCTAAGCAGAACAGTAAAGGGTACTCCACACCAACAGAGAGGAGACCATGCCAAACGTAAGATCAGCGCTTGAAAACAAACACTTTACAGCTGTATCTGGTCCTATAGCTCGTCGCTAGAAAACTTGCTTGCTGTGGAAGGGGTGCTGGGTTCGATTCCTGAGCTCGAGAAAGGTGCCTGTGAAGAAAAATTATTGTTCCTGACCAAAACAATACGCGCAAGGGCTAAAGCACATTAATTACCTGATGCTATCGTATCTTTCACTGCAATGAAGAACATTGAATATAATTAATATAATAAATTATGTTCCTTTAGACCTACATTATAGACTGATAGATCTTTATAACTGCATTACTCATGGTACAAACTTTCAAATGTATGTCTGTCTTGTTGGATGAATTGATGTTAGCGCCTCTCGGTATTATCATGGACACCTCTTAACATTTCCGCAGATACTGAAGCGTAAGCGTGACGTATTCGTTCTTTTAATACATCTGGATTTTCCGGTTCCGTTTCGTAAATCTTAGCTTTGATATAACCCCATAAGTAAAAAATCCAAGGGCGTTAAATCAGACAATCTCACTGGCCATCAAATGCAGCCACCACGACCTTCCAACTTCGGAGTACATATTGTTGATATATAGCTAACCCCTCTATAATAACGGGGTGGTGCACCATCATGCTGAAACCAGTGCCTCACAGCTAACAGAAGCGGAATGTCTTCTAGGACACGCCCAAGATTCAGCTCATTCTGTAGGAATTGCAAGTGCAACCGACCAGTTAGTCTGGGAGCCAAAGAAACTGGTTCAGTAATGTGGTCTCCTATAATTCGGCACCGTACATTAATTTCCCAGTGCGCTTGCATACTATGTGGTCGTAACCAGTGGGGATTTGCAGGAGCCCAGTAATATAGATTGCGTCTATTGTCAGTGGCGTCATTGGCGACATAGCATTCATCAGCGCATAAAATCTGCCTGATGAAATCCGGACTTACGGCTGCTTTATTTACGAGACGTCTGCGGAACGATACTCGATTTTGGAAATCATTTCCAAATAGTTGTTGATGTAGGTGCAGCTTAAAGGGGTGCCATGTCCTATTGGATCCACAGTATTTACATCAGGCGAATTTGATCGCCGAGACATCAACGTGAGTTCACTATAACGCTCCTCAAACCACTCTAGCACGGGTTTGGCTCGAGACACGGACAATTATACTGCTGAAAGATGAAATCGCCGTCGGGGAGGCCATCAAGCATCAAGGGATGCAGATGGTTCGCATCTGACAACGTGCCTTCGATTACTACCACAGGTCCCATGCAAGCGCAGGATCTCTCCCATTGCATAATACTGCTCCCACCAAGGCTGGTGTAATGTAAGTGTCGAGCCACCATTCACCTCGATGACGGCGTTTGTGGAGACGACCAACGACCTAGTGTAACAAAAATGTGGTTCACCTGAAGAGCTGACACGTTTGCATTGATCGATGGTCGCCCTATGGTCCCGTACTCTCAGAAATCGTGACTGACGACGCCGTTGGGTCAACATGCGAACACGTAGGGGTGGTCTGCTGCGAAGCCCCATGTTCAACAATGTAAAATGAACAACAATGTACAATAAACGGTGTGCTCCGAAACACGTGGGCCTGCACCAGCACTGTGCTCTCTCGGCAGAGATGCCACAGATCACCATCTATCCTATTTTAGAGAGCAGACAAGTCTCTGAACCCCATGTTCTGTGAAGAGTCGTGTACGTCCAACCAATTAGCGCTTAGTGGTAGTTTCACTGTCCTTCTACCTCCATCCGTAAATGCTCACGACAGTAGCACCTGAACAATCGACCAGCTTCACCGTTTCCGAGATACACCTTCACAGGCTCTGCGTAATAGTAATCTGCTCTTTGTCAGAGTCACTTATCTCAATGGATTTCCCCTTTTGCAACCCATACCTTCGCTAGGGTGATCCCCCGTCCGTCTCTACTCCACTCCGATACTTCTGTTAACCGTGTCACATGCTCGCAACGCTATCAAGTGGCATCCAACGTCGAGGTGGCAGTGGTCATAAAGTTCTGGCTCATCAGTGTAAACGCAATAACACGACAGCACTTTCGTTACACTACATTTTCCGTACGCCTTATTTTCATTTAAGCTATGCTTACCGTGCTTGAGATGTGCTCCAAAATACTCAATAACGTTCCAGGCAACATCGGGTGCGTCGCGGGTTGGTCTTTCCACGGCACGTTGTATGTGGAAAGCTCCCTCGGTTCTTAAACGCATCTCTGTACGTGTAAAAACGTGCACAGAAGGTAGACGTCGCGTTGGAAAACGTGAACATAGCCTTTGGACCTGAGCTGCTTTGCGGTGCGTCTCCCCATACATCATTATCATATCGGTGTGATCATCGCTGGAGTACGCTGCAGTTGTTACCTGTTTGACTGTAAGACGTAATCGAACTACAAACAGACGTCGACCCGACGTTATCAGAAGGCAACCAGGAGGACAATGCAGGCAGGTGGAGTCACAGCTCGGCTTGTGTGGGCCACCTGGTGCATACACACATCAAAAAAAAGGTTTGAATCACTCCGGTTCCCAGAACTCTTGAAGACAGACGTTGACTGTAGATGTTGTGTCACAGACACAGTCCCTTTGACTGTTCGGAGATGTCACTAAACACGCCCAAACATGTAAAAAACCATGCATGAACAGCGCCTGTTAGGCGGAGTGGGTCCGACAGCTGATCATTTCCAGTCATTCCACCAGGAAGGAAGTAACGGCTTGTGTTGTCTGTAGTTCAACCGTGCCTAGACGGCCAACACCGCGGTTCGATCGCGTCCGCATTGTTACTTTGTGCCAGGAAGGGCTCTCAATAAGGGAAGTGTCCAGGCGTCTCGGAGTGAACCAAAGCGATGTTGTTCGGACATGGATGAGATACAGAGAGACAGGAACAGTCGATGGCATGCCTCGCTCAGGCCGAGCAAGGGCTACTAAGGCAGTTGATGACCGTTACCCACGGATTATGGCCCAGAGGAACCCTGACAGCAACGCCACCATTTTAAATAAAGCTTTTCGTGCAGCCACAGGACGTCGTGTTGCGACTCAAACTGTGCGCAATAGGCTGCATGATTCGCAACTTCACTCCCGACGTCCATTGTGAGGTCCATCTTTGCAACCTCGATACCACGCAGGGCGCTACAAATGTGCCCAACAACATGCCGAATGGACCGCTTAGGATTGGCATCGCGTTCTCTTCACCGATGAGTGTCGCAGATGCCTTCAAAAAGACAACTAGTCAACCCGGTCAGGCTGAACGCCTTAGAACACTGTCCAGCGAGGTGGAGGTTTACTGCTTTTTTGGGTGGCATTATGTGGGATCGACGTACGCCGTTGGTGGTCATGGAAGGCGCCGTAACGGTTGTACGATACGTGAATGCCATCCTCCGACCGATGGTGCAACCATATTGGCAGCATATTGGCGAGGCATTCGTCTTCATGGACGACAATTTGCGCCCCCATCGTGCACATCTTGTGAATGACTTCCTTCAAGATAACGACATCGCTCGACTAGAGTGGCCAGCGTGTACTCCAGACATGAACCCTATCGAACATGCCTATGATAGATTGAAAAGGGCTGTTTATGGACGACGTGACCGACCAACCATTCTGATGGATCTACGACGAATCGCCGTTTAATAGTTTGACAATCTGGACCAACAGTGCCTTTATGAACTTGTGGATAGTATGTGACGTCAAATGCAAGCATGCATCAACGCAAGAGGACGTGCTACTGGGTATTAGAGGTACCTATGTGTACAGCAATCTGGACCACCACCTCTGAAGGTCGCGCTGTATGGTGGTACAACATGCAATGTATGGTTTTCATGAGCAATAAAAAGGGCGAAATGATGTTTATGTTGATCTCTATTGTATATGAAGGCGTGCTGAAAAGTACTGTCTCCGAATTTTTCACGTGACGGGTTTTAAAGCTTTTTAAATAAAACAAACGTTATTAACATTCTAGAACTTCATTTTTCATCTCGACATATTTATTTCTCAACATAGTCATCTTGATGACGAACAAACCCAACGAGAGACCAATTTGTTGATACCGTCGCTGTAGAATGTTTGACTTTGTTGATGGAACCACAACCTCACATCTGCTTGCCCCTCTTCATCATTATCAAAATGAAGCCCTCGAAGGTGTTCTTTAAGTTTACGAAACAGATGAAATTCGGATGGGGCCAAGTCGGGACTGTACGGAGGATGATCGATGACAGTGAACCAAGGCGTCATACTGTTGCAGATGTCGCAGCCCTTGTATGTGGCCTGCCAATGTTCTGCTCAAGGGAAAGGTGCTCCATGTGTGGAGTAACTCTTCGAATTCGTGCTTTCAGTTTCTGAGGGTCTCGCAGCACGTTACATAATTTGTGATGTTGCCCTTAGGGATGAATTCCAAATGTAGCACACCCGGAACATCCTAAAACAATAGGAGCATGAAGCTGCATGCCGATGGCATTGTCTTGAACTTTTTTGTCGTCGGTTTTTCTTTGTGGCGCAACTCCTTTGATGATCTCTTGTATTCGGTATCAAAATAGTCAATCCAGTTTTCACTGTCTATCGCAACGTTGTTAAGGAGCTCATGACCCTCATGCTCAATACGCAAAAGAAATGGTTGACATGTCCAGTCACCTACGCAGGAGTGGGAATTCGAGGCACCTACCATGCACAAAGTTTTCTGTATCGCGGTTCTGCAATAATGGCCTGTAGACGCTCTCGTGACATGCCACTCTTACCTGCGAACTGTGTCTGTGTTATCCGACGATTTTCTCTGATGAATTCATCAACGTGATTCTGGTGAGTCTCGTTGGTTGCTGTATGCCGTAGTCCACTCCCAGGGCTGTCACATACTTTGAGGTTAGCACCACCGTTTCCTTAATTAAGAGCACGAAAAACCGAACGTCACACATTACTGATGTCGATACAATTATCACCATACAGAGCTTCATTCTTCTATGGATTTAAATCGGAAGCACGTTTCCTGCGGTTAGAAGCTCGATTACAGCACGCTGTTTCCAGGTACCGACATTTAACACGCTACAAGTTGGAGCCCTCTTGCGGGTTGCAACTTGCGTCAACGGAAGGGGAAAGTCGCCCAAATATTATGCATGACATGTAATACCTCAACTGATTTTGAGAACAGAATAAAACATTCGGAGGCATTACTTTTCACCACACAGTGTTTTTCTTTTGTTTTTTTCTGCATAGTACTAGCAAGTCTCTACATCCCTAATTTAGATGGTTATGAAACCTTCCTTAGTAATTTACTCTCAAACAGTTCCCTTAATAAATGTTCATTTCCAGTAATGCAAAATGGGGTGAATAGAAACAGTTTGAGCTTTAAAAGGAAAATTGATTTTTATTTTTAAAAAGAAATATGAAAAGTAAAATTTTAGACGTAACTCATGCTTTTGTAGAAAAAATAGTAATTTAATGTTTCTAATCACCTCACATAGAGGCGTGGATAGAAACAGCGGTGTCTTATTGGTTATTGGGTGAATAGGGATATTTCAGTCTGATCCGGATCCAAGAGAGTAACAAACAAAATTTATCTGGTGCAAAAAAGTTTTATTCAGTTCATCAACAGAAAATATTGGATGAATTGTAGTCTTTTACTCCGTTTTCGAAATGAAAATTGTTTGATTTTTAATTACTTTTTAACATTAAATTTATGAAATTTGTTTGTCTGTTAATACATTAAGTCACTAACATCATGATGTTTTCGAATCTACAAGTCGTACCCCCAGAAGTGAAGATCTTTCGAACAAAATGTCCGTGACAAAAACTGACTACTCATCATTGAAAACAACGTGTTTAATCGGCCTTATGTTACAAAAACATTATTTTTGCCTTCTTAATAACAAGCACACAACCTAAATTACTAAAAATGGTTCAAATGGCTCTGAGCACTATGGGACTTAACATCTGTGGTCATCAGTCCCCTAGAACTTAGAACTACTTAAACCTAACTAACCTAAGGACAACACACACATCCATGCCCGAGGCATGATTCGAACCTGCGACCGTAGCGGGCCCGCGGTTCCGGACTGCGCGCCTGAACCGCTAGACCACCGCGGCCGGCCCTAAATTACTGCTTACTTCTTCGATACATTTAATCACAGCATGATTTCCTTGGTTGAGAACAGCTTCAGGTGGTTCTTCATTTCCTTCAAATGCCTGCTTTTCTTCTGAAGAAACATTGACGATTACTGTTTCTATTCATTCTACAAATTGGGAAAACACAACCCTACATTTACAATTAGTCGGAACACAAGTCTGATTAAAATGTACTCTGAAACTGAACTTGGCGTTAAATAAGTGAAAATACAAACGTGTTTACCAGGTACGTAAATTAAAACAACACGATTTAGGTTGGTACTTACAAATAAAGATAAAAAGGTTCAGCACCACATCTGTGGTTGTCATAGAGTGAACAAAACAGCAGTGTCGCCAATTTTGAAGATCATAATTTCCCTGTTAGATTGGTTCACTACGAAACAAGACAAACAAATCTTTGTGTGATATTACAGTTTATCTTCTGACACGATAGTATAGAAATTTATGGAAGTTTGTTTCTATTGACCTCATTGTTTCTATTCACTCTATTTCACGGCAACTGAATGTTAGTGTCTGTGTCGTCATGACTGCCACCACTTTCTCGTGTCGCTTAATTCTACATATTAAGAACTAGTTATTATCAAATTGATTGACTTGTAACGCGTAAATGGTAAGTTTTTATTAATATCTACATATAATGTTGTGTTTTTATGCATAAAAATCTTTTTGTTGATTTCTCAAGTCTTATGAGACATTTGCCTACAACTATCTTTACGTATGTTTTTCCAGCGTTTTTTTACGTGTATATGTGTATGCGTGTGCTTGTGTGTCGTAGGGGTGGCGAGGTGTTACTCTTATATGACCAGTGATGAAAAACATATAGACGAACGTTAATTTTGAGCGGGAGTCGGACTGTCGCCTCAGACACGTTCGTCTGACGAAGCTCAAACGTTAATTACTTAATCACCATGAACTCAAACGTATGGTGTTACGAACAGATACATAAGTCACATAATAGACGCATAAGCCTTCTCTAGGGATTTTCTCGGAATTTCCAGAGTATTGCACCTTACTACTTGCACATTATGTTGTTTTAATGGCTTACTGAAGATGTGCAAAATTTTGAAGTAAATCTGTGTTCCCAACGTCGTGGTTTCCCCCTGTGAGATATCATACAATGATTACAGCAGACCTTACAGTTATAAACTAGAGAGACAAGTACACTTACTTTGAGATAGAGAAACTAGCTTTTCGGAGTCTCTGCCTGTGGCTGTAACAAGAGGCACTACAACGATATTTTACCCGTGTCAGCTCCGCTCAATACCGTCTGCTGGTTTGAAAAGTACAAGTCAAGGTCTCAAGTTGTTTGGAATGTCTATAGTTGAAGTTGGAATAGTGCTATAGTTGCTTTAGCGCTTTAGTAAAAGAATCGGTGAAGGCAGCTTCCAGTCACCACTGTACACTTGATAACTTTTCTATCCCATCTTGCCACAAATGTCCAAAACAAAGTCTCCCACGCCTCGAGGTATCGAATATTCTTGTATGAAACAAACTAAGAAGAACGTAGATTGGCGACAGGTCTAAGCCCCTTCTTTTCTAGTACGTTGTACCGAAACCGCTGAGACGTCTGAGACAATATGAATTAGAGTTTTCAAGAGTCATCTTCCACAAAACGGCAGTGAAGTGCTGACGTAAAGAGCGCCGCAATGCTGACTATCTCTTAGCGCCGCGAAAAAACAGTAAAGCAAGGCAACACAGTACCGTGAGATGAGACAGCATCTATGTCACAAGGAATGTCACAAAATCGAATGGTCGGCATTATAGGGAGGAATACACTAGTTGCTATGTGTACTGGTGGCCAATAAAATTGCAATACTATAAATAGTGCATGCAACAAATGTCAAACTGGCTTGAAGCGTACTGCATGGGTGGATAACTGAAATGATTAGCGTTTCAGCGCAGCTACGCAAAGCAGATGGCAGTAAGGCCATCTACATTCTGAATATAAGAATTTTCCGCAGCAGCTGACCAAATGTACACTGATAGAAAAAATCGCAACACCAAAAAATAATTGATGTAATGAAATTACGGGAATACATTCGTCCAGGTAGCGTATTTAAGTGATTAACACTGCAAGATCACAGGTAAATGAAAGTGCGAGATAAGCCATCACATATGTGAAATTCTGGTACATTAATACCCGTGTAACCGCCAGAATGTTTAATACAGGCATGCAAATGTGCATGCATTGTGTTATACAGATGTTGGACGTCAGTTTCTGAGATGGATTTCCATGCATGTTGCACTTGGTCGGTGAGTACAGGGTGGTTAATGCTCTTTATGGATGACGCTCGCATTGTCGTCCAATGATGTCCCATATGTGCTAAACTGGAGACAGATCTGGTGATCGAGCAGACCACGGCAACATGTCGACACTCTGTAGAGCAAGTTGGGTTACAACAGCGGTATGTGGGAGAGCGTAATCCCGTTGGAAACCACTCCCCTGGGATGCTGTTCATGAATGGCAATATAACAGGTCGAATCGCCAGCTTGACGTACAAATCTCCAGTAAGGGTGCGGGGACATCCATTACATTGCTACTGCTGTCATACGAAATCGCACGCCAGACCATGATTACAGGTGTTGGTCGAGTGTGTCAATGGTTCAAATGGCTCAAAGCACTATGGAACTTAACATCTGAGATCATCAGTCCCCTAGACTTAGAACTACTGAAACCTAACTAACCTAAGGACACCACACACATCCATCCCCGAGGCAGGATTCGAACATGCGACCGTAGCAGCAGCGCGGTTCCAAACTGTAGCGCGTAGAACCGCTCGGCCACACCGGCCGGCTTGGGGTGTATCTAGCAAGCTGACAGGTTGGCTGCAGCCCTCGACTGGTCTCCTTCTAACCCATACACGATCATCACTGGCACCGAGGGAAAACCAGCTTTCATCAGAAAACTCAACAAACCTCCACCCTGCCATCCGATGAGCTCTCGATTGACACCACTGTAGTTGCAAATGGTGGTGGTTTGGGATCAGTGCAACGCACGCTAAAAAGCGTCTGGCTCAGAGCTGTCCTTGAAGTAACCGATTTGTACCAGTTCGTTGCGCCACTGCGGAGCCAACTGCTGCTTAAACTGTTGCTGCAGACGCAGTGCGATTCGCCAGAGCCATACGCCGAACACGATGGCTTTTAGCCGTCCGGTGTGACCGAGCGGTTCTAAGCGCTTCAGTCTGGAGCCGCGCGACCGCTACGGTCGCAGGTTCGAATCCTGCCTCGGGCATGGATGTTTGTGATGTCCTTAGGTTAGTTAGGTTTAAGTAGTTTTTAGTTCTAGGGGACTGATGACCTCTGATGTTAAGTTCGATAGTGCTCAGAGCCATTTGAACCATTTCGATGGCTTTCCTCGCGGTAGTGCCACATGGCCGTCCGAAGCCCGGTCTTCTTGCGACCGTACATTCCCGTAACCACCGCTGCCAGCAGTCATGTACTCGTACAGTGGCTACATTCCTGCAGAGTCTTTCTGCAGTACCGCAGAAGGAACATCCAGCTTCTGATAGCCCTATTACACGACTCAGTGAGGTGCTCATAATGGCATTTTAGTCGCCTTAAAGGCATTTCTGAATAACATCACTTCACCATGTCCAATCTCAAAGGTAACCTGATTTGCATCTTCATAGTGGCGCTACTAGCGCAATTCTTATGCGACTGGCACGAAATCTGAATATACGTCATCTTTCAGATGTAGAAATACGCCTACCGACTTTCGTTTATGTCGCACAACTCCTTCTTGGTATTGTGATTTTTTTCCTTCTGTGTATGTGGTACGCATTTTACAAGATTTACTAAGTCTTAAAGTAGACGTACGTTCCTTTGTAACTATAAAGTATGTGTTCTGTTCCTTTTTTGCTTTTTTCATACAACTGGTGATCTCTGGGAGAATACATGACTCTTCCGAAGACGAAGCTGTGCATAGTTGCTGGTCACCAGCGGCAAATGCGTCGAAGGCCATCGCTGCTCTGAGAAGCGCTCGTGTATTTTCCTCATTGTAAAGGCCTGGAGATCTGTTATTTCTATTTACCAACAAGTTCAAATGGTTCAAATGGCTCTGAGCACTATGGGACTTAACTTCTGAGGTCAGCAGTCCCCTAGAACTTAGAACTACTTAAACCTAACTAACCTAAGGACATCACACATATCCATGCCCGAGGCAGGATTCGAACCCGCGACCGTAGCGGTCGCGCGGTTCCAGACTGAACATCCTAGAACCGCTCGGCCACAGGGGCCGGCTTACCAACAAGTTATATATTTTATTGTTTTCTGATGTATTGTAAGTGGTAACTGTCACCATGCTGGATTATGGTCAACTATGTCGATCGCAAATTGGCGATTCTTATTTCTGTGAAGATAGAGGATAACTCAGCAAAATATTTCAGACTTATTAATATTTCGGAGAACAATTTCAACAACTGATTTATTTTTTTTGTACCAGCTGCGAAGAGGAAGTCTGCACAGAATATTTTCAGTAGAACATAATGAATGGTTTCTTCGAAGAGAGTGAATATACTGCACGAGACGCAACAATTTATATACTGTGCTTTCATACATATATACAGTCTGTGACGATCAGAGGTAGATATTTGATTTAATTGACGGCAGAGCAAGTTGAAGAGTTTAATAACTGTCGTCAAGCCTGGTTTTCCCGTACCGGCTCTTCTCTCTCGTGTTGACAGAATAACCTGCAACGACACTTTTTAATTAATTGAGAAGCGAGTTTGGTTAAAAGCAGGGAGAGTATATATAATTAAAAGTATTGGCATTCCTTGATAGACAGGGATGATATTTATGTGGGATACGAAACACGGTCAGCCAGCAGTTAAATTGTTAAATAAACGAAAAAGAACAGTACTGACAGCACGTTAAAACTAGAAGTAACCTCATGTCTAACTAGTATTTGACACAATACTAAATTATAGCATGACCTCGGCCAAATTGAAAGTTTTACGATGTTAATAAATTATATTTCTGTTCTTTCCATAATCATACGTGTAAAACGAATATGTATCTGTAATGCCAAATATCTGATAGCGATCCGAGACATGAGAATAAAATCTCAAGTCATTTCAGTGCACATAAGTATACAAGCAAAAATCATAAGTACCTTACAAAAAAATTCAAATCCAATACAGGTTTTGTTATTCACTGTTGTAACACGTTTTAGGACCACCACATTTCCGTTAATAATGAAGAGTAAACAGTCTCAGAAATTCGCTCTATCGTTAGGAGCTATTAAGTTCCGTGCTCATGCTCGAGCTGCGCCTATTTCAAAATTAATATTCCGAAAAGACGCTCTTTTTTCGGCTTTTTATGGTTATTTTTCTAGCTGAATGCCACTATCTCTCTCGGAAGATTTTGTTCCTCTCTTACAAATGAACTTCTTCAAAATACTGGTAGTCAATATGTTGTTTGGTACTTTAGTGACAGCCTCACATCTAGGACGATACAAAAACATATCCTGTGCACTCTCATTCCTTTTATAGTTCAAGTGGAATTGCTTTGCAAACAACTATAAAATTTCAGAATTAAATTTTCACTCTGCTGCGGAGTGTGCGCTGATATGAAACTTCCTGGCAGATTAAAACTGTGTACCCTACCGAAACTCTAACTCGGGTCTTTGCCTTTCGCGGGCAAGTACTCTACCAACTGAGCTACCCAAGCACGACTCACGACCCGTCCTCAGAGTCACCTGGCTGTGAGGACGGCTTCTCAGTCGTGCTTGGGTAGCCCAGTTGGTAGACCACTTGCCCTCGAAAGGCAAAGGTCCCGAGTTCGAATCTCGGTCGAGCACACAGTTTTAATCTGTCAGGAAGTTTCAAGTATAAAATTTACCGTACGTAATGGCTTCGATTTCATTACAACTATTTGTATATTACGCAAATGAAAGCGAAAAATGTTTTAAGCTGTACAATGTAATAGAAACGAATATAGTTTTACTACTGCTAACTGGTAAAGTGAAATGGCCACAGTCAACGAACCTTTCTATTAGCGTTACGATGAGTTGCATGTCTTTCCATTACTTCCGTTCATAGTATATAGGTAGGCATGTAAATTTTGTGCAGATTTTGCCATTTCGTATGTTCATATTACATATAGCTATGCGAACTGTGCGTCAACAAATCATCCCACTTACCACTTGTCCACCTAGTTAAGCGTTCGAATCACAACATTATACATAATCTTCCCGCTTTCTATGCAGTGGTCATAACAGATTCAGGAATTAATGAATGAGCACGTATCAGTATCTACTATGTGTTAAATAACATCTTAAGCGAATGTTATATTTTGAATGTCAGTAATCGTTATGAGTTATTTCTAAACGCTCTCGTAAGGATCTTCATGAGATCGCATCAGTGTAGTTACTCCACATGACGTAGTTGTTGATTACCTGCCATTTAAAGCGACTGCGCGCAGTTGCCCTGAGCTAATAACGCCTGCATGTTATGCCGCCCGACAAACATCAGCGTGAGAAAGGCTCCGTAAACTCTGCAAACTCAGGAGTAATTCCGTTGCTGACAGCTGCTATGCTGGAGAAGAAGCGCTCGTGTCACCACGGAGCCGGAATAGTTGGACATATCGCGATACTTAGATATCGTCAGCGCTGCAAATGGCCATCAGTGTGACAATGGAGCAGTGGATGAGCAAGACGAGCGACTGAACGCTGCCCGACACACCACACCAGACACTCATTTTCCGACGTCGTACAGGAACTGCGCTTTTCACGTGTCGCTGTGTCAAGGATGTACCGTGAGTACCTCCATTCCGGGTGGGACGTCGCTGTCAAAGTTAACTGCCGTGTAAACCAACATGTTGATGACAAGGCTCTTCGTTGATAGTTAATAGACGTCCGCAGCTCGTGGTCGTGCGGTAGCGTTCTCGCTTCCCACGCCCGGGTTCGATGCCCGGCGGGGTCAGGGATTTTCTCTGCCTCGTGATGACTGGGTGTTGTGTGATGTCCTTATGTTAGTTAGGTTTAAGTAGTTCTAAGTTCTAGGGGACTGATGACCATAGATGTTAAGTCGTATAGTTCTCAGAGCCAGTTAATAGACAGGCCACATGGTAACAAATCTCTCAGTGGAGGGGCTACACCACCACATCACAGGTAGAACAAACATTCGTTTTGTTTTATTGTGTACGAATTAAAAGGTGTGGTGAAAGAAAGAAGTAAGTTACGCGTAAAATAATCACGAAGTAACATCCGACTTAATTTTTTGATGATGTAGTCAGAGACTATCCTTGTTTACAGTGGGCGAAGAACAACAGTTACTGTAATCTATATATTTACCTATTGTCCCAGATGATCGTTTCCATGAAATTCACGAGGAAATGGCACTGCCTGGAATATTCTGCTTACGATCATGCCTCCTGTGATTTGTCGCATCCATTCCTACTTACAATGACGGAAAAACAAAATTGCAACACCAAGAAGAAGGGGTGCCACATAAACGAAAGCTGATAGACGTATTTCTACATCTGAACGAAGACATATATTCAGACTTGGTGCCAGTCCCTTAAAAATGGCCTTAGTAACGTCACTATGAAGACGCAAATCAGGTTTGCTTTAAATACACTGTAATGTTTCTTTATTTACGTGACCATTACGGCTCTCCAACCCCAGTTCTCGATACCAGTAATATCGTACTACTTTTCTGCGAAGTAACAGACATATTTACGTCAGAATATTCACATTTTGTTTTATTAATGTATAGGTACTCCGGTGTATTGATATATTACAGTGATATATTTCTTGTGTGTATTCATTTCTGTGAGACTGTAATAATCTTTCACTTATTTGTAACCGTTTTGGCGCGAATGCGCACAGGGCAGTCTTTGTTACACTTGACGATTAAGAAAAAGTGTATGTGAATTTACAAGAAGTTTAATAAAAATGTGAATCGTGATCACCAAGTGTGATCTGGGATTGTTTCATCATTAAGAATTTCCTGAAAAACGTATTTGTTAGGTCTTCAAATATTGCTAAAATACAGATCTGGACCTTCTAGCAGACAAAGTGGAATCACCCTAGAATCAACAAGATGAGCCATAACAACTTCGACGAAATCTACGTGGGAATCCATTCAAAATAAGTGTCAAAATTAATGAATTTTTTACAGTGACTTCATTATTTCCATTCTGACGATACCATCCACAGTCAATAACTTTGTTGTTGCCCGATAAAGCGAACATATGCTGCGTGAGCAACATTAATAATCTGATTTCTAATCTTTTCTGCAAGCGGTGGTATTGTTAGAACACGCTATAACGGTCGTGAGCGTCAGTTACCTTTGAGATTGGGCGTGCTGAAATGATGTTATTCAGGAATGCCTTTAAGGCGACAAAGACCCCATTATCAGCACCTCACCGAGTTTGAACGAGTTCGTGTAATAGGGCTACGAGAAGCTGGATGTTCCCTCTGCGATACTGCAGAAAGACTAGGTAAGAATGTAACCACTGTACATGATCGCTGGCAGCGGTGGTCACGGGAATGTACGGTCGCAAGAAGACCGGGCTCCGGATGGCCACGTGGCACTAGCACGAGGAAAACCATCGCATTAGGCGTATGGCTCTGGCGCATCGTACTGCGTCTGCAGCAACAATTTAGGCAGCAGTTGGGACCACACTGACACAACGAACTGGTACAAATCCGTTACTTCAAGGACAGCTCCGAGCCAGATGCTCTGTAGCGTGCGTTCCACTGATCCCAAACCACTGCCATTTGCGACTACAGTGGTGTCAAGCGAGAGCTCATTGGAGGGCGGCGTGGAGGTCTGTTGTGTTTCCTAGTGAAAACTGGTTTTGCTTCGGTACCAATGATGGCCGTGAATTGGTTGGCAGGAGACGAATTGAGGGCCTGCAGCCAATCTGTCTGCGTGGTAGACACACTGAACCTACACCTGGGCTATGGTCTGGGGTGCAATTTTTTATGACAGCAGTAGCACTCTCGTGAATATCCTACACACCGTGACTCCAAATTTGTACGTCTCTCTGGTGATTCAACCTGTTGTGCTGCCACTCGTGAACAGTATTCCGGATGGTTTTTTTTCAACAGGATAACGCTCGCCCACACACCGTTGTTGTAACCCAACATGCTCTACAGGGTGCCCACATGTAGCCTTGGACTGCTCGATCACCAGATCTGTCTCCAGTTGAGCACATATGGGACATCATCGGACGACAACTCCTGCGTCATCCACAAACAGCATTACCTGTCCCTGTGTTGACCGACCAAGTGCAACAGGCATGGAACTCCATCCCACAAACTAACATCCGGTACCTGTACAACACAATGCATGCACGTTTGCATTCTTGGATTTAAGATTCTGGCGGCTACATCGGTTATTAATGTACCAGCATTTCACATCTGCCATGGCTTATGTCGCGCTTACATTAATCTGTGATCTTGCATATGATCAGTTAAATATATTACCTAGACAAATGTATTCCCTAAATTTCGTTACTCTATATTCGTTATTTTTTGCGTAACTACTGTAACCTACATCCATTTGAATCTGCTCACGGTATTCGAGCCTTGCTGTCCCTCCACTGTTGTTAACCCACACACTTCTCTCCAATACGAAAGCGACGATCCCATCATGTCTCAGGGAGCTTCCTATCAGCCGATGCCTTATTTTAGTCACGTTGTGACATAACTCTCTTTTTTCCCAATCTGGTTCACTACATCCTACTTAGTTACTCGGTCTACCCATCTGTCAGAATTCTTCTATGGCTGTATATATTAAAATCTTCTATTGCCTTCTTGTCTAAACTGTTCACTTCCGTACAAGGCTACACTCTAGCCAAATACCTTTAGAAAAGTCTTCCTGGCATTTAAATTTATATTAGATGTTAATAAATTACTCTTTTCTCCGAAATGCTTTTTGTACTATTGCCAGTCTCCATTTTGTGTTATCTATGCTTCTGACATTGTTACCTATTTTGCTGATTCTTATTAACTTTTAAAAACACCCGAAACGACATAGATGACGCCGAGACGAGTGATTTGATATATAACACATGGGACCTTAATGTCGGGAATACCCCAAAAGTGGACGACAAATGTAGAACTTGTGACGTCACCAGATGACGCACGTACAGCGGTTGGGATTGTCGATCCTACCCTCGCCGTTAGGGGACAGGGCTACACATCGCTCCGCTAGGATACTCAGTTTCCGAACATCTTTTGTAAATATATGTTGTAAACGAGTTGTTCTCGCTGTAAGCAAGCAAACGCTGCTCTTATTTTGTGTTTCTTTCGTTTGTCCCTTATTTCTTTGTTTACAGACTTTATTCAGTAAAGAACATGTAGAACATTTACTGGTCGCTGTACAATTGGGAAGTTTATACTCATTTACTTGTTACACAATATAGTAGGTTTCTGTAGTAATGTAATTCACAGTTAACCATCGAAGACCGTGAGACCGGTAAATAACTAATGAATATTAACTCAATGGAAACATATAACTGTCTAACGGAACACAAAAAGAATACCACCTGCCAGGCGTAGGACTCAAACCTGAGCCCCACGCGCTAAAGTCGCGCACGAGGGCCAAGACCACATCGAGGTGAATGCTTGCCTTGCGGTGGGATGATCAGGTGCGAGGGAGGGATAGGCTCTACCGCTGCACATGCTGCGAGGTACTTCTCTGGTGACGTCACGTGTTCAGCATTTGTCATCCAGCTTTCGGGATTTCCAGACATTTGCGGCCCCGTCTGTCTTATGTTAAATTACTTGTCTCAGCATCATCTACGTCGCTTTGGAGTTTTTTTAAACGTCAATAAGAATCACCCCGTACAGAAAAACACATGTGTTACTATTAACCTCTTATTTCCGTATCAGTTCCCTCAGAATCACCTGATTTAATTCGACTACATTTCGTTACCCTTGTTTTACTTTTGTTGATACTCATCTGATAACCTCTTTCCGAGACACCATGCACTCCGTTCACCTGCTCTTCCAAGTCCTTTTCCTTTTCTGGCAGAGTTACAATGTCATCAGCAAGTAAAAGAAATACCGAACACAAAAGATACAATTTTGTATAGGAGACACATGTAGGTCATTAATTTCGGAAATGAGAAGTAGTCCAAAGAGAAACGATGTACAAAGTATTTTGTATTATTTAAATCGTATATATCATTTACTTACCATATTTTTCAACTTGAAATGTGTAAGAAAAAAACTGTGCTGTGTGAGAGTCAACCTCGAAGACTTTGACACGTAGCTGGCGTACATTACAGTTTAATCACCAGAACAGTCGCTTATGTAAAGAGGCTTTTGGTTGATCATTGGCTAATGAAATTAATAACCGAGACACTATCTTGAGCACCTACGTGAAAAGATATATGAAGATGGTATCTGTTCTTTCGGACATTTAGTTAAGGCTAACGGGCCACTGATCTTCTTCTTCTTCTGTGCTGGATGCACACCCATTGCCCGAACTCTTACTGGACTCGGTAAGATTGTCTGCCGCGAGTAATGAGTGTAATGGGCAGGGGCACTACGAATGTAGTGTGTGGACAGTAAGTTGGGAACGTGAGTCTCGCGGGGAGCGTGCAAGGAATAAATCACTGCAGTCCCCCTATCCTCTGTGCCCTCGGTGGCTAAGATGGAAAAAAATTGCAACCCTAAAACGTAGTGTAATGAAATTTCGGGAATACATTTGTCTAGGCAACATATTTAACTGATTAACATTGCAAGATTACGAAAGATAAGCCATTGCAAATGTGAAATGCTGCTACATTAATAACCAATTTAACTGTCAGTGTGTGGAAAGCGAGGTAGGAAAAGTACATGCATTGTGTTGTACAGGTGGCGGATGTCAGTTTGTGAGATGGAGTTCCTTGCTTGTTGCACGTGATGATCAATACACGGAAGGTTAAAGCTGGTTGTGGAAGACGATGGAGATATCGTCAAATGATATCTCACATGTGCTCGGTTGGAAACAGATCTGTTGATCGAGTAGGCAAGGCTTTGTAAAGCAAGTTGGATTACAACAGCGGTATGTGGGCGAGCGTTAAAATGTTTGAAAACACCCCTGGAATGCTGTTGATGAATGACATACAAAGTTGCAGTCAGGTTGCATGGATTAACCACGAGAGTGCACCCCAGACCGTGTAGATCCAGCACGTCTACCACGCAGACAAATGGCTATGAGTACTATGGGACTTAACTACGGTGGTCATCAGTCCCCTAGAACTTAGAACTACTTAAACCTAACTGACCTAAGGACATCACACACATCCATGCCCGAGGCAGGATTCGAACCTGCGACCGTAGCAGTCGCGCGGTTCCGGACTGCGCGCCTAGAACCGCTAGACCACCCACCCAGACGGATTGGTTGCGTGTCCTCATCTGGTCTCCACCTAACCAAATACGGCCATCACTGGTCTGAGGCAGAACCAGATTTCATCAGAAAAGACAACAGACATCCACCCTGCCCTCCAATGAGCTCTCGCTTGACGCCACTGGTTTGAGGACAGAGGAATGCATGCTGCAGGGCGTCTGTCTCGGAGCTAACCTTGAAGTAATCCATTTGTAGCAGTTCATCCTGTCACTGTGGTGCCAGCTGCTGCTCATATTACTGCTGCAGATGCAGTACAATGTGCCAGAGGCCTACGCCGGACACGACGGTCTTCCCTCTCGCTAGTGCCAAGTAGCCGTCTGGAGCCCGGTCTTCTTCCGACAGTACATTCCCATGAATACCGTTGCTAACAGTCATGTACAGTGGCTGCATTCCTGCCAAGTCTGCAGTATCGCAGAAGGAACATTCAGTTTAAACGTATAACACGTCAGCCTCAGTTGCAATTAAAAACCAATCTTTACCTAGGTTTCAACCAAAATAACTTGGCCCTCTTCAGAAGCTATTGACAGTAAACTATTGCATCCCAAAGCTTGGCCATGTCAAGCATAAAACTGTAGCAGCGTAGTACCCAGTCATAAACCTACATTACTTAGCTGAAGAGAAACAGCAGGCCCCACTGCACGGACGAGGTCGGTAGGCCGTGAGAGCTGCGCCGGAACTAATCGCAGCGAGCAGCTTTGTACTCACAAGGAAACTCCCCATCGCCAGCTCCTCAGATTTAGATATAAGTTGGCACAGTGGATAGACCTTTAAAAACTGAAAACATATCAATCAAGAAAACCGGAAGAAGTTGTGTGGAACTATGAAAAAAATAAGCAAAATATACAAACTGAGTAGTCCATTGGCAAGATATGCAACATAACAGGGAATTGTGACCTCTGGAGCGCCGTGGTCCCGTGGTTAGCGTGAGCAACTGCGGTACGAGAAGTTCTTGGTTCAAGTCTTCCCTCGAGTGAAAAAGTTTAGTTTTTTATTTTCAGACAATTATCAAAGTTCAGGCACTTACACATAATCAGCTTCGCTCTCCAAAATTCCAGGACATGTTCAGATTTGCTTCAACATATGCAGGATTTGACGGTCTACGCACGGAAAAATTTGAAAACGTTAAAAACATATGTTTTGACAGAACACAGGGAAAACTGTACGACTGTGAAACTGTTGCATTCATTTGTTGCAGTTTATGTGACAAACTTTTATGTTTTCATCACTTTTTTGGGAGTGATTATCACATCCAAAAGAAAACCTAAATCGGGCAAGGTAGAAGAATCTTTTTACCCATTCGCCAAGTGTAGAAGTTAGGTGGGTCGACAAAATATTTGTACATCTACATCTACATCTACATCCATACTCCGCAAGCCACCTGACGGTGTGTGGCGGAGGGTACCTTGAGTACCTCTATCGGTTCTCCCTTCTATTCCAGTCTCGTATTCTTCGTGGAAAGAAGGATTGTCGGTATGCCTCTGTGTGGGCTCTAATCTCTCCGATTTTATCCTCATGGTCTCTTCGCGAGATATACGTAGGAGGGAGCAATATACTGCTTGACTCTTCGGTGAAGGTATGTTCTCGAAACTTTGACAAAAGCCCGTACCGAGCTACTGAGCGTCTCTCCTGCAGAGTCTTCCACTGGAGTTTATCTATCATCTCCGTAACGCTTTCGCGATTACTAAATGATCCTGTAACGAAGCGCGCTGCTCTCCGTTGGATCTTCTCTATATCTTCTATCAACCTTATCTGGTACGGATCCCACACTGCTGAGCAGTATTCAAGCAGTGGGCGAACAAGCGTACTGTAACCTACTTCCTTTGTTTTCGGATTGCATTTCCTTAGCATTCTTCCAATGAATCTCAGTCTGGCATCTGCTTTACCGACGATCAACATTATATGATCATTCCATTTTAAATCACTCCTAATGCGTACTCCCAGATAATTTATGGTATTAACTGCTTCCAGTTGCTGACCTGCTATTTTGTAGCTAAATGATAAAGGATCTATCTTTCTGTGTATTCGCAGCACATTACACTTGTCTACATTGAGATTCAATTGCCATTCCCTGCACCATGCGTCAATTCGCTGCAGATCCTCCTGCATTTCAGTACAATTTTCCATTGTTACAACCTCTCGATACACCACAGCATCATCCGCAAAAAGCCTCAGTGAACTTCCGATGTCATCCACAAGGTCATTTATGTATATTGTGAATAGCAACGGTCCTATGACACTCCCCTGCGGCACACCTGTAATCACTCTTACTTCGGAAGACTTCTCTCCATTGAGAATGATATGCTGCGTCCTGTTATCTAGGAACTCCTCAATCCAATCACACAATTGGTCTGATAGTACATATGCTCTTACTTTGTTCATTAAACGACTGTGGGGAACTGTATCGAACGCCTTGCGGAAGTCAAGAAACACGGCATCTACCTGTGAACCCGTGTCTATGGCCCTCTGAGTCTCGTGGACGAATAGCGCGAGCTGGGTTTCACATGACTGTCTTTTTCGAAACCCATGCTGATTCCTACAGAGTAGATTTCCAGTCTCCAGAAAAGTCATTATACTCGAACACAATACGTGTTCCAAAATTCTACAACTGATCCACGTTAGAGATATAGGTCTATAGTTCTGCACATGTGTTCGACGTCCCTTCTTGAAAACGGGGATGACCTGTGCCCTTTTCCAGTCCTTTGGAACGCTACGCTCTTCTAGAGACCTACGGTACACCGCTGCAAGAAGGGGGGCAAGCTCCTTCGCGTACTCTGTGTAAAATTGAACTGGTATCCCATCAGGTCCAGAGGCCTTTCCTCTTTCGAGCGATTTTAATTGTTTCTCTATCCCTCTGTCGTCTATTTCGATATCTACCATTTTGTCATCTGTGCGACAATCTAGAGAAGGAACTACAGTGCAATCTTCCTCTGTGAAACAACTTTGGAAAAAGACATTTAGTATTCCGGCCTTTAGTCTGTCATCCTCTGTTTCAGTACCATTTTGGTCACAGAGTGTCTGGACATTCTGTTTTGATCCACCTACCGCTTTGACATAAGACCAAAATTTCTTAGGATTTTCTGCCAAGTCAGTACATAGAACTTTACTTTCGAATTCATTGAACGCCTCTCGCATAGCCCTCCTCACACTATATTTCGCTTCGCGTAATTTTTGTTTGTCTGCAAGGCTTTGGCTATGTTTATGTTTGCTGTGAAGTTCCCTTTGCTTCCGCAGCAGTTTTCTAACTCGGTTGTTGTACCACGGTGGCTCTTTTCCATCTCTTACGATCTTGCTTGGCACATACTCATCTAACGCATTATGTACGACTGTTTTGAACTTTTCCACTGATCCTCAACACTATCTGTACTTGAGACAAGTGACCCACATGCCGTCACCAGTGTCGTATAGAATATATCAGACGCGTTTTCCCGTGTAGGAATCGGTTGACCTATGACCTTGCGATCAAATGTTTTCGGTTCCCATTGGAGAGGCACGTCCTTTCGTCTACTAATCGCACGGTTTTGCGGTGCGGTCGCAAAACACAGACACTAAACTTACTACTGTGAACAGAGACGTCAATGAACGAACGGACAGATCATAACGTTGCGAAAATAAAGAAAGAAAAATTTTTCCCTCGAGGGAAGACTTGAACCAAGGACCTCTCGCACTGCTGTTGCTCACGCTATCCATTTTTTTTTTTTATTTTTCATTTTGTTCGCTTTATTTCGTTGCATCTGCTCGGGGCGGACGTTGTAAGACGTCCATTTAAGTTCGTTGTTGATCTGTTAACTCAGTTTATTTTATTACAGAGGGCACAATACCCTCTGACCGAACACGCTGAGCTACCGTACCGGCATCCATGTGACCACGGCGCTTCTGAGCTCAAAATTTGCTGTGATGTTGCGTATGTTGCGCATGGACTTCTCAGTTTGTATATTTTGGTTATTTTTTTCATAGTTCCACAGGACGTCTTCCTGTTTTCTCGATTGATGTGTGTTCAATTTTTCAAGGCCTATCCACTGTGCCAACTTATAGCTAAATCTGAGAGGGGTGCGATGGGGAGGTTCCCTTGTGAGCACCGCTGCTGGTCATGCGCGTGCGCGCGTGTAAATATAGATGCATCAACAGCAGCTACCTTTACGTTAGGAATTGGATTAATATGACCATTTCCACGCACGCATGCGCATCACCATCAGCGGTGCTCAGTACAAAGCTGCTCGCTGCTATTAGTTCCGGCGCAGCTCTCGCGGCCTACCGACCTCGTCCGCGCAGTGGGGCCTGTTCTTTCTCTTCTGGTAAGTAATGTAGGTTTATGACTGGATACTATGGTGCTATAGATTTATACTTGACATGGCCAAACTTTGGCATGCAATAGTTTAGTGTCAATAGTTTCTGAAGAAGGCCAACTTATTTTGGCTGAAACCTAGGTAAAGATTGGTTTCTCATTTGCAACTGAGGCTGACGTGTTATATGTTTAATTATCACAGTTACTGACGGGGCTGCACGATGTTAAAAATTCTTAAACATTCAGTTTCTCGTAGCCTATTACACGTGCTCGTTCAAACTCAGTGAGGTGCTGATAACGGGGTCTTTGTCGCCTTAAAGGCATTCCTGGACAACATCGTTTCACCAAGTCCAACTCAAAGTTTACTGACCTCACGACCAATACAGCGTGTATTTAAAGCAAACCTAATTTGCATCCTCATAGTGGCGCTACTAGCGCGACTGGTGCGAAATCTGAAGAGACATCATCTTTCAGATGTGCAGTAGAAACACGCCTACCGACCTTGATTTATGTAACACAGCTTCTTCTTAATGTTGATTTTTTTCGACAGTGTAATACTGAATGGAGCTGTAGGAATCCCTCACCAATAGTACTTTGCCAACCGAGGCATTGGACCTTTTTAGCACGGCGAACAACGTAGGAAACCACCGAGTCTATGCATCAAGCTTGCTGACAGAACAAATTGCAGGCATATGGTGCAGGTACTCTCTTGTGGATGATTCTTATATGTAATGAAATATGATGTCCCTCATACGTCTGTCGTCATTCCTTTTCACCGAATAATACGAGAATCCACTGTCCCATCGTGGGCATCCGTTTATTGGCTTACAACACCCCACATCCGACATTCAGTAAAACAGTGCACCACCACATCGCGCCCTAATTGTGTCAGAATGGTTTGAAGAGCACTGCACGGACATAAATGTGCCTGTGTGGCGACTTACTTTGCCTCACTTCAGTCCTTCCAACCACAACCAAGATACCATCGAGAGGGGATAGGAGTGCGTTGGCCGGCCGGTGTGGCCGTGCTGTTCTAGGCGCTACAGTCTGGAACCGCGTGACCGCTACGGTCGCAGGTTCGAATCCTGCCTCGGGCATGGATGTGTGTGTTGTCCTTAGGTTAGTTAGGTTTAAGTAGTTCTAAGTTCTAGGGGACTGATGACCACAGATGTTAAGTCCCATAGTGCTCAGAGCCATTTCATTTTCAAGTAGTGCGTTGGATCCAACTGCGAAAAATCTCCGTGAGTTCTGTGTTGCACTTAAGCGAACATAGGTGCGGACAGCTGCCCGATGCGTTTCATGTCGACGCCACGACGCGTGGCCACTGTCTACAGGACGCAGATTGGTGCTACACCTTGGAAGTTAGGTACCGGTATCTCTAATTTCATTGTCCATGGCTATAAAGTGAAAAACGTATTGAACATAACGTCATGATTAAATATTCATTCCATCCGGAACTGATACCCTCATCGACATAAGTAAGACGTGTCAACCACATGGGCACAAAAAATGGTTGAAATGGCTCTGAGCACTATGGGACTCAACTTCTGAGGTCATTAGTCCCCTAGAACTTAGAATTAGTTAAACCTAACTAACCTAAGGACATCACACACATCCATGCCCGATGCAGGATTCGAACCGGCGACCGTAGCGGTCTCGCGGTTCCACACTGCAGCGCCTAGAACCGCACGGCCACTTCGGCCGTCACATGGGCACAAATATACTCTTTGTATTCGTTATGATAAGGAAACAAACAACCTCTGAATCTCATCTTGAGGATTTCTTTCGTATGACTGAAACACATGCTGTGTCAGTTCATGAAGATCGCTGGTTGAAGGCTGGTGAAAAAGTATGCATCGCATCCTAGACATTCTCTACGGGTGATACATCAAGGGAGCTATAGGTCAGTCAAGAATCCATACGATCCTCAAGCGGTTTGTAGGATGAACTGCAGCTTGCATCATCCTGCTGGAGTATGTCATTTGTTACTGTGGTCATTAAGCGTATGACAACAGGGTTTCCAATTCTTGCCACAAACTGGCGAGTATTCAGTGTCCCTTCAATAGTCAGCAAATCAGCCCTGTTACAAATCTAGAAGGCCGGCCGAAGTGGCCGCGCGGTTCTGGCGCTGCAGTCTGGAACCGCGAGACCGCTACGGTCGCAGGTTCGAATCCTGCCTCGGGCATGGATGTGTGTGATGTCCTTAGGTTAGTTAGCTTTAACTAGTTCTAAGTTCTAGGGGACTAATGACCTGAGCAGTTGAGTCCCATAGTGCTCAGAGCCATTTGAACCATTTTGAACAAATCTAGAAGCCCACTGCACCATCATTCCAAGAATTGTACAGGTATGAGTCTCGAGAATCACAGCTTTCACCATGTCGTCTATGGACACGTTGGCGTCAGTCTTACCACCATAAACAAAAGTGAGACTTCGCTGAACAACATTGCACGCCCCAGTCGACTCAGGTGTCAGCGGTAATTGACATAAGGCGGTTCGACATCTCAGCCCAGCTTCCAGTAGTCTGTTCCCTGCAGTTTGTGGTGACATTCTACATATAACTTCTGCCCGGATTGATGCAACATTGTTTGCCCCTGCCGCTGGCAGCTCAGTCGGGTGTGCACGGCAGTAGCGCCCGCCCATCGCCCGGCAGTACTGCTGAGCCGACGGAAGCCTCGCATAGGAGCCGTTACGTCACGGACGGTCGATGGCCCCAGGCGTCGCATCTGGCGTGGCCCTCGATGGACGGCGGCGAACAGCATCTTCTGCAAGCCGATTTCCGACCCTCTCGTTCCGAAGAGCGCCCGGCAAACTACTCCCCTCCATCCCAACCTGTAGTATTCGTTGTCGTGTAGAGTTCGCCCCGCGCCCTCCAGTTAGGAGATAGACGTCAGCAGCATCAGTGGAGGAATTGCGTGAACAGCAACACTGGCTCCCACTCACGACGGAGGATGGCAAACAGCTTCTTGGCCCTGCTGGTTAAGCCACCAGTAGGCCAACAGAATGATGGCGGTCTCTGCATCCCATCAGTGTTAATCGCAAGGTTGGCTCTGCAGCTTAATGTGACAGAGTCTCGCTAGCGAGACTTGCGACACCATAGATGATTGTAGACGATAAGTCTCAAAGAGGGTCGACAGATACAGCCTCCACCCTACCACGGGACAGCTACAACTGAGAATGACATTAAGAAAGGCGCAGTCTCTATTCTGGCGCTTTCTGTTCGCTCTGCTGCGGGGGAGAGGCGTGGGGGTAGGGGTAGGGGAGGTGTAGCAGTGACATCTGCTCTCCTAGTGGCTTCAGACTTCCTTACCTTTGGCTTTCATACGCTCTTTTCTGCTGCATCAGTGGCTGAATAATTATTGTTGCGATATACAGGGTGGTCCATTGATCGTGACCGGGCTAAATATCTACCGAAATAAGCGTCAAACGAAAACACTACAAAGAACGAAACTTGTCTAGCTTGAAGGGGGAAACCAGATGGCGCTATCGTTGGCCCGCTAGATGGCGCTGCCATAGGTCAAACGTATATAAACTGCGTTTTTTTTTAAATAGGATCCCCCATTTTTTATTACATATTTGTGTAGTACGTAAAGAAATATGAATAGTTTGTGGGGCGGCGGGTGGAATTGTTTGTTTAACTGTTGCATAAATGTTTGTAGAATGTTGAAACACTTCATTTCCTGTTATTTTTGCTGTCTCTCGCCGTACTCAACACTGGCTCTCTAACTACAATATTGGCTACCAGAAAGTGATTAGCAAAACGTGAAGCCTGTAATTAGAATTCCTAGTGCCCACTTCATCTGAGAATACACTTATAGCTACAGCTTATAGCTCTGAGGAATTAGGAGATTGTCCGGGATTTATAATCAAAAACGATTTTCTAAAATAGCTGAGTATATTCTGAAAGTCACAGATGAAAAACAAAAGAATCCACACAACCTAACTAACAGAGCAGTTCAGAGTCTAATGCGCTGATGCAACTATAAATGTCCAAATTAAATGTTTAAATGAATGCTCGCCATAATTTGATGATTAGGTTCATCAAACGCCACGCTAAATAATGGTAGAATGTTTGTCCCGCGACGGCACGTGAAAATACGACAATACGCAAACTGAAGATCGATAATTAAAGTCAACCCAGAATTAACAATTCACTCGCAAATGATTTCATGGTTATGCGTATCTTAATACGGCATCTGAGGCTGTTTGTAGCAATGATACCGACGCGACGCGACTCCCGACACAGATGACGTGCTATTCAGCGTCTGGAGAGAACTGAGTCCTTGCTTCCTCGCGCAGCGTTCTTATATATAAAGCCACGGTGCGGACGGCTAAGGGAATGCCTGATCAAATCGGCTCTCCCGACTAGCCGCTGGGCTAGTAATGCACCACATTAAGTTACCGAATAAATCATAGCTTCTTTTGCTGATGGCCGATGAAGCTCTTAATTTAAATGTGCAATCAGCACACACGTAAGTAATCATAATAAAAGTTTGACGTGGCTAAGTTAAATATTTTGGGCGAGAGAATTAATTTAATTACACTGCACGCAGTAGACGAGCTCTGAACTGGCCCTTTGGAGATACGCTATCGCTATAGTTTTATAGGTATTCAAATGAAACTTCTCACATCCTTATGGTGATAGCGGATCTCCATACTACTTAAATATAAACATCCTAGCCTTATTTATTAGCCTACTTAATCTATCTTGCTTCCATAAGTTTTAAGACGAAAACCAGAAAATCATGAATTTCCACTAAAATCTTAATTTGTGAGATCCAGAAGACTGTTTTTATTAAATAATTATGAAAAATGAATTTAACTACAAATTTTTAAATCTCTAGCTCTTTTCTGTTGCGCCAATGATTTTTACAGAAAAACGTCCAAATTTCGAAAATGGTTAAAGTTATCGAACTGATATTCAACACATATTAATTTAGTATTACTCCTGACATGCTAGAAACATTTTAGGTTATTTATTTGATTTTTAAAGTATTGCGCAACATTTATGACATCAGAGCTAGTTACAGCGGACTGGCTGGCACACAACGGAAAGACTGATGTGCATTTATTACGGCGTGAGTAGGCTGCTTCCCTACAAGTTGGACCACTTTTTTCGCTTTGTGATAGATGGCGCTGCAATAGTCACAAACATATGGCTCACTATTAAATTAAAATACAGAATGTAGGTATGTTCGAACATTTTATTTCGGTTGTTCCAATGTGATACATGTACACTTGACAGCAAAAAAAGTGGGTCAATGACGAATACAACCAACATAACGTAGCTGTGTTGCAGGTCCTCTAAACACCAAAACCCCGTGGGGTACAGTCGTTTGACTACACACAATGGGTACCGCAAGAGACTACTAAGAGACCAAAGGTCTTTATGGCAGTCAGTCTAAGCGTCAACTAATATCGTCACACAAAACATATTAGAAAACACGTTCTTAGCGATGAGACACCCCATAACACTCATAAACTAACCTTAACTACAAGTGACATTCCAAAAGTTCTGAGAAAACGGATTATTTTACATATATCGTACAGTAATCCTTAATCAAAATTAAATACTTGAGACAATATAGCGAGTTACAAAGGTGTACGGCAATTGGAAAAAAGTATTTCGCTCTCTAAAAGGTTTTCCATCCACGTGCTGAAGGTCGCTCAACAGCGAGTGCCTCTGGAAACTGGATATTGGACGAGCCAGTAGAAAAACGCGATTAATGGCAACAAGCACTCTAAGGAAATCTCAACATTAACAGTGAATCACCAATAATATCATTATTCTCGTAACACATTAACAGCTTCCTGTACACAAATTTGAATTTTAAATGACATGACCAACGTCGTCGTTCTGGACCTGGATTCAAACCCAGCACCTATAGCCATTGCCAACTAAGCTAAGCTTTGTTTGTGCCTTATTGAGACCGGATCACTAGGCATAACGAGACGTGAAGTATAGACGTTTGCACCAGTATCAGTTAGCTATTCAGATCCTGAAAATAAATGACAAAAATGTTTGTACTGAACTAGGAATCCTGTCATAACACTTACTGTCCTGGGAACTACCCCCAACGACGTTTAATATGGTGTCATTCACAAGGAACAAGGTATGCTCATGTTTAAAATTGAAATGCCATCATATAAAGCTTGTGACAGGGATACGAACCCAGCACCTAATCGGATTGTTAACGAAGTACAGTCATGCTCAAAATTATCGGAACGACCTGGATTGCATTTCACCTGATTCCCATGCAACCAACATAACGCAGCTGTCTAGCAAGTCCTCTAATCGCTCCTTGATACAGTCGTTTGACTATTGAAACTGGTTCCAACAAGTCACCACTAGAAAACACTGCTCTGTATCGCAATAACTCAGGATGTAAAGTAACACCACGATACTAAAAATATCAGGGAGCACCTCATCACAGATAATTCCTCTTCAAAGTAACATACCATACTTGTTATTTAACACAAAATGTCGTTAAAAATTTACGTTACTCACGAGCAGCTAGCTGAGAATATGTATGAACCTCAAATGACACGATGAACCGACTCGTTCTGCATATGGATTCAAACCCAGGTCATGCAAACTAAGATTTTATGACTGACGGAAATTAACAGTCGTTCCTGACTAGGCATAAAGAGAGTGATGTACCTCGATTTTAGACAGTATCAGTTAACAAATAGCCCGTATCTCGTGGTCGTGCGGTAGCGTTCTCGCTCCCCACGCCCGGGTTCCCGGGTTCGATTCCCGGCGGGGTCAGGGATTTTCTCTGCCTCGTGATGGCTGGGTGTTGTGTGATGTTCTTAAGTTAGTTAGGTTTAAGTAGTTCTAAGTTCTAGGGGACTGATGACCATAGATGTTAAGTCCCATGGTGCTCAGAGCCATTTGAACCAAGTTAACAAATATCGACTTTAAATTACATAATGTAAACATCTTTAACGGTCGCGAATTCCTACCCAGCATCTATTGTCCCTGTTAACGAACTACGAGAGATGTTAAATACTGCTTCTTCACAAGTAACTTACTTGAAATGCAGTGAAGTAAAGCTTTGTGTTGGACAGGGATTCGAACCCAGATCCTAATCGGATTGTTGTCGAAGCACAATCAACTTTGACATATCGGATTTTCTCGGCAGTAGCTACATGTTTTAACTGAAATGACGAGACGAAACATTAATTTTTTCCTTCTCTGGACTCCAACCCGGCACATATCGCTGTTATATTCTAGAGAAAAGCAACGTTAAGTATGGGTTTGCTACACCAGCAGCGACAATAATATGACAAAGAGTTCAGTGCTGACTAGGATTCGAACCCCACACATATCGTTGTTGACTACACACAAAGAGACGGCATTAACCGAATTTTTCTCCACCAGCAGCTCGAAATAACATACTTGAACTTAGTGACCTCGCAAATAGTTCTGTGTCTCACTGGGAGTCAATAACATCAGATATCGTTAGTGTTGACAACGAATGAAAATGCATTAAAAATAAAAATTATTATCCAGCAGCAGATAGGTGTTCTCATGCTAGAGCTTGATAATACATAGTGAAACGTTTAGTGCTGGGCCAGGATTCCAACCCATTCATGCGCAATATGTGGAGATGTTGAGGAATCTGCAGTTTTGAACAAACAAGTTGTAGTCGAACTGTATTGTCACGAAGGGATCAAATTCCGCGTTAAGGGCGGTCTGAGTTGTACTCCCAGTTCAGAACCAATTTTATCGACATACAGAAGCTCAAATAATAGATGGAATAAGTGTCCTGTGACCATACACAGGGTTTGTTTCGTCACTAGAAATAAATAACTAGTATAAGAAAGGTTACTGGTGATAGAGATACTAAGATACTACATGTCGCCACTCGTTATTTTATTGTGGTTCCACCAAACGTCTCCTTGGTAGAGAAGGAATATCATGTTTAATGTGATTTCCAGATTACAATGTCATTATACCTTCTTCACGTGGCGTAGCCAGAAGAGAATAGAATCTGCCTCTCCCTGTCAAGAAACATCGGCAGAAGTTGGAATCGAACCGAGACAATCATCATATGAAACTATCATCAGTCCAACAGACCACCAATCCCTCGTCTCCACAACTCATTTCTCAATTATTACAGCGTTGCGGCACACAAGATGAGAATTCTGACACACAGGCTCCCTGTAGTGGTTTGCAGAACGTTCAGTACAATCATTTACTTGGTTGACCGAATCGTCGTGAACTAGCTGCCTTGGTTACCCAGTGCATACATTCGACTCTGTTTTGTAATCACCAAAATAAAGTAACATAACTGCCACCTACAGAGAACTGCCAACAGTGTAGGATGCAGAAATTTAAATAGGAAGTGTTCCTTTCCATTTGAGATACTCTATTGCGCTATCTGTTTGTTGAAATCATCGTGTAGTGCAACAGAAATGCTGTAACTGTCTGTCTCTAAGATATCTAGATCCGCCATATGCATTATCTCACAGCAATGTGGAATGTCGAAGTTCTGGAGGAACCGATGTTCACTTCCAGAGGTACTGTAGATACGTCACAGGTAGTAGCGTAACGGTAAGCGTCGCGCACTGTTGATAAGACCTGGCGTGTTCTATTACATTCGCTACTACATTTTTTTTAACCGCAATTCTGCTGTCTGCTGAAGTTATCAATTTAATGGAACTTTGAACATAATTCTCTTCACTTCTCAACCCAAAATAGTCACATGTGGAAAAAAGGCTAACTTATGTGTCATTTTGTTCTTTTCAGGTTTAATAGACAGCCAGGCAGCAGATGCATCTCGAAGCTTTGGTATTATGTATGGGGAGAGCGCATCGTGCCAAAACAGTCAGAAAAGTATTTTCTACATTAGCTGTCGTCTGGTAGTGGCATTTTATTCTTCTTCAAACCTTTTTTGACAGCTTTAACTCCGAGCAAGTTTTCTACATGCATGTAATCAATAAACTGCATGTGCATTGTCAGACTGTTATAGATAACATCAGAGAATTCGCATATATCGTTGATGATTAATTTCTCTCACGTGTTTAGTATTGTTTTAACAAAACTAAAAGAAACCTTGCGAAAACTGTGCACTGTATTGTAAGAAATGAAATAAAACAACCCACGATAACCTTACGACGAAAGTCTGTTTTAACAGAACTGAGTATCTTACACAAGCCTGCCTCTATCTGCACGAATTAGTACAACACTTTTCACCTAGATTTCGATTGGGTCTGTGTTTAAATGCTATGCTGTGTCATACTCCACAGGTATGCATACGTGGCATTTCATAAATAAAGTCACGTATACCTAGAACCCCAAAATTTGCTTGTCAGCAGCGGAAAGAGGCGTTACCTGTTGTGCAGCATTGTAAGTTTTTCACCATTGCACTATGAGCTGAAAGTATTTTCTTGCAATTTGCTTATCGATGTTTGATCTGACTGCTTGCAGCTGTTACACAGAAGGGATAAAAACGTGACCCTCAGCGAGGCTGGAACCGCAAACCATAACAGTCGCCTTTCCACAGGTCAGCACGTCAACACAGAGCTAGCGGACAGATATGTTTTGCACCTTCCTCTTACGAAGGCCAATAGATGCTAGAACTCGCAAACCGCTATTTACAGGACGAGATTAGTTGCGATTGCTACGTTCAATGACTTTGCTGGGCTGAAAACAGTAAATTTACAATCTTCTGTTACACCTCAAGCGATAACAACTCAGGTTATTCAATGGAAATGACACGAGAACTCAAGTGAACTTTGAGGCTTAATTCCGTGCACACCAGGAAGTAACACGTCGATCACAGAGTTGCCAAACATACCTGGCGTTGTTGCCAAATCTCAGTTACATTACCAGCAGGAAGAAGACGAACCGATGTGATCCTATAGCGGACTGGGAAGTGACCATAGCTGGCGCCTCAAAGACGCGGCTGCTACGGCCTGGAATACGTATTGCGTCTGATTCGCATTTCTGTAACTAGGTTTAGGGACTGGAGCTTAGTTGCTAATAATACTCAAACTGACTGCTGCTAAGCATCATAAATCAGTAACTCTTACAGTTGTTTTTATATTTCTTTGTCCGCAGCTCGTGGTCGTGCGGTAGCGTTCTCGCTTCCCGCGCACGGGTTCCCGGGTTCGATTCCCGGCGGGGTTAGGGATTTTCTCTGCCTCGTGATGGCTGGGTGTTGTGTGATGTAGTTAGGTTTAAGTAGTTTTAAGTTCTAGGGCACTGATGACCATAGCTGTTAAGTCCCAGAGTGCTCAGAGCCATATGATCCATTTTTTATATTTCTTTCGTAACTGTACTCAAAACTAAGCAACTCATTCACGGACGTTTTCGTGCCTCGCCGATAGTCGAGCACAACAAACAAATAAAAAGAGAATGTGTGTGTGTGTGTGTGTGTGTGTGTGTGTGTGTGAGAGAGAGAGAGAGAGAGAGAGAGAGAGAGAGAGAGAGAGAGAGAGAGAATTGTTGTAAGGAAATTGAATACTGGTACGTAAAGAAATCTTTTATTAGCATGACTCGTTCCACATCATTACGAAATGTATTCACGATCTATGGAGCAAGTATTAATCTAATCTAATCTAATCATATCATATTGCTGACTATCCATGAATAGTCATGAAGTACCGAAATTTTCGCCTATATCAGCAACCAAATCTAAACTTGAAAATAAAAGACGACAGTTTTTGTAATAAACCAGGACTTCTATCAAGACCCTTTCATCCCTGTTAACTAACCATGAAAGATGTCTGATATACCTCAATTCAGAAGTAACGAAGTGTGTATGAATTTAAAGATGAAGCGCATGATGTGAAGTTCTGCGATGGAAATACGAACCCAAGACGTAATCGGATTGTTAACTAAGTAAAATCAAATGTTACGTATCGGTTTTTCTTGCCAGCTGCTAGGTGTCTAATCTAAAATAAGGACACAAATTTTTGTGCTGAGGGACAATCGAACCGCACTCCTATCATTCTTCTTTCTTGTCCACGAATATTGCTTAAGGATCAATTGCTTACTCACCAACAGTAAGATGTGTGTGTGTTTGTCCAGAAATTGTTGGCAACATGAACAGACATTAAAAATGCCCGTTAATTTTCACTAGCAGGCCGGTGTGCACGTGATAGGGCTTGAAATGAAATTATGAATATTTTTGTTCTGGATCAGGATTCGGACCCACATATTTACCTTTGGAGGAGACCTAGAGAAGACTGCAGTCTTCGGAAAAGGAATGAAATGATTGAACTATACTGTTCCGAGAGATTCAGATCCTCGAAAGAGGAGATACGAATCCGAATCACAGTCCAGCACCAAATTTTTCAACGTCTTTAGTTCAATCAAGTACAAGTAAAATAAGAGCCCTGTTCCTTTAGACGACTATCAGTTCATCAAATAAAAAAAAATCTAATGTAAGTAAGTTTACTGGTGACAGTGTTTCTGTTGACCCTGACCTCCACCTATGTCATTTTCCAACGTAAACCGGCTCTGCCCAGTTTGGAATGAAGGAACGTGATGTTTAATGCGGATTGTGGATTATAACAGCTTTCTCTTGAGGTTACCAGAGGTAAAGTAAATCTGTTTGTGCCTCTTAAAAGTAAATGCCTGAACCCACGCATTGCACTTGTGATAGTTCGTTCCACCAGACTATTGTGGCCACATTTCCCAGCCCCAGGAGTGTGCTGTAATGGATGATGTGCTTAGCTTACTAAACTAGTCACGGTGGAAAAAAAATGCGGGTCTATTAAATGGTTAAGTAGAAGCAAG
The DNA here is from genome assembly GCF_023864345.2 of Schistocerca serialis cubense. Classification (NCBI taxonomy): domain Eukaryota; kingdom Metazoa; phylum Arthropoda; class Insecta; order Orthoptera; family Acrididae; genus Schistocerca; species Schistocerca serialis. Next base: position 782,366,728 of record NC_064640.1, read on the forward strand.
CTTCTGACGTGGAGATTATGCTATTCTCATGTCAGCAGGATGTAAAGACTCTTCTAGGCGTCATAGCCTCGATTTGAAGCCATTTTGAAATTTTCACTAATTCAGGAAATTTCTTAGTTCCAGAAAATCCACTGTGAAGTGTGAAGTTACCGGATAATTCGACTATCACCGTCATTATTACTATCATTTTCTTCATACCGCTGCTGGAACACATGTGCCTGAAGATCATTTAAGTCCTTTTGGTCATTATAGAAGTAGTTGCCCAGGGAGAAGTTCTTTCCCTGTCTACGGAATCCTTTTCATGCTAATATCAAACATCAGCAATTACTCGTAGATCGCATTAAAACTAAAGTAATTGATGAAGACGTTACTTGATAACGAAAACGTGCTGCCTTTCTTCATTTACTTGCGCCTAGAAATGGCTGTCTAATACTGCCAAACCAAAAGCCAAGGGATCTTACTGCCTTCAAATATACGTCGCTGTCGGTTCTTCCATATGATTTGGTCGACGTGACCTGTTTCAAGTTGTGTATGGCACAGAATGTTTTAGAAAATCAATTGTTTTCCTTTGCAATAAACAGAAAGATTTTCATTCTAAGCTATCCAAGTACAAAATTTTCGCAATATTAGTTCAAATTTAATATTCGCTTCCATAATGTAAGGAAAGTATTTCACAGTTGCAAAACCCGCATCCGACTCACTGTCCTTACACTTAGTCGCTGGCCATAAATTCTAGCTCAAAGTGACGCCAGTTTAAGTTACCTAATGTAGCGAAGACTGTTTGCCAGTGCTCTTTCTCACCGGAAAATATGCAATTCACTCATTGGGCTCCATAAGTACACCGTAACAGTAATTTCTGTGTGTATGCAATGCATACGGATTGTAGAATTTAGCGGTGCTCTCTCTTCCACTTTTGTGTAGAATATGCCTGACCTAAACGGGCCCTTCATCATTACAGGCCCTGGGCGGTGCAACATCATATTGGCAACGGTAATGTGCTTATACTGACAAACTCATTGTTCGTTTTACCCGATTTTGTAATCATTTAAGTAAAACAACATGACCTTCGAGTGGGAGACATTTCGTCCCCCTTTTCCTTCTGTGAAATTTGTCAGTAAGCTTTTCGCCTTCGAACCAGCGAAATGTGGCAGAGTGCGGCAGGTAAACGATTTACAAACCACGATTTAGTGCTGTTAACACGATTTCTTTAAACATTGGCGTAGCTGAAGGAATTTAGTTTTTTCTTAAATCGTCTTATGCAGCAACGTTCACAGATATCTCAAATAGGAAAAGCTCTTTATCCAGGTACGAAGGTTGTAAAACAAACTTCCCACAGTTTCTGTCAGGTTGATCTTTTCGTCTGATAGCACTGCGTAAGTATTTTGTGTAAGAGGTATTAAAGTAGTGTTCCTGTAGCTGTGGGAATCATTGGTAGAAAACGAGTTTCACACCAATGGGTACGGTACTGATAAATATTCAAAATGATTATCAACCTAAGTCTGCGTTCATCCACAAACAGAGGCGTATTTGTAATATTGAAGCTAGACTAGGTATCCTTGTCTTCCCTGAGTGTTCATTGGAAGGCGTTCACACACACGTATACGAGGGTAATCCCAAAGGTAAAGTCTCCTAAAGGACACGCAAGTGCCAACGCAGGCACAAACGAGAGATCCTTAATTTTAATGGCAAGCACAGTGTTGGCTGCCTGGTGGCAAGGTGATATAGAGCAAGACTATGGATACGAAGGTCTCAGGTTCGATCCCTCACAAGTCCCACGATTTTTATGTGCCGTTTTACACATATTTCCCCTGGGGAGGATTTGTTGATGTGGAAAATGCCGAGTTGCACTGTGGTCCGAAAGCCACGTAAAACTGTAGGTTCCCCTATTAACTCGCTAGGTAAGTCAACTCAAAGGTCGGATGAAAGAAACAGCATACCACCTCCAACAAGTCCGTGCCTATTAAAGCACTGTGGTGTTCAAACCACTCTTGCGACTGATGACTGCTTTACTTTCTATGGGTTCCAAAACTAATGCTCTTAGGGTTATTAACATTTTTGTGTTTTCATGCTGTAGCTTTGATACCAGTAAGCGTAAGTAACCGGCCGAGCACTGTCACCGTTCGAGTTATCAAGGTGGTAGACGACGGTGCTGTCGACCCCAGTTACAATTTTGGTCATGGCTATGTTTCAGTCGAATACCTCTATGGGCCTTTCTGCGTATTTCAAGATATACTTTTATACACTTGGTACGCTTCCAAACTGGTATCTGATAGAGCTGTATTTAGCAACATGAATCAGATATGTTTTCCGTGCAATGTATCGGACAACACGTCAGTGCAGCGAGATTTCGTTTATGTGTTGGGCATGGTGCAAGAAATATTTGTATTTTGCTTGCTTCTGTGATAGGTTTCACCCTACTGAATGCGAGCAAGCTCACGAATAGACTGTCAATAACTGGAATTACACAGTAACACACTTACAAGTTGTATTTTTGCATTATGTATCCCGATGAAAATAACTGTAAACAGGCTATATGCCTACTTGCTTATTATTCCCGCTTCTCGATGCTTTCCTCAAAAAATTAAAATAAAAATAAAATGAGAGAGAGTGACAGAAAGAGAAAACAGAAATGTATTTCAAATATCAGCTCAGTGACGCCATGTTCGTCTCTTGATGTAAAGCAAGGATAGTTGATAGGTAATATCTCGTTGTACTAGCAATATATATGGCTACAGGGTTCTTTGTTTTCTCTCTGCAAACAACTAGAACAGAATTCAGTAACAAAGTGGTAAGAACACCTATTCAGTGCACCAATTAAACACTCAGCCATTCTTGGTTATTTTGTTAATCGTCTGTAATGCAGTAAACATCCTTGATTATTGATTTGTAATTACTACCATTGTTATTGTTATTAGTCACCCCACAACAACTTTCCTATCACTCATTGCCGCCAACGCACGTAACGAATGGATCAGGATGAATGGAATGTGGGATGTTTCGTCACGGAGAATACACACATTATTTCGGTGTCTTGTGTCAGGGTAATACGAAAATCTCAATAAGAAAAGACGACAATAACACCCAACTATTTCTGTCCACTTAACACCATGACGACAGACAAATTGGCGTCTCATTGTATTTTGATTATAATTCGTTAGCCTTTTTGCGACCTCATTTTAATACCTCGTAGGAGGAGGCATAATATTTTGCTTTTTGAACACCGAACAATAACACACAAAGATAGTAGATGGAAGGATACAAAGAAAAAATCAGACTCATGGGTGTGGATCCAGTTCATCATAAGAAGACTAAACAAGAGGGAAACATTACGAAAGCAATGAACACGCTGGTTAGTACACATTATTTGTATATATCTGAAGATGAAAAAGCGCAGATCTGCACAGTGCCCGCATTTGCACTTTAGTTTCTGTCTTAATGGGCATAATTTTTGGTTTCTTCTCTTCTGAATTATCAGATGAATTGATTATTGCGTGGTACAGAATAATTAGGTAACTGTGTTTCTTACAGCTTCCATTCGCACCAACATTTTTCTACATTCTCGTGCAATTCATGAAATTCTACTTGTATGATCACAAGACTGCACATAGATGCAATCGATTTCGAGATGCAAAGTGTTTGTTATCTTACTTTTCGTGACAGGTTGTCAAAGTTGAATTCCAAAGACTTTTTATTGTATTGAAATAATCTTTTGTAACAAAGTAACAAGTCAAGTGTTTTATTCGTATATATTTTGTGGGAAACTGTAATCGTGATGGAAGATTACACATCTGAATGTTTGACACAGCTGGTAGGAGAAAACGCTGCATATTAACCAAACCCCGCGCCTCCTCACCGTATCCTCCTATGACAGGAGCACAGGATTCTCCTCCTATAATGCTACAGAGCTGTTCCTAGCACAGCTGAGAATTGGCAACATCGTCACAAACATTTGGCAACACTGTGACAGTGCAATCACTTCCGCGTATGGTACTGAACTGACTCGCGAAATTCGCTTGATATTCCCTTTCCATTTGAATGACTCGTGGTATATAATCCTCACGTAAACTAAGACACTGAGACAGAAATTTCAATTTTTTGGCTAAAGAAATGCTATTCTTCACACAAGTGACAACTTTTAATATCTTTCACGATGCGTTACGAGGCTGAGCGACCAATCCCATGACGAGAGTGGCGTGCTGGCAGCAGTGTGTCTGTAGCCCCGTGGTACCACCCATGTCTCGTGTTCCAACGGTTACGCAAATCGTCAGTTCCAACCGTGGAAGAGGCAGCGCGTGCGAGCATTTTTAGTGTATTATTTCATGGAGCTGCGATTTTCCAGAAAAAGTTCTGTAACAAAATCAGAAGAAAACCTTTACACATCAAATCCTCTTGGCAGCTCAACTCAGTAAGTTGTGTTAATGGTCATAGATCTCGGCTTTCTGACTGCCAAGCTGCTATACAACACAAGCGTCTCTGAAGAAATTCGAATCGACCGTCAACGATACGAAATTCGACAATGTTCTTCACTTAAGACTCCCATACCAGGGTGAAAAGTATGAGGGAAGTAAATCAATTAGGAAATCGTAAGAAAATACTTTCAGCTCAAAGTGCAATGATGAAAAACTTACAATGTTGCACAACAGGTATCGCCTCTTTCCGCTGCTGACAGGCAAATTTTAGGTTTCTAGGAATACGTAACTTTATTTATGAAATGCCACATTTGCATACCTGTTGAGTATGACACAGCATACCATTTAAACACAGACTCAATCGAAATATAAGTGAGTAGTATTTTCCTAAATCGTGCAGATAGAGGCACGTTTGTGTACAGATACTCGGTTTTGTTAAAACAGACTTTCGTCGCAAGGTTATCGTGGGTAGTTTTATTTCATTTCTTACAATACAGTGCACAGTTTTCGAAAGGTTTCTTTTAGCGTTGTTAAAACAATACTAAACATGAGAGAGAAATTAATCATCAACGATATATGCGAATTCTCTGATGTTATCTATAACAGTCTGACAATGCACATGCGGTTTATTGATTACATGCATGTGGAAAACTTGTTCGGAGTTCAATCTGCCAAACGATGTTTGAAGAAGAATAAAATGCCACTACCAGACGACAGCTAATGTAGAAAATACTTTTCTGACTATTTTGGCACGATGCGCTCTCCCCATACATAATACAAAAACTTCGAGCGCATCTGCTGCCTGGCCGTCTATTAAACCTGAAAAGAACAAAATGACGCAGAAGTTAGCCTTTTTTCCACATGCGACTATTTTGGGTTGAGAAGTGAAGAGAATTATGTTCAAAGTTCCATTAAATTGATAACTTCAGCAGACAGCAGAATTGCGGTTAAAAAAAATGTAGTAGCGAATGTAATAGAACACGCCAGGTCTTATCAACAGTGCGCGACGCTTACCGTTACGCTACTACCTGTGACGTATCTACAGTACCTCTGGAAGTGAACATCGGTTCCTCCAGAACTTCGACATTCCACATTGCTGTGAGATAATGCATATGGCCGGATCTAGACTTCTGAGAGACAGACAGTTACAGCATTTCTTTTGCACTGCACGATGGTTTCAACAAACAGATAGCGCAATAGAGTAGCTCAAATGGAAAAGAATACTTCCTATTTAAATTTCTGCATCCTACACTGTTGGCAGTTCTCTGTAGGTGGCAGTTATGTTACTTTATTTTGGTGATTACAAAACAAGTTCATGGCGATTCGGTCAACGAAGTAAATGACTGTACTGAACATCCTGCAAACCACTACAGGGAGCCTGTGTGTCAGAATTCTCATCTTGTGTTATAATAGAGAAATGAGTTGTAGAGACGAGGGATTGGTGGTCTGTTGGACTGATGATAGTTTCATATGATGATTGTCTCGGTTCGATTCCAACTTCTGCCGATGTTTCTTGACAGGGAGAGGCAGATTCTATTCTCTTCTGGCTACGCCACGTGAAGAAGGTATAATGACATTGTAGTCTGGAAATCACATTAAACATGATATTCCTTCTCTACCAAGTAGCCGTTTGGTGGAACCACAATAAAATAACGAGTGGCGACATGTAGTATCTCTATCACCAGTAACCTTTCTTATACTAGTTATTTATTTCTAGTGACGAAACAAACCCTGTGTATGGTCACAGGACACTTATTCCATCTATTATTTGAGCTTCTGTATGTCGATAAAATTGGTTATGAACTGGGAATGCAACTCAGACCGCCCTTAACGCGGAATTTGATCCCTTCGTGACAATACAGTTCGACTACAATTTGTTGTTTGTTCAAAACTGCAGATTTCTCAACATCTCCACATGTTGCGCATGAATGGGTTGGAATCCTGGCCCAGCACTAAACTTTTCACTATGTATTATCAAGCTCTAGCATGAGAACACCTATCTGTTGCTGGATAATAATTTTTATTTTTAATGCTTTTTCATTCGTTGTCAACACTAACGATATCTGATGTTATTGACTCCCAGTGAGACACAGAACTATTTGCGAGATCACTGTAAGTTCAAGTATGTTATTCCGAGCTGCTGGTGGAGAAAAATTCGGTTAATGTCGTCTCTCTGTGTGTAGTCAACAACGATAGGTTTTGGGTTCGATTCTCAGTTAGCACTGAACACTTCGTCATATTATTTCTAGTTCAAACATGCTCACATGTCGCTGCTGGTGTAACAAACCCATACTTAACGTTACCTTTCTCTAGAATATAACAGCGATATGTGCCGGGTTGGAGTCCTGGGAAGGAAAAATTAATGTTTCGTCTCGTCATTTCATTTAATACATCTAGCTACTGCCGAGAAAATCCGATATGTCAAAGTTGACTGTGCTTCGATAACAATCCGATTAGGTTCTGGGTTCGAATCCCTGTCCAACACAAAGCTTTACCTCACTGCAGTTCAAGTAAGTTACTTGTGAAGAAGCAGTATTTAACATCTCTTGTAGTTCGTTAACAGGGACAATAGATGCTGGGTAGGAATTCGTGTCCGTTAAAAATGTTACGTTATGTAAAGTAAAGTTTATATTTGCTAACTGATACTGTCCAAAAATGAGGTATATCGCTCTCTTTATGCCTAGTCAGGAATGACTGTTAATTAGCGTCAGCCACGAAATCTTAGCCTGCATGATTGGTTCAAATGGCTCTGAGCAATATGTGACTCAACATATGAGGTCATCAGTCCCCTAGAACAAGAACTACTTAAACCTAACTAACCTAAGGACATCACACACATCCATGCCCGAGGCAGGATTCGAACCTGCGACAGCAGCAGTCACACGGTTCCGGCCTGAAGTGCCCAGAACCGCACGGCCACCGCGGCCTAGCCTGCATGACCTGGGTTTGAATCCATATGCAGAACGAGGCGTTTCGTCGTGTCATTTGAAGTTCACACATATTCTCAACTAGCTGCTCGTGAATAACGTAAATTTTTAACGACATTATGTGTTAAATAACAAGTATGGTATGTTACTTTGAAGAGGAAATCATGAATACGACGAACTTACTAAGTGCATTACCTATTGGACGTAATAATGAGAGTGCTAACATTTCAGGTATGTCATTTATTGCAATAAATGTGAGCTTACAAGCCTTAAGGACAGTCTTATCTGTGATCAGGTGTTCCCTGATATTTGTAGCATCGTGATATTACTTTACATCTTGAGTTATTGCGATACAGAGCAGTGTTTTCTAGTGGTGATTTTTTGGAACCATTTTCAATAGTCAAACGACTGTACCAAGGAGCGATTAGAGGACCTGCTAGACAGCTGCATTGTGTTGGTCGCATGGGAATCAGGCGAAATGCAATTCAGGTCGTTCGGATACTTTTGAGTACGAATGTACATAAAATCGTAAGTTAAATATCAAATGTTTTCACCAATAGCGAAATGCTGGAACCTTAATTGACGATGGGATTGTTTTTGCCTGACTGGGATTCGAACCCAGCATCTACCACCGTCGTTTTCTAGCCTGGAACAGACGATAAATAGCTATTGTTGGTTCACCAGTAGCGAGATGGGCGCATGTTTAGCTATACATCAGGCGACGAAAAGTTCTGTGCTGAATGGAATTCAAACCCCGCACATGTGGTCATGAAGAAACTTTAACTATCAAATTCTTTTCCAATAATAGCTATGAATGGCATGTTTGTACTTTCAATGATGTGATGGAAAATACTCTGCTGGCTAGAAGTTGAATCCACAACATGTCGTCGTTGGTGGTCAGAACGAACACAACGACAAACCCAAATCCGTTTTCACAAGTAGGATGGAGAGGAATGTTTGATCTTGAAAAGATGTAAGGAAACATTTGATCTTGTAATGTTGTGATAAAAAGCTCATCATGTGGCTGTGAGTTGAAACGAACACGTTACAGCTGACAACGCACGAAGAGACGTTGAAAATGCAACTATTTTTCACCAGTAGTTCGGAGTGCACATGCTAGGGCTTGAAATGAAATAATGAATATTTTGTGCTGATCAGGATTCGAAACCAGATAGGTGCCTTTCGAGGACGCCTAGAAGAGTTTGCAATCTTCGGGAACACAGTGAAATCGAATTCTAATCCCAGTCAGCACCACAATTTTCAACGTCTCAGTTTCAAATAAAGTAAGAGCCTTGTGAACTTACATGGCCATTGGTACATTAAATGAAATACGTTTTCTAGTTTGCGACGGCTTACTGGTGACAGAGTCTCTGCCTTACGGGGTTTCTCCATCTGTCACAGCTCAAATGAATGCCCAGTCGGCAGCGAAGGGATGTTATCTTTACTGCGGATATTGAACGACGGAGCTTACTGGCGTTCTGCACTTGCCGTTACTAGGGGTGAAGGAGAGCTGCTTGTGTGTGTTAAAAATCTACGCCTGACGTGAGATGTGAACCTACACGTTTTACACATCAATACAAGATTAATCCACCAGACCACAGAACGCCCTGCCAAGCACATAATTATGAATTGCAGAGATTCATTTAGATGTAGATGCAGATGTCAAGGGACGCGTAACAGGAAGGAGGGCGGGATCTGGGAATGGATAGAAGTGCAGAAGTGCAAAATATAAGTGTGAAATGCTTGCAAAGTATTGCTTACTTAGATGTGTGCCACAGTTCGTTTTATCTTAGGACCGAGAGATAAGGAAGGACTGTTCTCAGAACGAAGAATGGGTTATAGGGAAGGGGAGATCAAAGAATACGGTTTCATAGGTGGTGAGAGGAATGATAGAGAGTAAAGACAGCAGCAATTAAAAGAGAAAACCGCTAGATTTGTTTACGAAGTTTTGGGGGAGTGTAATAGAAGGGCACTTGCGGCGATAGTGTCAGAGAGAGAGAGAGAGAGAGTGTGTGTGAGAGAGAATAGAAGAGATATTAATAACGAGTAAACATAAACGTTCAAATGTGTGTGAAATCTTATGGGACTTAACTGCTAAGGTCATCAGTCCCTAATCTTACACACTACTTAATCTAAATTATCCTAAGGACAAATAAACACACCGATGCCCGAGGGAGGTCTCGAACCTCCGCCGGGACCAGCCTCACAGTCCATGACGGCAGCGCCCTAGACCGCTCGGCTAATACCGCGCGGAGAGTAAACATAATATGAAATCGTTGGCGTATTGTATGGGGGACGGAGGGTGTATTCATGGATGGTGGGGAAGAGAGAGATGTATTTGAAATAACAAAAACTACTGTGACAGAGTCCATCTACGCTGATTAGTTAGTAAGTATGTAGACAGGGTATAAATGAAATCAAAATAGTATACTTAACAAACTGTATATTCAAAAGAAACCCACTTGAATTAAAAGGGTAACTCAAAGGAAAGCTAACCCATATTGTATCTTTTCTGTTGCCACGCGATCTTCCACTAGCTCCCAATGAGGAAAAATGACGAAAAAGAAGACATAAAAAAACATTTTAAGAAGTCTAATATTTTATCCAGAATCCTTCACTATTTTGTACTTCTGTCACGCGTCTTGGCATAGAATGCATAAGCCGTCGGACGTAACAGCCTGAAGAAGCAACTTCCTCCCAGGCTTCCAGGACGCAGTCCCAAAGAGCGTCCGCAGTAGTTGGTTGGTTTCGTGGCCAGTTCTCTGTTAACGTTCTGGCGACCTCAGCCCACATGTTTTCCATGGAGTTCATATTAGCCGCCCGTGGCGGCCAGTCCATGACGTTGACGCCAATCGTGGAGAGCCGCTGCTGAACAAATGCAGACTTGTGAATGGGAGAATGGTCCTCTTCCAATGTGACGTCCCCTTCTGCGTAGAGCATTCGCACTGACGGAAGCATCACATTTTCCAATATGCGGGCATACTGCGCGCTGTCCAGGGTTCCTTCTATCCTGTGAAGAATTCCCGCCCCTCTCGCAGAATTCCAACCCCAGCAGGTAACAGATAGCCGGCCACTTCTTCTCTTCGTGGTTACATATTCGCGTCGATGGCGAGTCCCTTGCGGCCTGTAAACGATTCGTGGACCATCGTTATTGGTGGAAAACACCTTCTCATCAGTGAAAATGACGTTGTCCCACGACGCCCTCAGATGGAGCTCCGCAAATGCTAGCGGGTATAAAACGTTGTCTTCGCTGAGCTCTTGTTTCACGGCGGATCGTCGTGCATGCAGTCCAGCGTCCCTCAGCCTTCGGCGAATCGTGTCACTGGGGCTGGGGGAGTTGGTCTCCCGCCGCAAGTGCTTCGCGTTCAGAAAGAGATTTTCTCTGCTCCTAGACACTAGGTCCCTGTCTTCCTGCTGTGAGATCACTCGCTTCCTGCCTGAGCCAGGAGCCCTGTTGGTGGTGCCTCTGTCAAGGCAGATCCTCAACCATATCGTTGCAGTGGTATGTGGTACGCCATACCGTCTGCCAGCTTCTCTGATGGAACATCCTTCTTCCTCAATGAGAGCGACGACTCTACCTCGGCCGGCCGTAGTGGCCGAGCGGTTCTAGGCACTTCAGTCTGCAACCGCGTGACCGCTACGGTCGCAGGTTCGAATCCTGCCTCGGGCTTGGATGTGTGTGATGTCCTTAGGTTAGTTAGGTTTAAGTAGTTCTAAGTTCTAAGGGACTGATGACCTCAGATGTTAAGTCCCATAGCGCTCAGAGCCATTTGAACCATTTTTTGACTCTACCTCGAATAGACCTCTCCCAGTGAGCCATTACGGCAGACAGCCTGATATGTATTTCTGCTTGCCGCTCTTATACTGATTCCAGGAGAGGAGGTAAACATACACTCCTGGAAATGGAACAAAGAACACATTGACACCGGTGTGTCAGACCCACCATACTTGCTCCGGACACTGCGAGAGGGCTGTACAAGCAATGATCACACGCACGGCACAGCGGACAAACCAGGAACCGCGGTGTTGGCCGTCGAATGGCGCTAGCTGCGCAGCATTTGTGCACCGCCGCCGTCAGTGTCAGCCAGTTTGCCGTGGCATACGGAGCTCCATCGCAGTCTTTAACACTGGTAGCATGCCGCGACAGCGTGGACGTGAACCGTATGTGTAGTTGACGGACTTTGAGCGAGGGCGTATAGTGGGCATGCGGGAGGCCGGGTGGACGTACCGCCGAATTGCTCAACACGTGGGGCGTGAGGTCTCCACAGTACATCGATGTTGTCGCCAGTGGTCGGCGGAAGGTGCACGTGCCCGTCGACCTGGGACCGGACCGCAGCGACGCACGGATGCACGCCAAGACCGTAGGATCCTACGCAGTGCCGTAGGGGACCGCACCGCCACTTCCCAGCAAATTAGGGACACTGTTGCTCCTGGGGTATCGGCGAGGACCATTCGCAACCGTCTCCATGAAGCTGGGCTACGGTCCCGCACACCGTTAGGCCGTCTTCCACTCACGCCCCAACATCGTGCAGCCCGCCTCCAGTGGTGTCGCGACAGGCGTGAATGGAGGGACGAATGGAGACGTGTCGTCTTCAGCGATGAGAGTCGCTTCTGCCTTGGTGCCAATGATGGTCGTATGCGTGTTTGGCGCCGTGCAGGTGAGCGCCACAATCAGGACTGCATACGACCGAGGCACACAGGGCCAACACCCGGCATCATGGTGTGGGGAGCGATCTCCTACACTGGCCGTACACCACTGGTGATCGTCGAGGGGACACTGAATAGTGCACGGTACATCCAAACCGTCATCGAACCCATCGTTCTACCATTCCTAGACCGGCAAGGGAACTTGCTGTTCCAACAGGACAATGCACGTCCGCATGTATCCCGTGCCACCCAACGTGCTCTAGAAGGTGTAAGTCAACTACCCTGGCCAGCAAGATCTCCGGATCTGTCCCCCATTGAGCATGTTTGGGACTGGATGAAGCGTCGTCTCACGCGGTCTGCACGTCCAGCACGAACGCTGGTCCAACTGAGGCGCCAGGTGGAAATGGCATGGCAAGCCGTTCCACAGGACTACATCCATCATCTCTACGATCGTCTCCATGGGAGAATAGCAGCCTGCATTGCTGCGAAAGGTGGATATACACTGTACTAGTGCCGACATTGTGCATGCTCTGTTGCCTGTGTCTATGTGCCTGTGGTTCTGTCAGTGTGATCATGTGATGTATCTGACCCCAGGAATGTGTCAATAAAGTTTCCCCTTCCTGGGACAATGAATTCACGGTGTTCTTATTTCAATTTCCAGGAGTGTATTTACGTCAAACGGAGCGGCAGAAGCAGAGGCATGCGGCGCAGCCGTGCTGGCTCGTCCCGGGCTGTTGGCTCACCAACGCCACCGCCAGCTCGCTCACTTCCGTCTCGCCTCGGCCAGCCTGGCTGGCTCTTAGCTCGCGAGCCGCGGCTAGTACAGACCCGGGCCGCATGGGCACGATCACCCCTTGAAGGATCAAAAGTTACACCTAACCTACCCAAGTCTGTAGTACAAACTAACGCAGCTACAGCTATTATGCTATAACATGTGCAGGCACACCTACAGTTGACGATTTATTCAAATATTTGACGAACAATACTTTCAAAAATACATTCATTTTAAACATAGCTACCACAAAATATTTAACCTAGCTAGCAATAGCATGACGCAGGAAACTATACTTTCTTGTAAGCGCTGTGCATTAGATGTAGCCTTAAGAAAACCTGTATTCACCCACTACAACTAAGCGGAATGTAAAAGTAAACAGGTTTGGCGGCAGCTTCTCCAAATAATAGTATATACTTAGTATATAATACATGTTTTGCGCACTTACAACATGTACTAAGTGTCTCTGAAACAATACGTGCTGCACGACGGAAATTACGTTCTGCTGAGGCACTTCATTTACATCTCCATGACACACGACTACTAGAGAACATTCCTCTTTACGGCAGTCAATCCACTTGTAAATTAACGTCATGATATCGCAGAAATTAGGCAACACGTCACTAGGGATGATTAAGGCCTTATGGTTTGCAACTAAACATGCTACTCCTAGCTACTACTGAATATGAAGTTGATTATTAACGTGTCTTCATAACCATGTGTGCGGCGTTCGACTCTCTGTCAGCATAGACGTTTTTCTAGTTAAACGCGTGCACATCTCGCTGATCGTGGACCAACATTGGACATTTCTCGTCTGTTCCTGGTTAGACAATGCCGGGTTCGAATCCCAGTCAGGCAATACAACTTCAGTCGTCATTTAAGGTTCCAACCCCACTACTGGTGACAAACTGTGACATCTACATTCTGATTTTGCATACTTATTCATCAATCCGATTAGGTGATGGATTCGCATCCTTGTCCCGAGCGTTACGTGATGGCATTTCAATTTTAAACATGTGCATCCTTTAATCCTTTACAATGCAGCACTATACAACGTCTTTCGAGGTTAATTACCTAGAAGGTAATTGTCATGTTAGGGTTCCTGCTTTCGTACAAACATTATCGTCATTTACGTTCAAGTTGAGAATTGATAACTGATACTGGTGCAAACGTCAATATTTGACGTCTCTTTCTGCCTAGTGATCGAGTCTCGATAAGGCACAAAGCTTTGCTTGGTTAACAATGGCTTTACGTTCTGGGTTTGCATCCGGATCCAGAACGAAGACGTTGGTCATGTCATTTAGAGTACAACTTCGTGTACAAGTAACTGTTGATGAGTAATGTGACCAATGATATTACTTGTGATTCGCTGTTAATGTTGGGATTTCCGTAGAGTAGTTGCCGCCGTTAATCACGTTTTCTTTTAACTGCTTAGTATTACATAAAGTTGATGCGAAACCACTCCCCGTTGAACGTTGAACGACGTTCAGCATGTGTTGGATAAACCTTTTAGACAGCAAATATCTTGTTTCCAATTGCCATACAACTTTATAAATCCGTATACTGTGTCAAATATTTAATTGTGCCTAAGGATTACTGAACGATTTATGTGACAAAACTAGTTGTCCCACAACATTTGAAATGTCACTTATTGTGATTAAATTTAATTTACAAACGTTGAGGACTGACTGATCTCTTCTGTACTATCGTGGTGTTACTTTACATCTGGATGGACTGTCATAAAGACTGGTGTTCTCTAGTAGTTTCTAGCGGTACCCATTGTCTGTCTTACAACGACTGTACTGTGGAGAGTTGCGACTATGTGCAACACAGATATGCTCTGTTGGTTGCATACATTCAGGTGCAGCCTACACGTTGGAATTCAGGGGTGACCCATTTTTTTTGCTGTTGAGTGTACCTTTGTGAACTTATCATTTCTGAGAACGCATGCTGTTACAGCATGATTACCTGTAAATACCACATTAATGCAATAAATGCTCAAAATGATGTCCGTCAACCTTAATGCATTTGGCAATACGTGTAACGACATTCCTCTCAACAGCGAGTAGTTCGCCTTCTGTAATGTTCGCACATGCATTGACCATGCGCTGACGCATGTTGTAAGGCGTTGTACGTGGATCACGATGGCAAATATCCTTCAACTTCCCCCACAGAAAGAAATCCGGGGACGTCAGATCTGGTGAACGTGCGGCCATAATATGGTACTTCGACGACCAATCCACCTGTCATGAAATACGCTTCAACCGCACTGAGGGAATGTTACGTGATACCACGTACTTATACGCTTGTGACTATTACAGCGCCATCTGTCACAAAGCGAAATAAGTGGTCCAACTAGAACATTCATATTTCTTTACGTATTACAACAATATGTAATAAAAAATGGGGGTTCCTATTTAAAAAAAACGCAGTTGATATCCGTTTGACCAAGGCAGCGGCATCTAGCGGGCCAACTATAGAGCCCTCTGGTTTCCCCCTTCAAGCTAGACGAGTTTCGTTCTTTGTAGTTTTTCCGTTTGATGCTTATTTCGTGAGATATTTGGCCCCATCACTATCAATGGACCACCCTGTACAACTGGGCTTTCTTGTGACACACTGTTCTGTTACCAGTATGACGATATCTCTCTATTACCGTGATGGCAGTGTGCTTCGTCTAAAAATGGGTCTGTCGGCCGGTCCCACTTTTCGCAATCCCTTTCGAGTTCACTCCTCGGCCTGTTCAAAATGTCCTCCTACCTTGCAGTTTTCGTCTTACTTATGGTGTCGCCAGTGATGAACCTTATCAAATTTTTAGTGTTAGCTTGCGATACCATTCCGGGATGCAACTTACATTGCTCCCATATCTCTCATGCCAATGATTCGATCTTTTTCAGAGCCTAAGAGATGACGACAAGCTCCACGTGTACATCCTCTCGGCATGCGTGTTGCGATCTATGTCTGAAAATAACAGTACTGTTAGTTATACCAAAATCTATGCTGTCACACCATTCATTGGTGGACTGGTTTTGTTCTGTACAGAAAATGCTGAAAATAAGCTGACATACACTCCTGGAAATTGAAATAAGAACACCGTGAATTCATTGTCCCAGGAAGGGGAAACTTTATTGACACATTCCTGGGGTCAGATACATCACATGATCACACTGACAGAACCACAGGCACATAGACACAGGCAACAGAGCATGCACAATGTCGGCACTAGTACAGTGTATATCCACCTTTCGCAGCAACGCAGGCTGCTATTCTCCCATGGAGACGATCGTAGAGATGCTGGATGTAGTCCTGTGGAACAGCTTGCCATGCCATTTCCACCTGGCGCCTCAGTTGGACCAGCGTTCGTGCTGGACGTGCAGACCGCGTGAGACGACGCTTCATCCAGTCCCAAACATGCTCCATGGGGGACAGATCCGGAGATCTTGCTGGCCAGGGTAGTTGACTTACACCTTCTAGAGCACGTTGGGTGGCACGGGATACATGCGGACGTTCATTGTCCTGTTGGAACAGCAAGTTCCCTTGCCGGTCTAGGAATGGTAGAACGATGGGTTCAATGACGGTTTGGATGTACCGTGCACTATTCAGTGTCCCCTCCACGATCACCAGTGGTGTACGGCCAGTGTAGGAGATCGCTCCGCACACCATGATGCCGGGTGTTGGCCCTGTGTGCATCGGTCGTATGCAGTCCTGATTGTGGCGCTCACCTGCACGGCGCCAAACACGCATACGACCATCATTGGCACCAAGGCAGAAGCGACTCTCATCGCTGAAGACGACACGTCTCCATTCGTCCCTCCATTCACGCCTGTCGCGACACCACTGGAGGCGGGCTGCACGATGTTGGGGCGTGAGCGGAAGACGGCCTAACGGTGTGCGGGACCGTAGCCCAGCTTCATGGAGACGGTTGCGAATGGTCCTCGCCGATACCCCAGGAGCAACAGTGTCCCTAATTTGCTGGGAAGTGGCGGTGCGGTCCCCTACGGCACTGCGTAGGATCCTACGGTCTTGGCGTGCATCCGTGCGTCGCTGCGGTCCGGTCCCAGGTCGACGGGCACGTGCACCTTCCGCCGACCACTGGCGACAACATCGATGTACTGTGGAGATCTCACGCCCCACGTGTTGAGCAATTCGGCGGTACGTCCACCCGGCCTCCCGCATGCCCACTATACGCCCTCACTCAAAGTCCGTCAATTGCACATACAGTTCACGTCCACGCTGTCGCGGCATGCTACCAGTGTTAAAGACTGCGATGGAGCTCCGTATGCCACGGCAAACTGGCTGACACTGACGGCGGCGGTGCACAAATGCTGCGCAGCTAGCGCCATTCGACGGCCAACACCGCGGTTCCTGGTGTGTCCGCTGTGCCGTGCGTGTGATCATTGCTTGTACAGCCCTCTCGCAGTGTCCCGAGCAATTATGGTGGGTCTGACACACCGGTGTCAATGTGTTCTTTTTTCCATTTCCAGGAGTGTATGTATGAAGTTTTTATCAACATATCCCATAGGCTTGGAAATGCTGGAGTACCGGTTTGGTGGCGTTCAATCACGTGTTCATGGCGTAACACCTTTCACTTCCATCAGTGAAGTAATGTTCCTTCATTTTGACATCTTTTCGGCTAACGTTTCCAGTTCGTTATTTTTTTCATGGAAATATGTTTACCAAAAAAATTTCCTTTAACTACAGTTATTTGACACTGTTTTATGCTGTGCTTTATGGTGAAGCAATGATGTTTCCTAAATTCATTAATTCTTAAAAATCGTAAATACATTTCATAGCATAACGTAGCGTAATACACCGACGTGTCTAAAGTTACGGGATAGCGATAGGCACATATCCAGGTTGCGGTAGTACCGCGTACACAAAATATAAAAGGACAATGCATATGCGGAGCTCTTATTTGTACTAAGTCGATACATGTGAAAAGGTTTTCGACTTGATTATGGCCGTACAAACGGAATCAACAGATTTTTAACGTGGTATGGTAGTTGGAGCTAGACGCATGGGACATTCCATTTCAGAAATCGTTAGGGAATTCAATATTTCGACATCCACTGTGTCAACAGCGTGCCGAAATAACAAATTTCAGGCATTACCTCTCACCATGGGCAACGCATTGGTCAATGCCCTTCGCTTAACGACCGACAGCAGTGGCGTTTGCGTAGACTCGTCAGTGCTAACAGACAAGCAACACTGCGTGAAACAACCGCAGAAATCAATATAGGGTGTACGACGAACCTGTCCGTTAGGTCAGTGAGGCGTTAAGGGGCCATGGCAGCAGGCCACTAAGTCGAGTGCCTTTGCTAACAGCACATCACCTGCAGCACCTCCCATGGTCTCGTGACCATATCGGCTGGACCCTAGACGACTGGAAAGCCGTGGCCGGGTCAGATGAGTCCTGATTTTAGTTGGTAAGAGCTGATGATAGGGTCCAAGTGTAGCTCACCTCCAATGAAGCCATGGCCCCAGTTAGTCGCGATTGGTTTGAAGAACATTCTGTCCAATTCGAGCGCATGATTTGGTCTGCCAGATCACTCGACATGAATCCTATAGAACATTTATGGGACATAATCGAAACGTCTGTTCGTGCACAACAGCCTGCACCGGCAACACTTTCGCCGTTATGGGTGGCTATGGAGGAAGCATGGCTCAGTATTTCTGCAGATGACTTCCAGCGACTTGTTAAGACCATGCCACGTCTAGTTGTTGCACTGCGATGGCCAAAAAGAGGTCCGACACGACATTAGGAGGTATCCCAAGACTGTTTTCATCTCAGTGTATTAAGTGTGTAACATGATAACTGCACAAGAAGTTACTTTCGTCATGATAGCCTAACCACCTTTTCGTGCCTCGGATTTCGATCAAATTTTGTTGAATGTTTTTGAACGGACCCTAGTGGTTCCACTTCATATACCAGAGGAAAAGTAGTGTTCGCGCAACAGTCCAAAGGGGACGAGAGCACGTTCTGTATATTTACTTCCCCTGATGATTTATTGTTCTATGTATTCTGAATGTGGTTTTCAATAAACAATACATATTTAATGTGTTTATACACTACCCTCCATAAGTTTGGAAATACCTAGTAATTATAGACAGTGGAAAGGAAATACAGTATTAAAATGCATTTTGTTGTTTTCAAAGTGTTTATTAAGCCACCCTTTGCTTTCATCACTGCCTTGCACACTCTCGGCATGCGTTGCGTCAGTTTTGCCAAGGTTTCAATTGGAATTAATCTCCATTCTTGCTGCAGGACCTCCCACAATTGAGACCCTCTCATGATTTGCCGTTTTCGGATCCTCCTGTCCAATTCATCCCATAGCAGCTCGATTGGGTTACAATCAGGCGACTGGGTCGGCCTTTCCATGTTTTTCAATATTTTACCAACCTCTAGAGACTTCACATAGTTTTGACACAAGCGAGACGTATGTTTCGGGTCGTTGTCTTGCTGCAAGGCAAACTCTTTCCCAATCAGACGCAACCAGATGTCTTAGCATGTCGCTGGAGAATGGCATGACAATCCTTTTGGTTCAGTTTTCCATCTATTTTCAGCAAATATCCGATTTTACTCCCTCCAAAAGATCCCCATTCCATCACAGAACCCCCTCCATGCTTTGCAGTTGGAATTATGCACTGAGGATTCAAGCGTTCATGGGGTAACCGGCGTACAAATTGACGGCGTTAACTTGTCTGCCAGGTGTCGTCTCATTGTTGACTCACTCACCGGTGTATCCCTCGTTGTGTTTAGTTCAGCAGTCAAGTCACGGACAGTTTTTAATCTGTTACGTTTGTTGATCACTACCAAATACTTTGTCTGGCGTTCTGATATTTTCATGGGTGCTCCTGAGCGAGGACGATCTGCATAAGAGCCTGCTGCTCGACGCTGGTGTATGGTTTTGACAACTCCGCTGATGGAAACCATCAGTTTCTTTGCTATTTGTCGGACACTATTGCCTTCTTGGTGCAAAGTGATTATCATTACCCGTGATTCATATGGAATCTGGCCCTTTGGGGCCATTTTCAAATCCTTTCGCGGCGTGTTATACCTTTATGCAAACGCAACTGCAAGTGAACTGAAATGTAAACAACGAACCTCTACATAGCCATGCGGTCTACTCCGCCATCTGGCGGGTTTAGTAGAACTGCTTGGACAGGTAACGTCGGTTTACATAAAACGGAAACATCAGCCTCCCAATATGTATGTATATGTACAGTCGTGCTCAAAAGTATCCGAACGACCTGAATTGCATTTCGCCTGATTCGCATGCAACCCACATAACCCAGCTGTCTAGCAGGTCCTCTAATCACTCCTTGGTACAGTCGTTTGACTATTGAAAATGGTTCCAACAAGTCACCACTACAAAACACTACTCTGTATCCTTAAGATGTAAAGTAATACTACGATACTACAAATATCGGGGAACACCTTATCACAGGTAAGACTGTCTTTAAGGCTTGTAAGCTCACATTTATTACAATAAATGACATACATGAAATGTTACCACTCTCATTATTACGTCAGATAGGTAATGCACGTAGTAAGTTCGTCGTATTCATGATTTCATCTTCAAAGTAACATACCGTACTTATTATTTAACACAAAATGACATTAAAAATTTAAGTTATTCACGAGCAGCCAGTTGAGAATATGTATGAACTTCAAATGACTCGACGAACCGTCTCGTTCTGCGTAAGTATTCAAACCCAGGTCATGCAGACTAAGCAATGATTTCGTGACTGACGGAAACTAACAGTCATTCCTGATTAGGCATACAGAGAGTGATATATCTCGATTTTAGACAGTATCAGTTAGCAAATATCAACTTTAAATTACATAACGCAAATATTTTTAACAGGCGCGAATTCCTACCCAGCACCTATTGTCCCTGTTAACGAACTACGAGAGATGTTAAATATTGCTTCTTAACAAGTAACTTACTTGAAATGCCGTGTGGTCGTGCGGTAGCGTTCTCGCTTCCCACGCCCGGGTTCCCGGGTTCGATTCCCGGCGGGGTCAGGGATTTTCTCTGCCTCGTGATGGCTGGGTGTTGTGTGCTGTCCTTAGGTTAGTTAGGTTTAAGTAGTTCTAAGTTCTAGGGGACTTATGACCACAGCAGTTGAGTCCCATAGTGCTCAGAGCCATTTGAACCAATTTTGAAATGCCGTGAGGTAAAGCTTTGTGTTGGACAGGGATTCGAACCCAGAATCTAATCGGATAGATATCGAAGCACAATCAACTGTGACATATCGCATTTTCTCGGCAGTAACTAGATGTTTTAACTGAAATGACGAGACGAAACATTAATTTTTTTCTTCCCAGGACTCCAACCCAGCATCTATCGCTGTTATATTCGAGAGAAAACGTTAAATACGGGCTTGTTGCACCAGCAGCGACATGTGAGCATGTTAGAACTAGAAATAATATGACGAAGAGTTCAGTGCGGACTGGGAATAGAGCCCCACACATATCGTTGTTGACTACACACAAATAGACGTCAGCTACCGAATTTTTCTCCACCAGCAGCTCGGAATAAAATCTTGAACTTACAGTGATCTCGCAAATAGCTCTGTGTCTCACTGGGAGTCAAAACGCCAAATATCGTTAGTGTTGATAACGAATAAAAATACATTAAAAATCGAAATTATTATCTACCAGCAGATAGGTGTTCTCATGGTAGATCTTGATAATTCATAATGAAATCTTTAGTGCCGGGCCAGGATTCGAACCCATTCACGCGCAATATGTGGAGATGTTGAGGAACCAGCAGTTTTGAACAAAAAACAAATTGTAGCCGGGCTGTATTGTCACAATGGGAACAAATTCCGCGTTAAGGGCGGTCTGAGTTGCATTCCCAGTTCAGAACCAATTGTATCGACATACAGAAGTTCAGATAAAAGATGGAATAAGTGTCTTGTGATCCTACATAGTGTTTGTTTCGTCACTAGAAATAAATAACTAGTATAAGAAAGGTTGCTGGTGATAGAGTTCCTACATGTCGCCACTCTAGACTTTATTGTCGCTCAACCTAACGTCTACTTGGTAGAGAAGGAATATCATTTTTAATGTGAATTTCAGACCACAATGCCATTATATCTTCTTCACATGGCGTAGCCAGAAGAGAATGGAATCTGTCTCTCCCTATCTAAAATCACTGACCGAAGTTGGAATCGAAACCAGACCATAGATATATGAGCCTATCATCAGCACAACAGACCACCAAATCCTCTGCTGAGTGGCGAATTTTTCTATCATAACGCCGTTGTGCCACACTGGCTGAGAATTCTGACACACAGGCTCCCTGTATCAATTTGCAGCATGTTCAGTAAATTCATTTATTTTGTTGACCGAATCACCATGAACTAGCTGCCTCGGCTACCCAGTGCATACATTCAGCTTTATTTTGTAATCACCAAAATAAAATCACGTAACTGCCACCAACACAGAACTGCAAACACTGTAGGATGCACAAATGTAAATAGGAGGTGTTGCTTTCCATTTGAGCTATTCTGTTGCGCTATCTGTTTGTCGAAAACAGGAAAGGTGTAACTGTTTGTCGTTCAGAATTCTAGACCCGGTCACATGCATTATCTCACAACGCTGTGGAATGCAGAAGTTCTGGAGGAATAGTTTTCAGTTCTGGAGCTGTTGTGCCTATGTGTCAGCTGGTAGCGTAATGGTAAGTGTCGTGACCCATATAAAAGATGTCGCGATTTCGGGTACATTCATTGCTACATTTTTTAAAACGCAATTCTACTGTCTGCTTAATTTATCAACGTAATGGAAGGTGGAACATAATTCTCTTCACTTCTCAACCCAAAATAGTCGCATGTGGGGAAAGGTCTAACTTCTGCAACATTTTATTCTTTTCAGTTTTAATAGACAACCAGGCAGCAGACGCATCTCGAAACTTTTGTATTATGCATGGGGAGAGCGCATCGTGCCAAAATATGTCGGAAAAGTATCTTCTGCATTAGCTGTCGTCTGGTAGTGGCATTTTATTCTTCTTCAAACCTTGTTTGACAGCTTTAACTCAGAACAAGTTTTCTACATGCATGTAATCAATAAACCGCATATGCGTTTTCAGATTGTTATAGACAACATCAGAGAATTCGCATATATCGTTGATGTTTAATTTCTCTCATGTTTACTATTGTTTTAACAACACTAAAGGAAGCCTTACGAAAAATGTGAGCTGTATTATAAGAAATGTAATAAAACTACCCACAATAATCTTATGACGAAAGTCTGTTTTAATAAAACTGAGTATCTGTACACAAGCGTGCCTCTATCGACACGAATTGGTAAAATACTACTCACTTAGATTGTGACTGGGTCTGTGTTTAATTGGTATGCTGTGTCGTACTCACGATCTATGCAAATGTGGCATTTCATAAATAAAGTTATGTGTTCCTAGAAAACCAAAATTTGCTTGTCAGCAGCGGAAAGGGGCGTTACCTATTGTGCAGCATTGTAAGTTTTTCACCATTCCACTATGAGCCGAAAGTATTTACTTGCGATTTCCTTATCGATGTTTGATCTGACCGTTTGTAACTCTTTCACAGACGGGATAAAAACGCTACACTCAGTGAGACTGGAACCGCGAACAATAACAGACGCTTTCCCACAGGTCAGCACGATACCACAGAGCTGGCTAAAAAGTATGTGTTTTAGCTTCTTCTTACGAGACCAATAGTGGCTAGAACTCGTAAACCGCTATTTGAAGGACGAGATTAGTTGCGATTTCCTCGTGCAACGACTTTCCTGGGCTTAAAACCGTAAATTTAAAACCTTTTGTTACACCTCAAGCTATAATAACTCAGTTTATGCAAAGGAAATGACAGGAAAAATCAAGTGAACTTTGAGGCTTAATTCCGTGCACACCAGGAAGTAACTCGTCGATCACAGAGTTGCCAAACATACATTGCCTTGTTGCCAAATCTCAATTACAATACAAGCAGGAAGAAGACGAACCGATGTGATCTTACAGCAGACTGGGAAGTGACCATAGCTGGTGTCTCCAAGTCGCGGTTGCTACGGCCTGGAATACGTAATGCGTCTGATTCACATTTCTGTAACTAGGTTTAGGGACTGGAGCGTAGTTACTAATAATACTCAGAACTGACTGCAAACTAAGCATAATAAATCAGTAACTCTCATTGTTGATTTTATATTTCTTTCGTAAGTGTACTAAACACTAAGAAACTCATTCACAGACGTTTTCGTGCCTCGCCGATAGTCGAGCACAACAGACAAATTAAAAAAAAAGAATATGTGTGTGTGTGTGTGTGTGTGTGTGTGACTGAGAGAGAGAGAAATCAAAAAGAATGAGAGAGAGAGAGAGTAAAAAATTGTAATGAAATTGAATCATGGTATGTAAAGAAATCTTTCATTAAAATGACACGTTCCACATCATTACGAAATATCGTATTCATAATCTATGAAACAAGAATGAATGTAATTTAATCTGATCTAATCATATCATATTGATGACTAGCCATGAAGAGTCATGAATTACCGAAGTTTTTGCCAATACCAGTAACCAAATCTAAACTTGAACATAAAAGACGACAATTTCTGTAATAAACCGGGACTTCTGCAAAGACCCTTTCGTCCCTGTTAATTAACCACGAAAGATGTTTATGTTCAAGTTTAGATTTGGTTACTGGTATTGGCAAAAACTTCGGTAATTCATGACTCTTCATGGCTAGTCATCAATATGATATGATTAGATTATATTAAATTACATTCATTCTTGTTTCATAGATCATGAATACGATATTTCGTAATGATGTGGAACGTGTCATTTTAATGAAAGATTTCTTTACATACCATGATTCAATTTCTTTACAATTTTTTACTCTCTCTCTCTCTCATTCTTTTTGATTTCTCTCTCTCTCTCTCTCTCAGTCACACACACACACACACACACACACACACACACACACATTCTTTTTTTCTTTTTATGTGTCTGTTGTGCTCGACTATCGGCGAGGCACGAAAACGTCTGTGAATGAGTTTCTTAGTGTTTAGTACGCTTACGAAAGAAATATAAAATCAACAATGAGAGTTACTGATTTATTATGCTTAGTTTGCAGTCAGTTCTGAGTATTATTAGTAATTACGCTCCAGTCCCTAAACCTAGTTACAGAAATGCGAATCAGACGCATTACGTATTCCAGGCCGTAGCAGGCGCGACTTGGAGACGCCAGCTATGGTCACTTCCCAGTCTGCTGTAAGATCACATCGGTTCGTCTTCTTCCTGCTTGTATTGTAATTGAGATTTGGCAACAAGGCAATGTATGTTTGGCAACTCTGTGATCGACGAGTTACTTCCTGGTGTGCACGGAATTAAGCCTCAAAGTTCACTTGATTTTTCCTGTCATTTCCTTTGCATAAACTGAGCTATTATCGCTTGAGGTGTAACAAAAGGTTTTAAATTTACGGTTTTAAGCCCAGGAAAGTCGTTGCACGAGGAAATCGCAACTAATCTCGTCCTTCAAATAGCGGTTTACGAGTTCTAGCCACTATTGGTCTCGTAAGAAGAAGCTAAAACACATACTTTTTCGCCAGCTCTGTGGTATCGTACTGACCTGCGGAAAAGCGTCTGTTATTGTTCGCGGTTCCAGTCTCACTGAGTGTAGCGGTTTTATCCCGTCTGTGAAAGAGTTACAAACGGTCAGATCAAACATCGATAAGGAAATCGCAAGTAAATACTTTCGGCTCATAGTGGAATGGTGAAAAACTTACAATGCTGCACAATAGGTAACGCCCCTTTCCGCTGCTGACAAGCAAATTTTGGGTTTCTAGGAACACATAACTTTATTTATGAAATGCCACATTTGCATAGATCGTGAGTACGACACAGCATACCAATTAAACACAGACCCAGTCACAATCTAAGTGAGTAGTATTTTACCAATTCGTGTCGATAGAGGCACGCTTGTGTACAGATACTCAGTTTTATTAAAACAGACTTTCGTCATAAGATTATTGTTGGTAGTTTTATCACATTTCTTATAATACAGCTCACAATTTTCGTAAGGCTTCCTTTAGTGTTGTTAAAACAATAGTAAACATGAGAGAGAAATTAATCATCAACGATACATGCGAATTCTCTGATGTTATCTATAACAGTCTGAAAACGCATATGCGGTTTATTGATTACATGCATGTAGAAAACTTGTTCTGAGTTAAAGCTGTCACACAAGGTTTGAAGAAGAGTAAAATGCCACTACCAGACAGCAGCTAATGCAGAAGATACTTTTCCAACGTATTTTGGCACGATGCGCTCTCCCCACACATAATACATAAGTTTCGAGATGCGTCTGCTGCCTGGTTGTCTATTAAAACTGAAAAGAATAAAATGTTGCAGAAGTTAGACCTTTCCCCACATGCGACTATTTTGGGTTGAGAAGTGAAGAGAATTATGTTCCAAGTTCCATTACGTTGATAAATTAAGCAGACAGTAGAATTGCGTTTTAAAAAATGTAGCAATGAATGTACTCGAAATCGCGACATCTTTTATATGGGTCACGACACTTACCATTACGCTACCAGATAATACATAGGCACAACAGCTCCAAAACTCAAAAACAATTCCTCCAGAACTTCTGCATTCCACAGCGTTGTGAGATAATGAATGTGACCGGGTCTAGAATTCTGAACGACAAACAGTTACACTTTTTCTGTTTTCAACAAACAGATAGCGCAATAGAATAGCGCAAGTGAAAGGAACATCTCCTATTTACATTTGTGCATCCTACAGTGTTGGCAGTTCTGTGTTGGTGGCAGTTACGTGATTTTATTTTGGTGATTACAAAACAAAGCTGAATGTATGCACTGGGTAGCCGAGGCAGCTAGTTCATGGTGATTCGGTCAACGAAGTAAATGAATTTACTGAACATGCTGCAAATTGATACAGGGAGCCTGTGTGTCAGAATTCTCAGCCAATGTGGCACAACGGCGTTATGATAGAAAAATTCGCCACTCAGCAGAGGATTTGGTGGTCTGTTGTGCTGATGATAGGCTCATATATCTATGGTCTGGTTTCGATTCCAACTTCGGTCAGTGATTTTAGATAGGGAGAGACAGATTCCATTCTCTTCTGGCTACGCCATGTGAAGAAGATATAATGGCATTGTGGTCTGAAATTCACATTAAAAATGATATTCCTTCTCTACCAAGTAGACGTTAGGTTGAGCGACAATAAAGTCTAGAGTGGCGACATGTAGGAACTCTATCACCAGCAACCTTTCTTATACTAGTTATTTATTTCTAGTGACGAAACAAACGCTATGTAGGATCACAAGACACTTATTCCATCTTTTATCTGAACTTCTGTATGTCGATACAATTGGTTCTGAACTGGGAATGCAACTCAGATCGCCCTTAACGCGGAATTTGTTCCCATTGTGACAATACAGCCCGGCTACAATTTGTTTTTTGTTCAAAACTGCTGGTTCCTCAACATCTCCACATATTGCGCGTGAATGGGTTCGAATCCTGGCCCGGCACTAAAGATTTCATTATGAATTATCAAGATCTACCATGAGAACACCTATCTGCTGGTGGATAATAATTTCGATTTTTAATGTATTTTTATTCGTTATCAACACTAACGATATTTGACGTTTTTGACTCCCAGTGAGACACAGAGCTATTTGCGAGATCACTGTAAGTTCAAGATTTTATTCCGAGCTGCTGGTGGAGAATAATTCGGTAGCTGACGTCTATTTGTGTGTAGTCAACAACGATATGTGTGTGGCTCTATTCCCAGTCCGCACTGAACTCTTCGTCATATTATTTCTAGTTCTAACATGCTCACATGTCGCTGCTGGTGCAACAAGCCCGTATTTAACGTTTTCTCTCGAATATAACAGCGATAGATGCTGGGTTGGAGTCCTGGGAAGGAAAAAATTAATGTTTCGTCTCGTCATTTCAGTTAAAACATCTAGTTACTGCCGAGAAAATGCGATATGTCACAGTTGATTGTGCTTCGATATCTATCCGATTAGATTCTGGGTTCGAATCCCTGTTACTTGTTAAGAAGCAATATTTAACATCTCTCGTAGTTCGATGACAGGGACAATAGGTGCTGGGTAGGAATTCGCGCCCGTTAAAAGTATTTGCGTTATGTAATTTAAAGTTCATATTTGCTAACTGATACTGTCTAAAATCGAGGTATATCACTCTCTGTATGCCTAATCAGGAATGACTGTTAGTTTCCGTCAGTCACGAAATCATTGCTTAGTCTGCATGACCTGGGTTTGAATCCTTACGCTGAACGAGACGGTTCGTCGAGTCATTTGAAGTTCATACATATTCTCAACTGGCTGCTCGTGAATAACTTAAATTTTTAATGTCATTTTGTGTTAAATAATAAGTACGGTATGTTACTTTGAAGATGAAATCATGAATACGACGAACTTACTACGTGCATTACCTATCTGACGTAATAATGAGAGTGGTAACATTTCAGGTATTTCATTTATTGTAATAAATGTGAGCTTACAAGCCTTAAGGACAGTCTTACCTGTTATAAGGTGTTCCCTGATATTTGTAGCATCGTAGTATTACTTTACATCTTGAGTTATTGCGATACAGAGTAATTTTTTCTAGTGGTGACTTGTTGGAACCATTTTCAATAGTCAAACGACTGTACCAAGGAGTGATTAGAGGACCTGCTAGACAGCTGGGTTATGTGGGTTGCATGCGAATCAGGCGAAATGCAATTCAGGTCGTTCGGATACTTTTGAGCACGACTGTACAATAATTAAGAGTACAATTCTGTACGTGTCTTTATTAACCGTTATTTGAGCTTGCTATTCCGTATTCTAACCAATAACTCACATAGATCACTTCCATCTTGCTCCGTTGTAATATGCAGCATGGTGTTTCCAAACTTATGGAGGGCAGTGGATATCAGAATTTTATTTCATATGAAGCATAACAGAGGTTAATTTCAGGAACGAGTTAACTCTTTCTTTTTTAAAACAAAATTTCAACACGAACATCGATCACGCGGTGTTATTCCTAAGTCACAACTTGTTTGCAGCGTGATGTGTAAATCTTTACGTGATCGTACAATGAATTGGGTTACGTTCAATATCATCATCTGAGAACTGCATTTTCTTCGTCCTTTCCGTTGTATCTCGTCGTCTTGTTGTACTGATAGCACATGCTGTGGAGAGAACACCCAGCTCAGCTTGGCCCACACTATACAGGGTGGTAGGAAGTTCCCGTTACAAGTTTCTAGGACTTGTAGAGGGGAGTGTGTACGTAATATTTTGAATAGGAACCCATGTCCGGAAACATCATCCAACGAGACTACAGAGCGTCAAAGTTATAGGCGTGGGCGCCTGTATATGGGCGTATACACGGGGTGATTCCGTGATGATGTTACAGACTTTCTAGGATGATGGAGAACGACAAATGTATTAATTTTAAGTAAGGATCCTTGTACCGGAAACGAACGAGTCGAAAGTTATAAACGAAAACCGTTCTGATACCTCTGACTGTTGAATATATGTACCGGTTCTTCTGTTGCGAAGAGTGTAGGGTTGGAAACTTTCAGAGGTGGTAGTGTGGACAAAATCGAGAAAAAATGTCCTATAAACGTGGGCTCTAAAGTTCGTACCTTAACAGCTATGAACACTTGCTCAGTAGAGGAGATGGGTTTCACATTAGTGAAGATGAACGAATGGTCATAGCTCCTCAGGTATGCAATTTAGAGCCCACGTTTATTGGACATTTTTTCTCGTTTTTGTCCAGAAAATAAGTATCAAACTATAGCATCCCATTTAAAAAAACAAATTTGACCTTCATATATCTGAAGCGACCCCACCTAGCAATCAAAAACCAACGTCATATTATGGCCCCCGTTGTTCCATGCAACTTTTGTCTCTCAAACTTTTCTGCTGCTATCATACTTTCTGAGTTATTATTGGTGGCAATAGTTAGTGTCTCACCCTATATATATATACTCCGAAAGTATGATAGCAGCAGAAAAGTTTGTGGGACAAAAGTTGCATGGAACAACGGGGGCCATAATACGACGTTGGTTTTTGATTGCTAGGTGGGGTCGCTTCAGAGATATATATATATATATATATATATATATATATATATATATATATATATGTGTGTGTGTGTGTGTGTGTGTGTGTGTGTGTGTGTGTATGTGTGCGTGTGTATGTGTGTAGGTGTGTGCCTTTGCGTGTGTTCAAAATGGCTCTGAGCACTATGGGGCTTTACTTCTAAGGTCATCAGTCCCCTAGAACTTAGAACTACTTAAACCTAAGGACACTACACACATCCATGCCCGAGGCAGGATTCGAACCTGCGACTGTAGCAGTTGCGCGGTTCCAGACTGAAGCGCCTGGAACCGATCGGCCACTCTGACCGGCTTTGCGTGTGTGTCTGTAGGTGTGCGAGTGTGCGTGTATTGTATATAGTCTACTTCACTTTATGCTCGTGGTCTCAGAGTTAATAGTGTTACATATTTTTTACATCGTATGTAAAAAAACACCTCTATTGTCAAAGTACACAATGGTAACCGTACTTCTAATGAGAAATTGTCTGTTGACTTCTGTTTCGGGTTCTTCAGCTGACATTAGTTTGATGATTTTTCTGAGGTTTCCCCAGCACTAGTGGCTGGCATTGTCAAATCTTCACGCTCCATTGCTGGTGGCAGATCGGAGGGTGAAGCTTTAACAATGCCAGTCACTCGCGCTGGCGACGCGTCAGAAAGATTATCGAACTAATGTCGACTGAAGAACACGAGACAGAAGCCAACAGGCAATTCGTCGACAAGTGGCCAAGAAAGTTTTAGCAAATTGGTATCTCTAATATTGCATTAACTGCATTAAAGAATCTAAAAAGTATCTAATAAAACAGTTTTATCAAATAATAATAACTGTAACATTTATACACAAAAAAGGACTGCCCTGGGAGGTGTACTATACAGACTATGTTTTAGTTTTAATGTAAAAATGATTCTAGTCATTATTATTAAATAGTATCAGTGGAAAGTATCGACCAAGGAGAAATGAATCTCTGTATTTCCAGACGATATTATTAAAGTATCTCTGTACAAAAGAAAAAATTGTATGTATTTTCCTAGTGAATAAACCAGAAATTCTTTTGTTATTTACAAAAAAAAATCCATTCGCATTGGCAGTTCCACTGCATAATAAAAATATAGTACACTACTCACTTACTGAGCTACAACAGCTGTGCATCTTCACCTACTTAAAATGAAAGTTTTAAACAATCATTTATTTTCTTTTTTTAATCTCAGATAACTTTGTAAAGAGCATGTACATGTATGCATGTATTTATTTCGCAACATTGGGAACTCATGATGGTTTATATATTCTGCATACAGAATCACGAGGAATATCGAATCTAGTACGCAAAACTTCCTCCGAAATATTTTCATGATTGAGCTCCTTGAGAGCATACCATGTTGCTGTGGTCTTCAGCCCGAATACTGGTTTGCTGCAGCTCTCCCTGTTAATCTCTCTTGTGCAAACCTCTTCATCTCCGAGTAACTTCTACAGCCTACATCTATCTTCTTACTCTGTTCATCTCTTGGTCTCCTTCCTCGATTTTTACCACCCACACTTCCCTCTGACACTAAACTGGTGATACCTTGATGTCTAAGAATGTGTCCTACTAACCAGTCCCTTCTTCTAGTCAGGTTGTGCCACAGATTTCTTTTCTCCCCAATTCTATTGAGTTACGTGATCTATCCATCTAATTTTCAGAATTCTCTTGTAACTCAACGTATCAAAATCTTCTATTCTCTTCTTGTCTAAACTGTTTATCGTCTATGTTTCACTTCCATAGATAGCTACACTCCATAGAAATACTTTCAGAAAAAACTTCCTGACATTTAAATCTATACTCGATGTTAACAAATTTCTCTTCTTTAGAAATTTTTTTTTACCATTGCCAGTCTATTTTATATCCTTTCTACTTCAACCATCGTCAGTTATTTTACTACCCAGATACTTCAAATGTCTTATTTTCTAACCTAATTCTCTCAGCACCACCTGACTTAATTCGGCTACATTCCATTATACTCATTTTACTCTTTTTGATATCCCTCTTACAGCCTTCTTTCAAGACACTGCCCATTCCGTTCAACTGCTCCTCCAAGTACTTTGCTGTCTCTGACAGAATTACAATGTCATCGGCAAACCTTAAAGTCATTATTTCTTCTCCTCGAACTTTAATTCCTACTCCAAGCTTTTCTTTGGTTTCCTTTGCTGCTTGCTCAAGATACAGACTGAATAACACGGGGATAGGCTACAACCCTGTCCCAGTTCCTTCTCACCACTGCCTCCCTTTCATGCTCCTGGCATACCATATATACCCGAAAAAGCAATACTCATACCCTCACCACCCGAGATGGTCATTCACAGCACATTGCATGTCCGAGCTAGCAGACATCAAGTTTGTGAACATTGATTCCTGAAAATGAGTGCACTGTCACTATTCCCGTTGTTGTGAATTTTGATTCTTCTTTGGTAGTGCCAAACACGTGCTGTATGGCAGTCCAGTAACACAGAGACCATTTGAGCACTGCACAGTGAGGTCAGGTATGAAAAATTTTGACATAACTTGTAAGGTGGCTATAATTTCGCACCTTATAAGCACTCGTCCATATACTTTGCCGAGATCTACAAACAAAATTAGGTATCATGTGATAGGTTGTACATCGTATGTATGAATATATAAAGGAGACTGACATTGTCACGTCCGTCTTGTAAATAATTGTTAACGCTTATTGCTTGAAAGGTGACGGAGTGTCGTAATTAAAAAACGGCGTAATGAATGATTGCCTATACTAGTAGAGGTTGGAACGCCAGTAGAAATGAAACGGCTGGCGGAACTGAAGCCCTCGTTGGAAGGTCCACACAAGTGTGTTGGTCCTGCTTAAACATAGGAAATAGCAAGGCGGACGTCGTAGCACCTAAGCGCTGGAGCACAATAGAGTCGCGACCGAACGCTTTTGTAGCCGAACCGGAACGATTATACTTCGGAAACACTGAAAATCTTGGACGCAGGTGAGAGGAACGAAGAAGCAGCGCCTCGGAAACCACGCAGGCTGGGTTATTTCCAAGGATTTTTACTCAGAAACGTATCATTGTACGAGTATAGGTTTTTCCTCGCAAACCTTGCGCGCTGGACGACAAAAGACTGCAATGTGGTTGGTCGGCGTTCGGAAGAATCCGTAGAGAGGGAGAATATTCCGTGGTTTCAGGAATATGATTCGTTTTCGGAATTACGAGGGTGGGGAGCCAAGCCTTGCTGGGAAGCCAGCGCTGGAGACAGGGTCTTCCGTTGTGAGCGCCCGTGTGTAACGGTCGCCTGATATCAGCTTTGTTGATACAAACTTGCTGCCTTAGCTCTCAGGAGAGTTTATAGTTATAACAGTTAGGCACTGTACTGATGCGAACCTATACGAGTCTGGACTTCACCTCCGGTTAGAAGTCGTCTTTGAGTACGCAACGTTCAGTAATTGAGAGCACTTCCTCTTCCTGTGCTTACGTTGAGACGTTATCTGAACTCCGTCCTTGTGGCTGGGAGTTCGCGTTTGTCGTCTGTCGAACACAGAGAGGAGAAGACAGTATTAGAGTATATTAGTCAGAGGACCTCCTTTTGCCGTCCTACTGTATGAAACAGTTTATTTGTGGCTGGAGCTCTTCCATCGTCGCAGACGAGTACGAGAACCATCACTTCGACGCACCAGACGCAGTACATACGGTGATATCGCAAATTGCTTCGTCTTATTAGGGCTATAAAAACTAAACAGCTGTGATCACGTTAGTTTATTTCCACTGAGGTTCCACACCACCGTAGATCATCTTTGAAAGTAGCGTCTTCTAGTGTTTGGTACGTAGATGATGTCAGTCATTTCGCGTTATTGATATTAGACCACGCAGTCATAATAAGGGGCAGAGTTGGGCAATTGATTAGTAATTTTACTTAGGAAATGTTAACTTTGTAATATAAAGGTTTTTGTTTTAATCTATAGTAAATATATAAGCAGGAACAACGTTTATCATTTAGTAGGATTAGTTGCATTGATCATTCACTTATGTTTAGATTGTAATTTATATAATTAAGAGATCCTAAGATCTGCTTCATGGGGCAGTCAGACAGGGCCAAATCTTCATTTTAGCGTGTATTTTTTTCCATTGCGCACATTCATTTTACACTCGCCTGGAGTAGCATCTTAGAAACTGACACCACTCATAGGATGCACGCCGCTAGAAAGCGGATTTTCAAACACTACCACTGTGTTGAACTCTTCTCTATAAGACGCGCCCACAACGATATTCTTATAGCCATTCACATTTTAATTGTACGTTACTGAGAATAGCATCACTTTAGCACCTGAGGTATGCCATCATAACCGCCTGATGAGTAGTTCTAAAGTCTTGATTGCAGGGACTTTCAGTCCCGGTAGAAGAGTTTTTTTTATGCCCTGCTGCTGCTGCTGTTGCTGTTGTGATATATCGCTGGTGCACTGCTGTGGCGCGCACTCGACGTCAGACAAAGAATCAGGTGATGGAAACTCGAAGTTTCATAAATCAGGTATGTGCTGTGGTAACTCAGTTGGCTCCAATAAATCTGGTAAGTTGACTGCATCATCATCATCAAGGCTTCATGCGCTCTGGAAGAAATAATAATAACAATAAATGAAAACCACATAATAATAATAATAATGAAATTTATTCCATAAACAAAAATTCCAAGACAAGGGCATAGGATATATAAAACTGATACTGAAGCTTTGAAAATGAAGAAACAAGAATTTCAGGAACGCCTAAATATAGATTCAGAAGACTGAGAGGAGATTAAAATAAAATTAATCAAAATGAGCCTTGAAATAGCGCCACCCGAAACACACAAATAGCACAGATGGCGAAACGAACAGTGTAAAGAAGCATTAGAGCTAAGAAACCAAGACTGGTAGAAATGGTACTCCAGCGTTTGATTGGAAGGAAACCATCTTATATACCCGTATGAAGGCTAACATTTTATATTCATGTAACGGTTTCTAAGGTCAAATATGAACTTTTGTTACTCATATGTACATTGGTGGACTTTATGCTTACACTTACATTTAAGGCTGTAGTTTGAAAATGGACGTGATGTTCCGAAACTAGTCGCCACAAAGAGATGACTGTTATCGCAACTGTGGCGGATAGTGGAAAAATTAAAAATAGTTCATACTCAAGTTGCTAATCCTACCCTCCATTATGCTGGAACTTCATATTAAATGTTTTCTTTTGAGGGCTCTATCAAGAAGCCACTGCCACATATACACTACGTGATCAAATGTATCCGGACACATGACTGAAAATTACTTACAAGTTCGTGGCACCCTCCATCGGTAATGCTGGAATTCAATATGGTGTTGGCCCACTCTTAGCCTTGATGACGGCTACCACTTCCGCAGGCATACGTTCAATCAGGTTTCTTGGGGAATGGCAGCCCATTCTTCACGGAGTGCTGCACTGGGGAGAGCTATCGATGTCGGTCGGTGAGGCCTGGAACCAAGCTGGTGTCCCAAAACATCCCAAAGATGTTCTGTAGGATTCAGGTCTGGACTCTGTGCAGGCCAGTCCATCACAGGGATTTTAGGTAACCACTCCGCCACACGCCTTGCATTATGAACAGGTGCTCGATCGTGTTGAAAGATGCAGTCGTCATCCCAGAATTGCTCTTCAACAGTGGGAATCAAGAAGGTGTTCAAGACATGAATGTAAACCTGTGCTGTGGTAGTGCCACGCAAAACAACAAAGGGTGCAAGCGCCTCCATGGAAAACCGACCACACCATAACACCACCGCCTCCGAATTTTACTGTTGGCATTCCATACGCTGGCAGATGACGTTCACCGGGCATTCGCCATACCCACGCCCTACCATCGGATCGCCACATTGTGTACCGTGATTCGTCACTCCACACAACGCTTTTCCACTGTTAAATCGTCCAATGTTTACGCTCCTTACACCAAGCGTGGCGTCGTTTTGTATTTACCGTCATGATGTGTTGCTTATGAGCAGCCGTTCCACAATGAAATCCAAGTTTTCTCACCTCCCGCCTAACTGTCATAATACTTGCAGTGGAACCTGATGCAGTTTGGAATCCCTGTGTGATGGTCTGGATAGATGTCTACCTATCACACAATATGACCCTCTTCAACTGTCGGCGGCCTCTGTCACTCAACAGTCGAGGTTGGCCCATACACTTTTGTGCTGTACGCGCCGGCCGCTGTGGTCGAGCCGTTCTAGGCGCTTCAGTCCGGAACCTCGCGGCTGCTACGGTCGCAGGTTCGAATCCTGCCACGGGCATGGATGTGTGTGATGTCCTTAGGTTAGTGAGGTTTAAGTAGTTCTAAGTCTAGGGGACTGTTGACCTCAGATTTTAAGTCCCATAGTGCTTAGAGCCATTTGAACCATTTTGTGCTGTACGTGTCCCTTCACTTTTCTACTTGACTATCACATCGGAAACAGTGGACCTAGTGATGTTTAGGAGTGTGGAAATCTCGCGTACAGACGTAT
Organism: Schistocerca serialis cubense; assembly: GCF_023864345.2. Taxonomy (NCBI): domain Eukaryota; kingdom Metazoa; phylum Arthropoda; class Insecta; order Orthoptera; family Acrididae; genus Schistocerca; species Schistocerca serialis. The sequence goes on from NC_064640.1 coordinate 782,403,074, forward strand.
GACACAAGTGATACCCAGTCACCTGACCACGTTCGAAGACCGTGAGTTCAGCGGAGCACCCCATTCTGCTCTCTCACGATGTCTAATGACTACTGAGGTCGCTGATATGGAGTACCTGGCAGTGGATGGCAGCACAATGCACCCAATACGAGAAACGTATGTTTTTTGGGGTGTCCGGATATTTTTGATCACATAGTGTACAATGAATATTATAAATGCGACGAACTCTGAGGCTATGACTCTCCCTTGTTGGCTGCATCACTACTTTACTTTTCTTATGTGGCTTAAAAACAATTATAATCCTTCGACAGTTTAAGATTCGCCCAGTGTTACTGAACTTTGCCCCACAGAATGGAAGGAACGTCGAGAGCTTATCTTGATATGTTGATTGGCCGAATGTGAGTCAGAGTTTTCAAGAGGGAGTCGACCTAACCTCATATGTCTGATAGCCTTTTGTCTGGATACAGACATTAGGTGGTTCTCTTCCATTACGCCTTTAGCGCCATGTATCAAAGTGTTCAGCGTAGCTCTCCCGTGTGAAGGTTGCCAGAAGCTGTGCCTTTAGAGGTATCTGTCCATCTGGGTCTGCTTTTGATACGTCCGCAGCTCGTGGTCTAGGGCCTAGCGTTGCTGTCTCGGGATCACAAGATCCCGGGTTCGATTTCCGGCCAGGTTGGAGACTTTCGCTGCCTGGGGAGTAGGTGTTTGTGTTGTCCTCACCATTTCATTATCATCATTTGTGAGAGTGATTAGATTGGATTGTGAAAAGAAACTGGACTGTGTAAAAATTGGGACTTTGTACGGGCGCTGATGACCGCGCAGTTGAGCGCCCCACAAACCCAACATCATCATCATCGTCATCATCATGCTTAGGATACGCAGAGTATCCAAGTCAACCGTTTTGATTTCACTCATCTAGAACGTCTGAGAAAAGCCGCTTTTCATCCATTTCCATTTCTAACGTAAACTTTACGTTGGTATCTAAGCTATTCATGTGATGAATCAGTTGGTACATTGTCTTCCTACCATGGCGCCAAATCAAAGAAATATCATCAATGTAACAAACGAGTGAAGTAGTGAGGGGTTTAGGGGACGTTATACAAAAATCAGCACGATAGAAATTGGTAGCGGTAGAAGATAGAGATAATACCATGGCCAGAAACGTGTCTTCTACAGGTAACTTCGTGAATATCGATTCCGCTTCGGAAGTGACCATAGCTTATGTAACATTTCATACAACTTTCTAGTGATATCATGGTAACGCATCTGGCCCCGAAGTGCTGTGTTAGGAAGAGCAATTCTTGCAGCTTCTGTAGCATTCTATAAGCTGTACGTAATTGATGTCAAATGACGAGCACTTCAGGAAATTCAGCCAGACTTTTGCAGATAAGGATTCCTCGAGCTAGAGGCTGGTGAGCGTTGACAGTTAGCTATTAAAATCCGTCAGAAAACTAAATATAGAGAGTGTGAGCTACTGCTCTTCTTACCCAACAACGGCACGAGGAACACCAACCGGTTGTTTCACTAGATCATACCGGGCATTCGGCAATGGACCTGTTAAATCTGGGGTGATGCAGGCTGCACAGTCAGAAATACATACAGGAAGTGTTAATTTTTTCATTAAGTACCTCAATAACATACAAAACACAGTACATGGTTCGTGTTTCGATTCACCATATTATATGCTAAGAATTGAACCATATTCGTAAAACCTACAGAAACTGCAGTAAATTTAACTAGGGCTATTCGGAAAATTAGGTCTGATCGGTCGCGAAATGGAAACAACTGTCAAAATCAAAAATATTTTATTTGCAACAGTTTGCTACACCCTCCAGAGACTTCTCTACATAGTCGCCGCTCCGAAGTAGACATTTGTCATAGAGTTGTACCATCTTTCCAATGCCTTGTCGCAGAAATAAGGCGCTTGTGCTTTCACAGCCAGCGCTTCATGTGAGCAGAGATGAACATCGGAGGGGGCCAAGTACAGGTTGTATGGTGGGTGATCAAACACTTCCCACCGGGCATGGATGTGTGTGATGTCCTTAGATTAGTTAGGTTTAAGTAGTTCTCAGTTCTAGGGGACTGATGACCACAGATGTTAAGTCCCATAGTGCTCAGAGCCATTTGAACTTCCCACCCAAAGCCCAGCAGGGGCTTCTTCATTGCCTCTGCAGTGTGCGGCAGAGGGTATCATGAAGAAAGACATGCAGGACTGGTACGTTATGTGGGCCCGCATGATATAAGGCGGAACCAAGCAGTGGCCACCCATAGTTAGCAGGAGACGCTATTGTTCGAGGCGTCTTTACGTGCTCACTGTGTGCTCAAAACTGAAAAGAGCGACGTGACGCAATCGACAGGCATACTACAGACACAGCTCGACCCATCTATGCAAAGTCGCGTCATCGGATTTTCACTGTCGTTTCCACTTCGTGACCTACCGGATCTTACTTTCTGAATATGCTTCGTATGAACTACTACAAATATACACTCGTGCTCATAAATTAAGGGTAATGATGATACATCGTGAAACAACGCTTTGGTGTGCGGTCTGCGGGTTTAAATCACCTCGGGGTATGACCATGCGGCGCATTTGACCCGCGGTCGTCGCACGGTGGCGCTGGCAGCAGTCCACATACGCAGAGGTGTGTTGGTGCTTGTCAGAGTACGGTGCAGCGAGTAAGTGTACAGACGTTTTCAGACGTTCTAATGGTGACTGTGTGTTGAAAATAGCTCAAAGAACACATATTGATGACGCTATGAGGGGTAGAATACTAGGGTGACTGGAGGCTGATCAAACACAGCGGGTCGTAGCACGGTCCCTCCGTGTACAATAAAGTGTGATCTCAAGATTATGGCAACTATTCCAGCAGACAGGAAACGTGTCCAGGCGCTACAGTACGGGACGTCCACTGTGTACAACACCACAGGAAGACCGATATCTCACCATCAGTGCCCGCAGACGGCCACGGGTATTGCAGGTAGCCTTGCTTGGGACCATACCGAAGCCACTGGAACAGTTGTCTCCAGACACACAGACTACGGACGACTGAACACACATGATTTATTCGCCCGGAGACCTGCAAGGTGCATTCCACTGACCCCTGGTCACTGGAAAGCCCCTAAAGCCTGGTGTCAAGAACAGTACATGGTCATTGGAACAGTGGTCCCAGGTTATGTTCAATGACGAGTCCAGGTATAGTCTGAACAGTGATTCTCGCCGGGTTTTCATCTGGCGTGAACCAGGAACCAGATACCAATCCCTTAATGTCCTTGAAAGGGATCTGTATGGAGGTGGTGGTTTGATGGTGTGGGGTGGGATTATGATTTGTGCACGTACACCACTGCATGTCTTTGACAGAGGAACTGTAACAGGTCAGGTGTATCGGGACGTCATTTTGCACCAGTATGTCCGCCTTTTCAGGGGTGCAGTGGGTCCCACCTTCCTTCTGATGGATGATAACGCACGGCCCCAACGAGCTGCCATCGTCGAGGAGTACCTTAAAACAGAATATATCAGGCGAATGGAGTGGCCTGCCTGTTCTCCAGACCTAAACCCCATCGAGCACGTCTGGGATGCTCTCGGCCAGCGTATCGCTGCTCGTCTTCCAACCCCTAGGACACTTCAGGAGCTCCGACAGGCAGTGGTGCAAGAATGGGAGGCTATACCCCAGCAGCTGCTCGACCACCTGATCCAGAGTATGCCAACCCATTGTGCGGCCTGTGTACGTGTGCATGGTGATCATATCCCATATTGATGTCGGGGTACATGCGCAGGAAACAGGAGCGTTTTGTAGCACATGTGTTTCGGGACGGTTTTCTCAACTTATCACCAATACCGTGGGCTTACATATCTGTGTCGTGTATGTTCCCTATGTGCCTATGCTATTAGCGCCAGTTTTGTGTAGTGCCACGTTGTGTGGCACCACATTCTGCAATTATCCTTAATTGATAAGCATAAGTGTAGAACGCAGCGTATGTCCATCTGTATTCATACATGCCTTCAATTTACTCACAGGCGGATGAACAGACTATAATAGGAATTTCAGCTGAAAAAATGCTGCACAAATTTTATCGGATCTTCATAAAATTTCAAAGCGGTGCAAAGATTGGCAATTTGTCTTAAACGTTCAGAAATGCAAACTTTTGCACTTCACAAAACGTAAAAACGCAGTATCCGATGACTACAATAATAATGAGTCACAACTGGAATTCGTCGACTCATAAAAATTCCTGAAGATGCGGTTGGCAGGAAACACAGTTTGCTTCTGTTTATGGTCATACTGTGTACCCACTTCTCCGCGGTGGTGTCAGCAGTGGCCTGGAGACGCGGCAGCCAGTAATACATGTCTGTGTTGTGTACTGGTGGATCCTAGGGGAATACAACAGTAAGAAAGCAATATCTACAGACCTCAAGAAAGAGGACGTCCCGTTACGCATTCAATCAGCTCAGTCATCTCACTCAAACCACTTTGTGTGATCCCCAACGCTGGCCCACACCTATGGCAGGGTGTTGGGTTGGTTTCCAGGCACAGCTACTGACCCGTGGTAACTTACTTATCATGGTAGTCCGCAATGGGATAAAAGCTCTGACGCCACTTCGACCAATTTTGCTCCTGCAGTGCACCCTCATCCTCCAGATTCTTCCAGGTTGGTACCGGCCTCCCTCTCCACCTCGACAATATAAACTTAGACCTCACCCTGGAACATCTTCATAAATAAGCCTGCCCTACTTCCATTCTTCTTCAGCGGGTATCAGAGAACCCACTAATGCTGAAACACTGCCGCTGGTACTGTCACTGCCACCTCTGTTTCTGTAACACAGGACACCTTCCCAGAACAGCTATCTCCCGCCACATGTGAACAGGACCTGGTGCACAACATGGACGCCGATGTCTCAGACGACGCCTCTCCAGATGTCGAGATGGGTCCACATCTGCAGTTGGAGTTTTTGGCCAGGTTGCTTACATCACCTCCTTCCTCCTGTTTTGGCGTCACCGTCAATGGCCCAGACGCTTTTGGCTCTATTGGTCAAGTATAAGGGGGAGGATTTTTGTATCCCAGCCTGCCGACAACTCAGGCTCCAACTCAGAGATTGATATTGAAACAGCGCAATGACTGACCCATAGCACCTGAAGCTAGGAAGAACTCACAACACGTCTAGTGGTGCCCTAAACCACAACACGTGGACACTATACAGGGAACAGTATCGGCTGTGCAAGATCACTATGTATCTTTAAGCAGTTACTGACATCGCCCAAACCAATTGAGAAAATATTCCATTACCTGTGCATGTGGACACACACAAGGGTTCTACATTGGAGAGTTTAGTTATAAGGCAAGGCAACTTGGCTTTGCTCAATGAACATTCTGGTTTAACCGTCATGTTCTGTTTTAGACTTTAGTGGACTCTGAGTCGACACAGACAGGTTACAATCTAATTCACTTGTTGTACTTGGATTGTACTTTCAGTGTGTGGCAGGCCGCTGTGACCGAGCGGTTCTAGGCTCTTCAGTCCGGAACCACGCTGCTGCTACGGACGCAGGTTCGAACACTGCCTCGGGCATGGATGTGTGTGATGTCCTTAGGTTAGTTAGGTTTAAATAGTTCTAAGTCTAGTGGACTGATAACCTCAGATGTTAAGTCCCATAGCGCTTAGAGCCATTTGAACAATTTGAATTTCAGTGTGTGAATAAGAGTATTCGTCAAGTAAGTGTTGAATATTTCACTACGGAACATCTGCAACATCTTACGTGGGTTTTACCTGAGTCGAATTTTGATTCCATAGCCTCTCATGTGATGCTAATTTATCACATTTCTCACGACAAGAAACCCTCCAATTTAGAAGGCTCGATAGGGTAGTTCAAGAGAGCAGTCGTCCAATGCTAGAAAACTGAGAGTAGTAACAGGGTACATTTGAATCGAAACGTATTTATTGTAACTGAAAGGACGAAGGGGCGTTCGACGTGGTGTCTCCTTCCCATACTCGAAGAAATGTAAGCCACGGATCCACAGCACTTGGCCGGAATACAGAAGCTGTGGCCCACGATTATCATGATACAATACGACCTGGGCTAACCACATTTCACCTCACTAGAAGCCCCAGGCACACTTTCCAACATATTTGTCTACACTAATTGGTATATAGAGCCATCGAAGATCTACAAGCTACTTCTGTTTCTTAAAACTAAACTAAACTCCGTCCGAACAGACTTTGGAAGGCCCAACGGCACCGACCAGTCGCCATGCCATTCTCAGCACACAGGCGTCACTGGATGCGGATATGGAGGGACATGTGGTCAGCACACCGCTCTCTTGGCCGTATGTCAGTTTAAGAGACCGGAGCCGCTACTTCTCAATCAAGTAGCTCCTCAGTTTGCCTCACAAGGGCTGAGTGCACCACGCTTGCCAACAGCGCTCGGCAGACAGGATGGTCACCCATCCAAGTGCTAGCCCATCCCAACAGCGCTTAACTTCGGTAATCTGACGGGAACTTGTGTTACCACTGTGGCAAGGACGTTGGCTACTTCTGTTTCTTAAACCCAAGATACCACGTACAACTGATCCATTAGCTTCACGTCTTTCTACAAAAACTTCTTTAATTATCTTCTGCACTATTGTCTGTAATTTCTGATGAATATTTAAGATTATATATTCCACGTAAAATCATCTTTTATCTCAGTATTTGCATGATTCACATTATGTAGGCCTGTGGCGTAGTGCCAAAATGTAATTCTTGTTGGCCTCCTGCTGTAAACTGATTGACCATAACATTTGTGTCTTTCAATGCGTTTATGTCGCCGTGGACGTAAAGCAGGCTCTAATTCCAGTGTCTAAGATAATAACTAAGAGGGACACACAGTTTACTATGGCAAACGTAAAGTGGATCGACAAAAATATGGAAACCCCAAAAACACAACCCATTACTATGAATAATACGGTGTAGTAAACCATTTGGCATTCAAAATAGCGTCCATTCTTCTCGGAATGGATAAATACAGGTCCTGTATGGTTTTTAACGGAATCTTATACCATTCTTCCTGCAAAACAATGGCAAATTAAGGTAAATATGATGGAAGTGGATAGTGATCAAGCAGCCTTCCCTCCAAAGTAGACCACAAAGTCCTCGTAATATTAAGATCTGGCGACTGGTGTCCAGGGGAGATGCGATAATTCATCATCGTTCTCAAAAAACCAGTCCTGGATAATGTGTGAACTGGGGCCTGCTGTCTTTGAACACAGCATCACCACTGTGTAACAAATATTACTTCATCGGATGGACCTGGTCAGTCAAAATGTGCACATAAACCTTTTCAGTAGGCCCCCGCCATGTTCCAATTTTGGAACGTAATCTTTGCCAGAAGCTGGAAACAGCGTGTAACAAGCCTTATCTGTCCAAATGACATTCTTCCATTGCTTAGCCGGCGCATGTGGCCGAGCGGTTCTAGGCGCTTCAGTCGGGAACCGCGCTACGGTCGCAGGTTCAAATCCTGCCTCGGGCATGGATGTTTGTGATGTCCTTAGGTTAGTTAGGTTTACGTAGTTCTAAGTTCTAGGGGACGGATGACCACAGATGTTTAGTCCCATAGTGCTCAGATCCATTTGAACCATCCATTGCTTCAGAGTCCAAGTTTTGTGGCTTCGGCACCACGTTTTCCTGATTTGCATCACTGCTAAATGGCTCTGGAACTCTAGCTCGCTCTAAAATTCCTTGCTTATGGAGCTCCCTTAGCTTTCTTTTCGTACTGACAGGTTTCACGAGTGCGTCATTCAGTTCCGCAGCCACTTCTACAGCTGTCTTCCTCTTGCTTTTCTTCACAATCCTCTTCAGTGACCTTCCGACACGATCACTCAACACACACTTTCTTCCGTGTTGTGACTTCTACATTTACATCTACATACATACTCCGCAATTCACCGTACTGTGTGTGGTGTCGTTTCCTTTCGTCTTCCACTCGCAAACAGAGCGAGGGAAAAACGACTGCCTATATGCCTCCGTATGAACACTAATTTATCGTATCTTATCTTCGTGGTCCCTACGCGAAATGTATGTTGGCGGCAGTAGGATCGTTCTGCAGTCAGCTTCAAATGCCCGTTATCTAAACATTGTCAGTAGTTCTCTTCTAAATGAATGTCTTCTTCCCTCCAAGGATTTCCACATGAGCTGCCGAAGCATATCTGTAACACTTGCATGTTGATCGAACCAACCGGTACCAAATCTACCAGCTCGTCTCTGAATTGCTTCGATGTCTTCTTTCAAACTGAGCTGGTGCGTATCCCAAATACTCGAGCAACACTCAAAAATAGGTCGCACTAACATCCTATTTGTCGTCTCCCTTACAGATGAACCACACTTCCCTTAACTTCTCCCAATAAACCAAAGTCGACCATTCTGCTTCCCTACCACAATAAGCACATGATCGTTCCATTTCATATCGCTTCGCAGCGCTACGCCCAGATATTTAAACGACGTGACTGTGTCAAGGAGGACACTGCTAATGCTGTATCCGAACATTACGGGGTTGTTTTTTCTACTCATCCGCATTAACTAACATTTTTCTATATTAAGAGCCAACTGCTATTCACCACACCAAATAGTAATTTTGTCTATGTCATATTGTATCAATCTACAGTCACTTATCTTAGACACCTTCCTGTACACCACAGCATCATGATCGAACAACCGCAAATTGATGCCCACTCTGTCTGCCAGATCATTTATGTACGAGGGTTGGAACTTTAATAGTGACAACTATTTATTTACAGCTCGTACAAAATGGATACGTGTTTCAAAGTTCTACTGACCTTCAAAGTACGAGGACAGTTCAATAAGTAATGCAACACATTTTTTTTCTCGGCCAATTTTGGTTGAAAAAACCGGAAATTTCTTGTGGAATATTTTCAAACATTCCCGCTTCGTCTCGTATAGTTTCATTGACTTCCGACAGGTGGCAGCGCTGTACGGAGCTGTTAAAATGGCTTCTGTAACGGATGTGCGTTGCAAACAACGGGCAGTGATCGAGTTTCTTTTGGCGGAAAACCAGGGCATCTCAGATATTCATAGGCGCTTGCAGAATGTCTACGGTGATCTGGCAGTTGACAAAAGCACGGTGAGTCGTTGGGCAAAGTGTGTGTCATCATCGCCGCAAGGTCAAGCAAGACTGTCTGATCTCCCGCGTGCGGGCCGGCCGTGCACAGCTGTGACTCCTGCAATGGCGGAGCGTGCGAACACACTCGTTCGAGATGATCGACGGATCACCATCAAACAACTCAGTGCTCAACTTGACATCTCTGTTGGTAGTGCTGTCACAATTGTTCACCAGTTGGGATATTCAAAGGTTTGTTCCCGCTGGGTCCCTCGTTGTCTAACCGAACACCATAAAGAGCAAAGGAGAACCATCTGTGCGGAATTGCTTGCTCGTCATGTGGCTGATGGTGACAATTTCTTGTCAAAGATTGTTACAGGCGATGAAACATAGGTTCATCACTTCGAACCTGAAACAAAACGGCAATCAATGGAGTGGCGCCACACCCACTCCCCTACCAAGAAAAAGTTTAAAGCCATACCCTCAGCCGGTAAAGTCATGGTTACAGTCTTCTGGGACGCTGAAGGGGTTATTCTGTTCGATGTCCTTCCCCATGGTCAAACGATCAACTCTGAAGTGTATTGTGCTACTCTTCATAAATTGAAGAAACGACTTCAGCGTGTTCGTAGGCACAAAAATCTGAACGAACTTCTCCTTCTTCATGACAACGCAAGACCCCACACAAGTCTTCGCACCCGAGAGGAGCTCACAAAACTTCAGTGGACTGTTCTTCCTCATGCACCCTACAGCCCCGATCTCGCACCGTCGGATTTCCATATGTTTGGCCCAATGAAGGACGCAGTCCGTGGGAGGCACTACGCGGATGATGAAGAAGTTATTGATGCAGTACGACGTTGACTCCGACGTCGACCAGTGGAATGGTACCGTGCAGGCATACAGGCCCTCATTTCAAGGTGGCGTAAGGCCGTAGCATTGAATGGAGATTACGTTGAAAAATAGTGTGTGTAGCTAAAAGATTGGGGAATAACCTGGTGTATTTCAATGCTGAATAAAACAACCCCTGTTTCAGAAAAAAAATGTGTTGCATTACTTATTGAACTGCCCTCGTAGTCACCAGCATTTTGTATAACCCGTTGCCAGCGCTGTGGAAGTCGTAGGATACTCTTAACAGTGCCAGCTGTGTTAACAGTTCGAGAGGCGCGGTCTATTGCCCGACGAATTAGTAGCAGTTCTGAAGCGGATGCCGTTAAGTGTTACCCTCAGTTTATAAACCGAGTTGAACTTACGAGGGCTTAAGTCTGGGGAGTGCAGTAGGTGGTATAGCACTTAGCATCCCCATCAGTCAAAAAAATCAGTAACAGCTTGCACTGTACGTGCTTGAGCATTGTCCTGCAAAATGATAGTCAGGTCTTGCAGAAAGTGTCTCTAAGCTGGTCGTAGGTTGTGTTCCACAAAAGAACAGCATAGAGACAGAAGTGATGACACTTTCTGCAGGACCTGACCATCATTATGCAAGACAATGCTCAAGCATGTACAGTGCAAGCTGTTACTGATTTGTTTGACTGATGGGGCTGCTAAGTGCTATACCGTCTTCTGCACTCTCCTGACTTAAGCAGTCGGTAGTTTAACTCGATTACTAAACTGGAGGTATCACTTTACGGCATTCGCTTCAGAACTGCTACAATTTCGTCGGGCAATAGACCGCGCCGCTCGAACTGTCAACACAACTGGCACTGCTAAGAGTATCCTATGACTTCCACATCGCTGGCAACGGGTTATACACAATGCTGGTGACTGCTTTGAAGGTCAGTAAAACTTTGAAACACGTATCTATTTTGTACGAACTTTAAGTAAATAGTTGTCACTATTAAAGTTCCAACCCTCGTTTATAGAAAAATAGCAATAGTCCTATTACATTTCTCTGGGGCACTCCTGATGTTACCCCTGTCTCCGATGAACAGTTCCCGTTGAGTAAAAAATACTAGGTTCTAGTACTTAAGAAGTCTTCGAGGCAGTCACATATCTGGGAGCCTCTTCTGTATGCACGTACCTTTGTTAACATACTGCCAAATCAGACTGGTCAACGAGAGACTGAATGGAAGCCTTAGACCCGCTTAACGATTTCATATAGGACTAGAATGTTTTCGGGATCTTCGTCAGATCTTTAACCAAGGTATGACGTTGGTAGCTGTTGTACAGTATGTTCCGCTCTTAGATCTTTTCACAGACGCACGAATCTCTAGTAATCTTTGCCTGTCGTCATTTGCGTGTCCTGTTTTCAACCGAGAGTGCAACAAACTTTGCTTCCTCGGTGTCTTTCGAATTTCGTTATTAAACGACGGTGGGTCTTTTCCGTCCTTAATCCACTTACTAGGCACATACGTGGTGTTCAAAAAGTCTCTCCGCAGTGCCGTACTATTGTTAGCCGCGCGTGCCGTATGCAGCAGTGAATATACCGAAATGAAACTCAGTGAAATACAAGTCATTAATTTATTGAATATTCATCTTTACTTACAAATTTTCACATTAAATGTTGAAAGTGTCCCCCCTGTTGTTGAATACACAATTCAATTCGTCTAATCATGTTTCCAAACATAAGCTGTAACTGATACGCCCGCTAAGCCGTCTGGGCAGAACAGGTGATTAGGATGGTGGAAAGGGCCAAATAAGATGTCGGTCAGTTTCACTCAAAATTGTAATTTATTGTAATTTAACAACACATTTAAACCAAAACCGCACATAGCCGAACCTTTACAGCTACGAGTTTCAAAATCGAATTCTTTCTCGGCTGAAGGCCTCCAAAGAAGAAATCTTAAAAATCAACAAGATAAATTCCAAGTGACTAAAACACGCAGTTAAAATTACAAATAATATACGAGGACTATCCACAAAGTACATTACGTTTTGGAATTAAAAATAAATAAAGTACTGGAAATTTTTTTATTACATACAGATGAAAGCCACACTTAAATACTACTTTTCTACATAGTTGCCATTTAAATTAAGGCACTTATCGTAGCGATGGACGAGCTTGGAAATTCCTTCGTCGTAAAATTCGGCCGCCTGCGCCTTCAACCACGTGGCGACTGTCTTTTGGGACAGAAAAGGTGTGATTTTTGTGGATTTCCTGGAAAGAGGCACTACAATAAACTACAGACAAGATGCAATACAAACGGCTGAAGGCCGACACTAAAATTTTCAAGATTTTAAAATAAATTACCATAAACTTGCAAAGGTAGAAGGCCGCAATGTTTAGGCTTGAAAGGTAATTTTAAGAATAAGGTTCCAAGCGGCTGAAGGCCCACAACTGATTTTTCAAAATTGAAAAATACCATAAACCTTTAAGGGCAGAAGGCCGCAATGTTTAAGGTTGACCGCCATAAGGCAGAAAATTCCGCTGGTGCACTTGAATTGTAGTCAACCAATATAGTTAATTCCGCCGCATGGCGGCTAAATTTCAGCAATACAAACACTCGGTGTGAAACCAACCACACAACATGAATGGACGTGGCCTGGGTACTTAAAACACCACTCAACTTTGACGTTCTAGGTCGGTGAGCCACGAAGCTCGTAGCGATCGGACAGCTCCACACACGCTCCGACACTGCGCAGGGGCCTCCAACGGACCCAGCCGACCGCACCGCACGGAGATATCCTTCCTGATCCGCACCAACCGACCGACTCCTCTCAGAATGCCGACATCTAAAATAGTCGTCAGTGGAAATAACGCCAACTACACACTCAACCTGACAAACACTTGCACCAAGACCTGAACGATACCCAACAGTAACTATGGACGCACGAAGACCAATCGGGAGTCGATGAACACACACACAACCGACTCATGAACGATCGGCGAGCCAAAATGCGTCGTCCGGTAGGACGACCGACCGACAGTCCACCAAGACCGTGGCCCGGCTCAAGAGATGCGTGGCGGCAAATGGTCGGGCGAGCCATGACGACGTAGACCTTACAGCTCCAAACCGACTGCGCTAGTGCCGCATTTCAACTCCCCGACTGGCGGGTCCGGACTGCGCTCGAGACGCGTTCCAACTGAGTGACATCCCGAACTCGGCACCCAACTGGCTTACGACAGACAAGGACCGGGAAGTAATAGCAGTCGAGCAAAGATACTACGAGTGGGGATATATTGATACGCGGTGCTAGCGCCGCTCACGGTCAGGCAAAGCAGCAACTCAGTGACACCAGTAATTTAAACTAACGTAGTGAGGTGGAAGTACGTTAAAAACAGGGTGTAATACATGACAGCGGGAACATGAGCCACGCACGGCTCAGTAACATTTCTTCTGTAATAGAAGCAGTGAAAGTGGATATTGCAGTTTTCAATTCATCGATGGATTTTGGACGCTTTTTATAGACAACTGCTTTCGGTGCACCCCAGAAGAAAAAGTCAGGTGGTGTTAGGTCAGGCGATCGTGGACGCCAAAGTCCCTCCAGGCAGGCGAACAATCATACGGCACGCGCGACTAACAATCATACGGCACTGTGAAGAGACTTTTTGAACACCCCGTAATTGTCCAGAGCACTATTTACAATCTGTTTAAACTTTGCCCATAATTCTTCTATGGGCCTCATTCTGGAACTAAATGATTGCAGTTCATTGCAGTTCAGTGAGATGCTAACAACTGCTTATCTGTTCTTTCCAACAGAGACACTCTCCTAGGCCTCTTGACTGATTTATTCACTTTCACTATCATATCGCTATGATGGCCTCATGCTCACTAATCCCCGTCACTACACTGACGCCATCGATAAGGTCCGGCCAGATTATAGCTTAACTTAACGGATAATGTTTTACCGCCTTCCCAACATGCAGTATAAATGTCCGGCATGGTACCTCTTCAAACACCAAGCACTTCGGCTACCTTGGTTACGGAAGCATGCACTATACGAGCAACAAAAGTTTTCCCACGATCGAACGCACGGAGCTCCGTACTGCACTCACATTTACACGGAACACTGTCTGACTGAGGCCAGATGCTGTTTGTGGTCAAATACAACAGTACATCCTGCAGGCTTGGCTATTATCTGCACTCATGTTCAGGCATGCATTTCTCGCGGTGTTGGCATACTTTTGTACATCCCCGGTGTGAGACTGTTATTCAGCTATAACGTCAGCTGCAAGCTACACACGCTACAGTTGAAAATTTGTTTCCTTCAGTCATCATGCTCTATTAGTTACGCTAAATTACCAGCTCACGGAGTGTTCCCTATTCTTTCAGTCATGTTGTTGTTGTTGTTGTTGTGGTCTTCAGTCCTGAGACTGGTTTGATGCAGCTCTGCATGCTACCCTATCCTGTGCAAGTTTCTTCATCTCCCAGTACTTACTGCAACCTACATCCTTCTGAATCTGCTTAGTGTATTCATCTCTTGGTCTCCCTCTACGATTTTTACCCTCCACGCTACCCTCCAATGCTAAATTTGTGATCCCTTGATGCCTCAGAACATGTCCTACTAACCGGTCCCTTCTTTTTGTCAAGTTGTGCCACAAACTCCTCTTCTCCCCAATTCTATTCAATACTTCATCATTAGTTATGTGATCTACCCATCTAATCTTCAGCATTCTTCTGTAGCACCACATTTCGAAAGCTTCTATTCTCTTCTGGTCCAAACTGTTTATCGTCCATCTTTCACCTCCACACCTGGCTACACTCCATACAAATACTTTCAGAAACGACTTCCTGACACTTAAATCTATACTCGATGTTAACAAATTTCTCTTCTTCGGAAACGCTTTCCTTGCCATTCCCAATCTACATTTTATATCTTCTCTACTTCGACCATCATCAGTTATTTTGCTCCCCAAATAGCGGCGTCCAATGTGAAACCTGCTGTAGCCTCCAGGAGCAAACGGCTGTGATTTAACATTTTTTTGAGGGCCCTTGTACACATTCGGTCATTTTGTAAGCCTAATTACAAATGATTTTATGCCATATTGTTTATCGTTACATGTTTGTTGTCGGAATTTCCGAGGCAACAGACACCACACAAATAATAATATAATTGCAACTTGATGGTAATGACAAGTTCAGTGCGGTTGTACACTATGGCCGGCCATTGTGACGGAGCGGTTCTAGGCGATTCAGTCTGGAACCGCGCTGCTGCTACGGTCGCAGGTTCAAATCCTGCCTAGGGCATGGATGTGTGTGATGTTCTTAGGTTAGTTAGATTTAAGCAGTTTTAAGTCTAGGGGGCTGATGTCTTCAGATGTTAAGTCCCATAGTGCTCAGAGCCATTTGAACCATTTTTTGTACACTATGTCCGAACACTTGATGGTATCAGGTAAGGCTGCGAACGCTGACAACGGACAGTGGACGCTACGTATGTAGTGTGCGACAAGTTGAGAATTTGTGGTGGAAGGGAAGCGTGTTTGAATAGCCGAAGCCGGAGCGGTTACGGCGTAAAACCGAAAATCATTGTTCGATTCCCGATACGGCACAGACTTTCACTGGTCACAATTGCATTTAATTCAATTCTCAACTGCGCCTGAGATCCGTAGTTCTCGTAAATCACGTACATACAGGATGGTCAGAAAAGTCTGAAAGTTTGTAAGGGTGTTTCAGGGTACGTTGCGCTGAGAAATAACTTTCAAGAAAAAAATTCTATATGTTGAGCCATTTCCGAGTTAATTAGAGGTAGCCAATCAGGTCGTTGCGCGCGCGAATTCAAGTGACCTGCCATATACAGTTAGTGTCAGCTGTTCTCATAGCGTAGATGACAACGCACGAAACTGATCAACCTTACCACGTCCCTCCCCCCCCCCCCCCCCAGTCCAATTTATGTATCGCTCTCCTGTTTGGTTTTAGGAAACCAAACGAAGGACACATTTGGCGACACAGCCTCTGGCGGGCCACATGAATCTGCGCACGCAACCGACCTGATTGGCTACCTTCAGTGCTAATTAACTTGGAAATGGCGCAACGTATCGAACTTTTTTCTAAACAACTGTTTCACTGCAGAACCTACCCTGTAACACTCTGACAAGCTTTTCAGTCAGTTTCTGACCACACAGTATATACATGGCCGTTGTATCAAAAAAGGCGTTAGCTTACGACCGAGCAGAAGTGAATGAAAAACGCCTATAATATACACAACTGGATAATCAGTATTAATAGTTAACTCGGCACATTCGCTGATTTATGTCTGCCTCTCCCACGCCTGCTGGAAGCAAATGATCAACCCAAAGAATCAACTGAACAGATTGTGTGTAACTATAATCTTAATAAAATATTTCTGTTTAATCTTCTGGCGAAGCTACCTGGCGAACGTAAATACTTTCCAGTTAAAAAGTACCTTTACTGTAAGTTTATGGAGGAATGACGGCCGTTATACAGCGAGCAAATGTTGGTAAAAAGTACAGGGTTATTACAAATGATTGAAGCGATTTCACAGCTCTACAATAACTTTATTATTTGAGATATTTTCACAATGCTTTGCACACACATACAAAAACTCAAAAAGTTTTTTTAGGCATTCACAAATGTTCGATATGTGCCCCTTTAGTGATTCGGCAGACATCAAGCCGATAATCAAGTTCCTCACACACTCGGCGCAGCATGTCCCCATCAATGAGTTTGAAAGCATCGTTGATGCGAGCTCGCAGATCTGGCACGTTTCTTGGTAGAGGAGGTTTAAACACTGAATCATTCACATAACCCCACAGAAAGAAATCGCATGGGGTTAAGTCGGGAGAGCGTGGAGGCCATGACATGAATTACTGATCATGATCTCCACCACGACCGATCCATCGGTTTTCCAATCTCCTGTTTAAGAAATGCCGAACATCATGATGGAAGTACGGTGGAGCACCATCCTGTTGAAAGATGGAGTCGGCGCTGTCGGTCTCCAGTTGTGGCATGAGCCAATTTTCCAGCATGTCCAGATACACGTGTCCTGTAACGTTTTTTTCGCAGAAGGAAAAGGGGCCGTAAACTTTAAACCGTGGGATTGCACAAAACACGTTAACTTTTGGTGAATTGCGAATTTGCTGTACGAATGCGTGAGGATTCTCTACCGCCCAGATTCGCACATTGTGTCTGTTCACTTCACCATTAAGAAAAAATGTTGCTTCGTCACTGAAAACAAGTTTCGCACTGAACGCATCCTCTTCCATGAGCTGTTGCAACCGCACCGAAAATTTAAAGCGTTTGACTTTGTCATCGGGTGTCAGGGCTTGTAGCAATTGTAAACGGTAAGGCTTCTGCTTTAGCCTTTTCCGTAAGATTTTCCAAACCGTCGGCTGTGGTACGTTTAGATCCCTGCTTGCTTTATTCGTCGACTTCCGCGGGCTTCGCGTGAAACTTGCCCGCACGCGTTCAACCGTTTCTTCGCTCACTGCAGGCCGACCCGTTGATTTCCCCTTACAGAGGCATCCAGAAGTTTTAAACTGCGCATACCATCGCCGAATGGAGTTAGCAGTTGGTGGATCTTTGTTGAACTTCGTCCTGAAGTGTCGTTGCACTGTTATGACTGACTGATGTGAGTGCATTTCAAGCACGACATACGCTTTCTCGGCTCCTGTCGCCATTTTGTCTCACTGCGCTCTCGAGCGCTCTGGCGGCAGAAACCTGAAGTGCGCCTTCAGCCGAACAAAACTTTATGAGTTTTTCTACGTATCTGTAGTGTGTCGTGACCATATGTCAATGAATGGAGCTACGGTGAATTTATGAAATCGCTTCAATCATTTGTAATAGCCCTGTATATGACTTCGTATTCGTCAGTAGTCTGCAACAAATTACAGTGGAGAAGATTAATACGTGAGAGACATCCAGAAATTCCAATCAGAGCGTTACATGGCTCTAGCTCTTCGTGTCCACTTCTAACAACCCCATTCCCAAAGATATATTTTAACCAACATCCGATATAGTGATGTAATCTCTCTAATTATTAAAACAAAGACATAGCCTCTACAATTACAACAAGCGCCGTCAAATTAAGCGTCACAGCAAAATAATTTCGTGTTGCAATGTCAGCTAACAACCACTGTGTCTTGGACTACAGGTTACTCTATTTTCTATCTACATTCATGCTTCAGCTTGAGGAAGGCATCTGCAGAGCACTCTGACGGCAACAACAATGACGAAATATTTTTTTAAAAGATTTCTTCATGTCTTCAGCTGCCATTCTCTTTATTTCATGTACGATTGTAAAATTTCGGTCTTAGATCATTTTCAAGTATCTAATGCGGAAGTATTATACATTAGATACTTTAATGAAACTTGTGATTTTGATGTAGGAACAAGTCATATCTGTAGATACACTAGGTGCATTACAACTTACTTCATGGATGATTGTTTAGTAGTTAATTATGGCATGTATGTCGTTGCTCCTATGACACCATGTTATGCTCATAAAATAAATCCCAGATATTTACGCTACGTCAGGAGCACGTTACTTTTGGCAGTTGTTGCAAAGCTCTTATGTATAAGGAATACAGTCATATTTACACCAATTATGAACGATAATTAAATGTAATTGAGAACAGAGCATATGCAGGTTAAGTACCAAATTTCTGTAAAGTAATTATATCCTTCCTAGTGTTAAGTACGTTAAAATATGGCCTTGTACATAAGAACTTTGCAACAACTGCTCGAAAGTAACGTGCTCCTAAAATAGCGTAAACATCTCGGATTTATTTTATGTGCATAACATGGAGTCATAGGAGCAACGACACACATGACGTAATTTACTACAAAACAATCATTCATGAAGTAAGTTATAATGTCCCTAGTATATCTACAGTTACGATTTGTTCCTACATCAAAATCACAAGTGTCACTAATGTATCCAATGTATAATACTTCCATTTTAGATACTTGAAAATGGCCTAAGGCCGAAGTTATACAATCGTACATGAAATAAAGGGAATGGTGGCTGAAGGCATCAACAAATCTTTCAAAAAATTCATCGCAGCTGCGGAACCTATCTCACTGAAAATTACGAAATAAAAAAAAAAAAACGCAACACCAAGAAGGAGTTGTACGACATAACCGAAAGTTGGTAGGCGTCTTTCTATATCTCAAAGATGAAGTTTTTTTCAGATTTCGCGCCAGTCCCATAAGAATGGCTCTGGAAACGTCGCTATAAGGATGCAAATCAGGTTTGCTTTAAATACACGCTGTAACGGTCGTTAGCGTTAGTTGCCTTTGGGACTGGACGTGGCAATGTTAAGCAACAATACCTTTAAGGCGACAAAGACATCATTATCATCACCTCACGAGGTCGAGTAATATGGTTACGAGAAGCTGGTTTTTGCTTCTGCGATACTGCAGAAAGACTTCGCAGAATGTAGCCACTGCACGTGACTGCTGGCAGCACTGGTCACGAGAATGCACGGTCGAAAAAAAGAGTGGGCTCCGGACAGCTACGTAGCACTCCCGAGAGGGATGACCATCGTGTTCGGCGTGGGGCTCTGGCGCATCGTACTGCATTTGGAACAGCAATTTGAACAGCAGTTGGCACTACAGTGACACAACGAACTGTTACAAATGATAGCTCCGAGCCAGATGCTCTCTTGTGTGCATTCCACTGGCCCCATACCACCTACATATGCTACTTCAGTGGTACCTTGGTGCTAGTGATAGCCATGTGTTGGTTAGGAGCAGGCCAGCTGAGGGCCTGCAGCCAATATGTCTGGGTGATAGACACACTGAACCTAAACGTGGAGTTATAGTCTGGGTGCGATTGTATGACAGCAGGAGCACTCTCGTGGTTATCCCACACACCTTGACTACAAATCTGTACGTCAATCCGGTGACTGAACCCGTTGTGCTGCAATTCATGGACAGCATTCTAGGGAGTGTTTTCAGACACGATAACGCTCGTCCACATACCGCTATTGTAACCCAACATGCTGTACAGAGTGTCGACAGTGTTGCCATGGCCTCTTCGATCACCAAATCTGTCTCCAGTCGAGCACTCATGGGACGACAACTCTATCGTCATCCACTAACAACATTAAATGTCCCTGTACTGACCGGCCAAGAGCAACAGGCAGAGAACTCAATCCCACGAACCGACATCCAGTACCTGTACAGCACAATGAATGAAAGTTTCCACGCTTGTATTCAACATTCTGGCGGCTATATCTGTTACTAATAGACCAGCATTTCACATTTGCAATGTCTTATCTCTCGTTTAAATTAACTTGTGATATTGCAATGTTAATCACTTAAATATTGTACCTGCCGCTCGGGGTAGCCGTGCGGTCTGGGGCGTCTTGTCACGGCTCGCTCGGAACCCCCCGTTGGCGGTTCGAGTCCTCCCTCGGGCATGGGTGTGTGTGTTGTCCTTAGCGTAAGTTAGATTAAGTTAAATTAAGTAGTGCGTAAGCCTAGGGACCGATGACCTCAGCAATTTGGCCCCTTAGTCCTTACCACAAATTTCCAAAAGATTGTACCTAGACAAATGTATTCCAGAAATTTCATTACTTTACATTAATTATTTTTTGGTGTTTCGATTTTTTTCCGTCAACGTATTTAATACTGCACTGCACCTCGAGTGTTCAACAATTCTCGTCGCCCTTTTGCAGTTATTTTGTAAGCGGCACATGCACCAGCTGAAAGTAAAAATAATACAATTCAGAAATGTTTACATTTATGCGATTTAGCCATATATATATATATATATATATATATATATATATATATATATATATGTGTGTGTGTGTGTGTGTGTGTGTGTGTGTGTGTGTGTGTGTGTGTGTGTGTGTTGGGGGAAGGGGGGGGGAGGGGTTCGACGAACATTAGTTTGCACAGTAACTGTCGAACAATGGGAATGCATCGCAAAAGGTTCTGTCGAGAATCCCAAACGACACTTGGGAAATATCAAAACAGACACCATTTTCGATGTAGTGAGATAACACTGGACTAGAATTCAGAATGAAAGGTTTCCAAATGCCCGGCAAGCCATCTTGATTTAGATTTTTGTGTTTCCAGTCAGTAGCTCCAGGTGAATGCCATAAGAAAAAGGAATGCCGTGTTTCCTTCCTCATCTCAGTCCAATTCGAGCTTTCGCTTCATCTTTGTTGTTCGGGACACTGACTGGACGTCTAGCCACTATCTTTCTACGTACCATGCTATTTCTGAAAGCTGAGCTTGAAACTGCTGGCAGACGCATATTGATCGGTGCAGAGCGTTAAACGAAACCAATTACGAATTCTGATCAACACAATTAATTAACTGAGAGCATTTAATGAAATGCAAACGTGGAAAAAATGTTTGTTTGTTTCTGCCCCTGGATCGTTGACGCTAACTAAACAGTATCGGAACTACCTACCATTCGCAAGAGACGTCAACACCGACTTCGTATACTGCCTAATGCTTCGTAGTTAATATCCCGGGCAGCTGTTAATCATGACTGAAGACAGACATGGGATATTTCCATATATTAAAAAAAAGTACCTAATCATTTATACACGAATGTGTATGCAGGCTCTGTGTTTCCCAGTTTCGTTTGCAACGCAAATTACCGACGTGATTTTCAAAAATACAGGCTTTTGTACATCATATTCAAATGTACTTTTTGAACGGGAAGCATTAAGAGTCTGCTACATTAGTAAGCTTTGGGAGTCTGCTATTGATGATTAAAGAGAATATTTTATACGCATCTACCTATCTAATTATTAGGAAGCACCGTGCATGCTGGGTACTCACCAGCATGGATGGGGACGGAAGTTCTAGAACGGATTGCAGTTACCGCCGAATAAGTAGAAATCAACACATTATTATTTCCTTGCAAGATGGATTTGCTTTCTGAATGTGACTGAAATTGCATTAGAGGAGCATGGACGGTTGCATTCATCAGAAAGTGGATAGAGTAATACTAATTATAATTAATTATTGTAAGTAATTCTTTTCAAATTCATTGTTTGAGCTCTCCTCGCAACTCCTACGCTGTTTTCACAGAATACACTCAGAATGCAAACAGAACAGGGTAGAGGTGTGCAAGTAGTCAAGTGGGCTTAGGATGGCGAGAAAGATGTTTAAATACCAGAACACTGCAATATTGCGAATACTGAAAAACCATCTTCAAACGGAGTTTTATCAAGTCTGCCTTACGCTGCCAGTGTCATGACCTGACAAGTGATGATATAAATTACATCCTCTTTCAATTTAAAATGTATGAGAAAAGCAATTACAAAGTTTTAAATTTTGTTTGACAACATGGCCAGATTTACAGCAAAAGAGGACTTACAAATCTAAAAGTTAAGATCAATGATTAGTTCAAGAAAGTAACAGGAGCAAATATTGTTACTACAAATAATATTTTAGATATCAAGTGAAATGTAGTCTAACCCTAATCCTGTAATACTTACAACTTGAGAACAGCATTAACAGTTTTGTTTTTGTTTATTTTTTATTTAAATCTGTAATTCTGTAACAGTTTTAATGAGTCACTATAAATATGGTAATGTATAAAATTTGGATGGCGTCTTGGAAGGAGAATATAAGATGAACATCAACAGAAACAAAACAAGGACAATGGAAAAGCAATCGAATTAAATCAGGTGATGTTAAGGGAATTAGATTAGGAAACGGGACACTAAAAGTAGTAGATGATTTTTGTTATTTGGGCAGCAAAATTACAGATGGTGGCCCAAGTAGAGAGAATATAAAATGTAGACTGACAATGTCAAGAGCAGCGTTTGTGAATAAGATAAATTTGATAGAATCGAATAGAGACTGAAATGTTAAGAAATCTTTTCTGAAGGTATTTGTCTCAAGTGTATCCATGTATGGAACTGAATTATGGACTGTTAATATATATGAGTGTACTGAAGACTACGACTGTAATATGACTGAGGAAGATGTTTTTATAAATATCGAAACCTAGGTCAAGGGCTAAATAAGCCTTTGGTTTTCAACTGGTTAGCTGGTTTTCTCGATCTCTTCAAATTTATACCGTTGCTGAATCGCAGCGATGTGTAATATTATGAAAAAAATACGTGTTTCAGGATTTTGGAAATTCAAGCACTAAGGGGGAAAAGTAGTGGTAAAAGTATTTTTACGTAAATCATTATTAAAGAATTACTAAAGCATTTTTTTAGTTATATCTATGAAAATTGGTACTTGACTTCTCGGTTTAGAAGAAAGAAATTCACGTTTCACCATTTTTGGAAATTAAACAGCCTAAGAGGGTGAAATAGGGGATGAAAATTTTTGAAATTATTTCATTATGGAAGTATTTTCAATGCAAAGTGGCTGGCTCTAGATGGATCTAAGCACTATGGGACTTAACATCTGAGGTCATCAGTCCCCTAGACTTAGAACTACTTAAACCTAACTAACCTAAAGACATCACACACATCCATGCCCGAGGCAGGATTCTAACCTGCGACCATAGCAGCAGCGCGGTTCCGGACTGAAGCGCCTAGAACCGCTCGGTCACAACGGCCGGCTCAATGCTAAGTCTATGAAAATTTGTATTTGGCTTCTCTGTTAGAAATAAAACAAATATAAAATGTGTGTTTCACTGGCTTTTGGAAATTCAGCCCCTAGGGGAGTGAAATAGGGGTTGAAAATTAGTAAGCACATATTTTGTTATATTAAAATTTTAAAGCCAAATTATGAAAATTGTTATTTCAAATCTCAGGTAGATATAAAGAAACATATGTAAGGGAATAAAAGTTTCTAGTGAAATATCACCGTACGAAAGCAAAACGCACGACTAACAAAACCAATGGAATCCAGCTGCCAGAAGCACTTTTTCGTCAGAAGTACATTCATTAGAAAACAATTGAAAGAAAAACAGCCCTCGGTCACTATTTTTAACGAAGTAACCGGGTTTCAACACTGCTAGGAGTGTCTTCCTTAGAATTTAAATCAAAGAATGGTCTATATTCTATAACATGGTCACAGAATTATGGCTAAAAACGTATGATAGAGTATAAGTACGGAATCATCGTGAAAGACTAGCAGTACTTATATGTCATTTATAAAATAATAAATATGCCAAAAGGGCATTAGTCACAAAGATATTTAAGAGAAAGAAAACTGTGATGGCGTGCCACTAAGGGCTGCTCGTTACCTGAGTGGTGCAGGTTGCAAAACGTCGATTGATAACGTCGACTACGCACATGACCAGTACATAGTAACCAGAAACGTCCGTGTGAGATCACTTTGCTTAAACCGAACCGATAGCAAAAACCTGCCGTTGCCCGTGAACTTGGACATGTACTCGGTTAATACCTTGGGAATTCTGCTACTGCTTACAACGATTTGGACTGGATCGCTTTACCTTCTGTTTAAATTATCATGTTCTGTCTTCGACTGTAGAAGACCTTGGCCTGGTACAGAGAGGTTATGAACTAATTCATGTGTTGTATTGTGACTGTAATTTCGTTGCGCAAATAAATCAGATCACTCATCAAATCAGTGTCTAATACTTCAGTGGAGACGACGACTCTCGTTAGTGCATCGACTGGACTCAAACCCCGCCCCCTGTCTGCAACACTCAGTGCTGCCAAGGGCCCAGAATTCTTGAAATTGTGGCAACTACCGCAGTAGGCTGAGGAACAAAGAAACAAACCACGCAAGAACCTTGGGGCAACTAACACAGTGATCTGTTTCTCTATTGCAACACACTCGTAACATAACTGTCCTGAAACCTGAGGAAGACGACATGGATAGCTTGCGTCGCAGAGTTCTGCTGCACTTTCAGGCATGTAAATCACAAGTGTTCTTCAACGTCGTTGTCTTTTAGTAACCAGCCCTAAGTTAATCTCTATCCTTCATAAACTGCGTTCTCTTGTAGAAACTCAGACACTAGCTTTGCAGGCATTTGTAACATGTTGATGATGATGTTTGGTTTGTGGGGCACTCAACTGCGCGGTCATCAGCGCTCGTACGAAGTCCCAGGTTTTATACAGTCCAATTTTTTACACAGTTCAATCAAGCCACTGCCGCGAATGATGATGGTGAGGAGGACAACACAAACACCTAGTCTCCGGCCGGAGAAAATCCTCAACCCGGCCGGGAATCGAACCTGGGACCCCGTGATCCCGAGGCAGTAACGCTAGCCATTAGACCATGAGCTGCGGATATATTCTCACCCATTTTCGTGCAATAGTGTTACATGGTCGCTACTAAAGTATGGCTGCAAACTGAAATCCTAGCAGACGAGTACCCACGCTTTCTACACCACTACCTTACAAGAATAACCTAGGGTTTTTTTTTTTTTCACACGGTTATACTGACGCTTCCGCAGCGCGCCTTTTAAATCTGTAGCAACAAAGGCTGCAGACACGCCTGGCCAATGTTAATTTTAGACTAAACGCCTTAAAACTGTACGGAATACAGAAGCTGGTAACGAATATAACCAACACAAGAAACGCACAGGAACGGAAGTTTCATAAATCACCACACGCTGCACTGAACTGGTAGTCGGAAAATTGATTCTTAATCACTCTCTACGGCAGTTGTCACGTTCTTCAAGGATCTGCTACTGCCCCACCATAAGCGTTGTTCGGTCTACAGTTTACAAACATGATACAGGCTCGAACTTTTCAGTGTCGAATGCAGACCTTAAACAAACTTACGCAGCTTGGACGGAAGATTTGAAATAGGAGGGTTGTGCATCAAGTAAGTTCCGATCGGTCGCTAAATGGAAACCACAGTGAAAATCAGAAACATTTTATTTGCAAGAGTTAGCTACACTTTCCAGATACTTCTCTACATAGTCACCGCTCCGACTTAGACATTTTTCGGAGCGTTATACCAAATTTCCAACTCCATCGTCATAGAAGGCAGCCACCTGTGCTTTCCGATAATTCTCTACGCTGGTCTATAGCGCATAGCCTGCGTCCAGGTGTTGTCTTCGTATCCAGCGTTTCATGTGAACAGAGATGATACTCAGGACGAGCCAAGTAGGGCTGTGTTGTGGGTGATAGAACACTTCCCATCGAAAAGGCAGCAGGAGCGTCTTCACTGCCCCTGCAGGGTGCGGCTGAGAATTGCCATGAAGAAGGAAGTGCGTGGCAGTTGTGTTAGGAGGGCTGCATTCATTAAGGCGAAGCCTCTCAGCAGGCCCTCCTACTTGGCGGGAGACATCGTTGTTCTATGCATCTTTACTCGCTCACAGTGCGCTCACAACTGAAAAGAGCGTCTTGATGCCATCGACGGTCATACCAGATACACTAACTAACACATCTGTACAAAACTTCATCGGGTTTTCACTTTGGTGTCCATTTCGCGACCAATCGGAACTTACTTTCTGGGCAACCCTCGTATCTTTCCCTAAATAGTTGGTTTACTAGTGAAAACATTGTCAGTGGACAGTCGTATGCAGAATCTTCAGTGCACGATGTCATTCTTTACGCTTATGATCGGAAAGTGGCTTAACAAGGCTTGAAATTAGACCAACTCACCCTAGACGAAGTTCTTGCAATAGCTAACGCTTATAAGAATTCTACTTCACCACACCGTTCTTTCGATGAATATGCTTTGTCTAATCCTTTCCGTTCTGAAAAAAATGATAGGAAGCACTGGCCAACAGATCTGTCTTCAGCTTATTCGTGTCCATGCAGGTCCTTGCGGGGCCAGACAGGAGAGTTCGTGGACAGGGTGTGATATAGCATCTCGTTCTGTTAAAAGAAACACAGAAAACTACGCAAGTTTCTCCGGGTTGCCATCGTTGCTTGATTAAGCATCTTCATGTACGGTATCCTAGACAGGACGAGGAATGAAATGACTGCGGCAACGCATCAGCTGCCGGCACAGCCGCAGTCACCGTCACCACGAACAGCTCACGTTGGGCACGGACAGCCCCTGACACCACAGAGCAAAAATGTCAACAAGTTTTTCGCGCAACTCGACCTGTCCACGATAAGACCTAAGCAGATACTAATCCAGTTTGCTATGAATATGACTTATAATCAATTTCAGCACGATACTGCATCAAACCAGTCTCAGGACTGAAGACCACAACAACAACAACAACTGTCTCATTAGCAAATGAGCCCACATACGAACAACCGCGTGTGCCATCCATCAAACTTACTTCAGCCACGTTGTTGATGCGACAGATTATTCCACTTTGCGGCGTTTGCGAATTGCACGCAATGTACAAAAAGTCAGGCCGTCTCTCCTTCTTGGTTGTCGCTCCTATCAGGGTGTAGAGTATTTTTCGGTCATATGCATTTCAAGCCTTCGGTCCTCTGATCGATGACAAAGACTATAATGTGTCACAATGTGTTCCCTACTATACTTCAGAGGCGTTGCGTTACGAATCTCTTTGACGACAGCCTGGGATGTGCAGAAGGCTATATTGCACACGTCAGGCTCAAACCCACAGTCACGCCAAAGTTCCACCGCGCCGTACCTATTCCTGTCGCCATCGGTGATTCCTTCAAACAAGAACATCATTTCGAACGAAAATAAATTCTGGTGCCTGTCTCTTCTATTCAGTGGTCTACGCCTCTAATAGTACTAAAGAAATTTAATGACAAACTTCGCCTCTGCATCGATTTCAGTTCGTCTATCAATATTGAACCTATACCCAATCCTCACCCTTCTGGCCAAACTTGTAGGCTGTCATTTCTTTTCCAAACTCGACCTGCGTACCTCCAGCTACCAGCTGACAAACCGTCCTTTTCACACATTGTCGTCAACGCACCATTTGTTTTGTATTGCAACAGTTGCTTGCCTCTCGGCTTTGCCACTTTAGCGATTTTCCAGCGCTTCCTCTAACAACTTATCTGCAACAGTTTTGGCAATTGCATGGAAGATATAATTCTCACGGGCCGTAATTTAAACTGAACACCTTCAAAATTGGCACCTGCTTTTCACCAGAATCCAGCAGACTGGTCTAAAGGGCAATTTAGATAAATGTGTAATATTCAAACCTCAAGCAGAATGTCTGGGACATTTTTAGCATTAGAGATTTAGAACGGAGAAAGAACAAGTGGAAGCCATAACTCATATACATGCAACAACAGACCTCAAGATCTCCAAGTTTACTTATGAAAAGTAAATTATTACTCTAAATTCGTATCACAGGCATTTGAGATTACAAACCTTTTACAATTTCCTAAAAACACATACACTTCTTTTACACATCCGTCTATCAGGCAGCATTTGAAGCTTTAAAAAGAGATCTTAAAAATCTGCTGCTTTGCTACTTTTAATCCCGACTAAGCTCTCACATTACAAACCAAAAATGGCATCAGAGTGGTTCTGTCCCATAACAATCGTAAGAAGTTTGCATAAACAGATGCTGACGCATTAAACTCTGACCCACAGCTCAGGTTAACTACAGCCAGACCGAGAATTAAGCTCTCGTCAATATTTTTGCTGTGGAAATATTACAAACACTGAGGTGACAAAAGTAACTGGATACCTCCTAATATCGTCTCGGACCTCCTTCTGCCCGGGTTAGTGAAGCAGCTCCACGTGGCGTGGACTCAACAAGTCGTTGGAAGTCCCCTGCGGAACTATTGAGCCGAACTGCCTCTACAGCCGTTGATAACTGCGAAAGTGTTACCGGTCAGGATGTTGTGCACGAAATGACCTCTGGATTATGTCCCTTTGATGTTCGATGGGATCCATGTCGGGCGATCTGGGTGGCCAAATCATTCGCTCGAACTCTCTAGAATGCTCTTCAAACAAATAGCGAACAGTTGTGCCCAGTGACATGGTGCAGCGTTGTTTGGAAACATAAAGTCTATGAATGGTTGCAAAAGACCTCCAAGTAGCTGAACATAACCATTTACAGTCAATGATCGGTTCAGTTGGACTTGAGTACTCAGTCCATTCCATGTCAACACTGCCCACTCCATTATGGAGCTACCACAAGCTTGCACAGTGCCTTATTGAAAATTTGCCCCATGGCTTCGTGAAATCTGCGCCACACTTGAAACCTACCATCAGCTCTTACCAACTGAAATCGGGACTGATCTGACCAAGCCACAATTCTCCAGTTGTCTAGGGTCCAACCGATATTGTCATAAACCTAGGAAAGGTGCTGCTTGCGATGTTGTGCTGTTAGCAAAGGTACTCGTGTTGATCGACTGCTGCCATAGCTCATTAACGCCACATTTCGCCACACTACCCTACCTGATAGGTTCATCGTACGTCCCACATTGATTTCTGTGGTTATTTCACCCAGTGTTGGTTGAGTGTTAGCGTTAACAACTCTACGCGAACGTCGCTGCTCTCGGTCGTTAGGTGAAGGGTGTCGGCCACTGCGTTTCCCGTGGTGAGAGGTAATGGCTGAAATGCGGTATTCTCGGTTCACTCTTGACATTGGGGATTCGGAATATTGAGTTTCCTAATGATGTCCGAAATGTAATGTCCCGTGCATTAGGTGTTCAAAGTCTCTTAATTCCCATCGTTCGGCCATAATTACGTTGGAAACCCTTTCACACGAATCACCTGATTACAAGCGACGGCTTCGCCGCTGCACTGCCCTTTTGTGCCTTGTTCACGAGATACTACCGCCATATGGGTATGTGCATATCGCTATCTCGTTGCTTTTGTCACCTGAGTGTAAGTTCCTGCATGGAACCAAATTTCACTCAATAACTGATCACAAACCAGTCGTTGTATTTTCGGACCTAAATCTAAGTTGCCCGATAAAACAGACCAACCACCGAAACCAATTCCAGAAAAATGCCCATATGACTGTCCCTCCAGAATGAGTTACAGGTCATCAAGGGAATAATTGCCCACCTCCTGGAAAACTAAGACTACAAGGTGAGTGTGACTCAGCAACTACACCCCCATATCCTGGAGATACTAAGTGTGGGCATCACTTTCATGAAGGCGATGGAATGCCGTCACATATACTGGCCAGGAAAGGACAGAGACTTCTACCACACGGCTATCGCCTGCACAGCCTGCATCATCCACCAGGCTCCTCCGTCACAGCGCTACACATCCTGGCCCATACCACAGGCTCCATGGGACCGTATCCTCTTAGCAGGTTTCCTTCGTGACATGTGGCTGCTCTTCGTTAACAATAATTAATAATATCCTGTGGCTCAACGAACTGGTGCAAGCCATTTCGGCGACTTCCATGTCCCTAACCTTCCCCATTATTTCTACAGGGAAAGGACACCTTCGAATCATGTATGGTTCCTGGCGGATCTTCATCATACTTTCTCGTAATGGCAGGTATGAACTCTACTGCTGCTCATGCTAGCATCTAGGCTCTCAAAGTGAAGTTGTTATAGAAGGGGTACTTTGGACCCTTGTACTATACAGTGACCCACAATTTGTCTTTGCTGAATGCTATCCCTTTGACATTGTAATGCCTTCCATTTGCCATCAAACAGCGAAGCAGAACACTACGTGCATCCCTTCAAATAACAACATAAGAAAGCAATAACACCACAACAAATAGGATGCGCGGGCAGCGTCTCGCTCTTAACACTGAACCTCTCTAATACAGGGCAGTCTGAGGCTGAGGTACTCCATGGCCACTGCATCCCACAATGCATCCATCAGCTCAGTCAGCTCATTCAAGCTGCTCTGTGTGACTCCCAGTATTGGTCCCTAGCTATGGCAGGATGCAGGTTGGATCCTGGGCTCAGTTGCTGGCACCCGTGGTGAGAGGCTCACACAATTGCTCCATTAATCAAAGAGGGGAGCTTGATTCTTACTGATCCTGCGATATAATGGGGGAAGGGGACCATGAATGTACCTTTTGCAATATCCCCCTGTGCGTGGGCAAGGTGGGTGTTCACACAGGAGAGTGGAACTGGGGTCGGGGAGGGGGGGGGGGTGGAGCTGTAGAGATACCAAGACCAATTGCCTCAGGTGTAACCGGGTACCCTGGAACTCTTATCTTAACTTATCAGTGGCCCTGATATCTGCGCCAGAAGTGATATTGATACCCTACTCGAGACGTCTACATTGAGCCCCGTTGTGACTTTTGCAGATATCATCCTCTTATTTTTCGTCAGAGTTCCCTTCAGTGACCGTCTGTCACGATGACTCAACACACACTTTCGTCTTTGTTGTGACAGCGGATGATGTTTCCCAGATTTCACTCTATGCGGTACAAATCTTCAATATAGTACGCCTAGAAACATCGAGCACTTCAGTTACCTTCACTACGGAAGCACTCACTATAGGAGCATCAACAATTTGTCCTCATTCGAATTCATTTACGCTTGATATAATGCACTCACAACTAAAAATAATACTGCTCTGACCTTGATAGATAGTTGAATCGTATGAAGGACATTGCGCAAGTGCCCTTTGTGATCAAAAACAACAGAGCAACCTGCTGCTTTGGCTAGCATCTGTGTTTAACTTTAAGAACGAATTTGTTGCTGTGTTACCATATTTTTGTCCAACCACTGTATATCCGTTGATGTACCAATATTAGATCTCCATTTTTCAGAATTTTTATGTATTCTTTAATAGAGTTTGAAACTCTCTCTACCTAGAGGAATGTAGTAACAATTTCTTTTAACGTTGCAAACCATTCAATTTATTCTCATTATTATTATTATCATTATTATTACTCTCATCTTTTTGGAGACATTGTCCGTCTGCGCAACCAATAATAACTATGTTTGTTTTATACCACACGAGCATCCTTTTTTTTCACGAAGCATTCTCTAATACAGATTTGTTGCATGTCTACTATAAATGCGTTGTATAATGTTTCCAGATATGTTGCTATAGTGCAGTTGTTTTCTTCAAATTCAAATGTCTCTGAGCACTGTGGGACTTAACATCTGAGGTCATCAGTCCCCTAGAACTTAGAACTACTTAAACCTAACTAACCTAAGGACAACACACACATCCATGCCCGAGGCAGGATTCGAACCTGCGACCGTAGCGGTCGCGCGGTTCCAGACTGAAGCGCCTAGAACCGCTCGGCCACACCGGCCGGCGTTGTTTACTTTTTCTCTTATTGTTACCGAGCGAAGTGGCGCAGTGGTTAACGCACTGGACTCGCATTCGGGAGGACAACGGTTCAAACCCGCGTTCGGCCATCCTGATTTAGGTTTTCCGTGATTTCCTTAAATCACTTCAGGCAAATGCAGGGAGGGTTCCTTTTATTTGATAGGCATGGCCGACTTCCTTCCCCATCCTTACCTATTCCGATGGGACCGATGACTTCGCTTTTGGTCCCCTCCCCCCAAATCAATCAACGAACTAACCAGTCTTATTGTTAGATAAGAAACAACTTTCTGGAGTGCAAGTTTCGTAAGGTTAAATTATTGTTTCATTACTCTTACGATTTTCAAGATTTTACTATCCCCCCATGAACCATGGACCTTGCCATTGGTGGGGAGGCTTGCGTGCCTCAACGATGCAGATAGCCGTATCGTAGGTGCAACCACAACGGAGGGGTATCTGTTGAGAGGCCAGAAAAACGTGTGGTTCCTGAAGAGGGGCTGCAGCCTTTTCAGTAGTTGCAGGGGCAACAGTGTGGATGATTGACTGATCTGGCGCTGTAACACTAATCAAAACGGCCTTGCTGTTGTGGTACTGCGAACGGCTGAAAGCAAGGGGTAACTACAGCCGTAATTTTTCCCGAGGGCATGCAGCTTTACTGTATGATTAAATGATGATGGCGTCCTCTTGGGTAAAATATTCCGGAGGTAAAATAGTCCCCCATTCGGATCTCCGGGCGGGGACTACTCAAGAGGATGTTGTTATCAGGAGAAAGAAAACTGGCGTTCTACGGGTCAGAGCGTGGAACGTCAGATCCCTTAATCGGGCAGGTAGGTTAGAAAATTTAAAAAGGTAAATGGATAGGTTAAAGTTAGATATAGTGGGAATTAGTGAAGTTGCAGGAGGAACAAGACTTTTGGTCAGGTGAATACAGGGCTATAAATACAAAATCAAATAGGGGTAATGCAGGAGTAGGTTTAATAATGAATAGGAAAATAGGAATGCGGGTAAGCTACTACAAACAGCATAGTGAACGCATTATTGTGGCCAAGATAGACACGAAGCCCAAACCTACTACAGTAGTACAAGTTTATATGCCAACTAGCTCTGCAGATGATGAAGAAATTGATGAAATGTACGATGAGATAAAAGAAATTATTCAGGTAGTGAAGGGAGACGAAAATTTAATAGTCATGGGTGACTGTAATTCGACAGTAGGAAAAGGAAGAGAAGGAAATATAGTAGGTGAATATGGATTGGGGCTAAGAAATAAAAGAGGAAGCCGCCTGGTAGAATTTTGCACAGAGCATAACTTAACCGTAGCTAACACTCGGTTCAAGAATCATGAATGAAGGTTATATACATGGAAGAACCCTGGAGATACTAAAAGGTTTCAGATAGATTATATAATGGTAAGACAGAGATTTAGGAACCAGATTTTAAATTGTAAGGCATTTCCAGGGGCAGATGTGAACTCTGACCACAATCTGTACTGTAGATTAAAACTGAAGAAACTGCAAAAAGGTGGGAATTTAAGGAGATGGAACCTGGATAAACTGAAAGAACCAGAGGCTGTACAGAGTTTCAGGGAGAGCATAAGGGAACAAGTGACAGGAATGAGGGAAAGAAATACAGTAGAAGAAGAATGGGCAGATTTGAGGAATGAAATAGTGGAGGCAGCAGAGGATCAAGTAGGTAAAAAGACGAGGGCTAGTAGAAATCCTTGGGTAACACAAGAGATACTGAATTTAATTGATGAAAGGAGAAAATAAAAAAATGAAGTAAGTGAAGCAGGCAAAAAGGAATACAAACGTCTCAAAAATGAGATCGACAGGAAGTGCAAAATGGCTAAGCAGGAATGGCTAGAGGACAAATGTAAGGATGTAGAGGCTTATCTCACGAGGGATAAGATAGATACTGCCTACAGGAAAATTAAAGAGACCTTTGGAGAAAAGAGAACCACTTGCATGAATATCAAGAGCTCAGATAGAAACCCAGTTCTAAGCAAAGAACGGAAAGCAGAAAGGTGGAAGGAGTATATAGAGGGTCTACACAGGGGCGATGTTCTTGAGGACAATATTATGGAAATGGAAGAGGATGTAGATCAAGATGCAATGGGAGATATGATACTGCGTGAAGAGTTTGACAGAGCGCTGAAAGACCTGAGTCGAAACAAGGCCCCGGGAGTAGACAACATTCCATTAGAACTACTGACAGCCTTGGGAGAGCCAGTCCTGACAAAACTCTACCATCTGGTGAGCAAGATGTATGAGACAGGCGAAATTTCCTCAGACTTCAAGAAGAATATAATAATTCCTATCCCAAAGAAAGCAGGTGTTGACAGATGTGAAAATTACCGAACTATCAGTTTAATAAGTCACAGCTGCCAAATACTAACGCGAATTCTTTACAGACGAATGGAAAAACTGGTTGAAGCCGACATCGGGGAAGATCAGTTTGGATTCCGTAGAAATGTTGGAACACGTGAGGCAATACTGACCCTACGACTTATCTTAGAAGAAAGAATAACGAAAGGTAAACCCATGTTTCTAGCATTTGTAGACTTAGAGAAAGCTTTTGACAATGTTGACTGGAATACTCTCTTTCAAATTCTAAAGGTATCAGGGGTAAAATACAGGGAGCGAAAGGCTATTTACAATTTGTACAGAAACCAGATGACAGTTATAAGAGTCGATAGGCATGAAAGGGAAGCAGTGGTTGGGAAGGGAGTGAGACAGGGTTGTAGCCTCTCCCCGATGTTGTTCAATCTGTATATTGAGCAAGCAGTAAAAGAAATAAAAGAAAAGTTCGGAGTAGGTATTAAAATCCATGGAGAAGAAATAAAAACTTTGAGGTTCGCCGATGACATTGTAATTCTGTCAGAGACAGCAAAGGACTTGGAAGAGCTGTTGAACGGAATGGACAGTGTCTTGAAAGGAGGGTATAAGATAAACATCAACAAAAGCAAAACGAGGATAATGGAATGTAGTCGAATTAAGTCGGGTGATGCTGAGGGAATTAGGTTAGGAAATGAGACACTTAAAGTAGTAAAGGAGTTTTGCTATTTGGGGAGCACAATAACTGATGATGGTCGAAGTAGAGAGGATACAAAACGTAGACTGGCAATGGCAAGGAAAGTGTTTCTGAAGAAGAGAAATTTCTTAACATCGAGTATTGATTTAAGTGTCAGGAAGTCATTTCTGAAAGTAATTGTATGGAGCGTAGCCATGTATCGAAGTGAAACATGGACGATAAATAGTTTAGACAAGAAGAGGAGCTTTCGAAATGTGGTGCTACAGAAGAATGCTGAAGATTAGATGGGTAGATCACATAACTAATGAGGAGGTATTGAATAGAATTGGGCAGGAGTTTGTGCCACAACTTGAGTAGAAGAAGGGATCGGTTGCTAGGACATGTTCTGAGGCATCAAGGGATCACCAATTTAGTACTGGAGGGCAGCGTGGAGGGTAAAAATCGTAGAGGGAGAACAAGAGGTGGATACACTAAGCAGATTCAGAAGGATGTAGGCTGCAGTAGGTACTGGGAGATGCAGAAGATTGCACAGGATAGAGTAGCATGGAGAGCTGCATCAAACCAGTCTCAGGACTGAAGACCACAACAACAACAACATATCTCAAAAAATCGTGAGCAGAAACAAACTGGTGGTGGATAAGTTGCGCTTGTGGAAGAAAACTGGTCACCTCCTTTTTACAGAAAACATCCTTTATTTAGCGAAAGCACAGATAACCTAAATCCGTCTGCCACGAGCGGGTTTAAAGTGCCATCATCCCGAACCCCGGTTCGTGTTTCACCACCGCTGCGCTACATCGCTCGATACGCCTCTTTTAGCAACTGAAATACTTTTATTAGTGCTCCAACGT
This sequence comes from Schistocerca serialis cubense, assembly GCF_023864345.2. Classification (NCBI taxonomy): domain Eukaryota; kingdom Metazoa; phylum Arthropoda; class Insecta; order Orthoptera; family Acrididae; genus Schistocerca; species Schistocerca serialis. Next base: position 782,438,870 of record NC_064640.1, read on the forward strand.
TTACATACATAGTAAAGTGGTTGCTATTTTGTTCACTGCGCTATGCTTTGAACAAGTGCATTTACTGCTCTCTGTAAGTTCTCAGTGATAAAACGTTTCTACGTCATGCCTCTAGAGAATTTGATTTTTAATTTGACGTTAGTGTATGCACGGCAGCGCTTTAGAGCAACCATCATGTTGTACCTTACTGTACTTACAAGCAAACATGATGACACAACTGAGTCAGGTTACTAGTGTTCACTAACTAAAAGTTTTTGGTCGCGCAGCGAATGTGATTTCGAGTTCAGTACAGGAATTGGTACCGACAGAGTGTTATTAATAAAGGTACTCTTATCCATCTTCTATTATCGACCTATCAACCACAAATGACACAGGATGAAGCTCATTTAGGCCTCTCTCCTATGCCCTCAATTTAACTAGATGTTTTCTGAAGACGCTATCTGCTTCCACAGATAAGTATAAGGGCAGTCAAATAAAATCGAGACAGATGGAAAAAAATAAGTAAACTGTTTATCATTTCAAATATAATCACCATAACTCTTAATACATTTATCGCACTATGAGACAAGACACTCAATGTCTTCATGCAAAAATGTTTGCAGTTGCCTACGGAACCACGGTTGTACCCAGGCCTCCATCTCTTCGTCCGAAACAAATCGGTGGCCGCGAATGTCTTTCTTCAGGGCTCCAAGAATTTTGAAATCGCATGGGGAGAGATCGGGACTCTATGGACAATGAGTAGGGTCTTCCTAGCGAAACTTCTGCAGCGTAGACGCAACAACCTTTGCAACATGTAATTCGTCTACATTTCATTACTCTTGTTTTGTTTTTGTTGATGTTCATGTTATATCCTCCTTTCAAGACACTGACCATTATGTTCAACTGCTCTTCCAAGGCCTTTGATGTCTGTGTTTGAATTACAAATCATCGGCCCACCTCAAAATCTTTATATTTCCTCCCTGAACTTTAATTCCTTCTCCAAATGTTTCTTTGGTTTCCTTCACTGATTGCTTAATGCACAGACTGAATAACATAAAAGATAGGCTACCACCTAGTCTCACTTTCTTCTCAACTATCCCCGGAATCCAAACTGATCTCTCTGAGGTCGATTCCTACCAGTTTTTTAAATTCCTCTGTAAATAATTTGTGTTAGTATTTGTCAGCCATGACTGAGCTCATAGCAATATTCACACTTGTCAGCACCTACCTTCTTTGAAATTCGAATTTTACGTTCTTCATGGAGTCGGAGGGTATTTAGCCTGTCTTATACATCTCGCACACCTGTAATAATAACATTGTTATGGCTGCCTCTCCCAAGGTATGCCGTCTACTCCAGGTGCCTTGTTTCGAAATGGTTGAAATGGCTCTGAGCACTATGGGACTTAACATCTGAGGTCATCAGTCCCCTACAACTTAGAACTACTTAAACCTAACCAACCTAAGGACATCACACACATCCATGCCCGAGGCAGGATTCGAACCTGCGACCATAGCGGTCGCGCGCTTCCATATTGAAGCGCCTAGAACCGCTCGGCCACTCCGGCCGGCTGCCTTGTTTCGACTTAAGTCTCTCAGGGCTCTGCCAAATTCTTCTCGCGGTATCATATCTCCCGTCTCATCTTCATGTAAGTCCTGTTCGCCTATAATATTACCTTGAAACTGATATCCCTTGTATTCAGCCCCTCTACATACTCCTTCTACCTTTCAGCTTTCCCTTCTTTACTTAGTACTGGTTCCCCAACTGAGCTGTTGATATTCATAAGTCTGCTTTTCTTTTCTCAAAGCGTCACTTTAATTTTCCTCAGGGGAGGGGGGGGGGGGCGGGGATCTGTCTTTCAAAAAAAATGGTTCAAATGGCTCTGAGCACTGTGGGACTCAACATCTTAGGTCATAAGTCCCCTAGAACTTAGAACTACTTAAACCTAACTAACCTAAGCACATCACACACACCCATGCCCGAGGCAGGATTCGAACCTGCGACCGTAGCAGTCCCGCGGTTCCAGACTGCAGCGCCAGAACCGCACGGCCACCGCGGCCGGCTATCTGTCTTTCCCATAGTTATATAAAGCTCCCATATCCTTTCATTTGTCCTCTAGTCATTCTTGATTAGCCATTTTGCACTTCCTGTCAGTTTCATTCTTTAGACGTTTGCATTCCCTTTCGCCTCCTTCAGTTGCTGCTTTTTATATTTTCTAGTTTCACCAGTTAAGTTCAATATTTCCTGTAATATGCGAGAATTTGTACTAGGCCTTGTCTTTTTCCTATTTGATCCTTTGCCGCCTTCACATTTCATCTCTCAAAGTTATCCATTCCTCTTCTGCTGTATTCCTTTCCCTTGTTTCAGGCCGGCCGCGGTGGTCTCGCGGTTCTAGGCGCTCAGTCCGGAACCGAGCGGCTGCTACGGTCGCAGGTTCGAATCCTGCCTCGGGCATGGATGTGTGTGATGTCCTTAGGTTAGTTAGGTTTAATTAGTTCTAAGTTCTAGGCGACTGGTGACCTCAGAAGTTGAGTCGCATAGTGCTCAGAGCCTTGTTTCAGTCAATCATTGCCTTATTCAGGGCCAATCTTCTTAATTTTCTACCTTTCTTTGCAATTTATTTAGTGTTAATCTACAGTTCATAACTAATAAATTGTGGTCAGAGGCCACAAAATTCCTCTTTCATTCCTATCCTCGAGGCATATTCACCAACTATTTTTCCTCCTCTTCCTTTTCTTCTTTCGAATTCCAATCCTCCATCACAAATTTTCCTCTCCCCTCCCTATCGGAATAATTTCTCTTGCCTCGTCACACATTTTTCCAATCTCTTTATCATCTGCGAAGTTATCTAGGATATAAATTTGTACTGCTGTGATGAGTGTTGGCTTTATGTTTATCTTGGATGTGATAATGAATTCACTATGCTGCTCAGAGTGCCTTACCCGCTTTCCTATTTTCTCATTCATTATTAGACCTACTCCTGCATTATCCCTATTTCATTTTGTATTTATAGTCCTGTACTCACCTGTACAGAAGTCCTGTTTATTCTGTCACCGAACTTCACTTATCCCCCTTGTATCTAACTTCAGCATACCTATTTCCATTTTTAAATTTTCTAACGCACCGAGCTGATTAAGAAATCTAACATTTCACGCGCCGACATGTAGAATGCCAGTTTTCTTTTTCCTGATGACAACATCCTCTTGAGTAGTCCCTGCCCTGAGATCGGAATGGGGGGCTGTTTTACCTCTGGAGTATTTTACCCAAGAAACTGCTGTCGTCATTTGACCATGCAGTAAAGCTGCATGCCCTCGAGAAAAGTGACGGATGTAATTTCCCCTTCCTTTGAGCCGTTCGCAGTACCAGTACAGCCAGGCCATGTTTGTTTATGTTACAGGAACAGGTGACAGTTGTTGTTTTGTCAAACTAAAGAGAACACAACCTTTCGCATTTTGAAATGTTTTCTTACAATATATTTTACTGTGTTTTTACCCACATGACATAATTTTCTATAATTTATTCAATCATAACAAAGAAGTTATAAATTTATATGACCTCTAAAATATTTTTGTGTATCGGACAGCCTGGTTTTCTGAATATAACGGATACTCGATGCGTCTGTAAGTATCGAGTCTCCGATATGTAGTAAGAGGAGAATAGCAGGCGCCACTTGGCCCTTTGACTCTCGAGAATCACAAAATCAAGGAGAATGACGCAAAGACAGATGGGTGGAACAAATGTACCACTGGGCCACAGTCACCCAAGGAAGTGCAAAATGAATTTACCAATTACTTTTTTCACCAGAAGAGGAAGTAGAATGGCAATACAGAAGTCTTTCAATTGTAACTGAGTTTTTAATGTTAGCGTAGACATAAATGCTTATATATGTGAAGAAATTAATATATACTATTTGCAGAAGGTTAAATTTGTTATACTTACCAGATAATCCTATGTGTCCTTGGGAGTGTGGGCGCAAACATAAATTTCATAGCATCATACACACTTTCTGTATCCTTTTCACTTTTAGGTTTTTCATTTTATTAGTTTCCTACTCACGTTGATGGTTCAAATGGCTCTGAGCACTATGGGACTTAACTTCTGAGGTCATCAGTCGCTAGAACTTAGAACTACTTAAACCTAACTAACCTAAGGACATCAAACACATCCATGCCCGAGGCAGGATTCGAACCTGCGACCGTAGCAGTCGCGCGGTTCCAAACTGTAGCGCCTAGAACCGCTCGGCCACCCCGGCCGGCGCTCTCTTTCAATCCACAGTTCTTTTCCGTATTTTGGTGTCAGTCGTTTCGAAATTTGTTGCAGTATTTACAACAGTATAATGCGACTTAATTCTACTTTTAAAGTCCACATGTTTAGAATCCCACACTACAGGGAAGCACTAAACTTTTTGAATTATGAATTGTGTTTTATCATAATGCCACACATATTTATCACATTTGGTCGCTGACACTGTCATTTTCATACATGTGTAAACATGCAGAATATCTACAAGTTCGAGGGGAACTTCGAGAAAACTGAAAGTTCAGCAAGTAGTTGCAACAGGTAGCACTAAACTGTATCCACCAACTTGCGAATACTACATCCGTAGGTTGACAAAACTTGCGGATGTCGACATTCTGGAGGTGATTTTACGCGAAATAACTTTCAGACGTAACTTGTGCAAGCAATTTCCGGAAGTTTTTTTTTCAAGTGGAGACATGCCCCTATTCTAAGATCAAAATCCGACTGTCCTCATGGTGCAGACACAAATCCGTCTCATTGCATAAATTTACTAGCTGAGTAACTGACGTTGCCTGGGTATATGTTTATTTCAGTTCTATTAGTTCCTCTCTTTCTTCCCCTCCCCCTCCCCCCTCTCTGTCCATCTCATTCCCCTCCTCCCTCTGTCCATATCCTTCTCACCCTCTTTCTTTACATCTCCTCCTCTCCCTCTCTGCCAATCTCCTCTTCGTTCAAAGGTTTCACTGACGTTAGCCGCCCGGATCTCGTGGTCGTGCGGTAGCGTTCTCGCTTCCCACGCCCGGGTTCCCGGGTTCGATTCCCGGCGGGGTCAGGGATTTTCTCTGCCTCGTGATGGCTGGGTGTTGTGTGCTGTCCTTAGGTTAGTTAGGTTTAAGTAGTTCTAAGTTCTAGGGGACTGATGACCATAGATGTTAAGTCCCATAGTGCTCAGAGCCATTTGAACCATTTTTGAACTGACGTTAGCCACATCTAGACGCTGAAAAGTAACAGGTGAAAATATGTCCCGGACTGGGATTCAGAGCCGGATTTCCAGCTTAAACGAGCGATCGTGACGTGACGTGACGTGACCTCTGGGCTTCATGAGGGGCACCCCGACCCCAGTGTAGGTGGAGTGCTAATAGGCTGTCCCTACTTTGCCTCCAGGTCTTCTGTGGAATGGTGAGTGGGTTTTCTTATCGTTGTCTTCTTGTCTGCACGTTGCCCTTCTCAGTATTTATTTTCTTCTTTGCTGGTTGTGTTTCAGTCAGCTGTGGCGGCTCATGGTAGGCCGGCCTCGCTGTTTCCGGTGCGAACGGCGTAGGGAGCGCTTTACTGCGACGGCTGCTGCGCGGCCGCCGGCGTGTTCATCGCCTCTAACAATTGCAGAACAAGGCACTCCGACGAGTATCCCATGTACATCCACAGTTTGCCTGCCCGCATCTCGTGGTCGTGCGGTAGCGTTCTCGCTTCCCACGTCCGGGTTCCCGGGTTCGATTCCCGGCGGGGTCAGGGATTTTCTCTGCCTCGTGATGGCTGGGTGTTGTGTGCTGTCCTTAGGTTAGTTAGGTTTAAGTAGTTCTAAGTTCTAGGGGACTGATGACCTTAGATGTTAAGTCCCATAGTGCTCAGAGCCATTTGAACCACAGTTTGCCTCACGATACTTACATGAGGTAGCCAGGGAACCTGCAGTATTACAACGGTTGCAGGCCTCCGCACGAAAGATGTATCAGAAGACGAATGCCTCCGCTAATCCTCTGGTGCAGAACCTCGGTGCCCCTGACGACGATGGCGCCTCTTACAAAAGACCTGTTGCTCTTATCGACAGGTAGTATGCCTCTTTGCGTACCACGAAGCCCCAAGTATCTCCAATCCAAATCGTGACTGGACAGCTACACCGCAAATAAAGAATACACACTCCTACCCCCAAAGTTCCTGACCCAATACACAGCTTTGGTAGTAAATGCCTAAGGGTAAATACTACATTACCCACATTACGACGACCGGCGTGGCGGTCAGCACTGCCTCTGCAACTCTTTGCAGTGTTTCGGCCAGGTGCGATACCTTTTCTATTACTCCAGAGAGTGCGGAGACGGCTGCAGGTAGCCGATCTTCCTGCGCAGCGGATGCTGTGCTTCGGCTGGGTGCAGCTGGGTTGCGGGCGGCGGCTGGGTTGTTTCCACTCCTGCAGCCTCCCGACAAGGTGACGTCTTCTTTACGCGATTTCACTCTGGGGGCGGCGGGTCAAAAATGGTTCAAATGGCTCTGAGCACTATGGGACTCAATGTGGTGTCACCGCCAGACACCACACTTGCTAGGTGGTAGCTTAAATCGGCCGCGGTCATTTAGTACATGTCGGACCCGCGTGTCGCCACTGTGTGATCGCAGACCTAGCGCCACCACAAGGCAGGTCTCGTGATACGAACAAGCACTCGTCCCAGTTGTACGGACGACCTCGCTAGCGACTAGATGTACGAAGCCTTCCACTCTCATTAGCCGAGAGACAGAATAGCCTTCAGCTAAGTTAATGGCTACGAACTAGCAAGGCGCCATTAGCCTTACAGTGATTGTAATTAAAGTCTCCTGTGTATAGTCAAGAGCGATGTACCACAATGATTGATTAAAGATAAGTATTAATCCAGCTACATACTTTTCTTCATAGCATTAATTACGTAGCCTATTCCAGTACTTGACGCCCGTCGGCGTGTGTGTGTACGCGTGCCTTTCTTTCGGCTACCCGTCACTGTGGACTGGCTGCCTTGTCAGTCCACTTCACTCAACTTCTGAGGTCATAAGTCCCCTAGAATTTAGAACTACTTAAACCTAACTAACCTAAGGACATCACACACACCCATGCCCGAGGCAGGATTCGAACCTGCGACCGTAGCGGTCGCGCGGTTCCAGACTGTAGCGCCTAGAACCGCTCGGCCACTCCGGCCGGCTCGGATTTTGGTAGGACATCTGAAGATAGGCTTGATTTTATGCTTGCGGCTCGTAGGTCTTCAGGTGTGCCCTCTCGAGCACATTTTCCGGCACGAACGCGCCGTCTTCTGACTCGTCCAGGCCGCCTGTGTGCCTGGGCGCGGACGGCCGAGGGAGCGGTCGGCAGTCTTCTTTGTTGTTTGCCCGCGTTGGCGTGCAATTGGAACTTTGATTACTTCACAGCCGCGATAACGCGCCACGTGTGCGCCGCCACAGTTTCCACACTTGAGAGTGTGCGTCCTCGGAAGCGGACAGTTTCTGCCCGCACTCCTCGAGGAAGGAGCAATGGCGAGCCACGTGGCCCATCCCGTGGCAGGGGAACCACTGCACCGAGCCAACACCGACTCAAAGGAAGGCCTCGGCGCTTGTTCGTTACGTCACGTCAGCTAGGCACGGCGAACGCCAGGTCTGTTGTAGGCATACTCATAATGGTGGTGTCTCCCTCTCTTGACACAGGAAAATGTGAAACTATTGGCGGTAGTTGACCAACACACATTGTTCTGAGAGATTTCTGCAATCAATTAATTGTGCAATTCATTACACTTCTTAACAAATAGTGTACTCCTAAACTTAAATTTCCACCTGTTTTAAGGATTGACATACAAAAACAACTTCATGGTCCAGCACCAACAGAATTCGTGCATCTTTACCTTATTTGTAATTCTGAGGAAGTTACGTTTGTACTGGATTGCTTTTACAAGAAACTGTGAACATATTGGTGCTCTTCTTTAGGTATGTTGGTTGACTATGGGGTGAGGAGCACTGAATGTTAATGAAATATATTGCGATTGTACACGTTGGGGGAGGGGGTGGGGGACAGAAGAAGAGGCAAAAGAGAGATACTTGTTTTATCAAATAAAATTTTTTTATCTTATAAAGTTTCTCCCTTCAGTTGCAAGAGGGGAATATTTATCTTTTCTAATGTGCATGTTTAAAAAAGTTAAAGCTCAGCAGTATTTTCGATATATGAAGCTATTTTGTTTCCTGTTTAGAATTCCTTTCGTTGAAAACGACTGTAATCTAATGACTGGTAACAGTTGGACATTTACACATGCAAATTAGTTCACATTTTCAGTGACGATGTCAAACGAAAATAAGTAAATAAAAGGAATGAGTTCATTGTAAGGGGGTTTGCGTAGGTTTCGATAACAAAATGGATCAAGTAAATACAGTTACTTGTATGTAAAATTTCCGAAGCTTGCAATGGGGCAAAGCATCTTCTCATATTGATCTACGTTTGTTTGCACAGGATTCAGTAATACAGAACTATGATCTTCATTTGTAGCTTTACGATAGTAAGAAAAATCTTTCATCTAAATAAAACTGCAGAATCCAAAATAATACCAAACATTTTGTCCAAAAATAAGAGATTTATAGTGATAAGCACGCCCAGGCGTTTCTGCCTGCATTAGACCTGGCGTTAGCCGTGCCTAGCTGACGTGACGTCACCAACAAGCGCCGAGGCCTTCCTTTGAACCGGGCGAGGTGGCGTAGTGGTTAGACACTGGACTCGCATTCGGGAGGACGACGGTTCAATCCCGTGTCCGGTCATCCTGATTTGGGTTTTCCGTGATTTCCCTAAGTCACTCCAGGCAAATGCCGGGATGGTTCCTTTGAAAGAGCACGGCCGACTTCCTTCACCTTCTTTGCCTAATCCAATGAGACCGATGACTTCGCTGTCTGGGCTCCTTCCCCAAACAACCCAACCAACCCTTCCTCTGAGTCGGTGTTGACCAAGCCCCTCTTCTGCTTCAGGTTCTCTGCCGTGACCTTGGTGTTGGCCACTCTTTGCAGCTGGTAGAGCCGCCTGTTCTCTGGGGTGTCGGTGGCGATCACCAGCAGAGGAGGCGGCTACTTGTGCGTGACGTTGCACACATTGCCCACACTGAAGTCAAGCTGCGCCAGTTCGTCCCTCAGTTCAGGTTCCGCCGCCTTGGGAAAGCCCTTCACGACGATCTTCAGGAGTCTCTAGCGGACGGCGGCGTGTACCACTGCATGCCCTGGTTCGACGACTCGCTCGTCACCTTGATGGAATCCTCTGTGTTTGCGACTTGCAGTCGCACGAGGTTTCCTGCTGCAGCTCGCACCGTGAAGTCTGCAGTCGTCCACTGCTTCACGAGCAGCAGGAAACCTTTATAGACTTTGGCCACCTCAAAGACGAGGGGCGGCGCCGTGGCTGCGACCCTCTGGCGGTGGTGTCCGATCGGGAGGCGGTCGCTTCTTCTTCTGCCGAAAGACCAGCGTGGGCAGCGGCCGTGGTCTCCGTCTGCTCGAGTGCTGATGGCTGCTCCGACTTCTCCTCGTCTGCTAGCGCGCCGTAGAGGTTAGCAGTAGCCGTAGGCGGCAGGCAAGGCGTCGCCCTGGGTCTGGCCACCCGCCGAGACGCCTGCCACGCTGTCGTCTGGTATGGCACGTCTTCTGCCGTCGGTAGTGGAGACAGCAAGCTGCCTCATCTTCTTGGGCGCCCTATTGGCGCCGGTGGGTGCTGCGGAGATTGGCCGTATGCGCCGTTAGCAATCTGGGCGCTGCAGCGCGCTGGCCGTCATTCTTTGCGCCCTCTCGTCGGCCGGGAGTGCATCGTGCACTATGACATCGTCTCCTCCGGAATCGTCGCCCACGTCGAGGTCCACGGACGGTGGCCGGTTCGTTCTAGGCGGCGGGTCAGACGGGGCCGCCAGGGGATCGAGCTCCTCCGAACGGGGTCTGCCACGCCAGCATCTACAGTCGTCGTAAATGGGGGTAAGAGGGGGTGGGGGGGGGGGCAGATGGGGCCGTCGACCGAGCAGGCACGGCCGAACAGCAATCCGCCACACCCATCCTTCTATTCAGCGCTCCTCTAAACTCCGGGCGTGCCCACGACATTTCTGCTTTCTGCACTACTGGCCATTAAAATTGCTACATCAAGAAGAAATCCAGATGATAAACGGGTATTCATTGGACAAATATATTATACTAGAACTGACATGTGATTACATTTTCACGCAATTTCGGTGCATAGATCCTAACAAAACAGTAACCAGAACAACCACCTCTGGCCGTAATAACGGCCGTGATTCGCCTGGGCATTGAGTCAAACAGAGCTTAGATGGCGTGTACAGGTACAACTGCCCATGCAGCTTCAACACGATACCACAGTTCTTCAAGAGTAGTGACTGGCGTATTGTGACGAGCCAGTTGCTCGGCCACCATTGACCAGGCGTTTTTAATTGGTCAGAGATCTGGAGAACGTGCTGGCCAGGGCAGCAGTCGAACGTTTTCTGTACCCAGAAAGGCCCGTACAGGACCTGCAACATGCGGTCGTGCATTATCCTGCTGAAATGTAGGGTTTCGCTGGGATCGAATGAAGGGTAGAGCCACGGGGCGTAACACATCTGAAATGTAAGGTCCACTGTTCAATGTGCCGTCAATGCGAACAAGAGGTGACCGAGACGTGTAACCAATGACACCGTATACCATCGCGCCGGGTGATACGCCAGTATGGCGATGACGAATACACGCTTCCGATGTGCGTTCACCGCGATGTCGCCAAACACGGATGCGACCATCATGGTGCTGTAAACAGAACCTAGATTCATCCGAAAAAATTACGTTTTGCCATTCGTGCACCCAGGTTCGCCGTTGAGTATACTATCGCAGGCGCTACTGTCTGTGATGCAGCGTCAAGGGTAACCGCAGCCATGGCCTCCGAGCTGATAGTCCATGCTGCTGCAAACGCCGTCGAAGTGTTCGTGCAGATGGTTGTTGCCTTGCAAACGTCCCCATCTGTTGACTCAGGCATCGAGACGTGGCTGCACGATCCGTTACAGCCATGCGGATAGGATGCCTGTCATCTCGTCTGCTAGTGATACGAGGACGTTGGGATCCAGTACGGCGTTCCGTATTAGCCTCCTGAACCCACCGATTCCATATTCTGCTAGCAGTCATTGGATCTCGACCAACACGAGCAGCAATGTCGCGATACGATAAACCGCAATTGCGATAGGCTACAATCCGACCTTTATCAAAGTCGGAAATGTGATGGTACGAATTTCTCCTCCTTACACGGGGCATCGCAACAACGTTTCGGCAGGTAACGCCAGTCAACTGCTGTTTCCGTATGATAAATCGGTTGGAAATTTTATTCATGTCAGCACGTTGTAGGTGTCGCCACCGGCGCCAACCTTGTGTGAATGCTCTGAAAAGCTAATCATTTGCATATCACAGCATCTTCTTCCTGTAGGTTAAATTTCGCATCTGTGGCACGTCATCTTCGTGCTGTAGCAATTTTAATGGCCAGTTGTGTAAAAATATATATACAGGGTGTAAACGGTATAAGCTGCCAAAAAATCCTGTTAGTAGAACACAAGTAATTGATATAAGAGGTCTAGTAACATGTTTGGTCATTTTCTACGGTTGTCCTAGAAAAAAATAGTTCTTCTCGAAACAATGTTTTTGGGCAAGTACACACTGGACAGTGCACGCGGATTAAACGTGATTTGTGTAAACGTTATGCACAGTAGACAGGGAGTGTTCATTACACGAAATCAAAACACTACTAGGTACCTACTCCGCCCCCTCTCCACAATGCAGGTGCACATATGTAAGCAATCGGTTCGTGTTATTTACCGCTACGTGTATTGACATCACGAGCGTGAGTCGCAAACTCATAAGCAACTACGATCTGAGTGGTTGAGTCATTGTAATACGTCGATCATCGACAGTCGTCGAGTTAGCTGTGCAGATGTTATTGCAAGTCGGTTAAACGTTGGGATGGAAGCGAGATTTACTATCGCTGAACTATGAGATATTCACTTAATTTATGGCGAGCCAAAAGGTGTTGGGAGGGCAGCTGTACGAATTTATCCCACAACAAAGACTTCCTGCGCGATCGACATTTGTTGCTGCTCAAAAAAGTGGTTCAAATGGCTCTGAGCACTATGGGACTTAACTTCTCAGGTCATCAGTCCCCTAGACCTTAGAACTACTTAAACCTAACCTAAGGACATCACACACATCCATGCCCGAGGCAGGATTCGAACCTGCGACCGTAGCGGTCGCGCGGTTCCAGCCTGTAGCGCCTAGAACCGCTCGGCCACCCCGGCCGGCGTTGCTGTTCATCAAAGTTTTTTTATCATCATAATACTCTACTTTTACTCGATTATTTTGTAATTAATTCGTAACGAAGTACAATAGTTTTCTTTGCCTTTTTGCATTTGATTCTGTAGGCGAAATGTATAGTCTGTTCTGATACGCTTTATTTTATTATTAAATAAATCATGACTGAATACAGCTTACGACCACGTATTTGATTTGCATAGACTGAAACATACTGGTTCTTTACCGCCCCACGCAGAAGGCAGAGGACCACAACGCGAAGAACGTAGATTGGAGACTGCAGAACAAATTCTGGACCGCATCCGCGAAGATCCCACTCACAGTACTCGAAGCATCACTCGGCAAGGGGTGTATCGCACGCTGTCGTTCATCGCACTTAGAAAAAAGAGGGCCGTGGCCTTAGCACATTCAACAGGTAAAAGTGGCGGAAGAGCAAGATTCCCCTCCACGACAAGCATTCTCAGTGTGGTTTTTGTTACAAAGTGCACAGAATGATTTTGTAAACAAAATATTCGTCACATATGAAGCGTGTTTCATTCGCGAAGGGATAACTAATTTCCATAACTTGCATACGTGGAGAGTATGCAACCAGCGCGAAGTAGTAGCAACACATTTACAGCGCAGCTTTTCCATAAATGTATGGGCGGTTATAATCAATGATTGATTACATTATTGGCCTTATGTTTTACCTGCAAGATTGACTGGTGACAATTACCGAACATTGTTACCACATTTGTTCCGTTAGCTGTTCGTGATAACATGTGGTTCCTCCATGATGTTGCTCCACCCCCACTTTGGTCACAGAGTACGAAGATTTTTCAATAGACGATTTCCAGGACGATCGATTGAGCGTATCGGTTCACAACGACGGCCAAGACGCAGTCCTGATTTAAATCCACCGGATTTTTACTTTTTGGGCCATATGAAGGAACTTCTTTATGCTAAGCAAGTAAATAAAGTAGACGCTTTTCGATACTGCTAATATCATAAAGGCAAATGTCCATATTTATGAACGAGTACGACGAAACTGCATTCGCCGTAACGAAACATGTGTCGAATAGAGTGGCGGGCATTGCGAACACTTATTGCAGTATTGTTATAAGAGGAAACAAAGTAAAGTGGGTTTCATTTCCGTTACAATAGTGTTGTCAGTTGACAACGTAACCAGAAATGCATCTGCTGCCAACCTTACAAATACACTACTGGCCATTAAAATTGCTACACCAAGAAGAAATGCAGATGATAAACGGGTATTCAATGGACAAATATATTGTACTAGAACTGACATGTGATTGCATTTTCACGCAGTTTCGGTGCATAGATCCTGAGAAATCAGTACCCAGAACCACCACCCCTGGTCGTAATAACGGCCTTGATACGCCTGGGCATTGAGTCAAACAGAGCTTGGATGGCGTCTATAGGTACAACTGCCCATGCATTTCATAAGGAGTTGTGACTGGCGTATTTTGACGAGCCAGTTGCTCGGCCACCACTGACCAGACGTTTTCAATTGGTCAGAGATCTGGAGAATGTGCTGGCTAGGGCAGCAGTCGAACATTTTCTGTATCTAGAAAGGCCCGTACAGGACCTGCAACATGCGGTCGTGCATTATCCTGCTGAAATGTAGGGTTTTGAATGGATCAAATGAAGGGTAGAGCCACGGTTGGTAACACATCTGAACTATAACGTCCACTGTTTAATGTGCCGTCAATGCGAACAAGAGGTGACAGAGACGTGTAAACAATGGCACCCTATACCATCACGCCGGGTCATACGCCAATATGGCGATGACGAATACACGCTTCCAATGTGCGTTCACCGCGATGTCGCCAAACACGGATGCGACCATCATGATGCTGTAAACAGAACCTGGATTCATCCGAAAAAATGACGTTTGTCATTCGTGCACCCAGGTTCGTCGTTGAGTACACCATCGCAGGCGCTCCTGTCTGTGATGCAGCGTCAAGGGTAACCGCAGCCATGTTCTCCGAGCTGATAGTCCGTGCTGCTGCAAACGTCGTCAAACTGTTCGTGCAGATGGTTGTTGTCTTGCAAACGTCCCCATCTGCTGACTCAGGCATCGAGACGTGGTTGCACGATCCGTTACAGTCATGCGGATAAGATGCCTGTCATCTCGACTGTTAGTGATACGAGGCCATTGGGATCCAGCACGGCGTTCCGTATTACCCCCTTGAAACCACCGATTCCATATTCTGCTAACACTCATTGGATCTCGACCAACGTGAGCAGCAATGTCGCGATACGATAAACCGCAATCGCGATAGGCTACAATCCGACCTTTATCAAAGTCGGAAACGTGATGGTACGCATTTCTCCTCCTTACACGAGGCATCACAACAACGTTTCACCAGGCAATGCCGGTCAACTGCTGTTTGTGTATGGGAAATCGGTTGGAAACATTCCTCATGTCAGCACGTTGTAGGTGTCGCCACCGGCGCCAACGTTGTGTGAATGCTCTGAAAAGCTAATCATTTGCATATCACAGCATCTTCTTCCTATCGGTTAAATTTCGCGTCTGTAGCACGTCATCTTCCTGGTGTAGCAATTTTAATGGCCAGTAGTGTAATTTCCATAACATGGATACGTGGTGAGTACGCAACCAGCGCGAAGTAGTAGCAACACATTTACAGCGCAGCTTTTCCATAAATGTAAGGGCGGTTAAAATCTATGATTGATTACATTATTGGCCTTATGTTTTACCTGCAAGATTGACTGGTGACAATTACCGAACACTGCTACCAAATTTGTTAGAAGACTTTCCGTGCTGTTCGTGATAACTAGTGGTTCCTCCATGATGGTGCTCCACCCCACTTTGGTCACAGAGTACGAAGATTTTTCAATAGACGATTTCCAGGACGATCGATTGAGCGTATCGGTTCACAACGACGGCCAAGACGCAGTCCTGATTTAAATCCACCGGATTTTTACTTTTTGGGCCATATGAAGGAACTTCTTTATGCTAAGCAAGTAAATAAAGTGGACGATTTTCGATGCTGCCAATATCATAAAGACAAATGTGCATATTTATGAACGAGTGCGACGAAACTGCATTCGCTGTAACGAAACATGTGTCGAATTAAATGGTGGACATTGTGAACACTTATTGCAGTATTGTTATAAGAGGAAACAAAGTAAAGTTCGTTTCATTTCCGTTACAATAGTGTTGTCAGTTGACAACGTAAACAGAAATGCATCTGCTGCCAACCCTACAAATATCTTTTAGGAAAAGAAAAATGAAGAACACGATACAATGATATTTCATTAGACTTTGTTGTCAAGCACACTGAGACGTATCGTCTGTATAATTTCGGCAGCTTATAGCGTTTACGCCCTGTCTCGAGTTTGCGAGTGTAACTCTACGCCGCGCGGTCCGTGCGGCTCCCCCTCCCCCGTCCCCGCCGGAGGATGGAGTCCTCCCTCGGGCATGGGTGTGTGTGTTGTTTTTAGCATAAGTTAGTTTAAGTAGTGTAGACTTCAGCAATTTGGTCCCTTAGGAATTCACACTCATTTGAACTTTTTTTTTTTTTTTTTTTTTTTTTTACTGTACTAGCATCAAACGTAATTGCTTTGGTTGCCTAAGTTATGTGATCAACTAATTTTTAGTACTTGTGAAATACGATTTATATTCTGTAAGAATACCCAAGGGAAGAACACTGAATGATGTGCTGTTGTAATTATGTGCGAAACAGCCAAAAAAGAAAAACAAAACGAAGTCATGGCTCCCAGTTTCTCCTTTACACATTCAGTTTTCTTTACCTTCCAATTCTACCGGTAATCCGATCATTTACTACGTCATTTATGTTCTCTACCAAATCTTAGTCTTGGTAGAGCACAACTCTAGCAAGGAGTGCTACCTATCAGGTCTGCAAGTACGTGTTGTTACTATGGCAGTGTTGTGGTTGGCAGTCGACTCATACTACGTGACTAAGTTGCTTTTATTCAGTAACAGCCACTTAGAAGATTAACCTTGTCGACTGCTGATCGTTTTTAATCGTTGTTTTTCTCCTGTGATTTTCGTTTATCTGTCAGAATGGACATTTTTTTAAAATGTAAGTACAAAGCATGATCTTTCAAATGTATCATTCATTTCTAAAGAAATTAATAGGCGGAAATGCAGGAAGTATAACAACCACTCGAATTTCGATTTTACGTGCACTACTGTTGGAAATGAATGACCACAGCGAGTCACTTGTTCAAAACTCTAACTGAAAGCATCCTTCCTAATAAAATGAAATGACGTTTGGAGTCAAACTACGGTAGTCTGGCACACAAACCACGATGATGCCTTCCCATGAGATAAAAGAAATGTAAAAAAGTACATCCAAATATTGTTTTGAACGCCATAGACGTTGCCCTGTTGGAGGTGGTGCACTGAAGCGCCAAAGAAACTGGTATAGGTATGTGTATTCAAATACAGAGATGTGTTAACAGAATACATCGTTGCGGTCAGCAACGCCTATATAGGACAACAAGCGTCTGGCACAGTTGTTAGATCAGTTACTGCTGCTACAAGGGCAGCTTAGCAAGATTTGAGTGAGTCTGAATGAGGTGTTATAGTAGGCGCACGATCGATGGGACACAGCTTCTCCGAGGTAGCGATGAAGTATATCAGAAATCCGGTACAACATCAAATCTCCGACATCGCTGCGGCCGGAAAAAGATCCTGCAAGAACGGACCAACGACGACTGAAGAAAATCGTTCAATGTGACAGAAGTGGAACCTTTCCGCAATTGCTACAGAATTCAATGCTGGACCATCAACAAGTGTCAGCGTGCCAATCATTTAACGAAACATCATCGATATGGGCATTCGGAGCCGAAGGTCCACTCGTGTACCCCTGATGATTGCACGACATAAAGCTTTACGCCTCGCCTGGGGCCCATCAACACCAGCTTTGGACTATTGATGACAGGAAACATGTTGCTTGGTCGGACGAGTCTCATTTCAAATTGCATCTAGCGGATGGAAGTGTACGGGTATGGAGACAACCTCATGAAACCATGGGCCCTGCATGTCAGCAGGGGACTGTTCAAGCCAGTGGAGGCTCTGTAATGGTGTGGGGGGTGTACAGCTGGAGTGATGTATCCGCCCTGATACGTCTATATACGACTCTGACAGGTGACACGTACGTAAGCGTCCTTTCTCATCATCTACATCCATTCGTGTCCATTGTACATTCCGACGGACTTGGGCAATTCCAGCAGGACAATGCGACACCCCACACGTCCATAATTACTACAGAGTGGCTCCAGGAACACTCTTCTGAGTTTAAACACTTCCGCTGACCACCAAACTCCCCATACATGATTTTATTGAGCGTATCCGGGATGGCTTGCAACTTGCTGTTCAGAAGAGATCTCCACCCCCTCGTACTCTTACGGATTTATGGACAGCCCTTCAGGATTCATGATATCAGTTCCCTCCAGCACTACTTCAGACATTAGTCGAGTCCATGACATGTCGTGTTGCGGCACTTCTGTGCGCTCACGGGGGCCCTATACGACATTAGGCAGGTGTACCAGTTTCTTTGGCTCTTCAGTGTATATTGTGATCTTACGACTTCCGAACTGACTTACCGTTGCTAACAACAAAACTGTGAATATGTACTCTAACAGGCGACGTCACGACAGCAATTAACATTGTGTCAGTGGTCGAAGCCGATGACTCGTATTGTCTGTTCCTCTTGACCCAAATTGTGCAGGCGTGTGTGAAGATAAAGGTCGTCGTATGACTGACTGTTATGCAGAATTGTAAGCTCTGATCCGTAAAGAGACTCCTCAGGTTATCTGGAAACGCTGTTTTATTCCCCGAGCAGCACTGGTCTTAGAAAACATGAGCCTTGTCTTTCATTAGCTTCTTTAGTCAGTGACTAAAGTGATAAACTACATCAATAGCTGGACAATTAATTCGAGATGTTTTCGATAAATGTGAATTGACACTTTCTAGCAGATTAAAACTGTGTGTCGAACCGTTGCTTGAACGTGGATCGTGAGTCGTGTTTGTGTAGCTCAGTTGGTAGATCACTTGCCCGAGAAAGGCTTAGGTCCTGGTTTCGCGTCTTGGTCCAGCACACAGTTTTATTCTTCCAGGAGGTTTCACATCAGTGCACTCTCCGGTGCAGAGTGAAAAATTCATTCTGGGAACAATCTCCAGGTTGTGGCTAAGCCAATTCCCCGCAATCCTTTCTTCCAGGAGTGCTAGACTTAAAAGTATTGCAAGATAACTTCTGTGAAGTTTGGAAGGTAGGAGATGAGGTACTGGCGGAAGTAAAGCTCTATGAATGGGTCGTGAGTCGTGATTTGATAGCTCAGTTGGTAGAACAGTTGCCCACGAAAAGCCAGGGGCCCGGTTTGAAGTCCTAGTCCGGACAGTTTTAATTTCTCCTGCAGTGTGAAAAATTTGTTCTGTAAATGTGTGTAAGAGGACTTCTCTTAAATTTTTTCTAAAGGTCCGATCGGCTGAGGAATGAAATCCACACTGAAAATCAAAAATGTTTTATTTGCAACATTTATTTACACCTTCCAGCTATTTCTCTACATTGTCGCTGCTCCAGCTTAGACATGCTTCGTAGTGTTGCACCAACTTTCCAGTACCCTCATCGTAGTAGGCAGCTGCCCGTGCTTTCCGCCAATTCTCAGTGCTTGTCCGCAGCTCGTTGTGTACCAAAATGATGTCATAGCCAGGGGATGATTTGAGCAAAGACACGCAAATCAGAGTGAACCAACTCCGGGCTGTACGCTGGATGATCAAACATTTTCCATCGAAAACGCATCAGGCGTGCCTTTGTTGCAGCTGCAGCGTGCGTTGTCATAAAGGACAATGACTGATTTGAAGATTATTCTTTGCATGTTCTGTATTGCCTTTCGTACAGCATTTTCTCAAATCGCCTGAGCTAGTCGCTGAACAAGAACATCACTTTAGATTCGCTTCCTTCCCTGACCATCTGCATGATGGACGTCTGTACGTCCTGGTTCAAAGTTCCTGCACCATTGCCGCACTAGACAGTTTGGTTACAGGGTCTGTATGAAATCTGGCGGAAGTCTTCAACATGACGAAACTGAATGACTGCACGTACTTCACACTTTGCGTGGGAATCTTTTGTTCTGGGCGTCTTTACGTACTCTCCGGGCACTCAGAATAAAAACGTGCTACCGTCACGTGATCGACGAGCAACCTAGAAACACTGCACAACACGTCTGTGCAAAGCTTTATCGGATTTTCCCGGTGGTTTTGATTTCGCGACTGATTGGTCCGTGGGGGAAAATGGCTCTGAGCACTATGGGACTTGACTTCTGAGATCACAACGAGCGGGGTGGCGGAGTGACTAGCACACTGGACTCGCATTCGGGAGGACGACGGTTCAATCCCGCGTCCGGCCATTCTGATTTAGGTTTTCCGTGATTTCCCTAAATCGCTCCAGGTAAATGACGGGATGGTTCCCCTGAAAGGGCACGGCCGACTTCCTTCCCCGTCCTTCCCTAATCCGATGAGACCGATGACCTCGCTGTCTGGTCTCCTTCCCCAAACAACCCAACCCAACTCTTAAACTTAACTCTAAGGTCACCAGTCCCCTACAACTTAGAACTACTTAAACCTAACTAACCTACGGACATCACACACAACCATGCCCGAGGCAGGATTCGAACCTGCAACCGTAGCGTTCGCGCGGTTCCAGACTGTAGCGCCTAGAACCGCTCGGCCACACTGGCCGGCGTGGGGGAAAAGGAAACGCCTTCCTACATTACGTTTTCCCTGTTCTTCACACAGTTTAAGAAGGCATTGACTTCCAGTTGAGCAAAGAACTGAAGTCTGCGTTTGTGGATCATGTAACTCAATTCAGTAATTATTTTCTGATGTACTTTGTAGAAGAAGTTGATCGGCACAACTGGATCAAAGATCCTTTAAGTACAGTACTTCCATTAACACTTACCACTGAAGAACATGAACAATTAACTGACATTTCTTCAGACTCCAAAATGAAATCGAAGTAAGTTTCCTCTTCCCTGCTTGAGTTTTGGATCTTCATGTGGCAGAAGTACCCCCAAGTACGTTACAAATCTCTATCAGTAACATACGTAGCGTTTTTGTTTTACATAATTATCCCCCTGTCAGTTACTTAAAAATTAATGATATTTATAGCAAAATTGAAATTTTCAATGTTTAATTCACGTTTTATTCGAAAATTCTTGATTTGTAACGTGAAACAAAGTATGTTATAGTAAAAATAAAAAGCAATCCAGGTTTACAATATAGCGCTATAAAACGCAATTTCGTCACAAAAAGGTGAATTAAAAAAAAAAAACAAAGCGAAACAAAAATATATCAAACATCGCTTCAATACATGATCAAGCTCATGTAAAACGTGTTTCTGTTATTGATAAACAGCTTTCGCATTTATCAATAATGACAGGACACTCCAGTCTTTGATCTTGCGAAGTATGAGTGATTTCAGGTGTGCCGCAGGAGAGTGTCGTAGGACCGTTGCTATTCACAATATACATAAATGACCATGTGGATGACATCGGAAGTTCGCTGAGGCTTTTTGCGGATGATGCTGTGGTATATCGAGAGGTTGTAACAATGGAAAATTGTACTGAAATGCAGGAAGATCTGCAGCGAATTGACGCATGGTGCAGGGAATGGCAATTAAATCTCAATGTAGACAAGTGTAATGTGCTGCCAATACATAGAAAGAAAGATCCCATATCATTTAGCTACAATATAGCAGGTCAGCAACTGGAAGCAGTTAATTCCATAAATTATTTGGGAGTACGCATTAGGAGTGATTTAAAATGGAATGATCATACAAAGTTGATCGTCGGTAAAGCAGATGCCAGACTGAGATTCATTGGAATAATCCTAAGGAAATGCAATCCTAAAACAAAGGAAGTAGGTTACAGTACGCTTGTTCGCCCACTGCTTGAATACTGCTCAGCAGTGTGGGATCCGTACCAGGTAGGTTTGATAGAAGAGATAGAGAAGATCCAACGGAGAGCAGGGCGCTTCCTTATATGATCATTTAGTTATCGCGAAAGCGTTACTGAGATGATAGATAAACTCCAGTGGAAGAGTCTGTAGGAGAGACGCTCAGTAGCTCGGTACGGGCTTTTGTTGAAGTTTAGAGAACATACCTTCACCGAGGGGTCAAGCAGTATACTGCTCCCTCCTACGTATATCTCGTGAAGAGACTATGAGGATAAAATCAGAGAGATTAGAGCCCACACAGAGGCATACCGACAACCCTTCTTTCCACGAACAATACGAGACTGGAATAGAAGGGAGAACCGATAGCGGTACTCAAGGTACCCTCCGCCACATACCGTCAGGTGGCTTGCGGAGTATGGATGTAGATGTAGATGAAGATCATAATTACGCTGTACTGAGTAAAAGGTAACAACAATAATCATATACACAGATGAGCCAAAACATTATAAGCACTGCCCACCGCGAGGTTGAAGGCCTCCTGGTGGTGTTGCGGGCACACGGCGCAGTAAGGAAAGAATGTAAGCGGAAGAGAAACGAAGGTGCAGTCATTATAGCGAAGATACGTTCCACAAATACAAAAATCCACTGATATAAGCGGTTTTGAGAAAGGGCATATTGCTATGGCGCTGCAGCCAGAAAAGAGAATTTCTGAAACGGCGAAGCTGATCGCCTGTTGGCGTACTACTGTCGCGAGCACCTATGGAAAGTGGTTGAAGGATAGTGAAACCACGAGTAGGCCGTATGATATTGGGCGACAATGTCTCATTGCAAAACGCAAAGATCGGGGTATCCCACACTGTGTAATCCAGGATAGGCAGCGATCTGTGGCAGATTTGACGACAGAGTACAATGCTTCGGAGCACACCATTTAAAGGCGACGGCTGCTGTGGCCGAGCGCTTCTAGGCGCTTCAGTCCGGAACCGCGCTGCTGCTACGGTCGCAGGTTCGAATCCTGCCTCGGGCATGGATGTGTGTGCTGTCCGTAGGTTAGTTAGGTTTAAGTAGTTCTAAGTTCTATGGTACTGATGACCTCAGATGTTAAGTCCCATAGTGCTCAGAGCCATTTGAACCATTTCGTTTAAAGGCCATTGTTGAACATGGAGCTCCACATCACAATACCGCTGTGTGTTCCTCTGTTGACCCAACGACATCGTCAGTTATAATTGCAGTGGGCACACCATCACTGAGTTTTCACAGAGGATCAATAGAAACGTGTCGCCTGCCGAATGAATCGCATTTCTTGTTACACCAGGCCAATGGTTGTGTCCTTACACGCTGTCATTCAGGCGAATGGGTGCACGAAACGCGTACCGCGTCACGGATGGAGGCAGGTGAGGACAGAATTATGCTATGGGGTATACTGAGTTGGGCTTTCATGGGATCTGTGGTGGTAATCGAACTCATCATGACAGCAGTGAACTACGTCACCATTATTGCGGACCACCTGCCTCGCTTCATGCCTGAAGTCTCCCACTACGGTGATAACACCTTCCAACAGGATAAATGTCAGCGATGCAAGGTTTGAAGGGCATTACAGTGAACTCACATTGATGCCACCAAACGTGCCTGATCTGTACCCACTGAAATACATATCGGGCGCCAGCTGCATGCACGTAAACCATCATCCCGTAATTTTCGGGGACCAGCGCATAAATAACTGGTGCCACATATTTCTGGAATCCTGTCAAGGACTTGTATAGTCCATACCAAGCAGAATCTCTGTTGGACTGCGTTGGAAAAGTGAAGCAACATGCTATTAAACAGGTGGTCGTAATGTTTGGGGTCATCAGTGTAGGTTTTCTATGTTTGTGCATGTAAATTGTACTTGCATCAAAAGAAATTACTTTTGCTAGATGAGCGTGCCGATATTACGCGATCAACCAATTTTTATTACTAATAAAATACGATATATTCTTTAAGGATATAAAAAAACAAAATGGCCTGCACCGATTGATGTGCAGTTCAGATTATGTGCGACACCAACAAACAAGCACGCAAACGAAAACTCAAAGAGATTTCATCCGCAGCCAAATCCTCCCATACACATTCGTATATGTTTCTTTCCGTACCAATGCTACAGTAGGAGCCGCCCTCTGCCGGGCTGGAAATCCCTGCTAATTCGTCAGGATGCAGACGAAGAACCTGTGCGGCGTTGCCAGACGTAATAAAACAGTATTCAAAATTATTACATTACTGAAAATAAAAGCTGCTTCTTCTGCGTCGACTGGCAGCTCCGTAATCCAGAGAAGAATCTGCTGAATTCAATAGCAGACTCACGGCTGCCGAGGACACTGCGTCAGTTCGAAGTGGAAGTCGATGACACCCTGATGTGGCGATTTTGCCGCCGGCTGGCAAAGTAAGCATATCCTGTCGGTAGCTCGGTGACGTGTGTGTTTTGACACACACGCAGTTTCGGGCAGTCCCAGATCTCCGCCCGTGTTGTCCCCTCAGATGGACCGCGATGTCTGATGCCGTGTAGTCGTGCTGAATGCTGAAACTGACCCGGTACGGCATGCCTTGAGAAACATGCGGCGATGCAGTTCAGGGCAGATCCTGCCCTGGCCCGGAGTCGTGTTGGTAGACCCCCAACTACCCATCAGCGCTGACTGCTGTGCTAACGTCACTACTGAATGCTGGACTCCATCAGCAGTGGTTTCGGATTGATATTCATCTCGTAGGGCAGCGAGTGCAACAGCAGCATTGGAGCAATCTCACACACAAGATGTCACCATACTATAAACCAGAGGATCGAGTGTGTCACATAAACGCCATCGGTCAGTATGATCGATTACCAAAGGTGAAATGTTTGTGTCACTGAGGAGAGACTCTGCTCCACGACGCCATTCACATTGACCAAATTGCTTCTATTTCCTTAGTCGTCAGCGGTCTGCACTTCCGCTGCATTTTCTTAAAGAATTTGTTACAGGGTCTTTACTTCTTAGTCCAACTCCTGCTAGACGTTGTTGCGTCGTACCTAGTGCCTCCATTCACACCCGTCGTTAAAATCTAGGTGAGTACCTCTGAAAAAACACGTCGGCCGCTCCCAATTTTCCGCTTTTTTAAGTAATACTGTCAGCATCTGACATGTGCACCAGGTCATAAGTCTGTGCATTAATTTTGCATAGCCTGTTAGAATGTATTTCGAATGATTCATTTCCTTTCTGTGTTAAAATATTGAGTTTCTCTATACCAATGAAGCAAAACTTTCCGCTAACTCAATACTGATACTTTATTAAGCAATTTATGGTATGAAATATTAGTTTTTGTCGAGCCCTGATATGTAATATAGCCATCTTCGATCATGTTTCATCTAACAGCTACTTAATGCAGTCATGGCTAATGCATCGTCTATAAACACAGTATCCGTCGTTATCTCGGAGAAGAGAGTTATTAGGTATGCGGCTGAAGGACCAGTGAATGACTAAGCACTTACTACTGTTTTAGTCTCACAGAAATCAGACAGACTGTTGTTCTGCCAATTAACATTGTACTTGCAGTGTTAGCTGTTCGTAAAATATTTCCTGCTGTTCATTCTCCAACAATTTAAAAACCTGCTCCATATGAGCGATCACACGGTTAGTATTAGCTGCCCGTGTTTGTGTCATACACTATGTGGGCAAAAGTATTAAAAAACATACGTTTTTCATATTAAGTGCACTGTGCTGCCACCTACTGCCAGGTACTCCATATCAGCGACCTCAGTAGTCATTAGACATCGTGAGAGAGCAGAATGGGGCGCTCTGCGAAACTCACGGACTTCGAACTGGGTGTCATTTGTGTCATACGTCTGTACGCGAGATTTCCATACTCTTATACATCCCTAGGTCCACTGTTTACGATGTGATAGTGAAGTGGAAACGTGAAGGGACACGTACAGCACAAAAGCGTACATGCAGACCTCGTCTGTTTACTGACAGAAACCGCCGACAGTTGAAGAGGCTCGTAATGTGTAATAGGTTCACATCTATCCAGACCATCACACAGGAATTACAAACTGCATCAGGATCCACTGCAAGTTCTATGACACTTAGGCGGGAAGTGAGAAAACTTGGATTTCATTGTTGAGCGGCTGCTCATAAGCCACACATCACGCCGGTAAATGCCAAACGACGCCTCGCTTGGTGTAAGGAGCGTAAACATTGGACGATTGAACAGTGGAAAAACGTTGTGTGTAGTGACGAATCACGGTACACAATGTGGCGATCAGATGGCACGATATAGGTATGACGAATGCCTAGTGAACGTCATCTGCCAGCGTATGGAATGCCAACAGTAAAATTCGGAGACGGTGGTGTTACGGCTTAGTCGTGTTCTTCATTGCTGTTTTGAATGGCACTATCACAGCACATGCCTACATTGATGTTTGAAGCACCTTCTGGTTTCCCACTGTTTAAGAGCAATTCAGGGATGGCGATAGCATCTTTGATCGAGCACCTGTTCATAATGCACACCCTGTGGCGGAGTGGTCACACGACAATAACATCCCTGTAATGGACTGGCCTGCACAGAGTCCTGAACTGAGTCATATAGAACACCTTTGGGATATTTTGGAACGCCGACTTCGTACCAGACCTCACCGACCAACATCGATAGCTCTACTCAGTGCAGCACTCCGTGAAGAATGAGCTACCATTCTCCAAGAAAGCTTCAAGCACCTGATTGAACGAATGGAACGAGTGGAAGCTGTCATCAAGGCTAATGGTGGGCCAACACCATACTGAATTCCATCATTACCGATGGAGGGCGCCACGAACTTGTAAGTCATTTTCAGTCAGGTGTCCGGATACTTTGGATCACATAGTGTATCGTGGCCGACTAATATCCCCCGTCCCACGAGTCGCTCCGTCCACAGTCCGAGCCCGCAGGCCCAGGTCGGCGGTCGCGGAGATGCTAGCGTCGGCGTCTGTGATAGCGTTGAAGTAAGTTCTCTGTCCACCGTGGTCGCCATATCGCTTTGCTTGCTAAGATCATAGCTGCAAACTCAGATGCTGACATCGTCCCTGGTGCGAATTTCTATTGCCTCTCTAACAACGCTGTTCCAGCATTTCGAAGTCTGTGCCAAGATCATGGTACATTCGTATTCCATCATGTGTTTCTGAGACAAACAGTGCTCTGCGACCGTTGACTTGGAATACGTCAGTCGAGTGTGCCTCTGGTGTTCTCGGCAACGATGTGCGACGGGGCACACTGTCTGTCAAAAATGGTTCGAATGGCTCTGAGCACTATGGGACTTAATATCTGAGGTCATCAGTCCCCTAGAACTTAGAACTACTTAAACCTAACTAACCTAAGGACATCACACCCATCCATGCCCGAGGTGGGATTCGAACCTGCGACCGTAGCGGTCGCGCGGCTCCAGACTGTAGCGCCTAGAACCGCTCGACCACTTCGGACAGCCACTGTCTGTCCAATATATGTTTTCCCACACTGACTTTCAAACTAGTATACGCCGTCCTTCTGCAAACCTAAATCATCTTTAGCGTTTCCCAATAATGCTCCTGTTTTATTGCGTGGGGAAAAGAAGGTTTTCACTTTGTGCTTCATCAATATGCTTCCGCTTTCTCTCGCTATTGGGCCTGAGTACGGTTTAAGAGCAGTGGCTCCCTCTTACTCCATGACGTCATCCGTCTCCACAGGTTGTACTATTGTGGTAGGGCGGAGAACACGCCTAATCTGCCGTTCTGGGTACCTGTTTCTGAGGTGTTGCAAGTCTTGAGGCAGACACTCTGCGTCAAATGGTGTGCGATTTGTATACTAGTGTTTTCAGTATCCCATTCCTCTGCGAAGGGTGGTGGCAACTGTCTGCATGCAAATACAGGTAACTGTGGATTTTCTTCCGATAAATACCGAGGCCTGAGGTTCCATCAACTTATCTCTTGACCATGGCGTTCAGGAACGGTAATCTTCCTTTTGTCTTCATAGTGAATTTGATTTTGGGGTGGATGGAGTTCAAACGTGTAAGGAAGTCTAGAAGTCTGTACCTTACATGGGGCCAAATGATGAACATGTCATCCACATAACGGAAAAAACACGTGGCTTTCCATTTGGATGATGCCATGAGTTCCTCCTCGAAGTACTCCATATACAAATTTGTGAGCCAGAGAGGACTACCCATTGTGACTCCTTCTCTTTGTTCATAGTATCCTCCATTAAACAGAAAATACGTGGAAGTCAGGACATGCCTGAAAAGGTCAGTGGTCTTTTCATCAAATTTCTGACCAATAAGTTCTAGTGACTGTCATAGAGGTACCTTGGTGAATAACGAAACGACATCAGAACTCACCAGTATATCTGAGGGTTTCACGCTGAAGTTGTCGAGGCGTTTTACAAAGTGCACAGAATTGCGATATGATGAGTGCATTTATCCACGTAAGGATTTAGTATTTCCACCAGGTATTTTGCCAGCAAACATGTAGGTGCCAAAATGTTGCTGAAAATGGAGCGCAATGTCGCCCTACCTTCGTGAGTTGTAGGGATTCAATTAAGTCTTATAGGTACATGTCCTTGAGGTAACAGTTCCTTGGCGACCCCCTCTGGTATATCCACGTCCTTGGTAAGACCCTTAGTCTGGTTCTCCACCTTGTTCTTTCCCCCAAGGACTACACTGAGAAGCTGCAGTCTGTTAAATGACTCCTACAGGAAGATAAGCGCTGACACCGCAAAGAAGATGGAGAACAAGACTAGGGATCTTCTCAAAAACGCAGATTTACTAGAGGTAAAAGTTCAAAAGATGGGGTGTCATTGTGCCTCATTGTCAGCAACATTAGGGCATCTACACATTTGCCGGCAAAATACCTGACAGAATAGGCTAAGCCCTTATGTAGGTAAATACACTCAACATATCCACAATTCTGTTCATTTTATAAAACGCCTTGGGAACTTCAGGGTGAAACACTCAGATATCCCGGTGAGTTCTGACGTTGTTTGATTGTTTTCACCAGGGTACCTCTACGACCATCACTAGAGCTTATTGGTCAGAAATTTGACAAGAAGACCACTGACCTTTTCAGGCATGTCCTGACCTCCACGTACTTTCTGTTTAATGGAGAATACTATGAACAAACGGAAGGAGTCAGAATGGGAGCCCAGTCTCGTCTGTGGTCGCGAATTTGTATACGGAGAACTTCAAGTATGAAGCCTTGGCGTCATCCAAATGGTAACCCATGCGTTTTTTTCCGTTATGTGATGAAACATTCGTCATCTAGCCCCATGGAAGTGACAAACTCTTTAATTTCATTACACATTTCAACTCCATACACCCCAACATCAAATTCACTATGGACACTGAAGGAGGAAGATTACCATTCCTGGACGCCATAGTCAAGAGAAGATCTGATGGCACCCTCAGCCACAGTGTGTATCAGAAGAAAACACACACTGTCCTGGTTTTGCATGCAGACAGCTAGCACCACTCTTCACACAGGAATGGAGTGCTAAGAAAATAATACACTGGGCACACCATTTCATACGCAGAGAGTCTGCCCAAGGCGCTAGAACACCTCTGAACTGTATCCCGAAAAAACGGGTACCCAGAATGGCAGATTATGCACGTTTTCTACCCCACAACAACAGTACAACCTGTAGAGACCAAAGGCATCACGGAGGGAGAGGCAGTCACTGCCTCTATACTTCCTACACTGATGCACTATCGGGAAAAATCGGACACACATTGAAGAGTCGTCGAGTAAAACCTGTCTTTCGCCTGCCCAATAAAATATGAGCATTATTGGGAAGCACCAAAGACGATGTTGGTTTACAGAAGGCCGGTATATACTAGATTCCATGTCGATGTGGGAAGAAATACAGGGTGATTCTAAAGTCACTATACATATTGTACTTAAACAAATTTTATTAACCAATATTTAATGCCACTGCAACTTATGTTACAATAGGACATAATTTCCGTACATTTCAATGCGACTACCCTGCATGCCTAGGCACCCCCCCCCCCCCTTCCCACACTCAATATGTAAATAGAAAAGGAAGAAACCCTAATGACTGGTACAATGGGACATATCCTCTGCCATGCACTTCACAGTGATTTTCAGAGCATAGACGTAGAATGAATAAAATGACTGAACTCTTAACACTGTTTTAATAGTGTTGAGAGTGTCTTCACTTGGCTCCCTGCAGTAGTATGGAGAGATGGGTGAAACTAGTTCTCAGCCCAGAATAATAATAATAATAATAATAATAATAATAATAATAGTAATAATAATAAATAAGAACAACAACAAAGGCATTTCTAGTAGTGACAAAAATGCCAGTGTTACTGAAGTACATTGAAAACCATATGTTGTTTCAAAAAGATATTGTGGTGTCGTTTTGGATGCCACCATGCCCAGAAATGGAAAATGCTTTGATGCTGTTGATATACAGGTACATCAATTTGTCTATGGTAATGGATCAATAATTAGAGCTAAGGGTGATAAAATCAAGAGCAAGAAATAGACAGTTATACTGCACCTATGGATTGGCTCAGTAAATTTCAATCATGTTCTGGAACTGTTTAGCTGAAGTCAGTGGTGAAGGTGAACCTATTAATGGTTGGTTAGCTGGATGATTAAAGGACCAAACTACTTGATCATCAGTTCCTTTTTCCTTGAACAGACAGTTCTACATGATTGTACATAAGAGATAGCCTACCCCACACAAAACCCAAGGGAAGAAAACCCCAAGATCTACAGAATGTCAACGAGGGCTACATGAGGGACAAAAAAGAAAGAGTGACGTAGGAAGAAATGCAGCTGAAGTGTCCCATCTAGGGAGCAGCTGCAAGTTCCCAAAGGCAGAGTGCAATGAGGGGACGTACATCCCCCAACCCCCCCCCCCCCCCACTTACCACAAGTACCCAGTAACTGCCAAGGAAAGACTAGCAACATGGACAGGTAAAGAGAAGCACAGACAGACAAAAGACAAACAAGTCAGACAGACCACAGGAGAGAGAGAAGAGGAAGAAGAAAAGAGCAGGTAGGATGAGGGCCAGGGTGGACCACCACTCCCAGGCACCGGCAGCCTGGTCAGGGAACAGTAGGCAACGGTGTGTTCTGCCGACTCCTCAATGGGCCGATAAGGTTAAGTGACCCATCCTTAAAGACAGTGGTAAGAACCCCCTTCATGAATAAAATGTGAAACTAAATCAGATGCTGCTCCTAGCACTAGGTGTAGCGAGTCAGGGAGATTGAAGAGTCTGCCACAGGAAGGCTAGGTTGGCAGAGTTCAGCAATATATGGACCACCATCAAACAGGAAACAATATAACAATGGGGTGTGTTCTCGGAATGGAGGAGATGACCATGAATCAGCCAAGTATGGCTGATATGGATCTGGCAAAGAATGACAGAGTCCTTGTGAGAGGCCTGCATGGAGGACCTCCAGATTCATAGTCTCCTTTATCACCTGTAGTTTGCTGAATTAAGAGTGAGCCATACCATTTCCCAGATCCCTAAAACTTGATGGCGTAATACTGATTGGCCATCTGCTTCTGGCACACCAATCTCAAGAGTTGGCTTACTGATAGCCAGGTTGCCCAGTCTATAAGCGAGTTCATTCCCCATGATCCCAACATGGCCTGGGGTCCAGAAAAAAGTCACTGAGTGTCCACATTGTTCAAGGACATACGGGGAATCCTTGATGTCATGACCAAGGGATGGTGAGTGTAACACTGGTTGAGAGCTTGCAAACTACTCAAGAAGTCACTGCAGATGAGAAATGACTCACCAGTGCAGGAAAGGATATGCTCAAGAGTACCAGAGATGGCTACCAACTCTGCAGTGAAAGCCTTACAGCTATCCAGCAAGGAGCACAGTTCATTATGTCCCACATGAAAATAAGCAAATTCTACATGACCGGCAACCATCAAGCCATTAATATAGACTACTACTGTGCCCTGTGATGCGCCAAGGTGGAGAAAAAAATGGTAGTGGTGGACTTCAGGATGAACCAAGTCTTTCTGACCTTGTGATAGATCAAGACGAAGCTGTGGCCGAGGGATGCACCATGGAAGTGTACATGAGTGGGCCTGGAAGAAGGGGTTAGAAGGAACAGTTCGGGTTCAGAGAGGAGGGACTGGATACAGATTGCAATCCGAATCCCTGATTTGGACTGCTGTTGTGGGAAATGAATCTCCCTGTTTGGAAAGATGAGACAGTAGTTCAGATGCCTAGGGGAGCTGCAAACATGTGTAGCATAATTGGCAAGCTGTTGATGGTGCCTAATCCACAATGGGGAAGCCCTGCCTCCAGGAGCATGATATTCACAGGGCTAGCTCAAAAGGCTCCAGTACCTGCTATGCTGAGGGCAATACCAAACCATATATCAGACTCCCATAATCAAGACAGGATTGTATCTGGGCTTTGTAAAGCTACAGAAGGTTAGTGTGATCTGCAGCCCAGCTGGTGTTACTCACATGGCAAAGTGTATGAAAGTGCAGCCAGCACTTTCGATTAAGCTGAAAAAATAAGGGGAATCCATGTCAACCAAGCATTGAAGACCAATTCTAAAAAACAGTAAGTCTCCACCACATTGATTAGTTGGTCGTTGAGGTAAATTTTGGGTTGTGAGTGAATGGTACAACATCGACAGAAGTGCACAACATGAATCTTGATGGCTGAAAATTGAAAGCCATGGGTGACGTCCATGCCTGCGTCTTTCGTACTGTGCCTTGCAGTCAACATTTCGTGACACCCCACACTAGAACAGCAATAGTAGAGGCAAACGTCATCAACATACTAGGAGGGTGATACTGAGGACCCCATAGCTGCTGCTAGACCATTGATGGCTGTTAGAAAGAGAGGGACACCCAGTACAGGGCCCTGCAGGGCTCCATGCTCTTGGATATAAGGAGAACTGTGGGAGGCACCAATTTGAATGTAAAAATATCATGAAACAAGAAGTTCTGGGTAAAAATCAGGAGTGCATCCCAGAGACCCCATTAGTGTAAGGTAGTGAGGATGTTATATTGCCATGTGGTATCATACGCCTTTTGTAGGTCAAAGAAGACAGCTATAAGGTACTGACATTAGGAAAAAGCTGTTCAGATGGCAGACTCCAAGTAACCCAGATTACCAGTAGTGGAACAGTCTTGGCAAAATATGCGAGTGCAGGCTTTCTCGGCAAATTTCATATATGAAATCTTCATGGGTTGTCAGCCGAGTAGCGTCGTCATCTCGTAGCAACGTTTTGATGGCACGCGTCTCCATCATCTTCAGGCGAAGTGTCGGGATATCGTTGGTCGCGGGCTGATATCTCTGCTGGACCACTCTCCACTTCCCGCCACTGGCCAAGGTCTTGGCAAAAGTCACCCTGAGATAGAGCCAGAAGACCCTGAGAGTCAAGGAGCCAATACAGCTGCTGGCTTTCAAGCAACTGACACAGAACACTGATGAGACTAATTTGGCGATAACTGTCCATCTCTAGCGGATGCTTACCCTTTTTCAGTACTGGGATGATGATGCTTTATCGCCAATGCGATCGGAAAATGCCCTAGCTCCTGATGCAGTCAAAGATGGCAAGGACATGAAGCTGACAATCTACTGATATGTGCTTGAGCATTTGGTAGTGGATGATGTTTGGCCCTGGAACCGTATCAGGTCAGTGGGCTAGGACACAAGAATTCCCACTCACTGAATAGAGCGTTGTATGGCTCCAGGTGGTGTACAGTAAAAGATAATTGCTTTCACTTCACCCATTGTTTTAGGAAACAAAAGGCAGGTTGATAATTCTCCGACACAAAGGCTCAAGTATAATGCAGAGCAAAATATTCGGTGACGGCATTCAGGCCAGTGTAGACAGCACCCTTCAAGGTAGTACCATGTACACCGTAGAGGTGTCTGATCTTTGCCCAGAATTCCCAAGGAGAGGTACACGGTCTGATGGTTGAAACAAACTGTTTCCAGCATTCTTGCTTCTATCCTTTTATTAGTTGGCAGACCCAGACATGGAGCCACTTAAAGGCAATAAGGCGCTCCACTGATGGATGCCGCTTATGGCACTGGAAAGCCTGCCTACAACCTCTAATGGCATTTGTAATTTCTGACGACCACCAAGGTAATGTCTTCCATCGAGGCAGTCTTGAGGAACAGAGGATCGCTAAATCAGCTACCAGAAGAATGGCTATAATTGCATTCTGGACTGCCTCATTGACATCTCCATGTGGTGGGCAGCCATGGGCAACAGAGGGGAAAGCACCCCAGTCAACACTGTTGAGAGACCATGTGGGCAGGCACCCAGGGCAGTGATGCTGAGGTAGGGACAGGATGATCAGGAAGTGATCACAACCACATAGGTCATAGTGGATGTATGGGAGAAGACAGGGGCTGCAGACGGAATGGTCAATGGCCAAGAAAGTTCTGTGCACCTCACTGAGGTGTGTGGGAGCACCTATATTCAAGAGGCAAAGGTTACATTGCGCCACTAAGTTTCCACTGTGGCCAGTGATCATTATTCCAACCCGTGAAGGGTTTTGGGCACTGAAGTCCTCCAAGATTACTAAAGGTGGGGGGAGCTGAGAAACCAATGCAAACAATATATTTTGAGACACTTCACCATCGGTACGGAGGTAAACACTGCAAATGGTAATATCCTGAAATGCCCTTACCCAAACAGCTAGTTTCCAAAGGTGTGTTAAGAGGCGTAAGTTCACAATATAGCGTCCAGAACATATGTACAAACTCCACCCGAAACCTTGTCATTGCGTGATTCATATAAGATCCCTGGTATTCACAAAGGGCAATGCAGAACACAGGGGGAGTGCTTAAGAAACGTCCTATTTCAGCCAGGTGGTGGAATAAACTGCTACAATTCTGCTTGAGAATAATGTTGTTGATGTACTGTGAGGTCATGGAGGGGCCAAAGAGGTAGGTGATGCCCTAGGGTCACTGCTGCCACTGGTTGAAGGGTTATGGCATGAACAAACATAGTTTCTGGGTTCCATTGTGTGGGGCAACCTGGGGCCTCAGGAACCACCGGAATGGACAGGAGTACTATCACCAAAGGGGGCGACATCGTCATAACTGTAGCAGATGACTGTTATACTGCTGGGTGCAGCTGATTGTACTACCTCTCTTGGTTTGTCCAGAGTCTTACGTTCTTGCATTTTCTTCCCTCTCTGGAAAATGTTGCAATCTGGCGAGCAGGATGAATGGTGCTTTCCACAGTTGACACATATGGGGAAAAGGTACAATGAGAGTTCGCATGCAGTGGTCATCCACAGTCTCTACAGATGGGGCTAGCACTGCAACTCTAAAGACATATGCCTGTATTTCAAACACTTGAGGCACGAGGCACCGCTTGGGGGGGATATGGTTTCACATAGCATCGGTATACCATCACCTTGACCTTTTCAGGCAATGAATTGCCTTCAAAGGCCAAGATGAAGGCCCCAGTAGCAACCCCATTCTCCTTTGGCCCCCTGTCACTCCAATTTGGTGCAAAGCTTGTCATCAGATTGCAAGAGCAGGTCTCAGTGTAAATGGTGCCCTGAACCATTGGATAATTATGGGGAGTGATAATCACAAGGGATGCTGTTATCAAAACTAGCATTCCTTCTATGTTCTCCACAAAGAATAAGGGCTTTGTAGCCAACAAGAAACTGCCATCAGTCCTTATACAAACCACATATTGGGGGAAGTATTCTCCTCCCAGCCTGAGCAATGGCTACTTGGCTAAGAATCAGTTACTTAGAGTCTCTTGCCCCAGTCACTATGGGCACATACTCCTTGGCACACATGGAGAGTTTTCAGCTCAGGCACCAACAGTGTCATGGTCATGTGCAGGTACTTGAACCATTTTCTTCGCAGTTCTCTTTAGCATGACACATTACAGCCTTTGTAATGGGACTGATGAAACTAATTGTTCTATAGTCTTTGCATTATTTTGCATTGCACTTTCTAAGTAAACATACTACATTGGTGTTAAGTAAATCTTCACACCAAATTCCTGTCAGACATTCTGTTTACCTCCATCAACCTGGCTACTGAATTTGGACCTAAGACATTCAGTGCCTCAGATGGGACTCTATCAATGTCCAATGTTTTCTTCTCCTGGAGTTCCTAAACTTCTTTCTCCAATGCCCATTCCAAGATCTTATGACCTGTTATTGTCATTCCGTTCCCATTCATCTTCCAAGATTACTCTGATGTTATCTGCCAGTGCACTATATAACTCTTCCATATAATCTATCCAAACATTCTTCTCCTTTTCCATACATATGGTCTTTTCCCCACGTTTATTTAACATCCCTTGTTTGTTCACTTTCTTGGCATATATTCTTGTTGAAGATGTCACTATTCTGTACATTTCTTCCAATTTTTCTTTCTTTTCCAGTTCTTCTATTTCCTCAAATTGTTTCCTTATTCAATCCTCTCTAGCATATTCAGTAAACTTTCTTAGTTCACTATACAGTTTTCTGTATTATTCTGAACTGTCATTTTCCCATTTTCAACCTAGTGACTGCACTCTTTCCTATAGTCCCACATTCTTCAATTTCTCAACATCTCATTTCTTTATCTGTTGTCTTTTCTTAATGTGCTTCAATCTTGTCCTAGTATCTCATACAAGTAAATTTTGTCTGTATTAGCATATCCATCTAGAAAGATTTTTGCTGTCTTAATGCTATTTTTATAAAAGCCATTTGATATCTATCAATATCACCTGGAGCTTTCCACGTGTATAACCTTCACTGAATACATCAGTTTTTATCCCCTTTAATTGTCTTTCCCAGTCCAAAGTCTCCAACTGTGTTGTCCCTTCTTCCCTTTCCCACTATACTATTACAGTCTCACATCATTCCAGTTCTTACTTGTCCCTTCCCATTTTCTTCTCATTTCCTCAGTCTGCCCATATATATTTTCCAATCCCTCTTCATTTTCATCCGATGTTAGCACATAAATGTAAATAATCAATGTATCCACAGGTTTGTTTTATGCTTTCACTGCTAACACTCTAGAATAATCCTATGTGCGCGCGCGCACGCGCACACACACACACACACACACACACACACACACACACACACACACACACTCACTCACTCACTCACTCACTCTCTCTCTCTCTCTCTGCAACAAATACTTACCTTTGAAGCTGAATTGGACTGGAGAAACAACAAACTCTTTCAATTGGAGCTGTGTGAGAGTTGTGCAGACTTGTTTTGAGCAAACAACAGCTGAGGAAATAAAACACTGTCCTAAAACACTTGAGCCTTTCCTACTGAAAACAGTCAACTGTGAAAATGCCAATTTCTGTGTGTCTCAATAGCAAAACAAATGTAGGAAGCACCATCAGTAGAGCACAGTATAGCACATACAAGTTAACTTCTATAAGCAGGAAACTAAGCATACAATGAAGGAACATATGCTCATATCTGATAATCTGAAGTGCTAACAGATGCCTGTCTGACCTATTTAAGTAAACTAAGGAAATCTATAAGTGGCCACCTGAAGCAGTTACAACAGCTTCTCTTATATATTAAGAACTGCAACACGTTTATAGTAGCTTATACAATAATTTGGTAAATTTTACACTCTGATGTTTGGCAGTAACTATTACAAAGGAGAAAACTTATTTCTTAACAAATACAGACTTATGCCACCAAACTGTTAATTTAAATAACACCCCTAACTCTCTCTCTCTCTCTCTCTCTCTCTCTCTCTCTCTCTCTCTCTCTCTCTCTCTCTCTCTCTCCCCCCCCCCCCTCCCTCTCTCCTTCCCCACCCTCTTCTTCTCTGCAGTTACTTAGTTTCAAAGATCTGATTCCAGAATATTTAGCTTTTAAATGGCAGAAGTAAATGAGACACAGAACAGGAAGTAAACAAGTGTATTTAATGCCTACAAATGAAAGTCTTTTAAAAGTAGTGTAATTGGTGTATTTTTTC
Source organism: Schistocerca serialis cubense (assembly GCF_023864345.2). Taxonomy (NCBI): domain Eukaryota; kingdom Metazoa; phylum Arthropoda; class Insecta; order Orthoptera; family Acrididae; genus Schistocerca; species Schistocerca serialis. Next base: position 782,476,040 of record NC_064640.1, read on the forward strand.
CTGACAATCACAATTTTATTACCAAATCCATTTTTAAATCACACTCATCTGCAACAGAATGGACTTTTCAAAACAGAAATAAAGAAAACAGTACAATACTTTCACATAGTTGAGAACTTCTGGTCCCATATCACATTATTACAGAGTTGAAAACAACATTGAATTGTAAATTACAATCACTGAAAAACAGTGAAGTCATGATCACTAAAACAAACAAGTCTCCACACAGTTACAGGTATGAAGACAATAAGCAACTGTAAAATACTCATCACTAAAAGAGTGAAGTCACAAACAATCAAAAAAATAAAATAAAAAAGAGGTGCCCATATTATCACATCATTTAAATATGTGAAAACAACTTCTTATTGTAAATGTTTAATCACTGACACAGTGAAGTCATGAACACTACAATAATATAGTTTCTCAGAATAAAGCTTAGCAAGGTCTTGTTCCCATGAAGTCACTTATTCTGTTGAATATTTCATGGGTAAGTGCCTATTCACCTGCTGTGCAAAAAACTGACTTTTTCTACATGCCAATAGGCATTTGATTCTCATATACAGATCAGACAACCTATTAACTTCACTGTGTAGTGACAATCCACTCTCACAGTTATAAAACTGTTTTTGCAACATGTTTCTCTACTTCAACAGAAGGTATGGCAAGCATCCACAAAATTCCCATGCAGAATATGTGTAAATCACAATGACAGCAACATTGCACTAAGTTTTACACATATTTTGTATCTATTAAAGATAGCAAGTGTAGTTACATATTAATCACCACAACAAAGAAATATTCTGAACAATAAAGAAAGAATACAATGCAACTTATTTATTAACCCTTCAAGTTGGGTGCCCCGAGTATGTATTCACATACTGTGAGCATCTGGACTGGCAGTATTCTGAGTGTGTACTCGCCATTTGCAGTCTGTTACAACAGTTGATGGTTACAATGATACTGACAGTTTGGAAGAAACAATAAAAAACGTGAAGTAGAAACTGAGGATCATGAGGACGTCACACGAGTTGCACCAGTGCAAAATGTCAGTATGAAGAAGACTGGATGTGGGAAGAAGTCAACTATTCTTCTGTTGCCTTTAAAAACACTGTTTGTTGGTGAATGTGAACCTGTGATATAGGTGAATTTTGCAGCAGAAGCATTAAAAAAAAAGACATTTATGTGAAATAATCACGTGTGAAACTAACCATTATGCTGCAGATTTAGTTGCTACAGTAACCCCAAGAGGCATAAGAGTACAAAAGCCTCAGTGCATTAAATAACACAATATTTTTATCGGTGGTGTAGATCTGAAAGATTGGAAATACAACCTTCTGTCAAGGAAGGAAGAAGATGTAAAGTAGTACATAAAAATGTTTAGAAGGTTAATCAATACTATAAAGCATGATGCCTTTATTTTTTATAAAGCCGGTGGAAAGACAAAGGAAGAAGTACATGTAAATTTCAGGCTACTACTCACACCAGAACTGCTGGAAATTCACAGGAATAATGTAGCTTAACCTCTGTGTGATTGCCCTTCAGAAGGTGTTATGCCTGACCCACACACAACAAGGCATTTCAAACCGTATAAGAGCAAGCTTAAAATGAGATGAACAGTTTGCTGCAAGAAACAGCATTCTGCTGCAGAGACTGCAGTGTAGGACTTTGTTTCAAAGATATTTTTCAAGCTATTGTATAAAGAAAACCAATTTTAAATAATAATGAATGTTTTAATCATACCAAACATATATTGTTAATTTCTGAAACCTTTATTTCTTTCCTACTAATAATTTCCTAACTACAGCAAGTTCATTAGCAGCCAGACATAAACTACCACCAGTGCACTAGGCATGCGCACAGACTCTACCAACTTGAAGGGCTAATATAATTGAATACATCAAATACATCACAATATCAAACAGTAAGTTTCTAGTAATGTCTATCACACACAAATTTTAAGCAACACAAAAAACTAGTGATAAGGAGAGGGGAGGGAAAAATCAAAATTTTTCTAAACCTGATTTGAAAGTAAAATAGTAAATCTACACTCGCATAATGTTCTAAAACGAACACATTCACATTTGTTCCAAGGTTTTCATTACTTGGCATTGTTACAATATTTAGAATTAAAACCTATAAAATGTATTTAAAAAAACGTACATAGTACAAGTCTTCATATTATCAGCAATAAGGCATTTTTAAACATTAAAAATGTCAATTATAAAAATACAAATAAAATAAATTAAAACCAATTTTAAATTCATTGTCATTTAAAACAATAAGCACTCACATAGGAATACTGGATTTGGGGGAAGGGGGGGGGGGGGGGGGGGGGCAGGGATGGGGAGGGAATTGCAACCAAACTGAGAAGTTCATTTTCCTTCTTCTGGTCACACACATTTAAATTCTATATGTCACTAACACACCACCATTCAACTCAGGAAAACTGACACCACAACAAAGAGGCACAGATACTGTAGCTCCTGATCTATGCTTATCAGGCATCAGCTGAATGTATACTTCACAGAAGCTGTAAAAGACTTACTTTTGAATACAAGATGGAACTGTATAATACATGCTCCAGTTCTACAATCCTTCATACTTCTACACTTATGCATGCTAAGTCAGTCTTCTCTTATGTAAATTTGGTAAAATCTTCGTCTGTTATGTAGTGATACCTACATTTCTCAATCCTTTGAGAAATAATCCGTAAGTATGCACAGCACATGTGTGCACATGCACGCATGTGTGCACACACAAAACACACAAAACACACACACACACACACACACACACACACACACACACACACACGCACACACACAGAGCTCATCTCAGAGGTAGTTGAGGTGACAACACTTTTCTTCGGATTTACAACATGAGAGCAAGCCACTTTACATAAAATATTAGCAGCCCTTAAAAAGTGGTACTTCCACTTAAAGTCTACACACAAGTTGCAAGTAAAAACCTCAGTTTTGTTTGTTATATCCACGGACTCACTGTCTGTAACTCTGTGCTGTCAACACTGTGCTGCCAGGAGTTACATAGTCTCCTATCATTAAACTGTTGTTCACTGGGTAATGAGAAGTATTCTGGAGGACTAGTTGATGAGTCTGAAAATAATAATAATAATAATAATAATAATATTACAAAGAGAAACACAATAATTTTATTTGTTATTGTCATGTAGCAGTACGAAACATTGAAAAAACAGATTCATCCAGGTTTCTTCCATTTCATGTCCCACTTGTACAAAGTTGAAAGACATATATTCTTAATTTTCATAATACTACACACTAACATAGTGATGTTTTTATACTATTTGTGAAAAAATTCTACAAAAAGATCCTTGGTACCTGAATGCAGCAGTCCAGTAACTGTAAGGAGAACAGACAGCGATTATCAGTAACCGTATGTTCATTCAGAGTTTCTTAGCGAATGTTGGCAAAATAAACTAGGAGGAAGTATTGGTAGAGCCTACTTTGGACACAAAACTGAATGGAAATTGTAACAAATAATCACAATGAAAGTGTCCCTCAAACTGTTTGGCTGACACAGAAAATCGAGCAGAGTACGACAATGAAAACCCACTCAGTCACCAATGCTGATCACCCCACTCTGAAACTTAGAACAACAGACTGGACAGAATGCTTTTGCAGTCCAACAATGTGTGTGGATGCAATCCTCCTCGTGAGTTTCAAAAATAACCTCTGTGTCAGCAGGGGTGAAACTACCAAGTTTACATGTAGGTATGTCAAGCACTAGTCCTCCTTTGCCATAAGAACTTGCAAATCACAGCAGCCAATCTCATAATTTTTGTCCAGTCTTCTATACAAGGACACTATATCATTGGAGATGCCATTAATTATTTTTGTATTAAATTCAGTAAGAGTCATCAGATCCTACACAATCTAGGGTAATTCTGTACCAATTTATTATTGTAGTTGTCATGTAGCAACAACAAAAATGTACACCTATGTGAAACATAGAAACTGCTCACAATGTTCCTGGAATAAAATAATCTGTTTCCACTTATGCAAATGGTTTTGATTATAATGAGAGAGAATATTCTGTGTTCTCAGATAAGCTACACCGATGGACAGATACAACTGTCTCTCTGTAAAGTCCTCTATCACGAGTCACATCAAGGGATGTCGAACTTTTAGATCAAACAACCTGAAACCCACTTTTCCATGCAATAGTATCATTAATTTTCTTATTGAGTTTTGAGATGAGAACAACAAACTCAATCACAGCAATTTGGACCAATCTGAAATTTATCTGAGATTAGTGAGACACTACCTTATACAAAGTGACTATGCTAAGCTGCTGACCCAACTATTTCTGGAACCATTTAAGGTATATTAATTCTGTTTTCACCCAAAAGAATTTTACGAAGGTCCTCACCTAAATTACACACAGTCTCTTTCCATTGCTACATTAAGTACAGAGATAGTGGCATCAACTTTGCTTTTTCAAATAAAATTATAGTAATTTCCCTCACTAGTGTAATAGTTCTAAAACAGACCAATTCAATGGCATTTTACACTTCATAATCAAATTACTAGTTTCAGGGTAATTATAATAGTTAGAAATAATTTACCAGTTTTGAACATGAAACCACTGGTTATCTTACAAAGAAGTTCTTAATAGGCACTTAGGGAAATATGTCACATTGCACAAGGAGGAAACTGTTTTGTACCATTGCAACACCAGTATAAAAGGAGCACCAAGGAATTGTAGCTTTCATTCTGTCTGTGTTATTCATGTATGCTGAGTGCTGTTTGGTTTAAAAAAATATGCTTCATTCACAAATCAAGAGAAACTGGATATGATACTACCATGCACAGAATGCAGAAGGAACATGAAGACAACAGTTGAACTGTATGCACAAAGGTATCCTGACAAGGTGTACAACAAGAATGACAGTTTGTATTGAAAGTGCACTGGAATACCTTGCAAAGGGTATGTAATAAGCCTGTAATGAGCATATCAAGCAAAATAGATGTTCAGGCAGTTTTTGCTCATAAGAAGCAAGGCGGGGGAAGAAGCAAGGCGGGGGAAGAAGCAAGGCGGGGGAAGAAGCAAGGCGGGGGAAGAAGCAAGGCGGGGGAAGACACATGGAGTTCTGTCACTTGGTTCTGAAGCAAGATCAGGACAACGTGTTTCTTCTTGGAATTATTTGTGCCAATCAAACTACATTTACAATCATGCAGAGTTGAATGCATTATTGCATCACCAAGAACCCGCACTAGCTGAGGCAGGTTGAAAATTGGAGGCAGTTTAGAGTGAAAGTATGGTGATGGGTTATTGAAGACTATTTGACTGGTCTGTACTTCATTGAAGAAACCTAACAGGTAAAATATGACACACACCATTTCTTAGCAAAGTGCTGCCAGCTCTCCCAGAGGAAGTACCACTCGAAATATGTAGATGTATGTGGTACCAACACAATAGCTGCCCAGCTCACTACTTGCTTATTTTTCAGAACGCTCTAGCCCAGCTGTTTCCTGCTCGCTGGATAGGATGTAAAGATATTGTCAGTTGGCCTGCTTGTTTGTTTGTTTATTTGATTTGATGCCACAGAACTTTTCTCCACTGAACTTTTTCTCTGGGCAAAACTGAAAGATAACATCTACGCAGAAGTCCTGGCGATTCAAGAGGATTTAAAACTTCATACTGTGCAGCACATGCTATGATGTTTATGGAATCTCTTTGGTCCATTCAGACACCCTTGCAGTAACAACTGCTAACAAGTATTGCAATAGATGGTGGGCATTTCAAACATCTGACATAAATGAAATTTTAAGGAAGTGTTCATGACCACATTCTTTCACAATTTCATTTTTGTTGCTGTTACTGATGTAACTTTGTAATGGGAGTGTTAATCTCAACATTAAACTTATGATGCCATGTTATAGTATGTTTTACGAAATCATTCAATTATGATGTTCACGTTTCTTTCAAAGCTCTGCAGAAACAAGAGCAGAACTGTTACTACAGTCAAATGGTGAATCATCCTAAGATGCCATGTATTTAGCTTCCAGTTGGTGTGTCAGTCCAACCACATGTATGCATGTCAGATTAGTATCTGTTTTAAGTTAATTAAATTTTACAATTCATCTGGGTGAAAACAGAATTACAATGTCTTAAATAGTTCAGGAAATATCAAAGATGAAAAGATTGCTTCAATTCCCATGTGCAAGTAAGTAAAATGATAGAAAATGCTCTCCTTTGTAGGCTGCCACTACAGCTAGCTGCTATCATTAAATTTCTGATGAGGGAAAAGACGACAAAAGGTGCAAGCAATTTGTTAATGCTGAGAAAGTCGATGCACAAATTTCAGCAGGAAAAGATGGTGGTGAGGGGAATGGGATTCAAATACTACCCCAAAAAGGCAAAGAAATAAAGAAAGAGCACGCAATAAAATATCTGATGGATAAATGTCTTGTTAGAAAGCAATGTTGTGATATGGTGAACAATATCACAAAACATCAACTATGAGAAAGTTAACAGCTTTTGTCACACAGGCTAGCGAGGAAACTCAAAGTCCTGCCTATGGGATTCCGTTTTATAAGACATCATAATAAATAAGTCTAAAAACAACACACAGTTTTAGAAAAGACATACTATTACAGATTTTTATGAAAAATGAATAATCAAAAATAAAGTAGCTGGCAGCCCTTTTTGACAAAACTGAATTCATAAATATGGCACTGAATATGTGATACCAAGCTCGCAAGGAACATTGTTGAATGAAAGTGATATTCAGCGTTTAATCATTATGTTATACAGGGCATTAGCACACAGATGTGTAGTGCGTAGAAGCACTCCAGTTTTATTAGAAAGTATGCTGTTACTACCTCCTCTCCCTGGCCAGGCCTTCAAATTTCCTGGGACAGGTAATAACATGTTCCTGTTCCCACTGATAACTGTTAGTTTAGTTTGAACTTTTGTTACAAAACAAAAACAGTAAACTCCTGCAAGGATATTGAAGAATTCATTCCCCAATTTTAATAACAATTACATCTTCATTTCATTTGCGAAGTACGCAAATTGTTAAATAAAACCAACCTGTTCAGACAACTTGCAAAAAATCTCTGTTTGCGACTTAAGTGCAAACTTTAATCACAGTCTCTGCATGAGAAAGAAGCAAGAGCTATGAATATCTGCAATATGAAGTCGCTTAAAGTAATACTGTCTCCTACCGTGGGAGAAGGGCAATTAATCAAACTGACAATGCCACACAACATTTAACATTATCTTTGACTTGAGTACAAAGTCAACAACAATCACTAGTTGCCTGTAAGACCAGTAGCAGGAACCTAATTTATTGCAGACACATACTTTCAGCAACAATCGTTACTACTGTGGTACATAAAACTATAATTGTATGGTCACAGAATAAATACGCTACTACGCTCCTAACCTATCACTGCCTTTCTGAAACACACACACACACACACACACACACACACACACACACACACACACTTCTAAATACAGAATTACTAACCGGTGATGTAAATAACGTTGGTGATATTCCACCACCTATCAACTGGGCAGCCTGGGTAGATGTAGCAGTTCCTGCACATACTCGTTGACGTCCAGTACTTGAAATGGATCCTGGGTGAATATTCGGTTGACCATCTGCATGAATTGAAATGTAATGAAACACTTCGAATTTAATTTGTATTGCACAGCTATCTTTAGCATATTTCATGCAAAATTAAAAAGAAAAACACACTGGTTATATAAAGCTATGTTACAGCACATAAAACAGCAGCTGGTTCCAAATTAAATAACCTGGAAGGAAACACTAGATCATGCAGATTAGTTGCATCATTGCTACAATAATGAATGACAGGAAGAATTTTCTGCATTCTGGATAACATAACAGTCAGACACTACCATACAGGCCAAGTACTGTTTGTCCATGATAATTTGACGATTTTGCTGGTGCTGCCAGAAGCAGAGAAAATCAGCACTAGTTGAAAGATATTCACTTGTTGCAGAGTGCTGCCCGCATTGAGATGCCCATAGATGTCAAGCATGATTGTATGCATTGAAAGGCTTGCATCCACTAACTAATGATTAGCTTCTGCAAGCAATTTCCGAGGTGAATTTTATCCATAGTGGATACTGTTGAGCTCTGTGACTGTTCCTTTATAAGGTGTAGAAAAATTTCCACTACCAGTCACAATAAAAGATTATTTGTCACATGACCGGTTTAGGGCTTGTGCCCACCATCAGGTGTTTATACATTCATGTACATGTTTATATTGCTGGAGATCACTGTATAAATACAAAGAAAATTATTTGCTGGTGACTAAACAGATACAAGTGGAACAATTGTAAGTGGCAAGGCAGCATTTGTCAAAAACATATCTGTAATGCCACTTACAATTGTTCCACTTGTATCTGTTTAGTCACCAGCAAATAATTTTCTTTGTATTTATACAGTGATCTCCAGCAATATAAACATGTACATGAATGTATAAACACCTGAGGATAGGCACAAGCCCGAAACCAGTCATGTGATGAATGTTGTTGTTGTGGTCTTCAGCCCTGAGACTGGTTTGATGCAGTTCTCCATGCTACTATATCCTGTGCAAGCTTCTTCATCTCCCAGTACCTACTGCAGCCTACATCCTTCTGAATCTGCTTAATGTATTCATCTCTTGGTCTCCCTCAACAATTTTTACCCACCATGCTGCCCTCCAGTACTAAATTGGTGATCCCTTGATGCCTCAGAACATGTCCTACCAACCGATCCCTCCTTCTAGTCAAGTTGTGGCACAAACTCCTCTTCTCCCCAATTCTATTCAAAACCACCTCATTAGTTATGTGATCTACCTATCTAATCTTCAGCATTCTTCTGTAGCACCACATTTCAAAAGCTTCTATTCTCTTCTTGTCTAAACTATTTATCGTCCATGTTTCACTTCGATACATGGCTACACTCCATACAAATACTTTCAGAAATGACTTCCTGACACTTAAATCAATACTCGATGTTAACAAATTTCTCTTCTTCAGAAACGCTTTCCTTGCCATTGCCAGTCTACATTTTATATCCTCTCTACTTCGACCATCATCAGTTATTTTGCTCCCCAAATAGCAAAACTCCCTTACTACTTTAAGTGTCTCATTTCCTAATCTAATTCCCTCAGGATCACCCGACTTAATTCGACTGATGAATAAATAATCTTTTATTGTGACTGGTAGTGGAAATTTTTCAATATTTCTGAGGCGTTTACATTGACACAAGAACTTATTCAAGTTTGCTTCTTCAAGTCACTGGGACAAGCTAATTTCATGAACTTTCAGCTAGTGCTTCTTACAGAAGTGCAATGGTGCTTAAAAACCAGAGCAGTCGCTACTGTCATTGCATTATTATTCATTAATAACAGTTGAGACGTAACACAAAAATGAAGGGGGGTGGGGAATAAGAGAAAATGTTAGGTTCAAAAATGGATTCACAGGAGAACACATCAATGTCAACAAGAAATAATATTGAATGAATTAAAATCAGAGGGCTGGACTTAGATTAAAAACTTTCTGAGGAAGTCATAAGCAAATTTCGAATGTCTCTTGTCTACTTTACAATCAAGTATTTGATAACTGAATACAAAAAGTCAGGAGCTATCTCACCAAGAAATTGTTTTTGACAGCCCTTACAAGATTGGTTATTAAACTGACTGTTGGACAAATGACAATGCAGTAACAATCTTTTTATTAATTGTTTATCGAACTGACAAGGAACTTCACTTTTTACATAGAACAATGTTTACAAAACAACATCCAGGTTTCTTGGTACACTTAGAAACTTATCAAGAACCTCATCATCACTAACTATAATGTCTCTGTGGACAGGAAGTAAAGCAAGCTCGTTAAGGCTACTTTCAGATGTACTGCTCCTTAGGTAAGTCTTCAATCTTCTCAGACTGGATAAAGTTCACTCTACAGTTGCGACAGAAATGGGAAGAACTGCGAGTGATTTCAGAAGGATATAAATGTTGGGGAAAACTGTCTTGTCACGTCTTTCAAGATAACTCATAGCTGTTTTTCGAAGATTAGAAGGATTTTCCTGACTCTACTATTCTCTCCACAACATAAACTCACTTTGTGCAATATCTTTATGTGACAAATCTTCTTCGTAGAAATTAAAAGCAGCATCCAATGAACAGAAATCTGTTGTAATACAAAACTATGGAAGAATGTTTTGTACGGGTGCAACTCTTTCCTTGAGAGATTCAAAGCATTCTTTATGTGAGTTACAAAAATCGTGCAGGTATGGCACATAAACAGCTTGTCGGTAGTATTCTTCTTCTGTGGTGTAAGGGACATTGTTATATGCTGACTGAAGGCAACAAATTCTTCGAATCTCTTCCTTAATGTCAAGTTCGGCCAGTGAATGTCTTCACTTCATTATACAAGGCTTTAAATGAGTCATCTGCATTTGCCCTTTCCTTTGACAGAAGTTGTAAGATACTCATAACATTAGTCAAGGCCTGGGGAAGATCAATATTTTTGTTTTCAAGCTGCTCAGATAAGTTAGGGGTGATTGACAACACCTGGATCAAAACAAAAAAATTAACAAGAAATGTAAATTGACTAATAGCTCTACTTAGAGTGAGGGCCTTAGATGCCGTGTCACTTAATTCTATTATTTAGCAAAGGGAGAGAAAGATAGGCTCCAAATATAAGTCTGGGGATTCTTTCATTTGTCAGCCAAAAGAACAGAAATATTGAAATCAATGATTTATGAATGTTGTCCAGAACAAAAGAAGAAACTTATTTTACTGTGCGAATCCCAATGGGTAGGAAGGCACAGCTCAGTACTTTATTTTATGACACCCATACAGTTTCTTATAGAGGGTATTTTGCTTGCATCCGACACACAAATTCAGAGTGTCTGAAGAACAATGTGTATATAGGGCCAACGATAGCTTTTCTGTGATGGAAGCTTGTACACCTCTGACTTGCCCACACATTGTGGCAGCAACATCATACTTTTGGCCTCATTTTGTTTAGGTCAAGACCTAATGCTGACAAGGTCTTCAATATTGTGTCATCCAAACCTGCTCCAGTGCCATCATAAATGGGGACGAATGCCAGGAGATCTACTCAGATTTTGAAAGCTTGCTCCTCTACATAATGTACACAGAGAAAATTGTTCAATTTGACAGATGTCAGTGGTGTCATCTGCTAAAACAGAATTAAAAAAAACAGACTTTCTGGCATTTCTACAACTTTTAATTGTATTAAGTGATCAACTGTGTTAATAAGTTCATTTTGAATTAAAGAACTTGTATACATTGTCTTCCCATCACTGGTCATTAATTGGTCTTTAAGAATATGATCTCCACTGCTGGCTCTGTATCTTAACAGTGATCGCAAATTTACATCATTTTCGTCCACTTCTTCAAGGTTTCCTCGTCCAGAGTCACAATGACCCCTCAGAGCTATCTGCTGTTAATTATTTCGGTGGGGGGGGGGGGGGGGGGGGAGGCCGCTCCCTGCCCCTGCCCCTACCATTACTGCCAATGGTATGCGCAGTTGAAAGCTTCAGGATGGCTCTGCAAGGTGAAATCAATGAGTCAACCAGTAACAAGTGAACAAACAGTTGACTGTGTGCATGTGTGTTTCACACGCAGCCAACAGAAGTCGATAAACAGAGCAAGCAGAGAGCAGAACATACAACAAGCAAATGTTTTGAAGATCTTAAGGTAACACCAAAGTCAGAGATTTCAATTTTTGACAGAGTTGCAACAGCTTATGGCAGAGGACAAGTTTTGTGAGAAACTCATCTTCATTGATCAAGTAACATTTTTTATGAATTGCACAGGGAACAGGCATGACATGCAACTCTGGGGACAGTGAACGAACTCCCACACTAACATGCAGCACATTCACGATTTAACAAAAGTTAATGTGTTCTGTGGAGTCTCTCAGTTTACAGTTTATGGTCCTGTTTTCTTCTGCGAAAAGACTGTTACAAGAATCATGTATCTAGGCATGTCAGAAAACTGACTCATGCCACAAATGGAAACTGACAGTGCCATCTACCAACAGGATGGTGTTCCACTCCACTTCCATTATGATGTTCATGAATTCTTAAATGGGAATCTGAGAATGTCGTGGTGTAAATGATCAGCAATTCATGTCATAGCTTCTGCACTCTCTTAACCTAACTCCATGCGATTTTTTCCTTGTGTGTGTGGGGTTATATGAAAGATTCAGTGTTCACACAGTCTCCACCAATAAACCTACCATATTTGTGAACTTGCAACAACAGTGCTTTTGAACAGATTTGTAGGGAAATGCTGCATCAAATGTCAGAAGAAACTGATTGAAGACTTGATTTCTACAGAACCAGCAGGGTGCATGCATGTGTAGGCACGCATAGAGCCCTGTTACAATATATCAACTAATATAGCTACAGCAAATCTGTAAAATTGCTTTAGTCATGTATAATAAATGTGTATTATTTCTAAACCTATTTCAATTGCATATATAGAGGATTACTGTAAACACACCATAGTTTTGGCACGTGGTGTGGGAGTGAATGTACAGAAATCTCTTATCCACTACTCCCAACATTCCTCACACTAAGTGATTAAGTGCAGTGCACATACAGCTGTGTTAAATCTTTACTTTTGACATCCTTTCATTGTGGTCCAACAATCTGGTAAGTATACCACCTTTTGCTTAGGGCAACATGTGGATATGTCATGCACGAAACAGGTTATTTCAATAGGCAGGTCATGCAAAACACTCTGGAGAAATTCTACAACATGAAACACATTGTGCCCAGCTTGCGGAAGCTTTTGCCAGTTTTGTGAAAGAAGATTGGTTGGAGGTGGGGACTACTTCACTCACTCACAAAAGTATTGAAATAAATGGGTTTTGTTTGGTGTTGCATGTGTAACATATGAGCTGTATTACTGAAGCTTCCTGACATCGTGTCTTGGCATTCGTGTTTGCTGGTAGCAATGAAAACCATCAGATGATGTTCTTGGACGAGTCGTGGACTGACAACAACATGACTTTTGGCAAATATTGGCATGCAGAAGGTGTTATTGGTAGGGTAGTACCTCAAAGAAGTTGACTCTTGCTAGTGTGGGATTCAAGAACAGATTTATCACGAAATCACATCTTTAGTTGTTGGCAAAGTCAACTGTGGGTAACTACCTAGGACAAACAAATGCCACTACTTTTGAAAAATGGTTTGCAGATATGGTGGCTCCTAATATTCCATCCAATTCCGTAATTGCGATGGATAATGCACCATACCACAGAAGGCAGGTTGAGAGAACACCCAATAAATATGATCTTAGGATTATAATGTTAGAGTGGTTCTGAGACAAAAAAATAGACTGCAAAGACTCAACGAGGAAGGCTCAACTGTTATCTAAAGTAAAGGAAAACTAACATTTATGTTGTGAATAAAATCACTGTCCACAGAGGCCACAAAGTAGACTGTTTACCACCCTACAACTGTGATCTAAATCCGACAGACTTGGAATGGGCCAAAACAAAACAATTTCAGGGAGAATAATGTCACTGGTGAAATGCTAAAGGAAAGGTGCAGAATCTTGTTAATGCTCTTCCCTCTCAGTTACTGCAGGAAAGGGCAGCAGCTGAAGCAAGAGTATTGGACACAGTATGGAATAACAGAAATGGTCTCAATGAAGTAGTGATCAATACCATGCCCTCAACCAATGGCGATGATAATGACGATGATGATGATGATGATTCAAACACAAAATGAATGTGATCTTTAGTGAATATCATTTTGATAATTCTTTTATGCATATTAAGCATACTTTATAAACATTACTGCGGCACTGTACCGAATAAATGCAATGTGTAAACAGATTTCAAAAATCAGTTTTTGACTTTCGATTCTTAGTGTCGTAAGTTTTACATTAATTTACTTTCATTTTTCATAAATAAATAATATATAAGTTGTAGGTAAAAGTCTCATGCATGAATATGTCAACAAATCAGGTGATTTCTGACCCGACACAAGTCATTTAATTGGACACTATTTCCGAAAGTGCAACCTCCGATTACACATTAAGCACAAAACATGGGTAATGGCGACAGTGCTGCTACAAGCAACCAATTCTGCCTTTCTGTTACCGCTCCTCACCCATCAGCAGCTCTAATGTGGGGGCAAGGCCATTCCCAACAGCTACTGCACAATTCGTCAACTTATCATGGACAAATAGTAGGAAGCTGGATAGTAAGGACAAGTTTTAGTAACATCATATTTCTACCACAAATAAAAAGACCATCATTACAGTAGTCTTCTTTCTATTAACATTTGCAACAGTTTTGCTCCAGATATTAACATAAAATCATTGCAATGACACACCGCAGTGAGGAAGATTTTAATAGCAGCCAGAAAATGGGGTGGGGGTGGGGGTTGGGGGGAGATTGGATTATGTGTGTGGGACGAGGTAGTATTCTGACACCTCCTTTCCTCTCCCTTCATACAGCTTCTATTCTGTTCCCTATACACTAGTCTTCAGGTAGCTAACACAGGACACGCAATCCAAAGAGGGATTTGCAACTTAGAAGTGGTGTGATTGGATTTTTGTTGTGAAGATATGCAACAAAATTATCTTCCTCAACAATAAATCTCTGCACTTAATACTGCTCATTTTCCACAATCTAAGTCGTGACAGTACAACTACATACTCAGATTTTACTGCAAGACTTATGGAATGCAAGGCACATATTTCTGTATTTGAAAAAATATTCTAATTAATTAAACATGAAGCACCTTAAAAGTGCACCAGATATGGCAAAAACACCTTAAGTGTAACACAGATCTAAAATTAAGTCTTTGGTGTCAAGGCTAGGTCATACCTCACATCATAAATAAAAAAAAATTCTAATATAATGCAGCCTCTCTTCAATTTTCATAATGTGAGTAAACTGTAAAAGAAGGCATTTTTGAAATGAACACACAAAATTATCAAGGAAGGGGAGACATTGAGATGTACTTTATCAGAAATGCTTGTACATAGGCTGGACAAAAATATGGTGCAGCAAGCCCATGGCATTCGAAAGAGCCTCTAGTCATCTCCAAAGATATAAATACAGGCCCTCTGTTCTTTTCAATGGAGTTTTATACCACTCTTTCCACAAAATATTGGTAAGTTTGGGTAACAATGATGGAGTTGTAGAGTTATCACCTTCCCTCTAAAGTAGACCACCAAGATTCAATAATATTGAGATCTGGTGACTCTGGTGTCCATGGGAGATACAGCTATTCACCCTCATGCTCACAACACCAGTCCTGGATTATGTGAGCTTTGTGAATAGGGGTCATGTCGTCTTTGAACACAGCACCACTATTGGGGAACAAATATTGTACCATGTGATTAACCTGCTCAGCCAAAATGGTCACACTCTCCTTGGTAGTAACAGCACAATATGGCTGCTCAAATCATCTCCGAATCCCCAAATCTGACTAACTGATTTTCTTTCCTTTGCTACATAGTCCACGTTTTATGGTTTCAATGATACATTTTTCCGCTACAGGCATTTGCATCACTGAGCTGTTTTGCAATTCCAGCTAGCCTTTTGATTCCCAGCTTACAGGACTCCCTTCACATTGTTTCGGTGCTGGCATGGTTCGCAAGTGCAGCATTCAGTTCTGCAGTGACTTTTGCAGCAGTTGTCCTCTTATTTTTTGTAAGAATCCTCTTCGATGACCATCTGTCATGATCACTCAACATGCACAACCATCCGCATTGTGACTTGACACATAATATTTTTCCACTTTCCCTGCATGATACAAATATTTGATACAGTACCTCTTAAAACACCAAATACTACTGCTACCATAGTTATGAAAGCACCCACTATACGAGTTCCAACAACTTGCAAACATTCAAATTCACTTAATACGGACATAGAGTACTCAAGACTACAAGAAGACTGTTCTGATGATGACTGACACTTGCAACATATTGAGGACACTGCACAGGTGCTGTTCATGGTCAAATAACTGCAGGATGACTGGCACCTGCATGTATGTTCAAAGTGTGCATTTCTGTCCACCCCTGTACATAGAAGTACATGTGACTTATGGAAAAACCTTTTATCTCTCTCGGAAAGTTACTAGCTTTTGTGGTGGAATTGCCTGGGAATAAATGACATTAATACTGACAATTCTGCTTTGTTCAGACATATCTTTTTTCAAAATTGGCCCTCACAAATTTGTTATACATCAAATAATAATTTGAGTAGGTAACTAACAACAGCTGAAAGATATTTATAGAACATAATTTTTTGCCATCAGCTGTATATATTTAAAGTTACCCCTCATAGGCTTCAGTAATTTCAACCAACACCACTGAAAAACTTAAGCATCTGTTGGATAAAAAATGCATGTTTCTCAAGAAACCCACATGAAAATATAAAATAACCATAATTTGGCCATACCTTTAAAAAACGCAGGCAAGATCCAAACAATTGACAACTCAAATTCTTTTCTTTAACGTTACTGCATCATCTAGTGCATTGTCTACTTGAGGAGGATACAAACATTTTTATTTGTTTCACTTTTTGTGGGTGGGTGGTGAGGGAGTGGGGGAAAGGGGGGGGGGGGAGTGTAACACAGTGCCAAGGCTGGGAAGGGAAATTACACTGTGTGTCTAGAGCATCAAAACACCTTGCACCAGCTCTGTAGAGAAGTGCAGCAACACCCATGCACACAGACATACAGCCAAAATTTAAAAAAACATACAATTTAAAGCAAACATCATTACTGAAAAGATAAAGCTTTACAACAAGGAAACGATTTACATGGTTAACACACAAAAATGCACTTTCTCATAGTCTCACAAGACAACATAAAAGAAAATTAAGCACTTCAAAACATGGATGCCTTTGCATACTTCTGATATTTATTACTCAAATGAGTAAACCAAATAAGCCATTCTAATCATGAATCAAATTTCTAAATATTTTCTGCCAGAGCTCAATAGCATGTTGTTGGAGACTTTCCATATTTGCACTACCTTCTGACCTGAACTTACAAAGCTGTAAACAATATGGTACCTGAGGCATTCAACATAAATGATAGGTGTTAGCAAGTGTTGTTTGACTCCCACATCTGCTTATCATAGTATTATTAAAACAAATCTAGGTACTTTAACAATGAGTTCGGTTTCACTGTTACGGAAACATTCAACCCTACAAAAGAAATGTATCATATAATTTTAGAAATGCACAGCATCAGCACAAAACTCATTTTTAGAATTACAGTAACGGTTCCAATACGAATAAAAACACTGGAATGAACATAAACAAAGAAAATATAAACAATTATTATTTTAGTATAAACTGCAATCAAACAGTGTTAGCAAACAAATCATGATGCTTGCTACATACAGACCACACCTTTCATCAGAGTTAAGATGGCGTTAAAAGTGTGAACAGTCTGGAATTCAATACTCTCCAACAGTCTCAGGTGAATGTGTTTCCTTGCAATTCTAAAATTTTAAAGTAACACACACTAAAGTCTTTGAAAGTTCTTCAATCATATTTATATTTCAGTGTGTTCCTATAAATCCCAGATAGTGTATATCACAGAAGTTTCTGAACACAACAAAAGCAGTTATTATTATTATTTACAGGGACTCTTATTAGCACTTTATCAGTCCTTTCAGTTTCCAAAAATTGGTAGCTCTGTTACTTTCAATCAATATCTGTAGCATGTCACAAGGCAATCCTTTCATACTTATCACCCACACCAACTCAAAAGAGGATGACATTTTGTTATTATGCCCACATCCTCACAAAAAATTTACAATGTACTTGGCACCAGCAGTATTATCATGTAGTATCTGTGGTAACAACATATCCAGCTTCAGACCACATTGCAGATAAACCACCAGATCGACATACTCTATGAGGATATGAGAGAGAATCAGGGGGGTACTCAACACACACAATGGCGCAAGAATACTTGTCACAGGACAAATTCATGTGTCTGGTGTGCAAATGCACAAGCCTTCTTTTGGGGAGGCTTTGAAGTTCAACACTCCTTAGTGGTCTCTCCCATCTCTCTGAGTTAGTTTGAGGAATGCAGTGGTTTGCTATTCCTTTTCCCAGGCCTTCATACTGTGTTACAGATGTGACCTAACACCAGTACTTTGGGATCTCAGAGCTAATGTAGCCATTGTGGTTGCCTTCATGATTTAGTGTCCGAAGGGAAGTTACAAGAATTCCAGGTCTGTGTAGGTCATACAGATTTTGAATACTGGAGGCCAGCATGTTTTTGCAAGTAATATTTTTCTTTTGCTAGCATTCCATTCAAAGAATCACTGCACACAGAAGTTATGGACTGGAAGAGCTCTGATGTGTCACAAGAGCTCTGGCTACAGTTGTCAGTTGTGCAGTGCTTTTGGTAGAATGTTTCTTGTAGCTGCCTGTGTACATTTAGGCATAACCAACAAGATTGCTGACCTTTGAGCCATCAGTGTATAAAATTTAAATATGCCGCTAATCATGAAGGATTAAGTACAATATGTATTCGGTAAGTGGTGGGATCTGATTTGGTGGGATCTGATTTCAAGGGAATCATGGAGCGTGTCCATCCATACTATCAGGTAGGAGATGTATTACATGGGAGATGCAGAAGAAATCTGAGTTCACAGCATAGGTCCTCAAATTACACCTCTGCCTGTCTGCCTTTTCTGAGACTATTCAATACAAGTTGGATCCATTGGTTTTAGGACAGTGTGCTAACTATGGTGTTTGGGCCTCTGTTCAGTTGTGACTGCATACTTCACTATGTGTTGCTGGCATTGAAAACACCAAGGTGTTTAAAAAATAGGATCTAGTTGCTAATCTGACTGCACTAAAGGGTAGAGGATGTAACAATTGAAGTATGGATAGTGCTCCTGAACAATAGACAGTACATCCATAACATAAGGGAGATAAAACTAACATTTTGTAAAACCATCCCATCTGTTCCCCATGAGGTACTTCTGAGAAAATGAAGAGCATGAAGTTATGCCATACAATTTGCCTTTAGTTGGCACATGTATGGTAACAAAATTAGTATGTTGTTAAATAGAATACCTACAAACTGGAAGCGTTCAACTACCAGTAGCAGTTGACCTAAGTAAAACTCAGGCCGAGGATGTAAAGACTTGAGTCTGTAGAAATGTACGACACACAATTTCACTGCTGAGAAACAATACTCCCGATTTTAGACCAACCATGTCCATTATGTATAGCTCTCTCAAGTTGATATTCCACAGTGCACAGTGATGTAGAGCTGTAATAGAAGCGGAAATCAGCATCATATATTGTTAATTATGCTGTAGGTCCCACAGCAGTTACATTACTGTTTACTGTTATGCAAAGAGGGAAGTATACGTCACAGATACCGGGGAGTCCTGATTCTCCTGATCGTGTTGGCTACAAAGAGCTGTGTCCCCTTGGACCCGAAACAATAAAAGTAACAGAAAGTTATCCACAAAAATTGACAGGCATCCCAAAAACACCTTTTATGAAATATGAAGAATAGTTTGCAAAGACATTCTTCAGTAAGTCTTTTGTATGTCAAACATGGTAATCACGTGTCAATGTGCAAAGGTATCATGGACTGCAGCTTCTAGATACAGAAGATGGTCACTGATGGACTGGAGTTCTTGGAAACTACATTGGAATTGAAGGAATATCTATATTACAAGCACCAACAAAGCCACTTTTTAACCTTCTTTCCAGAAATTTACATAAACTGACTATCAGACAAAATGGTCAGTAACTGCTTGCATTTTGTGCACATTTTCCCAATTTCAAGGTAGTAGGCACTAACATTGTGCTTTATGGTATGAAATTGTCACCATGAAGGATCTCCACTATACAGGGGAATAGTTGTTAATTAATAGACACAACACCATACATGACAAAATTAAATATCTTATTTCCCATCCTTCCTGTGGATACAGACTTCACACCGTCACTAAGTTAGAAAAAGATATTCCTGTCAATCTTGTGTTACAACTCAAATTATTTCATACAATTACATTTCACATGGAATTTAGAATTAATTTTATGTAAGAACGACAAGCACATGTTACTGCATCTCCATTCTGAAAAGGAACATCCAGTTATACTTAATAACACAGAATACTTTACAATATTGTGGCAGAAACAAAAGAAAAACAAGTATGTCCAGAATTGACCATTTAATAAATGCATATATTGTTTCACTCAAAACAAATCATCATAACGTGACAAAATAAAAGCCGGGCGTAATTGAAACTGACTGGATGAGTTACATTTTATAAATATGTTGATACTACTGAATACCTTAAAATTTTTTTTCATTTCTCAGTGAGAACGTGCTTTCGTTGGCCAGTCATATGACTGGTCTTGGCACTACAGGGTTAAAAAAACTCTAGGGCACTGCTTTTACTGATACTGCTGAGATGTTTTAACATTGGATTATGCATCTTGTCAGGCCTAAGGGAAGGGTCCTGACAAAGTCAAGGTGCTTGCATTCCCATTCATTAAAAGAAATAATGCAAGTTTCAAGGTGTTGGAAGCTGAAAGTTGAATTTCCGTGTTCTGCAAGGCGCTGGTGATTTGCAAAAGCGGGATGGGAACTGTTTGACACACATTTTTGCATAGTGTGCTGTTAAGACGTTCTAAAATAATTTGGACGATGGTGATGTCTACATTAGCGGCAATGTCAGAGATTACTTAAGTAAATGACCAGAATGCAGTTGAATTTGGTCCATACTAGAGAAGATGAGGCTGTGTACCCTAACAGAAGAGAGTCATTGTTCACTCCCCCCCCCCCCCCTCCATTAAAAATCTTGCTTTCACACAGTGTGAGTACAATAAAATTAAGTTGGCTATTGACAGATGCTATTGGAGTAAGTTTTCCGATTTCTGTCAAGGGAGGCCCAAAGAATCTAGGATTGTAGAATCCATATTGCATATGATAGTAATAGAAGCATCTCATATCACCTCAACGATTGCTTTCTCCTGTGTACCTACAATGGCACAGCTGGTCAGTTGGCTCAGCTATGAGACCAAGGTGGCATAAACTCGTTATTTCTATTGTCTGATAAGGCTACAACAACTGAGTAGATGTCACTATCAGAGATCTCCCTGAGCATTCCATTTTGTTGCAGGAGCATGAAGTACTGTGTGCATCACTAAAATGCACTGACTCTTCTGCATTAAGCAAGCAGAGTTCAAATTCAGAAAGTAATATTCCTGGTAGCTGTCCTCCACAATTCATCATGTTGCTGCCTCGCAAATGACCAAAGCATTCCTTAATAATGAAAAAGCTGGCAGTAACTGTTGTGGAAAGAAATTACTCCTTACTTCGTCAAGTGAGGGGTTAAATATTACATATTGTTATTGTGGCAGACAACTTGGCACAGATTCTGGTGTAGTGTTAAGCAGCACTTGCTCACCAAAAGCATCCCAGTGTAGCTGCATACAGACACCTCCATGCGCCCTTTCAGTGTTTATTCAGTTTTTGCAAAATACAATATAGTATTAAGCAAGTGATTTCCTAAGAATTTCTGCTCTTGAAGTCAATGCACACAGCAAGTTAAATGGTCATCAGCTGACAGGCCCTGCTAGGTGGTGCTAACCATCACAGATCCATCGAAGTAATGTCAAAAAATGGGTACTGAAAGCAGTGAAGGTGTTAGTGTGTATGCATTATTTTACTAGGTGTTCCTGCACTTCCTGTGATAGTGATGTAATATTCATATAAATGGGCTCATCTGCATTCCAAGGGGGGTCCAGGTCAGTTACAACTGCCATTACAGATTCAGGTTTAGAATTTTCTCTCTTTTCTTTTTATCTCAGGAGTTTTGGTTCTTACAGGAATTTTCAGTTTAAAATTCTAGAAAAAAATAATGATAGGACTGTCTTGTCACACCCCACCAGTAGCTAGTATCAGGTCATAGATCTGCATGGTTTTGGGTGGGAACCTTCATTGGCATTCTCTCAGGTGATGCCAGAGGTACTCAAGGTTTCTCTGACCTTATGAGCATGGAGGTCTCTGCTGGTGCTATACTTCTGGGAGCTGAGGTAATTGTTGCTTCTCTATAGAACAGGTAGTCTGACTTACTTCATGGCTTGGGGTATTATAATGAAGTAAGCAATCTGTGTCACTACAGATTAGATAGTGTTTGCAGAATTAGTTTCCAAATTGACAGGATGGAGCTAGTATACTTCCTTTTGACTTAAGTAGGATGTCAACCAAATGTTACACATTTGTATTTTCCTTTTAGAATACAGGGCAAATCTGAGCATGAAGAATACACTGAAAGTTTTTTGCATCGTCTTTCTTCATGCAGTGCTTTTTCATAATTTCCACAAATAGGTTCAGCAGTAAAATGGGAGGACATGTGTCTGAAATACAAGAACTAGTAGGATCCCGCAGGTGAAAGAACATAAGAATTTAATGTTTTCAGGTAGGATGTTCCCTTCCAATGCGAGAACAAAAGAACCCGTCTCTATCCAGTTGCCCTTAGGATCTCTCTGAATGTGTTGTACAAAATGGTCTCCTTGTCATTCTAGGTTGGTTCGCAATTCATCGTCAGTCTGACAGTTAAGATCTCTTGCGGAACATCGTGCCTTGAATCAAATTGAGGCTATTATGTGGAGGCAGAGTACCTGATGTGTCCCCAGTTCATTATATTTTTGGAGTGTTTCTGACTGTGTAGCACTTGTTTTAATTAGCAGATCCATTTGAAACCTACATTACTGAACTGCTATTCTAGAAGCCAGTACCAGTTGGAGATTGCCCATTTAATGGCTTCA
Organism: Schistocerca serialis cubense; assembly: GCF_023864345.2. Classification (NCBI taxonomy): domain Eukaryota; kingdom Metazoa; phylum Arthropoda; class Insecta; order Orthoptera; family Acrididae; genus Schistocerca; species Schistocerca serialis. Next base: position 782,498,873 of record NC_064640.1, read on the forward strand.
GCAAGCAACAAAAATCTGATTTTCAATATTTTGTATAGTCATTGACTGAATTTAAAAATCAATCAATCTATGCATTAAGAGATATAATACGTTAACTGATGGTAAGCAAATAATTGGACTTGATTCATCCAGTGTTTTAGAATTAGAGTACTTGGTGGCTGCCAACAAACTTTAAGAATAATTTCAAACCTCCTTTAAACTTTTCTCACTTGCTGAATTTCAAATACTTAACACATTAACTCATTTGTAATGTAATCTGATGTTTGAGGCTGTTTTATACATGAGAATTGAATTCTTTAACAAACTGGGAGTTTACTAGTCTTTTCTGATGCCGCTACTTCTCCAAACTTTTCCTCCACACATTCCACGAAAATTGAGGTTCGGGTGCTGTAAACAATCTTCCGTCAGTTCTATAGCATACCAGATATTGTGTAAACTGTCTAGTTCTATTCCTTCATACTTGACCCTTATCTCTTAGGATGGCCAGAGATGGGACTATTAGAGGGTAATAAGTGTTTGTAAAACAACTGCTAGTTCTGTCCCCTGAGAAAGCCGGGTTAGTACAGCCATTTACTTGTACACAGTTGATCGGTTATTTTTGAAAGATCTACCCTGATGATACTCTTAATCAGATGTTCGCTCCATGGGTCACACCCTATCATGGCAATGGTCACCTGGCACAGTGGGGCCATTTTCCAGGATCCTTGTGTCCCAGGAAAGATGGAGGCCTACTGTACAGCCTGTACGGGGCATTTACAGTTCAGCATTGTGTTGTCAGGCAGCTATGACAGAGGGTACATGTTGACTCAACACTGGACTGGCTACCATTTTGGATTTTTTGTGTGTGGAAGATGATGATGCACTGCAGACAATGAGTGCCACTTAAGGAGTCCTTCCCCAGATAAACTGTGCTGCTGCAAAATTTAGAAAAAAATAGGAGGTGAAACCCTTAATGAGACATAAAATTTAAATAATCCAGAAGGCTGGTGATGGTGGTTGTATTAAACTGAAAGAAAGAACTAATCATTTTTCTTTTGTAAACTTCGGAGGCTTGCCTATGTTGCAGCTCCACTTAGTCACCTCTTGAGACACACAGGAGTTATCGCTATCCTATTCAAACTGCAGTGCTGCTGGGAAGTGTACATGGAATAGTCTCACCCCCCCCCCCCCCCCACACACACACACACACACACACACAAAGTGATGAATTAAATTATCCTAAATGTACTACTTATAATCACACACATAAAACTATTTAAGCACACCAATACACCTGGAATGAATAATTTGAAAATTTTTACCATAAAAATAACAAAAACTCATCACAATGAGTTACAAAAAGAATTCACAACAATGATTTTAAACTGACAATAATCGAAAATTCTTCTGAGGAAGTTCAAAAGCTGTGATACTAAAATGATAAAATTACAAAAAACAAATGGGTGCATTAAGGTGAGGTACATTTTATTTCTTGGTACTTAACTTATTGAAATCAATACAGGACACAATGAACATAAGAAAACCCTATTTCAAATAGACAACACATGCTCAAGTGTCATCAGCTATTAGAGATAGCTTAACTATTTTCCTCATATGCTCCCTTAGCAGACCTGGTAAAACTTTGGTATCATCTTCCCACTTGTTCTGTATCTATGTAGTTCAACTCTAAGTTCTCAATCTGAACACACCATTTCACAGGAAGACATGGCTGTTAATGTGTGAACAATTATCATACACAATAAAATGACAAGGATGATGTAATTTCTAGAGGATGTATGTTTGGATTTTGAACGAGTACCTTATTTTGGGGTGGCTCAGTGGGAAAGTGCCATACTACAAATCCGAAGGTCTCAGGGTTCAAACCCCAGTCAGTCCAATGATTTTTTACTTATCATTTCTTTCACCTCTGCCAGTGAATGATGATGTGAAGAATGCCTCGTTGCACATTCCAATATAAGCACCCCCCATAACTAGTCGGGTGACTCATTTCAAAGGTCAAAGGAATGTAACAGTGTACTGCCTCCACCAGGACCATACCTAGTAATGCATTGTGGTGTTTAAACAATCTTTGGATTGATGCTGCTTTAAGTTATTAATGTATTTTGAACATGATGGGATATAATCAAACTTAAAATATTCTGTGAGGAATTACATGACTCATCTATAAAAACATTTTTAGAGTTCTACGAACCATTACAGGTCTTTGGAATTAAGAGTATTATGTTTCAACGTATAAGAAAAAACCATCCTGGTGCTCTAATCTATGCAAGTTTCACAGAGAAAGGTACACTACAGGCCATTAAAACTGCTACACAAAGAAGAAATGCAGATGATAAACGGGTATTCATTGGACAAATATATTATACTAGAACTGACATGCAATTACATTTTCACGCAATTTCGGTGCATAGATCCTGAGAAATCAGTACCCAGAACAACCACCTCTGGCCTGGATACACCTGGGTATTGAGTCAAACAGAGCTTGGATGGCATGTACAGGCACAGCTGCCCATGCAGCTTCAACACGATACCACAGTTCATCAAGAGTAGTGACTGGCGTATTGTGACGAGCCAGTTGCTCGGCCACCATCGACCACACATTTTCAGTTGGTGAGAGATCTGGAGAATGTGCTGTCCAGGGCAGCAGACGAACATATTCTGTATCCAGAAAGGCCCGTACAGGACCTGCAACATGCGGTCGTGCATTATCCTGCTGAAATGTAGAGTTTCACAGGGATCGAATGAAGGGTAGAGCCACGGGTCATAACACATCTGAAATTTAGTGTCCACTGTTCAAAGTGCCGTCAATGCAAAGAAGAGGTGACAGAGACATGTAACCAATGGCACCCCATACCATCACGCCAGGTGATACGAAAGTATGGCGATGACGAATACACGCTTCCAATGTGCGTTCACCGCGATGTCGCCAAACACGGATGCAGCCATCATGAAGCTGTAAACAAAACCTGGATTCATCCGAAAAAATGACATTTTGCCATTCGTGCACCCAGGTTCATCGTTGAGTACACCATCGCAGGCGCTACTGTCTCATACAGCGTCAAGGGTAACCGCAGCCATGGTGTCCGAGCGGATAGTTCATGCTGCTGCAAACGTCATCGAACTGTTCGTGCAGGTGGTTGTTGTCTTGCGAACGTCCCCATCTGTTGACTCAGGGATCGAGACATGGCTACACGATCCATTACAGTCATGCAGATAAGATGCCTGTCATCTCAACTGCTAGTGATACAAGGCCGTTGCGATCCAGCACGGCATTCCGTAGTACCCTCCTGAATCCACCGATTCCATATTCTGCTAACAGTCATTGGATCTCGACCAACGCGAGCAGCAATGTCGCGATACAATAAACTGCAATGGCGATAGGCTACAATCCGACCTTTATCAAAGTCGGAAACGTGATGGTACGCATTTCTCCTCCTTACACGAGGCATCACAACAACGTTTCACCAGGCAACACTGGTCAACTGCTGTTTGTGCATGAGAAATCAGTTGGAAACTTTCCTCATGCCAGCACGTTGTAGGTGTCGCCACCGGTGCCAACCTTGTGTGAATGCTCTGAAAAGACAATCATTTGCATATCACACCATCTTCTTCCTGTAAGTTAAATTTCGCGTCTGTGGCACATTATCTTTGTGGTGTAGCAAAATTTTAATGGCCAGCAGTGTAGTTATTTTGCCTCTACGCCACATTAAGAAGCTAGAGTATGTTCTTAGGTTTTATTACAGTTTCTTGGCAGTGTATCACTCACATGAACAATGGGTAAGGGCAACAAGCCACAAGAAGGGCAAGGAGTAAGGAAGCCAAAGTTTTAAGTCCTCCCCCATGCTCTAGAAACTTGGCTTTGAGGAACAAAGTTGCTCAAGCAGTACTCTGGTCATCAAACCCATGTGGTGGCAGTGCAATTGCAGTCTCATGTGGTCCAGATCATCAACCTGCAAGACCTCTCACTTAAATGCTGGTGTGAGTGTACTCTGATGTGGTACTTCGCATGCATATGTTCTAATTAGCAATGTGATTTTCAGCACCTGACTCCTTGTTTGACCACCTCCTTAGCCAAACTTGCCCAGATCGTTTACTCACATAAACTTACGACTGTGGTACAGGACTGCTTTCCGATAATTGGCAGGGAGCAAAGTTAGGTATTTGCCGTAAAGAGCCCCTTGCACCCTGTGGCATTGGCCAGGTGACTGTGCCTTCTGCTGAGCTGCTGTGTGATGATGCCTTTGACCCTACGAGTGCTGTGAAGCTATGGCACCCCCTTGTCTTCACCCGTGGTGAACCCAGCGGGTACAAGTCAATCAGGTGTGGTCCACACTCTTGACTTTTCTGGCCCTTCAACATCGCTGTCCTTCTGCATCTTGTTCCACTTGTGGGCAAGTCAGTGGTCCTGGCTCAACTGTCATGTAGTACATATTCAACAGGATTGCGCTATGTACATGCCTTGTGTGGGGTATGCCAAAAAGTATACAGTTTGGCATCTGTTTGTTATATCAACAAGCCAAAGGAGGGCCCTCAGATGCCTCAATGCTTTCCTTGGACTCCTGCATTGCCCAATAAATCAAGATGGGTCTTGTAATTAACAGTGTACTCTTCTGAGGGGGCCATTTTCCATCTGTGCATTATAAGAATGTGAAATGGGAAATTATGTTGTTGGTAGTCCGCCCCAGGTAGCTGAGTGGTCAGTGCGACAGAATGTCAATCATAAGGGACCAGGTTCAATTCCCGGCTGGATCGGAGATTTTCTCCACTCACGGACTGGGTGTTGTGCTGTCCTAATCATCATCACTTCATCCCCATCGACGCACAAGTCACTGAAGTGGCGTCAATTCGAAAGACTTGCTGCCAGCGAACAGTCTACCAGATGGGAGGACCTAGTCACAAGACATTTACATTTTATATTGTTGGTCATTAAATCACATGTGACCCTAAATATTTTTGGGTTGAATGCCTTCTATTTTGGCTACCAGATGTTGGACAAAGTACATTTAACGTGTCAGTTGGTCCCCTTTCATGATCTGATCTCTACTAACTTCACGAGACCAGCTGTTTGCTAATTCCTTGGGTCACGCAGAAAATTTCAAGATACGTATCTCCCTTAAGCCATCAGTAATACCTAGACCTTTTTGCCCCCATCCCACCTCCTCTATCAAGTGTGAGAAGGTCCAGGATGAGCTGCAGTGCTGGCAGGACCTTTGTGTTGCTTCTCCTATTTCATCTTGACAGTGAGTTACCCCCTTGGTGGGGATTCAGAAGCCAGATGACACCATGCACCTTGGTGGCAGTTTTGAACATATAGTCAATGGGTATGTGTCATGGACTCTTATCCATTTCCATGGCAGGAGCAGTTGTTGGCCTGTTTGTCAGGGGGCCAGTGTTTTATATGGATTGCCTTGTGTGACACTTACCTGCAAGTGCTGCTGTTGGATGTTGGATCTCAGAGTTTCTTGGTGCTCAACACCACTTTTGGGTTTTACCAAGTCTAACTGTTTGCCATTTGAAATTTAGTCTGCACCACCTAATTATCGATGATATTTGAAGCAGTTGATCCAGGACATTCCTTGTTGCATGAACTACGTCGATGACATCTGGGTCACAGGCAACATGCGAGAGGAGCATTTACGAAATATGCACGCATTTTTCCAACGTATTCTGGAGAATTGCCTCCATTAGAAATTGGAAAACAATGTAGTGTTCCTCAAATTTGCATTTTTTTTTTGTCATGTCCATACCAAAGGTGACCTCATCTTTAAAAATAAGCACGCCAAAGTCATTATGAACTGGCAGATGCCCAGGAAGCTGACGGAGCTCCAGTTCTTTATGGACGAGGCAAAGTTCATCCTCCAGTCTGCACCCATCTGCCATCATCTTAAATGACTTCACTGGTGCGCAGACTGTTAATGGGTTTTGCAGTCCCTCAAGCAGTGTGTGTGCTCCACTCCTCGTTTGGTTTCTTTTACACTGCATAGAACATTAATCCTGGCCACAGATGTGCCCCAGTATAGCATAGGTGCAGTCCTGTTGCATTGAAACCCAGCTAGGACACACAAACCAACTGCTTATGCATCAAAGACACTTTCAGAACGATTATTCATAAGTCGAAAAAGAGGCACTGGCTATAATATTCAGGATTAAAAATTACATGTTAGACCCCAAGATGCTAGTTTCCTTATTTGGCCCTTATTCCAAGCAACCAGATATGTCCACCCATCAACTGCACAGGTGGACACGCCTGGAATAGTACTTATTGCTATGACACTTGTCACTGGACCACAGCCCAGCATGCTAATGTAGATGTAATGTCGCATTTGCTAGCACAATCAGATCTTGAGTTTGATCGACAGGAGGCTCTCTATTTCACAGTGTATGATACCTCACATCAGACAATACTTGATTTTCTTTTGATTGTGGGAGGCAGTGACCCCATTTTTTTTTAGAAAAGTGTTTCAGCTGGCCAGATGGGATGGCCCAAGCACAATGCTTTGGGAGCAGAGTTGGCATGGTATAAATTTTTCCTACTACATGACTGCCTAAATATGGGTGGGGTGGGGGTTAGGACACTCACGTTTGCCACGGAGGAGCAAGGCTGTCAAGCGGTCATCCCTTCAGTGTTCAGAGTTGCATCTTCACATACTCCAGCTGCTGCATGCATTGTACTGGGTTATGTCTTGCATGAAGGCATTATAAAATTGTTTCACATTCTGTGAGTATGCATTGATGAAAGGCTGTTTGTGCCAGATGAAAATTTGAGAAAGACCAGGAGTTGAACCTGAATTTCCTGCATATTGAAAGCAGCTGCCTTAACCACTTTGGTTATCCGAGAATGCCTCCAAAGCGCTCAGATAAACACAGTGGTTAAGACGACTGCTTGCGGTAAGTGGAAAATCCGGGTTTGACACACACAAATGTTCAGGTGTCGCAAATAGCTGATGTCAATGGATATTCACAGAATGCGAAACTATTTCCTTATATTTAACACAGCTTCAACTGTCAGTGACAGTGTCTGCAGACATGCACACATATCTGAATGACATTGTCTTGTGATGAGAGACACAATGTATAAACACAGACACTGTAACCATCAATGTCATATGAAGGCTTTGGCACAGTGGCACGTCTACCAGCCAGTTATCAATCATGATTGCTACCTTCAACATTTAATATTAGATGTGGCGAGTGCACTGCCATACTTCACTTGGTAGGTGCCAAGCAATTTCTGATTGTGCATCTATCACCAACTTTTTAACAATTTTGAAGTTGGTATTGTCTGAAAGGTTGCCTTGAGGGCTCCAATTGGGATTTGGAGTCATTTGTTTCAGACACATTATTGAACAATATTGCACCTGTCAGAAATTATTCACAAGATTTAAGTGTAACCGTAAAGTTGAACAGATGTATCAGGAGTATCAGCAGTTTTTGTTTATACGTAGGATGCAGTTTAGATTCTGTTCTCAGGAGCTGCTCAAAGAAGTGAATGGTATCTATTTACAAGTAACTTACGGGACAGCAGTCAGGTTACATCTTCGACAATCTTTGATATACGAATGCTTTGGCATCTCTGGTGCCTATAGTCACCTGGGATCCCTGATGTTCTATTGTCTTCATATTCACTAGTCCTAGCCGGTTGATAAACTGACTGAACGGTGAGGAGAGGTGGTACTGGGAATGTGGGCAGAAGACAAATGAGGATACTGGTTACATGGCTGTCCTCTTACACTTATTGTCCACTGCTGAAAGTACATCTGAACCAGCATAGGATGTAGGGTCTGGGGGCAACCTGAAAGATCTGGACAGGCACAGAGAGTGGGACTGCTTATCACTGGGGGCTCCTACATTAGACGGTCCGTGGAGCCCCTTAAGCAAATAGTGGGCAGATCGGGAAAAAATGACCAGTGTTCAGCGATGGGTGCACCTTGCTGCATATCAGACTCATGTCAGCCTAAATGACACTACTTGTATTGGTTTAGTGGACACCCTCAGGTCCCTGGAGGTGTCTGGCTGAATTGGTGAAGTCGGCTTCTTTCATGTGCGGGATAGATGGAAGAGCCAGTATTTTGCAGCACCGTTCCCAGAGCTGATCACAGTCCTCTGGTTTAGAGCCACTAGTGGAAGGCTTAAAACAGAGGTTCAGGCAATTCTATGAGTATCCTCCATGTGCATTTCTTGTCCACTGCTACTGACTGAAGAACTGTAGGACACCCTTTAATAGGTCAGGAAGCAGCAACTAGGGACATCAAGAATGTGTGATGTGCACATATGGATTTTTTTAGGACAGGAAAGTGTTCCATAGGCCAAATAAAATACATTCTGATATTAGGCAAGGAAGAATACTATCCCCATTAATTAAAGAGGGCAGTGTTCAACACGGCAGATACTGGGGGACAGAAGACAGGCTGAAACCGGATGTTAATAGCAGTGAAAATCTAAACTCTGAGTTCAACACTGCTGATGTAGGTGTGTTTGTAGTCACACAAAATGCAATAATATCTAGTGAAGTTTGTACACATTCTGAATGAGAAATAATTTGGGTCAAATTAAGTGGTCAAGGCGAATCAACTGTGGTCATCAGATGTTTTTATAGCCCCCTGCCTCCCAAGCAGTTGTAGCAGAGCATTTGAGGGAAACAATGGAGATGACCTCATAAATTACCTGGTCTGTTACACTAGGTGTTATCATTGAGTGAATGTAGGAGGATACAAGATGACTTCGACAAGATTTCTTGGTGTGATGAATAGCAGCTAGCTATAAATGTAGAAAAATCCAAGTTAATGCAGATGAGTAGGGAAAATAAAACGTAATGTTCAGATACACCATTAGCAGTGTCCTGCTTGACACAGTCATATCATTTAAATATCTGGGCATAACGTTGCAAAGTGAAATAAAATGAAACTAGCATGTGAGGATTGTGGCAGGGAAGGCAAATAGTTAACTTCCATTTATTGGGAGAATTCTGGGAAAGTATGGGTCATCTGTAAAGGGAACTGCATATTCTTTAGTACTGCTAGAGTGTTTGAGGTCTACACCAGATTGGATTAAAGAAAGACATTGAAGCAATGATTTGTTATCATTATGTTAGCATTATGGAGATGCTTCAGGAATTCAAATAGAAATCCCTGGAGGAAAGGCAACATTCTTTTTGAGGAACATTGTTGGGAAAATTTAGAGGACCGGCATTTGGAGCTGACTGCAGAACAATTCTATTGCCACCAATGTACATTTTGCATAAGGATCACAAAGATAAGAGTAAAGAAATTAGGGGTCATACATAGTCATATATAAAGGCACTTTGTGAGTGGAACAGGAAAGGAAATGACTAGTAGTGTTAAAGGGTACCCTCCACCATGCAATGTATAGTGGCTTGCAGAGCACGGATGTAGATGTATATTTCAACTTATATGCTATGGACTGGGAACTCAAGTTATTAAAGTACTATTATGGCAGGGAATCAAGTGAAGTTGTTCTAAACGCCTTTCCCAAAAATTACCTTGGGCTACTAATGAGGTAACAATCGTGAAGAGCACATCTTTGGCCTGCTGATGACAAACAGACCCGAATTTTTTGACACAGCATAGAATAACAGTGATCATAAGGCCATTACAGCATCCCTGAATAAGACTGTAAATAGGAATAAAAAAAATATGTAAGAAGATCTTTCTGGTTACCAAGAATGACAAGAAACATTTCAAATTACCTGAGCAGTCAGCACGAAAATTTCATCTCCACTAGTAACAACACTGAGTATCAACGGACAAAGTTCAAAAGCACTGAACAATATGCTTTAGACAGGTATGTGCCGAGCAACCTTGTGAGGGATGGGAAAGGTCCACTGTGGCCCAACAGCCATATTAGAAAGTTGCTATAAATACAAGGAGAGCTTCACTGCCAATTTAAACATATCTAAGGAATCGCAGACAAACAAACTGAATAAAGCCAAATTAGCATCGGGAACCCCACGTGTGAAGCAATCAGCTAATTCGAAACTAAAATTGAACCTACTGCCTTGACACAAAAAATCCTAAAAAGTTTTGGTCTTACATTAAATTGGTAAACAGATTGATGCCAACAGTCAAGACACTCCGAACATAATAGCATTAAAACAGAGGTTGACAGAGAGGGGGTTGAAATACTGAACACCTTATTCCAAAACTGTTTTATGGACGAAGATCGTACTGTGGTTCCTTCCTTCCTCTGAACTGTCACACTAACTGGACCTGATAGATATCAATACCATTCTGCATGATTACATGAAAACTTGTTTCCCCATCTAGCAGTACTGTACCGTAGGTCACAGAAGAGGTAAAATGTTCCTAGTGACTGGAAAAATGTGCAAATCATTCCTGTTTTCAAGAAGGGTCATAGAACAGATGCACAGAACTATAGGTCTAGATCTCTGGTGTCAGTCTGTTGTAGAATTTTGAAACATGTTTTATGCTCACCTACCATGAAATTTCTGGAGCTGTAGGATCTCCTCTGTACGAATCCAACACATGTTCTACAAATAATACTTGTATGAAACCCAACTCCCTCTGTTCATCCGTGAGACCTAGAGGACAGTAGATACCAGTGCTGGGCGTACTCCAAGGGAATGTTATAGGATAATCTAGTGGATAATGTCTGGAGCTCTGTGAGGCTTTTCATGGCTATAGCTGCTGCTGATGATGATGATGGGTGATGTAAAGAGAAAAGTCTTAACTCTAGAAAATTGTAGAAAAATGCAGAAAGACCTGCAAAAGATTGACACTTAGTGTAGGGGTTGTCACTTGACCCTCAACATTAACCAACTGAACATAATGTACACAAATACGCTGGAAAAGACACTGTGGGATTACACGATTACAGCACAATCACTGCTGGCAGTCACATCCATACAATATCTAGGAATATGTGCACAGAGCAAAAATCTAACAATCACATAAAAATAATTGCAGGTAAGGCAGATGTCATACAGTCATGGAGGAACCCACAGGGAGTGTGGTCCATCCAAAAATGAGGTAGCTCACCAAACCTCTGCTGTACCTATAATACAGTTCATCAATCTTTGATTTATACCAGATAGAATTGATAGAGGAAAAAGCAAAATCCAAAGAAGAGCAGTGCATTTTGTTACACGTTCATTTGATAAGTGCAGGAGCATCACCAAGTTGCTCATATAAATCCAATGGCAGATGCTAGAAGAAAGGCATCACGGGGTAGTTTACTATTAATATTCCATTTTTAGAAGAATCAAGTATTATATTCCTTTATCCTAAATATACCTCACGAGATGACCATGATCATACAATTGGAGAGATTCAATTTCACATGAAGACTTACGAAAAATTCTTTCTTCCCACGAACCATTCGTGATGAACAGGGTGGGGGGAGTGACTAAGCATCCTCTGCCACACACTGTAAGGTGGCTTGTAAAGCATAGATGTGCATGCAGATGTAGAAAATCAGTGATAAATTAAAGCTGCCTCCGAGGGAACCAATCTTCATGTTTGGAAGGTGACTGGAGAGGTGCTTTGCAGCATCTGCACAGTACACAAAGCATGCTTTCTGGATTGTATCACTGGCTATTGCTAAACTTTTAAGGTTCCTCATTTCAGAAAGGTTTGGGAAATGGAAAGCTCATTAGTGCATTCTGTTAACATATTTACAATAAATTTCATAAAAACAGACAAAACCACTTGTCAGTAATGGTGACAAAATGTGGCTGTATGAATTAGACCTTGGGATTGTCATGCATGGATCTGGAGATACACTTGTACAAAACGAGAATACAACCAGTAATAGGTAAGTGAGTATATAAAAACAACACACACACACACACACACACACACACACACACACACACACACACACACACACACACACACACACACGAACAAATTAGGGCCAAAACTATCAGGTTTCACCGCAACAAGCATCATTACAGAGCAGCCAGACAACACGTATCTTGAGAGGTCCCAAATCCATATCCCTTAACATCCATTCTACACACCAGATATGGTCAATAGAAGTTTGCTCCAGGTTTTGAAAAGACAAAATAAACAACTTGTGGGTACTGCCTTTGGGTTTCCTGAAGCAGCTTTGCCTGGATGTAAAGCATTCCTTAACAAGAACACAGGTTAATGCTTAAAATCTCATTAATAATGATCTTTAACATTTTGATTGCTGGCCATGTAAACATCGCCGTCTCTTACAATTCTGACCACTTTTATGGTTTTTGAACCTTTTTCTTTATTATGAAAACCAGCCAATATTTAGCTGTAATGCTAATCTTATATAAAATCCTGAATCTATTTCTGCTAGTTTACCTGTTTCAAGCATCTCCATTTGTTTAACTGTTTTATATACTTTTATACTGAATATTAGATTTTGCAAAACACATTCACCAAACGCAAAACAATTGAAAACTTTTATATTAAAATCACAATTATAAACTGTTACAATCTTTTTCATGTAGTATAAGCATCAATCAAATGAAAACAAGATAGATGGAGAAAAATAAGTAAACTGTCAACTATTGGGAAGTAATCACCAGTGCTGTTAATACTTTGATCCTACTGTCAGACAAGCCAGCCAACATCTTTGTTGAAAAATTTTCGTACTTGCCTACAGAACCACGACTGTACCTTGTCATGCACCTCTTCGTCCAAATCGACAGCCACTAATTTATTTTTCAGGGCTCCAAAAATATGGAAATCTTGTTGGGAGTGTTCAGGACTGTAGGGAGGATGCTTAAGGGCATCTCAGTGAAACTTCTATAGTGCTGTCTAAACTTGGCACCATGTGGGCTCACTGTAGGAAAGTTGCAATAACATTTTCCTTAACTAAAAGGACCCCCCACTCACTGACTTTCTGGAAATGGCGCCACAATTAACAAACAACAGTATGAGGAAACTTTGCAAAAAATGAATTGCACCATCAAGACCTAATGCCCAGGAAGGTTGACAGACAGCATCATTCTGTTGCAGGATAATTCCCACCAATATGTTGCCAAGGTTGTTTCAAATATGCTGCCCATGTTTCACAAAGAAGCACTTCCACATCATCCATAGAGTCCTGATCTCTCTCCATGGGATTTCCAGTTTTTGGAGTTCTTAAGAAACACATTAATGGACATTGATTTGCTTCAGACAAACACGCTCAGGCCTGTGTACAATCATGGCTCTACAGGCAGCTGCTATTATTTTTCCATGAAGGCACTGACTGTCTTGTCTCACAGTGGCATAAATGGTTTAACAGTTATTGCAATTCCTTTTGAAATAATAGTTTACTTATTTTTTCTTCCAATTCTCACTTTTATTTGGCTGACCTTCACACAATTTTTTTGACTGACACACTTTTAAATGAGGCACACTGCATATGACAATTTTGCACTCATTGCACTGGTGTGTTGTGTCTCTCTTACAGTCTTTCCACTTTGCTTTTCTCTCGTCTGACAAGGGGATAGCAACTATTAGTCATCACTGATTTTGTCCAAATTTATGATACATGCAGGGCTTGGCCAGAAATGAAAATGACAGAAATGGAAGCTGCAGACAGCCAAGCATTCAGAAAAAAACATTTTTGACACGGGTTGGGTGACGTATAATATTTTTATGTTATCATACTTTCCAAGCACTGGCTGGCCAGTGGAAATAATGCAGAGTGATAATCCAAGGGTCACGGAGTCAAATCCCTATCTGGAAGAATCTTCAGGTTTTTTTTATATTACTTACAATGCAAGTAAACTGAAATAATGCTCAATACATTGCATTTATTAATATTTTCATAAAAAGCATGAAAAATATAGGCAGTGGAAAATTTGGAATTACAAATAAATTTTCAGGAAGGGATTGTAAGGCATACATGAGACCTTAACATTTAAATTAGATAGTTTTATTATTTTAAATTATTGATTTATACATGCTGGAGTGACATTCATTTTCAAAACAAGGGATGCAGTAATTATCTCAGCATCTTGAACACGTTATGAATACTGTATTTTTACAATTGCATGGTTACTGTGAAGTTTCTACAGAAAAATGAGGTTGATTTACATTCATAAAAAGTTCTCTCTAATCACATAGTTGGCTGTGAACCAACCATAAAGCATCACTTTGCCAAATATTGGTAAAGACAGCTTGTGATGTACAATCGAATGTATTTTGATGCGGTCTTCTCAGCATGCGACATTTTTCTCTTGATGTGGTAAGAGCAGTTTTGAAGCTATTTGATCAAATTCTTTACCTGGCGACACAAGCTCACACAAGTGAACTGCATTTGGGGTAATCACTTTAATACTGCACAATGCCAATCTTTCAGCTTGAAAAATCTTGTCATACATTTGTGGGTTTGTTTGTCTCCCATGAGTCAACTAACAGAAGACAATTGTTCTCCTGCACAAAAGGCTTTATTTTCAAGCCAACTCTAATTTTCCCTTGCCTTTTTATGTTTTTCATGGAAATATTAATAAAACAGTATACTGAGCATTATTTCAGTTTTTTGGAGTGCAAGTGAAACAAAAATTAAAAATAATGAAGTTCCACAAAGAAATCGGAGTGCCGTTTTGTACTCATTCTATCACTTTTATTTTTGGGCAAGACTCACGTATCAGTTTTGGTGGAAATCTGATGATGAGTAGGCAATGGTCCCCTGCTGAGTGTACTTTGCACATCCTTTGGATTCTTGTTTAACCTGGCGAAGGTGGAATTTTTCCCAGAAAATATTTTTTGGTATATGGCCCGTTCAGTTGGTTCCCTGCACATTGGCATTCCTGCATACAATTCCTTCATAAGCACACTACCTTACTTTCAATTTTATTAGCTTCCTCCAGAATTTCACTGTTATGCACCCAAACTCTGATCAGACCGATCAATATTTTTTTTTTTTTTTTTTTTTTTGTTGGTGTATTCCATAACACAAGCAGGTTTCATTTTTTGTTTACCTCTTGTGTCTTCATAAATTATTTCTGCTTGGTGTCTGATACTTGGCATGCATATTTATTTCCCCAGCATACAGCCAGAAGGTTCCCATTGCTCATTAACACCTGTTCCATTTCTTGTATGCTGCATGACTTCAAAGTCAGAGGCATTCCCTTAATCTTCATTATGGTTTCATCAACAAGACCTGTCTTCTCCTTTCATATCTCTCTTGCAAGAGTAGTGCTTATGTAGAACCTACTGGACAATAATATACACCGTTAGCTTTGCTAAGGCACCAGGTAGTCTTTCGCACAATGCCAATATCAAAATTCCAGACAACCAGAATTTGACTGGTATCACGTAATGTTTCGTGTCGTATTTGCTTGGTTTTGTGGTATATACAGCTTGAAAATTTCTGCACTTATAGTTACACATGCCTTCATCAATCAATGTCTTTGAGAAGCAGATATGCCTGTTAAAACCATTAATGAACATTTTCAACTAGAGAACAGCCCTTGCATAACAGATGATACCCTGCTTCATCTCACTTTTCTCACTTTCCCAATGAATTGGCATTCACGTGGAAGTTTAACCTGATCTAGAGGAAAATATTTCTGTTCAATAAATTTGAATAGTGATGACAAAGAGACAAGGATCCTGACTCCAATGCTCCTGTACAAGGGACTTTTTGTTGATGCTGGTGTGGAAAATTATAGACCAGAACTTTTTACTTCTACATGAGTGACCTCTTCCAATCACACATTCTACATTATGTAGGAGTGAGTTGACCTCTACCTGTCAGTTTCTATATATCCTGTATCATGTAAAAATTAGTATATACTTTGAAATGAGTGAGACGGTCACTGTCCACAAAATGGAGAGGGGAATTTCACACAAATTTGAGACAGCATCAGCCCCACCAAAAATTTATGTACTTTGAAAGCAGTCTGCATCCATCCATCCTTCTTCAGAATCAGTATGATTTATTGTTGTCTTGGCCTACTTTCAGTGTTGTCATGACTCATATTTTGTGGTTCTACATTCACCACATTCTTCACTCACTCACTGAACGTACAACATAAAAATATGAGTCATGGTACAGAGAATTTAAAAAACGCCAGAAAATAATATAAGCAATTGTGTCACTCAACTTTTAAAAAATCAAAATGAGAAATACTTTAAGTCTGACGTATTTCTTCCAGCATAAAATCAGGATCATATTAATTATCAATATCACCATTCTCAGTGTTCTTGTCAATGAAATCTTTCTCCAATTAATGCACAACTTCATAGTCTGCAAGAAAAATTTAAGCCACATCTTATTTCTTTCTGTACCGAATAAACAGCTGCTGTTCTCCAGAAGCTTGATTGCACACAACAAATGCAATCTACCAGTTGCTTTAGACCCTCACAACACAATGATGACAAACCAAGCACATCAATATAAATGATTTCATATTTGAAAGTGTGAGAAATCGAACCCTGCCAAATGACAGGCTAAGCAGTCTACTGAAATTTTTGTGTCCGTCAACTGACGGGATTGTCAATCAGAGCATTAAGAGACTGGGCACAAGCTTGTATTACCCAGGATGGGAGAAAAATCGATTAAGTCATTCCAGGTAATCACCTCATTCTTGAGCAAGCTTCTGAGGGAGGCATATCAAAGTCTTCACGAAGAGGCCTAAAATGCTACATGGGGAGAAAATAATCAAGAGTACTTCAACAAAAAGTAAAGAAGCATTTTCAAAGAAGCAAAAATTTATCTTTGGCAAAACTGCCTAAGCTGCTGCTGATGCTGCAGAATCACTGTAACCTTAATTTCAGTGTAACTAATAAACTATTCCACTGCTAGCTGTATCACATTAGCATGTATTTTAAGGGTCACTTAACTCTTGCATTTTAAACAACTCCACTCTCAACGACTGCATAATGCCCTCAGAAAAGAAATATAAAGCCTGAATTGTAGGAGTGCCGAACAGATGAGACTGTAATTCACTGAACAATTACATAAACTTTTCACATGCATTTCAGCAAAACCATTACTAACTAAGAAGACACTAGAATATTAATTTACTGATTTTTGAATATTCATTATACAACAGGCAAAATACTATTTAAAGCAAACTAGCACTTTAAATGTAATACAAACAAGAAGCAATGCAATGCAAAAACTGTCATGCACAGGTTCAAATACGTAAAAGTTACTGAATCACTAAACGAAATGAGGAAATATATACATAAAAGTGAATGAAGTCTACAACAATCTGTAATACTCCTGTTTAAGTAATCGAATTTTGAAATTCAAACCTGTGTTAAATGTACTTGATGTCTTGTGCTGTGCTGCTAATTAAATGTTATGGGGCTGCCATCAGTAATCATTTAAGAAGCTCAAATGTAACATGCCAAAGCACACACTAAAACCCCCAAGCCGACACTAAACTCAAACAACATGTTCCACAATTGCCTTCTTCTGACAAAACACAAAATTATTTGCACATTCACTGGTGTATTAAACAGAATTCACAGGTCGATATCAATAAACATGTCAATAGTTGTGAGCAAATAACTAAAACTGAAGGAAAATTAATATATCTATAATGATATTTTGTGCTTATCATGGTTAATTCTGTCATTTCTTATGTCCAACTGGACTGCAATCAGTGTATGCTTCACTCTGAATATTAATTGAGCAGTCCAAATCAGCAAATGTCTTATAAATGATTCAGATTGCAACCAATATGTCATGAACATTCACACACAAAGATAATGTTAGTGAGACGTAACGGGTTTCTTACTGCAGTGACACTAATTTGCTCACCCTCCTCTCTTTCTTCACATCTCTTCTTTTGTGTACCTTTTCCTTTTTTTATTCATTCCAGACCATAATGTGTCATGCATTCAACCTTTTTGAAAGAACTGATTAATTCATAATTTAATAATGCTCTTAAGTGCAAATATATTCACATTTGCTTCACTGCTGTGGGCAGCTAACAATTCAATCCATGTTCTTAAGCCCATAATAAACGTGGCACAGTTGTTGCTGTAATTGTATAAAAATTGAATTTTGACTTATTCTCTACTGTTCATGCCCAATTCCTACATGTTAAACAAATATTTCTGTCCAAGTAATATTTGCATCATCTCTAACAATGACTCTGCTCTCAGTTTAACGAAAAAAATTGCTTTTTACCAACAAAGTGCTCATATTTTGGATCACAGTCTCTTTCTTACATAAATATCTCCCCCTTTCTCATAAAAATCTCTCGACAGTAGAAAAATAATTTAAAATTTCCATTTACAATATCTATTAATACTTAATGAATTACGATTGAAGTAACTAAAACAAGTGACATGATTGTGGAAAGCTAATGACTGATGCCAACACAAAGTAGTTAAGCTAGTATGCATAGAAGAAGTGTTTTCTGACAATACATTCTTGCATCAGTGATAGGCAGCAAATGTTTATTTTCTTGCTTACTGCTACCTCACTTTTACCCAAGGCTTTAATCATAGGACCACCAATCACGTGCAAAAATTGTCTGTCCTTTTTTCTTTTATTAAAAATAATATCAAATATTCCATGTTATGGGTGTTATAAAGTTAATCAGGCAAAAAATTAAAAATTACAAATAAATACAAGTTGTATGCTCAAGGGCATATTTTGACCTGGGTTGGTACTACCTGTGACCATAATTCTGTGTAAAAATTTCATTTGGCAATCTTTAATGCAAGTTTTACTCTGCACTGTTGATAGTCCAATTTTGAGTTTCATTTTGATTGTTGATTTGTAGCAGTTTGTCACAGTGTAGCATGTGAAGTGAAGTGAGGAAGATTTTCTTTAATCATTGTGAAGGCTCGAATGAGGCAGAAATTCTAGCTTAACTTTTGGTGGGTGATGAATTATTAGATTTCAATGATTTTGAATCTGATCACGCAGAAGCTGAAAAGGATTCAAATGATGATGAAACTGAGGACAAAGAAGAAACAAACCACACAGATAATGCTCCAAATAAATGTGTTAAAAGTTATGGTAGAGTGTCTTGCAGAAGCTCCAGGGCAACGTAAAAGGCATCTTGCCAATGTAGTCCGTGAACCTCAGGGAATAACTACTATTGGGAAAATAACCGATGTATGTGAGTCATTGAAGAAATTTTACACTCCAGAAATTGTTTGGAAAACTGTTGACCATAGAATTGAAGAAGTTGAAAGAAAAACTATCTTCTGCTAATTTTGAAATACATGAGTTGATGAGAATTTTAATTTTAATGTGAGTTTACCAAAGCACCAATATTTCATTATCTCAGCTGTGGTCAAATTTATTGGGAAGAGCCAGGTATAAAGCAAATATGAATAAGACAAGAGATTATCAACTAATGAAAATTATTTGTTTTGTTGGTAAGGGCACCAGGCATAAAGATGTGTACGTGACAAATTTGCACTGCGTAAGTACTTTAAGAACTGAATGGAATATTCCTGAAGTACTTCAGAAGTGAACATCACAATAAAACTGATGAAATGCTATGTCTTGTCACATGTTGTCCTCCATTTAAAGTTTTTTTGACACATGCCAGGGTCATATGGTACATTTGTTACAATTCTCAGTAGTGCAACTGAACAATACACAATAAAAATGGAAGTATATGCTGCAAAAGACACTAGACCTGCCTTTCAATGAGGTCCCTTTGAGATTGTGAAGGGGCTGGTGGAGCCAATACAGAATACAGGTTACTACGTAACAACTGACTGCTTCTACACTTCTGTGGAATTGGGAGACACACTGAATGCAAATTACAAATTGGGTCACTCAAATTCAACAGAAAATTCATACTGCAAGAACCTAAGATGCAGCAGGCACAGAACTGTATTACTCTAAGTTTTCACTCACAAATCCATCAACTAAGAAGCCTCTAGTAACAGTTGTCTCTTACATTACAAAGGAAAAAATGCCTACACAACATTGTGATGCAGGAGTACAAGTTGATGCACCAAAAAAGATACTCACATAAACCTATATTACAATTCCATTAGAGAAGGAGTGGATGCCGGACATACCCTACAAAAAGAGGTACGAGGAGATAGCCACTATCAATGTTCTAGAGCCTACTTTATATATAGCCACAATAAACTCTTACACAGTGTTCCAGAAGAGAGTGCCTATGTGGAATAAAGGGAAAACAAGTGCCAGAAAATTGTATTGCATGAATTAACCCTTGAATATTGCATGAATTAACCCTTGAACTTTTGAAGCCATATGCAGAAGAGCAATCCAAGGACTTGGAAGGACTCCAACTGCCTATTATTTAAAATACATCCTTCAAAAGAAACTATAGATAATCAAAATTACTCCAAATGATGAACCAACTAGAAAATCAAGATGCTACATATGTTTGAAGAATATAACTAACCAGAGATACCACAAAACCAAGTTAAAGTGTGGAAGCTGTGGTCACCATCTGCGCAAGTCTTGCAGAACCAACCCTTTTGAGTGCAGGGGGTAAATGTCATCTGTAAATGACAGTATTATCTACAATTGAAAAGTGTTTGTTGAAAGTTTTCAATATACTGTAATCTATATCTGAGCAAGTGTTTTTATTTCTGTTTTGGAAGTTTTTGTCAAGGACGAAAACGGATTATCCTGTTATTAGATCGAAGAGTGTGTACAAATTTTGGACAGCCTGTATATTCAAGTACGGACTTAATATTACTAGTTTGCACAAACTTTCATTGTCCAAGTTTTTAGCACTGCTGCCTGTTATATTTCACGAAGAAAAGTAGTATATTTACTTAAACACTTATGGTGGTCTCTACATGTTCCAAACATTACGTTTTTAATTATAATGACACTGAGTACTTTTGAACTGATCTCACACTGGAATCACAATCCCTTAAAATAAATATATATTACAACATTTATAGCCTTTTTTCCCCTTGCGTGGTGCTGCACATAACCTAAAACAACACTGTGTCCCTTCTGTTAAGCCACACCATTGGTTGCCTCACTTCATGGTCACTGGGAGTGGTTACTCCTGCAAGCCTGATGATCTGCAACTCATTTGTTGTGGCAACCAAGTGTGTAACTAACCATACTTCCTTTGACATCTACTGGCTGCTGTCACGTTGGTTGCTGGCAAAAATTTGACAATATGTAATAGGCCAAAGGAACCTAAATTACTTGCATTAGCAACTAGCTTTATTATTTTTAATTTACTGCATGGCACTACCCAACTTTTTATCTGCACAATTCCCTCAAAAAATACACACTCAAATATTCAAATTTGGTCAAAAATTTAACAATTTAGTATTTATACTGTATTTGCTTACTTCACTGAGAGCATCCTCTCCAGGAGACATCACCAATTCTATGAATCCTGAGGTTGACAACAACCCCTGCAGTCCACTGCATTCAATATCAATTCAGAAGTTGAAATTTGTTTTACATGGTTAAACAGCTGTACAATAATGTGTGTTGTCGCAAAGGCAAAGGGTGCAACACCCAGCTGGGAAACACTGAGCACACAAATACCTCCTGCTGATCTTGCAGGCCAGAATAGGAATGAGAGAAGTTTGAGACTACACAAAAATGTGTTAACATAGATTCAAAAAGCAGGAAAGACAAATATCCTATACTTGAAATGATAATCAATGAAAAAATGTTAAATTTTTGGAGGCAATGCTAGAAACATATTCTAACACTAAAGAAGAGAATAAATATAAAGTGTATAACTGGATGACAAAAACTGCAACAATGGTAAGTCCAATAATTGATTACACATGCAAATGACAAAGCGTAATAATTATTAAATTAAATAGTTTGTGTGACAACAGAAACCCCACATTAGAAGAGCTGAAAGCAAAATAAAGAAAGCAGGCAGATATACCAAGTGTGATATGTAAAGTGGGGAAGTAAGATTTCAGGAATAGATGAAAGAATAAAATTCATTTAAGGGAGTAAATAAGCAAATGGAATTTCAGTAGCTACAGATATAATAAATGAACTGGTAGGCCTACTTAGGCAAGTGGCTGCAATGTGAAATGCTGGCAGAAAAACAGAGCAATATTAAGACTGTAAAACCAGGATTGAAAAAGGAGTTAAGAAAAGAACGTAAACAGGAATCAACTATCCAAAAAAAAATTAGACTGGGAAGGGACTAGGATGATGAATAGAAATCCTGTTGTTACTTTTTCTCCTTACAGAAGCACTATGTTGCTGATCAGTTTTTATTCTCTCAGGTACTCGATAAACTGTATAGACTGAATTTTCACGTGTCTCATTCCTTTAAAATGAATGTTAACTTTCTCACTGACAATGATTACTGATGGCATACTGCATCACATGTAGCCAAAACAGTCATGCAACATAACTTCAGACTCTTTACATCTCAACAACAGAAGTGGATGATGTACTATCTGCAAATAATAAGCAGAAATTGATATGTAGTATTTTTTTTCTGAAGAGAGAAATCACAAATATCACATTCTTAGCACAGTACGTGCTCCATATGCAAAGTTTATCATCCTATTAAACAATGAACATAGTGCAACAATCAAAGCACATATTTAAACAAATCCCTAAACAATGTAACAAAATATTGTGAATACTATACCAACAATGTTTCTTTATAGCTTTGAACACATGATGATAAAATGAATGTCTTTTCAATTATTATTACCAATACCGAATCTTAGAAACTGTGCACCAACAACACGATGAGAACACTACCTATGTATGATGCGAATATATCACTTCAAGTTCACAAAGTTTAAATGAAGTTACATAACAGCAAGAATTCATCATGTTTCGTGCTTTACATTTACCACAATACAAAAGTTGTCAATTGTAAGGAAAAAAATAGTGATTTAATGCAATCACTCACTTGGGGAGGAGCTGCTGATGCAGTAAACAGATGGCACATGCCGCTTATCTTTGGATCTCCGGAATCCTTGGTCATAATGGTGCAAGTAAATTAATGATACTGCTTGCTGCAGTCCAACCCACACTGTTCCAAGGGAAGGAAGGGGGTATCCGAGAAAGAGAGAAAGAGAGAGAGAGAGAGAGAGAGAGAGAGAGAGAGATTTTAAGTGATACACAACAAAGAGCAGCAGGGGAGGGAACAGGAAAAGCACAAGGATGAAATCTGATTGAATGATTATGAAATGTGGACTGTGTATTACTTCCCGTCAACGTTTGTTTAAAATGTTAGTTTTCAGAAGGATAGGACTACTATTGAGTTTACATGCAGAATACAATTATTAATTATTTGTACCAGAACACAAGTAAATTCATGAAATTAATAGGCAGAAAGAACGCACTAACACAAACCAATAAAGGAGTGCACGGCAGGTAAGGAGCAACTGTGGGACAATTTAAAGTACACTGTGCTTTTCATACTACCACACACTGTGGATAAGGGAGCATCGGTACAAAGCAATTTGCTGGTATCACTGTCTAATTTGAAAGTGTAATGTTAATCAATGCTACTGCCTGGTGTAAGAATCTGCCAACTGATTTTGTCTGCATAATAAATGTAAAGGTATATACTGTAAACAAACTTGGCCCAGTCGGTGAAGTGATCTGCAAAAGATCAAAGTACTGACTACCCACCATTTTAAACAATAATGTATCCCTGTTAGCATACTACAGTCTGAACAAAATGGCACTCCACATGACACCTATGCGTTAAACAGCATATCATCCTCTATATTAATTTTAGTATGAAATTTTCTTCTTTGTTTCCTAACCATGTAGCTACACTTCCTTTTTACGTAAAGAACACATCTGCTCTGACAAACAGGCAACTAAAACATATCCACCCTCATTCATCATGTCCAATTTGAAGAATTTTTAAATAAATTTAAGGAAGAATACAAAAGGTTGGCAAAGAAGTCCATTCAGTTTATTATTTTCTGCAAGTTATTTCCAGTATAGTCAGGTTTTTATTCTACTCTACTTTCAAAAACAAAATACTAAAATTGGCTGATACCAGTTCTGTGGAAAAGAAAGGAAATAATAAGAACTATATTTTGCTTTACTGAAGAGTGGGGGGAGGTGGGGAAGAGAGAGATATGAGCTACAAAGATATTTGACAACACCCAATGGATGAGAAATGTTTTAACAAAACACTTCAAACCTGGTCAGCCAATTTTTATCCTGCAAATCTTCACAGTAGTAGAAAGTTCATTCAGCTCTTCAGTCAGATGGTTTTGAGTGTTATCACAGAACTTGCCAAAAAACAATAGAGGGGAGGGATATGAAGGTTAAAGATTAACTCTTGTAACACACAATATATTCTACTTAAAGAAAGGTAGGTAGAACCTATATAGTTCCTTAGATGTTTCCAGTTTAATGCACATTGTATGAAGTCTTTTGAAACAATCTGATGATTGCAGCTAGCTGTTTGATTTGCAATAATATGCTTATGAGTAATTTTACAAAGCAGCACCTAACAAGAAGTTGATTATTTACTGTAAGCAGGCAATCATGCTCATAACAGTATCTTTATTAACTAGCATGTGCTGCCAGGATCTGAACTGGATGAGAGGACTGCAAATGAACACTAATGTACTAGGAAATTACAAGGAGACAGAATACTGGCCACTACTTACCTTCAGAAGATTAAATTCCAGCACTGCCAATACACATAAAAGTACGAACAAATCTGTTCCCAAGTTTTGGAACTAGGAGGACAGGGAAAGAGGTTTCTGAAAGCTGAGAAGGAGTTGGCTGGCCCTCCTTCCCAACCATGAAAAACATCCCTCTTTCCTCCCCGATTAAGAAAGTAACAGTTTCAAAAACCAGGGACAACTGTTTTCTGCTTTAATGTGTGTCAGCATTACTGAAATTTATACCTCCTGAATCTCCAATTCTTCCCCCCCCCCCCTTGCCCCCTCCCCTAAATACACACACACACACACACACACACACACACACACACACACACACACACACACTCTTACTAATGACTCATGCCAACTGTGTATGTTCTACAAGATTTATCTATTTTGAGAGTAAGTTTTTGGCTTACTTTAACTACTATCATTGTTTTAAGTTTTGTGTTAGTTATGACAGTAGAATAAATGCTATATAACAAATTCCAATTAAGTTTTGACAAAATTTGAACCTATAATGCAATTTGGCTCTCATTTTGAAACCCCCCTTTGCATTTCTTTACACTTAGTACACTTTACTGCAACAACAGTTACACTGTCCAAGTGATCTTCATTTCAAACTCATTTCATTTGAAACATTTCCCTCAAAGTTTTCTACCAGCTTGCCAACATCTTCAACAACTGCACTGAGTTATTCCCCAGTTGTCTCTTAAGCAAAAACTAGTTTCAAAAGAAAGAAAAAAATAAAGTACTGCAGAACATATACAATTTGTGTAAAATATTCTGTCTCCTTGCTACACCAAATTACAATAAAACTACTGTCCAAAGACTATCTCAATCACCTTCTTAACAAATACAATGTATGTTACTGCCAGAAGCTCTGGTCTTTGTCCTAGTCAGATATGTCAAAGCAACTGGCAGTATCTTATATGAAGGTGTCTCAAACTCCATTCTCATCCACAGTTTTCGTTTCCATTGATAAAAAGATTTCAATTTTAATAGTAGTATTAAATAAAATTTGTTGTTCTGATTGAGAGTGGAATAATTAGTGTTCTCTGGACAATGTTTCAATCTGATTCTTATGAGTAATGTATCCATTTGTAAGATGCTTTTCAGTCAGTTTGGCAACTACTAAAATTTCAATTATGTTTTACACAACCACATTTCTCCCTTCAAAAGATGTATGGGGACTTCTAGAAAGGTAATGGAAAGTCTAAAATACATGAGACTGATTGGGAGGGTTTTTCCAAGAATTTCATAGCAACCAAACTTGCCTAAATTATCAGTTGATCATCTATCAGAGCATATATTTAATACATTTACTATGGACCGTCCATAACTCCTAAAAGGTTTCAGACTAATTTTGAAACTCCTATTCTGCTGCAATCCACACTGCACATAATAGTTCACTGATAGTCACAATATTGTGACCAGATTATGTAATTACATTTTTGCATGAAAGTTATCATTTCATTACACATTAAAAACTGAAAAGACTTATTTGCCAAACCAATACTCATTTCGAAATATTTTTCAAAAAGCAAAGAGCTACTTCAATAGTGGAAGTTAAATGAAAACATAACCACCCATCGCAACCTACAGCAATAGGTTGGGACAAGGGTTTAACAACTCCATAAGAGATGAAAAAACACTGGGCTTGCACTCACATCAGAGTCCATGATAAGGACTGGTCCCGATGGTGAAACATAATATACATCTAAGGACTTTCTTAAGCTGCTGTGCAAGGAGCTGCAGGTAAAATACAAGAAGCATAACAAAAAACAGAAAAGGTATGATTGATGAGTTAACAATTAACAACAGGAATGCGTAACACTTTAATAAGCACAAGTAAGGGAAAGATAAGGGTGACGTGGCTAAAAAAAGAATCAGTAAATGTTATCAGAGACGGTCAAGAATAGGATATACAGTACTTGAGTGTGTGTGTGTGTGTGTGTGTGTGTGTGTGTGTGTGTGTGTGTGTGTGTGTGTGTGTAGAAGTGTTGGGGCAGGAGCCCAGACAGAGTTCAAGGAAGGGGAGATAAAGATTAGGATGGAGAAGAAAGATCTGATTGGTATAAGAAGGAAATGTGTATATTTGTGGGTGGGGATGGGGCAGCACAGCTGTGCTGTTTCATTATTTATGCAGTATGTGTTTCAATTTAACCTTCTTTGTTCCAGCATCCTTCACCAAACATTCTTCAATGCCTACAAAATTTAATAAATATTGCTTTAAACATTAGTTTAATGTTAAAGTTACCACACAAATAATTTCTTAATGATAACTAAAGCTAATATATGGCCCTTTTTGTTAGAGAAAAAACTGCCTTCTCAATATTGGAAATATGAAGCAAGAGTTCCTATTTCATCACCTTTCATTTTAATACTAAATTGCATGGCACCTTATATATGATCGTAGAAATAATATAAATTAATGGCAACATTCAAGTTCACATTAACACATTTTTTAACAAAAAAAGAAAGCAGGACACAAAATCACTAAAAGATTTTCAATGAAAATATATTCAAATACACAAGGTGTCCACTACTACTCTACACTTATTAGTATACTTTTCATACATAAAAATTATCCAAAACTCTTTCTTCTATGCTAGAGTTATCACACTCATAGAATGAAATAATGTCATCTTAGATATCACCCTTCCAATAAAGTTCAGTTTTATCCATCACTCAATGAAAGTGACATCCAGTTGTAAGTCCGCAATTTCACAATTTATGAGAATAATTCTGCTCAACCACAATGGAAAACGTCAATCCTCTTAAAATTCTTTTAAGAGGATAACATTATAAATGTGATGGAGATGAATTATTCTTTTAAATTGTTTTTACCCGAGATTTTATTGTGAGATTTTGACATTGAGCTGTTTGTCATTATGCTGACCAGTTCACTTACACCTAATAATTATACACAGTATAAACACTGTAAGCAAATGTATTCAGTAAAGACAATACCCTACAGAGAAAGCTTATGACAGGAAAGTGTCTTACGCGAATTATTTAATGCCTCATACCCAGAGAACAAGTGATTTATTGATGTCTGAATTTCAGAAAACTACAACTCGTATCCTACATGCTGAATTTATGTATTTTGCACACACTCCATTAGGCCAACCGAAGTTTTACTCTAAAGAGTGTGCAACCTGTGGGCTCACAAAGATTGCCAACATAGCTCAAAGTATCTGGACATATGAAAATGATTACATTGCTTTAACAAGAGTTTTTACTAAGTCACATGCATAATTAGCACACACCCCTCTGAGAAGTTCAGGGAAGAAAATCTTTCACATACATCAACCAGAGATGTTATGTCACAGGAGACCTAGTTTCCACCCGAATGGCTAAAGGAAGTGAAACAATATCATTCAAAATTATTATTTCAAAAACTTTCAAGTATTTTCAGAAGGTCCCAATTTCCAGGTGGTGCTTAGGCAGGGAACCTGATAGCATGGCTTAAATTTTATGAAAATTAGTTTATATAACAGAATTCTGCAGAACTGTATTTTGACACAAGCATGACCATGTCTTTTTGGTTGCTTCCTTTGGTCATTTCAGCGGACGCAAGATCTCCCATTTTGTAACAGAAAGAAAAAACAAATGGCAGTTGCAGACTGAGGCTTGTAAGAACCAACAAAAAAAGTGCATCTCCTGTGGCTGACAGCAACAGATGAAATTTTTACTTCTGTTATTTTTGTGCCTCATAAAAAAATTCTTTAAAATAAAGATGTGCAGCTACGAAACTCCCAGCTGGTGGAATATACAAACAAGATATGGAAGAAGTTATACATTAACCAAAATGCAAAAAGAATAAAAGTATTCTAAAATTAATGACAAAAAATGGATACACAGCAGTAGTTACAATGCAAGTGTTGACAGTGCACATCAGCAGCATAAATATTTCAAATTAATTATTTAACTGAGGGACAATGACATTAGTTCCAACTTAGATGAAAGAAATTTTCACTAATTGCAAAATCCTCATGTATAAGGTTTTTGGACATCACAATATCAAGTCAGTTTCAATTCACTTTTGACAGTCATAAAATTTCTCTAAGAAGAAAATGGAGATTTTCTGTCAAGCATGAAGGAATAAAATGATAAGTATTTTATTTTTCAGAATGAAACAACAGAGGTGCAGGAAGAACACTAATCTGATAAGTAGTAGGAAGGGTAATTGCTAAAGGTAGAGTATGAAACTATTAGAAAATTCATTCTGACAAATATAACAAAACTAACAGACTTTTGGCTTAACAGAATTAAACTTTGAGGTTTCCTTAAGAATGCTGTACAGATTTTTCCTGTAGACAACACCAAATGGAACACTAAAAAAGCATTTCTACCGTTTCCAGTTTACATATGTAGTCCATGAATAAGAAAGAAGGTGAAAATTAATCAAGCCAACAACATGCATAAAATTAAAGAAGAGCATTCCTACCTATAATCAGATAATGGCTGAGTTGCTTACCCAGTCCCATTAGGTTGGGTGCTGTCTGACTTGCATCTATCGTGGCAACTTCTCCCAAACCATTCACTGCTATTCCATTCACCATATTCACTGCTAGAAAGGAAGGAATTATGAAAAAGTGTCATGTGGTTCACGAGTACTTTAAAGTAAAAGTATACAATCATTTCAAAATTGTAACACAAAAAACAAATGCAAATATGTTAGATTAAACACAAACAGCAATTTTTGAATATTGTCTCACTAGGATTGTGTTGCAAGACTGGCCACTACACAAAAATGTGAAAACTATAACTTTCCAGTACTGAGAAAGGGAGGTGTTTGTTGGGGGAGGTGTTTGTTGGGGGAGGTGTTTGTTGGGGGAGGTGTTTGTTGGGGGAGGTGTTTGTTGGGGGAGGTGTTTGTTGGGGGAGGTGTTTGTTGGGGGAGGTGTTTGTTGGGGGAGATGTTTGTTGGGGGAGATGTTTGTTGGGGGAGATGTTTGTTGGGGGAGATGTTTGTTGGGGGAGATGTTTGTTGGGGGAGATGTTTGTTGGGGGAGATGTTTGTTGGGGGAGATGTTTGTTGGGGGAGATGTTTGTTGGGGGAGATGTTTGTTGGGGGAGATGTTTGTTGGGGGAGATGTTTGTTGGGGAGGAGCAAGCACGGTGTGGGGTGAAGAGTATCAGATCAATTTTAATCGATATCTGTTGTATTACAACTCACATATGGAGTAAGGGAAAAATGACTGCCTATATGCCTCTCTCGTACCTTATTCTCGCAGTCTAGGATCTTGTACAAGGGGTGTTTGAAAAGTCCGTGCAAAGTCAGAGAGATGGCACCATCGGCGCATATCTAGGTCATGTTTAGTTAGTAGCATCTTTAGAGGGAACACACACCAAGTTTCAGCCATATTGGTCTATTCTTTGTGTTTGGCATTCGTGTGAATCAAGGAAGTCGACCGATTGTCAAAAAATGGATGAAGAAGAATTTCGTGTGGCGATTAAACATTACTTTACGAAAGGCAAAATGCCTCAAGAGACTAAAGAGAAGCTTGATAAACATTACGGTGACTCTGCACCTTCAATTAGAACAGTTTATAAGTGGTTTCAAAATTTTTGGAGTGGCCATATGGGCAAAGGGATGCTGAATGTTCTGGATGCCCTGTGGAGATTACGACTCCAGAAATCATTGATAAAATACATGGTATGGTGATGGATGACAGAAGAGTTAAGGCGCGTGAGATTGCTAGTGCTGTGGGCACCTCGAAGAACGGGTACATAATATTTTGCATAAACATTTGGACATGAGGAAGCTATCTGCAAGACGAGTTCAACAATTGCTCATACTTGGCCAAAAATTGAATCGTATGAAGTGTTGCAAGGATTGTTTGCAGCTGTTCAGGAAGAATCCGCAGCCTAAGTGTTGTTTTGTCACTGTGGATGAAACGTGAGTACATTACTGTACTCCTGAGACCAAAAAAACAATCTAAGCAATGGGTTACCAAGAGAGAATCCCCACCTAAGAAGGTGAAGAGCAGTCCTTCAGCTGGTAAGGTTAAGGTGACTGTCTTTTGGGATTCGCAAGGGATAATCCTCATCAACAATTAGACCATTTGGAAACCGAGCTGCAAGAAAAACGACGGTGATTGGACCGCAAAAAAGTGATTTTTCATCACGACAATACACCAGCCCACACCTCAGCAGTTGTGGTCGGAAAATTAATGGAAATAGGATTCCAATTCGTTTCACTTTCCCCCCCATTCACCAGACTTGCCTCCCTCGGACTACTATTTGTTCCCCAATTTGAAGAAATGGCTGGCGGGGCAAAGATTTTATTCAAATGAGGAGGTGATTGCAGCAACTAATAGCTATTTTGCAGACTTGGGCAATTTCTATTATTAGGAAGGGATCAACAAATTAGAACAGCGTTGGATGAAGTGTATAAGTCTAAAAGGAGACTGTCGAAAAATAAGTTTTCCCCAAACACATAAGTAGTTTTTATTTTTGTACGGACTTTTCAAATGCCCATCATATGTTATTTCCTTTACAGGCGCAACATTTTCTGAGAACCTTTCCAACACACACACACACACACACACACACACACACACACACACTTCCATTCATCTTCCCCACTACTGATTTCACATGTCCATCAAATTTTACATTTCTTAGTACTATCTGTAAATATTTAAACAGTGTGACATGCTATAGGTGCTCATTACTAATTTCATAATCACAGACTGTTAGGTTCATTCTCTGAACCGAGCACTGCATTTTGTCGTATAATCATTTTGTATGTCCAGGAGCACCAAAATGAAGTTCATTCAACAATTCTCTGACAAACTGAGCTATCCGGCCATGACTCTCAACCTTCCCTAATAGCCTCTACTCTACTTTCCAAACTCTCCCACATACTTAGCAGGACTAATGGTCTTTGAAGAAAAGGTAACATCAGCATTAGCCTGGCAAAACAACAGTGATAAAATAATGTGTAAACAATTTCACCAGTGCATACTGCAGTGCTCATGTTTGTATATCAATATGAATATGGCCTTTGCCTTATTGGATTCTTCTCAGAAATACAGTGTGGAATATCGCATGCCCTCTAATCTAGTGTGATCTGACGCAAAACAGTTACAGCATATTTTTACTACTGCACTAAATTCACCCCAACAGAAACCAAAAACTTTGATTTATTCACTGTTACCATTCTTTAACGTACTGTATCATTGGAAATATTCTTGGATTGTGGGACATGTTATCCACGAATGCCTGGATTATGTAACACTATTTTTAGAGAATTTCGAAAATACTGCCTGTTTTGGAACCATCCCACCTCATAACCAACAGCTTCTGGTCACTTCATTGACCTACCCTAAATCACTTTCATCACGAATCCTTAACTATTCAATTGACATTAATCAAATACGAATAAGTTATAAAATATGACATACCTCAGAAAAGACATTCTGAAGCACAAAAAAGGAAGAATAAGCATTTTTAATTCTACATAAACAAAACTAGCATACTTTCAGACAACCAAAAAGAGGAAAAAACATATCATAGAATGATATAACTAAATCTATAAAAATGAATTTCAATTATGGGCAGCAGCTAGAGAAACCCTTTCAGATGTTTACAGCATGGTTAAAACTCAAAAAATTTTCTTCATCCCAGCATTACTTACCCTGACGTGCTCCCTGTGCATCGATCTGGCTCCAGTATGTTTCACTTGGAGAGGTATGATTGACACCAGGTGGAGGTTGTGCTGCTTGTCCCGTGTAACGGAAATAAGGGTTCTTTAAGTCCAGTGTATTAGATGACCTTGTACCTGTGCCTTCCACACATAGCTCAATTGTTACATCATAACTCTGCCTGTCAAAGAGATTAGAAACTCATCAGCTAATTCTTATCTTTAAAAAGAAGTTTTCTGTAGTCTATATGATGGAATCATTATTAAAATATTTACATTAAAGGAGACAAAATACTCAGGAGTGGGATTTTTCCACTTTTAGATGTTTCTATCAACAATAGTTACTTTTTAAGCTTTTATGTTCCTTCTTTGGGGAGGGGGAGGGCGGCGGCGAGATGGAGGGGGAGGGGGAGAGGGGAGGGGGAGGGGGGAGAGGGAGGGGGGAGAGGGGAGAGGGAGGGGGGAGAGGGAGGGGGGAGGGGGAGGGGGGAGGGGGAGAGGGAGGGGGAGGGGGAGAGGGAGGGGGAGAGGGAGGGGGAGAGGGAGGGGGAGAGGGAGGGGGAGAGGGAGGGGGAGAGGGAGGGGGAGAGGGAGGGGGAGAGGGAGGGGGAGAGGGGGAGGGGGGAGGGGGAGAGAGAAGCTGTCATCAGGGTTAATGGTGGGCCAACACCATATGGAATTCCAGCATTACCGATGGAGAGCACCAAGAACTTATTTTCAGCCACGTGTCCGGATACTTTTGATCACATCGTGTACATACTGAGGTCAATGTCAGAATTCCCAGACTCTGAACAGGGATCAACAGAAGGTTTACGAACTTACACTACACATTGCCCAAACTGTCCATTTCTGGACCAAGAATAAGGGAAAATACAGCCGCATTCCTTTTTTGAACAATATCCTGAACATGGGTTTTCTATGTCAGCTTACCATCTATAATGAACACCTAGGAATTTGGACTGTTGAGACTTGCTAACCATATACCCATTTTGTGTAATCAAAATGTCAGAACTGTATGTTAGAAACTGTAGAACTAAGTCTCATTGTTATTTAGCATCAATTTACTTTCTACAAGCAATGAACTTATGTCTTTAACTGCATTATTTGACAGATTACCTATATTGCACTTAACTAGTGTCATTAGCAAACCGAATCATTTTAGAATCACTGCTATCTGTCAATCACAAAGTAGCTGCTTTTAAAAGCTTAAGATAGATCCTTGCTACAATGGTTAAATTATATCATACAAATGTGCCTTAGTTTCAGACAAGGTATTTTATGTTGCCTCATAACTTTTCAATCACTATAGTCACTGGACTGTGGTGAGAAGAAATAATTACTGGACCATGGTGGGAATAAGAGTGGATATAATGCAAATGGTTACACATTTTAATTTTTATGGGGCAGGCAATAATGCATATATAAAGTAGGTCAGTAATTATTCTTACATATAGTAGCCAGTACAATGCAGTTGGAAAGAAAACAGGGAAACTCCTTTCACAATACATGACCAAGGAGGTAAGGGTTGCCGAGGTCACATTTTACTAACAGCCAACCCTCCAAAGTCAATTTTCCACAGAGCAACAAGAGGACTTCACACTTGTGGAGAGATAAATATCTAATGTGTTGCCCAGCTGACAATGGAAATGTCGCAGCCATTCTTCGAGCTGCAGATTATCTCAGCAAAGCAGCACTTGTGTTGGATGATTATACATGCAGATGAGCAGAATGTGATCCTGTTCTGTCGTTTATCAGGAAATGGCAGACCTGTTTGTTTTTGAACTACTTCATGATGCCATTAAGAATATTAGGGTCTGATCTCATAGACCTACCACACTGTAAAGCTTGCCTAAAATTCCTAAATGAGATGTTGCCCTGAGACCCATTATTAGTGCTGTTGGTTTTCCCCACCTACAAATTAGCCTAATATCTTGTTACATCAAGGTGCCCATAATGATTGTGAACATGTGATGTTCACATTGAAAACTATGATTTTTGTCAAGATAAAAGTAAATCAGTTTAGCTCAATAATATTGAGGGCTAACTGTGTAGTGTTGGCAGAAGAGCCAACACTGTTTTTCTAGAGGAGGCCGAAATGCAGGCGTTTAATTACACGCTGACTGGCGTGAGGTCTGGAACAGGACAATATCTTGAGAATTGCAAATAAAGTACGTAGTTGATATAATACTTAACTTTAATCCACAATTGTAGAACATCTCTCGTTACGGTACATGCTTCATAATATTAATTATCAATTGAATACGGCGTCTCGCTAGGTCATAGCAAATGTAGCTGAAGGCTATGCTAACTATCGTCTCGGCAAATGAGAGCGTATTTGTCAGTGAACCATTGCTATGAACGTCGGCTGTACAACTGGGGCAAGTGCTAGTAAGTCTCTCTAGACCTGCCGTGTGGTGGCGCTCAGTCTGCTATCACTGAGTGGCGACACGCGGGTCCGACGTATACTAATGGACCGCGGCCGATTTAAAGGCTACCACCTAGCAAGTGTGGTGTCTGGCGGTGACACCACAAACTGGATGTAGTTTCTGTTAACAAACAGCTCTGTGGCAGGTACGTTACCAGACTGCTTTCCTCCTGGAGACTGAAGCTGTTTTGTCACCATCTAATTTTTGCTATGCAGAAAATTTTATGAAATGACAGATGGAATGGCCTTGGGTCCTCCACTATTTCCAGCCATGATTAACAACTTCTTTATGGAGCATTTTGGAGAGCAGTTGTAAATAAGTCGACACAAGAAGCTACTGTGTCTTACAAAAACCACTTGTATTCTTGGATTTTTTAGGATTATAATAGTTTGCACAATGCAAATATCATCCCATATTCAGGATGTGAATGAAAGTAGGCACAATATACACTCTTTAGTGTTTTTTCATTACAGTAGGATTTTGTTAAGCAAAGAAGATAGCAGTTCTTGCTGAATTTTGCAATAAGACATTTCATTTTCACATTCTATTTTATTGTGCTTTGTAATCCTAGGAATTTGGTTTCTGTACTGTTGCCAACTGGCTCATGATTGATGGAGACAAATGGAATGTACATATTACTGTTTAGAGCACTGAAATTTTAGCCAGATAGTTCCCTTTGTTCTAAGCTGACTATTCTGTGCTCAGTTGCAGAGTCATTTTGTGGTCATGTTTACTGATTGCTTTAACTCTTCCTTACTACTTCTTTTAGTAGAATTTTGGTATCATCTACAAGTGTGATATTTTTATAAATGTCCATGTTTATGTCACCCCACACATTTTCAATGCATCTGGGAAAGTGCCTGCTTAGAGCAAGCAGTCACATCAGTGCAAGTGCTTCAAATAAGATAGAGCACTCTTTGTTAAGATCGGTACAGACAAATCACCAATACATGTGGAGTTGGAGTTTTTCTAATCCTTCTAATACATCTGTTACTTCATCTTGCATGGCAGTGCTGATGCACATTGACCTATTACATGTGGTTATTTTGGGTTTGTTACTTTATTTTCTTGTGACAATGTTACATTTTTACACAATGCTCTCTTTTCACCAGTGGCTTTTCATAACACCCCATATAGCCTAACTGTTTGTTGAATTTTATATGTATTTTCCATTACATATTATTTTTGCTACTCTCATTACTTTTCTTAGTATTTTTAATATTTTTTATAATATGTTTAATTCACATGAGGAAGTAATCATGTTACACAGTATAGCACAATTATGACTTTTCTTTCATCTCA
Source organism: Schistocerca serialis cubense (assembly GCF_023864345.2). Classification (NCBI taxonomy): domain Eukaryota; kingdom Metazoa; phylum Arthropoda; class Insecta; order Orthoptera; family Acrididae; genus Schistocerca; species Schistocerca serialis. Next base: position 782,534,767 of record NC_064640.1, read on the forward strand.
GCTGAGCTGTATACTAGCCAGAAGCAGTACTTCAACCAGAGTTTTTAAACATTGCAAAGATATTCACTGAGGCATTTACATTCCAACAGGTTTCGCTATCACAAACCACCAACTTCTAGCAGCATAATGACATTCAATGGTTCTTGATAAAGATGATGGAAATTGTATAAAGCTCTGGTGATTTATTTTCCTTTCTTTGTAATGTGATGTGGCAAGACTTACGACACCATTTTATACAAGGATGTTATCATGAGAAACTTTGTTCTCATGCTAAAAATTATAAATTTATAACATTTCGATTTTAGCTCTAAAACTGTTACTGCTTTAAATAGCATGATCTGGTTTCTTTTACATTTTACACTTGTCTGTCATGAATCAACTGATTGTCAATACTCCAATACTGACACCAAGGGCATGTTTACACGAAATAGCTAATGATGAATTCAAATGGAACATTAAATCTGCCAAAGTGGAGGTGAAAATGAAAGGAGGTACAAAGGGGGAAACAAAAGCAAAATAAAAAAACCTGTCCTAAAAATATAAATCTGGAATGTTCCTTTGTTCAGTTGTCTACAGACTTTCACTTCTGAAAATGTACATAGGCAAAAGTTCAATATTCAAATTAAATTATAACAGAGTAGTTTTCAGCGTTTTTTAAATTTACCTTTGATTGGCTAAAAGCAAAACTCGTCCAGTAAGCAGCTGTCCAGCTTTCACAAAAATTGGTGTCTCCAAGAGACATCTAACCTGGTACCAATGTGTGAGAGGCTCTGATGGAGCTGTTGAGAGCCATATTGTTGAATTTTTGCCAATAAATGCAACATCAAACCAGAACGCTAATCCATGAACTGTTCCAGATTCCAACAGGTGAAACTGCAGAGGAATTTCTGTAAGACGAAAATGAATTAATGTGTTTTAATAAACATGTGATCTTAAAAGCTGGAGCTCAAATGTGTGCACTTCTCATAACACAAAAATGTGTACTAGACATAGTGCATAATTACCAAGAATAGCAATTTCCCACCATATTTATCAGTTTATGGATTGAGTATCTTCAATTTGGAACGCGATTAACACCATTATTCAACTGCAAACACAAAATTCTTCCCCAGAGTAAACACTTTGACATCACTATCAACCGTAAAGTAAAATACTCTTTCAGACAATCACAAACGGCTTTGCTATTGTTTGAAATTCCAGTCCAATATTTGTAAGTATTATAAAGTAACAACTATGATTGTCCACACAGATGTCACATTAGGCAAAGTACTCTATTTGTGTTTAAATAAAACCACTCATTCAGCAGTTTTCTTTACTTACCTATTCGATGGAGATCTGTTTCACTCGCCTGCTGAAAATCCACAGTATGCCTGACAGACTTTGCCATACAAACACGGACATCAAATGTGTCCACTATGGGTTGCCGGAAATACTCTTTCATTGCAGCATGCCTTAAACTGCTTAAGTCCACTCCATGGAAACACTGCTGATACCTGGGGAAAAAAAAGAGTCACAGTCAACTCTCTAGAAGTTTACCACCTGATTAGTATAATTTTTGGACAGATTTGTGTAATAACAGCACTACATAAATACATGCTTTAATAATTAGGAACTGATTTAAAAATTACACGTAGCATAACTTTATTACATACATGTCATCATCTCCAGGCTGTTCTTTTTCCTTTCGTTGTACATATCAGTAGATAACACTCCCCTCAAAACCTGTAGGGGTTACTAGTTAGTGTACTTTTCATGCAAAGGGAGGTGTCCTTTTTGTAACTCTGTGCTAACATTTGGTTTAGAAGCTGAAAGAAAAATAAGAGAAAGAAGAACACTGTTTTCTGTAACTGACCTCCCCGGTATTTACTGAAAGATTAGAAATAATTGCCTACCAAAACTGATAGGCATCTGTTCAATTATTTTTCATTTGAATGCTTCTGGATGTCTTACTTTTTACTTAGAACTAAACGTTAGCACATACCCAGGATCTGATCTAATGGGTAGAGGGGATTAAGACTAGATTTTGCATGACCTTGTCAAAAAATAGTCACTCTGTATACAAATATTTCAATTTCCTTGTGATACAATGCAAAGTGTTCACTTAAATACATGTTGACTTGCAAGAAGATGCTAAAATAATGAATGACAGCAACACACACACACACACACACACACACACACACACACACACACACACACAGACAGACAGAGAGAGAGAGAGAGAGAGAGAGAGAATTGTCCACTGATCTAGATTTCTTTGAAATGAACTGAGTGAGGTGACGCAGTGGTTAGCACACTGGACTCGCACTCAGGATGACGACAGTTCAAACTCGCACCTGACAGCCTAATTTAGGTTTTCTGTGATTTCCCTAAATTGCTTCAGGTAAATGCCAGGATGGTTCCTGTACAAGAACACGGCCGACGTCCTTCCCCACCGTTGATCAATCCAATGTGGCCTATGACCTCACTGTTTGGTCCCCTACCCTGAATCAACCAACCAACCTGAAAACCACAGAGAAACCTGAAGTTTCCACTTAATTTTCCTGTTTGGTGTTTTTACTCCTTCCTTGTTAAATTATATAACATGTAACCACAATCCTCTGCACTTTATATTTATTTGTACTTAACTTCGTACGAAATGTTTTGTACACATAATTAAAAAGATTATCTCAACTGAAGCCATGAACTGACATGCAGCAGCAACATCTAGCCTGCCAGAATACAAGCATGTCACTTGCCACTGTACAGTCATATAACTGGTTTCCTGTAGATGCCAACACTTATTTCAAAATGGTGATCATGCACTCACAATTTGTAACTTAGTGATGAAGATTGTACGGCTTCTTATTGTGGCTGTACCATCTCCATATTTAATGACAATATGTGAAGTACATCAAATCGATTCAGGTATGGAAATGTTGTCATATTTTGCTTAAAGTTATTTCCAATTCTATATGTGTAATTTGGAACAGTGCAGTCAGTAGTCACTGTTGAAATGCAGAAATGGAGGTGGGAGGGGAGAGGGAGGAGGAAGAAGAGCAAAGTCATCTTCGAAATTAAGCTGCTGTTCATCTCAAATTCACTTTCCTTATAAACAGTACTTTGCTACCTTACAATTTTTTTTTTTTTGTTTCTTTCATCAAACTAAACTATTCATACTTTTTTACATGATCATCTGTGACTGAAAAAGTGTGCGTACTCACCAGAAATTTGCTTTGTTAAACTGCTCCATGTAAAGGTTATCATCAGTAAAGGGGGCTATATGCAGATCCCCCCTGGTTGGGAACATTTTACCTAAATTAAAAACCAAACGATCTTTATCAGAATTTATACATATCACAATACATGTCTACTACAATATCTAAAAACTGTAAAATCCTGCGAACTAAATGACTGACAAAATAAAAATGTAACATCATCCCTCTTTATAATACCAACTGATTCTTTTACAAAGAATTCTTTTGTGTCACATATTGAAATTATCTTTTCTTTTCATTTTGTCCATTAAGCAAGCTAATTCTGTAAAAACTGTACGGGGATAGTTATTACTGATTTTAGTACTAATATAACTTAATCAAACAATATACGAAGGACAGGATACCTTTTTACACTTGTCAAGGTAAAATACACTACAGTGAATGATGAAAGCAACATACTAATTTTTACAGTAGCAATTACCTATATTCACATTTACTTATTCATTGCTGCGAGATAGCATCATTCCCTTCACATTCCAGCTACCCAGCTATACAGGGTGGTCCATTGATCGTGACTGGGCCAAATAGCTCACGAAATAAGCGTCAAACGAAAAAACTACAAAGAATGAAACTTGTCTAGCTTGAATGGAGAAACCAGAAGACACTACGGTTGGCCTGCTAGATGGCGCTGCCTTAGGTCAAACGGATATCAGCTGTGTTTTTTTTAAATAGGAATCAACATTTTTTATTACATATTCATGTAGTACATAAAGAAGTATGAATGTTTTAGTTGGACTATTTTTTTCACTTTGTGATATATGGCGCTGTAATAGTCACAAACATATGGCTCATAATTTTAGGCGAACAGTTGGTAACAGGTAGGTTTTTTTAATTCGAATACAGAACGTAGGTACATTTGAATATTTTATTTCGGTTGTTCCAATGTGATAAATGTGCCTTTGTGAACTTATTTCTGAGATCGCATGCTGTTGCAGCGTGATTACCTGTAAATACCACATTAATGCAATAAATGCTCAAAATGATGTCTGTCAACCTCAATGCATTTGGCAATACGTGTAACGACATTCCTCTCAACAACGAGTAGTTAACCTTCCGTAATATTCGCACATGCATTGTCAATGCGCTGACGCATGTTTTCAGGCATTGTCCGTGGATCACAATAGCAAATATCCTTCAACTTTCCCCACAAAAAGAAATCCGGGGACGTCATATCTGGTGAACATGCCAATTGGGCATTTTGATCACAATAGCTATACATCAACACGATATCTACCTTTTCCGCAATTGGTAAACGGTCCATTTTAACACGGGTAATGTATCAGGAAGCAAATACCGTCTGCACTGACAGAATGTTACATGATACCACATACTTATACATTTGTGACTATTACAGCACCATCTATCAAAAAGCAAAAAAAAGTGGTCTAACTAAAACATTCATATTTCTTTACGTACTACACAAATATGTAATAAAAAATGGGGGATCCTATTTTAAAAAATAGCAGTTGATATCCATTTGACCTATGGCAGTGCCATCTAGCGGACCAACCATAGTGCCATCTGGTTTCCCCCTTCAAGCTAGACAAGTTTCGTTCTTTGTAGTTTTTCATTTGACACACACACACACACACACACACACACACACACACACACACACACACACACACACACTCACTGATTAAACTTATCAGCCAAGAATCTTTTAATTAAACAATGGAAGGAATAAAGGTAATCACTCATTGTAGGTGAGACACTGAGTAACCCAAGACTGAACTTTCAGTTAAGCTTTCAGACAACAAACACTTGTGCAGGTAGGCGAAGTTGCGTAGGAGAGGTGTTGAAATAGGATGTGTGGGAGAAAGTGGGAGAACAGTATAGACTGGAGGAAGAGGGATACCACATAAACAAGGGTGTTGATTAAATGGATAGATGGTCAGTGAATTGTTACCCTCACTCCATCCATTGTGTTTCACCCATAACTTTCGACTATTACACTGACTAATTCTCAAATTATGCATTCAGAACAGCATTTGTCATGACTCTCAACATAATAATTTAATGGCAATGACATTTAAACTATTACAACAGTTAGATACCTGAGTAATCAAATCCCAGAAATATTCTTGAGCACACAAACACTTTTCCTTATAACTTAAGATATGTTAATTGTTTAACCCCCTCACTGCTACAGATGTGCTACTGCTGATTATCTGAGCTGGCCTTATTATGGCTCTGTGCTGAATGCTTTGGATGTAGTTTACGTGGTAAATGCTTTAGAATCTGTACATACACTCCGTACACTTCCTCTGTGCTCTAGGTGCATTTTCGCACAATAAATCATTCACAAATGATTCATAAGGGAAATCAAGTGCTTGTTGGAGCACTCTTGATGTAACTGAAAACATTTTGAACCTGATGATAAAATCACCTGATAAAGAGATGAATCTGTACAACTTTTTACTAACTGATGTTATGTTGTGTATTTACTTTTAGTTCAAAATAGATGTCATTGCCTATGAAGAACCAGGTCCATCTATTGCCGGCACACTACTACATCTGGAGAGATGCTTAAAACACTGAATCTTTAAGGTTTTGAATTGTTTACATGAGTGCAGTTTGTGTTATAAATCCTATTGTAAGTTCCACAACAACTTCTGCAATCAATTACCACGATCCCAGTTACATCTATCTACATTACTCGGCAATACTTCTTGAATATCACAAGTGAAAGAATTTGTACAATTTTCATTTTACTGACAATGTATGCTGTGTAATTACATCGTGTACAAAATAGATATAGCATAATCTAAAACATTAAGTCTGTTTCTTGTCAGCATACTTCCTCATTTGGAGACAGACTCCAAAGTGAGGCAACAGTTGTTTGGATACTTTTTACAATAATTAGTATGTATTTTCAATCCCTCCTTATGTCAGACAAGTTTCAAGATCAAATAATCAGGGTATTCAAATGCAATTCTTTTAGCCATATTAGAATAGTTTTATAACATTGTAAAGTGACACAAAGTGATTAATATATATCGCTCTTATTCAAGTGGTATACGACTCTTGCGCATATACGTCACGAACAGGTCAGGAACTTTTAAGCATTTGAATACTTGTTTCAATGTACAGTATGTATTTCAATGATGTTTTACAACCCTAGGTAAATTTCAATGTCAAAAATAATGGTAACTGAATACATTTTTCTACATTACATGGAAATAATTTTAGTGAATTGTTAACAAGTGTAGCTATAATACTTTTGTTTTACTGGCACAATGTATGTAGTGTAATTACTAGGGGGACAAAAAATTTACAATCTGAGATAAATGTGAATGTAGATGTGAATCTGCCTCAAAGTGCAGAAATGGGAAATTGCCCTCTAAGTGCTGTTTTATAGCAAATTGTATCTAGATGAACTATTTTATCAGAGAGAGTGTGAAACAGCTTTATTTTCTGTGAAAACATGTCCAGTTTTTGGTTACTGGTATTGTATATTGTCTAAAGAAGCCCAGTTTCTAATTACAATATGCATAAGAACAAGTTTGCAAAATAAAAAGTTTACCAACATGACATACCACTTATAGGCTATGTACCTCGTGAGTTCTATCTCTAGTGTTAAGTATGGGTCGCACCAATATAAATGCCCACAACACATCACCATCAATATTGGTACTTGGCAGATTTTTATAATTAGCAAATTTGAAGGGAAAAGAAAAATAATGTCATGAAACACCTTAAATCAGCAGTGTGAAAAATGGTGCTGCTTCTCAACACAATCATTTGTCAAAAGCTTAAATATAGCCACAAGAAGAAAAGACATGAAGATCATTTTAAAAACAACCTAACTTAAGTTTTCCAAAAGCAAACACTCCACTCACAAAGATCCCCAGTAACTACTTTCCTTTTCTTAACAGCGAATTTCAAAGTACTATGTTACAGTATGCGCCTTCAGGCACATAATGTGGCAACCTTTTGAACTTCCACTTATCATTTATAAACAAAAAATCAGATACAAATTTGGTCATGAAAGAAAGATGCAAATTTGGCCAAAAAGGAAAACTGCAAAATTGGGCAAAAAAGAAAGATGCATATTTGAAAAAAAAAAGAGATAGATGCAAATTTTGCTACAAACATATGCAAATTTTCAGGTACCTGAGAATTATATTATGTAAAGAATATAGAATGAAGCATCTAACACCATGTCTGTCTGCCAGTGAACTACATCTGAAAGAACTACGAAAACTTTTTACACTCATTTTATTGTTTCCATTTTTCTTTCTGATGAAGGTTTTGAACCCCCCCCCCCCCCCACCACCACCAAAAGAATTTATTCAGAAGTCCAGATGATAGTTAAGTTTCTATATGCACTAAGTCTCTAAATAGATTGCAAAACATAATGTTACTCTGCAAGTTTCCATTTGTATCTGGTTTCCTGGTCTATTTTCTTTTATGGAAAACAAGCATCTGTGAATTAGCGTATTTTTCTTTGAATGTTTACCCACAGTAACATTCGGAAATGCCTTCCTTAAGGGGATACTCATTGTCAGAGCACCTCCCTCTACCAGCTTTTCTTTGTTCTGTTGCATGTTGTTTTACAGTTTACCTAAGAAATGAGAGAGAAAACTCAGTGTGCCATTTTTCACCCTGTAATAAACCCATGGAGAGCATGAGCATTTAAAATGCACAAATACAGAATGTGAAAAAATGTTTCTTGTATCATTTCAGCCTTACACACTGATGTTGTTGAGGTCAGTACCTTGTCACAACAGACAACTGCTCGTATACTTCAATTGTAATCTACAATACATTGGGGTATCTTTATCCCCCACCCAATGTTTCTGTCAAGTTTCTCTGTTTCAATGATTTTGTTGTGTTTCATGAGCTCAAACATTCACACTTCTCTTATCGCAATACTTGAGAGCAATCATTTTGTCAGTTGACTAGCTCAGCTTCTCGTTTCAGTTTCCTCTGCAGTTCTGGCATGTTGCATCTATTCTTACGAACAGTCCCCAATACGCGGTTGTTCCATGGTTGTGAAAGCAGAGCAATAGGTCTGGGCTAGCATATCAGTTGCTGATATACAGAGTATTTCTCTGTCCAAATGTGGTCTCTCAACACTTAGGAGCCAGTTGTTTTGAAGATTATTGGGCCTACGAAACCTGCCATTTACACCATTGTTTAAAGTGTTACTGGCACATGTCTAATTGACGTGGCACATGTGTAATTGACGTATCTCCAAGGATAATACAGACAATAAAAAGACCAAGCTTCAAGATTTATTTTTCATCATCACTATAGTTCTTTAATAAATTACAAATTTTAAAGTAATAACAGAAAGTATAATTATCCTTCAAAAAGTTTGTGAGGGGAGTTACTGAGCAATTTCTTCCATTCAAGCTTCCAAAATTTCTGGCTCACTGAACAAACGTGATACATTTGTAGCAGAATTAAAGGTAACTGCAAAACCTAATGAGTACACACATGAAATTACGTCAATGTGATCATATTGGCTCACTCATTTGAGACGGCAGCTGTTACATTCACTAATGTTTTTATCAAAAGAATTCTAAAAATTGACAAAAGAAGACAGCAAAAGTCAAGGGACAGGTAGCAAGACGTCTGTACATTGTTCTCATACACAATGTGTCCAGTTTTCAAGCAACAGACAGCTCGTGCATTGAGAAAAATCACAGCCTGACCAATACTCAGGCATAGTCTTTAAACACAAAGTTGTGGCACAGTTGGTCTATGAAATGTTGAGTGTTCACAAACTCAGTAAGTCAATAACATGTTTGTTCACATCTGGCCCTTATGCAAGCAGTTATGATTGATGGAGTTGTTGGATATCATCCTGAGGGATATCGTGCCAGATTCTGCCCAATTCCTGCATTAGATCATGAAAATCCCGAGATGGCTCGGGAGCCTTGCCCACAATAATTCAAATGTTCTCAATTGAGGAGAGATATGGTGACCTTGCTGACCACAGTATGGTTTGGCAAATATGAAAACAAGCAATAGAAACACTTCTTGTGTGTGGGCAGGCATTATGTTGCTGAAATGTAAGCCCAGACTGGCTTCCCATGAGGGGCAACAAAACATGGTGTAGAATTTCATCGTACAATATGCGTTAGATGAGTATGTGCCAAGCAAGATCGTAAGAGATTGAAAAGAGCCACCGTGGTACAACAACCGAGTTAGAAAACTGTTGCGGAAGCAAAGGGAACTTCACAGCAAACATAAACATAGCCAAAGCCTTGCAGACAAATAAAAATTACGCGAAGCGAAATGTAGTGAGAGGAGGGCTATGCGACAGGCGTTCAATGAATTTGAAAGTAAAGTTCTATGTACTGACTTGGCAGAAAATCCTAAGAAATTTTGGTCTTGTGTCAAAGCGGTAGGTGGACCAAAACAAAATGTCCAGACACTCTGTGACCAACATGGTACTGAAACAGAGGATGACAGACTAAAGGCCGAAATACTAAATGTCTTTTTCCAAACCTGTTTCACAGAGGAAGACTGCACTGTAGTTCCTTCTCTACATTGTCGCACAGATGACAAAATGGTAGATATCAAAATAGAAGACAGAGGGATAGAGAAACAATTAAAATCACTCAAAAGAGGAAAGGCTGCTGGACCTGATGGGATACCAGTTCGATTTTACACAGAGTATGCGAAGGAACTTGCCCACCTTCTTGCAGCGGTGTACCGTAGGTCTCTAGAAGAACGTAGCATTCCAAAGGATTGGAAAAGGGCACAGATCATCCCCGTTTTCAAGAGGAGACGTCAAACAAATGTGCAGAACTATAGACCTATATCTCTAACGTCGATCAGTTGTTGAATTTTGGAACATGTATTATGTTCGAGCATAATGACTTTTCTGGAGACTAGAAATCTACTCTGTAGGAATCAGCATGGGTTTCGAAAAAGACAATCGCGTGAAACACAGCTCGCGCTATTCATCCATGAGACTCAGAGGGCCATAGCAACAGGTTCCCAGGTAGATGCTGTGTTTCTCGACTTCCGCAAGGCGTTTATACAGTTCCCCACAGTCGTTTAATGAACAAAGTAAGGGCATATGGACTATCAGGCCAATTGTGTGATTGGATTGAGAAGTTCCTAGATAACAGAACGCAGCATGTCATTCTCAATGGAGAGAAGTCTTCCGAAGTAAGAGTGATTTCAGGTGTGCCGCAGGGGAGTATCGTAGGACCGTTGCTATTCACAATGTACATAAATCACATTATGGACGACATTGGAAGTTCACCGAGGCCTTTTGCGGATGATGCTGTGGTATATCGAAAGGTTGTGAAAATGGAAAACTGTACTGAAATGCAGGAAGATCTGCAGCGAATTGACGCATGGTGCAGGGAATGGCAATTGAATCTCAATGTAGACAAGTGTAATGTGCTGTGAATATATAGAAAGAAAGATCCTTTATCGTTTAGCTACAATATAGCAGCTCAGCAACTGGAAGAAGTTAATTCCATATATTATCTGGGAGTACGCATTAGGAGTGATTTAAAATGGAATGACCATATCAAGTTGATTGTCGGTAAAGCAGATGCCAGACAGATTCATTGGAAGAATCCTAAGGAAATGCAATCCGAAAACAAAGGAAGTAGGTTACAGTACACTTGTTCGCCCACTGCTTGAATACTGCTCAGCAGTATGGGATCCAAACCAGATACGGTTGATAGGAGAGGGAGAGAGAGAGAGAGAGAGAGAGAGAGAGAGAGAGAGAGAGAGAGAGAGAGAGAGAGAAGATCCAACGGAGAGCAGCGTGCTTCGTTACAGGATCATTTAGTAATCGCGAAAGCGTTACGGAGATGATAGATAAACTCCAGTGGAAGACTCTGCAGGAGAGACGCTCAGTAGCTCGGTACGGGCTTTTGTCAAAGCTTCGAGAACATACCTTCACCGAGGAGTCAAGCAGGATATTGCTCCCTCCTACGTATATCTCGCGAAGAGACCCTGAGGATAAAATCAGAGAGATTAGAGCCCACACAGAGGCATACCGACAATCCTGCTTTTCACGAACAATACGAGACTGGAATAGAAGGGAGAACCGATATAGGTACTCAAGGTACCCCCCACCACACACCGTCAGGTGGCTTGTGGAGTATGGATGTAGATGTAGACACATAGCTGTGATGTAAGGGTGCTTTCAGATGACAACCAAAGGAGTCCTGCTACAAAAAGAAATGGCAACCCAGACCATCACTCCCGGTTGCTGTATCATATGGTAAGCGACAGTCAGGTTGGTATCCCACCACTGTCTGGGTCATCTCCACACACGTCTTCAGCCTGGAACCTCATTGACTGGAGCATAGTTGTCTTCAGTGATGAGTCCCACCTTGAACTGATCTCTGATGACAAGCAAAGAGGTGTCTGGAATTGTTTTGGACAGCAGTGGGATACCAACCATTCTGCCATATCTGTCACACAGCCCTACAACCAGAAGTGGTGGTCTGGAGTGTCATTTCATTTCATAGCAGGACCATTGGTTGTCATCCACGGCAACCTTACAGCACAGCGGTACACTGACAATATTCCATGCCTGTTTTGTTGCCGTTCATGCTAAGCCAACCCGGGCTTACATTTCAGCAATATAATGCCCAATCGTATGTGATGGGAGTATCTACTGCTTGCCTAACCCTAGTTGACCAGAAAGGTCGCCGGATCTCTTCCCAATAAAGAACATTTGGAGCATTTGGGCAGGGCCATCCAACCAGCTTGGGATTTTGATGATCTAATGTGCCAATTGGGCAGAATTTGGCACAACATCCCACAACTATCAGTCAATGTTGAGCCAAATAACTGCTTGCATAAGGACCAGAGATGGAAAAATGCTTCACTGACTTGCTCAAATTGTGAAGCTCTTTCTCTTTAATTAATTTTTCTGAAATTGTAATCATTTGTTTATCTGTATGTGTACGTCACATCTACTGTTTTCTGTCCCATTCAGATAATTCCTTTGTTGTGTATCCTTTTTTTTTCAATGTATCAGATAATTTTAATTATGTGTTAAGTTTTAATAATGATATTTTACATTTATGCTGGTGGTTTCAATCGAAACCACCATGTCGAAAAGCATTTTCAATTTAGAGGTTATGTATGTAGTGAATCTTTGAAAACAGAACACATTACTGAATAACTGGTGGTCTAATTGTGAAAAATTCTTACACATAATTCAATTTTTAAATTATTGTGATGTTTATTCCATGAAATCAATAAAATTGACAGCGAACAAAAAAGAAGATGGGAGCACAACTACGATCAACTGTCCAAAAATTGTCAAGGACTATATTAAAAACATGGTATTCATTGACAAAGCAGACATGTTTCAGGCAACATGTGCCATTGACTGCAAAAGCAGAAGATGGTAGACAGATTATTCTAGCACCTCACTCGTGGCAGTACATAAAATTTAAATGTTCACAATAAACTTTCCAATCAGTTGCCCAAGTTGTTACTCAAATCTTTCTTATGTGAGGTAACTACAGGATTTATTGGGGCACATGTTTCACCCCCCCCCCTCCCCTCTGGGGAGGAGGAAGCCTGATAATTCAAAAAATCACTTCCAGACCTACATCTCAAAGGCAGTGCATACTGATAAAGCAGCACACACGCCTGAAGAGCACTTCACACTGTGCCTGTTGTAGGGGGCAAGCACAATCCCAAACAATAAGGGTGTGTTGCATGCGCAAAGTTCAATTATGTATGATGAAGGGAAGAGTGTGTTTTCAGCTGTACCAGAAGTAGTGCTTTCACTTGTGAGGACTGAACATGAAGAATTCTAAGGAATTTTTGTGCGACTGGAATGTATAACATGTGGATGGTATAACTAAAAATTTTCATTTGCAATAAATAAAAATGTGACAGTTTTTATGCATAGGTCTACTAATGCTGATATCACGATGGTGGTTTAACACTGAAACCACCATTTTATGCCCTCATGACACATTGAAATTAAAAATAAATGTTATATTTCAGTTTACCTGATGCAATTCCATAAGAAAAGATTAATTTCAACTGAGTTTTAAACATCAAAATAATTTGTGGTTAAAATGATAAAAATGCAAGGTCTGCAATTGATTTCAGATGTTCCAATTTTTGTTCCTGAAGATCCTTCAGTAATTCAAAAATAGAAGGTTTTAAAACAGTAAACTGTTCCAGTCTCCATACTTTCTATTTAATTCAGTCGAAAACTGTTGCAGCTGAAAGTGTGATAATGTATACAGCTTCAGAAAGTTTACAACTGTACAACCAATTTCATCATGTGCTCTATGCTTATGAACTTAACATGAAGTGCATCTTTATGTACAGAACAATGAATCCAATCTGTCTATCACTATAATTGTTTGCTCTTTCACCATCACTAAATCTTTAAATTCTTTCTGCACAATGTTGTAATGTCGCCCCATAACAAATTTGTGGTATCTGTCAATTAGTTATACGCCTGCATAATAGATATTGGGAATTCGCATCATTCTCTCTTTCATTCCAATTCAGTTTTAAAGACTCATCATGACAGATCACTATATTGCCTCTTTGTGCAAACAGTCACTGGACCTGTCAAGTTCCTCTATATCATGAACAAATAGCATAGGGTAAATGGCACTGACACCTCATCTCTGCCAAACTGAAGAATGTCGTGCCAACTGAAAAATGACACACCAAATGCTGGAAGAAAGTGTCACATTTTTCTGCTAAATGAAATGTCGCACTGTACCGAGTACTTCCAAGAAGGACTGAGCAAAGCCGAGACAAGCCGAGACAGGCCGAACGTCAGTCCACATGCATGCAGCACATCATGCTCACATGCACTTTTGCATGATCTGGCTGCCTCTGGATTAGAGTGTTTCCACATGGAAAAATGAAACCATAATGTACCATCCCTCAGACAGTTTCAATTATAAAACAGTCAGTGCCTATGAAACTTTTCAAATAGGGGAAACTTCAGAAGCTTCCATTCATGTACTAACAGACCTATGTATGTATTGCAGTGTTGAAATGACAGTGATGATGGATAGGTCATCATCATTTAAAGGGACTAAACTACTCCGTTACCAGTCCCTCTATTTACAAGAAAACGACTTAAAAAGATACAAAACAACAGATGGAGAATTGAGAACTCCAGGGTCTGTGACAATGTCATCGTGGTTGATAATGTATGGAACAGTAGCTTCAGTCCCAAAGTTGAAAGTGAGATAAAACCCATGGAGCTATAACTGTAGCTGGACAGTAAGGTCATCACAGTACAACTAAAATGGGGTGAGGAAATGCAGACTTTATGAACAGACAGCTACTGAGCTTAGAAAGTTAGAAAAATGAAACACTTACAGTAAAGTTTAAAAATGCAACAACGATGTCAAGGGACAGAATAGCTTGAGGCCATTTGGGGCCAAAGACAACTCTAAGAACACAGACAAGAAGGGGCAGCTGGATGCCCTTGCATTAGTTTCCAACTGTATCCCTGCTAGTCTTGCCATTTTTCGGTGATTCATACACAGTGTGGACTGTTGCTTGTGAAACAGCCTAGTAACACAGATGGGTAGTCATCTCTCAACTTACGGTTACTTTAATATCACTGACGTAAAAAAACACCTTTTAAAAACAAAATGTTTCTTAAGTGTAACTATTTGATGACACGGCAAAAATCACATCTTATAAATGAACCAACAGTGTTTGCAGTCACTAAAGGAAACAAAGCCAATATTCCATTTTCAAAGGAACAACTTCACATTAAATTTCATTACAGGCACATGGTCTTGTTAAAAGTGGACAAGCAATAAATTTTGGACAGAGAAGAGAAGGCTTCACCAAGCACAATGAGTATACTAACTGGGTACCTTTACACTGCGTAATTTTCCATGTCCATTGTTGCTTATTTCCACAATTTAGGTAGAATAATGATACTATGCACACTGTTCTGTACCCGCATCCTCTCCCCAATCTTTAGTAAGTTTTGGAAGAACCTATCAGTGACTTCTGAGTCCTCAATTACAACAATTCTCAAAATTAATGTTTAAGTCTCAGAACATCTATTATGGCATTTAGTGTAATCAGAATGGACAACATATTACTACAATTTAAGATCATTGCTGTATAACACCACATCAAATATTTTCTCATGTGCAGTAACCAACCTAGTCTACCAAGTCTTCACAGAAATATCTCAATATTATTGAGCAATCTATTCTTGCCCAATGATGTCATTACACAAACAAACAAGATGCATTTTTCCCTCTGCGGTAAGAAATACTGCTTACCTCCATCCTTAAGCCACTTTTTAGCATGTAGGTATGTTTCTAACATTCTTTCGTTGTACAACATGTAACCCATTGGTTCTGAAACAATGACATCAACTTTCTCTGTAAGAGATATTTCTTCTACCTTGCCTGCAATTACTACTATCTTTCCTTTCAAATTGTTTGCATTCACCAGGGTCTGAAACATATGGAGTAAATAGATAAAAAAAATTGGCAGATGAAAATATTAAGCAAATCAATTTATGCCAGTCGCCATTTACACATAACACTCATCAAAACATCATGTTAAAATGTAATTTCATGTCTACTTGAAAAAATATTAGATTCACACATCATTCTTCAAAACTTATACAGACTGAAACATTTATAACAGAATGAAAAATTAATTTTTCAGCAATATTGAGCATGTATACACAATTTTCAGAAAACTGTATAGCAAACCACTGCCAGTTTCTTTTCTTGATAACAATGAACAAATTATTGTTCAGTATAAATGAGGTATCACAGCTGACTGAGGTACCAGAGTCAGAGATAGGCGAAAAGGGGAGGGGAGGTACGATATGCAATGGCCACTTACCTCTGCATGGTGTGCCATTGTGCTTGCCTCAACTGCATAAACTTTTCTTGCTCCAGCTTGAATAGCAAAAAATGACAAAATTCCTGACCCCGCACCAACATCTAAGACAACTTTATCTTTGAAATCATCTAAATTTGCCAAAATTGCTCTTTGGTATGTGCTTGTCCTAATGTAATCTTGCATCATATTTTGTTGTTGGGATAAATATCCATAAAACTGTAAATGAAAAATTTGAACAATGAAAGTTAAACTCTAATTTCAGAGCTTAAAATAATTTTTTGTTGCAGCTAAAAATTAAGAGCAGAAACACTAATGCTGGCTGAATGGTCACCAAAGAATCACAAGTTTTTTTTTCGTCTTTGAGAATGCAGCATCTAAATGATTAACCTAATAAACTGCACTGAAAGCAAATAATATTTTATTATGAATCATAACAGGAATGAAAATTGAAGAAACCACAAAAGAACTCCAGGAACAGTATCTGCAATGAAACACCAATGATTCATCAGCAGCATTCATAATACTGATCATGACAAATGCAACTGTCACAAACCAGACCTCTCCCCAAAATCTTAAGCTTCATGTAGCTAAGCTTATCCTGTCAGTTTCTTATTACCAACCCACCTTCCATTAGGTAGCCTTCCAAGTCATTTCATAAGGTGAGAAGCAGTTATCAGTCTGATGATCAGGCTACATGCCCAGCCAATAGCAATTTCAGGTATTTCCAACTACTATAGTTTCAATTAGCCATTCATTTGTCTCTCTGTACCTCCTCATCTCCATAATGCTCAACATAGGTAACTCCTTTGCATGTTGTACAATTCAGTTTTTGGATGGTTTACACGTATTGCACCCCAGCAAGAAAAGTGACAAGTCGAAAAATTGCATCTTTACTTTATGCCATTGAGAATTGCCTCTGAAGAGGCCCTATGTGCACAAAAAATATAATGAAACTTACAGCCAACAACACTTATTTGAAATTTAAAGGAAGTTTATACTGTTTCAATATAAGTTTTATATAATTATTTCTTCAGGTCGAGTTTTCTCAGGTATCACATTTTTGAGTTGTGTCACAGTGCGTATCTGGCTGTAAAAAGGACACCAGCTTATCATGGTATTTGACAATCAGTTCAGTATAGTGAAGTTTCATAACAGTACTCCACAGTAAAGTGATAAACAGGAAGGGTAGGGAGTATGATAGCCACCAAAACAAGATACTTAGTTACCTTCAACACCCAGCTCAACATCTGGTAACACCATGTGTATTTTTGTGAATAAAGGTACCACAAAGATCAACATAACCTAATTCTAAGCTACACCTAATCTGCAAGCTCCCTTTCCTATTCCATCTGCAAATGTTACGTGGAAAGGAAAACTATCAGTCAGCTCCTATACAAGAATGAAGTACTCTGATTTTCCATTCATGGTCATCTCAAATATTGTCTATGGATGACAGTAATATTCTACCTAGCCTCTTGAAACATGCACACTGAAATTTTCGAGTAAACCTATTTGTGATACGCACCACCTCTCTGTAGTTTCTGCAACTGGAGTTTAATGATCACCTCTGACATTATTGCACATACTAAATGAACATGTAATGAAATGTTCTGCTCTTCTTTGGATCTTTCATATCTCCTCTACTGATCTGACATGGTAAGGGTCCCTAATTGACGAGCAATGTCCAAGAACTGGTCAAATGAACTTCAAGCTACTCTTTCATGGGTTCATTATGTTTATTTACTATTCTCCCAATGAATCACAGCCTGGCACTTAACTTTTCTTCAACCAGTTTTATGCGGTCATTCCACTTTTTGCCACTCTAAATAGTTACTCCCCAATACTGATGGTTGTGGCGAAAGTCATTGAAACTATTCCCCCCCCCCCCCCCTTGCAGATACCAACCTGGTTGGAAAATGCGACATACAAATGAGAGGATGAGATGAGAATTACATGTGTGGATACTGAACACGCGAACATAGTGACACACATTTAGAACAGTAGTGTACAGGACAATACTGGTTTCATGGTTCAAAGTGATTACAGAAAAGCAGACACAGTTGACACGGCGAAATGAGGTCTACATGCCTTCAAAGTAGTCTCCTACAATGTTCACCAAATGCTACCAACAATGTGGGAGGTGTCAATACCATTTACGTCACTTTTTGCCACACCATTTCTAAGTTGGATCATCAGTTGTTGCACAGCACTGGCAGTGTCATAGTGTCACAAACTGTCTACCGGGTGTAGGGGAGCATCACAGTTGCTGCCACACACACACACACACTGCTTTATGTGGTTTCATATTGTCATGCCATATGACAGCACTGCAGCCCTGTCCACAAGATTCAGACGTTTCTCCCGAATGCTACATTGTACTTGTAGCACTAAGGTGTCCCTGTAGTACTCTATGCTCATTGCTCTGTCATGTGACATAGAAAGCATTACTCATGAGGGCTTCGACCCATTCACTGTGACATTCTCTTGCATTTCTCCCTCAGAGAATGGCTACTTTAATGTTCGTGCACTGCTCAAGATGAGTACTTCCATCTTCCACAAAGCTCACCACACAACTGACATCACAGTGCACTCTGTGCTATTACCAGCAATCACAGAGCTATCTGTTGTTGGAATACACACTATGCCTATATAGCCCCCACATGACAAATAGCAGTTTGTGATCCGCTCACTTACCTGCAGGGGGGGAAAAAAAAAGTAGTTGCAATTGCGAACTTATAGCACGCTGGAATAATTGTAGGTCAGCACTTCTGTTAATCAGTACAACGAAAAATTCGCAAAAGCTGCAAATTTCTCTGTTTTTTATTCATACAATGAGTAGTTTTGGACTGGGACCCATTTTCAAATCATCGTAACAGAAATCAAATTGGTATTTCCAAAAAATGCAAAAGCCATGCAAAAAATGTGAAAAACTAAAAGTTACAGCGTATACAGGCTATCTGTTCGAAAATAGATCCCTGCCCAAAACTGGTCATCAAATGAATAAAAATAAAAAAAAGTGAAATTTGCAACTTTAGCTAGTTGCAATTATTTTTGCCCCAAACCTTGTATTACAGATGTTGTCAACAGAGAAATTTAACAATGAATCATTATGCCTATTTATGCACAATATTTATTTATTTACTTAATCTGATGTGATAATGGCTATCAGGCCCCTCTTACATCGGACCCAGGTTTCACACATACAGTACCTTTACATCATAGTTATCTAAGAATCTTTATATTTTTGTTGGGCGTAGAGAGGTGTTAATGCCTTCTTGTACAGTGCAGTTATGTGCACAGTACGATTAAAATTTTCATCTATTATTACTCCTAGACTCTTCGCTGAGGGAGAGAGATTGATATTTGTCCCATTTAGGGTTAAAGATGGTAGGGATTCCAGATATTTGTGGCTAAAGAGCCTAGAAAAACCCACCAGTACCACTTGCATTCTTATCAATCGTCTGAATTATTATGGTTTTATACATGGCATAGAATTTTCGGCACATTAGAAAAAGAAATTCAGAGGAAAAAGACACGTTTTGGAAATATCTTTGATGTGCAGCAGAATGTACGCTGCGTATTTTCGTATTACAAAAGTATACAGTGGAATTCCACCACCCAACACTGCATGTTACTTTCCATATCATTGAAATCGAGATTGCAATGCACTTCTATAAGCCAGTCATGGCTCATGTCACGTGATGTCGGCAGCTGATGACAGCAGATATTCAGAGCATAGGACATGTGACGTAGTCAGCCAACAGTATCACTGTTAAGTAGCACGAATACACAAGCAGGGAAAGTTAATAGTTTAAATTAATATACATAATGCTGCCACAAGAAAAGCAAAGCTTTCACATATAATACTGGTCTCTAAAGTTAATAAGCTACAAGAGAAGCTAAGCTTTTTGCGAGTGTTACACTTCAAGATATATCACACAAATGTGCAAGTAAAATTTTTAATAATGACAAATGTCTGATCTTCAGGGTTCAAAATTCTTCTAAATGGCTCATCATCAAAGAGTTGATATTTAAATGAGAGTCAAACACACTGTGATTTAAGAAAGTCACGGTACATTCTCCACACACAGTTTAACTCACATAAAAGGATATTTACTTTGAGAGTAATGCTTTTCAAAGCACCATTCACAATATTTTCCCATGACCTGTTAGAAACAGGTTCGTTTCAGCAGTTACCAGAGAGCGCAGATAACAGGCGACAGTGCACTTGCGCAGCTACCATGATGTAGGAAGCCCGTATGTACAAACGTGTAAAACATTGAAAGATCATACATTATGTCATAAAAGAAACAAGACATCAGCGGATACTCCAAGAACATCGGAATTTCGTGAACCATACTAAAATGTGCACATTTAAAGTGCATACTTAAAGTGCACATTCATAAGTTCAGATTCCCAATGAAGTAGACCTCAACTTGATATCAAGCTTTTCAGTGTCGTTTTCGGGATGTAAATTTTCTTGGAGCATCAGTACTGTATTACATCACTTTGGTTCTTTATTATGGCATAATGCCATACGTGCTAGAAGATGAAAATGTGCACTTGAAATGCAGCGAATAGTTGAAACTAGCCAGTACCGAGGAATTAAACATTTGGTTTTAAATACATTGACTGCCTCTGTGCTAAAGGTTAATAAAAGTCAAATTTCCTTAGCAAACAGACAAAAATAACTTCATTGTTCTGCAAGGCGATTAATGCTTGACTGTCAGAAAGGTGCAACTAGAATAAAATCTGAAACTAATGACATATTTTAGCCTTCCATAATTACGTGAATATATTTTAATTCACTTGATAGCTCCCAGCCACAGATATTTTGTTTTTATTTCCTGTGAGGGTAAACAAAAGGGAGACAGCAAAATCACTAAATGTGAACCCGGGTCATATGGAGACTACCCACTATAACTAAGACTGCTCTGCCATCACAGCCCCGGATCTACGATATTTGCGAACCGAGTCAATACTAAAAAAAATCTTATTTTCAAAAATATGTTCATCTTGTAGCACACATCTTTCTGAAAAGTCTGAAACATAAAACATGTGTTCGAGGAAATGTAAGACATGTCATTTGGTCTTTAAGTGTGCCAAAGTGCAGTATCACGCCTCTTCATAAAGCATTCTTCTATCGCATGTCACTGTATTTCGCTCTGTGGAATTTAAACATGTATATTTTGTAATGGATGCCATCAAACTGTATTCAGGACAGTGGATATTTAAATGTCCTGTGGTGCCTCTCCTGATCCCAGTTGGTCGGTTTGACAGCCTGCCCCTCTTTTTTTAAAAAAAAACACCCTCACAATTAATAACGGATGGGATTATTTGTAATTGGGAGAACAAGAACTCTTCAGAAAATTTGCACTCTTTATTGCCATTAGCTAATAACTTGCTGTTTTGTGTGATGTAAAATCAAATATAGGATACATAGAACCAATAAAGACAAGAGATAAGCAAGAAATTACACATTTCTTCAATCCTTAGCTCCTAGCATTTTTTTCTCTCTCTAACCTTGCTACAGCTTTACATGGCGTGCTTTCCTTTCTGTGAAAGGATCTATTAACTTATCAAAGTTCGTCAAACGTTTTGCTACATAAAAATCGAAATGTCGTTATCGAATACTGAAAAAGCTGTTAACACAAATAATACCCAAGACTCATGTGGTTTCTCGATCTAATTACGTATATTTTGTCACTGTCTGATAGATAAAACAAAATAGGCCTTTCTAATATTGCAGCAATTTTGTAACACATACCAAATAAATGAGACTGTTTTGGCAAAAATGGCAATTTTTATAATGCGACAGAATATAACTCACGAAGTACCAATACCAAAATGCCTATTAGGCCTACTACAAGCAAAAAGCTTTATGTTAGCAAGTAGTGTATGTTAGCAAATAGTGTCACATTTCATTCACACGCACCAGCTTCTCAAGCATGAGATTGAAAAGTAGTATTAAGTAATTTTTAAATATATTTGGAATTGTCTTATTCTTCCATAATTTGTGTGATGTCCCAATTTCTTCTCCTTCCTCGTTCTAACAAACAATCTTGTCATCACCAATTCTGTAGCTATTCCTGCCATTGTCAAAATTTGTTTGCCGATTACCTTCACTAACTCTGCCAGAAGCACCGGTTTAAACATTCCGCGATTATTCTCCGGTTAGGCATTGTTACGCGTTCAAACAACACTTTTCCATGTTACTTCCAGAATAGAACTTAAACGGCTGCTAGCCAGGGACTGTATAACTGGTCCTTACTAGCGATCTGGCAAAAAAATTTTCTTCAAAATTTCCTTTTCTTGGATACACCGAGAAGATAATACGTAATCTTTCTCACCTGTTATTCCTGTCAGTCATTTATTTCCATTTTGGTAGTCTGAATCTATGGATTTGGCTAGTAATTATAACAACGCTAATCATTCGCAAACCCAATCAACCGCATAATCAGACAGCGATTAGCATTAATCCGTTCGGCCTTACTCTGCTCAGCTCGTATAGCCCCGTTGCCTTTTGTCTGCAGAAAGTTTATTTATAGATGCAACGAGGATTCTCCTGATAGACATCAGGTACACTATGCACGCATTCACAAATCAACTTACGATTCATTCAGAAATCGACTTAAACTGTGTTTAAAGATGTTCAAAAACCAACAGGGAAGCACTTCAAAATCATGCGAATAATCAATAGACAAACGTGCGCTGGATGCTAGACACTTTGTGAAACACGTTTTTTTTCCTCAAGAATATGAATTTGGCGCCCCTTTTCCCAGTAGCATCTAGCTGCTTGCTGTGACTGCTTGCACAGCCAACAGCTAAATTCCTGTATGCAGAAGCGGGAGAATCTACTGCTCAAACACGAATCAACTGCGCATGCGCATGAGCCTGCTCGTAACTGCTAAAATGAATCAAATGTAAACAGCTGTGAATTCACGCTCATAGGAGGCAAATTATTGTAATGAAGCACTGCATGGTCTTCCTAAAGCCTTTGGCACATTCTGCTGTTGGCAGACGCTTGCGAGAGCACTGTGTGTCGTCGTAAATGGCGCATTTCCTTTGTATTTTCATTTTTTTCTCTCGTTTATGTTTTATTGTTGAAGTATTATTCTGCAGTAGCGGAATACAGTAATATCCTTTGTTAGAGTATCGGTTCTTACCAGTCAAAATTACAAAAATTTAACTGAAAACTAAAACAATTAAAAATTCCCGGAATTCTAAAAAATTCCCAGGTTTTTCCCAGTTTTCTCCCGGATGAAAAAATTCCCGAGTTTCTCCCGGATCTCCCGATTGTCCTGGGTCGTATACACCCTGTTTAACCCTCTATCCTGCACCCATTTTGAAAATGCAAACACAGGTTTCTGTCAAGATTCTCAATGGCTGTCTTTAGGTTCACTGGCTTTGCACTAGTTACAGCTTGAAGTTATCAGCATACATGTGCTATATGCACCAGGATAAAACTGATAACGTAACTCACATACAATGAAAAGTGTATCGAGCCTAATACACAACCCTGTGGGAAGTCAAATACTATATCCATCCATTGTTACTATAGGGTGACCAACACGAACACAATGCACTGCTGGAGATATGTCAGATATAAGTAAAACCACAACATTGCACTTTTCGAGAAATTTAGCCTGCTAAGTTTGGCAAGTAAAATATCGAACTCTACTATGTCGAACACTTTGCTGAAGTCCAAGAAGCATGTGGTAGTCACCTCTCCTGCATCGATCGCAAGCTTCAGGTCATCTGTTACCTTTATTAATACAGTGCTGCAATGTTTACCAAAAGTTGATTCGTATTCATTTAGTATGTTGTTTGCAGTTAGGCAATTTGTTAGCAAGTCATGGACTATATATTCTAAGACCCTGGACAGTGTAAGAAGAATGCAAGTAGGTCAGTAGTCAGGGGATCCTGTGGCAATGTCATTTTTAGGTAGTGGCTTAACTAGTCCCTGTTTCCAGGCCTCAGGGGAAACACTTGTGGTACAGAGTCATAGAATATACCTGTTATAGTGAGAAGTAGTGGGACAATAATAGGCTGCTTCATTTGAACTGGGATGCCATGTCCACTAGGGTCTGATCTGATATGTATGTCTGCTTTTTGGATGGTACTATAGGTAACATGCTTTAGATAGAATTTTTCATGGCTACAGTTTATTACCCCATGAAGAAATCAATGAGTCTCTGTTTTGTTTGCAGCTCAATTGTAGCTGCAGGTAATATGAAGCACCAGTTCAGTTCTTCGGCTAGGAGAATGGGATCACTTCCAGCTTTTACTTTGCCTGTACCAATACCACACAGATTTTTCCACAGGACAGATGGTCTATTATTGTTGTATGTTAGTGTATGGGTATGCCTTAGTTTTGCATTTCTCACAGCTTGACTGTGTGTTCTGCTTCTGCTTGTACTTGTACTTGTAAGCAATATGATGTTGCACTTGGTATGTCCAATGTGCAGAATTTGGGACTCAGTTGTTTTAGTTCTTCAGTTAGTCAAGATGCAGGTTTCCAACTTATTTTTCCAGTATTTAAACAAGCAGATTTGTCATACAACTGATTACGTATGTTAGTAAATCCATGAAGTTTTTTTTTTTTTGTTTATCTCTGAGACAGGATTAGAAGACGTCCCAGAAACTATTTCTTGCACCTTAGCTGCAAGCTGACATAAATTAATGTGTTTGAAGTCCAGGTATGTAGTAGTTGTTTCTATCTGGGACGTTCTAGCAAGTACATCATGAAAATTATGTCCTGGGCAGAGATGACAGGTGCAGATATTTGAGAGGTACAAATTACTCTGGGGATTTCGTTGCAAACAGATCTACGAGAGTGTGACTACTCTTCGTATGATGGGTAGGGGCAAGCTGAGGTAGCAATACATTTGAAGAAGGAAGCATCAACTTAATTTGTATAAAAAAAATTTGTATCACCAACTATAATTACATGCTCGTATGTTGATTCAAGACTTGTATTAGCAGTTTTGAAGCAGGCAAACCTGTGTACTTTAGGAAGTTTATAGAAAACATATATCAGGCACTTTCTGTTAAGAGATTTCATTTCCATGAACATATATTTCACTTGTTTATCTTAATTATTGTTGAATGTGTGTAGTACAGTAGGTGATAAAGCAAAGCATATGTACACCCCCGTATGCCACCCCCTTGTCTGTTACATCTGTCTAGTCTTATAAAGATGTAGCCATCTACATTTACTGAACTTGTGGGAATACTTGATTTGAGCCAGGTCTGTGTGTGTGTGGGGGGGGGGGGGGCGCAACATTGTGTTTGACACGTTCTGGTGATGACTGTGTGAGGATGCTGCTGTAGGAACACTTTTGACTCTGGGTCAGCATTGGTGAGGGAACAGACCAAGTGCTGAGGTCGGGGAATGCAGGTTCCTGGAAGTGAAAGCAGACGATATCTTCAGGGAGCTGGAAGATTTTGTGACTATGGCCAGCAGGGTTAGGAACAGTCCAGCAACCAAACAGCCAACTAGTGACAGGACGCTACACAATGTTCGTTTATGCTGATGGTCAAATGCCATCCTCTGCACATGCATCGAACCCCTGCTGGTTTTCCTGCACTGTGCCACTATTTTCTAGCTTTATTACTTCTCCATATGCAACAGGATGATCCACAGTCTTGCAGAGCTCCAGACATTACCTGACATAATTTAAAGGGGCGTTGACACTCATTTGAGTGACACCTAAAATTGCTTTACATCTTACTATTTTGATTATTGAGTTCTATCTGCTAAGTAGTCCTGAATTCAGTCACAAAGCAAGTCTGATAATCTGAACATACTTTGCTCACAAGGATGTAACATGCAACTTCAAATTCCTTCCATTAATCTGGGCACTGTTATCAACTGCCATCTGGATTTCAAAGGTGATCTAAGTTTCACAACATTATTGTTGGTGGTATTAATGCTGATTCCTAAACATGAGATTGCCTGCCTGAAAACAAGAATGACATGCACCTGTATCCAGCTACTTGCTACCCTCGATTGTTCCAACCACCTACAATAAACTGCCGTTACAAGGAGAAAAAATTTCTTCATACAATCTTCATAGAATTATACAGGTGTATCATCTGGTGTCAAAATGCGTTTTCTATGATGAATTATGTTAGTTAATTTTCTACTTTACAATCACTTACCTCAATATCTCTAATTTCAGCATTTGTACAACATAAGGAATCTTGTTATGGATATTTTGCAGTGAACATTTTGGGAAGATCAAATTAATTATTTCAGCCTTCTATCACACTACTTCTCATTTTTTTCCCCTCAAATTCATTTAACATTTCTTGGATGGCCCTCTAACACTAATTTTGGATTTGTTTAGGTTTTCTGCATTCATCACAAAATTTCTTGCCAGACCTGCCCAAAGCATATTGTAAGTTGCTTTTGAACTGTATACAATGCTAATCCACAGAATTGCCTGTAGAGGTGACCAAATGATGTCGAATGCTCAAATCATTTGTATTCTGTTACTTTTAACACCTGCTAAGCAGAAATAGTTCCCCTTTTTTTCAATTTCCTTTAATGCATATATTCATTGATGATATAACATTCTTATGTTCAACAAACTGAAAGTTCTCTTCAGTTACAAGGATATCCAAGACATTATCCCCTCAAACTGATTCTCCAACTGCAGAAGCTGTTTTCAGAAAAGACATTCAGAAGGATTACATACAAATTCCTGATCCTGCACCTTATTGCAATGATTTAACTCTCCCAATCTATAGCTGGGAAGTTGTAATCTCCCCTACAAAACATTAAAAATCACAAAATGTATCCAAAATATTTTCCTAGTTTGCTGTAAAACATTCAGCTATCAACTTTCGTGGATGAAGCAACAAGAGGCTAACAAATAGCATATCTAGCTTCTCTGTGTTCTCAGTTTAATTCTTTAATTCACTGCAATTTTTGTGTTTGAGAGGTATAGTAATGTGTTTTGGTAATGGTAATGTGTACATTCATGCAATCATCATTCGTTTGTTTTTGCATGGCCAGTAGCCAGTAACCACAGATCATCAGTTGAGAGCATCCACTGCTGAAGCACCATGAGACTATCAAGTCACATATTTGACTTTTTCGGTTTTTAATCATAGTTTAATTCTCAAGTTACTAGCAGGAGGTACTTGCTGAGTGCAGATGCAAGAGGAGCTGGCTGCAGTTCTTAAACAGTTGAAGATACTTATGACCATGTCAGCCACCTGCAGACTGCTACCTCAGGATGTGGCAGCAGCGGAGAAACTGGCACGTCACATGGAACATCTCTGGTGTCACTTGTTTCACCCACAGGCTCTGCTGTCAAGGCACCTTCCTGCATACCCGACATGGGATCCACACTCTGCAGGGTGAGTGGTGGGTTGTTATGCAGTCACATCACTCATCATAGAGTGTCGATGTGCAGACTCGCCATCTGCCCTCACACATTCACTCTGTGAGTGGGCAGATGGCCACTCCTTCAGCAGGGTCTGAGCAGATACAGGGGGGCAGGGGGTTTACTAGTTATTGGGAGCTCCAATGTTAGGCACATTGTGGAGCCTCTTAGGGAAATAATGTCCAGGGCCAGACAGAATTCCAACGTGCACTATGTGTTTGTGTGCCAGGTGGCCATATCTGAGATGTGGGGGAGTCTCTATCTACGGCTGTTAAGGGTGCAGGGTGCCTTAAGATTGAGTTGTTGCAAATGTTATCACCAATTATACCTGTCACTTGGGTTCTGAGAACATCCTCAAATTCTTCTGGCAACTGGTGGTAGTGGTGAAAACTGCTGGCCTCACTTGCATGGTGCAAACAGAGCACCCATGGTGTATCAGGGTTCTTAGATTTGGAGCCAAGTTGGGGACCTCAACCAGAGGTTTCACTGATTCTGTGACGGTCATGGCTGTAGATTTCTGGGCCTGTGTTATAGCATGCAGAGTTGTAGGACTCCCCTTGATAGTTAAGAGGAGCACTACACAAAGGAAGCAGCTACTCGAGTAGTTGAGTACCTGCAGAGTACATATGAGGCTTTTTTTTCCTTGGCCAGGCAGTAGTTTGAGGTTCTCTGCTGAATGTTTGTAAGTCAATATGTGGGGAGCAATATCAGATCACATACAAAGTAGAGACACTTTGACTGTCGAAAATTTAACAGTGAGTTCTTTAAGTATTTGTAATTTCTGGCCCTCCAGAAAATTTCTTTTGCTCAAATTATTCTCAGGACTAATAACTGGCTGAAACACAAAGTAAAAAGCTCCGAGATATTTAGCGATTCTTGGTACGTATATAGGAAAGACAGATTAGATGCCATAGGAGTGTGAGTTCATTGCAGTTGACAAAAGTATTGTCTCCAATGCAGCAGAATTTGAGTGTGATAGTGAAATCATCTGCAAGAATGTAACAAGTCTAGGTCAAATCGAGTTAATTGTTAGACAGTTTTACCAGCCACCTATTTATGCTGTGATAGTTTGATTATAATTAAAAAAGTCCACAGTCAGTAGCAAGTAAATACCCAGGTCATTCAATACTAGTTGGAAGCGACTTTAACCTACTGTGTAGATATTAGAATGTCTATGGATTCACTGCAAGTGGCACGGGCTAACAGTCTTGTGAAGCACTTCTGAACATGTTTTCCGAAAAACTACCTTGAACAACTAGTTAAGACAACCCACACACAATGGAAATATATTAGACCTTGTAGCTACAAACAGGCCTGACCTTATCGACAGTTTCAGATACACGGATTAGTGCTCATGATGATATTGCGATGACAGGAGAGTGTTTATGCTTAAAAAAGCATAAGCAATTGTTAGACTCTCACTTAGCAGTGAATGGACATCATTTAGCTCCAGCATGGAAGATATACAGGGATTCTGGGCAAAGTTTAAACAGACTGTAAATCACACTCTGGAGATGTATGTGCCCAGTGAGTGGATTAAGGATGGAAAGGACCCACCATAGTCTAATAATCAGTTTCAGGGAACACTGAGGAAATAAAATATTGCACTCTTGGTTAAAAATAGTGCACAAATGCCAGCAGGCAAAAGTTAGTAGAAGTTCAAGCGTCTGAAGATCAATGCACACAGCATATAACAACCTCCACCATCATACCTTGCTCTTGCTGAGAACCCAAGACAATTCTGGTCGTACATAAAATCACTAAGTGGGTCAAAGGCTTCATTTGGTCACTCTTCGAGCAGTCTACGGAGACAACAGAAGATAGCAAAAGGAAAGCTGAAGTTTTAAATTTCATATTTAAGAAATCATTCATGCAGGAGGATCATACTAACATACCATCATTTCACTGTCTTACAGACTCCCACATGAAGAACATAGAAATTTGCATCTGTGGCACACAGAAGCAATTGAAAGATCCGAAAATATATGTTGCCAGGTCCACATGGAATCCCAATTCAGTTTTACTGAGAGTATTCTGCGGATCTGGCCCCTGATTTAGCCTGTGTTTATCGTGAATCTCTCACCCAGCGAAAAGGTCTCAAGCGATTGGAAAAAGCACAGATGAGACTTACCAAACAAAAGTGCTGGCAGGTCGATAGACACACAAACAAACACAAACATACACACAAAATTCCAGCTTTCACAACAAACAGTTGCTTCATCAGGAAAGAGGGAAGGAGAGGAAAAGACGAAAGGATGTGGGTTTTAAGGGAGAGGGTAAGGAGTCATTCCAATCCTGGGAATGGAAATACTTACCCTAAGGGGTAAAAAGGACAGGTATGCGCGCGCGCGCCCCCCCCCCCCCCCCCACACACACACACACACACACACACATCAATCTGCACATCAGATTTTGTGTGTATGTTTGTGTGTGTATCAACCTGCCAGCGCTTTTGTTTGGTAAGTCTCATCATCTTTGTTTTTTTATATATATACAAGGTAAAAGAACTAAGTAACGTAATTGCATACCAATGTCCTTAATGTCAGTATGCTACATAACTCTTGAACACAATCTGAGTTAGAATATAACAAACTTCCTTGAGACAGATAAGCTTCTACCAACAAGTCAGCATGGATTTAGGAAACACTGCTCATGCAAAACTCAATTTGCCCTTTTCTCACATATCATCTTACAAACCATGGATGGAGGGCAACAGGCAGATTCCATTCTTCTAGATTCCTAGGAAGCATCTGACATGGTGCCCCACTGTAGACTGTTGATGGAGGTACAAGTATATGGGATTGGTTCCCAGATATGCGAGTAGTTCGACGAATTATGAAGTAATAGAACCCAGTATGCAGTTCTCGACATCAAGTGTTCATCAGACAATAATATCATCAGAAGTGCCCCAGGGACAAATAACCTGATGAACAATTTATGGTTACTTGCTGATGGCAATGTGATATATGGGAAGGTGTCATCATTGAGTGACTGTAGGAATAGAAAAAATGACTTAGACAAAATTTCTAGTTGTTGTGATGAATGGCAGCTTGTTCTAAATGTAGAAAAATTGAAGTTAATAAGGATAAGTAGAAAAAAGCCTTGTAATACTTGACTATAACATTAGTAGTGAGCTGCTTGAAAGTCTCATCAATTAAATATTCAGGTGTAATGTTGCAAAGTGATACAAAATGGGATGAGCACACCAGGATTGCATTCACACAATAATAATCAAGTATACTTATTGCAAGACACTGCTTAACATTTCAAATAATGACCTTAGACTTTCATGGGCAACAATTAAGATGTACCAACATAATTTGTCTGCTCACTAAGATTCATGATCCATTAAGATTCATGATCAAGCCACGGTGTTTATTCAAAATAAATTAAAGGTATACTGAGAGATAATATATACTGTGCTCCACATCTTTTACTGTAGTTCGAATTAAGGCTGTTCCTCATAACAAACCTAAGAAGATAACCAACTCCACCTCTTGACGGGATATTACACCATTGTCTTAACAGGTCAACTGGATGGCCACAGTGCTTTTATCTTCAGTGTTATGGTCATGCTTATACTCATTAAACCACAATAAAATAATCATCAGTGCTCGTGCTCAGTCCCCATGGATTTCATCCAAATCAGTTTTTAAAACTGTTTCTTCCACATTTCACAGGATTTGCTAAAATCATTTTATAAGGCTATCAAATGATAACTGCCAGACACCTGACTCAAACTTACTCCATGACCTCTACAAAGATCTTGTTTACAAAAAAAAATGATGCCCTCTGGCATTTTACAAACCATGGAATTGGTCATCAACTTCAGTGATCTGTTCCTGCCACCATTATGAAAGTTTCTTCACAAATCACAACATTCAGATTATGTGCTCGGTGCCACTCTTAGAAGTACTTTAACACAATGCTGCTGGTTAGTTCAATGTATTTGGTATAAAAAAATTTCACCTGGAAATACTGCATGGCTGAGGAGTCTTCCGTGCGATCTGTAAAAACTGACGAATCCTTTCCAAGTTTTACTTTGCTTACAGCTTCGTGAAATGCTCTAGCATCTGAGGAAAGAGAGAATAAAATCAAAGGATTAAGTCAACAAAATGGACTGACATGGCAGAACAGAAGCAGTAAGCAACAAAATTGCATTGATGCAGAACTTCATACCTGCTACACTCTGAAATCTGAATAGGAGGCTCTCTGTATCAAAAGTGAATACATAACCTTGTGGTCCCACTCTAGCACATTCAGTTGCCCTCGAAATGGGATATTCACCAATGCTGTCATAAGTACTCTCATCTGAAATTTTTAAAAAAGAAAAAGAACTCTTTGAAAATATACAAGACAGTTTATAAATGAAAAAAACACTTAAAACTTTTTGTTATCGAAAGATACGTGTTATGCACAAACCAAATCCTAGAACATATGATATTTACAAACTGAAGTGGGTTTTCTAATGCTATGATTTGCCTCAGACTGCCATGATAAATGTCCTGCACCAGAACTCAACATTGAAATTTTGATTTCCAAAAGTTTCCTACCATGTAATTAAAAAAGATTAACCTGGAATTTTTAAGAAATTAAAAAAGTCTGACACAAACTTTAACAATGTCCTTCATACCGATTTGATCAGTGTAGGGTCAGCTGCAGTATTCAGCCCATTCGGCACATTTGTGAAACTTTCTCATTCAACTATTAACTATGCTGTTTGAAATCAATATATTATTTACAGCACATCTCAAAGGTATAAATATACTAAGAACAGGTTAGGCAGGCTTCTACAGGTTCTTGAATATATACCACAAATAATTCATACCATATGCTTTTGTTACTAGGAAACTTTGCTTGATGAGATCCCTGAAAAAAATTGTACCATGTGACATTAATGAAAGTGACAAGGAGTCTTGTACGTATGGGTCCACAACTGCTGCGAATTTCCTGTGTAGGTTGTTTTATTTTGAAATAATCACTATTTTTTGAGTTAGCTGTTAGCTAATTCCCCCCTCCCCTTGAATATTTTAGAACAACCTCTTATTTTCATCACAATGGAAAATTGTACGGATATAGCATCATATAATCGAACCATCACTGTAGATGAAAAAACATTTGACGGTGTCCTTAATGGACCCTCGTAACCATTGTAGTTGTGGGCACAACTACCTCATATGTCAAGCCCATACGTAAAAAAGAGAAAATTTGACCTTGATGCGAGTTTTGTCACTGTAGCTGCATACAAAACATTAAAACAGTTTCATGTAAGATTTAAACTGAGATTACACATGTTGTAAAACAGACCTGAAGTCCTGGTAGAGGTGTGCAACCATAACAACAGTAACTATGAAAGTGAGTTTACAAATGCTGATAAGTTGCATAAGTAATACAGATCCAGATCATATGCAAGATTCATGCCACCCACCAGCTCAAAAGTGTGTAGTATTGTACTGTACTGGTGAAAATGAATTAACTTTGTTTTATTGAAAAATAATTATTTTAATTAACTTTGCATTGGATGTGATGCCCCCTACTGAAACTATGATCATACCAAATATGGTTCTATATGACAACGTAAATGGTGCGTCTTTTATACTGTACTATACAAGTGGCCTTGCACGTAAGTACTAATTGAGCTTTTATTATTTTATATTAATATTTGTATTTTACACTTTATCAGAAGAGCTGCCCCGTACCAATACAAGCTTATGTTATGGCTCCATTAGCAGTGCCTTGACAATGTAACTGTATTCAGCTATTGGTTAAGCCTATTTCTTGTATATGACATGTTTTGCTTGACCTTTGTACAGACGTTATTCAGCATACTTGACAATGCATGTAATGATCTTGGATGGTATGTATTCATGTTCTTCAAAAATTGTGTACAATTAATTTCATTTGAGATTTATATAATCTCAATTATTTGGTTAAGCTGTATTGTACGATATTATTAACACTTCTCTTTACCTGTCACCAGATCATCTGGTGACGGACTATGCTCAAAACACGTCATGAGCACAAGAAAGGATTCAGTACCATCTGGACCTATATCTCTTATGCGACTTAGAAGCACTTTTAAATTCACTTTCATTGAAATTACACACAGATGCTGCCACATGTCTTCCCCAAACTGATGTGTGGAATATATGACACTATATGCTTAAAATTAATGTTAGGAAAGGAACAGAGGTAGCTTTAAAATGTCCAAGGGATTAAATTAGCTAATTGCTAAATCATGAAATACTGATTATTTCAAACTGAAACAGTCTATGCAGGAAAATGACTTCTCTCGGGGAATTCACAGCAGCTGTGTGCCCATATATGAGAATAAGTATTCCACATTTTACATTTATATATTTCGTATGGAAAGTGTTTAACTTCTACAAAACTGCTGCAAAAGTGCATATAGGATCTGACTGTTTCACCAAGTTCATGCAACTTCATACAAAGGTGCACAGAACAATTGTTCCAACTTAATACATCATTTAGGTATGTTCATAACTTCCATATATATATACCAAATCTAGTTGCAAAATTTTTAAATTACTTCATGAACTTTGGCCAATCAAAAGTACAGTGTGGTACTTTGAACTAAATCAGAATGCTGGCTTTCTTTGAAGATAAGAAGTGCTACCCATATTTTAGCCCAAAACACAAGAAAATTAAAAAATGCTAACCAACTTTTTTTCCCCAGCACTTGGCAACATCTGAAATCAATACTGAATGTCAGCACTTCTGTTTTGTTTGCTGTGCTATATGAATTCTACAAAAATGAATGATGCACTTTCTATACTGTGTGATACACAACATGGAGCTAGTATTGAGAAGCTGCGGTGGCTGAACATACCAATACTGAACGTCAGTGTGCAAACAAGAATAGAACAGGAAACTGATAATATTTTACTTTATATTATTTTCTGAAATATAGGTTGTGTCGAGACTGATCTGCAGCATTGGCCTAGGTTAAATTTAAATTGACTTACTAAACCCAACAAATGCAAGATCGTGAGAATCATCATAATTTTACACTTATTGGATTTCACTGGATGTTCTCTGTTTGCCATTTTCACAATTTCATAGGCAAAAATAGATAGGTTGTATCAGAAGGTGTGTCAGCAGGTTCAATATTTCTAAGAAGCTAATTCATTTGCAGTTACAAGAAACAAGTATTCATTAAGTCTGAATGTCCATTTCTATCTTCATTTGTGCTCAACATAAAGGTAACGGCTCTGTTTCTCATGTTAGCACAATTACAATAGCAAAGTGCAGCTGAACCCTCAACAGCACAGTGTCGCAACTTTTCTCTACCACTATCCATATCCTAATACAAATACGAAATTTACACATACAAATTTCTCAGTAACAGTATAAGCTGACGAGCAGATTTCACCTAAAGACATGAGAGATTTTCTGTTAAATTAGTAATATAAGTTGTGAACCAGAATGTCAATCACTGAGTAACGAACAAAGATTGTCACATACTTCACAAGGAATTTTTATCTTCTGTCTCACTATACAGTCTGTCAATAAATTTGCTGGCTGCTGAATTAGCATGGTACACGCCACTTTGTTAAAAGTAGTGTCAGGCTCATAATATTTCTGCAAACGTGAAATGTTTGACCAGAAATTAATTCCACATCCTGGAAGCAGTTTATGATATTAATGAATAATCTCACTTAACAGAGCAGCTAATCCAATCTGTGACAATACATAACTGAAAAAAGATTCCACCAGCCCAGGTGTGTTTCCTACTTTGGAGATGTAAATTGCCTTCAGTGTCAAACATCCTCATACAACTTCATGCCAATTTAATAACGAACAAATCAAGATTATGTACACAAAGTGTGTAATGGCCAAGTTCAAGTGGGAGCAGCTTTTGTATTGCAGACCTGTAGCCCTCCAACTTCCATGTGATTGGTTTGCTAAAAAAAACATCTCAGGGGGAAGCACAGCAGCTCTAATGACAAACTGGAGGACAACAATGAATGACTGGCTCCTGTCACAGCTGCAGGAAATCCGCAAGAAGGAAATCCTCCTGCTCATTAAAAACTGAGTTGGCTGTGCTCAGGGCTCTGGCAACTACTTTTGAATAAAGACTTCAATGTTACCCACAGTGTTGTTTCTTATCTTATTCTGAACACCCCTAATCCTAATATCACTATAGGCCTCAAATATTTTTCTGCCTTTTTTAACAGTTTTCAATACATTGGGACCAAGTGATGGGAAAGCAGATGAATTAATGCGCTGACAGATAAATGGTGATAATTTTACATTATCAGAAAGTAGGCCATGACAATAATATTTTTGTTGATACAAATCAAAATGATACCCAGAATATACTAGAGAAACATTTTTCACAGAAAATTTGATGTTACAATACTGGGTGTAAATTATTAAGGGAAGAGTCAGCAGTGGATATAAACATGTCAGAACTTATTGACTGCCACCCATGTAAAAAAAACAAATGTAGATGATTGAAGAGTGTCAAAAACACAAGGAATATCTGCGATAAAATTCAGAAAAACAACAACAATGTTGTCATCACAGCTAAAAAATTTATCAGGTTTGAGATGTTATTGTCGCATTGATTTCAAAAATAACTAATAGTGTGTTACTCACTTGTGACTATTGAAAAAAAGAGATAGTAATCAACCTATGTCTGATCACCCTATTGAGATTAATGTAAATTTATTTAGGCAAATAAAAGCTACAACTTCAAAACTGCCACATCCAACTTCAAGAGGAAGTATTCAAAATGAATACTGAATACATCCGATTCATATAGCGATCTGAGATTTAATTTAATCAGCCCAGGTGTTTATTAGTTATGACACTGTATAAAATACTGAAGAGTGAAAGGACATGCTAGATGTAGACAGAATTAAAAAGGTTGTTGGATGGTGAATGCAATAATACACTACAGGGAACTAAAGAAGTAAGACAGATTAGTAAAATTCCTTAAGTGAAGCACACTGAGGAATTCAGATAGCACACATAATCACAAAAGGTTTTAAAAACCACAGTGATTTAAAACAAAACAGAAAAACACTTTTCTACAGAAGTTTCAAGGACAAATCTTAATGTAGCAGGCAAACATTTGCTTCAAAAGATGAAACTGATCAAACATGTTTTGAATACCTTGACAACAGTCACGTACCACAAATGTGTTTTAAGGCCCTTGTAAATGACCAAACAATTTGTCAAATTTTACTACAGTTTCCAAAATTTGACTGTGTACAGTGCTGTTTGATGTGTGAGCCAGAAATTCTGATTGACAGAAAATCTGACAACATGGCAAACATTGTTAGTGTTGATTTTTCACTGTGTAAGCTTTGTGAAAAATTGTTTTATTTCAATTTATTGCAGTTTATCATGACTTTCCACAGCCATAGAAATTACGATCAAGGATAAAAACAAAATAGTACTGGTAAGTACCAAAATGGTAGAGGTATTACCTTTCCCCGTGCATATTATGCAGGAAGAGGTTAAGAAGAATATCAATATTCTATGTACAGCATACAAAGAGGAGTGCAATTAAGATAGAAAAATGTCTGGTTCTTAAACGGATCATGTAGGCTATATGTTCCCACACTGCCATATCTTAATGAACTGTCTTTGGAGGACCTAGTAGAGGAGAATGAATTTTCGCATACTTGTGTATTATTCTTCAATGTGAGGGCGAAGTAACTCTAAACAAATCATTAAAATTTCCACTGTATAATTGCAGAAAATTGATGCAATCAACAGGTTCCAAGAGTAACATTCCCTTTAACAGGTTTTAATGTGTGGAGATGCTTTATCATTACTACATTACACTGCACTGCATTAATACTTGTTCCATAGATCATGAATACAACATCTCGTAATAATGTGGAAAGTCAGTTTAACATAAGGTTTCTTTATGTTATGTAATTTTTAATTAATACCTAAAAATTCATCTATTCAGTAGGAGTAGTTGTCATCCTGTAATTATTTTAATTTGTTTTCTAAATGCTATCTGTCAGACTTTTAATGCTATTTGGTAAAGGACCAAAGACTTTTGTGGCAGCATAATTCAACCCCTGTGCCAAAGTCAGATTTAAACTAGAATAGTAAAGCTTATTATCCTCCCTTTTAGTCTTGCAGCTATGCAATTTGCTATTGTTTTTGAATTGGGCTGGGTTATTAGTACCTAATTTCTTAAGTGAATATGTATTGTGAAGGTACTGTGAATATACCCAATTCCTTAAATAAATATCTGCATGCTGATCTCCAGTGGGCTACAACTATTATTCCTATTACACACTTTTGTGGAATGAATACTTTCCTTCTCAATGATGAATTATCCCAAAATACGTCATATGAAAGCAGTGAATTACAACAGGCACAATAGGCTAATTTACTGATACGGTTATCACCAAAATTTGCAATAACCCTTATAGAATAAATAGCTAAACTCAAACAATTCAGCAGATCATAAATGTGTTTCTTCCAATTCAATTTCTTAACAGTGCACAAAACTGGAAAGTGAACATTCTGTTTTACCAACATACTTGTGTTCAAAGTCTATATTTATCAATAGTGTTATGCCATTTACGGTACAGATCTGTACATATTGTGTTTTCTCAAAATTTAGTGGGAATCCATTTGCAGAGAACCACTTAATTTTGTGAAAGACATTTACAGTTTTCTTAGTTAATTCTTGTTTGCTGAGTGGGATTACTGTATTGGTATCATCAGCAAAAGGAACTAACTTTGCATCCTCATGAATATAGAGTAGCAAGCTATTAATATATATTGGGGACAATAAGGGACACAAGATTGAACGCTGTAGGACACTGTTCTTGATACTTCCCCACTTAGGTTGGTTGGTTTTTGTAGACTATCTGTATAGTTAATTTCAATCTTCTTCATTCTTCAAGTTTAATTCATATTTAACCATTTGTGAACTGTACCACTCATGCCACAATAGGTAAGCTATCTAGAAGATTTCCATGATTCACACAGTGATCACAAAAAAACCCAATGGGTGATGTTCAGTTGTCAAAAGCCTTTAATATTTGTTCAGTGAAAGCATATATAGCAATTTCTGTTGAAAAGCCATTTTGAAAACCAAACTAACATTCTGTTAGTACTTCATTTTTACAAACCAGCATTTGTAGCCATTACCCCTAGTGTCAAAATACAGCACACTCAAACAGTAACTGCTTCAAAAGTCAGAATAAACTGACAAATGCTGTATGTATGTATGCACATATGTATGCATGTGTATGAACTTTTTTGACAAATTCATGACTAAACAACATAATATTCAAAATTTTCACAAATATAACAAAATTTTTAATACTCTACAATTTTTTTGAGTATAGAATAAAACAGTATAATACATTCACATCAATACAGTTTATTCAACAAAGTCTCAAAATGGAAAAGTAGTATATAACATTATGAACACTCTTAGAACTAAAGATATGTTGCAGATTTAATGTTCCACTGATTAACAACAAAATAAAGCCAGCAATGACCAAACGAAATATTTCTACAAGTGTGACATTTTAGTCATCGTCATGAATTGTACAATAGCATGAACTGTCACAAGTGAAGATTCAGATGTAAACATAGGAAATCAACCATGATGCCATGTAGCAGAATTTCTATAGGGCATGTAAATTTACATTTGTTGAATGCTTTCAATTAGCCAATGTTTAAGTTTATCAGCATTCAGATATTTGATGGTCTACGGCAGTTTATTTTGCAGTAAATACTTTTACCAAATCTGAACACATTTAAGTGACTATATAATTACTACTACTTTATTGAGTAAAACAAATAACATTCTAATGTAACAATGTATTACCTCTAAAAGATCCATAAATAATTTTCTGAAAATATAGTGGGAGCCTGAGGAAACATTAAGTGCTTCACTCTAAATATGAAATAGAAGAAACCACACACTGCCATTTTCATGTACCAAAATATATTTTGGGCCTCATGTTTAACGTGACTTGATAATTTATACAAGTCAATGTTTGTTTCCTGTTTCTGTTTATTTATTAATATATCCACCACTCAGCATTTGCACAGTCTACCAGGACAATATCAAGATTACAACAGTTTATGAATTCAAGAGTGTGAACCACTTTTACATACATATCTTTTTTTTTCATTTTTCAAGGCATTTAGTGAGACAATGTGTCAATGAAGGTAATATATTAGATAGATTTGTATCTGTACATCCGTAACTATTGTTTTCTTAAGTCAAATTGTTGATATATCACTCTTTGCAG
Source organism: Schistocerca serialis cubense (assembly GCF_023864345.2). Classification (NCBI taxonomy): domain Eukaryota; kingdom Metazoa; phylum Arthropoda; class Insecta; order Orthoptera; family Acrididae; genus Schistocerca; species Schistocerca serialis. The sequence continues at coordinate 782,574,502 of NC_064640.1, forward strand.
TTGTTATATTTATTTACAGACTATCTTGAGTTATACCTACACATTTTTCTTTCCTATACAAAACTACATTTCCTGTCAAAAAAAATTTTTGGGCCCCCATGAGATTTGCACCACAAAACAATTTTGATATGGAGGGGGGTGGGGGGGAATCAGAAGGAATTAAACAATAGTTTTTTTTTTTTTTTTAAACTGTTCGCATTTTACTCAAAAGTTTCACATTCAAACTAGGTATTACATAACTTACAGTACTCCCAATTTCGTAATTACAGTTAGTATACATCTTACAAATGTTACATCATCTGCAATAAGCATAGATTTACAGGGCGTGTTACTGGGTAGCTCATTTACACAGTGAGAGTAACATTCAAGAACTGACTTCATAATTTAGTTTAGTTTCTGCATTTTCCAAATATCACCCACACAACAACCGACCATGATGTGGAACATGTCATAGGTTTACAAACAGTTATTTCTCTGTGAAAACTCTGCTACATCATGGTCATTTACAGAGCTAGAATTTAGTAATCTTAATCCACAACAAAATTCAATAAATGTAACCCACCCATGTACACATAACTTTTTCTTGTTTATGAGATTTGACTCAACTGTAAAGAATGGAAAAGGAAACTGGCAATTCCCTGTTTCAAAGGTACTATCCGGGCATTTGCCTGGAGTGATTTAAGGAAGTCACAGAAGACATCTGGCCGGCCATTTGCAGATTTCAACTGCCATCCTCCCAAATGTGAGTCCAGTGTTCTAACCATTGGGCCACCTCATTCATTAGGTGTAAAGTGGGCATTACTGTCTTCAACAGCAAGCGCCGTGAGTGAATGGCACACCTTTGTTTCCAAATGAGACACACACAGTATACCATCAACACTATCTGTGCAGATATTTTTATTGCACTACAGATACAAAAATAAATGGGAATCAGAAATTACTCTGTAATGAGCAACAGGAGACCAACATCACTTGTACCAAACTATTCAGAAAATATCCGTGAACAACCTGGTGTTCAGACATGGACAAGATCAAAATATTCCTCTGAATGCTGGTTCATTACTATGAAACTGCAACTATGCTACAGGAGATCCCTCGCATATCCAAAATACGGATAGGCCAAACATCAGCCACTTCATACGTAAAGAAAAAGTGCTGACAATTACACTTCTTTCATCCAAAATCTGAAACGAAAGTTCACTCAATAAACAAGTCGCTGAAGTCGCGCTCTGACGTTTCTCGCCTCTGGTATTACCAAGCAACAGTCAAAATACTGCTTCGCAAAAATCAGAGTTAATCATATGTCGTCAACGTTATTGTTAGTACCTATACACTACAGCTGTTCACGACCAATAGTGATCACTTCTAACCGACGCTGTTCAAACTAGAACTTTCCTTTTTAACAAAGAAATTTCTAATGCGCTCCGAAGGTTCAGTTTTACATACGAAATATTTACCACAGTACAATGGCCTTAAATGTTTAATCTCAAAATTTTCTAAGAAATTTCGATGAAAGTAAGTTTGCTTGGTTTGTACCGGTATCCAAGTCTCAGAATGAGTTTCAATGACTACTTGAGAAATAAAGGAATTGCGATGACTAAGAACGTCCTTATGCATAACCAGGTGAATAACTGAACAAACCTGCTCTTTTTTCCTATCCTTTTCTCTTCAAAAAGACGCGTCGGATACACACAATGAGATGTTTGGTATAAGAGAATTTAACGAGAAATAAGACTGATTACCTTTCCGAATTTTTGCGCTGAGGCCCTGAGGATCGTAGTCTAGCGTAACAACCACCGAATGTTCATATTTTGGCACAAATTCACACGTAGTAGTAGCGCACAAGACATTCACCCTGCGAAATATCTGCGCCATTTTTCGTATTAGATAAGATAGCGTGACACTAAGCTTATGCCTACAAGCTCGAAGCAGTGCAAAGAACTTCAAATACAATGCTGCAATGATGAACTTGACCACAGTAAATTATCCGCATATTTACGATAGGTTCTGAGATACTGACCTATAGACATGGAGGTATAATAGTAATTGTACCTCCATGTCTATAGGTCACTCATATTTGGTCAATTTGTTTGCAGCGTTAAGTGCTAGGGGCCAACTGTAAGACGCCGCATAACTGCTGTATAGAGTATTACAAGAATTTCGACGTAAATCAGGTGCATTCTTCTTTACTTATTTGTTTACCTCGAATACTTGGATTATTTTGGCGGTGTTATTGAATATTTTGGAATGTAAACAAACAATAAAAAGAAACAGAAACAAGGCATTTGCAGAAAAAAAGTTTTCAACATGTACGAAAAACCAAAAATATCTTAAGGAATCAAATTTATTTATAGGCAATAAAATTCGCAAAATTAAAAAAACAACATACTTTGTATCTTCTCAGTGTCCATTATGACAAAAAAGTTTATTAAGACACGTTACATGTATAAAAGAACTTATCTCTCTTCGATGTAGGCCTATGCTTTCAAAAGCAGACTGTACACTTGATGGTCTAACAAATTTTTATCACTGTATTTATTTAGTCACGACAACATTTTTATAAACGCTTATCATCTCACGTTCAGCCTATAATCTATACACGAATCACTCCCGTGATCAAATTCATTTGACAAAAATGAGTGCATGATAGTGGCAGCATTTTTCTTAGGCGAATCTATGTATGATAATCTAAGCATATAGTACAGTTACTCGGCGCAATTTTATGCTGACACAGAAGCGCTTCATAATTTTGGCGTTGCTGAGAAGTTCCTTCTTGTATTTCTCTTGCCAGAATATTGCAGATAATTTTCCATTCCTCCAGACATATGTTGTAGTGTGTGGATAGTATTTTAATGCCTAAACCCGTTTAGTACAGTCTACATAAAATGTGTATGAACCCTTTGACTGTTGTGGACGTGCTAAGATGCTTTCCGGGTTGCTATGAGAATCTTAACACGGCCCAGTCTACCTTTCTCAACATCTAAACATATTCTATCTGTCCTGCCCTTGAGTGCTATAGGCGCATACGACGCGGCGCCACTCAGGCACATGGGTGCTGTTGACATCTTTGACACACACACACAATCGCATTTGTGTCCCGTTTCGAGGAGGTCTTCAAAGTTAGGGTTTTTTAGTTGTAGCATTTTGGGCATTTGTTGTTGGGTTCTACTGTTAAAGTTTCTGACTTGTCTTTACGTTTCTGGTTATTTTTCAGTATAGATATTAAGGTCGATCCACACTTGAAGGAATGGGATGGGGTGGAATGAAAAGTCAAAACATTCCACAATGTATTTCAAGTGGAGGCATTCACAAAGGACTCAATGTTTACGTTTGTGTGGGGAACTGAGTCGTCGGCTAACATCGGAAGTTAACCGATTTTCACTGCACTCACACGTGTTGTCATAGTGGATTTAGCGGTTTTGAAGCTTCCTAGTCTTCATTGTATTATTTTGTTTTGTTTTCGTAATGTCGTGCAGTTGTTCCATGAGTAACTGGATATTTTTTCCATTGAACGTTCATTGACCAGAGAGGTCCGATACATGAAAGCAAAAATTGATTTATAGCCAATTTACACCAGTCATCAAGGCAGGCGACGTCACTGTCAAATGGTGGAATATTCCAACTAGATGGAATGTCCAAGCAGCGTCACTTTGCTTAGCCCACCACCAGACACTGACGTTGGGTGATGAAATACCCTGTGTGATTCAAAAAGCCAGAATATAATATCAGAATTAAGGAACTAACAATGACAAAATTTGTTAATGGCTAAAGCAAGGATGTTCTTGATAAAATTTGTATGGTAAACTGCTGAAAACTGGAGCAACATTTCAAGACAGTGAAATATATAATGATTATACAGTCACATTGAGCTTGTTTATTTTATAATTTCATGTTTTTTTTCTTTCTAAGTCCAAAACAATGTCTAAAACAACTGTATTTTTTTGCTTCAATAAAGCTGATGCTTACACCGTTAAAAACGGTTATTTAACGAAAAGGACTTCATCATATTATGTTCTTATTTATACACAGAAGGTGTTTTCTCAGTGCTAGTATTGTAGATCCAAATTTTCTTTCCCTCCTAGGTATCTGGTCTCTCTTGCAGAAGAACACAACACGAAAAAAGTAACAAAGTTGTCATGGAACATTTGCGTTGTACCAGGGAAACCAAACAAAACACAACAATAAAATAAAGGCTAAGAAAACGAAAAAGTACGAACTCGATGCTATAATATGAGTTGAGTGTTGCGAGAATATGTTATCGTCCGACACTAGTAGACGACGACACCATTGCCCCTCCCCCCGCCACACACCAACGTCAAAGCCAAAACTTTCTTCCCAAGACACCCTGACATTCTGTTTACAGCCTGTGTGATTGCTGCCATTTGAAATGCAGTGTGAATTGTTATGACATTATGTTCTGCCTCATTTCGTTCTGTTTAGTGTAAATCGACCTTTAGGTTTTACAATACCTGGGTAGAAAAAAGCTTACAATTTGTAAAAATAAGAACATACACCGATGAAGAAATTTTCATAATAACCTTTAATAATCATTAATTTTCATAATAACCATTAATTTGATGGTGAAAAGTTCAGCTCTATTGAAAGGAAAAAGTACAGATGTTTCTGACGTTATTTGATACGTATAAAGAAAAAATCGCCATAAATAAGGTAAATAGGACCTTTGCTTTGCCATATAAACAGTGCTGTTTTTCTGGGGGAACGCTGGGGGATGCGTACTCCTAAACTTTTTCGCCGACAAAGCAATTTTTTTACGATGTTGAGAACTTGCAAGAGTGCCAAAGATTTATTTCACGGACGTAAATTTTTCATTTCTTTTTTCGGTTGGTAATTGCAATACGAATGATACCAGTGCAGTTTTTGGTGGGAAAATCGATGTCATTGACTGTTTCAAGCATTTCGAAGCTGCGGCAACCTTCTCAACAACTGAATCGCTGGCAGGCAGCTCGACAAGCATGTTGTGCCTTCGCCCGCTAATAGTGGGCGATGGTAGTGCTAAACGGATATGCATACACTCAAATCGCATGCTTCATTTGAGGTGATGTAAACTGATGTGTTCGATACCACTTTCTCAGTATCGCCTGCTTCATTTGAGCTATAAAGTCAACTGAAAAGTACGATAGCATTTTTTTTGTATTTCGACATGTTGATGACATCATGGCCAAAACCAGATGGGTGGTATCCCATGCTTCAGTTATAAATAATTTTCGCTGCATTATATCCCATGTCATGGTACCCTCAAACTTTTTTTTTCAGAAAAAAAGCACTGCATATAAACATTATCTGATATGTTTGTATGAATATATTATCACTACAAAATATATGTCAATGTTTTGAAATGTCTGGATTGCGCTTTTCCAACTGTTTCACTTTACAGGCGTTTACTGTACAAACTTTATCAAGGATATCCAATATAAATTTTGGTATTGTGATTGATAACCTTTGCCTGTTCTGTAATAGGCCATTTTCATGTGTTAAAAATATTATTCAGATTGTTGTGGTTATTCGGAATATTTATAATATTAAAGCAGCATTTTCGGCCAGTATTGTAAGTGTTAGTTTTATGTAGTTAAAGCTTAAAAATCATTAAATTTCAAGATTTGGTCACATGATTGAAAATGCTCTCTTACTGGCTGACACTCTGGTGATGTCACAGGCTAGGAATAAGGCAAAGCTATACGTGTTTTATAGGAGTGTTACTTGAAGTAACTGCAAACAGTTTCGTTATTTAGTCATGGAAAACGCATTTAGGAATTTTAAGTGACAATGGCAAAGAATTTTGTGAAGGCTGATAGTGGAAACCCTCCGAAAGTTGATGCATTTGTGGTCTCTTCATTCTTCAAAAGCAATTCAGATTTTTATGTTCTGGAAATAATAAACATGAAAACTGCACTGGACGGCGACTGTGGAGGAAATACTGTGACACAGCAATAAGTCGCAGAATTGTCTTAAAGCTGAAGGAATCTGGACCTGGATTATTTGCTTGGACTATGATGAAAAGGTTTCCCAGAGCAACTTGTGAAACCACGTTCAATAAAACACAGTGACAATTTTTTCATTCAGAAGATAATTCTGCTTGTTAACACTTCTCTTTTCTCAGTTTTCAGCCAGCATAATAACATTCACAGGGAGCTGCAGAGGACTAATGTGTTTGCCTTCAACATCTTTACACACTGCAGTTTTTCTGTTCCTTCAAGTCATTAATTTAAACCAAAAGAAAATAGAGTCTACAAAATATACAGTTGACAGAACAGAACCTTAAAGTGTCTTGCTCTACTGTATACTTAACTGCTGCAACACTATGATTTAAAAGTGCTTAAGCAGGACCAGATTTCTATTTATCATAATGTGCTGGTTTTATTACATTTTTCGTAAGTTCTCTTAGCCAAAATCGTACAGCTATAATAGGCTCATTGGAGACAGTTGGAACTGGAAAACCGCTGTCTTCTATGACTTGTTTGCAAAGAGTAATGCGGTCAGAAATTGTTAAATGGATTCTCAGATTCTTCAGAATATAGCTATGTCAGACACGAAACACATTTTCTTAACAGCATTCTTGTGGTTTATCACAAATTGATCAAGTGTATAATGGAGCTAATACATGAAAATAGATATCAATATGTAATATCATACAGAATTTAAAGCTGTTACATAACTGTATTATGAATAAAGTGGACTTAAGAAGACAGTAGTATTAAGTGAAGAGAACAGGAAAGGAAACGAAAAAAAACTTGCTCTTAAGGAGGCTCTATTTTGTCAAATTTGTAATAGCACCCCAGAACACTATATATTTTGCTAAAAATGACGTTACCTTATATCAAAATAATTCATACGGGAATAAATACGCATAGTGATCACCATCTCACTTGGATCTCTACAAGCGAGTTGCAGCCACATTTTATGCATCTTCTCATTCTTTGGGACACTCAAAAACTATTTTTTAGAACTTTTTATAGATGTATTTCTACAATGTGGTACTACACACCATTTGTAAATTTTTCGAAACATAAATTGCGAAACAAGGTACCACTATTAATGAGCTTTAAGACAGAAGAATCAGCGTGCTAGCCAGACACTTCACAGACATCACAGCTTTAAGACAGTAGGAACAGCATACTAGCCAGTGATGTCAAAGACACCACATGACTCAAATGGAGCATTTTAGTGGACTTTCAAATTAGTTGAATATCTTTTTCATTTTTTTAAAATAATGAAGTTAAGGAGGAAAAACAGCTTGTTATGAGCATAAAATGACAATTAACATTTTATGATTATTTCCAGAAACCAGTGAAATACCCTATTCTGATCATATTTTTGGACTTTAGTATCGCTCATAGTATCTTATATCCTCACTTTCATCGTTCGAGGCTGGGCTAAGCGAAAGTCAGTTGTCCTGATGGGTTATCTAGTGTGTATGCACCATTTGATAGTGATATCGCTTGCTGTTCCATTCCTTTGGCGTCTAGTGTGAATGGAGCTTTAGTGTGTTATTCCCTTGTTATTCTGTTCTACACAGGCAAGGTATATTTCAGTTTTGTTACGAAAATTACACTTCATCATATCACAGAGGAAAAAATGCTAATACAAGGTCCAGTCTCATTAATGTGACCTCCCCCTATTTTCAACATCAACATGCAATAACGACTCACAGATGGCAGGCCGCAACAGTAGCGTTGGAGCATGTATGAAGCATATCGGGGGATGTGGATAATAGTGCAGTCATTGTCATAATGTGAAAATGTAGCAATTTATCTGACGTCCAAGAGGGCATGATCATTTGCTTACAGACCAAGGGTGGAAGTATTTCTGAAACAGCCAAGTTTGTAAATTTTTTGCCTGCCACTTTAGTTACAGCACACTGTGCACAGCAAAACAGCGCAATCTAAATCCAGCGCCAAGGCAGCTGTGGTACACCGCAGGCCATAGATGACAGGTGAGTAGACCTGTAACTGTTGAGCAACTGGCCACCCAGATGAACCAAGCGGCTACTGACAGTGTCTCCTCAACGACTATTCAGCGAACTTTGCTGCGTATGGGCCTCTGCAGCGGACATCTCACTCATGCACCCATGGTGACTGCAGCTCATTGGTACACCAGTACTGTAACTGGATGTCTCCTGAGTGGTGACAAGTGGTCTTTTCTGATCAATGTTTTACACTCCATTGAACAGATGGGCATTGGGGGTATGGTTTCAAATATCTGAAAGCAAACACCCTGTAACAATTATAGGAAGGGTTCGGGCCAGAAGAGGGTAAGTGTGGTACCTGTGTGATCTTGTAGTTCTGTAAGGTACAAGGGATATCATCCCTACGTGCAAGTTGTTTTTCCTTGGCAAGATGGTATCTACCAGCAGGGCAATGCAACATATCACACAGCTTGAAGTGTACATGCATAGTTTGAAGAGCACCAGGATGAGTTTACCATACTGACCTGGCCACCAAACTCCCTGGATTTAAACTCAAACAAGAATCTGTGGGAGCACCTCGAACAGGCTGTTCATATCATTGATCCTCAGCCAATAACCCTAGTACAACTGGGCATGGCCCTGGAGTCAACAGGTTCCATTCCCATGTTGGTATCTTCCTAATCTCACTGACTCTCTTTCTGCACATCTTGCAGTGGTCCATAATGCAAAATGTGGTTATTCAGGATTTTGATTGGTGGTCACATTAATGTGACTGGACAGTGTATATTTTTTGATATTGCAGATTGTGATTATTGCTACAGAATTTTAAAGTAACAGTTTAGAACAGTTTACTTCAGCAGGTGTAGCATGCCATTCAAGTCGTCCTACATCTTCATATTTCGAAAAATAGGAGGTGATTAAACTTTTGAGAAAGGAGCATGCTTTAGCAACAACTTTTATTGAGAATGAGTGATTTTTGGCTATTTACTCACGTGCTTTATGATCTGACTCCCATACCCAAAAGACAATTTGGTAAGGGACACCTTTCATGACGTTTCTAAAACAAGACTTGGTTATCTTTACAGTAAATGATATCATTCTATATTGTTTGTACACCACAGCAATTTTGTAAAAGTTAGTTTGTTAGAGCAAAACAGAAATATATGGGATTCAACAAACTTTATCACATCATTGATATTTTAGTATCTGTCTGACCATGCCAAGATCTAAAATTTATCAATCATTGAGATGAAAATGTGCATTTTGATTCGTCATTTTTCTACAAAATTATTTTCTGGCTGCATTTTGTGTTATTGTTGAGAATTCTTTAGTCTAGAAACCACTATGCAGTTACTAGAGGAGAAATTTCCTAAAAAACTAGGAACAATGTCGATAAAGTTCGTGAGACGTCTCTCAGTGAATATTATCCACATTAAAGCATTTAAGTGACAAAAGCTTTTAAGAGTTGCAAGTGAGTTACCTTTTAAACAATGTGCTCCATCCAAACAAAGTAGATATTTACGTTAACAACTGACATCGTCCCAGATATGTTTTCTTAGATCAAAAGCAAGGAATCATGGCATGTGATACTATGTGAAAGAACAGGAACAACATCAAAATTACTGAATAAACTGAATCGAGGAGAATTCCACCTCAATTCAACTGATATGCCATTTGACAATCAAGCTGTGAAACACAAGAGAAACATGAATCTTGACTGCTTGCAGCAACATACATTTGCTTGAGGTGAAGTAAAATTCAGAAATAATAATGAAAAAATCAGGGAACAGCAATCTATTGATTAAAATTCGACCCTCCTGATTTACTACTAGCTTCAATGGAATCAGTGCTTAGAACTATGAAACTTCACAGAAAGATTATTTTTCTCATTTGGACACTTGAGGGAAAAAAGTGTTAGTGACTTATTGATATTCCAACTTTAGATAAAAGCATAATTGTATACTTCCATTTGCTTGTTATAAATAATATAAATAGCATGCATCACATCATCATTTCATCATACTAGTCATAATATCAATAAACTTGCAATTCTTCAAAGTGCTGAACACAACTATCTACAAAACAACTTTAAATGTCTGATTACTTTGTAAATGAGGAAAGATTAGAAATTATGTCTATAGTTTGTTGGAAATCACCAAGTGCTCTCATTATGAAACACTGGTTGAATATAGTGAGGGTAATTTTCACTTCAGTAATGCAAAGGCTAGTTTTTCGCACAGCTCGATGTTTATGACATCATGTCTCCTGAACTATGTGTTCTACATAATTTTGTGGGTGTGTTTGGTGATATATGTAGATACTATCTGTGAAGTATGTGCCAATAGAGCTAGTAGTATAGAAGTAGAAAGTCACAGTTGTGTAGAAGTTTCACTGTATGCCATTTTAAGGAAAAGCTGGTTTTACACACATCTTAATGTTTACGATGTTATAGCTACTTAACTATCTGTTGAACAATGATATAATTTTGAAGTTACATTCTGTGGAATATTTTGACATTGTCTGCAAACTACATTGCGAATAGAGATGAAGGTAAAGAAGTAATAAATTAAAATGTCCCACCTGGTGCTGAAGTTTTGTTGCATGAAAAATGAAAATGTAGCAAGCAATAATCTTTTCCCTTTTATCACTCTTTGGTGGGTGCCTGTGGGAAAAGTTTCGTAAAGATTTAAAATTGTTTGTAAAGTTTGTTGGAAGTCGCTAAGTACTCTCATTGTCAAATATTGGGTGAATAAAGTCTGAGTATTTGTGCACCATTAGTTACACTGCCTCAAGAAAACACACACAGTTTCTAAATGTAATACTTGGCTGACTGTGTTAAACTTTTAACACAAGCTCATACCTCTTAATGATTAGTTTATGACAATACTTTGAATTTTTAAATTCGGTCAATAATCAGATGAAATATTCTGGATACGGTATTTGATGATGTTTATTTATTCATTTTCATCATCACTAACTATATTTTCTGATGTTAGATTCGGACAGCAGGCTTGGTACACAGGGGGTATGTATGGAAGAAATTTCTGTATATCCTTCAATTTTGCCTCTTGCGATTTTTCTTCCTCCTGGATACAATATCATGTGCTCTGGCTCATTTGTGGATGAAGACGAACGAATTTTCATTTAGCAAGGCCCAAATTTTTCCAGTATTCAATGTCACCCATGATATATTTGAATTTCATTATCATTTGATAGGTGTATTCTATATAAAGCCTCTAAATTTTCAGCCTGTTACTCACTGTCCATCAGAAGTGTTTCCTTTTTTCCTTCACTTGAAATCTGGTAATAAGTTTTAAATTTATCACATACTTTGCATGTGTCTCTTTTCTGCATGTGGTAACAGTAAAATCTTCATAAAAATGTTGATTTCAAAGACTTTTTGTAAAGAATTACATTTCTCTGCCCCTGCAAAACCCTAAAAACCTATCACAAACAATTTTTAGTTTTAATTCAGAAGAAAAATATTTTATTACATTCGCAATGTTATTTTAGTTTCTAGATCAATGTCTCACATTTGTGGAAAATGAAGCTATATGTTTCTTCCTCCATTCAATTTTGCTATGTGACGAAGTTTGGGGAATCATGTCTGGGCGACTGTTACTGGTATGTTTAATGTTTTCAAAACGAACATTCATTTCAATGCATGGAGAAAATGTTTTTTTCTGACCGTATCTGTTCCACCTAATCCTCTAGACCTAAACAGTGCCACTTACTTTCTCTGAACGAAACGTGCAATGAAACTACTTTATGTAATTACATTTCAAAAAGCCCAAAATGATTCGTGAGTTCCTTTATGTCTTCTGTATCTACTTCCATGCAGTATACCACAGTCGTCCCTGCGTTTATGACTGGGCTGATCAGCAAGATGTTTTTCTCCAACGTGTCAACTGATTTTAGTTTTATATACCTTTCGCGAGCTTTTCAGCGGCCTTCAAACATGGATTCATTTTGAGTCTTCTGCATCTGACAGTTGCTGTCGGCTTCTAGTCTGTCATTAACGAAAGAAGAAAAATGTAACAACGTCATCGGCGTACACACCCAGGGAGGGATTCAAATGGTTCAAATGGCTCTGAGCACTATGCGACTTAACTTCTGAGGTCATCAATCGCCTAGAACTTAGAACTAATTAAACCTAAATAACCTAAGGACATCACACACATCCATGCCTGGGGCAGGATTCGAACCTGCGACCGTAGCGGTCGCACGGTTCCAGACTGTAGCGCCTAGAACCGCCAGGGAGGGGCTGGTGGGTTGAGGCAGGAGCTTTTTGCCTGACAGATCTCCCTCTCCATCACAATAACAACAGATGTCTCAAAAATGGTCCACTTTTTGACTCTAGTGTCAATTTTAAAGCTGTATTTTTTAATTTCTCATACTGTTGATTGGACGGTAACGGGGTGAAAACAGTAGACTTTAATGTGTCCCTGGTAAGAGACTTGTAGAAATTTACACAACACAGTGGATAACAGTAAATGGAGGAAGACGCCCTGATGACAAGAGTTGCATATTATTTACAGAAATGTATTTCTCAAATGTCTGAGAAAGCAAACACTTCAAGAACTCTGTGCTAATGCGTTGGTGCCAAGTGCAGATTCAGGATTGGGTTCTGGTCACAGTTTGTTACTCTGCTTCCAGGTAGCGAGCCACAAAATGGCCACAGTAGCTGCACAGAAATACCTATATCCAATTTATATCTGCTCCGTGATTTCTTGTTAGATCTACAGGCGAGTTATATCGCTGAATTTGTCTCATCAAGATCTATTATTCTGGTGGCAAAAATAGTGTGGTTACATTTAAAAAGCGAAGTTGATATCTGTTTCTGAGTTATTAGTGGCGTTGCGAGAAGGCATTACTGTTTATTTTATGGGACTCTATTCCCTCAAGCACATTTACTAAAAGCATTTGTATTTTGACGCATATCAATTTCCACATTTCTCGTAGAACTTTCAGACAACAAAGTAGCATACAAAATACATGTGTCGGAAATGGCAACGAATTCTAGGAGTGACAAGGTACGTTTAACACAGAGGAATTTGTGTGAGCAATTGCTCATATCCATATACGTGACCTTACAGCCTAACCACCTGCAAAGAACGTCCCAGCAACGAAAAGGCACATATTCAAAGTCTGACCGTACTTGCTGTCAGAAACAAATACGACATGGTTCGTGAGTGAAGTTAATTTTATGTGACGCTGAGTTATATAAGAAATTTCTGATGCTTTGTTTCAAACGTTATTTAATGTAATGAAACACATACGCTGTCCAATCACGCTTATGTGATCACCTGTCTAACGCTTGAATAACTACCTCTTGCAGCTCAGACCTCTGCGAGACAATCAGGAAGAGAGTCCATGAGGGTCTGGAAGGTACCAACAGGGATGTGGAGCCAAGACGACTCCACTGCTGTGGGCAGCTGTGCTAGGTTTCTTGGGTGAGGATCCGTGGCGCGACTAGCCCAACTGAGGTGGTCCCCCAGATTCTCGATTGGGTCTAAATCCGAGGAGTTTATTAGGCTGGGGAATATGGCAAACTCATCTTGGAGCTCTTTGAACCACACACATGACTGCATGAACCAGGTACTTGCTGCGGAGGCCCAAACACAGCAACGTTTGCTGAATGGTCGTTGAGGAGACACTGTTAGTAGCCCCTTGGTTCACTTATGCAGTCAGTTCCTCAACAACTGCACGTCACAGCTCCGCAGCCGTCGTTCAGCCCTGTCATCTATGGCCTGTGTTTTTGGATAGCTCCATTTTGCCAAGTACGGTGTACTTTAACCATGGCAGCATGCAAACAATTTACAGACTTAGCCACTTCGGAAATGCTTCCACTCCTGGCCCATAAGCGAATGATTGCATCCTTTTGGATGTCAGATAAATAGCTTCAACTCCGCATTATGACAACGACTGCATAGTTTTGGTCCCCTCCCCCCCCCCCAACACTCTTCACATTATATACCCTCCACTGCTAGTGCTATAACCTTCCGTCTGTCAGTGGTTACTGCACGTTGACATCGAACATAGACGATAGTCACATAAATGCTACTGGATCCTGTAGTAACCATCCTCTAGCCACCACGAAAAAAACACTATCAGGCTCATATATCCACTCACGAATACCTACCCCATAATCGTAATAAACAGTTTTAGCACAGTAACACACACAGTGGGTAACTTCAGTGCAAGTCTGTGTGTGTGTGGGTGTGTGTGTGGGTGTGGGTGGGTGTGTACTTTCTTTGTAGTACATGGTTCTCATGCATCTAATGCACATGTGCCGATGATATACGAGCACATCCGAAAAAGAATACAGACCACAGTCTCGCCAAAATTACATACATATATTTCCAGTGTCACTCCTTTGCAAGAAAATGGGTTGGTGACTGTGAAAAGGGGCAGTACTCAACATCATTTTGCTCTATTAATTTTTTTGTAGTCTGCGTGAGTTTATAAAAAAAACATGTTCTATAGAAGGTTTTATTTTCATGTTAGACACTAGAATAGAAGCTCCCAGTACTGCGAAATAAATGTATGGCTTTTTTTTTTCCAAGAGCATTCCGCTGGTTACCTAGTGATATCTTAAACGCAACAGAAACAACACTTTGATTCAGCACCATCGTAGAAGTTAAGAAAATACAAGCTGAGTGCTGGGTGGTCTCAAAACAGTCAATAACGTTACTGCTGAGACATTGACACATTTACTAAGTGAGTGCCGACCACAGTGACTTTCACACCGGAACACTAAAACGTACTCTAAACAAAATAACCTTCCTGCGATCCACAAACATCTCACCTACTGTGCTGAAAAATAACTATTTTTATAGTCATAAAAAGTCATTTTCCCCACAGAACTAGTCTTTCTACAACTCATGGAGGAATAAGGGTAGAACTCCTCCTGAACTCCTTATGAATACATAAATGTACATTATCTCGAAGCTTTCAAGTTCACAATACAACACTCTGGAACTCTTGGAGTAGCAAGACTACAAGTAGCATAGTTTTCTAGCAGTGCACAGCTAACCAAACGTAACTGGAGGGACAATTTTACTCATATAAAGTGAACAGTTCATTTTCCCATGTGCCATGCTGAATGTAACAGTAGAACACGTGAAAATTCCTAATGTCTGGGTATCTGGGAGACAACTACTATACTGTTCCACAATATCTCTAAAGAAACCCATTCACGAATAAAACACCATTATCTGGGGTATGGAGACCTCTCTCCCAGAATGACTGCAGCGACTGTGATTCTGCAACGGACAATGAGTCGACTTTAGGCAGCGTTCCTGCAGACGTACTACGGAGCCGAACACCTATTAAGAGTTCTGCAAGAACCCAGATAGTGGCTACGAAATGCCTCTAGTCCTTCACAAAATAATTAATAGCTTTTTCCCGGTTGGAATTTTGCTAAAGAGTCATCATCTTCTTCTTCTAAAGACTAAACCTTGTCGCTGCAAGCACTCTCCCCTATTCTACGCTGATTTTGACACTTTGTTACTCTCAACAGATCTTCAGCTATGTTTTCTTTTTTTGTATTTTCCTTAAAAATTTTCCTTCTAATACGTCTGTTAAAAATTTAGCCATTTTCAGAACGTTTTAGTTGTTATGAGGCTCCTCATCTCTTTCAGAACATCTTATTTCTGTTCAGCTGGTTCTCATTATTGGCAAGGTGACTTGAATGGTAGTAAAACTGCGATGTGGAAAGCATCACAATATTTAATAAGTACAGCAACCATAGAAAGTACAGAGAATAAAGAGATATATTTAGCTCTGAGGTGGGATTGCATCAAGATGAGCTACCCATTGAATGCCCCATCAGTGAAATCTCCCTAACTTTTTTTGGCTCATATAGAGAACACGATATTCAAGAACACTGTGAAACTAACCGAGTACAAAATAACAGACTGGTACTGACATATAGCTGGCATAATTTGCCTGACACAAAGTAGAGTAGAAGAGCTACACAATAACATCAACACAACACATCCACAAACACAGATCACAATGCAAACTAAAGAAAAAAAGAAACTGAATTTTCTGGACTTCACAGTGAAAAGAAAAAACAACCAACATTGTGCTAGTGTAAGTTGTCGCCAGCACACTGGTCTGCAAAGATGAAGCAAAGATCGACTAGTAGGCGCTGGATCAACCACGCCTATCACGAGAGAGGTCAGAGGCACACCGACAAGCAACACGCTGCCAACGCTCTCTCGACAGCATGTATTTAGGCCACCGCCACCGACTGTAGGGCCTCACTCATTGACTCACTGGCTCCCTCTTCCAGTTTGGTGTCTGTCAGTACTTTCGCAGAGTGGGCTCGTCGCAGGTTACGACAACACATAGCGTGCAGATTAGTGACTACAGCGAGACTAAAGTTTTTAATAGCAACATTACCGATATTGCCTGCAATAGGACTATTACTGAAGAGCTTGTACTACAGAACATGGACTCTATTCAAGTTAAGTAAATGTCCATTTAAATAAAGAACTGTATTAATCACCGTGTGCATTTGTGCTATAGAAAGAGAATACCAGCCACCCATAACGACATCCTCTCCCTTGCTTCCTTGCAGTACAAGACTCTACAAACATGAACTTCTTAACTACAGAAAACCCACAGCCACTAACACTGTTATCCATAACACATCCAGCCATCCAACTACATATAAAAATGCAAGTTTCACACAAATGTTCCACAGGTTAAATAGAACAAATCTTATACCTGAAAACTACACACAGAAGCTAAAGATAATCAATTTTCTTCTGAAAAAAATACAAAACAGACACTATAAAAACAAACACAGTCACAAAATAAAAGAAATGATACGTAATCAAAGTGGCCACTTACATAAGTACGTAACTACAGTGACTGAAAAATACAGAGGCGGAGAATATAGACAATACAGCAGACCACATCACATACGAAAAATAAACAAATGGCACACATTAACATAACATAAAGTGGTAAATAGAATTGGAAGTATAATGAAGAAGAAGCAAAGGCTCCCAATAGCACACATAACAAAGAACACAATACAAAAATCTAAGATCTCCAGGGCAATTCAGGAATATACCAACTCTTGTCAACCCCAATACACAGGACAAACATGCAGGAATTTACAAACAAGCACATAGACTACATGAGATATCTAAAGAGTGATAGCTCGCATTCTACTTTCGCAGAACACTTGCCAATGATAAGACCACCACCTCATAAATATCGAAACTGATCTACACACAGCAATAGCTTGCACAGTAAATTAACGTTAGAGCCACTACATATAAAAGGCTTACTACAATTTTTGAGAGGTTTCCTCCAGCTGCTGAGGTCTTCAGCGAGCTTCTCCCATTTGTTAGAGTGATATTAAAAGAGTTCATGTCACGCTTGACGCAATCTCTAAGCTCAAAGCAGGCCTTCCCAGGGGCCTCTTCGTATGTGCTGTCTCACGTGGGTGCATGTCGCTGGCGATGTAAACTCGCAATAAAATCACCATTCTCACCGAATTTAGAAAGTGATTCTGCTAAGGAACGTGGTATTAAGCTGACACTTGCAGCCTCCTCATGCCGCCGCTAGATATTTCTGAATCTAACAAACAGTATTTGGAACGCATTCTATCTCGATGCCATATAGGCAGTGTAACAGAGGTTCTGCGATACATACACTGGGTTATAGGCGAGGGCGGTTGAGTGATAATGATCACATACAGTGGATGATGTGCTATGTGACGAATCACTAAAAATGCAACGCTAGATTGAAGTCATAACAAATGTACAAGAATAATAAATTTACATATGTCGTATCACAAACCCAGGTGTGACCCCAAAGTTAGCAGCAACCATCTTATAGATTTTTATAAAGTGTCCTTAGGTAAAGAGCGTTGTGTTGTCAGCTGGGGAAATGCAATATACAATTACAAAATGGATTGCGTGTTTGACTCTGTGCAGGACTGTTTAGGTGTTTTAAACTCTAATAAACAGTATTTACTATGCGCTTCTCTTTACACTCCACCAATCACAACCATGAGGTGTCAGCTATCAAAAACCTTACAGAACAGTTGCTGTATGGTTTTTTAAAAACATTCTACTGTATGTCTGTTGAGGAAATAGTGATACAAGCAAGCTGACTGCTGTCATTGATGCTTTCCTGGAAAAGAGAACCATCTGCCTCTAAACTGACTTGGATCTGCGTTAAACGATGACAGCGATGGAGCGATCGGTTGAGATGGGGTTGTAATGAGATATGATTTAATAGTAGACTGATGATGCATTCTAGAGAGAGGGAGATGTTGCTGCAGGTCATTAATCGCGCATTTAACCATTTCTTTCGGTTTTTCTCTCGGAGTGTATCAGTTGTGTGATATAACCTTTGTTCAACTAGTATACAACTGCGAGTTCTGTGTGTGGCTTAGAGCATTATCTACCTGTGGTCGTTAACAGAAAACCTCTCCATACTACAGTCAGCAGAGGACACCCAACGTGTGCGTGATGAAACATGTTAGTTGCAGGTGTTTGTGAGGTACTGCAACTCCTGCGTATACATTGGCTTGACAGATGTGTGTGGAAGAGACTGCGTTCTGTTCCCGGAGTTAGAGAAGCATGGAATCTAAGTTCACATGTCAAACGCTGCTGCTATGCGTTTGTTTGTTTCCTTGAAAGTATTATTCTCTATTCAAATGGTTCAAATGGCTCTAAGCACTATGAGACTTAACATCTGAGGTCAACAGTCCGCTAGACTTAGAACTACTTAAACCTAACTAACCTAAGGACATTACACACATCCATGCCCGAGCAGGATTCGAACCTGCGACCGTACCAGCAGTGCGGTCCCTGACTGAAGTGCCTAGAACCGCTCGTCCACAGCTGTCGGCTATTCTCTATTGCTATCGATCATTTTATAGGACTGATGCGAGCATAGTATAATTTCTCAACCATGATCGGATGTGAACAATATGCGTGAGCTATATTGTGCATGCGTCACAAAGAATCTATGCTTTTTTTTCACTACTGTAGAAGGAAGTTGTTTTATCCTCTTAAAAGATTGTCACCGAAATCAGTGGGAAAGAACACTTTCAAGGTAGATGCTAGTGTTACTTTAACATCGATGCAAATGCTCAAATGCGTGTGAAATCTTATGGGACTTAACTGCTAAGGTCATCAGTCCCTAAGCTTACACACTACTTAACCTAAATTATCCTAAGGACAAACACACACACACCCATGCCCGAGGGAAGACTCGAACTTCCGCTGGGACCAGCCGCACAGTCCATGACTGCAGCGCCCGAGACCGCTCGACTAAACTCGCGCGGCTTAGCATCGATAAAATGTCGATTAATCAATAGTATCTGCACTATCGTCACTATCGGTAGTCTGGTTTAACTATCGATAATCCTGTCGTTTATAATGAAATTATTTTTGCATTGGCACCTGAAAAATTGTCGGTTCCTATTACCTCCATTGTCTTTGGAGTGCAGAGGGAAAGTAGATTGTATGGATGTATTTAATCAACAACAAATATGGTGGCGCTTGGTCAGTCTAAATCGTTTATAAACTGTGTCGTTAATGGATTGGTCGCTGTGGGGGAGGGGTCGTGAAGAGAGAATTTTCTTGTTTGTCTTCCACTGATGACAACTCACGGTCGTACGCATCTCGTACCGATCAGATACTTAGGGTAAAAACTACATACGTAAATAACATGGATATGTAAATGCGCATTATACTGATTTTCATCTTCAAAATTGTGAGCTTAGGTACCTGTAGCAGTGAACACAGGCGTAAATATGGCTGTTATACACTACTGGCCAATAAAAATGCTACACCAAGAAGAAATGCAGATGATAAACGGGGTTTCATTGGAGAAATATATTATACTAGAACTACCATGTGATTACATTTTCACGCAATTTGGGTGCATAGATCCTGAGAAATCAGTAACCAGAACAACCACCTCTGGCCGCAATAACGGCCTTGATTCTCCTGGGCATTGAGTCAAACACAGCTTGGATGGCGTGTACAGGTACAGCTGCCCATGCAGCTTCAACACGATACCACAGTTCATCAAGAGTAGTGACTGGCGTATTGTGACGAGCCAGTTGCTCGTCTACCATTGACCAGACGTTGTCAATTGGTGAGAGATCTGGAGAATGTGCTGGCCAGGGCAGCAGTCGAACATTTTCTGTATCCAGAAAGGCCCGTACAGGACCTGCAACATGAGGTCGTACATTATCCTGCTGAAATGTAGGGTTTCGCAGGGATCGAATGAAGGGTAGAGCCACGTGTCGTTAACACATCTGAAATGTAACGTCCACTGTTCAAAGTGCCGTCAATGCGAACAAGAGGTGACCGAGACGTATAACCAATGACACCCTATACCATCACGCCGGGTGATACGCTAGTATGGCGATGACGAATACACGCTTCCAATGTGTGTTCACCGCGATGTCGCCAAACATGCATGCGACCATCATGATGCTGTAAATAGAACTTGGATTCATCCAAAAAATGACGTTTTGCAATTCGTACACCCAGGTTCGTCGTCGAGTACACAATCGCAGGCGTTCCTGTCTGTAATGCAGCGTCAAGGGTAACCGCAGTCATGGTCTCCGAACTGATAGTCCATGCTGCTGCAAACGTCGTCGAACAGTTCGTGCAGATGGTTGTTGTCTTGCAAACGTCCCCATCTGTTGACTCAGGGTTCGTGTCATGGCTGGACGATCCGATACAGCCATGCGGATAAGATGCCTGTCATCTCGACTGCCAGTGATACGAGGCCGATGGGATCCAGCACGGCGTTCCGTATTCCCTCCTACACCCAACGATTCCATATTCTGCTAACAGTCATTGTATCTCGACCAACGCGAGCAGCAATGTCGCGATACGATAAACCGCAATCGCGATAGGCTACAATCCGATCTTTATCAAAGTGGGAAACGTGATGGTACGTATTTCTCCTCCTTACACGAGGCATCACAACAACGTTTCACCAGGCAACGCCGGTCAACTGCTGTTTGTGTATGAGAAATCGGTTGGAAACTTTCCGGATGTCAGCACGTTGCAGGTGTCGCCACTGGCGCCAACCTTCTGTGAATGCTCTGAAAAGCTAATCATTTGCATATCACAGCATCTTCTTCCTGTCCGTTAAATTTCGCGTCTGTAGTACGTCCTCTTCGTGGTGTAGCAATCTTAATGGCCAGTAGTGTAATACAAGCAGTTAGTAGAGGAAAAAATTACATTTTAAAGAATTGTTAATTGTTACTGATAGTACTGTATAATACATTTTAAAATAAATACAATTATTGTCGTTTTTAATTAAACACACATACCTCATTGTACTTACAAGTGTTTTCAGTTGTACATGTTAATGTGTAAAGTGATTTGAAAATACAAAACACTGACGCAGTCCTAATGCCCCTGCGTCACTTCTGCTTTTGCAGAAGCACAAATATCATTCATATGTTGGATCCCACATTGTGGTCGATTAGTGCAGCTTGTTCCTTCAAGGATACACCAGCTTCCGCAGAACTGAATATAGTAAAAACACAGTTTTTTTACTTCGGTGGTGGCTGGACATCATCATTAAAATATACATCTGTATTTACATGCTATCTGCTTTCACAGGATTGCAGTGTATATTCATAAGTAATTCGGGCGAAATGTGAATGTTTCAGTGGATGTGAGACAAAACCAATCTCGTCTTGCCAAGAGATGACTGTGAATGTCCAGGAATGTTTTTTCAAAACCCCAGATCTTGTAGATATTTCTTAATCTCTTGCCCGTTAATGCTGAAACCCCTTGTTTGAAACTTGTGCAGCGGATGAATAAACTCCCCATTATTTTTATTTTTATTTTTTTGAGTTTACCTCTTTCTCCAACCTGATTAATAATATTTCGAGCGTTACGAGAAAGAATTTTGCCTCTAAACCTCTAGCTCTACGCGGTATCATAGGAGGTGACCTCACTGTGCTAACAATGGCTTCTTCGTTACTCATTTCGTAACTTAAACGCCACACAACAACAGGATTATTCTTCATCACGCAACTATAGCGCCACAACTGTTGAATCGCTGTCACTGGCAGCATTATGACAAAGAGCACAGTAGCGGTTCCGAATGGTGCCGACATGAAACGACCAGTACTTTTTCGCACGGCACCGATAGTCTCTGTTGGCTGATTATTTTCCAAGATTATTTTGTTTATGTAAGAGGTGCGTAAATAGAGTTGTTATTGTTTTGAAATGAAGCGTAAAAATCAGTCATCTGTGTGGAACTTTTTCAAGAAAGTGTGGGATAATAGCCTGTTTGTTAAGTGTACCAACTGCGTTAAAGATTATAAACATGATCAGGGAACAGGACTAATTCAGGAGAAAGCATGGTGATAAACTAGGAACCACGAATTAGTAATAGAATTGAAAGGTGAGGGATCAACTTCTGAGCTAAATCAAGTGCAAGAGGTGCAACCACAAGAGTGGAGAAGCTCTGTAAAAAATTATTTTAACGGAAGTCAGTTGCACCATGCCAGTTCAAAAGTAAAGGAAAGGAACTTGATTCTCTTTATGCATAAATGATTACTATCAAGATGCTGCCGTACAGAACTTCCGACCATCAAGGTTTGAAAAAATCTGTGTATGCCTTAGACAGTAGATATGATGTTTATGCCTTAGACAGCAAATATGAGCTGCCAGATAAAACCACACTTAAATGTTTACTGATCTCAAAAATATAGGAAGAAATAAAAAATAAATGAGAGAAAATGTAAATTTTTTAGTGTTACAACGGACATGTGGAAAAGCAACGCGAATGAAGGCATAATTCCATTGCTTGCCACTTTATTATAGACGAGAAATTAGTTTACCCATATTAGAAGTGACAAAAACTGCATGTCATCACAACAAAAAATCCATGCACATGTAACTAACATGTTTTAAATGTTTCTTTCTTTAAATCGTCAACACCATGCTGAGTTTCGTTTCATTCTTGTGATCGGTACATGTCGGTGTAAGTCAAGTCGGTGTAACTTGTAAAGTATTTCTTGGCAGTTTCACACCTCCCCTCCCCGCCCCCACTACCCCTCACCCCTCTTGTCAATAGAAATCTGAAGCCGTCGTGTCATTTGAGTTCTGCTCACGGACACTGCCTACCGTAGCAAATGATTGAATAATTGCGTTACAAAACGCTTAATATATTTTCATATTTATTACTACAAATAAGCAACACATTTGAACATACACTCCTGGAAATGGAAAAAAAAACACATTGACACCGGTGTGTCAGACCCACCATACTTGCTCCCGACACTGCGAGAGGGCTGTACAAGCAATGATCACACGCACGGCACAGCGGACACACCAGGAACCGTGGTGTTGGCCGTCGAATGGCGCTAGCTGCGCAGCATTTGTGCACCGCCGCCGTCAGTGTCAGCCAGTTTGCCGTGGCATACGGAGTTCCATCGCAGTCTTTAACACTGGCAGCATGCCACGACAGCGTGGACGTGAACCGTATGTGCAGTTGACGGACTTTGAGCGAGGGCGTATAGTGGGCATGCGGGAGGCCGGGTGGACGTACCGCCGAATTGCTCAACACGTGGGGCGTGAGGTCTCCACAGTACATCGATGTTGTCGCCAGTGGTCGGCGGAAGGTGCACGTGCCTGTCGACCTGGCACCGGACCGCAGCGACGCACGGATGCACGCCAAGACCGTAGGATCCTACGCAGTGCCGTAGGGGACCGCACCGCCACTTCCCAGCAAATTAGGGACACTGTTGCTCCTGGGGTATCGGCGAGGACCATTCGCAACCGTCTCCATGAAGCTGGGCTACGGTCCCGCACACCGTTAGGCCGTCTTCCGCTCACGCCCCAACATCGTGCAGCCCGCCTCCAGTGGTGTCGCGACAGGCGTGAATGGAGGGACGAATGGAGACGTGTCGTCTTCAGCGATGAGAGTCGCTTCTGCCTTGGTGCCAATGATGGTCGTATGCGTGTTTGGCTCCGTGCAGGTGAGCGCCACAATCAGGACTGCATACGACCGAGGCACACAGGGCCAACACCCGGCATCATGGTGTGGGGAGCGATCTCCTACACTGGCCGTACACCACTGGTGATCGTCGAGGGGACACTGAATAGTGCACGGTACATCCAAACCGTCATCGAACCCATCGTTCTACCATTCCTCGACCGGCAAGGGAACTTGCTGTTCCAACAGGACAATGCACGTCCGCATGTATCCCGCACCACCCAACGTGCTCTAGAAGGTGTAAGTCAACTACCCTGGCCAGCAAGATCTCCGGATCTGTCCCCCATTGAGCATGTTTGGGACTGGATGAAGCGTCGTCTCACGCGGTCTGCACGTCCAGCACGAACGCTGGTCCAACTGAGGCGCCAGGTGGAAATGGCATGGCAAGCCGTTCCACAGGACTACATCCAGCATCTCTACGATCGTCTCCATGGGAGAATAGCAGCCTGCATTGCTGCGAAAGGTGGATATACACAGTACTAGTGCCGACATTGTGCATGCTCTGTTGCCTGTGTCTGTGTGCCTGTGGTTCTGTCAGTGTGATCATGTGATGTATCTGACCCCAGGAATGTGTCAATAAAGTTTCCCCTTCCTGGGACAATGAATTCACGGTGTTCTTATTTCAATTTCCAGGAGTGTAGATGTCTCTATAATGCACTTTCTCAGAACATTGTTACTTACGCGCCCAAAGTTTTCGATTGAAAGTTTGTGTGATAGCAGACTGCCAAGTGAGAAACGAACGCCAACACCAACACCGTCTGAACCAAAATTAATACAGCAAAGCAAAATCAGCTGGCAGTGGCGTTACAATTACTGTGTTGCTGTCTTCCAAGTACATAAACAATTTGCATATCTGGCGATTTATGAGGAAGTGCTTCCACTGTGTTAGCGAATCGGAACACAATTAAAACTTTCGGTCCTTATAAAACAACGTCAATATTAACACATATATTTACCAAAAAAGACTAACCATAGTAAGTTGTAAATATAGGCGTTACTAACCGAATCGGAACTTTGCAATGGTGATGGAAAACTCTCCACTATTGTGTAATGGAAGCTGTTGTATTGCCACTACACTGAAGCCGACGAAATGCTATCTGTCAGGTTCTGTCAAGTGAAAACTTCGAAAGGCGCGGGTATATTATAGGAATACATCAGTATGATGGGTGAAGGTGCCAAAACTGCTGTCTCTCGCAGCACCTTTCCTCATCCTTCATTAAAACCGCATTGTGTTCTTTGTACCTCTCCGTGTGCTTCCCCCGACCAAAGGCAAAAGACCCAACAAAACTTCTACAAGCTACACACTTTATGTCGACTGCACTAAGATCAGAAGTGCTGCCGATCTGAGAGATGTAGCACCTGTAGCACTGCAGTACAGTGATGGCCCTTTTGTTTTGTACTGATTATCAACGCAACTGAGAAAAACACAATGAGTTAAGAAGCCACCCTTGATCTCTTTGACGTAGTTTCTACGAGGGCGGTTCAGAAAGTAACCTCCGATTGGTCACAGTGCGGGTTGTGGGGGGAGTAGCGACGCCATCTGTGCGTTCACGCACTCAACAGGTCAGTCGGCATCAAGCCGTGGTCGAGTGAACGTCGTACCTGCGCTAGTTTAGTTTTATGTGGCAGTTTGAAATGTGTGCTGCAATAGAAAACCCCGCCAAATGTGAAGTGCGTGCTGTCATAAGGTTTTTTACAGCCAAAGGATATTCTGCAGCAGCTATTCATCGTGAGCTTTGTGCCGTGTACGGACCAAGAGTTATGAGTGCAGGAGTTGTCCGTGAATGGGTACGTTTATTTAAAAGTGGACGAGAAAACGTTCATGATGAAGAGAGGAGTGGTAGACCATCATTGGTGACTGACGAACTCGTTCAGACAGTTGATGCAAAAGTTCGTGAAAATCGACGTTTCTCAATGTCGGAGTTGTCTACTGGTTTTCCACAGATTTCTAAGACTCTCTTGTACGAGATAGTGACAGCAAGATTGGGTTACCGTAAGTTCTGTGCACGAGGGGTGCCCAAAATTCTTACCGACCACCACAAAACTCAAAGAATGGCCTCTGCATTAGACTTTCTGTCACGTTATGAGGACGAAGGAGAACCATTGTTAAAGAGAATCGAGACCGGTGACGAAACCTGGATTAAGTACGTGAACCCCAAGACAAAAGAACAATCAAAGATGTGGGCACATTCAAATTCGCCTACCAAACCAAGAAAAGCCTCGCAAGATTTTTCTGCCAGAAAACTGATGGCAACGGTGTTTTGGGATGCCAAAGGGGTGTTGTTGGTTGAATTCATGGAACATGGTACGACCATTAATCAAGACGTGTACTGTGAAACAATAAAAAAGTTACGACAGGCTATACAGAACAAACGCCGTGGTATGCTGACTTCCGGTATTGTTTTTTGCACGATAACGCCCGTCCTCACTCTGCTCGCAGAACAACGGCCCTTCTTGAGTCCTTCAAGTGGGACGTTATCAACCATCCACCTTACAGCCCAGATCTGGCGCCAAGTGATTATCACCTCTTCATACATTTGAAGAAATGGCTCGGGTCACAGCAGTTTGATGACGACGAAGAGCTCAAAGATGCGGTCACAGGTTGGCTCCAGGCACAAGCGGGTGATTTTTATGCAGAAGGAATTTCAAAGCTTGTGGAGAGATACGATAAGTGCCTCAATCGCTATGGAGACTATGTAGAAAAATAGTGCAAAGATGTAGTTGTAAGATGTATATATTAAAATATTTTTATTTAACTTGGTGTATTTTTTTAAATCAACCAGAGGTTACTTTCTGAACGGCCCTCATATATTGTTATCCTCATGTGCAGTTTATACACTATCTGCTGCATGCATGCCCTAAGGTAGCAGCATTGCATGGCAGACTAGTAAACACTTTCCCTCTCGCATTCCAATTCCTTATGGTGACTTTTCTCTTCTTCTTCTTCTTTTTCTTCCTGTTCCTCTTCCTGCTTTCCCCGTGCTTCTACGACTCTGAAGCTCAACGTAACATCAACAATAAATATGTTCGCCCAATTTTTATGAGAATTATTTTTTTATATATGAAAGTAATTTTTTGCTAACAAGACGTTGAAAGGCGAAATTTTTGACAATATTATGCAAAATTTCGGACATACTGGCAGGTTATTTTAACATTACATTTTTTCAGGTCATCAATAAAATCTTACTAGAATTCAATATCCGTAATAAGACAGTAGTAGTGGTTACAGACAGCGCTGCAGTCACGAAAGAGTTGCTTAAATCTTAAGGATTCTATATGCAACCTGTTTTGCTCACTGCATCAACTTAACAGTAAAAATTGTTTCAAAGCAGAAATATTTTCCAAAATTTTATTGAAAACAAAGGCCATTTGTGACTTTCTTTCATAACTCTATACTAGCGAGTGTCAAACTGCGCAATCTTCAAAAAAGAGCAAACAAAATGAACTGAGACTGACACAAGAGGTGCCGACTCGATGGAACAGCTCATGCCACACGATCAAAACAATTCTGGAAGTACTAAGTGAGCTTGAGATTGCGATCAATGAAAGTTCAAAAGCACTGCCTTCCCTCACAGCATAAAATTACTTAGCTATACAAGAGATAATAGATCTTCTTGAACCTTTTGATGTAGCACGAACTACAATCTCAGGGGAGTCATACATCAGGGGACTGATGACCTCAGATGTTAAGTCCCATAGTGCTTAGAGCCATTTGGAGTCATACATGACTCCTTCCTTAATTATAGGCCGGCCGCAGTGGCGCGCGGTTCTAGGCGCTTCAGTCTGGGCCGCGCGGCCGCTACGGTCGCAGGTTCGAATCCTGCCTCAGACATGGATGTGTGTGATGTCCTTAGGTTAATTAGGTTTAAGTAGTTCGAAGTTCTAGGGGACTGATAACCTCAGATGTTAAGTCCCGTAGTGCTCAGAGCCATTTGAACCTTAATTATACCTCTTATACGAGGTATTGCTGCAAAGTTTTCAGACTTGTAAAGCACCTTAACAACTAATGAAGGACGAAATGTTCTGGATTCCTTGATTAAATCAGTCAGTGAAAGAGTGAAACGATTTCACAAAATAAATAGTTCAAATGGTTCTAACCGCTATGAGACTTAACATCTGAGCTCATCAGTCCCCTAGACTTAGAACCACTTAAATCTAACTAACCTAAGGACATCACACACAACCATTCTCGAGGCAGGATTCGAACCTGAGACCGTAGCAGCAGCGCGGTTCCGGTTGGTTGGTTGGTTGGTTGGGGGAAGAGACCAAACAGCGATGTTATCGGTCTCATAGGATTAGGGAAGGATGGGGAAGGAAGTCGGCCGTGCCCTTTCAAAGGATCCATCCTGGCATTTGCCTGGAGCGATTTAGGGAAATCACGGAAAACCTAAATCAGGATGGCCGGACGCGGGATTGAACCGTCGTCCTTCCGAATGCGAGTCCAGTGTGCTAACCACTGCGCCACCTCGCTCGGTCGCGGTTCCGGACTGAAGTGCCTAGAACCGCTCGGCCACAGCGGCCGGCACCGCTTAACACATTCACTGTTAATATGCTTGTGATATTATTAGATCATAGATTAAAAAACTCGTTTCAGGACATTTAAAGAGGAAGAAAACGTTGCACATGTACTTCAGAAAGAGAATACTGCTACCATCGCATCAACTACAAGAATAATACCTGAAACAGTAGCATTCATGAGCAGTCTACTGATTGTCTAACAGTTTGAAATCGGATGATGAATTTTTTTTCGCTCAAATAGCAACAGCGTAACGTCAGTGTCGTTACACCTGTCAGTGATTCCATAATTGACTAACATCAATATTTTGAAAAGCCTGTAATAGACAAGCATGCTTGTGTATTAGAATATTGTGCAAAATCTAATAGTATGTTGCATATAATGGCCATTAAAGTTTTGTGGTGTCCAGAGACTTCAGTTCCCGCAGAGAGAGTTTTCTCCAAGGCGGGATAAACAATTACTTAAAAATGCAACAGACTAAACGAGAAGAATTTAAACACTTTACGTCCATCTTTTAATGTTGTATTTTAAACAACATACTAAAGGACAAGAATTTAAATACTTTACTTTTATAAAACAAAATTTGCATATCTTGTAGTTTTGTATTTTAAGCAATAAAAATTCTTAGAAAGCTATCTTTTATTTGAAACACCTGCAAACAACAATCGATATTTAATTGATACATCGACAGGTATAAAAAATACAGCCGATACTACCGGCAGTGACAAATATCGATATTTAAGTAACACTAGTGGATGCATGTCAGATCTTGGACATGTATGTCCTGCATTAGAGAATTAACAGTGTTACACTCCGCAAGACTGGTAGTTTCCATTGACAAGATCGCATTGTGTCGACTGCACTAAGATCAGAAAAGCTGCCGATCTGAGAGATGTTTGGGACTGGATGAAGCGTCGTCTCACGTGGTCTGCACGTCCAGCACGAACGCTGGTCCAACTGAGGCGCCAGGTGGAAATGGCATGGCAAGCCGTTCCACAGGACTACATCCAGCATCTCTACGATCGTCTCCATGGGAGAATAGCAGCCTGCATTGCTGCGAAAGGTGGATATACACAGTACTAGTGCCGACATTGTGCATGCTCTGTTGCCTGTGTCTGTGTGCCTGTGGTTCTGTCAATGTGATCATGTGATGTATCTGACCCCAGGAATGTGTCAATAAAGTTTCCCCTTCCTGGGACAATGAATTCACGGTGTTCTTATTTCAATTTCCAGGAGTGTAGATGTCTCTATAATGCACTTTCTCAGAACATTGTTACTTACGCGCCCAAAGTTTTCGATTGAAAGTTTGTGTGATAGCAGACTGCCAAGTGAGAAACGAACGCCAACACCAACACCGTCTGAACCAAAATTAATACAGCAAAGCAAAATCAGCTGGCAGTGGCGTTACAATTACTGTGTTGCTGTCTTCCAAGTACATAAACAATTTGCATATCTGGCGATTTATGAGGAAGTGCTTCCACTGTGTTAGCGAATCGGAACACAATTAAAACTTTCGGTCCTTATAAAACAACGTCAATATTAACACATATATTTACCAAAAAAGACTAACCATAGTAAGTTGTAAATATAGGCGTTACTAACCGAATCGGAACTTTGCAATGGTGATGGAAAACTCTCCACTATTGTGTAATGGAAGCTGTTGTATTGCCACTACACTGAAGCCGACGAAATGCTATCTGTCAGGTTCTGTCAAGTGAAAACTTCGAAAGGCGCGGGTATATTATAGGAATACATCAGTATGATGGGTGAAGGTGCCAAAACTGCTGTCTCTCGCAGCACCTTTCCTCATCCTTCATTAAAACCGCATTGTGTTCTTTGTACCTCTCCGTGTGCTTCCCCCGACCAAAGGCAAAAGACCCAACAAAACTTCTACAAGCTACACACTTTATGTCGACTGCACTAAGATCAGAAGTGCTGCCGATCTGAGAGATGTAGCACCTGTAGCACTGCAGTACAGTGATGGCCCTTTTGTTTTGTACTGATTATCAACGCAACTGAGAAAAACACAATGAGTTAAGAAGCCACCCTTGATCTCTTTGACGTAGTTTCTACGAGGGCGGTTCAGAAAGTAACCTCCGATTGGTCACAGTGCGGGTTGTGGGGGGAGTAGCGACGCCATCTGTGCGTTCACGCACTCAACAGGTCAGTCGGCATCAAGCCGTGGTCGAGTGAACGTCGTACCTGCGCTAGTTTAGTTTTATGTGGCAGTTTGAAATGTGTGCTGCAATAGAAAACCCCGCCAAATGTGAAGTGCGTGCTGTCATAAGGTTTTTTACAGCCAAAGGATATTCTGCAGCAGCTATTCATCGTGAGCTTTGTGCCGTGTACGGACCAAGAGTTATGAGTGCAGGAGTTGTCCGTGAATGGGTACGTTTATTTAAAAGTGGACGAGAAAACGTTCATGATGAAGAGAGGAGTGGTAGACCATCATTGGTGACTGACGAACTCGTTCAGACAGTTGATGCAAAAGTTCGTGAAAATCGACGTTTCTCAATGTCGGAGTTGTCTACTGGTTTTCCACAGATTTCTAAGACTCTCTTGTACGAGATAGTGACAGCAAGATTGGGTTACCGTAAGTTCTGTGCACGAGGGGTGCCCAAAATTCTTACCGACCACCACAAAACTCAAAGAATGGCCTCTGCATTAGACTTTCTGTCACGTTATGAGGACGAAGGAGAACCATTGTTAAAGAGAATCGAGACCGGTGACGAAACCTGGATTAAGTACGTGAACCCCAAGACAAAAGAACAATCAAAGATGTGGGCACATTCAAATTCGCCTACCAAACCAAGAAAAGCCTCGCAAGATTTTTCTGCCAGAAAACTGATGGCAACGGTGTTTTGGGATGCCAAAGGGGTGTTGTTGGTTGAATTCATGGAACATGGTACGACCATTAATCAAGACGTGTACTGTGAAACAATAAAAAAGTTACGACAGGCTATACAGAACAAACGCCGTGGTATGCTGACTTCCGGTATTGTTTTTTGCACGATAACGCCCGTCCTCACTCTGCTCGCAGAACAACGGCCCTTCTTGAGTCCTTCAAGTGGGACGTTATCAACCATCCACCTTACAGCCCAGATCTGGCGCCAAGTGATTATCACCTCTTCATACATTTGAAGAAATGGCTCGGGTCACAGCAGTTTGATGACGACGAAGAGCTCAAAGATGCGGTCACAGGTTGGCTCCAGGCACAAGCGGGTGATTTTTATGCAGAAGGAATTTCAAAGCTTGTGGAGAGATACGATAAGTGCCTCAATCGCTATGGAGACTATGTAGAAAAATAGTGCAAAGATGTAGTTGTAAGATGTATATATTAAAATATTTTTATTTAACTTGGTGTATTTTTTTAAATCAACCAGAGGTTACTTTCTGAACGGCCCTCATATATTGTTATCCTCATGTGCAGTTTATACACTATCTGCTGCATGCATGCCCTAAGGTAGCAGCATTGCATGGCAGACTAGTAAACACTTTCCCTCTCGCATTCCAATTCCTTATGGTGACTTTTCTCTTCTTCTTCTTCTTTTTCTTCCTGTTCCTCTTCCTGCTTTCCCCGTGCTTCTACGACTCTGAAGCTCAACGTAACATCAACAATAAATATGTTCGCCCAATTTTTATGAGAATTATTTTTTTATATATGAAAGTAATTTTTTGCTAACAAGACGTTGAAAGGCGAAATTTTTGACAATATTATGCAAAATTTCGGACATACTGGCAGGTTATTTTAACATTACATTTTTTCAGGTCATCAATAAAATCTTACTAGAATTCAATATCCGTAATAAGACAGTAGTAGTGGTTACAGACAGCGCTGCAGTCACGAAAGAGTTGCTTAAATCTTAAGGATTCTATATGCAACCTGTTTTGCTCACTGCATCAACTTAACAGTAAAAATTGTTTCAAAGCAGAAATATTTTCCAAAATTTTATTGAAAACAAAGGCCATTTGTGACTTTCTTTCATAACTCTATACTAGCGAGTGTCAAACTGCGCAATCTTCAAAAAAGAGCAAACAAAATGAACTGAGACTGACACAAGAGGTGCCGACTCGATGGAACAGCTCATGCCACACGATCAAAACAATTCTGGAAGTACTAAGTGAGCTTGAGATTGCGATCAATGAAAGTTCAAAAGCACTGCCTTCCCTCACAGCATAAAATTACTTAGCTATACAAGAGATAATAGATCTTCTTGAACCTTTTGATGTAGCACGAACTACAATCTCAGGGGAGTCATACATCAGGGGACTGATGACCTCAGATGTTAAGTCCCATAGTGCTTAGAGCCATTTGGAGTCATACATGACTCCTTCCTTAATTATAGGCCGGCCGCAGTGGCGCGCGGTTCTAGGCGCTTCAGTCTGGGCCGCGCGGCCGCTACGGTCGCAGGTTCGAATCCTGCCTCAGACATGGATGTGTGTGATGTCCTTAGGTTAATTAGGTTTAAGTAGTTCGAAGTTCTAGGGGACTGATAACCTCAGATGTTAAGTCCCGTAGTGCTCAGAGCCATTTGAACCTTAATTATACCTCTTATACGAGGTATTGCTGCAAAGTTTTCAGACTTGTAAAGCACCTTAACAACTAATGAAGGACGAAATGTTCTGGATTCCTTGATTAAATCAGTCAGTGAAAGAGTGAAACGATTTCACAAAATAAATAGTTCAAATGGTTCTAACCGCTATGAGACTTAACATCTGAGCTCATCAGTCCCCTAGACTTAGAACCACTTAAATCTAACTAACCTAAGGACATCACACACAACCATTCTCGAGGCAGGATTCGAACCTGAGACCGTAGCAGCAGCGCGGTTCCGGTTGGTTGGTTGGTTGGTTGGGGGAAGAGACCAAACAGCGATGTTATCGGTCTCATAGGATTAGGGAAGGATGGGGAAGGAAGTCGGCCGTGCCCTTTCAAAGGATCCATCCTGGCATTTGCCTGGAGCGATTTAGGGAAATCACGGAAAACCTAAATCAGGATGGCCGGACGCGGGATTGAACCGTCGTCCTTCCGAATGCGAGTCCAGTGTGCTAACCACTGCGCCACCTCGCTCGGTCGCGGTTCCGGACTGAAGTGCCTAGAACCGCTCGGCCACAGCGGCCGGCACCGCTTAACACATTCACTGTTAATATGCTTGTGATATTATTAGATCATAGATTAAAAAACTCGTTTCAGGACATTTAAAGAGGAAGAAAACGTTGCACATGTACTTCAGAAAGAGAATACTGCTACCATCGCATCAACTACAAGAATAATACCTGAAACAGTAGCATTCATGAGCAGTCTACTGATTGTCTAACAGTTTGAAATCGGATGATGAATTTTTTTTCGCTCAAATAGCAACAGCGTAACGTCAGTGTCGTTACACCTGTCAGTGATTCCATAATTGACTAACATCAATATTTTGAAAAGCCTGTAATAGACAAGCATGCTTGTGTATTAGAATATTGTGCAAAATCTAATAGTATGTTGCATATAATGGCCATTAAAGTTTTGTGGTGTCCAGAGACTTCAGTTCCCGCAGAGAGAGTTTTCTCCAAGGCGGGATAAACAATTACTTAAAAATGCAACAGACTAAACGAGAAGAATTTAAACACTTTACGTCCATCTTTTAATGTTGTATTTTAAACAACATACTAAAGGACAAGAATTTAAATACTTTACTTTTATAAAACAAAATTTGCATATCTTGTAGTTTTGTATTTTAAGCAATAAAAATTCTTAGAAAGCTATCTTTTATTTGAAACACCTGCAAACAACAATCGATATTTAATTGATACATCGACAGGTATAAAAAATACAGCCGATACTACCGGCAGTGACAAATATCGATATTTAAGTAACACTAGTGGATGCATGTCAGATCTTGGACATGTATGTCCTGCATTAGAGAATTAACAGTGTTACACTCCGCAAGACTGGTAGTTTCCATTGACAAGATCGCATTGTGTCGACTGCACTAAGATCAGAAAAGCTGCCGATCTGAGAGATGTTTGGGACTGGATGAAGCGTCGTCTCACGTGGTCTGCACGTCCAGCACGAACGCTGGTCCAACTGAGGCGCCAGGTGGAAATGGCATGGCAAGCCGTTCCACAGGACTACATCCAGCATCTCTACGATCGTCTCCATGGGAGAATAGCAGCCTGCATTGCTGCGAAAGGTGGATATACACAGTACTAGTGCCGACATTGTGCATGCTCTGTTGCCTGTGTCTGTGTGCCTGTGGTTCTGTCAATGTGATCATGTGATGTATCTGACCCCAGGAATGTGTCAATAAAGTTTCCCCTTCCTGGGACAATGAATTCACGGTGTTCTTATTTCAATTTCCAGGAGTGTAGATGTCTCTATAATGCACTTTCTCAGAACATTGTTACTTACGCGCCCAAAGTTTTCGATTGAAAGTTTGTGTGATAGCAGACTGCCAAGTGAGAAACGAACGCCAACACCAACACCGTCTGAACCAAAATTAATACAGCAAAGCAAAATCAGCTGGCAGTGGCGTTACAATTACTGTGTTGCTGTCTTCCAAGTACATAAACAATTTGCATATCTGGCGATTTATGAGGAAGTGCTTCCACTGTGTTAGCGAATCGGAACACAATTAAAACTTTCGGTCCTTATAAAACAACGTCAATATTAACACATATATTTACCAAAAAAGACTAACCATAGTAAGTTGTAAATATAGGCGTTACTAACCGAATCGGAACTTTGCAATGGTGATGGAAAACTCTCCACTATTGTGTAATGGAAGCTGTTGTATTGCCACTACACTGAAGCCGACGAAATGCTATCTGTCAGGTTCTGTCAAGTGAAAACTTCGAAAGGCGCGGGTATATTATAGGAATACATCAGTATGATGGGTGAAGGT
This sequence comes from Schistocerca serialis cubense, assembly GCF_023864345.2. Taxonomy (NCBI): domain Eukaryota; kingdom Metazoa; phylum Arthropoda; class Insecta; order Orthoptera; family Acrididae; genus Schistocerca; species Schistocerca serialis. The sequence continues at coordinate 782,609,849 of NC_064640.1, forward strand.
GCCAAAACTGCTGTCTCTCGCAGCACCTTTCCTCATCCTTCATTAAAACCGCATTGTGTTCTTTGTACCTCTCCGTGTGCTTCCCCCGACCAAAGGCAAAAGACCCAACAAAACTTCTACAAGCTACACACTTTATGTCGACTGCACTAAGATCAGAAGTGCTGCCGATCTGAGAGATGTAGCACCTGTAGCACTGCAGTACAGTGATGGCCCTTTTGTTTTGTACTGATTATCAACGCAACTGAGAAAAACACAATGAGTTAAGAAGCCACCCTTGATCTCTTTGACGTAGTTTCTACGAGGGCGGTTCAGAAAGTAACCTCCGATTGGTCACAGTGCGGGTTGTGGGGGGAGTAGCGACGCCATCTGTGCGTTCACGCACTCAACAGGTCAGTCGGCATCAAGCCGTGGTCGAGTGAACGTCGTACCTGCGCTAGTTTAGTTTTATGTGGCAGTTTGAAATGTGTGCTGCAATAGAAAACCCCGCCAAATGTGAAGTGCGTGCTGTCATAAGGTTTTTTACAGCCAAAGGATATTCTGCAGCAGCTATTCATCGTGAGCTTTGTGCCGTGTACGGACCAAGAGTTATGAGTGCAGGAGTTGTCCGTGAATGGGTACGTTTATTTAAAAGTGGACGAGAAAACGTTCATGATGAAGAGAGGAGTGGTAGACCATCATTGGTGACTGACGAACTCGTTCAGACAGTTGATGCAAAAGTTCGTGAAAATCGACGTTTCTCAATGTCGGAGTTGTCTACTGGTTTTCCACAGATTTCTAAGACTCTCTTGTACGAGATAGTGACAGCAAGATTGGGTTACCGTAAGTTCTGTGCACGAGGGGTGCCCAAAATTCTTACCGACCACCACAAAACTCAAAGAATGGCCTCTGCATTAGACTTTCTGTCACGTTATGAGGACGAAGGAGAACCATTGTTAAAGAGAATCGAGACCGGTGACGAAACCTGGATTAAGTACGTGAACCCCAAGACAAAAGAACAATCAAAGATGTGGGCACATTCAAATTCGCCTACCAAACCAAGAAAAGCCTCGCAAGATTTTTCTGCCAGAAAACTGATGGCAACGGTGTTTTGGGATGCCAAAGGGGTGTTGTTGGTTGAATTCATGGAACATGGTACGACCATTAATCAAGACGTGTACTGTGAAACAATAAAAAAGTTACGACAGGCTATACAGAACAAACGCCGTGGTATGCTGACTTCCGGTATTGTTTTTTGCACGATAACGCCCGTCCTCACTCTGCTCGCAGAACAACGGCCCTTCTTGAGTCCTTCAAGTGGGACGTTATCAACCATCCACCTTACAGCCCAGATCTGGCGCCAAGTGATTATCACCTCTTCATGCATTTGAAGAAATGGCTCGGGTCACAGCGGTTTGATGACGACGAAGAGCTCAAAGATGCGGTCACAGGTTGGCTCCAGGCACAAGCGGGTGATTTTTATGCAGAAGGAATTTCAAAGCTTGTGGAGAGATACGATAAGTGCCTCAATCGCTATGGAGACTATGTAGAAAAATAGTGCAAAGATGTAGTTGTAAGATGTATATATTAAAATATTTTTATTTAACTTGGTGTATTTTTTTAAATCAACCAGAGGTTACTTTCTGAACGGCCCTCATATATTGTTATTCTCATGTGCAGTTTATACACTATCTGCTGCATGCATGCCCTAAGGTAGCAGCATTGCATGGCAGACTAGTAAACACTTTCCCTCTCGCATTCCAATTCCTTATGGTGACTTTTCTCTTCTTCTTCTTCTTTTTCTTCCTGTTCCTCTTCCTGCTTTCCCCGTGCTTCTACGACTCTGAAGCTCAACGTAACATCAACAATAAATATGTTCGCCCAATTTTTATGAGAATTATTTTTTTATATATGAAAGTAATTTTTTGCTAACAAGACGTTGAAAGGCGAAATTTTTGACAATATTATGCAAAATTTCGGACATACTGGCAGGTTATTTTAACATTACATTTTTTCAGGTCATCAATAAAATCTTACTAGAATTCAATATCCGTAATAAGACAGTAGTAGTGGTTACAGACAGCGCTGCAGTCACGAAAGAGTTGCTTAAATCTTAAGGATTCTATATGCAACCTGTTTTGCTCACTGCATCAACTTAACAGTAGAAATTGTTTCAAAGCAGAAATATTTTCCAAAATTTTATTGAAAACAAAGGCCATTTGTGACTTTCTTTCATAACTCTATACTAGCGAGTGTCAAACTGCGCAATCTTCAAAAAAGAGCAAACAAAATGAACTGAGACTGACACAAGAGGTGCCGACTCGATGGAACAGCTCATGCCACACGATCAAAACAATTCTGGAAGTACTAAGTGAGCTTGAGATTGCGATCAATGAAAGTTCAAAAGCACTGCCTTCCCTCACAGCATAAAATTACTTAGCTATACAAGAGATAATAGATCTTCTTGAACCTTTTGATGTAGCACGAACTACAATCTCAGGGGAGTCATACATCAGGGGACTGATGACCTCAGATGTTAAGTCCCATAGTGCTTAGAGCCATTTGGAGTCATACATGACTCCTTCCTTAATTATAGGCCGGCCGCAGTGGCGCGCGGATCTAGGCGCTTCAGTCTGGGCCGCGCGGCCGCTACGGTCGCAGGTTCGAATCCTGCCTCGGACATGGATGTGTGTGATGTCCTTAGGTTAATTAGGTTTAAGTAGTTCGAAGTTCTAGGGGACTGATAACCTCAGATGTTAAGTCCCGTAGTGCTCAGAGCCATTTGAACCTTAATTATACCTCTTATACGAGGTATTGCTGCAAAGTTTTCAGACTTGTAAAGCACCTTAACAACTAATGAAGGACGAAATGTTCTGGATTCCTTGATTAAATCAGTCAGTGAAAGAGTGAAACGATTTCACAAAATAAATAGTTCAAATGGTTCTAACCGCTATGAGACTTAACATCTGAGCTCATCAGTCCCCTAGACTTAGAACCACTTAAATCTAACTAACCTAAGGACATCACACACAACCATTCTCGAGGCAGGATTCGAACCTGAGACCGTAGCAGCAGCGCGGTTCCGGTTGGTTGGTTGGTTGGTTGGGGGAAGAGACCAAACAGCGATGTTATCGGTCTCATAGGATTAGGGAAGGATGGGGAAGGAAGTCAGCCGTGCCCTTTCAAAGGATCCATCCTGGCATTTGCCTGGAGCGATTTAGGGAAATCACGGAAAACCTAAATCAGGATGGCCGGACGCGGGATTGAACCGTCGTCCTTCCGAATGCGAGTCCAGTGTGCTAACCACTGCGCCACCTCGCTCGGTCGCGGTTCCGGACTGAAGTGCCTAGAACCGCTCGGCCACAGCGGCCGGCACCGCTTAACACATTCACTGTTAATATGCTTGTGATATTATTAGATCCTAGATTAAAAAACTCGTTTCAGGACATTTAAAGAGGAAGAAAACGTTGCACATGTACTTCAGAAAGAGAATACTGCTACCATCGCATCAACTACAAGAATAATACCTGAAACAGTAGCATTCATGAGCAGTCTACTGATTGTCTAACAGTTTGAAATCGGATGATGAATTTTTTTTCGCTCAAATAGCAACAGCGTAACGTCAGTGTCGTTACACCTGTCAGTGATTCCATAATTGACTAACATCAATATTTTGAAAAGCCTGTAATAGACAAGCATGCTTGTGTATTAGAATATTGTGCAAAATCTAATAGTATGTTGCATATAATGGCCATTAAAGTTTTGTGGTGTCCAGAGACTTCAGTTCCCGCAGAGAGAGTTTTCTCCAAGGCGGGATAAACAATTACTTAAAAATGCAACAGACTAAACGAGAAGAATTTAAACACTTTACGTCCATCTTTTAATGTTGTATTTTAAACAACATACTAAAGGACAAGAATTTAAATACTTTACTTTTATAAAACAAAATTTGCATATCTTGTAGTTTTGTATTTTAAGCAATAAAAATTCTTAGAAAGCTATCTTTTATTTGAAACACCTGCAAACAACAATCGATATTTAATTGATACATCGACAGGTATAAAAAATACAGCCGATACTACCGGCAGTGACAAATATCGATATTTAAGTAACACTAGTGGATGCATGTCAGATCTTGGACATGTATGTCCTGCATTAGAGAATTAACAGTGTTACACTCCGCAAGACTGGTAGTCGATACCTAAATGCAGGATGCAGAAGTGATGATTTTGTATGGTGCTGGATACGAACTGTGTTTATTACATCGATATGGTATGGTGACACAATCGTTTGCGGTGACATACCCTGGTTGGAGATAAGTTTCACGCCGAAAAGTTCAAGCTTTCCTCGACACTAGCAGAGCAGTGTGATTGAGGGGGTGATTTTGGCGAAAGTTTCCGTATTTCAAGAACTGTAGACTACTTTTTCAGGGTTTAACTGTCAGTGCAATATGACTGCCGTATGTTTTTCGATCTGTAAAACATAGTTTGCCGCTGAAAGTCTAGTAATTTGCCCATGCGAAGAAAGTGGTGGAAAGTGCTCCCAAATCGGCAGCAGCAGTTTGGCGGGTAAATTCAATAAGAACCAATCAGAATGCTCCATTCACAGGAAGTTCCATGGCGTCAGAGAGTAGCAAGACACACTGTGTGGGGCGTAGGAGCGTCTAAGGAATGGTACGAACAAGACAGGGGCAAGGTATCTACGGAGAGCTCTGAGAGTCACGTGATGTCTTCTTTGTTCGAGTGTTCCGAGACAAGACCAAGCAGACCATCCTCCTCTGGTTTTTACAGGTGGGATGCTGTCCCATACCCGCCATTGTGGCTTTAGGGCATCCCCAGACCAGCAGTTGTAGGACAAAGAAAATTCACCCAAAATTCCAGCCATTTTTCTTGCCTGTAAGACAGTGCTTCGAATTCTGTGATTTTTTTTTTCTTACGATCTGTTGTGGCTTTCGAAATATGTCATGAGCTTCTTTACACACTTAATTATTCTGATTTTTTCGTCTATGCTTGGACACCAGTTGCTTCGAAAATCAAGGAAAATAAAAAGCAAGAACCGTAACATCCCAGATTCCAGCAGCAAATATAAACTAAGCCCACTCAGCGTTTCAGAAAAGTGATGAACACCGCAGCAGCTGTGGGATTCAGAATTTTTTCTCTCTCTGGCAGTGCCTTCAGACAAGTAGCTAAAACTCGAAAAGCGGTGAGCCTCCTATTTAGAGTTACACAGATATTTATTTCGACTTCCAAATATCGTCGTTCTGGCGTGTAAAATCAGTTACTGCAGCTGACATCGATTACGGGATCGATAAATTAATTCGCGATTGACGAATATTTCTTGTTGACATAGTTTAGAAAGTAATTATTCATGCAACTCCAGAGCATGGACATGGTCGCAGCTACTATTACAGGTCTCACAGTGCTTTGTGTGCAAGTGTGTTTCGAGTAATATTTTTGTGATTTACCGGGTGATCAAGAAGTCAGAATAAATTTGAAAACTCAATAAATCACGGAATAATGTAGATTGAGAGGTACAAATTGGCACACATGCTTGGAATGACATGGGGTTTTATTAGAACCAAGGAAATACAAAAGTTCAAAAAATGTCCGACAGGTGGCGCTTCATCTGATCAGAATAGCAATTATTAGCATAACAAATTAAGACAAAGCAAAGATGATGTTCTTCACAGGAAATGCTCAATATGTCCACCATCATTCCTCAACAACAGCTGTAGTCAAGGAATAATGTTGTGAACAGCACTGTAAACCATGTCCGGAGTTATGGTGAGGCATTGGCGTCGGATGTTGTCTGTCAGCATCCCTAGAGATGTCGGTCGATCACGATACACTTGCGACTTCAGGTAACCTCAAAGCCAATAATCGCACGGACTGAGGTCTGGAAACCTGGGAGGCCAAGCATGACGAAAATGGCGGCTGAGCGCACGATCATCACCAAAGGACGCGCGCAAGGGATCTTTCACGCGTCTAGCAATACTTTGTCGTTTTTTTTTTTTTAGTTCTAATAAAACCCCATCTCATTCCAAGCATGTGTATAAATTTTTACCTCTCTACCTACATTATTCCGTGGTTTATTAAGCTTTCAAATTTATACGGACTTTTTGATCACCCGGTATATTCAGTTCGTTAAGCGAATTATTTAATTAATGTTTCCTGTGGCACATCTTCTGTAGCAACATTTGCAGAGTTTTTCGACATCTTCAAGATATGTATGTAACAGTATTCCGTACATTGCTTAAATACGAGATTTGATAACTCCAGAAGCAGTTCGTGTTCAACGACATAAAGAATGAAAGTGTGCCAGGGATCAGGAGGAAGGCTGAGGTATTTCCCCGCGCGACAGAAAGTGCTTAGCGGGGCCATACGGTTGCTGGTGGCCGATGTGGAGCGACCAGCGCATGGCTTCTTCCAGAGCCCGCTGGTCTGGTGCATGAAGCGCGCGTGAGAGAGTTTTTCATACATGTTTAGCGTGATCTATGACAGTGTAATTACGCTGTTTCTTTCACTATCGGAATAAAAAAAGTACCATAATTGTTTAACATCGTCTAAATTGTATATACACCACCGTAAATTTCGAAATGTATTGCGATTTCAGAAATAATTAAACAATATTCTTAAACAAATTGTTTAAACAATACCTTATGCACGCATACTAGCCTACCGTTGTGAGATACTCCCAGTCCAGCAGCCCGACGCAGAATTTACCGCCAATTTCCAGATAAGGTGTAGGTGTGGGGAATGGGTAGGGAGGTGGGGGATTGCCAACAGCGCCCTCTCATGGTGGTGTTGTCAACTTGGTCATTTGGTCTCTGGACTTCAAGGTGAACCATAAAATTCGATATTCCCACTAATAAATTTGAACTTGCCACAATTTTTTTTTTTTTAATTTCCCGCATTTCAAGGAGTGTGTAGGGAGGGAGGTGGAGTTAGGTTAGTAGAGGTAGCCCAATTGATCTGTTTTCCCGCCAAAATTTAAACTTCCTTCCATGACGTTAGTGCGACGTTGCCACATCTTTGGCCGCTATCTTGTTCCGCTATCATGAATAAATTTGGCAAAAATGCAGAGTGAGGTGATGTCCCTGTTGTTCTATTACTAACACGTTCCTGACATGTAAAAGGGGTGTTTCGAGTATAAATCAATGCTCTATTGTTAGTACGCTTTCGCTTCGTTTATTTCAAAATAAGGAAGCTATCTAGTGCATCTGTAGTTTCACAGAATAATGAAAATCTGAACAGTAGAACAAATAATCAATTGCATCACACATGCAGAAGTATTGATTATGATAATAATAATAATAATAATAATAATAATAATAATAATAATAATAAGTGTAACAGAAATAATAGTACTAATAACAATAATAAGGCGCTGCAGTCATGGACTGTGCGGCTGGTCCTGGCGGAGGTTCGAGTCCTCCCTCGGACATGGGTGTGTGTGTTTGTCCTTAGTATAATTTAGGTTACGTAGTGTGTAACCTTATGGACTGATGACCTTAGCAGTTAAGTCCCATACGATTTCACACACATTTGAACAATAATAAGAACAAGTACATAACGTTCAGGAATCAATATAAACACCACCATACGCGCACAGCTTTGTTCATTCAGGAACAAAGCTTTGAAATTAATGGTTGCGTACAAAGAAGTGTGTCAAGAAAATCACTTTCGTACACCAAGTACATTTGATGACTCCCATTCAAAGGGTCTGGGCTTAGCAACGAGTTTATCCATTATCCAGCCATGACGACGAGAATCATAGACACGTGTAGAATACAACTGATTGTATGTGGAGCATTGAAGTTTAAGAAGATCATCCCAGTGTTGTAGATTAATCTCATCCAATAAATCTCGAGGAAGATCTGAGATTTTACGAATCATAATCTTGTACCTTCCCCCCCATGAACCATGGACCTTGCCGTTGGTGGGGAGGCTTGCGTGCCTCAGCGATACAGATAGCCGTACCGTAGGTGCAACCACAACGGAGGGGTATCTGTTGAGAGGCCAGACAAACGTGTGGTTCCTGAAGAGGGGCAGCAGCCTTTTCAGTAGTTGCAAGGGCAACAGTCTGGATGATTGACTGATCTGGCCTTGTAACAATAACCAAAACGGCCTTGCTGTGCTGGTACTGCGAACGGCTGAAAGCAAGGGGAAACTACAGCCGTAATTTTTCCCGAGGACATGCAGCTTTACTGTATGATTACATGATGATGGCGTCCTCTTGGGTAAAATATTCCGGAGGTAAAATAGTCCCCCATTCGGATCTCCGGGCGGGGACTACTCAAGAGGATGTCGTTATCAGGAAAAAGAAAACTGGCGTTCTACGGATCGGAGCGTGGAATGTCAGATCCCTTAATCGGGCAGGTAGGTTAGAAAATTTAAAAAGGGAAATGGATAGGTTGAAGTTAGATATAGTGGGAATTAGTGAAGTTCGGTGGCAGGAGGAACAAGACTTCTGGTCAGGTGACTACAGGGTTATAAACACAAAATCAAATAGGGGTAATGCAGGAGTAGGTTTAATAATGAATAGGAAAATAGGAATGCGGGTAAGCTACTACAAACAGCATAGTGAACGCATTATTGTGGCCAAGATAGATACGAAGCCCACGCCTACTACAGTAGTACAAGTTTATATGCCAACTAGCTCTGCAGATGATGAGGAAATTGATGAAATGTATGATGAGATAAAAGAAATTATTCAGGTAGTGAAGGGAGACAAAAATTTAATAGTCATGGGTGACTGGAATTCGAGAGTAGGAAAAGGGAGAGAAGGAAACACAGTAGATGAATATGGATTGGGGCTAAGAAATGAAAGAGGAAGCCGTCTGTTAGAATTTTGCACAGAGCATAACTTAACCAAAGCTAACACTTGGTTCAAGAATCATGAAAGAAGGTTGTATACATGGAAGAACCCTGGAGATACTAAAAGGTATCACATAGATTATATAATGGTAAGACAGAGATTTAGGAACCAGGTTTTAAATTGTAAGACATTTCCAGGGGCAGATGTGGACTCTGACCACAATCTATTGGTTATGAACTGGAGGTTAAAACTGAAGAAACTACGAAAAGGTGGGAATTTAAGGAGATGGAACCTGGATAAACTGACTAAACCAGAGGTTGTACAGAGTTTCAGGGAGAGCATAAGGGAGCAATTGACAGGGATGGGGGAAAGAAATACGGTAGAAGAAGAATGGGTAGCTTTGAGGGATGAAGTAGTGAAGGCAGCAGAGGATCAAGTAGGTAAAAAGACGAGGGCTAGTAGAAATCTTTGGGTAACAGAAGAAATATTGAATTTACTTGATGAAAGGAGAAAATATAAAAATGCAGTAAGTGAAACAGGCAAAAAGGAATACAAACGTCTCAAAAATGAGATCGACAGGAAGTGCAAAATGGCTAAGCAGGGATGGCTAGAGGACAAATGTAAGGATGTAGAGGCCTATCTCGCTAGGGGTAAGATAGATACCGCCTATAGGAAAATTAAAGAGACCTTTGGAGATAAGAGAACGACTTGTATGAATATCAAGAGCTCAGATGGAAACCCAGTTATAAGCAAAGAAGGGAAAGCAGAAAGGTGGAAGGAGTATATAGAGGGTCTATACAAGGGCGATGTACTTGAGGACAATATTATGGAAATGGAAGAGGATGTAGATGAAGATGAAATGGGAGATATGATACTGCGTGAAGAGTTTGACAGAGCACTGAAAGACCTGAGTCGAAACAAGGCCCCCGGAGTAGACAATATTCCATTGGAACTACTGACGGCCGTGGGAGAGCCAGTCCTGACAAAACTCTACCATCTGGTGAGCAAGATGTATGAAACAGGCGAAATACCCTCAGACTTCAAGAAGAATATAATAATTCCAATCCCAAAGAAAGCAGGTGTTGACAGATGTGAAAATTATCGAACTATCAGCTTAATAAGTCACAGCTGCAAAATACTAACGCGAATTCTTTACAGACGAATGGAAAAACTAGTAGAAGCCAACCTCGGGGAAGATCAGTTTGGATTCCGTAGAAACACTGGAACACGTGAGGCAATACTGACCTTACGACTTATCTTAGAAGAAAGATTAAGGAAAGGCAAACCTACGTTTCTAGCATTTGTAGACTTAGAGAAAGCTTTTGACAATGTTGACTGGAATACTCTCTTTAAAATTCTAAAGGTGGCAGGGGTAAAATACAGGGAGCGAAAGGCTATTTACAATTTGTACAGAAACCAGATGGCAGTTATAAGAGTCGAGGGACATGAAAGGGAAGCAGTGGTTGGGAAGGGAGTAAGACAGGGTTGTAGCCTCTCCCCGATGTTGTTCAATCTGTATATTGAGCAAGCAGTAAAGGAAACAAAAGAAAAATTCGGAGTAGGTATTAAAATTCATGGAGAAGAAATAAAAACTTTGAGGTTCGCCGATGACATTGTAATTCTGTCAGAGACAGCAAAGGACTTGGAAGAGCAGTTGAATGGAATGGACAGTGTCTTGAAAGGAGGATATAAGATGAACATCAACAAAAGCAAAACAAGGATAATGGAATGTAGTCTAATTAAGTCGGGTGATGCTGAGGGAATTAGATTAGGAAATGAGGCACTTAAAGTAGTAAAGGAGTTTTGCTATTTGGGGAGCAAAATAACTGATGATGGTCGAAGTAGAGAGGATATAAAATGTAGGCTGGCAATGGCAAGGAAAGCGTTTCTGAAGAAGAGAAATTTGTTAACATCCAGTATTGATTTAAGTGTCAGGAAGTCATTTCTGAAAGTATTCGTATGGAGTGTAGCCATGTATGGAAGTGAAACATGGACGATAAATAGTTTGGACAAGAAGAGAATAGAAGCTTTCGAAATGTGGTGCTACAGAAGAATGCTGAAGATTAGATGGGTAGATCACATAACTAATGAGGAAGTATTGAATAGGATTGGGGAGAAGAGAAGTTTGTGGCACAACTTGACCAGAAGAAGGGATCGGTTGGTAGGACATGTTCTGAGGCATCAAGGGATCACCAATTTAGTATTGGAGGGCAGCGTGGAGGGTAAAAATCGTAGAGGGAGACCAAGAGATGAATACACTAAGCAGATTCAGAAGGATGTAGGTTGCAGTAGGTACTGGGAGATGAAAAAGCTTGCACAGGATAGAGTAGCATGGAGAGCTGCATCAAACCAGTCTCAGGACTGAAGACCACAACAACAACAATCTTGTACGTTCTGACGAAATAAAGATTAAGCTGTTGACAAAAGGCGATCGTGTTTGCTGGAATTGTGTGAACTGTAATTTTCTCTTCTATCAGGTTATTTTGTACGTGCAGGTCGCGAAGAACACTGCCGTCTTTGTAGGGCCTGAAAGAATCCCGTTTTAGTTGAAGTTTCTCCCCACTGATTTTTTCCACTATCGCTCCTTGTAGAAATGTCCTCAAGATCTCTTTGGCTATTTTGCCGGAGGAGTGAAGTAGGACGATTAAATCTGGTGCTGTGAATATGGACTGACGTATATGACCACGCAAAGAACGAGGCTCTTGGAGGGCTACAAACAGCTTTGGAGCAAGTTCACCTGTTTGTGAAAGTAATGGAGCAAATGTGTATGTATAGGCTCTTGCGTGCATGGAGTGTACAACTCCTCTGTAGAACCCCTAGCTGGAAGAGTGCGGCCCACAGTCATCTTACTGAATCCACTTTCGTCGGCATTGTAGATATCTGCTCCTGTATAGGCTGCCATGAGTGCATGAGTAGCTTGTTGCCAGTCCTCTACCGTTTTTTAGATATCGTTTCAGTACTGCTACGTTTTAATTGTTACAAAATCTTCGACTTTACTACTTACATTATTGTTTTTATGCTTCCAGCGCAAGACCCAACAGTCACTTGCGTCTAAGCTTGGGGAATTCAACTGCCTTTCTTTTTTTTTTCCCGCAACTTGATGTCTACTTCATGGACACATCGACTCTCCTGGCGTGGCTGTTTGAAGGTCTCCATCACATGCATTATAATATGTTTGTACTTCTCTTTTATGGACATTAACTGCCGGCCGGTGTGGCCGAGCGGTTCTAGGAGCTGCAGTCTGGAACCGCGCCACCGCTACAGTCGCAGGTTCGAATCCTGCCTCGGGCATGGATGTGTGTGATGTCCTTAGGTTAGTTAGGTTTAAGTAGTTCTATGTTCTAGGGGACTGATGACCTCAGATGTTAAGTGCCATAGAGCTCAGAGCCATTTGAACCATTTGGACTTTCCACTTTTCCACAGCCGTTTCCATTGACAAAACGTACACAATGCAGGACATCTAGTCCGAAATCCGATTTTCATTGCAGACGTCATGCGATGTGCAAATTTTTGAATCGACTTCGGCAGTATTTGATGATTTTCTCGTTTCTTGAGTAAAACACTACTCTTTCCTCCTTTCGTCATTTCTATCACTTGAGGACTCTTCTGGCGATGATATCGAAGACGTTGACTCTTTTGCATGCACTTGGTCACAAACGAAAGATTCCGCTCCCGCTGGTGTACGCTCGCCGACATATAATGTTTCCTCTTCTGTGACGTTCGAAGTTTTCCACTGACGAGTTATGTCCAATAGAAATGCTGCACACTTTCTCTTAATTTCGGTCATTTACTTTGTTGCAGGTACACAACTGTGCTAAGCAACAATACAACGAGAACGTCAGTAACGTTCCATCGATTCGTATCCCAAAACAGCACTCTCAGCTGCAGCGGAAGCAGTAGTGTACTGGCTGGACAGCAATTTCGGACCCACTTCTTCGTGTGGACACAAACACGAGAGCCTAGCCACTACACGCTCTTCTGATACATGCGGCGTTGCCGTCTAGCAGTCAATTATTACTAATATTATTTTTATTGTTGTTACTATTAACACTTCCGCAAGTGTGTTAGCACACTGACCTCGCATTCGGGAGGACGACGGGTCAAACTCACGTCCAGCCATGCTGATTTAGGTTTTCTGTGATTTCCCTAAATCGCATCAGACAAATGTCGGAATGGTTCCTTTGAAAGGGCACGGCCGACTTCCTTCCCATCCTTCCCTAAAACCAATGGGACCGATGACCTTGCTGTTTGGTCCCCTTCACCGAATCAACCAACCAACCGCAAGTGTGGTGCATCTGCTTCTTTATTCTTCTCTTCCGATTGTTTATGTTTATTCCGTGAAACTACAAATATGCCCTGTAGGTTTGCTACTTACAAATAAACGAAGCGAGAGCAGACTGCCAGTAGACCATTACTATAGTCTCCGAACAGTCGTTTCACATGTCAGGAACATGCTGTCTCATACAACAGTTTCAAACGTACTACAGTACAAAAACTGGCATGAACAGTGTTCGAACTCGGAATCCTTGGTATCACAAACTAACACTGTGCCGACTTTCCTACGGGAGATGTCACAACAGAAGCTCGCAGCTATGCTTTTCCTGTGCTCCATAGGTCAGATGTTACTTATTACTTAGTGCTTATGCATGTTCTCCTGGACGACAGAAGCACAAACCATGACGGCGTTTTGGTTGATATCCTATCGACTTACAGCGTTTGGTGCCGATCTTACTTCTGACATATGGAGGTTTGGGCGTAAGCACACAGAATCCCGCGGAAAAGAAAGGGGCGAGCCAAAAAGTGGCTCTGGAACGACGGAACCGACCTAGTCGGCAAGTAGCACCTTCACTGAGCACAACTTCAAGTGAAAATGCAGGATACTCTCGCCAAATCTGATATGGGACGAGATAGTGAGAAGTGTCTCTGGGGCCAACGAAAAATGCGTGATGTCGTTGTCAGTGGCAGTGGTAGCTGGAGGGGGCAGGGTCTGGGTGGCAGAAGAGACAGCAGTGTTACGATCGTCGCCTAATCGGCTACCCCCAATTGCCAGTGATGAAAATAGCAGCGCAACATGAAAGCTGCGTCGCCAACGACGGAAATGGACGTCGCAAAACGTTGAACACCTTCGCTATGACAGAAATCGACGTTGCCAGGAAAAGTTTTATCCTCGTTGTCCATTACGAAGTTTGGCAGTCGAGAGGAGGTTGGTGTGTTGCCGTAACTATCCTCTTCGCCATGATAGTATCTGCGTGCGTGAATAGTGAAGGTGCACGCAGGTATAACAGCAGTCAAGTAGACTGGAATTCATAACTTATTTATTCTGTATTTAATTACAAGAAAAGATAACACAACAGGTCTTGGTACAGGAAGCCTAGGTCGGAGAGTGTGGATCCACCGGAAGGTAACCTCTCGAGGAACCGTGGAGTGGTCGGCGCAATTGACCAGCATAAAGTCCTCACGGTGAATGACTTCTCAGAGATCGAGCGCCGATACAGCTGAGGCGGATCTACAGAGCACGGATTATTTCTGGGCATGTGCTGTGTGAAGGGAAACAGTGTCATGCTGGATTTACGTAATGTCATTGACTGGCGCTAGCTCTTGTGGCGTCCTAAGTTCCCGGCGATACCAAGCCGCGTTGTATTTGTTGTTGATTATCCTGGCTTGCTACCCAGAACTTTCGTCATCGAGCTGGCTTGCAGGCGTCTGTGGAAGAAGTAGACAACGCCTGAAGCTTAGGCCACCCTGCAGGACGCAGGTGTGCGTGCAGTTGAAGTCCGATCGAGTCTAGGAGCGAATATCGCACATTAATACAGGGTGTACATAAAGTCCGGGAACACTTTCAATTATTTATTGCACAAGAACCAAACAAAGTTTTTTTTTTCGTGTATACCGCCACAGCGTAGTTTGGTAATTCGCCGATAGTTAGCGCTAGTCGCAAACCTGGCGAGTTCAGGCGCAGAGCGAGCTTTCTGTGTGTTGGAGTTCGACAAAAAACAAGTGTCCTACAGCTGTTCAACGGATGTTTAGAACCACGTATGGTGAGAAGCCACCAACAAGGAAGGCCATTTTCCACTGGCACAACAAATTCGTTATGGCGGGTTATTTGTGCCAGGCAAAGAGAAACGGACGTCACAGTGTGAGTGAAGTGAATGTGGAGCGCGTACGAGAGAGATTCATAAGGAGTCCAAAGAAATCGGTGCGTCGTGCATCCCGTGAACTCGAAATGGCTCCAATGACAGTGTAGAAAGTCCTGCGACAGAAGCTGTCGATGAAACCATTGAAATTGGAGCTAGGATAGAAGCTCAACGATGACGACAAAGACGAACGTTTTGAGTTTTGTTCGCAGTTGCAGCAAATGAGTGAGGAAGGGGGTGGCATTGTTGATCGCTTAATTTTTAGCGACGAAGCCACTTTTCATACTAATGGGGAAGTGAACTGGTCTAATTGTCGAATCTGGGGTACAAAGCATCCACACGAATGTATTGAATTTGAGCGTAATTCCTCAAAGGTATTTTTTTTTTTTTTGCCATATCACGTCGAAAACTGTAAGGGCCATTCTTCTTCGCCGAGAGCACTGTCATTGGATATTCCTACTTGGACATGTTGCAGCAATGGCTGGTGCCTCAAATGCAGTCGGACTCTCCATTCATCTTTCAGCAGAATGGAGCTCCACCCCATTTTCATCATGAAATTCGTCGGTACCTGAACACGGAGCTGGCGCAGCGATGGATAGGTCGTGCTCAGAAGAGGAGAGCTGTTTCACGAAATGGCCTCCCCGATCACCAGATCTCATTCCGTGTGACTTTTTTCTGTGAGGACACATTAAAGATCTGGTGTATGAACCGCCTCTACCACGTGATATGTAAGTAGGCTGTTTAGGTTTTTTTATTGGTAACGCCACCTCTGTATGAAAATCACTGGCTGTGCTGTGTGCAGTCTGTGGCTGCTTTGCATTGTTGTAATACTCGCCATTGTAGTGTTAGGCAGCTGGCTGTGAAGAGCGCGTAGCGTTGCGCAGTTGGAGGTGAGCCGCCAGCAGTGGTGGATGTGGGGAGAGAGATGGCGGAGTTTTGAAATTTGTCATGAACTGCTATATTTATATATGATGATATCAAGGTAAATACATTGTTTGTTCTCTATTAATATCTTTCATTTGCTAACTATCCCTATCAGTAGTTAGTGCCTTCAGTAGTTTGAATCTTTTATTTAGCTGGCAGTAGTGGCGCTCGCTGTATTGCAGTAGCTTGAGTAGCGAAGATTTTTGTGAGGTAAGTGATTTGTGAAAGGTATAGTTTACTGTTAGTCAGGGCCCATTCTTTTGTAGGGATTATTGAAAGTCAGATTGCGTTGCGCTAACAAAATATTGTGTGTCAGTTTAAGCACAGTCATTTGTATAATTCTTCAAAGGGGACGTTTCATAGATATAGCAGAGCTCCGAGAGAGAATACCGGAAGCGACTTGCACAGTCGACGATGCCATGCTGGGACGGGTATGGCAAGAATTCGATTACCGTATTGACGTCTGCCGGGTCACTCATGGTTCGCATATCGAATGATTGTAAAAAAAATCTTTCAGAGATTCTCTTCAAAATGCAGTATGTATGACATCTGTACAATGTTTAGTTCTTGTGTAATAAATAAATGAAAGTGATCCCGGAATTTATGTACACCCTGTATAGTTTGTGTCCACCCTTTGCCTTTATGACGGCTTCAATTCTGATGAGAACACTTTCAATGAGGTGGAGGAATGGCAGCCCATACTTCCTGAGGAGCCGAAGCCAGAGAAGTTAGTCATGTTTGACTTTGGGGTCTGGAGCGTGGTCGACGTTTTAACTCTTCCGAAACTTGTTCCATTAAGTTCAGGCCAGGCCTCTGGTTAGGTCAGTCCATTTCAGAAATGTCACTGTCCACAATACATTGCCTCACAGATGCTGCTTTAGGACAGGTTGCATTGCCATGCTGATACAACCATCGACTCCGAACTGTTCCTCTACTGTACGCAGTACATAATGCTGTAAAATGTCTTCATATCCTTCCCTATTTAACGTTTTCCCAACCTCAGTAGGGGGAGTACCCGCCAAGCTAACCACGAAAAACACCCCCATACCCTAACACAATATCCTCTGTACGTCACTGCTGGCACTACAAACGGTGACAGGTAATATTCTTCAGGCAATCGCCGAACTCACCCTCCATCGGATTGCCACAGGGTATCTACATCTACGTGATTACTCTGCTATTCACAATAAAGTACCTGGCAGAGTGCTCAATGGACAACTTTCAAGCTATCTCTCTACCATTCCACTCTCGAACGGCACGCGGGAAAAACGAGCACTTAAATTTTTCTTTGCGAGCCCTGATTTCTCTTATTTTATCTTTATGATCATTTCTCCATATGTAGATGTGTGCCAACAGATTGTTTTCGCAATCGGGGGAGAAAACTGATGATTTAAATTTCATGAGAAGATCCCGTCGCAACTAAAAACGCCTTTGTTTTAATTATTACCACTCCAATTCACGTATCGTGTCTGTGGCACAATCTCCCCTGTTTCCCAATAATAGAAAACGAACTGTCCTTATTCGAACTTCTTCGATTTCATCCGTCAGTCCCACCTGATGCGGATCCCACACCGCACAGCAGTACTCCAAGATGGGGAGGACAAGCGTGGTGTAAGCAGTCTCTTTAGTAGACCTGTTGCACCTTCTAAGTGTTCTGCCAATGAATCGTAGTCTTTGGTTTGCTTTACCCACAATACTATGTATGTGATCGTTCCAGTTTAGGTTATTTGTAATTGTAATCCCTAAGTATTTAGTTGAATTTACAGCCTTCAGGTCTGTGTGACTCATCGCGTAATCGAAATTTACCGGATTTCTTTTAGTAATCATGTGAATAACTTCACACTTTTCTTTATTCAGCGTCAATTGCCACTTCTCGCACAATACATATATCGTATCTAAATCATTTTGCAATTTCTTTTGGTCATCGGATGACTTAACAATACGGTAAATGACAGCATCATCTGCAAACAATCTAAGAGGGGTACTCAGATTGTCTCCTACGCTGTTAATATAGATCAGGAACAACACAAGGGCCTATAACACTTCCTTGGGCAACGCCGAATATTACTTCTGTTTTACTCGATGACTTTCCGTCTATTATTACGAACTGTGACCTTTCTGACAGGAAATCACGAATCCAGTCGCACAACTGAGGCGATATTCCATAGGTACGCAGTTTGGTTAGAAGACGCTTGTGAGGAACGGTGTCGATAGCCTTCAGGAAATCTAAATATATGGAATAAATTTGACATCCCCTGTCGATAGCACTCATTACTTCATGAGTATAAAGAGCTAGTCGTGTTTCGTAAGAACGATATTTTCGAATCCGTGTTGACAATGTGTCAATAAATCGTTTTCTTCGGGGTAATTCATAATGTTCGAACACAGTATATGTTCCAAAACCCTACTGCACACCGACGTGAATGATATATACCCGTAATTCAGCGAATTACTCCCATTTCCCTTTTTGGCTTTTGGCGTGACTTAAGCAATTTTCAAATCCGTAGGTGCGGATCTATCTGTGAAAGTGTGGTTCTTCACTCCAGATCACTCGCTTCCAGTAATCCACTGTCTGGTCGAGTCGCTTTTTACACTACCTCAAGTGTCACTTAGCACCGACTAGAGAAATGCATGGCTTATGTGGAGCTGCTAGACCATTCCACCTCATTATTTTTAACTCCCTACGCACAGTCATTGTGCTAAATGTACCGCTGCTAGCACAGTGGAACTTACGAATGATTCCTTCCGCTCATTTCATGCGATTCTTTGCAACCACCCTCCACAATGCTCGACGGTCAGTACATGAGGTCTTCCTGGTCATAGTTTAGCGGTGTTTGTTCCTTCACGTTTCCATTTCACAATCATAACACCAACAGTCGACATGGGCAGCTGTAGAAGAGTTGAAATGTTCCTGATGGATTTGTTACCCAGGTGACATTCAATGACTAGTCCAAGTTCGATGTCAGTGTGCTCTCCTGACCTACCCAGTCTGCTGTTACTGCTTCTCTACTGACGGCACAGTACTCCCTGCCTCCTTTTGTACTGTCGTCGGGTTCACCTTTCGTGACACCTAGTGATCAGTTCCACATTACATAGCCATGCCCAGATACTTTTGGTGAGGTAGTGTACTTAGGTGAAGTGCTAGTGTGTTTGCACTTACATGTTACATGCACAGACACACACATCAGATCAAAATACATCTGCATTTGATACGATCGTTTGGAAAATGACACACACACACACACACACACACACACACAGATATATATATATATATATATATATATATATATATATATATATATATATATATATGATGATGTTACAAAAAGGTATGGCAAAACTTTCAGGAAACATTCGTTACACACAAATAAAGAAAATATGTTATGTGGACATGTGTCCGGAAACGCTTACTTTCCATGTTAGAGCTCATTTTAGTTTCGTCAGTATGTACTGTACTTCCTCGATTCACCGCCAGTTGGCCCAATTGAAAGAGGGTAATGTTGACTTCGGTGCGTGTGTTGACATGCGACTCATTGCTCTACAGTACTAGCATCAAGCACATCAGTACGTAGCGTCAACAGGTTAGTGTTCATCACGAACGTGGTTTTGCAGTCAGTGCAATGTTTACAAATGCGGAGTTGGCAGATGCCCATTTGATGTATGGATTAGCACGGGGTAATAGCCGTGGCGTGGTACGTTTGTATCGAGACAGATTTCCAGAACGAAGGTGTCCCGACAGGAAGACGTTCGAAGCAATTGATCGGCGTCTTAGGGAGCACGGAACATTCCAGCCTATGACTCGCGACTGGGGAAGACCTAGGACACGTGCAATGGACGAGGCAATTCTTCGTGCAGTTGACGATAACCCTAATGTCAGCGTCAGAGAGGTTGCTGCTGTACAAGGTAACGTTGACCACGTCACTGTATGGAGAGTGCTACGGGAGAACCAGTTGTTTCCGTACCATGTACAGCGTGTGCAGGCACTATCAGCGGCTGATTGGCCTCCACGGGTACACTTCTGCGAATGGTTCATCCAACAATGTGTCAATCCTCATTTCGGTGCAAATGTTCTCTTTACGGATGAGGCTTCATTCCAACGTGATCAAATTGTAAATTTTCACAATCAACATGTGTGGGCTGACGAGAATCCGCACGCAATTGTGCAATCACGTCATCAACACAGATTTTCTGTGAACGTTTGGGCAGGCATTGTTGGTGATGTCTTGATTGGGCCCCATGTTCTTCCACCTACGCTCAATGGAGCACGTTATCATGATTTCATTCGGGACACTCTACCTGTGCTGGTAGAACATGTGCCTTTACAAGTACGACACAACATGTGGTTCATGCACGATGGAGCTCCTGCACATTTCAGTCGAAGTGTTGGTACGCTTCTCAACAACAGATTCAGTGACCGATGGATTGGAAGAGGTGGACCAATTCCATGGCCTCCACGCTCTCCTGACCTCAACCCTCTTGACTTTCATTTATGGGGGCATTTGAAAGCTCTAGTCTACGCAACCCCGGTACCAAATGTAGAGACTCTTCGTGTTCGTATTGTGGACGGCTGTGATACAATAAGCCATTCTCCAGGGCTGCATCAGCGCATCAGGGATTCCATGCGACGGAGGGTGGATGCATGTATCCTCGCTAACGGAGGACATTTTGAACATTTCCTGTAACAAAGTGTTTGAAGTCACGCTGGTACGTTCTGTTGCTGTGTGTTTCCATTCCATGATTAATGTGATTTGAAGAGAAGTAATAAAATGAGCTCTAACATGGAAAGTAAGCGTTTCCGGACACATGTCCACATAACATATTTTCTTTCTTTGTGTGTGAGGAATGTTTCCTGAAAGTTTGGCCGTACCTTTTTGTAACACCCTGTATATACAGGGTGAGTCACCTAACGTTACCGCTGGATATATTTCGTAAACCACATCAAATACTGACGAACCGATTCCACAGACCGAACGTGAGGAGAGGGGCTAGTGTAATTGTTTAATACAAACCATACAAAAATGCACGGAAGTATGTTTTTTAACACAAACCTACGTTTTTTTAAATGGAACCACATTAGTTTTGTTAGCACATCTGAACATATAAACAAATACGTAATCAGTGCCGTTTGTTGCATTGTAAAATGTTAATTACATCCGGAGATATTGCAACCTAAAGTTGACGATTGAACCCTCCGACGTTCAGTTGCGTGTTGTAACAAACACGGGCCACGGGCGTTTCATAGGACGTGGAGGACGCATAAATTGGTCAGTCCGTTCTCCAGATCTTACACCACTGGACTTCTTTCTGTGGGGTACGTTAAAGGAGAATGTGTACCGTGATGTGCCTACAACCCCAGAGGATATGAAACAACGTATTGTGGCAGCCTGCGGCGACATTACACCAGAAGTACTGCGGTGTGTACGACATTCATTACGCCAGAGATTGCAATTGTGTGCAGCAAATGATGGCCACAACATTGAACATCTATTGGCCTGACATGTCGGGACACACTCTATTCCACTCCGTAATTGAAAACGGAAACCACGTGTGTGCGTGTACCTCACCCCTCATGGTAATGTATATGTGCGTCAGTGAAAAAGACCAATAAAAAGGTGTTAGCATGTGGACGTAATGTGCTGTTCCAGTCTCTTCTGTACCTAAGGTCCATCACCGTTCCCTTTGGATCCCTACGTAATTCCGTGCTCTCCGATACACACGATCGAACAGCGGAGGAGTGGTACTCAAGCGTCAACTTCAGGTTATAATGTCTCCGGATGTAATTAACATTTTACAATGCAACAAACGGCACTGATTACGTATTTGTTTATATGTTCAGATGGGCTAACAAAACTAACGGGGTTCCATTTAAAAAAATGTAGGTTTGTGTTAAAAAACATACTTCCGTGCATTTTTGTATGGTTTGTATTAACCAGTTACACTAGCCCCTCTCCTCACGTTCGGTGTGTGGAATCGATTCGTCAGTATTTGATGTGGTTTACGAAATATATCCAGCGGTAATGTTAGGTGACTCACCCTGTATATACTACTGGCCATTAAAATTGCTACACCAAGAAGAAATGTAGATGATAAATGGGTATTCATTGGACAAATATATTATACTAGAACTGACATGTGATTACATTTTAACGCAATTTCGGTGCATAGATCCTGAGAAATCAGTAACCAGAACAACCACCTCTGGCCGTAAAAACGGCCTTGACACGCCTGGGCATTGAGTCAAACACAGCTTGGATGGCGTGTACAGGTACAGCTGCCCATACAGCTTCAACACAATACCACAGTTCATCAAGAGCAGTGACTGGTGTATCGTGACGAGCCAATTGCTCTGCAACCATTGACCAGACGTTTTCAGTTGGTGAGAGGTCTGGAGAAATGTAGGGTTTCGCGGGGATCGAATGAAGGGTAGAGCCACGGGTCGTAACACATCTGAAATGTAACGTCCACTGTTCAGAGTGCCGTCAATGCGAACAAGAGGTGACCGAGACGTGTAACGAATGGCACCCCATACCATCACGCCGGGTGATACGCCAGTATGGCGATGACGAATACACGCTTCCAATGTGCGTTCACTGCGATGTCGCCAAACATGGATGCGACCATCATGATGCTGTAAACAAAACCTGGATTCATCCGAAAAAGTTGCGTTTTGCCATTCGTACACCCAGGTTCGTCGTTGATTACACCATCGCAGGCGCTCCTGTCTGTGATGCACCGTCAAGGGTAACCGCAGCCATGGTCTCCGAGCTGATAGTCCATGCTGCAGCAAATGTCACGAACTGTTGGTGAAGATGGTTGTTGTCTTGCAAAAGTCCCCATCTGTTGACTCATGGATCGAGACGTGGCTTGGTTCAAACGGCTCTGAGCACTATGCGACTTAACTTCTGAGGTCATCAGTCGCCTAGAACTTAGAACTAATTAAACCTAAGGACATCACACACATCCATGCTCGAGGCAGGATTCGAACCTGCGACCATAGCGGTCGCTCGGTTCCAGACTGTAGCGCCTAGAACCGCACGGCCAATCCGGCCGGCGAGACGTAGCTGCACGATCCGTTACAGCCATGCGGATAAGATGCCTGTCATCTCGACTGCTACTGATACAAGGCCGTTGGGATCCAGTACGGCGTTACGTATTACCCCCCTGAACCCACCGATTCCATGTTGTGCTAACAGTCACTGGATCTCGACCAACGCGAGCAGCAATGTCGCGATACGATAAACCGCAATCGCGATAGGCTACAATCCGACCTTTACCAAAGTCGGAAACATGATGGTACGCATTTCCCCTCCTTACACGAGGCATCACAACAACGTTTCACCAGGCAACGCCGGTCAACTGCTGTTTGTGTATGAGAAATCGGTTGGAAACTTTCCTCATGTCAGCACGTTGTAGGTGCCGCCACCGGCGCCAACCTTGTGTGAATGCTCTGAAAAGCTAATCATTTGCGTATCACAGCATCTTCTTCCTGTCGGTTAAATTACACGTCTGTAGCACGTCATCTTCGTGGTGTAGCAATTTTAATGGCCAGGATGAAGAATGGGGATACAGGCGTCGCACATCCACATAGTTATCGATCATGAGAGCGTTTTGAAGATGCTGTTCTATCAGGCACATCTTGGCAGAGTTGGACGCTGAAAACGTCATCACAACTTGAATCCCCTCTTTCCACCATACTTGCACTCAGTACGAAAAGAAAAACAGATCGTACCAGTGATTAGAGCGTATTTGACCATTGTAAAATAAGTAATGTTAATCTATTTCTCAATTCGTAATTTTAGTTATACGGTAACCTGCAGCTGGACAGGGACAAAAATATTTACCAGCTGCTTGATGATATGCACGCAAGTATTTGAGTGTCGTATTATGAACCGGAGCAAGAAGAACAAAATTCAAATGGGAGTATGTTAAGTCTTACGCAGTTCAAGGGTCTCGCGCCAGTTACGTTGACTGATTGCTCAAAGCAGGAAGAGTCGACCCAGACTGGATCTGTAGATGTCAGAATTGAATATTAAAGGCTAGCTATTGCCCAAGAGAAGCGTTGTTCAGCATGTGGAACAAATCCTTTACGACCATAAGAAATCCATGTCAGTTGACAATGTCAGTTCATTGTAGAACGATCTTTGTCGATGTTCAGGTATTTGGAAGCGAATGTGGCAAATTTATATACAAGGAAGTAGCACTGAAAGCGCTCGACGTGAAAGGATGTATTGTATCAACGTTAAACACACCCGAGTCAGCTCGCAAGCTGTTTGCATCACTAAAATGTCCGAAAACCACACAAGCTGCCACATGGTTCAATTTGTACTATCACGGAATTTCCTGGGATCAATCGGGGATTTCATACGTGATATAGTTCATGTCTTAGGAACATTTTATCATCCTAAATGCACAGTATTTGCTATGGGCTACGATGCAACCGAGTGGATGAATCATGTTTTTATGTACAATGCATCTGTCAACATCGAAGATATTGGCAGACCATCTTCCCAAGAAAAGAATCCCTGAAGAATTCCCCACTATGCAAAAGAAAACAATTAATAGCGTCTGTTCCCACTCAGACAGAGAATGACTTTCCTAAATTTCTACTATAATGCAAACAGTAGGGCGGATTGAGATTGCTCGTTTAGCGGTATCGTTTCGTGCCTGCCGACTGCCTTACAAAACGATGCAATCGTCGCAGCGCCTTGTTCCATTATACAATTTCTTGAAAACTGTAAGCACTCACCCGCGTCTTCCCACTAACAGCGAAAAGTTATTGGTCAAATTCAGACAGAAACTGTAAACGCTTGCCGGCCGGGGTGACCGAGCGGTTCTAGGCACTACAGTCTGGAACCGTGCGACCGCTACAGTCGCAGGTTCGAATCCTGCCTCAGGCATGGATGTGTGTGATGTCCTTAGGTTAGCTAGGTTTAAGTAGTTCTAAGTTCTAGGGGACTGATGACCTCAGAAGTTAAGTCGCATAGTGCTCAGGGCCATTTTGTAAACGCTTCTTTGGTCCCATTCCTGAAATATTATTGGGAAGCCCCCACCATATATTCATATATACCACTGAACGGAGCTATATATGCCACGGTTCCTTGCCGAGTAGATGCAGTTAATTTTTAACTCTGTTACAGACATGAAATGATCAACATCAGCAACATCCGGTGAGAGGAGTCAGTGACGCAACCTTGAAGCGCCAGGTGTTATGCTTTTTTTCTTTATGTACAGTTTTACCTGTCATCACTGGTGTTTCCTTCCCGTTTGAAATTTACTTATGAGTGTCTCTTCTTCTTTTTGTAAGGGTACGGTTGTCGATTCCCTTACTAAACAATCTATTATAGCCACCTTCTTCCGGTAGATATCATATCACTGGACTTCTGAATAGTTCCAGAAAGGAACACCTGTGGTTATTAAAATATAGGAAGTGAGTAGTTAATAACTCTGGGCGATACACGAGAATTTGTTTGATATTCGTCTGAATCAACGAGATACGGCAATAAATATTGGCAGTCTATTCCACAGAGTGAGCCCATGAGCATCGACTCCAGCGTAAGACAGCGCAAGAGTGAGGTTATCTTTCTTCTTCTTATTATTATTATTATCATTACATGTTACATCTAAACTGTAGTCTTTTGAGAAATATTTAAGCATATCTGAGGACCGTAGCCTAAGCTGAACACTGTCACCAACTAACCAGTACAGTTCAGCGTTCCGACGGATCACTCTAAATCGCTCAACATCGGCGCCACTGCGTGAAAATTCTATTACATCCGACACAATATGCCATATGAATAATTTAGAGGTCCGTGTAATTGCTCACTGATTTTTACTATGTCTGAAACTTACACTTCTGTAGCTAACAGTTCAAAGTTCAACACTGTTAATTCCAGCCGCCCAGAATCTGTCTCGGTAACCTCCATCAAACTTTTTTACGTTCTGTTGGGCCCGCAGCATAGTAGCGTCGGTATAAGAAATAATGGAAATGAAAGCTCCAAACCAGCTCCAATAAGGTAATATGTACTTTTAAAATATTTTACACGACAAGCCTGTTTCGGCTTATTGCCATTATCAAGCGATCTGCGAAATAACGTTAATAAAATTATCTGTTCATAAATTATGGCTGTTTTACGTTTACATTTGTTCAGCCGGCCGGTGTAGCCGAGCGGTTCTAGGTGCTACAGTTTGGAACCGCGCGACAGCTACGGTCGCAGGTTCGAATCCTGCCTCGGGCACGGATGTGTGTGATGTCCTTAGGTTAGTTTGGTTTAAGTAGTTCTAAGTTCTAGGGGACTGATGACCTCAGAAGTTGAGTCCCATAGTGCTCAGAGCCATTTGAACCATTTTTACATTTGTTCTGATACTTACGTCTAGTTGGAAGTGACGACCATATCGCAATTTTCTTCTCTTTGTGGTGTTGAGTTTTCAGAAACTGCGTTAGAAATATTACATAACATATCGAGAGGACTCACTACGAATATTCTTGCAGAAATGGAAATTTATATTCGTACAAAGAAATATTCAAATGAAATTCTGAATGAACACACAGATTTTAAACAGAAATGCTATCTAGAAAACTTTATTGACATAATAGAAGAGGGAAAGACATAGTCAAACTGTAAACAAAACTTACACGGACCACAAACAAAATTTAAAGGAAAATAAGAATAACGGTGGCTAACATCATCTTTGGTAAGCTATATATACTTTGTACACATAGAGCATCATATTGGTTCAAATGGCTCTGAGCGCTATGCGACTCAACTTCTGAGGTCATCAGTCGCCTAGAACTTAGAACTAATTAAACCTAACTAACCTAAGGACATCACACACATCCATGCCCGTGGCAGGATTCGAACCTGCGACCGTAGCGGTCACGCGGTTCCAGACTGAAGCGCCTTTAACCGCACGGCCACACCGGCCGGCAGCATCATATTAAAGAACTGTCAAAATTGAACTGTCAAAGTATATAACAAAAACTTATTTTTACATTTCGTAACTACACGAACTATTATATTTACCGAGACATGACAGAAAGACTTTACTATTGATGCAATATGGTCGTCACCTCCAACTAGACATAAGTACCAGTGCAAATGAATACGTAAAACAGTCACAGTTTATGTACAGATGATCTTACTAATGTTATTTCGCAGGTCACTTGAGAATGGCAATAAGCCGACACGGGCCTTTCGTGTAAAATATTAAAAAAGAAAAAAAAACATATTACCTTATTGCAGCTGGTTTGGAGCATTCATTTCCATAATGTCTTATTCCACTAAACTTTCCAACTCATATAATCCCTCGTTCCCTTGGATCAAACACTGTCCTTCACTCTGCACACCCCGTCCCTATTATATGCGCCCCCACTCTGCCTCGAAATCATATATTTCTACTGTCCAAATACAGTAATGACATTTTTCTATGGCAGAAATACCTTTATTAATTTCCAAAGAAAATGTTAAAATGTGCTTTTTATTTCTGTTGTGACTCACTCATTTGTTATCCAATGAAAAGCGCTCCTGTTTTAAGCAATTTGTCTATTTTTCTCCATCAAACGACGTTTTTTGGCTGCTGAGTATTATCTATAGGGGTGAATGTTATCGAAACTTTATATTGAGATGATAAGGAAATGCTGGCATTCTCTGGCAGCACTCAGCGACAGCCATCACGTAGTCTTGGACAGCAAACATCGGAGAATTCTGCCGCACATCATTTTCTGTCACCATGCTGCGCTCATCAGCTAAGCCCACCTTCCCTCAGGCTCGCCAATCGTTAATTCGGGACCAGAATCATTATATTACATCTCACCCTGGAATGAGTCTGTAAAATCGATCTGCTTCATCTCCTACGGGTCTTCAGATATAGTCCAGGGGAGAGGCCTGGCTCTGGGGTCGACTGGTTTTGGCCACAAGTATGACAGGCCCAACAGTATTTTCTATTCTAGTGTCTATTCTGAACCAGAAACACAGTGATATGCTCGTGCCTTCACGCTTTACATACCACAGTGCAATGTATGGAGCAACTGGAGGAAGGACGGAATGACAAGTCGACATTTCTCTTCTTCTGCAACGAACACCGTCCATGTTATTGAGATGGTGCCACAAAGAACACCATGTCCTGTATGGTAGATTGATAGCTTTTTGTAGATACTCTGATTATTTCCTCCATCTCGACAACAAAAATCTATAGTGTAGCGGGTCCTGTCCTGTAGCTGTAGCTATCTCATCAGAAGCAACTGGGAATAAATCTACAGTTTGGCGCCAGACAAAAATCTCACGGCCTCATTATTGTCAAGTTATTTATCTAGACCCATAAGCAGATGGGGACAGACTGCTTGCATTTGCGTGTGCGTAGTAGGTCGGTACTGAATGTCGGAATTACTTAGAGGTTCCACCTTTGCAGCCACTGCACTATTTTTTATGTATGTTCGGAAAGGACTCCAAAACATAGCGTTAGAGATTTGTTATTTGTAATCAGATGAAATATCGTGCCTTAAAGATAAGTATGAAATCTCTTGGCTCCATAAATAATTGCTCACACCTTTTCTCTCTTTATGAATAATTACAATAGGTGGCTGTGGGTGTCTTAAATTCATAGGTGCTCTGTGCTACCTTTGTGTTTGTGATATAACATGGCCCCTATCTCATATAAAGAGGTGTCAGTTCGTAAAGTAATATGCTATCTCAGCACCCGTATTAAATCCCAAATGTTCAAATGTGTGTGAAATCTTATGGGACTTAACTGCTAAGGTCATCAGTCCCTAAGCTTACACACTACTTAACCTAAATTATCCTAAGGACAAACACACACACCCATGCCCGAGGGAGGACTCGAACCTCCGCCGGGATTAGCCGCACAGATTAAATGCCACAAATGTCTCAGCATAGACACTGTTCCTATCCTCTAACTCGGAGAAAATCTGACATAAAGACACTGGTACGGAACAGATGTACTATGAAGCAATCTAAACCCAGTCCATGCCTCCAATACCAACCTCCTTTCTCGACTAAATCCCAATCTGCAATCAAAAAATACTAACAACTGAATTTGGCAAATACATCTTTTCTTTCCCCATAAAGCAAATCATTCCACAGAGAGAATACGTCCTAATAAAGTCCTCCAACCTTGACTTCCACACCAATCTCCCCTAGAAAATTCCTTGTATCACATTTGGTCCAAATGAAAACCACACATTTCCCACAGATGCCCACATCAGGCATCTGTAATCTCAATGTCGTCCCTCCATCCTCACCTCTGTGATTGATGGGGTTGAATCTGAAATTACAGGGGAGAAGATGAAGTCCGAACTCAGTTTCCATCCTGAAATTGACCCTACCTCGTCTGCATCTTTATGGAATCACTATCAACCATCGATCATTTAATCGCTAACAGCACCTTGATATATTCCCGCAAACATAAACTTCAACCTTCAAAGTCCCATTCGCAATCCTACTGATGCCAAAAATTTCTATTATATAACGACCACCTGACAATAGTGTGTACGAATCCCCCACCTGCCCCAATGTAAATCCAACCATTTCCTCGAACAGTGCCTGAACCTCACTCCTCCTTCTACATGTAACACTGGTAACCTATCACATCCTACTTATACCTCAAAGTGTAAGGCTAAACCCCGATTGACCAAACCAGAGCCCACAGTTTCCATGCAACACACTGAAACATCACTTGCTCCAAATAACTTCATCCACTCTCCCCCCCCCTCTCCCACCTCCACCACCACCCCAAAACGGAATATATCATATGATTCCTCACTGTTGTCCTTCAAAATACTCATCCATTTCAAAGGTCTCACACTCTCCAACAAATATCACTTGATGCCCATTTTGTATTTCATCCCAATGCGTAAGAAATGTAGTCCTGCAGTCATGTTCATTTCGTTTGAACCTCATCAGCATAGCCGAGCGGTCTGAGGTGTCTTGTCACGGTCTGCGCGGCTTCCCCGCCGGAGGTTCGAGTCCTCCCTCGGGCTTGTGTGTGTGTGTGTGTGTGTGTGTGTGTGTGTGTGTGTGTGTGTGTGTTGTCCTTAGCGTAAGTTAGTTTACGTTAGATTAAGTAAGATGTAAGCTTAAGGACCCCCCCATGAACCATGGACCTTGCCGTTGGTGGGGAGGCTTGCGTGCTTCAGCGATACAGATGGCCGTACCGTAGGTGCAACCACAACGGAGGGGTATCTGTTGAGAGGCCAGACAAACATGTGGTTCCTGAAGAGGGGCAGCAGCCTTTTCAGTAGTTGCAGGGGCAACAGTCTGGATGATTGACTGATCTGGCCTTGTAACATTAACCAAAACGGCCTTGCTGTGCTGGTACTGCGAACGGCTGAAAGCAAGGGGAAACTACAGCCGTAAATTTTCCCGAGGACATGCAGCTTTACTGTATGATTAAATGATGATGGCGTCCTCTTGGGTAAAATATTCCGGAGGTAAAATAGTCCCCCATTCGGATCTCCGGGCGGGGACTACTCAGGAGGACGTCGTTATCAGGAGAAAGAAAACTGGCGTTCTACGGATCGGAGCGTGGAATGTCAGTTCCCTTAATCGGGCAGGCAGGTTAGAAAATTTAAAAAGGGAAATGGATAGGTTAAAGTTAGATATAGTGGGAATTAGTGAAGTTCGGTGGCAGGAGGAACAAGACTTTTGGTCAGGTGATTACAGGGTTATAAATACAAAATCAAATAGGGGTAATGCAGGAGTAGGTTTACTAATGAATAAAAAAAATAGGAGTGCGGGTTAGCTACTACAAACAGCACAGTGAACGCATTATTGTGGCTAAGATAGACACAAAGCCCATGCCTACTACAGTAGTACAAGTTTATATGCCAACTAGCTCTGCAGATGATGAAGAAATTGATGAAATGTATGACGAGATAAAAGAAATTATTCAGGTAGTGAAGGGAGACGAAAATTTAATAGTCATGGGTGACTGGAATTCGTCAGTAGGAAAAGGGAGAGAAGGAAACATAGTAGGTGAATATGGATTGGGGGGAAGAAATGAAAGAGGAAGCCGCCTTGTAGAATTTTGCACAGAGCATAACTTAATCATAGCTAACACTTGGTTCAAGAATCATAAAAGAAGGTTGTATACCTGGAAGAATCCTGGAGATACTAAAAGGTATCAGATAGATTATATAATGGTAAGACAAAGATTTAGGAACCAGGTTTTAAATTGTAAGACATTTCCAGGGGCAGATGTGGATTCTGACCACAATCTATTGGTTATGAACTGCAGATTGAAACTGAAGAAACTGCAAAAAGGTGGGAATTTAAGGAGATGGGACCTGGATAAACTGAAAGAACCAGAGGTTGTAGAGAGTTTCAGGGAGAGCATAAGGGAACAATTGACAGGAATGGGGGAAAGAAATACAGTAGAAGAAGAATGGGTAGCTCTGAGGGATGAAGTAGTGAAGGCAGCAGAGGATCAAGTAGGTAAAAAGACGAGGGCTAATAGAAATCCTTGGGTAACAGAAGAAATATTGAATTTAATTGATGAAAGGAGAAAATATAAAAAAGCAGTAAATGAAGCAGGCAAAAAGGAATACAAACGTCTCAAAAATGAGATCGACAGGAAGTGCAAAATGGCTAAGCAGGGGTGGCTAGAGGACAAATGTAAGGATGTAGAGGCTTGTCTCACTAGGGGTAAGATAGATACTGCCTACAGGAAAATTAAAGAGACCTTTGGAGAGAAGAGATCCATTTGTATGAATATCAAGAGCTCAGATGGCAACCCAGTTCTAAGCAAAGAAGGGAAGGCAGAAAGGTGGAAGGAGTATATAGAGGGTTTATACAAGGGCGATGTACTTGAGGACAATATTTTGGAAATGGAGGAGGATGTAGATGAAGATGAAATGGGAGATAAGATACTGCGTGAAGAGTTTGACAGAGCACTGAAAGACCTGAGTCGAAACAAGGCCCCGGGATTAGACAACATTCCACTAGAACTACTGATGGCCTTGGGAGAGCCAGTCATGACAAAACTCTACCATCTGGTGAGCAAGATGTATGAGACAGGCGAAATACCCACACACTTCAAGAAGAATATAATAATTCCAATCCCAAAGAAAGCAGGTGTTGACAGATGTGAAAATTACCGAACTATCAGTTTAATAAGTCACAGCTGCAAAATACTAACGCGAATTCTTTACAGACGAATGGAAAAACTGGTAGAAGCGAACCTCGGGGAGGATCAGTTTGGATTCCGTAGAAATGTTGGAACACGTGAGGCAATACTAACCTTACGACGTATCTTAGAAGAAAGATTAAGAAAAGGCAAACCTACGTTTCTAGCATTTGTAGACTTAGAGAAAGCTTTTGACAACGTTAACTGGAATACTCTCTTTCAAATTCTGAAGGTGGCAGGGGTAAAATACAGGGAGCGAAAGGCTATTTACAATTTGTACAGAAACCAGATGGCAGTTATAAGAGTCGAGGGGCATGAAAGGGAAGCAGTGGTTGGGAAAGGATTGAGACAGGGTTGTAGCCTCTCCCCGATGTTATTCAATCTGTATATTGAGCAAGCAGTAAAGGAAACAAAAGAAAAATTCGGAGTAGGTATTAAAATTCATGGAGAAGAAGTAAAAACTTTGAGGTTCGCCGATGACATTGTAATTCTGTGGTAGACAGCAACGGACTTGGAAGAGCAGTTGAACGAAATGGACAGTGTCTTGAAAGGAGGATATAAGATGAACATCAACAAAAGCAAAACGAGGGTAATGGAATGTAGTCAAATTAAATCGGGTGATGCTGAGGGGATTAGATTAGGAAATGAGAGTTTTGCTATTTAGGGAGTAAAATAACTGATAATGGTCGAAGTAGAGAGGATATAAAATGTAGACTGGCAATGGCAAGGAAATCGTTTCTGAAGAAGAGAAATTTGTTAACATCGAGTATAGATTTAAGTGTCAGGAAGTCGTTTCTGAAAGTATTTGTATGGAGTGTAGCCATGTATGGAAGTGAAACATGGCCGATAAGCAGTTTGGACAAGAAGAGAATAGAAGCTTTCGAAATGTGATGCTACAGAAGAATGCTGAAGATAAGGTGGGTGGATCACGTAACTAATGAGGAGGTATTGAATAGGATTGGGGAGAAGAGAAGTTTATGGCACAACTTGACTAGAAGAAGGGATCGGTTGGTAGGACATGTTTTGAGGCATCAAGGGATCACAAATTTAGCATTGGAGGGCAGCGTGGAGGGTAAAAATCGTAGAGGTAGACCAAGAGATGAATACACCAAGCAGATTCAGAAGGATGTAGGTTGCAGTAGGTACTGGGAGATGAAGAAGTTTGCACAGGATAGAGTAGCATGGAGAGCTGCATCAAACCAGACTCAGAACTGAAGACCACAACAACAACAACAAGCTTAAGGACCGATGACCTCAGCAGTTGGGTCCCATAAGACCTTACCACAAATTTCCAGTTTCTTCCTCAGCACATTATTTTAAACCCTGTCCTTGCCTCAACCCACCCCACGCCTCTACCCATATCTTATGCTATAGTGCTGCAGCAGTACAACATTCTTTTCGACAACATGCACCACTTACAAACAAACAAACCTTTATTCATGAAAACGCTCTCCAAGCAGCAAGTCCATGCTTCACCCTCACTGAAACCTTCCTCCGTCTGTATAACATCTGAACTCTCCTTTATATCCGACTTCATGTAGGTAACCCACATCCCATAGTGTGTGGCACAGTTTCTATTGGCCACCAAAACAGCATCCTTACTTCGCCACAAGCTCTGTGCAATACCCTCACCAAGCACCTCATCCTCAAGCCATGTTTCCTAACCCTAAGCATTACCTGTGCCATTATAGACACCTGACGCTATCCTCTGTGACTTCTTCTACCATACAGACCACACCTTCTAGGCCCATATTACTACTGCCGACCTAAACATCCATTGTCGATCCCTTGCAGAGTTCCAGCAGTAGCGTCTTAACATATCTTAACCTCCTTGGGTGTACCACTGCAGAACTCCATGATCCTATTGCAAGTGATCACTTACCCATCCTACCCGCAATCTCCCACAGAACAGCTCACACCCACACGTCCTCTCTCAATACTAATTTACGGAATTTATCCAAGACGACACCCATCTAAACAGAAATGCCTATATGCAGATACGCAAATTGGAAGCCACCCCTTAACGTTCGAACAGCCTGCTGACATCCATCATGCCTCTTCCTTCTTGCACCAGACCTCGCCAGATGCCGTATCCACCAACATTCCTACCGCTCCCATCTATTCTCATCATCCCACACTCCGCCCATGAGCTCCACGCATTCTTCACGAGTTCTGTCCATTGTATCGTTCCTTTCTGCAGACTCATAACCGACAAACTTTTAAACGACAGTGGCAAATACAGCGGCCCATCAGAAATCTACTAAACGCAAATAAACGCCCGGATAGACGCCAGACATGCACCAATCGCAACACTACATTATCCATAAACTCCACTATGTACTGGAATCATTACCCATAAACACCTCTATATTCTGGAAAGCGTCCCATGCCTCACTGGAAACAGTCCTGTTCCTACCACACAATTTTACACAATAATCACCAATTTACTGAGAACGCAACTTTGGCTCAGCACTTTGAATTTGGTGTTTCATATATCTTTACGAACCCTGATGAAGACCTGCAGTTTGATTATTCCTTATTGTCCATAATCCATGAACGAACTGACACATCTTACCTATCTTTTTCTCCTAGCTTCCAGTACCGAGACGACATAACACAAGTAAATCTTAACATTCGAGACACAGCACAAATCATCATAGAAACACTACACAAAAAAACGAAACACATTATTACCTGAATGAATTTCCATGCCCCTTGCCAAGAATCCCTACCAAACTCTACAATGTGAGCCTTCACACAAGCTGCTATCCTGGGCCATGGAAAACTAGCCGTATCCAACCTTTCAAATGGTTCAAATGGCTCTAAGCACTTTGGGACTTAACATCTGACGTCATCAGTCCCTTAGACTTAGATCTACTTAAACCTAACTAACCTAAGAACATCACACACAGCCATGCCCGAGGCAGGATTCGAACCTGCGACCGTAGCAGCAGCGCAGTTCCGGACTGAAGCGCCTAGAACCACTCGGCCACAGCGGCCGGCCTCCAACCTTTCCTTGAATCCAACAAACCTGTCAGTAACACCTCCTCCTGCAAACCTATCAGGCTCACCCCAGTATTCAGCAAGGGCTTCAAATCCATCCTCTCGCAGAGCATACATGAAAACCTAAACTAGCATCTACTTCTACCGACTAATCAGTGTGACTTGTGTCCTCACTTATTCTCTTATGACCAGTTCCTGTGCCTTACCCGTCTCCCACCCCACTAACTTGTGAAGTACTTCTGAACACGTTTTCCTAAAAGTGCCTTGAACAACTAGTTAGACAACCCACACGCAACAGAAATATTTTAGACCTTGTAGCCACAAACAGGCCTCACCTCATCGACAGATTCAGTATGGAGACAGTCATGGTCTCGTTGTAGCGACGATGGTTACTAAAGTTAGCAAATCCATCAAGGAGTCTAGGAAAGTATTTATGCTAAAAAGCAGATAAGCAGTTATCAGTATCCCACTTAGACAATGAACGGATACCATTAAGTACCAATTTGACGGACACAGAGGAATTATGGGCAAAGTTTAAACTGATTGTAAATTGGGCTTTGGAAACGTAAGTACCAAGTAAGTGGATTAAGGATGGAAAAGACCTACCGTTGTTTATTAATAAAATTATGAAAATGCTGAGGAAGCAGAGATTGCTGCACTCTCAATTCAAAAAAGAACGCGCAAATGTCGACAGGCAGAAGTTTGTAGAAAATCGTGCGTCCGAAACAAGATCGATGCGTGATACGTTAACATCTACCGTCATACCTTAGAGAAAGATGTCGAGAGCTCGAGAAAATTCTGGCCGTACGTAAAATCACCAAGCGGGCCGAAGAGTTCTATCCAGTCACTCGTCGCCCAGTCTGGGATGGCAATAAAATACAGCAAAAGGAAAGCTGAAATCTCAAATTTCACGTTTCAGAAATCATTCACGCAGGAGGATCGTACAAACATACCATAGTTTGACTGTCGCACGAGTTTCCGGACGGAGGACATAGAAACAGTTATCCCCAGCATAGAGAAGTAACTCAAAGAGCTGAAAACAAATAAATTGCCAGATCGAGATGGAATCCCAATTCGGTTTCACAGAGAATACTTTGCGGTGTTGGCGTTATACTTAACCTGCATTAATTGCCAATCTCCCACGCAACGAAATGCCCCAAGCGACAGGCAAAAAGCACAGGTCAGTCGTGTATATAAGAAGGATAAAAGAACGGTCACGTATAATTACAGTCTAATATCCTTAACATCGGTTTGCTGCAGAATTCTTGAACACTGTCTGAGTTCGAATACAAGAAATTCCCTTGAGATAGAAAAGATTTTGTCCACAAATCAGCGCGGATTTAGAAAGCAGCACTCATGCGAAATTGAGCTTCCCCTTTTCTCAAATGATGTCCTGTGAATTGTGAATGAAGGGCAACAGGCAGATTACATATCTTTAGATTTCCGGAAAGCGTTTGAAGCGGTGAGCCATTGCAAACTGTTCACGACGTGCGGCGGATACCGGTTAGATTCGTAGATATGTGAATGGCTCTAAGACTTCTTAAGTAGTAAAACCCAGTACGTTGCCCACGGCGGTGAGTGTTAATCAAAACAAGGTTATCGCCAGCAGTGTCCCATGGAAAAGTGATAGGGCCGCTCTTATCGTCTGTATACATGAATCTACATCTACATCTGCATCTACATGGACGCTCCGCAAAATACGCGTAAGTGCCTGGCAGAGCGTTCATGGAACTATCTTCACAATAATTCACTATTATTCCAATCTCGAACAGCGCGCGGAAAAAATGAACACCTATATCTTTCTGAGCGCACTCTGATTTCCCTTATTTTATTATGATGATCTTTTCTCCCTATGTAGGTCGGCGTCAACAAAATATTTTCGCACTCGAAGGAGAGAGTTGGTGATTGAAATATCGTGAGAAGGTTCCGCCACAGCGAAAAAAGCCTTTGTTTTACTGGTGTCCACCCCAAACCCTGTACCATATCAGTGCCACTCTCTCCCTATTTACCGATAATACAAAACGTGCTGCTCTTCTTTGAACATTCTTGATGTACTCCGTTAATCCTGTCTGGTAAGGATCCCACAACGCGCAGCAGTACTCCAAAAGAGGACGGACAAGCCTAGTGTAGGCAGCTTCTTTAGTACACCTGTTGCATCTTCTAAGTGTCCTGCCAACAAAACGCAGTCTTAGTTTCGACTTCCGCATAACATGTTCAATGTGTTCTTTCCCATTTAAGTTGTTCTTAATTGTAATTCCTAGGTATTTAGTTGAATTTACGGCGCCTTTGGATTTGACAGATTCATAGTGTACACTTTTCATTATTTGGGGTCAACTGCCAGTTTTCGAAACATACAGATATCTTTTCTGAATCATTTTGCAATTTGTTTTGATCTTCTGATGGCTTGATTAGTCGATAAACGACAGCATCATCTGCAAACAACCTAAGACGGCTGCTCAGACTGTCTCCTCCCTCGTACCGAGCGAGGCGGCGCAGTGGTTAGCATCCTGGACTCGCATTCAGGAGGACGACGGTTCAAATCCGCGTCCGGCCGTCATGATTTAAGTTTTCCGTGATTTCCCTAAATCGCTTCAGGAAAATGCCAAGATGGTTCCTTTGAAATAGCACGGCCGACTTCCTTTCCCATCCGTCTCTAATCCAATGGGACCGATGACTTCGCTGTTTGGTCCCCCGTCCCCCAAAATCAACCAACCAACCAATCTTAAATCGTTTATACAGATAAGCAACAGCATAGGACCTATAACACTACTTCGTGGAACGTCAGAAATCACTTCTGTTTTACTCGATGACTTTCCGTCATTTGCTACGAACCGTCACCTCTCTGACAGGAAATCACGAATCCAGTCACATAACTGAGACGATATTCCGTACGCACGAAATTTGACTAGAAGCCGCTTGAGAGGTACGATGTCCAACGTCTTCTCGAAATCTAGAAATACGGAATCAATTTCAAGTCCCTTGTTAATAGCACTCAACGCTTCATGTAAGTAAAAGAGCTAGATGTATTTCACAAGAACATTGTGCTCTAAATAAGTGTTTACTCTTCAAGGTAATTCATAATTTTGGAACACAGTACGTGTTCCAAAATCCTGTTACATATCGACGTTCATCATATGGGCCTGTAATTAAGTGGTTTACTACTACTACCGTTCTGGAATACTGGTGTGACCTATGCAACATTTCAGTGTTTGGATATGGATCTTTTCGACGAGCGAGCGGTTGTATATGATTCCATCAGCATACTCTGAAAGAAACGTAATTGGTATACAGTCTGGACCGGAAGACTTGCTTTTATTTAAGTGATTTAAGTTTGCTCTATTCCGAGGATATCCAGTTCTAAGTTACTCATGTTGGCAGCTGTTACTGATTCGAATTATGGAACATTTACTTCGTCTTCTTTGGCGAAGGAATTCCGGAAGGCTGTGTTTAGTAACTCTCCTTTAGCAGCGCTGTCATCGATAGTACTTCCATTGCTATTACGTAGAGAAGGCATTGATTGCGTCTTGCCGGTAGCATACTTTACATACAACCAGAATCTCTTTCGAATTTTCTGCCAGGTTTCGAGACAAAGTTTCGTTCTGGAATCTGTTATAACCATCTCGCATTGGAGTCCGCGTTAAATAGCGAGCTTCTGTGAAGGATTGCCAGTCTTGAAGATTTTGCGTTAGTGTAAATTTGCCATGCTTTTTTTTCGTTGTTTCTGCAACAATGTTGTGACCCGTTTTGTGTACCAAGGGGGTTCAGCTCCGTAGTTTGTTGATTTATTTGGTATAAATCTCTCAATATCTGTAAATATTGTTTCTTTGAATTTAAGCCACATCTGGTCTATACTTAACGGTACACGATCTGACGGACAGGGTGAGCAGCAATTAATAGCTGTTTGCTGAAGATGCTGTGGTGTACGGGAAGGTGTCTTTTTCAGTTCCTGTAGAAGGAAACACGGGGACTTAGACAGAATTTCTAGTTGGTGTGATGAATGGCAGACTGCTCTAAATATAGAAAAATGTAATTTAAAATGGCGGCTCTAGGCGGCTCCAGGCGCTTCAGTCCGGAACCGCGCTGCTGCTATGGTCGCAGGTTCGAATCCTGCGTCGGGCATGGATGTGTGTGATGTCCTTAGGTTAGTTAGGTTTAAGTAGTTCTAAGTCTAGGGGACTGATGACCTCATATGTTAAGTCCCATAGTGCACAGAGCCATTTAAAATGGATGAGTAGGAAAAACAATCCCGTAACGTTCGAATACGGCGTTAGTAGTGCTCTGCTTCACACAGACTCAAACATTAAATACACTACTGGCCATTAAAATTGCTACACCACGAAGATGACGTGCTACAGACGCGACATTTGCCGCGCGGAATTAGCCGAGCGGTCTTAGCGCTGCAGTCATAGACCGTGTGGCTGGTCCCGACAGAGGTTCGAGTCCTCCCTCGGGCATGGGTGTGTGTGTTTGTCCTTAGGATAATTTAGGTTAACTCGTGCGTAAGCTTAGGGACTGATGACCTTAGCAGTAAAGTCCCTTAAGATTTCACACACATTTCAACATTTGAGACGCTAAATTTAACCGACAGGAAGAAGATGCTGTGATATGCAAATGATTAGCTTTTCAGAGCATTCACACAAGGTTGACGCCGGTGGCGACACCTACAACGTGCTGACATCAGGAAAGTTTCCAACCGATTTCTCACACACAAACAGCATACGACCGGCCTTGCCTGGTGAAACGTTGTTATGATGCCTCGTGTAACGGGGAGAAATGCGTACCATTGCGTTTCCGACTTTGATAAAGGTCGGATTGTAGCCTAGCGCGATTGCGGTTTATCGTATCGCGACATTGCTGCTCTCGTTGGTCGAGGTCCAATGACTGTTAGCAGAATATGGAATCGGCGGGTTCAGGAGGGTAATACGGAATGCCGTGCTGGATTCCAACGGCCTCGTATCATTAGCAGTCGAGATGACAGGCATCTTATCCGCATGGCTGTAACAGATCGTGCAGCCACGTCTTGATCCTTGAGGTAACAGATGGGGACGTTTGCAAGACAACAACCATCTGCACGAACAGTTCGACGACGTTTGCAGCAGCATGGACTATCACCTCGGAGACCATGGCTGCGGTTACCCTCGTCGCTGCACCACAGACAGGAGCGCTTGCGATGGTGTACTCAACGACGAATCTGGGTGTACGAATGGAAAAACGTCATTTTTTCGGATGAATCCAGGTTCCGATTACAGCATCATGATGGTCGCATCTGTGTTTGGTGACATCGCGGTGAACGCACATTGGAAGCTTGTATTCGTCATCCCCATACTGGCGTATCACCAGGCGTGATGGTACGGGGTGCCATTCGTTACACGTCTCGGTCACCTCTTGTTCGCATTGACAGCACTTTGAACAGTGGACGTTATATTTCAGATGTGTTACGACCCGTGCCTCTACCCTTCATTCGATCCCTGCGAAACCCTACATTTCAGCAGGATAATGCACGACCGCATGTTGCACGTCCTGTATGGGCCTTTCTGGATACAGAAAATGTTCGACTGCTGCCCTGGGCAGCACATTCTCCAGATCTCTCACCAACTGAAAACGTCTGGTCAATGGTGGCCGAGCAACTTGCTCGTCACAATACGCCAGTCACTACTCTTGATGAACTGTGGTATCGTGTTGAAGCTGCATGGGCAGCTGTACCTGTACGCGCCATCCAAGCTCTGTTTGACTCAATGCCGGCATATCAAGGCCGTTATTACGGCCAGAGGTGGTTGTTCTGGGTACTGATTTCTTAGGGTCTATGCACCTAAACTGCGTGAAAATGTAATCACAAGTCAGTTCTAGTATAATATATTTGTCCAATGAATACCCGTTTATCATCTGCATTTCTTCTTTGTGTAGCTATTTTAATGGTCAGTAGTGTATTTAGGCGTAACGCTGAAAAAAGATATGAAATGGAGCGAGCACGCCAGGTTGGTTGTAGCAAAAGCGATTGGTCGAATTCAATTGATTGGGAGAATTTTGGAGGACTGCAGTTCGTCTATAAAGGAGACGGTGTACAGAACACTATTGCGACCTATTTTCGAGTACTGCCCGAGTGTTAGCGATCCCCACTAGGTCGGATTAAAGGAAGACATCGAACCAATTCAGAGGCGTGCTGCTAGATTTCTTACCGATAGGTTCAGTTAGCACACAAGTAACACGGAGATGCTTAGTGAATTCAAATGGAAATCGCTGGAGCGAAGGCAACGTTCTTTGCGCGAGACACTTTTGAGGAAATTTGGAGAACCGCTATTTGAGGCTGACTGCAGAACGATTCTACTGCCACCAACGTACATTTCGGGTAAGGACCACGAAGATAAGACGAGAGAGATAAGGGCTCGTACAGAGGCTTATAGAAAGTCGTTTTTCCTTCGCTCTATTTGCGACTGGAAATGAAAAGGAAATGGCTACTAGTGGTACGTAGTACCCGCTGGCATGCACTGTACGGTGGCTTGCGGATAATGTACGTAAATGTAGATGTAGAACACATTAACCGCAAATCCGCTAGCTCTGTGTCCCTTGACCTTGAGGAAACGTATGACCGTGTATTACACTCTGGTCTCCTTTTCAAACTCAAGATGTATGCGATTCCAATAAACTATGTCCGCCATCCTGCATCTATTCTATCCAACAGTCTATCCTACGAAACCATAGCTCCCGCATCTTACACCGCATTGCAGGTTTGCCTCACGCCTCTTTCCTTACCCCACACCTGCATATCCTCTACAGCGCCGAAATGCTTAAACTCCTCCCCCTGTCTTCTATCTAACCTCTCCAATGCCCTGTATACCACCCTATAGGGATTACAGCGATCCCTT
Organism: Schistocerca serialis cubense; assembly: GCF_023864345.2. NCBI lineage: Eukaryota > Metazoa > Arthropoda > Insecta > Orthoptera > Acrididae > Schistocerca > Schistocerca serialis. Next base: position 782,651,706 of record NC_064640.1, read on the forward strand.
TAATTCCACATCAAGCAGATTACATCCTGGTGCAACCAGCAGCTTCTTTAAATCAACCTTCTCAAATGGTTCAAATGGCTCTGAGCACTATGGGACTTAACTGCTGACGTCATCAGTCCCCTAGAACTTAGAACTACTTAAACCTAACTAACCTAAGAACATCACACACATCCATGCTCGAGGCAAGATTCGAACCTGCGACCGTAGCGGTCGCACAGTTCCAGACTGTAGCGCCTAGAACCGCTCGGCCACCCCGGCCGGCAAACCTTCTCAAGACACTAGCAATAATTATAGGTCGAAGCACCTGCAGCTTCCATTCCAATGACTTCTAACTCACCGTTTACATCTGTCCCATCTAATGAACTAACAAATTAAAACATCTACGACTAACGTTCGATCATAACTTCGGTATTGCGTTTACTAAGCATCCAACAAAAAGTCTACAGTTGACTAAAACTATTGAAACTACTAACTGGAGGAATACAGAGATTGCACCCCTACATCAAACCCCGCACCTATAAAGCTTTAACTCGTGTAATTCTCTCTTATGCCAGTGTTACCTGGATTTCTGTTTCACGAAAACTTCACCACACCCTACAAATCCTCGAACGCCATGCACTCCGACTCGCCATACGTATCCATCTACCATCCCCCATTTGGACCCCGTATTCCACCAGTTTCCTCTCCCACATTGTACACCTTTGGGTTTCCTGCCCTTACTGCAAACTTGACTCCAACATCCTTATGCACTTTGTCACTCTGCAATGAAACTTTAACCACCTCCTCGGATCCCACGGCCGGCCGCGGTGGCTGAGCGGTTCTAGGCGCTTCAGTCCGGAACCGCGCGACTGTTACGGCCGCTGGTTCGAATCCTGCCTCGGGCATGGATGAGTGTGATGTCCTTAGGTTAGTTAGGTTTAAGTAGTTCTAAGTTCTAGGGGACTGATGACCTCAGATGTTAAGTCCCATAGTGCTCAGAGCCATTTGAACCCATCCCACGATGAAATTCATCCAGAAATATACCTATTCTTCCAGCTTTAATAAAGTATACCTCTTCCTCTCCAGGTGACAGCTCCTTCCAACACTCCCCTCCCACACCACACTTCCCTCACTCCCTTTGGTTCGGGTCCTCCAACCAGTTTTCCATACCACACCATTTCCAACGTACTCTGCCTGCAATAACTCTAGCTACCCCTTACAGTGTAGCGCTCCGTTTTAGGAATACTGTTGCGTTTTTTGACAGTATTTTGAACAAGCAACCACATTTTACGTAAAATACTAAATGTACCAACGCTTGTTTTAATAATCTTAAATATATGTATTTATTTTATATCTTAACTTTTTAGAAACAATGCCTTTGCATTATCGGCGGAAGAGGGGAAATGAACTGCTGCCAGCCCACTCTCGTTCTCATAGGTGAGGAAATGAAATAACAACAAAAACCAACTTTGTGTTGTCACCGTTGATGGGTGAGTGTAGTTCTGGGAACTTGTCCCGAAATCTTCAGCAATTAACTAACACTAGATTTAAATTTTCTTCTTCCGACTTAACAGTGATGTTTATTCCTCTTCATAACAACTGCAGGTGACCCACATATGGTTCCTTGGCCTACTATAGTCTGGGAGACGAGTCTTTGGTATTGACAGGTCGGTAGCGTCTTTCCGTTGCCTAGCGACCGCAGGCAGGCAGCCAATGACGGCCTGACTTCGAGCGGGTAGCAAGGGCCACGTTGCCGCTCTGAAACCCGGTCGCGCGCGCTTGTGAAACTTACCAGTGTCTCGCGTGCAGGCGGTGCGGTCGTTCGTCGTTTGTCTGAAGTTGAATTCGCAGTTTATTTCGTTTTTGTTGTTTTTAGTGTTTCTTTGTTTATGTTTCGTTGTAAACAATGTCTAGTGCGGCGGGTAGTACCAGCCCAACACAAGAAGTGAAACGGAGGAAGAAAAGTGTGCTACACACCCAGGCCCGTGAATTCGTGTGCTCTGTGAGGGATTACTTTGAGAAAGAAAAGGACAAAGGTGGGCCCTTAATTCCTGTTGCACAGGTTGTGAAGAGAACTGCAGCAGCATTGAAAATAAGTAAGAACACTGTTGTAAAGATAGGGAAAGAACAGTATAGTGTAGATTGTGACGAGAGTGGCACAACAAAGCTGCACACACCAGGAAAGAAGCGACCGAGAAATAAGCATGTGACAGCTTTGGACGATTTTCAGAAAGATGCTATTCGTCGTCATATATACAGCTATTATAAGAGAAAGGAACATCCCACTCTATCTAAATTACAGGTGTCGCTTCAGAAAGACGATCTTTTTAAAGGGAGCAAATTTTCATTGCGTACAGTGTTGAAAGACATAGGCTTCAGCTATTCACTGTTTAACGGACGCAAAATATTAATGGAAAGGACAGATGTAGTTGCATGGCGGTGCAGATTTCTGCGCAGGATCATGGGTGTGGAATTCGAAAGTATAGTGTGGTTAGATGAAACTTGGGTCAATGCCAGCCATTCTTTACGTAGAGGCTGGAATGATGGAACGCCCGAGGGGACAATGGCAGTGCCTGTTGGCAAAGGAGGGCGTATTATTGTCTTACATGCAGGAACATCGAAAGGTTTTGTGCCAAACTGCTTGAAAATGTTTCGGTCAAAAAAGACGGGAGATTACCATGAAGAAATGAACAGTGTAGTATTTCAAGAATGGTTCGAGACATCGCTTATGACGAATCTGACAAGTCCATCAGTGATTGTTATGGACAATGCGCCTTATCATTCCGTTGTTCACGATAAGGCACCAACCTTGGCAACAAAAAAAGACGATATCACTCAGTGGTTGAAACGGCGAAAAGTAGATTTCAGAGAAGATTTAAGGAAGGCGGAACTGCTCGAAATTGTGGGACAAAAGAAACCCCAATTTCCAACATATGTAATTGACGAGATTGCTAAAAGGCACGGGCATAAAATCGTTCGGCTTCCTCCATACCACTGTCACTTCAATGCAATTGAAGGAGTGTGGGCGCAGATAAAAAATTACATTGCTGCAAACAATAAAAAATTCACGATCTCTGAAGTGGAAACTCTCCTTCAAGCAGCTATCAATAAAGTGACAAGCGAGACGTGGGCTAAAATTGTAAACAGCACTGCAAGTGCCATCAGAGAGGCGGCCAAAACCGAAGGGGTTGTGGAAGAATGCATGTTGTTGTTGTGGTCTTCAGTCCTGAGACTGGTTTGATGCAGCTCTCCATGCTACTCTATCCTGTGCAAGCTTTTTCATCTCCCAGTAGAAGAATGCATCGAAAATTTAATTATACATCTGGGAGAGAGCAGTGATAGTTCGAGTAGTGCTGAGGAAGACAATGTCAAATCAGATTCTGACAGTGATGTGAGTGGTGTTTTCCCATTACAGTAACTACAACGTATTCAGGAATGTAAGGAGGGAGTTTGCTATCGATCTACAACCAGATCATCATATTGTGAGTACTTTCTTCAGATTATAACTCTTAATACACTGACCAATTATTCTGTAGCTTGTAGTACAACAAATTAATAATGCTAATACTTAACAATGGAAACCAAAACTGCTAATGTTCAACAACTTGCGAAAATAGTTTTCATTTCAGTTGTGAAGTTTAACAAATAACTTTATTACGTTTCAGCATCTTAGATACTTGTACTAAATAGCTCTTATCAGTTTTCGAGTTAATATATTTCAAGCATCAACTTTAAATAAATTCACGCGTACCAATACGACTTGTATTTTGTCTCGCTTTTATTTCTGCTGCTAGAGAATGCGTGTAGCAGACAGGGCGCCGCGTGCTGTGAGCCACGTTCGGCAACAGCGCCGTCTGCCCGCCGGAACTGTCAGTACCAATCACTCGTCTCACGGACTATAGGTGTTATACTGTTCATAGACGGGATTTTCTAATCCAAGTCCTCTTCTAGCTGGGACTTCTGAAAGTAAATTTACACGTGTCGTCCAACGTTAAGAGTGGCGCATTGTCAAAAGAGACTAAATGTCCTCAGTTTCCCGCAGACACAGTTCTGCTGCGGTGAGAATAACAGGGGCATGACGGCGAGCGACTAGAATGGCGTGGTAACTGGGAACACACTCCAGAGCAGACGTATGCGGAACGGTATGATGCCCGTGGGCAAAACGTCTATATTTTACACAGATCTTCCATTAAAATCTGGAATTTCAATGTCGCGATCAACCATAGTGAAATGGAGGCAACAATTTGACCGAGGCCGCACAGACGCCGATGACGCTGATCGGGAGTTCCAGATGCTGATCCATGCGATTTCCATCTTTTCAGAAAGCTGAATGAAAATCTGCGGGAAAAAAGATACTCAGGCGGTGAGATGGTTCACACAGCGATTCTCCAATGGCTTCTTGACCAAGGAGCGGATTTCTAAAGACGAGAAACTGAACAATTAGTGGAAAGTTCCAGCTGTTCTTTACAGAGACTTGGTGACTATGTTGAAAAATAGAGTTACTGGCAAATGCTTTCTTGTCAGTGACTGGAGCATTCTCGTGCATCGATTATTAGTGTTCCAAAATCCATGTTGTCTCTGACTCACAGGACGTGCTGTCGATAAGGAACCCATATCTAGTGGTAGCCTCTACATCCTATAGCGTGTGGGTGGTTTTTCGGGTTCCGTGTCTCAGGCGGTAAAAACGGAATCCTTACATGATCACTTTGTTGTACGTCCGGCCGTTTGTCTGTCTGTCCGACTGCTAAGACCCCTTTTTCTCAGGAACAGAAAGAGGTATAAACACCACATACTAAAGTCTACGGGCCCTTGGTGGTGTAAAAAATTTAAACTTCTAAATCAATGCATTTAAAAGATACGGCCGTCTGTGTAGATCCATTTTTCTCAGGAATAGGTAGAGTATTAAGCTTGAAATTTATGTTAAACACGGAGGTCTATGGTCCCTTGGCGGTGTAAATAATTTAAGCCTTTGTGTCAATGCAGTTAGAGGATACAGCCATATATGTCACATATTTTGACGCTCGCAAACTCACTCATGAAAATGTATAGGTGAGCTAACTCAAGACCACCTACAATAAATCAGACCTTAAGGCAGATATCGATACTTGACAATATGGCGGCAATCGTGGGAGAAAAGAAACCAGCGTGCTTGTGTTTTCGTAACGTGTGTGTAACATTGTATACGTGACAGTCAAGAGATTGTCAGCTAAAGCATTTATTACTACCTATTATTTACGCAATATGCTGTGAATGTTGTCACAAGTGTTACGCTATTATTTATTTTCTAGATTCTGTAGTAAGTTCGTCATAATTTAAAGTGTAAACTGTTCTTGCGATGGGTCATAGCTGTTGTGTACCATGATGTAAATCCAGTTATGGCAAAATGTACGACACTTCAACAGTTAAGTTTCCCAAAGAAACAGCATTGAGGAACAAATGGATTAAACTAATTCATAGAGACAATTTTGAAGTGAACGGTAAAACTGTGGTATGCATTAAGCTTTTTGAACCTAAGTTTGTGGTTAGGGGAGACGTTTTTCCTATGGAAAACAATGAACCCATACATGCATCACGAAAAATACGAAAGCTAAAAATGATGCAGTTCCAACTACCTTTCCTAATCAACCTTCGAATCACACAGTACCAGTTCCTAAGGAAAGGAAGAACCGTGAAGAACGTATTCAACAGCTACTGTAACATGATGGATGTAATTTCCGTAACTGATGCGAAAATGTCAGTATACGTGACTTTCAGCATTTTAAAAGCGAAGTGCAGAAAAGGAATGTTTATCCATTTACACTTTTAGTAAAGGATAACTACGTGTCTTTTATTAAATTTAAAGGATGATTCAGTCAGTGTTGTGCCATTAGTTTCAGTGTGCTTCAAGATATCAAGTTCCTTGGAAGTAAAAGTGTTTCATAAAAATGTGTGTTTGATTACAGAAACCTTGAAATGGATATTACAGTATGGGGAGCAAGAGAATTTGAAATGTGACAAATGGACAAAATTCAACAATCTGGTGATTCACCTAAATTGTTTCACAGATACCTCTACTGGTACCACTGACAAGGTTATAATTTTAGTCAATGTTCTCAAACAGGCACTGAAAGCTGGTAGTGTTTCTGAAGATGATATAGCCCCAAAAATAGAATTTGTTTTGGAGTAATTACTACTTGCAATAACAAAGCAAATTAGATATTCTCCTGAACTTTTGTTATGGACCGCAAACATTTGCTTTTCATTTCCTGGTACCCACCATCACTTGAGAAAAACAAATGTGTTAACATTACCTCATCCTGCTTATTTAAGGCACTTTCTATGCAAAATCGGTCCTAATAAACCTTGTATTGGTCCACCATAGATAGCTTTTTTGAGGGAAAAAAATAAATTTCTTCAGGAAAATGACAAGGTAATTTCAGTGATGCCAGATGAAGTTTATGTTAATTCAAAATTCTCTTATAAGGCAGGAAAGATACTTGGAGTTGCTGAGAATACTTCAGATACTAGAAGAGCAGGTACAATGCAGGTTTTCATCTTTGCATTCTGATTATAAAGAAGTAATAGCTCTCTTTCCTGTAAAAAAAGTTACTTTTGATACACTACTGAAACTGACAGTTGAAGTATTAAAGATAATGAATTAGATTGGATATGATGTAATATGTCTGCTAACAGATAACCATAGCACTAATAGGAAAATGTATCAGCTTATGTGTTATGGCACTTTACAGCCATGTATTAGAAATCCAATTGCTCGATCTAAATCTGTCTTTCTTCTGTTAGACAGTGTGCACTTGCTTAAGTGTATCAGAAATAGCTGCTTAAATGGAAAAAATGAATCATTCATAATGCCTAATATTGAGGAAACGTTTGCTTTCATTAATGCCTTTCTACACAGTGATGAAGGGAATGATGCATGTGAATGTAATTTCAGTGAAGCAAAATTTTCAGATTTGAGAAACCTGTTTCATTCTGAGAAAAATAAACTGTTGAAACTTGCCCCAAAGCTAGTGAGAAAGGCAGCATATTCAACTTATATTGAGTGACAAAATGTTTTCCTTGCTATCAGTGATTTTGATTCTAAAAATGTGGCATTAGAAATTTTGAAAAGTCAGGGGATTGTGATTGCTAATGACACTACACTCTTTTTAAAATTAATCATTGAATGGTGGACAGTTTCTAATGTGCAGCATCCCATTAAAGGCAAACACACTCCAGATGATAATGCTAGCCCAATCAATGGACCCACTGACCCCAAACTTCTGCTTCTTGAAAATTTGAAAACGTATCTTGATATCTGGCATGCATTGCATACTCATGGAAAACTAACCAATGAAACATATGTTGCTTTCTCTCACGCACTTGCAACAACAGTTCAATTGTGCAGATATATTTTTGACACATACAACTGGCCTTACATACTTACAGCAAAATTACACATTTATGCTTTAGAAACAAGATGTGGAGCCTGCAGAAGGCTAAGTGGCTGCACATATAATGTTTCAGTCGAGCAATTCTTGGAATCTGAGAGGAAAGTCAACGTAATAAGTCTACTAAAGCTCAGATCTACTAAACATTGTGAATTTACTTTAAATGACTTTGCAGCAAAAGTAAATTACAGCATAAAACACCAAACATAGGAACATTTAGATAAATTAGAACCTGCTCTGGAGGAACTAGCAAACATTTCCATGATGGATGAAGATTTGAAAGTCTTGGTCAGTGTTGCTCGATACACTAGCAAAACAGTACTTGAAAACAATTTTGGTAAACATTTTTGGAATACAGTGATCAATTGTTATATTTAGATTAAAGTTCAGTCTTGATCACGTCTGCACAGCAGCAAGGAGAGCTCCACCTACCAACCCAAGGGAGCCAATGGGTCTGATGATGGTTTTATAGAAAAAAAAAACCGAAACCGGTTACCCATTAAAACAGACGTGATCAAGACTGAACTTTAATCTAAGTACTTGAAAAGCTGAGAAAAGGTGGAAAATGTTCATATTGTGAATAAATGTTACAGACAGAGGATGAAATCCAAAGAACTCCTTTCCTATTTCAACCACCTGAATTGTGGGGGTTAAAATATCCTTCGTCCATTACGATTTCCTTGTCCTGTAATATATATAAATTTTTCAAGTTCTGATTAGCAGCACAGCTGAATCTGAATTTCTCAAACTTGAAAATCAAAGAGATGCAGTGCTTACCTTAAGAACTGAATTGTGTGAAAATGCCATTAGTAACCTCAGTGATGTGTGGAGATATGGCATTCCTTTAAAGACAATAATCAAGAAAAGTATTAAAGTGCTTTCCAATATTTTTATTAATAATTATAGAAAAGTCTTGAATAAAAAGTGTGTTTCAAAGGAAATTTCTCGAACACTAGTAAAACAGAAAAGAGGAACTCATGAAGATATTGCAGTAAAAATAACAAAACGCAAAGCCGGAAGCTGAGCAGCAAATAAATCCAATAGGTACTCAAAATCAAACCATTTCTAGCATATTACATAATGAGAGTGACTAGAATTAATTACATGTTGTTTAATACAATTTTGAGATTTAGCTGCACCCTTCACTTATTATTGCTATGTAGCTTCTATTCTGCAAATTATTATTAGTGTCCAAATATGCAATTTGCGTCTGCTGTGGAGTAGTCTGTTTGGATCTGATACTGAGTTGCATCTCCAAATTTCACTTCGTCATAGTACTTTTTGCATAATTTGTGACTTTAATGCAACATTTTATTTGAGTTTGAATATAGATAAATACATAACAATACGACATTTCTTACGCAATTTATAATCATTTTCTAGTTATGAAGTTTGTAAATAATTCGTGTTAGGGCACCGCTGAAATACTTGGCCTAAGACTGCCGCCATCTTGGTTTCTGTGTTGTGGTCTGATTTATTGTAGATGGTCTTGGCTAACTACACCACTGGCCATTAAAATTGCTACATCAAGAAGAAATGCAGATGATAAACAGGTAGTCATTGCACAAATATATTATAATAGAACTGACATGTGATTACATTTTCACGCAATTTGGGTGCATAGATCCTGAGAAATCAATACCCAGTACAACCACCTCTTGCCGTAATAACGGGCATTGAGTCAAACAGAGCTTGGATGGCGTGTACAGGTACAGCTGCCCATGCAGCTTCAACACGATACCACAGTTCATCAAGAGTAGTGACTGGCGTATTGTGACGAGCCAGTTGCTCGGCCATCATTGATCAGACGTTTTCAATTGGTGAGAGATCTGGAGAATGTGCTGGCCAGGGCAGCAGTCGAATATTTTCTGTATCCAGAAAGGCCCGTACAGGACCTGAAACATGCGGTCGTGCATTATGCTGCTGAAATGTAAGGTTTCACAGGGATCGAATGAAAGGTAGAGCCACGGGTCGTAACACATCTGAAATGTAACCTCCACTGTTCAAAGCGCTGTCAATGCGAACAACAGGTGACCGAGACGTGTAACCAACCAATGGCACCCCATACCATCACGCCGGGTGATACGCCAGTATGGCGATGACGAATACACGCTTCCAATGTGCGTTCACCGCGATGTCGCCAAACACGGACGCGACCATCATGATGTTGTAAACAGAACCTGGATTCATCCGAAAAAATGACGTTTTACCTTTCGTGCACCCAGGTTCGTAGTCGAGTACACCATCGCAGGCGCTCCTGTCTGTGATACAGCATCAAGGTTAACCGCAGCCATGGTCTCCGAGCTGATAGTCCATGCTGCTGCAAACGTCGTCGAACTGTTCGTGCAGATGGTTGTTGTCTTGCAAACGTCCCCATCTGTTGACTCAGGGTTCGTGTCATGGCTGCACGATCCGTTACAGCCATGCGGATAAGATGCCCGTCATCTCGACTGCTAGTGATACGAGGACGTTGGGATCCAGCACGGCGTTCCGTATTACCCTCCTGAACCCAGCGATTCCATATTCTGCTAACAGTCACTGGACCTCGACCACCGCGAGCAGCAATGTCGCGATACGATAAACCGCAATCGCGATAGCCTACAATCCGACCTTTATCAAAGTCGGAAATGTGATGATACCATTTCTCCTCCTTACACGAGGCATCACAACAACGTTTCACCAGGCAACGCCGGTCAACTGCTGTTTGTGTATGAGAAACCGGTTGGAATCTTTCGTCGTGTCAGCACGTTGTAGGTGTCGCCACCGGCACCAACCTTGTGTGAATGCTCTGAAAAGCTAATCATTTGCATATTGCAGCATCTTCTTCCTGTCGGCTAAATTTCGCGTCTATAGCACGTCATCTTCATGGTGTAGCAATTTTAATGGCCAGTAGTGTATGTAGGTATTCGGCGTGGTGGTCTGGAGGTAACGTCAGTCGAGTGGCAGCCGTGAAAGCGAGCGGACGTTCGGCAGCCGTCTCTCGTCCACCGCCGCTGTCGCTGTATGTTTACGTATCGCGTGAGGGTCTTGATTTCGTGTGTGCCGTAATAACGTTCTGTAAGTAACATGTGGAACTTAAATAGAACAGAGTGTATCCAGTGCATCTTCGATCGGAACTCTCCGCGACCTACTACTTTAGACAATCACAAATGGATTTGTGACGAACTTAAGAATGCGCGTAAAGATACTTTCGGGTATCAGTTGGATTTAATTTTGAACTCTATAAGACTCAAACTTCGTAATTATATGAAGGTATTGTAAATTCCGTTGGTGGCAAGCGAAAATTTAAACGTTTCGATGGCTCGATTAGTGTGGCTCGATTTGTGATGCTGGCTGTAGGATCCGCAATGTACGCGTATTCAATCTGCAGTTCGAATTTTCCAGCGACGATATTTCACGACGGCTGCGTCCCTATGGAACCGTCCTTAGCATCAATAATGAAAATTGGCTGTCTGTTAACATCTACCAAGTTGACAGCGGTATTAGGAATGTTCGTATTGACTCGAAGAAGCATATACGGAGAGTCCAAGAAGTATTCGTCTAGCTGCATATCCTTTACAAAACAAAGTCTGTGTAACATGAAAAGAAATGTATACAAAATCTAAAGAGCCAGTCATGTAAGAAATACCTCCGTAAGTAATTTTTGTTGAAAAGCAAGGAAAGAAATACATGCAAAAGGCTAACAAAACTGAAAATGTAATACAAGAGCTAGTTCATAAAGTATTCGTCCACCATCTGAACATACCGAAATTCTGCGCGCAGTGATTAAACTGTAACGCTGACCCACGGCACACAGTAGAGTCATCCGTGTTTGGCCCCACTCTATCGCCTGTCGAAGTTCTGAACGGCGCCGATACAGTGCAATTAGCGCTATGGGCCGTAAGGGTAGTGAGACGACGTTGATCGAAAGGAAACTTACTCTGTGCTTGCATAATGAGCGCAACTCTTCTTACGAGATTGCTAAAGTAGTCAGTAGACCTAGATCGACGGTTCAGTCGATAATATATCGATTTTGCGCAACAAAATCATTAAGAAACCAACCACGTACCAGACGCCCTCACACTTTCACTGATGCAGACGAGAGATTTATCAGGAGGTAAATGAAGAAGAAACCTAACATCAGCGCTCCTAAGTTGGCTGGGGAGTTAGAGTGTAGGAGAAAGAAGGTATGTGCCAACACAATCAGAAATACCTTCAAAACGTATGGGTATCACGGTCGGGTAACGCGCAAGAAATTTTGGGTCAGTGAATAGAATCGAAAGAAACTTCTTCATTTTGTGATGGAACGTAGGTTCGAAAAGGAAGAGTTCTGGAATAGATTAATATTTTCCGATGAGAGTAAATATAACGTATTCGGGTCGGATGGCCGGCTAATGGTGTGGTGTAAGATGAACGCGAAGCTGCTGCCATGCAATCTTGCGCCAACGGTTAAACATGGTGGTAGCTCCCTGATGGTGTGGGGCTGTATGAGTGCTGCAGGTGTTGTAAAATTACATTTCATAAGAGGTACAATGTATCACCATATGTATATCAATATTTTAAAGGACAATCTGAATCCTAGCGCCGAAAAATTAGGTCTGCAAGGAAATTACATTTTTCAACAAGATAACGACTAAAAGCATACTGCTCTAAATACAAGATTGTGGCTCCTGTGCAACTTAACACCCCTCCTCAGAGCCCAGACATTAATCCTATTTAACACCTTTGGCAATTACTGGATGATAGCATCAGGAGAAGACACATTTCTAACAAGAGAGGCCTAAAAGAAGCGCCGGCCGGTGTGGCCGAGCGGTTCTAGGCGCTTCAGTCTGGAACCGCGCGACCCCTACGGTCGCAGGTTCGAATCCTGCCTCGGGCATGGATATGTGTCATGTCCTTAGGTTAGTTAGGTTTAAGTAGTTCTAAGTTCTAGGGGACTGATGACCTCAGATGTTAAGTCCCATAGTGCTCAGAGCCATTTGAACCTAAAAGAAGCACTTCAAGACGAATGGGACAAAATTCCAGCATCTCTGATGGCGAGCTTGGTCAATTCGATGCCCAGACGACTGCAAGCAATAATAGCTGCAAAGGGAAACCCCACTAAATATTAATGTTTGTAATTGAAATCATATTTTCAGATTGTAAATTTAAAAAAATACGAGTGGACGAATACTTTTTGAAGTAGCCCTTGAATACGTTCTCCGTTTTGTCAAATTTGTTATCACTATTTCCTTGTCCATCAATAAAAATGACTTACCAATGTTCGTTGCATATGACTGGATGTTCACATTTTATGTTCCCTTCCTTTCACGTGACATGTACTTAGTTTTTTAAAAAAAATTACAACTAGATGAATACTTTTTGGACTCACTGTACCTTAAAACCTATCCGTTGGTGACATACGAACATTCATATCGTACAGTGTGCAGCCCCCACCTACTCTCTCTGCGGCTCGAATGAGCACTTGGGGGTAAATGAAATGAAATGTCGTGTGGCTAGGGCCTCCCGTCGGGTAGACCGTTCGCCTGGTGCAGGTCTTTCGATTTGACGCCACTTCGGCGACCTGCGCGTCGATGGGGATGAAATGATGATGATTAGGACAACACAACACCCAGTCCCTGAGCGGATAAAATCTCCGACCCAGCCGGGAATCGAACCCGGGCGCTTACGATTGACAGTCTGTCACGCTGACCACTCAGCTACCGGGGGAGGACCTTGGGGGTAAATTGTAGCAACTGCAATCCGGGGCAACTTCCCCGCGAAGCAAGTCAGCCACTGCCCCAGCAGACAAACAGTTACACTGCCACGCTTTCGCGTAATGTTTTGACTGACACGGTCGGGCACTCGCTGACGCGAACACCACTACTATCTCACGGCATCCCGAACCGGCAGCCGCCCATTCCCCTACCGAGGACCGCATTCGCGAATCGAGGGAAGACGGAAGAGGCGACCTCGAACGGCGTGGAAGGTTTCATCTGCCACTCATTCAGGTGTCGATATTACCGACGAAACAAGCAGTGTAATTGCGGTTGGAAGCAATGACCGTGCCGTCCTCACCGCCGCAGGCTCCAATCAGTGTTCCGACCACGAAATTCTTCCCAAAAATCGATATATCAAGAACACGAAAGGAAAAGGGAAGGGAGACACCTTACATGTGACACCCGAAAAAAAAAAATCGCGCAGCGCATTCCAGGGCGCAGAAGGAAACTGAAGACCTATATCCAACTGAACACCTAAAGCCTACTCTATTGAAAACGGTAGTGTCCATTAAGGGTGTTGCGCCCACTTCGGAATCTACACCTGGTGCCATTGCTGCCTCTGTAACCATGGAAGAAGACCCACCCGCAAAGTCCGAAACATCGCCCTGGCGGGGCGGAATTTGAGACGGGATGGCCAGCTCAAGCTGCAATGCAGCTACAACCCCCTGATGCAGCGGCAAAGTTATAATATCACTACAATCTAAATTAACCGGATTACTTGCGGCTATAAAATCCGCGCTCTTGCAGATCTTCTGTACGGCACTACGGTCGATCTTGCTCTTCTTCAGGAACTTACCGCTGCCGATAGTACTGTTGCAATAACCATCTTGAGGTTGAAGCTCTTCTGTCCGTGTTTGCTCACAAATAGATTTCTGTCTGGAGAGGATCCGCCTTGAGCAAAATACAATTTTTCTTTTTCTCTTTATTTTCCAGACATGTTTCGTTGAAGTTTCAGCATCATCGCCGGGCGGTGTAGCCGCGTGGTCTCAGGAGCCTTGCCACACTTCGCGCGGTTCCCCCCGTCGGAGGTTCGAGTCCTCCTCGGGCGTGGTTGTGTGTGTTGTCCTTAGCGTAAGTGAAGTTGGATTAAGTAGTGTGTAAGCCTAGGGACCGATGACCTCAGCTGTTTGGTCCCATAGAAACTTACCTCAAATTTACAAATTTTTTTACAGCATCATCAGTGGTTTTTTTATCTGTTTATTAAACAGGAAAAATGCTCTTTACTATTTGCACATACATAAATTTGAGTTTTTAAGACATTATTTGCATATTTGAATAAGAGACAAAGTTTTGCATATATACCTCGTTACCAAATGCTGTGAATTTCCTGGATTTTTTGGTTTATTTAATATAGTTGTTTTGTTTTACAGTTCGTCATCTGCAACCACACATAACTTAATGTAGAACAGTTATTTACTTCGAAATTTTACGACTGGGAATGTTATGGTTATGCCTATCATTAACTAATTCTGTGTAGAAGATGGTGTGTGTGTGTGTGTGTGTGTGTGTGTGTGTGTGTGTGTGTGTGTGTGTGTGTGTGTTAGAGAGAGAGAGAGAGAGAGAGAGAGAGAGAGAGAGAGAGAGAGAGGAGGGAGGGAGGGAGAGAAAGAGAGAAACAAACATATCGCAAACACACACACACACACACACACACACACACACACACACACACACACACACACTGTATAGTTGCACATGACAAAGTGTGAAACAAAATAACTGCATTAAATAACATGAAAATCCAGGAAACCCAAACATGCGGTTACAAGGTACATATACAAAACTTCGTATTTCAAATATGTAAATACTGTCTTAAAACTCAAATTTATATGTGTACAAGTAGTAAAGATCATGTTCTCTGTTTTACAGAAAGATAATAAAAAAATCCAACTGATGGCCGGCAGCGGTGGTCTAGCGGTTCTAGGCGCTCAGTCCGGAATCGCGCGACTGCTACGGTCGCAGGTTCGAATCCTGCCTCGGGCGTGGATGTGTGTGATGTCCTTAGGTTAGTTAGGTTTAAGTAGTTCTAAGTTCTAGGAGACTGATGACCACAGATGTTAAGTCCCATAGTGCTCAGAGCCATTTGAACCATTTGAATCAACTGATGATGCTGGATCTTCAGCAAACCATGTCTGGGAAAGAAAAAGAAAAATTGTGTTTTGCTCAAGACGGATCCTCTCCAAAAGCAAACCTATTACTGTTGCAAGTTATACTGCCATTTTTAACGTTAGTAGTGAAGATTCTACTGGAACGGCAATCCTGATACGTGGTGGCATTCCCTTCACTAATTTTCATCGTCTTCTTAATTGTCGAGGTATCTCATGTACAGTCAAAGGAACTGTGCTCCATCAGGCTCACCCATAAGATACGAGCATTCCCTGTTTTTTTAAAAAAGAGCTACCAAGTCTTATCGGTACCACTGGTAATCCGCTACTCATTGTTGGAGACTTTCACTTCACTCTCCATGCTAAGAACCAGTCGTCCTTACATGGCGCCCGCGTCGCATTACCCTATCTATTCCACTGTGCAGCAAGCAGACTGGACAGGATATATGTCTCTGACACAGCCACCCCGACCCTCTGACATGATGCTACACAAAGCCTAGGCTTCAGTCAACACTGAAACAGTACGCTATGCGGAAACGCTTTTGCCAAAAATCGAGCATAGAGTTTTACTAGCAATGTATCAGGGACATTTGCCAAAGAACTACTCGCGTTGACGTTTCATTGTACGCAAAGCCCAAGTGCAATAACGTAAAAAATTGCAACACCAAAAAGTTATTAATACAGAACAATAAAATTTACAGAATACATTTGTCTAGATAACATATTTAAGTGATTACCATTACAATATAACAGGTTAATATAAACACGAGATAAGCCACTGCAAATGTGAAATGCTGATGCATTAATAACTGGTGAAGCCGCCAGAATGTTGAGCAAGCATGCAAACGTACATGCATTGAGTCGTATAGCCGGCAGGAGTGGCCGAGCGGCTCTAGGCGCTGCAGTCTGGAACCGCGCGACCGCAACGGTCGCAGGTTCGAATCCTGCCTCGGGCTTGGATGTTTGTGATGTCCTTAGGTTAGTTAGGTTTAAGTAGTTCTAAGTTCTAGGGGACTGATGACCTCAGAAGTTAAGTCCCATAATGCTCAGAGCCATTTCAACCATTGAGTCGTATAGGTGCCGGATGTCAGTTTGTTGGATGGAGTTTCAGTCCTGTTGCACTTGGTCGGTAATATAGGGACGGCTAATGCTGTTTGTGGATGACGCGGGAGTTGTCCCGTACGTGCTCGAAGGGAGACAGATCTGGTGACCGATAAGGCCAAGGCAACATGTCGACACTCTGTGGGACGTGTTGGGTTACATCAGCGGTTTGTGGGCAAGCGTTATCTTGTTGGAAAACATCCCCTGGAATGCTGTTCAAGAATGATAGCTCAACAGGTCGATTCACCAGATTGGGGCACAAATTTTTAGTCACGATGCGTACGATTATCACGAGAGTGCTCCTGCTGTCATACGATATCGCACTCCAGCCCATAACTGCACTGTGTAGATCCAGTGTGTCTAGCGCGCAAACAGATTGGTTGATTATTAATGGTTCAAATGGCTCTGAGCACTATGGGACTTAATATCCGAGGTCATCAGTCCCCTAGACTTAGAACTACTTAAACCTAACTAACCTAAGGACATCACACACATCCATGCCCGAGGCAGGATTCTAACCTGCGACCGTAGCGGTCGCGCGGTTGCAGACTGTAGCGCCTACAACCGCTCGGCCACCCCGACCGGCTACAGATTGGTTGCAGGTCCACAACTTGCATCTTCCTGACCAACACACGGCCATCACTGGCACAGAAGCAAAACCAGTTTTCATCAAAAAACACAACAGACCACCAGCCTGCCCTACACCGAGCTCTCGCTTGACACCACTGAAGTCGCAAATTGCAATGGTTTGGGGTCAGTGAAATGGACGCCACAGGGGTTTTCGGCTCGGAGCTGTCCTTGAAGTAACCAATCTCAAAGGTAATCAACGCTGACGTCCGTTACAGCGTGTATTTAAAACAAAGCTTATTCGCATCCTCATAGTGGCGCTAGCTGTGACACTCTTATGCGACTGGGGAGAAATTTGAATAGACATCATCTTTCAGATGTAAAAACACGCATACCAAGTTTCGTTTATGTAGCACAACTCCTTCTTGGTGTTTCGATTCCTTTTCCAGCAGTGCATTTTATAGCTAAAATCACTGACATATAGTGAACGCAGCTCTCTAGAGTCTTTGTTCAGTCTCGAGGAAAAGTAGCAGCGGCCGAAAAAACGGTATTGCTGTTTCATGTTTTGCGCCTTGCACGACGACGGAAAGCGCATCTTATTACTGGAGTTGTGAATGACTCCGGCCAGCGAGTTGATTCCCATAGGCGGCTTATGGACTGTGTCGACGCATATTATACACTACTGGCCATTAAAATTGCTACACCACGGAGATGACGTACTACAGACGCGAAATTTAACCGACAGGAAGAAGATGCTCTGATATGCAAATTATTAGCTTTTCAGACCATTCACACAAGGTTGGCGCCGGTGGCGACACCTACAACGTGCTGGCATCAGGAAAGTTTCCAACCGATTTCTCATACACAAACAGCATACGACCGGCCTTGCCTGGTGAAACGTTGTTGTGATGCCTCTTGTAGGGAGGAGAAATGCGTACCATCACGTTTCAGACTTTGATAAAGGTCGGATTGTAGCCTATCGCGATTGCGGTTTATCGTATCGTGACATTGCTGCTAGCGTTGGTCGAGATCCAATGACTGTTAGCAGAATATGGAACCGGTGGGTACAGGAGGGTAATACGGAACGACGTGCTGGATCCCAACGGCCTCGTATCACTAGCAGTCGAGATGACAGGCATCTTATCCGCATGGCTGTAACGGATCGTGCAGCCACGTCTCGATCTCTGAGTCAACAGATGGGGACGTTTGCAAGACAACAACCATCTGCACGAACAGTTCGACGACGTTTGCAGCAGCATGGACTATCACCTCGGAGACCATGGCTGCGGTTACCCTTGACGCTGCATCACAGACAGGAGCGCCTGCGATTGTGTACTCGACGACGAACCTGGATGTACGAATGGCAAAACGTCATTTTTTCGGATGAATCCAGGTTCTGTTTACAGCATCGTGATGGTCGCATCCGTGTTTGACGACATCGCGGTGAACGCACATTGGAAGCGT
Organism: Schistocerca serialis cubense; assembly: GCF_023864345.2. Taxonomy (NCBI): domain Eukaryota; kingdom Metazoa; phylum Arthropoda; class Insecta; order Orthoptera; family Acrididae; genus Schistocerca; species Schistocerca serialis. The sequence continues at coordinate 782,670,087 of NC_064640.1, forward strand.
GTATTCGTCATCGCCATACTGGCGTATCACCCGGCGTGATGGTATGGGGTGCCATTCGTTACACGACTCGGTCACCTCTTGTTCGCATTGACGGCATTTTGAACAGTGGAGGTTACATTTCAGATGTGATACGACCCGTGGTTCTACCCTTCATTCGTTCCCCGCGAAACCCTACATTTTAGCAGGATATTGCACGACCGCATGTTGCAGGTCCTGTACGAGCCTTTCTGGATACAGAAAATGTTCGACTGCTGCCCTGGGCAGCACATTCTCCAGATCTCTCACCAATTGAAAACGTCTGGTCAATGGTGGCCGAGCAACTGGCTCGTCACAATACGTCAGTCACTACTCTTGATGAACTGTGGTATCGTGTTGAAGCTGCATGGGCAGCTGTACCTGTACACGCCATCCAAGCTCTGTTTGACTCAATGCCCAGGCGTATCAAGGCCGCTATTACGGCCAGAGGTGGTTGTTCTGGGTACTGATTTCTCAGGATCTATGCACCCAAATTGCGTGAAAATGTAATCACATTTCTTCTTGGTGTAGCAATTTTAATGGCCAGTAGTGTAGTATCGACTATCAGGGCTGTCACGCAGTGCTAAGTACCATCCAAGAAAACTTGGAAGAGGCGGATAGAGTCACTCTGGAAGCCCCATTCACGATTGACGAAAATTAGAAAGCAACCTTTCGCGCAGTTCCGGACCAGTGCTATTGTGGCATGCTCAAAGAGTCTCTTCAAGTTTTTGCTAATCACATGTGGCGAGGCGCAACGGTACCTGATGCTCTGCAAGAAGGAACAGTACTTCTCCGGTAAACTGGCCAGAGCGCGTTTGTATGCAAACTGCGGCCTGTCACACTACTTGATGCACATTTCAAAATCATTACGCGCATGAATAAGATTCGTGTGGCGTCACTCCTGGAGATGACTTTAGGCAGCTACCAACACAGTGCCATCCGTCGTAGAAGCAACCTTACTGTAGTATATGGACTTCGGCACGTGATACGCTCCGCAGCAGCGGCCGGAACTGAAGGAGCAATTGTATTTTTAGACTTTTCGAAAACGTTTCACCGTTTGTACCATGAGTTTTTACGAGGCCTGTTCAGAAAGTAAGCTCCGAATGATTGCCAAATTGAAACCACAGTGAACATCAGAAATGTTTTACTTCTAACAATTAGCTACACCTTTCAGCTACTTCTCTACGTAGTCGCCGTTCTGACTTAGACTTTTGTCATAGCGTTGTACCAACTTTTCAATAGCCTCATCATAGAAGGCAGCCGCCAGTGCTTTCCGCCAATTCTCCACGCTGGCCTACACCTCGTTGTCTGTGTCAAAATGTTGTCTTCAAAGACAGCGGTTCATGTGACCAGAGATGAAACTCAGGGGGAGACAATTGCGGACTGTATTGTGGGTAATCTAACATTTCCATTTGAAAACGATGCAGGAGCATCTTCATTGCCCCTGCAGAATGCGGCTGAGAATTGTCTTGAAGAAGAAACAGCACGACAGTTATGTAATGTTAGCTGCATAGCTTCAGGCGAAATTTCTCACCAGGCCCTCGTACTTGGCGGCAGACACTATTTTCTAGACATCTTTACGCACTCACTGCGAGCTCAGAAATGAGAAGAGCGACGTGATGTTAACTGGGGTTATACTAGAGACACTACCCAACACATCTGTGCAAAGTTTTATCGGATTTTCATAGTCGTTTCCATTTCGCGACCGATCGGAGCTTACTTTCTGAACGCCCCTCGTAACTGAAGCGTTGAAGAAGCTATGGCGATCGTATTACAATAATCCTCCACAGTATGTTATCAGATTTTTCCTCTTAGATTTTAAACAATGATCACCTCACAAAATCTCTCCGCATTGGTCAGGCAAGGATGCCAGCTGTTGATGGCGCTATATGCCGTAGCCATTCAACTATTACTACGTCTAACTGAAAACAGTGCTAGAGGACTAATTGTTCACAACACGCGGATCTGCTGCACGCCATACGCAATCGACGTGTCTTTTGTTGTGTCTTCCCAGCAAGACTTGGCCTCCCTGGAAGACGTACTTAAAATCTACATCAAGGCGTCTGGCGCTCAGATCAACAACAGGAAGACGACCACACTTCTCTTAGTGGACGCTTTGTCGAAACTACTGAAGTGACATGGGCCGACGAACAGACCTCGCACTGTTCTCTAGGCATCTACTAGGAGGCCACGTCTGGCCGCATGATAACTAAAAAGAGGGCGAACCTCCTGAGCCACATCTGGGCCGCACTGAATTTGCACTTCGACAGGCACCTGAACATCCTGCAAAAGACGCAATCAATTCCTGTATCATCACAAACAAAATGCACTACATGGACGAAGCTCTACCTCTCCATGAAGCTCTGGCGGCAAATATTCAGCGAACATTCAGCTGGTTGCTTCTCCGTGGCAACGTATTTAAAATAGTTAGCGGCATTCATTCTGTCTCCCTCACAGGGCGGCCGTAGGGTAATCAGCGACCGACACAAATGCGCGACGCTCCTCATCATTCGAATGAGAAAAGAAATACAGCGTCAGGGCGCATGCCTTCTCCACAGTCTCTTAACCAGCATGAGGCCAACGAGCCTAGCCCTACCGATACATCGCGGGCAATTCCTCCAGAATACCAGCACATTCAGATATACTTTCTTGAATTTAGTTATGTGTGCGTCAGCGTCCCAAACACCTCTTAGTTCCTTAACAAGAAAATATACACAATTATGACAGAGACCGCACGTGGAAACCCCACTGAATAAAGGGAATCACAGGTGAACTGTACAGTACTGTGGCGAAATACACAGACGGAAAGATATAACAACACTACAAAATAATTAATGTAGAGTAATGGAATTTCGGAAATACGGTTGTCCAGGTAACATATTTAAGTGATTAATATTGGAAGATCACAGGTTAATGTAAGCGCGAGATAAACGATTGTGAATGTGAAAAGCTGGTACATTAATATCGGTGTAGCTACAGGATGTTGAATGCAAGCACGCAAATGTGCATCCACTGTGTTCAAAAAATGGTTCAAATGGCTCTGAGCACTATGTGGTCATCACTGCTGTGGTCATCAGTCCCCTAGAACTTAGAACTACTTAAACCTAACTAACCTAAGAACATCACACACATCCATGCCCGAGGCAGGATTCGAACCTGCGACCGTAGCGGTCGCGCGGTTCCAGACTGTAGCGCCTAAAACCGCTCGGCCACTCTGGCCGGCCATCCACTGTGTTGTGCAGATGCCAGATGTCAGTTTGTGAGATGGAGTTTCATGCCTGTTGCACTTGGTTGGTCAATACAGAGACGGTAAATGATGTTTGCGGATGACGCTGAAGCTGCCATCCGATGATGTCCCGCATATGCTCGATTGGAGACAGATCTGTCGATCTAACAGACCAAGGCAACATGTCGATACTCTATAGACCATGTTGGGTTACAACAGCGGTATGTGGGCGAGGGTTATCCTGTTGGAAAACACCATCTGGAACGCTGCTCATGAACAGCAGCACAACAGATCGAATCAGACTGACCCGCAGTTTTCAGTCAGGGGCGTGGGTTAACCACGAGGGAGCTCCTGCTGTCAATATGAAATCGCACGCCAAACCATAGATTTACGAGTAGGTCCAGTGCGTCTAGCACGCAGACAGGTTGGTTGCAGGCCCACAACTTGCCTCCTTCTATCCAACATTCGGCCATCACTGGCACAGAGACAGAACCAGCTTTCATCAAAAAACACAACAGACCCACCCTGCCCTCCAACGAGCTCTCGCTTGACACCACTGAAGTCGCAAATTGCGATGGTTTGGAGTCAGTGGAATGCACGCTACAGGGCTTTCCGGCTCGGAGCTGTCCTTGAAGCAACCGATTTGTAACAGTTCGTTGTGTCACTGTAATACCAACTGCTGTTCAGATTGCTCCAGCAGACGGAGTACAATACGCCAGAGCCACACACCGAACACGATGGTCTTCCCTGTCGGTAGAGCCTAGAGGCCGTACGGACGCCGGTCTTCTAGCGACGGTACATTCTCGTGACCACTGCTGCCAGCAATTATGTACAGTGACTGCATTCCTGCCAAGTCTTTCTGCAATATCGTAGAAGGTACATCCAGCTTCTCGCAGCCCCATTACACGACCTGGTTAACTCAGTGAGTTGTTGATTATGGCGTCTTCGTCGTGTTAAAGGCAATCTCGACTAACAAAAACTCACTACGCCCACTCCCAAAGGTAACCAACGCTAAAAACTGTTACAGCGTACCGCGCGGGATAAGCCGAGCGGTCTCAGGCGCTGCAGTCTTGGACTGTGCGGCTGGTCCTGGCGGAGGTTCGAGTCCTCCCTCGGGCATGGGTGTGCGTGTGTTTGTCCTTAGGATAATTTAGGTTAAGTAGTGTGTAAGCTTAGGGACTGATGACCTTATCAGCTAAGTCCCATAAGATTTCACACACATTTTTTTGTTACAGCGTGTATTTAAAGCAAACCTTAATCGCATTCTGATAGTGGTGCTAGTTGCGCCACTCTTATGCGACTCGTGCGAAATTTGAATAGACATCTTTCAGATGTAGAAACACGCTTACCAACTTTCGTTTATGTCGCAGAACTCCTTCTTGGTGTTGCAATTTTTTTCCGTCAGAGCATTCACCAGCCGTTCCTGCCTTCGCGGATTCGCTCACGGTGGTATCCGATCGTGAATGACAAAATCCCTACAACCGACAAACTGCACCGAATCCACCTCAGTGCAACAACAGCGTGCCACAAATGCGGAAACGTTGAGTCTATCGCGCTAAGATTTCTTTGCGGAGCAGCGCAGGACATCTGGTATTTTCTCAGCCACCGGCTAGCCATCATTGATGGAACGAACGCACGCTATCCGAACGTTCGAGAACTGATGCGGCCTGAGCGCATGCGATACCCAATCACTAAACAAAATGTAGCGCTATGGATGATCTGACATACGGCCCCCTACATTACTGAGAACCGAGATGTTACAAAAAATGGTTCAAATGACTCTGAGCACTATCGGACTTACCTTCTGAGGTCATCAGTCCCCTAGAACTTAGAACTACTTAAACCTAAGTAACCTAAGGACATCACACACATCGATGCCCGAGGTAGGATTGGAACCTGCGACCATAGCGGTCGCGCTGTTCCAGACTGTAGTGCCTAGAACCGCTCGGCCACTCCGGGAGGCCGAGATGTTACATTCTCAGTATATTCGACCTACATTATAGGGGAATAGTTTCGAATTTCGGTAGAAGACAACCATGGGAAAACAATTGGCAACATGCTGCATATCATGATTAGAGAGTCCTCGTAAGGGCTCTGCATTACGCCAATTAATAGATAACTGACACCATGTGAAAGTAGAAACTAGCAAGAGTCTCTTGTATTGCTATAGCTATTTCATATAAGTGATTCAGGTGTGTGAGTAGCAACAGAATTCGGCAACAACGGATAAATTTCCTCAAAAAACACGACCGACTTTTAATCGTTTGGAAAATGAACTTACAACAACATAATATTGCTTTCCTTTAATTAGAAGAAAAATTTCTTTTCACTGCAGATACAGTTACTTCTTTCCTCCATAACGGCGAGAAAAAAGGTTATTTTCTTGTCAAGTGAGAAGAAATACATTTTATTCAACCAAAAGTAATACGTGCCTAAATTTAGTCCACCATTTATCTTTATTAAACGACTTTTATTACTGTCTGAAATCGGAAGAAGGACGACATTTTATTTATTTCTTCATTTCAATATCATTATTTTATTATCACAAAAAGTTAAAAAAATAAAAAAAATAAAAAACCAAAAAGTGGTAAAGGCCGTGCCTGGAAACCGACAGATCGTGGGATCTACTCTCGGTCAGATCAGCCGATTTTTCCGTTTTAACCTAGTCTTTAGTCTTTGCCTCTCACCTATGTGAGAAGTCGCCAGAAGCAACACGTAGTTCGGATTCCACGTTAAACTCGAGGTACCATTTCCCCAGTTGGAAAACTGGGGTAGGTTAAGGACGCGCAAGTCGCCAAAGCGGCGTCCAATAGGAAGACCTGTACCAGGCCATTCAGCCGTATTAAATTATTATTATTATCATCTATATGCATAGTTAAGTTTGTATGGACCCCTCAGATCGCGAGTCCTACTCGTACTTGTCCGATTTTTTGGACAGTATGCCGACTTACATAAAGTAATTGCCGTAATTTAACTACTTTATGATTTACTACACTATTATGGGTCGGATCGCTTCTACAATATGGGTTGGCTCCTGTCGAACCGAAACGCTATCGGCTACAGCAGCTGACTCTGGTTATTCCGTATTACCGTAACAGATGTTCTCAATCGTGATGGTCCGTGAAAAGCAGAATGCTTTCAGATATGACTCTTGCTTTAACTGATCAAACGGACACAAAATTCGAAGAGATTGCGTGATTTGCTCATCCTGTACGGGAATGTCACTCAAACGGCCAAATAAGGTCTCAGTGTCATCACATTCACGTTTCAAGAACAATTATTCCATCTACCAAGGGCTTCTGACATGCCCACCATGCCGAATACTTACTGTTGTAATGCAATTGTTCTTCAATGAACGATTCGTTGTATGTAATTGTTAATGTCCAAGTCGCGGTGAAATGACAACAAATACAAAATATGTTTTCCAAAAAGACGTATCATTTCTGTGGTTGTACGTCGTTAGATGTCCTGTCTTTTCTGTGGTTCCTCAAGCGGCCACGGCGCTGGACTGGTATTCGTGAGCACTGGGGTTCAAATTTCAAATGTGAGCCCTGTTTTCCGTGGTTTCGCCAGATCAATTGAGGGGAATACCTGAATGAGTCCTTCAAACAGGCCACAACCAATTTCCGTCTCCACCCCTTCCACATACGAGCTAACGTCCTGCCTCTAACGATAGCGATGTTGACATCATATTAAACTATTGGCTTCGTTCTTTCTTGAAATATCAGTAGGTGTCACCATTTTTTAACTTCTGCTGACGACAGAAAGATAATTTGTAAATAAATTTGAAAATAAATAAATGAAAATTTATCCACTGTTCTTTGAAACTGAAACTGGTCGTGTTCTCTGCCAATTATTTGGGCATTCTCGAGTTATTATTTTCACATTTACGTCTAATTGTTGATTGGTGGCCATCTAGATAATGTTTCATTTCAGGGTGAAAGGCAACAGGAATTTTCCAAATGCACAGAGTGAAAGTCTCCTAGCCAGCTAACACTTTCAAACATCAATCTACACTTCAGCTAATTATATCGTACTCAGTTGGCTACCCTGATGTCCGGCAATTTTACTAAGATTCAACGATGGAAGACGAATTCTTTTGGACATAAGCTATTCGGAAGGAGAAACAAATCAAAATACAACATTCGTAAATGACAATCGGTCATAGCAAAAGGACGAGGACCGCCGAGACCCCAGGATGTCAAGGCTGTCAATGACCATTTCAGATGATGGAAGGTTAAAAACGTCTTCGACACTGTGTCGTACGGCCGTCCCGAAGTTCCTCTCAGATACAGGAGATTGCAAGAATCTCAAGTGACGGGTGACAAGGTATCTATAAATGTGATTGACATTGGTGGGGGAGAGGGGGAAATTCTTTCACGATTAGCAACTTCCCAGCACTGAACGGGGTGCCAAGCGCGCTCCCAGTCAGCTTCGGATGCACATTATGGCGTTTGCTAAAATAATTAATGCATTGCTTCCAACCAGAGAGACAGGAACAGTCAAAGCAGATCATTTCTCCTAGTGATGTATTATAAAGAGGGCTGAACCCCCTTGTTCTTCGTGCTACCACATCCATCATCTTTTTCCCGATTGGTCCTTTGCACTTGCTTTCTCTTCAAAACGCTGCAGAAATGACACCCTGGCAGGAAACTTCCGTGGGAAAACTAGTAGGGACAGAAACCAACTGTTGTTTTACAGAGCTCAAGAAAACACATTGTGGACCATTCTAATGAATGATAAAAAATATGGCTACAATGTGAACATCAAAAATTTATGTTGAACATTGGTAGTGCTAACAAAAGTAGGGAAGCACACAGGAGGAGAGGAGGAAACGAAGTGAAACTACACGGTGTGAGAGGGCAAATGATTCGTATTTGATGTTATTGATGTGATTACGAAATCGATTCACATGTACAAATAACTTGGCAGTACGAGTTCACTTATAAATAAGACGTTGCACCTCCTCTGGCCGGGATGCCTGCATCAATTTGCCTCGGAATGTTGTCATCAAGGCGTTGTATCATCTCCTGAGGCAAGCTGGCACGTGTCTCTGTACAACTGCAGTGACTGGTCCTTGACAACCTGGATACTTGCAATGGGACGAAGTTGACGTCTGAGCTGGTCCAACACATGTTCCGTCAGGGGCAGATCTGTGGATCTTGCTGGCCTCATAAATACCTAAATATCATGCAGACATTTCATACAGACATGTAGCGTTGTCGGCCGCTGTAGCCGAGCGATTCCAGGCGCTTCAGTCTGGAACCGCGCTGCTGCTACGGTCGCAGGTTCGAATCCTGCCACGGACTTGGATGTGTGTGATGTCCTTAGGTTAGTTAGGTTTAAGTAGTTCTAAGTCTAGGGGACTGGTGACCTCAGATGTTAAGTCCCATAGTGCTTAGATCCATTTGAATCATGTATCGTTGGTGGACAAGCATTATGCTGTTGAAAAATGACACCACGACTCTTTCGCATGAGAGATAAGACATGAGGACGTGGGTTGGCAGTCATTTACTGTTGCGCCGTCAAGAGTCACTACCAGCCGCGACCTGAAGTCATACCAGGTGGTTCCCCACACAATGTCACTATGAGCAGCACCGCTGTCCGTCTCCAGAACATTACCTGGCCGCGGTGGCCGAGCGGTTCTAGGCGCTTCAGTCCGGAACTGCTTGACTGCTACGGTCGCAGGTTCGGATCCTGCCTCGGGCATGGATGTGTGTGATGTCCATAGGTTAGTTAGGTTTAAGTAGTTCTAAGTTCTAGGGGACTGATGACCTCAGAAGTTATGTCCCATAGTGCTCAGAGCCATTTGAACCATTTTGAATCAGAACATTGGAAGAATGTGACCTCTCCCCAGATTACCGCTATAATCACCGACGATGGTCATCCGGGGTAGGGCAGAACCGTTACTCATCGCCGAACACAATGCGATGGCACTCATCAGTAGCCCAAGCTTCCCGGTGACGGCACCACTCTAAACGCACTCGTTTGTTGTGGAGTTGTGGAGTTCACGGCAGCTTACGTATGGGATGGTAATTTCATACTCCGGCTGCTGCTACTCTTCGACCAACGGTACGGAGTGACACAAAATGTTGCAGGGAATCCAGCGGCTTATGATTGTTTTTTTTTGCCATTTTTGGGGTAAAATATTTTTTGGCGGTAACTTTTGGGGTACCGAAAAGTTTGGCGAAATTTCTGGGGAAGAAAATTTCGGTACCAGAGAAACTGGGTAAGTATTTATCTGCATAGCCTTACTAGTATTAATACCTCCATCTGTGATATTTTAGTTCAGACAGCATGTACTTAATTTTCTAGGTATTCAGCAGATCTCTCTCTCTCTCTCTCTCTCCCTCTCTCCAGGTTAACCAATACAACTTTCCTTTCGTGAGAGATGGCGGTGATACCTCTCTGTGGCATTACTATGACATGCACATGCCTGTTTCGACCGTTTGGGATGTCTACTTCCACTTTTGTGGACGCGTCACTTTCTAACGAGACACCATATTGGAATTCGTAGTTTTAGTTGAAGCTTGTATTAGACGGGTTTTATATTATAACGTATGTCCTGTGAATAAATGTTGTGTCAGATATTGAGGATCTCTTGAAAACGCATTGGCAGTGATATAATTCGTTATAATTAAATGTAAGGTAATCACAGATCGGCGGTTAAGAGCCTGCAGGAGGTGTAAATGAAACACACATGCACGGATTTTTAGCTTTCAGAGAAGCATAGTGGATAGAGGTGTCGGGTTGCGAAGTGTGATATAGGTGGCATGCTAATGGAAAATCAGTAGAACATGCATCGAGCATCAAGCGTTAAGAAAGTAAATATGGCGCCCCTAGAGCAGGTTTTTTCTACTTTTCTGGTCAGGCTTTTCATTTTATGTACTACAATTTTTTATATGTACAATAATTTCACTGCCCCGAATACATAACCCCACCTCTTCAAGCTGCCAACACTAATAATAAATAATATTTTAAAGGAATAGGTCGGTTTACGATATTTGGGGAAAAATTGTCGAAACTGTATCATGGTCCAAATGGCTCTAAGTACTATGGGACTTAACATCTGAGGTCATCAGTCCCCTAGACCTAGAACTACTTAAACCAAACTAACCTAAGGACATCACACACAGACATGCCCGAGGCAGGATTCGAACCTGCGACAGCAGCAGCAGGGCGATTCCGGACTGATGCGCCTAGAACCGCTCGGCCACAACGGCCGGCTAAACTGTATCATGTTGTGGATTTTTTTTTTTCTGCAGTGGGGGAATTTTGAAAACTCAATCAGGGAACGCTGAGGTAGTCTATTGTTTGTTCTCGGATGGCAGCGCATGTATGAAGGGATTACGATGTGCTTAGTGCACAATTCTATCCTCCATTTTGGTGGTCAATAGTACAGACAGGAACGTTGACGATGAATACGCCTGCCCTCACGTTCCATGCAGTCCAACATCGGGCCACTGTCATATCCGAATTCCCCTACAAATAGGAATTTTGGACAGTTTGACCAACCAGCCAAATGTGGACCCACAACGAAGTCCCTTTTAGACTCTGGCAGGTGCTGATAACGTTGGCTCACACGAGTACGCGGTATCTTTGTGTCCTTCACGGCGATCACTCAACATTTAATACTGTTTATACCTCTTACATACCCTACCAGGCCTGGTAACAACATTAAACACGAACTACAATAATGCATCCTGCAGGCCGTTCTGTCTCTCACAGAGAATTGCACCTCTAATCATGTACAGCCCGCCGATGGTGTATACCCTGTACCTGCTGGAAGTTGCGTTGACATCTAACTATGTCTTTGGGTTCTTCATTTTTTTTTTTTTTTTTGTTGAGGAAGTGTATTTATTAGCACGACGCATTTTGGCAGCGTGCTGCCATCATCAGTTACATTTTAGTTACAAATACATTAATCTGAAGTGTGATGACAACTGTTTGCTCGGTGTGCTCGTGAGGTTATGCACTTAAATTTAGCCCTGTACGGAAAGATCAATTTATTTTAGTGTATACTGTAAGTGAATTGTATGCTGAAACCATTTCATTGATGCCTTTACCTACATCTTTTTTCTAGAAATTGTTTTGTCTGGCACACAGAGCACAGTAATAAACACTCCACCATCACTTAACAATTTCACATTCACATGTCTATATACCAAAGTGTAGAGTACATGCGAAGCCCTCTCTGCAGGCCACCCTGGGAGAGATTTCCAAAACAGATACAGCGAACGCATAAATTTTAAGATTTTAAATGTGGCTGCACTTAAACATATCATTTTCCTAAGCTAATTTATTTATTTATTTTGCTCCTTAATCAGCTCGTCCCATGCGTTTGCAGCAACTGTGCATGAAAGAGCTTCAATGGATTGGAAATAGAATCCAACCACTTGCAAAATTCAGGTTTTTTTAACTATGAGCGAGGTTTAATAATCGTGTATTTTGCAACTGATTGACTGTTAATTCCAATACATTGAACGTATAAATGCTTGCCACACAGACAATCATGCAGAATCAGCAATACTACCCACAGTAACTACACTGACCACCCAATGCAAGACATTGCGAATTACCTACATATATTACATAAAATGGACAAGGGACACAAAATAAGATTTTATAAAGAACGAGAAATTTTGAATCATGGCACAATACATGGTACCAGGTTGCTAAATGATAAGCTAGACAGTAACAATATAAATTTCGTCAAAAATTTCTCCAATGTATAATACTCGCCGTATTAATACAAAAAGTTAACTCAGAACACAATTATCTTAATATCACTAAGAAAATCAAGTAACACCAAATAATCATACTACTTAATATATGCCTTGACATAAATATGCCAATATAAAAACATTGTACTTTCATTTTGTGCACTAACTTAGCAACTCAATTACTTTTTTCTTAGCAGTTAAAGTTTTCGGAATGTAAACATCTTGTGAAAGTTTTAAGTAATGGTGAAGTGTTTATTGCTGTACTTTGTGTACCAGACAAATTACCAGCAAAAGTGGAAGAAAAGATATCAAAGAAAACATACAACTCACTTAAAGTATACATTAAAGTAAATGAATCATTCTGTATAGGGTTAAATTTCGACGTTTAACCTCACTGGCACATCTAGCAAATAATTCGCATCACACTTCAGATAACTGTACATGTAACTGTAATGCACCTGATGATGGCAGCATGCTGCCGAAACGCAACGTGCTCATAAATATTAGTAAAACGTGACTGAGGCTGTAAAAATTATTTCATAACTTTATAATACAGTCATACAACATGAATAAATTTTAAAAAGTTCCAGAAGTTCTACGCAGAACGCAACAGAATTCTTTACGTGAAAACTGTAGGCTGAATTCATGTACTACGGCACACTGTCGTATGAAGAGGTGCAGCATAAATCGATTTATGGAGCTTTACACGTATAAGTTATGTTGGTAACAAGCATGCAGATAGAACCTACTATTGGTTAATTAATCTGCGAGTGCTAGCCTCACAGATGAATCGATTTCTGGATCACTACATAACCGGTAATACACAAATGAAAACCGTAGAAACGGTAAAATACCTAGAAGTAACAGTCAGTAGCGACCTAAAGTGAAACGATCAAATAAAACTAATTGTAGGAAAACAGCTCTCGAGCTGAGATTCATTGGAAGAATCGTAAGGGAATGTGATCTATCCACGAAAGGAGTGAGTTACAGAACACTCGTGCAACCGAATCTAAAGTGTTGTTCGACAGCATCGTATCCTTATCAGGTTGGAGTAATAGAAGAGACGGATATGATCTAACGAAGGCGGGGATATCTTAACAAGCACGAGAGAATTATGCGGAACCACAAACTCCAGTGACGAGCCTCTAAAAGAGAGACGCGCATAACAGAGATACTTACCGCTGAAATTTCGAAGGAGTGCGCTCCGAGGAAAGCTGGGAAACAAATTGCTGCAGGGTTCGCGAAAAGTACACGACGAGAAAATAAGAGAAATGACTTCTCATGTAGACGCTTATTGACTGCAGTTTTTCCCATGCACTATTCGTCAGTGGAACAGGCACACCTTAACATGGCTTTCGGACTATAGACTGACATGTAAATATCGCAGATCTATTTAAATACGAAGGTCCATTTCAGTTCTGCAGTAAAAAATAAAAACTGAGTGGTTTGAGGAAAAACAGACTTCTTAGACTTAATTATCACAGGAATAAACAAATTAAAGCTATAACACCAGCCTAGAAACCTGCTTGGACTAATTTATCTACAGATTTCAGACCGACTGGTCTTATGGGAACTCAAAGAGAGCGTTGTTGCTTGTACCTGGTTTATACACAATCAACAATGGTAGTCAGTTTTGGTCCAGCTATTCGGTTTCGTTTTCCGCCTAGTATATCTTGTTTTATCAAAAGGACCGGAATTTTACTGCGATTTTTCATATTGTAGTAAAAAGTCGATTTGACAATGCTAAACTTTCGACAGAAGAACTGGCTTAGATTTTATAAAGCACTCTCATTTAATGTTCTACGCTTAATGATTCTTATTTACTCCTAACGCTCATCTTCGTTCTGTGTTGTACTGTACAACTAATAAACTTCAAGCTATCACAAAGATGGAATGTAACACACTTCGTCATATGGGATTTAGCAAGCGAACTAAGCACGCTTTGACTTTGATGTCTGCTTGTAACCAACAATGACACAAACTGAAGAAAAAATATTTTTAATTGTTTGCACCAAAGCTGCTGATTATTTGTTGGCTGACTAGGTTCGAGCTTTTCCATTTTCACAAGCCATCTATTATAGAGAACAAAGTTTTTTATGTGTCGATGTGTTTATTGTGGATAATAAAAGTTACAGTAATTATATGGTCCAGGTGGTAACTGCTTACGTAAATTATATCTGTGATCCACTTGCTGTAGACAGTTCTGTTTATGTCACAGCATTTTACATGTAGCTCAGATCTGCATAAAAAATGCAACAACTGTAGTTACATCTTACTGTAGACAACGTATAAGCATAACTACAGACAGCGTCATTCATAATACGCTCCTGCAAATGGAAAAAAGAACACATTGACACCGGTGTGTCAGACCCACCATACTTGCTCCGGACACTGCGAGAGGGCTGTACAAGCAATGATCACACGCACGGCACAGCAGACACACTAGGAACCGCGGTGTTGGCCGTCGAATGGCGCTAGCTGCGCAGCATTTGTGCACCGCCGCCGTCAGTGTCAGCCAGTTTGCCGTGGCATACGGAGCTCCATCGCAGTCTTTAACACTGGTAGCATGCCGCGACAGTGTGGACGTGAACCGTATGTGCAGTTGACGGACTTTGAGCGAGGGCGTATAGTGGGCATGCGGGAGGCCGGGTGGACGTACTGCCGAATTGCTCAACACGTGGGGCGTGAGGTCTCCACAGTACATCGATGTTGTCGCCAGTGGTCGGCGGAAGGTGCACGTGCCCGTCGACCTGGAACCGGACCGCAGCGACGCACGGATGCACACCAAGACCGTAGGATCCTACGCAGTGCCGTAGGGGACCGCACCGCCACTTCCCAGCAAATTAGGGACACTGTTGCTCCTGGGGTATCGGCGAGGACCATTCGCAACCGTCTCCATGAAGCTGGGCTACGGTCCCGCACACCGTTATGCCGTCTTCCGCTCACGCCCCAACATCGTGCAGTCCGCCTCCAGTGGTGTCGCGACAGGCGTGAATGGAGGGACGAATGGAGACGTGTCGTCTTCAGCGATGAGAGTCGCTTCTGCCTTGGTGCCAATGATGGTCGTATGCGTGTTTGGCGCCGTGCAGGTGAGCGCCACAATCAGGACTGCATACGACCGAGGCACACAGGGCCAACACCCGGCATCATGGTGTGGGGAGCGATCTCCTACACTGGCCGTACACCACTGGTGATCGTCGAGGGGACACTGAATAGTGCACGGTACATCCAAACCGTCATCGAACCCATCGTTCTACCATTCCTAGACCGGCAAGGGAACTTGCTGTTCCAACAGGACAATGCACGTCCGCATGTATCCCGTGCCACCCAACGTGCTCTAGAAGGTGTAAGTCAACTACCCTGGCCAGCAAGATCTCCGGATCTGTCCCCCATTGAGCATGTTTGGGACTGGATGAAGCGTCGTCTCACGCGGTCTGCACGTCCTGCATGAACGCTGGTCCAACTGAGGCGCCAGGTGGAAATGGCATGGCAAGCCGTTCCACAGGACTACATCCAGCATCTCTACCATCGTCTCCATGGGAGAATAGCAGCCTGCATTGCTGCGAAAGGTGTATATACACTGTACTAGTGCCGACATTGTGCATGCTCTGTTGCCTGTGTCTATGTGCCTATGGTTCTGTCAGTGTGATCATGTGATGTATCTGACCCCAGGAATGTGTCAATAAAGTTTCCCCTTCCTGGGACAATGAATTCACGGTGTTCTTATTTCAATTTCCAGGAGTGTAGATTTTGTCACTCATGGAGCTATAAGGATCAGCAGTAGATCGAATCGCCCAACAACCTCTCAGCAACGCAAATATTAAATCAGAAACAAACACACTCAGGACATTAGTAGTCAGTAGCGGCTATCACCCACGGTAAGTTAACGAAGGAAACAAAAAATAAAATAAAAACAAAGCGCAAAACCGTTAAAGACGAAATCGCGTTGACAAAGACTGAAACATACAGGGAGCATGTATCAAACAGAAGAAATTACGCATAAAAGAAAGCAGATTACAGGATAGAGTCCTGTACCAGCCAACACATTAGGAGCTAACATCATTCATATAATAGACGAAACACAACGATATAATAATTGTGGTGTTTACAAAATTGAATGCAGGGTTAGTCCAAATGAAGTGGTCCAATAAAAATTAAGTTGGTTGCTTGACCATTTTTAAAAATTTTAATTTTTTATATGTGATTACCCTATAATTGAGAAATTCAAAACAGTTTTTAAAAAATTTTACCCCTCACCTTTATTGAATGGCAGCAATTTTCGTTTGTAGGCCCGCGTCGATGTATCAGTTTAGAGACGTTAGCAAAAATATGAATATCTCTGCACTGGGTTAAGTTACAACATTGCAATTAACATGATTGCTCTTAGAAAAGTGTCCTCTACAACAGTGTCTATTACACAAAATACCCTAAATTCAAAAATAACCAGTTAAAATGACCTCCAAAGTTTGGTATCCAAATGTTCAAAAATCCACTTTTTAGGCCCAAAAATAACAAACAAAGAGCCATTTATGAGAGTCTATTTTTTCCTATAGTTAGATATCATACACTACTAGCCTCATACAGAGCAAGAACACTTACAAATGTTTCCTTAGTTTGTTGTGAATTATTGAATTTTAAAAATGTTCATTTTTTGTAAAGCTTGGGGTTAGTTATCTCAGGTGGCACTTAATATAAAAATATGATTGTTGCACAGTTTGTACACCTATATGATAGCAACGTGCTGTAAAAATTTCAACGTTGGTATCTGACTGTGAGCAAAGATATGAATTTTTGAAAAAGAGGAAATAATTCACATTACTCAACAACTGATCTTATGGCTGTTGCCTATTCATGTGTGATACTGGCGGAATATAATCAATTATTATTGATATAAGGTACTAAATTATATACAAAAAGTGGAAACATCACTGGAATTAACATTTATATTATTTTGACATACTTAAAATAAATATTTTCAACTAACATCCTTCGAGATGCGACTGTTTCTAAACCTGGTGGTGAATTTCCAGAATGGTGGTGAATGTTAAGAACACTTAAGAACACTTATTTCTTCAGACAGTTTCTGTGATATAGAATAAGACCTCCCAGTTGCTGTGGTAAGTTCAAGCACTGAAAGTTTCCTTAAAACATTTTTCATTGGTGTCCAAACTTTGTCACTGATAGATTTCTTGAATTGTGTTCTTGAGCCAGCAGGGTGGTAAAAATGCACAAAAACATCATAGTTTTCCAAACTTATTCTTTCAACCTCTACAAGCCACCACTGTCCATCATACACACATGCCACAATGTCATTCAACGTTAAAGACAGAGGTGTAATTTTACTGACACAATGATCCTCTTAAGTTTCGGTTTTTGATGTTACATAGTATCGAACTAAGTTTTCTGCAATGCCAAGGAATTTGTGGAAATGTCTTGTTCCTTTTATTGCTATACAGTTTTCAAATCCGGTTGGAAGTGTTGTTTTCATATGCAGAACTACTTCCTCTTTCTTGATCAGAAAATAGGTAATGCCTTTAATATTATCCTTGCAAAAGACATCATGTTCTGTACTGTGAGAATTTGGTCTGTGGTTGGTCTTTCTAGGCTGGCTTTACTTACTACACGTTTTGTTGTACCTCCTACTCCATAACATGCATTTTAACAATGGCAAGATGGAAAAAAGTGGCATTTAGCTTCCAACCCAAAGTCTACTTTGTGGTTGCACAGATTTGAAAAATTCTTTTTGTTCTTATACTGACTACTACTTCCATCTGAAAAGTATATCAGCTTCTCAACCTTGGTAAAATTTTCTTTCATGTAATTTATTACATACTTTTGAAACACATTTACAGCCAAAGTGTTGTGCTCCAAGTTATCGCTTCGAATGCAAATTGAAGAACTACAAACTTCATCTTTCTCATTTTTAGAGTAAAGAATAAATGGATGCACTGTTGCCTGGTCATTGACCCAGTGGTACCCTTGTATTGCATCCTGAATCACAAATGTAAAATTTTCTGCAAAATCAGCTAGCACTATGCATTCAGTTTTATGAAGTTGTGCTTTTTTGTCCTTCAAAAACTTACTTTGGATTTTATAAACATAGTGGTGACTTTTGAGTTTTTGTAAGTTATCAGTTAAAGATTACAAGTACTCTTCCTGAGAATTAACCACTGTTATCATTTCTGCCCTGTCAGTTGTGACCCACTGTTTGAAAGTATACTGTCTGGCATTTCCTCATCATATTCGTGAAACAATTCAATAACGGTTTCCTTACCAGGGCATTTATAAAACTCATCTTGCAGTCATAACTGTTAGTGCCACAGACCATTAAGTCTAGTAACTCCTTGTAGTTAAGATCACTGAGTTTTGCACCCGCAATCATCAGTTTGACATTTTGATGATATTAACAAACACAATCGGAGTATGTCCCTGAGGACCCAGCCAAAATACACAACTTAGGGCGGAGGACACAAAATTTAGACCTTCCAATTTTGCATTCAGGATGAGAATTTCTGAAAGCTACATAAAGTTCATTTAAATTTGACAACACTAGTCGTTTCTGTTTTGTTACTTTAACTCTATTTATAACAACTCTTTTGCTATCTTTGCAACCTGGGCGCATTCTACTGTTTTCATCATCTTCAAAAAACTGCTGGATCTTTTTAATTGTTCCTTCACTTATACCTACTCCCTTCTTCTTTCCTAAAACTGGAAGAATGCCTTGCTCTTTCACTAATTTTCGCGTTAGTTTAACCAAACGGTGAGAAATGTTGAATTCATGAATTATTTTTTCTCTTGACCATGAGTCAGGGAGGCAAATTAAAATTTTAACTTTTTCCTCTTTAGATGTCACTGAACATTTAATTTTTAATTTCTCTATTAACAAATATTCAGTGTCAGATGATGCTGGTGGTAGGTTTTCTTCTTTTTTAGAAATAACGTTTGTATCTGTATTATTAAAGCATGATTCCAAGTCTTTTCTAATTTTGTCTGAAATTTGTTGTACCTTATTTTCAATAGCTGCTTTTCTTTTTCTGCTACTTAATTTTATTATTTTCGAAGCAGGAGATACGTCTAACTTAGAACAAGCAAAATCCAATATGCTAACAGCTTCCTCATTAGGAACATAAATGTCGTTAACAAGGTTACATGATTCTTGTTCTGGATTCACAACAAATATTTCTGAGTAACGATTCGGGCACAGGGAAGTTTCAGGAAGCACATTACGTTTCACTTGGGAAGCTGTTTCTCTCTCACATAACAAGGACAAATGTTCAAGTTTTATTTCCCTCAAACCTTTAGTAATAGGCTTTTTATGAACTTTAAGTGGATCACAGCACTTTCTTCCAAAAATGTGGTTGCAATTCAGAATATATTTCTTCTCATGATAATCACACACTGATGTTACAGAAGAACTTACTAGGAATTTAAACAAAGTTTGTCTAACTTCGTCAAAGTCGTTGACATTTTTCAAGTTTTTTGAAACTGAACCGTAAACTGTTTTGTTACGTACTTCACTTGCTATCTGTCCAACAGAGCACTGTTCATCCATGTTATTGCATTCCAGTTAATCTCTCAAAATTAATTACAAATTACACACAGAACAAAGCACATAACACTCTCGATGAAGTATGTACATGCACTCTAAAACAGGTTTCAGAACAGACTGACTACAACAACACCACACACAGCAATAATGTACTTATTTATTGACAATAAACCTAAACGTAAATGGGCAGTTTTATTACCATAGAACAAAAGCGAAACCACCTATTGTTTAACGTTGCATTATTAAAAATAAATAAACTAAATGAATATTGGTTGATGGTGTTGACTAAATATATGTCACAATTAAATTTTATTACAATGAAACAATAAACCATTTAAATAGGCAACAGCCATAAGATGCGTTGTAGAGTAATGTGAATTATTTCCAGCCGGCCGAAGTGGCCGTGCGGTTAAAGGCGCTGCAGTCTGGAACCGCAAGACCGCTACGGTCGCAGGTTCGAATCCTGCCTCGGGCATGGATGTTTGTGATGTCCTTAGGTTAGTTAGGTTTAACTAGTTCTAAGTTCTAGGGGACTAATAACCTCAGCAGTTGAGTCCCATAGTGCTCAGAGCCATTTTTGAATTATTTCCTCTTTTTCAAACATTCATGTCTTTGTTCAAGTCAGATATCAATGTTGAAAATATTACAGTACGTTGCTATCATATAGGTGTACACTGTGCAAAAATCACATTTTTATATTCAGTCCCACCTAAGATAACTAACTTCAAACTTTACAAAAAATTAAAATTTTCAAATTTCAAAAATTCATAAAAAACTAAGGAAAAATTTCTAAGTGCTCTTGTTCTATATGAGGTTAGTAGTCTATGGTATCTAACTATAGGAAAAAATAACTCTCATAACTTACTCCTTGTTTGTTATTTTTGGGCCTAAAAAGTGGATTTTTGAAAATTTGGATACCAAACTTTGGAGGTCATTTTGACTGGTTATTTTTGAATTTAGGGTATTTTGTGTAACAGACAATGTTGTAGAGGACACTTTTCTAAAAACAATCATGTTAACTGCAATGTTGTAACTTAACCCAGTGCAGAGAAATTTAAATTTTCGCTAATGTCTCCAGCCTGAAAAATCGTCGCGCGCCTACAAATAAAAATGGCCGCCATCCAGTAAAGGTGCAAGTTAATTAATTTAAAAAACTGTTTTGAACTTTTCAATTATAGGGCAGTCACATATAAAAAATTAAAGTATTTAAAAATGGTCAAGCAACCATCACTGGACCACTTCATATGGACTGACCCCGCAGCGAATATGATAAAGCCTACATTGGATAAATGAGCATAACTTGTAAAATGAGACACAGAGGACATATAAATGTAAGCGAAAATAACCTTTCAGCATTCGGTACGCACTTCTGAGAAAACAAACTCTCCACTGAAAATAACGAGAGAAATTTCAGTATTTTATATAATGCCTCCAAAGGCCACTTACGGGGCATTTTGGAAAAAACAGAAATCTACAGTCACACGGCTAAACACCCAGAACAAATGTTAAACGAACAGCATTTTGCAACCAAAAATTCACAGAAAGTTTCAATAGCGCCTTAATCAGCATAAGAAACGCACCATATCGTGCATTAATCACAAAAAGCGCGACTACAAACGATTCATAGACACGAAAATTTGTTGTGCAACTGTAATGACGTGGAATACAGTGTCTCACACTGAATACAATCAGTGATATTAATGTATTTGCAGTGTAAACTTAATATTTCAGAGATTATGTGAGACCATATAGTAAAACTCCTTGCATCAAAATTTGTCAAAATTACGACAACGCATACGAAAATAGTCAGCGTGATGCACAGTGAATTCCAATGGAAACAGATTCTCCACGTGATATATCGTTGTCAGGTGGATCAGATCATGGTAGATAATGAAGGTACCACAGTTAAAACAAATATTTCTTATGCTCATACACTGACATACTACAGTTAAGGTGATGCTACAAGGACCGTCCACATCAAGCATATCCCAAACACAAAATAAGTTAAGTAGTTACCATCTCGACTATATTACCCACACTCTAAGTTATCAACTCATAAAAAACTTTGTTCTCTGTAATAGGTGGCTCGTGGAAATGGGCAAAGCCCGAAACTAGTCAGCCAATAAATAATTAGCAGCTTTGTTGCAAACAATTAAAAATGCCTTTTCTTCAATATCGTAGAGCTGTAAGATGCTACGTACTGAAGGCTCTTATAACGGTACAAACATTGCTCATTACGGTCGCGGCTGATGTAAATGGGGAGAGAGAAGGGATGCGTTCAACATTTCACAATGAATGAGCTGAGTCCTGTGTGTGAACAATGTCCGGTACAGGAAGGAGGTGTTTCACTTCATGATGAAACAACAGTCCGAATTATCCCAAAATCAGTTAAGTCCGAATTAGTGGCGGTTTACTGTATTGTTTTGGTCAGACGTGGTCGACTGCAACCTCGACGACCCCCACGATCCCATGCTATCCGTCACAGCCGGCCTGAATATACACACTGATGCCCATTTGAAACGTTGTCAGTTGCTGATAACGCTGTCTCACACGGGTACGCGGTCTCCGTGTTCTTCACAGAGATCACTCAACATCTGACCATCCGACGCTGCTCAACGCCCCTTATATACCTTGCCAGGCCTTGTAACAACACTAAACACGAGCAACACTAAAGCAGTCTGGTAGCCGCTCCAACCGTGACAGTGAATTGCAATTCTTCTAATGGTTTACAAACCCGCCGATGTTGTATACGTGTGCTATTTTCCGCTCTACGCGATCGGTCGCCTTAACCGCTTTGGCTACCCGCTTGCATACATGCATGTCTGAAGTAACACTGCATCGTTCTTCTGAACAACACAGGCACTGCAATGTCGTATCTTGGAGTGGTCTTAAACTATTACGAGTCGATTTCAGTGGGTTGGTTTACGGGCTTTCTTACCTTCATCTCCCCTTGGTTACACTTTACGCAAACTACCCAAAAATATAGCTTTATAAACACATTTTGTTTAACTAGTATTATGCCAGTCATCATTAAAAAATAGAAGATATGAAAATAAGTTTTATAATCGAAGGAACTGTTGTAGACGTCATCAAATTTGCATATGCGGTTTTTGAAATTTATTTACTGCTTCCTCTCTTTGCAAGTTATTAATCAGTGGCAGCCTTTGGTTAGATATTTTTGTTAATATCCAATAGGAAACTTTCGATTGATCTAACTTTTTTCTGTTTCGTATGTTTAATTTTCAGTCTCAACCCAAAGTTATTGGTATACGAATAAAAATATTTTGTGCGAATATTTTCTCGCGCTATTTCAAAATTCATAGGATAAGCAGCGTTTGCGATGTAATTACATTACACATCATTAAATGAAAACAGTGGCACCCATAGACAATTAATGACTTCAAATGATGAACTTTGAATATAAAGTTACCATTCATGCATGAAAGCAATCTATTTTTTAAAAAAATTATAATGTGGATAATTACCAATCGTTTGAGATAGAATAAGTTCTTATGTACTTCTTGTGTGCATTCTTGGTAGAACTTCACAAATAACTGTTAGTGCTCTTACCTTAAAGAGTATGTTGATAATGCCTGGCGCGAGCGGTGACGGGAATGTAAGATGGCAGAAGAGCTGATTTGTGTAGCCAGTAACAACGATACTTTCGTTTCAAACGCGGAGGAAACAAATATTACATTTTTTGCAACATGTGATGGACCTTAAGTTTCGCAATGAAACACGGATACACAAAAAGACCTACTAAACGATTTAACACAAGTGATAGCATCATATTCTTGGAGATGTGACCTGTCTATGGAACAAAAAAAGATTTTATTTGTATCGTATAAAGGTTTCGTTTTTTTGTATTTAAGAAACTCCATGTATTACAAACCACTAATGACACTTCGTAAATAAGTACAAGCGAAATGTGTATGACAAAAACAAACAGCCTTTTATTTAGTTACATAGACGGATCACATCTCCAGGAAAATAAAAATATAGAAACGACGAAGGAATTTGAGAAATCAAAAAGATATTAACACCATGATTTTACTGAAAATAAGGGAACACACTCGGGCTTGTACACTGTTGCTGCACTCTTCGTGAAATGCGTAAATAAAGCCTGCTTTTGAGAGTACCTTCTGCCCCACACTTATTCAAACAAGTAACTCTCAAAAACTTTTTTTGCACTGTCTGGTGCCGTGAAGAGATCTCCTTACGGTTGACCAGGTGCCTTCGATACTATTAGTGTGTGCACCCATTTCAAGATCCTTAAATGTCGCTTTATAGTTACCTGTAAGATGCTTGAATCCTTCAGCGTTCAAGCATTTGTACGACCTACAACAGTCCGAAATGACAGTCGTTCCTGGAAGGATGTACTCCATTATGATACTTAGCGGCACCTTCTTCGTACTTCTGAGAACAACTTTGAAAAAACACTTCCTCTTTGGATTCCTCCGAAAAGCCACCGTCATGGTTTTTTACCCCTCTGCCGTATTTCCTTCTTCCAAACAAAGCCTCGTCGATCTCGACAATGACTACATCGCCACCTAAGTTTCTCACGTTCGTTGAAGCACATTTCAATACATAATTGTCCAATCCATTAGTCTTCTAAAATAACTGTAGTTCATCGATAAGAGAGAAGTTTCTGCATCTTTTGACCGAGGGACAAATCAACTCTAGAATTTTAGCGATGCTGAACTTGCTTTCCTCAAACCACGAATTTTTTCTAATGCTGCAACGAACTCTTGCGATAGTCTTTTTTTCAGCTCCGCGCACCACGTCTGTAACATTTGTACGAGAAATAAGGCTCATATCCCCATCACACATCGGACAATGTCTACGACTGGCTGTAAAACCGTGCGACATACACCAGTTAACTACATTGCCTTCATGTACCATAAGGACAATGTCCCTGTAGCGATATCGTTCGAAGGCCATAGCTGAAAACAATGGAGTCAAATCTAACTGCCGACTCAAAAGAGGCTACACTCTTCTGTTTCGGTATTTCTCACTGATTTCTTACAAGAACGTCAAATGCAGCATTAATAACTATGGCTGTTTTATAAAGGCGGCCACACAAGTAACTGCATGCTTGACAAGCACACTTGCACAAACGCGCTTGAGTAACCTTGCACAAATTCCTGGTGCCTATACACGGTTCAATCGTACGTATACTGTACAAGCATTAATTTGTTTATTTGTTTACCAGAAAATGACGATGCGCTGGCTTAGGCAACCTTTTTCCCTGTGTTGCAAAAAAAAAAAAAAATAAATAAATAAATAAAATGTGATATGTGGAGTAAATAGTGGTTAAAGAAACGAAAACATTATTCGCGTATTAACTATTCGTGGTAGACACGCTGTGTGTAACGTTGGTTTTTCTTCTCTCTTCCTCCATTTAATAGTGTAGTCTTTGACTTCACCTACAGTACAGTAAAACCTTTGAACAGAGCGTAATTTAACAAGACCAAATACAAATTAAATCAAACCAAATCATTCACAAATGCTTGCACAAGCCTCCTTGATCTTAGTACACAAGCACAAACATACACACACTTGAAAGCTAGCACAAGCATACGTAATCGAAATTCGATCAAGCATGAAACTACTTGTACAGTCAAAATGCATGCGCAAACTTTTCATACACAATCTTAAGCAATTTTCGACAATCACGCCTGTGCAATTACGTATGGGACCACCTTAAGCTGATTAGAGACAAACAAACTCGGGTCTGATAATTAAAAGGTAATATCTCTGGAAACAAATACGCTTGAGTAAATTTTTCTTTAGGTTAAAGCGCAATAACCCCCCCCCCCCCCATTATACAAACCGACCTCTTTCGATGTGTGCTGATCATAAGAATATGTGCAACATACAAAAGAACTATTAATGGAACATACATTAGTATCCATTTACCACTGCATACTCTCACAGGTTGAGACACACTCCTCTTACATAGACTTTGGGCTACACTACATGTCAGTCTGACAACATAACCAGTTTTCCAGCTTTCACATACGCTGGCGTAGCAAACTCACGACCACACTGTTGCCACACAACTTACTCTACGCTGCATATCGGTATGTCACCATATCCAGTTTTTCTGCTTTCACATTCGTTGGCTTTGCCAACTGTCGTCTCAGCCATTGCCTTCCACTTAACCTAGGCCACGGGATACACTAGACGTCACTATGTCATCACCAGCGGATCTTCTTCTGCTTTCACATTCGATGGCTTCGCCAACTCACAAAAAACTGCTGCTGTCCATCCAAAATTAGGCCTTGGGCTATGCTACACACGTCCAAACTATTGCCTCAGGTACGCACAGGTACATCAGTCACTACATGCAGCTTTTCTCCTTTTACATTCGTTTCTTACGCTAGGTTACAACCAAAGTACTGCCTTTCAACCTGATCTATGCCTAAGGCTACGCACAGCTCAATCAGTCACCACAACAAATTTTTCTCTTCTCACATTCGTTTATTTCGCCAATTCACAAACAAACAATTGCCCTCCAACATATACTAGACCTCGGGCTGCACTACAGATCAGCTGATCACCACAATCAGTTTTTCTGCTTTCACAGTCGCTGATTTCGTCAATTCATAAAGGAACTGTGGCTTTCCAACCTAACGTGGGCGTCCGGGTAGACATAGGTCAACTAGTCGCCACAGCCAGTTTCTCTCCTTTCATGTTCATTTATTTCACTAATAGATGATCAAACTTCTTCCTTCCAACCTAATCTATACCTCAAGCTATGCTATTGGTCAGTCAGTCACCACAATCCGTTTTTTTGCTTTCACATTCTTCAACTACGCTAATTCATAACCAAATTGTTACCTTCCACACTAACCTAAGCCTCCGGCTATGCTACATCTCAGTTTGCACCACAACAACTATTTCCACTTTCACATTAGTTGGTCTTGCCAATCCACTACAAATCTGACGCCTTCCAACATAGCCTAGGCCTCCTCCTATTATACAGGTCAGTTTGATACCACATGTTTTTCACGTTACACATTCGTTAGCTTCCTTAACTTACAACCAGACTATTGCCTTTCAACCTAACCTCGACATGGAGCTACGCCACAGGCAGTTTGTCACAACATCCAAGTACTTTTTTTTATTTTTTTGCTCTCAGAATCGTTGGCTACACGAACCCACAACCCAAATTTTGCCTTCCAACGTAACGTAGGGATCGGGCTACGCGACAGGTCAGTTTGTGAACATTAACATCTTCGGCTTTCACGTTCGTTGGCTTCACCTGCTCACAAACTAACCATTGCTTTTCAACTTAATTTAGGCCTTGGGCTACGATAAACGACTATCAGTCACCACAACCAGGTTTTCTGCTTTAACATTAGTTGGCTTCCCCCACTCACAACTATACTTTTGCCTTTCACATTCACTGACTATGCCCATTCACAACCAAAGTGTTGCCTTCTATAATAATCTAGGGTTT
This sequence comes from Schistocerca serialis cubense, assembly GCF_023864345.2. NCBI lineage: Eukaryota > Metazoa > Arthropoda > Insecta > Orthoptera > Acrididae > Schistocerca > Schistocerca serialis. The sequence continues at coordinate 782,697,065 of NC_064640.1, forward strand.
GGGATATGCTACAAGTCAGCCTATCACCACAATCAATTTTTTGTGCTTCCACATATGTTGACTTCGCCAGATCACAACCAAACCGTTGCCTTCCAACCTAACCTAGGTTTTGGGCTTCACTATAGGTCACTCTGTCACCACAAACAGTTTTTATTGCTTTCACAGTGTTTGATGCTTCAACAAAGTGCCAGTTTGTTGACTTCGAAATTAACCTAAACCGCAGGGTAAGCTACACCTTAGTTTGTGATCACAACCACTTTGTTTGCTTTCCCATTCGTTGGCCTCACCAACTCACAACCAGTTTGATGCTATCCAACCTAACAAAGGCCTCGGGCTACGTTATAGGGCAGTTCGACACAACTAGTTTTCCACCTCTCCACTCATCGGTTTTGCCAACTCACAACGAAACAGTTACTTTCAAACCTAAACTAAATCTCGGGATTAGCTGCAGGTCAGTCTATCATCACAATCCGATCTTCTGCTTTCCCTTCTGTTGGCTTTGCAGTTTCCCTACCCAACTGTTACCTTATAACCTAACCAACATCTCAGGCTACGCACAGGACAGTGAATCGCCACAAAATTTTTATCTTTTCACATTCATTGCCTCCGACAATTCACAAACAGATTTTTGCCTTCCGACTAAATCTGGACCTCAGGCTATGCTACAGGTCAGTCAGTCACCACAAGCCGTTTTTCTGCTTTCACTTTCGTTACCTTCACCATTTCATAACCAAATTGTTACTTTCCATACTAACCTAAGCCTTGGGCTACGCTACATCTCAGTTTGCACCACACAAACTATTTCCACTGTCACATTAGTTGGTCTTGCCAATCCACAACACATCTAACTCCTTCCAACATAACCTAAGCCTCGTGCTATTAGACAGGTCAGTTTGACACCACAACATGTTTTTCACCTTACACATTTCTTGGGCCGCCCGGAGTGGCCGAGCGGTCGCAGGTTCGAATCCTACCTCGGGCATGGATATGTGTGATGTCCTTAGGTTAGTTAGGTTTAAGTAGTTCTAAGTTCTAGGGGACTGATGACCTCAGATGTTAAGTCCCATAGTGCTCAGAGCCATTTGAAACATTTGAACATTCGTTAGTTTCACCAACTTGCAACGAAACTGTTGCCTTTCAACCGAACCTAGACATTGAGCTACGCCACAGGCAGTTTGTCATCACAACCAGGTACTTTTTTTCTTTTGCTCTCAGAATCGTTGTCTACACGAACCCACAACCCAAATTTTGCCTTCCAACGTAACATAGGCCCCGGGCTACGCCACAGGTCAGTTTGTGAACACAACCATTTTCAGATTTTCACATTCGTTGGCTTCGCCAGCTCACGAACTTACCATTGCTTCTCAACTTAATTTAGGCCTCGGGCTACGCTTAAGGACTGTCACCACAGCCAGTTTTCCTGCTTTCACATTAGTTAGCTTACCCCACTGACAACAATACTTTTGCCCCTCATCCTAACCTAAACCGCGAGCTACGCCATAGGTCAGTCAGTCATCCCAACCAGTTTCTCTACTTCCACATTCGTTGGCTTCGCGACCATTCTTTTAAGTAAATTAAAATATTATGGCGTCACTGGTAGTGCTGCAAAGTGGTTTCAGTCTTATATTACTAATAGAAAACAAAGGGTGTCATTACGTAACACTTCAGCAGTAGGCAATCAGACATCATCTGACTGGGAAGAAATTACATGTGGTGTTCCCACTACTGTTTCTTGTGTATATTAATGACCTGTCATCTGTTACATTGCCAGATGCCAAGTTTGTCTTATTTGCAGATGATACAAACATTGCAATAAATAGTAAAGCAAATATAAATTTAGAAAGCGCAGCTAATCAAATTTTTACTGACATTAATAAGTGGTTCATAGCCAATTCACTGTCACTAAACTTTGAAAAGACCCACTATATGCAGATGAGAATTTCCAAGAGATTTCCCTCTGGTGTGTGTATAAAATATGATGACATGGAAACAGGAGAAGTTGAGAGTGTAAAATTCTTGGGATTACAACTTGATAATAAATTCAGTTGGGAGCAACGTACTAACGAACTGCTAAAGCGCCTAAACAAGTCTGTGTTTGCAATGCGAATGATGTCAGACATAGGAGATATAGATATAAAAAAACTGGCATATTTTGCTTATTTTCACTCCATTATGTCATATGATATCATATTTTTGGGTAACTCCACAAAAAGAGAAAAATTTTTTAGAGTACAGAAAGAGTAATGAGTAGTATAAATCCAAGAACATCATGTCGAAACCTACTCAAAGAATTGGGCATATTAACCACAGCTTCTCAATATATTTATTCCTTAATGAAGTTTGTTGTAAATAATACATCTCTTTTTCCAACTAACTGCTTAGTACACTGTGTCAATACTAGGAATAAGAACAATATACATAAAGATTTAAAATCACTTACTCTTGCCCAGAAAGGAGTCCAGTATTCAGCAACGCATATTTTCAATAAGTTACCAGCAACCATTAAGAGTTTAGTTTCAGACAAGGCACAATTTAAACATAATTTAAAAGAATTTTTGGTGGCCAACTCCTTCTGTTCCATCCATGAGTTTCTCAACAAGTGCAGTAGACCATTTTAATGAAAATTTATTATACTTTAATTTTTGACCATACTTGGTTGTAACAGCCAAGTAACTACCACTGTGTGAATGATGGATGTATGGAAAGCAGATGTAAGTCTTAAGTCTGTAAATAGTGGAAGTTAAATTTTAAATCTTGTACATAATCTGACTGTTCTTAACTGAGGATCACTGAAATGAATAATTTACTTTAATTTTTGACAATAATTGGTTGTAATAGCCAAGAAACTAGCAAATGTCTGAATGATGGATTTAATGAAAGCAGATGGAAGTATTAAACCTGTAAATATTAGAAGTTTAAATTTAATTCATGTACGTAATTTTATTGTTTACTGACTGAGGATCATTAAAATTAATGAAACTCAAGTTTTTCTAATTACATTTTTGTAATGTGTTTATCTGACATGTTCCACACCCAGGAGGATTCCCTCTTCTATGGGTCTATGGAATGAATAATTAATCTAATCTAACCTCGCAACTATACTGTTTCCTTCAATCCTAATTACGGGGTTTGGCTACACTGTAGCGCAGTCTCATGCCCACAACGAGTATTCTTGATTTCACATTTGTTGGATTCGCCAACACACAACCAAGCTGTTGCCTTCCAACCTAACGTAGGCCTCGGGATACGCTAAAGCTCGGTCTGTGACCTACTTTCGCATTCGCTGGCTTCACTATCTCACAACAACCATATCGCTGACTTCCAACCTAACCTAGGCATGAGGCTACCCTACAGTTCTCGTTGTCACAAAAACTGGTTCTTCTTCTTTCATATTCGATAGCTTTGTCAACTCACAACCAGACTGTTGCCATCCAACATAACATACGCCTCGTTCGGCGCTACACCTCTGTCTGTCACGACAATCACTTATTCTGCTTTTACATTCGTTGACGACGTCAGTTCACAACCAAACTCCGTCCTTCCATCATAATCTAGGCGACGCGCTACTCTACAGGTCAGTCTACCATCTCACCCTATTTTCCTGCTTTTACTTTAGTAGACTTCGCCAAATCACAACCAGACATTGGACTTCCAACTAAACATAGACAAAGGTTTACACTATAGGTCCCAACCTAGGCCTTGGACTTCGCTATAGTTCAGTCTGACACCACAACTCATTTTTCTGCTTTCGCATTTATTGCCTTTGCAACACACAACCTATTTGTTGGCTTCCAACGTAATCCAGACCTTGGGCAACTCTACACCTCAGTTTGGTACCACAACCTGTTTTTCCCCTTCACATTTATTGGCTTAGCCAACTGAAAACCACACTAATGCCTTCCAACCAAACCTAGACCTCGGGCTGCGCTACAGGTTAGTCAGAGATCACAGCCAGTTTCTCTGCTTTCACAATCATTGGTTTCGCCAACTCACAACCAGACTGTTCCTTCCAACCTAACTCTAACCTAACTATAGGACAGTCTGGCACCACAATCAGTTTTTCTGCTTTCACATTCATTGACTATGCACTTTCACAACCGAAGTGTTGCCTTCTATAATAATCTAGGGTCGAGGTTATGCTACAGGTCAATCTATCACCACAATCAATTTTTTGTGTTTTCACATATGTTGTCTTTGCCAGATTATAGTAAAATTGCTGCATTACAACCTAACCTACGCCTTGGGCTACGGTACACCTCAATTTGTCACCACAACGAGTTTCTTTTTCTTATTCTCCTTTTCACATTCGTTACCTTCGCTAACCCACAAACACTTACGTGGGCGTCAGGCTATGCTACAGGTCAGACTGTCATCACAACCAGATATTCTGCGTTCAAATTCGTTAGCTTCACCAACTGACACCCAAACTGTTGCTTCCATCTAACATAGGCCTCGGGCTACGCTACAGGTCAGTCTTTCATCACAACCAGCTGTAGTTTCACTTTCGTTGGCTTCACCAGCTCACAAAAAAACTGTTGCCTTCCAGCGTAACCTATGCCTCGGGCTATGCTGCAGGTCAGTCCTTCCAAATAAACAAGTTTTTTGCTCTCTCATTTGCTGGCTCCGCTAACTCACAATGAAACTATCGCATTCTCACCTAATCTGGACATCGCTAGGCAACAGGTTATAATAAAAACACCAAAATGTTCTACGCGCAAAAAATATATGTTCATGTACGCAACGCATTTAATTCGTGTCTTATTGGACCAAGAATCAGGATTGTATACAATTTATTTCCGATCAGAAAGTCAAAAAACAAAATCGTCGTAATTTAGACTTTTTCGTAATAGCTTCATCATAAAAAGCGCCAAACTGTTGAGATATTTATATCGTTAACAGAAACGCCAAAATGCAGCAGAAGTAGAAAATTAGTAATCGGCCGCTCATAAAATCTGAATTACTTTTACTAATCCGTCACCAACAAAACATGGCACATACTAAAATGAATTATTGATTATATTTCACCACGGAAAGTGCTATACGAATGACAGAAACGGCAATATACTGTACAAGCAGAAACGGAAGAACGAGCCGTATAAGCAACGTATTTAAGTTGTCTGTCATCGGAACAAAAATTTACTACAGTATACAAATTACTTGCCATCAGACTGTCACAAAACAAATTTTCTTAAGTTAGACAGACGGCGTAATAACTGCTTCGACATAAAAAAAGGCAAAACTGCCCATATACGTCTATTACAGAAACGGCAAAATGCCGCAGAAGTAGAAAATTAATAATCAGCCACACATAAAACGCTTAGAATCTTTTGCTGTCTGTCAGCAATACAACATTCCATATTTTAGAAAAAAAGTCATTTGTAATGTTTCGTCATACAAATTGTTAGATATATAAATAATAGAAACGTCAGCATGCTGCAGTAATAAAAATTAATCAAAGGGTCGTCTACATAAGGCGAATAACTCTTGTGCGTCCGTCACCATAAGTGAAATATCGTGTTCTGATCTTTATTTACATCATAAACGTAGATATCGGTCAAAAATGTGTGTGATAGTAACACGAATCATTCGTATTTTCTCATTTTCTGGCTAACTCATTAGCTCTACAAACGCTTGTCTCCAATTGGCTGCCACCAATGAAACAAGCAAAGGCGTTGCCAAAATTTGCGATATACCACGAGAGCAGCGCGTGGATGGCCCATGGTAAAATTTTGCCTACATTCTCATATTCCCCGAATCATTATCATCTAACATAGAAGTTTTACGAGAACATGCTCAAAAGCAATGCCTCTGAATTTTTTATGTGAAAACTCTCAGAGCTTTTTAAATAAAACAAACGGTATTAACATTCTGCTTCTTTATTCTTCACGTCTCCATATTTATTTCTCAACATACTTACTCTATCAAGGAAACACGCTTCCCCAGATACAAGTTTGTTGATGCCGTTACTATGGAAATCTAAAAGAAGTCCTCGAAGGTGTTCTCTAGGTTTTTGAAACAGTTGGGAATCGGATGGCGCCTAATCTTGACTGTATGGAGGATGATCGATGAGAGTAAACCCAAGTCGGAGGATGCGCCATGTGCTTACGTTTCCTGCGGTTACAAACTCTGTTTCTCACGCAACGACAAACTTACGTTAAACACTACCATGTTATGCCCTACAATTCTAGAGCCCTCTAGCGGCAGACGGTTGCAACTTGCATCAGCGAAGCGGGAAAGTCGACCGAGTAATATGCATGACACGTAATACCTAAATCTATATTGAGAACAGAATAAAACATTCGGAGGCATTACTTTTCAGCATGTCTACTCTTGTACAAATATCCGCAGACGCCCATGGTACGTATCACCCAGTAGGAGCATTAGTAAGTTTGATGATTAATAAACAAGTGATTAATACACACAATTTCAATTGTTTTTCGTTTTCTTTTGTACGAAACTGTGCTTTCCTCCATCCCTGCCTCTTCCACGAAACTAACGTGAATTATCATCCCCCCTCCCAATAGCTCAGATCTTGTGTAGGCTCCTGACGTTTAGTCATTAACATTTTTTTAGCAACCTGCCTATAGTTCCTTTACTTACATTTCGTGGAGAAACATACTTATTTTCTGAAATTACTTAACATTTTCGAGCAACTGTTGTTAGGTAACGTAATGTGCAGTCGGTAAACTTTTTCTTGGTATCTGAAAGGACGATAAAATACATAGTGTGAAGAAATCAAGCTCCGAACAACACAATTAGTGCAGTGGTGAAAAAAGCTGGAAGGAAGGGAGAAAGCTTCGGCCTAGGTGCACAGTATACTGTGAACCGTTCTTTGTATTTCGATATGAGCATTTATACAAACAGAAAAGACACAAGGAGGTATCTAACATTTAAAAGAAATGAAATGGTGATATAGTCATTAGAATGTAGCGATCACAGTAATGTTAGTAATGTCAAATTTTTCTCATTCTGTCGCACAGTAACTAAGTATTTTTATTAACATAAGACTGATTTCAATGACTTTCGCAATATCATCAGATACAAAATGTTTGACTAAAAACAGAGCGTCATTGTGAACTTTCGCATATGCTGATTGTGCATATGGTACTGAAACCGATAATATGTTTTACGATCAAGGTAGAAAACTTTCATATTACGAACACTTGGATGCTTCATGTAATCGGAATTTAAAGCACGTTACCGGCACGGCCCATAATGGTGCTTATTGCCACAAATTATGAATCAGCTCTCAAAAACACGAACTTCAATAATGCCAACTATAATGCTGTTTGTTTGACATGCAAGGCGGAGCACACAACCAATAATATATGTTCTACTTCAGATATATGAATTTGACACTAGTTACAACGCTAAATAAACATGTGGATTAATGCAATAGGGCGAATATAAACATAAATAAATAGCACGCAACTAAGAAACGTATTAAATGTAATGAAAACAAGTGAAAAACTCTAGCGCAGACTCAGAAATGGCGGCGGGCGTGTTTAAATTCGTATCTCCAAATGCTGGCAAGAAGATAGCGCATTCCAGCTCGTTCCCCTCTCTTGTTTAATTTTCACAGAGTGTTGGAATATCTGGGAGACTGTGTTCAATTAGCGAACTGCCACACAATGTCGTAAATCTTTTGTTTACTGCTAACGAAGGAGGTGCGCACAACGGGAACGCATGGTCATCTCCAATTGCATCCGCAAAACGTTTCACGGGCACAAAAGAGTCAACGTGGACGCGCACTTCGAGAATAGTTATTAGAATCTGAATATTATATTCTGGAAGCTTTACAACGTTAGCGAAAAACCAGGACGCAGAGAAGTTAACGTGAAGTTCGCTCGCAACTGCTCTTTACGCACCTCCATGCTGTTAAATCGGCAATCTCACACTGCACGCTAACATACCGGGCTTTCCAGTATTTTGCATGAACTATTACAAGCAACAACCTACTCAGCTACAGTTGCTACCTCAAGTAAAGAGAATACATACTTAGAAGTACACTGTGTACTTACGAATTACTCGTAACGATGCGGCACCAACTTCAAATCCGTTTGGAGAAATTAAGCACAGGTGTTAAAAAAAACAATAACTGCAAATCCTGTACGATGTAAAAATTCTGTTTCACAATTTTACACAACGTTATTCCTTTACCACGTTTTTCGTTTGTCACGCACTGTTACCGGATAGCACGAACAAAGATACTACTAATATTGGGGAGTTATTGCACAAAGAGTTTAACATCTCGTAGACTCAACGTACAAAGATAATTTTGTTTCGGTACCGAACGAAATTCGCGGACTTTATTACACACACGTGCAAATGTAGTTTATTAATATTACCTTCGCCAATTTAAATTTACTAATCGGAAGTAAGAAAGGAAGTAAGAGCTGGATTTAATGTCGCTTCGCCGAGTTAAGTACATCAGAGTATTTCCTGCTGTCTTACCTGAATAGCAATTTGTTATCTGTGAATTTCAAACTTTCTTACATACCACGCAATGTTGCCATGCTAATGGTTTTTCTTATTAAGTATGATGGTTTTGAGTACATGTCAAGTGTGCAGGTTTTTTCGTTTAGTATATACTGGGAATTATGGTGGATTAAATTTTTTATGGTTTTACGCTAAAATTATTTTTAAAAATAACTTGATCCATTCAGTATACAGCAAACAGCACTTTATTAATTTCCAAACGTCAAGTAGCTTCTAATTTTATATCGCCTAAATATTTGTAATACACTGTCTTCTGTCTTCGTTTCCATATTGTTATGCGTCCGTACTGTTAAGCGCTCTAGTATTAATAAATCGGCAACTGCATAACGCATAACAGTAGTGCCGGTATAATGTGGTGTTCTTTACGTCACTGAATGTTATTTTAGTGGTAAATGTCGGTAAAGAAAAGGCAAAATATACCGAGAAATTTCATGCTGAATGGCTACGCTATTGTAAATTTAGACTGGCCAAAAAGAATTCAAGGCAATGACACAAGAGCATACTGTAAATTTTGTCTTAATACTCGTTAGTGCGTTGTACCGACATATTAAGCCACAGTGTCGCAAAAAAAAGAGCTATACAATCATTTTCTAGCAAAAGACAAACAAAACTATCTTTCAAAGCTTTGAAAGAATCTTTAGAAGCGAATCAAGTTGAGGGTTGCCTTTCACTATTTGTTTCCAACGATTGCGTGACCATGCCATGTGATTACGTAAGAGATTTACCCAAGAGTAAATTTACAGACAGTGATGTTGCCAGAAAATTTCAAATACTTAGAACAAAGTGTAGTGCAGTCTATTGCCCGAAGAATTTGTAGCAGTTCTGAAGCAAATGCCGTGAAGTGTTTCCTTCAGTTTAGAAATCGAGTTGAACTTAGGAGGACTTAAGTCAGAGGAGTGCAGTAGGTGGTATAGCACTTAGCAGCCCCATCAGTCAAACAAATCAGTAACAGCTTGCACTGTACGTGTTTGAGCATTGTCCTGCAAAGTGATGGTCAGGTCCTGCAGAAAGTGTCATTACTTCTGCCTCTACGCTGTTCATTTTTGGAACACAACCTACGACCAGCTTAGAGACAGAAGTGATGACACTTTCTGCAGGACCTGACCATCATTTTGCAGGACGTTGCTCAAGAGCATATAGTGCAGGCTGTTACTGATTTGTTTGACTAATGGGGCTGCTAAGTGTTATACGACCTACTGCACTTCCTTGACTTAAGCCCTCGTGAGTTCAACTCGATTTCTAAACTGAAGGAAACACTTCACGGCATTCGCTTCAGAACTGCTAGAAATTCGTCGGGCAATAGACAGCGCCTCTCAAACTTTCAACACAACTGGCACTGATAAGAGTATCCTACGACATCTACATCTCAGGCAACGGGTTATATACAATGCTGGTGACTATTTTGAAGGTCAGTAAAACTTTGGAACACGTATCTATTTTCTACGAGCTGTAAATAAATAGTTGCCACAATTAAAGTTCCAACGCTCGTATACATCCCGTAAGAAGCACGAAGATAAGATAAGAGAAATTAGGGCTCTTACGGAGGTATATAGAGGGTCGTTTTTCCTCACTCTGTTTGCGAATGGAATAGGAAAGGAATCGACCAATAATGGTATTAGGTACCCTCCGCCTTGCACCATACGGTGTTTTGCGAATTATGGATTTAGATTTTTGCGAAAGTCCCTTCATCCTTAATAACCACTGCAACCTACATCAATTTGAAATAGCTTCCTGACTTACACGAGAAATAATCCTGAAGAATCGGCAATCCCTCGGGCGCAGATGCACCGCATATACGACGTTGATTTGATTCCGAAGATGAAGGAACCACTTCGTCTCATTCGCTTCAGAACTGTTCCATTCGCACCATCAACAGAACGGGCTCTGCCAACGGTATACTACGCCTTCCACATCGCTGGCAACGGGTTCTACACAACGCTGGTGACTACTTTGAAGGACAGTAACAGGCGCAAACATGTAACTCTTTTGTGTCGGTTGTGAATAAATAGTTTCCACTATTTAAGTTCCAACCCTCGTATACATATCTCGAAGGCGTCGCCTCCCAGGACGTCGGCCACCGACAACTGTGATACAGAAACCGATAGGCGGCAGAGCAAGCGCCACCAGAGGTCCTCCTCACTGGAGATCTACTTCTCTCCGTGTAGTCACGTCCGTAGAAATAGATCCACAAGTGTACCTCCGCGCACCGGCTGTTTCTTGCGGTGTAGCTCCAATCATCGGCAGTTCTCCGTCGACACACTGGGCGAACTCATGTGTCGGTTAATCCTAGCCCTTCAATCAGAGCCCGGTAGGAGCCACCGCAGTACTTCAGACCTTCCCAACATCACCCCCGCGATTATCATCGACTAGCTTCCACCAAGTTCACTGAACTTTATCCAGTGGGAAACTTTGTTAGGTTAGTCTCTATGCCCCATCATCTAAATTGACTTTGTTGTCTTCCAGGTACACACCCGATAGAAGACTGAGAGCGTTTCTAGTAATTTTTGTGACAAATGTTTTTGTTTTGTCTGCGTCCGTTGTTTTGTTAATAAAACTTTCTCTTGTTGGTCTGGAACGTGTTGTCTCTTAGGCATCTCACAACCTCACAACGTGAATACATCAGTGGCGACGTTTTTTTTTTTTTTTCAGGCTCAGGTGGTCAAATGTGTGCTTTTCTGTCGTTTACTTTCCCCACTCAGTCTCCGAACCCCTCAACGTGACCCAAAAAATGTTACTCTTTCTGTGAGACATTCAGCATGTCATGCAATGGTTAGTAAACATGATGGTGGACTTTATCGTAGCATTTGTGACGGATCACAACGCTCTTCTCGAATGGACTCCGCGGCTAAAGCCTTCTGGGGAGCCCATCCGCCATTTCCGACATTTGACAGCAAAGTGGAACCTTGGTATACTGTGTGTCCCATCTCGAGCAGCATTTTCTGCATTTTGGTATCTCAGGCGATGCATATCGTGGGGCGTTGCTCGTCACCTACGTTGGGCTGCAGTTCCACTGCCTTCTTCAGCAATTATACCCTAAACCTGAAGCACATGCCCTGCAATGTGAGCAGTTGAAATTTTGTTTGCATGAGTATTTCGACTCACTGGTGTAGGTTGCGGTGGTGTGGCACAAATTCTATAGCTGCCATAAGCAACCGGGCAATCGTATCGGGAATGGACTGCGATGCCCCAAGGTCTGTCTCGGGAATGCCGTCATCGGTGCAAAAATGATGACTGTCAACAGCCGCTCATTTCGAAAATGATCTTGGTGTATGCCTCACATGAGAGACTTGACACAGACTTACTGAGCTGAAAGACCCCACGTTGGACTCTTGTCTTCGGATCATCCCTTCGTGTGTCAGCAGTCCTGCACGGTCTGTCTCAAGTCTGCCGCCAGCTGCATCTACCGTTCGCTACCCTAGGAGCTCCCGCACTCCACAAAGTTTCCCAGTAAACCTGCATTCCCCGTCCGCCAATCTTAACAGTTGCACTCTTCCATTAACTGTTTTGTCATGCATCCTAGGTACCAGTGCCAGTTTCGCCGTGCAAAATGTGCCTCATGTCGCAAAACAGATTACAAAGCACGTGTCTGCTGAGCCTCCTCGAAGATGCACTTGTATTATGCGCAGAAGAACCCCTCCCGCAAGAGGAACCTAATGTGGCAGGCCCGCAGGTCCTCTACGATCAGACGGCGCTCAGCATCTTGGATCCACAAGTGTGTCTGCAGGTGTACGTCAATGGTCACCCAGTCGACTTCCAGGTGGACTCCAGTTCTACCTTATTGAGCATCGTGTAGAGCACCTACCGGTGATTGGGCTCTTCTCCATTTCAAACATTCGACCAGCGCCTTCGCAGTTACAAAATGGTTCAAGTGGCTCTAAGCACTATGGGACTTAATATCTGAGGTCATCAGTCCCCTAGACTTAGAACTATTTAAACCTAACTAACCTAAGGACATCACATACATCCATGCCCAAGACAGGATTCGAGCCTGCAACCGTAACAGCAGCACGGTTCCGGACTGAAGCGCCTAGAACCGCTCGGTCACAGCGGCCGGCTCACAGTTACAGCAATAACATAGTGGTGGTCAGAGGACAGTTCACAGCCGGCCGGTGTGGCCGTGCGGTTAAAGGCGCTTCAGTCTGGAACCGCGTGATCGCTACGGTCGCAGGTTCGAATCCTGCCTCGGGCATGGATGTGTGTGCTGTCCTTAGGTTAGTTAGGTTTAATTAGTTCTAAGTTCTAGGCGACTGATGACCTCAGAAGTTAAGTCGCATAGTGCTCAGAGCCATTTGAACCATTTTTTGGACAGTTCACAACCCTCATCCAACGTGGTGTCACAACGTACAGGATGCGTCTCCTTGTCATCTATTCGCCGGGAGCGACAGACGTATTGAAACTTAATCTCGTCGACACTTTGGAGCTAGAAGTGCCCAATGCAGCCAGTAGCATCCAGCCTGACATTGACAGTTCTTACTTCCACGCTTTTCACTCGAAGTAGTGCTCAGTTTTTGAGCCTTTTACTACATTCGTCGTGGGATTTGAAGCTCTCATCATCCTCCTATCGGTGTCGATGCCCCATTTTTTTCAAGGCACAGAACGTCCCATTCTCCCAGCAGGATAAGTTACGAGCAGAGATGTAACATTTTTAAGACGCTGGCGTCTTGACGGTTGTTTCTCATAGTCAGCGGGTAACGCTCATCGTGCTGCTCGGCAAACCAGGTGGCTCCTTCTGCATATGTGGCAATTTCAAGAATATCATTAACGCAGCGTCCATTGTTGATGCGTACACTATCCCAGAGGTGGACGAGATTCTTACTCGGCTGACTGGAGGCAAAATCTTCTCGAAAATTATCTCAAGGATGCGTATTTACAGCTTCCTTTGGATACTGCATCGCAGAATTTGCTGGAGGTCAATACGCCCTTCTGTCTCTTCCTCTACAGTCGATGCCCCTTTGGGATAGCAAGCGCTCCACTGATACTTCAGAGATATTTGGAACTCCTTACGTGGAAAGCGCTGGGCGCTGCCAATTGCCTGGACGACATCTTCATTGCAGGGCAGTCTGTCAGGACCTTAGCAGGCATTGCTTTGGTCCAGATGTCTGATGGCTTACAATATGTTGTTCCCTGTCGTTGTCACAGCAGATACTAGAAAACGCCGACATCGGTTAAGTGTGGTTATCGACAGATAGAATTTCACGACTATGTTTACGGTCGCCATTTTAGACTTTCGACAGACCACAAACCATTGCTGCTCTTTTTTCAATGTGATGCCAACATTCCCGCAAAATCGGCTCGCAACCTACAAAATAGGCTTTGTTTCTCACCGGTTCTTCCTACTATATCCAGAACCGTTCTACGACTTACCATACCAACGCTGACTTATTTTCAGAATTGCTGGTGGGTCAGGACTCCTCCTTTGACACCGACCCAGAAGTATGCTGGCGTTGGGACACTGGTGATGAAGAAGCTGTCGCCTCGCTCGCTATAGATGCCAACCCAGTGTCCCAGCGTTTGGCAGAGTACCACATTCTTCGCGAGCTCCTCTTTCTGCTCTAGCAGGGATGGCCATAGGATAGCCAGAATATGCTCAACCCAGAACTTCAGAGTTACTGGCAATACAGGCACAATTTCTCTGCCTTCAATGGTGTTCTACTACTACAGGGCGAAAATGGCTGAAGTAGGGAGATCACTCTGCCCTCCCTCCAACACTGGATCCTGTACCTGCCTCGTCGTGGTCATTGAAGCATTGTGCTAACAAAACACCTGACACGTCAACATGAACATCGGAAAGGGGTAGATGCCAACATTTCTGCCATGGTGGCAGCCTGCATATCCTGCCAAAGCAAAGTAGCAGCCCCAGCGCATCACAATTTCCCATGGCTGTAGCTATCGATATCATCGTCGCGGCTCCATCTCGATTTTGCGGGAACTTTCCTCGGCCATTCCTGGTTCACCATGGTAGACGCCGGATCTAGTTTTCACTACGTGTTCCAGATGTCTTCTACGTTCTCTATGAATGCAATTCGAGGCTTTACACGAAACTTTGTCATTGAAGATATTCCCGAAACAATCGTCACGGACAACAGGCCTCAGTTTACGACTGCTGAGCTAACATCCTTCTTTGTTTCCAATCAGATCACTCTCATCGACATGGCAGCTCTCCACCCTGCGTCCAATGGTCTGCCAGAGCATTTTGTCTGAACGTTTAACGATCAACTGCAGAAACTCCGACGTCATCACTTATTGGACGACGCACTCTCCACCTTTTTGGCCTCTTATTGCATAACCTCACAGAAAGGGGCCAGTCCACTTGAACGGCTGCAAGGGCGGCCACAGCGATCACACATCTCCCTTCTACAACCACGACAGCCGAGGGAGCCACCCGCACAGTGTTGTCGGCACTATTTTTTTGTCTGTTATGACGTCTTGGTCCTAACATTCTTCCGACGTTGCCGCCTTTGGACTCCTGCGACAGTAAAGCAACTGATGGGACGGGCAGCGGTGGAGGTCTGCTGCCGCAAACATCTGTACCAAGTCCGCCCCAGGAAACTACCATTGGATCTCGACATGGGCTTAGCACCTTTTCTTTTTTATTTTTCCAGATTCATCTGCTCCACAGCTCGAAGCCATCACCAAAGCACCACCTAGGCGGCTCCTCCACCTTCAACAGCAGACAGTGGCCATCCAGCACCCTTCTCCTGGTCAACTCCAATGGACATAGACCAGAGAGCCCTGGATCAACACAAGCTGGGGGGATTTGCTGACACACTGGAGATCGACAAGACTTCGAGACCGGTTACCATATCTCTCCTCTTCTTGTGGGGGAGGAATGTAATATACCAGAAGTACACTTGAAGGATCAGAAACACTTTGGATGGAGAAGCATCACATACATACATAGCTAGTCAAGTGCGCAGAAATAGATTCGCAAGTGAACCTCCACGACTGGCTTTTTATAGCGACGCAGCTCCACTTACCGGCAATTTTCCAACGACGCTCTGAGCCAACCCATGCGCCGGCTAATCCAATCCCTTCAATCAGAGCACAGTAGGAGCCACTGCAGCAGGACTTTGGACCTCTTTAACATCACTCCCGAGTAGTATCTTCGACCAGCTTCCGCCGAATACACTCTACTTTCTTCTCGTGGAGAACTTCGTTATATTAGTCTCTACGTCCCATCATCCTAACTGACTTTGCTGTTTTCTAGGTGCCACCTGATAGAAGACTGAAAGAGTTTATATTAATTTGTGTGAGTAGTAGTTCTTGTTTAGTCAATGTCCTGTTGTTTTGTTAATAAGTCTTTGTGCTATTGATCTGGAACGTGTTGTCTCTTATGCACCTCACAACTTGAGATATAGCACTTCCTGTATTCATATCTAGGTAACCCTTTACACTTTTTAGCCTTTCACATTTCCGTTCATTACCAAATTAATTGCCGGCCGGGGTGGCCGAGCGGTTCTAGGCGCTACAGTCTGGAACCGCGCGACCGCAACGGTCGCAGGTTCGAATCCTGCCTCGGGCATGGATGTGTGTTATGTCCTTAGGTTAGTTAGGTTTAAGTAGTTCTAAGTTCTAGGGGACTGATGACCACAGAAGTTAAGTCCCATAGTGCTCAGAGCCACTTAAACCATTTAAACCAAATTAATTGTTCCTTGATGCCTCAGGATATATCCTACCAATAGATTTCTTTTTTTAGTCAAAATCGTCTCATAAATTCCTTTTTTCTCCAATTCGATTCAGTACCTCTTCATTATTTATTTGATCCACCCAAATAATCTTCAGCATCCTTCTGTAGCAACACATTTCAAAAGTTTCTATTATTCTCGTTTCTGAACAGTGTATCTTCCACGTTAACTGCCGTAAAAAGCAATACTCCAGGTAAATGTCGTCATAATTGACTTCCAAACACTCGAGTTTAAATTGTATGTTAATACATTGCTCTTTCTCATAAATTAATTTCTTGCTGTAGCCAATCTGCATTTTACATTGTCTCTAATTCGACTATTATTAGTTCTTTTGCTGGGAAAACGCAAAACTCAACGTTTACGTTTAGTGTAATGTAATTCCTTCAGCAGTGCCTGGCTTAATTCGATTCCATTCCACTACCCTTATCTTACTTTTGTTAATGGTCATCTCCTAATCTCTTTTTAAGACACTACGCCTTCTGTTGAACTATTCTTCCGAATCGTTTGCCATCTCTAACCAAATTAGAATGTCATCGCCAAACTTGTTAGTATTTCTTCTCCTTGATCTGGAAATTCTTTTCCTAATTTCTTGTTGGTTTCCTTTACCGCCTACTCATTGTACAGACTGAACAACGTTGGGGATAGGCTACAACCCTGTCTCACTCTCTTCTCAACCACTGCTTCCTTTTCATCTCCTCGACTCTTACAGCTGCAGTCTGGTTACTGTAAAAATTGTAAATAACTTTTTTCTCACTGTATTTTAATCCTGCTAACTTCAAAAATTCAGAGTGTAGTCCAGTCACGATTGTATAAAACTTTCTGTATGTCTACAAATGCTATAAACGTAGGTATGCCTTACTTCAGTCTAGCTCCTAAGATAAGTCGTAGAGGTAATATTGCTCAGCCTGTTCCTACATTTCTCCGGAAACCAAATTGCTATTTTCCGAGATCGACTTCTACAATAAATTGCGGAGTAAAAATGCAGTGTATATTTGGATTTTTGTGCTGTTGTTGCGGACGTTTGCAAGGCTGCACGAAGTTTACGCCGCTCTGCACGGTAATTTGTGCCGCTGGGTTGAGACGCAGGGTAATGTTTCACCATTAGACTATACATGGAGAGTGGAGTAACTTCCCGGCAGCGCTACTTTCAAACAAAATCTACAACAGCACAAAAATACCCATACTCCACGTATTTTTACTCAAACATTTCTTGCAAGACCATAAAACGGTCATATTAGTAAATTTGTTTCAAACTCATCTGCTATTCTGGAGCAAAAGGCACAAGTCCCAATAAAAAAGTCGATGCCTGTACCTCGGTGATTAATGAGTTGCCGCTAATGCTTGTGTCGTGGCGTAACAAGTTTGCTACGTCACACTGGGAAGGGAGCCGAAAGAAAGGCACGCGTACACACACGCCGACTGGCGTCAAGTCTGGAACAGGATAACTATTGAATGGTAGCAAGAAAAGTACGTAGCTGCTTTATACTTAACTTTTATTCTTTGATGAATACAGCGTTCTTCTTGAGACATTTATACGATAACTCTCAAAGTAGGTAAGGCTAATGGCGCCTTGCTAGGTCGTAGCCATGGACTTAGCAGAAGGCTATTCTAACTGTCTCTCGGCAAATGAGAGGAAGGCTTCGTCCGTATTGTCGCTAGCAATGTCGTCCGTACAACTGGGGCGAGTGCTATCTCGTATCTCGAGACCTGCCTTGTGGTGGCGCTAGGTCTGCGATCACACAGTGGCGACACGCGGGTCCGACATGTACTAAATGGACCGCGGCCGATTTAAGCTACGACCTAGCAAGTGTGGTGTCTGGCGGTGACACCACAGCTTGGTCTTACTTTTATGAGCTCGTGATCACTATTCTTCTAGATAATAAGAAATTACTAACATCTGTAACGAGCCAAACATTATTGATGTGAACAGTTGGGCGCTACACTTCCAACAATGGGTTTCAAAAAGATTCATTCGATTTTACAATACTGTACCTTTTTTATGAATAGAGATAGAATTTGGCGTGAATATTAAATTCTGAATCTGTTGCGCACAGTGTGTCCCAGTTCCATTATGACTGTGGCTATGAAAAATAGAAGTCATGGTGTAAGACGTCGTGGTCTCCTGACCTTCATTGCTTACATATTCCTCCCTCACAATCATATTCCGTACATCAAGACGCTTCATTCGAACCCAAACTCGATAAGATAAAGTCAGTGTTGTATGAATCCATGTAAACGATCTGCAAATAACAAGTAAGCGCCCCGTGGTTGAAATACTCGAGGCTGAAGTACACACATACATTCCAGACACGACGGTCACAGGAGCTTTTAGTTCGGGAGAGAAACCGCACAACGGGACGCCGGTCCCTTCAGAGGACGAGTCAACGTCAAACGCCAAGGTGACCGCCTGTGGAGTGGACAGCGGGTGCCCGAGGGAAATGAGGAACGACCCCGTGTTCGGCTTAAAAGCAAATTCCCCTACATTGTGTGGGAGCGGCCAGCCTACATATTCTTTACACACAGCACACAGTTTCAGAGATTTTCACAGGGAGACAGCAAACGTCAAATGCCGATACTACTTGTTTCCAGATTGGTCGCCTTAAACGAAACGTCATTATCCCATTTTAGAAGAGTAATGCTGATTGGCAGACGATATTTCTGACGCCTTGAGCTGAAGGAGTGATGGAAGAGATCGAAAGATATAACCCTTCACATCTGGCGTGGAGAGGCGACGTTCCGTTGTTGCTCTTGGAGCGAGGAACAAGTCTCTCCTCAGTACTTCACTGGGAGAGCACCTCTGTCGAGAGCGAATCGAAGTGCAACGCTATATTGAGTCCTTGCGATTAAGCGTTGTTCACTGTGTTGGCTGACACACTTATTGTGCAGTGTGAATGGACAGAGTTATAGTTAAACGCCTGCGAGCGAATTTTTGAGTGGCATCGCGGTGGACTGGTTATCTGACGGTGTACCAGGCCAATAGTTAGATTAGGGGCGAATAGGAAACCTTGACTTAATCAAGGCGTAGGGAGAGTTTGATTGGCGAAGGTCAATTCAGATAGAACGAGAGTTATCTTATTTTTCAGCAGCGAGTGGCGCAGACAGCAGTAATCGCAGCTTACGGTATTGTGTGCTACAGCTATTGCGGGCCCCATATTTCCTCCACAACAGTACACTTCACTGCATTTCACATGCGACAGACTCGACCGTACCTAGCAACATTCTAAAGGATAATTATTCAAGTTGAGTAGGCGCGCCTCTCAGCCATTCTGCCAAGTCAACAATAATCTTAAGCTTTGTATAGAAATTTCATTAGCGAATCCTATCCTTGAGAGGTAACTTCACATTCCGAAAAGAACCAGGATATAACTTGTTCAATTCATAACTAAAAGTGCCATTGTGATTTCTCAGAATTTTTGCAAAATAAATAATAACTTTCGTCAGTTTCATGTTTTTCTTCCACTAACTAGCACTACTCCAGTACCCAAGTATCCCACTAGTTATGTAAGAAATTTTGTGCATTTTTGTGTCATTTCCTTACAGCGGACGACTCCAGAAGATGTTTATTTGCTGAAAGTTTTTCAGGCATTTCTCTTTAGAACGTTAGGAGCGTCTGTCTGACTTCTGTAGTAGTGTGGGGGTGGAAATTGCATCTTGCAGCAGCCACAGGGTAAAGGGTACATCTCAGATTAATCCGTTGTGCAGAATAACAGAATAGCAGATCAACCCTACCCTCACTGAATGGGCTATGTTCACAAAATCACTGTAGTTTTTCAAATTAGTCTCTCCCGGAATCAAAAAAACATCTGAAATCGTTTTAAAAGTGTTTTGAAACAGTCACTACAGCCCTTTTTTGAAGTTGCATTTAGTACTGCAGTACAATTTTCTTGGAATCCTTAACTGCGTCATAACGGTGTCCTTTCTTTGCCAGCTTCAATTTGGGGTACAACCAGAAGTAGGCTGCGGCCAAATCCGACGAATATGGTGGATGATCCAGGACTGTGATCCATTTGCGGACCAAAAACTTGCTGCACTGTCTTCGCTTTGTGGGCTGAGATGTCGTAGTGGAGGAGCAACCAGGAACCTGCCACTCAGTTTTCGGGTTAAATTTGACGAATTCTCGCCCACAATGCTCGAGAACTCAAAAAATTTGATGTTACCTCGCTGTTCCGCTGTCATTATCCGACGACTTTCAGACACGTGCTGTTGCAATGTTAGCGCCTTAACTTTCAAAACAGCTGTTTTTGAAACTTCAAGAATCGTAACATCGCACGAGATGGCATTGCAGTTTTGAATTTCACGCAAGCAGTCCTAGCGGAACTGGGATACACTGTGTATTCCCCAAATAAATTTGGCGCCCAACATAAACGTATCACAGAAAATATTTGCTGTATTGACGTGGCGTCTAGCATGTTGCAATTGTCTCGCCACAGGGCAAAGTATAGCTGCAACAGCGTGCACAATAAATACTCAACTTCAGGGTGATGAGAAAGAATGATACTGAAGTAAAAACTGTAAACTCTGGTCTAGCCGAACTCAGTGAACGATGACTAATATCATTGTAGTTCAATCCGGACTGCTGTCAATTTATAAGCTCAGGCTCAGTTAATACATGACGGAAAAAATTGCAACACCAAGAAGTAATTAATGTAGAGTAATGAAATTTCGGTAATACATTTGTCTAGGTAACATATTTAAGTGATTAACATTGTAAGATCACCGGTTAATTTAAGCGCGAGATAAGGCATTGCAAATGTGAAATGCTGGTACGTTAATAACCGGTGTAACAGCCAGAATGTTGAACACAAGCATGCGTACGTGCATGCATTGTGTTGTACAGGTGTCGGATGTTAGTTTGTGGAATGGAAATCCATGCCTGTTGCACTTGTCGGTCAACACTTTTGTAAAACCTCGTCGCCAGTTTTGTGAAGGCCTCGTCGCTACTGCTGTGGAGGCCGAGTTGCCACTGTTGTTACGGTAGGCCGAGTTTGTGAGTTCGTGAAACGGCTTCACCACTAAGACAATTTCTCCCTGCCACTATTACACAACTATGCCCAAGGGTCAGGTAGCAGGATAGGAGAACGAAGGTTCTACAACACTCCAACAAATTAATAACAAAATCACACAAACGGGTTAAAAGGTTCACTTATCTGTATGACTAGTTGAATACTGAAGTCTGCAACACTGTTTCTATATAACACAGAAAAGGCCCTCAATGGCTAAGTGCAAATAATAGTAGGCAAACTTCACAGTACATAGCAAATTCAACTCCAACAACTGTCTGTTCAATTCTAAGAGCTCACTAAACGACGTTCCGTGTCCATGTCAGCCCTGGACGATGATCTATAACTAAGTGGACAAGAGCTGCTTTTCTATCTTCCGAGTAGCCTTCTGTCCGTTGTAATCCGGTCATTGGCGGATTGTACTCCGCGGGCAGTTGGCCGAGGCGAAGTCGGTATCTTCATCCTCAACGCCGCTGGTGGAGCTCGCGCAAGTGGCGAGTCTATGGCACTGTCACCTGCTCGCATCTTTGCGCCTGTGGTGCTTTTGCCCTGGCTTGTCTTGTTCGGACGACACAGCAAATACATGGATGGTTACTGCTGTTTGTGGATGACGCTGGAGTTTTCGTCCTATGATGCCCCTTACGTGATCGTTTGGAGACAGATCTCGTGATCGAGCAGGCCAAGACAACATGTCGACAATCTGTAGAGTATGTTGGGTTACAACAGCAGTGTGTGAGTGAGCATTATCCTGTTGGAAAACACCCTCCGGTACGCTATTCACGAATAGCAGCACAACAGGTCGAATCGCCAAATAAAAAAAAAATGGTTCAAATGGCTCTGAGCACTATGGGACTTAACATCTATGGCCATCAGTCTCCTAGAACTTAGAACTACTTAAACCTAACTAACCTAAGGACATCACACAACACCGAGTCATCACGAGGCAGAGAAAATCTCTGACCCCGCCGGGAATCGAACCCGGGAAGCCGGGTGCGGGAAATCGCCTGATCGACGAACAAATTTGCAGTCAGGTTGCATGGAATTATCACTAGAGTGCTCCTGCTGTCATATGAAATCGCATTCCAGACGATAACTCCAGGTGTAGGTCCATTATGTCTTGCACGCCGACAGGTAAGTTGGTTGCGGGAAGTCAACTGGCCCCCTTCTAACAAACACACGGTCATCACTGGTAAAGAGGCAGAACAACCTTTCATCAGAAAATTCCCTGCCGTCCAATTTTAGTGACACCACTAAAATCGCTAAGGGCTGCAGTTTGGGGTCAGTGAAATGCACGCTACAGGTCGTCTGACTCGGAGTTGTCGTTGAAGTAACCGATTTTTAACAGTTCGCAGTGTCACTGTGATGCCAACTTAACGCACAAACTCCTGCTACAGATGGAGTTCGATGCACCAGAGCCATACGCCGAACATGATGTCTTCACTTCACTCACACCTGGCCGCCCGAAGTCCGGTCTTCTTGCTAACGTACGTTTTAGTGAAACCGCAGCCAGAAATAATGTACAGTGGCTTCATTCCTGCTAAGTCTTTCTGCAGTATCGCAGAAGGAGTATCCAACTTCTCGTAGCCCTATAACACGATCTCGTTCGAACTTCTCGTTCGAACTCAGTGAGGTGTTGATAATAGCGTCTTTGTTGCCTTAAAAGTATTTCTGACTAATATCAGCTCACCACGTCCAATCTCAAAGCTAACTAACGCTCACTACCGTTACATCGTGTATTTAAAAGAAAACTGACCTGCGCTACTAGCGCTACTCTGATGCGACTGGGAAGAAATTTGAATAGATATCATCTTTAAGATGTAGAAATACGCCTACTAATTTTTGTTTATGTCGCACAGCTTCTTCTTGGTGTTCCGACCTTTTTTTGCCGCAAGTGTAGATAAACAATGCCACACTCGGCGTTGAGTGTCCGATGACTGCTGACGGCATCTCGTTGATAACTGTTTGGCAACTCCTGGAACTGGAATAATAACAGTTCGGCAAAAATCTGCGCTCTGTGGAAGGACGTTCATCTGGCAACTACTTGGCGGATGGAAGAAGTAGCCTTGGATATCAGCTGCCTGTATTACATCAGACATAACTATCGGCGGATGGATCAGACTATTTGAAAATCGCGTGGCGAAAGCATAATGTGGTTCCTGTTATGTGTTGATCGTAACTACGTGGCGCCACGCTTTAGACTGCATGGCGTTTGGCACCCTCTGTGGGTATAGCGTGCGCCATATCTGACGGTGGGCGCAACAGCATCGAACGAAACTAAAGGCTTGCTTGGCGCCAGTTGCAAATACGTGGTCCATGAGGCTGTCGATGGTGATCTCCCTGGTGCAGCTAGCTGTTCGCTGGTTCATTGTCGAACGTGAGTCGAAATTGGAATTTTGTGGTAAGGTCTTATGGGCCCAAACTTCTGAGGTCATTGGTCCCTAAACTTACGCACTAATTAATCTAACTTAAACTAACTTACTCTAAGGACAACACACATCCATGCCCGAGGGAGGACACGAACCTCTGAGGGGGGGGGGGGGGGGGGGGGTGGAGCCGAGCGGACCGTGACGAGGTGCCATAGACCGCGCGGCTACCTCGCGCGGCAACGTTAGTCAAGTCCCGATTGTGATGATACAGCTAACGAACCATACCGGATGTTTCCTTTTCAAGAGGATGAATCCCCACCGTACTCGCACCTGGAAGTAAGAACATCTCTAAGCATAAAACTGTCTTAACGACGTATCTACCGTTAAGGGCGTACGGAACTCGTATTGTACCGTTGGCCTCCAACGTCGCCTAATCTCACGGTATGTAATCTGTTTTCTTGTGGAAGGCTCCTCCTACAGCGTTGGACAAAAATACGGAAAGAAAAAACACACAAGACATTACTATGCCTAACACGGTGTACGATAAAAGTTGGCATTTAAAACAGCTTCGGTTGTCTCAGAATGGAAAAAGAGAGGTCATGTATGGTTTTCAAGGTTTTGTAATACCACTTTTCCTGAAAGTAGTGGCCCTTCAGGTAACTTTAATGGAGGCGTATAGCGACCACGCACCCTTCTCTCCAAAGTAAACCACAAAGGTTCAATAACAGCGAGATCTTCTGACTGTGGTGTCCAGGAGAGGTGCGACACTTCATCCTCGTGCCCACAAAACCAATTCTGGACGCTGCGAGGTGTGTAAACATGGGCCCTGTCGTCTTGGAACACAGCAGCAACATTCGAAACAAATATTGTTCCAGGGGATGGACCTGATCTGCCAAAATTGTCACACAATCCTTGACAGTAATGCGATCTTGCAGTGTACCTATGGGGTCCATGGAATACCACGATAAGGCTACTCAAATCATTACCGAATCCCCGCCATGTTTCTTTCTTAGCAGTAAGCAGTCTGCATCATAGGCTTGGGACGGCGTATTCCAGACGTAAGGTCGGCCAGAAGGTGAGAGCAGTGCGAAACAAGACTTATCCTGCCAAATCACTTTCTTCCATTACTCCATAGTCTAGGTTAAATGCTTCGGCAGCAGGTTTTCTTGTTACGGACATTTCCATCACTGGTGTGCGATTTTGGAATTCCATCTCGCCCTGCAGTTCTACATCTGCATCTACATCTACATTTATACTCCGCAAGCCACCGAACGGTGTGTGGCGGAGAGCACTTTTCGTGCCACTGTCGTTACCTCCCTTTCCTGTTCCAGTCGCGTATGGTTCGCGGGAAGAACGACTGCCGGAAAGCCTCCGTGCGTGCACGAATATCTCTAATTTTACATTCCTGATCTCCTCGGGAGTTATAAGTAGGGGGAAGCAATATATTCGATACCTCATCCAGAAACGCACCCTCTCGAAACCTGGACAGAAAGCTACACCGCGATGCAGAGCGTCTCTCTTGCAGAGTCTGCCACTTGAGTTTGCTAAACATCTCCGTAACGCTATCACGGTTACCAAATAACCTTGTGTCGAAACGCGCCGCTCTTCTTTGTATCTTCTCTATCTCCTCCGTCAACCCGACCTGGTACGGATCCCACCCTGATGAACAATACTCAAGTATAGGTCTAACGAGTGTTTTGTAAGCCACCTCCTTTGTTGATGGACTACATTTTCTAAGGACTCTCCCAACGAATCTCAACCTGGCACCCGCCTTACCAACAAATAATTTTATATGATCATTCCACTTCAAATCGTTCCGCACGAATACTCTCAGATATTTTACAGAAGTAACTGCTACCAGTGTTTGTTCCGCTATCATATAATCATACAATAAAGGATCCTTCTTTCTATGTATTCGCAATACATTACATTTGTCTATGTTAAGGGTCAGTTGCCACTCCCTGCACCAGGTGCCTATCCACTGCAGATCTTTCTGCATTTCGCTGCTATTTTCTAATGCTGCAACTTCTCTGTATACTACAGCATCATTCACGAAAAGCCGCATGGAACTTCCGACACTTTCTACTAGGTCATTTATATATATATTGTGAAAAGCAATGGTCCCATAACACTCCCCTGTGGCACGCCAGAGGTTACTTTAACGTCTGTAGACGTCTCTCCATTGAGAACAACATGCTGTATTCTGTTTGCTAAAAACTCTTCAATCCAGCCACACAGCTGGTCTCATATTCCGTAGGCTCTTACTTTGTTTATCAGGCGACAGTTCGGAACTGTATCGAACGCCTTCCGGAAGTCAAGGAAAATGGCATCTACCTGGGAGCCTGTATCTAATATTTTCTGGGTCTCATGAACAAATAAAGCGAGTTGGGTCTCACACGATCGCTGTTTCCTGAATCCATGTTGATTCCTACAGAGTAGATTCTGGGTTTCCAGAAATGACATGACACGCGAGCAAAAAACATGTTCTAAGCTTCTACAACAGATCGATGTCAGAGATATAGGCCTATAGTTTTGCGCATCTCCTCGACGACCCTTCTTGAAAATTGTAACTACCTGTGCTCTTTTCCAATCATCTGGAACCTTCCGTTCCTCTTAGACATTTGCGGCACACGGCTGTTAGGAGGGGGGAAAGTTCTTTCGCGTACTCTGTGTAGTATTCTGATTATGGAGCTTCCTTCGTGTTGTTTTGGTGCTGACAGGGTTCGTGAGTGCGGCATTCAGTACTGCAGTTACTTTCGCAGCTGTCGTCCTCTTAATTTTTGTCACAATCCTCTTTAATGACTGTCTGTCACCATCACTCCACTCACACTTTCTTCCGCGTTGTGACTTAGCTGATTATGTTTTCCCACATTCTTTGTGTGCGGTATAAATCATCGATAGAGTACCTCTTGAAACACGAAACGCTTCGACTGCCTTGGTGATGGAAGCACCCACCATACGAGCCCCAACAGTTTGCCCACGTTGGAATTCATTTAGCTCCGACATAATGCGCTCACAACTACGCAGAACACTGTTCTGACCACGACTGAAGCTTGCAACGTATTTAGAACATTGTAGAAGTGCTTTTCGTGATCAAATACAACGCAACCTGCAGGCTCGCCTTAGCACCTGCATTTGTGTTCATGGACGCATTTCTCGTGGTGTTTCCCTATTTTTCTCCAACGCCTGTATTTGCTTCCCGTTCAGACAACTTTGGATGAACAGCATTTAATGTAGTAGCTGCAGACATGCTTGCAACAGTCTAGATATTTGTTGTGTGTCTGGTAGAACGCACATTGAACACTTGTGAAAGTAAATGAAAATTATTCATCTAAACTTAATTGTAAAAAGAACCCTAATGTTGTATGAGCGTGCATGTAGACGATATAGTTTTGTAAAATCGGATGGTTCTTTTGAAAATAAAAACTTCAGTCATATGCATTAGATAAAACTTATGGCCAGTTTCTACACTGAAATGATAATTAAATCAAGACCCTACGCTGCCGACAGGCGTTGATATACGAGGGCGGTTCAGAAAGTAACCTCCGATTGGTCACAGTGCGGGTTGTGGGGGGAGTAGCGACGCCATCTGTGCGTTCACGCACTCAACAGGTCAGTCGGCATCAAGCCGTGGTCGAGTGAACGTCGTACCTGCGCTAGTTTAGTTTTTGTGGCAGTTTGAAATGTGTGCTGCAATAGAAAACCCCGCCAAATGTGAAGTGCGTGCTGTCATAAGGTTTTTTACAGCCAAAGGATATTCTGCAGCAGCTATTCATCGTGAGCTTTGTGCCGTGTACGGACCAAGAGTTATGAGTGAAGGAGTTGTCCGTGAATGGGTACGTTTATTTAAAAGTGGACGAGAAAACGTTCATGATGAAGAGAGGAGTGGTAGACCATCATTGGTGACTGACGAACTCATTCAGACAGTTGATGCAAAAGTTTGTGAAAATCGACGTTTCTCAATGTCGGAGTTGTCTACTGGTTTTCCACAGATTTCTAAGACTCTCTTGTACGAGATAGTGACAGCAAGATTGGGTTACCGTAAGTTCTGTGCACGATGGGTGCCCAAAATTCTTACCGGCCACCACAAAACTCAAAGAATGGCCTTTGCATTAGACTTTCTGTCACGTTATGAGGACGAAGGAGAACCATTGTTAAACAGAATCGTGACCGGTGACGAAACCTGGATTAAGTACGTGAACCCTGAGACAAAAGAACAATCAAAGATGTGGGCACATTCAAATTCGCCTACCAAACCAAGAAAAGCCTCGCAAGATTTTTCTGCCAGAAAACTGATGGCAACGGTGTTTTGGGATGCCAAAGGGGTGTTGTTGGTTGAATTCATGGAATTCGACCATTAATCAAGACGTGTACTGTGAAACAATAAAAAAGTTACGACGGGCTATACAGAACAAACGCCATGGTATACTGACTTCCGGTATCGTTTTTTTGCATGATAACGCCCGTCCTCACTCTGCTCGCAGAACAACGGCCCTTCTTGAGTCCTTCAAGTGGGACGTTATCAACCATCCACCTTACAGCCCAGACCTGGCGCCAAGTGATTATCACCTCTTCATGCATTTGAAGAAATGGCTCAGGTCACAGCGGTTTGATGACGACGAAGAGCTCAAAGATACGGTCACAGGCTGGCTCCAGGCACAAGCGGGTGATTTTTATGCAGAAGGAATTTCAAAGCTTGTGAAGAGATACGATAAGTGCCTCAATCACTATGGAGACTATGTAGAAAAATAGTGCAAAGATGTAGTTGTAAGATGTATATATTAAAATATTTTTATTTAACTTGGTGTATTTTTTTAAATCAACCGGAGGTTACTGTCTGAACGGCCCTCGTACATCAACGGGGTCAGTTGAAAATGTGTGCCCTTTGGTCTGGGCGGATGTCACAAGACATCCGTTCAAGTTGATCGTTGATTCCTTGATTCAGTTTTTTTATTACAGAGAGCACGCAGCCCTCTGACCGAAGACGCTGAGCTACCGTGCCGGCTCTGAGCCACCGAGGGCACAGAGGATAGTGCGACTACAGGTACTTATCCCTTGCACGCTCCCCATGACACCAACAATCCCAACTTAATGTCCACACTCTACATTCGTAGTGCATCTGCCCATTACACTCATTACTCGCGGCAGAGGGTCTTACCGAGTCCCGTAAGAGTTCGGGCAATACGTGTGCATCCAACACAGAAGAAGAAGGTCAATGACCGATTAGCCTTAACTATATGAAGATGGTATCTGTTCTTTCTGACATGTCCGAAAGAACAGATACCATCTTCATATAGTTTCTACATTGTCCAGTCACATCACTGTGACCATCTGTCCAAAGGCCGAATAACCATCTTTTGCAGCTCGAACCGCTGCGAGACGTGCACAAAGAGAGTAAGTGACGTTCTGAAACGTACCGACAGACATCTACATCTACATCTACATCTACATCCATACTCCGCAAGCCACCTGACGGTGTGTGGCGGAGGGTACCTTGAGTACCTCTATCGGTTCTCCCTTCTATTTCAGTCTCATATTGTTCCTGGAAAGAAGGATTGTCGGTATGCCTCTGTGTGGGCTCTAATCTCTCTGATTTTATCCTCATGGTCTCTTCGCGAGATATACGTAGGAGGGAGCAATATACTGCTTGACACCTCGGTGAAGGTATGTTCTCGAAACTTCAACAAAAGCCCGTACCGAGCTACTAAGCGTCTCTCCTACAGAGTCTTCCACTGGAGTTTATCTATCATCTCCGTAACGCTTTCGCGATTACTAAATGATCCCATAACGAAGCGCGCTGCTCTCCGTTGGATCTTCTCTATCTCTTCTATCAACCCTATCTGGTACGGATCCCACACTGCTGAGCAGTATTCGAGCAGTGGGCGAACAAGCGTACTGTAACCTACTTCCTTTGTTTTCGGATTGCATTTCCTTAGGATTCTTCCAATGAATCTCAGTCTGGCATCTGCTTTACCGACGATCAACTTTATATGATCATTCCATTTTAAATCACTCCTAATGCGTACTCCCAGATAATTTATGGAATTAACTGCTTCCAGTTGCTGACCTGCTATATTGTAGCTAAATGATAAGGGATCTTTCTTTCTATGTATTCGCAGCACATTACACTTGTCTACATTGAGATTCAGTTGCCATTCCCTGCACCATGCGTCAATTCGCTGCAGATCCTCCTGCATTTCAGCACAATTTCCTATTGTTACAACCTCTCGATATACCACAACATCATTCGCAAAAAGCCTCAGTGAACTTCCGATGTCATCCACAAGGTCATTTATGTATATTGTGAATAGCAACGGTCCTACGACGCTCCCCTGCGGCACACCTGAAATCACTCTTACTTCGGAAGTAAGAGTGCTGACTCCAGTACCAGGCCAGTTGTGCTAGGTTTCTCGGTTGAGATTCTATGCGCGAACAGTCCGACTGAGGTGGTGCCACAGATTCTCGATCGGGTTAAAATCTGGGGTTTTGATGGTAAGTGGAGTATGATAAACTCGACCTGATGCTCTTCGAACAACGCATATACACCGTGAGCAGGGTGCCACTTTGCATTGTCCTGCCATCGCGCTGACGAAAAACAATCCTGCTGGTATATGCCATCGCGCCGACGAAAAACAAACTGCATGTAGAGGTGGACATGGTGGCCAGTGATAGATGCATATTTCTGTTGATCCACTATGCCTTTCAGAATGATGACATCACCCAGGTAATGCCCTCTCCCCTGGATGCTACTGGTGACTGTTGCAACGTGTTTGCTTTCAGACGTTTCACGCCGCACACGCCCACGGCCGACTGTCCGATGGAGCATAAAACGTGAGTCATCTGAAAAGGCCACCTGCCGCTACTTAGCGGACGTCCATTTGCGTGCAAATTCCAGCCTTCGTCGCCGAGGAACAGCAATCAATATCCAGGCGCCTACTCCGGAGGCCCATACACAGCAACGTTCACTAAGCGGCCATTGAGGAGGCGCTGTTGGCAGCCCCTTGTTTCATCTGCACGGTCAGCTGCTCAGCATTGCCCATATGTTCGCCCATATACATCTCCGCAGCCGTGATTCACCCCTCGCATATATCGCCCGCGGTGCACCACAGTTGTCTCGGCACCGGTTTTGGAGAGCGCCATTTTGACATGCGTGGTATACTCTAACCATGGTAGCACACGAAAAGTTTACAAACATAGCCGTTTCGGAAGTGCCTTCACCCTTGGTCCAAAAGCTAATGATCATGTTCTTTAGGACGTCCGATAAATCGCTCCATTTTCGCTTTACTACAAAGACTGAAGTATTTTTCGCATCCTCCCGACATACAGGGTGGTCCACTGATCGTGACCGGGCTAAATATCTCACGAAATAAGCGTCAAGCGAAAAAACTACAAGGAACGAAACTTGTCTAGCTTGAAGGGGGAAATCACATGGCGCTATGGTTGGCCCGCTAGATGGTGCTGCCATAGTTCAAGCGGATATCAACTGCGTTTTTAAATAGGAACTCCCATTTTTCATTACATATTCGTGTAGTACGTGAAGAAATATGAATGTTTTAGTTGGACCACTTTTTTCGCTTTGTGATAGATGGTGCTGTAATGGTCACAAACATATGGCTCACAATTTTAGACGAACAGTTGGTAACAGGTAGGTTTTTTAAATTAAAATACAGAACGTAGGTACGTTTGAACATTTTATTTCGGTTGTTCCAATGTGATACATGTACCTTTTTGAACTTATCATTTCTGAGAACACATGCTGTTACAGCGTGATTACCTGTAAATATCACATTAATGCAATAAATGCTCAAAATGATGTCCGTAAACCTCAATGTATTTGGCAATACGTGTAATGACATTCCTCTCAACAGCGAGTAGTTCGCCTTTCGTAATGTTCGCACATGCATTGTCGGTGGATCACGATAGCAAATATCCTTCAACCTTCCCCACAGAAAGAAATCCGGGGACGTCAGATCCGGTGAACGTGCGGGCCATGGCATGGTGCTTCGACGACCAATACACCTGTCATGAAATATGCTATTCAGTACCGCTTCAACCGCACGCGAGCTATGTGCCGGACGTCCATCATGTTGGAATTACATCGCCATTCTGTCATGCAGTGGAACATCTTGTAGTAACATCGGTAGAACATTACGTAGGAAATCAGCATACATTGCACCATTTAGATTGCCATCGATAAAATGGGGGCCAATTATCCTTCCTCCCATAATGCCGTACCATACATTAACCCGCCAAGGTCGCTGATGTTCCACTCGTCGCAGCCATCGTGGATTTTCCGTTGCCCAATAGTGCATATTATGCCGGTTTACGTTACCGCTGTTGGTGAATGACGCTTCGTCGCTAAATAGAACGCGTGCAAAAAATCTGTCATCGTCCCGTAACTTCTCTTGTGCCCAGTGGCAGAACTGTACACGACGTTCGAAGTCGTCGCCATGCAATTCCTGGTGCATAGAAATATGGTACGGGTGCAATGGATGTTGATGTAGCATTCTCAACACCGACGTTTTTGAGATTCCCGATTCTCGTGCTGTTTGTCTGCTACTGATGTGCGGATAAGCAGCAACAGCAACTAAAACACCTACTTGGGCATCATCATTTGTTGCAGCTCGTGGTTGACGTTTCACATGTGGCTGAACACTTCCTGTTTCCTAAAATAACGTAACTATCCGGCGAACGGTCCGGACACTTGGATGATGTCGTCCAGGATACCGAGCAGCATACATAGCACACGCCCGTTGGGCATTTTGATCACAATAGCCACATATCAACACGATATTGACCTTTTCCGCAATTGGTAAACGGTCTATTTTAACACGGGTAATGTATCACGAAGCAAATACCGTCCGCAGTGGCGGAATGTTACGTGATACCACATACTTATACGTTTGTGACTATTACAGCGCGATCTATCACAAAGCTAAAAAAGGGTGTCCAACTAAAACATTCATATTTCTTTATGTACTACACGAATATGTAATAAAAATGGGGGTTCCTATTGTAAAAAAACGCAGTTTATCTGTCTGACCTATGGCAGCGCCGTATAGCGGGCCAACCATAGCGCCATCTGGTTTCCCCCTTCAAGCTAGATGAGTCTCGTTCTTTGTAGTTTTTTCCTGTGATGCTTATTTCGTGAGATATTTGGCACGGTCACTATCAATTGACCACCCTGTATACCCTCCACTCCTAATCATGCGTTCTACCATCCGTGAATGGTTATTGTATGTTGACATCAACGTGAGTGGTGGTTACATCAATGTGACTGGACCGTGTGCCTTCATTCATGTGCGACATGTAGCCTCGTTAAATCAGATGAATATATATATATATACAGGGTGAGTCACCTAACATTACCGCTGGATATATTTCGTAAACCACATCAAATACTGACGAATCGATTCCACAAACCGAACGTGAGGAGAGGGGCTAGTGTAATTGGTTAATACAAACCATAAAAAAATGCACGGAAGTATGTTTTTTAACACAAACCTACGTTTTTTTAAATTGAACCCCGTTAGTTTTGTTAGCACATCTGAACATATAAACAAATACGCAATCAATGCCGTTTGTTGCATTGTAAAATGTTAATTACATCCGGAGATACTGTAACCTAAAGTTGACGCTTGAGTACCACTCCTCCGCTGTTCGATCGTGTATATCGGAGAGCACCGAATTACGTAGGGATCCAAAGGGAACGGTGATGGACCTTAGGTACAGAAGAGACTGGAACAGCACGTTATGTCCACATGCTAACACCTTTTTATTGCAGAATGAGATTTTCACTCTGCAGCGGAGTGTGCGCTGATATGAAACTTCCTGGCAGATTAAAACTGTGTGCCCGACCGAGACTCGAACTCGGGACCTTTGCCTTTCGCGGGCAAGTGCTCTACCATCTGAGCTACCGAAGCACGACTCACGCCCGGTCCTCACAGCTTTACTTCTGGCAGTATCTCGTCTCCTACCTTCCAAACTTTACAGAAGCTTGTAACCTCTCCGGTGAATTTTTAAAGACAGAAATAATAAATGAATGGGAGCCAAACGTAACCTCCCTGCAATGAAATGTACTGACAAAGGCAATAAAAATGTGAAATTCGCAATCTGACTCAAGGTGTAAACTCTCACGAAAATAATGAGAGACAATTTAATGCTAATGAAACTTCAGTGATAATGATAACTCAATTAAACCGAAATATCGGTCTTTGGCCCTGTGAAAAAAATCAGAATTAATTTCTTACCTCAGTATAACTGCATGTCAAATTTCTGCTCTTATTGTTGGCCACGGCTTGGAGGAAATGCATTGCAAATAATATTTTTTTTGTTTTGTTTTGAAATTTAACTGAAACTTTTCTTTAAAGGAAATGGAAGGAGATCGTTGGTTCAATTAAAAGGTTCTTTTTTTAAAAAAATTGCTTTGAAATCAAAATTATTATTGGGGCGATTATTGCACAAATTAGTTACAGTTAATTTACATTATTAGCTGAGCGCATTTAAAAATAATATACCTCGTCCTGTATCTTGACCAGAATGCCATGTCGGCGCCCGCCGACTCCTCACACACAACTGCACTCGACTGCTACTACCGACATACTGCACTGCTCACAGACTGCTCGCAACTGTACTGCACGACTACTACCGACCGACTACTGAACGCAACTGAACTGAGCTACTGCTACCGACAGAGTGCTGCTCGCAACTCTCGCGCGGTCAAGCGCAGACTAACCACGATAAAAGGCTCTCTGGTCAAAGATTATATCATGCGTCTCCATCGCTGCTACGTTACATACGTGTTTCAAGCTCTCCTGCGAACCTTGCAGAACTAGCACTCCTGAAAGAAAGGATACTGTGGAGACATGGCTTAGCCACAGCCTGGGGGATGTTTCCAGAATGAGATTTTCACTCTGCAGCGGAGTGTGCGCTGATATGAGACTTCCTGGCGGATTAAAACTGTGTGCCCGACCGAGACTCGAACTCGGGACCTTTGCCTTTCGCGGGCAAGTGCTCTACCATCTGAGCTACCGAAGCACGACTCACGCCCGGTCCTCACAGCTGTACTTCTGGCAGTATCTCGTCGCCTACCTTCCAAACTTTACAGAAGCTCTCCTGCGAACCTTGCAGAACTAGCACACCTGAAAGAAAGGATACTGTGGAGACATGGCTCAGCCACAGCCTGGGGGATGTTTCCAGAATGAGATTTTCACTCTGCAGCGGAGTGTGCGCTGATATGAAACTTCCTGGTGGATTAAAACTGTGTGCCCGACCGAGACTCGAACTCGGGACCTTTGCCTTTCGCGAGCAAGTGCTCTACCATCTGAGCTACCGAAGCACGACTCACGCCCCATCCTCACAGCTTTACTTCTGGCAGTATCTCGTCCCCTACCTTGCAAACTTTACAGAAGCTCTCCTGCGAGAGGTCGTAAACGTTAATTACCTTCGAAATTGGTCGTAGTGAGTCGATGTTAGTCAAGAGTATCTTCGAGGTGAAAAAGACGCCATTATCAATACTCCACTGAGTTTGAACGAGGTCTTGTAATAGGGCTACGAGAAACTGGATGTACCTTCTACGATTCTGCAGAAAGACTTGGTAGGAATTTAGGCACTGTACACGACTACTAACAGCGGTGACCACGAGAATGTACGGTTGCAAGAAGACCGGGCTGTGGAAGTGTCACTATCGAGAGTGAAGACTATCGTGCACCTGTTAGAAATCGGTTACTTCAAGGTATAACGATGCTACATTCTTCTTGATCGTTACTTAAAATTACCTAACTGTTTCCTGGAGTTCATTTTGATGAAAGAACATAAATTTGCAACTTCTCATTATTTATTGACAACAGAACTGCATTCTCGACATGTTTAAACAAAGCACTTTACAGACATCACTGATCTCTTTGACAAACTGACCTCACAGGTTGACTCTCAAACAGACTCTCAAGCAGACTCAACAACA
Organism: Schistocerca serialis cubense; assembly: GCF_023864345.2. NCBI lineage: Eukaryota > Metazoa > Arthropoda > Insecta > Orthoptera > Acrididae > Schistocerca > Schistocerca serialis. The sequence continues at coordinate 782,732,577 of NC_064640.1, forward strand.
ACTCAACAACTAACTCGCAGCCTCGCTGCATCAATTTATATAGGATTTCAACAATAGCTTTCAAAATAAAGCATCATTAAATTTGTACAATTTCAATGTTACAAATAAAATTTACAAAACGTAAAGAAATAAATGTTACAGCCGGATAAGGTATAAAATACAATACTTGAAAAAACAATCTTTTCTAGTAATATCTTTAGTTTTCCATAAGAAAATGATTCTGAAGTTTAATTACAATAATGTCTCTCCTATTATTTTAGTTACGTAATTAATTACAGTATGGATTTGGTTCCTAACATTCAATGATATTGCAAATATTGTGCTTTACCTGACTGCATACGAGAAAGTTACAAATAAAGACTCAAATTCTGAAATTGAAAAACTGTGAAATGTAAACAATTGGAAAGTTAATTAGAAATGTAATTACAAGGACTATTAATAGCAAAGGAGGACATAAAAATAAATAACAAATGAAAATACATCGCTTGGTTTCCGCCAAATATTTATCCCTTCAATTTCTTTATTATACATTCAATCCAGCATTTGTATGTAATTTTGTTAATAACAACAATCTCTTGATAATGATGACAACGCACGATCTTCTAGAACATTCCATACGCCATCGCAATGAATATCAAGTTTTTTATCAAATAGGACAGAAGGATATATATAAAGACATACATACAAGGGCTTAGGAAGCACTGAGTTGTCCGATAACTATCCGGATGCATATAAAAAGAAGGTGGTATCAGACATTTCATATTTGTTTTGGGGAAGGCTGTATCGTTACAAAGGACAGCTTCGAGCCAGACGCTTTCCTCAGACCCCAAACCACCGCCATTTGCGACTTCAGTGGTGTCAAGTGAGAGCTCGTTGGACGGCGGAGTGGAGGTCTGTTGTGTTTTCTGATGGGAGCTGGTTCTGCGCCGGTGACAGTGATAGCCGTGTGTTGATTAGAAGGCCAGTTTTGGGCCTGCAACCAACCTGTCTGCTGCCTAGGCACACTGGACCTACACCTGAAGTTATGGCCTGGGGTGTAGAAGCACTCTCGAAGTTATCTCACACAACCTGACTGCAAATTTATACGTCGATCTGGTGATTCGACCTGTTGTGCTGTCATTCATGAACAGCTTTCCAGGGGGTGTTTTCCAAAAGGATAACGCTCGTCCACATACCGCTGTTGTAATCCAGCATGCAAAGTGTCGACGTGTAGCCTTGGCCTGCTCGATCATATCTGTCTCCTATCGAGCACGTAAGGGGCATCATAGGACAACTACAGCGTCATCCACAAACAGCATTAACCGTCACTGTATTGACCGACCAGTTGCAACAGGCATGGATCTCCATCCCACAAACCGACATCTAGCACCTTGACAACATAATGCATGCACGTTTGCATGCTTACATTCAACATTCTGGCGGTTACACACTTTATTAATGTACCAGAATTTCCCATTTTCAGTGGCTTATCTCGCTCTTGCTTTAACCTGTGATATTCCAATATTAATCACTTACATATCTTACGTACACAAATGTATTCCTGAAATTTTATTATTCTATATTAATTATTTTTTGGTGTTGCGATATTTTAACCGTCAACGTCGTTTGGAAACTTCTTGAAGAATCTGAGCCGGTCGCTGTGGCCGAGCGGTTCTAGGCGCTTCAGTCCGGAACCGCGCTGCTGCTACGGTCGCAGGTTCGAATTCTGCCTCGGGCATGGATGTGTGTGATGTCCTTAGATTAGTTAGGTTTAAGTCGTTCTAAGTTCTAGGGGATTGATGACCTCCGATGTTAAGTCCCATAGTGCTTAGAGCCAGTTTTTTGACGAATCTAATCCGTTTTATTCTCAGCCATTCTTTTATTACATCTTCCGAACTGACAGAATGAACTATTTCTTTGTGCTAGGATGAAAATACTGTCACCAGTTCTACACGCAACTGCGAGCGAGTGAAGGAAACCATACACGTCTGTAATAATGAATCAACACCAACTACAGGGAAATGCGGGGCATAATTGGCTAACTGAGTATCATAGTCTAATTTATGGAAGAGCTGTTTCAATTGTGTGTGAAATCTTATGGGACTTAACTGCTAAGGTCATCAGTCCCTAAGCTTACACACAACTTAACCTAAATTATCCTAAGAACAAACACACACACACATGCCCGAGGGGCCGGCCGCGGTGGTCTCGCGGTTAAGGCGCTCAGTCCGGAACCGCGCCACCACTACGGTCGCAGGTTCGAATCCTGCCTCGGGCATGGATGTGTGTGACGTCCTTAGGTTGGTTAGGTTTAAGTAGTTCTAAGTTCTAGGGGACTGATGACCACAGAAGTTAAGTGCCATAGTGCTCAGAGCCATTTGAACCATTTGAACCATGCCCGAGGGAGGACTCGAACCTCCGCCGGGACCAGCCGCACAGTCCATGACTGCAGCGCCTTAGACCGCACGGCAAATCCCGCGCGGCGAAGAGCAGTTTATCGCAGTGTGAAAATATTGTTTCCAGTTGTGTTACGATATTATCCATTACCTAGAAATACACCTGTTTATGCCGGCCGGAGTGGCCGAGCGGTTCTAGGCGCTACAGTCCGGAACCGCGCGACCGCTACGGTCGCAGGTTCGAATCTTGCCTCGGGCATGGATGTGTGTGATGTCCTTAGGTTAGTTAGGTTTAAGTAGTTCTAAGTTCTAGGGGACTGATGACCTCAGAAGTTAAGTCCCATAGCGCTCAGAGCCATTTGAACCATTTTGAACACCTGTTTATGTTTTGACATGACTGGATTGCCAATGTATTCATCCATTGCTTCATCTCTATTCGTGGAAGCTCCAGGTTCTGAATTAATCGAGCGTGTGGTATCGTAACCAGTCGATACCACACATACCGTGTATGGAGGTTGGCGCCACAGATTCCAATGTTGTCCGACAGCGACCGGCACCACTCAACGCCGGCCGCAATTGTGCCACGCCACTGAGTTCAGGCGCTACCGCCACCGACGATCCCGTGGATAAGAAGCCGCCCGACTGTAGTTCTGACCGAGTTCTCGCCCAGCTGTCGCGTACCTCCAGTTAGCAGCAGTCGAGACTCGTCATAGCGCAGTCGCAACTTTCTCTATGAAAGTACTACATTAGAATTGGCCTCAGTACTTATGTTTATTTCTATATAGTGAACTGTTGATGTGTTTAACATGTAATTTTTATTTTTAATTTATTATGCTTTTACAAACGGAAATGAGTATACAGGGTGAGTCACCTAACATTACCGCTGGATATATTTCGTAAACCACATCAAATACTGACGAATCGATTCCACAGACCGAACGTGAGGAGAGGGGCTAGTGTAATTGGTTAATACAAACCATAAAAAAATGCACGGAAGTATGTTTTTTAACACAAACCTACGTTTTTTTAAATTGAACCCCGTTAGTTTTGTTAGCACATCTGAACATATAAACAAATACGTAATCAGTGCCGTTTGTTGCATTGTAAAATGTTAACTACATCCGGAGATATTGTAACCTATAGTTGACGCTTGAGTACCACTCCTCCGCTGTTCGATCGTGTGTATCGGAGAGCACCGAATTACATAGGGATCCAAAGGGAACGGTGATGGACCTTAGCTACAGAAGAGACTGGAACAGCACATTACGTCCACATGCTAACACCTTTTTATTGGTCTTTTCCACTGACGCACATGTACATTACCATGAGGGGTGAGGTACACGTACACACGTTGTTTCCGTTTTCAATTACGGAGTGGAATAGAGTGTGTCCCGACATGTCAGGCCAATAGATGTTCAATGTGGTGGCCATCATTTGCTGCACACAATTGCAATCTCTGGCGTAATGACTGTCGTACACGCCGCAGTACATCTGGTGTAATGTCGCCGCAGGCTGCCACAATACGTTGTTTCATATCAAATGGCTCTGAGCACTATGGGACTCAACTGCTGAGGTCATTAGGCCCCTAGAACTTAGAACTAGTTAAACCTAACTAACCTAAGGACATCACAAACATCCATGCCCGAGGCAGGATTCGAACCTGCGACCGTAGCGGTCTTGCGGTTCCAGACTGCAGCGCCTTTAACCGCACGGCCACTTCGGCCGGCTTGTTTCATATCCTCTGGGGTTGTAGGCACATCACGGTACACATTCTCCTTTAACGTACCCCACAGAAAGAAGTCCAGAGGTGTAAGATCAGGAGAACGGGCTGGCCAATTTATGCGTCCTCCACGTCCTATGAAACGCCCGTCGAACATCCTGTCAAAGGTCAGCCTCGTGTTAATTGCGGAATGTGCAGGTGCACCATCATGCTGATACCACATACGTCGACGCGTTTCCAGTGCGACATTTTCGAGCAACGTTGGCAGATCATTCTGTAGAAACGCGATGTATGTTGCAGCCGTCTGGGCCCCTGCAATGAAGTGAGGACCAATGAGGTGGTCGCCAATGATTCCGCACCATACATTTACAGTCCACGGTCGCTGTCGCTGTATCTGTCTGAGCCAGCGAGGATTGTCCACGGACCAGTAATGCATATTCCGTAGATTCACTGCCCCGTGGTTTGTGAAACCCGCTTCATCGGTAAACAGGTAGAACTGCAACGCATTCTCTGTTAATGCCCATTGACAGAATTGCACTCGATGATTAAAGTCATCACCATGTAATTGCTGATGTAGCGACTCATGAAACGGGTGAAAGCGGTGACGATGCAGTATGCGCATGACACTACTTTGACTCAGTCCACCGGCTCTCGCAATGTCCCGTGTACTCATGTGTGGGTTTATGGCAACAGCAGCTAACACACCAACTGCACCCACTTCTCCTGTGACGGGCCTGTTACGGACCCGTTTGCGTGCTACGACCATACCTGTTGCATACAGTTGGCGGTAGATGTTTTGCAATGTGCGGCACGTTGGATGCTCTCTGTCCGGGTACCGTTCTGCATACACCCTGCAGCCTTCAGCTGCATTTCGTCGACACTCGCCATAGATGAGTATCATCTCCGCCTTTTCAGAGTTCGAATACACCATGGTCACAGTTCCTACAACACTACACAATCACAGACGTCTGGTAACACGTTGTACTACAGTTGGTCTGCGTGCGGAGACGAATGCAGAATAGCAATAGCAGCAAACGCTACATGCGGACACTGCGACAGCTAGACCAAACCACAACAGTGCACTACAGCCACACTCGTAAACACGGTCGTCATCGTAAACATGTCCCTGCAGATGCTGCTCGACGACCGTGGCCCGTGTTTGTTACAACACGCAACTGAACGTCGGAGGTTTCAAGCGTCAAATTTAGGTTACAATATCTCCGGATGTAATTAACATTTTACAATGCAACAAACGGCACTGATTACGTATTTGTTTATATGTTCAGATGTGCTAACAAAACTAACGTGGTTCCATTTAAAAAACGTAGGTTTGTGTTAAAAAACATACTTCCGTGCAGTTTTGTATGGTTTGTATTAAACAATTACACTAGCCCCTCTCCTCACGTTCGGTCTATGGAATCGGTTCGTCAGTATTTGATGTGGTTTACGAAATATATCCAGCGGTAACGTTAGGTGACTCACCCTGTATATTACGTTTTCCGTGTGTAACTTACGGTTTTGATATTGTGGCGTTTTCTCAGATGTTGTTGGCGAAGTGGATAGGCAGATTTCGTGACCTATGGTCGCTTGACACTGCAATTATACCAACTAATATGCAACTGCTGTCAATCTATGTGGGCCAAACATACAGGAATTTCAGAACCAGGTACACAGAACACCTCAGAGAACTGAAAACCAATAGCTCACACTCAACATTTGCAGACCACCTGATAGCACACAATCACCACCCAACAAACGTTGAAACTGACTTACACATCCTGAAAACTAGTGCAGCTTATACCAAAAATTAACTATAGAAGAAAACTCTCACATCCAAAAATCAATAGCCCTAGGAAAGAAAGTACTCAATGAATACACATCACTGTGCAATAAAACCCTCTTCGCCACAATAGCAGAGCTATACAAATAACACCCACACCAAAACTACTCATCAGAAGAAGAAGAAAAAAAATCTTTTTCCCTCCCTCCCTCCCTCCCTCCCTCCCCCCTCCCCCCCTTCTCTCTGTCTATCTATCTATCTGTTTCTCTCTCTCTGCCCCAGTCCTGAACGCACACACACACACACACACACACACACACACACACACACACACACACACACACACACACAAACAAACAAACCAAACACTATAGATGCCAAATACACTTCAAACTCCCGGGCCTTAGCCATCCAAATGCGCTATGAAACAAATGAATTCAACACAGCCACAACAACACGTAATGGCGGCGAAAACTCTGCCTATGTTTTGAAAATTCGGAGAAAGTGCAGTGTCAAGCGACCATAGGTCACGAAATCTGCCTATCCACTCCGCGAACAACATATGAGAAAGCATCAAAATATCAAAACCGTAAATTACACACAAAAACGTGAAATATACTCATCTCTGTTTGTAAATGTACAATAAACAAAAAATAAAAATTTCGTTGTGCTGTTTGCAGATGAGAAGTTATAGATTATGTAGCAGAATAGCTACCAAAATAAATGTCCAGTAGTATCATGCAAGGTACGTAAACTAACTCATACATCCACTCTTCTTGCCAATTAGCTATAAATAGAACTTTGACATAATGTTATAAACAGCACATAGTGCATCAGGTCTTCAATAAATATCTCAAATGTGAACTATGAACAAATGATGTATAATATTTTACAACAATTATTCGTTCACAATTGTAAATATCATGTACCAAAAGTTTCGCTGAATGTTAATCTGTAACAACAAATTTACAGTTAGAAAATAAAAAATAACTCACTGAAACATGTCTGAGTGAAACAAAACAGGAAAAAGGTGTCTTGCATAAGGCAGAATTCCTCTTCCCATTACCGTCTTCTTTGCGGGGGATGGTGGTGCCCACTGACCACAGCAATCGCGACGACCCAGGCTGTGGGAACGGTGCTACTGCACGTGGTGTTTGCGGGCTCTATTCTGACGGCCCAAACTGGGGTGACGAGTGAGCACAACAGTGGCAGATTCAACTACGATATGCCGGCCGGTGTGGCCGTGCGGTTAAAGGCGCTTCAGTCTGGAACCGCGTGGCCGCTACGGTCGCAGGTTCGAATTCTGCCTCGGGCATGGATGTTTGTGATGTCCTTAGGTTAGTTAGGTTTACGTAGTTCTAAGTTCTAGGGGACTGATGACCACAGATGTTAAGTCCCATAGTGCTCAGAGGCATTTTTCAACTACGATATGGCAAGTCTACCTCCAGATTGCTCTACAGCTTCGCGAAGAAAGACGTGAGATTGATAAATATCCCGCACACACATATGCAACAGATATACACTGAAGAGACAAATAAACTGGTACACCTGCCTAATATCTTGTGGGCCCCCCCCGAGAGCACGCAGAAGTGGCGCAACACGACGTGGCATGGACTCGACTAATGTCTGAAGTTGTGCTGGAGGGAACTGACACCATGGATCCTGCAGGGCTGTTCACAAATCCGTAACAGTACGAGAGGGTGGAGATCTCTTCTGAACAGCACCTTCCAAGGCAGTCCAGATTTGCTCAATAATGTTCATGTCTGGAGAGTTTGGCGGCGAGCGGAAGTGTTTAAACTCAGAAGAGTATTCCTGGGCCCACTATGTAGCAATTCTGGACGTGTGGGGTGTCGCATTGTCCTGCTGGAACTGACAAAGTCCGTCGGAATTCACAATGGACATGCAGGTGATCAGGCAGGATGGTTACGTTCGTGTCACCTGTAAGACTCGTATCTCGACGTGTCAGTGGTCCCATATCACTCAAACTGCACACGCCCCACACCATCACAGAGCCTCCATCAGCTTGAGCAGTCCCCTGCTGACATTTAGTGTCCATGGATTCATGAGGTTGTCTCCATACCCGTTCACGTCTATCAGCTAGACACAATTTGAAACGATACTCGTCCGACCAGTCATCAAGGGTACGCGAGTGGACCTTCGGCTCCGAAATTCCGCATTGATGATGTTTCGTTGAATGGTTCGCACGCTGACACTTGTTGATGGCCCAGCACTCAAATCTGCAGCAATATGGAAAAAGGGTTGCACTTCTGTCATGTTGAATGGTTCTCTTCAATCGTCGTTGGTCCCGTTCTTGCAGGATCTTTTTCCGGCCGCAGCGATGTTGGAGATTTGATGTTTTAGCGTATTCCTGATATTCACGGTACACTTCTGAAATGGTCGTATGGGAAAATCCCTGCCCTCGGAGATGCTCTTGAGCCGACTATAACACCACGTGCAAACTCACTTATATCTTGACAACCTGCCATTGTAGCAGCAGTAACCCATCTAACAACTGTGCCAGAAACTTGTTGTCTTATATAGGCTTTGCCGACCGCGGTGACGGATTTTGCCTGTTTACGTGTCTCTGTATTTGAATACGCATGCCTATACCAGTTGCTTTCGCGCTTCAATGTATACGTCCACCAATAATAACAATTTCTGATACTTAAGTTGCAGTTCACTGATACCAAGAAGTGTTTCCAACCTTTCGTCATCATCATTATTAGGGATATTTCCATCATATTTTAATATTTTACAGTTGACTACGGCATATACATTCCTTGTAACATTGTCACTGAGAACATCTAAAAAAAAAAAAAGAAAGAAAGAAAGAAAATCACATAATAAGCACTGTATGCAAGAGTTAATTATTGTTATTGTTACACACGTCAAAACAAGTTTTGCATGAGCTCGGTTCCGAGAGTTCCGGAACCTGCACAGAAAATTGGAATAGAGATCAACATAAACATCGTTTCCGCCCATTTTATTGCTCATGAAAACCACACATTCCATGTTGTACCACCATACAGTGAGACCTTGCACAGGTGGTGGTCCAGATTGCTGTATGTACCTCTAATACCCAGTAGCACGTCCTCTTGCATTGATGCATGCCTGTATTCGTTGTGGCATACTATCCACAAGTTCATGAAGGCACTGTTGGTCCAGATTGTCCCGCTCCGCAACGGCGATTCGGCGTAGATTCCTCAGAGTGGTTGGTGGATCACGTCGTCGGTAAACAGCCCTTTTAAATCCATCACAGCTTGTTCGATATGGTTCATGTCTGGAGAACATGCTGGCCACTCTAGTCGAGCGATATCGTTACTCTGTAGGAAGTCATTCATAAGATTTGCACGATGGGGGCGCGAGTTGTCGTCCATGAAGACGAATGCCTCGCCAATATGCTGCCGATATGATTGCACTATCTGTCGGAGGATGGGATTCACGTATCGTACAGGCGTTACGGCGCCTTCCATGACCACCAGCGGCGTACGTCGGCCCCACATAATGCCATCCCAAAACAGCAGGGAACCTCCACCTTGATGCACCTGCTGCACAGTGTGTCTAAGACGTTCACCCTGACCGGGTTTCCTCCAAACACGTCTACGACGATTGTGTGGTTGAAAGCATATGCGACATTCATCAGTGAAGAGAACGTGATACCAATCTTGAGCAGTCCATTCGGCATGTTGTTGGGCCCATCTGCACCGCGCTGCATGGTATCGTAGTTGCAAAGATGGACCTCGTCATGGACGTCGGGAGTGAAGTTGTGCATCATGCAGCGTATTGCGCACAGTTTGAGTCGTAACACCACGTCCCGTGGCTGCACGAAAAGCAGTATTCAACATAGTGGCGCTGCTGCCAGGGTTCCTCCGACCCATAATCGATAGGTAGCGGGCATCCACTGCAGTAGTAGCCCTTGGGCGGCCTGACGAGGCATGTCATCGACAGCTCCTGTCTCTCTGTATCTCCTCCATGTACGAACAACATCGGTTTGGTTCACTCCGAGACGCCTGGACACTTCCCTTGTTGAGAGCTCTTCCTGACATAAAGTAACAATGTGGACGCGATCGAACCGCGGTATTGATCGTCTAGGCATGGTTGAACTACAGACAACACGAGCCGTGTACTTCCTTCCCGGTGGAATGAGTGGAACTGATTGGTTGTCGGACCCCCTCCGTCTAATAGGCGCTGCTCATGCGTGGTTGTTTACATCTTTGGGCGGGTTTACTTAAAATGGCGCAAATGGCTCTGAGCACTATGGGACTTAACATCTGAGGTCATCAGTCCCCTAGAACTTAGAACTACGTAAACCTAACTAACCTAAGGACATCACACACATCCGTGCCCGAGGCAGGATTCGAACCTGCGACCGTAGCAGTAGCGCGGTTCCGGACTGAAGCGCCTAGAACCGCTCGGTCACCGCGGCCAGCGGCGGGTTTAGTGACTTCTCTGAACAGTCAAAGGGACTGTGTCTGTGATACAATATCCACAGTCAACGTCTATCTTCAGGAGTTCTGGGAACCGGGGTGATGCAAAACTTTTTTTAGGTGTTTATTATTATTATTATTGCTGTGTAGCATTTTTTTTAAATGCGTAACACATATATATAGATATAAATAGGTATACTTACATTTCTGTGAATCATTCAGGAGGAAGCCATACTTTAATCGTCGAATAGTGGTAACGGTATGCTCACTACTTCATTGTCGTCACATGATGAACGAGGACGCTTACTCGCGTCATCGGCATTAGCACAGTCAGACTGACATTTCATATTCGCACTGTAGCCGTCAGTCATAATCGGACTGAAGTGAAGAGCAGCTGCTCGGATCGACTTATTTTTACTCAGCACCATCATGAGTTTTTGCGTAGTTATTGCCATGGACATTCTGTATCACCTGTGACGCCTTAAAATTGTTTATGACTACTATGTAGATATCTTAATTAAATTTATTTTAATTGCCTTTAGTTTGTAGCTTAATAAATTCTTGGAGTGAAAAAGAGTACTGTGAATGGGATATGTAACCTACGAATCGTGCTGTAAGTGGGGCAACAATTTTTTTTGTGAATTCCTTTACCTTCATGGTTACTGGGTCGATGAGAGACCAAAGTGATCTACTCCATTTGCCATCGTGTTTTATTAAATGTAGCCTTGTACGAAGAATAATGATTTAGTTATAGAATAAACATTTGGTTCTTTGCATACACCGCTAATAACGGCTTCTATTGGTTACTAGTAGGCTAATATTTTTCACTATTTCCTTTCATTGTGTACGCCCTGTGTAAACCCATTGAGACATTTATTTATTTAATTATTTCTCGTTGTTTACTTTATCGTATATTTGAAATTGGTTTCACCTGTGAGGGCTTTGTGCTACACCTTGAATATGTACTTGAACTAAGCCACGTGTGGCGCTATTTTTTCAAGCAGTTTTTTATTTTGTAATTTCATATTTTGAATATTCGTTTCGCCTGTTGGCTATTTTTGATGTAACCTGAGCGTCTACTTACAGACCACGCCGCATGTGGCGCTATATTTTATGCAGTCTGTAAACTGTAATGATAACATTACAGTATGAGAACTGTTTCTTATATAAGAAACATTTAACATTTTGTCTTACATGCACACTGTCACTAGCAGCCTCTTGGAAGCTGAAGGTGATCTCCAGCATCAACATACTTCTCTTCTCACTGCTCATTGTAACTTGTCTGTTGTACGTTTAAGTATCTACATTACCACTTGGATTATTTGCTGCTGTTCCACGCGTGTATACATAACTGTATTCAGTCACTTACCAACAGTACAGTGTGAGATTGGACGAAAGTCCGAAACTAGACACCATCAATAAATAAATGAGACTTCCTAATGCAACTAACGACGGTACTCCAACAATTCATTGCATTAAAGATAACGTTGCGGTCCTATTTCACCTCTGACATGCTGGAGACCTATAGAATATAAGGTGCTCATGATCATTCTTCGTATTGATATTGATAGTGAACTTCAGTTAAGTGTGGAATGTAAATTTAATCATTTAATACCCGTTATGTGATGAACATCTACAACAGTTTGGTAAGTATCGAACAGGTGTTTCATGGTGTAAAACTTGCCCTTTACATCAGTGTATTAATATCAAACACGAGTCGTGTCTCAGCTAGTGGAGGGGACTAGTCGACACTAAATTAACAGTTCTCATAAGGCGTGAGAAACAGGTATTTATTAGTACAGAGCTGTGCAGCAGCTCAGAAAATGCAAGTTTCAAACCGCGGTTCGTTTTAATCCATACTACCATCTGTCCCTGTTACTGAATGACTCAGGTACGTGACGTAACAGTTAACGCAATGTACTTTCATTCAGTAGGCGTGAGACCAAATTCACGTCGAGTCATGCTCACTTAGTTTCCCATGGATTTCTTTACGTCACTTCAGATGACTCCCAAGACAATTCTCAGAGAGGTTACATCGCCAATTTCCTAATTCAAACTTGTCTCAGTAACCCGTATTTTAGACTAAGTTTTTGCAGTTCTTCATACTCACAGTAGGGCAAGAGATATCTACAACTGCTTTAAAATTCCCTCCAACCACTACGTTTCCAACACGGTGGAGTACATGGTGAATAACTTAACATCATAGTAATCATCGATGATCTACTGTGCATTTCCGAGAAAAACTAAGCGTAGCGTCATTGCCGTGGTTATTGGACAGCTTTTGGGCATGTTACATGCAGTGGAGCTCACATAATAATAGGTACAGAAAGCAGATTAAAACCTGAAATTTATAGTAGTGAAATATCTGAGCAAAATCTGGGGTACATCGAAAGGATGTGCTAATGGTAATGAGTGTGGTGCATTTCTCGCAGATGGCAATAAACGCAGTTCCGCCGAGAAAGAAGTTGAAACTGCATCCGAGATTGTCTGGGCAAGACTCAGTATCAAGGGTGGGTATAAACTTATGTCAGATCGTTCTATGATCTCCAGTCTCACACCGAGCGAGGTTGCGTGGTGGTTGGGCACTGGACTCGAATTCGGGAGGATCACGTTTTAAATCCGCGTCCTGACATCCAATTTAGGATTTTCCTGATTTTCCACAATCACTCCAGGCAAATGTCGTGATGGTTCCTTTGAAAGAGCACTGTCGATTTCCTTCCTCAAATTTAAAAGGACAGTCCGAGCTTGTTATACGTATCTAACGATCTCGATGTCGACGGAACGTTAAATCCTAATCTTCCATCCTTCCTTCTAGCCTTACACCCAGACAGAACCGTAATCTTTCAAAAAGAAAAACTACAGTCACTAGTACAAATGTTTCATGATCATATTGTCGCCATTTGAAGATACTTTGATAATCCAACAGTCAATTGGAAGAAATTACATTTTAACCTTCGGCGTTCAAAACAGCTTCCACTCGTCTGGGAAAGTTGAAATACAAGTACTGTATGTTTTTAGATAGAATTTTATACCATTCTTCCCGCAAAATAGTGGCAATTCCAGTAAACGATGATGGACGTAGGTAGGGACGACGCACGTTCCTTTCCAAAACAGATCACAAAGGCTCAATAATGTTGAGATATGGTGACTGTGGTATCGAGGATGACGCGACAATTCATCCTCGGGCTCGCAAAACCAGTCCTAGGGGATGGAAACTGTGTGAATAGGGGCCATGTCGTCTTGGAACACAGCTTCGCCATTGGGGAACAAACATTGTACTGTGGGATGGACCTGATCAGCCAAAATGATCACATAATCTTTGACAGTAATGCGACCATGCGGAGTAACCGTGGTGCCTATGGAATACCTTGATTTACCTGCCCAGATCATCACCGAACCTCTGACCATGTTTCACACTTTGGACGTATGCGCGTCCAGAAGTTGTAAACAGTGTGAAACAAATGTCTTACCACCAAATAAGTTTCTTCACTCGCTCCGTAGTCCAGATTTTATGGCTTCAGCACTACTTCTTCTGTTACGGGCATCTCTATCACTAATGAGTGGTTTTGGAATTCCATCTCTCATTGCAATTCCTAGCTTCGTGTTGCTTTTGTCCGGAACGGGTCTGCGAGTGTGGCTTTCAGTTCCGCAGTGCTTTTTGCTACTGCCGTCCCGTTACTTTTCGTCACAATCTTCTTCAATGACCGTCTGTGCGCGGTAGACACTACGGAGAGAAAATTCACGGAACTTCTCCTAATATCGTGTCGGACCTCCTTTTACCCGCTCTAGCGCAACTCGACGTGACATCGATTCAACAAGTCGATGGAAATCCCCTGCGGAAATAATGAGCCATGCTGCCTCTATACCCGCCTGTAACTGCAGTATTGTTGCTGGCGCAGTATTTTGTGGACGAGCTGACCTCTCGATCATGTAGCATAAATGTTTGATGAGATTTATATTGGGTGATCTGGATTGCCAGATCATTCACTCGAACTGTCCAGAGAGTTCTACAAATTATTTGCGAACAACTGTGGTCTGGTGGCATGGCGCACTGTCAGCCATAAAAATTTCATCGTTATTTGGGAACATGAAGTCTACGAATGGCTGCAAATGGTCTCTAAGTTGCCGAATATAACCATATCCAGTCAATTATCGGTTCAGTTGCACCAGACGACCCAGTCCATTCCATGTGAACGCAGCCCACTTGATTAGGAGCCACCACCAGCTTACACAGTGCCTAGTTGACAACTTGGGTCCATCGCTTCGTGGGGTCTGCTCCACACTCGAACACTACCATCAGCTCTTACCAACTGAAATCTGGACTCATCTCACCATGCCACGGTTTTCTTGTTGTCTAGGGCCCAACTGAAATGGTCACGAGCCAAGAAGAAGCGATGCAGACGATGTCGTGCCATTAGCAAACGCACTCGCGTCAGTCGTCTGACGTCATAGACCATTAACGCCAAATTTCGTCTCACTGTCCTAGAGGATACGTTCGTCGTACGTCCCACTTTCATCTCTGCGGTTATCTCACGCAATGTTGCTTGTCTGTTAGAACTGACAACTCATCACAAACCCCACTACTCTCAGTCACTAAGGGCAGACCGTCAGTCACTGCGTTGTCTGTGGTGAGAGATAATGCCGGAAAATTTGCATTCTCAGCACATTATTGACACTCTGGATGTTGGGCTATTGAATCCCCTAACGATTTCGGAAATGGAATGTTCTATACATCTAGCTCCAATTACCATAACGTTCAAAGTCTGTTAATTCCCATCGTGAGACTGCAATCGCTTCGGAAACAGTTTCACATGAATCACCTGAATATAAATGACAGCTCCGCCAATGCACTGCCCGTTTATACCTTTTGTACGCGATACTACCACCATCTGTAAATGTGCAAATCGCTATCCCATGATGGCCGAGCGGTTCTAGGCACTTCAGTTTGGAACCGCGCGACCGCTACGGTCGCAGGTTCGAATCGTGCCTTGGGCATGGATGTGTGTGATGTCCTTAGGTTTAAGTAGTTCTAAGTTCTAGGGGACTGATGACCTCAGATGTTAAGTCCCATAGTGCTCAGAGCCATTTGAACCGCTATCCCATCACTTTTGTCATCTCAGTGTAAATCTTTGATCGTTGCTTCTTAGGTTATCTTGGTTATGGAAGCACCCACCATACGAGCACCAACAATTTGCCTACAGTCGAATTCACTTCCCTCCGACATAATGCACTCACAATTAAACAGTTCTGACCACGACTGACGCTTGAAACGTATGGATGACATTGTGCAGGTACCGTCCGTGGTCAAATACAGCAGCGCAACCTGTGAGCTTGGCCAGAATCTGCATTCATGTTCAAGCATGCATTTCTCGTGGTGTTTTCAAATTTTTGTCCAAACACTGTAATAGCAACAAATAAACTTGACCTATCTGAGCATTTTCACGTTGACACTGATATCACTGTCCATGAGGCAGGTGTAGCAACCAAGAGCAACTAAAACGAGCGGAAGGATTTATGACGTCGTTGTGGAACAACAGCGATCGAGCTTAATATTGTAATAAAAATTTATTGCGTTTCATTCCGTTTTTTATTGAAATAGAAGAATTTGTATGATTAGTAAACAAGGTAAATGAGGCAGTAGGGCCGCATCCCAATAAGAAACTAGAAACATCTACCTTTGGAATCTGGACGGGACCAGGTAGAAGACTGTGTGTCAAGGTTAGAAGAGTACTTAACCAATCCCGTGATGGATATGTACGTAGTAGAAGAGTTCATGATGGGAGGGACCGTCCACGGTATACAGTTACTAATAGAAACGGATACCACTGCCTAATAGGTGTAAAACAAGGCATGGGGCTGTAGATAATTACGTAGATGCTGAACGAAACGCGTTTAGCTGTCAAGAGGGTAACGCGTGAAGTCTTCAACGACTGCCATAGCAGAATATTATCGAAAGCTCTCTTACAAAACCCAAAGAAATTGTGGTCGTGTATATTTGCTGTTGGTGGTACCAAAGTTGGTGTGCAAACACACATGGATGAGCCAGGAACTGAAATTTAGGATAGCAAAGCAAATGCGGAAACGCCAAATTCCGTTCTCAAATGTTCTTTTACAAACGTAAATCCAACGAAATTGCCCCAATTTACCTCTCGCACCACTGCAGAGATGCCTGATACAGATGTTACACCTACATCTACATCTACATCTGCATACATACTCCATGGCTAGCAAGGTGGAGGGTACCAGCCATTTCCTTTCCTGTTCCACTCGCAAATAAAGCGAGGGAAACAGTCTTATCTAGGAGTCTCCGTATTAGCCCTAATTTCTTCCATCTTACTTCCCTGCTCATTAGCGAACTGTACGTTGGCATCGGTAGAATCGTTCTGCAGTCGGCCTCAAATGCCGGTTCTCCAAATTTCCGCAATAGTGTCTCGAGAAAACAGTGTCGTATTCCTTCCAGGGATTCCCATTTGAGTTCACAAGGCATTTCCGAAATACTTGCCCCCTGATCGCAGCTATCGGTAACAAATCCAATTGCCCGTCTGTAAATTGCTACGATTCTTGCTTTAACCCGAGCTTGTGGGGATTCCACACACTCTGTAGTACTCAACAATGGCTCGCACTGCCATTCTGTACGCCGTCTGCTTTACAAAAGAGCTACACTTTTCCAAAATTCACCCAATAAATCGAAATAGAGCATTCACCTTACCGATTACCAACCTGACGTGCTCATTCCATTTCATATCGTTTTGCAGCGTTACGCCTAGATATTTAATCGATGTGACAAAGTCAGGGAGTACATTACTAATCTTATATTCGAACGTTACACGATTGTTTTTCCTACACATATGCATTAACTTAAAATTTTTCTACTTTTAGAGCAAGCTTCCATTCATCACACCAACTAGAAATTCTGTCTACGGCATCTTGTATCCCCCTACAATCGCTCAAGGACGACACCTTCCCATACACCGCAGCATCATCACCAAACGGCTGTAAATTTCTGCCGGCCGCTGTGGCCGAACGGTTCTAGGCCCTTCAGTCCGGAATCGCTCTGCTGCTACGGTCGCAGGTTCGAATCCTGCCTCTGGCATGGATGTGTGTGATGTCGTTAGATTTAAGTAATTCTAAATCTAGGGGACTGATGACCTTAGATGTTAAGTCCCATAGTGCTTAGAGCCATTTTTTTGTAAATTGCTATTGATCCTGTCACTGATGTTGACGAACAGTTAAAATTGCTTAAACTGAACAAAGCTCTAGGGTTCGATAGAATCCTTATCTGATTCTATACCGAATTTGCGGCAGAGTAACCACTCTTTTAACCAGGATCTATTGTAGATCTCTCGAACAAAAGTCCTTGCCAAGTAGTTGGAAGACAGCACAGGTCCCAAGCATCTACAAGAAGGGTAGCAGAAAGTAGAGTAGCTAGGAGCGTTCTGACATAAAGTGCTACCTTCAGCATCTCCCCTCTCTCCCTTAGACGTTATCGATGTTGTCCTGCAACCTTGCCAGATTTCCCCCACCACTCTGACATAGGGCAATTGCCATATGTATATACAATAGCAGAAAATTCAGAATATCCCAATGGTGCTACAAGATTTTTCCCCCACTCCCACGACATCACTGTGGAAGTAGGACTGTTGTCTTAAATACATAACCGAGCGAGGTGGCACAGTGCTTAGCACACTGGACTCGCATTCGGGAGGAAGATTGTTCAAACCCGCGTCCAGTCATTCTGATTCGGGTTTTCTTAAGTCCCCTAAATCGCTTCAGGCAAATGCCGGGATGGTTCCTTTGAAAAGGCTCGGCCGACTTCCTTCACCATCCTTCCTTAATCGCCGGCCGCGGTGGTCTCGCGGTTCTAGGCGCGCAGTCCGGAACCGTGCGACTGCTACGGTCGCAGGTTCGAATCCTGCCTCGGGCATGGATGTGTGTGATGTCCTTAGGTTAGTTAGGTTTAAGTAGTTCTAAGTTCTAGGGGACTTATGACCACAGCAGTTGAGTCCTATAGTGCTCAGAGCCATTTGAACCATTTGAACCTTCCTTAATCCGGTGGAACTGATAACCTCGCTGTTTGGTCACCTTCCCCAAATCAACCAACCGACCTTATGTATACACTGACAGGAAGTACAAAAATCCAAGATGATATATTGTCCTGTTGGTGTGAAATTCGACGATAGATTCTACGACCTCAGAATCCCAAATGGCGACCTAAAGTCGCTAATCTGGGATAATGACACAGGCTCTGTGATGTCATAATCTAAGATGGCAGACCTGGACTTACTGGCACAGGCTTCTGGGTACACTTGCACAGGCTCTATGTCATCAGAATCCGCGATAGCGATCCAAGATATGGGATTTGGGGATACTGACACAGGCTCTATGATGTCAGAATCCAAGATGGTGGACTTGTTGGTACTGGCACAGTCTGCGTGGTTCACCGATGACTTGGGCTAAATATAGAATTAAAGATGGCTAATATTTTGGATACTGGCACAGTCTGCATGGTTGCCAGATCACGTATCCTAAGTTTAAAATGGCGGTAAATTCAAAATTAAATGGTTTTCACACTCCTATGACGTTCACTTACCCTAAGTTTAAATCCACTTGTGCTGTGTATAAACAATTTCCCCGGCTTCTCTTTCGTCACTGACACAGTTTGCATCAGTGTTAGCCTAAGTTTTGATCTTACCTGATCCTGTCTCGGGCATGGATGTATGTGATGTCCTTAGGTTAGTTAGGTTTAAGTAGTTGTAAGTCTAGGGGACTGATGACCTCAGATGTGAAGTCCCATAGTGCTTAGAGCCATTTGAACCATTTTTTGATCTTACCTGCTCTATGTTGAAAACTATATAATGTGAAATAGGAGTATGAGAGTTTCTTTATTAAAACAATTACCACACTGGGGAGAGCCAACTTCCATGGTATATACTGTACAGACAATGTTTACAAAATTAATTTATCAGTGTACAGAAAGAAAGAAATTTATACAAAATATGTCTACAGGTTTACATGGTTTTTTACAGTTGATGCGATTTTACGTTTTTTTTCTCCCAACAATGTAGAAAAGTATAGCATAGTTGATGGACATACATTTTTTTTGTACTACAGTTGGTGCACTTTTATTCGTAGTTCCCCTGTTGGACAAAAATAGGAAAAAACCACGAGAAATGCATGCTTGAACATAAAGTCAGATGCTAACTAAGCCTTTAGGTTGTGCTGTTGTATTTCACCGTAAATGGCGCCTTTGCAATTTCCTCACTACATTGCAAGTGTCAATAGTGGTCACAATAGCGTTCTGTATAGTTGTGAATGCATTACGTCGGATCTAAATGAATTCGGATGTCTGAAAATTGTTGATGCTCGTACAGTGGGTGCTTCCATAACCAAGGTAGTCAAAGTATTTGGGGTTTCAAGAGACACCCTATCAAAGATTTATACCACATACATGGCCAGAGGAAAAACATCATCCAATAAGTATGTATGCAAGTATGTGTCAAGTGATTGTGACAGACAGTCATTGAAGAGGGTTATGACGAAAAATTAACAGAAACCCAAACTCAAAAGTCACTGCAGAGTTCAATATCGCACTCGCGAACGCTGTCAGCCAGATAATAGCAGTGCCAGCCGGAGTCCCAAAACCCCTAATCAGTGATAAAAACGCCTGTAACGCCTGTTAACAGGAAAATGTGGTGCTGAAGTCATAAAACCTGGATTGTGGAGCAGTGTAAGATGTTAGTTTAGTCGGATGAGTCTTGTTTCATATTGTTTCAAATTTCTGGCCGAGTTCGTGTCCAAAGAGTGAAACATGGCTTCGTTCAGTGACGATTTGGGCAACCATATCATGTTATGGCATCTTCATGCTCACAGAAACAGTCTTGAACGATGAAGCTGTGTGAACATGGCCAAGTCGTCTTAGTACACAGCTTCATCATTGGGAAACAAGCATTGTAGCATGGAATGGACCTGATCAGCCAAAATAGCGCCTAATCCTTGGCATTAATGCGACCTTGCAGAGTAAACAGAGTCTGTACTACATCCCTCACCTGCCCCCAGGAATGGCACATAGGTGCGGAAGCAGCCCAACTTGTCCAGCTCCACCACAGGCACAAGGAACCACTGTTGGAGTAGGATCCTGAGCCACAACTGCTGGAGCTGGAACTGAGGGTTCCCTGCCAGAGATGAAGCTGGTAGGACCTGCATGTCTGTCTCGACAACTTCCAGCTGCACATATCGTCTGTCGCCATGGAACTTATGCCACTCGTGGAAGGCTGGTCCATGGTTTCTGGTGCTGGAACAGAGAAAAATGGAGGCACAGGAGCCCAATCCATGACTATAAAGTCACCAGGTAGGAGGTGTCTGCAGAAAGCGTGGTGGGGGGGGGGGAGGGGGGAAGGAAGGGGACAGGGGCGCAGATTGTACAGACCAGAGGGGAGTGTTGTCGTCCTGGGCCCTCCTCTGCTAAGACCTCACACATCCAGCCATGTGCACCTTGGATGACAGCTGGTACTCAGGCCAGATCTCTTCCAAACGATTGGGCCCATACTAGGGTGCCCATCCGGTACTGAGTATGGAGTTGGGACTGGGACAAATGAGGGACCAGGGGTACGAGCAGGGAGTGAGGGGTGTGAGGCAGACATCTGTGGAGTAATTTGTCTGGGCTGTTCTCTGCAATTGGGTTGGCCCTATAGGCGGCCAAGAACAAGGTAACGGCATCGTCCAATGGCGTGGATTGTGCCAGGGCCTCCTTCTTTTCTTTGAAAGCCCACACCACCTGTTACGCTTCCCCACTGGACTGGTGAGTGAAAGGTGTTGTAAGAAGGTGTTGTATCCCATGCATTTCACAGAAACGGAAAAACAGGGTGGAGTCAAACTGAGAGCCTTTGTCTGACACAGTGGCTTGAGGAAGGCCCTTAATGGTGAAGATTTGCACAAGAGACTTTATGACATTAGCCGGTACCATGGAGCCCATGGGTGGAATTTGGAGTATGAGTCTACTGCAACCAACCGCATCTGGTGCAAGAAAGGACCAGTGAAGTCTATGTGGAGGCTCTCCCAAGGGCCAAACGGGGGCCAGGACAAGAACACCTTGGGGAGCACAGATTTCTGTTGAGCGCACCCTATGCAGAAATGGGCCTTGGTGTCGATGTCCTTGTCAATTGCTGGTAAATAGGCGTGGCAGCATTCCACCTGTTTCATGTGGGACATGCTCCAGTAATCTATAGATAGGAGTGCAATAACCATGCGACACAGAGAAAGGGAAGAACGACCCGAGTGCGTTCGTGCTCTGTTTGCAGCACGGGAACTCCATCACAGGGGAAGCGCTGGCTTTAAAAGGGAAAGGTCAAAGGACGCTTCGTGTCGACCACGTTCCTTCGCCGAGAGACATAGCGGACACTCACCCTTAACTCATTTAGCCACAGTGACTAGAGTAGGGTCCACTCTTGTCTGTGTCGGGATCATTGTAGTATCAAGGGTAAAGGCGTGTAGGACAGACGCAGAATCCGAATCCAGCTAAAAGATAACGACTTCCCAGGTGTCAAATTCCGGATCGTGCACCATTGGAAGCCAGAACAAAGCATCAGCGTTTGTGTGGCAGCTGGTTGGTTTATAGAGGATGTCATAGGTACAGACTGACAAGAACAATGCCCACCGTTGCAGCCTTTGCACTGTCCTTCCGGGCGGCTAGAAAGTGACCCAAAAAATGGGAGTAATGGCATGGGGTCATTCAGCAGATGGAATTTGACGCTGTATCGATAGGTGCGAAATTTCTTAAATACATAACGGTGGCCAGTGCCTCTGTTTCAGTCTGGGAGTAGTTGCATTGGGCAGCATTGAGAGTCTTGGACACAAAAGCAATAGGATGTTCAGGGCCATCCGTTTCCTTGTGGTACAGGAGAGCCCCGACCGCAAGTTGTGCATCATCTGTGACAAGAAGAAGAAGCTTCCCTGGTGAAAGCAGGATGTGATATGGTACTGTTTGGAGAACTCATTTATAGCAGAAAAAGTTGCGTCGCACTCTAGAGACCACAGGAATGGAACATCTTTTTTTCTGCAATGTGTTAGTAGATAGGACAACTTTGCAAAATGGGAAATGAAACGGCTGTAATAGCTCATTTTTCTTATTAAAGATTGCAGGTCCTTCAGATTCTGGGGCCTGGGCATGTTTTGTATTGGACAGACGTGCTCACTGGCAGGATATATGACCTGTTTGCTAATGATAAAACCGAGATACTCAACCGACTGTTGGAAAAAATTTGTATTTGTGGATGTTAGATTTGAGACCGGGTATGAGAAATCTTATGGGACTTAACTGCTAAGGTCTTCAGTCCCTAAGCTTAGACACTACTTAACCTAAATTATCCTAAGGACAAACACACACACCCATCCCCGAGGGAGGACTCGAACCTCCGCCGGGACCAGCTATACAGGCTGCAGAGGCCAACTAATGTGTTGAGCTCCAACAGATCCTGAGATTCTAGGTGCAGCGGAACCTGTAAGTATGCCTCCGATAAATCGACTGTAACATAACAGACACCATTTTGTAACGTGAAAAACAGTTCTTCAGGCGGGGGAATGGGAAAAGTATCGATGATGACCTAGGCGTTAACGGCGTTAAAATTACCGATTAGGTGGAGAGAGCTGTCCGCTTTTTTCACAGTGACAAGAGGTTGAGCCCATTGGCTCGATGAGACAGCTGTAATCACCATGGATGTCCTTAGGTTAGTTAGGTTTAAGTAGTACTAAGTTCTAGGGGACTGATGACCTCAGAAGTTACATCCCATAGTGCTCAGAGACATTTGAACCATTTTTGGTCATCACCATGAGGGCCTCCAATCTGTTCAGTTCCGCCTTAACTGCATCCCACAGGACGAGCGGAACTGAGCAGGCTTGCGAGACGTGAGGCACGAACCCCAGGTTTAAATGAATTTTTACAGCCTTATCCACAGTCTGTCCTAACCCAGAAGTAAACAGATCCAAATATGA
Organism: Schistocerca serialis cubense; assembly: GCF_023864345.2. Lineage (NCBI taxonomy): Eukaryota > Metazoa > Arthropoda > Insecta > Orthoptera > Acrididae > Schistocerca > Schistocerca serialis. The sequence goes on from NC_064640.1 coordinate 782,755,866, forward strand.
GGCAGTTCCAATGGTTCAAATGGCTCTGAGCACTATGTGACCTAACTTCTAAGGTCATCAGTCCCCTAGAACATAGAACTACTTAAACCTAACTAACCTAAGGACATCACACACACCCAAGCCCGAGGCAGGATTCGAACCTGCGACCGTAGAGGTCGCGCGGTTCCAGACTGTAGCGCCTAGAACCGCTCGGCCACCCTGGCCGGCTATGAGGCAGTCAAGTCGTCAATGCCACGAAAGGGAATCACTGTGGGAACGAAACACACGTTCTGCAAAATGGAAAACACAAATTGTTTGATTGGATCTAACCTAAAGATATTTTCCGCATTTCCAGAGGTAACAACCAAAATTAAAACCTTCCTTGAAACGTTTTTATAGGAATCTTCTGTAGCAAAAACACCTTTCATGTAAAACTCCCTGGCAGATTAAAACTGTGTGCACGACCGAGACTCGAACTCGGGACCTTTGCCTACCGCGGGCAAGTGCTCTACTGAGTTCGAGTCTCGGTCGGGCACACAGTTTTAATATGCCAGGAAGTTTCATATCAGCGCACATTCCGCTGCAGAGTGAAAATCTCATTCTGGAACCTTTCATGTATATTTACTGGCCGCCATACATCACCGATGAGAAGGCTGTAGAGGAGGAGAACCCAACGCAACAGAGGTAGCACTACTCATAAGAGAAGAGCATGCACCAATATTGACCCGTAGCAGGATGAGTCAACGTTTCAATGGAGTGCATCACCTCAGTAGGGGAACTGTGACCAGATTCCATGAACGACGAGACGGGAGAACGACAATTTGCATTGTACCCATGGCTCCGGACGTCGGTCGACCGACACACACTAGAAATGTGCCCCCTAATGCTATACGAAAAGCAAGTAGTTGATCGATGTGGGCAGAGGGAGAGAAGCGGTCAGTGGAGATACTGAGAACAAGAAGGTAGGCGACGCAGAGTGGAGTCCTGTCGAGATGGAGAACGCGGAAAAAGATTCTGAAATTGAGTTATAAGGGAGGGATCGTTCACCGGCCGGAGTGGCCGTGCGGTTCTAGGCACTACAGTCTGGAGCCGAGCGACCGCTACGGTCGCAGGTTCGCATCCTGCCTCGGGCATGGATGTGTGTGATGTCCTTAGGTTAGTTAGGTTTAATTAGTTCTAAGTTCTATGAGACTGATGACGTCAGAAGTTAAGTCGCATAGTGCTCAGAGCCATTTTTTTGAGGGATCGTTCAGAGACACTTGAAGTGTCATGCCCTGTTCGCATGCTCCTATTCCATTGCGCTGACGCGCCACATGTTTACCGAGCGGCCGACACGAGCCCGTGATTTCCTGTTGCGCCGATAGGAGGTGTTTACCGTCGCACCGCTGGTGATGACAGGCAGTACGGAGTGGCTATTGGTTTCCTGTGTGAATTCGAAAGCATGAGCAGTAATAAGTACTTCGTCTAAGGACGGATCCACATGCCGTAAAGACTATGAGCAGACTTTCTTGTCAGGCGAGTGTTGGAGAAGCAAGCCCCGAATCAAGGAACCGGGATTGGCGATATAATTCTTCGGAGCACACACAAGCACAATGGCGACTAAGACCCCGAAGGTCAGTGAGCCAGTCTTTGTAGGTTTCCAACGGTTGTATACAACGTTAGTAAGAATTCAGCCGAGCAAATGTCACAAGGGACTGACACTCATAATGATCCGGCAGCAGATTACAAAGTTCAGCAAAGGATAAACTATCAGAATGTTTTGTGGGGGACGATTGTGGAGTAGTCCCAACACACTATGCAAAGACCAAGGGAGAAAAAAAGACTGTTACCGATCTGAGCCGGTCACCTTGTAAGCAGTGAAGCGATGGTGGCCGTCCACAAACGCACCAAATGGTGGAACTGCCGAAGTCGCCTCGCTCATTACAGACAACGCCGTTATTTGTTGCTGCAGTAAATCCAACTGCTTTACTGTTGTTCCAGTAATTCCAATTCGAGAAGTCACTGTTCCTGATGTTGTTGGTGCGCTGGCTTCATAAATTCCGCATCCATGTTGTCGAATATTTTAATGTACTGAAAGTTCGAAAAGACCTGTCGCCACTGTATAAATCTGCACTTATGAGAACAATTTATTCGGTTTATTACACTAATGCAGTAGAAACACACAGTACTGACAACAGTGTATAACGAAATGATAGTTAAATCAAGACCCTAAACTGTCGACAGGCGTTGATATATATCAACGGGGACAGTTGAAAATGTGTGCCCCGACTGGGACTCGAACCCGGGATCTCCTGCATACATGGCAGAAGCTCTATCCATCTGAGTCACCGAGGGCACAGAGGATAGTGCGTCTGCCATGTAAGCAGGAGATCCCAGGTTCGAGCCCCGGTCGGGACACACATTTTCAAATGTCCCCGTTGATGTATATCAAAGCCTGTCGACAGCTTAGAGTCTTGATTTAATTATCATTTCGTTCTAAGAGAGCTGTATGGTCACCGGTAGTACCTGTTCTTTCGGACATGTCCGAAAGAACAGATACCATCTTCATACAACAATGTATAAGTTTGATGTCACACAAACCAAAGATAGCTGGCCAATGATAAAGTCCATACCAAGTCTGAGATTAAACCTAAGGTCGCCAAGAAATAGTGGACATTACAGTGACCATTCCACCAAGCGAGCACAAAAGGGAATGAATCCTCTGCGTGGCAGGCACATGGTTATAGCCGATCGGAGTTCGTGGGGTCCCGTCAGGTGATGCGACGTGAGCTCTGGGGGCGTGGTCTCTTCCCAGAGTACTTCATGTGGAGACAGCTTGTAGACTGTGGCGCCACCGATGGTGCAGGATGGAGGTAGGGATCGATCTCCGACAGCCGTGACAGCTCCTTATCGCTGTCAGTGTCTGTTACCACACTGTGTTTTTGTTGTCTCCATAGTTTCGTCCACCCCTGTAACATTAACCTAAATACGATTTTTTGGTATGGCCAGCTGCAGTAAAACTTAACCTAGTGAGCAGATGGTATATACGATAGACACAAAGTGTACCTTCTATCCCAAATACACAATAAGCACTCGCACACATGATGTGCAAAACAAACTGAGATACACTGTGGTGACAAAAGTCATGGGATACCTCCTAATACAGCGACGGACCTCCTTTTACTCAACGCAGTGCAGCAACTCGACGTGGCGTGTACTCAACGAGTCACTGGAAAGCACCTGCAGGAATAATGAACCATGAGCTACCCAAGCACAACTCACGCCCCGTCCTCACAGCTTTAGCTCAGTTGGTAGAGCACTTGCCCGCGAAAGGCAAAGATCCTGAGTTCGAGTCTCGGTCCGGCACACAGTTTTAATCTGCCAGGAAGCTTCATATCAGCGCACACTCCGCTGTAGAGTGAAAATTTCATTCTAGAAACAACCCCCACGCTGTGGCTGAGCCATGCGCAATATCCTTTCTTCCAGCAGTGCTAGTTCTGCAAGGTTCGCAGGAGAGCTTCTGTGAAGTTTGGAAGGTAGGAGACGAGGTACTGATGGAATTAAAGATGTGAGGACCGATCAACCGGACCAACGCATCAGTTCAAACCCTTCGAGTCGATGTACAGATTGATCAGCCTCAGCAAATTCCCCAGGTGGCAGGAAAAACAATCTATGTCGAAGTAAAGTCACCCCGATGCCAAGAAGGAACTCTGTTATTGACAGTGCGGTCACATAAATGTGAGTTACTGGACAAAATGCATTGTTATGTTGCCAGAGCGTAGGCGTAGCTACAGTGGTCAGACAGAATGTAGCTAGAGTCCCAGTAACAATAACGAACATGAGCAACAAAGACGTTGTATTACCACGAGGAACGGGAGTTGCTGAAATATCGAGCATAAGTGAAAGTAATTTCGTACAGATTCCAAGTGAAGAGTCAACTGGTGCAGTTAAGAACTCAGATTTTTGTAGTGGTACGAAAATTGCAGTCAGGAGGCGAAATTAATAATGAAATAAAGAACAAGATTTGGTGGAAGATAGAACATTCGACAGTTGAAGAGCAGAAGATTTTATCACCTGTTTTATTGTAATATGCAGATCTTTTCCGAGAGCGTTCAAATTTACCTGTCACTCATCTGGTTCAGTATCGTATACATACTGGAAATCCAGCACCGATCACTCAAAGATCTTATAGTACACCATTCAGTCAACGAGAGTTGATAGAAGAAATAGCTAAAGAACAACTGGAAGGCGGAATTATAGAATTAAGAGATCCACCATCGTGTCATTATTAAGGAGAAATCTGTCTCCGGAGAACCACAGTTCCGTTTTTTCGTGGATGACCGAGCTCTGAATGCAGTAAACACACCAGACATTTACCCCTTACCAAACCTGGTATAAACCTTGCATTACTTGGCCAGATGTCGAATTTTTTCGGTTTATGATCTAATAAGCGGCTGTCTTCAGCTGGCAGTTCATCCAGATGATGGAGCGAAAACTTCGTTTGTCACAACTACAAGAGTGTATAAATACTTGGGTATGTCATTTGGACTCATAGTATGCCAGCCACTTTTCAACGCCTGATGGATTCCGTTTTACAAGGGCTCACACAAACTCAAGCTCTTGTATACCTTAACGACGTAATAAAAAAAAATGAAATGTGTGTGGAATCTTATGGGACTTAACTGCTAAGGTCATCAGTCCCTAAGCTTACACACTACTTAAACAAAATTATCCTAAGGACAAACACACACACCCATGCCCGAGGGAGGACTCGAACCTCCGCTGGGACCAGCCGCAAACGACGTAATAATTTTCAGTGAAAACATGAAGCAGCATACTGAGAGACTTCAAGCAGTGACCGAGCGTATAAGAAGAGAAAATCTGTCCTTGTCAATATATGAATGTCACTTTCCCAGAAATCAAGTGAATTATCTTGGATGTGTTATAACTAGTGAAGGCGTCCATCCTGATCCAAAATTGGCTCTGAGCACTATTGAAGCTCTCTGGAACCATGGAATTTAAAGGAATTACAATCATTCTTGGAATAGCAAAGTTCTAAATGCGTTTCATAGCTGCAAATATACCACATCCAATGCCACAGTTACTGAAAAAGGGAACTACATTCAATTGGTCAACAGAATGCACAAAGGCAATGGAAGAACTTAACACTGCCCTAACCACAGCTCCAGTGTTAGCCTTTCCAGATTTCAGCAAGCCCTTCATTCTTTCGACAGATGCTTCAAATTTTTCTGTTTTCCTATTTTGTCTCAAGAAACTGATGGCTATGAACACCCAATATCATTTGCTTCCAGACAATTAATCAGAGCAGGATGTAATTATACTACAACGGAAATGGAGCTCTGTGCATTCGTTTTTGGTATAACACATAACATATGTTTTTTGATAGGAAGATAACTGACAGTGATAACAGACCATGACACACTTAAGCGGCTATTAAGCTTAAAGGACCCAAGTTCCAGACTAACAAGGTGGGTTTTGAGACTGAGTGAGTTTCAGTTTAAAGTTATTCATTGGTCTGGCAAACTGCATGAAAATGCTGACACGACGAGCTGAAAAGTGCATGTTGTGTTACAGTAAGTCAAAAAGAAGAGTCAAAAGCAGCTCAGGAGGAGGATCCACAATGCAAAATATGGAAAAAATGATCAACGTTTTGTCGAAATAGATGGACTGCTGTACAAGATCGCTAGTAAAGGAAACCACATAGTTATTCCAGAAAGCATGAGAGAGAAAATCATGATGGAACAAAATGATTCTTTATTATCTGGACACTGCAGTAAAAAAGCAACTAACGTTAAAATGGCTGAGGTATATTGGTGCCCAAAACCTAAAGCTGACGTTTTTGAGTTTCTTTCACAATGTGATTCCTACAACAGATGGAATAGTGTGGGAAAACCTAAGGTACCATTACAAGAACTGCTGGAGACTAGTGAACCATTTGAAAGAATAGGACTTGATGTTGTTGGACCTTTGCCTAAGACTAAAGATGGGAATGAATACATATTGACCGTGTCAGATCATTTCTTCAGATATCTTCACATGATACCAACACCTGATCGGATTCTGAAGTTTGGATCACCATTAAGCATAATCAGTGACCAAGGGTCAAATTTCATGAGTGAATTGCTTAAACAGACTTGTAAGCTAATGCAAATAACGCAACCAGCACACCCTGAAGGAAATGGATGTATTGAGCTAGTTCACAGCATAGTCATTAAGATGGTAAGCCACTACGTAAGCAACAAGGATGATAATTGGGATGTGTGTCTTCCGTATGTCATGACCATTTACAATACGTCAACTGGCTTAAGTCCATATGAAATTGTATATGGAACAAGGATGCATTCACCCTTAGACCTTACATGATCAGCTGCTGGAATTAGCAAAAAACACATAAAAGAATTAGTATGCAAGCTGAAGGAGGCATGTATGGAGTCAAATAGCGGAATCATCAATTTTTTCTGCAGCAAGTGAAACAACATGATCGCCAAGCAGTTGCGCCACAGTATCGAGTCAGAGATCTTGTCTACCTGAGCAACGTAGTGTTGAGGAAGAGTCAGGTCAAAAAGTTTAAGATGATTTGGAAAGGACTGTACCAATCTTGGAGTTGTTGTCGCCAGTCACTCTTAAGCTCCAACTGCCTTTTCATTCGATTGTTGTTGATGTCAACCGTGTAAAGTCATATCTGGGTAGACTTCCTGTAGCATCACGAGATGACGATGACGACTGACCGAGGGACCGACCAGCTGTTACTAAATCCAGGACATAAGGAGCGCGAGGTTCCGACTTCGAGGCTGATGGTGGTCATGGCGATAAGTTCCTATGGGACCAAACTGCTGAGGTCATCGGTCTCTTGGCTTACACACTACTTAATCTACCTTGAACTAACTTACGCTAAGGACAATACACAGACCTATGCCTGAGGGAGGAATCGAACCTCCGACGTGGGGAACCGCGGGAACCATTGCAAGACGTCTCAGACCGCGTGGTTACCCTTTCGAGCCTGAGGCGTCGCCATGCACCGAGTGATCCAATCCCAGACGCTCCTGCAATCTTTGTGGCTGTATGTAGTGTGAATGAGTATAAAACGTGTGCTTATTTCCCAGCCATGTGTATATGTGAATGTGTTGTATAAATATCCATTGTAGCTATTAAAAAATTCGCAGGTGCAATTAAATCTTATTCCACAAGTTACAACAAAGAGGCATTTGTGTCATATTCATTGTTTAACTCTAGTGTTTAGAACTACGTGATCATGTGCATTGTAATTCTGATTTTTACTATGACAATGTGCTCCATTAATGCTATGGTAATAGTACCACAAGTAACAGGTGTTTTGTTTGAACCATGACTGGACATAGTACTTTCAACAAATAATGCTAAGCTTGTACTAAAATACAGTTTGAGTGAGAGTCAACAATAATTCAATTCTGTTAGGAACCAACCAGATCTGATTCGTTCAGTCAAAGATAATGACACTGTTTTGGAAATGGGAAAGTCTTGATATAGCAATTGGATATACAGGTCGAGTCCACATTTGTCGTTTTGAGCCACATTCAGTAGCTCATCTTCTTTTGGAAGTGTAATGTAAGGATCACAGGCTTCGACGCAGCCGCCACTTGTGAGTACAACTGTGAGCTGGCGTTATCCTGGAATGCTGACGAACTGTGGTGTCGGTATCAAAGGTGGCCAGAGCGCGTCCATGCGCACAGTAGTAGTCGAGTCATGTCGCTGGTTGCCTGCATGGGCAGAACTGTTTCCAACCCACGTGGTTCTGATGTGGAATTTATGTCTTTTTCAGCTCACAATGGAGTCTTGACAAATCCGTATTTATTCGTGATAGGGCGTCAGACACAGTTATGACGGGCCGGTGTAGCGAGCACGTTATTATAAATGTCCTTTAGGAAAAAAGTGGTGATGGTTAATAACTCGTAGTTCACGTATTTCTGTACCTCATGGATCCAATGCCCACAATAATCCTCACAAACATCAACGGAGGCCCTCAGCCGAGGACACAAACCTCATAATTGCCTTGTACTTTGTAACTAACCGCCCATCACAGGCTAAGCTAATCTTAGACTTCCGGTCGACCGAAGCATCATGCACACTCGTGCTGCCGGGCGGAGCGCACTGCAAGACAAGCAGAGCAATTCTGTCCCAACATAGACACTCCCCAGTTTAAAAAATCCACTTTACCTAATCCGAGACAGCGACGTTGTTGACCATACACCTTGAATTTCTCACGCGAAATGTAGATTTCTCCATTTATATGAGTTATTTTCGAAGACAGAAGAAATCGGGGCATAGACGCGTTTTCACATCGCTAAAGTGTCGTTACTTGTTGTGAAAATCATTCAAAAAATGGTTCAAATGGCCCTAAGCATTAAGGAACTTAACATCTGAGGTCATCAGTCCCCTAGACTTAGAACTTCTTAAACCTAATTAACCTAAGGACATCACACACATCCATGCTCGAGGCAGGATTCGGACCTGTGACCGTAGCAGCAGTGCGGTTCCAGACTGAAGCGCTTAGAACCGCTCGGCGACAGCGGCCGGCTGTGGAAATCATGTAACAGTATCACTTAGACTATATTTCCTCTAAGTATTCACTCATCAAGTAAAAATATCTGTTCTAATCGACTTACTATCCGTTAGGTACTACATCACAGGACCAGAATATTAAACTCATTTTTGGTTCATGTTGGGGTGCTAAGATCTACCTCTGTCACAGGCGCTTAGAACCGCCTTTCGAACGCTCTTTAAGTAGTCAAATGCCTTGTCACATAAAAATCTCTTAAGGTAACAGCAAAAAGAAGTTGTATATATCAGGTTTATACTACATATCACTTCATAAATTCGGTAATATAGCTGAATTTATTACAATGGTCATCTCTCCCTGTGTAGGTGGGAGATTGAAATTTCGTTAAAAGTCATCGTTGCAACGAGAAAACGCCTGATTACTGCTCCAACTGCCAAATCATATTCGTGGTAGTCTAGCCCTCGCTTCCACCCGCCTGGCGGCATGTCATTGATATCAAATTGATAGGATAATTAAATAAATTGTTCATGAGAGTCAATTTGCATGGTGGATAATTTCTATCCAGCAGTCGGGCTACACTTTCCAGGTAACTCAGATGGGAATCCCTTGAGGGAAGATGATGTTCTTTTCGAGGAAACTATTGAAACTGACATTTGAAGCTGATCGCAGAAGGATTCTACCGCCACCAACATACATTTCGCGTAAGTGACACGAAGGCAAGGTATGAGAAATCAGCGCTCATAAGGAGGCATGCAGGCAGTCTGTAACGTTGTTGCTATAATTTGTTATGAAAGCGGTGCTGCTATTCACGACCATAAAAGTGGGTTAAAAGCTGTGAGCTATCTGAGGAAGTTAACCTTGCATTACTGCGCAACTGTTTCACCAGGTATCGAGTCTAGCTTACCAAATTCCCAACCAAACTAACATTAATTATAATCTTTTAATAGTCATACGACAACCGGTGATATATATATATATATATATATATATATATATATATATATATATATATATATATATATAAAAGAGAATTTAAATAAAAAGAAATAAATCAGTTTATATTTGGAAAATTATTTTAACATTGATCATTTAAATTTCAGCATATTAAACTTGATTCATAACTAAACTGGTGCCTTATTTAGGACTGTGAAAATGTGAGTTTGTAATCTTACAGAACACATCAAATATGGAGCCAAAATTGGGAGACTGCATACAACACTGCATTCATAAGATAACACATGAAGAACGTTGAAACATATGCAAGAGGAAATTAAACACTACCAACCGATTCAATTTTCACCCAAAGAAGTTACGTTCGTAGTGCAATCCTGTCCGTCATGTAATTACCACACACTGGTATACTAAATTCATACTAACTCTCTGTGAAATCTTCCCGAAAAGAATAGCCGAGGGCTACTTTGATGATTACACCACATGCTTCACGTGGTCAACTTGGTTTACACAAAGAGTGTAACTCCACAATAATTTCGATAATTACGATCAATTAGATCGAAAACCAATTTACAAAAGAAAAACCTCGAACTGGTTACTAACGTCTTACTATTAACCTGATGGGTCAAACCATTGTATGAGCACGTGGTACTGATCTCACAAAGTACACCCCACGTGGGTTGAACATAAAGAAAAGTTGCTATATTGAAAAATATTGTCAAGACGAGACGTTATAATCTCACGCACATTCGCATTTAAGATTGATGATCTTAGTTAGAGTTACTGATCAACACGTGGTTCCACTTTACTCACAAAGTAGTGACAAAGCAACTACCGGAATATATTCTGAACTTCACACTCGAATTACACTGCGCTACAATTTAAGATAACATTAGATATTTTAGAGCTAAACCTGAAATAAAGATGATTAAATTTTCCGTTAGGCTGAACTTCGGGCTTAGCAGACACGCGCTTAGCCGGAGATCTTACCACTTCAGACGCTCGCCGCGGACAGACTGGCTTGGGCCTTTACCAAGGGTGTTTCCAGATACAAAACGGAAGTGACCAGAGAGGCAGCTTCCTATACCAACATGACAAGGGACGGAGAGGACCATACTAAGAGTAGAAACCTCTCTGCTCTTAGAAAGCGTAGCTATCTGTTCCGACGTCGGTCCTACTGTTCTCTAGCAGACAGGCTTGTCTGCTACCATCAAGCATGCAACTAGAAATACATTTGCTCTTTCATCCTCTCACACTGAAGGGAAGGGGGATGACAGTATCTTATCATATACAGTATATAAAAGAAAGCGGATGTAGGTTCCGTATGATACTGTGTGACATGAATTACATATAAACTGTGTTTTAAAGTGTAGTAGTGTGACAGTTCGTTCTTGTTTGTGTGAAAAGTAACACGTTTCACTGCTCAGTCACCTCCCAGATAGTCAGAAACACCACAGTAAATTTAGAAGAGGAATTTATGCCGTAAATGACAACAGATTTAAGAAATTAACATGAAAGGAATCTAACAGAGACCTTTCAAGTCTTTTGCCCTCGCTGTATTTGCGAGTGTCATAGGAAAGGGAATGACTAGTAGTGGTACATACCGTACGATGGCTTGTGAAGTAAGCATACAGATGTAAATGCAAATTTAGTCTACCTATTAAGATGCCACTGTATCCATTTGTAGGCACACAAAACTCGCAGAAGGATGTTGTCCCTTATTCATCGAAAAAACAAAAGACGGGACTTCCGCTGCTGATTGTCTCTCGGTAAAAATCATTGTATTAGCTCCTAATTTTCTCGTTGCAGACACTTCGCAAAACAATTGCGAGAGATTGTAATATGTTTGTCCACAACAGCGCACTCAAACCTTTAGATGTCAAACGCTCAGATAGGTATCAAACATTGTATGTCGATAAAGTACCAACCTAAACCGATTTAGTTAGTACTATGTGCTGTTGTCCAGCAAAACAAGCGTAAACATTAGTTAAAAGATTTATGGAGCATGGGAAAAGAATAGCTATAAGTCACAAATACAAGTAGCTTCTGTGGGGAAGTTGGTAAAGCATTAAATCCTCGTACCAAGGATCATGGATTCAAACTGCAATAACGACAAATATTTTTTTACCGTATTATGTGTCAATGTTTTATATAGGACAACATGTTTATGACACGTAAAAGGGTTGTTTGGAGTCTACAGCAATTTTCTCTTGGCAGTCTGCTTTCGGTTTGTTTATTTGAAAGTTGTAAACCTATACAGTACATTATAGGTTCACAGAATATACAGTAAGATCAGAAAAATAAAGAAAAAATTGCATCACATGTGCATAAGTAATAATAATAATATAGTAGTAGTAGAAGTAGTGGTAACAATAAACAAAATAATAAGATCAATAATAAGTACACAACATTCAACTAACGAAGCGAAAGCAGACTACTAAAAGAACATTGCTACAAACTCTGAAAAGTTCTTTTACATGTAAAGAAAACGTTCTCCCATATAACAGTCCCACTTCTAAACAGTTAAAAAAAAAAAAAAAAAGTCATCAGTGAGGTCTGTATGCGAGACATTTGATACAACAACCGCACGCTGCACCAACTCATCCACATGAGACCTACGAAACAATCACTCACTAACACACTTTTCCTGTACTTTGTAGTTCTGATGTATTCAACTGGACTTCCGCCCCTGGTAGCAGAGTGGTCAGCACGACGGAATGTCATACCTAACGGCCCGGGTTCGATTCCCAGCTGGGTCGGAGATTTTCTCTGCACAGGGACTGGGTGTTGTGTTGTCCTTATCATCATCATTTCATTCCCATCGACACGCAAGTCGCCGAAGTGGAGTCAACTCGAAAGACTTGCACCAGGCGAATGGTCTACCCGAGGGGAGAGCCTAGCCACACGGCATTTCCATTTCCAACTGGTTGACAGCACATAACACGAACTATAACGTTATTTTGATTAATACTCGATTGACATACAACGTTTGGTACCAATCTGAGTGTCTGACATATGGAGATGTGGGTGTTAGAAGAAGCGGTAGAGAGCTCACCAACGCCCCTTTCGTCAGAGTATTGCTTACCTGCTGTATTCTCTCGAATCCTCTAGTCTTCAATATATAATACGAGTAAGGGATGTCCCCTGCCAAGGCACACACCCCTGATAATTCTCTCGGAATCCCATCACGTTCTGACAGTACTGTTCCATTTGTTAGAAGACTGTCTAGTCCTCCACCTGTCATTGACTAGTTAAAGGTCTATGACGACGACAAAAATAGCGCACTAACGTACAGGTAGAAATTCACAAGCATACAGAGTATATGCGGACTGCACAAATAAATTCAGAAGGATAAGACATATAATTCATCGATATGAAATGTCGGTCTATAAATATCACCCTCTACATGTCCTGATCCCCTTTATCGTCTTCCTATGATTATTATGTAGGAAATACGACAGTGTAATGGTGTCAGACTTTGCTGACAGCTCTCTCTCTCTCTCTCTCTCTCTCTCTCTCTCTCTCTCTCTCTCCTCGTTATTTTTATAACATCCAGTGGCATAAAGCTACGAACTATAAAAACTTCACTAATGTCACCTGGTAGTGAAATCGATAAAATATTACCGCATCTCTCTCTTCTGGTATACCGAGAGCAAATACCGTCTGCATGTTGACATTGAGGATATGAAATATACACATGTTGGTCTATTGGAGCAGGTGGCCAGTGATCGAAGCCGGTTGTACAGAACTATGTGAAATTTCGTCGCCCACTCTGTAGGAGGACCATATCCCACAGACTATCAGTCACAAGAGAGGATCCTGTCCTCTCATAAGCTGTTTGATACATTGTTTTTCTGCTGTAATAGATCAAAGCAGTGTGTGACTATAGCTTTGTACACTGCCAGGCATTTTGTTTTTCTATCATGACTTTGAGGTCTGTGCCAAGTGCTGAACCGGCATTAACACGTTTCATTCATCGGCTCTCACACTAAGCTGCGCATCACACAGTGTAAGTTAAGCTGCTCCCACAACACACAGGATGGCTGAAATAAAAGACACAAGTGGTGTTTCTTATTGACAAAAATGTGGAAGATATCTCAATATACGGAAACTGGAAGAGCTTGTGGCATTGTGGAGTGCTTCCATATAGCTATCCCAAAGGTGATGACCTCTACATTTAATATCATCCTCCACAGTGATTAGGTAGCAGATGCCTCAGTGTTCTATGTTCGAAGAGTCCCAGAGTATTGATTCCTCATATTGGTGGTGCATATTACACCCAGGTATGGGCTCGCCATTTCGATGTCCTAGGTGGTAGTCATCCTGACCCCCAAATCTTTGGACACTGCGTCTTTCATTTTTATGATTTACAATGCATAACTGCATATGGAGCAAGAGGGTATTCTGGAGGACTTAAGGCGATAGAGCTGGGATAGTATGCACCATCAGTTGCCAATCCCACTGGTGGAGGAATGGAATGATTTTCATACACCCACTGAGCATGTTAGTACCCTCACCCCTCCATATTTTTTGGCATATTTTCATCAGTTTTACGTATTTTCCATCAATATTCGTAATTTTACCACGATTTCCACAATTTCAACGCATTTTACTCAATTACCCGAAGCATTACCCGAAGCCCAAACCTCCACTCTTGACGAGTTGTCATGATGAGAAAACGTCTCATTATGTCAGTGTTGTGATACCATCAGCCAATGACATTGTAGCACAGTTTTCAGTTTCTGTATCATTGGTAAACCATCCCTTCTATTACTTTGTGAGGGTCATATACGTGTGGACATATTGTGAACCCTTTCACACATCCTACATCACAGGGTAATAATTGTACCTTCCACACCATCAGCTCTGCCCAGACTGCGCGATTTTCCTGATAGTTTATTTCTAGGTGGGGAAGAGAGGGCTGGGGGATTTCCCAGGAGAGGGAGGGGGTAATTAATTGATCAGTTTAGTTAATTAGCCAATTAATTTGATATCAAAAAGTGCATGTATCAGCGAGGGGGATAAAAGGGGGGATGAGGATAACTTAGAGGATCAGGGAAGGAGAAGGGGGAGGGGGAGGTCAGGGGATTTCTCAGAAGAACAGACTATTCCCATGGGATCATAAATCACCACGCAAGGGATCATACGCTGCTGGCCATTAAAATTGCTACACCACGAAGATAACGTACAACAGACGCGAAATTTAACCGACAGGAAGAAGATGCTGTGATATACAAATGATTATCTTTTCAGAGCATTCACACAAGGCTGGCGCCGGTGGCGACACCTACAACGTGCTGACATGAGGAAAGTTTCCAACCGATTTCTCATTCACAACCAGCAGTTGACCGGCGTTGCCTGGTGAAACGTTGTTGTGATGCCTCGTGTAAGGAGTAGAAATGCGTACCATACCGTTTCCGACTTTGATAAAGGTCGGATTGTAGCCTATCGCGATTGCGGTTCATCGTATCGCGACATTGCTGCTCGCGTTGGTCGAGATCCAATGACTGTTAGCAGAATATGGAATCGGTGGGTTCAGGAGGGTAATACGGAACGCCGTGCTGGATCCCAACGGCCTCGTATCACTAGCAGTCGAGATGACAGGCATCTTATCCGAATGGCTGTAACACATCGTGCATCCACGTCTCGATCCCTGAGTCAACAGATGGGGACGTTTCAAAGGCAACAACCATCTGCACGAACAGTTCGACGACGTTTGCAGCAGCATGGACTATCAGCTCGGAGACCATGGCTGCGGTTTCCCTTGACGCTGCATCACAGACAGGAGCGCCTGTGATGGTGTACTCAGCGACGAACCTGGGTGCATGAAAGGCAAAACGTCATTTTTTCGGATGAATCCAGGTTCTGTTTACAGCATCATGATGGTCGCATCCGTGTTTGGCGACATCGGGGTGACCACACATTGGAAGCGTGTATTCGTAATCGCCATACTGGCGTATCACCCGGCGTGATGGTATGGGGTGCCATTGTTTACACGTCTCGGTCACCTCTTGTTCGCATTGACGGCACTTTGAACTGTGATCGTTACATTTCAGATGTGTTACTACCCGTGGCCCTACCCTTCATTCGATCTCTGCGAGGCCCTACAGTTCAGCAGGATAATGCACGACCACATGTTGCATGTCATGTACGGGCCTTTCTGGATACAGAAAATGTTCGACTGCTGCCCTGGCCAGCACATTCTCCAGATCTCTCACCAATTGAAAACGTCTGGTCAATGGTGGCCGAGCAACTGGCTCGTCACAATACGCCAGTCACTACTCTTGATGAACTGTGGTACCGTGTTGAAGCTGTATGGGCAGCTGTACCTGTACACGCCATCCAAGCCCTGTTTGACTCAATGCCCAGGCGTATCAAGACAGTTATTACGGCCAGAGGTGGTTGTTCCGGGTACTGATTTCTCAGGATCTATGCACCCAAATTGCGTGAAAATGTAATCATATGTCAATTTTAGTATAATATATTTGTCCAATGAATACTCGTTTATCATCTGCATTTGTTCTTGGTGTAGCAATTTTAATGGCCAGTAGTGTATGTTAATAGGCATGCTAGCGGCAGCAGTCTTGTGAGGGGGAAGGGTAATATTAATCCCTGTCCTCAGGCTGTGCTATGTTGAGGGCGAGAATGAAAGGAATGCGAGTCATAGCAGTGTTGCATGTCGTTGCCTGGATCAGGACAGAGGTGTTACAGAACCAACACCTGGAAGGAGAAATGATATTTTCGAGGCTAGAGAATTTGGTAGTTATCAGCCATCCGTGGGAACTAAGAGTGATTTTTAACACACAGGAAATGCAGAATGAAGGGAGGAAGCTGAAAGAAGTATTCGATGGACTTCGACAAAGTAACAAGAGCTTGGGGGTACTCGAGGAAGTGTGTCGAGAATTTGATAAACTGCATGGATCCTACGAGTAACTACGAGAACAAATGAGACAGGTAGTGGAAACTGTGTCGCCTAAATGGCGGAAGAGATGCTGGTTGGATACTGGGGGTTAAATCTTCAAAACAGTGCTTGAAACGGAAGATGAGAGTGATCTTAGAGAATTAAACGAAACTGTGGAAGCAGTAAAAAATTGGCAGAGGGAAGTAAGTCAAAAGAAAAATGACGCGCTGCAGAGACAGTGAATTTGGTGAGCGAAGTGTTTAACAACACACGGTTATTAGTGAAATTAACAGGTAGAGCATCAGAGAACGCGATGAATCGGAATCCGGGAGTGCTAAAAGCACTGGTGGAAGTATTGGACAAGTGAACTGTCGAGTCAAGACTGTTACAAGTATTAGCGGGAAGTGTGTGGGATGCATGAGGATGGTGTCAATCTTGTAAAATGCCACATATCATGTGTTGCACGGACAACCGACTGTTAATCATTTGACGTCTGAGCAGCACTTGTCATGGAGACACAAAGCCACATGAGTTAAGCTTATTTACGAAACCCAGTAAACAAAACCTAACCTACTACCACATAGCATGAGCGGAAGTGAAAACTGACTGATCACGATTGTATAATTCGATTCCCAGTAACAGGAAGACGTGTACAATTCAAGTGTTACGTCATTCACACATACCCAGTGAAGTGGGGAGTTCTTGGAAAATTCGTGCAGGTTAGGATCCGAGGGATATTATCAATTTCTGAAGATGGCAGCAGGTATGTAGTTACGTCTGAGGAGGAGTTACAACACTGTCGAAGGGGAAGGTGACGGTGTACCTGACAAGGGTAACAACAACCAGACAGAGTATATGTGCAGTACAATTGTTCTTAGCCATACAGAAGGCACTAAATTGTATGAGGGATACCGTGGAACCCAGACTGCATTTCCAGCATGTAGGTTTTCATCGGACTACTCTGCTTATGGTGACAGGGTAATAGTGGCGAATTGCTACGAGCAGGTCATGGGGGCCAAATGGATTGAACTTAAGGTAAGTGGGTAATTAATCAGTGGGGCTACATGCGACATAATAGGGTCAACCTTCCATCTACCAGCCTTGATTACAGGAGTACACTAACGATCATCTTACCAAATGTGCCTTTGGAATTATTGCCAGCACCGAATATAACATGTGTAAATCATACTCAAGAACCTGACATAATCCATGTCCCGAATCGATTCATTGCTATGCAGGAAAGCCGTATTTCAATCGAACAGTTAAAGCAGCACATGGAACACTTCAGAGAAGGACAAGTATGTATAATAGTGATTTTGAGTGCTGCACTTAAGTACCGCAGTGGCTCTAACTCTGTTCTGCATTGTAGCTTTTATTCTTTTGAGGCGGAGAGCCACCCGTCAGCATAAACTACCAATAGTACAGATACTACTAGACTGGATCCCTAGAACGTAACAGAAGTCAGACTGTAGCCTTATAATGTGAATGCAGAAAACATGTACACTGAGGTGGCAAAAGTCATGGAATAGTGATATGGTGCAAAAAAAATGGCTCTGAGCACTATGGGACTTAACATCTGAGGTCATCACTCCCCTAGAACTTAGAACTACTGAAACCTAACTAACCTAATGACATCACACACATCATGCCCGAGGTAGGATTCGAACCTGCGACAGTAGCGGTCGCGCGGTTCCGGACTGAAACGCCTAGAACCGCTCGGCCACAGCGGCCGGCCGTTAATGGGCTATGGCAACAGACGATCGACGCGCGGGTCTTTGCTAACGGCAAGACATCGCCTGCAACGCCTCTCCTGGCCTCCTGAGCACATTGGTTGGACCCGAGACGACTAGAAAACCATGGCCTGGTCAGATGATTCTCAATTTCAGTTGGTAAGTTTTGATGGTAGGGTTCGAGTGTGGCGCAGATCCCACGAATTCATGGACCAAAGTAGTCAACAAGCACTGTGCAAGCTGATGGTGGCTCCTTAATGGTGTGGACTGTGTTTAAATGGAATGGACTGGGTCCTCTGTTCCAACTGAACCGATCATTGACTCAAGATGGTTACGTTCGGTTACTTGGAGACATTTGCAGCCATTCATGGACTTCGTGTTCCCAAACAACTGTGGAATTTTTATGGATGACAATCCGTCATTTCGACAGGCCACAGTTGTTCACGATTGGTTTGAAGAACATTCTGCACAGTCCAAACGAATGATTTGGCCATCAGATCGTCCGATATGAATACCATAGAACATATAACTCAGTTCATGAACAAAATCCTCCACTGGCCACACTTTCGCAATTGTGGACAGCTATAGAGGCAGCATGATTCAACGATACTGCATGGAACTTTCAATGTGAGTCTAGGCGACTGATGACCTCAGAAGTTGAGTCGCATAGTGCTCAGAGCCATTTGAACCAATATGGGAACGAAGTTGAACTGACGCGGCAAGAATACCGAGAATATTTTATATATACCATTTGAACCAAATCAGATCAGTCAAGTATGGGCTTCTATCTGTCAGTTTTAATTTTGTTCTTTTCTCAAAGTAGTTACATTTTGTACTGATCTTCTGTTTGTGTGCATTACTCTACTTCACATCTTCAGCTGGTTGACTCATAAACATGTAAAACATTGAGCAAAAATAGGCTAAGAAATCTGGTACCGTGCGATTACAATATTAGTGGATTATTAGATTCAATGACTTCAAAAATATTGTAAATTGCTTTTTTCAAGTCCTCAGTTATTTGCGCTTTTGTAGCATATACTTTGTCTTTATCATAACCCCGAAAGAAGCGTTTCATTGGAGCAACGTCAGGAGATATGAATCGCATTTCCATTGCCCCTGCTGTCCAGTAACTTTCCCACGAAATGCCTCATCAACCTAGTTTCGCACAGCTGTTGCGTAATGTGGTGGGGCTCCATCATCTTAAAAGTAATGTGAGCTGGAGTTGGGTTTGTATTAATAAGTATCTGAAAAAATATAGCAGTTCACTCTGGTATTTTGTATCTATAATTACCACAAACAAACAAGATTACCTTAATATTCTGAATGGGTTACTACGGGTAGCGACTTTTGGCCCACCCAGTATGGATGTATTTTCCTTAACAGAAAACTTGTAGGACGCTTGCAGGTTTTGTGAGCTGTCTGGAAGGGCTAGTATTGATGGACCACTTCTGTGCGTGTGGGTAATATGTCATGTGACTCTAAACTCTGCCTGTGGCTACTGTCCCCAGGTATAAGTGGGCAGCGCAGGGCGAGTGCGACATTCCACAGCCAGTAGGCCTACAGCCTGGTCAGCCGTCTCTCTCCCAGTTTGGCGCAAGCTGTGTTGCATGGTAATTCTACTAGTGCTCCGCACTCATCGTTCAGTGTGGTTGTTTCTAATAAAGACTTCATAATTACTCCACTACTTCCTCCCACATCAGGTGATACAGCATGGCCTCATAAACAAGCACCTGCCTGGGGTAATGTTAAACATGGATCAGTGTGACTGTTCAGTGGCCTGAGTGTACTTGATGTTCTATGTAGGCTTTGTGTGTAGCCATTGTGGTAATGGAATTCCAGCCACTGTTACATGGGTCTATGTCCATTGTGATGATAATTCAATGGTAACTGTTTTAACAAACATATTATGATGCATTTGTATAATGATGATTATACTAATTGAGTGATGAATTATGGTGATACAGGTGACACAGGCCCTTGGGAAGTCTTCCCTGAGTCATAAATCGGGCTAATACATTGGGTAATAATTTAGAGCATAATAATATGGTAATAACCAGTAGGACAACACCACAACTCTCATTTATATAATTTCTCCCCATTGGGAGCAAACCTGGTAATGCTGGCCGTGATGGCTGAGCGGTTCTAGATGCTTCAGTCCGGAACCGCGCGACTGCTATGGTCGCATGTTCGAATCCCGCCTCGGGCATGGATGTGTTTGATGTCCTTAGGTTAGTCAGGTTTAAGTAGTTCTAAGTTCTAGGGGACTGATGACCTCAGATGTTAAGTCTCATAGTGCTGAGAGCCATTTTTGAAACCTGGTAATCATGCAACCTGATCCATCTTTCCAGACCCCATTTGGCAACCATGATGGCTGTACAAGCTTTCTTGACCAACAAGAACACCCATTTGTGAACTTCCAACCATTTTTATCTCACCCAATTGGCCTAGAGCAGTTGGGGGTGGGGAGATGGAAGTGGTGACCTTGTATTTGACCTTGTGGGTTGCCTATCCTTCTGCCACAGGCACCAGGACCAGCCTTTCCCCATTACTTAACGCCTAAGGCCTTGCAATCTGAGACTATTTACACTATACCTATGTATGACTTGATGGGAACAGCATTATCACAAATTGCTAAACATCAATGGCTCATTTGGCAACCTGCTTGACAAAACTTCCAACACTGCTGAGACATGCAGCACTGACTGTGCATTCCCTAAAAACAGAGTTAAACAGTAAAGAAGCACACCGACAAGCTTTTCGAGGACGAGGGACTGACAGAACCAGTAACTGAACTCACTGGACAAAACATTCACTTCCTTAAAAGAACACATAGGTTGCTTTGAAGTACAATAGATACTGGTAGTGTAGTACTGGAACAAGGCGGTCATGTGAACCTCCTCCACTGACTAAGTTATGGCGGACAAGTGGTGTCTGTGTTTGGATAGGCTGTATGGTATCAGTGCAATAAGATGGGTTTAAGTAGAGAAGTGACAGAATGGCAGAAAGGAAATATCATGTTTGAACACATGCATGACCACTCTGTTAATGAACTTGCCTGATTTGTTTGTGTAGTATCCACACCTACACTCTGACTGCACTGTAACTACACACACGATCATGCTCCGCAGGTGTTCTAGACTCAGGTTCTGCCCGCTATAGGCACAGGTGTCTGCAAGCCAGTTACAATGACAACAGTTCTGGCTAGCAAGGCAGCACAAGAGCGACAGTGCAGTTCATTATCGTGGCAACTCAGGACATCACCACTTTCTGACGGCATTCCAATGTATGACATGAGGCACAGCAAGTATGGAAACATTTCCATCCATAAGTCACATGACTGAAAATAGTTCACGCGGCATACCTCCATCTCAGCAGAACTTACGCCAGCCATCATCGAGAGTTACTGCAGGAAATTGTGCCGACCGCTCCATGGTCCCTCATTGAGAGTATACATCCAACCAGCACCGGTCATCACCGGCCCTGGACAGATTTTATCGTAGCAGACACCGACTTGCAAGCCAAGGCCCCATGCTACAGTTCACTGTGCCAAGAGTTCCTCACGAACCGTCCCACATAGTCACTTGATAGTGTTATCTCTTCCTGTGCCTGCCATTAGACCTGTACAGTAACTTGTAGTGTTATTTCTACCTGTAATTTTCCCTGAGTTAACAAGTGTCATTTCCTGTCCACAGGCATCTGGCTGCTACCCTCTCCAGCTCTTCCCGATGCTGCTTTCTGTTGATTTGCATATTGTAGCCATAGCAGGTCTTTTCCATGGGAGGCGCGCCTACAGAGATTGATGATGAAGATAGTTTTGGCCATGGCATTCTCCTCTCGTCTGCCATAACAGGCTGGCAACGTGGATAAAACTCCTATTTGTAACATCTCTTTCCATTATTGGTGATGCAGTTTCCACGTTGCTCTGTGCATTTTCATCGTTGGCACAAAGGTTAACCAATTTTCTTTGTTCAAATGTGCGTGAAATCTTATGGGACTTAACTGCTAAGGTCATCAGTCGCTACGCTTACACACTACTTAACCTAAATTATCCTAAGGACAAACACACACACCCATGCCCGAGGGAGGACTCGAACCTCCGCCGGGACCAGCCGCACAGTCCATGACTGCTGCGTCCTAGACCGCTCGGCTAATCCGAAGCGGCCAATTCTCTTTGCGCGTTCTCACCCCAATACCTGAAGGCTGATGATCATAGCACTTTCAGTCTTGTCTATCATCTGACTACCACCCTCCCAAAGCTTCCTGATGGTGCTTTCTCTTCCATTCGCATGTTGCAGCCATGGTAGGCCCTCTTTTCAGAAGTGGCACTTCTATGGGCATCAGTTGGCCACAGGGTCCAGCTCAGTTTCACTGCACTGACCCTTCCATGGTTGGCCTTCGTCCATCTCTGGAGTCATCAGTTTCTGGGGTCATCCACGTCTAGATTCAACTCTGTCTGTAGTTATCATTTCCAGGGTCATCCATCTCTGGGGTCATTCCTCTACGGCATCATCTGTCTTTGGATGATGTGTCAGCTACTTTGGGAATCAGCACCGACACGAGCAAGGAAGGAGAAAGTTGTGAAAGCCGGTGGCAGGAATCGAAAATCATCTGTACAAATCAGTCTTTATTTCTAAAAAGAAAATAAAGTTAACTTAACTTCTCTTGATTCTTGTGCTTCCTGTACCTCCTACATACAGGAATGGTATTCTCTATTACTACTTCGCAGAATGTAGGCTAAGTATCACCTTCCTCATTCTCAGTACTGATGCTCTCAAGTCTGCAACCAAACTGGAGTGACCAGCAATGGGCGGCTGGTTAAATCAGCGTTGACAGGGGGTGCTGAACTGTCTTCAAGGAGGTGATGCACTGGCCACTCTCTCCACTGGCGCATGGGTCAGCACCTTCTTGATGCTGTTTCGTGATGTTGCGCTGGTCAGTGTGCATTCGACACTTTAGGACTGCAACGCCGCACCGTTGTCGTGTAAGAAGCCATCTTACGACAACGGGGGCGGGGGGGGGGGGGGGCAGCAAGATGAGTGGAGTGGAGTGAAGAACCGGGAGTTACAACTGGGACCGATGCCGAGCTCCCGGCCACACCCCGACATCCGTCTGGCACTCTGAAGGGAACATCAGTCGGAGAAACTCCGGAAAGGCGTCAACCCTCTTCCTGAGCTGGTCTGACAAAAAACGAAACGGAGAAGGTGGCGGCGGTGATGATGACAACGACCGGTCGAGTCCACGGCGGGCGCCGGGACGAGCGCAGTAAGTTGAGCTGCTGCACCGGCGAAGGCGATGGGTGCAGCTCCATCAGTTCC
This sequence comes from Schistocerca serialis cubense, assembly GCF_023864345.2. Lineage (NCBI taxonomy): Eukaryota > Metazoa > Arthropoda > Insecta > Orthoptera > Acrididae > Schistocerca > Schistocerca serialis. The sequence goes on from NC_064640.1 coordinate 782,779,278, forward strand.
GCAGGCAGTGTCGAAGAGGCACCCGTGGGCGGCCCCGCTGGCGACAAGATCACGTCAGGATGCGAATCTGGGACAGAATATGCACGCAAAAATCTCGCAATCGACAAGTACGAATCTGGTTCTGATCGCGGCTCAGCAACCCAGCAGTGCCTTGAATTAAATACACTACTGGCCATTAAAATTGCTACACCACGAAGATGACATGCTACAAACGTGAAATTTAACTGACAGGAAGAAGATGCTGTGATATGCAAATGATTAGTTTTTCAGAGCATTCACACAAGGTTGGCGCCGGTGGCGACATCTACAACGTGCTGACATGAGGAAAGTTTCCAAGCGATTTCTCATACACAAACAGCAGTTGACCGGCGTTGCCTGGTGAAACGTTGTTGTGATGCCTCGTGTAAGGGGGAGAAATGCCTACCATCACGTTTCCGACTTTGATAAAGGTCGGATTGTAGCCTATCGCGATTGCGGTTCATCGTATCGCGACATTGCTGCTCGTGTTGGTCGAGATCCAATGACTGTTAGCAGAATATGGAATCGGTGGGTTCAGGAAGGTAATACGGAACGCCGTGCTGGATCCCAACGTCCTCGTATCACTAGCAGTCGAGATGACAGGCATCTTATCCGCATGGCTGTAACGGATCGTGCAGCCACGTCTCGATCCCTGAGTTAACAGATGGGGACGTTTGAAAGACAACAACCATCTGCACGAACAGTTCGACGACGTTTGTAGCAGCATGGACTATCAGCTCGGAGACCATGGCTGCGGTTACCCTTGACGCTGCATCACAGACAGGAGCGCCTGTGATGGTGTACTCAACGACGAACCTGGGTGCATGAATGGCAAAACGTCATTTTTTCGGATGAATCCAGATTCTGTTTACAGCATAATGATGGTCGCATCCGTGTTTGGCGACATCGGGGTGACCACATATTGGAAGCGTGTATTCGTCATCGCCATACTGGCGTATCACCCGGCGTGATGGTATGGGGTGCCATTGGTTACACGTCTCGGTCACCTCTTGTTCGCATTGACGGCACTTTGAACAGTGTACGTTACATTTCAGATGTGTTACGACCCGTGGCCCTACCCGTCATTCGATCTCTGCGAAGCCCTACAGTTCAGCAGGATAATGCACGACCACATGTTGCAGGTCATGTACGGGCCTTTCTGGATACAGAAAATGTTCGACTGCTGCCCTGGCCAGCACATTCTCCACACCTCTCACCAACTGAAAACGTCTGGTCAATGGTGGCCGAGCAACTGGCTAGTCACAATACGCCAGTCACTACTCTTGATGAACTGTGGTATCGTGTTGAAGCTGCATGGGCAGCTGTATCTGTACACACCATCCAAGCCCTGTTTGACTCAATGCCCAGGCGTATCAAGGCCGTTATTACGGCCAGAGGTGGTTGTTCTGGGTACTAATTTCTCAGGATCTATGCACCCAAATTGCGTGAAAATGTAATCACGTGTCAGTTCTAGTATAATATATTTGTCCAATGAATACCCGTTTATCACCTGCATTTCTTCTTGGTGTAGCAATTTTAATGGCCAGTAGTGTACATGCAAATGCCCAAATTTGGAAGAATCGTTCCCCCTCTCTCAGCACCTGGTGCGACCTAAAACTCTGAAAAGAATAGAATCATTAGGCGCAAAGCGATACTTGCGCAGCGTGGGCGGTGCAGTGCACTGCGGAGAGTGCAGCAACTGCAGCAGCGTGCGGTGGCGCCGGCGAAGTAGAAGCTCCGCGGGACTGGAAGCGGTACGTTGCGAGGAAGAGCAGCAGTTTTTGCTCCCGCGCGTGGGAGGCACGTAGTTTGTTCATCCGTTGCTTGAATGTAAGCACAAATCGTTCAGCTTCTCCGTTCGACTGAGGATGAAATGGAGCATTGGTAAGGTGAGTGATACAACTGGCAATACAAAACCGGTCAAAGTCCTGAGCCGTAAATCGTGGCCCGTTGTCTGTAACCAACACTTCAGGCAAACTTTCCAAACAAAAGGATATTTTTAAAAAAGTTCAAATAAAACAATTTATCTGTGTCAGTCACTTTTTATTTTCCCTCCCGCCGCGTTTCAAGAGTTTATACTCACAGCTTCAGATGGAAAACGGTGATATCTTGTTACATGTGTACCAGGTGAATGCAGCTAGGTGTCTGTTTCAGTTTCATTTTGTTACAAAAACAGATTGTATGTAACTCCATCACCATTTCAAATGTATAATCTTAGCGCCATATGGCGACAACAAGTACCTGTTATACTTTTTGTAGCAAAATAAAACAAAAACAGACAACTAGCTGCATCCAGCTGCTACACATGTAACAAGATATCCCCGTTTTCCACCTGAAGACGAGAGTATAAACTCTCTAAACGCATCATGGGAGAAAATAAAAAGTGACTGAAACAGATAAATTGTTTTATTTGAACTTTTATTGTCGCAGTTTCCTTAAAAATAGTCCAACATGGACGACATAAGGTTAAAAAGATATTTGCTAAAAGATTCCACAACAATAAGATCCAAACGGGACCAGCAAAGTTAATATGCAATCGTTGCCTAGGCGATTGGGACTTTGGCCAAGCTCAAAACGTTTGCGGCGTGGTCGATAAAGCTTCAGCACAAGCACGACATTGTGACGTCATCTGTTCACTGTGGGCGTCCATGCCCATCCACGTACAGTGCCGACGCGCTAACTGTTTTCTGGATACAATTCCCCAATGTCCTTGATGGAACAATCGCAACACATCCTTTCGCAACTCTTTAGGAATAAGCACACGTTATTGTCCAGAGTCATTTTGCAAAAAAGTCACACCGTAATGGATAAAGAGACAATGCCGTTGAGCAAAATATCTTCGCACAAAAGAATTCTGAATGTTTTTCATGAAACGAGGCCAAGTAGTGCGTATGTAGTGCGGAAAAAGGTTTCAAGTCAGGATCTGCTTCTGTGGCCTGAGCAATTTTCCTATAGTTCAGTGGAAAAGTCTAAGTTCAGTGTCTGCCCGTTGATCTGAAAACAAGCTGCGGCTGTAGCATCGAATTCAGAGTCAGGACCAACAGGAAGGCGATAAAGGGCGTCAGCATTTGCATGCTTCGACGTGGGCCGGTACATCATCTCGTACTGATACTGTAGCAGTAACAAAGCTCAACGTTGCAGGTTCTGAGCCTCGCACGGCAGAACAGATTTGGACGATGAAACAAAGACTGAAATGGCTTATGGTCCGTCACTAGGCACAACTTCCGACCAAACATATAATGGTGAAACTTAGCAATGCCATAGAGAACAGCGAGTGCTTTCTTCTCGATTTGGTATTAGTTACATTGAGTCTTGGTCATTAACGTGGAAGCGAAAGTAATCAGTCTGTCCTGTGAACCAAATATGTGCGAGAGCACAACTCCAATTCCATACGAAGAAGCGTCCACTGCCAAAACTACAAACCGAGCGGGATGGATAAGAACAAGGCATCTGTCACAGGAAAAGGCATTTTTAAGTTTCTGTAATGCATCCTGACACTCTGTGGTCCAAACAAAAGGCACATTCTTCCGGCGGAAACGATGCAACGGAGCCACGTTCTGGGCTGCATTGGGTATAAACCGGATATTATATGCCCATTTTTCCGACAACTGAGTGCAATTCCGTCACGTTCCGCGGAACAGGGAGATCCTGGTTGACTGAGCGCCTTGGCTATTAAGAACATGGGCCAAGTGCTGAATTTCAATCTGAAAGAAAGCACATTTTTCCAGGCGACATTTCAAATCTGCAGACGAAAGCACTTTAAAAAGTGTACGAAAGTTACTGTCATGTACACTCCGGTGTACGTCCTGACACCGCAATATCGTCCAAGAAATTTGAACAGAACTTGTGCAGTAAGCTGTTCTAAGTAGCATTGGAATATGGAAGGCACAGAAGCGCTGCCAAACGGTAAGAGCAAAAATTTGAACAACTCTAAATTTATGTTGACCACAAACACTTTGTGAGTAATCTAGCGAAATTTACAAATACGCATCGCATAAGTCAATTTTTGAAAAACAGCGACCTGCATCAAGCTTGTCCATTAATTCCTCAGGGGGAGGCAACGGATAAGTATCAATTATTACTTCCAGATTCACAGTGGATTTAAGATCAACACAAAGACGAAGTTTTCCAGAAGGCTTTGGTAAGATTACTAACGGAGAAGACCACTGACTCTACTGGGTAGGAGCAACTACACTACCGTGTCATCATTCTTTAAGTTCATTTGCAACTTGTCTTGCAGCGGTGTACTGTAGGTCTCTAGAAGAGCGTAGCGTTCCAAAAGATTGGAAAAGGGCACAGGTCATCCCCGTTTTCAAGAGGAGACGTCGAACAAATGTGCAGAACTATAGACCTATATCTCTAACGTCGATCAGTTGCTGAATTTTGGAACATGTATTATGTTCGAGCATAATGACTTTTCTGGAGACTAGAAATCTACTCTGTAGGAATCAGCATGGGTTTCGAAAAAGACGATCGTGTGAAACCCAGCTCGCGCTATTCGTCCACGAGACTCAGAGTGCCACAGACACGGGTTCCCAGATAGATGCCGTGTTTCTTGACTTCCGCAAGGCGTTTGATACAGTTCCCCACAGTCGTTCAATGAACAAAGTAAGAGCATATGGACTATCAGACCAATTGTGTGATTGGATTGAAGAGTTCCTAGATAACAGAACGCAGCATGTCATTCTCAATGGAGAGAAGTCTTCCGAAGTAAGAGAGATTTCTGGTGTGCCGCAGGAGAGTGTCGTAAGACCATTGCTATTCACAATATATATATAAATGACCTTGTGGATAACACCAGAAGTTCACTGAGGCTTTTTGCGGATGATGCTGTGGTATATCCAGAGGTTGTAACAATGGAAAATTGTACTGAAATGCAGGAGGATCTGCAACGAATTGACGCACGGTGCAGGGAATGGCAATTGAATCTCAATGTAGACAAGTGTAATGTGTTGCGAATACATAGAAAGAAAGATCCTTTATCATTTTGCTACAATATAGCAGGTCAGCAGCTAGAAGCAGTTAATTCCATAAATTATCTGGGAGCAGGCATTAGGGGTGATTTAAAATGGAATGGCCATATAAAATTAATCGTCGGTAAAGCAGATGCCAGACTGAGATTCATTGGAAGAATCCTAAGCAAATGCAATCCGAAAACAAAGGAAGTAGGTTACAGTACACTTGTTCTCCCACTGCTTGTATATTGCTCTTCTGTGTGGGATCCGTACCAGATAGGGTTGATAGAAGAGATAGAGAAGATCCAACGGAGAGCAGCGCGCTTCGTTACAGGGTCATTTAGTAATCGCGAAAGCGTTACGGAGATGATAGATAAACTCCAGTGGAAGACTCTGCAGGAGAGACGCTCAGTTGCTCGGTACGGGCTTTTGTTGAAGTTTCGAGAACATACCTTCACCGAGGAGTCAATTAGTATATTGCTCCCTGCAACGTATATCTCGCGAAGAGTTCGTGAGGATAAAATCAGAGAGATTAGAGCCCACACAGAGGCACACCGACAATCTTTCTTTCCACTAACAATACGAGACTGGAATAGAAGGGGAACCGATAGAGGTACTCAAGGTAGCCTCCGCCACACACAGTCAGTTGGCTTGCGGAGTATGGATGTGGATGTAGATGTAAAACTTTGTCTCTAAGTCCATGAGGGGCGGGTCGCACTCGATGAAACTTAGGTTGTGCATTGTCCTCCATTGTAACGTGTGCCACAAAATTATTTGTTCTACCAAGTCCTCCAGTAAATAAATCAGGAAACTCCACAAATAATTGAGTAAGACTGTCTTTTGAGATGAAAGCAGAAACAGAAAGTACATTGTCCTGAATATGAAGACCAAACAAATCAAAAGAATCTAACGCAAAAATATTTTCACAGTCACGTGTACGCAAAATTGCAAATGTCACTGTTCTGGTGTTAGATTGGAATGTGGCTGTCAAACTACATGTACCCAGCACTGGAAAGTCCTGACCGTTATATACAGTAAGTTGCGTGCAAGATTTTGTCAACTGTGGAGAGCCCAACCGTTCACAAGTTGCGCGATTAAGCAACGTAATGGGGATGCCAGTGTCTAACTGAAGTCGCACACAGCGTTCAGAAATCACTAAGTTCCAAAAAGTTTGTTTGGCTGTCGTTGCACAGCACTTGTGCGGGTGAAGGCACATCCTGAATTCGGTCATTACTAGTACTGGTAGCCTGTTTAGAAAAAACTACATTCAGTGAGTGAGAACGTGTTCCACGGATACGAGAGCGAACGTGAATTTTTCTGTTGCAAGCACACAGACTGTACATGACCAGGCTTTCCATAAGCAAAGCAAGTCGCTTTCCTCGAAGGACAATGTTGCGCTGCAGTCATGGACTGTGTGACTGGTCCCGGCGGAGGTTCGAGTCCTCCCTCGGGCATGGGTGTGTGTGTTTGTCCTTAGGATAATTTAGGTTAAGTAGTGTGTAAACTTAGGGACTGATGACCTTAGCAGTTAAGTCCCATAAGATTTCACACACATTTGAACTTTTCTTTTTGACAATATTGTCTTTCATGCGCGAAAAAGCAGCGGAGACATGATTTCACAGCAGACACACGCACTGACACTTGTTTACTCTTGCTGCTGCGCGGCGGCCGATTTGTGCGCGGCGGTCGGTCGGAAGGCCATACCTGTACGTCACTTTGCGTTACACTGCAAATGGGAGCTACCTGGAAGGATTCCACGGCACTATCAAACGAATCCTGATGTTCAGTAATTTGTAACACTTTTTTCATGGTAGGATCAAAATGCTTAACAATTTGCTCACGTATCCTACTCTCTGGCACATTTAATCAACTGATACGCTCGCCAGTTCTTGCAAAGGCGTAAGTTGCACAACAACTGATAAATGCGCGGCGAAAGCCAGGAAAGAGATAAACTAAATCTTGAAAAACTAGCAACTCCGGCTTACTGGATGGGAATAACTTCTGAGTGTAGTATACAGAGAAGTTGCAGCATTAGAAAATTGCAGCGAAATGCAGGAAGATACGCAGCGGATAGGCACTTGGTGCAGGGAGTGGCAACTGACCCTTAACATAGACAAATGTAATGTATTGCGAATACATAGAAAGAAGGATCCTTTATTGTATGATTATATGATAGCAGAACAAACACTTGTAGCAGTTACTTCTGTAAAATAATCTGGGAGTATGCATACGGAACGATTTTAAGTGGAATGATCATATGAAATTAATTGTTTGTAAGGCGGGTGCTAGGTTGAGGTTCACTGGGAGAGACCTTAGAAAATGTAGTCGACCAACAAAGGAGGTGGCTTACAAAACACTCGTTCGGCCTATACTTGAGTATTGCTCATCAGTGTGTGATCGGTACCAGGTACGGTTGACAGAGGAGATAGAGAAGATCCAAAGAAGAGCGGCGCGTTTCGTCACAGGGTTATTTGGTAAGCATGATAGCGTTACGGAGATGTTTAGCAAACTCAAGTGGCAGACTCTTAAAGAGACGCGCTCTGCATCGCGGTGTAGCTTGCTGTCCAGGTTTCGAGAGAGTGCGTTTCTGGATGAGGTATCGAATATATTGCTTCCCCTACTTATACCTCCCGAGGAGATCACGAATGTAAAATTAAAGAGATTCGAGCGCGCACGGAGGCTTTCTGGCAGTCGTTCTTCCCGCGAACCATACGCGAGTGGAACAGGAAAGGGAGGTAATGACAGTGGCACGTAAAGTGCCCTCCACCTCACACCGTTGGATGGCTTGCGGAGTATAAATGCAGATGAATGTAGATGGAACTCCTGTGCTGGCTGTTGATAGGAAATAAGAAAGTTTCACAGTACCTTGTCCTTGACGTGTAGCACAATGAACACTGAACTGAGCGTAGTACTCATTCCATTCCTCTTGCTGTTCACTGAACACACGGACCAGTGATATGCATGGACGGGGTGCCACAGATGTGGTTCAAATGGTTGAAATGGCTCTGAGCACTATGGGACTTAACTTCTGAGGTCATCAGTCCCCTAGAACGTAGAACTACTTAAACCTAACTAACCTAATACATCACACAAACCTATGCCCGAGGCAGGATTCGAACCTGCGGCCGTAGCGGTCGCGCTGTTCCAAACTGTAGGGCCTAGAACCACACGGCCACAACGGCCGGCCATAGATGTGGCTGGCAGTTGTGGCGGAGCTGATGCAGCAGCGGCTTCTGCATTAATGAGGTGCTGGACTGCCGTTACCAACTGCGACAGTTCTTAATTCTGAAACTGAATAAATTGCATTAGATCGCAGCCAGCAATAGCTGGAGGCATAAACGCAGGTGGTGTAGAAGGCTGCATTTTAATGAGAGGAGCACCGCAACAAAATTATATAAACAATTAGTAGCCTTGTGCCTCTGAACGAAAAGAGAGACATACCGGGTGATCAAAAACTCAGTATAAATTTGAAGAGAGATATACCGGGTGATCAAAAACTCAGTATAAATTTGAAAACTTAATAGACCACGGAATATATCTCTAACATCGATCAGTTGTGGAATTTTGGTTCAAATGGCTTTGAGCACTATGGGACTCAACTGCTGTGGTCATAAGTCCCCTAGAACTTAGAACTACTTAAACCTAACTAACCTAAGGACATCACTCACATCCATGCCCGAGGCAGGATTCGAACCTGCGACCGTAGCGGTTGTGCGGTTCCAGACTGTAGCGCCTTTAACCGCTCGGCCACTCCGGCCGGCGTAGAATTTTGGAACACGTATTATGTTCGAGTATAATGACTTTTCTGGAGACTAGAAATCTACTCTGTAGGAATCAGCATGGGTTTCGAAAAAGACGATCGTGTGAAACCCAGCTCGCGCTATTCGTCCACGAGACTCAGAGGGCCATAGACACGGGTTCCCAGGTAGATGCCGTGTTTCTTGACTTCCGCAAGGCGTTCGATACAGTTCCCCACAGTCGTTCAATGAACAAAGTAAGAGCATATGGACTATCAGACCAATTGTGTGATTGGATTCAACAGTCCCTAGATAACAGAACGCAGCATGTCATTCTCAATGGAGAGAAGTCTTCCGAAGTAAGAGTGATTTCAGGTGTGCCGCAGGGGAGTGTCGTAGGACCGTTGCTATTAACAATATATATAAATGACCTTGTGGATAACATCGGAAGTTCACTGAGGCTTTTTGCGGATGATGCTGTGGTTATCGAGTGGTTTTGACAATGGAAAATTGTATTGAAATGCAGGAGGATCTACAGCGAATTAACGCATGGTGCAGGGAATGGCAATTGAATCTCAATGTAGACAAGTGTAATGTGTTGCGAATACATAGAAAGAAAGATCCCTTATCATTTAGCTACAATATAGCAGGTCAGCAACTGGGAGCAGTTAATTCCATAAATTATCAGGGAGTACGCATTAGGAGTGATTTAAAATGGAATGATCATATAAAGTTGATCGTCGGTAAAGCAGATGCCAGACTGAGATTCATTGGAAGAATCCTAAGGAAATGCAATCCGAAAACAAAGGAAGTAGGTTACAGTACGCTTGTTCGTACATTGCTTGAATACTGCTCAGCAGTGTGGGATCCGTACCAGATGGAGTTGATAGGAGAGATAGAGAAGGTCCAACGGAGAGCAGCGCGCTTCGTTACGGGATCATTTAGTAATCGCTAAAGCGTTACGGAGATGATAGATAAACTCCAGTGGAAGACTCTGCAGGAGAGACGCTCAGTAGCTCGGTACGGGTTTTTGTTGAAGTTTCGAGAACATACCTTCACCTAGGAGTCAAGCAGGATATTGCTCCCTCCTACGTATATCTCGCGAAGAGACCATGAGGATAAAATGAGAGAGATTAGAGCCCACACAGAGGCATACCAACAATCCTTCTTTCCACGAACAATACGAGACTGGATTAGAAGGGGAACCGATAGAGGTACTCAAGGTAGCATCCGCCACACACCGTCAGGTGGCTTGCGGAGTATGGATGTAGATGTAGATACGTAGATAATTTAGATAGAGAGGTAAAAATTTACACAAATGCTTGGAATGACATGGGGTTTTATTAGAACTAAAAAAAAATTTCCTGACGCGTGAAAGGTCTCTAGCGCGCGTCGTTTGGTGGTGATCCTGTGCTCAGCCGCCGCTTTCGTCATGCTTGGTTTCCCAGTTCCCCAGAACTCAGTCCGTGCGATTATTGGCTTTGGGGTTACCTGAAGTCGCAAGTGTATCGTGTTCGACCGACATCTCTAGGGATGCTGAAAGACAACATCTGACGCCAATGCCTCACCATAACTCCGGACATGCTTGACAGTGCTGTCCACAACATTATTACTCGACTACAGCTATTGTTGAGGAATGATGGTGGACATATTGAGCATTTCCTGTAAAGAACATCATCTTTGCTTTGTCTTACTTTGTTATGCTAATTATTGCCATTCTGATCAAATGAAGCGCCATCTGTCGGACATTTTTTGGACGTTTGTATTTTTTTTTGGTTCTAATAAAACCCCATGTCATTCCAAACATGTACCTCTCTACCTACATTATTCCGTGATTTATTCAGTTTTCAAATTTATACAGACTTTTAGATCAACCGGTATTAGCGACGCGCTGTACCAGAGCGGCGAAGAGCGAAGGCAGCATAGGTTCTGTAATCTGCGGCGACAGATATTGTGTTGGTTACTGTGGGAGTCAGCATTGACACAAGCAAGGAAGGAGAAAGTTGCGATGGCCAGTGACAGGAATCCTAAATCATTTGTACAGATCACTTGAAGATTAGCTGAACTCTTTATTTCTAAAAAGAAAAGAAAATTAACTCTCTTGATTCCCGTGCTTCCTGTGCCTCCTACGAACAAGTACTATATTCTATATTACTACTCACAGAATACGCAGTACTGATGCTCTCGAAGTCCGCAACCGAACTGGGGTGACCGGCGATGGGCAGCTGGTTAAATCAGCGTCGACTGGGGGTGCTGAACTCTGTCTTCCTGGAGGTGCGGCGCTGCCCGCTCTTTCCATTGGCACGTGGGTCAGCACCTTCTTGATGCCATTTCATGACACTGTGCTGCTCAGTGTGCAGCCGATGCTTTAGGACTGCACACTAGCTTCATCCTTCTCCTGGGTCATCTGGCTCTGGAGTCATCCAACTCTGGCATCATTTGTCTCCAAGATCAACCATTCTTTGGGGTCATCTGTCTCCAGAATCTTTTTTTTTTTGAGGGGGGGGGGGAGGGGGGGCGATCATCTGTTTCTGGGGTCATCCATCTCTAGGATCATTTGTCACTTGGATCATCCAGCCTCCAGTGTCATCTTGCTTCCAGGGTCAACCATGTCCAGGGCTCAAAGGATCAGCCGCCTAGAAGGCTCCAAAGGTCAACTGCCTCCAGGACTCTGGAGATCATCTTTCTGCAGAGCTCCGCCAACCATCAGCAGTTGAGGACTCAGTGTATTTCTCTGGTGCTCTGCCCTCTTTCCGACAGCTCACTCAGTTCTGCTTGCAACGTTACTTTCGCGTTCTCGTCAGTACGGTACCAGAACGTTTAAGTTCTACCACTGTAAAGACAGAAGATCCGCGATTCCGAATGTCAGAACTGTGCAGTAAGTAGCGGCAGGAACACCACCACAAAATCACGCAGCACTAACACTCCAAACCATCGACTCTCGGAGAGAGATTTTAACCGTGTTCAACCCAATGGTAAAGTATCGAACTATTTTTCTCCGAATCATACAGTTTGGGGGAAAAGCAGTGAGAATAATTACTTTTGGAAATCTTTTATCAGACAAAACCTGTTATAACAATAAACTGTTTCGCTTAATAAAACGGCCGCCAGCCCAAATCGGGCACAGTGTCTATACAAAAAGATGAAGTCAATTTTCGACACTCAATAAATAACTACTTTCACTTACTACGGTCACTTGGCAGTAAGTACTATTAATCCCGCTTTCTGTTGCTTATGGAATTTATCACTATACTTCAGTAATTTTTTAAAGAAGACACACATATGTTTCAACAATGATACAAAAAATATTAAACTTATAGCTATCATTCGTATAACCAAAACTATTATTTAACGCGACTAAATTTCATTTCTGTAGGACTGTTAATTGTTAACGTTTTACTAACACCAATATTTGTCTGGCTTTCTTTGACATGGAGAAGCAACGTGAACAATTACTGTTAAGATTGTTGTAGTTAAACAATTATGTTACTTTACTTTCATAAATACTATTGAAAACTTATCCACATGGTCACGCAAAGCGGTGGCCCTTAAACTGATACGTGCAAACTTTAGTATTTAATAATGATTTTCAGGATTTACTACCAAAACAGTACTCTTGCCGGTAATTTACTATTATTCAAGCTTCAAGAAACATCAGGATACTCAGAATAAATTCGTTTAGGTAAGGACCCTACTGAGGTAAATGACATAGGAAAATCACGGTCAAACACAAAGGTACATTTAAGACTTATATTCCACTGATTGAAGATGGGTGGTTCATACCGTGATACACTTCTAAATAAAGTACTTTGCCTGTTACTGATGTCGAAGGTGGCGTGAGGCGGTGCTGCGTAGTAACATTGCGGAGGTACGGCTCTTGATGTACATAGCTCTGTCTTCCTCTTGGTGGCGACGATAAAATTGCAAAATTTCTGAGCTATTAATTTATTGCCGTACAGCGCCAATCATGTAGAACACGTCCGATGCCAAACCCCAGTCTTTCAGTTAAATTCGGGGCCTCTAGTGCTTGGCCAACGTAATGCGTGTTCACTACTTGCAGGGCAGCTACCGACTGTGTGCTACTCCTGCGCCAATTCTCACTCGCGCGCCACGCCACCTTTTCCATTCCACCACAGAACGGAGTTCCGTTCCACCTATGACCCCTACACCTTTTCAATTTACACTTCTGCTTACAAAAAACCTAAGTGTGAACCATCTACAATTGCATAACAGCATATACATACAAAATTAACATAATTAATTACAGTTGTACTTTACATATTACCTAATTATTTACAAAATATGTTTTAATACATTTATTTCACCTACGTCAAAGAGGTTATTTTAAATAGATAAACTACACTTAACAAAGGCTTACTCTCGTTATAGTATTTTCTTAATTTTTCATAATTATTATGAAACAAAAAAAATTTTTAAAATATACAGATTAATGACTGGAATACTCTCTTTCAAATTCTAAAGGTGGCAGGGGTAAAATACAGGGAGCGAAAGGCTATTTACAATTTGTACAGAAACCAGATGGCAGTTATAAGAGTCGAGGGACATGAAAGGAAAGCAGTGGTTGGGAAGGGAGTAAGACAGGGTTGTAGCCTCTCCCCGATGTTGTTCAATCTGTATATTGAGCAAGCAGTAAAGGAAACAAAAGAAAAATTCGGAGTAGGTATTAAAATTCATGGAGAAGAAATAAAAACTTTGAGGTTCGCCGATGACATTGTAATTCTGTCAGAGACAGCAAAGGACTTGGAAGAGCAGTTGAATGGAATGGACAGTGTCTTGAAAGGAGGATATAAGATGAACATCAACAAAAGCAAAACAAGGATAATGGAATGTAGTCTAATTAAGTCGGGTGATGCTGAGGGAATTAGATTAGGAAATGAGGCACTTAAAGTAGTAAAGGAGTTTTGCTATTTGGGGAGCAAAATAACTGATGATGGTCGAAGTAGAGAGGATATAAAATGTAGGCTGGCAATGGCAAGGAAAGCGTTTCTGAAGAAGAGAAATTTGTTAACATCCAGTATTGATTTAAGTGTCAGGAAGTCATTTCTGAAGGTATTCGTATGGAGTGTAGCCATGTATGGAAGTGAAACATGGACGATAAATAGTTTGGACAAGAAGAGAATAGAAGCTTTCGAAATGTGGTGCTACAGAAGAATGCTGAAGATTAGATGGGTAGATCACATAACTAATGAGGAAGTATTGAATAGGATTGGGGAGAAGAGAAGTTTGTGGCACAACTTGACCAGAAGAAGGGATCGGTTGGTAGGACATGTTCTGAGGCATCAAGGGATCACCAATTTAGTATTGGAGGGCAGCGTGGAGGGTAAAAATCGTAGAGGGAGACCAAGAGATGAATACACTAAGCAGATTCAGAAGGATGTAGGTTGCAGTAAGTACTGGGAGATGAAAAAGCTTGCACAGGATAGAGTAGCATGGAGAGCTGCATCAAACCAGTCTCAGGACTGAAGACCACAACAACAACAACAGATTAATGGCAGTATTATACACTCCTGGAAATTGAAATAAGAACACCGTGAATTCATTGTCGCAGGAAGGGGAAACTTTATTGACACATTCCTGGGGTCAGATACATCACATGATCACACTGACAGAACCACAGGCACATAGACACAGGCAACAGAGCATGCACAATGTCGGCACTAGTACAGTGTATATCCACCTTTCGCAGCAATGCAGGCTGCTATTCTCCCATGGAGACGATCGTAGAGATGCTGGATGTAGTCCTGTGGAACGGCTTGCCATGCCATTTCCACCTGGCGCCTCAGTTGGACCAGCGTTCGTGCTGGACGTGCAGACCACGTGAGACGACGCTTCATCCAGTCCCAAACATGCTCAATGGGGGACAGATCCGGAGATCTTGCTGGCCAGGGTAGTTGACTTACACCTTCTAGAGCACGTTGGGTGGCACGGGATACATGCGGACGTGCATTGTCCTGTTGGAACAGCAAGTTCCCTTGCCGGTCTAGGAATGGTAGAACGATGGGTTCGATGACGGTTTGGATGTACCGTGCACTATTCAGTGTCCCCTCGACGATCACCAGTGGTGTACGGCCAGTGTAGGAGATCGCTCCCCACACCATGATGCCGGGTGTTGGCCCTGTGTGCCTCGGTCGTATGCAGTCCTGATTGTGGCGCCCACCTGCACGGCGCCAAACACGCATACGACCATCATTGGCACCAAGGCAGAAGCGACTCTCATCGCTGAAGACGACACGTCTCCATTCGTCCCTCCATTCACGCCTGTCGCGACACCACTGGAGGCGGGCTGCACGATGTTGGGGCGTGAGCGGAAGACGGCCTAACGGTGTGCGGGACCGTAGCCCAGCTTCATGGAGACGGTTGCGAATGGTCCTCGCCGATACCCCAGGAGCAACAGTGTCCCTAATTTGCTGGGAAGTGGCGGTGCGGTCCCCTACGGCACTGCGTAGGATCCTACGGTCTTGGCGTGCATCCGTGCGTCGCTGCGGTCCGGTCCCAGGTCGACGGGCACGTGCACCTTCCGCCGACCACTGGCGACAACATCGATGTACTATGGAGACCTCACGCCCCACGTGTTGAGCAATTCGGCGGTACGTCCACCCGGCCTCCCGCATGCCCACTATACGCCCTCGCTCAAAGTCCGTCAACTGCACATACGGTTCACGTCCACGCTGTCGCGGCATGCTACCAGTGTTAAAGACTGCGATGGAGCTCCGTATGCCACGGCAAACTGGCTGACACTGACGGCGGCGGTGCACAAATGCTGCGCAGCTAGCGCCATTCGACGGCCAACACCGCGGTTCCTGGTGTGTCCGCTGTGCCGTGCGTGTGATCATTGCTTGTACAGCCCTCTCGCAGTGTCCGGAGCAAGTATGGTGGGTCTGACACACCGGTGTCAATGTGTTCTTTTTTCCATTTCCAGGAGTGTATTTACAATAGCATTAGATGCTGAGCTCTCGGCTCCTACGGAATGATCCATTCCTCATTTCTTCTCTGAGCATACCATTTCCTTTCATGTTCCTTTTCACACCATGGCGTCTATTGCTCAGCAGACCGATTTTCTGGCTCTGCACCCTCTTCCTTTTCATCGTCTTATGCAGGGAATGGCAGCGACCACTCAATGGGCCACTTTCTCCACTACTCCTCTCTTTTCTTTTCCGTATACCTTCCTTCCAGTTCTCAAACGACATCAAATCCTTAGTCTATTTCTCATCTTCAGTCATGCCCACTCTTTTTGTCAACACTGTTCCATCAATGTCTATGTGGTGACACCTCTGAACCTCTGGTACCAGTTCCAGAGTCCAGGCTGCAGCTGTCAGTGGTTCGCTGCACACAATTGGACATCTCTGTTACCTGGGGGAGGCACCAATCCCACTGCCGACACCCGTTGATGCTCCACCTTCTACCATTGGGAGGGTATTGCTGTCTCCCTCTCTCTCTTCCCGAGGGAGTACAGGCTCCGTGACAGTGATACAATGGCTTTGCTGTCTTTTTCCTTAAGGGGGAAGGGGATGCAGGATCTTCGGCTATGACCAACATGGCTCTGACATCTTTCTTCCTAAGGGAAGGGAACGACCTATTGATACGTAATCAGCATGGTTTCAGAAAACATCGTTCTTTATTCGCACGAAGTAATGGCCGCTATTGACAGGGGATCTCAAGTTGATTCCGTATTTCTAGATTTCCGGAAAGCTTTTGACACCGTTCCTCACAAGCGACTTCAACTAAGTACCTGGGTGTTAAAATTACGAACAACTTCAGTTGGAAAGACCACATAGAAAATATTGTGGGGAAGACGAGCCAAAGGTTGTGTTTCATTGGCAGGACACTTAGAAGATGCAACAAGTCCACTAAAGAGACAGCTTACACTACACTCGTTCGTCCTCTGTTAGAATATTGCTGCGCGATGTGGGATCCTTACCAGGTAGGATTGACGGAGGACATCGAAAGGGTGCAAAAAAGGGCAGCTCGTTTTGTATTATCACGTAATAGGGGAGAGAGTGTGGCAGATATAATACGCGGGTTGGGATGGAAGTCATTAAAGCAAAGACGTTTTTCGTCGCGGCGAGATCTATTTACGAAATTTCAGTCACTAACTTTCTCTTCCGAATGCGAAAATATTTTGTTGAGCCCAGCCTACATAGGTAGGAATGATCATCAAAATAAAATAAGAGAAATCATAGCTCGAACAGAAAGGTTTAGGTGTTCGTTTTTCCCGCGCGCTGTTCGGGAGTGGAATGGTAGAGAGATAGTATGATTGTGGTTCGATGGACCCTCTGTCAAGCACTTAAATGTGAATTGCAGAGTAATCATGTAGATGTAGATGAAGGAAGAAACCCACGTCCTGTGAGTCGTCTAGCCTCAGTCATCGTCCACAATTGATATAGATGTCTGCAAGTCAGTTATGATGACAACAGTTCTGACTAGCAAGCCAGCACAACACAACAATTTGACTTGTTATTATGTGGACACTGTATCATGGCAGTTTTAGATGGGGTGTGTTTTGAAGTGTAGTTGCATAAGATACCGATAGAGATCGCGCCTGAACTACCACTGCCAGCCGCAGCAAACAATGACGTTGTAGTTAGTAATGAAATGATAATTATATAGACACCCTAGCTGCAAGCAGGCGTTGATACACTTCATTGGGGACATGTTGAAAATGTGTGCCCCGACCGGGACTCGAACCCTGGATCTCCTGCTTACATGGCAGAAGCTCTATCCATCTGAGCCACCGCGGGCACAGAGGATAGTGCGTCTGCAGGGACTTTTCCCTTGCACGCTCCCCGTGAGACCCACATTCCCAACATGTCCACAACACTACATTTGTAGTGCGCCTAATAGATGTTTGCCCATCATACTCATTACTCGTGGCAGATTAATCTACCAAGTCCCGTACGAGTTCGGGCATAGCGTGTGCGTTCGAACAAGAAGGTCAAAGGCCGGGAACCCATATTTTTAACTATATATATGACGGTAGTATCTGTTCCCGAAAGAACAGTTACCGTGGATGATCATGCAGCTTTGCTGGAAATGAAATGATAATTTAAATAGACACCCTAGCTGCAAGCAGGCGTTGATACACTTCATTGGGGACATGTTGAAAATGTGTGCCCCGACCGGGACACGAACCCGGGATCTCCTGCTTACATGGCAGACGCTCTATCCATCCGAGCCACCGCGTGCACAGAGGCTAGTGCGTCTGCAGGGACTTATCCCTTGCACGCTCCCCGTGAGACCCAAAATCCCAACATGTCCACAACACTACATTTGTAGTGCGCCTAATAGATGTTTGCCCATCATACTCACTACTCGTGGCAGATTAATCTACCAATGTAGTTAGTATTAACTTCTTTGTGTACTACAGTTTGCTTTGTGTTGTGGATTGCTTGCTTTTTATCTTATTTTGAAATGACTGAAGAGACTAATCCTGGTGCATAAACGGATTCGAATGAGACTCTCACCACAACGAAAGGAATCACCGATCCCTATGACCGTTATGTCAAACTGCTTTCGTGGAAGCATAGAACGGGGAAGTAGGGTGGCAGCCCTTCGAGAGAGTGGCGGGTCTTATTCCCCAGTACCGCTCCTCTCTCCTGGGTTAGTCTAAGTTCTCATTTGCTTACGGTCACGGCCGACCGCCACGATATACTGTCTGCGTAATATTGCCGTAAACTCAGAACGCCAGTAGTGCAGGCGCTACTCTCGCTGTCTGGTGGTGTAACAATCAATGACAGGAGGTACAGCCAGTATGGGACTATCTCTCCCCCACCCCCCACCCCCCACCAAGTCACATGCCAGTAAATAGTATGCACTGCATACATCGACCTCAGCACTACTGAAGCTGGTGCACGACATCTAAGGAACCAGTCATCATAGGGAGATATTCTGGGCGATTGCGCCGATCTTTCCATGGTTCCTCATGAGGATCGGTTGTACAGTATCTGGGTAGCAGCCAGTTAAGCTTTATTCTCGGAATTGCGCGAGAAACGCGTTGTACGAACCCGGAATAACGCATAGTCGGAGAATAAACTTAGGATAGCTTAAGCGGCAGTTCCTGGCCGCTTAGGGAGCTTAACTGAGGAATAAGTTTTCAAGATAGAAGGAACAGCGATTATGAGATTTTTGGCTGAACTGTTCATGAGAATGAAGAATGAGAAGAAAGTGAGACGTCGCCCCAGGTGTTTCGGAGAATCCGACAATTACGAATTTTGTATCCAGATTTTGCTTATCAAAGGAAACCACACTTCGTCTTTTCAACCTTGTATGTGAGAAACTGCAGCATATGATGGACAAGAGAGACTTCTCTGTTTTATAAAATAACAGTTTTTATTTACAGTAATGTGCATTTTATGTCAGTGCTTTGTGAATTTCGTTGTGTTATTTATGCAAATTAGGCACATTAAAATGACGATTCGTGCCAAAATAGCCTTGTTTATATGGCGTATGTTGCAATTGCTGCAGTAGGCCTAGTGGATAGGAATGTTTCGTTTTATTTAGCAGACAGTGCCATAATAGACTTAACGAAATCTAAAAACCACGCCAATTATGAGCACTATTTGTATTAACAGATTTTTCAGTTTTAGACAAAAACAATGATTTTTCATGTTGCATAACGTTTTGATAAATAGCCACATTATATCAACAGCAGAAAATATTGTTCCAATCTGTTTTCTATTGGAAGTCACCATTTTTGCAAACACCATAGCACTGTCAGAACAACTTTCTGCCTTTTAGTGAAAATATAAGGACCACAGCTCATTAATGCTTCAGACCAGTATCACTATTTCCCACTTACCTTTATTCGCTGAAGCCTGTGAACTACTTGTGCTTACTCAAGCTAGCTTTAACACAGTAAGATTAACAGGAAAGTTAGCATTTTTCTTTAAAAAAATTGGTAATGCTTCCTCAGTAACAGAACATAGCTGTTGTGTTTCTCATTTATTAGTACTATCCACAAAAGCCCACTTATATTTATCATAAAATAATAGCGTCATATGTATGTTATAAGAACAGAACAAGATTCCAGTTATCGATTTGTATACGCTACTGGCCATTAAAATTGCTACATCACGAAGATGACGTGCTACAGACGCGAAATTTAACCGACAGGAAGAAGATGCAGTGATACGCAAATGATTACCTTTTCAGAGCATTCACACAAGGTTGGCGCTAGTGGCGACACCTACAACGTGCTGATATGAGGAAAGTTTCCAACCGATTTCTTATATACAAACAGCAGTTGACCGGCATTGCCTGGTGAAACGTTGTTGTGATGCCTCGTGTAAGGAGGAGAAATGCGTACCATCACGTTTCCGACTTTGATAAAGGTCGGATTGTAGCCTATCGCGATTGCGGTTCATCGTATCGCGACATTGCTGCTCGTGTTGGTCGAGATCCAATGACCGTTAACAGAATATGGAATCGGTGGGTTCAGGAGGGTAATACGGAACGCAGTGCTGGATCCCAACGGCCTCGTATCACTAGCAGTCGAGATGACAGGCATCTTATCCGCATGGCTGTAACGGATCGTGCAGCCACGTCTCGATCCCTGAGTCAACAGGTGGGGACGTTTGCAAGATAACAACCATCTGCACGGACAGTTCGACGACGTTTGCAGCAGCATGGACTATCAGCTCGGAGACCATGGCTGCGGTTACCATTGACGCTGCATCACAGACAGGAGCGCCTGCGATGGTGTACTCAACGATGAACCTGGGTGCATGAATGGCAAAACGTCATTTTTTCGGATGAATCCAGGTTCTGTTTACAGCATCATGATGGTTGCATCCGTGTTTGGCGACATCGCTGTGAACGCACATTGGAAGCGTATATTCGTCATCGCCATACCGGCGTTCCATCTGGCGTAATGGTATGGGATGCCATTGGTTACCCGTCTCGGTCACCTCTTGTTCACATTGACGGCACTTTGAACAGTGACCGTTATATTTCAGATGTGTTACGACCCGTGGCCCTACCCTTCATTCGATCTCTGCGAAGCCCTACAGTTCAGCAGGATAATGCACGACCACATGTTGCATGTCATGTACGGGCCTTTCTGGATACAGAAAATGTTCGACTGCTGCCCTGGCCAGCACATTCTCCAGATCTCTCACCAATTGAAAACACCTGGTCAATGGTGACCAAGCAACTGCCTCGTCACAATACACCAGTCACTACTCTTGATGAACTGTGGTCTCGTGTTGAAGCTGCATAGGCAGCTGTACCTGTACACGCCATCCAAGCTCTGACTGACTCAATGCCCAGGCGTATCAAGGCCGTTATTACGGCCAGAGGTGGTTGTTCTGGGTACTGATTTCTCAGGATCTATGCACCCAAATTGCGTAATTACATGTCAGTTCTAGTATAATATATTTGTCGAATGAATACCCGTTTATCATCTGCATTTCTTCTTGGTGTAACAATTTTAGTGGCCAGTAGTGTACAATATTCTAATACAGTAATTTCCTCTTATTTCAGTATATTTACAACAATGACTCGCTTTCTTCGTGATGAGGATATTGCACGACTGTTGGAAGAAAGCACTGACTCAGAAGATGAAGACACAGAATTAAATGACCCAGACGAAGATGTTGATGACATCCGTGATCATGATTCGATACACAGTGAACACCGGCTGGCTCTGACAAGGGAACCTCCCCATCGCACCCCCCCCCCCCCCCCCCTCAGATTTAGTTATAAGTTGGCACAGTGGATAGGCCTTGATAAACTGAACACAGCAGATCAATTGAGAAAACAGGAAGAAGTTGTGTGGAACTGTGAAAAAATAAGCAAAATATACAAACTGAGTAGTCCATGGGCCACATAAGCAACATCATGGACGAAATATGCTTAGAAGCGCCGTGGTCCCGTGGTAGTGTGAGCAGCTGCTGACTGAAAGATCCTTGCTTCAAGCCTTCCCTCGACTGAAAATTTTACTTTCTTTATTTTTGCATAGTTATTATCTGTCCGTTCGTTCATTGACATCTCTGTTCACTGTAATAAGTTTAGTGTCTGTGTTTTGCGACCGCACTGCAAAACCGTGCGATTAGTAGACGAAAGGACGTGCCTCTCCAATGGGAACAGAAAACATTTGATCGTAAGGTCATAGGTCAACCGATTCCTCCACAGGAAAACACATCTGATATATTCTATACGACACTGGTGACGGCATGTGCGTCACATGACAGGAATATGTTGTCGACCCACCTAACTTGTACACTTGGCGAATGGGTAAATAGATTCTTCTACCTTGCCCGATTTAGGTTTTCTTGTGGATGTGATAATCACTCCCAAAAAAGTGATGAAAACATAAGAGTTTGTCACATAAACTGAAAATAAAAAATTAAAATTTACACTTGATGGAAGATTTGAACCTAGGACCTTTCGTTCCGCAGCTGCTCACGTTACCACGAGACCACGGCGCTCCAACCTAGGACCCTTTGCTCCGCAGCTGCTCACGTTACCACGAGACCACGGCGCTCCTGCCTTCCTATTGTCTTTATTGTTGCTTATCTTCTCTTGACCTACTCAGTTTGTATATTTTGTTTATTTTTTTCACAGTTCTACACAACTTCTTCCTGTTTTCTCAATTGATCTGTGTTCAGTTTTTCAAGGCCTATCCACTGTGCCAACTTATAACTAAATCTAAGGGGGGGTGCGATGGGGAGGTTCCCTTGTGAGCACTATGGGACCAGCAGTCCCCTACAACCTAGAACTACTTAAACCTACTAACCTAAGGACATCACACAACATCTTTTTTTTTTTTTTAAACGTAATAAACTTTTATTTACAAAATAACAAATACAGTCATGAGATTCCAAGGTATTTTCAATTTCAATTTCTGTTAGTTATCGAGTCTTTTTCTTTTCTTTTCTGATATTTAACTTTGTTGCAACTGTCTGTTTCGTTATATTTTGTGCATTTGCAGGTTGATTTACACTGTTGCACTGATTTGTAAGTCAGTGGAGCAAAAATATTTCATTTTTTTCCTGTTTATTTTGCATTTTTGTTAATTTTATGGGCTTAATTCAAATACTTCTAAGTTCTAGACTTTAGGTAGAGTTTTTGGTGTGGTGCCATTATGTGGCATGTAACTATTATTAGAGTTGTCTTACTGGCTAAGGCTTACATCTAGGAGGCAAAGGACAATGACAAATATGTATGAATGAATATTATATATTTATATAGCGAAGGTGTCCACGAGATTGTGGTTGAGAGGAAGAGAGCGAGAGCGGGATAGGGAGAGAGACAGAGAGACAGAGAGACAGAGAGAGAGAGAGAGAGAGAGAGAATTATAGTGAGAGGGCGATATGGAACACATTTGAGACATAATTAAGGAAAAACTCTATAAGTGGACAAATATATTCTACGTAAGCTTAACATGATTAGATAGAAATTGCAGAGAGTTGTTTCTTTTGTTAGTCTACTCACATAGTCATCTTCAGCGTAGCGAGTGATGTTTCGCACATTTTTATGAACGCTACCTGGATATGCGCTATATGTGTAGCCGTAGCACTCATCTAATAATATATACACTTTTTTTCCGTTGCGGACACTGTGATTGCGCTGCACAAATTTTGCACCGCACGCACTTTTAACACACAACACTTTGGGGGTGTTGGAGGGTCTGCATCGGCGACGACGAAGGCGTGGAGGACTAGGGGGGGGGGGGGGGGGCGTGGTGTGGCGGCGGCGGCGGCGGCAGCTGCGGCGGCAGCGCCGGCGGCGGCGGCGGAGACGACGGAGGCGGTCGCGGCGTGTGGGGACGGAGGGCGTCCTTGAAGGCGGCGTCCAGCGCTATCTGTAGGTAGTTCTGGAACGTCTGCCTGTAGTTGTTTTTCCGCTTGGCTCGCTTGTGTTCCTCCCAGAGGTCGGTGAGGAACTGCACTCCGTCCGTTTGTTTTTTTGCGATTATGGCGTGCGCTGTCATCGCGAACGTCCACATGGTCGCGACGCGTTTGGGTCTTGGGAAACATTTTGCAGCCGGAATCGTGAGGGCTGTGGCTTCTATAGTTCGGTGGTCCGCCCTGTTCATGAGTGCCACCATTTTCCTGCATGTCTCCCATATCACCTGACTTGTCGGACATGTGAAGCGGTGTTCCACGGTGTCGATCTCGTTGCACGCTTCGTAGTGCGGCGACTCGCGCATGCCGATGCGCGCTAGCCGCTCGTTCGTCGGTATCTTGTTGTGTACGACTTTGTACCACGTGTCTCTAGCTTCTGGAGGTATGGCTTTCTCGGAGAGATTCTTCCAGACTTGTGGCCAGCAATCAATGTCGTTGGCATAATACGGCCGTAATAATGGAGGTGAATATTTGTCCTCAAGTTTTTTGTTGGTACAGTGCACGATAGTCTCAATCACATCATCGGTACATAATAGCTCCAAACTCTCTATAGGCGACATTTCACGTTTACAAGCAGCAGGTCCCTTCAGTCCCGCGCGTTCTTGTACAATATTGTGCTGTAGCACAACAGATGAATCTGGGGCAGATTTATTCCATTTGAATCTGTTATTACCGTAAAAATAGTTCCCTGAGCTTTCTTCGTCTTCTTCACTAGAAGAAGAGCCTTGATTTAGCTCTATCTTTGAACCAGAAATGTGTACATTGTCTCGTGGTCTTGCGGTAGCGTTCTCGCTTCCCACGCCCGGGTTCCCGGGTTCGATTCCCGGTGGGAGCAAGCATTTTTTCTGCCTCGTGATGACTGGGGGATGGCCGCAGAGAACTGGCGGAACATCCTGAACACCACGAGAGGGCTCGTCAGGACACACGCCAACAGAAACCTGACGTTGGATCAGAAAGCACAGCTGATCAACGAAACGATCCTGGCGAAGGCTTGGTACATGGCACAAGTCATAAACGTACCAACAGAAATAGGGAAGTCTATAAGAAGCGCTGTATACTACCTGCTGTGGAGGCGGGAAATTCTCAAAGTGTCGCAAGCCACCAGCACTCTCCCTAGAGAAGAAGGGGGGGCTGGGCCTGATAGATGTCACGACAAAATGCGCGGCACTGTTGCTCCATCGAGCTCTACAAATGGAGGACAGAAGTGTAGACTGTACCACGTCGTCTCTACTGAAAGAACACAGACCCGATTCCGGGGAAGCGCCGGTAAACGTCAGTAGAATACCCTACAAGATGCGCTACTTGAAGCTAATAATAATGGACAGTAGCTACATCACATCCACTCTAGCAGTGAAGGAGATGAGAACTGCAGTGAAAATCTATCGCGCACTGAGAGGCAAACAAGGAAGAAGCAGAACAGAGACGAATCTTCCAGACTTGTGGCCAGTCGTGGTCTGGAAGATTCGTCTCTGTTCTGCTTCTTCCTTGTTTGCCTCTCAGTGCGCGATAGATTTTCACTGCAGTTCTCATCTCCTTCACTGCTAGAGTGGATGTGATGTAGCTACTGTCCATTATTATTAGCTTCAAGTAGCGCATCTTGTAGGGTATTCTACTGACGTCTACCGGCGCTTCCCCGGAATCGGGTCTGTGTTCTTTCAGTAGAGACGACGTGGTACAGTCTACACTTCTGTCCTCCATTTGTAGAGCTCGATGGAGCAACAGTGCCGCGCATTTTGTCGTGACATCTATCAGGCCCAGCCCCCCCTTCTTCTCTAGGGAGAGTGCTGGTGGCTTGCGACACTTTGAGAATTTCCCGCCTCCACAGCAGGTAGTATACAGCGCTTCTTATAGACTTCCCTATTTCTGTTGGTACGTTTATGACTTGTGCCATGTACCAAGCCTTCGCCAGGATCGTTTCGTTGATCAGCTGTGCTTTCTGATCCAACGTCAGGTTTCTGTTGGCGTGTGTCCTGACGAGCCCTCTCGTGGTGTTCAGGATGTTCCGCCAGTTCTCTGCGGCCATCCCCCAGTCATCACGAGGCAGAAAAAATGCTTGCTCCCACCGGGAATCGAACCCGGGAACCCGGGCGTGGGAAGCGAGAACGCTACCGCAAGACCACGAGACAATGTACACATTTCTGGTTCAAAGATAGAGCTAAATCAAGGCTCTTCTTCTAGTGAAGAAGACGAAGAAAGCTCAGGGAACTATTTTTACGGTAATAACAGATTCAAATGGAATAAATCTGCCCCAGATTCATCTGTTGTGCTACAGCACAATATTGTACAAGAACGCACGGGACTGAAGGGACCTGCTGCTTGTAAACGTGAAATGTCGCCTATAGAGAGTTTGGAGCTATTATGTACCGATGATGTGATTGAGACTATCGTGCAGTGTACCAACAAAAAACTTGAGGACAAATATTCACCTCCATTATTACGGCCGTATTATGCCAACGACATTGATTGCTGTGAGTTACGAGCTTACCTTGGATTACTTCTGTTTACGTGGCTCTGAACACTATGGGACTTAACATCTGAGGTCATCAGTCCCCTAGAACATAGAACTACTTAAACCTAACTAACCTAAGGACATCACACACATCCATGCCCAAGGCAGGATTCGAACCTGCGACCGTAGCGGTCACAAACTGTAGCGCTTAGAACCGCACGGCCACACCGGCCGGCTATCAGTTTTTGTCTGATAAAAGAAGACCCACTCAATCATCATTATTTGCATTATTTGGATTTGTTCGGGACAAGACGTTGGTATCATTCGTTCCAAAGAAGCATAAAAGTGTAGTTTTACTATCTTCGTTGCATCACTGAGTGTCTGTAAATCAACAATCGAAGAAACCTGCAATTATAGACTTTCACAATGCGACTAAGGGAGAAGCTGATGCCTTGGATTTGAAATGCTCAAATTACTCTTTCTCACGTAGAACAAGAAGATGGCCGAACGCAATCTTTGCTGCAATGCTGCATATTTCTCTTGCTAACGGATATGTTCTTTGGGTCGGTTCTAATCCAAATAAAAAAGTCAGCAGAAGAGAATACATAAAGTCCACTGCGATGAGTCTTGTAAAGCCATACGTTTGCAGGAGATTGTAAAATAACCCAAAGCTGGCCAAAGATGTACGGGAAATTATGTGCAAATTGGTTGGCAGAGGACAAATGTTTTCAATCCCTAATGCAGATGAGCCTGGTCCTAGTGCTTCTAAATAGCGAAGATGTTATATTTGTCCAAGGTCGAAAGATAAAAAGAGCTCTCTAACATGTAACACTTGCAAACAATGTATTTGTAAGCCTCATTCAGAGGCAATCAATTTTTGTTTGTCCTGTGAAGCCAAAGGAAACGAATGATTTTGTAGGTACACAATATGGTGTCATTTTTTTTTTGTCTTGTTAGTTTTTTCTGTTTCATAATTTTCATTTAATTTTATGCTCCAATTCTGTACAAAATAAAAAAAAGTTTAATTAGAAGTTAGTATTTGTTGATTTTTATGTCATTTTAACTGAGCTATACAAACAGAAAATGAAAATGACATGTTTTTTGTAAATGGCTTAAGTTTCTGATAAGACTGATTAATATAAGCACAATAAACGACTGAAATAATAAATACACTGTCTTTTATTATGTAAATATAAAAATGTCCAAGTTATTTCCAGTAATTACTTGTAAGAACACCTAAACACTGTTGGGGTACTTCTAGACCCCACACGTGACTGTACGTTACCAGAAACAGCACGTGTACTTGAAGGTTAAATGATCGCCAACGAGTTCTCGGCGTATTTTGGAACCTGTATTACTGTTTTCCAATCATTGCATTCACCGCTACGCACTACCTGTACTTCATTGTATCTTATGTGTCACTCCATAAAGTACTATGTTCCATAAACTGCGTTTGTTTTTGCTATAGAAAAACTTAGCGACGAGTGAGAGTTACGTTTTCTCCGCGTGTTAGAGTCACTGCTGAGTTATCTGTCTAACATTTCGATGAAAGAAATATTCTAATGTATCATTGCCCAGCAGCAAGCTTTCGCAGAACAACGGTAAGCTATCGTCACCACTCTCAATCAAGTGGCGTCTTCATGTTCGCGGCAGGTTACTCTCCCGTCAATGCAACCATCACTCTTCCCGGTATATGATGACTCAACTGAAAATTGGGACTCCTCCGAGACACAGTTACGACAAAATTTCCAGGTTTTTTACATGGGAGATGCAAACCTGGTGGGGCTTTATTTCTTTCCTGGCTTCCGCCGCGCATTTATCAGTTGTCGTGCAATTTACGCCTTTGCAAGAACAGTCCAGTGTATCATTTGATGAAATGTGCAAGCTTCTCTCAACCTATTACTGTGACAGTACGCATGTCACTGCGATGCATGTAGAATTTTACCATTGTCAGAAACGCCCAAACCAATTTTACAAAGCATGGGCTGCAGAATTACATGGGTTGAGCTGTCATTGTAAATTTGTCACTAGCAACCATCACGAATCCTACGTTGATCACGTGGTGCGTGATGTTATTCGTCTGAGCCTGGATAGGGAAATCCACAAAAAGGCACTTCCATCAGAGAATCCGACACTGATGGATGTGCTCAATATACCATAGTCCTTTGAAGTGTCATGGGCCGCAGGCAATCAGATTGCTGCATGAGGGAAGCTATTGGAAGTTGCCCTTTCAACCCCTGTTAGGCACACTGCAAGTGTTGAGGATGACGGAGAAGCCCTTGCAGCAGTACAATCTTCGACTCAGCGTCGAATGGGGCAGCGTCGGCTACAACCGCAGCAGCAACAGGCCGCGCCACAACAGCGGCCGCGTGCCCTCCTTCCTTCTTTCCCATAATGTTTCATACAAAACGAGCCTGCTGCGGACCCTAAGTGTTGTCTGTTTGCAACAAGTGTCGAAAGAAAGGCCATAGTGCATCGGTATGTAACTCCTCTTCAAACATGGCTGACACAGTAGCACCAATGGATATAAGCTGTATCTCTACTATTGTAACGTCCACCCTCGGGCGTACGTTAACTCTTTAAAGCCTGTACTATGATAAGTTGACGGGCTTCACCTTATAGGAAAGGATTTTAGTACATATGTTGACTGCGTGTACCTAAATGGAAGTAAAATCGGACTTATACCCAGTCAGTAACAACAATGATACGTCAAGCAAGTATAAGTGCAA
The DNA here is from genome assembly GCF_023864345.2 of Schistocerca serialis cubense. Taxonomy (NCBI): domain Eukaryota; kingdom Metazoa; phylum Arthropoda; class Insecta; order Orthoptera; family Acrididae; genus Schistocerca; species Schistocerca serialis. Next base: position 782,808,030 of record NC_064640.1, read on the forward strand.
TTACACTTTAGGACAGGTAAGAAACGTACACTGCAGATGCTACTAATGGTTAATAATACGGTCGCCAGCCTAATTAGGCATTGAGTGAGTTTTTCCCTTGTACAAGTAGATGTACGTACAAGCATAACCACACGTAGTAATACTGTATTATATTTTAAGTTTTTACCCTACGCATCCACTGTTGCTCACCCCTGCATGCGCTTTTGCGTAAAAACTTCCCCTTTTTCTGGTCCCCAGCTTGTGACCGAGAATTTGCTTTGGTTACAGCATCGAGTGACATTATACTGAGTGCACTATCCGAAAATTACCTCGAGCAATTAAACAGAGAACCGACTCGTGGAGATAACATCTTGGACCTACTGATAACAAACAGACCCGAACTATTCGACTCTGTAAGTGCAGAACAGGGAATCAGTGATCATAAGGCCGTTGCAGCATCCCTGAATATGGAAGTTAATAGGAATATAAAAAAAAAGGGAGGAAGGTTTATCTGTTTAGCAAGAGTAATAGAAGGCAGATTTCAGACTACCGAACAGATCAAAACGAAAATTTCTGTTCCGACACTGACAATGTTGAGTGTTTATGGAAAAAGTTCAAGGCAATCGTAAAATGCGTTTTAGACAGGTACGTGCCGAGTAAAACTGTGAGGGACGGGAAAAACCCACCGTGGTTCAACAACAAAGTTAGGAAACTACTGCGAAAGCAAAGAGAGCTTCACTCCAAGTGTAAATGCAGCCAAAACCTCTCAGACAAACAGAAGCTAAACGAAGTCAAAGTTAGCGTAAGGAGGGCTATGCGTGAAGCGTTCAGTGAATTCGAAAGTAAAATTCTATGTACCGACTTGACAGAAAATCCTAGGAAGTTCTGGTCTTACGTTAAATCAGTAAGTGGCTCGAAACAGCATATCCAGACACTCCTGGATGATGATCGCACTGAAACAGAGGATGACACGCGTAAAGCTGAAATACTAAACACCTTTTTCCAAAGCTGTTTCACAGAGGAAGACCGCACTGCAGTTCCTTCTCTAAATCCTCGCACAAACGAAAAAATGTCTGACATCGAAATAAGTGTCCAAGGAATAGAAAAGCAACTGGAATCACTCAACAGAGGAAAGTCCACTGGACCTGACGGGATACCAATTCGATTCCGCACAGAGTACGCGAAAGAACTTGCCCCCCTTCTAACATCCGTGTACCGCAAGTCTCTAAACGAACGGAAGGTTCCAAATGATTGGAAAACAGCACAGGTAGTCCCAGTCTTCAAGAAGGGTCGCCGAGCAGATGCGCAAAACTATAGACCTATATCTCTGACGTCGATCTGTTGTAGAATTTTAGAACATGTTTTTTGCTCGCGTATCATGTCGTTTTTGGAAACCCAGAATCTATTCTGTAGGAATCAACATGGATTTCGGAAACAGCGATCGTGTGAGACCCAACTCGCTTTATTTGTTCATGAGACCCAGAAAATATTAGATACAGGCCCCCAGGTAGATGCTATTTTCCTTGACTTCCGGAAGGCGTTTGATACAGTTCCGCACCGTCGGCTGATAAATAAAGCAAGAGCCTACGGAATATCAGACCAGCTGTGTGGCTGGATTGAAGAGTTTTTAGCAAACAGAACACAGCATGTTGTTATCAATGGAGAGACGTCTACAGACGTTAAAGTAACCTCTGGCGTGCCACAGGGCAGTGTTATGGGACCATTGCTTTTCACAGTATATATAAATGACCTAGTAGATAGTGTCGGAAGTTCAATGCGGCTTTTCGCGGATGATGCTGTAGTATACAGAGAAGTTGCAGCATTAGAAAATTGTAGCGAAATGCAGGAAGATCTGCAGCGGATAGGCACTTGGTGCAGGGAGTGGCAACTGACACTTAACATAGACAAATGTAATGTATTGCGAATACATAGAAAGAAGGATCCTTTATTGTATGATTATATGATAGCGGAACAAACACTGGTAGCAGTTACTTCTGTAAATTATCTGGGAGTATGCGTGCGGAACGATTTGAAGTGGAATGATCATATAAAATTATGTGTTGGTAAGGTGGGTAACAGGTTGAGTTGAGATTCATTGGGAGAGTCCTTAGAAAATGTAGTCAATGAACAAAGGAGGTGGCTCACAAAACACTCGTTCGACCTATACATGAGTATTGCTCATCAGTGTGGGATCCATACCAGATCGGGTTGACGGAGGAGATAGAGAATATCCAAAGAAGATTGGTTGGTTGGTTTTGGGGAAGGAGACCAGACAGCGAGGTCATCGGTCTCATCGGAGTAGGGGAGGATGGGGAAGGAAGTCGGCCGTGCCCTTTCAAAGGAACCATCTCGGCATTTGCCTGGAGCGATTTAGGGAAATGACGGAAAACCTAAATCAGGATGGCCGGACGCGGGATTGAACCGTCGTCCTCCCGCATGCGAGTCCAGCATCTAACTCCAAAGAAGAGCGGCGCGTTTCATCACAGGGTTATTTGGTAACCGTGATAGCGTTACGGAGATGTTTAGCAAACTCAAGTGGCAGACTCTTAAAGAGACGCGCTCTGCATCGCGGTGTAGCTTGCTCGCCAGGTTTCGAGAGAGTGCGTTTCTGGATGAGGTATCAAATACACTCCTGGAAATGGAAAAAAGAACACATTGACACCGGTGTGTCAGACCCACCATACTTGCTCCGGACACTGCGAGAGGGCTGTACAAGCAATGATCACACGCACGGCACAGAGGACACACCTGGAACCGCGGTGTTGGCCGTCGAATGGCGCTAGCTGCACAGCATTTGTGCACCGCCGCCGTCAGTGTCAGCCAGTTTGCCGTGGCATACGGAGCTCCATCGCAGTCTTTAACACTGGTAGCATGCCGCGACAGCGTGGACGTGAACCGTATGTGCAGTTGACGGACTTTGAGCGAGGGCGTATAGTGGGCATGCGGGAGGCCGGGTGGACGTACCGCCGAATTGCTCAACACGTGGGGCGTGAGGTCTCCACAGTACATCGATGTTGTCGCCAGTGGTCGGCGGAAGGTGCACGTGCCCGTCGACCTGGGACCGGACCGCAGCGACGCACGGATGCACGCCAAGACCGTAGGATCCTACACAGTGCCGTAGGGGACCGCACCGCCACTTCCCAGCAAATTAGGGACACTGTTGCTCCTGGGGTATCGGCGAGGACCATTCGCAACCGTCTCCATGAAGCTGGGCTACGGTCCTGCACACCGTTAGGCCGTCTTCCGCTCACGCCCCAACATCGTGCAGCCCGCCTCCAGTGGTGTCGCGACAGGCGTGAATGGAGGGACGAATGGAGACGTGTCGTCTTCAGCGATGAGAGTCGCTTCTACCTTGGTGCCAATGATGGTCGTATGCGTGTTTGGCGCCGTGCAGGTGAGCGCCACAATCAGGACTGCATACGACCGAGGCACACAGGGCCAACACCCGGCATCATGGTGTGGGGAGCGATCTCCTACACTGGCCGTACACCACTGGTGATCGTCGAGGGGACACTGAATAGTGCACGGTACATCCAAACCGTCATCGAACCCATCGTTCTACCATTCCTAGACCGGCAAGGGAACTTGCTGTTCCAACAGGACAATGCACGTCCGCATGTATCCCGTGCCACGCAACGTGCTCTAGAATGTGTAAGTCAACTACCCTGGCCAGCAAGATCTCCGGATCTGTCCCCCATTGAGCATGTTTGGGACTGGATGAAGCGTCGTCTCACGCGGTCTGCACGTCCAGCACGAACGCTGGTCCAACTGAGGCGCCAGGTGGAAATGGCATGGCAAGCCGTTCCACAGGACTACATCCAGCATCTCTACGATAGTCTCCATGGGAGAATAGCAGCCTGCATTGCTGCGAAAGGTGGATATACACTGTACTAGTGCCGACATTGTGCATGCTCTGTTGCCTGTGTCTATGTGCCTGTGGTTCTGTCAGTGTGATCATGTGATGTATCTGACCCCAGGAATGTGTCAATAAAGTTTCCCCTTCCTGGGACAATGAATTCACGGTGTTCTTATTTCAATTTCCAGGAGTGTATATCGCTTCCCCCTACTTATACCTCCCGAGGAGATCACGAATGTAAAATTAGAGAGATTCGAGCGCGCACGGAGGCTTTCAGACAGTCGTTCTTCCCGCGAACCATACGCGACTGGAACAGAAAAGGGAGGTAATGACAGTGGCACGTAAAGTGCCCTCCGCCACACACCGTTGGGTGGCTTGCGGAGTATAAATGTAGATGTAGATGCTTCAATATGCCCCGTGTTTGGCCACTTTTCAGCTGGGTCAGCATGTCATGTTGGCTACAGATGCCTCTCAGCATGGTCTAGGAGTGGTGTTGGTGCACAAATACGCAGACGGGTCTGAATGACTTACTGCTTACACTTCTAAGACTTTAATACCTGCTGATCACGGTATTCTCAGATTGAAAAGGACGCTTTAGGGATTGTGTTCGGCCTCAAGAAATTTCATATCTTCTTGTATGGTTCTAAGTTCTGTTTAATCACAAGCAACTGGTTGCCCTTCAGTTTCCACGCCGGACACAGCAGCACATCATCTGCAGGGGGCGGGGCTATCTTCCGCTCCCATGTCATAATCAGATCTGTTACCGGCCAACATCACAACATGCCAACACCGATGCCTTATCTCGCCTTCCAGTCGGGTCAGACCTGGCGTTTTGTCAGGACTAGTTGCTTTGTTCCTGTCTAGATACTGAGAACCAGAGTGCGGTCGATGGTTTACCCATCACAAGCGCCATGATAGCACTGACTGTCACCATAGAACTTGTGCTCAGTTAGATCCTCTCTTTTCTGCAGCACAGTCGGTTGGAAAAACCCCTGGCTGTGGCCGGCCGCTGTGACCGAGCGGTTCTAGGTGCTTCAGTCTGTAACCGCACTGCTGCTACGGTCGCAGGTTCGAATCCTGCCTTGGGAATGGAAGTGTGTGATGTCCTTAGGTTAGTTAGGTTTAAGTAGTTCTAAGTCTAGGGGACTGATGACCTCAGATGTTAAGTCCCATAGTGCTTAGAACCATTTGAACCCTGGCTGTGGCCATTCCAAGTTTCTCTATGTGGCGCATTATCTGTCCATGTCTGTGGCAGCCACTATTTTGGCCCTGTCTAAGATTTTTGCAGTTGATGGACTTATGTGTACTGTGGCTATCAATAACGGTCCCCAGTTCGTTTCTCAGGAATTTGAATCTTTTTGTCAGGTTAGTAATATTTGTCATCTCAAAGCTCTCCCATTTCATCCTCAGTCTAATGATGAGGCCAAATGCATGGTTTGGACATTTAAAACTCAGATGCGGAAGTATGTATCTGGCAGGTCCCCTGAAGATGGTTTAGTCCATTTTTTGAGTTCCAAGTTTCCAAGTTTCTCTATGTGGCGCATTATCTGTCCATGTCTGTGGCAGCCACTATTTTGGCCCTGTCTAAGATTTTTGCAGTTGATGGACTTATGTGTACTGTGGCTATCAATAACGGTCCCCAGTTCGTTTCTCAGGAATTTGAATCTTTTTGTCAGGTTAGTAATATTTGTCATCTCAAAGCTCTCCCATTTCATCCTCAGTCTAATGATGAGGCCAAATGCATGGTTTGGACATTTAAAACTCAGATGCGGAAGTATGTATCTGGCAGGTCCCCTGAAGATTTTTGTTTTTTATTCTAATTTTGAGCTTCATATCTTTTTTTAACTGATACAGTCCTTCCTCCCTTCTCTGGTTCTTGTCATGCTACTTTTTGAGGTGGCAATATCTGCAAATCTGCTAGTTCTTCCACATTTGACAGGTACTTTTATTCTGAAAACTAAATTAACAGTTTTAAGCTGAAATGAATGTAGAACAGAAGGAGGAACACAGTGAAGATGTCACGCCTCCAGTTACTTTCCCTTCTCTCACAGATTACATATAGCTGCTAGAGATGAATGCACAAGCCAAAATTATGTATGAAATAGTTACTGTTCCTCAAAAAATTTTTAGTGAGATACAATAACAACAGCCTCCGTTGGAGGACAAGTGTTCGGGGCAGCTGCTACAGGGATGCCACCACAGACCCTCCTTCATCTGCTGCATCCTACACCACATCTGCCACGTTACCAGCTCTGCAACGGTTCTGGCTCGGGCTCGTGGTTTCAGCCACCGGCCAAACTGGGTTCCAGCCATCATTGAGGCTGGTGCCTGTGCATTATCCACACTCCTGACAGACAGACATCCAGTCACTTCGACCAGGTGCAGCCACACACAGTGGGTCTGTTCTGGAGGGCCCACCACCTCCACCACCCTCACCACGAGTGATGCCTGTTCCCGTGTTCACGTCAGATGGGGTCACTGCCTGGTAGATCACTGTTTAAGAACACTATCAGCTTTTTCTCAATTATTGGTATTATCCACATAACCACATCCATATTTGTCATAAAGAAATTGTCATCTGTGTATTATAAGAACTTAGGTATTTGTCATTCAGCTGACAGGGATCTTTAATTATTGAATCTACGTAATCATAACAGTGGAAGGATAGACTGGCAAGTTATATTTTTAAATTTCTCTTGAAATGTCACAGAAACCGCCTCATGTCATTCTTTTCTTTCTTTCAGGAATGACTCTGTTTCGCTAATGAACCAGTTACTATTGACACTCAAATATTCTGCCTCTAGTGATGTCCTTCTGTCCATATATATATATATATATATATATATATATATATATATATATATATATATATATATATATATATATATATATATATATACTTGTCTTCTAAAATCATTTGTTTTAATTTTTGTTTTTTATTCTAATTTTGAGCTTCATATCTTTTTTTAACTGATACAGTCCTTCCTCCCTTCTCTGGTTCTTGTCATGCTACTTTTTGAGGTGGCAATATCTGCAAATCTGCTAGTTCTTCCGCATTTGACAGGTACTTTTATTCTGAAAACTAAATTAACAGTTTTAAGCTGAAATGAATGTAGAACAGAAGGAGGAACACAGTGAAGATGTCACGCCTCCAGTTACTTTCCCTTCCCTCACAGATTACATATAGCTGCTAGAGATGAATGCACAAGCCAAAATTATGTATGAAATAGTTACTGTTCCTCAAAAAATTTTTAGTGAGATACAATAACAACAGCCTCCAGTTTGAATATGCACCATAGATAGATTTCTACCACAGAATTATAAAAAGACTATGGTTGTTTATTTTAAATGTTGGTATCTCATTCTTCATATGTACATACCATCAATATAATCATAGAAACAGCACTTGCATATATGCCCAAGAACTACAAAAGTTGGTGTGCAAATAACATTCAGTAATTCAGCAAAGGTATTATCTGTAGAACACCTGTCCTGCTGTAATGAATTAATCATTTTAAGATGTAGATAAAACAACAAGCTAGCCAGTAATACCTCTCAGAATTGTCAGTCACATCAATCTCCATGATGTCATGTAGTCACACTTTGTTGGAGACTCTGAAAAGACCAACTATTTCATGAAGCAGACTGCAGTTCACAGTTGCTTCTATATTATGTGCCTACTTACAATTCACCATCCACCATATTTGATAGAATGTTATCATGTCTCGAAATGCATCTGAATCGAAATGATTTCCTTCTGTTGATAACTTTATGCAGTCATGTATTTCATTGCACACAATTTGGAACTTACATTCCATGTACGGGGTACCACCAACCTGTAGCCTCTGCTACCTTTTCTGGCCATAATATATATATGTTTCTTTGTTGAACAAAAAATCATACATCGGTTGTCGCTACTCTTTCGATCTATGTGAGGTTGTTTGTGAATGGAAACTGTTGCATATTTTTTCCCATACTTTATTAGGAAATACAGAAATATCTGTTACTGGTAAAACAACAAACAACTGACCCTTTAACTTATTTCAAAATAGCCATGTTATTATGCATACAAGTACTCAACAAACTCAGCTAAATGTTTGCACTAATATTTTCATTGAATGAGACTGCAGTAGTTTTTGTGTTTTCCAGTACACTCTTGAACTCATTTACAGTATCTAACAGCCTCAACATATCCTCAAGCAAACAGTTTTGTGATAATTGGATGGGAACGCTATTCTGGTAATAACTAACCAGGGAATAAAATGGCATCATACAATGCACACTCCAAGCTAACCTCTGGTTAGCCTGTTCCTCAGTTAGCTATCCTGAGATTGTGCAATCAGCCCTCAGAGTACACTTCCGACCAGTTCTGACCATCACTGATCCTGGAAAAATCTTATCACAGCAGACACTGACTTACAGAACTAACCTTGTGTTATGCCTCACTGTGCCAGGGCTTCATCATATACCATCTCACAGTTACTTGAATAGTGTTTGTTGTGACAGTGCCACGACATTTAAGAGTGCCGCCACGTCAGTACGCGCAAACGGCGATAGAGGCGCTCCGCAACTCGCCGGAGCGCGGGAGCGCCACCTAGCTACGAACGGCGCCGGCCGCATGTCACGGCACGGCAGTCGAATGACCGATACGGAATTGGTAGCATGTAACCAGCTATTGTTTCTACGTTTGTATGTCCACGCAATTTATTAGTGATTAAAGGTTATAACACTTTTTGGCGACGAGGTCGGATATTTTTGTTCCTGCGTTGTGGATTTGTGTGTTCGTGTCGGGGCAGACATGGAACAGCTTATGCAAGCGCTCATTGAACAGCAAACGCAGCTGACAGCTGCTATTCAGGCGTTGTCGACGTCGCTTACTCATCGTGTCTTCCTCTTCTCCGCCTCCGTTCCCTCCTTACGACGAGGCCGCTGAAGACTGGGAGGATTATGAGAAGCGTTTGCGGCAACACTACTTGGCTTTCGGCGTTGTCGACGCTCCTATGTGTAAGTCGTTATTTCTATCTTGGATTTCCCCACGGATCTATCAGCTGCTATCTCAGTTAGCCCCGCTGCGGGAACCTGCCTCTCTGTCCTTCCAAGAAATGTGTGACTTATTGTCTAACTATTACCGAAAAAACACCCACGTCGTTGCCGCCCGCGTGGCGTTCTACCGGTGTCATAAACAGCCCCATCAATCTTACCGGGCTTGGGCGGCAGAACTACACGGTCTGAGTCGGAAATGTCAGTTTGTCACGGACGCTCATCATGAGTCTTCTGCTGATTCAATGGTTAGGGATGCTATTCTACGGCTTGCTCCTGATAAAGAAGTTCGGCAACGTGCATTACAACTGCCAAACCCGTCGTTGTCGGAAGTTCTAAGCATCGCTCAATCTTTTGAAGTGTCTCACGCTGCTGGTGCGCAAATAGACGTGTGGTGTGATGTAGGCGCTATACAGACCACTTTCTACACGGACAATTTGCCGGTTCCCAGGGGACCGACGATGTGGCGGCGGTTCACTCGCGTCAACAACGTCGCGTTGGGCCGCCACGCTCGCAGCGAAAACAGCAACCACAGAAGCAGGTTCGTTCCGCACTTCCTTCTTGTCCACGTTGTTTCGTACAGCATGACGGGGCCGCGTGTCCAAAACGTTGGGCCACGTGTAATGCATGTAGAAAAAAAGGTCACATTGCTTCTGTGTGTCAGTCCCCTAAAGTTCCTGTCGATGAGGACGAGGCATCGGACATGGATGTTAACTGTGTGCTTTCTCAAACAAATAAGTTGTTTGTTACCGTTCGTGTTCTGGATAAAGACATTCGCATGCAAGTGGACACTGGCTCTGCAGTAACTCTCATTAATTCTCGCACGTATTTGGAGTTGGGCTCCCCTCCCTTGTCTCCAGTTACGCGAAATCTGAGAACTTATAATAAACAGAAAATTCCTATCGTTGGCCAGTTTGATGCTTCCACTGTCTGCAAGTCTGTTGTTAGGCCCCTCACGTTTTATGTGGTGGATCATGCGGGCACTGAAAACCTGTTCGGTTATGATGCTTTCCAGTTGTTCGGGTTCTCCATTGATGATTATGTGCACCTCATATCTGAGGATATTCCGTATCAACAGCTGGATGGATTGTATTCTGATTTCTCGTCCGTGTTCTCTGCTGGTCTGGGTCGTGCCAAGGATTTTGAAGCCCACATTACTCTTAAACCTACAGCTCGCCCTAAGTTTTTCCGGGCATGCCCTATTCCGGTGGCGTTGCGTGCACCTGTCAAGGCTGAGATAGACAGGTTAACAGCTTCAGGGATTCTCCTTCCTGTTACCTCCAGCAAATGGGCATCGCCAATCGTGGTGGTTTCTAAACCAAACGGGAGTCTGCGATTGTGTGGTGATTTTCAAAGCCACTGTCAACGCTCAGAGCCTCATTGACACTTATCCTCTTCCCCGTCCTGAGGAGTTATTTACCACGCTCGCTGGGGGCCAGTTCTTTTCCAAACTTGACTTATCGGAGGCGTACCATCAGTTGCTGTTGGATGCGTCTTCCAAGGAATTTCTCGTCATCAACACTCCTTGTGGGTTGTATCAGTACCAGCGGTTACCGTTTGGCGTCGCTAGCGTGCCGGCCATTTTTCAGCGGTTTTTGGAACAGCTCACGGCTTCCGTTCCCGGCTGCATACACTATCTGGATGACATTGTTGTCACGGGGGCGTCCACTGAGGAGCACCTTCGCAATTTGCGTTCACTGTTTCGGGTTCTGCATTCGGCTGGGTTGAAGTGCAATCTGGACAAGTCTCAGTTCTTCCAACCCTCCATCGTGTATCTTGGTTTCCACTTGTTCAGTGAGGGTATACGTCCTCTACGTCAGCATGTTGCGGCCATTACCGCCCTACCCCGGCCGTCTACGGTAAAAGAACTTCAGGCGTTTCTAGGCAAGATTGCTTATTATCACAAATTCATTCAATTGGCGGCGGCGGTAGCTCATCCTCTGCATCAGCTGTTACGCAAAAACGTTCCTTTCTGTTGGTCCGACGAGTGTGAGCAGGCTTTTGTCCGCCTGAAGGCTCATTTACAGTCGGCGCCTTGTCTTGCCACATTCCGTCCGGGCCAGCACTTGGTTCTGGCGACTGACGCGTCCCAGTATGGCCTAGGAGCTGTTCTCGCCCATCGGTATGAGGATGGGTCGGAACAACCCATCGCCTATGCTTCCAAGACCCTCAACGATGCGCAACGGCGCTATTCTCAAATCGAAAAGGAGGCGCTCGCTATCATTTATGCTCTAAGAAAGTTCAGCGTTTTTTTGTATGGTTCTAAGTTTCACCTCATCACCGACCACAAGCCGCTGGTCTCTCTGTTCAGCCCATCGGCGTCGCTTCCGGATAAGGCAGCTCACCGCCTGCAACGTTGGGCCTTATACTTGTCTCGTTTTCACTATGAGATTCACTATCGCCCCACGGCCCAGCACGTCAACGCTGACGCGTTGTCGCGTTTACCGATGGGCCCCAACCCAGTTTTCGATAGAGGTGAACTACTCTGTTTCCACATTGATGAGGAAGAACGTCGTGCAGTCGAGGGTTTTCCACTTACAGGTTCGCAGGTCGCGTCGGCTACTGTGCAGGACCCGGTCCTGCATCAGGTGATCGGTTTTGTTCAACGGGGTTGGCCGGACAGGACCAAGGGCCGGGGATCGGATTCCCTTCGCAACTACCATGCCTTGCGCCTTCGTCTGTCTGTTCGTGATGGTGTTGTTCTTCTGGCCACAGATGGCGCATCTCCACGGGTCGTGGTGCCAGCCTCTCTTCGCAAAGATGTTCTCAAACTGTTGCATGAAGGCCATTGGGGGATTTCTCGGACTAAGTCCCTGCCTCGCAGGCACGTTTATTGGCCCAGTATTGATTCGGACATCGCCCACATGGTCGCTGCGTGTGGTCAGTGTGCTCAACAACTGGCTGCACCCCGTACAATGCCCTCTCCGTGGCCTGACCCGGCGCAGCCGTGGGAACGGGTGCACGCTGACTTTGCCGGCCCCTTCCTCGGCACTTATTGGCTGCTGTTGATTGACGCCTTCTCTAAATTTCAGTTTGTTGTTCGATGTCCGTCGCCCACCACTGCGGCGACGACGCTGGCTTTGTCCAAAATCTTTGCGCTAGAAGGTCTTCCATCCACGATCGTCACGGACAATGGCCCTCAGTTCTCTTCGCAGGCCTTCCGTGATTTCTGTACTGGACACGGGGTTCATCATGTTACAGCACCGCCCTTCCATCCGCAATCGAATGGGGAGGTCGAGCGCCTTGTCCGCACTTTCAAAAGCTAGATGAAAAAATTCCTTAGTGATTTTTCCACAGATGACGCTCTGTTGCAATTTCTGAGTTCTTATCGCTTCACGCCTCTGGGTGATCACAGCCCTGCTGAACTCTTGCATGGCCGCCAACCGCGCACTCTACTGCACCTGCTTCACCCTGTCAGGCCTTGTACTGTGTCCCCTAGTGCGGGAAAATACTCGGTGGGGGCCGACGTGTGGGCACGAGGGTATGGATCTCGCCCTAAATGGATTCCAGGGGTGGTCAAGGCTCTTCGCGGCCGCTGGCTTTGTGAAATACGTACGTACGACGGCACGGTTGTTCGCCATTACGACCAGATGCGCCCACGAGAGGTGGCCACGCCGGTGCCACCGCCCCTTCCTTCGCCTCCACCAGCCCGAGAAGCCAGTCCTGTCGCTGCTGCCGATCTCCCGTGCGTGTTGCTGCAGCCGACGTCGCTACCGTTTCCGAGTACGCCGGAACCGGCCCCAGTCGCGACGCCGCCTTGTCCGGGACCCATCTTGCTGGAGCACACCCCCAGGTTCACGACGTCTATGGATGCTGCTCCGGAGTTTTCACCCATCATCTCGTCCAGGAGGCACGTTCCACGCACGGGCTTCCGTCCTGGACATTTTCGACCGTACTCTCGTGTTTCTCCGCGGGATCTTCTCGGAGCCTCCCAAGAGGCCATGGATGTCTCCGCGCTGTCCGTGTCTCCCAGGAAGTGAGTGTTTTTTTTTTCAAGGGGGGAAAAGTGTTGTGACAGTGCCACGGCATTTAAGAGTGCCGCCACGTCAGTACGCGCAAACGGCGATAGAGGCGCTCCGCAACTCGCCGGAGCGCGGGAGCGCCACCTAGCTACGAACGGCGCCGGCCGCATGTCACGGCACGGCAGTCGAATGACCGATACGGAATTGGTAGCATGTAACCAGCTATTGTTTCTACGTTTGTATATCCACGCAATTTATTAGTGATTAAAGGTTATAACAGTGTTATCTCTTTCTGTGACTCACATAAGATGACTTGTACTGTTAATAATAATAATAATAATAATAATAATAATACAAACTTTTAAGATTTATTTACTCTACTTGAAAACAAATTGCAGGTGTATTAGGTTGCATAAAGTTTGATAACCATTTCTTTTTTAATGTCTTTTAGTAGTAAAGTGTTAAAGTTGCCTCATGTCCAATGTAGCTGCACTCCTTAGTTATTAAGTGGTGCTGTGTAATGAACATTATTTTGCTTCCTCTAAAACAGACAGTGTATATTACTGAGAGATAGTTTACTGCTAAAACATTTTTAGCTTTTATCTGTTCTGCCCATGACTAGCTACTTTACCAGTACTTGCTAGATGGTGCAATTGCTTCTTATCCAATTTACAAAACAGATTTCAGTCCAAGTAAAGTCACATGTTTCAAAATAGTCATGTTATTATGTATACAAGTACTCATCAAACTCAGTTAAATGTTTGCACTAATATTTTCAGTGTCAAGGAAACTGGAGAATTCAAATACAGAGATAAGTAAACAGGCGGAATACGGCGCTGTGGTTGGCAATGCCAATATATGACAAGAAGTGTCTGGCGCAGTTGTTAGATTGGTTACTGCTGCTACAATGGCAGGTTGTCAAAATTTTTAAGGGAGTCTGAATGTGGTGTTGTAGTCAGCATATGAGTGATGGGACACAGCATATCCGAGGTAGCAATGAAGTGGGGAATTTCCCATATAATTATATCACTAGTGTACCATGAATATCAGGAATCCAGTAAAACATCCAATCCCCAACATCGCTGCAGGCAGAAAAAGACCCTGCAGGAATGGGACCAATGACAACTCAAGAGAATTGTTCAACATGAGAGATGTGCATCCTTTCCATAAATTGCTGCAAATTTCAGTGCTGTGACATCAAAAAGTGTCAGCATGTGAACCATTCTCTGAAACATCATCAATATGGGCTTTTGGAGCCGAAGGACCACTCCTGTACCCTTGCTGACTGCACGACACAAAGCTTTACTCCTCACCAGGGCCTGTCAACACCGACATTGGACTATTGATGACTGGAAACGTGATGCCTCATTTCAAATTGTATCAAGTGCATGGACATATGTGGGTATGGAGACAACCTCATGAATCCACTGATCCTGCATGTCAGCAGGGGACTGTTCAAGCTAGTGGAGGCTCTGTAATGGTGTGGAGCATGTGCTGTTGAAGTGATTTGTGACCCCTGATACATCTGACAGGTGACATGTATGTAAGCATCCTGTCTGATCACCTGCATCCATTCATGTCCATTGTGCATTGCGATGGACTTGGACAAATCCAGCACCACAATGCGACACCCCACACATCCAGAACTGCTTCAGAGTGGCTCCAGGAACACTCTTCAGAGTTTAAACACTTCTGCTGGCTACTAAACTCCCTAAACATGAACATTATTGAGCATATCTGGGATGCCTTGCAACATGCTGTTCAGAAGGGATCTACACCCCCTCATATTCTTACAGAATTATGGACAGCCCTATAGGATTCATTGTGTCAGTTCCCTCCAGCACAACTTCAGACATTAGGTGAGTCCATGCCACATTGTGTTGTGGCACTTGTGCATGCTCGAGTGGGCCCTACACAATATTGGGCAGGTGTACCAGTTTCTTTCCCCAGTCTGGTTAGCCATACTGTCTAATGCACTGCTTTCCGGATGGGAAGGTGTGCTGGTCCCCGGCACAAATCTGCCTGCTGGATTAGTGTTGAGATCCGGTGTGCCGGCCAGTCTGTGGATGGTTTTTAAGGCAGTTTTTCATCTGCCTTGGTGAATGCGGGATGGTTCCCCTTACTCTGTCTCAGTTACACTATGTCAGTGATTGCTGGATCGCTGCACAAACAGTTTCCCCACATATGCGTACGCCATAATTACTCTACCGTGCAAACATTTGGGGTTACACTCATCTGGTGTGAGACATTCCCAGTGGTCCATTGGGGGCCAAACCGCACAATAACCCTGGATTCATGGATTCGGTGTTGGGTGGTGGTGGGGTGAGTGGACAGCTGTAGCCTATTGTGGGGTTATGAACCACTGAGGGCTACGGCAGGGACGAAGCCTCTCCGTCGTTTCTAGGTCCCCAGTTCAATACAATACAATACAATACCAGTTTCTTAGGCTCTTCACTGTAGTTTATTTATTGACAGTATACCTACCTGAAATTACTTTACCCACCAGGTTAGCCGAGAGCATTAATGCACTGCTTCCTAGACTCAGGTAGGCTTGTTGGCCCCGGATCGATTTGTTGCCCTTTGTTCAACACCTTCATGAAAAGTGTGTTAAGGACACATTCACCTTCTGAGACCGCAACTGCCCCATTCACAGAGCTGTACCCATACATTTCTGTTTTGGGAAACAGTTGGGCACCCTATGACTCCCTGAATGGCTTGCTAAACCACCCCCTCTTCACCCTATAGATATGTCTTGGACACTTTGAAGCAGCAGGTGAAACTTAACAGTCAACAGCTCCACAATGTGGTAGTGCTAGTGGATCTAATTGTCAATAAATGCCTTTAGCTGAATATGGTATACCTAGAGGAACTTGTGGACTCTCTTTATCACCCAAATGAGGTCATTATCAAGGCTGGAGGCTGTGTTACATGGCATTAGTGGCATTAGCGATTTGTTTCCTGTGGAGACCAGTTTTGTGTTCAGTGTGTTTAGATTTAGAGTGGCACATTGAGAGGAGTTTTGATGTCTTGGTTCTTGGTTTCAATCTCTCACTTCTTTTCCTGATTGTAACACAATACAAACATGGATTGCACTATATATACATCCATTACAGTCACCTACACTTAGCATCTACCTTTGTGCCCATACTCTACTAACCTATTTGAAGGACATGGCAGAGGGGACTTCCCTTTGAGTACTTACTAGGTCTTCTTCCCATTCCATACACGTATGGAGCACAGAAAGAATTATTGTTTAAATGTCTTTATGCTCACTGTCCTGCTCTTTGTCTTTGTGATCACTATGGGAGTGATAGGTAGGTGATTGTAATAAATTCCTAGCTTCAGCCCTTTGATTCGCTATCTTCAGTTTTTTGCCAATTCAGTTCTTTCAGCGCCTTTCATGATGCTCTTCCATGGATCAACAAAACCTGTGGCCATTCATGCTGTACTCCTTCATATATGTTATATGTTCAGTGTCCCATGTTAATTCTATTTGTATGGGTCTCAGACACTTAATGATCATTCTTGGATAGGTCACACAAGCATTTTGTAAACAATCTCCTTTGTAGACCAATTCCATTTCCCTTGTATTCTACCTAATACTTACCCTATGTAATCATTCCATTTCACACTCCAGCAAATTGTTACACTCAGAATATGTAAAAGTGGACCAATTCAAAATGTAACTCATTGATTTTGCAGTCATAGGATACTCAATTTTATCATTCTATGAAGTTCAAAATTTTACATTTATGAACATTTAAGGCAAATTGCCAATCTTCACACTACTTCAAAATCTTATCAAGATCTGACAGAATATTTGTGAAGCTCTTTTCAGATAGTAGGCCTACTTAATTTCAAATAATTCATCATCATATTTCAAAAATTCTACCTATAAATATTGCCTGCAAGGTTGTTAATACACAACATGAATGGCAAAGGTCCCAGCACACTTCCCTGTGGCTCACTTGAAGTTATTTCTTTATCTGTTGCTGAATCTCCATCCAAAGATAACATGCTGTGCCCTCACTACCAAAAAAGAACATCAATCCAGTTACAAACTTTGCTCAATAGGGGTACTCTATACACCTGCACTTTTGATAATAAGTGTAGCTATGGTACTGAGCCTGTAATACTTTTCAGAAGACAAGAAATATTGCTTCTAGCTTACTACCTTGATCCATGGCTTTCAGGATGCCACATATGAAAAGATTGAGATGGATTTCATATGACTGATGAGTTGGGAACCCATGCCGGTTGGTTGGAGATCATTCTGTCCGAGATACCTGATTTTACATGAGCTCGGTATATCTTCTAAGACTGTACAACACATGGATATATTGAATGGTAGTTTCATGGATAACCTCTGCTATCCTTCTTGTAGATGGGTATTACCTATGCTTTCTTCCCATCACTGGGCATGGTTTTTTGTCTGAGAAATCTAGAGTATATTATAGTTGAAAGAAGGATTAATTCGGCCACAAGTCTGCTATGATATAGGATCTGATATGGCTTCCCTTTGGTCCTGGAGCTTTGTTTGCATTTACCAGTTTCAGCTGCTTCTCAACATCACTGATAGAAATATCTGTTTCACTCATCTCTGCAGTATAAACTGCAACAATTAAATTGGAGCAATATTCCTGAATTTTACTTTGTGAAAAACATTTGAAAATGGAGTTCAGCATTTCTTCTTTTGCTTTGCTACCCTCATTTTCAGTTCCTGTCTCATCTATTTGTGTCTGGACACTAATTTTAGTTCCACAAACAGAGTTTATATATGACAAGAATGTATTTGGATTTTGTAAGAGATGTTTGGATAATATTCCGCTGTGGCAGTCACTGAAGCCTTCACTCAGTGCCCTACTGACAGCAAAACACATTTCTTGCAGCAACTCTCAATCTACAGTACTCTGCATTGTTTAGCACCTAGTCATTCTACATTACATTTTTGATAGATATGTAAATTTTTTTCTAAATAGTTGATATTGTTGTTAAAAATGTAATTTAGTTTTGTAAATTTGATTGTACAGTAAAACCATTATTTTTAGACATTTAAAAGCCCGGTACAAAAAGTACTTTTAACATAACATAATTTTCTGTCGCTTTTGAGGTTGATTTTGGTGAGTCCCATCAAATCTCACCATCAGGGTGAGTGATTTCGGCATGCTATTCCATTCACCCACTAGAACTCTTGTGGTGATTACAGTGCCACCTATCATTAATGGAAAAAAATGTTTCAGGTAGACTCTAGGTATTTGTTGGCATAAAACCCGCAAATGGAATAAAAAAATGGGATATTGAGGGGTAGGGGGTGGCCATTTTAGCACGGACAGATATCTCCCTTGAAAATATTAACAAATATTAACTTTTCATCTGGAAAATTTTTTTCATACAATGCATATCTATTGAGATAGTTCATTTTTCTGAGTAAAAGAAACACCCTTCTATAAATCTGTTAGCAAACTCAACACTGAACAGTGAAGATATTCTTTTATCATATGTGCTTTGACATTTAAAGATTGTGTTGTTACTGAAGATATTCAAGAAGATAATTGCAAATAGGTAGAGTAGACATTCAGCATCCTACCTTCTGTTGGTAATGCCTTCAGTATCATATTTCCCATAAAACAAAAAGGACTAAGGAATGTTGAAAGTTCACACAACAATGTGTTGCAGCTATGGACACTCTCCATTCAAACTTAAAGTTCACATTGTCTTGTTATGAGGGGCATATGGAAATGATTTAAAATTGCTTTGTTTTACAAATATTGCTCAAACTACAGGCATGTCCTCTCATAGGAATATGAACTGATTCTAATACACCACACAGACACTAGATGGCACTTATGAACAGTGTATAGTGAAAGGATAGCGCTTGTTGTTTGTTAAGTAGAGAAAATTATGGACAAGATAGAAAGCATCTATCATGGACAACGTTGGGCCACATGGTTTTTGTGCATGGAATGAGTTAGAACAACTGATATACATAACCATTTAACTACGAGGTGTGTCAAGAAGCTCCTGCCCAAAAGACTGTTTACAGTTGGATCACTGGGTTCGCTGGTGGAACGGAATCTGCATGCAAGAATGTGAGTACTGATTGTTAACCAACAATGCAGTCTCTGGGGAACAACTGTCAACAGCATAATGCACTGTGACATGTTTACATGACTTAGAGACTTAGATGCAGGATTCAGCAAAGGCAATGGGAGGGGAGGAGGGAGGGAGGGAGGGAGGGAGGGAGGGAGGGAGAGAGGGAGAGAGGGAGAGAGGGAGAGAGAGAGTGTGTGAAGCTTATGGGCACTCAAAATGAGGTCATCAATGCCCTTACACACAAGTGTGGATAAAATTATGATAATAATTGTCACATAGCGAGGAGGAAACCTATAAAATGACACTCATACACTTACTCCCACCTCATTCAGTTTGACCTACACAATCAGTCTGTCTGACAAACATTCAGACAATGGAGAAAGGGTAAAAGCTGTCATACTTTGGATTAAAATAGAAGTAAAATGACAGATGAGCTAAAAGAAAGGTACAGGGAAATGCAACTGGTTGAAAACCTACAAGAAACATGGTTGAGCCAGTCACACTCAAATACATTACAAACTTCTCCCCAACATTTTAGGAATGAAGCTGGACGAATCACAAACCTTAAAACTCTCACCAAATTTGTTTGAATGTTAATTAAAATAGAGGGCAGATCAATCAGCAAATCTGCCACTACCCACTGGACAGAAAATAAAAGACAGCCTAATTTAATGCGGTGCACAATGAGCTGCACATCATAAACACCACACATTGGAGGGTACTCTTGCTTGATCAAGAAGCCATACATCATAGGGCTGTGGCCTAAGCGAAGACAAGTAAGGAGAACCTTGTTCCATCTGCATAGCTGGTAGGAGTTACATCACGACCACACTGTGGACTTAACTGGATGGAGTGTGTTGTCTGTTACTTCCAGTCACTCATCTTCCCATTGATACATGAATCTGTACCTCAACAGCATGACAATAGCATGCAGGGGAATGGCACACTGAACTAACCGAGGAACATGACACGCCTCCTTGGCTGCTACATCTTCCCTGTCATACACTGCAATACCGATGAGCCCTGGCACCCAGTAAACAAATACCTCCTTCCCCAGCCTTTTTAGCTGGAGGAGGGCATCCCGGATATCCTGGACTACTTTATCAACTGGATACAAGCACTGTAGAGGCTGAAGGGCACTCAGAGAGTCACAAAAGATGAGGAATTTAGCAGGCATGGTACATCTCATCTACTCCAGCACCCTCAAGACTGTGGATAGTTCAACATTGAATACAATGAACTCCAGAGGCAACCAAACCTTGACAGCACTATTCAGGAAAACAAAAGTGCAACCAACAGAGTCCCCCTGTTTAGACCCATCCATAAATACAACTACATCGTTGGGGTGCTCTTTTAAAATGTCATAAAATATCACATTAAGAACAGAAGAGAAGTGCAATCTCTCCTGCACTGCACTAAATCAAAAATGGCTCTGGGCCTCTGCAGTAATCAAGATGGCAGTTGGTTAAAACACCAGATTTAAGCCTGATCATGTCCCTCACCAAAGGACTCTAACATACACTTTGCACAGATCCCAAATGGCCTCATTGCCCACAGGCGAATGGTAATGAGGCATTCCATAGCCACATGAGCAATGGTACGGTATGCTAGGGATTGGGTGTAGCGAGGAACTGACATGACTGACACACCGTGAGAAGCTGCCAATGGATGGTAAGTGGTGGTTCCCCAGCTGCAGCATAGAGACTGGGTATGAGACTGGTTCTGTATGTGCCCATGGCCAACCTGATCCTCTCATGGTGTGCAACATCAATCCTCTTCAGGTACAAAGGCATCACTGATCCAGACACTGTGCACCCATAGACCAACCGCGATTGCACAAAAGCCCAGTAAAACCAGAGCCGATATCTGTTCCCCAAGACTTGTGGCTAAGACACTTCAAAATGTTCAGTGCCTTCCTGGACCTTGAGGTGTGGTAGCCAAGATAGTTTTGAATTGGAAATGAGGCCCAAAAACTGCACAGAGTCTTTAAAACAGAGAATGGTGTTCCACATATGCAATTCAGCTAAATTAAAAATAGAATGAGAATGGTTAAAATGAAAACACACACACACTTCTCTGCAGAAAATGTAAAACCAGTCTTTGCAGGCCACTCCTCCAGGCTTTTTACTGTAAGTTGCAGCTAATGATTTGCTGTTGTAGTACTGGAGGAGAAACAGAAAACTGCAAAATCATTCACAAATAATGAGCATTGCACTCGACCCCTTACCATGAACATGATACTGTTTATGGCTGTGTCAAAGAGGGTAACACGTAATAAGAAGGACTGAATAAAAATTGGAAGATGGCCAGGGAAGCCCCATTGGTGGAGCTGCCCTAGAATACCATGTTGCCAAGTAGTATTGTACGCCTTACTGATATCAGCAAATATACCTGTACAATGCTGTTGACACAGGAAAGTCTACTGAATGGTTGCATCTAGCAGAATCAGTTTCTTGACAGTGAATCAGAATCTCCTGAATCTGCACTGAGAGCGACTTAGGAACTGCCTGGTCCCTAACATCCAGACAAGATGACAGTTAACCATTCACTCCAGAATCTCTCCTACACAGGCAATGTTCAGGTAACTACTGGGACACATTCAGACATTTCCTGGTTTGAGAAGAGGTATCAAAATTGCCTCTCTGTACGAATTGGGAAAATTTCCTGTCTGCCATACTGAATTAAAACATTGCAACAGGACTTCCTTCGGTGCTGGTATCATGTCCCACAGAATGCTATAGCGGATTTTTTTGTGGCTGGCTGCAGTGTCATGAGCCACAGACAATGCTGAACCCAGCTCCCACATGGAGAATGGGCAGTTGTAGGACTCCAAATTGCTAGAACTGAAGTCCAGCTCAACCTTTTCCATGGTGGAATGGTAACGACAGAATGTGGGATCCCAGCTGGCAGTGGCACTAGTCAGTTGTCTGTACAACGTATCTAAGTGTTGTTTAGAGACACTCCTGATTCAACAACACTGCTACAGGTAACTGCTTTTACCAGAAATCCTTCTCTATACTATAATAGAACATGTGGAACAGTTGATAAGAGTCCAGGAACACTTGTCATGACCTTTTCTTGTTCTCCTTGATGATGTGTTGTGCCTTTGCCTTTGCTAATCGGAAGGCTGCAAGATTTTCCACTGTTGGACGGCTCTTAAACTGTTGCAGAGCAGCATGCCTAACCCGAATGACTGAACAACACTCATCAGTCCACCAAGGGAGATGTGGCCTCCTAGGATGATGAGAGGACTTTGGGATGGAGATGTCAGCAGCATTGTGGATTACTTGTGAGATGTGGTCCACCCACTCCTGGATGCTGCAACAGCACTTGAACACAGCCAGCTGGTTGAACAGCATCCAGTTGGCTCTTCTGATCATCCCTTATTGTTGCGTCCTTTCATGGAGAGCTCTATCCAGTAGGTGAATATGGACTGGGAAGTGGTCACTGGAAGGAAGATTGTCAGAGACTTCCCACTGAACTGAGCCCGCAAGGGCTAGAGAGCAGGAAGAAATGTCGATGGCTACTAAAGAACCATAGCAGTACAGAAATATGTGGCAGAGCCTGTTTGAGAATGCACATCTCATGAGATGTCCTGAGGCTCTCCAAAACCTGTCCCTGTGGGCAAGTAGAGGTTGAACACTACAAAATATGTTGGGTATTGAAGTCTGTCAGTGTAGAAATGGTCAGGAGAGTTGTTCTGTAATACCCATTATGTGGAGGCAAATATGAGTATAGCAAAGAAATTGTAATCCTCTGACATATATGAACTGCAGTGACTATTCCACCCCAACAGTCATGCATCTTGTTGGTGCACAGCACACCTTAAGGTTGAGGAGCTATAAAGGTTTTTACCATCCTCACAATGCGGATGATAAAGCAAAGATCCCCATTCCCCATGACACAATACTCCACTGCCATGCAGCATGGTGCCCACTGAAGCATGCCCAGAGCTTATGGTGATAGAGGGCTGGCCACACATACCAGTCCCCAGCTCAGGAACACAGAGGACACCAAACCCATACCATATCAATAATATCATGAGAAGGGTAGATTGCTACTCAATGTAAAGATGATGTGTTTAGCTGCAGACAGGCACAACAAAATGACTGTTACACAATGAGCTTTCAGCTAAAGCCTTCTTCAGAAAAGAAACAAAAACACACACATTCAGACAAGCAGGCACATCTCGTGTACACTTGACTGAAATCTCCAGCCCCTTTGGCCAGACTGTAACTGCTGCATTGAATGAAAGCAGTAGTCATGAGTTGGGCATGGAAGGGGGAGGGAAGTATAGGGTACACATGTGAGTCGAGAAAAGAGTGCTGTCTGGTGGAGCATGCAGATACTAGAAGGCAGCAAGAGAAGCCTACCAGCACAGTGTTGGGAGGCTGTGGTGGTGGGGGAGTAAGGGTGGGGGTAAGAAGGGGAAATGAAAAGGAAATGAGCAGAGAGAGGAAAAGGCTGGTGGGTGTATCACAGAAATGGAGCATAATGAAGGTAAGGGGGCATTGGTTGGGGAGGAGGTGATAGAACAGAGGGGGACAGAAACTATTGGGTGGAGGGTGTGGGGACAGTAGATTATTGTAGATTGAAGTTGGGATAATTTTGGAAGTGGAGAATATTTTGAAAGGATGGCTCCCATCTGTGCAGTTCAGAAAAGCTGGTGATGGACAGGTTGTTCCAGATGGCCTGCATCGTGAAACAGCCATTGAAATTGAACATGTCATGTTTAGCTGCATGTTATGCCACAGGGTGGTCCACTTTGCTCTTGGACACAGTTTAGCAGTGGCCATTCATCTTGGTAAACAGCTGGTTCATAGACATATCAATACAAAAAGCTGCGCAATTGTTGTGACAGTGCCGCGATATTTAACAGTGCCGCTACGTCAGTACGCGAACACGGCGATAGAGACGCTCCGCAACTCGGCTGAGTGCGGGAGCGCCACCTAGCTATGAATGACGCCGGCCGCATGTCACGGCACGGCAGTCGAATGACAGATTCGGAGTTGGTAGCATGTAACTCACTATTGTTCTACGTTTGTATATCCACGCAATTTATTAGTGATTAAAGGTTATAACACTTTTTGGCGAGGATGGGATATTTTTTTTCCTGCGTTGTGGAATTGTGTGTTCGTGTCGGGGCAGACATGGAACAGCTTATGCAAACGCTCATTGAACAACAAACACAGCTGATGGCTGCTATTCAGGCGTTGTCGATGTCGCTTACTCATCGTCTGTCTTCCTCCTCTCCGCCTCCATTCCCTCCTTACGACGAGGCTGCTGAAGACTGGGAGGATTATGAGAAGCGTTTGCGGCAACACTTCTTGGCTTTCGGCGTTGTCGACGCTCCTATATGTAAGTCGTTATTTCTATCTTGGATTTCCCCACGGATCTATCAGCTGCTATCTCAGTTAGCCCCGCTGCGGGAACCAGCCTCTCTGTCCTTCCAAGAAATGTGTGACTTATTGTCTAACTATTACCGAAAAAACACCCACATCGTTGCCGCCCGCGTGGCGTTCTACCGGTGTCATAAACAGCCCCATCAATCTTACCGGGCTTGGGCGGCGGAACTACACGGTCTGAGTCGGAAATGTCAGTTTGTCACGGACACTCATCATGAGTCTTACGCTGATTCAGTGGTTAGGGATGCTATTCTATGGCTTGCTCCTGATAAAGAAGTTCGGCAATGTGCCTTACAACTGCCACACCCGTCGTTGCCGGAAGTTCTAAGCATCGCTCAATCTTTTGAAGTGTCTCACGCTGCTGGTGCGCAAGTAAACGCGTGGTGTGATGTCGGCGCTATACAGACAACTTTCGACACGGACACTTTGCCGGTTTCCCAGGGGAACGACGATGTGGCGGTGGTTCACTCATGTCAACAACGTCGCATTGGGCCGCCACGCTCGCAGCGAAAACAGCAACCACAGAAGCAGGTTCGTTCCACACTTCCTTCTTGTCCACGTTGTTTCGTACAGCATGACGGGGCCGCGTATCCAAAACATTGGGCCACGTGTAATTCATGTAGGAAAAAAGGCCACATTGCTTCTGTGTGTCAGTCCCCTAAAGTTCCTGTCGACGAGGCATCGGACATGGATGTTAACTGTGTGCTTTCTCAAACAAATAAGTTGTTTCTTACTGTTCGTGTTCTGGATAAAGACATTCGCATGCAAGTGGACACTGCCTGTGTAGTAACTCTCATTAATTCTCGCACGTATTTGGAGTTGGGCTCCTCTCCCTTGTCTCCCGTTACGCGAAATCTGAGGACTTATAATAAGCAGAAAATTCCTATCGTTGGCCAGTTTGATGCTTCCACTGCCTACAAGTCTGTTGTTAGGCCCCACACGTTTTATGTGGTGGATCATGCGGGCACTGAAAACCTGTTCGGTTATGATGCTTTCCAGTTGTTCGGGTTCTCCATTGATGATGATGTGCACCTCATATCTGAGGATATTCCGTATCAACAGCTGGATGGATTGTGTTCTGAATTCTCGTCCGTGTTCTCTGCTGGTCTGGGTCGTGCCAAGGATTCTGAAGCCCACATTACTCTTAAAACTACAGCTCACCCTAAGTTTTTACAGGCACGCCCTATTCTGGTGGCGTTGCGTGCATCTGTCAAGGCTGAGATAGACAGGTTAACAGCTTCAGGGATTCTCCTTCTTGTTACCTCCAGCAAATGTGCATCGCCAGTCGTGGTGGTTTCTAAACCAAACGGGAGTCTGCGATTGTGTGGTGATTTTAAAGCCACTGTCAACGCTCAGAGCCTCATTGACGCTTATCCTCTTCCCCGACCTGAGGAGTTATTCACCAAGCTCGCTGGGGGCCAGTTCTTTTCCAAACTTGACTTATCGGAGGCGTACCATCAGTTGCCATTGTATGAGTCTTCCAAGGAATTTCTCGTCACCAACACTCATTGTGGGTTGTATCAGTACCAGCGGTTACCATTTGGCTTCGCTAGCGCGCCAGCCATTTTTCAGCGGTTTTTGGAACAGCTCACGGCTTCCGTTCCCGGCTGCATAAACTATCTGGATGACATTGTTGTCATGGGGGCCTCCACTGAGGAGCACCTTCGCAATTTGCGTTCACTGTTTCGGGTTCTGCATTCGGCTGGGTTGAAGTGCAATCTGTACAAATCACAGTTTTTCCAACCCTCCATTGTGTATCTTGGTTTCCACTTGTTCAGTGAGGGTATACGTCCTCTACGTCAGCACGTTGCGCCCATTACCGCTCTACCCCGGCCGTCTACAGTCAAAGAACTTCAGGCGTTTCTAGGCAAGATTGCTTATTATCACAAATTCATTCCATCCGCGGCGGCGGTAGCTCATCCTCTGCATCAGCTGTTACGCAAAAACGTTCCTTTCTGTTGGTCTGACGAGTGTGAGCAGGCTTTTGTCCGCCTGAAGGCTCATTTGCAGTCGGCACCTTGTCTTGCCACATTTCGTCCGGATCAGCACTTGGTTCTGGCGGCTGACGCATCCCAGTATGGTCTAGGGGCTGTTCTCGCCCATTGGTATGAGGATGGGTCGGAACGACCCATCGCCTATGCTTCCAAGACCCTCAACAATGCGCAATGGCGTTACTCTCAAATCGAAAAGGAGGCGCTCGCTATCATTTATGCTCTAAAAAAGTTCAGCGTTTTTTTGTATGGTTCTAAGTTTCACCTCATCACCGACCACAAGCCACTAGTCTCTCTGTTCAGCCCATCAGCGTCGCTTCCGGATAAGGCAGCTCACCGCCTGCAACGTTGGGCCTTATACTTGTTTCGTTTTCATTATGAGATTCACTATCGCCCCACGGCGCAGCACGCCAACGCTGACACGTTGTCGCATTTGCCGATGGGCCTCGACCCGGTTTTCGATAGAGGTGAACTACTCTGTTTCCACATTGATGAGGAAGAACGTCGTGCAGTCGAGGGTTTTCCACTTACAGGTTCGCAGGTCGCGTCGGCTACTGTGCGGGACCCGGTCCTGCATCAGGTGATCGGTTTTGTTCAACTGGGTTAGCTGGACAGGACCAAGGGCCGGGGATCGGATCCCCTTCGCAACTACCATGCCTTGCGCCTTCGTCTGTCTGTTCGTGATGGTGTTGTTCTTCTGGCCACGGATGGCACATCTCCACGAGTCGTGGTGCCAGCCTCTCTTCGCAAAGATGTTCTCAAACTGTTGCATGAAGGCCATTGGGGGATTTCTCGGACTAAGTCCCTGGCCCGCAGGCACGTTTATTGGCCCGGTATTGATTCGGACATTGCCCACATGGTCGCTGCGTGTGGTCAGTGTGCTCAACAACTGGCTGCACCCCGTACAATATCCTCTCCGTGGCCTGATCCGGCGCAGCCATGGGAACGGGTGCACGCTGACTTTGCCAGCCCCTTCCTCGGGACTTATTGGCTACTGTTGATTGACGCCTTCTCGAAATTTCCGTTTGTTGTTCAATGTCCGTCGCCCACCACTGCGGCGACGATGCTGGCTTTGTCCAAATTCTTTGCGCTAGAAGGTCTTGCATCCACCATCATCACTGACAATGGCCCTCAGTTCTCTTCGCAGGCCTTCCGTGATTTTTGTACTGGACACGGGGTTCATCATGTTACAGCACCGCCCTTCCATCCGCAATCGAATGGGGAGGTCGAGCACCTTGTCCGCACTTT
Source organism: Schistocerca serialis cubense (assembly GCF_023864345.2). Lineage (NCBI taxonomy): Eukaryota > Metazoa > Arthropoda > Insecta > Orthoptera > Acrididae > Schistocerca > Schistocerca serialis. The sequence goes on from NC_064640.1 coordinate 782,835,604, forward strand.
CAAAAGCCAGATGAAAAAATTCCTTAGTGATTTTTCCACAAATGACGCTCTGTTGCATTTTCTGAGTTCTTATCGCTTCACGCCTCTGGGTGATCACAGCCCTGCTGAACTCTGGCATGGCCGCCAACCGCGCACTCTACTGCACCTGCTTCACCCTGTCAGGCCTTGTACTGTGTCCCCTAGTGCGGGAAAATACCCGGTGGGTGCCGACGTGTGGGCACGAGGGTATGCATCTAGCCCTAAATGGATTCCAGGGGTGGTCAAGGCTCTTCGCGGCCGCCGGCTTTGTGAAATACGTACAGACGACAGCATGGTTGTTCGCCATTACGACCAGATGCGCCCACGAGTGGTGGCCATGCCGGTGCCACCGCACCTTCCTTCGCCTCCACCAGCCCGAGAAGCCAGTCCTGTCGCTGCTGCCGATCTCCCGTGCGTGTTGTGGCAGCCGACGTCGCTACCGTTTCCGAGTACGCCGGAACCGGCCCCAGTCGCGACGCCACCTTGTCCGGGACCCATCTCGCTGGAGCACACCCCCAGGTCCACGACACCTATGGATGCTGCTCCGGAGTTTTCACCCATCATCTCGTCCAGGAGGCATGTTCCACGCACGAGCTTCCGTCCTGGACATTTTCGACCATACTCTCGTGGTTCTCCGTGGGATCTTCTGGGGGCCTCCCAAGAGACCATGGATGTCTCCGTCCTGTCCGTGTCTTCAAGGAAGTGAGTTTTTTTTTTTTCTTTCAAGGGGGGAAAAGTGTTGTGACAGTGCCTCGATATTTAACAGTGCCGCTACGTCAGTACGCGAACACGGCGATAGAGGCGCTCCGCAACTTGGCTGAGCGCGGGAGCGCCACCTAGCTATGACAGGCACTGGCCGCGTCACGGGACGGCAGTCTAATCACAGATTCGGAGTTGGTAACATGTAACTCGCTATTGTTCTACGTTTGTATATCCACGCAATTTATTAGAGAGAGATAGATGCCACCTATAAGAAATTTAAGAGGCCATTGGAGATAAAAGCTGCTGTATAAATCTCAAGAGCTTAGATGGCAAAGTATTACTAAGCAGAGAAAAAAAGCTGAAAGGTGGAAGGAATATATAGAAAGGGAAGAGGAAGTAGATGATGATATGGGGAATATGATACTGGGAGAATTTGACACAATACTGAAAGACCTAAGATGAAACAAGGCCCCTGGAGTAGACGATATTCCTTCAGCACTCCAGACATCCTTGGGAGAGCCAGCAATGTCTAGACTAATCCACCTACTGTACAAGGGAAATGAGACAGGAGAAATACCCTCAGACTTTAAGAACCATTATAATTACAATTCCAAAGAAGGCAGATCTGAGATGTGTAAATATTAAGAGACCATAAGTGTAATATGTCACTCTTGCAAAATATTGACACTGATTATTTACAAAAGAACAGAAAAACTGTTAGAAACCAACCTCGGGTAAGATAAGTTTGGTTTCTGGACAAACATAGGTATACCTGAAGCAATAAACAACCTTATGTCTTCTCTTATAAGATTAGTAAACCTATGTTGGTAGCATTTTTGGATTTAGAGAAAGCTTTTGATGATGTTAACTGGCCTAAACTCCTTGAAATTTTGAAGACAGTGTGGATAGAGTACAGTGTTGCACCACTGAGCCTCTCTTCTTGGTAGTTGAAACCTGTGGCCAAATTAACTAGAAATGTCACTGCAGGTTGACACAGGAAGCATTATAGAAGTAAGGCAGACAGGAGCTGGGAGGGCATTTTTTGCAAGCACCTGTGGGCTGTGCTGATGCAGCAAGAATCATATGACCAAGCCTCAACAGCAGCTCTACTGTGGACTGTGTGATGCAGAATGATGTGCTGTCAAAACAGGGTGACACAAGCCACTAAAAATACTGCCCGTTTCAGCTATGCTGTGCCTGTATCTGCCTACAGCCAGCTACAAGAAGTATTCCATGCCAGCCATCGACCTAAAATGTGTCATGCCATCTGCTATACTACACTCAAGTCCAGATGCTACTGAGAGCTTAAATGGTGCTTCCAGCTGGTGGACTACCTGCTGGCTGACTTCTATCTATTGCAGGGTGCAGACATCTGGGCTCAAGGTTCCTACCCAGGCCTGAGTAGCTGGGGGGCCACTGCTTGCCATACGCCCTCACCTGTAGCAAGGTACCTAACTACACCAGCCATCCGAATCCCGACTACAACTTGTACAGAAATCAGACTGCAGTTACAAAGTGTCACAGGATGTGGAAGGAAAGCAGTAGAAAAAAAAGGGAATAAAGACAGGGTTGTAGCCTATCTGCATTATTCATTTTGTGCATTGAGAAAGCAGTAAAGGGAACCACAGAGAAATTTGGAAATGGCATTAAAGTTCAGGGAGAAGAAATAAAAAATTTTGTGGTTTGCCAAAGATTTAGTATTTCTGCCAGATATGGCAAAGGACTTGGAAAATCAGTTGAAGGCAAGGCAATGTATATTGTTTTGAAAAGAGTTATGTGATGAACATATGGTTAATGAAATGTAGTCAAAATTAAGTCAGGTGATGCTCCGGGCATTAGATTAGGGAATGAGATGCTAAAAGCAGTAAACACGTTTTGCTGTTTGGGCAGCAAAATAACTGATAGTTGGCGAAAGTGGAGATGCTATAAAATGCAGACTCGCAATAGCACGAAAAGCATTTCTGAAAACAAGGATATTGTTTAACATCTAATACAGATTTAAATGTTGTGAAGCCTTTTCCAAAGGTATTTGTCACGTTATAGCCTTGTACAGGAATGAAATGTGGACAATAAGTGGTTCAGGCAAAAGAAGAGAACCTTTTGAAATGTGGTGCTACCACAGAATGTTGAGAATTATATGGGTAGATCGAATGACTGATGAGATAATGATTTGAATTGCAGAAAAAAGAAGGTTATGGCACAACTTAACTAAAGGAAGTGACCAGTTGATATGCACATCCTGAAGGGTCAGTGAATAATCAATTTAGTAACAGAGGCATGCTTGTGGATAAAACTATCAGAAGAGACTTGTATGTGAAGACAGTAAGTAGGTTCAAATGAATGAAAGATTCAGTAGGTATTTAGGGATAAAGAGGCTAACCCAGTACATACTAGCATGCAGAGCTGTATAAAATCAATCTTCAGACAGATACCACATCAACATTTTTATCCAGAAGAAATGTCAGTTATTCAGGAATACATATTTTCAAAAACGTGCTAGAAGTGACACTGAGTTTAACTAGTAACACAATTCAGTTTAAGTGATGCCTAAAGGATTTGTTGATGGCCAATACCCTCTCATCTGTTTACAAATTTCCTACTCGAATCAAATGATTAGTGTATTAGCAACATCATCAGATGACATATTTTGCAAAATCTGACTTCTGTGTACCTTCAGTGCTGTAACGTGATAAATGTAAATAAGTGTTTTAAACTGATTTTTCTCTTTGATGATGCGTGGTGATGTTATCAATCCTGATACACATTCTGAAGACATCGATACCAACGGCTATCAGAAATTCCCTTTATATTTAACTATTATTCATTATTTCATGCTTAACTATTTATATTTTATGCAATTATGATAATTCTGAAACTTTAACATGGAAGTCTGCAAATTTAATTTTTACTAAGTTTTCTTAAATTGTGTAGCAGTTAATCAAAACCATATCTTTGACAACAGTTTAAATCACTTAAATCTCTTTGCCCAAAGTATAATCTTTGGACTACGACTTATCTGCATTTGGAGGGAAGTAGTTGTATAATGGAGTAAAGTCATCCTTTATGATGCTGTAGGTGTCATGTTTAGCTGGAATTAATGGTTCAGGGGAGTGAATGGGTGTTAAATGCTGTCAGTGTGGCATTTAAAGAGTTGAAAATAGGAACATTTAAAGAGATATTTTATTTTATTTCACAGTTAATGATTCATTCAAACATTCACAACTCTGAAAGTAGTGTAAGTTTTCCGCACGATCAAGATCCTGGCAAGATGACCAGACCAACTTCAAGACCATCAGCTGCCCTTCAGTGTCATTTTCTTCAGAACGACAACAAAAGTCGTGTACATGCATTTGTTTCATAAATTAGTGCAGTGTTCTTGTTACATATGAAAGTGTGTTAAGCAAAATTACAGCCCCAACTAATGTCTTTACAACCTGACGTTGAGCCCAGTGACGTGAGTGAGTTGATCAGTACAGTTGACATTGGCTATACAATGATGACACTGAACCTACGGCTCTTTCGGGGTAAGGAAATGGCGGAACATCATGACAAAACAAAAGTTGTCATCTGCTAAGCAAAAGAACATTAGAAATTTTCGTCCTGCTTAGAACAAAAATTTTTTTACCATGGGATTTTTCCTGTTTTAAACAGTTAGGTGCAAATCAGTTGTGTGTCAGTGCAGTACTGTAATAAAGCAGAATCATATGTACAGATGTTAAACTTTCACTCACAGTAACAATATCTTACCATATAATACAGACATATTTTATAATTTACACACGACCATACATTACATTTTCGTGTACGATTTTCTAATGTGTGAACATTTTCATTTCCTTGCTGCTTTAACATGGAACAATATTTCAGACAGTATTTCCAGCTGAACATTAAAACTGCACTTTTATGCATTGTGATGTTGTAGGTCAATAAAAGTGTTCCTCTTATAATCCAACTTTTTTTGCATTCCGATCACACTCCCAGCCCGTAGGGGAAGGATTAGTGAGGTTCTACAGTTTCTATCTAATCTGTCAAGTCATCCCTGGATTGAATGCTCCACAATTTCTACAGCACAATGAAAAAGAATTTCCTTTTGTTTTCACACAAAAAAGTGAGCATAAAAAAAATCATCGTGTTCTCTGCCACTTAATCTATTGATGTGATTGCTTGGGAAATGGAAGGAATAATGTTTCAGATTAATCATAAATGCAACACAAATTGAAGTACCACCATTACTTTATTACACCACAAAGCTTGCTGGTTCACAAATATCAACACTAACTCCTTGGCAAAATGATATTATTTAAAACATATGACTTCTGTTTTACTGTTTAAAAAAGTTCACACCTGGTTGCATACATTATTAATAAACACAATAAAATTATTTTATAAACAATTTCTGAAGTACTACCCAGGGCAGTCATGCCCTTCCTTTACTTTGTGTTTTATTTTTAATATTCTTCCAAAGTTCAGCAAGCTGGTATGCATCAACATGAAGATTTAACAGTACACTTCTGCATGGAACCAGGAGTTCCTGAATTTTTTTAAAAAGTAACCATCGTTAACATTATTAAAGAACACAAGAAAGAAAATATAAAGTTTCTCCATCAATGAAATAACCAAAAATATGCCAAGGAGATGCACAAGGCTATTACACACTTCTGATAATGTAACCTGGCCCAACCTCACAGCACAGACTTGCAGTTCCATACAAAAATATGATATGAATGCCACTTTTTTTGGCAGCTATGAAAAACAGAAAGAAGAGAATGAGTGTTTGAAATAGTTCCAAACCTAACAACCCGTATTTCAACAGGCAAACCAAGATAAACGGAAGAGAGAATTTTGACACAGGTGATAAAATTTCAGAATTTCCTAATTCCCAAAAGTAAAGAGAAAAAAAAAAAAAAACAGAGCCACTTTTAACTAAAGCTAGTATGAATTCCATTTAACCTCCTTTTTATATTATACTTTATATACCAATAATTACACAAAGCAGTTTTATGATTTACATGTATAGCAAATACATTATCAAAAGCAAATGGAGATATCAAAGAAACTGCAATTCTTAAAAACTTAATTATTTTACATCAAATATAAATTGATTCAATCCCAAAAAATTTTGAACAGCAAAAGGACAATATACTACATCAAATATGGTGACTTAAGTGTCAACAGGTAAAATTTATTATTTCCTGTCTCCATATGCTTTTAAGTTTACACTCAAAGTTCCTAGCATTAATTTCAGAACCAAACAAAACTGTGAAACCTATTTTATATTATTTTAAGAAGTATAAACAAATGTTCTTAATTGCATTATCTTATTTGGCTTAGTATTAATATAAACTGCCTGAATATGGGGAAAGATAACATGTAGGGGCCCACCTTCAACTTTTTTTGTAATAAATTTTTTTACTGTACATAAGGACTTACTTTATTTATAGATGTCTTATATTCTGCACATTATAAGTTAAAAGTGTTGATAGTTCTAAATAAATAAATATTACACAGATAATACAAAACAGATGTGGAACTTGTTCTGCCTGCTATACACTGAGTTACTCAAATCAATTATTCTTAATACTCAACTGCAACAGTTTCAGTATGCAGTGAGATAACACACACCATGCAAGCCCAAATGCAAACAATGGTAAACAAATTCTTTACTATTACTATTACAATAGTATGTTGAAAGAAGCAAAAATGAAGACCTAATCATAAAAAAGGGGATGCTGATTATTATTCTTGTCAGAAGAATTAGATATCTTCACATCAAGATAGCTCAAGCATCAACATTGTGAATATTTTTGTTACAAGAATGTACAAGTAGTGTTGTTACATGTGGTTTACACATTCCTTATCTGAAGGTTTAAAAAAATCTTCTGAAGGAGAATGAATGGTGTATGATATAAACTACAAACATAAATTGGTGTCACCATCAATGACAGTAAAATGTTGAAAATCTAAATGGAAAACTGTGTTGAACAGTAATATGATTAACAAATAACTGTGATTAGCACCACATCACAGCATCTAATGGGCAGCAGACTGTAGCATAAAAAAGTAGTGAGGGGGGGACTGAGCAACAGCAAGGCAGTGAAAAATTCCACTCGGTGAATACTCCTGTGTAGTAATAGATATAATACTTAACTGATTAATGTGTTTATTTTGCAGCTTTGCTGTTTTTATGGGCTACAATTTGATATCTGATAACCAATTAATCTACTTATTTTACAGATACACATTCCTAAAATGTATTTGACATGCCAACTTTGAATTCTTTTTCATCATTAGAATACTTCAGAAATAACACTTCATATGAGTTTTAGTCTACATCATTGCAGGAAATGACTGATGCTACTAGCAAATACTCTTAAAGTAAAAACACAATAAAAACAACTTTGTGGAGACATGTTTAATGTCTGTAAGTACATATTTACTAGAAGCACTAAAATATCACCTTTAAAAGTTTTCAGCTTGACAATTAAACTCCAATGAGAACAATAGCCCAAATGAAAACTTTTTGTAAAAACTTGGTGGTACTACAGCCACTTAATTTTATTCCATACAGTAAGTACAATTTTTTTATTTGTTTTTGATATTGAGAAAACTTACTAACAATGTGAAAATATTTCAGTGTATGTAACATCTGAACAAAATGTACAATGAATTAATTAAATGCAAATTTTTTTGCAAGTTAATCCACACTCAAATAATAGGCATTACATTTTTAAGAGATACATCACTGGGTATGTCATTTTCAACTTATGGGAAAATATAGCTACATCTTAACCTAAGCAAAGATACGGTTTACATCCTGTTATAATATGTCTTAACATTACCAAAAGACATTAATTAAGTGGGCCCCAGAATGAAAACAAATGTTATTGAAGATATTTTCATTTACTCAGTATAACAATAACTATAGTTGCTTAAACATTGTTTCTTTTCTCAGAATACTTCCTAATTAATTCAATCATTTTAGCAGTTCATCAAGTTTTTAAATGATCAAATTTGCTTGGAAACTTTCTTCCCCAAGTTCAATGTATGAATATCATGAATGGATTAAGAGGTGTTATAGAAACATCCCATTTGTATTAAAAACAAAAAAAAAAGAATAAAATTGTGTCATTCTTAACTGAAGAATAACTTGCACTACTGTCCTTATTGACTTCATTACTCACAAAATGCAAAAGTAGGACAACACATCACTGATTTGGCACCAGCAATGAAGATACAAATATTGTTGTGCTTAGATATTGATCTCTGCCATGAAGTCTGCAACTGAGTAGTCAGTGGCAGTTTGCTTTTTCACTACAAACATGAAACTGGGCTGTATTTGAGTCCATAACATTTTGAGTTCAAACAATATTACAAGAATTCAGTAACATGAGACTTGACGTAACTGGTAAATATGTCATACTGAAATCTGTGTGATTCAGTTTTCTCCTTATGCTTCAACATAAAGATGAGATTCCTTCCTAATATTAACTCATTATGAAACATTCACGGCATAATTGATAGGATATATGGATGAGTTGTTAAAACATTTCAGAAAGAGTTTTCTTCTGGCTTACCTGCATTATTTTCCAAAAAACTGCCCAAAGCAGCTAATAGTTTATCCTTTCCAATACTTTTAGAGGCAAAAATATATCAAGATGGGTGTTATGTACTAAATTCATAACGAACCCAAGCAATTCAGGTCATTTTCAGAACTCACTGTGTGGCTCCATCTGGACAATGACTGTAATTACTTTCAACTTGATAAAAATGGGCCTGCATTCACAATCACCACCACTCACCCCCAATACCTCTTAACACATTAGTTATGCAAAGCATCAGCAAGTTGCTTTCAAAAACCACACTTGCATATGAATTGTGCTATTTCATACTAAAACCAAATTCCAGAAATCTGAGTAACATATAGCAATCCTCTTGTCACAACATGGAACATTAACTTCAGTTCAACAATGGTCAATCAAAGGTTAAGTTCTCAACCTTAATTCTCTAATGTAATTGAAAACAATCTGCTGAAGCTTGCAGTGTAAGCAGGTTCAACAACTGGTAGTCTCCATTTCCTTTCTTCTATTTATATAAGTTACATATTAATAGGTATTATATCTGTAACAACATAACAAATATAGAAAAATAGAATTGCTCACTTTTCATACACTCGCACGATTTAAATAGTTTTGTACGCTCATATAGCTGGTTTGGCAATATAACATTAATAAAAATACTTCCACTTTACACTCCTAAGTCAGCTGATGTTCAAAATCACCAACACAGCAATCACCTTGTTGTCAATACACAACTGTTATTGTTCTCACACAAGCTTCATGTTGCTGATTTCTATAATTCACACTACATATACCACAGTACATTGCATTGAAAATTAAGTAGTTCCTGTGGAAGAGATCACAGCAGTCTTGCGCCTTTCTTTTTTTCCCCTACATTGCTCTCAAGTGCAAAACACACACACACACACACACACACACACACACACACACACACACACACAAAATAAAAAAATCAGGTTTCCATAATACAAATCTTTGGATAGCTTAAATCTAACACTGGCAGTCAACAAATGACAATAGAATTTTCACTGTATTTGCCTCTGACAAAATATTATTCAAAATGCACCATCTTCTCTCTCTTTTACATGCAAACTCTTAATCTGCTACAAAGCTACTTTAAAAGTTTGTCCACTATATGATCACTTATGTGCGCCTCACATTTTACTATCAATACGACCTACCTCAAAATAAACTATGAAAGTATTGCACAGATGTAAAATTAAGAAATGTATCACTATTTATCACTGCCATTAAAAGTATTTGACTCAATAACATGAACTCCCTACACTGGCATGATGAACCTAACTACTGCTTTACTCAGTGAATTGAAGCTATTTGTAGCTAATCGAAGCTATTCGTATGGTCTACATGTATCTATCTCCCCCCACCCGGTCAAATATTAATTCAGTAGTTACTGTCAACATGTAAACAAAGATGTTGACAAACTAACTATACAGTTGACCTACGAATATTCTGAAATATTTTCATACTAAACCTGTGAAACCCAATACTTTAAAATTTCTTGTAGTACAGAAATCTTTTCCATCAATGCCATCTACCTATATTTTTCATTGTCCAAAATCAATTTCAAAGCAACTGTTCCTTTTCTTTTTCCTTGTGCTTATGACCAGCATCAATTTATATAACTGACAACAAGCCATCTACATCTTAAGTAACATGATCCATCTTCAACTACAAGCAAATAATACTATCAATCATCATTATCTTCACTAGTGAGGCACATGCTGTAATGTTATGAGAGGACAATACTGCTTAGCAGTCTATGTGTGTGAAAAATTATATGGTAATAGTGTAACTTGAAGAAGTCAGTAGAGTGCACCGAGGTGCACGGCTGTGGGGCACACAGCATCAAAATAACAATACCCTGCAGATCAGTCACTTTGAACATGCTGGAACTTTCTGCCTGTGTAACATAATCTACAGAAACAAACCACTTGATGGACTCATGACATGTGTATAATTCTAGGTGCAGAATCTCTTACAAATTCGCTTCAAGATTAGTTCCTTGGTTATTGTTATGATAATATAACTTTGTTTATTAAGACTTCCCAAAAGTCAACTTTCACAAATTCTGGCTATAGAATTTAGCATGGAAAATTGCATTGAATCAGTTGCCTCTGAAGTCTAATCTAATGTACCAACCAGAAAATAACTTTCAAGTGCCAACTAAAACCACAGTACTATTTGAAAAATAAGGGCAGATGTCCAAAAGCGAGTGGCGGTGGGGAAGGGGGCACGACACCACAGGATGGAAATGAGGGAGCTGAGTGTTTGAAGACACCAGTATTCTCAAACACAATTGATCAAGTACTTCTTACATCAGCATTCAGAAGTCAACTGTTTGCAACAACTGAAGCAAGACTACTTGTACTATTCCATCCTTATGGAAAGCAAAAGGTTTTTGAGATTGATTTTCTTCAGTTTTAGATTTAGATAATTCAGCAGTAACTTTTCAAACAGATTCAGGAATTCATCAAGTGCATTTTCATCACATGTTTCTGTTGTAGTGCTCAGTAATTTAGAGCCATTACATATAATCGACAATTAATATTTATGTTGTTAATTTTTCTTATTCAGTATAAGTATAGTGCATTTTATACGTAAAATCATATCATCTTTACAGACCCCCATAACTTATTACTTTGACAAAGTAATTGTCATAAACATAATTAGTTATTTTAATAAATATTTTAAGTGAAACTTGGAAACTGATGTTACCAAATAGCATTACTTTAAATACCAATGCCACCAAATGACAGTTTCAGTACTAATAATTTAGAGAGAGAGAGAGAGAGAGAGAGAGAGAGAGAGGTGGGAGGGAGGGAGGGAGGGGGAGAGGGGAAAAAAAGAGAGAGAATGCTAACAGAAGCAGTGGTGCATTTTGTTATTAAAACTATTTATATCTAACTTTAAAATACAATAAAAAAAGTAGTCACTTTTTCAACAGTTAAAACTGTAATAATCTGAGAAGAAGGCAAATATGTAGTCATACTTCAAATGCTTCCCCCACATGTAGTCATACTTCAAATGCTTCCATAACAAAGTAAGATAAATAATGTAAATAAATTAAGCTTTACAAATGTATGTTACAGTCAATTACTGCCACAACTTTATGCAAGCTTAAAAATTTATTATAACATCTCTCAGTTCAAACTTTCGGCATTCGAAACAGTAATCTAGGTAAGTACTGTTACAAAATCCACATTCAAAAAACTGCCATAAAATATAGCCAAAGAGATCTGACACCATTAACTAATGTTTTGTACCACTTATAAATCAAGGCACTAGTTTAGCAGTATACAGTCTTTTCTATTTTTTAAAAATGTTGACATAGTTTCCGTGCTACATTAAGAGTCAAGGATCAAAAAGTTTCCAAATATTACTTACCCAATATCCACAAAATGTATTGCAGTTATTAAGTACAAAACCAGAAACACACAACTATGAAATGAAAGCACTATTTTCCTGTAAATGTCCGCATTTGAAGTTACAAGTATTGGCCTTCCACTCAGGGATATAAGATGCCATAGTTCGAATAAAGTTTTGCACTTTACTTTCAATAACCATTGTGAGCAACTGGTAGAAAAAGTATTACACTATCACACAAATGCTGAGACTATGTATTTGTTGACAGCACCCCTGCCAACAAAGTTTGATTTGAGTCGTCTTCCTCGTCTACATGTCTGTCTGCATGTCCAACATCAGCCACAACATCTAGCACTGTAACAGAGCCTTCAATTGGTGAATGTGAAACACTACACACATCAGTGAGATTCTGTGAAGAGCCATTTGGTGTGTCACTCCTTCCATTTATGTCGATGATGGGTGGACTACGAACTCGGCGACGACCAGTACCGTCATTCTCATCCTCTTTGTTAGCCCTGAAAACAACAACAAATATTTCAAGGTAATAAACAATGCTGAGGTTATTGAAAACTCTTTAAAGTAACATGAGACTACAAAACAAAGATCAGCAATTTTAATCTCTTTGTAAGTGATGTGACAACTGAAAAGTTGCTGCAAATTTCCAAAATATTGATTTTAAGGATAACAAGTTCCACTTAAAAATATTTTTCACAAAATAAAAAAGCTCATTTGCAAAGTCTTTCTATTAAGGAAATTGTAGATTCAAAAACAGACTTATTTTTAAAACAGACTTATAAAAATACACTTATAAAAATAGACACAAATTTTTATAGCATTGAACAATATGGACATGTAGTAGAAACAAAAACTGAACAATTAATACTATTAATTTCATTTGAATGAAACCAGTTTCATGTATCTTCAGTGACAAAATATTTAGATACATGTGCATGCCAAGTAAGGAGGGGTTCCTGCAGTTCAATAGAAGATCCTTTGAAAAATCTCAGTGACCTGCGCCACAAAAAATTCTGCTGGAATATGTCAACAGGACACTGCATATTGGAGGGTGGCAATACTGCCATCTGAGTACTGAGCAGGATAAAATTGTATACAGTGGCACTCCACTGGCATTGCCCCAAACAAGTAGATTACAGTTGGACACTCAATAATAACATAGTCCTTGATGGGGTAATGATAAAGCCTGATGCACAGGTGGTATTTTCAATAAAGCTACATGTGACCCCGGGTCGTTCTAAATGGCAAGCACCTCAGGGAGCTCAGCATTCATTTGCTGGTTATGGGCTTGGGGAAACTGGGTTTCCTGAGCTGGTGACTGCCACCAATCCTCTGTAACCGTAAGCTCAGGGCACACTGCAGCAACCACCGTGTGGCGCAACGTTGTGTGTCACAACGAATGGGGATTCTGGTTTGAATGCATGGATCACAAGGATGGTGCAAACCTCTACGCAAAAATGCTCAATGGCTGTTGAGTCTGAACATTGTGACCTTCAGTTCTCTGACACTACCTGAACATATTATGGCAGAGTTCCTCCAACTTAGGTTCAGCCTTATATACCTAACCCGAGTTGTGGAGGTGAACAGACTTATGGAATATGTGGAAAGCCAGCCCAAGACTATGGCACTGGCACTCTCCAGCAATGTGCATCAATGGCTCTGAGAGCCTCCCAGTCTGGAGCCAAGACCGCCCAACTTTTGCTGAAGAATTATGGAAATAAAACAGACCATGTGGAACAAAAGAAAAGGAGAATATAACGCAAGGAAACCCTGTCCCCAAGGTAACCACTTCAACACAGATGGTGTCGAGTGAACCTTTATCAGCTGTTGGTGCCTGTACTTGCAAGTATACATGCCAAAGTAAGGCAGCTACAACACAAGAGAAAGGCAACACTTTCACTGTGAGCATAGAGAAGGCAACCCAAAAGAATACTGCCTCTCAGCTTCCCCTTTTCCCACAACCCTCAAAGGGTAAAAGGGTGCGAAAGAGCCACAACATTTGATTCAGAAGCTGTCCCAGGTGCTGTCAGATGTCACTCTGTCACATCTCACTGATGAGGAGAACATCCTGGAATTACGTACTTGATGAACAGATCCTAACAGCCCCTCCACTCCTCCTGACTCGTGCAAGTGTCTCACCATCCTGACACAAATATATAGGTAAATTAAAACCACACAACTGAAATGGCTCCCATGCTCCAATGGAATATGAATGGATGGAGGACCCATCTGAAGGAACTTAGATTCCTCCTCCAGGACAGATCTATCTGCCAATGTCTTCAAGAGTGGCATTTTAAAGCTACCGACATCCCTGCACTTGGTGGATATCACCTCCACAGGAATGTTGATCTTACTGTGATAGAGTGAAAGGTGGGGTAACTATGCTCATCAAGGACACATTCCACTCCTCACTTGTGCCTTTAACTACAACGCATAAGCAGTTGCTGTTGGGATAATAGCCCATGCTAATGTCACGGTGTGCTCTGTGCACCTCCCATCCCATGAGAAAATTGACAGTGAGATCCTCATGCAGCTTATTGCTGAAATGCCCCATCTCTCTATTATTTTAATAGACTCTAATGTGCACAGTGCACTATGAGGATCCAACATCACTTGCCCCAGCAGTTGGATTTTCAAGGATCTCTCACAAACTGCATACATTATATTCATGAACGTGGGTCATGCTACGCACTTCAGCACCACTACAGGTTCGTCTAAAACAACAGACCTCTCTCTCTGTTTGCCCGACCTTACCAATACCACTAAGTGGAAAGTGGACAACCTTGAGGGCAGCAACCACTTCCCCATCTGCCAGATGGAGCAGATCAAAAAAGGAAGCAGCCGAGATGGCTCTTAAGAAAGGCTAAATGGATGGTATACAAGCAGTTAGCTATTTTCAATCACTAAGGAGGTGACCAGCACAGGATCACATTACAGCTGTGATTCATCAAGCCATTGATGTCCCTCCCCAGGAAACATGTAACACATAGAAGGCAGTCTGTCCCTTGGTGGAATGGTAAATGTTGTTCTGCCATCAGGGGCAGGAGAACAGCTGTGCTAAGATTCAATCAGTGCCCTCTAGATGCAAATCTTGCAACCTTTCAAGTGGTGAGGGCAAAGGCATGGAAAATAATTTGTGAGAGCAAGCAGAGGTCTTGTAACAAGTTCCTGAACTCCATCAATAGGCCCACACCTGCAAGTCAAGTATGGGAAGCCATTAGGAGCACTTCAGGCAAAACTAACAACTGTCCTAGCAGCTGTCATTATGAGGACACACAGCAGAGCGTTGGTTTTGATTTACATTCCACTAACATGGAGGAATACAACTAGACTCCCTCTCTTTGGGAGATGGATTCTGCACTATCAGTATCTCATGGTACTGTGCCTGATCACAACATAATCATGTACAGTATACTGAAACAACTGAAGCCGTAGCAAAGGAGGTCCTCCTCCAGCTCTTTAATGCAATTGGGATGAAAGGCGGCTTTCCCAACTCGTGGAAAGAATCTATTTTAATCTCGACTTTAAACCAGGGAAAGATCAGACTAAACCCATTCGTTTTTAAGAAGTCATAAAAACTGAGTGACTTTGACCTACTTCTTGAGCTACATAACTATCTCAAATCAAGCAAGGGTGTGGTCACATACACAAGCTCTGTAGGAACGACAATGGAGTGTATGATCAATCACCACTGAGTGTGAGTTCTTGAAACCAGGTCAGTCCTCAGTTGCTCCCACTGTGGGTTCAGGTGGTTTTGCTACACAGTCAATAGCCCGACCTTGATCGAAGGGGCGATTCAACAAGGTTTCCTCCATAAGCAACACCTTGTTGGTGTATTCTTCGATTTGGACAAGGCCTATGGTACTGCCTGAAGGCATAAAAATTTTTTATAGCTCTATGAGCTGGTTTTCCATGCATGTCTTCCCACATTCATACAGTTCTTCCTATCAGATGGATACACTACTGGCCATTAAAATTGCTACACCACAAAGACAACGTGCTACAGACGCGAAATTTAACCGACAGGAAGAAGATGCTGTGATACTAAAATGATTATCTTTTCAGAGCATTCACACAAGGTACGCACCGGTGGCGACACCTACAACGTGCTGACATGAGGAAAGTTGCCTGGTGAAATGTTGTTGTGATGCCTCGTGTAAGGAGGAGAAATACGTACCATCACATTTCCGACTTTGTTAAAGGTCGGATTGTAGCCTATCGCGATTGCGGTTTATCGTATCGCGACATTGCTGCTTGCGTTGGTCGAGATCCAATGGCTGTTAGCAGAATATGGAATCGGTGGGTTCAGGAGGGTAATACAGAATGCTGTGATGGATCCTAATGGCCTCGTATCACTAGCAGTCGACATGACAGGCATCTTATCCGCATGGCTGTAACGGATCGTGCAGCCATGTCTCGATCCCTGAGTCAACAGATGGGGACGTTTGTAAGACAACAACCATCTGCACGAACAGTTCGACGACGTTTGCAGCAGCATGGACTGTCAGCTCTGAGACCATGGCTGCGGTTACCCTTGATGCTGCATCACAGACAGGAGCGCCTGCGATGGTGAGCTCAATGACGAACCTGGGTGCACGAATGACAAAACTTCAAATTTTCGGATGAATCCAGGTTCTGTTTACAGCATCATGATGGTCGCATCTGTGTTTGGTGACATCGCGGTGAACGCACATTGGAAGCGTATATTCGTCATCGCCATACTGGCGTATCACCCAGCGTGATGGTATGGGGTACCATTGGTTACACGTCTCGGTCACCTCTTGTTCGCATTGACGGCACTTTGAACAGTGGACGTTACATTTGAGATGTGTTATGACCCGTGGTTCTACCCTTCATTCGATCCCTGAGAAACCCTACATTTCAGCAGGATAATGCATGACCACATGTTGCAGGCCCTGTACGGGCCTTTCTGGATACAGAAAATGTTCGACTGCTGCCCTGGCCAGCACTTTCTCCATATTTTTCACCAACTGAAAATGTCTGGTCAATGGCGGCCGAGCAACTGGCTAGTCACAATATGCCAGTCACTAATCTTGATGAACTGTGGTATCGTGTTGAAGCTGCATGGGCAGAGCTGTACCTGTATAAGCCATCCAAGCTCTGTTTGACTCAATGCCCAGGCATATCAAGGCCGTTATTACTGCAAGAGGTGGTTGTTCGGGGTACTGATTTCTCAGGATCTATGCACCCAAACTGTGTGAATATGTAATCACATGCCAGTTCTAGTATAATATATTTGTCCAATGAATACCCGTTTATCATCTGGATTTCTTCTTGGTGTAGCAATTTTAATGGCCAGTAGTGTATGTTTTGTAGTGTGTCGGGAATGGTCAGTCTGACCGTTTTGTGCAGAACGATGCCCCTCAAGGGACTGTTTGAAGAGTAATGGTACTCACCGAAGTGATCAACAATTTGATGTCCACAGTAAGGTGTCCTGTACAATGTCCCTTCTGTACAACTTCTTCACCTTCCTCCAAGCTTGTAACACCTAATCGGCAATGGAATTTGATGATCAGGCAGCTGCGGGAGTGGTCAACACCACAGGTTTTAAATTACCTTTGGAGATAACTGTGTGCTGATTTTCATCACTCCTGCGTTCTTTTTAATTCACCTGTTTTTGATCTGGAGGAAACTGTTCTCACTTTTCAGGAAATGGTGAAATACCTGGGCTTCACTTCTGATGAGAGGCTAACATGGTTGCCACACCTTAAAGAACTGAAGCTAAGATGCCTCAAGGTTTTGCACATCCTTAAATGTGTAAGTCATACATCTTGGGGGGCCAGCAGAAGGAGGGGGGGGGGGGGGGGTGGTGGTGGTGGAGAGGGAGATGTTGCATTTAGTAATGACTGCTTGAATATGAGCTGAAAATTCAACTTGTGGAAATTATAGGAAACAGTAATTCAGTTAGTTAAATTTTTATAATGTGTTATGTCTTTATAACAGCAGTAACTTGAATTATGGTCTTTGGAAGTAAACAGGGGGGTGGGAAAAAAACTAAATGCAGGATGACATTAACACATGGTGGTTACACATGACGATGAGAACATAGTAAGTACTGTAACCAAGCTTCCCAGAAGCTTTGCTCATTGGGAAAAAAAAAAGGTAAAAATAAGTGAACATGTGCCTTGGCTTTCTGTAGATATTTGCCGTTTCTGAGAAAACAATGGTCAAATTTAGTGCTGCGGATTTTCACTTTGGCATCCTGTGTTCTAAACTCTATTACTGTTTTCATTTCTTTAATTTTATTCATTTATTTTTCATTTATCTATCCATGTCCACAGAAGGTTACTAGAGGAATGTTTCTTATCAAGTTAGGGGATACAAGAGTGTTACACACTGAGGTGACAAAAGATATGAGAGAGAGATATGCACATATACAGATGGCAGTATTATCCCATACACGAGGTATAAAATGGCAGTGAGCTGGTGGAGCTGTCATTTGTACTCCGATGATTCATAGGAAAAGCTTTCCAATGTTATTGTGGCCACACAATGGGAATTAATGGACTTCAAATGCAGAATGGGACATTTCATTTCAGAAATCATTAGGGAATTCAATATTCAGAGACCCACAGTGTCAAGAGTGTGTCAAGAATACCAAATTCCTCCAGCATGGACAACGCTGTGGCCGACGGCCTTCACTTGGTGACTGAGAGCAACGGTGTTGGCAGAGAGTTATTAGTGCTAATGGTCAGGCATCACTGCATGAAATAACCATAGAAATCGATGTGGGACATACAACAAACATTTCCATTAGGACAGTGTGATGAATTTGGCATTAATGGGCTACGACAGCAGACGACCAATGTGAGTGCCTTTGCTAACAGTACTTGACATCATCTGCAATGGCTCTCCTGGGCTCGTGACCATATCGATTGGATCCTACATGACTGGAAAACCATGGCCTGGTCAGAAGAGTCCCGATTTTTGTTGGTATGAGCTGCTGAAAGGGTTTGAGTGTGGTGCAGATCCCACAAGCTCTGGACTCAAGTTGTTCAAATGGTTCAAATGGCTCTGAGCACTACGCGACTTAACTTCTGAGGTCATAAGTCGCCTAGAACTTAGAATTAGTTAAACCTAACTAACCTAAGGACATCACACACATCCATGCCAGAGGCAGGATTCAAACCTGCGACCGTAGTGGTCACTCGGCTCCAGACTGTAGTGCCTAGAACCGCACGGCCACTACGGCCGGCGGACTCAAGTTGTCAACGAGGCACTATGCAGCTGGTGGTGGCTCCATAATGGTGTGGACAGTGTTTACATGTAATGGATTGGGTCCTCTGGTACAACTGAACTGATTATTGACTGGAAATGATTCTGTTCGGCTACTTGGAGACCATCTGCAGCCATTCATGAACTTGATGACAATGCACCAAGTCACCGGGCCACAATTTTTCACGACTGATTTGAAGAACATTCCAGACAATTACTTGTTTTCACCAGATCTTTTATCACGAACTCCACTGAACATTTATGGGACATGACTGAGAAGAAAGTTCATGCACCAATCCTGCACTGTCAACACTTTCGCAATTAGTACAGCTACAGAGGTAGAATAGCTGAAAATACACTGAGCTGTGATATTAGGAGGTATCCCATTACTCTTGTTACCTCAGTGCATTAATTATAAAATTACTACTGGATTCCACATCATACATTTACTATATAGTGTGTGTGTGTGTGTGTGTGTGTGTGTGTGTGTGTGTGTGTGTTATTTTCAAGGGTTACAGTCTTTTAAATTTTAACAACATTCAAAAGCTAGGAAGTCCAAACAACATGAGCAGCTCCCGTAGGCATGTTTGCCACAGACACATTTCTTTGTGTGTAACTCACTCGAGAAAGAAACATCATTACCACCGGTGAAGATTTCACTCTTTAGTCATTGGTAACAATTTTGCGACAAATCATGCATAATGGATCACTTTTAACGAAAACTGGCACTTGCAACTGATTATAAATCAAGATACATTACAGGAATTTCACCAAACAAATTTCCACATAATTTTCTCATTCATTTATTGTTTTTATTTACTTTTTTAAAAATTCATTCACCATACACACAATTAGTAGACAAATAGGGATAACTATTTCAATATACATTCGAAAACATATGAGACGTAATCTTCTACAGACATGGGTAGATAAATAAAAGACAAAAATGAAAGCAATAATCAGGTTTTGAACACAAGCTGCAAAAGTGTGAAGCTGTGATGCTAGCCACTGCGCCACCCCTTCAGCTGAACATTTAAAGCTGCTAAAATGCACATGAAGTACCCAGAAAACTTTGACCATCATTTTCTCAGAAATGGTCGATTATCTACGGATAAGCCAAAATACGTGTGCTTATTTTGACTCCTCTTCCACTGAGTGAAGTTTCTGGGGAATCAGGTTATGATACTTACTGTGTTCTCCTCATGCGTGTAAATAAAATTTTATGAAAGGGTGAACAAAGCAAGTATCACAAGATATAGTTCTCTCATGCAACTGCAAATTAGATTTAAGTACATAACAAACTATAAAATTAAAGCACTACTGAAAGGATCTAGCATCACCAACTACTTATCCTTGCACGTACATGCACACAGACCTTAGTAACAAAGGTTTCAAACATAAAGAGTGAAATGAATCAAATAACTGGCTATGAGTACCACACATTTAAAAACAACCAAAGAGTCAAAAGATAGAACAGATAGTCTCGAAGAATAAAATAGACTTAATTTACTGTATTACATCAATATAATCAATGACAAACAAATTTTCCAGTCTTGAATTCCACAAGTAAAGTAGTTCAAATTTATTTTCAATACATCTTTCAAATGCACACTGAAGAGCCAAGGAAACTGGTACACCTGCCTAATATTGTGTAGGGAACCCGTGAGCATGCAGAAGTACTGCAACACAATGTGGCATGAACTCTACTAATGTCCGAAGTAGGGCTGGTGGGAATTGACACATTAATCCTGCAGGTCTGTCTGTAAATCCTGCCAATAATGATCATGTCTGGGGAGTTTTGTGGCCAGCAGAAGTGCTTAAACTCAGAAGAGTGTCCCTGGAACCACTCTGTAGCATTTCTGGACGTGTGGGGTGTCACATTGTCCGGCTGGAATTGCCCAAATCTGTCCGAATACACAATGGACAAGAATGATGATGATGATGATGATGATTAGTGTTTGAGGGCGCACAACAGCGAGGTTATCAGCGCCCGTTCCCAAAAGTTCAATTCAGAGCCGAATCGTGAGAGAAGTGGTATTGTTCAAATTGCAAGATTGGACACAGCACATCAAAACAGGGAGATAAAACTAAAAATAAAATAGCAGTACAAACAGGGAAAAATAAGTAACGGTGGCTGAGTGACCACTTACAAATAATGGGTGACCAAACCACTGGACAGCACATTAAGACTTCAATCCCAATATTTTGGGAAGAAGGCCAGACAACACACAAAAACGTAAAACTCTAGTGACACTCGCCTCATTATTAGTTAAAAGAGAGGGTAGGTCCGGTGGGAAACTGAAATCGTCCCTCAAACCTGCATATAAAACACACTCAGTTAAAAGATGCCGTATCGACAGCTGTGCCCCACATGTCTGACACGTTGGTGGCTCCTCACGACGTAACAGAAAACCATGAGTCAAAGGACAATGTCCTATTCTAAGCCGTGTAAGGGCGACTTCCTCAGCGCGTCGTTGTCGGAAGGAGGTGAGCCACGGTCGGACAGAATCCTTCACCGCTCGCAACTTATTATCCCTCACGTCCAGCCACTGAGCCTCCCACCAACGCATGACCTTCCGAGTCACGAAAGACATAATAGCCTTCAGGGGGACGGAACAGCGAGCAGGAGGTGGGATGGAGCAAGCCTCCTTGGCAGCCGCATCTGCAAGTTCATTTCCAGGAATCCCTATGTGCCCTGGAACCCAGCAGTAAATCACATCCTTACCCTGCTGTTGCAAGAGCAGGAGTGCGTCCTGCACCTCTTGCACCATCCGATCTGCAGGGTACATTTGTTGAAGAGCGTGTAGAGCACTTTGGGAATCGGAGCAGATAATGAATTTCGTGCCACGATGTCGGCGCATATGCTCTAATGCGTGCAGAATGGCAAACAGTTCTGCGTAGTAAACTGAGAACTGCTCTGGGAGCCCTATCCGATGGACAGTATGGGGAAACACAGCAGAGCAGCCCATAAAATCCCCCTGTTTAGAACCATCCGTGTAAACAGGAGTAAAATCGGAATGGCGTTCTAAAATCTCAGTAAGTTTAATTTTAAAAAGGTGGTCCGGGGTACAATACTTCCTGTAAGCAGCCAGATCAAGAAGTAATCTTGGCCTATGTAGTCGCCAGGGAGATCCCCGACTCCATCCCTGGTGGAGGACCTTAATGCCCTCCAGGTGTACCGACTCGAGACTCTCCTTTGCACGGATGCCAAACGGCTTTGTCGCCGCCGGACGGTGGCGGAAGAGACGTGCCAGTGCCGGCTGGGAAAAAGTGTCGGACGCCAATGAAAGAGGAGTGGACCTGGTCCTGTACGCGTGCCGTACCACGAGGAGAAGACGCCGAATGGACAGCGGAGGCTCTCCCGCCTCGACACACAGACTAGCAACCGGACTCGTGCGATAAGCCCCCGTTGAAAGCCTAATACCCTCATGGTGAATCACATCCAACATTTTGAGGTAGGAAGGTCTTGCAGAGCCATAAGCTTGACATCCGTATTCCAGTCGAGGTCGCACAAAGGCCTTATAAAGTTGGAGCAGACGTGCCCTGTCAGCGCCCCAGGATCTATGACTGACGCATCTAAGGACGTTTAAAGCCTTGAAACAGCGGACCTTTAGATCCTTTAAGTGTGGCAACCATGTGAGCTTCTCATCAAAAATAAGCCCGAGATATTTCACTTTTTCCATAAAGGGGAGAACAGTGTCTCCTAGTTTTAAAACAGGGAGGTTAAAAAGAGAACGGGAACGGTTAAAATCTACACAAATGGTCTTCTCCAAAGAGAATTTAAAGCCCGTGGTCTTAGACCACTTCTCCAATCGCACGAGTGTCAGCTGTAATTGGCGTGTAGCAGCTGTGACGGAGGAAGACGCACAGAAAATGGAGAAATCGTCCACAAACAAGGAGCACTGCACGGGCCGGCGCACTGTGGACGCAATACTATTGATGGCAATTGCGAAAGCTGTCACACTGAGGACACTTCCTTGAGGGACACCGTTCTCCTGCTTAAAACGGTCAGACAGGACATTCCCAACCTTATACATAAAATACCTGTCTGACAGAAAGGATCGGATGAGTGTGGGTAAACGCCCACGGAAACCCCACTCATAAAGCTGCCGCAAAATGGTATGCCTCCAGGTAGTATCGTACGCCTTCTCCAGGTCGAAGAAAACCCCGATAAGGTGTTGCTTACGGAGGAAAGCATCTTGTATTGCTGTTTCGAGTAGGATCAGGTTATCTAGGGTGGAATGATACCTCCTGAATCCACACTGGCAGCGGGTAAGTAAGGATCTAGATTCGAGAACCCACACCAGGCGCCTATTGACCATACGCTCAAATGTCTTACCGACGCAGCTCGTGAGACTAATGCTACGGTAGCTGCTGGGTTCGGTCCGATCCTTCCCTGGTTTTAAAAGCGGAATTAAAATCGATTCTTTCCACGAACTAGGAAAGTCGCCGGTCTTCCAGATTTCATTAAAAAGTTGAAGGAGGACTTCCTTTGACCGCAGATCCAACTGCTGCAGCATGCTATACGATATCAGGTCTGGACCAGGTGCGGTATCCCGAGATATGGACAGTGCAGAGTCCAACTCCCACAAAGAGAAAGGCTGGTTGTATTCCTCAGTGTTCTGTGAACGGAAATCAAAACCAGCCCTCTCCTGTGTACCCCGATAGCGCAGAAATTCGGGGTCCTGGCTAGAATCGGCCGTAATAGTTTGAAAAGATTCTGCCAACGCCCGGGCGATGTCTCTCGGAGATGTTAGGAGACACCCCCGCTCACGTATAGCGGCTAGTGGCGGTCGAGAGTATCGCCTTGAGATCCTCCTAATGGCTTCCCATACTTTGCTTGAAGATGTGGACCTATTGATGGAGTGCAGGAAGTCACGCCAAGACCTCCGTTTACTCTCCTGAACGATTTTCCTCGCCCGCGCCCGTGCTATCCGGAAAGTTGTCAGATGCGCAGCAGTGGGGCACCGACGGAATCTCCTCAAAGCCGCCCGCCTGTCTCTGATGGCGGTACGACAGTCGTCATTCCACCAAGGGACAGGCTGCCTCACAGGTGTTCTCTTTGACTTTGGTATGGATACATCAGCGGCATGGTGCATCACCGCCGTAATGTGATCCACCCAATCCTGGACGCCTTCACACCGTTCAAAAACAGCCAACTGCCGGTAGAGCGTCCAGTTTCCCTTCCGGAACAACCATTTCGGCGGCTGTGCGACACGACCCATTTCAACTGGCAGATGGAGCCAGATAGGGTAATGGTCGCTGCCATGAAGGTCGTCATCGACGACCCACTGAGCAATGTCCGCAAGCACAGGCGAACAAATAGAGAGGTCTATGGCAGAAGACGAACCTGAAGCGGTGCTAAAATGCGTGGCCTGACCTGTGTTCAGCAGTATGACGTCGGAAGTCCTGAGCAACTGCTCAATCATCTGGCCTCTGGGGCAGGTTTTGTTGGAACCCCATAATGCATTATGAGCATTAAAGTCTCCTAAAAGGAGAAAGGGACGGGGTAGCTGAGCAATGAGCCGTACGAGGGCTTCACTGTCAATGAGCTCAGCGGGTGGTAAATAGACGGAGCACGCCGTAACATGAACCTGGGCCAGGATCCGAGCTGCAACCGCTTGTAGCGTCGTGGTTAAGGTCACAGGTGAGGAGTGGAATGTGTCCTTAATGAACACTGCCACCCCACCCTGAGCCCTATTACCAGTCAGGTCGTCTTGCCTGTACATGCGATATCCCGTAAGCTCAGGCGTGTCAGTCTCTTTAAAATGTGTCTCTTGCAAAGAGATGCAAATGGGGTTTGCCTGTACTAACAGCCGCAATTCTGCAAGGCGAGGTCTGACTCCATTCAGATTCCACTGAAGTATGGGAGCCATATCAACGTTTCGGTTTAGATTTCCCCCTGTCTTTGCGCCGCGCTGGTGAGGCACTTGTAGAGCGAGTGGCAGCAGAGGGGCTGCCAGGTTCTGGGGAAGAGGTATCAAAATCCATGACGATGTCCTCCTCATCAGTCAGGGATGCCATGACGACATCCGATGGTGCCTTTGGCAGGCGTGACGTCAAACGCCGTGCCCCTTTCCCTGGTCCCGTTTTCTTTGTGGAAGCTGGGGATGCGGGAAGGGGAGAGGCACTCTGTTTCTGGAGGGCCTTCGAAGGTTTCACTGGAGCCATCTCTGCAATAGCGGTGGGTGCAGGCGGAGCAGCCTGAATAGCGATATCGTTAGTGGGAGTGCTCTGGCAGGTACAAACACAGGTACAGGTATTGGTGGAGGATACTGCGATGCTGGACATGGTCTGCGTCGAAGCGTCGACTCGCGACGCACGGTTGTGCACCAAGGAGGCATAGGACGTGGCGAAGACAGTGGGTTTTGTAGCCCTGTACTCTTTTTTGGCTTCCACATAAGGTAGCCTCTTTGTCACCTTGATCTCCTGAATTTTTCGTTCTTCCGCAAAGACGGGGCAGTCTCTGCTCCAGACGGGATGGCTCCCAGAGCAGTTTATACACAGCGCTGGAGATGTGCAGTTGGTCCCAACTTCATGAGCTGCCTTGCCACAGATACCGCAGGTTGGTTCACCCCCACAACTCATTGTCGTATGGCCAAATCGCTGACATTTGAAACAGCGCATAGGGTTAGGTATATAAGGCCGAACCCTAAGTCTGAGGAAACCAGCCAGAACGTATTCAGGTAAGACAGGCGAATTGAAAGTCACAATGAAAGTGGCAGATTTCTCCGTGACGCCATTATTTCTACGTGTCCTTTGTTCCACGTCTACAATCCCCTGTGTTGCCCATTCTTGCTTCAGCTCGTCGACATCGATATCCATTAAATCACGGCAGGTGACAACGCCTTTACTGGAGTTGAGGGAATTGTGCAACTCGACAGTGATATCATACTCGCCTAACTTGGGTGACTTCCGAAGCAGCTCCACTTGCGATGCCCTAGTAGTCTCAACTAACAGGGTACCATTCCTCAGGCGTTTGATAGATTTCAGTGTACCTGCGAGTCCTTCTAAACCTTTATGTATGTAGAAAGGAGACACTTTGTCAAATGAGCCCTCCTTCCTCTTAATCACGATGAAAACATTGTCATTTACGACTCCATGAGCCCTGTTACTCTTTTCCATATGCATATCTGGAGGACTAGCCTCCCTCATGCGCTTGACTGATTGCGAAGTTGGTGAAGGGAAATACGTGGTTGCCATGTGCGTCCCACGAGCAGCTAGGGAACGAAACGTCAGCCCAGACAGAGCCCCGCATGCCTGGGTAAGCCTTATACAACTGAGGTGCGGCAGGTTCCCCAGAGGTTGCCCGCTATCGACTGTTCCACCTCAACAGCCATGCATCTCATCAGCGCGCAGCACACCTTGAGATTGAGGGTTTTTTTATAGAGGTTTATTCCATCCTCACGATCCGGGCGGTCAAGCCAAGATCCCCATTCCCTGAGACACACAACGTTCCACCGCCGCGCCGCACGGTGGTCGCTGAAGCATGCTCAGAGGTTACGGTGACAGGGGACGGGCGGCGCTTACCAGTCCCCAGCTCAGGAACCCCGGGGTCGCCAAGCCCGTACCCAGCAAATGAATGCTGAGCCCCTGGGGGGATGGACAAGAATGGATTCAGGTGATCAGACAGGATGCTTAAATACATATCACCTGTCAGAGTCTTATCTAAATGTATCGGGAGTCCCACATTACTTCAACTGCACACGTTCCACACCATTACAGAGCCTCCACCAGTTTGAACAGTGCCCTGCTGATATGCAGGATCCATGGATTCATGAGGTTGTCTCCATACCCACACATATCCATCCACTCGATACAATTTGAAATGAGGCAACACGTTTCCAGTCATCAACAGTCCAATGTCAGTGTTCAGGGACCCTGGCGAAGAGTAAAGCTTTGTGTCCTGCAGTCAGCAAGGGTTCACGATTGGGCCTTCGGCTCCAAAGTCCATACTGATGATGTTTCATTGAATGGTTCGCACTCTGACACTTGCTGATGGCCCAGCATTGAAATCTTAAAATCTGCAGCAATTTGCGGAAGGGTTGCACACCTGTGATGTTGAACGATTCTCTTCAGTTGTCGTTGGTCCCATTCTTGCAGGATCTTTTCCTGGCCACAATGATGTCAGAGATTTGATGTCTTACCAGATTCCTGATATTCATGATAAACTTGTGAAATGGTCGTACGGGAAAACTCCCATTTCATTGCTACCTCGGAGATGCTGTGTCCCTTCGCTTGTGCACCGACTATAATACCACGTTCAAACTTGCTTAAATCTTGACTACCTGCCATTGTTGCAGCAGTAACCGATCTAACAACTACGCCAGACACTTGTCTTATAAAAGGATTGCTGACCACAGCTCCGTATTCTGCCTGTTTACAGAGCTCCGTATTTGAAAACACATGCCTATACCAGTTTCTTTGGCGCTTCAGTGTATGTACCATCATTTTCAGATTTAGGATCCAGCACATTACTAGAGTTGCTCTATTTTTACAGTAAAAATAAAAAACTGTCCTCAAGTCAATGCTGACTGGTTTGACACCACAGTGCTTCACTAGGCTTATGCCTGAAAACCACAGCAGTTATTTATCGACCTTCAGAAGGTTACACTGTAACATATGGACTCGAGGTTAATTTTTCTTGATGCAGCTAGTAGTTGGTGTGTACCAAATGAGAGTATAACGTAACACATTGTACCTGGCCATGGACGACTACAGAACTGAAATTAGTTTCTCACTGACTACATTCTGAAAATGCTGTCTTCAATTTGTATGTTTTTGTTTTGATTTTGGACTGTCATTAGCAGCCACAAATGAGATGACCCCGCCCCAATATCCTCTCAAAACCAAAGATGCCTCAAACTGACCTCCTAACATTCACAGTATCCTTGCCAAACCCTTTTATGTTCCCATACCGCCATCCCATAAGAATCCTAACACTAAAACAGATTCTGCTCTAAAACACACCCCATACAGCATTAAAGGCAGGGCTACATGTTAAGTCATTCACATGATTTACCAACTGACAGCTGAAGTGTTCATTGCTAGGGAAGCTACATATTCATGACTAGAGACTGGATTTTTATGTAGTATCAACACGCAATTTTTTTACATATTCATATAATGAAAGTGGGTCAAATATGTAATAAAAATATAATATAATATATAAATATGTAATGTAAAACAACATCTGAATTGTACCACAGTCTACTACACAATCTGAGTATGCACTTGAACAAACCAAAAACCACGAAGACTACATTAAAAAGGTGCACTTCACATTACTTAATTTTTTTTTATTTTCAATGTCCAATAAAAGCACATTATTTTGTGTCATGTTTGTTTACTAAAATGTCCATCCTCACTGAAATTAAGATGACCTACTTCACCCTTCATTTTTAAGCACAATGAACAACTAGGTACTTCTCCAAACTCTCTGTAATCATAGAATGTCACCAATTGAAAGAATGTTATTGTAGGAGGAAAATGAACTTTCCAAATCACAGGACAGTGATGGTGTCAATTTTAGGACATGAAATATTACTGAACAGATGCCCACTCTTCTTCCCCACTGAAGATACTGCAGATAGTAGACTGCATTCCTTGCCAAAACCGCGTCTAACTTATTAACTACATTCTGCTCCATATTATCTTTAATGTCAGTCAGCTTACACTGGATATTCTAAATAATTTCTAATGATTTAAGCAAAGCCAACCCAATAGAATTTATTTCTTTAGACTGCTGACAAGGAATCCGAGCTACGGATGTACACCAGAGCTTTTAGATTTTAGCTTCAGTGAAAACATTTTATGGCACTGGTACTGAAACTGAAGACTCTCTCAGAAAAGAATCAATCACAGCTGGGTAACATTCATTATAAAAAATGACAGCTTTAATACATGTACCCAATCTCATTAGGATAGGCTTATGTGACAACACTGGATTTTGTAGCAGTAGTGCTTTGACACACTCTCTCTAGGCTTATAAAATCATTTTGTTTATTTCTGGGTAGCTGATGAACATTTTTTCAGTGATATGTTTCAGTGTGTGGTACAGACAGCTGAATTCTATTAAAAGCTCATAGAACATGTATAGGGCAGTTGTCGCCATCAGCAAACGATCACAGCATCTGAACACGTAACAACAAGAACATTTTCTTCTTGAAATCCCTCAATCCACAGCAATTTAAGACTGCCATTAGCAAAACAAGTCACTGTTGTATAATTAGGATTTTTCAACACTTTGTTGGAAAACAGTAATGGCTCTGAGGGTTCTCCAGCATCGAGTATGCCAACAACGAGATTGCTAAGTGAATGTCCACATTTTTCGTCAACGCCTATCCGTATGTGATGGTTACTTGTACAGCACTGCACACTTTTCAGAGCTTCCTGGTACCAAAAACCTAAATAGTCTTTCCTCTATGTCAGTTCATAAATAAGCTGTTGCTCACAGTACCTTTACACAAGAAGTTTGTACTAGGAAATAGCAACCATAGTGAAGGACTTATGAAAACAAATCATTTCTGGAGTTTGGAGTCTTTTGTTTCTGCATCACTAACATTTGCTTCTTAGATGACTGCACAGCTTTGTTCATTGTGTGTTGATACTATGTACATGTTGCTGAAATTGGGACTTCATAGAGCACCCAATCAACTTATTCCATCCTTGACATATATTTCCATCAGCAGTGAAAGCACCATCCATCATAATCCTTGATCTTAATTTAGGTGATAATTATGAAGCAAAAGGAAGCATCATGAACACACACAATTCTGAGGTCTTAAAAAGCGCTGTTTGGCAAAATTTTATTGGTTCATGAACTCACTAGTTCTGTATCAGTGGAAGTCTATAGTAGTCAGAAAACTTTGAACCACTAATCTTTTGGTTTCCCCACTGTCAATCACATTAAGTCCTTTACTACACACAATAATGGCTACTACAATGCTTTATACAGGGTGGTCCATTGATCATGACTGGGCCAAATATCTCACGAAATAAACGTCAAACGAAAAAACTACAAAGAACGAAACTTGTCTAGCTTGAAGGGGAAAACCAGATGGCACTATGGTTGGCCCGCTAGATGGCGCTGCCATAGGTCAAACGGATATCAACTGTGTTTTTTTTAAAATAGGTATCCCCATTTTTTTATTAAATATTTGTGTAGTACGTAAAGAAATATGAATGTTTTAGTTGGACAACTTTTTTTGCTTTGTGATAGATGGTGCTGTAAGTCACAAAGATATGGCTCACAATTTAAGACAAACAGTTGGTAATAGGTAGGTTTTTTAAATTAAAATACAGAACGTAGGTACGTTTGAACATTTTATATCGGTTGTTCCAATGTGATACATGTAACTTTGTGAACTTATCATTTCTGAGAACGCATGCTGTTACCGCGTGATTACCTGTAAATACCACATTAATGCAATAAATGCTCAAAATGATGTTGGTCAACCTAAGTGCATTTGGCAATATGTGTAACGACATTCCTCTCAACAGCGAGTAGTTCGCCTTCTGTAATGTTTGCACATGCATTGACAATGCGCTGACGCATGTTGTCAGGCGTTGTTTGTGGATCATGATAGCAAGTATCCTTCAACTTTCCCCACAGAAAGAAATCTGGGGACGTCAGATCCAGTGAACTGAATTTTAGAAAAGTATCACTTCCTTCATAATCCCACTCAAAGAGTAATTAACTGTATTTTATTGAAGTACAACATGATTTTAAGAGATAAATTAGTTCCTGTCCTTAACTGTTACATAAGGTCAGATTCGGATATTGTGGCCTCCTGATGGCATGAATTATTAAGAAGAAGGGGAAAAGATGTCAATATGTAATTTTATATAGCATTAACTAAAATGTCTGAAAAATATAATTATATTGAAATTGTAAAATTATGTAACAATAAAATGAAATATATCAATACTGGGAAAATAATCTGGGAACATTTACACTTATACATACAGAGGAAAAAGAAAAGAATGTGTAATTACTTAAAAATTCGTGGCCTAGTAACGACTACGACGACACTGAGAATACATGAATGGAAACAGTAACAGTCTGTCTTTGAGATATCCATAATCATTTGCTGAACATGATCTACAACATGTTACAATAGCACAGAGTGCCTGTTATATTGACAGGTCATTTGGATCCTCCCACCTGGTCCAGTGTCATTCATCTCTGGAGATGGGAACTTGCACTTTACAAGATAATCATCCATTCTGAAACTCCCATGCTCAAACTACTTTTATCATCTTTCCCCCTCTACTCTCTCTCTCTCTCTCTCTCTCTCTCTCTCTCTCTCTCTCTCTCTCCCCCCCCCCCCCCCCTCACTCTCGAATGCTTAAACAATTGTTTTCTGAAGTTTTCCCAGTGGATAGAATATTCTATCATTTTTTGCACATGCATCTAAAACAGTATTTATCAGCTGATAACCACACAGCCAGTTTCAAGGTAAGCAGCTGACAGAATTAGACAACTTGACACATTACTGTGGTTTTAGTTTTGTCATCAACTCTTGTTGAAGATGTTCGTATAGTTTTCAACCAAAATATTGGAGGAAGATACAATACTGTTCCGAATTCACACCCAAAACATGGTGGAATAGGTAAGCAATTTAAAGCCTTTTCCAGGTGCCTGTCCTCTGCTCAACATTCCATTCTATTTTGTGAGTAATGGTTTCACCTGTTTCCATACTGCATTTAGTCCAGGATTTTCTTCTTTTTTTTAAAATTATTACCTACAGGTTCCCACTGCTCTCATTTTATTCTCCTTCCTCTTGTGCCTTTGTTCTGCATCGGTGTATCGTCGACACGATTATTAATGGGTTTGGCAGGGTTAGTTTAAGGGGTGGCCAGATGTACTTCCTGTCAGGATCCCGATACCCTCCAAGACAGAATATGTGCATTGCAACTGTGAATAGTGTTATTCATGTGTAAGTGTTCAAAGTTTTTGAAATGTTTAGAATCACATAACTGGGGTGGGTCTTGGGTACCAGGCTGGTATTCACAGAATGGGATGTGGGAAAACATCGCCTGGCACACCAACCCTCAGCTTTACTCGAGCGGGCAGATTCGATCCTGGGCCAGAATATCTCCCTGTCCCAGAAACAGTGCTTGATTATATTTTATTTGATTAGCACAGGGAGACAAAAACAACAGCGGTATTAACCCACTGTTGTTGCACCAAAATGTTTATGGTGCAGTTTCACCTTGTGATTCTAGTAAAGCCTTTAGTAGTACAAGACCGTTTACTAAATTCGTATTACACACAATTTCTTCAGGATATAATGACTCAAATACTGTATCTTTTGCTGCAGATTTTGTATGGTGTGGTTTCATATTCCTAAACATCCTTAGTAGCGTCTTCCTCTCAGAGCGTGTCAGTGTAAAGCGGCATAGCTATTTGGGTGAGTCAATGCTCTCATTTTACTGTAGTTAATTACAACATTCTGATTGTATTATTCTTTCCACTACTCACTTTATTCTGTACTGATCTTTACTTCTCACTATATAACACCATCTATCCTGTCAGAACAAAAGCTGGCCCAGTGTCTTTACAGATGTATTATATATGATGTGACACCTTTTCACTTTCCATTCACTTTTACTTTCCTTCTACCCTGTAACAAACGGTCCTTGTAACAGGGGTT